>NC_132850.1:53096149-56028649 GCF_048164855.1 Canis lupus baileyi | reverse complement strand
TACTACATGACCAAGAAATAATCTGAAATACTCCTGCTCCAAGATAAGTTGAAAATTACACTTAACTACTTCTAGGAATAATTCAAGTTAAGAGACAAGCAAAAGTATACCCTCACTGCTAAAATCTTAAATCATCGATCCTTAATTAGTGGCAGAAGAGGAGTCTGTGTAATGATTATTGGTCAGGCACATACGTGATAAGATCCTAATGTAATGCCGGTCATCTCAGGAATAAAAAATAATGCTGAAGCCTCTGCTAGATTTCACTCAAATGCTTCCAGAGTAACACTGATTTTTCAAAGAAGTATCCTTTGGTCATGAAAGATTTTCTTTAATAAGTCAGAAAATTTGGTTTTGAATATTTAAGTGCTAAAAGACTGCTTACTACACTATATAGTGGAGAAAATATTCTTATGAGTGACAGATATGGAAGAAAGAATGGTGAATTGCAGCAGTATACTAGAGGGAATATTTATCTTAAAATTAATTGACTCAAAAGCAAAGACAGACATCAAAGGAGTTACTTAATACCTTATCAGAGTCAAAAAGAAAGCTGAGCAGAGTTGGAAAGTCATACCATTTGAGTATCTGCTTATTTTCTATTCACAATTTTCTCAACTGACTTTAATCCCTCTTGGGAAGGGGACTCTGAATAACCTCTTTCATTAATGTAATATAGGCGGTTTGAAATGGAAACTTGAAATTGAAAACTTACTTTTAGATTCATGAGATTTTGGGGGCTTTGTGTTTTTTACTCTAAAGAATTTAAAAAATATATAATCTTTATCTTAGAAGCAAGGATAAATCAATTCATTCTAAGCAAACATAATGTAAATCCAAATTTGTTTAAAATACTGCCCTAGAAATTAGAGCAGATATATACATATGCATATACATATGCATATGGGTGTGTGTATGTGTACTTATATAAATATAAACAAACACACATATGTAGGTACTCTATTTTGGTGAAAATCCAGAGACAAGTGTAAATAAAGTATGAGGCAGGCTTATATTGCTGAAGTTTATAATTCAGGTTACAGTGAGAGGTGCTCGGACATTGGTTGCACCTCTTCACTATCTCCATCCAAATAGGGACTGCTATATAGAGACAGCCCATGGACCATATCGGCCCAGTGGTCTCTGCTGTGAGATGTCCTCCCAAAAAATACTTCACCCTAAACTTACATGAGTTCCTTACTTATTAATAATATTTTATTATCCAATAATGTTCTAAACCATTCTTATATCTGTTTCTATTTCTAAACACTGCCCTTTCTTGAGAAAATATATCTAAAACTTAATTACCTGACAAATCATGCTTTGTTTCTGTAGTGAGTGCATCAATGACAGTGAAAACTCCATCAGTCCCCAACGAGGGAAATTTTATCTTCATAACCCTCATGGTGTCTAGTGCATCTTGCACATAAAAGATTCATAATTAATGTACGCTAACTGAATACCCTGGGAATTGGTTAGAAAGAAGAAGACCATCTTTGCTTTATCTGTATCTTTGCCTATTTTAGAAGTTATTTATACAATTTTTTCTCCTATATTTTCTCTTCATAGTCTCTATCAAATCAAAAGATGCTGCATTAGTTGAATTCGACTATATATCATGCAATCTCATTAAACCTCAAGATCTTTTTGTAACATGAATTTCCACAAAAATAGGTAATATTATAATGTTTTGGAAAAAATCATATGCTGATAAAGAAGAACTCAAAATCAAATTATAGAATAATTGTATCAAATCACTCATTAAATATTAATTATTCCAAGTTTGAAATGCCAATTTTGAGACATAAATATATTTCATTAAATGCTTCATAAATAGGTATGCCCTTCAGGGAATATCTAAAACTTAACAATGATGTAAAAGAAAAAATAGAAAAAATTTTTTAAGAGTTTATTTCTTTATTCATGAGAGACAGAGAGAAAGAGGCAGAGACATAGGCAGAGAGAGAAGCAGGCTCCCTGCGGGGATAATTAACATACAGTTTTAAATTACTTCCAGGTATATAATATAGTGATTCAACAATTCTATACATTACTCAGTGTTCATCATGTCATGCATGATAAGTATACTCTTACCGCCTTCAGCTATTTTACCCATCCCATCACCTACTTCCCCTCTGGTAACCATGAGTTTGTTCTCTATATTTAAAAGACTGCCTTTTTTGTTTTTAAAGATGAAATTTTTGAAGGGACAATTTAAATGACTTGAAATATGTAAAAAATAATATTCATTGAGTGAATAAAAATTTCCTGTTTCACTCATAAAATCTTTCCAGTTAGTTTAAAGATATTTTTCAATATATGAATAAAATATTATTTCTAAACAGTAGGGGATTTTAAAATGCAATCTGAAAAAAAAATATAGCTCTGGTGGGATTTTTTTTTAAAAAGATTTGTTTATTTGAGAGACAGAGAGGGAGGTGTGAGTAGGGGGAGGAGAAGGAGCAAAAAGAGAGAACCTCAGGCAGACTCCACACCAAACATGGAGCCCTTCGTGGGGCTCAGTCTCGCTACCCCGAGATCATGACCAAAGTGGAAACAAAGTATAGGATGTCAACCTACTGAA
Source organism: Canis lupus baileyi (assembly GCF_048164855.1). NCBI lineage: Eukaryota > Metazoa > Chordata > Mammalia > Carnivora > Canidae > Canis > Canis lupus. Next base: position 56,026,065 of record NC_132850.1, on the reverse strand, counting down.
CCACCCAGACGCCTCTAATTATAATGTTTTGACAGAACTACTCAATCTCTGTGTTTGTAGTTTTGAATCATTTAGAAAATATACAACTTCTGATACAGCAATCTAGACATGTAAGTTCTACTAAGTTAAATCAGTCACTTTTTGTGATTAGGCTTCACATGTATTATAACATGGCATATTTTTTAACTGAGTAGGATTTTATGATATAATGGCAGATCAATAAAAAAATCTATAATTTAATATATCTATACATTATAAAGTATCTGTTGATTGATACTACATAAAATGAAAAGTAATTTTTCTCATAGGTCAGAATTTTTGGAAGATACGTACATTTTTCCCAATGGGTTCATTCATTTGTCTTCCAGTTATTAGTTTACTGTTTACTTCCTTAACAAGGTTAATGGCATGTTTTCATAACAAAATCTGTTCAAAAACCATTTGTTTGAACAGATTTGGCCAAGGTACACAAGGAGGGTAATTCATGAACAATTTAATACTGTTTTGTTGAAAGCTTCATTCAAGACTTTTGATTTGAACTTTCTAGCTGCCTTCAAAAAAAAAGAATAGAAACAATCTGACTAGATATTTTTCTGAAAGACAGCTCAGAGAAACTGTGTATAATTTTTATTGACAACTTCAGGAAAATTATTAGTCTGAACTAAATAAGTAAATAGATGATGTTTAGAAATCCAAATCCACAACAACTGAAAAAGAAACCAGCAGAAAAGCAATCCAGAGGCAAAAGGAAACTCTCCCTAGGCTTCCCATCAGAGAGCCTGCATGAGAAACTATAGTTATTTTTATTGCCAGGTTAGTTTAGGTGACAATGTTTAGTTTGGCCTAATTTATGAGTTAATGGGTTATCTGATACACTGGAGAGCACACTACAATCTTCCTAACCACTACAGCCTCTTGATAACTCATTTCTTAGAATATATTTATGGTAGACTAAAAAGAAAAATGGGGATTTTCTTTCAAATTAATAAAATCCCATGTGGTCAACTAAAGTAATATATATAAATAGTGTTCCCTATTAAAATTCTGTATCCAAGCAATTTACATTACAGACATAATTCTATAGCAAAAGCATCCAGAAAATTTGGCAATTATCTGAAAAATGTAGGTCAAATATGGATTAAATTGACTCAATTAGCCTCAGTGTGTGGATTTTATTTTATTTTTTATTTATTTATTTTTTTAAGTGCGTGGGCTTTAAAGATGAGCAATGATGGCAATGATGATCACTACCCCCCTGAGCAATGTCTAAATTTGAGCATGTTTGGGACGTCTGGGTGGCTCAGTGGTTGAGCATCTACCTTTGGCTCAGGTTGTGATCCCAGGATCCTGGGATTATGTCTCACATTGGGCTTCTTGCTGGGAGCCTGCCTCTCCCTCTGCCTATGTGTCTGCCTCTCTCTCTCTGTGTCTCTCATGAATAAATAAATAAAATCTTTTAAAAAATAAATTTGAGCATGTTTTAGTGCAGTAGAAGAAAGAACACGGGCAAATCATACTGACTTTTTAAATAAACCATACATTGTCCTATAATTTGTAATACTGGTCCCGAGAGAAGAGAATGATGCAATGAAGGAGAAAAATGAAGGACTGGTATTGGTTTCTAATCTCCCAGGGCCATCTAAGCCTCTATTAGGGATGATGATAACTCCCTTTCCACCTCTCTCCCAAATCTAAGTACTGCTTCTCACCAGATTTAAATGCCCCCAATATATAGATATTTTAAAAATCTCAACTATAGCTAAGCCAAGAAAGACTGCACTTTTGAAGTTTAAAGTTAAATCAAGGACAATTGTACTTTGAGGGAGTATGATAAAGTGAAATGGATTTCTTCAGGATGGCATCTGCCATCATATTTTGACGAGGAGATAAGCAATGACTTGTTAAGAGGAGACAAATGATACAGCTACCTTGTGTTTCTTAAGGATCCAAGGCTCATTGAACATGGCTCTTCAAATCTCTTTCTGTGGTTTAATATTAGTAATAGGTATATTGATTTCACTAATATTTCACAAAAATTACCATTTGAAATTGTAATATCTACTTAGAAAATATGGTCACTATCTAGTGTTGTTGGGGAAAAGGTCCATAAAAACTAAGCAGACTAGGAGCACCTGGGTGGCTCAGTCGGTTGAGCATCAGACTTTGGATTTCATCTCAGGTCATGACCTCAGGGTCGAGAGATCGAACCCTTCACTGGGCACCATGCTCAGTGAGGAGGCTGCTTGAGAGTCCCTCTCTCCTCTCCCTCTGCCCCTCCCCCTGCTCATAATTTCTCTCTCTCTCTCTCTCTCTCTATCAAATAAATAAATAAATAAAATCTTTTAAAAAATCTAAACAGACCAGATATAATTATATCTAAAGAGAAGATGCCTTCCTTTTTTTGTGTGTGAAAGGAGCCAATAGTCATTTTAATTTAGTTTTCTTTCTTCTCTATATATAATAATATAAGCATTAATTTTTAAGACAGCTAATTAAGCCTATTTCCACCTTAGGAAAAAAAATGACTTTTTAAAGGAAATGGTTATTATCCTTCTGCAACATATACATTTACTCAAGAATTAGTAGGAAGTATGGGTCCTGCATTGCAGACATTCTTTACTAGTCTATTAATTCTTACACCATTTACCTTTTTTAAAGATTACTTATTTATTTATTCATGAGAGAGAGAGAGAGAGAGAGGCAGAGACACAGGCAGAGGGAGAAGCAGGCTCCATGCAGGGAGCCCGACACGGGACTTGACCCTGGGTCTCCAGGATCAGGCCCTGGGCTGAAGGCGGCGCTAAACCGCTGAGCCACCTGGGCTGCCCTGTTTACTTTTTTAAAAATCTCATTTATCCATTAACTTCTATAAAATATCAAAATACCTACTCAATATATGTACTGAATACATATATTAGAATGTAAGTGCCTTAGTCAGAAGAGCATGTGAATCTTGATCATGGGGTCCTGAGTTCGAGCCTATGTTGGGTGTAAAGATTACTAAAAAATAAATAAATAAATTAGAATGTCAAATTGGAAATAACTTATTTCCTAGTCCATTTGGTTGGCATTCTATAAGAATTTGCAACTGGGACAAAAGATAATTGCCCTTCATTTTAGAATTTTACCCTTTATATGGAACTCATAGGATGGCTCATTGCTTCATTACAGGTGGCAGCCAAAATTCAAACTGTTCCTGGAAACCACTAGTTTTGGCAGGCAAAAAAGAATTTCAGACAGGTCTTATTCTTTCCTGTTAAATCTGCAACCTTACAAAAAAATACTTGTATGTTTTCTGAGTGGCAGTCACTTATTTGAGATTAGAATTTTAAAAATTCACTAGCATACACAGGAGTTTTAAGTTTTAATAGTAGAGTCACCCTGCATATAGACTGAATTTGTTGTCCATCACTTAGATGTAATTTCCAACATAAACAACATGTAGTAAAATTGAATCAAGGGAATCTTTGAATTTTAAATTGAGTGCTCCTTGTCTCTCTGTATCATGCATCATTTGAAGTCTTTCCATCCCACCATTTCTTCGATTGAAGCTAAAGTAAAATTGACTTTTAAAGCTTTATCCTTCAATAGTTGCCCTAACTATATATATTAAATGTGAATGGTGTTTAAAGGTAAAGGTTATAAAATAGTTTTTGTGAAATTATTACAAAACAAGTCGTAGGAGGAAAAAAGCATGCAGCCTTATTAAGGACAAAGGAGAATGGTTAGAGAAATAAGAGAAAATGTGAGAAAGTACTGGAGTTTCACAAATTAAGGGAGGAATGGGTATCAAAAGAATTGGTACAAATACATGCTTTTTACAAAGCATGAAAATACACACAAAACATTTCAATTTGGTCAGAAGGCATTAGTGATCCTTTGAGGAAAGCAATTTTCAGAGTTCTTAAGGAGACCAGATTTGAAAGAAGGAAGGAGAAAATGGCTAGTCCTGGGGGAAAAAAAGGCTCTGGGAAACAAATTTATGGATTTATTAGCTCAACGGGAGGAAGAAGAGAAATTGAAGATAAAGGAGAGCACTGCCACAAGACAGACTTTTCAAAATTACAGCCCATCTGAACATGGATGGAAGACTAGGGAGATGGAAAGGCTAAAAACTAATTAGGGTATACATTTTAGAGCAACGTCTTTGATAATTAGAAAGAGATGTTGTCAAAGGCCAGGCAGAGATTTTAGCATTACAGAAAATGGCACAGCTCTTCCTCCAACACTGGAAGAGGAAAAACTTGAAGAATGGAATTATATTGGGAAATATCAGAGCCAAATCTACTTTCATGGCTGTGTTCAGCACTGAAAGTGGTTTTGTTTTAATGGAGATTCCCCCAGTAGAAATCCCATTAATGAAAATTATGAATTAGAATATAATTTATTTCTTCAACATACTTAAAAAGTATTTGATTTAGATTATTTGTAAGAAAGTAAAATACCTAAAATATAAGTTCATTTTATATGGACTTATTCCTGGGAGTCTCATAGCATGTATATCAAGAAAACACTGTATTTATATTCCAAATACAAATTCATTCTTAAGGTTATGAGCTGAGAACATGGAGCAAAACATAAATAAAAACAACATAATAAAACTCAAAAGTGCTTTGAAACTTGGCCCCTATTTCATATTTTGATACTACTTCTTCACTTTACTTGCCAATACAACAGAAACACAGAAAATGAAAGGGGGGGGGATAAAAGAAACCAGAGAAACCTAAAATATGTTCAGTATTTCAGGTGTAATCATTAAGTGTAATAAGATTCCTAGAGCTCTTCTGAGTCTTTTGAAATAAGTTTTGCTAATAAAAGTTTATCACCTTACGTGGATAAAAATAAAAGACTATTTACTTTTAAGCATTTTTTTTTTTTAAGTTTAAAAGGAAGTTCATTATTTTCCCTAATGGAAAAAATACAGTTGCAGAAATGGACCTCCACAGTGCAAATAAATGGGAAAACCAAGAAGTCGAGTTGTATCAATATAGATTTTCAGGGAGTTTAATCCCATCAATGTACCTCTTCTGACTCATTTAGCCAAAAAAAAAGAGAGAAAAAAAGATGCGTTTTTGCTCATATATTGATTTTCTTTTAGATGATCAAAAACTACACCATTTTCTTCATGTAAAATGTTAATAGGAATCATTTGAACATAGTTAATAAGATATTTTCGTAGACATTCTTTTGCTCACTTAGATTCATTAAAATTTGATGTTTTAACAGTATGACTTTTAGGATTGAAAATAAAAGAAAAGTTTATATTCAAATTGTCAATTCTGTGAAGTCATGAAACAAGTCAGTGGGAAATATCCTTTGAATCCTTAAAATCAGGTGTATGGGGTAATTATCAGCATTTTATATGATATCTCATAGCATGTTTTTCTTTATTTTTTCTTTTTTTTTTCCATAGCATGTTTTTCTTTTATGAAAATGCAAAAATTAGTTATTCTTAAAGGATTATAGTTAAAATATTTTATAGAAGTATGATTTGATTTATTGATTTTTTTAGAATTTTTCTACAAAATTAGTCATTTATTTATTTATTTATTTATTTATTTATTTATTTATAATATCTATACCCAACATGTTGATGCTCAAACTCATGACTCTAGAGACCAATAGTCACATGCTCTTTCAACTGAGCAAGCCAGGTACTCCATAATTAATCTCTCATTTTTAAGTAAAACCAATTCTCCAAACATTTTAACAAGATTCACATTAAGCTAGATTTCTAGCAATTTCTCAGCTTCTTGAAAATTAAAATGGTATTTATGAAAAAATATAACTAAAAGGATATTAAGAGCTTAAAGTTTTTGAAAGATTAGCACTAGAATGGACCTTAAAAACCATTTACTATATTCCAAGCCCTTTATTTCAGTAGCAAGACTCAGGAAGATTAAATAACTTGTCTATGTTAGCAGAGTTAGTTATTCCTTAGAAGAACCAGGAAAAAGATCTGGATATCCAAATCTTCAATACATATGTTTATACGTTAAACCATAAAAATACTCAAGCATAGTGTTTAGGTAAGTAATGTTCTACTAAGAAGAAAAAGTCACTTGATAATATTGTAAAATTTAGAGCAATTCAGTTAAATATTATTGTATAATTTATTGATAATAAGCTGAGTTTTAAGTAGATTTGATCTGTTGTAGCATTTTAATCAACCAAAAAATAAAGCTAAGTTATATCTCAGAGTGCACTTTGGCATTTTGAAATTACTTTCAAATATGAAAAATAGTCAGCTTAATTAATATATTATTAATAGAATCATATGCTTTTGAGAATTTTCTGCATAGAAAGCGATATTTTTTAGATGTTTTTTAATTTTTATTTATTTTTTGGAGAGCTAGACCAAGTGGGGATGGTGGGTAGGGGCAGAAGGAGAGTGAGGAATAGAATCTTAAGCAGGCTCCATACTCAACACAGAGCTCAATGCAGAGCTATGTCTCACAACCCTGAGATCATGACCTGAACCACAATCAAGTCAGATGCTCAACCAATTAAGCCACCCAAGTGCCTATCTTTAAATTTTAAAATGTGATTGGTATTTCCATGTTGTCATTTCCTTAAGATGGCTAAGTGGTATGATTCCTGAAGTATACTACTAGTTGTCTCATATATTACCTACCTATATGTGTGAATTGATAATGCAAGAGGAAGAGCAAGTGATCCCCTATAATCAGATCTTTTCCTTTTTAATGGGTTACTCAATTGACCTAGTTTAGGTTTATTTGAACAAAGAATATCTTGGGCCTCATCAGCGTATTTGACAAAATATCTCATGTTATTTTTGTTGATTACAGGGAAAGTTAGAGTTTTTAGAATTAGGAGGGCTATGATTAAAATATCAATCACACTCAAAGAGTATTGGTTATTATTTATTAACATGCAAATACTGAGCTGAAGGGAAACTTGTATCACTGATCCCATACATAGTCCCACTCAGTTCAGTGTTTCAGTTAATTTGGATAAAGACAAAAATAACAAAGGTTTCAAAGTTACAGATGTTTTTATGATAGATGACAGACTCAATATTTCAACTTTATGGACTTGGGCAAATAGGCCTAAAATCAAGGTGAAATTCAACAGGGAAGAATGCAAAATCTGGTCATCAACTGCCTATTCAAAAAAGGGAATACATGAGGCTTACTGCAATTGATCTTAAAATCACCCAGGTTTTCAGTAAACATTTCTAGGAAAATCTATTAATATAATGCAGTTGCCACAAACACTAACAAACTTGAAGGTTTTACATGGAATTATAGAGTCTAGATAACAGGTGTAATTTCAAATACCTTGAGGGTCAAAATGGAAATGTGAGTGAAACAGACAAGGATGGGGTAGCAGATGGTGTGGCTATAGTACCTGGAGAGTACTTTCTCTAGTAAAAACACTCTTTCCCCTTTTTCTTTCATGTAAACACTCTGTTATCTGAAGAACACAAGTGTTCAAGATGAAACTGGCCTGAAATCTGAATTTTCAGATTCTGGCTAAGATCCTTTAGAATTAGACCAAGTCACATCCTACATCTGGATAATGCACTTTTAGAATACTACTGAAAAAGCTACATTCAAAAGATATAGAGACCAGAATAAAGGGCTTGAAAATATAGTTTAATAAAGAATGGCGGAGGGAATTCCGAATTCTTAGGCTAGATAATGAGAAAATTTATGGAAGAGATGGTAGTTATCTTAAATATTTGATTCATGTGTCACATGAAAAAAAAAGCAATTACAAAAGTCAGAATAGGACCAATGAATGAAAACACTTAGGAAGCAAGTTTTAGGTTCAAAGAACTTTCTAAAAAGTATAACAATAAAAACTAACAAAATGAAATTTAATGCTAAGTGGTAAGTTAACATCGGTAAGACACAGTCAATAATAGTTTGCATGATTAACTTCATAAATGTCATGATATTTCAAATATGAACAGAATTTGAGAGGTAATTTATGACCTAAGCCCTATGTTTAAAGATGAAAATGCTGACGCTATCTGAGATCACCAGGTAGTAAAAGGAAATTTATCTGTAATGTGAGAGCTTGTTTCTAAAACACTTTAATTGCACTTCTTTATCCAATCTCAACATGGCATCTACAGGAAGAGGGAATTTTAAGTATAGCCTTTTTTTAAGCAATTAAAAGATGTATTCAATTATGGGCAAATTGTTTTCTGCTGACTAGCTAATTATAATTTAAAAGACTGTGATATTCTTTTTCATTATGCATGAACAAATTTTCTGGGGAGCATAGTTCTTTTCAGAAAAACTACTATACTATGTGCACTGTATTACTTAACATACCATTACTTCAGCAAATAAGCAAGTATTTCTACACGTCCCACTGTCAGGTTTCACGTTGGTGTTTCTGTATCCAGAGGTTACACAAAGAAAATAAGGAAGTCCCAATACAAGGACTAAATTTCTTTTATTAATTTTATTTAAGAAATTTTAATTGAAAAAAGGATGGTTGCTTAAGTGTGAACCCATTCTTTACTTCTCTCCCCCCATCTACAATGTTTGAGTTATATAGTGTTATATTTTATATCCTTTTATTTTATGAATAACTTGGCCAATTTTACAGAAATATTTATACTTACTGTTTTTGCTTTTGTTGTTGTTATTTTAAAGATTTTTAATTTATTTATTCATGAAAGACAGAGACAGAGGCAGAGACATAGGCAAAGGGAGAAGCAGGCACCACCTGGGGAGCTTGATGTAGGACTCGATCCCAGGACCCCAGGATCACAACCTGAGCCAAAGGCAGATGCTCAGCCACTGAGCCACAGAGGCATCCCTCTTACTGCTTTTGTATTTTGTTTTGTTTTACTTTTCATACTCTCAATAATTAAAAAATGAGCAGAAGACATGAACAGACACTTCCCCAAAGAAGACACAGATGGCCAACAGACACATGAAGAATGCTCAACATCACTTATAACCAGGGAAATGCAAATCAAAGATATCACCTCACACCTGCTTGAATGGCTAAAATCAACAAAACAAGAAACAACAGGTGTTGGCAAGAATGTGGAGAAAGAAGAACACTCTTGCACTGTTGGTGGGAGTGCAAATTGGTGCAGCCACTCTGGAGAAGTATATGGAGATTCCTCAAAAAGTTAAAAATACAACTACAGTATGATCCAGTAATCACACTACTGGGTATTTACTTCCAAAATACAAAAACACTAATTCAAAGGGATACATGCACCCCTATGTTTATAACAACATTATTTACAATAGGCAGGATATGGAAGCAGCCCAAATGTCCATCAATAGATGAATAGATAAAGATGTGGGGTGTGTGTGTGTATAATGGAGTATTATTTACCCATAAAAAGAATGAAATCTTGCCATTTCCTAGTCACAGATGGAGCTAGAGATTATAATATTGAATGAAATCAGTCAGAGAAAGATATATATCATATGATTTCATTCATTTGTGGAATTTAAGAAACAAAAATGACCAGAGGAAAAGGAGAGAGAGAGAGAATCCAAGAAACATATTCTTAACTATAGAGAAGAAATTAATGGTTACCAGAAGGGTGGTGGGTGGAGGGATGGGTGGAAAAGGAGATGGGGATGAAAAAATACACTTCTCATGATGAGCATGGAGTAATGTATAGATTTGTTGAATCGTCTTAAAAAATTGTTGAATCACTATGCTGTACACCTGAAATTAATATAACACTGTACATTAACTACACTGGAATTAAAATTTTAAACTTCATTAAAAAAAAGAAAATGACTGAATTTCGTTTTTAAATAAGCAAACAAACAAACAAACAAAAAAACCCTTGGCACTCAGGGGAAGTAAAACAAGAAAATGGTAGCAAAGGAGAAAGGGTAGCAATATTCAGAGTGCCCATGAAAATACCATTAACATATACACATTGGGTCCCTTGGCTTATAACTATTAATCCCTTTAGTAGATCAAAGACTATAGTATTTTCTATCTTTCTTACCTTCCACTATCACACTACTAACCAAATACGGAATTTATTGTATCTTGCAACAAACATTTTGAAGATAGTGATACAAATATTTTCAGACAAAAAGTTCAAAGTTATTTCATCATTAAGGTATTGCTTTCCATATAAAAGCATTTAGCATAAGACTCCCTTCTTTTGCCATGTCAAGAATAAAGGACTAGCAAGAAAGCTAGTTGGAGCAAAAAATACAGGACAATGACTACATATATATATAAGTAATTTCATATATATGTGAATATACTAGCCACCTTAAGATATACTTTATTATACATATTAAATATATACTATATTATACTAACCACATTAAAATTTCTATGCATTTATGTGTATATATACCTCATGATTGGTATACTTAATATTGAAAAAGTATAAATAAAAATGTATAAATATTCATGCCTGACTCTAATTTTGTTTTATTTTAATACTAATCTGCTAATTTTTTTTTTGCTTTCTAGTCACTATTTTGTAAGAAGCAACATCAACCATAAGATTTGAGGAGATAAATCTAAATTTTTAAATTACAAAACACCTCATAATAAGATAGGTCCTTTCCGTATTTTTTGTTCGTTTTTCTTTTTCTATGTGTTATATGGGGCAGTTTTTTTTTTTTTTAATTTATTGTGGTAAAAAAAATAGCACATGACATGAAATCTACCCTTAACAAACATGTAAGTATACAGTATGGTATTAACTACATGCTTATTATTGTCCAGAAGGTTTTTAGAACTTTTTCATCTTGCATGACTGAAACTATATCTACTGAACAGCAACTTTCTATTTCCCCCTCCTTCCAGCCATGATAGCATTTTTACTTTCTGCTTCAATGAGTTTGACTGTTTCGATACACAAATATAGTCATACAGTACTTGTCCTTCTATAACTGGCTTATTTCACTTAGCATAACATCATGGTTCATCCATTTTGCAGCATATGACGGGATTCCTTATTTTTTTAAAGACAATAACATTCCACTGAGTAATATACCACACTTTCTTTATCCAAATATCCATCAATGGACACTTAGTTTGTTTCTGCTTCTTGGCCATTGTGAATGATGTTGTAATGCACATGGTAGTGAAAATATCTCTTTGGGATACTGATTTCAATTCATTTGAATAAGTAACCCCAAAGTGAAATTGTTAGATCATGTGGTAGTTCTATTTTTAACTTTTTAACAAAACTGCTTATTGGTTCCCATCAGGGCTGCATCATTTTGCATTCCCACCAACAATACACAAGGGTTTCAACTTCCAAATGTCTTCAACAATTTTTATTTTTATTTTTTTTTTCTAGTGGCCCTCCTAACTGGCGTGAGGCAATACCTCATTATGGTTTTGATTTTTTTTTTCCCCTGATGGTTAATGGTGTTGAGTATCTTTTCATATACCATTGACCATTTGTAAGTCTTTTTCGGAGAAATATTTATGCTCTTTGCTAAATTTTTAATGAGGTTAGTAGGATTTTTGCTACCAGGTGGTACAAGTCCCTTATATACTTTGGATTTGAACACTTTATCAGATACATGATTTGCAATATTTTCTTCAGTTCCATAGAAGCCTTTTCATGCTGTTGATTCTTTTGCAGTACAAAAGCTTTTTAATTTGATGTGTCTACTGGTCTACATTTCATTTTGTTGCCTGTGCTTTTGGTGCCATCCGACAAATCTTTGCAAAGACCAAAGTCGTGAAGCTTATCTCCTATGTTTTCTTATAAAAAGCTATATAGTTTCAGATCTTACATTTCAATGTTTAATCAGTTTTGAGGTTGATTTTTGCATATGGTCTGAGACCAATTTCATTTCTTTGTATGTGCGTATCCAGATACCCCAACACCATTTCCTGAGGAGATTGTCCTTTCCGTATTATGCAGTCTTGGATCCTTGTCAAAAATCACTTAGCCATATATGCATAGGTTTACTTCTGGGTTCTCTATTCTGTCCTGTTGGTTGATAAACCCATCTTTAGGCCAACACCATAAATTTCTAGTATGTTTTAAAGTCAAGGAGTGTAAGGCTTGTTTCTGTTTCTCTTGATTGGTTTAACTATTTCTTACTCTTTATGATTCTATATGAATTTTAGGATTTTTTTTCTATTTCTGCAAAAAATGACTTTGGGATTTTGATAGGGATTGTAATTAATCTTTGAATCACGGGGTAGCATACACATTCAACAATATTAAATCTTTCAATCCATGAACAAAGACTTCTTCCCACTTATTTGTGTCTTGTTTAATTTCTTACAGCAATCTTTGGAGTTTTCAGTGAATAATTTTTTTTTTTTTTGCCTTCTTGGATTAGTTCATTTTTAAGTATTCTATTCTTTTTGATGCTGTTGTAAAGGAGATTGTTTTCTTAATTCCCTTTTCAGATGGTTCATTGTTATATGTAGAAATGCAACTGGTTTTTGAAGGTTTCATCTTGCAACTTTGCTGAGTTTATTAGTTGTAACAGTTTTTGGGAGAGGTGGGGTTGGTGGAATCCTTTGAGTTTTCTACATATTAGAATACGTGATCTCTGAAAAGAGATCATTTCTTTTCCAATTTGGATTACTTCTTTTTCTTACCTAACTGGTCTAGCTAGGATTTCTTATACTATGCCAAATAAAAGTGGTAATAAAGGGGCATCCTTGTCTTATTCCTGATTTAGAAGAAAGATTTCAGTTTCATCACTGGGTATGATGTCAGCTATGGGTTTCAAATGTGGACTTTATTATGTTGAGGTAATTTTTTTAAAGAATATTTTATTTATTTATTCATGAGAGACACACACACACACACAGAGGCAGAGACATAAGCAGAGGGAGAAACAGTCTCCATGCAGGGATCCCAGCAGGGGACTCGATCCCGGGACCCTGGGATCACACTGTGAGCCGAAGGCAGAGGCTCAACCAAGGAGCCACATAGACATCCCTGTTGAGGTAATTTATTTCTCTTCTTAGTTGATTATTTTTATCATGGAAGGGTGTTCAATTTTGTCCAATGCTTTTTCTGCATCTATTGTGATGATCATGAGATTTTTATTCTTTCTGTAATTGTGGTGTTATCACATCGATTAATTTTCATAGACTGAAAATCCTTGCATCTCAGGGATAACTCCCTTTAGTCATGGTCATCTATAATCCTTTTAATGTGCTGTTGAGTTTGGCTTACTGGTATTTTGCTGAGAATTTTTGAATCTATATTTTTAGGGATATTGTCCTCTAGTTTTCTTTCCTTTCAGTATCTTTTTCTGACTTGGTATCAGGGTAATGCTGGCCTCATAAAAGGAGTTCAGAACCGTTCCCTCTCCTTCTATTTTTTTGGAAGAATTTGAAAAATATTATAATTAATTCTTCTTTAAATGTTTGGTAGAATTCTCCAGTGAGCTTATAATTTCTTGCTCCTTTTGGTATCCTACCCTATATCTTCTGATCGGAGAGTTTCATCCATTTACATTTAAAGTTACTGATAGGTTACCCTACTATTTTGTGAATTGTTTTCTGTCCACTTTGTAACATTTTTATTCATCTTTTCCTCTCTTGCCATCTTTCTTTGTATTTAAATTATTATTATTATTATTTTTTGCAATGACACACTGATTACTTTCTTACTTCTTTGTGTAACTTCTATAGGTTGTTTCTTTATAGTTACCTTGGAAGTTATATAAAACATTTTATAACCATAAAAATGATTTTAGGCTTCTAAGAATTTCACTTCAATTGCATATAAATACTCTTTCTACTCCTCCACTCCTAATTTATATTATCGATGTCAAATTAATCTTTTTATATTATGTATCAGTTAACATATTCCATATAGTTATTTTTATACTTTTATATTTTAATCTCTATGCCAGAATTAAAAGACTTAGACAACACTATTATAGTACTATGTTATTCTTTGTTAGTCTATATTATGTACTTTTATCAATGAATGCTGTACTTTCATATGCCTTTGTGTTGATGTCTAGCATCCTTTCAACTTAAAGGATTCCCTTTAATATTTTTGTAAGGCTGTTTAGTGTTGATGATCTCTCTCAACTTTTATTTACCTGAGAAAGTCTTTATTTCTCTTTCATTTTTGAAGGACAGTTTTGTCAGATATAGTGTTCTTGGTTGGCAGTTTTCTTTCTTTTCCCAGCTTTTTGAATATATCATTTCACTCCCTTTGACCTACAAAGTTTCTGTTGATAAACCTACTAGTAGTTTTATGGATACTCATGTATGTGACAAGTCACATTTCTCTTTCTGTTTTCAGAATTCTTTGTATTTGACATTTGACAATTTATTATGTTTCTCAGTGTACACTTTTTTGGGTCCTCCTTCTCAGAATTCCTTGTGTTTCATGAACTTATTTCCTCCCCCAGATTTGGGAAGTTTGGGACCATTATTGCCTTAAATAAGCTTTCTGCCTCTCTCTCTCTCTCCTCTTTTTGTGCCTCCCATAATGTGTATATTAGTCCTTTCAAAAGCCCGTTAGGCTTTCTTCACTAATTTTCCTTATTTTTTTTCTTGTTGCTTCTATTTGCATAATTTCAAATGCCTTGTCTTACATTTCCTGGTTTTTCCTTCTGTTTGGTCAAGTATGATATTGAATCCATATAATGAATTTTTCAATTCAGACACTGTATTCTTCATTTCCAAAATATATTTTTAAAGATATCTTCTTTTTGTTGAAATTCTCAGTTTGTTCATGCATCATTTTTCCTGAGCTCTTTGAGCATCTATGTGACAGTTATTTGGTATTGTCAGATAATTCACATACTTCTATTTTCTTTTAGTGTCACTTTCTGGTGATTATTTTTTTCCTTTGATTGAGCCATATTTATTTGTGTTTTTCATGTGCCTTTTAACTTTGTTTTGGGATCATGCATTTTTAAGAATAGCCACCTCTCCAGTCTTTATGGATTAATTTGTATAGAGAAACTTCTTCACCAATTATTCTGGGTAATATTCTGAAGGCTTCTCAAACCTTTTCTGTGGATGTGCAGTCTTTGGACTTGTGTGTGTAAATTTTCAATTAGAGCAATTTGTCAGTATCCTTTTTCAGAAGCTTAGAATCTCTTGCTCTTTTTGGTATCTGTATGCAGTACTGCTGGTTCTCTGGAGCTGGCATAACCACTCAGATCTTTATTGTCATTGAGGCCCTAGGCTTATAGAGTGCTGTTCCCATTAGCACTCCAACTCAGGCAAGACAAATACCAGTCCCTTGGGTACTTTACCAAAAGTCTAGAACATTGGATGCATGTTCCACTCTTCTCTTCCTTCTTCCAAGGGCATGGTTACCAAACTGTATTCGCTTCGGTTTGCTGTACCACAAATCCTCTGAAGCAGCAGCAAGATGTTCAGTTCTCTTTTGTTTTCAGCAGCCCCAAGATGTCTAGAATATCCCAGGACCCATCAGTGCTCTGAGACAGAAAGGCAGAAACCAGTCCCTTGGGCAGTCACTCTCCCCGCAAAAAGCCAAAGCATTACCCTCACATCCAACTTTTTTTCTCCCCACAGGGAAGCTGGAAGTTGAAAGCTCTTTGCCATTTTCCACACTGACCTGGAGGAGATGATCTAGGGTGAATATGTGCTAGCCCAAACCTTTGCCTTTGTTCTCAGCAGTTCTCAACTGGGTCCTCTTTTTGTCAGTGTTTCGAATCATGCAACACAGAAACCAGTTCCTCTAAAAAGTCAGAATATGGACATACAGTCCAGTCTTCCCTTTCCCTCCCCCCGGGAAAAGCCAAGAACAGGCACTTCCTCCCAATTATGGTGAATGTCATGAATTTTCTTACAGAGTTTGACATGGTTGGTTTGATACTCGGTTCACAGAAGCCCCTTAACTTTTTTTGTATTTCTTACAAAGAAAACTGGTCAGTGTTGTGTTGAGGCAGTGTCTAGGGTGGGGAAAAGGAGGGTCTGGGGCTTCCAATTTCACCATCTTGGTGACATCACTCTCTTGACCCTTTCTCTATTTCTTTAAATTAAATCTTAAATAACATTTTTTGTAGGAGTGTGACAACATTTGTTTTTTCCAATTGTCATTTTATTTCTAAACTCATTTCCCTGTGAAAATAAGCAGCCACCTAATTAGCAACTTGTTTTTGGTAATCACTCAATTTGATCTGGAGCAATATTATATGCTGGAAACATGCATTGTACATTATTTAAGTATCAAGTTTTCCTTCAAATATCAAATGTCTAATTAAACGGCTCTCAAAATTTTATTAACAATATTTATATTTAGTTCAGATTTTGATTCCAATATATTTAAATGATTGCACAATTCCACTTCTCTTCTCTACAAAACTATAAGTATAATTAAATTAAATAAGTATAAATAAGTATAATTATTAAAGTATACTAAATAAATATGATTAATTAATTACTATGGAAACTAGTATGAATACCACACAAGTTCTTTTATTAAACAATGATTCTTTTACTTAACCACAAAAATAAAGTGAGTTGAACATGACATCATCATGTTCAAGTTACCTCTATAGGTTTATACTGATATTGATCTTCTCTGAAGCATTCCTGTTTAAGGAATTTGGGTATGTGTTGAGATGAGAGATTAATTTTGAAATTTCTCCACTGTTTGAACCTTTTCTGCCAGAATAACTGTCCTCATGATTGGATGGTAGTGAAAAAGGAGCATTTTCTTTTAATATGGACAGTAAAGAAAGCCTCTGTAATTTGATTAGAGTAAAATTATTCTTCTAGTGAATAATATGAACTCTTAAGATCCCCTCTGTATGACAAGGGTGGTCTCCACATGAAGTGATCACATGGAGTGCACACTAAATTTGCTGAGTATTGCCATGGAAAGAGGAGATGGCAAAATAATATAATTACTCTGGAAGAAGCTACAGCTTTGCACAATAATCATAATTCAGGAAATAGACATATTCTTTTTTTTCCTTCCATAGCACTTTGATCATAGAAAACATGGTTCAATATGGTCTCATAAATTTATTTATATTCCTACAAATTTGGGAACTACTGACTATACTTAAAGATCTTTAAATCGGACACTAATTTTTAAAGGAAACATTAACAAAGTCTCCTAACATTTTGACCTTTCTTACACTGTTAAACCAGTTAAATTTAGTTGAAATGAAAGAACACAAGCTTTCTCAGCAGCTTAGACTAAGGGTATTCTTAAAGTCTTTGTGAATGCAACGCTGTTCTCAGAGGTTTTGTGTAATGGTGAGAACAATGTAAATATCAGGAAAAAAAATAACAATAACAGTCTGACAACCAGAGAAGAAATGATTTCAAGTTGTTCTGGATCATCTAGAGAAACTTTAAACATGCAGAGCAATCAGCTATGCAGATGGTTAAGTAGTAATCAGGTTCCCCCAAGAAATTTAGGAAGAAAAATCTCTAGTAATATGACCAACCATGCCATAAGTGACCTACAACAAATTCATATAGTGCTTATTGCTAATTTATTCACATTCAGCTTTTATTTAGCACTTAGTATTTAAGAAAACATTTAAATATTTAAACATGAGTGAAAGGTCTATAAAGGTCTAGTTTGATATTAGTAGCTACATATATACATATGGCTATACCCATTTCATTTCTAAAATATTGAAAGATATGCATATGTAAATACATTAATATATAGAAAGCTAGAAGCATATATATTTATACCTAGAAAGCTAGAAGTATATATATGTATATACATATATACACACACATATAAATATATATACATATTTCAACCTACACAGAAATAGAGGATACATTGGAAACTGTGATAAGAAGTCATTACTTACATGTAATGAAATAAGTATAAAAAGCTACCACAAATCAGCAAAATCTGTTCTATAAAAATATCAATAAAGAAATTATGCTATTTTATCACTAAATATAGGCAATAAGTGAAGCAAAATGTAACTTTAATGAAATAGTATTTAATGTATTTCCATAGGAAAGTTGTTATAATAGCTTAAACATTTTATTTGTAAACATTTTTTAATCAAAGTTTTTTTTTAAGATTTTATTTAGTTATTCATGAGAGACAGAGACAGAGAGAGAGAGAGAGAGAAGCAGGCTCCATGCAGGGAGCCCTATGTGGGATTCGATCCCGGGACTCCAGGATCATGCCCTGGGCCGAAGGCAGATGCTAAACCGCTGAGCCACCCAGGGATCCCAAATGAAAGGTTTTATATGTAAATATAAGTAGATGTATTTAGGCCACAGAAGAATTGAAAAAAGTTTGTAGCCTTTTCTTTTTTCTTTTTATTTTTTTTTAAGTTTGTAGCCTTTTAAAAGATAATTTAGGGGTCCCTGGGTGGCTCAGTTAGTTAAGCAACTGACTCTTGATTTTGGCTCAGGTTATGATCTCAGAATTATAAGATCAAGCCCCCACATCAGGCTTGCACTGGGTGTGGAGCCCGCTGAAGATTCTCTTTCTTCCTGTCCCTCTGCCCCTCTTCCCAGCTTTCTCTTCCCTCTCTAAATAAATAAATAAATAAATAAATAAATAAATAAATAAATGTAATAAAATAAAAATATAATTTAAATTACTGTAATTCTCTAGTAATTGTGATTATTTATAGTAAATCATAAACATATGATCATGTCATACGGTAATAAATAGTAACATTTTAATATGCGAATATTTATATATATATGAAAGGAAAATTTCAAACTAGTTTTCACTCAGATAAGAAACATCTGCATTAACACTATCATTTATACTATTTGTAAGCTCTACAAAACTCTATGATACTGTTTTGGTTTTTTTTAAGATTTTATTTATTCATGAGAGACATAGAGAGAAGCAGAGACACAGGCAGAGGGAGAAGCAGGCTCCATGCAGGGAATACGATGTGGGACTTGATCCTGGAACTCCAGGATCAAGCCCCAGGTGGAAGGCAGACCCTCAACTGCTGAGCCACCCAGGCGTCCTGCTGTGATATTGGTTAACAACAGTATAGTTTAATGGATTATCAGACTAACTTTACCATCTGAGAATGGAATAGTTAATTTCTCTATATGAGAAGAATGCTTTTATTTTGACAATATTCTAGAATCTTTTTCTTCCAAAGTCAGCATAATTAAAGTAGATCACTTATTCAGATGGTATACCCTGGCCCTCATCCTTCCAGAGAAAACCAGAGCAAATAAACAGATTGCAGTCTGGGGAATTTAGGATAGGCATGAAGAAGTACTTCTTATCTGCAAGTAATAATTGTGTTTCATGGATTGACTAGTGAATGACAGGTCTATTTATAAAGCCATTTCCTAGCCCCCAAAGCTATGTTTCAATAGGAACCTAATGCATATAGTTCCTATAAAATCATTTTCAGACTCATCTAATTCAAGACCTGTCCTCTTTTATTGAGAGAAGAAATTATCAAAATGTGAAACTCTAAAAATAGTGGTTTATAATTGAAAGCCTAATTCTTTCTTAATTATAGGTATGCTACAGTGGCACTATAATTAGAGATGATCAGTGCTCCAAAATGAGTCAGACTTTATCATTCACTCTGTAAAAGAATGTACATGAGTTTCATAAAGCAGAAAACCCTGGAAAATGAAGATGCAGGGTCTTTTCCCCTATACCTCCTGGTGGTTACAAGATTGTCTCCATTTACTGTCACTCTCTCGCAGAAAAAAGTATTTCATTCATATTTGTTTTACTGGTTATCACTAATTTTAAATTAGAAAATTTAGAGCTGAAATTGGAATTCTGAACCGGATGCACACTTATGGACTTTACTAAAGTGATATTATAATAACACAGTTCATTAAGTTATTTACCTGAAATCTGAAAATTCCTTAGACTTAAACTGGGTAACTCATATCATCTTAGGACAAAACAGATAGGTCCCTATAAAGGGGATAAAATATTCATCTTATAATTTTAAATAATATGCTTTCATCCCAACAAAGATACACCTTTAGGAAACATTTGTTATATTCAGACAAAAGACAACAAACTATTTTTCATTCCTTAGCTAGTCCTATATCTTTAAAATTTAGACCATGACCTGGCTTCTCAAATCAATTTCTCCAATGACTAAATCTAAGGCTCTTGCTGTGATAAAAACAAAAAACTGGCTTGACAACCTTTGGAACAGTAGAAAATTTTTACTAATATAAATAAATAAGATCCCTAGTTGTAAACATTGTAATAAGGAAAGCGTTTTCAACAAAGCCAGATTAAGCCATATTCGGAAACATAAGATAACTGTTAGAACTTTAAATACTAGCAAATGGTAAAAATGGTAAATATTTCTCTTCCACATGTAATTGGTTCTCTTAGATCTCAAAGTAAGCACAACAGATGGCCAGGGAACAAAGCATACAAGTCTTCAGTCAAACTTCAGCCCACTCCATCTAGATCCCCTTTCCTGACAGACCAGGCACCATGATAATCAATCTGCCAGCTTTCACTCTGTCCTGAATCCACCCTACAGGAGCCCCAGGCATGCCTAGTACTAAAGGACAGTTGAGAGAAAGGATGGCCCAAGATGTGTGGTGCATATTAATTTTAGGAATAGAAACAGGGAGAATTTTCTGTGTAACACTTTCCACCAGAAGCTTAAAAATTCAACCAGACTACAGCTAACAGACAAATTATCATATACCCTCGGATTTAAGGGAAAGAATTCTAATGAAAATCAATTATATTTTGCTTTTATAATGTCTATGAGTCCGTTTCACCTTACTCAATACATTTTACATAACACTCTAAAGAGAAATTCTTTTTTTGGAAAGAGCATCTCTTTATTCGATCTTCCTATACTATTGCTATCAACTTTCTGTGAAAAGGTATGAGGCGTGATGAATACAACTGGAAAGCCACAGCATCCTAGAAAATATTTTGGGGAGTCAAAAACTAAAATAAGATTCTCCTCACTATTAGCATCATGGCACCCAATTCTCAAACATTAACATGGTTAGCAAAATTATTCAAAATTACTCATGATTTAGCAGTACCCTTTTATTTAATCCAACTTCCAGAAACAAACCTTTTGTATCTGTAATTTCTCAAATTACAATAAATGTAAATAATTACATTTATTGTCATAAATGTCAATGGGAGAATTAACATGACAAGCTCCTTTCCACTTTGGTGATGTGTGCTGTTACATGATGTGATGATGTTAGTACTGGCAATCAATATTAATAGAATAAACAGTGTGGCCCATCAGTACTTTGAAATCCATGCTCTTCTTCTACACACATAAGCTGGCTGCAATGCTATATGCATTTAGAACTAACCAAAGTTGATTCATCAACAGTTCCTTTGGAAGGGATGTCAAGAGGAATTGTGAAGCCCTGCCTGACTTTCTACCATTATAATTATCTAATACCACACAAGCAAACATAGATGTAACCAAAACTGAGCCTGGGCACAGCAGCAAAATAAATCCAAACACGTCTCTCTGCAAGTTTAAAAAAAAAAAAAGGGACATTAAAAGAACCCTAGAGAGTATAAGACCTCAGCACACTTATTAGCTGCTGAATTTGGTCAAGTCCACAAAATTATCTGAGCTTTGGCTTAATAATGCATATGCAAACAAAAACCACTGACATGATTATCAGGGAGAAGTATTGTCAGATTCAAAAAGATAACAGGATAAAGAAGATGGGATATCTAACACGGAATATTACTCAGCCATAAGGACTGCATGGGAATAATGCTAAGTAGAATAAGTCAGACAAAGACAGATATCATACCATTTCAATTATATGTGGAATTTAAGAAACAAAACAAACAAGCAAACAAAGAAAAAAAACCCAGACTCTTAAATACAGAGAACAAACTGGTGATTGTGGGGTTGGGGGCAATGGGTAAAGTAGATAAAGAGGACTGAGAAAGCACTTGTCGTTATGAGCACTGAGTAATGTAGAGAATTGCTGAATCATTTTATTGTACACCTGAAGCTACTATATATAACACTGTATGTTAATTATACTTTAACAAAAAATAAGCAAAGAGAAGGATGCCTGGGTGGCTGAGGGGTTGAGCATCTGCCTTCAGCTCAGGGTGTGATCCCCGAGCTCCAGGATCAAGTCCCACAATATGCTCCCTGCAGAGAGCCTGCTTCTCCCTCTTCCTATTTCTCTGCCCACCCCCCCCCCCGTGTCTCTCATGAATAAATAAATAAAATCTTTAAAAATAAATAAATAAATAAAGAAAGAAAGAAAGAAAGAAAGAAAGAAAGAAAGCAAGCAAGCATAAGTAACTGCTTTGGGAAGCTATGCTAATAGAAGTTATCAGTTTGCCTAATTACTCAATATCACTTCCCTATTACTTTAGGAAGGGTAAGCTCCACAATCTTACATTGTCAAATGGCACACCACAAATTGTGTTGGCAAGTGTATATACATAGTCACAAATATACTGCATATTGGAACATGGTCTCCATGGAATTAGTGCACTGAAACACAAGAATTACAGCATTCTTTTCCCAGAGTCACCTAGCCTTCTCCTCGTGTCTACTAGGGAACGTGAGTGTACCGACCATGAAATCTTAGCATCTTGATTATTACATATATGTTTCTATGACTGACTGAGTTATGGTATACTGCAAAGCTCTGGAAATGTCAATGTACAGTTGATAAGAGTACTTAGTACTGCTGTTGTGCAAACAAGCTAATGACAGTAACTCTCAACATATATACACTAATCTGTAGGACAGTGTCTAGAAACAAATAAGATTATTTTAACTAACATTAAGTAGCACTAATAAGTAAACCGTGATATATAGCAGGTGCCTTTCTTCATTCACCTATTTCATTTACTGCAAAGGAAGAATATGAATAAAATATACAAATACAATAAATCCAAGTCCTACTAGTATACAAATGATAAAAACTGTTTCAAAATACACTTCTAATAGAGAATCATGCACTATTCTAATTTAATAGGTCCATTGTATGATCAAGTTAGAACATTTGCTCCTTTAAGAGTATTTATATGCATATTACATATATGTTCATAAATTAAAACAAGTTTTCATTAGTAGCAAATCTGTATTATAACATTCATACAGAAAACTGCATTAAAATCAAAGTAGCTGCCTATTGATTGATCACACTTCTGTGCTTAAATTGCTGTGCTTAAAGAAAGGATCAAGGTCCTGCCCTCCCTATACATACTCAGATTATTATGTTATCAGCTATGGTCTGCTCCCTCACACTTGTTCTCCTACCATATTTCAGCTCAGCTGAAGTATCTGGAAATTGCCACCAGAGGCAACATGGATGAAACAGTCCTCAAAGTATACTCTACTACTTCAACTCGAAGTTGAAGTCCTAATCCTAATTCTCACTAGATCCTAGATCTCACTCAAGCAAATTCAGATGCATTCAAAGATTTTGTTGTATTATCAGGGATCACTGTATGTTTTATATATATATTGGCTTGAGATCTAAGTTTATCAGCTGTATTTAAAAATTTTAATAGAATGAGTTCTTATATAGAGAAAATAGTATAGTGAAAGAAAATTATACGGACATCAGGTTTTTGGGCTTGTCCTATAAATAAATACTGTAAGGCCACAATTTTTTTTTGAAAAGTAAAATATGCTTAATAGACACATTATAGGGGATCCCTGGGTGGCGCAGCGGTTTAGCGCCTGCCTTTGGCCCAGGGCGCGATCCTGGAGACCAGGGATCGAATCCCACATCGGGCTCCCGGTGCATGGAGCCTGCTTCTCCCTCTGCCTGTGTCTCTGCCTCTCTCTCTCTCTGTGTGTGACTATCATAAATAAATTTTAAAAAATTAAAAAAAAATAGACACATTATAATTCCGCCATTTTAAAAGTTAGGAAGTTGAAGAACTTTGTTAGCCTTTCCTTGGAGAGTTTTTAAAAAATTCAGAATTTTCACACATTTATTTAATCTGTCTCCTGACACAGAATTAACATAACGGATTTTAAAGTGAGTCTTCAACTGTAAACTATGTAAAATATATGACAGTCATGCTTATTTAAAATTTAAAGAAAACACACTTTTGAAACAAAATTGAAGCAAAGTATAGTTAAATTTAATTATTTTTGAAACAATCTTTATGAAGCTATAATTCTATTGTAATGTTGTGTTTTCCTCCTAAGGAGTTAGGCAAGAGAAAATAGAGATGGAGCTGAGGATAGGGATGGAGAAAGGAGGGGTATAGAGACAAGGTCAAGAACAGAAATAGAGTTAGAGACAGATGGGGGTCACTACATGGTACCTTTGTGTACAGTACAGGAGGGAGTGAGGGAGGACAAAATTTAAAATGGTTACATTTTAAGATCAAAATCAAAAGTTAACAAAGCAGAATCTCTTACCCTGAAAAACTCTTTAGTGGATCCAGAGTCTAATGTTCCATAAGCAATTTCTGTTTGCTTAGAAAGATCCTCAGCACTTTCGATGGGAGACACCATCCTCTCTACAGTCAGGAAGGCAGCTAAGTTAGCCGTGTAGGAGGAGATTATGATCAGGGTAAAGAACCACCACACACCTCCAACAATGCGCCCAGAGAGGGATCTAATAACAAGTATGAAATGGATTTGTAAAGTGAAATGAATGACCTAATAAAAAAACCAAGTTAGCAGTATTATGCAAATATTGACTTATATGGGCATATTTAACTTTATACTTTTCAATATATCTGCTAGTTAATAGAACTAGAAATTATTAAGCATTTTGGGTAAGGAGTACAGATTAGCTAAATTTAATAAGCTACCTAGAGGCCAAAACTTTGGATTCCTCAGATTCCTTCATAGTTATAATACCCAAATCGTCTATAGTATGAAATTTCATAATGAAGCAATTTCAAGAAATGTGCAAATAATCCTGCCAATGCCCATCCTACTATTCATTCTTGACATAAGTAAATATGAACAAGAGGATTTAAGATCACTCATAAAACTCACAATAATGCTGACAAACAAAATCAAGTATTAAAAATAAAAGAACATGCACCATAGATGTAGCTCTAAACAGAAGAAACCCTCCCTTTAATTTAGCCAATAAAGTTCCAAAACCCTCAAAAATGTCCCAAATTTCATTGAGTTTTTGTGTGTGCAAAAACATAGGTTTTAGATACAGTGCAGGATAGAAAAATGGGAAAAAAATGACACAATAAACAAAGGGGTGACACAAAACATATTTGTTAATGAACAAAAATCTGAGGCTTCATGGCATGGACTGCTACCACCCTGTTCCTCTGTGCCTCCTGCTTAAGAAAAAAAGAAAACTCAAGGAAAACAAAATTAGACATTTAAAAGTCTGCCAAGATACAAATTCCTAATTTGCAACATAATAAAATAGCAATATTTCTTTGACCATAAATTCATATGTAAAATACTTTTTAAAAGCTTAATAGATTCCAAATAATGTACTTTGAAACTTAGGTAGATCTGTAGATATGGAAATAGATACATAGTCTATTATTTTGAAAGATTTGGTGGGATTCTACATATTAAGGAATTTAAGTAATATTAACAATCTAATAACATTTTGGGTTAATAACTTTTATGCCTAACAATTAAACTTGCTACAGTGAAGAGGTAACATTTCTAAAAATTTAAATTACAAATGTTTGGTAATTTATGGCCTAAAACAGACCTCTTGACATTTTACAGTAAGAAATAACACTTTTTGATGAAATAGATACTGTATCAAATGATTGGGTAATATTTGTAGAACAAACTCTTCTAGAGGCTAAGAAAAAGTGGGAAGCTAATTTAAAAGTAAAGATTTTTTTGATAAGTACATCTATTGCTAAAAGTGAAAGAGAGACAGCAAGCAATGAAAAAGAATATAATTAAGAGTCTTATTCATAGTCTCTGAGAGATGCAAAGAATTAAATAAATATGACTGGATGGAAAAAATGAACTACTCTCTTATATCCCAAAAAGGATATTAAATACATTTTAAATTTAAGAAACCTCTTGTGTAGACACAGCCACTCTCAAAATGTTCACTATTTATTCCATAACAATGGAAGGTATAATTATAGGACATGTATCCCATATTTAAGAGGGCAGCTGAAATCCCATAAAACAAAACCGACTTCTTGGTAATTGCTTTGACATTATACACTGCATGGTAATTGGCAGTGTATTTCAGAATCATTTTTATAATAATTCTGTCCCACTTGTAAATTAAACACAAGTTAAAGACATAAGCTGTTTTCTATTCCATGGCTTATGTCAGATTTAATGAGCTTAAATATGCCAATTTATTTAAAGTTTCACAAGAAACTCAAAAAATTAGCTGTACTTATACATCATTCAAAACAGAAAATTCTTGAGCAATTTATTATTCATTCATAAGTGTTTTCAAAGGATCAATTAATGTTTCATAAAGAGTTCCTGAGAAATTTTATGCAGGGGGAAAATTCAATTTATGTCTCACAGTGAGAGACAAAAATGGTTTCTCTAATTAAAAGCAAACCTTCACCTCCCTGAACCTGCACTCATGGAGCAAATAAACACACATGCTATCATTTCTTTATTTTTATTCTACCGTTTCTTTTAAATCTCTATTAAATAATTGTTTTAATAATGACATTTTTATGCATTGGAATCCTTTTGAGATATTAGGGGAAAAAACAGAGGCAAGCAGGAAAACAAAAGTCAACTTTATAGCATTTTTGCTCTCACAGTTTCTGTGGTTCTAGGCTTCAGACAACTATAGTTAAAACACTTGAAACTTAATTTCAGAAAAATGACTGATTCAGTTCAATAAATCGTTCCAGATTAAAATTTAAATGTTCCATTAATATTAATAATATAGTTCCATACCATATTCTACTTGAAAAGAGGTGATAAATATCTTTCAAAATATTTAAAGAGCATCTCAAAGTGATCTGTGTATTTCATGAATCATCATTATCATCATCATCATCACCATTATTAGATACTAGGTTTCTCTATTCTTCTTTTCTAACCTGGAGTAACCAGTATTGCATTGTAAAAAAAGATAGTTTGGTTTGTTTAAAGAAAATTATGAAATCTGCCAATATTATGCAGTGTGTTCAATATTTAAACACACAATACAGAATGAAAGATATGTACACTGAAAATTTTTTAGCAAAGCGAACTTTGCTCATATATATTCTGTGGCATAAAATAAATCAGTTTATAACAAGGAAAAATATACTACCTGAAATCTATTTATCTTACCAGGAAATAAAAATTATAAAAATTATTATATGCAAAATTGTAGTAAGTCATGACTCATGAATGAAATCAAATGCACAGAAAAAAAAGGCCATATTTTACTAAACGGGCTTGTTGAAAGTTATGTCATGGTGGACCTTGGGGTAACACAGATTGTTAGATGTGCCCTCTGCTTCAGGCCCTATTAATATGTTTTCTGTTCCTTGACAAGCACTGGACACCAAAACGACTAACTCAGAGCCACGATGCAGGAGGAGTAAGGCAAACAAACCTAAGGATCCATCTACAGGAACCCAGATCAATAGATCTTACTTTATAATGATTCTCATATACTTCTCCTCACTTACTCAAAAGGCAGAGCATAGTTAATGTTACCCTAGGATAATTGCCTTATATCTCAGGATTAAAGTAACGTTACACCTCAGTAGCCATTGTACCCAGGATGAATAATTTTATTATTATTTATGGACCCAAATATTCTCTGAGATCCCCATTTAGTTAGTATTTTCTCCCTCATTATTAGAAACTTCTCTTTATGTTAACTTAAATCAGATAAACTAAATACAGAGATAAACCTATGAATGTCATATATTTTGTCAGAGCTCATCATAATTATATATATAATATTGTTATATATAACATTACTATGTATTTCTGTAATGCTCTGTACTCTATATTAAAATTATTATACATATATGCCATGCAAATACCATTGGCATATTTCTGATTCAGTGCAGTTCCATAAAGAAGTCACAGGGAGTTAAGATTGTTTAGGTCCAAATAATTCATAACAATGTGTCCTATCAACAGAAAAGTAAGCCATTAATCATTTCTGCATACACGATACATTTAATTTATCTCACTGGGTGGAGTATACAACACTATAAAAGACAAATTTTTGAGTTTCTCGTATAGTTTTTTGATATTAATCAGTTATCTCCAAAGTGCTCAAAAACTAACAATATAATGAAATAGGATTAGAAAAGCCTTCCCCTTTACTAGTTATTAAGATATCCCATAGAATCAAAGGAAAGTAATCAAACTTAGATCAAATGTAGACCATAATTTAGGCTTTAAATTTGAAAAGATAAAAAAAAATAATAAATTTGAAAAGATCACACTAGAAAAAGCATGATTTATTCTTCTGAAGAGCCAGATACGGCTATCCTTCTTATTCATGTATGTAACATGAACAAAGGCAAAATATATTTTGTGAGATATTCATTATATTTAGGCATCCTAGTGCAGAAACTAACATATCATTATGAGACTAGAGGTGCAGAAATTTATTCCATTATGTGTGTGTATTGCTATTCAATTTGGCACAAGCTGCAATGAATCAGTCATCATTATTACTCAACTATGTATTTCTAAATACTTGGAAGACACATTATCATATGTTCCCTTTAATTCAGCAACCTAATCTTTAAAAAAAAGCAAATTTTACAGTATCTTTCTGATATCATTCACATGAGCTAATAATGGGAAAATAAAAGAGATGAGATGTGTGCCAATGAAGTTCTGTAAACAAGTTGTTGCTTTTGTAGTTAATAAGTAATGTTGCCCATTTTCCCATATACAGGTCTGTGGATCAACACACAGATGACTGTAAAATGAGAATATGCAGCAAAAACACGGTACCCCTCCAAGAAGGCATGGAATGATAGGAACCTTATGCATTTTATAGCCTCTCCATGGTGTGTATAATTTCACCAGAAAATACATGATCAACATTCTTAGAACATTGCTCAAGTATTTCACAGACTTATGCCAACGGTAAGGGTCTGTCCTTGAGTCTTAAACTGCTTGGACAGGTAGTCAGCAGCTGTTTAGTTCTTTATAGTGAATTCATAAACACCATGAATATCTGCTTGAGACCTAAAATGCACAAAGTTGAAGCAGGTGAGTAACCAACCTTGGCGAAATATCGCATCCTTGCTGCATAAAGGCACCCAAGGAAAACCAGAGACTATTAAAAATCCCAAATTCATTAGTTGATTCACTACTTTGTGTTTCTCTTCCATCTTCAAACTCCTCAGTGTGCCACTCGTAGGGGCTAAATCTGCTGACCAGGAATAAAACTACACTGACCCCAATGTAGGCAAAAACAATGCACATCCAGATCTCATAGGCTAAAGGATCAAGAAATGAAAACACTCCTGGTTTGGACTTCTGAGGCTTCTTGATCATGATAGATATCCCGAGGCTCATAAAGGGCTTTGAGAAGTCAATCACCTCTTCTCTCACAAGGGTAATAGTTAATGGAGCAATTGCAATGTCTGCTTTCTGTAAGGGAAACAAATGAAAGTAATAGTACCCAGAGTCATGGTCAGAAAGGAATCATGGTTACACTACATGGTTACAAAAGGGAAGGAAAGGAAATTAGGAGAAAGTCAATAATTATTTCCCTGCTGGAGTCCCAGTAAAGAATAAGCAAAAAAGCAATTTGTTCCCCAAATATTCTTCCTTTTTATAAATACACAGTCCACCCATTTGACTTGATGATGATAATTACATCTCTACACTGCATCTATGCCCTTGTAGCCTTTGAACAATGCATATGGTTCATATGCTTCAAGACAGATAGAATGCCTGTCTCATTTAGTATGTCTGTTTGCTTCTGACTTTATCCTTAATTTTCAGATGTTCACAAGGAAATATGATAGTACTCTTCGGGATTGTGGGAAACCAACAATCTCAGATATAGGTACTTTATGGGGAAGGGAGGCATTCTGTCAACAAGAGCTCAAACTGCATGACTTTATCTGGGAGAAGAGCTATACTTACCCCATATACAAGTTCTCCAACCATCCCATTCCAAATTTTCGTGTCAGCATCCCTGGCCCCATACTTGCCATCCCCAACAATTGTCAACTTGTACTTGAACCCACAATGTTTGGCGATTTCTGCAGCCAAGTCAACACAGTAGCCCTCATAACGCTCATTGCCTTCAAGCATTTCATGGTTTTTCTTCATCATAACATATGGAGATTCCTATATGGAAAGACAGTGCTTTCATTGATTAAAAAAAGAAATAGCTGTGGTAACTACTCTCACTGAATCAAGTCTTCTGATTGAATTATTATCTCTTAGCCAGAGAAATCATAGAACAAGAATGATGGAAAATATCAGTAGAAAAAAATTAAGCATAATGCTTTTGAAAAAAAAAAAGGTTCTCAAATGTCTAGCATTGTATTTTATTAATATGGTGTGTACCTAGCCATGCCAAAATAAGCAAGAAACTCAAAAGCATAAACTGTTGGCATGTCCCTTTGTCATGTTTGTTGACTCCTAGAGCTTAGGATGGATTAACGCTGCTTAACATCTGTTTTATTGAACTCTGGATCCACTACACTCTTAATCTAGGTTAGGACTATGCTGACCTCAAGAACCAGCATTCACCCAAAACCCTGTGGATTGCTGCTTCAAGGATAAGGTTCATGTGGAAATCAGGTTCATAGGCAGTAATGGACAGACTACAAGAATCATTGCCATGGTGATGTATTGATACTACCCTCTCAGATTTCATGTCTCACTTCATCTATGAGATACAATATCCTAGAATAATAATACAAGGTTGGAGAGTAGCTTCCCCCTGTAAATATAAGAAAAAAGAAGTATGAAAATGCTTCAGCATAGCCCAATATTCTCTATCGGAAAGTGGTATCAAGCATACTTGAGAGTTCAGTGAGATAGTCCCTCTCAATGGCATGATTGAGGCAAAAGCCCTCACATGTCTAGATTACGCCTATTAAGATATTTCCAAATGCCAACCAATGTTTTTATCCAAATCCCTATTAACTATCTCTAATTTTCTTCTCACTACATAGTAAAATAAAATATAATTATTTTGTCACAAAATCATGCACTATTAGTGAACCCCATTTCCTCCATCTCACTGTACCAACAACTTGCCACAATGATCTACACCTACCTTCCATCTCTCCAGAGCCTACATGGTCAAGATTCAGTTCAATTTTGTCTCATGCATTCAGAGCTGGCTATGTGCCAACAACTGTGTTGAGATTTGGGGTTAAAAAGAAGGAAAATGATCCTTATCTTTAAGGAGTTCATCTTACAAAGAAAGAGATGTTGCCAACATTATTAATACATGTAAAGATACCAGAACTGCATGGGAAGTGAAAGGTAAAGCAAGTGAGGAAATACAAGGAACGCTCTTCCAGACTTTTCCCCAGTTGTTCACACTTGCGGACGCACCAGTGCATGAATTATCTGTCAAGCTAAATTTCAGTATTGAAGAGGATAGGAAATATTTTGGATGCTTTAGCTAATGCCTGTGTAGTCCTTTTGATGGAGTAAATATGCTATACATGATTAAACAGTGCAAAAGCAGCACTACATTAGTTATGATCCTAAAATACAAAAAGCAATGCCAGATGGCAGATATTTTTTGTAAGAAAAACTGCAGTAAAGCATAGGCATCCATAGCTTATTACCAAAATTGTAGTGACAACAACAGTCTTATTCTCAAGCCCGGAAGTATCGTTTCCAGAAGGGAGCTCAGTAAGGGTAACAACCATTTTGTCCACTTCACTCCAGTATCCGATCTGAAAAAGGTTACAGAAGATAGGCACATGGAAAAATGATCTTTCTATTAGCCAAGCACTGAATAACTTCAAACTCATGTATGAGTCAAAAATTATATCTACATTAACTAAGTTTCTTCTTAACAAAGATGTATCTTCTATTTTTGTGACTCTACCAGAAAGAGGGATTATAAAAACTATGAAACAGTAGCAATTCTTAAAAAACGGCTTGTCTCTTCATGTTCACTTCTCATATTTTCCCAGGGAAATTTGTTTGGTAGTGAGCATACAGAAATAGAAATGAAATCCAAGCAATGGAATTTTATCCATAACAGGTAAAAGAAACGTGTCGAATTAAAATATTAATGCCTATGTGCACCAGCTATGTTTTGTCTTCTGAACCATAAACTGTCAGTGATGGTTCCTTTTCTTATCATTAAACTTCTTATACCTCAATCAAAAAACAAAACAGAACAAAAAACAGTTCTATACACAGTTGTTTAAAGATTACATTTCTGTATTACTTACCAGAAATGAATGGGTTAGATTTAGAAAAAATAATTAAAAATACATCTGTTTCTTGAAGTAGTTAAGCTCGACCTATGTGAACATACATTTCCAGGACTCTCTGGAAGAAGAGGTGATGGGTTAGCTAACTCACCTCCTCGCACAGAGAAAACTGCCTTTAGATCACTAATGATTTACCTTCCGGGGCCCATTAGTTTTGAGTTCCATGATGTTAATTGTATAGTTTATCCTTTTCCCGTTCTGGTCAAATTTTATATTTCCTGAGAGACCTTCAACCTGAACCTGACAAGGAAATTGGGAAAGTAGCACAGTTATCAATTTACTCGAACTAAAGACACAAACTGTACAGATTACTCTCACTGAGCTCAAGTTAAGAAAACTACATGTATAAGATTTCTTTTCATGCTCCAACCTACCTCTGTGCAATTAGGAAATAATATTCACTTTACATTAAACATAGCTAGGAGATGAACTTAGAGGGGAAAAAATAGTGTCCACTGTGAAGTAAATTCACAAACATTTGGAGTGACTAACCTGTTTGAGGGCCCTTTCTATTTCTACGCCTTGTCCCCAGGGGACTGCTGGGTTTGCGAGGCAATCTCCTGCATTCCCCCTCCGGGAGATCTCAATTCTCTGCTTCCGTAGGTTGCGGAAAGCTTCAGTCATCACTTGAACAGCGTCATAGGTCAGAGCAGAAGTATACTGAAAAGCATCACACACATTTCATAAGAATAGGAAAAAATCCAGAGACTGACCGCACACTGGCCATCTGGCCTGCAGCTGGCCACCATACAACACCATATCACGTGAAGTCCAAGAATTCAGACACAATTCCTGCATCTAGAAGTCGAAGAATCTGAGGTGGGGGTACAGAATATTGGGACTGTGGAGCATCCTCTTGACAATAAGTATGTCCTATTACGTTTGTATCTTAGCTATTTTGGGTGAGACCTTTCTAATACCTGTATATTTTCTTTTCGAACCAATTTCTCGGTAGAGCATCACTTTATGGCCTGATCTGGGGATCTAGGAAATTATCAAATTTACAAATAAACATTCCTCTACTAACGAGGTATTCATTTGGCAATAGGGAAAGAATATGGATTAGTTGAAGTCTCTAATTCTACTTCAGTGATGCTCACATAGATCTGCAATAGTCTTTGAAATGTTTGCTTTTAAAGATTCCCTAGGTGGTTATGGTAATCAAGAAGAACATCAAATTTCATAATTTCTTTTTTTAAAGATTTTATTTATTCATGAGAGACACAGGGAGAGGCAGAGATACAGGAAGAAGGGGAAGCAGGCTCCATGTGGGGACCCTGACGTGGGACTTGGTCCTGGGACTTCCAGGATCATGCCTTGAGCCAAAGGCTCAACCACTGAGCCACCCAGGTGTCCAAATTTAATAATTTCTATACTACCTTCATACTTGAACAGTTTGTGATAAAATAACATTGGTACCAAATCTATGGTATTCAAATCCCAGTGGGACAGCAGTAGGATTATTACAGGAGCTGGGGCCCAAACAGAATAAAAGATTGTCTAAGAGTATGAAGCATTGTCATAATAATGCCTGAATAGGCATTATTACATGCATGTATGTATACCACCATGTACCAAATGTATCATGCTGCTACTGTTAATGATAAATCACATTTTTACAAAAAAAGTTTTACATAAAAACTCTAACGAATACTGAGGAAATTTCTGTTCTTGAGCATTTTTCAATCTCTGGGCAACAAAAGTTCAGTGACACTGCACAAAAAAATGCAATATCATACTGATTTTATGACACCCTAAAATTCTTAACCACAAATCCAAAATGGGTGCTTAGTTTTTCCAAATCATCCTCTCCTTTCTTTAGTAACTTAGTTCTTCCACTCTCAAAAATGACTATTTTATACCTTCTCTTTTCTTCTGTCCTCAAATACCTACAGCTCTGCACATTCCTCTTTCTCTGAGTTCCTGCTGAATATCTTGCCTACGTGTTACCAAAAAAATAGAAGCCTCCAGACAGACATCCTTTATCTTTCAACCATGAAGCTGCCAAGATCACATTATCTCTGTTTCCTTCCTGAGTTGATGACACATGAGGTGGCCAAGCTGCTACATGGGGACAGACACTCCAACAGTGCACCAATGCAGTCCTTTGAATCTTTCTAAGGACATTTCATCTACAATTATGCTCTGAATATCCTGCATCAGCTTTTTTTCTCTCTCTACTGGGTCATCTTTAGCACTTCAAATGTTGTGATATCTCCTGACACAAATAGAGATAGATGATGATGGCAGATTGATAGATAGATAGATAGATAGATAGATAGATAGATAGATAGATAGATGACAGATACAATAACTGCTTCTTAGGTTTACATATCCTTCCAATACTCACTTCTTTTTTTTTCCTGTTTCCTTCATTAGAAAATTTAAGAATTTACTAAGCTTGTCATTCCACATCAACTTTCCTTGCTCTAAGTGGTCTCACTCAGTTCGTGGCTTTAAATTACATGTATGTGCTCAAACGTTACTTCCGCAATGATTTCCTTCCTGCCCAGCATGGTCCCAGTCACTCCCCTTCACATGACCTTATTTATTTTCTTCATAGTCTCTACCAGTATCTGAATATCTTGTTCACTCATTCTTTATTTCTCTATTTCATCTCTCTTCCCCACTGGAATATTTACCCTAGGAAAGTAGAAAACTCATCTGTCGCCCCTGAATTCTCAGAGCTCAGGGCAGGGCCAGACACATCGAAAAGACTTAGGAAGGAAGGAAAGAATGCAGGCAGGGAAGCCAGACACCTTGATATGGACCCTATCTTTACAACACAATTCACATTCTCTTCCAGTCTAATGAAAAGATGTATGAACAGATCATTGCAATATGCCTATCATAATGTTACAAATCAGTCTGATGGTAGATAGATGTCAGATTTATCCTTTTAATAGAGAGATCTTACAGTAAGGCAAATGAAAGATAGTTTATGTAGTATGAATCATCCCCTCCACGCATCCAGAAATTTTGTAAGCCTCCATTTTTCTAATACTAAAACAGCAGTGTGAGCTTATCATCATTTAATCTTTGCTTATATTAGTTTAGTTGAATCACTTTCATTTGACCATATGAATGAGTCAAATTTGATGGGAAGACTGGTAGGAATAAGAAAGAGAGAAAATGATTTTGAGGTCGTGTGCACTGAGTGCTGTAAACTGTAATAAAATATTCATGTTTACCTCTAGGTTTTCTTACTGTCTCATGTGATACCACTTAAGCAATGGATTTGCAGGCCTGTATGTGAGTCCACTACATATTCAGATTATACCCCAGATGGTTTCATTTGAGTCTCTCACAGATATCTCAATGAGACACATTTAAATAAAACCCATCACCATTTTTTCCAAAAAATCTGTAACCTTTTTCTCCAAACTGTACATGAGAGAAATTAGCAAAATATAGTATGTGACAAATCCATCCATGTTTCAAAACAACTCACATTTCTGAAAGTGAGAGGAATGTTTAAAATCTATACTTTCTGCTTTAAGAAAGTATAATGCCATTAAAAAGTGATACTAATAAAGGTTATATAACAATATGAATAGTCAATTATAAAATTAGTGAAAAACATTATTACAACTAAATTAAAAAACACCCTCTTTATTGATTAATCAGTGGTAAAAAAAATAGTAATATCCTTTGAACAGATAGGAGAAAGAAAAATAGAAAAAAATGGTTCTAAAAATAGGGAGGAAGCATACATGATTATATTTTTTCCAAGTATTCTAGAATACTCCTGTACTGTTTTTTAAGAAAAACTATATTATGGTAATCAAGACATTATTTAAATCTTATCTACTTAAGAAAAGATCTGGAGAAATAAGATAAGACATCAGGATTTATCTGTCATACATGGATGTTTGTTTCTATTCTCCTAAGAGAAAAAAAAATTTGATTGATTTGCTTTCTTATTTAGTAATTACTTCATTGCCAA
Source organism: Canis lupus baileyi (assembly GCF_048164855.1). Classification (NCBI taxonomy): domain Eukaryota; kingdom Metazoa; phylum Chordata; class Mammalia; order Carnivora; family Canidae; genus Canis; species Canis lupus. The sequence goes on along the minus strand of NC_132850.1, from coordinate 55,989,901 downwards.
CCTAATTTTTAAAATAAAGTCTAGGTCATTGAATAGGAAACAGAGCCTAAATTGAATAAATTGGATATTAAAAAAAGAAGTACTGCAATGCACATTAAAAAAGTCATGGTAATAGTTAAAAGCCAAAATCTTCATTGAGTCAGCCGCTCACATTACTACATTACTATGAGAAATCTATAAAGCCATCTGCTAAATGTTTTAGAGGTCTATAAATGTTGGCGAACTACATTAAAAAATAAGATTAGGTTGAATGAACTAAAAAGCACTGAGGTCCATGCAGCATGTTACAATTATGCGGAGCATGAACACACTAAGAAGAAAAATCCTTTCAACCTTTTTCAAATGTTCAAATGTTCAAATTTAATCAAGTCTCCAGCCTATTATTGTTTTAAATTAAAAGTCACAATCATAGAAACACAATTCTGGACTGAGAGAAAATAAGCAGACACTGTATCCAGAGTTCTTCTTTGTTTATGTTCTACACATGTGGCTCGTTTAGTTTTCTAAACAAATATATTCATATTTTTGATTGGAGAGTTGGATGTTTCAGTTTTATTTTTCCATTCACTAAACTAGATGTAAATTAATTTGAAGGGAACATGATGGCAATGTAACTATCTCCTTCTTTGAAAACAAATGCATCATCTCTGCCCCGATGTTTATGTTCTGTGAAATCCCTCAGCTGAGCTGGAAATTTATAATTCAGTGGGGGGGCCATTATGTTTTGCAGTGCTGTATCACAATCGCATCATATCCACACTTTAAGAAGAAATCTGGGAAAACATTTTTATGGTCCATTTTCCAAAAGCATTTTTTATCCCATTTGAAATGTATATTTATTGAGACATTTTTCTAAAACAAAATGAAATATGCATTTTAAACATGTTTGTTATGCCCAACAGTCATCAGACATTATTCAATAATACGTTCCTGTAATCACTGGAACCAGGAAACAGTATTCTGAGAGCCAAAAAAAAAAAAAAAAAAGGAATGAAAAGAAGTTCTATGTATGCTTAGAATTTAATGAACATATAAAAAGGATAAATAGGCTATAATGTAACATTTTATGGGTCATTATTATGACAGCACCTATTCCTAAACATATGTTATCTGTACTGTGCTAAAGTAGAAAACATCCAAAGAAAAAGGACCAGACTTTAGATATTATAAAAGTGCTAAAAACTTACTAGGAATGGCCACTTTCCAAATTTTCTTTGATACTTGAAATTGAATTGTATCCACTTTAGAAAGCATTGAACATATCATCAGAAGACAGGGCCCAAGCCCTGATTTTATCATTTACTGCTCAATTGCTGTGAGCAAGGAATCTTACCAATGAAATAAGAAAAGCAATGCCTCTTCTATGTCATAGTAGAATTGGAAAAGCTGGTGAAGAAAAAAGAATTTATGTTGACCTAGTTCTCTACATGCCAAACTTGAGCTGGTGGTTTCCTCATAAGTCTTTTTAAAAAAATTCTATGCAACGAATATTTTTGTTCCAGTTTTATAGATGAAGATTACAAGTTAACAAGTTACATTTTGCCCAGGGTCACAAAAAATTAAGGTGGAGTTTGAATCCAGACCCCTGTGTTTCTGGGGCAATGATGGTAATCAACCATTCTGGTTTGCCAGGTACTATTCCCATTTTAAGCAGGAAGTCTGCAGTCCCAGGAAACTTCTCAGTACTGGGCACACTGGGACAGTGGGTCTCCTTTTCGGCAAACACCACATCAAATGAGTACAGTTACAGGAAATGAGAAGCCGTGTGGCTGCTTAGAGCTTGTTGAATATGTGCCCTTTGAAACTTCACTGCACAAAGTCACAATATATTCACAGAAACTCAACATCAGTGGAGCAACAGGAACTCTCACTGCTAGTGAGAATGCAAATGGTACAGCCACTTTGGGAGACAATTTGGCAGTTTCTCACAAAACTAAACATACTCTCACCATATGATCCAGCAATTCTACTACTTGGTATTTTCCCAAAGGAGTAGAAATCATGTCCACTCCAAAACCAGAGCACAGATATTCGTGGCAGCTTTATTGCTAATTGCTGAAACACGGAAGCAACCAGGATGTCCCTCAGCAAGGGAATGGTACATCCAGATAATGGGATATTGCCACTGCTAAAAATGAGTGAGCTACCAAGCCACGAAAAGACATAGAGGAAACTTGAATGTGTATTACTAAGTGAAAGAGAGCCAAACTAAAAATGCTACTTACTGTATGATTCCAACTACATAACATCCTGGAAAAGAAAAAACTACAGAGACAGTAAAAAAGATCAGTATTGCTGGGAGTGAGAGGAAAGATGAATACGCAGGGAATGGAGGATTTTTAGAGCAGTGAAAATACTCACTATGAAATTATAATGACAGAAGCGTGTTATTATACATCTGCCCCAAACCACAGAACATACACTAAGAGTGCGCCACAGTGTAAACTACGGACTTTGGGTAATTATTACGTCAATGTATGTTCATCAGTTTGAACAAACCAATCACTCTGGTGAGTGAGGCGGATATTGGAGGAGGCTGTGCAGTTGTGGGGGCAGAGGGATATGGGAATTCTTGGTACTTTTTGCTCAGTGTCCCTGTGAAACTTAAACTGCTCTAAAAATGTTAAATCTTAATTACAAAATTTTAAAAATCAACTTGGTTAGTAAGCACACAGGCCATATCGCATTTCCAAGGGTGAAAAAAAACAGCTCCATTGGCAAAAAACCAAAATGAACATCTTTTATTATTCTTCATGAGTAATAAAAATAATTTTTAATCCACTGTGAAGAAAGACTCTTTATGTGAAAGGAATACATTAAAAATTACATATTTCACCTAAATTATTGAGGCTGGCTACAGACTCTGTTTGAAGTCTTGCTTAAGGACCAAGACTTTAATGTTCTGAAGCTTTGGATTCACTTAAGCACTCACATTTTCAGATAAAACTAATTAGATTCATCCAGATGGAAAAAAAGAACCTCAAATCAAAACATTATCTGGCTTTGATTCACTCATCCGTAGGTAGAGAGTTTCTTAGAGGCAGATCTTTTATTTTGTTGGTTGCATAAATTCCTCCCCGACTCGGTCTCCCTACTTCCTAGGACTCTTCTACCAGAGTGAAAATTCTTTATCTTTTATAATCCAGGAAAAATAAACAAATACGTTCCAAGACATTTTAGGATTTAACTTCGATATCTGGAGTTCAGAGATGAGTGCCTGTAGGTCACTACAATTTTTGAGAGACAGGAACCATTTAAGATGTCACAGATTCAGCAAAAATTAGAACTATTAGTGTATGTTTTCTTAAATGCCTAAATTAGCATTTCACATAATCATGGCATTTGAGACTTGGGAGAAATCTTACATACCATCTAAACTTATTCCTTTTACAATTAAAGAAAATGTGGAAATGAGACTAACCCAGATACCCCTGCATTATTATCACAAATAGTAGGAAAGTCTTTTTACTTTTGGTGCTGTAATATCCATTTAAATAACACAATATATTATTTTCTCAATTACTTTTTATAAAAATTTTACCAGTATCAAAAATTTAATTTATGGGCTTATTTCAGCCATTTACATAATTCTAAGCCACAGAACATAAGAAACTAAACACGTCAAGGCTCTAGGTTGTTGTGTGGCAAAATACTTTAATATTAGGATTAGGGGATGCCAATGTGTCAGCAGTGCCTATGGTCAGTTAAAATGTTCAAGAAGCAGAATTAATTCTATTAAGCCACCAGGGTACTATATAATGCGTGGCGCTAATTAGTGAACTGAAAAAGATTATGCTATTTTTAGACAGGCCTACTACTAACTCTCTTAGGACAGCAATTAAGAAAGTTTGGGTCTTGTGCTTTAAGTCGTTTCCTGATCGAAATGAGATTCTGGTGGGAAAATATTACTTAAAGCACCACCGAGGTGTCAGTCACGTATTATTGTTGGATTCCTTAACATCGGCAGAACAGCAGAACATCGCAGACACAGAAGTTGAACTAAGGTTCAAATTGTCGATGTGAAGGGTAGAATGGATAATGATAATCTTGCAAGTTGCTGAAGACACCGAAAACACTGAAAATCTATCTAAAAATAGAGACATTTGTAAATTATTTTTGAGATAGTGGCAAATCATCTTTATTATCTGCCTCTTTTGACACTTTTTTTGAAGGAAGGTAAAGTGGTCACTTTAATTGTCACTTTTAGGTCTGGGTGCCACGATGGTTCAGGTCTGATGATGAAAGTCATTCTACACTTCATCAAGCAAAACAACACGCTTTTTCTGCCAGGGCTGAAGAAAAGGACCTAACAAATGTTAGAGCAGAAATTTTAACCAAATTTCATAGCAATGATAATTACTTTTTTTAAATTTCTCAGTGATTTGGTATTTTCAAAGGGTTTATTTATATTTTTATATATCAACAAATACCTATTATGTGTGTACTGTGTGTAAACCACTGTAGGAGGTTTGGGGTCAGGAAGATACACATGATGGAGACTGCCTTTTGGAGTCTTGTTTATATCCACAAATATCTTTCAACTGAATTTATTTACTATATAATAAATGAATGGTTATGATTTCTGCAATAATTATTTCTTTTATGAATAAAGAAATCTCAGAGAATGGCCATTGGTCACAAATCCATTGACTGCCCTCCATCCTGGTGCCATCACCACAGTTCAGACAACTATGACTGGTTGCCTGGATTGTTCGTGATATCTTCCTAAAAGCTCATCTGCCATCAGGGGCACACCCTGCAGTCTATTGTCAGCAGACAATGTTGCAGAAGAGGGTAGCCAGTAATCTTTCTGGATCAAAACCAGGATAATCGCTCTTGTCTGGTGGTTCCTTAATGCTCTCAGAATAAGACAAGAAAATTCCTTAGACAATCTACAAGGCACGCAAAATCTGGATCACACATATTTCTAAAGAAGTATCTCCCAAAACACCTCTGTTCAGGGGCACCTAGGGGCTCAGCGGTTGAGCATCTGCCTTCGGCTCAGGTTGTGATCCCAAGGATCCTGGGATCGAGTCCCACATCAGGCTTCCCTGGGATTCAATCCCAGGATTAGGGATCATGACCTGAGCCAAAGGCAGATGCTCAACCACTGAACCACCTAGGTGCCCTGAGATTGCAATTTTATTTATTTTTATTTTTTATTCTTTTAAAAGATTTTATTTATTTATTCATGACAGACAGAGAGAGAGAGGCAGAGACACAGGCAGAGGGAGAAGCACCTCCATACAGGGTGCCCGACGCGGGGCTCGATCCCGGGACTCCAGGATCACACCCCGACTGAAGGCGGCGCCAAACCGCTGGGCACCTGGGCTGCCCAAGATTGCAATTTTAAATAGACAGTCTGCCACTGCCTTCCTTGAGAAGATGGCATTTGAACAAAGATCTAAAGGGTGACACAGGCTTAGTCACGCAGATATTTAAGGGGAGAATAGTCCAGAAGCTGAAATGGCCAGCATGAAGACCCTAAAGTGGAAAGGTTTCTTCTGTGCTTAAGAAACACCAAAGAGGTTTATGTAGCTGAAGCCAAATAAGCAAGGGGGAGCGTGTCAAGAGGTGGTCACATGCGACTGGGTGACAGAGTATTTAGGGCCTCAAAGGCCAAAGAGAGAACTTCGGCTCCCACGTCACATGAAACAGAGGGCCATGGAGAGCTCGGAGCAGAACAGTGACATAATCTAGTTTATGTTTTAAAGAGGCCACGGACATGGAAGAAAGAAGGCAAGTATGGAAGCAGGGAAATCAGTTTAGGAGACAATTGCAATAATCCTGGCAGAGAGACGATGGTGGTTGGATTTAGGGTGGTAGCAGGAGACAGGGAAGCAGTACAGCAGAGCTGACAGGATTTCCTGACGGACTGGCTGTGGGCTCTGGGGAAAAGGAGGAGTCAAAGCCATTTAGAAGTGTTTGGTCAAAGTAACACCTGATAACATGGAGTTGGCATCAACTGAGGTAGAAAGACCTTTGAAGGCGTAGTTTACAGGGGCTAAAGAAGGAAGAGAGGGGGGAAATCAGAAGTTTAGTTTAGAATACATCAATTCTAAGATGTCAATAAGACAATTTTCATCCTTGCTACAAGGCGATTGCTGGTTTCTAGTCTGAAGACTTATAAATTCCCTGAAGACTAGACCTTTGTCATTTCTCTGACACCTAGAACAGCGCCAGCATGCAGAGTAAAAACTTGATGAATATGTACTGAATGGACAAATGGATTGAAAAATAAATGAATGAATGATCGAACCTTGCCTGAAATTAGCAATCTGTGAGTCAGATTTAAAATCTCAGTACCGGGATGCCTGGGTGACTTGGCAGTTGAGCACCTGCCTTGGGCCCAGGGCGTGATCCTGGAGACCTGGGATCGAGTCCCACATCGGGCTCCCTGCGTGGAGCCTGCTTCTCTCTCTGCCTGTGTCTCTGCTTCTCTCTTTGTGTCTCTCATAAATAAATAAATAAATAAATAAATAAATAAATAAATAAATAAATAAGTAAATAAATAATCTTAAAAAAAAAATCTCCGTACCATGACTATAGAGTTATTTTTTTGTAGAGTACAAGAATGAAAAAAAAAATAACATCAGCAATTTATATTTTGTGGTTTTTAAAAGGTGAAATATTGAAACATTTATCTTTCACTTGTAATTATTGAATAAGAATGATTTTTATTAAGAAACTATGGAAGCTTCATTAACTTTTGGAGACTGAAACTTTAAATCATTCATTTATTTAGTACTTCCACAATTTGAAATAATTTATTTTTTTTAAAGGTTTTTTTTATTTTTATTTTTTTATGACTGTCACACAGAGAGAGAGGCAGAGACACAGGCAGAGGGAGAAGCAGGCTCCATGCACCAGGAGCCCGACGTGGGATTTGATCCCGGGTCTCCAGGATCGCGCCCTGGGCCAAAGGCAGGCGCCAAACCGCTGCGCCACCCAGGGATCCCCTGAAATAATTTATATTATATCCAAAGCCGAACCATGGAGAGAGTTTTATGAATTTCATTTTTACAGGTTTTTATGCCTATAATGTAAGTTTTTATTGTGGTGATTTTAATAAAGTGTGATTTAAATTACCAGGCAATGTACCAGGTACAGTCAATGACCCAAAGACAACATAGAAAGAAATCTCATTAGGAAATATTCTTGCTTTCCTTCCTTAAACGATCATATATATATAAAAAAAAATATGCTACTTGTTTATATCAGAAAATACTATATTGTCCCTCAAGTAATTTTTCTTTCTTTCTTCTGCCTACGGATGCAGAAAAAAACATGAAAGCCCTGTCCTGTAATTCTTATCTTTTACATCTGTTGACAGTTGAAGACCCTTATCTTGGCAACTCCCACAAAATGTCCATCTCCCCCCCCAATCCATATATTTTAAATTTTACAGCGGAAACAAAACAAATGAAACAAAACAAAAAACAAAAAAACAAAAAACAAAACAAAAAAAAAAAAGAAGAAAAAGTAGTTTCCTGACTCTGTCATGCCCTTGTATCACTTTGAGTCTGTGTACAGGCTCTTTTCCCAGCACCCTCCCCATATTTCTCCCTGCTGAACCATGTGCAAAGCCCTAGTAAGACCCCCCCCCCCCCCGCTTCCAAAATGCCCTCCTTAACATCCCTTCCTCCATACCATCCTAACCATTTGCAGGGAGTGGCATGTTTTATGTGCATCATTCTCTGTTATATTTGCTAACTGACATGTGAATCTCCTCCATTTGACTGGAGATTATCACAGATGAGAGTCTTTTCTTTTCTTTCCTTTTCTTTTCTTTCCTTTTCTTTTCTTTTCTTTTCTTTTCTTTTCTTTTCTTTTCTTTTCTCTTTTCTTTTTCTTTTTTTCTTTTTAATTAAGTTCCTGGTCCTCCAGTAACTGAGCAATACCTCTGTGTTGAGATAAACTCCTACGCAAAGCCTTTTTCTCCACCCAGATTCAATTTTTATCAAGAGTCAAAGGCCATATAAAATATGTCTCCTATTGATGCCTGTGTTTCCAAAGCTGTGCTGTCTTTGTAAATTTGTTTAATCTCTAACTAGGGTCAAACACTGAATCAGAGCCTACATTTTTTTTTTTAACTTATCACCCTATATGCTCTTTGCAGCACCTTGCACCAAAGGGCCATCACGAGCTCTCTGAAACTTGGCAGAAGTAGAGGAAAGAAAAACACTATGGAGGGAAATGCTACTGCAGGAAGGGAGCAAGCTCTCAGCTCGAAATCTGGAGCTAGGTTTTGATGAAAATGTTAACAGAATGCATTGCTAAAGATCTCTCACACCCCAAATCTGTCTTGCATTTAGATATACGACCCATGCACTTCAATAATGAGATGACTTCCCGGAGAAAACAGTCATCTCATTTTGCGCTCATCCTTCTCACAGCAGACAGCAGTGGTAGGAACATGATGACTAACAGAGTATTCAAAAGGAGCAAGTCGGTTCTATTTGGGGATGAATGCCATATGCAATCTTCATCAGAGAGCTTAGAAGGCGCCGTGTTGGAATGGATAGAAGCCCGCAGTTCCACAGAAGGAGAGCACAGGTGGAGACAACCTGACACCAATGAAAGGACTAGGTGTCCATTTGTTTTCTCATGAGCCTTGCTACGTCAATGTATTTCCAAGTCCCACAGGACCGCTATAAACTGTGTACAGATTGACTATCAGTCAAGATCACCAAACAAGAAGTCACCTAGTATTGAGGAAAAAATGAACTCTGGGTTATTCTTTCACATTCTATGAGATGCTTTCTGAATTTAACTTCAAATTAACAGAATCCATTCGTATTCAATGCTTTTAATCCTACAGATTTAAAGCCAAAAATCTGTATATATTTTTTTCTCCATTAGGTGCAGAAAACAACAAGGACAAAACCTTTCCCTAATGTAAAAAGAGTAGAGCAACTGAAATAACACTGTCCCTGACTGATTCATACACGATCTGCTTAATAATACACATATAAACAAACAAAATCACTATGCATTTGAAATGCCTTGCAACTCTTGCTCTTATTTTTCATAAATGTGGTTTCATAAGAATGTGATCATTTCATTCCACTCACTCTTTGATCTACTCTTATCTCTGTTCTCAATGGGGTGACCAACAAATGGGGGAAAAATCTTCCTATCAACAGCAGAAACATTTAATATTTGAGGTAAATATATGTATGTAGGTAAATACATAATAAAATGTGCTGAATAAACAAGACAAGTCCAAACCCACGGGAGAACAAAAGATGCATTTGGGCATTGCACATATCAGAACAGTGCACTGCACTCAATAGTCAAAGATTCCTTGTTTGATTGCATGAAGCATTTTTTTTTTTTGCATGAAGCATTTAATTTTTTTAGTCACTAAAACAAATTAAGATTTTTATCTTCTTCCTAGACTGTTCCAGAGAACGTGTTGGCTACTTGACAGCAGTTAGCTATAGATAGATACAGATATAGACACAGGCACAGATGTAGATGCACATATTGGTAGATAGATATATACCTTAATTGTAGTCGTGTGTGCTCCCGGGTATTCTTTTTCTTCCAGTGTTGACCATCTTTCTATAAATTTGGATACCAGGGAATCATCATAGTCCACTATCTGAAATCCAGAGACGTTTGCACCTCCAAACTGAATTTTTAATAGGTCTCCATCAGTAAATCCCTAGACATAGGATACGTGTGTCAGGCTTTCTATTAGGAATAAAAGAACTTGACACTCACAAATAACTCTAGACATTGTGGTTTTACAAATATCAAAGACTACATGGGAGATAAAAAAGCCTAGAGTAAATGTTTCATGTATTTATCAGCCAATACTCTGTACCCAGTTCATACTCTCATTTTGGCACCACAGCGTATACTTCATTAATGATTGTTTATTGGTTGTACTCACATAAAAGTGCTCTATTTTATTGAGAAATCTTCCATGGAAAAGTATTGGTTTTATTTATTGAATCGACAATAGAGCATTACTACATAGTTATATATATTTAATAACATGAAGCTAGTTCCCCAAGAGCTACATTTTAAGCAAGTTATTCCCGTTTAAATTGTTCATTCTCTCAGGGGATAAAACAACTTTAAAATGAGAATGGAAGGTACTAAATGCCTAGTCATTATTTGAAAACAATCAAAGAATTTCATATTAAGTATTGAGCTTAATATTGAACTTAATTTTTATAAAATATATTAAATTTTTAAATCAATCTTTTGTATTATTAGAATGAATTCAGTCATTAGTAAAACCATGATGTGGTGTTTCCATTGATTTCAAATATTGTGCTGTCATGAATTCTATGTCATTTTGAGAGTACATTCTCTCAAAGATGAAATCACAATTTTAATAAATCACAAGTATAAATATTTTCACCTTATAGATTTACTCCTTGCTATTCTGCATAAGGGTTGAAAATCTCTGAATCCAAGATACAGGAAAATCTTTTCTTTGTTATTGATATTAAAAAAAACATATTTTAATACTATTTGTGTAAAGAAGGATACTTTGTTATTGGCTCATAATTTTGGTTTTTCTTTTTATTAAAATAGTACAAATAGTGCAAGAATATATGGAACAAAAGTCACAGATTTTCTGCTCTGGCCCACCCATGCTCCAGTTAAGCTGCTTGAAAACAATTGACTGCAGTAATTTTCTTTTCTCATATTTATCTCCATATTTCTGCATGACACATTTTTGCTACTGTTTCTTTTTATTCATTTTTGATAATTTTTATTGAGTTTTTGCTTATGTCAGATGAGTATGTAATTCATTCACATTTACCTGCTCACCCATTTTCATGACCACAGTTTTCATGTTTATAATTCTGTCATTCAGAGCAAAGCCAAATAATGTGCTGGGGCTGCATTTTCTTTCTTTCTTTTTTTTTTTTTTTTTTTTTTTTTTTGAGAGAGAGAGCAAGAGAATGAGCACAAGTAGGTGGGAGGAAAGGCAGGGAGAAAGGAAGAGAGAGTCTCTTAAACAGGCTCCACACTTCATGTTCAGCACAAAGGCAGGGCTAGATCTCACAACCCTGAGATTATGACCTGAGTGGAAATCAAGATTTGGAAGCTTAACAGACTGAGCCACCCAGCAGCCCATATTTTCCTTCTTGAATAGTTATTTCAATCTTTACATTAATAATTGCTTCATTTCTTTCATTACTATCATTTTGTATATACCTATCTTATTTTCCTCTAGTTGCTCCATGAGAACTTTTCATGTTTATATGAGTAAATATATTTTTAATAACATCAAGCATATCAAGTAATCTGTTTCTCTTTTTTTCTGAATATTTAACTTACAGAAGACTTTCTGAATGCTGAGATCTGAATTGGAGGCTCCTTCTATATCCTCTGCAACTGTTACTCTGGATTGTCCCTTCAGCATGTTTCTAAACATGCTTCCCCTGCTTTCTGGACCACTATTCTCTCATGTTTTATTCCCTTCTTCTTCTAGAGCCCTCAACATTTTCCTAAGACACATCAGAGGTAAATTTTTTGAGACATTAAATGTTTCAAGATAGGTTTATTTTGCTCTGACATTTGATTTTTATTTTGGCTGGGTACATAATTTTAAGTTGAGACTCTCATTGTTCCACTGACATTTGTTCTTATTGAAAACTACAATGTCATTATTTCTAATCATTTTTTGAATTATTATTATTATTTTTAAAATTTTTATTTATTTATGATAGTCACAGAGAGAGAGAGAGAGAGAGAGGCAGAGACACAGGCAGAGGGAGAAGCAGGCTCCATGCACCGGGAGCCCGACGTGGGATTCGATCCAGGGTCTCCAGGATCACGCCCTGGGCCAAAGGCAGGCTTCAAACTGCTGCGCCACCCAGGGATCCCTCTAATCATTTTTTGTATATGACCTGCTTCATACTCCTCTCTGCCTCTACTTCTCACCTGTCTGAAACCTTTAAGATCTTTTATTGATCTCTGAAATTTCATGGTGACATTTTCTTTGAACTATGAAAGAAGCCTCTTTTCTTTCATTGTTTTATGTACTCAATGGACATATTTGTGTCATCAAGTACTGAGAATTTTTCTGAATGCTTTTTGATGATTTCCTTCCTCTGCCTTCACTATTCCATCTTTCTAGAATGCTTATTAAGAGACCGTAACTCTTAGATTAAAAATCAAGTCCCTTGCAATTTCCCCTGTACAGACCACTTCATATTGTATTGTCATTATGTTACATAATCCGGAAATTTTTTCTTAACCTTATCATCAGTCTTACAATTTTACATTTTATTATTAAAAAAAAAAACAAATAACTTCCCATAGTTCTTTCTTATTCTCTGAGTTTTTTTTTCCTTTTCATAACATAACTTTTTCTTTTCTTTATGGATAATTAACTTTCTCTTATTTCTCTGTGGATACTCATTACAATTTTAAGTATTTTTCTTGTATTTTCTGACAGTCCTATTTCTTTTTATTTTATTTTCTGTTTGTTTATATGTTTGTTTTATATTATATCTTAATGGCCCACACTTTTCTCAAATGTCTGATTCTGCTTCACTATTTAACAGTAAGCCACTAAAAAATTTCTTGGAATTTGCATGTGCATGGAGGAGGCTCCTTGACAAATGTGCTTCATTGTAAGGTAGATAGTCAGGTGGGGTGGACTGCAGTACTTTTTGTCCATATTTATGGGCTGAAGAAATGAGAACTGGATCACTTTATGACCATTTCTTCATCATTTTATGTACAAATTCTCCTTTTAAATGCTGTATCAAGAACTTAATCACAATATGTGTTTTGGGAGCCTAGTCAAGCATTACCATCATGAGGAAATTAATCAATAATGATATCTGAGGACTTTTTTATCTTTTATAGCCACCTCCTTCAATACTCATTAGACACTAGACAGAAAAAAGGGGACATTTCCAACCAAGAATTTGGAAGATGAAAGCTCATCAACTCTGAATGACATTCTTCAATTTTAAATGTCAGTGAAATTTCAAGTGCCCTTAAATTCTCAGAAACTGTAGCACTCCTCAGAATCTTTGAACCTACTGATTCACAAGAAGTTCCATATGGTGAAGATATCAAGTATTCAGAGATGGAAAATCAAATTTGAATTCAGATAAAATACTAGGTATTTTTCTCTCTAGAAGCATGACAACAGCATGCACTTGTTTTCTGTTTTTTTAATCTTTTTTACTTGGGTCATTCGTATATTTCTTTCCTTTTCAAAGCATCAGATATCAACTCTCAAATTGATGAGCCACCTTCTGTCATTATTTCTCAATGTTCCAATACAATCTTCTCCATCTGGACGTTTTTAAAGATCACGGCTTTCAATGTGGCTCTGTGTTGTTCATCAAATGGCACAATTCACACAGGGGACTGACTGTCCAGGCTGTTCCCTGCACAGAATGTGGTTCTGAAGTGAGTGAATACAGAGCTTCATCTATTTTAACCCTTGCTTCTCTGCTAGGGAGTCATTTAGGATCTATAATATCATATTAATGGATAAATTCTAATTAATTTTATACTATTTAGCCATTTCATTGGTAAACTGAAGTTTTATCTGAACAACCAACTTCTACTAATAACATGCAGGTTTGAGATTTAATATTCTAAATCACTGGTGCCACCTTCTAGTGAAAACAGTATCAGTTGTAAAGTTTTTTTTTTCATCATTACTAGAAATAATGTCTTCTGATATAATAATCTGACATTCTACAAACCACCTATGGAAACAAATCTACAGGGGTGCCTGGGTGGCTCAGTCGGTTAAGTACCTGACAGTTCAGGCCATGATCTCAGGATCATGAGATCAAGTCCTGAGTAGGGCTCTATGCTGCTGAGCATAGAATCTGCCTGAGATTTTCTCTCTCCCTGTCCCAGTACCATCCCTCTCTCTAATATATATAATATATATATATATATATTATATATTTGGACAAATATGAAACCTTTTCAGAGTCCTATTATGCTATTTAGAATAAGCTCTCATTTTTTTTTCTGCCTTTTCTCACTATCTTCTTGAGGTTAGGGACAGCAATGTTCTCAATCAAGTAAGATCAGACTTCTTCAAAGAACATTAACCTCTTCAATGATAGAGGCTTAGGGTCATTTACTGCTGATCTAAAAACTATTTTGAAAAAATGTCTAATGATAATTCTAAACTGGCTCCGATTATGCTTAAGAGAGATACAGTTAACCACTTGATTGCTCAGTATAATTGCAATTTGACAGAAATCTCAATGAAAAAGTGATCAGCTACAGGAATTTAATTTCATTGTGTTGCTTACATGATAAATAGAAAATCAGAAGTAAATAAAAATAACAAATTAATATTCTTAACATCTCCAGCTGTAATTTTTCACTATAATGTAGTCTCATGAATGTGCACTTATTTCAAATATTATATCTACTAAAAACTTTAAAGGAATGCATAAAGGGAAAAATTTATAAAACACTGTGACAGTGAGTAACAAGAGGAAATTTGAACAATTAAACTTTATATATTTTCGAAAACCTTTCCATAATTAAATATGCCTAAGACAATCTATAAAGTTTGTCAAATATTTCTTACATCATTTATAATAGAAATTGATTAGAAAATGTAAAGTAAGTCTAAAATATAACAAACTCAGAAAAATATGGTTACTTCTAATTGATCAATATACTCCAGATGTGGTTTTAAAAATACCACTGATAAATGTTGGTCATTCAAAACTATTTTATAATTAATAAGCATCTCTACTAAAATTATAAATATCAATTAATTCACCTACCAGATTTGCAATGATATAATGGTAACCTTTAACATGTTTTCCAATGGTAATAACCTAACAAAGATAAAGAAACAATTATTTAATACATGCAAATAATATAAATTAAAAAATTATTGATGTTATGAACCAATTGTGGAAAAAAGTGGAATTTTATCTACTATGTTTTCTGATATTCTGTGATGACTTGTATTTGACAAATATAATTATCAAATCCAGAGAATATTTATCTCAGAAAAGAGTAATAATATATTTTAGCATTTTATAAGTGCTATCTTTCAAGAAGTCAATAACTAAACAAATAATTACTTCAGTTTTGTCAATAGTGAAAATAAGGTCACAAGATTTTAAGAATTGTAAAACGAAAAGAATCTTGAATCCATACTAAGTCATAATTTTATTCCTACAAAAGCTATTTTTCCAAAACATTAGACAGCTGAAACCATCATCTGAGATCTTATATTCAGACATCTACACTCAAATTTATAGTAGTACATAAATTTTAAAGATACTAATAAGTACATAAAAGATTCTTATATGAATCTATAAAATAATATTCCCATCTTAAGAATCTTGAAGTGCTTGCAATCTGGTTCAAACGAACATTATTATTTCCAGCTTGAGGCAGCAAAATATCAGAGAAACTAATCCTTCTCCACAAATCTAAGTCAAAAATCAATGGCGAGATAAACACATCACGGAGCAAGTGGTCATTTTGGTAATGCTCACGACAGTTTGGGGCATTACTGAATCAATGGGACTTTTCACTGATCTATTTCAATTAAAGAGAGTAGAAATTGGTGAAATGGCCAAGCTGTAGTCCTAGTACTTAGATACTCAAATGTAATTTTTATTTTTAAGAAAATTGTCACACCAATGGAAAGCATGAAATGCCAGGGCTATAGACAAACATTCAAACCAATAGTTCATTTCTCTGATGAAACGGTTTTGGTGGCTTCCAATTGCTTCTAGCATAATAAGCAAAATCCTTAATTTATGCTACAAAGTCCGATGATCTTGCCAAGTTTCTCCAGGCCCTCTTTCTCCACTCTCTGTACTGGACCCTCATCGGCCCTCTTTTTAAGTATTTTTGTCCATAAAAAGGCTTCTTTCCATCACCTCAGGACTTCACATACTCAGCTTCCTCTGCTTGGAAAGCTCTCTCCAATACCATATCATTTGTCTTATTAATGCTTCAGGCTCAAGGAATTTCGGACCAATGTTACCTCCTGGGAAAAGACGTTGCTAACCTTCCTTTATCCCAAAGCCAGGTACTCCAAAGCAATGCATTTAGTTAAAGAGCAAGGACAAAATCCTAGGAAAGATTTCACCCAATGGCCTTTTGATGTTAAGTGATAGCTATTTTGAAGGGAGTTAGGGCTTGTATGATTTTCTAACCTGCTTTTTATGTAATACAACTCAATCGCTTTTTCCTTGAAAATGAACCCTCTGTATTGAAAGGAAAATTGTGAAGAAAATATGTCCTTCTGCATGAAAAAATATATTAATTAGCATCTCTTGAATGGAGTTGATTATATCCCTCATATTTCCTACTGACATCTGTTGATTCTGCTTAGTATTGATTCTACTTTCTGAATCATGCAATTCTTCCTTTTGGGAATTAAAAACCAAAACCAAACAAAACCGAAAAAAATGGTGCTACCAGTAGCTGAGTTTAGCATTCACTGAAAGAAAGGGCGGGGGGAGGGGAGAGGAAAATTCACTAGCCCCATATCTACATAGGAATTCCTGTTGACGATACTATCATGTTTTTGCTTTACAGTAACCATTAGCATTACACTAACGATAGCAAATTTATATTGATTTCTAAGTGTTTTTGATGGCAGAGTCCTTTTCCCACCCAATCACAACTAGAAATGAGTAATTTCAAGATTAGATTGAATGATAAAATACCAATAATCAGCAAAGATTGATTCTCTTTCTTTCAGCTATTATGACAATAAAGTTTCATCACCTCTGTTCTCTTGTAAGTATTGATGAGTAAATAAGTCAATAGTATTTACTGTTCCTAAAATAATAGTATTTCCTTTTCTTTTTTTTCTTTTTCTTTTTTTAGTATTTCCTTTCTTGAAATGTACTTCAATTCCACTTTTTGCTTGGTACATTCTATTCCTTGAAGGCCTTCCATTATTTCCCCATCTAAATATTTTCTGTAATTCTTTTCCTATTTATATTCTCTTCATGTATTATATATATATATATATATATATATATATATATATATATATATATACTTACCATCATTGTAATTACATGTTAATTCTTGTAAATATATCATAAACATTCACCTTATGGGGTTTGGCCTGTTTTGCTTAACATTATTTTCTTGGACTCACCACAGTGCCTCTGGCAAACATTAGACACTCAAGGAAATTTACTGAGTAAATGAATGAATCCAAGCAAGATAAATGCTGCCAGTATGTGAACCCTTCGTAGATCCTCCTGCCCCCATAAGATAGGTTCCTCCTCCTCCATTCTCTTTGACCACATTGTTTCCTAACTTGTAGTACTGTAGTGTAATACCTGCAAAATTTGTCTTCCCCTCTTAAACCACGGGTTATGGGGTACAGATACCACTCTTTCTTCCCTATCTTTGCATATTTCATTCTAGGCACAGAGAATGTCTGCAGTAAATGTTTGCTGAATGATGCAACCAACCATCGTACATACTTATTTGGTACATTCAAGAGAGTCTTGTGAAAATACAATATACATGTGCAAAATCTCTGTGCCTTTTGAATGGATGTCCATATAGACATTTAACAATCATATTTGTTTCAAAACATTACATTACTTATATTCCTAATTTCTCCTATACTTTCTATCTTCTAGTTTTGGAAATAATCATTTTCATATAGACTTCCACCAACAGTTATTATGATGAGTCATGAATACATAAATTCTTTAAACAAAAGACTAATGACTATTATTGAAATTCAGTTTCAATGAGACTCTCCTATGAAATTCAAATGAGTTATTGAGGTTCACATTAGAACAAGAGGCCTTCAGGTTAAAAACAACCCTAACTTCATCTCCTGAGCCAGGAATCAAGATTTTTCTACTATAATGTTCACCTCTCTGGCATACAACATTTGGCTCTTTCTTATAACAAGTTAGTTTTATCCAATTATTTAATATTTTATGAGAGATCCATTTTGTATGTCTTAGGGCCTGTATTCTTACATATCAATTAAGGCTGTGTCAACATTTATGTTTGCAAAATGTTTTGTGTTATACAAATTAGTGAATTAATTGTCTCCTCAAAGCATAGAAGGGCCAAGAAATGCATACTTAACTGCATATTTTTCTTCCAATCCTCTATTATCCCAAGGAACTAGTAGCCACTACACACACACACACACACACACACACGTTTATCAGTTGAGAAAAGAAGCAGATACCCAGTGAAGCAGATCTTAACTCACTAAATCATGATATTATTTCACCAACAGCCCTGGTCACTTACCCTATCTATATAACACAGTGGATTTTATTTTTGTCATTAAGATATTACTGAATGGTTGTCCTATCCTAAAAAACCTTAAATGGAACCAAGTTGGTATAGTAAGCACAGATACAACATCCTTATGTCCAGTAAACTTCTCAAATAGCAAAGACAGACTGAATATGTCTCTCCTATATATTTTAATTTCATAGGTTAACAGGTTTTATAGTGACATAAGGCTTCCCTAGCAGGAGGAAACAATTCTTGAAAAAATAAATACAGGCTTTTTCTGAAGACATAGACACATTCAGACAACAATGTTGATGTTGTCTGTTCCATACTGCACTCTAATGTTTGACGTACTCTGTTTTGCCATAGTCTACTCACTTTTCCCTTAGATCCTCAGCCTTATTTTCACTTAATTGGTGGCTATTTCTTTATCTCTCAAAAGCTCAACAAGTTAAATTTTAATTTTCCAGCTAAATATATCAAAGTTTAGGGCAATGCTCATCATATAAAACATAAGAGTCAGTGGTAATGTATTGAATATAGTTAATGATTAGTATGATGTGTCAGCATGATTGAAGACCATCTGCTATTGCTAACCAAAGCCAGAGAAAATTTAATTGATGATCTTTGCAGCATCCTACATAAACCATAAAGGAAAAACTGCTGTTCAAGCACCTCACACAAATACTCATTGCAAATGCTGACACTGCACGCATATTCTATATTTGGTGCCATTAGAAAACAGAGAGTAGCCAACCTGGTCTACGATGTCGTTTACTTTATCCCGTTCACAGTCCAGAATTACACGTCGTTCCTTTTTTAACTCTAGATCTTGAAAAAGTGATCGGTACGTCTCATCTTTCTTGTCATTGTTAATGTTTCCCACATTGATGGCAGTCACTTGCCATTTCTTTTCAGCAGCAGAATCCAGCACAGCTTGCAGTGTTGATAAGCCTAGGAAGGCAAAGAAAAATGATGACTGATAAAGATACTTGAATAACTCAGAATTACGTTGTGAAATTGACAGTGAATATATTTTTAAGGCTGATATTTTCGTGTAACTGAGGGGATGTTGACTCCTCTAAAAAGCTACAGCGATGATCTTTATCGACATCGACTTATTTCCGCTTCACATCAAAAACTCTTGTATCTATTTGCTATTGTTCTGAAGGAAAGAACCATGGTTTGAGAGGAGAATAGTCTCCCCTTCTTTCAGCTGTCTTCTTTTGGATATAGCTAAAGAGTAATATCTGTGATACCTTTGGTTAAAGTAAAATCCAAAGACATTACACACATTTCTTTCTCTTACAGAATGGGAAAGACTGTTCCTTTACATGTGACAGTCTATCTTTTCACATTAACATCCTGAAGAGGTTGCAAACATTTTCAGGGAGACAAATCTGCATGTCTCTGTGCCTTAGAGCCAATAATGTAGATGAGGCTGTTATTTCCTCCTGTTGTTTTCCGGTAGGCCCTGGTTTTTCCTCAGCCTTCTGTCTGTCACACCATGTTTTTGTTATTGGGACTGATCCCATAGAGATTAAAATGTTCACCTATTAACCAGATGGTAGCAGTTAGTTTTCTAGCTCAGATTTATTACATTTACTTAACTTTCCAAATGTAAGACCCTTTTACTATTTATCAGTAACTTTGCTAATAGCATCATAGGACTTAGAAAATTTTCTTTTTATTTTTTAACAAAAATATATTACCTCATATGTAGGACTGAGAGGGAAAACAATCAGGGAAATTATTGCCTGAAGTTAAATCTGCAGTTCAGCTCTTGGAAAAAGCAGCATATAAACTTGTCTTCCACATCACTTCAAATCTTCACAACCAACCTAAATTCATCATTTCTATTAATAATTTAATGAAAAACACAAAATCTGGGTTCAAAAAAGAATCGAGGACTCATCACATCATCTTCCTGATTCCAGAAAGACCTACATCTTTCTGAGAATGCTGATTCCTTTTTTCCCATAAAATGTGGGATTTACTTAATGTGATCACACTGCTCTATAGATTTTATTCTTATGCTAAACTTTATTTCAGTCCATTTACTATGACAAAATACATGCATTAAAAAAAAACGTACTGAACCTGGAAAACATCATAAAATTTTTCATTGATTCAATATTGGCCAAGAGTATATAAGATTAGCCTAGAACACCTTGTGATACAAAACGCAAGGAAGCTCTCCAAAACTGTCAGCCTTGTGTCAAAAGACTCAGAGCCAACATGATGAAGATCACTTTAAGATGAGGCAATTTGGATATCAATAAAACTAATAACTGCAAAAGACTTAATTACAGAACATATTTTTAATCCATGAATTCTTAATAATATCTAACCATAAACACTATCAAAACTGAAACAGCAAAAAATAGAAAATTTGAACAGACTGATAAGCAGGAAAGAAATTGAATCAGTAATATTTAAATATATATAAATACTTGGTTGCCTTTGAAGGATACTAGGAGCTGAGTTATTATTTTGAAATGGGTAAATAAAGGAAAAGAAACAAGCATTTTTGTGCCCTTCCTATATGAACTATACTCAGGATAATAATTAGTTAAGACAGATTTTCTTTTTTGGAAAGACTCCAACTAACAATTAATGAAGGAATGCGGATTTAGAATTGTAACTATCTTGTAATACCTAGTGAATTAATGAATCAAAGTAACAATCATTAACTGCTGCTAAGACCACAAAAAGAGAGATGATCAGAAGTTAAGTGTCTCTAAATAGGAATATTTAACATCACCTATGGAGTATTCCCACCAAAAAAGTGAAGGTGAATCTTACCAAGCTTCTAGTCCTAGCTGCCAATTTATAAGGCATATACAGCAGAGTAATATGCTATAAATATCATAGTGTAGCAATCATCAACTTGAAAATCTACATAAGTTATTAAAGACAAGAGCTATATTAATCATTCGGAGATAGGAACCTCATTTTTATCTTGATTCAAGTAAACTGTGGAAAAAAATAGATGATGATATTAATGAATTACTGTTAATCTACCTGCATATGATAATGATATTGTGGTTATGTTCAAAATAAGAATATTCTTTCAAAATACAAACTGAAATATGTACAGATGAAATGACATGACATCTGGTATTTGTTTCAAAGTAATTGTGAAGATCAAAGGGATATAGATAAAACAGGATTCCTGGGATATTGGTTATTAACAAAGCTGAGTTAAGAGTCCTTGGGGGTCTTCATACTATTCTACTTTTTATTTAAAATATTTCATTATGGAAATTGAAAATTATTTATTTTTATTCAAATTGGGAAGTTGAATCATAAATTGAACTTAAAGTGAATTTTTTATTTATTCATTTATTTATTTATTTATTTTTGCAAAACACAATAATTATTTCCTCTCTCCAGTCTTGTACCAAAAACATAAGATACACAAGAATTCCTCAAGGGATAATTTAAACAAGAGACCACATTCCATTGTAAAAAAAAAAATCTATTAATGATAAAATTTCTTCTAAAAACTTCATGGATCACCTATGATTTCCATTCACTATAAATAAACCTTTCTGATATAATTCAAACCCTTTCCTGTTTTTCATCATCAGTGAAGTTTGAACATACAGCTGGTCATCATGATCAATTCAACAGCTATCAAAGTGCCTGAAAACAGTTATTAAATCTATCCAGTCTTCTTTCCGAGTAGGAAAAAAGCTAATTTCCTAAACCTCTTTCACTATCTAGGTCTTACTTTTCTACATTTTAATCTTTATGCAACTAACTCTTCCTTGTTACTTCCTTAAAAACGTTATGTCCATGAATGATGTCCCATATGCTATCCACATATTGTCATATAGCACTGAGATTCCTTTCTTCTAGGCAACAAATCATTTTTTGTTCTTATTTAATCATGAAGTTTACCATATACTAAAATTTCAAGTGGTGATGTATTTGATATTCTATCCCATCTTTCAACATATATTACAAGAAATTTTCAATATAAATAAGGATTTGTAAGTGGGTTTCATCAAGTGATATTCCTATACCTAATATTTACTGGCAGTTTATCTTGTTAAAGAATATGAAGATGATATTAATAAGAATGCATTTAAATAAACGGTTGAGTTTTCATCTCATTTATTCTCTGTGTCAAAAATAAAGTCACAGTTGGTGTGGATATTCTGTTATTAAAACTCTCAGAATTAATATTTTGTAACCTATGAAGCCTAAAAACATTACATCCATTAAGAAGCTAAGTAGCTCAAGTGGTGCAATATCAAACTTGATTAATTTAGTGCCATCAGAAGACAATGAATAATATTAAATCATCTCCTAGGGACAGCCAGAAGTAACTCACAATCCATAACATGGTCTGACTCATGATTTAAAGAGATTGCTGTCCCATGTTTAGTGATCCATATTTTTAGATGTGTTTTTTCAGTATTAGTAACTGACCTCTTAGTCTCTCAACTTGATTTGTGTCTTCCCCACAACTAAGAGTTTTGTATTGATTCTGATTACTTTACAATTAACAGATGATTTAAAATTTGAAAATTAGTGAAAACACATGTTATGACCTTGGAGGTGAAATTAACCACTTCAAACCTAACACAAATGCATGCTCTTGGTCTCTTGATACCACATTCTAATTAGGGGAAAAGTATTACTTGAGATAATTACTCTTTCTCTTCCACACAAACTGGCGTAAAAGTATCTTCATAAATAACTCCAACCCTAATCAGACTATAAACTTGTATGGACAGTGGGAATTCCATATAAACATTAGTTTACTTAAAGTTATTAGTAACTAGGGATGCCTGCGTGGCTAAGTGGTTGAGCATCTGCCTTAAACTCAGGGCATGATCTCAGGATCCGGGATCGATCCCACATTGGGCTCCTTGCAGGGAGCCTGTTTCTCCCTCTGCCTATGTCTCTGACTCTCTCTCTCTGTGTCTCTCATGAATAAATAAAATCTTAAAAAAATAAAGATATTAGTAACCAATAATTATTCTACTCTAGTATCTATACTATATAAGGTATCTGAATTATAGCAGAGACTGATTTCTTCTTACTGAACTACTCAGAACAAAGAAAACTTGAGATACACAGTCATTCATCTACAAATGGGAAAAAAAATCCAGAAAATTAACAATTCTCCTAATCCACATATTTAAGTTACTTTCTAAAGCACCTCAAGAATATTACAAGAGAAAAAAAGGATATTACAAGAGTCTGCATTTAGTTCTAAACTCTATAAATTCTCAGGCTTTTGACTAAAATGAAGAATAGCTGGACTATGTTTTGTTGGATTACATTACCTCTTCAAGTGCCTGATTGTTGCAAGACTAGTTATAGTTGTATAACCTATTTGTGAGTTGACAATCACCCTAAAACTCTTCCAAAGTATTATGTACTTCACAATTTCATCTTGAGCTAGTTAATAATACTATGAAAGAGTTATAGAAAAGCCATCAGCCTAAAGATAGGCAAAGTCTAAGTGTTTTAGTTTGTGTATTAGTGGGTAGAATTAAAAATGGTTACTGCAAACAGGTATATTTCATTCAAAACATTTCTTTGTTCTTAAAAATATTTTCTTCATTTCATTTAAAATTCACTGCCCTTATTTATCTTTCAGGCACAGAAATTAATATTTATGATCACTAAATCATGGCAGCATGTCTAGGCCAGATTAGATTAACATATATAGTTTCCTCTTTGACTTTCTCAGGAACATCTGAAAAGAAATTTATAATTTGGAAGCATTCTTATTTACACATGAATTATTCTTGGAACTAGAATCAAAGTATCTTCCCTTCAGGGAACAAACAGTATGGTTCAAAACTAAAATCAAGACATAAAGATATTAAGCATTAGTTCTGGTTTAACTTACTGTCTATAGAAATGTGTTGTCTTGTCTTATTAACATTGAACCAATAAATAAGAAACATTTTGATTAAAGTCTTGGCTCAAATTTAATAGATAAAACTATATTTAATGTGTTAACATAGGTAAGCTCTTTACTCTCTATTTCCAAATGTACTACAGATCTAACTACCTACTGTCTATGAAGTAATAATATACACTTTTTAGGAAGAGCACTGGGTCATCGAGGAGTGGCAGGCTGCTGCAACATGGCTTGGATATAGAGAAGACACCAGCAGCCCTAAAACATCAAAGACACCAAATGAACATTTTCAGAACTCCTCTTATGGGTAAACTTGAAATAGGCAAAGATGATCTTTACAAAGACCAAGATGTATCTATGTCCTCCCGTGTTTATAACTGGAATGTGGACTCCTGGACTTGTTGCTCAGCATTTTGATAGGTGGTGGGGAAGCAGGAAAGGTTTAAATGGCAGTCCTACTTAGGAGCAGTGAAATAAAAAAAAAATAAAGCATGTTAATTTTTTTTCATCAAGCTCATATTTGGGGCAGAATGTTAATGAGCCATTTTTAAGCTTTGGACCCATGCTGCTCAAAAGAACATCAATTAATATATTTAGAAATTAAAATTTAACAATACGTTTACTTAATTCTAAAATCTCAGTAAATTTTATTAATTTTTTTAAAAACCCTGTATACCAACAAATTGGACAACCTAGAAGAAATAGATAAATTCCTAGAAACATATAAACTACCAAAACTGAAACAGGAAGAAATCGAAAATTTGAACACACTGATAACCAGCAAAGAAATTGAGTCAGTAATCAAGAAACTCCCAAGAAATGAAAGTCCAGGACCACACGGCTTCAAAGATGAAATCTACCAAAAATTTAAAGAAAAGTTAATAACAGTCTTCTACAGCTATTTCAAAATATAGAAAAGGAAGGAAAGCTTCCAACTTCATTCTACGAGTCCAGAATTACCCTGATACCAAAACCGGATAAAGACACCACTAAAAATAGAGAACTACAGGATGATATTCCTGATAAGCATAGATGCAAAAATTCTCAATAAAATGCTACCAAACTGAATTCAATAATACATTTAAAAAAATGACTCACCACCATCAAGTGGGATTTATTCCTGAGTTGCAAGAGTGGTTCAATATTCACAAATCAATCAATATAATACATCATATCGTTAAGAGAAAGGATAAAAATCATTTGATCATTTCAATATATGCAGAAAAACCTTTTGACAAAGTACAACATCCATTCATGATAAAAACTCTAACAAAGTAGGTTTAGAGGGAACACATCTCAGCATAATAAAGGCCATCTACCAAAAACCCACAGCTAACATTCTCCTTAATGGGGAAAAACTGAGACAAGTATGTCCACTCTCACTTTTATCCAATATTGTACTGGAGTCTTGGGACTATCTCAAAATTAAAAGCTTCTGCAAACAATCAATAAAACTAAAAGGCAACCTACAGAATGAGAGAAGATATTTGCAAATGATATGTCTGATAAAAGATTAGTATCTAAAATATGTAAAAACTCAACATCCAAAAAACAATATGATTAAAAATGGGCAGAAGATATGAATAGGTATTCCTCCAAAGAACACATATAGATGAACAACAGACACATGACAAGATCTTCATCATCACTGATCATCAGGGAAATGCAAATCAAAACTACAATGAGCTATCACCTTATACCTGTCAGAATGGCTAAAATCAACAACACAAGAAACAACAGATGTTGGGAAAGGTGTGGCAAAAAAGGAACCCTTATGAACTGTGGAAATACAGTGGTGTAGCCACTGTGGAAAACTTGATAAAGATTCCTAAAAAAGTTAAAAATAGAGCTACCTATGATCTAGCAATAGCACTGTTGGATATTTACCCAAATAATACAATAACACAAGTTCTTTTTTAAAAATTTCACTTATTTATTTGACAGAGAGAATGAGCACAAGTAATCAGAGCAACAGGCAGAGGGAGAGAGAGAAGCTGACCCACCCCCTCTCGATGCAAAGCTCCATTCCAGAACCCTGGGATCATGACTGAGCCAAAGGCAGATGCTTAAGCCACTGAGCCACTGAGGTGCCCCCAAAGCACTAATTCAAAGAGATACTTGCACCCTTACGTTTATGGCAGTATTATTTACAATAGTCAAGACATGGAAGCAGCCCCAGTGTCCATTGGTAGATGAATGTATAAAGAAGATGTGGTGTATAAATACACAAAGAATGAAATACTGCCATTTGCAACAACATGGATGGAGCTGGAGAATATAATACTAAGCCAAATTAGTCAGTCCGAGAAAGACAAATACCATATGATTTCACTCACATGTGGCACTTATGAAAACAAAACAAAGAAGCAAGGGAAAAATGTAAGAGAGAGAGAGAAAGAATCAGACCTTAACTAGAGTTAACTAGACTCTCAACAGAGAACAAACAGATGGCTACCAGAGGGGAGGTTGGCGGGGCGCAGAATGGGTGAAATAGGTCATGGGGATGAAGACATGCACTTGTCATGATGAGCACAGGGTGATGTATGGGGGTGCTGAATCACTGTATTGTACACCTGAAACTAATATAACTGTATGTCAACTAACTGGAATTAGAATAATTTTTTAAAAGATTGACAAAAAACCCTATTAAATCCAGGAAGGAGAGAGAGTGCCATATCAAGGGCAGGACCAAATTGTTTGAAATCGAAGCATTTGGGATAAACTGAGAGATGAAATCATGGAATCTATTTTTAAAGCATGCACAAAGGGACAAAGCATAGACAAAGGGAACAAAGATGCATGCTCTTCATCACATAACACGAAATAAGGAGGAACTTTCTTGAAATGAACCAGAGATGAGTTAATGACCTAAGGAAAGAAACCCAGTCACACGATGAATACACCAATAAATTTTTTAAATTAAATAAGATGAAAAAGCTATAAAAATTAAGACACTAATAAGAAAAAAAATTGGATAGCAAAAATCCCACTTCCTTGATCCCAAGCAAACACTATATAAGGATCAAGTCCTTTGCTAATATTTTGAGTCTTACATATCTTTGAAAATAGTTTCAGATCCAGTATAACACTGTGCATATTAAAATAGGAGTAGCTATTTAATAATACCTTGAAAATGTATCCGTAAGGCCATTTTTGGCTCTATTATATAATACTGAATATCATAACTCGAATAGCCTTCTCTCAAAAGATGAACTTAAATCAATTTGTACAATTTCACGAGAGGAAATTATCTCATCACTTCAATTTCATTTCATATTTCCAAAGTATAAAATCAATCCAACAAATTACTTCAATCAAATCAAATCAATCGATAAAATGAATCCAATAAAGTCACTTCAAAATATTTCATGTTCTTTTCACAAAGACATACACTCATCCATCTTCACCTGATCATATCTCAGAGCTTTTCTTTCTTCAGTATCTCCCTCAAATACTAGAGTTTCTCTTCTTCTATTTATGGCAGCTGTTGCCTATATGAATTTTCTCAAAAGTTGGTGTTCACCTAGAGGGAGTCACAGTGAGGGTGAAGCATGCCCCTAAGTAAAAATGCCATCTTCAACCTTGTCAAACAGGAAAGAGAATTCATCTTCTGACCCTTTAGTTTAGCCAGCAAGATTCAGGTTCTCATATTATCTCAAACTTAAAATATACAGAGGCTTAACTCATTCACCTAGTAATACAATTTATTGAATATGAGCTCTGTTCCAGCATTACCTTAAGCACTGTGTGTATAGTTAGGAACTGGACACTCAGTGTAAGGGGTACACCGGGACATTCCCTTTTTGGGGCTTACATCCAGAGCACAAATAAAAGACATAATGCTTGGCCTGTGTGACTAAAATAGTCCCTGGAACACAGCAGGAGCTCAATAGCAGTTCTTGAGTAGACGAATGGATACTACTGTTAATTATAAATTGTGATAAGTACTGTAGAGGAAAAGAGAGGACTTATCTAAGAGAGAATATCAGTATGAAAGGCAGCTCTGTGGAAATGCTCTCTGAGCTAAAGCAAGAAGGAAGAGAAAGAACTAGAGACATGTGCAGAGATGTGAGGTGAAAGGGTTTGGTTTGGTGCATCTGGAGACAGTGAAAGAAGATTAGTTAGATGGATTTAGCTTAGTGACTGAGCAAGATTGTAGTATAAATTGGCAGGAACCAGACCTTAGAGCCATGGTAAGAATTCCCAATTTCATCTTCATTTTAATGAGAAGTGTTTTAAGCAAAAGAATGATAAGGTCAGAAAAGCATCGAAGAGCATTTACATATGGCAGCTACTTGGTGGAAAATGGATTAAAAAGAAACACGTGTGGAAATGGAAAGACAAGAGAAGGAAAACGTGGTGGTGGCTGGGCCTAGAGCAACAACAAAGAATGTCAGTGATAAAATACATTCTGATGGCAGAAATCACAGCAGCAGGATGGAGGGGGTAAAAGAGGCGTCAGGAATACTCACAGATTGCAGGCTAGTTTTATTAACGTAACAGAGTGCTAAAAGAGTTGGGAGACAGCAAAGAGGAAAGTCAATGAATAAGCTCCGTTTTGTAAGCCCTTTTATCACATTAGTAAGTGTGCTTTGGAATCATTCAGCACATTGCAATTTCTATTTTCCTGAAATGATAGTTTCTGTTGTAGTTTTTCATTTCTCATAGGTATAGCAATGCTCTCCCTTCTCAAAACAGCCAGGACAAGTTGTTGACATAGCAGCTTTCTTCAGCTTGTAGAGTGCTGACCGGCTTTTCCACAGAGTGTCCTCCTCCCCGGGACTAGGGGGACAGAGCAGAGAATCAGACACCTCGCTTGAGCACTCCAGATGCGACTGCTGCAGCAAATGATTACAAACTAATCAATGAAGAATTGATTGACGGCTCGCTCTCTTCTTGTCTGCCCTTCTGGGTTAACAAGGTGCCCTATCTTGGTCGAAACAGGCTTTGGCTTTCATTTGAACCTTTCAATATTCCAGGAAGTAAGCTGCTGAAGGAAGCCCAGTTTGGCACTTAGGTACCCTTACAATAGTGGTTTTTAACCCTTTCGAGTTTGGTTATGGAGACTGTCTTTAGAAAAATACATGTGCAAATATGTGCACAAAATCTTCGTATAAATTTAGTAAATACACAGACCCCCTGAAGCCAAATCACAGAGCCAGGAATAGTTAAGAACAGCCAAGATTCCAAAGAAAATGAAAACACCAATTTGAAAAGATACATGCACCCCTATGTTTATTGCAGCATTATTTACAATAGCCAAGATATAGAAATAGCCCAAGTCTTGACTAATAGATGAATGGGTAAGTAAGATGTGATATATACACAACGGAATATCACTCACCCATAAAAAAGGATGAGATCCTACCATTTGTTACAGCATGGATGGATCTAGGCAGTATTATGCTAAGTGAGATAGACAGAGAAAGAAAAATACCACATGATTTCACACATATAAGGAATCTAAAAAACAAAACAAATGAATAAACAAAGAAACAGAATCAGAATCTATAAAAAAAAAAAGCAGAACCAGACCTATAAATACAGAGAACAAACTGTAAAATACAGAAAACAGAATATAGAGAATAAAACTGATAGCTGCCAGAGGAAGAGGGGGGTGGAGGTCAGGCAAAATGGGTAAAGGGGAATGGGAGATATGGGATTCCAGGTATGGAATGAAGAAGTCATGGGAATAAAAGGCACAGCATAAAGAATGTAGTCAGTGGTACTGTAATAATGTAAGGTGACAGGTGGAGCTAGAATTGTGGTGAGCAAAGCATAATGTAGAGTTGTTGAAACACTATGTTGTACACCCGGAACAAATGTAACATTGTGTGTCAACTATACATAAATAAATAAATAGATAGATAGATAAATAAATAAATAAATAAATAAATAAATAAATAAACAAAATTAAAAAAGAACAGCTGGGATTCTATGACATACTTCAAGCAGGTTTGTTAACACCAAACTTCGCAAAAGAGATACTGGAAACATGAAGGAAGCAACTCCCCCTGAAAATATAATTTTAGTATAATGAGCCAAGATTTTATCCAATTAGTATGCTAA
Organism: Canis lupus baileyi; assembly: GCF_048164855.1. Taxonomy (NCBI): domain Eukaryota; kingdom Metazoa; phylum Chordata; class Mammalia; order Carnivora; family Canidae; genus Canis; species Canis lupus. Next base: position 55,959,714 of record NC_132850.1, on the reverse strand, counting down.
TCAATAACATCTCATCATAAACCTAGAATTACAAAAAAGCGTGAGTCTGGTGTCAGAAGAACTGGGTCGAACTGTACCAGCTGTTCAAGGGGAACATGATCAATCCTTTAACTTCTTTGAGATTCAGGGATGTCATTTTCAAGCAAGGTTAATAATGATCATACTTGCCTTCATAAAATGTTTGCATATGAAAATATTTAATCGCTACACATTTCTCTAGAAGTTCTTATTTGTATATTTATTCACATTTTACTTAAATCAATTTTCAAGGCAGCCACTTCACGGACCTTCAACTGGTAATGTAGTCACCGTAGGGTCTTAGCTGCTGATGTCAGCACATGCTATTTACATTACAACTGAACACTTGGGCACTGGGTTGACAGAGTCTATATCTTTGAACATTCACAACTTAAAAAAAAAAAAAAAACTCTATTTCCTAAGTTTAAAATTGCATTATTCATTTACACAGCAAAAAAAAAAAAAAAAAAGAGAGAGAGAGAAGAAAAAAAAGTCAAGTGACCCTTGGACTTCAACATACTGTGTAACTCCATCACATCACACATAAGTATTAAGTGTAGGCATTGAATTTGAACCGTTACAAAGGCAGAGGGATATTGTCACTTACCTCTGTCACTGTCATAGAGATATGCAAACTTGTCCCATTGATAGTATTCAATCAGGCTAAGAAGTGCTCCTTTGAGGTCAGGTCTCATCTGAATGACGAATGGATGTGTGCCATCTGTTGGGAAGCTGGGAGTGATGAAGGAGACATGGAGCGTTCCACAAAATGATGTTATGGTATTTACAGACTTCTTGTCATAAAATCCAAAAATAGCATAGACTCCTCTTGAAAACTGGGAGCAGACTGAATAGGAAAAATAGAAAGGATAAATCATTGAAATTGACATACAATTACTCAGATTTGCTTAAAACTTAATGCCCTTTTATATGAAATATAAAATAAATTGAAAAAATATAAAGTTCATATCAATGATCCATCCGTTGTACGGGCACTTATTTATGTAGGACTCTCTTTGAGGAATTCAAAGAACTACAAAGCATTAAATAGCAATTTTGACTACAAGAAAACAGATGCATTATTTTTTAACAAACGATGTAAGTGTAAATCTATTTTAGAACAACCATATTGAAAATAAGTGTAGAGGTGCCTGGGTGGCTCAATTTCATTGAGCATTGAGCGTCTGACTCTTGGTTCCGGCTGAGGTCATGAGATGAAGCTCCAATGTGGGCTCCTTGCTCAATGGAGAGTCAGCTTAAAGAGCTGCCCCTCCCCTCTTCCCTCTGCCCCTTCCCCCCACTTGCATGCAAACACTGTTTTCTTTTTCTTTCTCTCTCAAATAATTTATCTTTTTTAAAAAAAGTGTAAGTAACAATCATTAGTTTTAAGAAGAACAAATTGCAGTTACCTGGCATTTACACATATTCATAATATCTCATTCTCTCTAATATATGAGTCTTTAAAAGGATTTATTGTGTCCATGAGGCTTCATACTAGAAGGTCAGAGTGCTTATGAAGAATTCTAATGCTGACCGCAAGTTTTTTAAGAAAAACTTAGATGCAAGACTCACATCATACCCAAAGAGACATAGCACCAGAAAGAGATCCCTAACTTGGGCCTCTCAGTCAAGTAGCAATTAAATGGAGTTCAGAACTCCTAATTTTCATCTTTCTTATGGACTTCCCTTACTCATATGTTCTACCCCATACAAAACAAAGAATATTACCAAAATATTCTGACTTAGGACCATAATTCTTTAAAAAATATAATATTTTATTTAAAAGTCCCCTTCACTCCACATAGTTCTTTTTCAGTAAATGGCCCATGATAATACCTTCTCTTACCCCCTCCTCATAGTCAGACTATCATTAATTATTGTTTATTCTAATACCTAAATATACTCAAATGCGGTCCATTTATTTGTATCTCCATCCCAATTATCCGAGTTCATTAACAGTCCATAGTTATATTGTACTCGCCTTGTGCCTGGCATGATCGATGGTATGTAAACTCATTTATTTCTCATGAAAATTCTGGAGGCAGGAACTCTTATTATTCCCAAATATGAATTTTGATAGGAAAATTGAAACACCAGATTAAGTGATTTGCCCATTTGCACAAGTAAAAGATCCTGTCTTCAAACCTAGGCATCCGGATTTGAAGACCAGGTTTTTTACTAATGGATAATACTCCTATTCTCACTTGGATTATTGTGATACCTGCCCAACTTTCTTCCTTCATCCAATATTCTCTTTCCATTCGATTCTCTACAATATAGCCAAAAATAAATTTTTGAAACACAAATCTGAAAATATCTGAGAAGTAAGGGTTACCTTGTCCAAGACTGATTCTTCTGAAATGTCTGAAACCATGTCTGAAACCACCCATACCACAATGCTGAAGATTACCAATTCAGGTCAACCACATAGCTTTAAATGATTAAATAGCTTATGTTTTTAAATCTCCAGAGTCATTTCAATCCGAGGAAATGAAATGAGCAATCCAGTAACATAATCTAACAACCCAGAGCATAATACCAAGCATCCTTTCAAATTAATTAATCCCATTTAAAGGATAAAACCAATGCAAACTTATTTTATTTTATTTCCTTTACAAAAATAGAATATCTGTAGAAAAATAGATTTCCTTCATGAATATGAGCATTGCTACAATACATACAGATTCTAATAACCAATTCCAGACAATCAATAAATAATAGGCAATAGTTTTCAGCAAGTATTAAATGATATGAAAGGAAAGGAAAGCAAGATGGGCTATTTCTTTGAGTGCCTTCTATTTATCAAATGTTCCCATTTTCCTTTAAATACTTACTAATCTTCAACTCACTTCTGTCTTTCTAACATAAGTTTTCTAGGATCTCTAGGTTTTATCTGTGTAATATATCAATTGGCATCTCCTCTTGTATTACCCATCTTCTGTGGAGTAGTCTCATATATCTCAGGAAACAACTAAATGTATTCCTTTACATTTATTTCAAACTTTAACATAAAATAGAGATGAGATTTCCGCCCTTTATTCATGTTCATATTTTGTCCTTGTCTGAGTACAGAAGTTGAAAATATTAATGTGTTTGACTGGGCTCATTCTTCATAGAAGTAAAAAAAAAATTAAAACACACACACACAAAAACGCTTTCATTGTTAAAACTCTTCTAGGCAAATTCTGGGGTAATTTTTTATTTTATACATGGATATATGTGTACTGACATGTACATCTTAAATCTTAAGTTTGTTCATATTACGATGATTCCATATTACATATGTAAAGGGGAAATTGCTATAGAATTCTCTCCGGGTCTATTTTATTTCATTTCCCATGAAGCGTTGGCATAGCACCTAAACAGTATAGGAATATCAGGTGATATGATTTATTAATGAGATCTGTTCTCCTCATCTTAAGTGAAATGGCTTCTGTGATGGGAACAGCAGCCACAATATCAGCAAAATGCTTAATGAAGGACGGTCCTGTTTGAATGCATAGACAGTCTTAATAAGGAGCCATACCTCTCATTTTCCATTTGTTTTAGACTCTGAAGTGAGTTGTCAAGGGGCCTCCTGGCTATTGTGGCCATCTGGAAACACTTGGCTTCAGCCCAACAACAGGCACAAGCTGCACAAAACTTCACAAGAAATTACAATTCACCTGATTCAAAAGGCACTTTTTTTTCCAGGCAATTCTGCTAATTCTCCAATGGGCATAATTTTGTAACCATGGTCTTTCTTTCCTGACTATCCCTGGTCTTTCCAAACCTTCTACCTTCTTCCTTTTTCCTCTTCATGGCACATATTCAATTGTCTATTTGTCTATATCTCCTTTTTTTCCTAGGCATTTCTCTCTTAATGTCCCTTTCTGCACATACAATTAACAGTCATTTGGTCAACATTTGCTCATCTCCTTCTCTTTATCTTGGGTCAATCACTGTCCCTGTCCCCAAGCACGGTAAGAATATCATTGAGATTTACAACCAGGAATCAGTCAGAATGCTGACCTGAACTGAGGTATTTTGTTTATCCAGTTTGCAGTGAGCATCTCAAGATAAAAAACAAAACAAAAAGCAAAAAAACACAAAAAACAAAAATAAAAAACCTTAGTGCTACACTTCTAACATTCCATCCCCAAAATACACGGGTATTTTTACATGCCAACACTAATGCTTTCCCCAATATTCCATAGATACATGACCCAATTGACACAATACATAAGAATCTTAGATGGATTGTTTCAGAATTACTCCTCACTCCATTAGAAATTAAATTGCTCACTGTGAGCTCAACTTCTTTTCCAGCTATCCCTCCAAACCTTAAAGCCATTTCCCTAACTTATATCATCTTCAAAGAGAAGATTTACTATCACTGAGAATAACCAAATAATGTGTCATGAGGGGTGGAAATAATTCCAATGATAGCTTTCCGAAATTATTTAGGCAATAACACACCCTCTACATATATTCATTCTTTTCCTACGTCATCTCTGGAAGCAAAGGAAGGAAGAAAAAAGATCAAATTTCAATTTTAAGTCTATGGCCCATACAATTGCCTTATGAAACACTATTATAACTTTCTGAATGATGATGCTCATGAATATTAGAATTGCATTCATGTCTTAAGACTCAAAACTGATTGCAAAGGTAAAGATGCTCTTACTGAATCCTATTTTAATAAAATATTTAATATTAACTTCAAGAAACTCAGCAAAGGGAAGTCCTTTTAAAAGACACTTTAGGTCAAACAGCAGAAATGATCATCTCCTGGGTGTAAGTAACTTGCTGATTATTCCACTTTTTATTACAAGCCCAGATGATATAAGCCAATAACAATGCTGATAGTGCATCCGCCTCTCATCTTTTTCTCTGGGGTCATTCTGCTCATTGGTGCTGCTAATGTAGCATACTCGATACAGTCTGGAGAACCTTGCATGGTTATTTAGTAGAAAGGCAAAAAAAAAGAACAGGACATGATTTATTTTTGTTTTACGTTTATTTAATACTAAATTGCCATTCACTTCAACGAAACAGCATAGGCTGCTTCATAAGCAGGAATGGTGAGAGCCCCTTTGCAGCTTGTGCAAAGCCTGATAAAAGCTGCATCACCAAGCAATCCTGACTTCAAAATCTGGAGCCCACTGAAAATATCTCTTCCCTCTTCACTAAACTTCTGACATTAACCCCTTGCAAACTTTGACCCCGGTTTTCTATTGAAATTTCCCTATCATTTGTCAGTGAGATCTCTTCATCACTAAATCCAATCATCCTTTTCTCAGATCAAGCTTTCTTAGCCTCTCTGAATTTATTAATCAAAAGCCTGCTGCTTGATCTCCTCTCTCTCTCTCTCTCTCTCCTGCTATTAGGCTTGTTCTTTTCCAATCCCTTCTCCACAATGCTGCCAATGTAAAATCATACCATCTTGGTACTCTTCCTCTAATTATCTTTCACTCTCATCTTTTTTTTTTTTTTTTAACATCCCAAATTAAAAAGGCATTCTCCAAGGATCTGTCTTCCGATCGTCTTTTCTTCTCTTTTTACATCTTATCTCTTAGTGGTCACATTCCTTTTAACAAGGTCAAATTCAACTTTTTATGCATGCTTCCCAAAACTTCATTAGCATCTCACTTGTCTCCCTTTGTCTATTTACTTACTGAACAAACTCTTGCTGTGAACATTTGATGTGATAAGCATATGTTAGGCTTAGAAACTGCCAAAACAAACAGGAAAGATACTGTCCACGTTAGCTGGAATTGCTACCTTAGCTCCAATTTCTCATCCTCCAATATCACCCACTGGAAAAATGTTTAATTCCCTATCATTCAGCTATATCCATAAAAACAGGAGGAAGAAATCCTGAAAATTTTATCCTACAAAACATGAGTTTGTGTTGATCGTTTTTTCCCTTTCTGCTCATGGCACCATAACTCTTGTAACCGTTGGTCTTCCATATTTCAGAATAATTAATGTATTACTCCTCTTTGTCCTCTTTATAACATTTATAACCGTCTCCGTTTTATTCTACTTCATTCATTCCACATTAACCAAGTATTTTTGAGAACTGATTATGTACTATCCTAGGTGTTAGGGAAACAACATTAAGTATGATAGGCCAGGTCCCTACTTCTGTGAAGCTCATATACTCTACTTCTTATGCGTCTCTTGTATCTGCACCTTCATTTTCATTCTCCTTCGTTTTGCCAACCTGAACTGTCCCAACCTCCTCGCTCCTTCAATTCATACTTTTGTTATATTAGTCATCCTAAAGCATACTACATAAAAGGAATTCTCCAAGGATCTGTCTTCCAATTGTTTGTCTTCTTTCTTTACATATCTTAGTGATCTCATCCCTTTTAATAAGGTCAAATTCAACTCTTGGTACAATGGTTCCCAAACTGAACAACAACCAAAGGAGAGTTGTCTCCTTTTACCTGCTTAATTCCTGAGAAAATATGTACTGTAAGTCCACTGCATTTTATTATGCAGCAAATATACTGAATACATGTATTGCATACGATTAATGCTGAAGACATATTTTAAAGATCATTTCATATTTATTTCCTTGCTGGTATAATTTTCAATTAAAATGTTTAATTCTTTCAAGAAAGACCGCGTGTGAGTTTTCTGAAATTAAGACAAAAAAGAAAAAAAATACATAAAATATTTAACACTGTTTTACACTGTCTAAAAGCCAATAACTTCAATATCAAATATTAAATACCACAGAGAAGTTATTATTCTCTAGTCAAGGACCTTGGAGTTCTGACCTTAGATCTAGCAATTGTACAGGCTAACCCTGAGAACCAGGGATTGAATCCAGGTGTTGCTATTATTTAGTTGGACTTGGATGGGCAAGTTACTTTATTTCACCCTGTTTAAGTTTGGTCATTTGTAACAGAGGATAATAATGTTAATGTTACGTACCCATCCACCTATGAGATGGATTAGTATTAAAGAAAATATGAGGGGTACCTGGGTGGCTCAGTCAGTTGAGCATCTGCCTTTGGCTCTTGTCATGATTTCAGGGTCCTGGGATAGAACCCCATGTTGGGCTCTGCTCAGCGAGGAGTCTGCTTCTCCCTCTCCCTTTGCAACTCTACCCCCACATTTGTGCTCTCTTTCTCTCAAATAAATAAATAAAATCTTATAAAAAAGAAAAGAAAAAATCAGCTGCAACAGTACTGACAACTAGGAAGCTCCATATAAATCTCTTGTGACCTCCCTACATATTGCATGTTCTAATCAATGTTAATATTGACTATTTATTAATCATGCACCAGGATTTTACTTGTCCTTTTTCTTTAGTGTAAAATTCACCAATTCCATAAAGCAAGTGTTCATGTATTAATATAAAACCCATCTTTTCCAAATGTGAGGCTCACTCCGGACTTCTTCCTTTCCTTAATCCCCAGCGTACAAATTGTCATCAATACTGCCCCTTTGACTTCTCAAATCTGCCCTCTCCAGCCCCCCATCTTTGCCTTCATATGTATGGTCCCCAAACACTTATTGATTGGATACCTGCAATAACTACCCAAATAGCCCCCTTTAAAATAAATCTCTTCCTTATCATGGCAGAAAAAAATTCTCTTGCTTAAAATCCATCGATGTCCCCCTATTACTTAGAGAATAACATACATAATAGTAGTCAGATGTTAGCTGCGCTGTGTGGCCTGAGTTACATGCCTCTCTTACATGGGGTTCTAAAGCAATCTGCACTTCTGCATGTTAACCTGAGTTATAATTGTCTGGCTTTGCCCTTGAACTCTGAGCTAACTGAAAGCAGAGAATGAAGTGCTGTTTATCTCACATACTTGGCACACAGCAGGTATTGGTTAAATATCATGTAATAAAACACCAATTCTTCCATGAAGGCTGTCCTGTTTACCATCAACTGAATTATGATTTTCCCGATTATGAGCACCTTCCTCATGGGAGGTACAGTATGAAGTACAATATGTTTGAGTGAGCTTGTTGGGGCGGGGGGTCGGTGGGGAAGGGTGATTTTTATCTCCTTGAGAGCAAGGTTCAGTGTGAAAGCAAAATAAGAATACCTGAACTGGAAGTCCAGTTTCATCCTGGGGTCTTCTGGTAGGAGGAATCATTGAATCTGAGCTTATTTCCTAGTCTACTGAGTGAGGAGAATTAATTCCTCTCTTGCCTAAATTGAAGGAATGGTTTAAAGTTTAAATTAGATAATATAGAGAGAAATGCTGGGGAAAATATAAATCATGAAATAACTGGGTTAATCACAAAAATTCAACCATAGGGATTTTGTAGTCTCTGCAATACACAATTCAGGAATTTTCACAAGTCCACCATTAATACTTGTTGGACAAATACGTGATCTGAACCAATTGGATAACGAAGATATAAAAGAGCTTCCTATGATTTCATTTCCATTGGTACTGGGGTAATCATGTCAGGACAGTATTTTTCATCCTTCTACTATAATATTGCAAAATAACTGGTGTTCATGTAAAATTACCCATGAGACTTCGTCTCTTAATTCTCACAATAGGTAAACAAACAAACAAACAAACACCATGATCATTAGTATAAGAAGATAATTCTTGGAACATCTGTGAAATTTTATTATTTTAAGCGTTCAAAATATATTTGATACTGGAGAATTTGCACAGAGAGGTGAAGTTACTAACCTTAAAAAATAAATGGTGCAGGATGCACTTGGACAGCTAAATGAACGAGGTGAACTTCTTTGTCTTGGACATATGTCCAATAATACATTTTGCACGTGAAAATACCCTCAGGTGTTCTCACAGTCTCAAATGTCTTCTTTATATAATTCGATGGAGTTGTTCATGCTTGGAAACTTATCATAAACAACAAGTATTCCTTCAAAAAAGGTAATTGTAACAGAAGGCACTTGAACATTAGCTTTCCATGCTAAAAAACAAAACTACAGTTTCCTTTCTTCGTGGAAAATCTAAGTAAATACAATAGTCTATTCTCACAATGAGGTGGAGTAAAACTATCTACTTTTCATTAATGAGATTATTTTAAAGTTCACAAATTTATGTGGGCACCTTCTTTTACTGTCAATGGACAGGAAGGATCTCCCACTCTGGTGCTGGCAGTTAGCACCTCTGACAAAACTCTCATCTCTTCAAAAGCCTACCCTTCTGCATTTACTCCTGCTCCTGCTCCTCAGACACCAGCACAATTCCCAGTGAAGACATTCACTATATAGCTATCGAATACAACACTAAATGATTTAAAGAAAATGTGAAGAATAATACACAGACACCACAATGACATTTTCTATAAATTGCCTCACTGATGATTTTTCCTATAGCCCTGCCACAAACCTTTACTATGATAAATTCCTTCTCTTTTGCATATATTTTGATCCCATTTTTCATATAAATATTAAATGTGATGCAGCATCATCACTCAATAGTAGAAGACTATGAAGCTGTAATAATAGATTTTTTTTCTTTCCCTCTAACAAACATTTATCCTTCCTGACCTTCCTGTTATGTTTGCTGAGTGAGGTGAAATGTCATAAGTTTATTGCTGTTGCCCATATTATATGCAGCTTTAGAAAATCAATAACATTTATTCTGGCTTCATTCATCATTGGGGATAGCAAGCAATGGTAGTACTGGCAGTAATAGGCAATAACTCTCATGTGAATTTTAATGATGGGTTTTGGACACATAAACGAAAGAGAATTACCTCTGTTTATAGAAGATGCTATTTCACAAAAGATAGACCCATTCTTCATTCCTTGGACATGTATTTCCTCCTCATAAATTCGCAGAGTTCTACTCTCTGCAAATTCTTGCTCAGCTTATGCTCTATGTAAATTCTGGGCACTGCATGACCTGATGTGATTTGAATGTTGTGGATAAAGAATGCCAGGCTGAATGTCTCGAGGCCTGGCATCTAATCCCACTTGTGACACAGCCAGCTGTATGCTTCTGGCAAATTGCAGCTTCAAATGTCTCAGTGCCCTCAGAGGTCCCATTGAGCTCAAACTTGGGCCTCTATGGCCAAACATCAAAGAGAGAAATTATACAAAATGTCAGGTAGTGCATATTTATTATTCATCGCAAACTTAACTCCTATAAAACTGAATGTGAGATATGATAATTTTTTGCAGATTAAATTCTACTATTCTCTGCAAGTTTTATTAGCTTTCTTTTTATTCTTCCTTCTTTTTATTTTTCTTCTCCTTTCCATTTATCCTGTTTCTTCCTTCAATTTTTTGCTTTTCTATTTCACATCTATCTCTACCTTTTGCCTACCAGAGATACCCGAGGCTCCGTAGCTACTCTTGGTCTTGATGCCACAGAAATGTCACATCTCTTATTTTTTGTAATTATAATGTATAAAATTGAAGGACTATGCTTTTGCCAAATATAGATTTAATGATATTTCAGTACAAAAAAATTTTTTTTCAGCTTTTGTGATGTCTTTTTTTTTAATTTTTAAAAATTTTCAAATAACTAGAAGGCTTTACTACTTAAAAGAATTTTCTTTTAGGTGAGATCCAAAAAAAGGAAAAGATCGAACTTTATTGTTTTCCTTGTCTGTATGCTCTCAAATTAGATCTGATAACTCTCTTTCTTTTGGATGGCTCAAAGTGTTTCTGAAGCTCTCACAGGACTTTCTTGCTCATCCATTTGTTGGCAAGTGAGAGGGTTTCTACTTATATGCCTCAGCATTTATATGTTAACTCATAAAGGTTTATTAAACGAAGAAAAATTTTTTGAATATCATATAGCAAGCAATTATGTAAATGTACTAAGAAATGCTCTGGGCCATTAGCCTACATTCCTAAATTGCTAAGTAACTGGAGGAATTAACTTTAGCACAATAGACTCATTCACACTTGATGCATTGGTTCTGATGCCCTAATGTTTGTTCATGGAACATGGCTCTTTGCTCTAACATTGTCCAGAGGTTTTGCTTCATTGTTATACTCACTTCAGTAAGAGGAGCAAGTACAGAACTAACGGTGTGAAAAGAGTTTCCCCAAGAAAATATCAGTGATTTATTTATGTTTTGGCCCTTAATTTATCTTAATAACATAAATAAAACACTTATAACTCAGAAATAATAGGAATAAACTCTTACACAAATTTAAACAAGTATACTCATTAAAAGGCTGTAATTCCCCTTTACTCCCTACTTTTCCCAGAAGCAACTCCTATTAACAACCATTTGGCATGTATACTTCCACAGCTGCGGTTCTAGTTAGAGTTGATTTTGTTCGTTTGTTTCTGATTGTTATGTTTTTAATTAATGACAGCACAGAATAGTCCCATAACTCACTCTGACATTTAATAAAGAAATTACCATGCTGATACAGACTTAGTTCATTCTTTTAAACTATCCCCTAGTTTTCCCTGGTTTGGGTACATCACAATTTCATCACCCTAACTAGGATATTTAGATTGTCAGGAATTTTTTGCTACCATAAGCAAGGCTGCAGCAACCACGTCTGCATGTTCATCTTTGTGCACCTGTGCTAACATGTTTGCAGGACAGATGATTAAAAATGGCATTGCCTACAGCATTTTTTCAGTGAACTAGAACAAATAATACTAAAATGTGTATTGGCTATTCGACTCTGAATAGCCAAAGTAATCTTGAGAAAGTATAACAAAGCTAAAGGTATCACAATCCCAGATTTCAAGATATACTACAAAGCTGTAATAATCAAAAAGTATGGTACTGGCACAAAATAGACTCATAGATCAATGGAACAGAATAGAGAGCCTGTGAATAAACCAACACTTGCATGGTCAATTAATCTATAACAAAGGATGCAAGAATATACAAAGGAAAAGACAGTCTCTTCAATAATGGTGCTGGGAAAATTGGTCAGCTACATGCAAAAGAATGAAAATGGATCTCTTTCTTACACCATTCACAAAAATCGCTCAAAATGGATTAAAGACCTAAATGTGAGACAAGAAATCATAAATATCCTACAAGAAAACATAGGCATTAATTTCTCTGACATTGGACTTAGCAACATTTTTCTAAATATGCCTCTTCAGGCAAGTAAAACAAAGACAAAAATAAACTATCAGAACCACACCAAAATAAAGAGCTTCTGCACAGCGAAGAAAACAATCAACAAAATGAAATGGCAACCTACTGAGTAGGAGAAGGTATTTGCAAATGATATATCTGATGATATAATACAAAATACAGCATACAAAAAGAACTTATATGGCTCCATACACAAACACACACACACACACACAAAAAAAAAATGAAACAAAACAAAAAACCCAAAAAACAAACCCAATAATCCAATTAAAAATGTGCAGAGGACCTGAGGGGACTTTTCCAAAGAAGACTTACAGATGGCCAGCAGATACATGGAAAGATCCTCAACATCGCTAATCATCTGGGAAATGCAAATCAAAGCCACAATAAGATAACCCTTATACCTGTCAGAATGGCTAGCATCAAAAAGATAAGAAAAATGTGCTATCGAAAATGTGGAAAAAAAAAAAAAAAAAGAAAATGTGGAGAAAAAGGAGCCCTCGTGAGAATGTTAATTGGTGGTGCAGCCACATGGAAAATAGTACAAAGGTTCCTCAAAAAATTAAAAATAGATATACCAAATGATACAGTTATTCTACTACTGGGTATTTACCCCCCAAAATGGAAATACTAATTCAAAAAGATATACACACCCCTATGTTTATTACATTATTTATATCACTTATATACTTTATAACCATTATTTATGGCCAAAATATTAAAATAATCCAAGTGTCTATTAATAGATGAATGGATAAAGATGTGGTGCACAAACACAGCCACTTATACACATACACAATGGAATATTACTCATCATAAAAAATTATGAGATCTTGCTATTTGTGACAACATGCATGGACCTAGAGGGCATTAAACTAACCGAAATAAGTCAGAGAAAGACAAATACCCTATGATTTCACGTATATGTGGAAAGTCAAAAAAGTAAAACATGAATCAATAAACAAAAAGTAGAATCAGCCATATGAATACAGAGAACAAACTGATGGTTGCCAGAGTGAAGGGAGTAAGAGGTGGGCAAAATGGGTAAAGGAGAGAAAGAGACACAGGCTTCCAGCTATGAAAGAAAAAGTCATGTCAATGTAAGGCATATCATAAGGAATATAGCCAAAGGTGTCATATTAGTGTTGCATGGTGACCGATGGTAGCTACGCTGGTGGTAAGCATAGCCTAACACGTAAACTCATCAAGTCACTAAGTTGGACACCTGAAACTAATGGGATACCATGTGTCAACTATTATTCAATAAAAAAAGAATAAGACAATGGAACTGCTTGGTTGAACATTATACTGAATAAAATGTTATCAATGCCATCAAATCATCACCTAAATACAGTGTACCAATTCACATCCCATAAACAAAAAAAAAGAAATTCTTATTTTTTGGTGTTCTTCAACAGCCAATAGTTCTTACCCATTTAATTTTTTCCAATCTACCATGTGACAATAGCAATTATCTGCTGTTTTAAAAATGACAATTTAGGGATGCCTGGGTCGCTCAGTGGTTGAGCATTTGCCTTCGGTTCAGGGAATGATCCCGGAGTCCAGGGATCAAGTCCCACATCGGGCTCCCTGCATGGAGCCTGCTTCTCCCTCTGCCTATGTCTATGCCTCTCTCTCTGTGTGTCTCTCATGAATGAATAAATAAAATCTTATAAAAAAATTAAAATGACAATTTAGGTTTTGTACCCTTGTGATTGTAGAGTTTTTCAAGTATGACTCTTTTAAAACTCATATATACATGGGACCTGATATTATACATTTTACAGATTTAAAAAACTTGAAAAAAAGATGATTTTCTGAGGTAATATCTCTAGAAAATGATATAGTCGGGGTCAAATCCAAGCAGTTGGGACTCCAGATCTTGCCTTTAAACCATTAAAGAAAAAGCTAGACATTGACAGCATTGTAATTGCAAGGTAGCTGTGATGTCATGAGAAAAGCAGTGGAAGGACAGATCTTGAAACGGGTCCCAGTCCAGATTTTGCCACTGACCAGCTAGCTATGTGTGCTTGTATGAATCTCTTCACCACCCCTCTGGTAAACAGAAAAATGTGGATTTCCATCATTAATGAGAAAGTGCACCTATTTTTATATATTTAACTTTTAATGGTCTATTCCTGTATTTTCCATATTTTTTTTACTATCAAGTTACTGCATAAATTTTGATACATTTAATTGCCTTTATATGTAAAGATCGTATTTTTTCTCTTTCACTTTGGTCTTGTATTTTGTTTATAATGATACTTGTTGGGGTGCCTGGGTGGCTCAATCAATTAAGCTGCTGACTCGGTTTCAGCTCAGGTCATGAGATCAGGGTCATGAGATCATGAGACTCCATGCTGAGTGTGGAGTCTGCTTGGGATCATTTCCCTTCCCCTTTGTCACTTTCCCAACTCATGAGTGCACTCTTTCTCTTTCTCTATCAAATAAATAAATAAAATATTTTTAAAATAATGATATTTATAACCAAATATTCAGTCTTTTCCTTGACAATGCCTAGATTTTGTGTCTTGTGTAATAAGGATATCCATCCTAAGTTTTTTTTTTAATTATGTTTGATTTAATGATTATTGTTGTCATAACTAATTCTCTTAATACTAACATTTGGATGTTATGCAAAGTAGACTGACTTTGTTTCTACATGGATATTCAGTATTCCAATTCCTTTAATTTAATTTTATTGATTTCCCCCTCAATTTTATTTTATTTTATTTATTTTTTAATTTTTTAAAATATTTAATTTATTTATTTGTGATACGCAGACAGAGAGGCAGAGACATAGGCAGAGACATAGGCAGAGGGAGAAGCAAGTTCTCTGCAGGAAGTCTGATGCCGGACTCAATCCTAGGACCCTGGGATTACAACCTGAGCCAAAGTCTCAGGCTCAACCACAGAGCCACCCAGATGCCCTGATTTCCTCTCAATTTTAAAATGGTACCTTTATCATATCCAAGTTCTCTTTTGCGCTCAGGTCTATATCTCAAGAAGGAAACAAGTATTTTAATTATTCCTCCTTTTAAAAATAATCATTTCCAATAGCTTTCAGTGTAATTTTGCAAAGCTTTCCTACCTACTGATTTACATTTCTCTCTTCCAGATTTTGGTTAGGGTGGATCGAAACACATTAATTGACAGAGATTAACATTTACAACATCATTAGCTAGATAGCCAATATGTATTGACAGAACTGGTTTATGGTTTATTAATTTTTATCCACACCTTGCATTCTTCTTACTAAGTTTATCCCTAGATACTTTGTAGCTTTATTACCATTGTTGTCAGAAATTTTTTCTTTATATTTCTATATTAGATATTGCCAGTAGGTAAGAAAGCTATCTGCTTTAAAATACTTTTATTTCCCTGATGATGACTGATGTTGAGCATCTTTTCATCTGTACGTCTTCTTTGGAAAAAAATGTTTATTTATTTCTTCTACCCATGGTGAAAGAGGGATAGGTGAAATAGATGATGGGTATTAAGGGGGGCACTTGTGATGAGCACTGAGTATTGTATGTAAGTGAAGAATCACTATACCTGAAACTAATATTATACTGTAGGTTAACTAACTGGAATTTAAATTTCAAAAAAATACAGTTGTATAACTAATGATATTATTGAATTCTTTTATCAGTTCTATGAAATTTGGGGTTGATTCTCTAGGATTTTTCTATGTAGAAAGTCATTATTTTTGTAAGAATATTGGCCAACTCACCTTTGGACCGTTCTACCATGAGATATCATTTCTCCTTATTTTTATATTTCTGTTACATGTCTAAAATTAATAACAAATTGAACAGTATACACCATGCCATGAAAATCGAGTGGCAATTTGAATAATCATCTGATACACTTGATCAATGCATAAAATTCAATTCTTTTATACAATTCATAATTCTTTCTTTCCCGTACTACACTGGCTTTTTAAAAGCCCACATATTGTATGAATAATTCTTCCAACTTTCCACTCAGTTTACTATGCAGTCCACACAGAATGAAAAAATATGGGAGAAAACATAACACAAGTTATATAAATCAATATTTAGTCATTATCAATATGATTCTAAAATTATTCATAGCCTACTCCCAGCATACCATAGGTGCAACAAGGCAAAGGAAAAGTTAACCAAGCAATAATTCCCCATTAGCAAGAGCCAGAAGATAGAGAAAAACCATTCAGAGTGATGAAAGCAAGTGGACAATAAATGAGCAGCTGAAAAAGAGGCATTCAGGAAAGACAGCACAAAAGTTCAGTGTAAATTACTATTGTAATAACTAATTTCTCTGAAAACAAAGCCGGAAAAATAGAAATGGGTAGAAGACAGCTAATTGCAAGGAAATATATAAATATTGTATATATCTTACACTTAACGTGATTTCAGCTGCATATGATTACTGAAAACAGGCACATATGAATTTAGTTAAAGCCATCATTTCAAAGATATCTCAATGAATGGATGCCTTGTTCTAGAGAACACATGTGATTTTGTACATAAATCAGAGTAAATGGGATATTTGACAATTTTAAGGTGGCTAAATGAAATGCAAATGGCAAAACATAAACCAGAAACAAAAATCTATACTGGAGTCCGAACCACTCGGTTTGGTTTGCCTGCCTTTCTCAGAGCCCCTAGATAGTTGCCAGGTCCCTAACAAATTCTGCTGTGAAAACAAACAATGTGGGGAGGACCCTAACTTCTAAAATAATGTTTTAAAGAATCAAAAAGTCTGTTCTGATTTTTTTAAATGTTAAGAATAATGTTCTGGTCATATCCAGCAAGGATAACAATGAATCTTTTATCAATGGGAACAATATAAAGTAAGTCTTAGCATGGAAGTGTGGAAGACTAAGGCATAATTTCTGGATTAATATATGCACTAAATGGCTGGTCTGCTCCTTCCAGGGTAACATAGTAGATAGAGTAGTGTAACCAGCCAAGGATGTACTTTTAGGAACACTAATCTTGCAAAGTGCCCAAAAATATTAATGAGGAAGGGAGAGACCTATATATGTGAGTGGGTGAGTATAACTTTCTTTTCTCTTTTTTTGAGTATAATTTTCTTTTATGCAGCATATTTTATGCTTTCAAAGAATTTTCAGCAACACTAGAACAAATGCAATTTGACAGGACTTTACCAAATTATTTGTGAAGTTATATAGCAGGTTTTTTTATAAGATAAAATTTCCCTTTGAGTAAATTGTTATATTATGTTGTATATTACTGTTGTATCATTGTAGAACCAGAACCCATGCTTTAATGGACTGCAATAAAAAAAAAAAAAGCCTTGGAAATGGGTACAGTGAAACTGATCTCTACATGACCATTATTCTTTGAAGTAATAACCAACACTTAGATAAAATATTATGTGCCAGAAACTCTTCTTAGGCCTTACATATAGCAAGTCATTTAATCCTCCCAACAAATTGGCATACAGAGAGACTGTTTCCCAAGTTCACGCAGTTAGTTATAGTAGAGCTAGAATTTGAACCCAGATAGTCTGGAACTAACTAGAAATGTAGCACAAGAAGAACAGGGAAACATACTACAATAGATGAGAAAATGAATTCCAAAGTAATGATGTGGTGATAGATATCTTAAGTCAAACAGGTATTAAGGAAAAATATCTCTCCAGCCTTTTTTTTTAATAATAAATATATTTTTTTATTGTTGTTCAATTTGCCAATATACAGAATAACACCCAGTGCTCATCCCGTCAAGTGCCCCCCTCAGTGCCCGTCACCCATTCACCCCCACCCCCCGCCCTCCTCCCCATCCACCACCCCTAGTTCGTTTCCCAGAGTTAGGAGTCTTTATGTTCTGTCTCCCTTTCTGATATTTCCTACCCATTTCTTCTCCCTTCCTTTCTATTTCCTTTCACTATTATTTATATTCCCCAAATGAATGAGAACATATAATGTTTGTCCTTCTCCGATTGACTTATTTCACTAATATATATTCTCAATGTATGGACCTCTAGAGTGTGTGTGTACTTGCATGTTACCCTATGAAAGACATCCAAATAGGTTAAATAACGTAGCTAGACATTTAATTATAGATATTTATAATTTGTATATTCTATCTTTACTATAATTTTTCTGCTAACAAGTCACAAGAAAATGACCTTGAGGTAACAAACTAAGTGAAGATAAATATATAGGAACTTAGTCACGTAACCAGGGCTTCTTAAAAATCTTTAATTTCAATAACTGATATATTGTTTTCTTGTCTGTGTATCTACATCCATCACAAAATGAAATGGAGCATGGCAGGAATCTGCCTAATATAATCACTATAACTATATCAATTAATTAAGCAAAGTTTTATGAATTTGATATCTCTAAACAATTGTAACAAGTGGATTAATTTTCATAAATAGAACATAGCACCCTGGGGGCAATGACTTTACTTTCAGCAATGCTCAGGTACTAAAACTTAAGGCATTTTTTTATTATATATGCACTTACTTATGTCCATGTTGTCTGGAAAGGTTTTTTTTTAAATTAATTAATTTTCTTTTTTTACATTTTAAAATTTAAATTCAATCTGCCAACATGTTCTGGAAAGTTTTTAAGGAACATATTTAAATTATATCTTTTAATATGGAAGCAACCCAAGTGTTCATCAATTAATGAATGGATAAAGAAGATGTAGCATACATATATACAATGGAATATTATTCAGCCTTAAAAGAGAATGAAATCTTGCCATTTGCAATAACATGGATGGATCTAGAGTATAGTGCTAAGCGAAATAAGTCAGTCAGAGAAAGACAAATACCATATGATTTCACTCATATGTGGAATTTAAGAAACAAAACAAATGAGGAAAGGAAAAAACAGAGAAAGAGAGAGGTAAATCAAGAAACAGACTCACCTATAAGAACAAACTGATGGGGGCACCTGAGTGGTTCAGTACGTTAAGCCTCTGACTTAGGCTCAGATCATGATCTTACAGTCCTGGGATCCATCCTCGAATCAGGCTTCCCACTCAGAGGGGAGTAAGCTTTTTTCTCTCCCTCTCTCTTTACCCCTCCCCCAGCTCGTGCATGCTCTCTCTCTCTCTCTTTCAAATAAATAAAATCTTTAAAAAGAAAAACCAAAAAGCTAATCATTACCAGAGGGAAAGTGGGCGGAGGCATCAGTTTAACAGGTGATGGGGATTAAGGAGTGCCTTGGATGTTATATGGGAGTGTTGAATCACTATATTGGGCACTTGAAACTAACATTACACTGTATGTTAACTAACTGGAATTAAAATTAAAACTAAAATTAATTAATTAATTATATCTTTAAAAAAAGCCCACATTCAGGGAGACCATTTTTCTTCAAGCAGAAGATTCATGACCAGACTAATATAATTCTAAATCAAATCTTCACTGCCTTCTCAGCTTTGATCAAAGCAGAGTTCCAATTTACTTTTTGCCACTTCACACCTGGGTTAGCAATGAAGCAGTAGAAAAAGGTCAAGGTCAAAAATAAATAAATATTTTATTAGGGGTAGATGACTTTTCATTATTTCACCCTAAAATTTTACTTGTGTTTCTGCTCAACATTCTAGTTGTCATTGTAACATACCCCCCAATATCTAATCAAAATTAAAAGACACGTATTTACTTAAAACATCCCAAAAGTTATATGGGATAAAGAAATGTAAGGCAACATGAAAAAATACTAAATGTAGAGCCTTCTCATTCAACAAAATGTTTCTAATCTCAATACCATTATTGGTATTTGTCTTGTTTTAAAAATAAGATAAATTATCTATTTAATGAGAAAAAAATGAACCCAATTTCCCCAAATTTTTGAAGAGATCTTATAAAATATGTAAGATATAAGCAAGATAATCTTTTTCCATTAAGGAAACATGTATCATAGAAAAAATAGTATTTAACTGGAGCCAGACCACACAATATCCATTACAGCTTTCGATGATTCACTTAACTTTTTTAAGGACTTGGTGGCCATAACTGTAAAATGCTGGGGCACACTGACACAGAGATGTACAGTGGAAGTCAGACAACAACTATAGGGCCACATGTTTATAAATTGAATGTAGGAAAAAAATTTCTTAAGCAAGACACAAGCAAAAATGATAAAGGGAAATACTATAAACTCAACTGTTTTAAAAGTTTTTATAAAAATGTATATGAAAAACACCACAAAGAAAATAAAGGCAGGAGCGCCTGGATAATACAGTTGGTTGAGTGTCCGACTCTTGGTTTAGGTTCAGGTCATGATCTCAGGGTTGTGAGATCAAGCCCCACACTGGGCTCTGCGCTCATAAGGAGTTTGCTTGAGATTCTTTCCCTCTGCCTCTCTCCTCACTACATACACTCTCTCTCTCTTTCTCCAAAATAAATCTTTAAAAAAAGAAAACGAAAAAGAAGAAGGCAAGCCGTAATATTGGCCAAGGTATTCGCCACCAAGAAAAGTGAAAGTGGATAAAAATCCTGGATATGTAACTAAGAAACAAATAACTAAGAAAAAGAAAAGTAACCCAATATAACCCAATATAAAATTAAGAATGACATGAATAAATATTGCATTAAGAAAGGGACACAGGGAATGCCTGGGTGGCTCAGTGGTTGCGCATCTGCCTTTGGCTCAGGCCGTAATCCCGAGTCCTAGGATCCAGTCCTGCATTGGGCTCCCTGCAGGCAGCCTGCTTCTCTCTCCCTCTGCCTATGTCTCTGCCTCTCTCTCTCTGTGTCTCTCATGAATAAATAAAATCTTAAAAAAAAAAAAAGGACACAGGAGACATACACAAAAATTTAAAAATGCTCAACCACACTGAAAATCAAGCAATCTTCACTAAGACAAAGTGAGTTAACTTGATGTATCCATAAATTGGCAAAAGTGACAGTCGCATGACACCAAGAAATGATAAAATATAAAAAACAGAACCGACACAGTAGGCATACATACATGCATTGATATAATAATCACTTTAAACAATAATCGGGCAAGGTTCTGTACATTGAAGAAATACACACCAGCAATAATCTCTTTTTTAGGCATTTGCCCTGGAACATGCACACCAGGGGACATATAAAATATTTGTCTACTTTGTTTGTATCACCAGAACAATGAACACATCCTTCAAAACATGACCACATACTGTGGTGAACCCAACAGATTACCACACAGCAGTGAGAATGAATAGTTTCATTTTTTAATTTCATTATTTCCATCTAGAACTACAAATATAAAAAACCAAGTGTGAGAGAATGAAAAAAATCCAAGTTACAAGGATGGCTCATTTGCTTACATAAAGCTAAAAGAAACTATGCTCTTTTTAAAAAGCAAATGTATGAGTGGTAAAAATATAATGAAATTTATAGAAATGAGAAATATCAAATTTGAGACAGTGACAGTGAGGGCATATAGCAGTGGAGGAGGCTCAAGGATTTCAACCTTATTAGTGATGTTTTATTTCCTTTGTGGGGTGTTGTGTATAGGGATGTCTGCTGTAATAGGCTGTATAATTTTTAATACATCTGATATACTTAGTAACATGACTTAAATGAATAATGATGCTTTGGAGATAGGGACTTATAAAAAACCTGGTTAAGGTCACCAAGTATCAGATGTGAAACAGAAAACACATCTTATCAAATGTAAATCCACCAAGTCGATGCAGAGAGAGCTTAACGTCATTTGCAGTGTCCTAATTAGTGGTGTCTTTTTTTTCTTTTTTTTTTTTCTGTTCTCAATAAAGTAACAACCAAGCTATGTTAAGAAATAAATACTGACTGGTTAATTAAGTGCGCTAGCTGGCCCAGTTCTCCTTCTCACACAATATCAAATTCTCTCAAACCTGAGCTTCAGAAGATTCATAATTATGTCTTGTCAAGTGACTTCTGGGTCACTCCACTTACAAACACTTAAGCTGATAAATGTTGAGGTGTTTTTGTGTTACAGAAATCCGAGACCCACTTTTACGCAGAAATCTCTATGCTTTTCATTAAATATAAATGTGTTATACTGATGCTACAATATTAAAAACTCTCCAGTATCATCCAAGAATGAGTATTTATTATAAATAAACTAGGTTAGGGGCACGTGGGTGGCTCAGTGGTTGAGCATCTGCCTTTGGCTCGGGTTCTGATCCTGGGGTCCTGGGATCGAGTCCCACATCAGGCTCCCCAAAGGGAGCCTGCTTCTCCTTCTGCCTATGTCTCTGCCTCTCTCTCTGTCTCTCATGAATAAATAAGAAACTCTTAAAAAAAAAGAAACTAGGTTATTAATTATTAATTAATGACAACTCTAAACCTTCACCTTTGGAAAGGATTTCATATCTCTTTGATTTCATGTCTCCTTTCAGTATCTCTTTGACCTTACACTATAATCGCCGGGTAATAATATAAATCTAATTATCTCTATTTTACAGGTAAAGATTTGACTGGTTTTCCATAAAAATACTGATGTGAATGTCTTAATTTACTTCAAAAAGCATATTCATTTCTAATAACTTTTAAAATCAAAGGTCAAAGGGACTAATATGAGGATAAATTAGCTAAATGTAAATTAGCAAAATCTGTGAAATGAAAGTCACAAAATAAGGAAATATTAGAAAACAGTAAATAGCATTAAAGACGTAATAGACACACTTCCTGCACATATAATGCCAGTGATTCACATGGAATTTTGCACCAAAGAAATTGCTTTTGCTCATTAAGAATTATTTTAACTTAGCTTAATTGGCATTTATAGTTCCCATATTATAAATAACTTAATACTTAGACAATAGCAGATTCATCATAATTTTCTTTATGGGTATTTTTCATATTCACTCTGAGCCTAACATTTCAGGCCTCAGATTATTTAGGGAGATTTGCCTCTGCTCATAGAAAGAACCATTTTCCCTCAACCATGACTTTACACAGGTCTGCAAAGTCTGACGGGGCCAAACTTAATTTGCTATCATCACTACCTTATGCATAAACAAAATTAAGTCAAAACAGCATTCCATCTGAGTGGCTCCTCACAACAACTTGGAGGCGATTCTGGGATTTTCGGAGAGTTTTTTTTATATGGAAAGTAGGTGGTCTAGATTGTAGATACTTTAATGGCTTAAACTTCTACTCTTCACAATGAAAAATCTAAATATTTTTTAAAACCTTGACTTTTCTTAGGTATTTCCCTGACATATATTTAAAGTTATAAAAGAGAAGATTTATAAATGTATAAAGCAAACTAGAAATGAATAAAGTATTTGACCCAGTTTGTTTCTTGACCTTTTTTGTGAAATTGGTCCATTCTCTTTTCAGTTTCAATTCATATGTATTTTCTGGACCCCAGACCAGGTAGTGCTTAAACCTGAGTGTTGTTCTACACAGGCCTATGAGGGAATGTTAATTGTGATACCTTGTTTGGGATTTTTGTAAAGTTTTAGTAACATATTTTGTGGAAGAAGCACCACCTACTCCAAAAGCAAAAGTAGTGCTAGTAAAATGGTACAGAATAAAGAAAGGCATATCCTCCTCATCCCCACCTCCTGGCCCAAAAGACAAACTCCTGCTACCTAATTTCATATTTTCAATTTGTCTTTTTGTAATTAGCTTGGACTGAAATGTACAGAAGCAGTTCAAAATGAATTTTCTATGAAAATAAGCAGGCTGAGAAGGCTACTCAACCACAAATACGTAGCATGTCTCATCAAAAAGGAAAGACAGACCCAAGTATCCAAAAGGCAGAGCCAATCACAACAGAGAACAATGAATTAAGGAAGCTTCCACGAAGCAGGATGACCCAGGAAAGAACATTCCATACCCCTGGAGCATATGCCAGCTAAATTTCAGCAAATGCTTTGGAACAATTACTTTTTTGTACCTTTTGTTCATCCAATTATTGAGTTATGGAGATTTTCCTGTTCCTCTCAAAATGTATGTAAGGTGTGTATATAGAGGAGGAAAAGGAAGAAAATACAAGTTATCTTTTTAGTTGCCAGTTCCCTGGTTAAAGAAGATCTCCACCCAAAGAGCTTCTCTACATATTAATCTGATGTAGATGATAAGATGATGGCCTTGGAGCTTGATGCCATGATTGGATGAGACTGAGGGTTTTAGAAGGGAGGTGAATGTATTTTGCACACGAAGCACTGGAGCCAGAGGGCAGACTGGAATAGATCGTTATGCCAATGGATCTAAATACATCATGCCTCCTGTTACTTACGCTCATGTGTCACTCGGACATGGCATATGACTTGCTTTGATCAGTAGGCTACGAGCAAAGGTGATGCAAGCACCTGTACACTGAGGTTTGCCCTCTTAGAACACTGGTCCAAGACTGTGTGTGAAGTGTAGCCTCATTGAAATAGGACTTCTACAGAACGTTTACAAAATTACATGTTACTTTTGAAAATAATACTAAAAAAAAAAAAAAAAAAAAAAAACTGTTGTGGGGTCGGTGCAGAAGAGGTAAGGTCAGAAGAGATGGCGCAAACACCGAAGCCCAAGGAATGGCTTCGCTTGTGCACACAGGACCAAGGTGGCCAAGTCCCAAGATGGCCAGGTTCCCAGGTCATCTTGTTGATTTTCAGGGTTGCTGTGGTTGGGTCGGTTTCCCTTTTATAATTACCAGGAAGAAATACCAATGGCCTCAGCCAATTACAGTGGTGCTGGATCTGCTCTGTGGCCTCAACAATGTAGGGGACTCCTCCCACCCCCAGGACCTGGTCTCAGCCCCACCATCTGCTTTCTAAAGCTGATCATATCTCACCTCAAGTAGGGGTGTCCTCAGCAGTGGCAGAGAAGGGGCTGGAGTGGGGGGTACAGAGGCTGTTGGGCCAGAAAACTCTGTCAGTACTCTTGTTTGGTTCATGGCATAAATTCTTGTCCTCTTTTTAAAGAATCTAAGTATTTCAAACACACACACATACATACAGAGAGCAGAGATCCAGTCATCCCAATCATTCCTACTGAGCTCACTAACAGAATGCATACTCCTAGGTGAACCTGGGCAAGATGAGGTGAAGAAACTCCTTGCCCACCTATACAATCGTGAAAACAAAACAGTTGCTGTTTTAAGCCATTGATTTTTTTTTTTAGAGGCATGGTATATGCAGCAATATATAATTGACACAAACATCTCTTCCTTATAACTGCTATTTATTGTTGAATATTGTCCAAGATATACAAAAATTTTCCTGAGGTTTCTTTGGGCACCTTTCTAATTACTTTTTTTTTTTTTCTGTTTTCATTCTAAGGGATTTCAGAAAGCTCTCTTTTTCTTCGATTCCTCAATTCACAAGCTTTATAGTTTTTTGATATCTTAATAATAAGAGCACTTATCTTCCAAATACTTCATTACTTATAAGCACGGCCATATCTTCAGCCAAGCAACAATCCAAATATTCTATTTATTTATGTGCTCAACAGTTTTTAAGAATAAAGGAGATCATTTCAATAACAAACAATGTATAAATGTTATAAGCCACCAGAAGACCTCTCGAGATGTCTAATCTAAATACATTGGTAATTTGATGTAACATAAGAGAACATTTTAGGGTAAAACAAACTTGAATTAAAAAGGATTAAACCTCCGGGTGGCTCAGAGGTTTAGCTCCTGCCTTCAGCTCAGGGCATGATCCTGGGGTCTCGGGATCCAGTCCCACATCGGACTTCCTGTGCGGAGCCTGCTTCTCCCTCTGCCTGTATCTCCGCCTCTCTATCTCTCTATCTCTCAAGAATAAATAAATAAAATATTTTTTGTTTAAAAAAAGGCAAGTTTGAAAAGAAAAAAAAATGGTAACCATGTATGGTAATGGATATTAACTAGACTTATTGTGGCGATCATTTTGCAATGAATACAAATATCTAAATATTATGTAGTACATCTGAAATTAAAATGCTGTTATATGTCAACTATTCCTTAATTTAAAAAAAAGATATTATTAAAAATTTACATACAATAAAACATATGTGCTTTTCTCAAACTGAATATAAGATGTAGAATTTTCAGATGAAAGCTTTGAGTCTCAGAATTTCTAAATAAACTTAAATTTAACTAAGCCAAAAAAAAAAAAAAAAGCCAGCTTTGGCATTTACTAACACAGTAAATTTTAATTATCTCACGTATAAATAGTGAAAACTCTAAGGACTCAATAGCAAGATGTTACTACTATTATTCTCATTATGAGTTCATTTAATTTCTTTAAGTCATCCAATCTTATTTTAGAAATGTAATTGAACAAAAAAAATGTCTTGATAAGCAAAGTAATAAATGGGTTTTCAGCCCCATCTTTCTCCTTGCAACTAAGTTTGTATTTAAACATAAGGATGGCCATGTAAAAGTATAGGTTGAGTTCAAATGTAAAACTCCAATTTGATGAAAGGAGCATCTAATTTGATGCCTAAAAACCTCTAAAAAATGATGTTTAAAAATCTCTATTTTATTCCTGACTTTATTAATTATCACTATTTGATAGTGGTCATTTGCCCTCCCTGTACCTCCCTGATTCTTTATTTGTAAATAACATTAGCTACATTACAGTGTTGTTATGAATCTAAGTACGAAGAGTAATAAAAAGCTTTTAAAATAAAAACGCACTGATTAGCCTATCATGTTTTGAAAATTTTAATTTTCCTTAATCTACATGTGCTTAATTTGCAAATAACAAAATTAAGACCTCCAAAAAGCATTCCTTCTAGTACCAAAAAGCAGTTTTTGAAGTACGAGAACATAGGAACCTACTAGTGTTAACCAGTTATAAAATGCCTATGTTCCTATATTCTAGTATGTTTAGGTCTCATTAAAATTAATCAAATACCTCCTTTTCTGAAGTGATAGAGTTTGTTAGTGCTTGAAAATAAAAATATCACATGGAAACGAATGGCTTGGTTTTAAAGTGTATACTCTAAAAGAAAAAATAAATTGCAATTCCTATGACATACAATGTTCTTTCAACCCACCTAAAGAATTACCAGTCTTTCCATATCCCCATGCATCCAACTCTCTGTCTTCACTACACACTAACTCCTATTCATGATCCAAGATGAACCTTAATAGTTTCACTTCCCATCTGAACTCTCTCCTGACATCTGATCTGAGTCCCAAGGTCCCTGGCACTGCCCCAGCACTTTGTGTTACCCTTGACTGTAAGGGTGTCACAGTCTAATAATCAGTTTACTTGAATGTTTTCCTGGCCAGATTACGAGTTGGAGTCAAGGAGTATATATTTCATTTTTTTCATCTCCAATTCTTAACATAAGAAATAGCCTAGAACAGTGGTCTGAAGAGGTTTAAAAATCTTGAATAGAATAATGAGCAAATAAATGCCACTTAGGTTATCTTAATAACAAGGAAAAATATGACCCAATCTCTGACACATTTTAAATCTTCAAAAAATTTTAACACAAACTGAGCCCCTTGAATTGCATGCCAAAGAGAAACCTGAAAGCATAGCTGTGGAGGCTGCCGGGTGGTGTGTTCTCAGTATGAGCCAGTACCTTGAAGCTAATGGCATATTGCCTTTTGGAGCACCAAAACTTCCAGGTGTCTCTAAGAGACTCATTACATGGAACGCGTGCCAAGTTCCTGAAAATGCACAAGGCAAAAGAAGCATAGAAGCACTTGAAATAGTTTACACCTAAGTAAGTAAAAATATTTCTTTACAGGGGAAAAAAAGAACTTGTGTGAAACCATTATCGTCATTATCATCATCATCATCACCATCATCATCAACAGGAGTTAAATCTAAGTCTGACAGATAATAGGCTCACTTAGTCTCCTGAACCAGATAAAGCTCTGATTCTCATTCAGGAAACCCAATATTATACATTAATTTAAGTTATACATATTAAAGGAGCATTATTTGAACTAATTTGAAAGGCTTTGTACTTATAAGAGGAATTTTATCAAAATCACTTTAAATAAAGCTTCTTCAGAAGCTATCTTTAATGGGAGAAGTCAGATCTTAATATAAAGAAGTTCTGAATTATATAAGATAGAAAAATATGGATTAAATTAAAAAGAATTGGGATGGGCCCAGTTTTCAAGATCTTTTTGTATGAGCGTAAAAAAAAGCTCCAAAGTATATCATGCATTATCCATCTTAATAGAAGAGGTACCTATATTACATAAAAGTTGTAGATGCCAAAAATAAATTTCTACATAACTGAAATTATAAACATTTAAATTTATATTTCAAAATACTTATATCTATAAATATATTTCAGAAAATGGAAGGTGAATTCATGATTTGCTATCTGAAGGATAATATACTTATTAAATACTGAAACACCTGGACTCATATAAATCTGTTAAGAAATTAAAAAATTGAAATTTCATGGCATGCCTCTGAAGATGCTCCAGTAATGATGATAATGAGTAGTTCAGGCTAGACACCAGTCCAGGGTTATATATCACTTCAGCTCTTTCATTGACTATGAGATCTTGGCCAGGTTACTTAAACTTTTAGGTCATAAGTTTTCTAATTTATAAAAAGAGTGGTTGTTACAGATAATTTCTTACTTCCTTCAAATTCTAATAGTCAAATTAAATTACTGTGTTTTAGAACTGTCTTTAGACACTAGCAAAGGTGAAACTTTAATGAACAGTTACTGTAACTTCTGTCTATCTTAGATCATAGTTACAACATACAGATACCTTTGTGCTTCATCTTTTCCTTTCTTCCAAGTGGGGAACCTAATTTAGGGCTGTCTTCCTTGATTCTAACAATGCTTCTATTTACATACTTTTAATTTCATTCACTTTCCCTTGTGGCATCAGATGAGATAAGAGTATTGATTCAATTAGAACTGATGAGAGAATAGAATCACACTAATTGAACATCCATACCCCCCAGTATCATCACTACACCAAAGCCTACATTACATATGTGTATATGTGTGTATATACACATACATACCTGCATAGGTACATATTATGATGGGTAGGGGTTCACATGGAATATTTCTACTCCTCTAATGCTCTCCAACCCGTTTGCATACCTACATACCTACATTTTCTTAATTGAGAAAGAGAAAAGACCTACTTTAAATGGCTATTAACATGGATTGATTGATTGATGATTGATTGATTTTTAAAGATTTTCTTTACTAATTTATTTGAGAGAGAGCAAGTGAGAGAGAGAGAGAGAGAGAGAGAAGAGAGTACACAAGCAGAGGGAGGGGCAGAGGGAAAAGCAAACTCCCTGATCCCAGAACTCTGGAATCATGACCTGAGCTAAAGGTAGACGCTTAACCAACTGAGCCATCCAGGTGCCCCTTTGCCTTGGTTTTAAATTCTTTTCTTCTTTTCTAATTCTTTCACAACTAATTATTAAGAAATGAAAACTATACTCAAGAAAATATCAGACCCTGGATTCAAAACTGAGTAATAATGCAAGTGGAATAAAATTTAATTAACGACTAAATGACTAAATACTAAATATGATCTAGTGGAGTAAAAACTTGATTACTCATAAAACAAATTGTACTTTTTTTTTTTTTAGAAAGAAACTTTCCTGGAGTATTAGCACTGTCCCCTAGTAGTTTAAATAGAAAAATTGTGGGGCACCCAGGTGGCTCAGGGTTGATCCTCAGCTCATGATCCTGGGGTCCTGGGATCAAGTCCCACACTGGGCTCCCCACAGGGAGCCTGCTTCTCCCTCTGCCTATGTCTGCCTCTCTCTCTCTGTCTCTCATGAATAAATAAATAAAATCTTTAAAAAAATAGAAATATTGAGTTCAGTTTAAAATTGCTTTGGGTTCCATTTAAAATTCCATTTCAACAAAACCAGTACTACAGTAACTTGGCATAATAGTAAGACAGACACATCAAGTTCTTTACTTATGTTAATATATCTATTTTAATATTTCATAAAACTACTATGTTAGATCTTTTATTTTCACTATGAAGGAATTAAGACATAGCTAGATGAAGTAATCTGCCCAAAGACACACATCTACTAACCCACAAAACTAAGATTCTACTATAGGCAGTTGGCCTCCTTATTTCAGTAATATTTTATACTATTAACTTCTAAGACATGAAAATATATGAGATTGCAATCCCATACCAGAAAGACCACAGTTCTCCTCAGGCCATATGTAATTTGTTATCTGAGAGTCACATGGAAGAACAATTTTGTGAAATCATGTGAGGCCAAAACGCCAAATAGTCACTGTAACCTTGAACAATTCAAAGACTACAAAAGACCTATCTCTTTCATGAATCCCCTTTAATCTATTTGTATTTTCACATTGTCTCACCTCTTTGGTTAATAGTTCATTAATTTAAAACAGATTGTTTAAAGTGGTATTTCTTTTGATTTTCCCTAAACTCTTTCTTTGTGTTTCAAGGATGTGCTCTAATTGTAATATTATGAAATTTGGTGAAAAAGTTCATGTTTATTCTCTCCCAAGTTTTAGAAACTTTGATCATTTCTCCTTTCAACACTTTGACTTTCCATACAAAGAATTCCTTTAAACGCATTAGATAAAATATTCAAGAGTTGAGACAGTTTCAATTTCAAAGTCCTAAAATTTCAAAGGAATCCAGAAACTTGTTATTCAGCCATGTCAAGAAGAATTTTAAAGAAAGAGTTTCTAAAGTTAAAAAAGTTCTGATTTGGAGATAGTCCTAACTCTCATAAATGCCCCTGGAAAAAAATCCCAAGGACAAATGCACTATGTCCATTTCTTAAAAACTCTAGAAAGAAAAAGCATCCTCACCACTCACATATTGCCCAAGTCAGGGGCATCTTCATATCTTAAAATTGTAGCATACAAGACTTAAAATGTCAGTAATATTAATTAGAATGGTATGAATAACATAGGAAATGATAGGTCTTTGATGACAAAATGCTTGTAATAATCTCTTCCAGGATTAGTGATGCTGTTTTTCCAGAATTCTCACACTTTAAGATTTTAAAAATTAAAAAAATATTTTTAGCACAAACTAGTATCCTCTTTCTCCTAGATTTTTCAAATGTTTCTTTATTTTTTAACAGATTCCTTCTCTTCAAGTCTCTCAATTTAAAAAACAAAACAAAACAAAGCCACAAAGGTAAAAACAAGAACTTTACTCAACATCTCAGACTCCTCCACTCTCACTTCTCTCCTACAATCCAATATCTTCAAACAAGTTCATGGCCCACGTACCACCTCCAGCTGCTCATTTCCAATCCTTCATTAGCATGCCCCAAAGGGTCTATGAAACTTCACCAAACTCATGTCCCCAAGTGTCCTGTTGCTCCTTCCCACAAACCTGCTGACCACCCTTTCCTCCTGATCTCTCAGTATTCCAGAGAGATCCTTATAACCTGTTTGAAACTGCTCTTGACATAAGCATTTTTTCCCACCTCCTTAAATGCTTCTTCTCTAACCTCTGACCTTTCTTCTAACCATTAAATGTTGATATTCCTTAGATTGTGTCCTAAGCATACTTTTCTTTTCAAACCACATTCTCCCTTTAGATACCTGCATTCACAATCATACCTTCAATTATGCCTGTGGAGATAACTGCAAAATTTCTATCTACAATCTAGCTCTTATTCCTATATCCTGACCATATCCCCAATTGCCTTCTAGACAACTTTAATTGGATGTTTCATAGGACTTTAAGTTCAATAAAGGATTCTAAAGCTGAGCTCATCATTCTTCCTTCAGAACCTTTTCTTCCATTGTGAGCTAATTCAAAAAATAACAATCTTAATTTGTTCAAGACAGAAAGCATATCCTTATTTTCTTCTACTTCATTCTCCACATCAAATCTACCTTGGATTGAATCTACCTATTCACAAGATAATAACCATGTCTTGTCAAATAGGCCTTCTAAATATCATCCAGTTCTGACTTTCCTTCATGCCTACCTACCTTCCTAGTCCAACTCGCCATTATTATTATCTTAGAGCTTCACCCCATTCTCCATGTTATAGCCACAGTGATCTTATTCATAATTTAATTATGAATTGTGTATAAATTTCCTTGATTAAAGTAGTTTAAGGTCTTCCTACCACAGGTATTACAGATTCCCAAATCCTTATGAGTCCTTGTGTGATTTAGCCATTGATTTCTACATATCTCTTTCTTATTTTCTATATTCTAGTCTGTGATGGGCCACAGCTGACCACAACATTTTCCTTGGTCACTCTTCTCATAAAAGATTTAAGTATACTCCTCCTCTTGAATATGAACATGCTCTATGGCTGTTTAGCCAAGAATACAGAAGTACTGCTGTACAAGTTCCTGACCTAGTCCTAAAAAAGACTGGCAGCATTTGTTTCCTCCCCCTTGAAATATTCATTCTTGGGACACCCTTTGGAATGCAGTCATTATGCAGTTAGAAGCTGTCACAAGGGGCACCAGTCAACACACAGCATCAATTGCCAGTCATAAAAATAAGCCATCTTAGGTTTTCTAGATGCATGAAGCCCAGCTGAATTTATATGGGGAAGAAGAACTGCCCAGCTGATACCAGTCAACCAACAAAATCATATGAGATAATGAAATAATTGTTTGAAGCCACCACATTTTGGCCTGGTTTGCAAAACAACAGAGAATTATAGGAACAACATCTATATTTTACCTTACCTAGATCCCAATTCACAGAGACAGAACCTATGTTTTGCTTATTTACCACCATATTTCCAATGTCTACCAGAGTTTCTGGTCTGCCAGTGGGTGCCCAATTAACATTCATTGACCGATTTAACTCATAAATAAATGAAAAGATAAAATATCACTATCTTATTCCAATCAGAGCAACATGCCTAATGTTTAAAAATTCTGAGTTAGGTCAGACTTTATGAACGAAAACATACCTCTCCACTTACTGCTGAGTGATCAAGAAAATGTTGCATAAACTCCATGTGCCTCAAGTTTGGTTATCTACACAGGGGGTAGTGTTGTTTTGAGAATTAAATGAGATAATACATACAAGAAAGAATGAGTAGTGTATCAGAGGCTCCCAGAGGACAGTATTTATTATTAAATTACTGAAATGGTAAACTGTGAAACTAAGAAACTGAACAGCTTTTCTGAGTTTCTTTACTAACTAGTTGGCTGTAGAGTGGAGACTAGCAAGCTGCTTTCC
Organism: Canis lupus baileyi; assembly: GCF_048164855.1. Taxonomy (NCBI): domain Eukaryota; kingdom Metazoa; phylum Chordata; class Mammalia; order Carnivora; family Canidae; genus Canis; species Canis lupus. The sequence continues at coordinate 55,926,608 of NC_132850.1, read as the reverse complement.
TGATCGACTCTCTTTTTTGTTTTTCTTCACATCTTCCTATTTTTTTGTTTTTGTTTTTGTTTTTGTTTTAAATGTCTCCATCACCTGTGGCAGGCCAAATAATGGTCCCTTAAAGATTTCCACTTCCTAATTTCTGGAATTTATGAATATGTTAGGTTACACAGCAGTGAGGAATTAAGATTGCAGATGGATTTATGGTTGCATGCTAATCATCTGATTTTGAGATGGGGAGATTTTCCTGGATTAATCAGGTGTTCAAGTGCAATTACAAGGGCCTTTTGAAGTGGAAGAGGAATGCAGAAGAAGAGCACCAGAGTGATGCAATCTGAAAGATGCAGGAGCCGTACAAGAAAAACTTGACCTGCCATTGTCAGAACTGAGATGGAAGACCACTGGTGGAGGACCACAGGTGGCCTCCACCAGAAGCATTTTCCCACAACAGCTCCAAAAAGGAATGCAACCCTGCTGCTGTTCACCCTTCACTGAGACTAATTTCAGATTCTGACCTCCAGAACTATAGATAATAAATCTAGGATGTCTTAAACCATGAAGTTTGTGGCAATTTGTTACAGCAGCAATAAAAAATGAATATATCCCTCCTTTTTTTTTTTTTTTTTTTTTTTTACTCATAAACTTGCATGCAGTTCTAAAAACCAATACATGATACATTTTCTGAAGTCATCCTTGCACATGTGGTATTGAACTTAGATATTTCCATTTGGGGCCATTAAAATTCTATATTCCTTTGTTAATATATTTCACCACTAAAAGAGATGACAATATTTCTTTACTTTGTGATGAACAGTAAGGTTCAAAATGGGAAAGGTAAAGAGAAGAAAATATTAGGGAAAAAAAAGTTAGACTTAATTATTCCAGGATTTTTGAGTGATAATTCCCACCTGAAAGATCAGCACCTATGACCTTGAGTCTCCTGGAGAAGGTAATATCACCTCCCTAATCTCTAGTGAGATACTAGAGCCATTGAATTTATTGCAATTATAATAAATGCTCATACAATCCAAACTGTGTAGATACATTTTTTTTTAAGAATAGCTAAAGATTTCTGCCAAGGCAGCTAACCCAACACACTGACTATTAAATTGATTTAGGGCAACAAGATACAGAAGCTGCCACACCTGTAAATGAACCTTTAACCATATGTTGTGATGTGTTTATATGCTAATCTCTTCAGAAGTAGCAAAACCCTTGGATGCCACCTGCTTGTCCATATTTTCTGAATTAACTCCGATAAAATGGAATAAAATTATAATACATGAGGTCTGCATTCTTTAAATAGGAACAAGAGTGTGAATGGATTATTTGGTGTATTAAGCTCTTAAACCACTTATAAAATACTTGAACCACTACAGAGACAACACTCCAAATGGAGATATCCAAAAAGTAGAAATTAGTTCATTTGAAAAAGTCTAAATATTTATAATTTCTGTAAAGCAAATATGAAACAGTCATCCTCACATAAAATATTAGTGTCTGCTTATTGTTTTGAGTATTATTCAGGGAATGAAGTATGATATTAGTAGAAAAGAGAATGCCTTGAAAGAATCAGGGAGTAATATCAGCTACTTTGAATTGTGCTTAATGCAGTGCATGTTCCGCTTCTCCATTCAGAGGAAATAACTGTGTAAGATTGTGACCTACTTGTGGGAATCTTGCTATTCTTAGTTCACCTTGACAAATTTAAATGACAACCAGAAAAGTCACATTTTAAATAAATATGTGTTAACTACTGTGGGCTAAATAAATAAGAGTTTACATTGCCTGTCTCATATATAGTAGCATAACTTGACTGCTGTTGGGAATTTAGTTTTGTGTATCTTTTTCTCATCTAACTTAAATATCTTTGATCAGTGATGAATCATTTTGGAAGTATAACATAATTGAAAAATTAAAATGGAAAGATTTTCCTAAGAATATTTGTGGTAGTTTCTGTATCTTTGCACCAGGACTTTTTTGAGAGGTTAAGAGAGGCTCAGAAGCCACATGTGCACTCAGGATTCATTCTTGACCCCGTTGAAGTAACAGAAATGATTAGCAAGATAACTTCGTTGGAAGCCCACTAACCGACATAGCAAAAAGTATTGATCTTCTTGCTGCTAACTCTCTTATTATTGGCCCAGAAACTGGTAAATGCCTGGATTTAAAGTTAAAGCCCACCAAGCAGCAAAAGTTACTGTTATTTGAGAAGGACAGGACACAAAAAGAAATCAAAGGATGAGAAATAATAAGCTTTACTGCTTAAAAGGCAGGACTGCTGTTTTCTCCAAACTGCCATATGAAGATTCAGATAGCATGCTTATGAAGATCACAAATAATCTGTACAATGAAAACTTTTGACTCATAGAAGTTTGATACTTATACTAGTCTCCATTTAGAACCAAAATATTGGCATTATTTTGGGTCACAAAAAATTAACAAGTTATTAAAAGACCATAAGGTAACATGGATAAAGTATACTGTATTTCCTAGCAAGAGATTTCAAATTACTTCAACAAGACTTTTGAGCATATAATCAATGAGGCATCATGGTACAATGGAAAGAAAAAAATATTTTTGGGGGGTCCTATCAAAACTCGGGTCTTCCAGAGATTTATGCAGAAACTGATTCAAAGGCAAAATCAGGAACATGAGTGAGACTGGTATATAAGATAATACACTGCTTTTACAGCAAGGACACATATCTTCAGAAAAATATTAAACACAAGATAAATGTAAATACACAGATTATATTCAATCAATCTGGACTGGAAAATTACAAAGCCAAAGAAATGCCAGGAAGCTCTAGGAAATAAAAACTTTTAAAAAAGAAAAACTTCAATAATTCAACCAATCTAATTTCCACAAATTCTCTTTCAGCAAACTATCTATGGCAAGCTTACCATTAGGTGAGTTAGATATTTCCCTAAAATTTATTAGCTGAATAGTTATAGCCAAGTTACTTAACTTCTCAATCCTGTTGTTTTGTTTTTGTTTTTGTTCTGATTGGTGTATTTGTTGATGGGGTGAAATAAAATAAATAAAGTCATACCTAGAGCATAATAGATGCCGAAATGGTTATGCCTACTTTCGGCTCAGGACATAATCCTGGGGTCCTGGGATGGAGCCCCACATCAGGCGCCTTGCTCAGTGGGGAGCCTGCTTCACCCCTCCCTCTGCCGCTCACTTGGCTTGTGCTCTCTTTCTTTAATAAATAAATAAAATCTTTAAAAATCAAATAATAAAATAAATAAAATAAAATAACAGAATCTTGAACAATATGGTTTTGGCCTGGATTCACACAATGGATAGGAAATTTAGTAAGGGAGGTAGAAGTAAAGGAATGGCCATCTCAACGAAGATGATAGCAAAAGCCATGGAGCTAAGGAGAGAAGGAACAGAAGGGGAGCGAGGAGAAAGAAAAGAGAAGAGGAGAAAGAGAAGGAAGAGCAGAAGACCACCACTAACAGTAGCTTAGGGAGTGTGACAAAAATGCCTGGCTATCTCTTACCTGATTTCTCCATAGTATTAACAATTTTAACTATGCAAATATTGAATTAATATCAAGATCACATTTTCTAGTCTTCTATGCAACAAGTATGGCCCCACTACTAAGTGCTACTAAGTTCTGGCCAATGACATGTAAGAGGAAACGGTGGTGCATGCAAATCTCAGAATATGTTCCAAACGCAGAGGGTGTATTCTTCTTCGACACCTCCTCTTGCATGCTACTAAGAGTGGAGACATGGGACCAAGTAACCAATGATCAAGCTAAAGGACCAAAATGCTTCAGGTGGTAGAGTATCTGGGCTCCTAAATGACCACATAGGCATCTGGGTTATTATGTGACAGAGAGTTAAACTTTTATACCAGTTAAGTCACAATTATATGGGGTCTCTTTTGCACAAAGCCAAATCTGTATTTCAATTAACAGTATGAATTTAAAAATGGTAGGTAGTCTGATACGACTGAACAACAGGATGTCTAGGGGACAGTTGGAATGGAAGGATGAGGCCAAAGAGTGAAGACCTGAAAAGTCTAGACTGAGAAGACTGTATTGTTGTCTAAATAATGAAAAGCCACAGACAGCTTCCAAAAGGAGCGACATGACCAGACGTGTACATCAGGAAAATAAAGTGTACAGAATGGATTACAAGGAAGACCAAACACATAGACAATGAGCTCTGTTGTAACAAAAGTATGACCTAGGTTTGCAGCCACAAGAGTAAGAATAGGAATGAGGAGAAATCTCCGAATTTGGAGACGGAAAGGAAAGAACTGTGCCAGTATTTAAGCTAGCAAGAAAGGAGTGTTTGTGAGCAAGAAAGAGACATAAAAAATTTTAATTATGAACAAAGACAGTCTTAATCAGGTTAAGTGACATGAAGGAAAATACAGGTATAACCCACTGTCTGGCAGTGGGTTAAAAGGAATCTTCCTTAAATGTGTTAAGTTCTAATCAAATTCAAGTGACAACTGGATATACAAGTGTCGGAGTAACACAAGAGTTAGAGCCTGGTATCTGTACTGGGCTCAGATAGAGATAGCAGTGGAAGACTTGATAGGAAACAAAATGGACAAAGAAAATCATGTAGAATTAAAATAAAGAGAACAGAAAACAGAATTATATGATGATATAATTCTCTTAAATCATTTTAAAGCTTTGTTCCTCCTCCAGGACTTAAGATGAACGGAACATAAGGTTCATATCATCTTGAAACAGCAAATGGCCTGGGAAATAATCCATCTACAGAATTACAGAGCCATTGGTCATCAGACCAACCCAACTTGTCATAGTTAAGGAAAGTGACATGTAAAGGGATGAAGTGACTTATCCAGGAAAGCTTCACTAAAATGACAGAGTTCTCCATTCCCAGTGTGCCAGGCTATAATCCGATGCCCAATAATTTTGTAAACCCTAGTGAAAGTAATCTAAAGATGTTTTTCCTCCCCCTTCACTTCTTTATCTTCTAAAATTTCTTTGTTTCTTTCCTCTTCAGAACCTCTGGGAACTTGAGAACTTTTCAAGAATCAGTAATATTGAGATTCCAGTGAGCAAGATGCCGTAGCAATTGGCTTTTCATACTCTTCAACTGTATTGGATAAAACTATTTGTAGTAGAAAATTTAGTTTGTTTCCATAGTTTCTCTCTTAATCAAATACATAATCTTCATAGTTTTTCAGATTAAAAGACCAATGCCAAAAGAAAATTATATTCTGCTCTTGCAAATAAAGCTGAGGCATAGTAACACTTTTGAAATTAATCCTGTAGATTTTTACAAATTCATTGCTTTTCACATTGTTATTCCTTGCATTTCAGTCAAGGAGCCAATTCAAATATCTACTATAAGTAATATTTAGAGAAAGTAGTCAAAGGGCTCATTGATCTTTGTAAGCAGTTAGACCTACATTTCCAAGACACATTCACTCTTTCAGGCTCCAAAGCACTAAAGATAAAATCTTCAATGATGTGAGAGAGCAAAATAAATTCCATGAACAAATAACAACCTCAGAGAGAGATTAAACACTGGAAAGCAGAAAACACAAGATATATTTGAAAACAGTGTGGCACAGTAAAAAGACCATAGGGCCTGGCGTCGGGGAATGATGGATCCAATCTTGGTTTTGCTACAGCATGTGACATTAACCTCTCTGTGCTTGTCTCCTCATTCATAAAACGAAGGGCACTAGATCTATGGCAATGCTTCCATAAGGAAAAGAAGAAGCTAGCAGCTAATAATAGATGCAAAAAAAAAAAATAGCGCACTCATATAAGCTTTTAAAGAAGACCTGCTAATAGTAAAGAATATATATGAAAAAAAAAATGTGTCTTTAAACGCTAATTACCTGTTTGGATAATCCTTTAGCTCTTTTTCAGTCATTTATTCATAAGGCAAAAATGTTTAAAAACTCAGAAGGTAATAAGCATGATCAGGGATGATCAGCAAAGCCTTTTCTTTAATTCATCAAAAATAACGGAAAATGTTTCATAAGTGAATGAGAGAGTTGCTGATAATTTCTCTGTTATTTCTAATATCTATTCCAGGACCTCCAAGATCTGTCTTTGAACTAAATCCTAACTATTGTCCCAGACGCAGTTTAATTTCCTCCTCCTCAATATCCATATTCCAGATTATCCCATTTTTCCTTCTCTGAAGTTACATATAGACATGTATTATATACATACAGCATTTTTATAACAATAATCACAATATTTTATACTGCGAGAGTTAGAGCCAGATATCTGTACCGGGCACTCTCACAGATAGAGATAGCAGGGGAAGACTTGATAGGAAACAAAATGGACAAAGAAAATCATGTAGAATTAAAATAAAGAGAACGGAAAACAATTATAAATATTATAATGTATTTGATGACATTTCTTCTCATTATATATAAAACTATATATATTTCCATGACTGTACAAAAATCTGTCAGACTGACTTTCTATCATTTGTTTAACTAATTCATGCATCTTTGAAGTTGTAGCTCCTGCTGGTTTATAATTATTTGGTAATTCATATACTGCCTTGTACTATGCTTGTACTCTTTTTTCTTTCCTTTTCATTTTTAAAAATTTTACAATGAGAGTGGGTTAGTGGTAAATGTAATTAGATTAAACACATTTCCTGAATATAGTACTCCCATTAAATATTAATTGAATTGAATTTTTCTAGTGAAATTCAAAGAACATAATCAGCTCACAAGATGGATACAACTTAAATAACTGATTTGAGATATAAATTAATTCTTAAATTATGGGCACACCCGGCCTTTTGAGTTTTAGGGAGTAAAGCTTCTATGAACTCCTCCATCCTTTCAGGTAATTAATATCTTATAATTGAGGAGCTGGCCACTGCAATCTAGTTGACACTTCTCCACGCTTCTGTAATACTAAAATGAGTGAATTTATATCTGAAACTCAGGGAAATTACATTATTACATTAACTAAACTATCAATTTAGTTAATATTGACCTTGAAGAGAGAAATCAAACAGTAAAAGAAAGTGAAAATCTCTTAAAACCACATCACTAATATAAAGCAATTTTCAGTAGTTTGTTCATCTTCCAAAAACATCTTATCAATGCATATAGACAAGTATTACATGTACACATACACACATTATTTTATACTTAACATATGATGAAATTTCTTCTCATAAAACTACATATATTTTCATGACTACAACATTTGTCAAATTGACTTGTTACCATTTATTTAACTAATTCATGACTAGTAATCATTTAACTTGCTTCTAAATTTTCACCATTGGACAATGAACATCCTATACATATATCTTTGAGTATGGATGTGAATACCCCAAGAATAAATTACTAGATGCAGACTTTCTAGGTTAGACACACATGGGGCCAAGTTAAAATTCTTCCAAATGGGCATGAGAGTTTTTGAAATACCCTCAACTCTGAATAGCTCCAATCTTTATAATATTGTCATTTTGACAAATTTGATACATATATTGGCTTAATATATATATATCTTATTATTGTATTTCCTGATCTTTAACATTTCTTATATTGCCTTTTCCTTACTGACTTGTAGGAGCTCTTTACAGACTTTATGCACTATGGATATGAGCCATTTGTCAATTGCATGTTTTAGAAATAATGTCCCAATCTGTTTTTTTTTTAAGATTTTTTTAAGGTATTTATTTATTTATTTATGATAGTCACAGAGAGAGAGAGAGGCAGAGACACAGGCAGAGGGAGAAGCAGGCTCCATGCACCGGGAGCCCGACGTGGGATTCGATCCCGGGTCTCCAGAATCGCGCCCTGGGCCAAAGGCAGGCGCCAAACCGCTGCACCATCCAGGGATCCCAAGATTTTTTTATTTATGCATGAGAGACACAAAGAGAGAGAGAGAGAGAGAGGCAGAGACATAGACAGAGGGAGAAGCAGGCTCCGCACAAGGAGCCCCATGTGGTATTCGATCCAGGACCCCAGGATCACGCCCTGAGCCAGGCAGAAGCTCAACAGCTGAGCCACCCAGGCATCCCTTTTTTAATTTTTCAAATGAGTAATACAGATGGGTTTGTTTTAAGTTTTCTGTCATCAAATCTACTAATCTTTCCTTTTATGCCTCATGTTCTTTGTATGTATGTGAAGACCATCTCCATCTCTAGACTCTAAGAAAAACTTCTGTGTTCTTTGACTACATATAAGAAGTGGGGAGCTAATGTGATCTTTGCCAAATAATTGTCTAATTGTCCACAAACACTAATAGACTATTGTAACTTTTCCCTTCAATAACTAAAAAACTTTCTGATCCTTAGAGTATAATCACACTTACCTATTTTTTGTTTGTTTGTTTCTGGACAGAGAAAAAGGTACGTATTTTTCCCTCCCTTTTAATCTAATCCCAAGACTGCTGGAAAAACAAAAGTGTATGTGCACACTTCACCTTAAAATATTTCTGAAAAGACTACCCTTCAGATAAATAGATTTATTTTTACCTGTATTTGACAAATCTTTTACAAAAAGACACAAAAGGAATTTTTCTCTAGTGTTTATTTTGCTTTTTCCATGATTAGCATAAGATAAACTATTCCCTGGTGAAAGCAGCATGATAAGCATCATTGAGCTTGACTCAGCACTGGGCTAAAACTTCGAATGAAATTCTTATTTGGGTCAATTTTGTGGGGTCTGAAAGAGGATCAGCCACAGAGCCTCTCTGAAAGTTCAGATCCTAATATAGTAGCAAATTTTTCTAATATAGTAATTCCCATAACTTTGGTGTAGGAGGTCAAACAAAATTTTCAAGTTCCAAATTTGTAAGTTGTTTTTTTTTTTTTTTTTTTTTATCATGTTGTCAATTCAACTTCTGAAGTCCTATCGGTAGAAAATCTCCACAGACTCAGACAGCAGTTCTCAAATATTTGGGCTCATCATTCTCTCACACTCAAAAATTTACCAAGGATTGTATTGAGCTTTTGTTTATAAGAGTTACACTTATTCCAATTTACATTATTTTAAATTAAAACTGAAAGATTTGTAAAATATTCACTTAATTCATTTACAAACAAGAATATTAAGCCCATCCTAAGATATTATTATGAAAAACCCTATTGTCCAGAAGAATGCTTTCCATTTTTGCAAATATCTGTAATGTTAAAAAAGGAGAGAACTGGATTCTTGTATTTTACTTTAATGGAAATACATTAGGAAAATCTGTCTTTATATACCTATTAGTTTAAAAAGTGGCAAGTGTTTTTTTTTTTTTAATTTTTTTTTTATTTATTTATGATAGTCACAGAGAGAGAGAGAGAGGCAGAGACATAGGCAGAGGGAGAAGCAGGCTCCATGCACCGGGAGCCCGACGTGGGATTCGATCCCGGGTCTCCAGGATCGCGCCCTGGGCCAAAGGCAGGCGCCAAACCGCTGCGCCACCCAGGGATCCCGTGGCAAGTGTTTTGATAGCCTTTTCAGATAATTGTGGATGTTATTCTTTGGAATCGCACTAAAAGTTGGTAACTGGTAGTTTCTTAAAGGTTAGTTATAATGTGGAATCTAAACCCATATAAGTGAAGTTTTTGTACTCCATTTCATTAAAATCCACTGGTCTATTCCATCCTTTGGATCTTTTACCCATGCATAGTTCTGTAATATTATGCATCGGTCATTTGGAAAATACATTAAGCATATCTTCCAAATGTTGATACTTTCATTATATTAATATCAAAATTTTGTATTCCTTCATGTTACCACTAATCTTATCTGAGAAGTCTTTTATTACTGGGAAGGTGACAAACTCACAGTGACAGATATATAAGTTCTCCAAAATTCTATTTTTTACATAAAAGCTTGAATATTGTAATTGGCACCAAAAACTGTGAATTGTTTTCCCTTAAAGTGACACACTTTGCTCTTTTGCAAAAACTGTTGGTGAAATAACCATATCTAAGTAACCAGTTACTCTTTCAACTGAAGAGGTGGTCTATGAAATTGGTAAACAACCAGGTGCTTCACATATAATTTTCATTTTGTTTCACAGAATACAAAAAAGATGTCTACTTATGAATTGAGATTCAGTAGAATCAACAATTTTTACTGCTTTACAATAGACATTCTTGAGCAAACCCTTTATTGTTTTTTGGATGTGTGAGAGTGACAAATATTATGGCTCCTCAGTACAGTCTAGTACCACTGCTTTTAGTTCATGCTAATGGATCACAAAGTATATAAAGTGGAGAGACAATGTCTTGATATTATTATAAAAATAACTTAGAGTTTATGAACCGACCCTCTTATAGAATATCAACAAACCCCAAGATCCTCAGACAACACTGGACTAATGATCTTGACTTCTGGCCTAATGGTATAACTGTGTTAGTCTTGAACGAATGAATAAATAAATATCAATTTTCCAATGAATTTCCATTCTTATAGTTATATCAAACAAAGCATAATCTTAGAAAATGGGAATTTTATTGTAGCAGTCTCTGCTATTAGCAGTATTCTTGGAAGAGCATTCATTTCTACTTGTTCTTCTTTATTAGAAAGATACGCATCTTCATTGGCTTCACAATCCATTCATGAAGTCAACGTTAATAGTGGACAATCAGCAGGTTGTCACTACCAAGACAAATGAAATAAAATTAAAAAGAAAAAAAAAGTGCTACAGAAATAAAATAACTCATAGGGTGGAGTTTTTAAGTGAACAGAATCCAATGAGATAGATGAATGAATGAATGGACAGAAATTTTCTTAAAAAATACTAGCTAGAAATCCATATTGTTTTTGTTCTGCCCCACTAAGAATATGAAAGTGACCTTATATTTCTCTTATAATAAGCCACCCTGTCAGAATTTTTTTAAAAAGCTTTAAATATTTTAAGATAGTTTCCGTGGCATGTCTCTTTTCTTTTTTTTTTTTTTATTTTTTTTTTCTTTTCTACAATTATCCATCTCTCTCAGCGCAAAGACACAAGTTTAATTCTCTCTCCTAGTTGCTACTGCCTTCCTTCATCTGCAATGACATTTCTGAATATAAAACTGGAAGATATATAAGGTGTTTTGATAAGTGCCATAATGCATCAAGTCCAGGAAATTTAGGAAATTAGGTTTCTGTTTCTCTTTCTAAAGCTATACTTCTTCACACTACTCATCCCCTAAGAAAATGAGTTTTTGAAATACCCTCATATATAATTATACCTGATATAATAAATCAATATCCCTGTGTTCTAATTAGATAGGAAGACTAAAGCTTGGCATTCTCTTTCCTAAGAGAATTCTCTTTCCTTAGTATAAGTTACAGTAATTTGCTTTAAATTCAGATGTATATCAACTAACGAAGATTTTTCAGCAAGCTTCTAATGCTACTTTCCATTGGAACAATATTTCCGTATTTGTGAAGCAGTTCAACTTGTGTCTTGGAGTTTTCAATATCTATTAAGAACAAGGGAGCCATGTTCCTTTGATTTGTGGGATGCAATGATTTTTGGCAGTCCATACTTACTAATTCCAATTTGAGGAGCGGCTGTTTAACGGTAGCTTTAAAAATATTTGCGAATCACAACAGTCACTTCTTTGCAATATAAACAATCAATAATCATTTTTACTAGAGCAACAGCCGCAGTACATGTCCATTGCTTAACTGCAAGGCTCGGGAACCCAAATATTCTTTACAATAAAGACACAATGATAATAGATCTTAACATTAACGTGGTGGTTCTTTTTCAGTTTCTACTTCCTCCATATGAAGACCATAGGAAAGAGGTTTGTATTAACAATTAATCAGTAAATATATGCTTAGCGGCTACAACTGGCTCAGTTCTATGCTGGTAATCCAGGATACACAATCCAAGTGTAGAGCACACACAATTCTTTTTTTGTTTGTTTCTTTTGTTTTGTTTTTGTTTTTAATTTGTTTTGTCTTTTTAGTATTGAGTTATAAACATTCTTTATATAATCTGGATACAAGTCCCTTATCAGATTTATGAGTTGCAATTATTATCTCCCATTCTGTACGCTGTTTGTTCACTTTCTTTTTGTTGTTGTTGTTCTTAAATTTATTTTTTTTATTGGAGTTCAGTTTGCCAACATATAGCATAACACCCAGTGCTCATCCCGCCAAAGCACACACAATTCTTAAAGAAACTATACTTTAGTGAGGAACAAGACTGATACCTAGTGAATAACAGCCATCATTCATTGAGTATCTTCAATATCCCAGCACTTTGTCAGACACCTGACTGATTCAAGGATCAGAAGTTTTAGGTACAAATCTTAGCTCTTTCTATAAATAGCTGTGCTAACCTTAACTAAACCATCTTATCTTTTTGGGCTTCATTTCTCAACCTTTTTATTTTCATTTTTTGAAGATTATTTATTCATGAGACATACACAGAGAGAGAGAGAGAGGCAGAGACACAGGCAGAGGGAGAAGCAGGGTCTCTGCAGGAGCCTGATGTGGACTCAATCCCGGATCCCAGGATCACGACCTGGGCTGAAGGCAGCAGCCCAACCGCTGAGCCACCAGGCGTCCCTGTTTCTCAACATTTTAAAATAAATAAATGATTTTAAATCTCTTCCACCTCTATAATTTCTCAAAATAGTTGAAATAGATTGGAAGTTCTGAAGACACTAGGACAGTAAAGATTAAAATGCTCCAGAAAAGCTTCACAGTGTATGAGAATTTCATACACACATATATATATGTGTATATATGTATATATATATATATATATATACAGCTTAGATAAATCCTTTCAACACGAACTTGAAATATATACGTATTTTATATATATATAAAATACGAAATAATATAAACAGTAATAAATAATAAAACTATAATATAACAAATAATATAAAATGTATTATGAATATGTTTATATATAATATAAACATTAATCAAATACAAATAATATAAAAATTAATGAAAACATTAATAAATAATACATTTTTGAGATATGACTGAGAGATAAAAAAATTTTATATCTAGGTTGTTCTAAGCTCTTGAATAGTTGGAGGAAAATCTGAAGGCACTCTATTAGGAAGTGTTCAGGAACTTTAAAACGTCCTTGGAGGTTCATAAAGTGACTCCTTAGGTTATGGACCCCTTGAGGATAGATTCTTTCCCCTGGGCACAGTGTCTGGCACATAGGACATACTAAAAACATCTATGAAAGAAAGGGGATATTGGCTAGGGCAGAGAGTTTATTGTCCAAAGAATACGATGTTAGAGGAGGATTTTACAAACCAGGCAAAGTTTAAACTTGATAAATCAGTGATTTCCCAGTGAGGATGATAAAAGCAAAGATCAGGCTTCTCTGTAGTGGAATCCAGAGTCGAGCCCTTTCAGCTTCCTCCAGATAAGGTATGTGCCATCTGCATGATGACTCCGCTTCTGCCCTGCTGGCTTCGCTAACTCTGCTCTTTGAAATCCACCTCCTGCACATACCTTCCTGTGCTCCTATTCTGGGTCGAAACCTGAAATTCCTTTTTAATCAGAACTGCCCTTGTGTCTCCATTTTGGTTAGATAGCTCTGATCTCAGCTTTCTCCCCAGGACTCTCAAGAACTGCAAATGCCCCACCTCTTTCAAATAATTGCACAGCCAGGTGTCAAGCTTACAACTCTGCTCCAGATGCCCTGCTCTCCTGCCTGGCCCAAGTCCCATTTCTAGACTAATGTGACAAGACCTGCTGTGAGATTATGTATGTGCCTGCACAGTCAAAACCAGCCATTCTTTGGACCTCATGTCACATTCTTCTTTGATTTCTTTCTTTGTTCTAAGTACATTTCTGGGGACCTTACTAATGTAAAGGTCACAGGTTATGCTCATGAACTCTTTCTTTTCTTCTATTTCCACAAAATACAAAAGCATTTCCCAGGTTCATCAATCACAATGATCTCTGCATTTTCTAGATCCACATCCTACATATATTTAGGGACATAAGCATTCCATCTTCAAATCTTTTGTGTTTAACTTTTTTCTTCTAGACTATTTGTAACCTGCTAGGAGAAGATGACTCTGTGTTTGCTTCCTCAAAGGGCCTGGCACAGAGTCCCAGGAAATATATCTAGAAAGTACTTGCTGATTACGGAAGGGCATAATTTTCAGTCATGTAATAAAAACTTGCTGATGAGTCCCAAGTATTACAGACTTTCATCTTTATCTGATTGACACAAAACAAAATAGGCAAGAAACATCTTCCTATCAATTGAAAGGAAATGAATGAAAGCATAGTTAATGTGATTATAAATTACAATTGTAAAACGAAGTAGCTTTCAAATTCTATCACTAGTTGTGATATATAATGTTCTAATATGAATATAGAAATCCAAAGTGAAAATAAACAGAAATGAAAAATTAAAATTTAAACAATATATTTTTATATGAGAGTATGAGAACATATTTCAAAGCACTTAAGTGAAGATTAAAAATAATGATTACTCAATATTTCTGAGAAGAAAAATAAGCTCTAATCCAGCAGTGAAAATCTCTACAAAACTACAAAGAGGTAGCATATCAACTATAGATAACATCATCCTAATTGCAATATTTGATATTACAGAGGACATAATAAGATATGTAGCTCAAAGCCCTTTACAAGAGTAAATCTTGAATAGATTCCAAAGTGAATTTGTAAAAAGCAAACCAAACTCCATAAATCTTATTTCCACTCTATAATTTATGTTTGAATGAAGTAATATCACTACTGAAGTATGAAACTTACATAGAGGGAGCAGGGTCACATCATAAAAAGTGTTTATTAAAAATAAAGTTCATGCTCAGCTGGTTAAGCATCCTACTCCTAATCTCAGCTCAGGCCTTGATCTCAGGATTGTGAGTTCAAACCCACATTCAAACCCAAGCATGAAATCTACTTAAAAAAATAATAATAAAGTTGAACAAACATCCTTTAAAAAAAAAAAAAGGCAGCAAGGGCAGCCGGGGTGGCTCAGCGGTTTAGCGCCACCTTCAGCCCAGGGCGTGGTCCTGGAGACCCGGGATCGAGTCCCACGTCGGGTTCCCTGCATGGAGCCTGCTTTCTCCCTCTGCCTGTGTCTCTGCCTCTCTTTCTCTCTGTGTCTCTCATGAATAAATAAATAAATTTTTTTAAAAAAATTAATTAATTAAAAAAATTAAAAAGGTCAGCAAGATACTGACCTACATATTGGATAAGTATCATCAATATAATGTAGCTATTTCAAAACTAAATGTAATACTGTTGCATATTTAATATTAAATGATATGTTATCTTGAATATATGCTGCAACCAACATCAGAATTAGCTAGAAATTATTACTATTGCACCTAGTAGGTCTCAATTCTTTTTTTAAAATAAAACATAAAATAGGTATTAAGTTCTATATGAATAGAAGAATAAACCAGAGAATGAATCCAGGTGCTTGAAGAAGTCTGAGTTGAATCCCTGTCTTAGAAAATAGATGAGAGGCACCTATTTTCAGGTGGCTGAGCATCTGTCTTTGGCTCAGGGCATGATCCCGGGGTCCCGGGATCGAGTCCCACATCAGGCTCCCTGCATGGAGCCTGCTTCTCCCTCTGCCTGTGTCTCTGTCTCTGTCTCTCTGTGTCTCTTATGAATAAATAAATAAAATCTTAAAAAAAAGAAAGGAAATTGTTTATTTATCATCTTCAAGTATGTGGAATCCTATCATGCTGAGGAAGCAGTGAATTTTTTGCTTCTTTCTCAAGGGTTGAATACAAGAAAGGACACTTAAATTACAGTAAGACAAATTAAGTTAGACATAAGATAGAACTTCTTGACAAGAAGAGTTATTTTGTGATTAAATAGACTATCAGGAGAGGTCTTGAAATCTTTCTCCCTAGAAATCATCCCCCAAAGACTGACAATTTATTGCCTTTACTATTTAGTATGGCATCCATCCCAGGGTCTTGTATTTTATAGTTGGATTTCATTTCACTTATCATGTTTCTAGCAATACAACAAAGACTCTTCATCTTTCAATTTTACCAGGTTATTGAGTTTCAACAGTTTCCCCCCAAGGAAACCTTGTTCTCAAACCATTCAGAAAGCATAAATCCCCTAATGAGGCACATAGGAGAAGATTCAAGGGGACTGTTCTTAGGTTGGATTCTGTTCCTTTGAATGACATGTAACCCCAAGTCTATTATCACCCAGATAAGGAGAAAGGGAAAGCAGTGTTGTTTTGTTTCGTTTTTCACAAGAAAACCAAAGTTCAGGGCAGCCCGGGTGGCTCAGTGGCTTAGCTCCACCTTCAGTCCCAGGTGTGGTCCTGGAGACCCGGGATCGAATCCCATGTGAGGCTCCCTGCATGGAATGGAGCCTGCTTCTCCCTCTGCCTGTGTCTGTGCCTCTCTCTCTCTCTCTCTGTGTGTGTGTGTGTGTCATGAATAAATAAATACAATTTAAAAAAAAAAAAGGAAAACCAGAGTTCATTCCATGGATGTATATTGGACCTGGCAGCATAAACAAACACTAAAGTATATGACACCACCTTAATTACCTGGAAATAAAAACAGTAGTGAACCATGGGGATCACAGGGAGAATCACTGCTTCCACAGAGCGCCTGCTGCACTCAACGTAAGAACTTCGCTCTGTGTGCTACCAGTTTAAAGTGTATGAAAATACATCCTGCGCTACGTAGCTCAATTAGACAAGTGAATTGGGAAAATGTACATTTTTAGAAAATGGCAATACTTCTGGACTTATTGTTGTTCAAGTAGCTCTTTTTTTTCAACCAAAGAAGATCATGGTTTGGCCAAGGCAAAGAGGACAGACCAGCAGATGAGCAAATTAAATTCCACATTTCTCCTCACACTCACTTTCAGAGGGCAGAGTATTCAGGGAGCCGCCAACATGGCTTCAGGGAGGAACTCATTCATCCTCCCAACTAACTCTGTCTCATCTGAGGAAAGAACTGGGGACCCCTCCCTCGGGCCCCCCACCCTCCACCCCCACCCCCCAGACCAGGCCTTCCCTATTCGTGATCACCAATTTCTCACAGGAAAAAGTTTGGAAGTCAAAGATGACACATGTTTTGCTCAGAAAATAGTTGTGACACCAAGTAAGGGACAAGTGTTGAGGATCCTGAATTATAACGGAACTGTAGTTATCAGTAGCCTCGTTTATATAGGGCGCTTCATAGCACAATAGACCAAAGCACAGAAATTCTTTGATGCCTAAGACATTTCTGGGGAGCTTCTCATAATGAACAGATGCTCTTCTCCAAGACAAAGGGAAATCCAAATCCAATCAAAAGAAAATAGCTTTGTCTTTCTACAATGATTTTGTGAGTACAGAAACAGTATTTGCTTCTTCCCATTGACTATTTTTGCTGACATTCACTCGGATAAACCTAAGTCATTAGGGGTAAGATCTTTTTTTACTGTTTACCTTCCAGTCTGAGATATATATGAACCTTGAATGTGCACCAATCAACACGTAGGCTACTTACTATGGCCCAAAAAGAACTGTGTGCTTTGCTTCCCGCACTGATTTTTTGAGCTTCTTTGGCCTACTCTCTGGCTCTTACCATGATGCAACTCCTCTGGGTTTCTTCAGAAGAGTAATCACACCAAGACTTTTCTCTTTCGGGCCCTTTGTACTTGCTGTTCCTCCTACCGAGGATGCTCTTCCCCCTGTCCTTTATCCCTCAGGCTGATTCCAGTCTCTCTGGCTTCTGCTCCCATCTCATTTACCCCCAGAATGAACCTAACACAGTATCTTCATCTAGTTCTTCCATCATGTGTCCCTATTGAGTTCTTTTAAAGTATGTAACCCCACCTACAATTGCCTCTTTTCTGTTTGTTGATCAGTTTATTATCACTCACCCCATTCTAATGTCAGCTCCATGAGGATGTACACCTTTCCAGTCTTCCTCATCACAACCTCCTCAGTGCCTAGAAAAATCCTTCACAAGAGATGGAATGCTGGGGTGTCAGGGTGGCTCAGATAGCCAAGTGTCTGCCCTCATTCAGCTCAGGTCATGATCTTAAGACCCTGGAATGGAGCCTTATGTTGGCTCCCTGCTCAGTGGGGAGTCTGCATCTCCTCTCCCTCTGCCTCCCCTCTCTTGCTCATGTTCTCTCTTTCTTTCTTTCAAATGAATAAATTAAAAAAAATTTACAAGAAGGAATTGTACCTAGATTCTGTTAAACCCCTATGAAGCCTATATCCATCCTAACATACAGCCAAATGGTGTGTACACTATGCACAGATACACACAATGGCCATCTGCACTTCTCATTTCTCTGTCTCCTTTGGCATTTGGACCTTCCCAGTGAGAAGATGGGCAAAACACAAGTGGAAAAAATCTAGAACACAACAAAGAAATCATTGCTTAAACACCCCAAAGGAGTTTAATGCCCTTTGGTGTTTTAGACTTTTCTCATTTAGGGGACAGTCTTTAAAGAAAAAATGAAAGAAAGGGCTTTGTCCTTCATCTGTACCATCATGAACTTGAATCTGTGGAAATAAGCATTTTCTTTTCCCTTCAATTTATTCCACAGAGTTTAAAGTAATGTCCGTTTCTCATCCTTTCAAATTCAAGGTGATTTATCAGCATAGGTAATTATAAACATTTCAAAGCAAGGTGAAATTCAATTTTATCAGACTACTCAAAGAGAGAGAGAGAGAGAGAAAGAGAGATAGAAAGAAAAAAAGAAAAAAGAAAAAGGAAAGCGATTTGAATTGCCAAAACTGACTCAAATCAAACACTCAATTTTTATTGTTAGTGGATTTAGCATGTGCAAATCAACTACTAACTAAAATTTATTTGTAATCCCCAAACCAATACTTGATGCCCTTTTACCATCATTCATTCACGGACAGAGCCGTGGCCCAATACACACAGTAATGACCAGCTGAGGCTGAACAGGGCAACACTCTGCCTTCTTGTTTTAGCTCTCAGACTATAAAATGTCCTTTTTGCAGTTTATTTAGTGCCAAATTTTCTGTGTTTTTATGTGTTTTGTTGGTGATTTTGCTGTTTAATATGTCCAAGCATATGGGCCGCCTGGGTGACTCAGTCGGTGAAAGGTCTGCCTTTGGCTCAGGTCATATCTCAGACTCCAGAGATGGAGCTGCACGTAGGGCTCCCTGCTCAGCCAGGAACCTGCTTCTCCCTATGCCTCTCTCCCTGCTTGCGTGATTTCTCTTTCTGTGTCAAATACATAAATAAATTCATAACATTATAAAAATAAAATAATAAAATAAAATAAAATAAAATAAAATAAAATAAAATAAAATAAAATTCCCAAGCATAATGCTGAACATGGTCCCAAGACCAGTGCCAACTGTCAAGTGTTCCTAAGGGTAAGAAGGTTGATGTACCTTATTGAGAAAATGTATGTGTTAGATAAACTGCTTAGATATGTGTTCAATGTGAATGGATCACTGATACGTATTAAATAAGGTGTCTGAAACAGAAACACATAGAAGAAGTTATGTATCCGGACACCTAGGTGGATCAGTGGTTGAGTGTCTGCCTTCAGGTCAGGGCATGATCCTGGAGACCTGGGATCAAGTCCCACATCGGGCTCCCTGTGTGGAGCCTGCTTCTCCGTCTGCCTGTGTCTCTGCCTCTCTGTGTATGTCTCTCATGAAAAAAAAATATATATATATTTTTAAAAAGAAGTTATGTGTCAATCAGTTGATGGAAACATTGTGACTATAGAATCTAACTCTATTTCCTTAGGAGCAATGGTTCAGTGTTCCCTAATTTGGCATTCACAGGGATTTTATAGAACATAACCAATGTGAATAAGAGAATCAACTATAGGCACAATTTAGGGAAGAAATGTTAAACTCTTCAGAGAGTTATAGAGACTAGCAATCTTCCCAGTACCTCTATCACCAGAAAGCATATAAATCAATCTTCCTGATTTTCATTAAAAAAACAAAAAATTATTTAGTAAACTGCACTTTCTCCCAGCCATTAATGAACCATTTGTGTGGCCCTTTCAGTGTACTTTCATTTTCTGAAGCTAGTGACTATCTCCATTATCAATAAGGAAAAGAGCAAGGAAAGGTTGATAATAAAAAGTAAAATCCCTAAATCTCCAGACTTTTTTTCTTCTACCAAATATATTTAATATTTTTCTACTGAGCAATCATTTTTGAATCATTAGTGATATACCTGTTAAAACATAGGCAAAGTTTTAACCCAATTGATTCTTAGGATCAAGAACCTAGAAATGAAGCTTCTCATGATCATCACATTCAAAATTCAAAGGCCATACACCTAAAACGGAATATCAGAGAAAAAAAAAATGTGATTATGTTGCCAACATAAAGAAGTCTTGCAAAAGAATGAGATGGCAAAGATAAAACCTGTGGATATATAGGTTTTATAGAACTGTTGCAAAGAGGAGAGAAAAACAACTTATAATTAAATACAAGAAAGGGGACAACCAAGATGAAACTAAGAATCAGTAATGTGAAATAGGTTGAACCAATAATCTCTTGTTATTTATGTCATTGCTCACATTTTCCTGCTCATCTGTTTCCCTCATTTTCATGTTTAGTCTTTGCTTTTGGTATTGTTTCAGTCATCACGCACAAATATGTTTCTCTCACCTAGTGATTCTTCAAAGTTTAAAATACCACAAGAACCATATTTTTAAATAACCATGCAATGAGTAGGAAGGGAAAAAGTGAAGATCTGGTTAAGCATAATTTAGGAATAATCATTCAGGACAACCTCAGAACTAGTTAGATGTTCTCTATAGCAAAATGAAGCTATGTGATGTATTTTAATTGCATTATACTAGTGAAAATATTGTTTAAAGATGTAATATAAAGACATCTGATGGGGGATGCCTGGGTGGCTCAGCGGTTGAGCATCTGTCTTTGTCTCAAGGCGTGATCCCAGGATCCAGGATGGAGTCCCACCTCGGGCTCCTTGCAGGGAGCCTGCTTCTCCCTCTGCCTGTGTCTCTGCCTCGCTCTCTCTGTGTGTCTCTCATGAATAAATAAATAAAATATTTTTTTTAAAAAGAGAAAGAAATCTGATGGATATCCTACTTTTAAATGTTTATGATATTCTATATTAAATTCTAAATGAGAAGGAACCAAAATCAACCTAAATAGCTGTCTAGAAAGAAACAATTAAATGGAAGAGGAAAAATACTCTGAGTAATAATAACTAAGAACTTCCCAAATCTTAAGGAAGAATCTGTTTTCAAAGAGTGCTGAGTAGGATGGAAAAAAAAAGTTCCATACAGGTGTAGCACTGTGAATTTTTAGGAGATTAAAGATAAAGAACTTGAAAGCTTCAAGAAAGGAAATAATAAATGCACAAAACTCTAAGAATTAGACTTTTCAACAACATCTGATGATAGAAGTGTGTAATTCTTTCCAAGTTCTAAGGAAATAACAATTTTCATCATAGAAATCAACACCCACCAAACCCATATGTATGATAAAGTTTTATTATTGTATTATCTATTATTATGTTCATAAAATTATCTTAAAAGAAAGTATAAGTGATAAATAAAAATAGATTTAAAGCCTATGAAGGAATAAGCCAAGAAACAGAAAGATACATGATCAACCACAAAAGGACTGTGCTATCTCAGGATGTCCATTGTACAGGAGGATCAGGAGCAACCAACAGAAGGAGGACGGGAAGAAGTCTTTGGAAAGAGTAGATCTATGATCTAAGTATCTGACAGCAAGAGCCTACAAATATATTAAAACCATGTAATGCATAAGAAAATTTGGGAATTTCAAATACTCAGAAAAGAAAAAAAAAAGCCGTAAAAGCGAAAGCACAAACAAGGCATGGTACTTGGCTCTGCAATAAAGAATGGTCACACAGCTACTTATAATTATGAAATAATGCTTATTGATTTTTAGCTTTTAGGATAAACCTACATATAAAGCATATGCATATAGAGCCAACTAATTATAAATACAGAGTAGAGTCTTTATTTTCTGTCTTGAATCAAAAACATTATCAACTCATAAGGTAGACAATGGAAGCATAGCACCTATAACTGTTGAAATAACAACTGTGGATTCAAAGATAATATTATAAATTAGAATAAAAAAATACAAAATTAACAATATAATTATGCTACTAGTAGAGTTAACCACTAGAAGAATGACTAAATGCTGAACGCGCGCATGCCTAGGGAGTGAGATCAGAGATTGGTAAGGAAGGGCACAAGCATTGCTTTCCATTCTGTCCTTTTATGTTTTTATAAGCTTAAAACACATGCAATATACTGGGGTGGGGGGGCGGATTTGAAAACTATCTCTGGAACAATATTTTATAAAAAATTAACTGTGTTTAAAATTGAAAGGGAAGATAATAAACCAGGGCAAATAATTACATAAGTTTCTGTAGTAGACTTTAGTCATATTCACCAATATACAGTTTTCAGATTTTGAGACACAAGGATGATCAGTCTGCACTCCCTTAAGATGTGCATGGCCTTGTGAATAGTTGTGACCTACAACATGGAAGCTGAAGTAACATGGACCTTGTCTGGGCCAAAGTATTTAATTATTGCATTTTCAACTCCCTAGCCCAATCTTCTCCAGCCACTGTTATCTTGTATAAATAATTCATGCAAGTCAAGAAAAAAATACCAAGATGGTGATGAAGACTGAGCAAGAGATCTTAATAAACTATTTGTGAAAAAAGAAACATAAATGTGTAATAAGCATGAAAAACTTTTATTGACAAAGATGATTTTTCTAGCTATCTACTACCTAAGGATTTTTTAAAATGATAAAAATGATATTGAGGGTCTGTGAAATTAGACCTTTCATAGATTGTTGATAGGATTATAAATTGGTATGAACTTCCTTAGAGTATATCAGAAATACTTAATTGAATGCTTCAAGACCTCTGATCCTGTAATTACACCTCAGTCACCAGAAATGAGAAAAAACGCATATGCAGAAGGGTTTTCAGTTGCAGCAATATTTTATAATGGATAAAAGAAGGATTCAAATAAAATCTGTAAAATTAGAAAATGACCTAAATTATGGGTATGAATACTATGAAGCTAAGAAAATTAAGTATACAAACGTCTTTAGTGCCATCCAAGAATGTTTCACGTACAAAAGCACTGGAAAAGAACACACATAACTATTAAGTGATTATTTCTTGGTTAAATTAGTGATGATATTTATTTTCTTTTAGATTTCTTAATATGTAACTTCTATAATTAGGAAAAGTATTCTAATCAAAGCTTCAGAAATCTTTATATTAATTTCAGAGGATTTTTTTTATAAATATAGTTGACATGCAATGTTACATTAGTTTCAAGTGTTCAACATAGTCATTCAACTTCTCTATATATTACGCTATGCTCTCAAGTGTAGCTCCCATCTGTCACCCACCACACAATGCTATTACAATACCACTGACTGCATTCTCTATGCTGTGCTTTTTATTCCTGTGACTTATTGATTCCATTAATGGGAGGCCTTTATCTCCCACTCCCCTTCACCCATTTTGCCCATCCCCTACCCACTTCTCCTCTGGCAACCACCAGTTTGTTTTCTGTACTTACAGGTCCGTCTGATTCTGTTTCTCATTTATTCATTTGTTTACTTTTTTTAATTTAGAGAAATATTTAAGTAAACATGTCCTCAATAATTAGATTCACCTCAGGAAAATTATGACATACAAGAGTCTTGAAAAAATTTAGAACTACATAAAAATGAATAGAAACAGAGACAAATATGATTGAGTGCTTTGAAATATAAGTTTGCAAAAAAAAAAAAAACCTCAGGAAAATTATGACATACAAGAGTCTTGAAAAAATTTAGAACTACATAAAAATGAATAGAAACAGAGACAAATATGATTGAGTGCTTTGAAATATAAGTTTGCAAAAAAAAAAAAAAACCCTAAAAGTAAATGGAAAATAATACAAACTGTGAGGCCTTAAGTCAAAACAGAAAATTACTATGACATATATTAATAGCCATCTGGACACAAGTGAAAGTGTGGCAAAAGAAAAGCAAAAGTAATCCTTTGAAATAGAATAGGAACTGTGTTCCATGGAGTCTTCTTGAAAAATATGCCTCCTTAATCTACCTTCATTCTGCTCCATTATGACATCAGAACTGCAGTATGTATTCCTTTTAGTGGTACATCACCCATTTTCAGTAAAGTGGCATCAAATGGATTTTTCTTCCTCACCTTGCTCTGCCTTTATGAGTAAGGGAAGAAATGAGATTAAGCCAATGTTTACAAAACATTTTAATTTTTAACAAGTGTTACCATAGAGGCGCCCGGGTGGCTCAGTCAGTTAAGTGTCTGCCTTTGGCTCAGGTTGTGATCCTAGGATCCTGGAATTAAGCCCAAATTGGGCTCCCTACTCAGTGGGGAGTCTCCTTCTTCCTCTCTCTTTCCCCTCTCCCTGTTTGTGAGCTCTCTCTCTTACTCTTTCTGTTTCAAATAATTTTTTTAATCCTATAAAAAGGATTGCAATTGCACTACTGGGTATTTACCACAAAGATACAGATGTAGTGAAATGACAGGACACCTGTACCCCAATGTTCATCACAGCAATGTCCACAATAGTCAATTGTGGAAGGAGCCAAGATGTCCTTCGACAGATGAATGGATAAAGAAGATGAGGTCTATATATACAATGGAATATTAGCCATCAGAAAGGATAATTATTTACCATTTAGTTTGACGTGGATGGACCTGGAGGGTATTGTGCTGGGTGAAATTAAGTCAATCAGAGAAAGACAATTATCATATGGTTTCACTCAAATGTGGGATATAAGAAATAGGAAAAGGAACCATAAGGGAAAGGAGGGAAACCAAGTGGGGAAAAATTAGAGAGGAAGACAAACCATGAGAGATTCCTAACTCTGGGAAACAAAGGGTTGTGGAAGGGGAGAAGGGTGGGGGGTAATGTGACTGGGAGACGGGCACTACAGAGGGAAATTGATGGGATGAGCACTGGGTGTTATATGATTTGTTGGCAAATTAAATTTAAATAAAATATTTTTTAAAATATTTTTTGTTTTTTTAAAAGAGTGTTACCGTAAATATTAACACTGCAGTTCTACTGATGTAATTTTTTTTTTATTTTCACCCAGGTAAATTTTTTTCTATTCATCTAAAGATATATTAAAACATAAACAGATGACTAGAGTCTTTCAGAAATTTAAAGAAATATATTTTATAAAATCATTATCTTGAAAGTCAAAATCTTCCCATTTTAGGGATCCCTGGGTGGCGCAGCAGTTCGGCGCCTGCCTTTGACCCAGGGCGCGATCCTGGAGATCCGGGATTGAATCCCACGTCGGGCTCCCGGTGCATGGAGCCTGCTTCTCCCTCTGCCTGTGTCTCTGCCTCTCTCTCTCTCTGTGTGTGTGTGTGACTATCATAAATAAACAAAAATTAAAAAAAAAAATCTTCCCATTTTAATGATCATGGGAAGAACATGTATTAGAAAATGTACGTTAGGCCACATTAAGTTCAAACTTCCACAGAATGCAGTGACTAAAGATTTACAAATTTCCCTGATGTTTGGCCAAAAATACACAATGCGTATCATATACGATAAGACAAACTGAAAGTATTTTTTGATGCAAGTGACAGATTAGTGTTTTATTTAGCATTCCAGCTTAAATAAGATTTATGCCATAAATAGGTTGATATTTGGCTTTAGAGAGACCATATAATAAGCTCTTACAACAAATTGAGGCTGAAGCTATATATTAGTTAATAAAACCATGCATATCTGAGTTCTTTTACCTTTCTTCATTGCATATGGATTGTGGTCTTTAGTTTTAATATTCCATTTGTGAACACATATGGATTGTTACACTGAATTAACTTCAAAGTGATCCTCAAAAGCCAACTCATAGTCATAACCCATTACTTAAACCTTGATATAGGTAGAGACATATGCAAAACTAGCCGTCCATTTAAGTAATATTAGTGTTGTGACACAAGCCAAAAAACATAACAAAATCCTTTATTTATCTCTCTGGGCTCAGTTAATGTTCAAAATCTGACATCCTCTTTTATTGATCTGAGACCCAGTGACACAAAAGCACACTTTACAAGAATAGCACCACTATCTTGCATTACTTTACATTCCTTTGTCTGTAATAGAGTTTCAATCTTGTTTATTTCATTTTCTGGGTAAATTCCCTGTTTACTCAAGAAGAGTATCTGATGGCATTTCAAGTCAATACGGAAAAAATGTATTTTTTAGCATTATATGTAGTGACAGTTGGCTTACCTTATGAAGGAAAAAGTAAAGCTAGATCCTTACTTTAGTATTTATATCAAATAAATCCAGATGAATCAAAGATTTATTCTGAATCATGAAACCAAAATAAGATGGATACTAATTTTAAAAATGAGCAGTTGTTTTTCTTTAAATAACTTTAAGTGGGAAAAGTCTTGCTGAGCAAGGCACAAAAATCCTGAAGCAATAAAATAAACAATTTCTAAATTTGACTAAAATATAAGAATATGTGTATTCTTAAAAATCATTAACTAAAATTTTGACTCTGAAAAATCGTAAACAGGTTAAAAGAAAAAAAATAGTCACATGACACAATAAAGTATGTTACTTTAACACGTATATCCATAAGTAATACAGATCCAGAGCCCAACAGAAAACTGGGTAAAGTTACAAACAAGTGCATGAGTGCACACACACACACACACACAGAAATGCAAATAATAATGTTTAGAAACTTCAAGCATTAGTAAAAGTTATTATAAACTTAAGCAGTTGAATATCAGTGACAAAGCTTTAAAAATTTGATACTGTACACTACTATACTAGTAAGATCAGGAGAAAACAGTCACACTCGTACACTCTAGATAGGATTGTAAATTGATCAATCTTTTTTGGACATTTAGCACAATTCTAAATGCAAACACGTCTTGATTCAGTTATTCCACTCACTGGAATCTATTCTGCAAACTCATTTGCACACGATATTAAAATAGATAGCAAAAGGTAGAAAAAGTCGCCAACAAAAAACAGAGCTAAATAACGAGAGAATGCTATACAAGGACTACAAAAAAAAAAAAAAAAAAAAAAGGAAACCCTACAGATAAAAGCAGTATTCCAATTTTTGCCAAGTCGGAAGCAATCAAAATACAAACAGTATAGTGCATATTTATACTAGAATTTCTAGAAATCTGAAAGAAGAATTGAGGCAGAGAAAAAGATTCAATATTTATTATATTCCCTTTTGTAAAAAATTACCATATGTAAAAGTTACTTTCTTCAGAATTTTTAAACTTTAAAATGTTAGGACCTTGAGAATCTAAATTCTAATTTTTTCCATGTTTTAAGCTTTAAATCATTCAAAACACCAAAATTTTATTATTCACAAATATTTTAATTCTTTTATATTTTTTCTATACATTAAAACTACATCTTTTTTTTCAGATTTATTTATTTGAGAGAGAGGGAGCACAAGCATGGGGAGCAGGGGCAGCAAGGTAGTGGGGGAGAGAGAATCCCAAGCAGACACTCTACTGAGCACAAAGCCTGGCAAAGCTTAACAGCCCTGAGATCGAGACCTGAGCTGAAATCAAGAGTCAGGCACTAAACCAACTAAGCCACCCAGGTGCCCTTACATCAACTTTTTAGATAATTAGAATCTTCTACCTGAAATACTCAAACTGCTATAATAATCAAAGTTTAGATTATACAAAATCTCACAAGAGAACTAGTAGTATGTTAGTTCAAATTATTCAAAGTAACCATACACAGCAACATTTTTAACTATTTCATAAAACTTACTATGTTAAAATTGTAACTTAATTCTTCAATAACAAGTTAAAATAGTATTTATGACAATTATATTATATAACCCTTATCTAATTAATTTATATAAAGACCACCCAGCAATTTCCATAGTGTACACCAGTTCAAAGAACTTAAAACATTTTGGCAGAAAAGGAAAAAAAGAAAATCATGCAAAACAAAATATAAATTATCAAATATGATTCAAAAATTACAATGCTTTTTGACAAATCTTCAATTCATATTATAGTTAGTATCACTACTTCCTCATTTGGCCATCCATTTTTCAACAATATATTCTAAATCAGCATATAAGATCATTATTTGTCAGCTTCCATCAAGACCATTTTATGTTTTTTTTCACGATTTTTGGAATTACCATTTCTACTTTTAAGATACTTTGATTCAAATGTAGTTCCAAGGTACTTACGAATATTTATAAATAATCTAGAAGCCATGACTACACACAAACATAATAATAAGATCACCTAGCCGACCTAGATTAACTACTACCTTTGTTATAAAAAAGATTTTGGACCTATGAATAATTTCCAACACAGAAGCCTTATCTTTCTTTGTCACCTCAGATATCATCAAGGGATTGGCATAAAACAGAAATCTGCTAAAAGTTTGAGAAAAGAGGTAAAGAAGAAAATCCTGTTAAAAGTTTTGATCCATACTAACAAGGTTGACATAAGTATTTTGAAGATAAGAATTTGACTTTTATCTGATGCCTTCTACCTCAGTCCAAATCAAGTCACTAATATAACTTTATCTTGTTAATATATGGATTTGTTTTAAAAGAATACCTTTGACCCAGGTTCTTAATACCCTAGAGATTTCACATGCTGATTACTGCAATAAGAGGCAGCGTCAGATTAATGAAAGTTAACCTAAAATGAGGTAATGAATAGTTTATAAACAAACATTTTAGCTCATTCATGGGCTTTCCTTATTTTTACTTATTGTCAGTGGTTACATGCCCTCGAAAAGGGTCTCTCTATTCTCCAAAAGAAGTGGTTTCTAGACAAATAGTTATTTGAGAGTTTTTCAAAACCTTTGAGACCTTTCCAACACAACAGAGCAGGAAAAGAGAGCCTCCCTTATTCCTGCTGAGGAAGGAACTTGTAGGGAAGCTGACAATGGGCCAACCAACCAGCAGCAAATTGCAGATAATTGATCCACAGGGAAGAAGTCACAAAGAACCTGTCCTGTGTTAAGGTCACTGTATTCATGGGAAACATCTACCATCATTTTTACTTGCTCAAATATATTGATGATAAAAGTAGTAACTGAATAAAATTAGATATTCACAATTAAAGCTAACCAGAATCTACCTTTTTGTTAACTTATTCATGATTTTCAGTTCTATCTGTTGAATTTGGGGGAGAAGGTTTGTGGATCAAGAACACAATAAAATTATTATAAGGTGTGCATATCCTTCAGTTTCCTAACAATGACAATAGAATAAAACCCTAATCTTTAATATTAGTTGGAATGGCCATATTAAAGAAGTTTATTAATTTGAAAATGACATAGAGGGCTAAATTAGATCTCCTTAGCTACTTTCTCTTCCATGCATCCATAAGAATGGAGCCAAGGAGCACGTGGGTGGCTCAGTCAGTTAAGTGTGTGACTCTTGATTTTGGTTCACGCCATGAAATCAGGATTCTGGAATCAGTGGCAAGGCTGTGTCTGATGTGTGCTTAGCGGGGAGTCAGTTTGTCCCTCTTCCTCTGCTCCTCCCATCTCTCTCTCTCTCTGTCTCTCCCTGTCTCTTTCTCTCAAATAAGTAAATAAATCTTTAAAAACAAAAGGATGAAGCCAAGTATATGTAACTAACATACACAAAGGGGGATTGAAACCACTAAAATTAGCAATTAATCGCTGTATTATATTGGACAACTATTGTCATTTAAATTTGACAGTTATATTATGAGGCAGGTATCATAATGACTCTCATTTTACAGAAGAAGAAACATGATTCGAAAGTTTAGCTGATATATATAGAGTCACATAACTGGTAAATGTTGGAGCCATAATTTCAAACCCATATCTGCTCATTTTAAGACACTAGCTTCACTGCCACCTAGAATGGGGAAAGGCTCTGGCCTAGGAAGCAGCGGGCTTGTTTTGCAGGCAGGAGCTCCTCCACAAACCAGCAGTAGCTTGGAACAATTCACTTAATTTGATTTCTTATCTGGAAATCAATATAATAATTCCATTTGTCCTATAAACTTTACATAGCTACTACAGTAGAGACCAAACAGAGCTGCAAGTGTTTTGAAAAGATGAAAGTGAGACATAAATACAAAACAATCAAATACATAAGCTCTCTGAAGGCAAGAATTTTATTCTCCTTCATTGCTGTGAGCCTGCTGTTTGGTTTCCAGTAAAGCATTAGGATACGCAGAGGAAGGGATATTTGGATTATTTACGACAAACTAATTAAGGCCATTCATTTTCTCATTTAAGCCCCCCAATAATATCAGGCGTGAGAAGGAAACAGCTTCATTCTACAAAGAGCAAAACATGCTTCGTATCATAAAGCTATTGATCATATTCAAACCCGTTTGCCTGACTTCAAAGCCTCTGTTCTCTTGACCGCTTTTAATTTAAATAAATATAGTGTAATTAATTAAGTGAAATAAAACATTAGGAATCTATAGTGTGCACAGTTCAAAAAAGATATCAAACAATATCTTAATTACGTGCTAGAAAGATCTACCAGGGACAAAAGAGTGCCAAGTTGCTGATATCCTAAATGTAAGTGAAAAGCTACAAAGGGAAAGATGTAGTACCACCCGGGTTTCAGCACCTCAGTCTTTAAAAATCATTTTCATAATTTAGTGCACGAAGCATAACTTTAAGTGGCTCATGTGGTTTATTTTGCTAGTCTCGTCTTTGCCACCAAACAACATATGCCCTGCCCTGGTATACACACAGTAGGAACAGGTTCCAACAAGAACCCAGAAATGCAATTTTCTTGATCACCCACCTCTTATATCAATACACGTCAAAACTGCCTAAAGATCCTAACACAGAAAGTAACGGTTAAGAGTTGCCTCATTTTCACGCCACCAGATGCGCCAAACACAGTACACAGTGTGTATGCCTACTGTGTACCTTCCACACAACCTTGTATTGCATGATTCCCTTTTACAAAGGTGGAAACTGAGACTCACCTAGATTACATTTGTCTAATGCCACTCGTCGAACAATAGGACTAGAATTTGGTTCCAGGTTCAGACTCCTAGTCAATGCTATTCTATCATCCATGACATCAAGCTGCAAACTGTGTGCGTTAATGATTAAGATGACAATCCTTGACTTGTCTGTGTTCTAAGTATAAAGATGAAGATTTCTAGTTCTTCCCATCAAAGAACTAAAGCTACATAGTGTCTTGACATTTCCTGTGAATTGTTGCCTGGCTTCCTAAAATTTCAGTAATAACACCAAAATTTTGCAGAAACAAAAAAGCTGGTAAAACAAATAAAGCTATAAATTGTGAAAGTGCTTGGGAATTTTAAAGCTCAATATCTCTATTTCAGATGGAAACTAAAAACAAGATTGGACTTTTTCAATTCCTCACAACACATGAATAAAGAAAAAAACCATGACGTGAGCTGAAATGTATCCTTCCAGAAAAACTAGCAAGGCACACGCCTCTCCTATCACCCCTGGAGATCATCATTTCCAGAATTTTCTTTGCCAAAGGCTTGAGATAAAGGCTTTTTTTTTTTTTTTTTTTTTTTTTAAAGGAAGCCCTTCCTCCTGTGGTTGCTCTACAACTCTAGAGTTGTAGGAGCAATTTCTGTGGTAGCTGGATCATGGAAAACAGTCTCTCTAACATGGAAAACAGTCTCTCTAACAGTAATCCACAATAAATAGCTTACATGAAGCCCTTAAGGAATAAGTTAAAAATGTTCCAAATTAGTATCACTAAAATATATATGACAATATTTTCAAATATATTGACCAAACTGATCTTCCTTATAATCCTTATTCTTTGGATTGAAACTACTCATTGTGCTCTGTATTTCAGTGCCAAAATGTCCTTTAAAATTTTTTTAATGATTTACTTTAATGACAAAAATTATACATTGTTTGTGAACTATCATTCATTTTGTTGAATGTTCTTCTAAGATGCTAACATATTTTTAAATATAACTAGGATTGTTAAAATATTATTTAGGTGTTGAAGAAATCCCAGGATAACACACTAAAAGATAAATTTTTCTGTGTTCTACTGATGAGCCCTATTAGCATTTGTCATGCAGTTGCTCAGTTGCTACAAATGTCTCAGGAACCCAAATAGGAGGTAAAGTTTGTTATGATTCAGCGCACGCCCCTCCTAAATTCAAAGTCTAGTAGGATGTTCCACATTACATATTTTTATCTACAATGTTTTCCAAAACTTTTCAGTCAGTATTTTACCTCATAATTACCAAGCACAAATTTTTTTACAAGCTCAGAAGAATACAGTGTCTAAAACTGGTGTTTTGCATAGAAGCATGAAAGATGCCTCTTTTCCTTCTTGTCTTCCTCTGGAAGTAGCTAATAGTTTCTATTTGTCAAAAGTGATATTAATGTTAGACTTCACTGTTTTGTAGTAGTTCAATGCCAGTGTAGATGAAGACTGACCATACACTTGCAAATTGGGGTACTCCAAGTCAAAGAGAACCTTAACGGAAGAACATTCAGTTCTCA
This sequence comes from Canis lupus baileyi, assembly GCF_048164855.1. Taxonomy (NCBI): domain Eukaryota; kingdom Metazoa; phylum Chordata; class Mammalia; order Carnivora; family Canidae; genus Canis; species Canis lupus. The sequence continues at coordinate 55,894,175 of NC_132850.1, read as the reverse complement.
ATTCCTACTGCCCTAACTAGTACACCACATTACACTGCCTCTTAGAATTTATCTTGCTTTTCCATGGCCCTCTTCCCACACTTTAAGAAATCTGGCAGTTTTGATTTATAATAAAGAAAAGAAATACTTTCCCCCTGGGCCTGAAGATATTTATTTCAAAATATTTATTCCATTCTATCCTTTTAGTCGTGCATAAGAAATAAAAAACATATGATTAAACTGCTGACATCCTTAACTGCAATGAAATGAACACCAGAGCTAGGGGTATTGCAGAATGAAAACTAAATCTGAAAGAGAATAGGACGGGACTGTAATGTAAAGCCTTAATATCAGCTGCAAAGGCTACAATCTGAGAAAATCTTTTCTTACATCAAATTATGTAACTTGAGTTTCAATTAAAATTATGCTGAAGTTAAAAATAACCGACTAAGGCCAAATTCTCTTAAAAGGATGAAAAATCAGGTAAAACACAGGTAAAATCACTGTATTTTAATATAATTTTGTTCAGTTTATATAACCATATTTCTATCATTCCTTTCAGTATAATTGGGTAATTTGTAAAGTTAAGACCAAAAATATTCGCATTGCAGGAGTATCTCATGAGGGTCACTGAAATTCAAGCAGAGTGAAAGTGTGAGGGGACCATAAAACAAGTGAGTATCATGGGTGCCTGGGTGGTTCAGTGGGTGACGCATCTGACTTTGGCTCAGGTCATGATCTCAGGGTCCTGGGATGAAGCCCTTGCATGGTGTTCTCCACTTAGTGGGGATTCTGCTTGTCCCTCAGCCCCTCTTCTTGTTCATGCCCTTTCTTAAATAAATAAGATCTTTTTTAAAAAGTGAATATCATAGTATTTATCAATGAATTGTACACGAAGGGTTAATAAATTCTGCACAAGTATGATGACTTATTCAAAACCTTTTGAACAAACTAAAATTCAGGCACTCAGTTCAAACCAGTTTGTGCTCATATTTTAAATACTGAAATAGTAAGGAAAAAACATAGGTATCAACAAACCCATACATAAACTACATGACACTATGAAGTAAAATTCTTTATAAGAACAATCTAAATAGTAAAACCATGATGGGTGTGTGTGTCATTTATTTGAGAAATGTGAAAAGATATGAACATGAAAGCAATCTAAGAAAATTCTCTCCTTTTAAATTCCCTTCCTACAACGAACCCTGTATTCTCCCAAATTTATTTGTTCTATCCAGTTGAAGACACTTACAAATGTCAAGGCTCTCAGTTTTAAAACTGGCTTTGACCTTAAGCTACAAATCACTAGGAAACATTTTAAATGATTTTTTCAATATGTTAATTAATTTACAAAAACTAAAAGTCTATAACAAGTTGAGGTATTTCTGCTAAAGCAAATTATCAATAGAATGAAAACAGGACAAAGCTAAATTACTGGAAAATAAATCCTAAAGGTAAACTGCTACAGAAAAAAAAAAAAAAAAAAAGCACGCATATAAAAAAATCACACACATTAGTGCAAATGTTAGAGCAACTAGTCCACAACCATAAACTGTCCATAAACTCCTCATTCTGAGATATCCTTTAAAAGAAAGAAAAGAAAAAAAAAAAAAACCCAAACCCTGTATTTTGGTACTTCAAAAAAAATTGCACTGAAAAATTAACACAGAAAATTGTGATATATTATATTGTGGGCGTAGGGGGAAGACTGACAATTTTGAAGCCATTCAAGGAATACGTACAGTCACATTTTCAGGAAAATCTGAAACTAAAATGGAAGCTGAGCACACCCACTCTCAGGGCCCTTATAATGGAGCCTTGCGTTCTAACCACTAGCACCAACCATGGCTTTGGCATCACTGGAACAGCATTTGTAAATCCTCTTTAAAGGGAATATTCTACTTATCTTCAGCAAATCATTTTAACATATATCAATGTACCATAAGGAATAAAGATGATAACTTTGAACATATCCAGCTTGTAGATGAAAATGAAAAATATCTTACACCTCTATCTAAATAGGATATGAGGCAGACGCCAAGTAAGTTGTTTCTTTTGAACCCAAAATGGATTGGAAAAGCAAAATTCTGACTTTAAAAGATATAATTCTATAATAAGAAAATCTGCTATAATATTAAAGGTGTCTAAATAGACAAATAATCACTAAGTCCCTCAGTGCATTAGGAACTAAGCTAGGATTTGTAAAGGATACAAAGACAACAATGGTATGGTCCTGCCTCCTTGAAGAAGGCCACATTTTCATTACCTAGGTTAATTTTTAGATGATTTCATTCTATCAATTAAAATTATTGAAAATGACAAAATAAATTGAATAGTACTGAAAAATAATAGGTGCCAGATTCGTAATCAACTGCACTGTGAGAACCATTCATCTTTCTTTTCCAAATCAGTAAAATCAGCTTTGAAAAACATTGTGATGTTTGAATTTTTTTTAATTGGGAAGATTTTGAGACTTTAACTTTGAATTCGACAACTAATTACCCTATTGTAGGTAAGAGACCTAGTCATATAAGAGGTTTGGCAATTGTTATTCAAATCACTGGAGAAAAATCTCAGAAATTTTAGCTGAAAATTGCCATAATAAAACAGCTAATATTTTAATCATATCTAGGGAAGCTTCAGTAAAATCCATTTGGGGAAAAAAATACAAGAAAAGGAAATATAATTTATCCAGTAGCTACTACCATCCCAATCAAACGTTTAAATCGAATACAAGAGTTTAGCTGTGTAACGTTTGTTCACTTAAAAAAATCCCTATTTAAATTTAAATTTTATTTCCTGTCATAGCATTTGTTCTGCAAATTATTTCCGTTGACTTTTTTTTCAAAGGGGAGGAGAAAGAGAAGGAAGAGAGGAAGAGGAAGGAAGAAACCATACTCTGAAGACTCAATTATACAGCAATGTATGCTGGAATAATTAGGAAAGAATTGCAGCTTTCCTTGCGATTTCGGGGGTGGGGGGGCATCTAGGAGGTTCAAAAGTTTGTAGTGTTATTGGAAGAGATTATGAGAGGATCTGAGGTCTGAGCATGAATCAGCATTCTACTGTCATAATGTCACAGTGCAATGATCTTATCACTTTAAAGGCTTGATGTGAAACGGAACTGTTCCATATCTCTTGAGTCAGAGGGTTAAGCCTGCAAGACCTCAAAAAGGAATAGCACAGAGATAAATTCTCATTAATATTAAGTTTCTATCATTTCATATAGCATTTTTGTATTTAAATACTTAATTTCTCTTATTGTAAAATAGAATGTCTGATGCGATTCCTGATTTCTGTTTAGAATAATGTATCATTTTCTCAAAATTCTCTTGTAATAAGTGAAGTATGAAAGTTTAACTACAAAAAAAACCCTAGTGACAAATTAGTTATCCTTACATATAAAAAGCTATTTCTTTCTTTTTAACCCCAAATTCAATGTAACAATACACCACCAGATTGTAAGGTACTGTGTTCTGGTACACGTGTCCATGGACCACGTTATTTTTATTTTTGCTTAATAGTATCCAAGTTGATCCAGGTTTTGCGAAATTTTTGCATCTGCTGGTAACTCGAGGTTTTAGAAATTGCCTCAGTAAAAATGGCAAGACATGGTAGCCTAGGCCATCTATAACCACTTACAATCTATACACACAAACATATGCATGCTCACACATATACATACAAATTCGCAGTCACATTCATGCAAAATGCAATATAGGTTTAGCAAACATGCAGTAATTCAGTGAACACAGATATACAATTCCAACAATCCTCAACTAAAATTCAATGATAAGAAATACACCTTAAGAATGATATCTGGAGAAGCAAAGTTAAAAAGCCGAAAAAACACAATTTTAAAATTCTCTCATTTCTAAGAGCATTTATAATCAATGTTGTCTCTGGATGCCTTTATTAATTATTTATTATTATTATTATTAATCAATTTTACAAGGATATTCAAGATAATCTATATAAATTCAAAGGCACTCTGTTTAGAAGGCCTTGGAGTTCTTTTTCAAACAGCAGGTTAAGTGAAGTTTTTCAAAGTAAATGCCCTTTATATATTTTTTCAATTTCTCTAAATAAATGTGTTTACAATGTCTCAAAAGGTATTTAGTGTGCGCAACAGTTTTATGAAAGAACAATACTTTCTCCAACATCCCCATCTGCTGGCTTAGAGAAAAAGTAGATTTTTATCTGCTATTTCTTTAAATATTTTTATAGTTTTATAGAATTGAAATATAAAATTATTATTTTAAAATTGACAGCGATTTGTCAAAGTCATTCATAGAAAAATAGACAAGATTCTGAAGAGGAATTTTAATCTTTAAAAGTTTTCATTCTAAAGCCTTATGGGATCCAATACTCATATTTGTAGCTGCTTTAGACAGTTTTATTTTAAAGAAATTTTGGTAATGATCACAGAATCAGTCTATTACATTTTTGGAAAATGTAAAGATGTTTAGTATTTTCCTAAAATTTGCGGGTTTTTCAACTATATATATACAATATGCAGTGCGTACACATATGACAAAATCAAATTTATTATTTTCAAAAAAAATTGAAATACTGTAATACATTGCTTTTGTAGGAGAACTATTAGAATACATTCACATCCTCATACTAAGGTTCTTAGACCTAAGGCCGTTATGGCCAGTGCATACTGGAGGCCTCAAGGTCTATAAGACGTTGAAAGCTACTCAGAAGAGCGCAGAAGGAAAAGGTTAAAAACAAAGTAACTCCTATGAGAAGAGTATTCATTTATTCTCTGACAACCAGAAGGCACTCAATAAATATTGAAAGAAGAAAGGAAGGGAGGAGGCAGACAGGAATGGAAGGAAGGAGGGAGGGGGGAAGGAAGGAAGGAGGGAAGGAGGGAAGGAAGGAAGGAAGGAAGGAAGGAAGGAAGGGAAGAAGGGAGGAGGAGGGAAAGAAGGGAGGGAGGAAGAGGGAAAGAAGGGAAGGAGGAGGGAGAGACGAATGGAAGGAAGGAGGGAGGGGGAGGGAAAGAAGGGAGGAGGAGGAAAGGAAGGGAAGAAGGCGGAGGGAGAGAGGAATGGAAGGAAGGAGGGAGGGGGAAGGAAGGGCGGGCAGGAAAGAAGGAAGGGTGGAGAAGGAAAGGAAGGGAAGAAGGGAGGAGGGAGAGAGGAATGGAAGGAAGGGGGAAAGAAGGGAAGAGGAGGGAAGGAAGGAAGGGAGGAGGAGGGAAGGAAGGGAAGAAGGGAGAAGATAGAGAGGAATGGAAGGAAGGAGGGAGGGGGAAGGAAGGGAGGGAGAAGGGAGGGAAGGAGGAAGGAAGGGAGGAGGGAAGGAAGAGAAGAAGGGAGGGAGAGAGTAATGGAAGGAGGGAGGGGGAAGGAAGGAAGGGAGGAGGAGGGAAGGAAAGGAAGAAGGGAGGAGGGAGAGGAGAAAGAAGGGAGGAGGAGGGAAAGAAGGGAGGGAAGGAAGGGAAGAAGGGAGGAGGGAAAGAAGAATAGAAGGAAGGAGGGAGGGGGAAGGAAGGAAGGGAGGGGAGGAAGAGGAGGAGGAAAGGAAGGGAAGAAGGGGCAGGGAGAGAGGAATGGAAGGAAGGAGGGAGGGGGAAGAAGGAAGGGCGGAGAAGGAAAGGAAGGGAAGAAAGGAGGAGGGAGAGAGGAATGGAAGGAAGGAGGGGGCAAAGAAGGGAAGAGGAGGGAAAGAAGGAAGGGATGGAGGAGGGAAGGAAGGGAAGAATGGAGAAGATAGAGAGGAATGGAAGGAAGGAGGGAGGGGGGAAGGAAGGGATGAGGGAAGGAAGGGAGGAGGGACGGAGAATTTTTTGAAGCCCATCTCTAGTCTGAACTGTTAAATACATCAGATGCTAGTCTTTTTTTTTTTTTTTCTGGTTTTATGGTTTGAATTTTCTCATATTAAAGGCTTATGTTTTAACAGCTTTCAGGGAAAAAAAAATTGTACTACCTCTAGCTAAGAAGAAAGAGGAAAGGAAGGGGGGGGAGGATGGAGGGGAGTGAGAGAGAAAGAAAGAAAGAATTGGAAATTTGTCTTCATTTCCTCAGGTACCCATGGAAACAAATGGGAACAAACAGGTACTTTCCTTATCCCACTGTGACTGTGAAAGGGAAAGACGTGGGAGCTTGGTGCCCTGCACATTTTACCCAGTTAACAATATAATGACTTCATTCCATTTGCATAACCTTAACCATTTGGTGGACAGTGCTGGATCCTTAAATCAGCGTCAACCTAAACATTTCCAAATAAGTTCCTTTATCTCAGGAACAAAATTAAATTAGTGAACTTTTCTATCTTGAAATTGTATTATTAAGTTATAAAACTCCACTTTCTTGATGCACACATTTAACCCTATGGGATTTTTACCGTTTAACTAGGTGAAACAACAAGCTACTTTATGAAAATTGATGGATGATACATACTTTAAGAATGGAGTTAAAGAAAAAAAATACCTTAGATTTCTGGAGGAAATTAGAGAAAGTCATTTTGGTTTTAACTATCAACATATTTGCTGCTGCTGCTTCCACTTCCTATAGTAAAGAATAGTGGACTCTCCTGACGGAAAAGGCAAGCACTGGAGAAAAACCCTGAGCAGGATTAAAATGATCAAGCCTCATCTTGACAAATTTGATTATAGAGGTTTCCATTCATTTCTTGACTACTGACTTCACGATTGTAGCTTACGTGAACATAAAGAGTTAAACTAATTTCACAGTTTTCTCTTGCCCTTGGCAAAACAAAAAGAGATGAAGAAGGATACAACACTCCAATTCATTTTACAAGCTCTAGATTGTGAAATTCCTAAGGGAATGAAGAAACTGAGTCACAAATGTTATTTGTTCAGTCACTGAGTCAACGTCAACTCCAGAAAATTCTATCCTATGTGTCTCTTTTGTATAACAATGTCTCATTAGTTCTCTTTAGCAATCAGTAAGATTACTTATACCATGGCAGTGGCACATGCCAAACTTAAAAAGGCATTCAGTTGCTCACCACAATTTGATTTAGTCTTGGAATAATGACCCATGGAAGAGTAATTTTAGGATCTGGAGACATGCACTCAGCTTCATTTTCTGAGGGGGAAAAAAAAAATCTGTACCAAATCAAGATTTGGCTTTCCCCGTTTCTCAGAAGTGCGATCAAATGAAATTGTGCATTTATGTTTTCGATGAACTTCATGTGCTATGGGTGGAAATTCATGGAATTATATAGTGTCCTAATATATATATATTTTTTTCTGTCCGCAAATCTTATTTCAATAAAATCTATAATAAAAATAAATCTATTCAAAAATATTGACACTGAGGACCTAAGCCAGTCACCTAACCTAAACCAAAAACAATCTTTAATCTTAACAAAGCCCCAACACAGTCCAAACTCTCCTGGAATAAAGAAATATTCATTTCATGCAGTGGACATCGCTGTCATTTTCTCAATCAAGCCCTCCCGTTATTTTCACCAATGACTGAACTTCTCAAACACTGACCATTTTTTCTTTTCTTTTTTTTTTTTTTTTAAACACTGACCATTTTCAAAAGCGTACCCTGTCCATTAACTCTCACACGGTTTTAAAAATCTACATTCTCCGAATAATCACAGTCTGGCCTTGGTCTCAGTACTTTTCAAGCATTTGCACAGTGAACAGACAGTAGATACTTAGCACAGGTGTATGTTAAATTCATAATTCAGGGAAAAAATAGAAATAGGATGTCAAATCAAGTAACATAAATCTGTAGGGTAATGGGTCAAGTAGAAAAACTTGCAATCATTAAACTACCGCGGCTTCTCTATATGTATCCCTGTACTGAAAATTTTCAAGATATTGTTCATGTTCTTCTACGGAGATTTTGGGTTTTTAAAGCTGCAAATCCGCTTTAAGTCTCCCTCCGGGTCTCTCTCTGCCTCTCAATCTCTCCCTGCACCCCCGCCCCTTTCGGCGTCTTTTCTCATTTGATCTCAACATTTGAAGAAAATCCACAGCACTGAAACCTTCCCAAATGGGTTCTTTATAAACAATCGGACGGTAGGCACCTCGCGTGACCCTGATCATGTCCCTGTTCTGTCCGTAAACGGGAATTGCTCCATTTCTTCCTCCGAGCGGTGGTCGTTTCTTTTTCTTTTTCTCTTTTTTTTCTTTTTTAAAGATTTTATTCATTTATTCATGAGAGAAACAGGGAGAGAGAGAGAGAGAGAGCGCGAGGCAGAGACCCAGGCAGAGGAAGAGGCAGGCTCCAGGCAGGGAGCCCGACGCGGGACTCGATCCCGGGACCCCGGGGTCACGCGCTGGGCCGGAGGCAGGCGCTCAACCGCTGAGCCCCCAGGGGTCCCCGGGGTGGCAGTTTCAAAGGGAGCCCCGAAGCTCCCGATACGGTGGCCGAGCTACCCGCACCCGATGTGGGCGAGCAGGCTGCCCGAGGGGAACACCGCCCGAGCTCGGGACAGCGGAGCCCACGTGCTGGGCCGTGTGAGCCCCCACCCCGTGCCCCCCAGCTGTGGACTGAGCACCGGGCACGTCAGGGCAGCGAAGCCTGGCGGGTCCCGGGGTCCCGGGGTCCGGCGGGGCGGGGGGGGGGGCGGCAGGTGCAGGGAAGGGGGCGGGGGCGGGCCCCTCGGTGAACCTTCTAGACCCCGATCGCCCGGATCCCGGGGCCGCGCCTGCAGCCGGGCCCAGCGCCGTCGCGCGCCCCGGGGCCCCGAGCGCAGGAGGCGTCGCCGGCGGGGCCACCGCAGGCACGAAAATGGGAGGTCGGCGACTTGCCGGGTCTCCGGGGGGGCTCCCCGGCGCTCGGGCCTCCCCCGCCCGCCGCCCCGCCGGGAGCCCCGGGCCTGCGTCAGCCCCGCTCCCCGCGCGCGCCCCTCGGTGGGCCTTACGTAACCGCCCGCACCCCGCTCCGCGCCCCCGCGACACCTCGTCCGGTCCAAGCGGGCGACCGGGGCCCGCGGGTTCGAACCCCGGGGCGGGCTGGGGCGCGGGCGCGGGCGCGGGCGGTCCACCGTGGGTCCCTCCGGCAGCCCCGCCGCGCGCCCCGGGGCCCCAACGTGCTCCCTGCGGTCAGGGTGCTGGGGGGGGGGCTTCTCCAGAAGCCTGGAGACGAGCTGGGGGCCCCGCCAGCTCCAGCTCCAGCCCAGCTCCAGCCCCCACCCCACCACCCTAGTGCGCACACTCTTCGACGCCTTTTGCTCCCTCTTCCTTCCCCCCCCCCCGCGCCAGCGGGGGTCCCCGAGATTGCAGCCACTTTCTCCCTGCGCCGTCACACGCACGCGCGTGTGCAGCCGCTCACACCCACACACACGCACCGCCCGGCCCTCGCGGGCGCTCCGCGGGCAGCATCCGAAAGACATGAATATTCATTACTTACAAGCGTTGGTGACTGCGAAGCTGTTGGCCACCTCCAAATTGTCGATGTGGGGAGTCAGCCTGAACTCCGAAGTGGAAAACTGAACCATCCCTACCCGAAATGCACTGTATTCCTGGTCGGCGCCCCTGGGAAACAGCCCCCCTGCGGAGAACAAGCACCAAGCAGAGGGGTGTCAGCGCCGGGAAGGAGCCGGGGAGCCCGGCGGCCCGGAGGCGCTCGCCCCCGCGCACAGGCCGGACGAGCCCATCGACCGACCCGGGCAGCCGCCAGCTCGGCTCCAAACGGTAGCCAAGGGGTCAGGGCAGAGGCGCGAGCCCGGGGCCGGGCAGGGGGCCAGAAACCTCAGCCTCTGCCGGTGACCACCGGCTTGGCGTTCAGACCCCCCACCACCCCCCCAAACCCCGAGGATCCCAACCGACAGGAGCAGGTCAAGGCAAAATTAATAAAATGTGGGGACCCGACACGAGAACACCGTTCCCTCTACCGTATCAAAGCCCCAGCCGGTTCCCCCTTCGCTGCATGCTAAGAAAAACATGTATATTCTAGGCGGTTTAAATCTGGAATGCAGTCAAGGTATGACATAAGTCTACATGACATGAATTAATTTGTCCACCGTGAACAAAGATTACCACCCAATTAGGCACAATTCAAAAAGCAGAGCACAAAAGGGTACCTACCTATCTGTATGCTGTTAGAAGAGACACCAAAAATCAGTCCCCATAAAACAGGAGAAAGGAGGACAGATATATGCATAATCTTTTGCATTTCCAAGAAAAGTAGAGCATCCACAAAATACCCCCTCTTTTTTTCTTTTTCTCTTTCCTTTTCCTTTTCCTTTTCCTCCTCTTCCTTCCTTGGCGGTTTTCCTCGGCAAATTAGATCCTCTGCATTTTGAGACAGCAATTTAGCACCAAGCTGCTAAAAACCTGAAGTGGAGGCAGAAGAATTGCTATTTCCCAGGTCCTGCTGGGGGCTGCTGCTGCCGCCCTGCGCCCCGCGCCTGCTCCCGAAGTCCGGAGGACTGGCTGGATGCAGTTTTCAGCGGAGCTGCCGCTGTGGTCCCGGTGTCTTGGAATATTCAGCAGCCTCCCGTGCGCTCACACACACTCACCCTCTCGCGCGCTCCTCTCCCTCTCCCCTCCGTCTCACACACGCGCGCGCGCGCACACACACATACACACACACACACACACACACACGCACGCACGCAAGTCACAGAGGACCAGGCAGTCCCGGGCGCGCGTGCGCGAGTCGAGGCAGGCCGCCGGCGCGCGCGCCCAACCCCTCCCCTGCCCCCTCCCCTCCCCCTCCCCCTCCCCCTCCCCCTCCCGCACCCCCTCCCGCACCCCGCGCCCCGCGCCCGGCTCGGCCCCGGCGGCCTCGCGTGCGCCTCGCTCCCAGCCGGGCACCCGCCGCCCCCGGGCCGGACCTCGGCTCTCGCGAGCGGGGGCGCCTCCCCCGAGCGCCGCTGCCTTTCAGCACCGAGGACAGCGCCCGGCCCCGGCCCCGGCTGCGCTACCTTTGTGCCGCCGCCGCCGCCGCCGCCGCCGAGATGCTCCAGCCTGGACCACACGCCTGCAAAGCTGATTTCCGGCTGCTGTGCAGAAGCCGAACCGCTCCCTGTCGCCGGCGGGGCGCTCTCTCGCCAGGCCCCGCTGTGTTACATTTGATTTTTGTGTGTGTGGTTGTGGTTTTCATTTCCTAGAGCCTGCGAAAAACTCACTCGCCTAGCGATGTAGACGAACGCTTGGACCGTGCGCCTCGCCCGACCCGGCCAGAAAGCGAACAAGGAAAACAAAATACCCATCGAGGAACTGTTCCAGAATCGGGAAGTTTTGCTAAATGTGATGTAGCCAGCATCCAGGGAAAAACAAACAAACACAAAAAAACACAAAAAAAAAACAAAAAAAAAAAACCAAAAACAAAACAAATTATGTCTTTAAAAACTAAAGCCGCACAGGAGGAGATAAAGACTGAATCTTTGAAATACTTTGCAAGGATATCCCATCTTGAGAGTGTCATGGGGCCCTAATGCCAACTCGCAGAGCCAGCTGAGGGCAGGTCCCGCAGACCTCACTGCAGATTCTCTCCTACAGTAAAAACATGTAGACTTGGCTCTGTAGAAGCCCCTTCTTTACTGAAAGCAGAAGACTGCGTTTCAAGGAAAGGCTCATAGGAGAACAAGGAGATGAAGTGAGTCTAGAAAGGTCGTTGAGCTGCACGGTCTTTCGCAGGGACGTAGTGAGAAACCAGGTATTCCACCGCGTTTTGGCCCTGAGTTTTGAGAAATCATTGCTCGGAGAAAGTAAGCTAAGTTTTCGTGACTTTAAACCCGAGGGCTTGAGATCACTGCGGAAGAAAGATGAGGTTAGGGATTAAAAGTTTGTGGGAAGGGAGTGGATGGGGAGGATCTAAGACCAGACTTCCCCCTGCGGAATTTATGCACTTCGCGGTGCTTGCCAAGCAGTTGCCTGGGAACGCGCTCTGGCAATTCCTTCTGCTGCTCCCAAAAGTCTTAAGTTTTATGGCTTTTTTGGTTTAAACAAAGAAATAAAAGAAGGTCGAGTACAAGAGACTGTTTCCAGAAGGCAGTAGATTGAAGCCCACGATACTAATAATATTTCAGAATGCCAAGAGAGTTGGCCTGTCATGCTGCCTTCCTGTGCAATTATCACAGGCTCCTCGTTGGCTGTTATTTCATGTTTGCTTCTTAGTCATTCCAGGCCTTGATTTCTCCATTTTAGAAATGAGAAAGATGGGCAAAGTGGCCTCTTGGGCTTTCAGATCCTGTAATTCTGCGATATCCAGTTAGTCTTCCCCTGATTTTGGTTTTAGATATCTATTTATAAACCGGAAATTGAGAATCCATAATCTATTGCTAATCGTAGTTACTACAGGTAAAAATGCTTCCCAATTTTATCACCAAGAATTTATTTTAGTCTGTTGATAAGCAATTCACTATATGTAAGACAGGCCCTGTGAATTAAAATACATTTGGCTTTTTAAAAACTAAATAAGAATAAAAATAGTAAAAGAAATGTAAATAAAAATATATCCAAATTTACCGTGTGAAGAATAATTAAATTAATCTTATCTATTCAATCACTAGTTGTGATGTAAGGCACAAAAAATGATCTGAAATTACTCCCTATTTGAAATATATGATGTATATATAAAAGATATATATATAAGTGAATAAATAATGTCTCACAGCACAGGAAAAAATACATTTCCATCCATTTTCTTTTTTTCGGCATTCATTGTTTTCCGCAAGAACTTCAATTTCATATACAGTAAGTTGGAATGAAAGAAGAGAGAGAGAAGGAGCTTAAATGTGGAGAAGCAATGATACTTAAAGTGTAGATGAATGTAAATTGAATTTTTCCTTAAAAAACTTGTTTCAAAAACTATTTTCATCATAATCTATTTCAAATTCAAAGGCAAAGATGAACTCAAAATGACTGAATTATATTCTATAAAAGCAAACGATATGAAGCAAGAACTTGCTGAATCATAGATCATTTTTCCTAGTAAAAAATGGAAGAACTCAGGGTAAATATTACTGTTTAATGACAAATTATTATTCATATATAGGATAGAAATAAAAACTTCAGTAGGCATTTCCCGTACTTTGAACTGCTATTCTATTACTGTGTCTTACACAATGTAGTTAAGCATGTACATTTTACAACATCCCTGGATACATTTCCTGCAATGTTAGAATCATTATGTTAATATTATCATTTGTGGAATCTTTCTAATTCGCTATAATATTTGTACAGTTTATATTTTTTCAAGGATAGAATACTGTCAATATAAATGTAATGAATTTAAATGGAAGTAAATAGTTATGAAAACGAATGAAGAGTACTAGAATTTATTTTGAATACTTAGAAACTTCTCACCTCATAATATGTCTCAAATTGATCGATAATAAAATCAATTTTGAAAATTTCAAAACTATGAGGTCTACAGTGGAATAGAGTAACGCGCTCAAAGAAATAGAATTTGCTATTTTCTGCCCTCTGCTGTTCAGTTTTGGTAATTATCCATAAGTATTGTTTTCTAAAGCAAGGATAAGTTACATTGAAACATGGAAGGAATAAAAATACTACCGACCCCATCATTTGTTTGCTTGGTTGGTTGTTACTGTTGTTCCTTTATGCATGTGTTTAAACAATTTTTATCATTTAGGCTAGAAATAAGTATTATACGTAAGATTTCAATTTCTGCTTCACTTGATCTTTGCTTCAACATGAGAAACAATAATTTTCCTTTTAAATCTACTTTAAAATGCTTAAGGATACCAAATATATGGTACCCAGTATGCACAGCTTTAATTCTTATTCCATTATAAAAACCTTTGCATAAAGGAAAGGAAAGTCATTGTGAGAAGGAGTGTGATAATTTTTAAATGACTAGTAGAGCAAATTTTAACTGATTTCATTATCAAAAGTGGATTATGAATATCAGTGCCATACCTCCCAGTAACGAAGTCTCATCAAAATAGAGATCATTGTCTTTCTTTCTATTGATCTTCTGGAACTGTGAAAATGTAGGCCACCTGAAATGCTTGGATGCAACTCAATAGTAGGAAAAAGGGTCCATGCTCTTTCAGCAGAAGATGGCAAAGGTTGCAGTACCTGCAGAAGGAACTCTTGTTCCAGACATGAGACCCTATTGCTTGAGACAAACCAAACAAAGAAACAGACAAGAAAACATGAAGATTTTAGTCCATCGGGACTACAAATAGAAATTTCAGTTCCTTAAAAAAAAAAAAAAAAAAAAAAAAAGAAATTTCAGTTCTTAAATTAAGATAAAGAATAATATTAATATTAATAATTATTCCAGAGACAACATTCTTTTCCTTTTTGCAGCAAAATTTTAAATCACCATTTCAATAAGATCAACTACATGACCCAAAACATATACCTAAGTTAAGTAGGCTTTTGTACCTTTCTTTTTCAATGAATTTAGAATGTCCAAAAATGAAAAGAAGTAGTTATTTTCCGGTTAGTTTGTGAGCCTTGATTTTATGGATTTTAATGAATTTTACCCTAATAGCTAACAATCCTGTACCAGGAATGTTTATTGGAAAACAATATTTCAATTCATTCATTCATTCAATAAACTCTAAGGAATTCCAATAATGTTCCAAACACTGTGGTTGACACAGTGGGTAAAAAGATAACCCAACAGAAACTTTTCTCAAGAAATGCCCAGACTTCATTCAAGTAAGCAAATGATTAAGTCCACATGAGAAGGTCAATAAGAAATGAAACAAATAGGCAGATAGTTAAGATAATGTGATAAGGTAAAGAAAAATCTATTAAGCACATTTTATCTTGGAGCTCAGGGAAGGAAAGTTACCAAAGGCTAAAATCTGAACTGAGTCAAGTAGAAATGAGGTAGGTGAACCGGGATGTAGCGAGGAGAACACTTTTTTATTTTAATTAAAAAAAAAAAAAAAAGACCTCTTTAAAAAAAATTTTAAAAAAAGGGGGAGGGGGGGAATCCCTGGGTGGCTCAGCGGTTTGGTGCCTGCCTTTGGCCCAGGGCCTGATCCTGGAGACCCGGGATCGAGTCCCACGTTGGGCTCCGGGCATGGAGCCTGCTTGTGTCTCTGCCTTTCTCTCTCTCTTATGTCTATCATGAATAAGTAAAAAAAAAAAAAAAAAATCTTTATTTTAATTTTCAATTTTATTGAGTAACAGTTATTAACAGTAAATTAAGATCTTTACAGTGTACAATGCAATTACTTGGTATATGTTTACATTGTTAAAGGATTACCCCATCAAGTTAATTAACATATCGATAACTTTGCAGATTTATCCTTTTTTTGTTGTGAGAACATTTAAGTTCCACTCTTAGCACATTTCAATTATACAGTACAGTGTTATTAACTATAATCATCATCTTATACATTAATCTTCAGACCTTGTTTATCTTAAAATTGAATATTTGTATCCCTTTACCAACCTCTCCCTGTTCCCCCCCCGCCCCCCCCGCCCCCCCCCCCCCCCCCCCGTGCTCCAGCCCCAGGCAATCACTTTTCTACTTTATTTCTATGAGTTTGACTTCTTTGGGTTTTTTTTGTTTTGTTTTGTTTTTTGTTTTTTGTTTTAGATTCCACATATCAGTGATACCATACAGTATTTGTCTTTGTCTGGCTTATTCCAATTAGCATAATGCCCTCCAGATTCATCCATATCAAGGTTAAAGAATATTACATTATTACATATATAGCACATTTTTTAATCCATTCACGCAATGACAGATTGCTTCCACACCTTGGCTAGTGTGAATAATGCTGCAATGAACATGGAAGTACTGGTAACTCGTCGAGATGATGGCTTCATTTTTTTTGCATATACACCCAAAGGTGGGATTTCCAGATCATATGGTAGCTCTATTTTTAATTTCTTGAGGAAACTTCATACTGTTTTCTGTAATAGCAGTATCAGTTTACATCCTCACCAACAGTATACAGTTGGTTTTTCCTTTCTCCGAATCCTTACCAGAATTTATCTCTTATCTTTTTAATACTAACCATAACAAAAGGTGAGAGGCAGTATCTAATCATGGTTTTGATCTGCATTTCCTTGATGATTAGTGATATTTAGAACCTCTTCATGTATCAGTTTGTCCCGTTGTACGTCTTCTTTGGAAAAATGTTTATTCAGGTCCTGTGCTCATTTTTTAACCAGATTTTTGGTTTTTGATATTGTGATGAATAAGTTCTGTATGTTTTGGATATTAACCCTTTATCAAATATATGACTTACAAATACCTTCTCCCATTCCATAGGATGCCTTTTCATTTTGTTGATGGTTTCCTTTTGCTGTGCAGAAGCTTTTTCATTAGATGTAGGCCTCCTTATTTATTCTTGCACTTGGTGTCAAAAAAAAAAAAAAAAAAGGGATCCCTGGGTGGCGCAGCGGTTTAGCGCCTGCCTTTGGCCCAGGGCGCGATCCTGGAGACCCGGAATCGAATCCCACATCGGGCTCCCTGCATGGAGCCTGCTTCTCCCTCTGCCTGTGTCTCTGCCTCTCTCTCTCTCTCTGTAATGACTATCATAAATAAAAATTAAAAAAAAAAATCATTGCCAAGACGAATGTCAAGGACCTTACCTTCTGTTTTCTTCTTGGAGATTAATTTTTCAGGTCTTATGTTCACATCTTTAATCCATTTTGAGTGATTTTTGTGTATGGTGTAATATCGGGAACCACTTTCTTTCTCTTGAATGTGGCAATCTGTTTTTTCCGCACCATTTATTGAAGAAACTATGCTTTCCCATAGTATATGCTTATCAAAAATTAATTTATCATACACACATGGGTTTATTTCTGGTTTTTCTACTCTGTTCTATGTGTCTGCTTTTTTTTAAAGATTTTATTTATTCATGAGAGAGGCAGAGACATGGGCAGAGAGATGCGGGGAGCCTGGTGCAGCACAGAATCCTAGGACTGCGGAATCAGGTTGTGAATCAGGGTGCTGCCCCCCTTCCAGGGGCAAACTGGGAGGTGGATGCTTTTGTCCACTCTTTCTGTCTAGACACTGGTGTGTAGCCATAGGGGGTAGGGAAGGTGCTTCTGCACCCATTAAGAACTGCTTCTTTCTTTGCTACCGTTCTGTGGGACTCAAAAATGCAAGCCCTGTTGGTGCTCAAAGCCAGGTGATTCAGGGTTCTGCACCTCAGGCAACAATCACAAAATCTTGGGACACCAACCAGACAAGTGTACAAGCTCCTTCTAGGAAAATACTGATGACTCAGAATAGCCTAGAGCAAGAAAGCGAGGGAAGGGTCCACTACCTTCCCCAGTCTCCAGGAAGGATTTAGCCAGACTCTTCATGTGTGCTAAATTAGATGCCTGAACCTCAGACAACATCTTTTAAGTACCCAGATGGACCTCTTTCATTTTTGCCTGCTTCATCCATGCTGAACCCTGAGAGGGATAGCCACAGTGAGTGCTCACAGGCCCATTATCAACTACTTCTTTTTTTTTTTTTTTTTTTTTTCTTACTATGGTTTTGAGTTTCCTGGATGCAAGCCTCATTTGCTTTTACAACTAGGTATTTTGGAGGCCCATCCCTTAAGTGGGAATCTTCAAAGTTAGGACACTAAATCTGGGTTCTGAAACCTTCACTCTTCAGAGAGAAGTGGGAGTCGGTGTTCCTTCACAATAGTATGGTACTGTGATGGGGATGGGGTTTATGGCAAGAGTGTATCTCAGGCTTTCCTAAAGCTTCTGATGTGGGTATTTTTCTCATTCATTCAATGCATAGGAGTTACTCAGTTTCTGGATTTCTTTTAAAGGTCATTGCTCCATGTGTAAGCTATACGTTCAGTATGTTCATGGGAGGAGGGGAGTTCAGGGGCTTCTTATTTTGCCATCTTTGCTGACTTTAAGAATGCTTCATTTAAAAGCAGAGACATCAGTAAAGGCATGTGTGTGGTCCAGGAATTACAAGCAATGCCCATGTTTCTAGAATGGGAAGTATAGAACAGGCTAGATTATGGTAAATTTATCCTACAGGAAAAGGAAACCATTTGGAACAAAGATCAGTTCTTAAGCTTTTCACTTTTAGATACAACATTCTGGAAGCTGTATAGAATGTATTTATGGGGAAGCATTGAATGTAGGGAGACCAGATAAGAGGCTGTATTCCTGGTGAGGGTGATAAGAATCCGGATTAAGAGAATAATAGTAGGAAGAAAAGGTTGGTTTAGTGAAATATTTAGGATGGAAACTTAGTAGAACTTGTTAGTGAACCTGCATGTCTCTTAGGTAAAGGATATGGAGAAACGAAGCCAACTCCTGTATGAGGCAGAGTGTCCAGGACAATGTTGTCTCACCTCAGGATGAAACATAAAGAATACTAGAAAGCAAGTATGTAGGCAAGTGATGTGTTCACTTTGGGGCATGTTGGATTTAAAAAATCTGTGGGATACAACCCCTCAAGCCATCGTGTCAGTGCTTAACACCAACTCTGATACTCATGAATGAGGCTTCATCTGAAGTTTGACTTTGAAAAGTTAACATCACAGCCTGTGGTATTTTATATGTAGTTACTGTTTCTTAGAAAAGTCATTTAAAACAAAAAACTGAAGAAAGACTCATGCATACCTTCAAGATCCTGCTTTCACTTAGTACTGATAGATGTACAATCATTTTCCATCATTTGAAGCGAGACCAGGCCATTACCTTAACCGTGGTTCTCCTAAATAGTTCCCCATTTCAGTCTCTTTAAAATGGAATAAGATTTAAGAATATTTGTGAAGAAATATGAACACTAAATTTCTTTTTATTTTTTAATGATTTTTCTCATATTTTATGATAGCCTTGCTCACTCTTAGCTAGAATGAAATTTTTTGCCTACTTGCGTTAGTGTCCCTTTCCAGGACATCCAACATAGTTTTCAACAATTCTCTTTTCACGCGTTGTGAATTTACAAAACATTTTAACCAAATCGCATAATCACAGTATCAAATTCAACTGTCAAAAAATGTTTTCTTTTTCTAAAATACGCTTGACTCTCAGTGGGTGATAGCAGAAATTAGAAGAGCAAGCCGCTGGCCTAAATATTCAACAGGACTCCACTGGTGCTTTTCACATAACGTACGGGGGTGTGTGGGGGGGTGGGGGACAAAAGAGAGAAAACAAAAAGAAGCAAATAGCATAAAACGTAGCTACAACCATTTCCAAATCTATGGATGGTTATGAGACACAAATAGCCACTTTTTTCAAGCGCTTCTTCCATATTCATGCTACTTTAGTCAGCACTTCAACGAGCCAGAGTTCTTTACTCGTGGTATGTGACCCAAATCTTCATTCCTGCAGGGTCTGAGTCCTTGATGTTCTAGCCTTTGTTAGGGCTTCTATAGTTTTCTTTTGTCTGATTACTAGGCAAGAGAATACTAAGAGGAAATATAGTGAGTAGTGAGCCTCCTCATCTACTCCATTGGCATAGCACATTTCCCTTCCAGTCTAGTAGGTACCGTTTCTATTCTATAATAGTCGGCTGCTCTGCAGGTACAATTTTATGGTACAACAGATCAGATGATGTCATTTCTTCTGGATGGGGAAGTCAGGTTGTAAAATCATGTGGTATCCTCTGGACAGAAGCCTACTATATGGGAGGCCCTACTGGCATGATAGAAGCTACTTTTAAAATGGAAAGGAATTGCCAGCAGAGGGGAGCGAGGTCTTACTTCAAACCTTAGGCACCTGTCCTGAGATTCCCTCACTGGAACTTGCCATGCTCTCTATATTAACATCTTTGTCTGCATCAGACATGTCAAATACCATTGTGTCTACTGGGTCTAAGGCTTAAATGTCGGCTTGCACTGCAACCTAAAACTGCCAATGTAGTTTATTTCTTTCAGTCCAGCTGGCAACCTTATAACTTAATACTAATAAATGTGTCAGAGCAGCATGCCCAGATGTGGTACACATTGCCTGCAAAATTCAGACAAGCCTACTAAGCTTTGCTTCTTTCTTTGTGGTGGATGGTAAAAGCACAATTAGCCTCTGGTCCCTGGATGCTTGAGAAGCTTCACCCATGAGGTCGACCCTCTAATTTCTGAGGGGTTTTATCCCCCCCACTCTGTTATACGTATTTTTACTAAGGCATCTAAGTGGCTTACTACTTCTTGTTTATCGGGTCCAATTAGCATGGTGTCATCAATATAATATATCAATGTCAAGCTCTGCAGTGGGGGTTACACCCAGAGCAGTCCCTGTATCTCTCTTGAAGGTATAGTGGGCTAATATTACTTGGGATATATATACTTATACATTATTATTATTGGCCTGGAGACAATGAGAGATGTTGGAGTGAGAAAGAATTGGCTTCATATTGGGAATCAACTGTTCCATGCACAGATATTAATTTTTTTTCCCCCGCATAGGAGATGGCTGCCTTACAGAGTTGAAAGGTTTGCTTCTGCTTCTGCTTACACAGCAATACTGAGGAATTCAGAATTTATAAGCTCCCAAACTCATCTGAGTCTGTACAAATGTGTTTATTCACTGCACCAGAATTCCATTCCTTGCCTATAGTCTCAATATATAACAATATATAGTGGTATATAGTCTCAATATAGAAACTATATTGTCTGTAATATAATATAATATAGTTTCTATATTGAGACTATAATATATACTTACATATTATGCCACTTAATGTAGTATCTATATCTAATTGGTAGAGCAACTAGTTGTTTACTTAGGTTTCCTCAAGCCATAAATTCCCTAGACTACAGGAAAGGAGGGGCTCATTCAAAACTACAAAGAGGCTTTTTGATTTTGATACATATTCCTAATTGCATGCTCATAGATTTTAATTTCTTAGAACTCCTGTGTTTGTTCTCTGGGGCCAGAGAAAGAGACTAGATGCTTCCAATATTTTAAATAATTACTGTTGTCATAACAATAAAATACCACAGCTACCTGATTTCCCTCCAGTTCCCCTTCATTCTATGGTGCCATCAGTGAAAATGTTTATAATCATGTTGCCACGATCTGCCATAAATCACTCAAGTCCCATTCTTCCTCCTTTGTAAGACCATATTCTCTGTTCCTCATAACATGTGAGCAATTTTGTGCTTGATTCCTATTGTGAGGTTCTGTTTCCTAGGGCCATTTGCAACACAAATTACTTTATATCTGCATCCCTGCATAAGATGATATATGCAAAAAGAATGATCCAAAGATATTCTACTTACAAAATATGAGTAAAAGAAACCACAAAATTCAGTACAATAATCCAGGGTAGAGGCAGTAGGGCTACTGACATTCTTAGGCAGAAAGGAATGTACAGAGGAATCCAGGACCTGAATCTAGAGGAGGAGAGTCATGAGAAGAAGGACATCTTGAAAGAAGCCATGATCTTTCATTGGAGGACATAGATCACTTGAGGTGACCTATCATAAGGAAAACAGAGGAAGAAATAATCTAACCTCACTCTGCTTTCTTCCTCCAGTCACCTGACCAGGCTCCCTTTGGCTAAAGTCAACTGAAAAGTCAGAGTGAGGGAAGACATTGATGCAGCTCCTATAAGTCAGCCACCTGGGACAGAAAGCAGAACAAAGAAAAAGAGAGAATAAAATTTGAAGAGGAAATGGAAATATGTACAGTACACATTGGCCATTCTTTCTTAAACTTAAGATTCATGTAAATGTTAGGATATGAGAGGCCCAGGTGGCTCAGCAGTTTAGCGCTGCCTTCAGCCCAGGGCCTGATCCTGGAGACCCAAGATAGAGTCCCATGTTGGGCTCCCTGCCTGGAGCCTGCTTCTCCCTCTGCTGTGTCTCTGCCTCTGTGTGTGTGTGTGTGTGTGTGTGTGTGTGTGTGTGTGTCGCTCATGAATAAATAAATAAAATCTTTAAAAAAGAGAAAAGAATATGAGAGGGACCACTAGGCAGAGACAGTAGCTATTGATGGGGAAGACACTGTTTTTCATTATCAATAGTTGGCAAGTTGATTGCTTGAGTGACTTCACAAGAGTACCTGGAGGAAAGGCAAAGAAAGGAAAGACAGTATAACGTCTGTCCAACTTGAATTCAGATACACTGATTATACCTTTACACAGAGAAGATAATGGAAGAGATGGCTTTGCAAGAGTCTCTGTGAGAGCGTATGGCACAATTAGTGTCATTTTAGATTACTATCCTCCTCCCCCCCAACCCCCCAAATCTGTTTGGATCATGATATGACTATGTCAGAATGAAGATCCAAGGAGTTCCATGTGACTTTGACAGCTTGAGGTTTTGCCATTATGGGAACATCTTACAGAGTACATAGATTTTCTCACAAAAGCATCAGCATCAGACTTGGGGTGAGGGGGGAAGTTATATCATAAAATGGCCTAATGAATAGATATTGATATTGATGAAGGACTAGACCTGAAGAACCTGGGAAGACTTTGTGAACACACATGAGAGTACTCTGGAGATTCCCAGAAAACGGAAAAGGAATTTGTTGGGGACCAAGTCACTGCATTCTACAGGAGGAGTCAAGAGCAAGAGTCAGTGAAATTTTCAACATTACTGTTACAAATTACCGATTTTCAATACACAGCCTGAAGAGACCTGAAAAAAGGCAATTGTTTTGTGCTGGTCTCAGCCTATCAGTAACCAGTGTTGTGGTTAGACTGGCCTTTGTGATTCTCACTATGATTGCAAGACTCTTCAGCAATAACCACCAGGAAGTTATGAAAAACTAAAGGTTTATTACTTACAAGACAAAGAAATTATATAACACAGCTGAGGCCATACAATGAGGTCACAGGTAGAGGGAGAGAGACAGAGCACACAGGCTTGGGGTTCTGCTTTTGTTGTCCTAGGGTTTCACAGGCTCATTTTGTATTGGTGAATTTAAAATATAAAAGCTGGGCACTGGAAGAGAAGAAACAAGTTGCCCAAATGGTCAGTTACCAAAATGAACTAAGATCTCCAAAACAAAGGAGCCTCAGTGAAGGGGAAGTGGCTGGCTCTTTATCTAGTTGTGGGGCTGGCGCTGTGTTTGTCAAAAATAGGCTTCTTTGAAATAAAATGCCTCTTCAATTAAAGCTTAAGTCAGGCACTTGCATTAACAAACAAACGAACAAACAAAACCTGTGGGGCTTCTACACCCAGCAGTTTACACTTAGAGATCAGTTTTTATGGGATTGGTTTGCTTTCCTGCATGATCAAACTTGAAATTAGTCTGATTTTCTGAAACTGTTTTCTATTATTTAACTTTATTGATAGGAATACAATCCTAGCTTAATACCTAGGAAGACTATTAGTTTGCTATTTTCAACATAAACTAATGAGAATTGTAAAAAAAAAAAAAAATTACCCTCTGGTAGTTTGTCTTTCTGGAATATAGCAAACGTAATCCCATAAAACTCTTTCTTTGAGGGCAGTTATCTTTAATGAGTTTTAAAAAGCTAACTCAGATCAGGTAATATTAAACAATGAGTAGTCTAGATTTAGGAAGAAATATTACATGGAGAATAAGGGGATGGAATATTTGGATAGTATCGTGCAAATACCTATAATATTTGTTCAACTTACGTTCCTTATAGACTTATATTTTTACTTCTCAGTTATGTTTTCATCTATCAACAAATATTTACGATCACCAATGTGCTTAGTTCTAGAGAAATCAAAGTTTCTATGACAAATTGTGTTCAAAGAGCTTACATTCTAGTGAGAGGGACAGGAGGTTGCATTGAAGGGGTAAAAGTAAAGTGTTGTATAAAGTTACATCTTTTCTAAAGAGAAAGGCGTGACTCAAATGATGTAGAAAATAAGTTTATCTTTTCACAGAATGTCGCGGAAATACAAAATAAGAAAGACCAGCCGCAAAGCCTCTGCCAGCTTTCAAGTGCAAAAGAGTGAGTCTCAGCTTAGTTAATATTTTAATTAACAGAGTTCTTGGTTGTGCGAAGAGGGATCTATAGCTAAGAAGAGGCAGAGAAAGATGAATTCTTCTTCTTTTTTTTTAATGTAGAGAGTTGAATTTCCAGGAGACATCCAATAGAAGTGGCCCAGAAAACAGACAAGTGAAGAAACACAGCATGGCAGGACCTAGAATTGATAGAGAAGTTGGCCAGAAATTCCTGGGAAAGAAGACAGGGGTCTAATATCCCACGTTAAGTTGAACTGCTGGGATATGAGCCCCTCCTTCACCCTAACATCCAGTGAAACCTTGCTACGGAGATTGAGCTCACTTCTACATCAGCAGAGTAAGGTTACTGCAACGATTTGGGATCTTTGAAGGAATATCTACAATGTTGTCACACATTCTAGAAAACCTGCTTTTCAAAGGGGAAAACCCATATAACTATTAGAGACTGAGGACTAGAGAAAAAAATCAACTTTAATTTGGCAATGCTTACGTTCTGGTATCTGAATGAGTCAGGAAGAAACATAAATTCCCACTTATTTTTTCTCCTTTCCCCTTTATTCCCTTTCACTATTTTTTTATATTCCCCAAATGAATGAGACCATATAATGTTTGTCCTTCTCCGATTGACTTATTTCACTCAGCACAATACCCTCCAGTTCCATCCACGTCGAAGCAAATGGTATTTGTCGTTTCTAATGGCTGAGGAATAATCCATTGACCACATCTTCTTTATCCATCATCTTTCAATGGACACTGAGGCTCCTTCCACAGTTTGGCTATTGTGGACATTGCTGCTAGAAACATCAGGGTGCAGGTGTCCTGGCGTTTCACTGCAACTGTATCTTTGGGGTAAATCCCCAGCAGTGCAGTTGCTGGGTCGTAGGGCAGGTCTATTTTTGACTCTTTGAGGAACCTCCACACAGTTTTCCAGAGTGGCTGCACCAGTTCACATTCCCACCAACAGTGTAAGAGGGTTCCCCTTTCTCCGCATCCTCTCTAACATTTGTGGTTTCCTGCCTTGCTAATTTTCCCCCATTCTCACTGGTGTGAGGTGGTATCTGAAAGGGAGACAGAACATAAGAGACTCCTAACTCTGGGAAACGAACTAGGGGTGGTGGAAAGGGAGGTGGGTGGGGGGTGGGGGTGACTGGGTGGCGGGTACTGAGGTGGGCACTTGACGGGATGAGCACTGGGTGTTATTCTGTATGTTGACAAATTGAACACCAATAAAAAATAAATTTATTTAAAAAAAGAAACATAAGTTCCCTTTTCTAAAAAAGAGTAAATTGTTTGCTAGATCTGTAATACAAATAATAACAAAAATTCCAGCACCAACTACCTTAAAAATAAGATAAATGGGGATCCCTGGGTGGCGCAGCGGTTTGGCGCCTGCCTTTGGCCCAGGGCGCGATCCTGGAGACCCGGGATCGAATCCCACATCGGGCTCCCGGTGCATGGAGCCTGCTTCTCCCTCTGCCTGTGTCTCTGCCTCTCTCTCTCTCTCTCTCTGTGACTATCATAAATAAAATAAAAAAAAAATTAAAAAAAAAAAAGATAAATGTATTAATTCATAGAACTTAAACCCCAGAGTTATAGTCGGATTTGGTTGGTCCAATCACTCTGACCATCTTTTGACCAGAAAAGATGGAGATTATTTCTTCTTATGGTTGTAGCAACTGGTATTTTCTCCAGCTGGAAGAAAGCACTTTGGTTGCAGTCTTCCAACAAGATGTCCTAAAGGTTGTCCAAACTGGCTTGCGAAGGGCACATGTCCAGTTTTAACCCAGCACCTTTGTCCAGGAGAGAAGATATGCAGCAGTTGGAGTTGGGACCACTCAGCAGGAAGGCCAGGAGTTAATGGAATGTGTGGGTACTCTTAACAATGGGGAGGAGGGAGACAAATGCTTAGCAGCAAGACAAGCACGTCTACTTGAGTAGATAGACATGGAAAAAATAATGCTAATTCTAATAAAGGATAAATTCTATGACTTTATAGACAGAAATGCTTTCTCTAATCTTAGAGACCTTTAAATTGATTTGATCACTTACATATAATTTGCTAGGAGTGTAGCATTCTACTTATTTCAAAGACCATTGCTTAAACGTTGTATAAACTCTGGTAAAACTGGCTTGGAATAACAGCGTTTGCTACTATATATACTGCTTGAGAGAATTTCAAGGTTATGAAAGTAGTTTGAGGCCCAAATAAACTTTAAACTGCACTGAATGCCCCCTCTGTTTTCAGCAGTTTTATAACATCATAAATATTTTTGTGTCTGATACTGCTAATGAGTTCCATAAAAGAATTTTTAGCCCACAAACATCCTTATTCAGCACTCTCTTTTTGGCAACAATAATTAGGTTTCTTACCTGACTGTGCTAAAATACATCATGGTCGGATAGCTATTTTAAAAAATTAAAATAAACAAACTTGTATCGTGTCATAACAAAAAAGACAACACTTTTGTTTTAGTTGTTCAGTTGTTTTCTGTTTGTTTGCTTGCTTCCTCCAGCTCCAGCTTTAAAATGCACACTGGTGCACCACAAATGACCAATCTTTGGCATTCTAGATCGTGTATGGATAAATGCAAAAATCTGTCACTGGTAGTATCCCAGTTAGACGTTGGTATTTTAACACTGGGGAGAGGACAAGCAACTAAAACAGAAATTTTGTCCTTTTTATGACACAATATAATTTTGTGAGTTTACTTGCTTTTCCGTTATGATAAAGTCAAGGTGCTGGAAGAAGGCTAAGGTGAACTAGAATAAAATTTACAGAACCCAAGTTTCTCCATAGGTTAGTAAGAGAATTTGGGTCTAATGGAGGCACGTATGGATATGGCATTCTTGAAGTGGTGTTTTTGTATTTCCTATTTGATATATTTGGTGTATAAATCTCACAGAAGCTATTAAAAATTTAGCAATGTCTCAAAACGGTTTTATAAGTTGCCCCAAGAATATGAACAACTAATCTTAATTATTGTCAAATGGAATGATGGGCAGGATGACCTCCAGGCTCTTACATCTCATTGTAGAACCATGAGTTTATTATTCAGAATAACACTTTTGTTTTCACATTAGTGTGTATAACTCTATTACATAAAGGATTAATATCAATTTACTTCATCTATCTTCCTAATATATAAAAGATATTGCATGCCGTAAGTTCTAAAATAGTTACCTTTATTAAGTACTTGCTATGTGCCAGATACTAGATGTTAAACATTTTGCCTCATTTTATCTCCTTTGTAAACCTTATTGGGCACGTTGTTATTTTAAAGAAGAACAAACTGGGCCTTGGAAATTCAAGGAACCCTGAACTACTAAGCAATAGACCCAGGATGTAAACACAGGTCATATCTAACTCCAAGAACCATGCGTGATCCACTGTTCGATGAGGCAAAAACATAATAAAATCATAGTAATGAGGAATAAGAGGTGATTTCCAATTTCTGCATTGTGTATGCAAGCTCCCACACAGACCAGCCTTCACATATACTTCTTTCTACTATTTCATTCATCATTAACTTGTTCACCTCATATTAGTGGAATTCCTCCTCGGTGCCGTCAAATGCACTGCAGGAAATAAAATGGTAAACAAGTCAGATAAGGTCCCTGTTCTTGTGAGAACTTTATTTCAGTTTTTCTTATCATTAGAGATACCAACAATAACAAGTTAATATAGAAGTTTACAAAAGAGGAGCACCTGGGTGGCTCAGGAGTTGAGCGTCCGCCTTCAGCTCAGGTTGTGATACTGGCGTCCTGGGATCTGTTTCCACATCAGGCTCCCTGCATGGAGCCTGCTTCTCCCTCTGTCTGTGTCTCTGCCTCTCTCTGTCTCTCATGAATAAATTTTTAAAAGATTTTTAAAGTTTACAAAATAGCTATAGGTTGTGATAAGTAACAACAACAAAAAACTCAATAGACACAGTATGATCAAAGAAAGAACTGTCTTTCAAAGATTGGTTACCAGAGACGCCAAGCTGAAGCTGTTCTATGAAGAAGCAGAAGGAAGAACTGCATCTTTCAATATACTCACTTCCAAATTCAATTCAGTGTTCATGCAATTCAAAAGAGTGAAAGGCACACTCCAAGTAAACTGATGATCATTTCAGGATATCCCATTGATCATGCATATAACAAGATAATGTGCTCTTTCTTTCTGACCATATAGCTGTAGGATCCCTGTAAAACTCCCTAATGAAAATAGAAAACGTAGGTGTACCCTCACTTGTGCAGAGAACATAGCGCAGCTTTCATCTGATTTACATGTAAGATTCTCTGGGCAGTGAAAGTGGGAGTTTGAGTGTTTGAAAGGACCAGTTAGGTATTATTTATTGTTGTTTTATATTGAGGTTAAGAACTTAAACATTTCAGGGTTATTTGTGCTTTTTCTAAAGCGTGTTGTAGAGAATTTGGATCCTGCATCTGCATTCAGCAGGAAAGATGCCATGACATGCACAATGACAGCAGTGAGTGACCGCAGTGGAAGTCAGAAGAGAACCTGGCGACAAAACATAACCCATTTGCCATCCCGTCCCTAAGACATAAACGTCTCTGCCCCCAGAGGAATGATAAAAATTGGGTATAGTTAGGTACCTTAAGTCAGATTTCCTAGAAGTAGAACCTGGGCCAAGGATTCAAATATAAGTGATTTATGAAGTACTCCCAGGAGAAACTAGGAGGGGAATAAAAGCCAGAGAGGGATAAGGAACAAGCCACGGAGCATATATGATACTTCAGGTGAAGTTTCAGATTCAGTCGGAACCCTTGGGGAGCTCAAGAACAGAAGTTCCACTTGAGAGTGACATATCTGGATTTCTGTCCCTGGCATTAGGAGGCTGCCCTGACTCAGGAAGAGATGCGAATTCCAGGCACTTGGGGCTCACCAGGGCACCTCGATATTCTAGAGCCATCCTCTAGAGACCCATCATCATCAGTCACGATTTGTGCTTAGAAAATACATCAAAACTGTAGGATGGATGCAAGGAACTGGTAAAAACAAAAACAAAAACAAAAACAAAAAACAAACAAACAAACAAATCTAGAGGGATCTGGCAAATGCAAAAGTAGGATCTGCAATGCTGCTTACCCAATTCTTCAGTAAATAGCAGTGACCTGGAGATCAATATAGGGGCCAGTGTGGAAAAGGGTTTAACAATGAGGTAAAGCTCCTGGACTAAGATGGCAGCGCACATGCCAAAGCCCAAAGAGCCCAGAGCTCAAGACAGAGTCACCCCCAGGGGGATAGGAATGGCTCTATGGGGGGAAAGGGTGTATTCTCAAGGGCTCAAGGTTGAAATGTGGTGGGTAAAGAAAATTAAGGTAGAGAGGAAATTATGGCTGGGTAGATTATTCTGTGGCCTCCTTGCCTGTAACTATGCACCTACCTATGGGGTAAGTGTTATGTGTGAACGAGACACAGGGACGACCCTCACAAAGGATGTAAATTCAGTTTGTCTTTGGCCAATTTAAACCAGCCAAGATAAGCAGGGACTTGGGAATTACCTGAGCTCTCCTCAGTAGTTAGCATTAAGCAAGATTAAAAACAAAACAAAACAAAAAAACAAAAAACAAAAAAATACCACCCTGAAGGGCAGTAAATTCTCATTGCTTTGATTAAGGAATGGTTGAAGTGAGAATTTTGATTCCCACTAATCGCCATGGGAATGACCCTGTCTAGCCAGTATATTAGGCAGGAACTTGAGGTGAAGAGCAGATTGTTAAGGACTCCATGTGATGAGCCCTTCGATTTATTCGATTTACTTGCTATGTAAAGGCAAAAAATCAACTTTCTCCTCTAGGAATCCTATTGCTTCCTAATCACAAAGTCGCCAGAAGGAAATCTGAATTGGCCTGGGCTCTGAGCAGAAACAAGCATTAAGAGTTACAGACAGTGGTGTCATAAGCAATCCCATCGAACTTTTAGCACTTGGCTGCTCAGACGATATTAGAGGTATACCTGCAGCCACAATATACTGAGACTAGACCTTTGGCATAATTTGAATTAAGGCTACCCCGCTGAGGCCTCAGGGGTGTTGGATCTGAGGACTCCCTGAGACTGCTGCTAACTCTAGCTTACCTGAAAGTGTTGGCCTCTTATGGGATGCTATTAAAATTCTACCCACCAGAGAAGGGCCAAATAAATCTAAGGCCAGAAATTTCTGTGATGAATTATGTGATGTCATAGAAGCATTCTAATAGAATTAACTCTTCTAACAATATTCCAATTGGGAGAGAATAGCACAGCGACGTTCACTCAAAAAGTAGACTTTAAGGAGTGCGTGGGTGGCTCAGTCAGTTGAGTGGCTGACTCTTGGTTTTGACTCAGGACATGATCTCGAGGTCCTGGGATAGAGCCCGGAGTCAGGCTCTGTGCTCCGAATGAAGTCTGCCTCTCCCTCTCCCTCTGCTCCTCTCCATTCACTCTCTTTCTCCCTCTCTCTCAAATAAATAAATAAAATCTTGTAAAAATTGAAGTTTAAAGACAGTACAAGGTGGGGGGATTTCCGTGGGCTATTCCACACGTATGAGTAGATTTCCTTACTTTCCATAGACCTTACGATCTCTGAGGAACTCCTTGTCCCCATTACTGTCTTCCTGGTCACTAGCAGGAGTTCTCATATTTAGGACATTTTCAATCCTAGGGAGTTCGCAATCTTAGAGCCATAATGCTGTTTGGAAATCAGCCATGATATGCCCAGCAGACAGTAAAACTTTGATGGAAGCAAGCAAGGGCAAGTTCATATACATAATGAATAGAACTGAGAAATGTTTAATTAAAAGCAGAAGAGGAATCAGGCTCAGGTCCTCTAAAGAGTGTTTGAGTATTTATAGACCTGGGTTGTAGCCAGACTTTTGCTATATGGTCAAGCATATAGACTGAATAATAAAATGAACAATCTAGATGACTGAACAATAAAAAAGAGCCCTGCATATGGAGAATTCAGTTACAAAATCATCTGTGGGGATTTAGAGGGAGAACTAAATTGGTCAATATAGATGCTCACCAATAAAATACTGTTGCCAGCTAAGAGGGGGATTAGAAAATTAGGATAGATCCCTAGCTAGCTCATAACTTTCTGAACAAGAAGACATGTGGGTGTTCAGGCCACGTACTCATGAACTGAGAGATGTCATGTCCTCTGGCACATAGTGAGATGGCTAATGTAATAAGAAACTGTGCCTAATGGCAATTGGAAATGAATCGATGCTTGAAAATCTGATAACACTGGATTTCAACCAGCAGCCCTAGGGGTCTAGAAATGGTTTTGACTGGGATTGACACAGATTCGACTCTAGGCTTTTCTTTTCTCTTTTTTTTTCTCTTTATTTAGAGAATATCCTTTTTTTAAAAAAATTTTTTTTAATTGTGGTAAAATACACCCAACAACATTTGCTATCCTAACCATTTTTAAATGTTCAGTGGTATTAAATACATTCACAATGCTGTGCTACCGTCAGCACCATATATCCTTATTCTTTCTTACAAAACTAATCATTTACTGAGTAAACAGTAACTCCCCATTCCCTCTCCTCCAGCCCCTGGCAACCACCATTCTACTTTTTGTCTCTGATTTTGACTACTCTAAGTATCTCCTATAACCAAAATCATACAGTATTTGTCTATGAAAATAGACAAATTTTCATAGACAAATCATATTGGTGACTGGCTTATTTCACTTAGTATAATTTATCAAGATTCATTCATTCTTTAGAAAGCATCAGAATTTCCTTCTTTTTAAAGGTTGAATAATATTCCATAGTAAATATATAACACATTTTGCTTCTCTATTCATCTGTCAATGGATACTTGGGCTGCTTCCACATTGTAGCTATTGTGAATAATGCTGCTATGAACATGGGTTTACAAATATATCTTTGTGACCCTGCTTTCAATTATTTTGGGTATGTGCCCAGAAATGAAATTACTGCATTATATACTAATTCTATTTTAAGTTTTTGGAGAACTGCCATGCTGTTTTCCATGGCTATACCATTTAAGTTCCCACCAACAATGCTGCACAAGGGTTTCAATTTTTCCACATCCTCATGCACTTGTTATTTTACTTTTTTTAATAGTAGCCATACTAATGGACATGAGATATGTCACCATGTGTTTTGATTTGCATTTCCTTAGTAATTAGTGAGACTGAGCATATTTTCATGTGTTTATTGCCCTTTGTGTAAAAAAGGTTTGGAACAATAAATTTTCTACCATTTTGGCCCTTCTGGATAAGTAAGCATTTAACTGCTATCAATAAGCAAAAATGGAAAAAGAAAACTAATGTTTTTTTTTATCTTTATTTTATTTTTATTTATTTATGATAGTCACAGAGAGAGAGAGAGGCAGAGACACAGCAGAGGGAGAAGCAGGCTCCATGCACCGGGAGCCCGACATGGGATTCGACCCCGGGTCTCCAGGATCACGCCCTGGGCCAAAGGCAGGCGCCAAACCACTGCGCCACCCAGGGATCCCGAGAAAACTAATGTTATAAGCATATTTTAAATTTCTAATTGGTATAGACAATGAAAATAGTTATTATTCAATATAGTTAAAAGGAAGCACTTTGAAAGTTTGGGTTCAATGTTTAAACAACTCAATCCTCAGCCCAGTGTGTGACTAGGACATTTGAGCTAAAAACAACTGATCATGAAGGGAGATAAATGGAAACAAGGGGAAACAATAACAAATGGAATAGGAATTCATAAGTGATTCACAATCCCAGGAAGGAATGCTATTTCCACAAGAGTGTCTATTCTTCCCAAATGCTCTCATACCTGGCACTGACTAATGGCTAATGTGGGGGGAAAATCTTGAACTTATTTTTTTTTTTTTAGAGAAGTGGAATTGGACTCTTGCTAATATATGAGCTCTGCCAATGAACTCCACCTGAAAAATTAAGGGAAAACAGGTGACACAGAGCACCCTGATAACTCAAATTACCTGTGGTTAACTCCAGATATCATTCAGTTTACAGTTTTTAGCATATAAGGCCTTGAGTAATTGAATAATAACTCTAATAGAACTCCACACTTGTCACCAATGATGACAGAGGGCTGGCATTCTTACCCAGGAATGACTTTTAGATATTCTAATCATATGGAATCTGATGTATTTAGCGTTTAGTTCCAGGAATGCTAGAGGGTTAGAGTAGTGGGCTGTATTTATGAGGACACTGTGGTAAGCCTCAGTTACGGCCAGATGTTACTAAACAACTTGTGGCCTTTATTGTTTTCTTTAATTGTTAAGCTCCATGAGTAAAAAGGATATTGTCATCTCTGTGATGCAACTAATTAGAATTAAAAAGATAAAGGAGCAATATGCTATCCATAGAGGAAAAGATGGGCAGTGTTACACCTGACCCCTTTATGTCAGGCTCTGTGAAAAGCTGCACCGTAAATGAAATATGGTTATGCCCCACCAGTTGAGATCCACAATTTACTGAATGAAGGCCTCCACTCTCCATCATAGTTGCTGAAACGTGGCTTCTGTTAGGAAGAAATGAGAATTATATTGCAAATTTGCTGACTTAAATATAACAGATACTTACAAATGATGTGCGAAATACACCCTTTCTTTATCTGCTATAGTTTTATAAGCAACAAAGGATCTGTAGGCTAATAGGGAGAATTAAATAAAACCAAACTTATTGTAGATGATGACTTCCAGAATGAGAAAATATTTTGAGAAGCAGATTTGAAAAGCCAAGTGAGAGAATAACTTTTGTAAAAATTACCAGAAAAAAATAAATGAGTTTTTCCTTAAAAATTAAAAATGTATCTGCATTTTTTAAAATTTGAAATGAATATAGCTCCTGTAGTTAAAATTGTCGGTAAAAAAATATCAAAGGACTGTGAAATGATACGGTCTCACTTAGCGTGCTTCTTATGGAAAATTCCTCCTACACACTAAATGGTTTAAAACGCTGATCAAAGGGTCTTAGAAATTTTATTACCTAATATAAAATAGTCCATAAAATGAAACATGAATTTTTTTGAGAAGTTTCTGAGAAGTATGTGTCAAGGAGATCTTGACCAAGGTTAGAGAGTAGACTGAGAAGGAAAGCAGAAGACCTACAATAGATACTTTCCAATATGGTGAATGTGCCAAAAAAAAAAAAAAAAAAAAGACAAATCAAATCTCCCTATAAACATAAGAGTGGCAAATCACCTTGAAAACACATTAGTAGCAAGAGTTCTAACCTATGAAATGTTTTTAGGAAGATGTACCTGGTGAGTCTAGAAATCATCTTGATTAACAAATCCAAAATGTATGAATTGCATCACTCTCTGGAATGTGTAATGTAAGCTATTCAACTATTATAAAAGGGAAATGATTCATGACTAAATAAGCTTCCTTCTGTGTATATTATGTGGCCATGTACTTTACTGAGAGATCTTTTACGTTAAAAGCTGGTCCAGTGTACATCCTAATGCATCAAGCAAGAAAATACCGGGGATCCCTGGGTGGCTCAGCGGTTTAGTGCCTGCCTTCGGCCCAGGGCGTGATCCTGGAGATCCAGGATCGAGTCCCACGTCGGGCTCCCTGCATGGAGCCTGCTTCTTCCTCTGCCTGTGTCTCTACCTCTCTCTCTCTCTCTTTCTCTCTCTCTCTCTCTCTGTGTCTCTCATGAATAAATAAAATCTTAAAAAAAAAAGAAAGAAAATACCATTTTTGAAGGTAACCTTGAACTGCTTCTTAGTGATTTTGTGATTACTTCTATCATTGAAAATATTAGTAAACTTGATGCTGGGTAATTTTGAAAGCAAAGAAATTAAGAAGACTATAGGAATTTCAGAAAAAGGGAGTAAGAAAAGATGGTGAAGTTGTCATTTAAAAAAAAAAATTTCCCCAAGCTAAGAGACACATCTCTTAAGGAATCCACTAGCTGTTGAGAAGAACTAAGAAAAAAAGGATATGTAGTCAAAATATAGACTGTGAAAGGAAAAGAATATTCTAAAGTCTATAAGTAAGAAAAGCTAGATTACCTACCAAAACAAAACAAAGTAACAACAACAACAACAACAACAACAACAAAGACCCAGATTCTTATCATCCTCTAAGGTGGAAGGGAAAGCATTTGGGGAACAAAAGCCACAAAGAGCAATCAGCAGCCTTACACTGAGTTGGGCCTCCTGGCAAGGGTTAGGGGGCAACTCCATCCTGGCAAAGACACCTGAGAACGCAACAGACCCCTCTTCCAGAAGACCAGCAGGAATATCCGGCTAATACCAAGTTTACTGATCACACAGAACTGAAAAATTCCAGTGTTAGGGGAAAATAGTATATAGAATTCAATTATTTTCTCACGATTCTTTAGTCTTTCAGTTTTTTTCTTTTTCTTTTTCCCTTTTCAACTAGTTTCTTATTTTATAAATTCTTTTTTAATGTTTTTTTTTAATTTTCATTTTTATGTTTACTATATATATTCTTCATTTTTCACTTCCTTTCATTGTATTCAATTTTATTTTTGTATATATGTAAGTTTTATCTTTTTTCTTTGCAATTTTGAGATCTAGTTTTTTCTAACAAACAGACCAAAACACACATAAGGCCTAGTATTTTATTCTATTCTGTCCACCTGTTTGATTATATTCAGTTTTTTCCCCCTTTTTTTTTTTTCTTTTTGGTTTCTGATCTCTTCTGATTTGTTTAGCTCATATTTTTCAGGGCTTGTGGTTGATATTTTTGTATTTGTTCTCTCATTCACCTCCTTTTCTCTGGACAAAATGACAAGACAGAAAAGCTCACCCCAGAAAAAAAGAACAAGAGGCAGTACTTCCTTAAGTCCAGAGACTTAAGCTGGATACAAGTAAGACGTCAGAGTTAGAATTCAGAATAACAATTATAATGAGACTAGCTGGGCTTGGGAAAAGCAGAAAAGACACTGGAGAATCCCTTTCTGGAGAAATAAAAGAACTAAAATCTAATTGGGTCAAAATAAAAAAGGATATTACTGAGATGGAATAAAAAATGAAGGCTCTAACTAGTAGGATAAATGAGGCAGAAGAAAGAATCAGTGATATTGAAGATAAAATTATGGAGAATAAAGAAAATGAGAAAAAAAAGATATGAACAACTATTGGATCATGACGGGAGGATTTGAGTGATCAGTGATACCATAAAGCAAAATAATATTAGAATAACTGGAGTCCCAGAGGAAGAGGAAAGGGAGGTAGAAGGTATATTGGAGCAAATCAAAGCAGAGAACTGCCCTAATCTTGGGAAGGATACAGGCATTCAAGTCCAGGAGGCACAGAAAACATCCTAAAAGTAAATAGCAATAATCGCGCCTCGGATAAACCTCATTGGCTACGATACTGCCACTGCGCAAAGCTCCTAAAAGTAAATAAAAATAGGTCAACACCTTGACATATAATAGTGAAGCTTGTAAATTTCAGAAACAAAGAGAAAGTCCCAAAAGCAACTCAGACAAGAGATTTTTAACCTACAGAGGTAGAAACATAAGGCTGGTAACAGACTTATCCACAAAGACCTGGCAGGCCAGAAAGGACTGGCATGATATATTCAGAGTGCTAAATGAGAAAAATATGCAGCTAAAGTACTTTATCCAGCAAGGCTGTCATTCAGAATAGAAGGAGAGATAAAGAGCTTCTGGGACAAACAGAAATCAAAAGAATTTGTGGTCACTAAATGAGCCCTGCAAGAAATAGTAAAGAGGATTCTTTAAGCAAAGAGAGAGCACCAAAGTAACATAGATCAGAAAGGAACAGAGACAATAAATAGAAACAGTGACTTTATAGGTAATACAATGGCATTAAATTCATATCTTTCAATAGTTACTCTGGATGTAAATGGAGTAATTGAGTGGATGTAAATGATCCACTCAAAAGACATAGTGTATTAGATTGGATAAAGAAGCAAGACCCATTCATAGGCTGTCTATAAGAAACTTATTTTAGAACCAAAGCCATGTCCAGATTGAAAGTGACGGGGTGGAGAACCATTTATCATGCTAATGGACATCAAAAGAAAGCTAGGGTAGCAATCCTTATATCTAAGACAAAATAGATTTTAAACCAAAGAATGTAATTAGAGATGAAGACCACCACTATAAGGGTCTATCCAACAAGAAGATCTAACAATTGTAAATATTTATGCCCCTAACACAGGAGCACCCAACTATATAAATCAATTAATAACAAAATTAAAGAAATATATTGATAATAATAAAACAATAGCAGAGGACTTTAACACCCCACTTACAGCAATGGACATATCATATATGCAGAAGATCAATAAGGAAACAAGGGCTTTGAATGACACACTGGACTAGGTGGACTTCACAGATATATTCAAAGTATTACATCCTAAAGCAATGGAAAATACATTCCTCTTGAGTGTTTATGGAACATTCTCCAAAATAGATCACAAACTGGGTCATAAATCTGGTTTCAACTGGTACCAAAATATTGGAATTATTCCCTGCATATTTTCAGGCTCCCATGCTTTAAAACTTGAACTCATCACAAGAGGAAATTTGGAAGTAAAGCAAATACCCAGAGGTTAAAGAGCATCTTATTAAAGAATGAATAGGTCCACCAGAAAATTAAAGAAGAATTAAACTTTCATGGAAATAAATGAAAATGAAAGCACATTTGTTCAAAATCTTTGGGATGTACCAAAAGCAGTCCTAATAGGGAAGTACATAGCAATGTAAGTCTTTATCAAGAAATAAGAAAGGCCTCAAATAAAAAACCTAATCTTACACCTAAAGGAGCTAGAGAAAGAGCAGCAAATAAAGCCTAAACCCAGCAGAAGAAGAGAATTAATAAAGATTAAAGCAGAAATCAGTGAAATAGAAACCAAAAGAACAGTAGAACAGATCAACAAAACTAGAAGATGCTTCTTTGAAAGAATTAATAAGATCAATAGACCCCCAGCCAGACTTATCAAGAAGTGAATGGAAAGGACCCAAATTAACAAAATCATGAATGAAAGAAGAGAGATCATGACTAACACCAAAGAAATGCAAACAACTATAAGAATATACTATGAGCAACTATATGCCAACAAATTAGGCAATTTGGAAGAAATGGATGCATTCCTGGAAACGTATAAACTACCGAAACTTAAATAGGAAGGAATAGAAAACCTGAACAGACCCATAACCAGCAAGGAAATTGAAGCAGTAATAAAAAATCTCCTGATAAATAGGAATCCAAGGCTGGATGGCTCCTCAAGGCAATTTTACCAAACAGTGAAAGAAGAACTAATACCATTCTTCTCAAGCTGTTTCAAAAACTAGAGAAAGAAAACTTCCAAACTCTTTCTATGAGATCAGCATTACCTTGATCTCAAACCATAAAAAGATCCCACCAAGGATCTTTGGACCAAGGAGGAGAATTATGGACCAATATCCCTGATGGACATGGATGTAAAAATTCTCACCAAGATAGCCAATAGGATACAACAGTACATTAAAAGAATTATTCGCCATGACCAAGTAGGGTTTATTTCTGGGCAGCAAGAGTGGTTCAACATTTACAAATCAATCAATGTCATACACTACATTAATAAAAGAAGGGACAAGAACCATATGATCCTCTCAAAAGATACAGAAAAAGCATTTGACAAAGTACAGCATTCTTTCATAATTAAAACTCTTTCATAATTAAAATGTAGGGATGGAGGGAACATACCTCAGTATCATAAATGCTGTACACAAAAAGTCCACAGCAAATATCATTGTTAATGGGGAAACATTTTTGAGAGCTTTCCCCTTAAGGTCAGATACACAACAGGGATGTCCATTCTCAGCACTGTTGTTCAACATAGTACTGCAAGTCCTAGGCTCAGCAATCAGACAACAAAAAGAAATAAAAGGAATCCAAATAGTCAAAGAAGAAGTCAATTTTCACTCTTTGCAGATGACATGACACTGTACGTGAAAAACCCAAAAAACTCTATCCCAAAAGTGCTAGAACTACAGGTATTCTGCAAGGTGGCAGGATATAAAAAGACCCTGAATAGCCAGGGGAATATTAAAAAAGAAAACCAGAGCCGGGGCTTCACAATGCCGGATGTCAAGTTGTACTACAAAGCTGTGGTCATCAAGACAGTGTGGTACTGGCACAAAAACAGACACATAGATCAATGGGACAGAATAGAGAATCCAGAAGTGGACCCTCAACTCTATGGTCAACTAATATTCGACAAAGCAGGAAAGACTATACACTGGAAAAAAGTCTCTTCAATAAATGGTGCTGGGAAAATTGGACAGCCACGTGCAGAAGAATGAAACTAGACCATTCTCCTACACCAGACAAAAAGATAAACTCAAAATGGATGAAAGATCTAAATGTGAGACAAGAATCCATTAGAATTCTAGAGGAGAACACAGGCAACACCTTTTGAACTTGGCCGCAGCAACTTCTTGCAAGATACATCTATGAAGGCAAAGGAAACAAAAGCAAAAATGAACTATTTTTACTTAAGATAAAAAGCTTCTGCATAGCAAAAGAAACAGTCAACAAAACTAAAAGACAACCTACAGAATGGGAGAGGATATTTGCAAATGACGTATCAGATAAAGGGCTAGTTTCCAAGATCTATAAAGAACTTATTAAACTCAACACCAAAGAAACAAACAATCCAATCATGAAATGGGCAAAAGACATGAACAGAAATCTCACAGAGGAAGACATAGACATGGCCAACATGCACATGAGAAAATGCTCCGCATCACTTGCCATCAGGGAAATACAAATCAAAACCACCATGAGATACCACCTCACACCAGTGAGAATGGGGAACATTAACAAGATAGGAAACCACAAATGTTGGAGAGGATGTGGAGAAAGGGGAACCCTCCTGCACTGTTGGTGGGAATGGGAACTGGTGCAGCCACTCTGGAAAACTGTGTGGAGGTTCCTCAAAGAGTTAAAAATAGATCTGCCCTACGACCCAGCAATTGCACTGCTGGGGATTTACCCCAAAGACTCAGATGCAGTGAAACGCCGGACACCTGCACCCCAATGTTTATAGCCACAAGGTCCACAATAGCCAAACTGTGGAAGGAGCCTCGGTGTCCATCGACAGATGATGGATAAAGAAGATGTGGTTTATGTATAAAATGGAATATTCCTCAGCCATTAGAAATGACAAATACCCACCATTTGCTTCGATGTGGATGGAACTGGAGGGTATTATGCTGAGTGAAATAAGTCAATCGGAGAAGGACAAACATTATATGGTCTCATTCATTTGGGGAATATAAAAAATAGTGAAAGGGAATAAAGGCGAAAGGAGAGAAAATGAGTGAAATATCAGTGAGGGCGACAAAACATGAGAGACACCTAATTCTGGGAAACGAGCAAGGGGTAGTGGAAAGGGAGGTGGGCGGGTGGTGGGGGTGACTGGGTGATGGGCACTGAGGGGGGCACTTGATGGGATGAGCATTGGGTGTTATGCTATATGTTGGCAAATTGAACTCCAATAAAAAAAGTGGCAGGATATAAAATTAATGCACAGAAATTAATAAAGCCTTAAAGTATAGAAAGCCAAATCAAAAGAAATACATGGAAAATGACAATTTTTAATAATTTTCTCACAGATTATACTAATCAGCCACATATAGTAAGATAAGAAATCAACAGTGAAATGATGGTCAAAAAATAGATATTCCTAACAAAGTGATAGCCAAATATCCTGTGAATCCAGATAGTAGAAGCCACACTCCTAAATAATTTAAGATCACAGAAAAAATTAGATAGGAACTTAAAAGCCTTTATATATACACCTCAACAAAAAACGCACATAAAAGTGTGTGCCATGCAGCAGTGGTTGCTGATGAATTTGTAGCTTTAGATACATTTATTTGAAAATAAGAATAGTTGAGAAAACAAGGACTGAGCATTTGAGTCAAGAAGTTTAGGAAAGAGCATCAAAATAGATCCAAACAAAATCGAAGAAAGGAAATACTGAAGCTAAAAATAGAAATTAATGAAGCAGTACACACACATATAAAATAAATCACACAGTATTGATCAATAAAGAAGTAAACTAATTCTCTGATAAGGCTAACAGAATTGAAAACCTGTATAAATGCAATTAAGAAAAGAGACAACATGAGTAAATAAAATTAAGATAAAAAGCAATACAGATTACAACAGATATTTTAGACACCACAACACACTATTTCATGCAAAATCATCGGTAACTTAACAACCTAAATGCAATAGATAATATCCTGGAGAAAATATAAATTATCAAAATTTATCTAACAAGGAAAAAGCCTGAATAGAGCAATACTTTTTTTTTTCAAATGCACTCAGATTCATAAATGTCTCCCAATGTACCCTCAATAGCATAAGACTGGATCTGTTTTATGAGATTTCTAGAAAAACTCAAAGAATCATTCATTCTGGGACCTATTTAATTTCTTCCAGAGTCTAGAAAGAAAAAGGAAGATACTCAACTCACTTTATGATACTACAGTAAACTTGATGCATAAACAGAATATGGATGACTTAAGAATATGATTTTTATCTTGACCAATATCATATATAAATACAGATATAGCAATTTTATATAACTCTTAAAAGGCCATATTAAATATAAAAGCTATATGCTAAAAATACTGCACCACAAACAAAAACAGCTTATCTCAGGAACACAGGTATTATTGTAAGTTAGAAAATCTTTTAACCCAGTAACAACATAATAGTTTATATAATAAAAATAAAAATATAATCATGTCAATAGTTGTAAATTGAGACAATGAGTATATTCAGCACGTTAGCTGGGTAAATTGCTAACTGTTAAATCCTGACTGTATCACTTGCTGAATGGGGGATGGAAATAAGATTTTTTGTACAGTCATGGCAGATGTGTAAATTGATATAGCTACCCTAAGGAAAGATTTTGCATTTTAAATTAATTTTTTAACTGTACAGATATTCTCCCTATAGCTGTCTACTACACAAAGTCATTCTCACATAAATACTAGGGTATGTACACAAGGATGCTTATTTCAGCTATTTGAAGTGATGAAAAATTTGAATCAACATAAATATTCTTAATTAAATGTGATACATACATATGAATGAATAACCTGGTTATGTATGTGAATAGCATTAAAACAACCTAATGTAAAAATAAATAAAAATAAATAAATAAAAACCTAATGTCATGAGTAATACATTTAGTTACGTATCATTTATGTAGATTTAAAAACACTGATGTGTATATTTTTCCTTTGAAATATTATAAAATAATTTTTGGAAAAATACAAACTAACTGATAATCATACCTGCCTCCCGGTATAACTGCAGAGGATCAAGATAAATAATTGGAAGTGGTGACTATTTCAGGTTTATCCTTTAGGGTCTGTTAATCTTAAAAATGAAACTGCCAGTTATTTCACCAGCAAAAATGGGTTCATCTGGCAGTAGCAGAACATTGCAATTCAGGACAAACAAGCCATGGACAAATCTGGAGAACAAAGGAAAAGTATGCTCTTTATAGAGGAAGGTGATTATTATAGAAGGTCTATTATAAACAAAAAATAAACGTGTGGTTTGTATTATAAACATCACAGGAGGGCTGTTATAAACCAAAAAGTCCGCTGGAGAAATTGGAAGTTTGAAATATAGTGACTTTTCATTGGCTGAGTTGTGACCATCTCTCATTGGTTAGGTCATTTCTGGGGGAGAAGCAAGACCTTTCTTCCTCCTATTGAGTAAGGAGTAGCTCAAGCACTGTCAACTGCAAGGTATGTCTCTTCATGTTGGGTCTGCAAGTGAAAACAAGTGGGCCCCAGAGTCTCCCTTTCAGGCCTCCCAACTCCTTTTCGTGAGGTTTCTTTTTATTAATTTTCATAATTCTAAATAAAAGAACAAATAAGACAAAGTATTCATGTGACTTATTAATAAAATGAATTTAAAAATTTAAATCAAATATGCCAGAAAGTAAAGTGAGTTAACTCTTAGTGTTAGAATATAGGTAATTTTATATATATATATTTTTTTTACCTTTTTCTGATTTTTTTTTTCTGTTCCCACTGATACCCCTTTCTCTCAATCTCTCTTTCATAGATACACACACATACATTTAAAATCATAATAAAAAAAAGATAGTTCACACTTCAAAAAAAAGGGGTTAAAATAAAAAACAAAAGAAAGGGGTTTTGTATAGTGCAGTGGTGTGCAATAGTGTGAATGTTTGTGCCCTCCCAGTCCATATGTTGAAATGTTGAAATCCTAATTGCAGAGTGATGGTGTTTGGAGTTTAGGCTTTGGGGAAGTAATCAGGCCATGGGGGTGGAACCTTTATGAATGGGATTGTTGATCTTATAACAAGAGGCTGGAGTGTTAACTCGCTCTCTTTCTGCCATCGAAGACACCACAGGGAGATGGCCCTCTCTTTGTAAACCAAGAAGAGGACACTCCCCAAGAACTGACAATGCTGACGCTCTAATCTCAAACTATCAGACTTCAGAATTGTGAGAAATAAATGTTTGTTGTTATAGTCACCCAGTCTATGGTGATTTCTTATTCTCGCTCCAGCAGACTAAGACACATAGGTAAAGTAATAATCTGGGAAATTATTAGAGAACAAAAAAGATGCTTGTTCAAGTCCCTTACCCTATATATGGTGAGAGAAAATAAACAGGGCCCCCTTGAAACAGATACAGTTTGACAACTATTTCACAGTTTGATATTGAACTTAACTCTCTGAAGAGTTCTGATGAAGTACAGGCAAGGCGGGGGAAGGAATAAGACACATAAAGCTTAAGGATGCTAAGGTTTCATTTATAATGGCATGGATATCCCAGGGGCACAAAGGAAACATGTGGAAACATGTGCAAAGGAGGGAGCTGGAGGAGGTTGAGCCACAGGAGTTGAAGAATGAAAGAAGTGCTGGGATTTGTGTTGGGATGAAGGATGATGCCTCATGAGTAGATAGCAAGGTGGGGTGTTTTACTAAGACAGGATATTCAAGTGCCAAAGCCCCCTGGGAGACGGGACTACCTCGCCTGTGTGCAAGGAGTTAGAGTCAGCCTGAATTGTGTGTAAACCCTGAAGAATTGGACTAAGCGAATAGGGAGGCAGCTGGGCGTGTTTCCTTCCTGGACCATTGGGCACATAGAAAACAGGAGTTGCTCTTGATGTAGACAAGGATGGGGGCAGGGGGAGCATGTAGAGTTCATTTTATGAGGTGGGGCAGCATGAGCCTGGGGTACATACAAGAATGGGAGTGGTTTTTCAATGAATAGCATACAAATAAATAAATGGAACAATCTGTTGAGACTAAGTTTTCTCTGTGGGCCATCTGGTTCATATCAATTAGCACACACTTATTTTATTTGATCCTTAAATAGGCATTCTCTCAAAGAGCTCCTAATGTAACCTTAATGTGAAACTGTTCCATGTATATATAAAATAGGTGCCCTTTAGTACTTCCAAAAGGGCAAAATATAGTATGTTTTAATTGCAAATAAAATACCAATTGCTATTACACTATATACATATATGTGTATACATATGTTCACCTACACATATTCACACACACACACACACACACACACACTCATTTTTTTTTACTTTAGTGTCTTCCCAGTATCTTATACTTCTGAAGTACCAAGTGTTTAACAAATGCCTCTTCATAAATGCATAACTAGCAGGGCTATAATATACAGTATGCTGTCTTAAGAAGAGTTAAATATAATTTTGTTACTTGGAGTTTGGCCTCATACATTTTTATATGAATTCAGAATGGAACAATTATTATTTGTATAGAATTGGGTTAATTGGATATTTTGATTGAGAATAACCAGTATGCTCAGTACGTAGTTGGATTACCAATCTTCAAAGAATGAAAGGACAATAAAGTATATTAACACGACAATTCTACTGAACACAATTTAGTATTCCCTCTTTGTTTCAGAAAGAACTTCAAAATCATCCAGTTCTCCAGGAAAATCATTATGAGCATTAATTATCTTTTATTAGTACCATACATGCATGAGTTATAAGAGATTGAGTTCAATTTGAACAAAATGGGTAACATATCCAGGAAATTCTTCCCTGTGTTCTTTTTAAAAAATTCTGAAATATTCTCATTTATCTATTTTGATAAGATAAATGGAGAATGCGACTCTTAAATATGTGGATTCTGAATTTTCGGTATTCTTGAATTCTGCTACTCACAACCTAATGTTTAAATTATGGACTTCCAAGTAAATATTCCAGAG
This sequence comes from Canis lupus baileyi, assembly GCF_048164855.1. Classification (NCBI taxonomy): domain Eukaryota; kingdom Metazoa; phylum Chordata; class Mammalia; order Carnivora; family Canidae; genus Canis; species Canis lupus. Next base: position 55,849,223 of record NC_132850.1, on the reverse strand, counting down.
GGGTTTTTTTGTTGTTGTTGTTGTTGTTTTGGGTTTTTTTACACTTTCCAATAATATCTTAATATGCATGTTACAGTTCCTGCTCTTGTTTCTATCCTTAAATTATTTTATATTCCAAATCAATCTCATGATTATGGATGCTAACATACCTAAAGGGCAGAAGTCATATGCACTGATTGTCAAAATGTCAGTGCATATTTTGGCCAAACACTCATTATTTTAATAAGGAAATTTTGAAAAATGGTGACTTCTTTAGCAATAGGCTTCATGCTAGAAATAGTGTAGTCATAGTAGTAAGAGGCAAAATGCGATAAAAATAACCATAATTTACTGCACTTACTCTGTGTGGGGAGCTCTGCTGAGCATTCTGCATATAATAATATATTAAATTGTCACAATAGCGTTATGAGTTTATCATTGCTACCCATGTTTCAGAAATAGGGAACCTGAGGCCCGCAGATGTAAAATAATTAGCCAAGATTAACACTAGTAAGCAGAATTCTAGCCTCGATTGTGTGTTTCCAAATCCTTGCCTCTAACAGGCTATAAAAGGCAGACTCGTAGGTTGTAACTGGTCATTCTTACATTATTTTTATTCCTTTAAAAATCGGGTCTTCAAGAAAAAATTTCTTTGAGCAGGTTTGCAGGGTTGCACCGTGGCAGACCCAGAACTATAAGCCAGGTATTATTACTTCCAGTCCAGAGGGTCTTTCTACTACCCACTCCTGCCTGCTGGTGTGTTTACACACAGTATTGGTTTTTGTCATGGTTTAGACCTAGGATTATCTTTATATGATGCATGTCCCACATATATTTCTTAGGAAATTTCACATTTTTATTTAGACATTTAAATGAATTCACCTAGAAATTTGAAAGCTCTTCTAAGATGCCAGTGGGCTGATTGGAAACTCCAGTGAGTTTTGAATGAAAGGGCTTTTGACTGTACAAATGAATGAAGCAGACAAGTGCAGCTGTGTTTAGAATGAGGCTTTATAATAGTCCGAGGCAGAATTTATTAGGTATTCCCTCTTAATGAGTTCCATATAATTCTTTCAGTTAATAAGTTAAAGATCATCTTTGCAGCAGGCGAGCTCAAGATTCTGACTTGGATTTATAAAAAATGTTGAAGTTTTGTCAGTAAAGCAAGCAGATATGATCCTGCCATTGTGTGCTCTAACTTCGTGTCCGAAGGAGGAGATCCCTAACAGCTAGATGGCAGGAGGTGTAGTCCTCAAAGAGAAGAGGACGGGGTGTTTACTATTGTAAAATGCCATTTCCTCCTGCTACACTTCCAACCCTAATAAACACTTGAAAGAACATCCCATGGGAACATACAATAAACCGAGCTGAGCTTTTTCAAAAACTAAAGTCATTGGCCTCTTCATCTTGTTTACCATTTCACAAAATGGGGTTTCTGTTATATGTCATCAATGGCATAGGGTGAGGCAATGCTAATTGACTAATAAAACCCCTACTTGATGAGGTAATTGGGAAAGGACCTGTAGTTTGACTGCATTCTTGCTAAACGGGGGCGGAGGGCTCCGATTCTTTTTGACCGCCTCACTGGGAATGATATTAATTGAACTGCAGTTGCCTCGGGCTGCAAATTGGGATTTACTGAAAAATGTTTCAAGTTATAGGATTAAGATCAGATGGGAGTTTTAGTTAAGAGGCAAACATTAGGTAAGGCGCATTACATCACCAGCTAAGGAACCTTTCCTTTTACTGTTCATTATTTCCTCGGCAACCTCAACTAGGATATAAATTCAAATAGCATTTTAACATTTTTCAATGCAATGTTTCTGCAATTTACATGTCATCTTTTCTTTTTTAGTTAACATCTAGCTTCAAAATTCTATGATCTACGGTAAAATGACCCTTAATCAGCTTATATTAAAATATTTCGCACTCACTCTTCTTGAAGACAGGTCTTTTTCTTTTCTTTTTATTTTCTTTTTTTTTTTTTTTAGGTCTTTTTCTTTTAGACAAAATCAGTTTGTTCCTTCTTCTTGTGCTTTGGTAATATTCATTATGCATTCTGATTTGTATTATAGTGATCTGTGTATTTAGCATATCTAGTCCCCTCTCACACTAGTGACTCTCATTTAAGAATGGAGTCCCGGTATTTACAATTTTTGGCTCACACAATATCTTTAGCATATGAAGTACCCAATAAGTATTTAACGATCTACAAATTTTTTTTTTTTCAGTATTCTATTGTAAGAGGGTTTGGTAAGAATTGTTTTGGGCATGATGTGTAACATTTGAGGAGTTTTAAAGTATTTGTGGAAATGTAAATGCATTTAATTGTTTAGAATATAGAAGTTCCAATTTTCTCATTGTTCTTGCTGGGTAAGAACAAAATAAAATAATATATAAGCATATATAATAATATAGGTATAAAGAAAATGTAAAATGTATTAAAATATTAAGTCTATGCATATATGTATATACACACGCTAAGGGTATAAGCAATCTTGCATGTGGCATCCATATTTTCCATTAATATTAATCACAAGAAAGTCTGTTGTTTAGTAAAAAAAAAGGGGGGGAGGGAATTAGCGAATGCTAAATTATTGATACACTGTGTGTGTAAACATATGTATTTAATTTGAAAATATAATTGGAATAAATCTGCTATTCTAAAGCAAGGCAATAATATTCTAACAAGAAAGTCTTGATTAAAGGTTATAAAAATATTTCAAACCAATTCTCATCTCAGGCTTGGTATTTTAAAATTTTACATTCAACTATTTATGTAAACTGAAATTTTCAGTAATATAGATGATAAATTGAGTTATTTTAAGAGCACCTTAATTTGAACACGGCATATGTAATGGGAAATATTTTGACTTCATTTTTCATTAGAGATGCAACCATATGACCAAAAAACAATGTTGAATGAAAATATATTAGTTTAAATGAGTAAAGAGACATGACATTCAAGAGTGGCACACTTAAAAGAAATAGCGAAACATAAAAGGTAAGGAACCTGGCTGAAATTAGCATTCCAATCATTGCTAAACATGGCACATGAAGGTCAAAATCAGTTTGGTTGGAGTTTAAGATGTGAGCAGAGGGGTAGTATGAGAGATAGCTACAGAGATAAGCTAACCTTTTGATAGGAGAAAATTTAATGTCAGAGAGAGAATTTTACTTAGTTCATTGGGCAACATAAGACATCAAAGATGTTTGAGCGGGATGCCATGATCAAGCTTTATTTTAAAGAACTTAATGTCATGATAATTAAGTGAAATATGTGATACTGGATTGAATCTTAAAAAAAATAAAGTGGGGCAATTGGTAAATTTTAATAAGAACTCTAGATTATAGCATTGTATTAATGTTAATTTCTTGATACCTGATACTACTGTGATACCATGTCCTTGTTTAGTAAACAGACACTAAAGTGTGTAGAGGTAAAGGGACATCATATCTGCAGCTTTATTTTAAATGTTTCAGAAGAAAAAATGTCTCAAGTGCACACACACACATACACACATACACAGTGGGGGGGGAATAAAGTTAAGTATGATAAAATTAACATTTAGGGAATCTGGATAAATGGTAAACAGAAATTCTTTGGAGTATTTTCACAAGTTATCTAAAAGTCTGAAGCAACTTCAAGAACGCTTTTAAAAAATAAAAGTGGTATATCAATGACATAAAGTAGGTTAAGAGATGACTAGGTTGTGAGAGTTTGGGTGTATCATGATGAAAACTAACATTAGTAGCTTTTTGGAGGGAAATCTAGGAGAACACCCTCAAATTTAAAATGTATACATCTTTTAACTCGGTAACTCCACCTCTGCAATCTGTCTCATGGAAGTATACTCATATATGCACAAAGATATTTAATTGCAATACTATTTTGTATTCGAAAAGTAAAACAATCAAAATTTCTGCTTAAGAAGAAGCTATATTCAGGCACATTCATGATACGGAATAATAGGAGACAGAGGATAGATTTATGAATGTCCAATTTGTCCTCACACAGAAAGATCTCCAAGACACATTAAATGAAAAATAAAGAAATTGGAAAACTATACATATGGTAAAATCCCCCTTATATTAAATCCCATTGTACTACATTATCTTTTATATTTAAAAACTGGATAGAGTTGTAAATGCCTGGAGTTAGGTGATGACCTCTGGGGAAGAGAGAAGAGCTTGAAGGAAGAAGGCCATGGCAACAACTTTCAGTGTTCATGCTAAATACATCTTGCTTTCTAATACATCAAGGTATTCATATCTTACTTGAATAATTACAAAATGAATATCCCACAATTGGTTCAGAAATAAACTGAGTTGGGGCACCTGGTTGGCTCAGTCTGTGCAGCATGCAACCCTTAATTTCAAGGTTGAAGTTCAAGCCCCATGTTGGGTATGGAATTTGCCTAACAAAAATCATCATTATCATCATCAGCTGAGTTATAGTAGAGTGATATTAAAAACTGCTGCAGAAATCTGTTAAACAATGGGAAAGTGTTGGGGCCTGGGTGGCTCAGTTGGTTGTCTGTCTTCAGCTTAGGTCATGATCCCAGATTCCTGGGATCGAGCCCCATGTTGGTCTCACTGCTCAGTGAGGATTCTGCTTCTCCATATCCCTCTGCTCATTCTCTCTCAAATAAGTAAATAAAATCTTTAAAAAAGAAAAGAATGGGCAAAGGCACTGAATTAGGGGTGTGTCAGCAGAAATAGGACAGGTGGTAGGGGTGAGAGGGAGACTCTCTACACTTATATTCTTGAAAGGGTATAGAGTGAGAGAAGGAAGGAAGGTTTAATATGGTGGACTACAGTAGTCACGGCTTTAACAAGAAAAGGGAATAAAAAAAACCTACTGATTTGTGAGGAGAAGATAATTTTTATTTTGGAGACACTGAATCTGAGATAGGATATCCAGGTAGATACACTGCAAGTCTCCCGGAAAGACATAATATTTAGAAACACAGACCAGAACACTCTGGGTTTAAGTGACTAAATCTTTGAGATAACAATTATAAAACAACCATAAGTGGACATGAATTATACTTCTTTGTTATGATCACGATCTAATGTTCCATTTGAAGTTCTAGAACTCACTTAATCCTGGAATAGCTATATATTTATAGTTGGGTATTAAAATTGATCTTAAGAGGCTACAATATTATATTACAGAAAGGAACTCATTCACATTTTTTTTAAATAAATGAATTCTTGCTTAATGAAACCTGTCTTCCATTTGGTACATTTCCCACTTAAAACTCTGTATCTGAATCAAACTCCTGAATATGAATGAAATTTGCAAGAATATAGAAAACATACAATAAGCAAATATAATTTTTAGAAGTAAAAAGTGTAAATAGTTTAAGTCCTGCTCAAGGCATTTTTTTCCTAGCACAGTACCATTAAAATGTTACTGCCTTGGGTCCTTGTAGGATATTCAAGTCCATCATAGGGTTAGTTGTGGCATTTTAAAACCATTCAGATGGCTGAGCTTTTACAACTAGGGGGTGCTGAAGGACTACAGAGGTTAGATTACATCTTATTTTTTAAAAATTTGGTAATCAGTGAAAATCTTTTAAAAATTAAAGTCTTTAATAAAATAGCATTGAATTACACATAGCAACTTGCATAAACAATATTTAAACACATTTTATTATTGAATTGACCATATAAACTCTCAGCTGCAACAAAACTCTCCAAATAATGTAAATATACTCACTTGATCTTATGTTTGTGTTATATGAGTTATGGATAATTCCAATTCCAGCTATGGAGAAATAAAAAGGTACACTGGATTCATATCACTAGAAAATGGGAGACTTATAGACCAGAAAGTGCCTATTTTCAGGTTGAAACAAGGTCAAAGTAAATAAATCTAAGTAGTCTAGACTTTTAGTAAGAGAGAAAATACCACTAGCAGTGAGACCTAACATAAACAGATGTTACATACTTAAACTTTAAATGTTTTATAAAAAATCCAAAAAGTATTCAAATAAAAAAAGAAATGAATTCGGAAAAAGAAATTTAATTTTACCTAAAAAATATGTAAGCATTTTAATAAAGAAGTTAAAATCCTCCAATGATTTTTTCCCCCAAATTCGAGTTACTTCCAGTAACAGGGTATTTTCCTCTTGGTTTCTTAAGAATTACGTGAAATTACATATCCATTATTATATTCCGATTTAAAATATTTATGACTCTTTAAGGCACGATTTTATATATTCTGTATCAACAAAATGAAATCCATGAAAATATATTAACGCTTTAAGGTGGGTTTAATAGAATTTCTTTTGTCAGAAATACTTAATCAATGTATCTATCTTTTTATTTCCATCAGAAATTCAGTATGAATTTATGTAAATCTAGATTTCCCTCTGTTTCAAAAACGATTACCGTGTTTCATAAGCTGGCATTTTGACAACACAGGCACACTTTAAAATGAGCTGATTTTACAAATTAGTAATTTTTTGAACTTTATTTCTCCACAGAGCCCACATAATTATAGCTGATATATTTCTACTTACAAAGTTTAAACAATATGTAATATAATTTTGCTTAATCTGTGATAATACCATCTAAAATTATACAAGATGGCTTTCTCTGAAAGTTACAAGGAAGTAAATTTGAAATACTACATACATTAGAAGGGTGATCATAACAGGATCCAGCGTGCACATCATTTTGTTATCAGAATTTTCTGAAGTATTTGCAATTTACACTAACTGAAGAGAACTGTTTGGATTTTATTTTATGTAGTATGGTTATCCTTCATTTATTCCTAAAGCAGTATGTTTGCTATACATATATACATCATTAGTAGAGCACAGAAGTAACAAGATCATGCTGCCATTCAAAAGTAAGGTGCCACATTTTTATACAATCAAATGGCATCCAAAATGCAATATATTGCTATGAAAATGCAAAATTCTTCAGATTGGCATTTATGAATGAGGTTGGTCACAATGAAATGGCATTTTATTTTACACAAATGAAAAAGATTTATCATAAATATATAGACCAATATATAACATTGAAAAACAAGAAGCAGAAAGGAAACAATGCTCTTGCATAAAGATCAATTCGCTTTGCTGCTGTTGGAATAACAGGTTTGGCAGGTGGCGGCTTCTTGTTGTTCTTTGCCTGAGATTTCCCAAGCCCATTGTTGACTTCAATAGGTTTTCCATAGCAGTCATAATTAGATAATTCAAAATCTCTTGGTAAGCTTCCAACGATGCTGAAGTCATTAGACCTCAGGTCAGACTTAGAAGTGCAAACCTTTTTGCATCTCGTCTCTCCAACCTGAGAATGAAAGTTAAGGACAGAGTACATTTAGAATTTTTCTATTCATAAAATATCTCTTCAAAAGGATATTTTTAAAATCTGATGGTTTAATCAGTTGACTATTATTTCTGTTTGACAAAAAGATTTAATAGTAACTGATTAGGCCATCAGATTACCTGAACATTTAAGGGCTCTAAAATGTTGCCCATATAACAAGGCTTATGTCATGGGATAAACTTTTGATAGGTTACTTTATGTCAAGATATCAAAGCACAAATCAACATTTATCTTAGGTGCTCCCAGGCTTGTGAGAGTTCTCAGCTGAAATACCAATAAGCAATATTTAACCATGACACAGACCATATTACCACAATACAGGGATTGCAGAAACCTTCTGCTACTTCTAACCTTTGACTTCCCCATGGATTCTATTTCCAAAGAGGGTGGTTTACAAAGGACTGCAACATTTATCTCTTCAATGAGACAAACTCCAAAATGGACCCACAAGTAAGAACCAAAACATGGCCACAATGATCATGAACCAAAGATATACTGGTGAAAGGCATTCATTCATTCCTAATTTGTTGACTAAAGTGGCGTAGCCAACCATACAGAGAATCCAAGAAATCGTGTATATTTCAGCCAGATCATATGTCACAGAGATTATTCAGTTGATAATACCTGAATTATTAAATTTGAGTCCAGTCCCTATAATATACAAAATAATTATTTTCCATTGACCTCTCTCTAGAGATCAGGAATGCTCTCAGAAACAAGAGATGCTAACCCCAATTTTTTTTTTTAATAAAGATTTTATTTATTCATAGAGACACACAGAGAGAGGCAGAGACACAGGCAGAGGGAGAAGCAGGCTCCATGCAGGGAGCCCGACATGGGACTCGATCCCTGGTCTCCAGGATTAGGCCCTGGACTGAAAGTAGCGCTAAACGGCTGAGCCACCCGGGCTGCCCTTAACCCCAATGTTTTAAGATAGCACTGATATTACAAAAGTCCTCTGAAGGGTAAACTCTTGATTCTACTGCTTAATTTCCTATGGTTTTTACTCCTGAGTTCTGTGATTCACCTTTGGAATCTCCATTATTTTTACTGCTTTTACTGAAAAAGGAAATCTATCATTATATACTATTATACTATAGCTACTCTAGTTTTTGGCTTATTACTATAATACGATGACTAGTTATATAGATTCTGTTTACCTTTACCAGATTATGGGGGTGGGGGCTAATAAAAAGTTAAATACATTATTTCCCAGCAGTACGGGTAGCAGGACTCTACCCTCTATCTGGACAAACACTGAGTCACATTCTTTGGGCAAGAGCCAGATGGCAGTGTTTAGAGGTGGACAGTACATATAATTAAGATATACTAAGTGAAAAAAACAAACTAAAATGTGTTATGCATCTCCTGTCATAATACCTGTAGGTAATTTCCAGTTTTTTCCAATTATGAACACGTACTGGGAATGTTATTTCTGTACAACTGTTGACTTTATTTGCATATACTTTATACTACGTAAATCCCCCAGCAATCTGTCATTTAAACTGTACCATCATGCACACACACACACACACACACACACACACAGAGAGACTCACATTTACATTCTCACACCTTCCTTGTAAGTGCACCAGAAAGAAGAGCACGTTTAAAGCTCTAATTTTCCAGTGCTATTTGAGAACTTAGTATATAGTGAACTTTTGTAAAGAGTAAAATTGCTACCTTGATTGGAATAGAAGTTGAGAACAGACTCTACATATCAAATGTTTGCATTATCCTCAGGGTCTCAGAGCAATCTTTACAATCTGGGACTCTGTGGATATTCCAGTTTCACTTTCTCCCTTTAGAATTCTCTACTTTAAAAGGTTTAGATTTACTAACTGTACTTTAAAATCCACTTATCAGGGACTCCTGTGGATCAGGGGTTGACCATCTGCCTTCAGCTCAGGGCGTGATCCCGGGGTCCGGGGTTGAGTCCTGCATTGGGCTTCTGGCAGGGAACCTGCTTCTCCCTCTGCCTATGTCTCTGCCTCTCTCTGTGAGTCTCTCATGAATAAATAAATAAAAGCTATAAATAAATAAACAAGTTAATAAAATTTATATGGTATTATAATCTAAGTCACACATAAATACTTCAAATTTTCTAATCTGTTTTATTTACAAAAACATATCATATTTCTAGATTCTGCTAGCAATTTTAATGATTTTAGAATTTATCTACACAGTTAATTCAAAATGTAGATTTAGGATGTCATATTTATTCAGAGAGATTATTTAAATATAGTACACATGTCTGTTAAAGAGGAATAATTTCTTCAATGTTAAAGGAATAACAGAGAAGTACTGCAAAGAGCTTCAACTTGGTCGTACTAAATATTCAAACATGTAACTTATTAAATAAAACCTCACCTAGAAAATGTATTTGAAAATTCTTTTATTTGAAAAAAGTAGACCTGTGTGTGTATATACTGAAGGAGAGGACCTCTACTATAGAAATATCTTTTGATTATGTGGTACAACTAAATAAGAAATAAGAAGTCCTCAGGTTCCTGAAATAGGTCATGATTCATTAACTAGTTGGCTGGTCTCACCTTTATCCGTTCATTGGAGATCATACACAAACATAATTTTTTTTAGTTAATACTCTCTACACATAATTATATCAAATATGTACATAAAAGTAGAAAAGTGTTTACAGTGTAATACTATTTTGAGTAATTATAATATCACATCAAGAGGGATTCAATAAACTCCTTATAAATAAGAGAGTAACCCTATGTAACATATTCTTAAAAGTGATCTTGGTTTTATTAACCTCCAATTTATAATTTCTCAATTTTTCCTCACGTAAATATGTGTCTCATTTGCTTTCATCATATAAACTTGTCACTCCTGAAAATTACTGGCAGCAAAAATGAGGTAGTATGATAATGAAACTGTCAAGAATAAAAAATGATGTGGCTAAGAACTTCCTAATGCTTCAAGTTAGAACTTTAAGAACTTTCCGTGGTCCTTTTCAGTTTGCGTCACACATTGAAAAGCAAATCACCTTATACAAGATTTCTTAACCAGCAGACTTACGTATAATTTCATGGGAATAATGTTGTCTCCTGCAGATGATAAAAATAGATTCAGAAGGGAATAATCTCTACATAGTTTACCAAATTTAAGTCATTTCTTGTTTTTAAAAACCGGTCGTTACCATAGGAAACAACTATCTCATTCAAGCATGAACAGCAGGTTGTATTTTTTTAACTTGTAAAAATCCAAAGGCAATGACACTATTTTATCTTTTATTCGCAAGACCTTCCTTGTGAATAGCGCATGGCACATACTAGGCATTGGGAACAGAATGATATTAACAACAGTAGGTCTTCACATTTTTGTTGAATTAAAAAAAAAAGGAATTGTACAAGTAAACAAACAAATTAGTAAACAAAATACTGTAATGGTTGAGGAAGGACTGGGGATAAATAACTTAGATAATTATATATGTATGATGACAGATTTATGAATGCAGGCAAAATTATAAAAACATGCTAAAAGCTAGGTTACATTATCATTGATGTTTCTTATTTCTTATACTTTTTTAAAGATTTTATTTATTTATTCATGATAGACATAGAGAGGAGGGGGGGCAGAGACACAGGCAGAGGGAGAAGCAGGCTCCATGCAGGGAGCCCGATGTAGGACTCGATCACACCCTGGGTCAAAGGCAGGTGCTAAACTGCTGAGCCACTCAGGGATCCCCATTTCTTACACTTTTTAAAATAATTCCTTTCCTTTGCAAACACAGCATTATTTTAAAAATCAGCAATGAGAATTTCCAATAATCCAAATTTCATTGTGCTTCCATTAATTACTATTGCTATTCTGTCTAAAAATAAATGACGTATCATTTTGAAACCATCCCCCACAGGGTTAATGCAGTTGAAACTAGCGGAAAGTGTAAAGCTTGTTTTTCAGAGAATTGTTTCTCCCTAATCAACTATTGTGTCTTTTCAGACCCACTAACAAACCCACTTTAGCTGTTTCTGCAGAAGCCTGAACTCAAGGTCAACTGATATGGTGCCAGCCTATGAACAAGCAAGGCTCTGCATTCCTTAACAGAGATAATAAGCCTGAGACCCCATTCCAGTTTACACCAGCTCTCGGATCATGTCCATAGGCCCTTCTTGTCCTGAGATAACCTCCTGATGTCAGAGGCTGAATTTTGCTTCCTTCTGGTGTTAAGTCACCACCCCAAAGTGAACAGGAGATGTATGCTACATATACACTTGCTCAATGTGTGTGTTCCACCTTTCCTCATGAATAGTCATAAGTTTCTTTGCCCTTTTCATCAATATGTATATAATCTCCTACCCTAAATTTCCCCTTTAAAAGCCCCACTCCTGGGCAGCCCAGATGGCTCGGTGGTTCAGTGCCGCCTGCAGCCCAGGAAGTGATCCTGGAGTCCTGGGATCGAGTCCCACGTCAGGTCCCACGTCGGGCTCCCTGCGTGGAGCCTGCTTCTCTCTGCCTGTGTCTCTGCCTCTCTCTCTCTCTCTCTCTCTCTGTGTGTCTCTCATAAATAAATAAAATCTTAAAATAAATAAATAAAAGCCCCACTCCTTACCCTGGAAACTTGGAGATGGTCCTTGGTTGGACACCAATCATCTGTCTCTCCAGATTGCCGGCCTCCTAAATAAAGCAATCTTTCTTTTCCAACCAACACTTGTCTCTTGAGTATTGCCTTTCAAGTGACAAGCAGCTGAACTTGGGTTTCAAAAAAAAATTTCATTGAAATGACTTAGCAAGAGTTTGTGTTTTGAAAGCAAAATATACTGGGGCAAATGCATTTTGAAACCAAACATATATTTTTCACAGCAAAACCACTAAATTAAAAAGGCAACAAGTTTTTAAATTTCTTTTTTAATATTCTTTTATGTCAATGTGTAACAGACTTATGAATTGATCAGATTACACATTGGCTGTAAGTTTGATGGATACATTAAGATAAGTTATTTTTTTACTCATTCTTGCTTTGAAGTATATCTCAGGATATATTCTGTACTATTACGTAGGTACAATGCTCATTGTAGAGATTGCATTTGGCCTGTAAGCATTAAGAGTAAATTACATTTGTTTCTGGAGATTTATTTCTGGTGGACTTTTAAACTCCCTAAGCATCACTTTATGACTTTTGTTGCAAAATGTAACAGTTTCAGACTCCAGACACATGTGCTTCTACTAGCAACCCCAAACACAGAGAATTAAAATATAGGAGTTCTTAAATATGTTGAACTTTTCTTCACTGGGTTATTTTAACACCTGAAAGCTAAATTTAAAATAACATAATTCTGGGGAGAGCTCAAGATGGCATAGGAAGATCCTGATCTCATCCCTCCCATGGACAGAACAAATCTACAACAACTCCATATGTAAGAGTATTATGTTAAATTTAAAAAGTCAGACAGAGAAAAATAAATACTGTATGATTTCCCTTACATGTGGAATCAAACAAAATGAAACAGAAACAGACTCATAGATACAGAGAACAAACTAGTAGTTGTTGGAGGGATGGGGAAGGGGGATGGATAAAATCAGTGAAAGGAATTAAAAGGTACAATCTTACATTTATAAAATAAGTAAGACATAGGATGTAAATTATAGCACAGGGAATATAGTCAATAATTTTACAACAGTTTTATATGATGACAGATGGTGACTACTCTTATTGTGCCGACCATATCCTAGTGTACATAAATAACAAATCACATTGCGTACACCTGAAACTAATACAATATTGTGCAATAAAAAATAACATAATTCAGTCCAATGTTCTAGATCCTATTTATCTTTTGTATCTATTTTCATAAATAATCTTGATATATTCTATAGTACTCTGAAAATCTCTTCCATATTTAAAGTAACTAAGCACCTATTCTATAGAACTTCTTTTCTTTGTCTCCAGAACACTTAGCTAGGGTATAAGTTAGTGGGTAGATTAGTAGGCTGGAAAAATAAACTGATAAAAGACTGGGAGATGTAAATGGGGATTAGCTGGGGACCTAAAGACCCATGGAACAACATGGTGATGAGTTCCTGTGTGTGTTTTTTGTTTCATATATCCCAGATTTGGAGCTGAAGGAGTTGAAATTAAAATGCCAAGGGGTGCAGATAAAAATAGCCCCCAAAAAGTTTGCTTCTTCTATCCAAAGGACAAAAGAAAAAGCAGCTTAGCAAGACAAATGGCTTTTAGGCAATAATCTCTCTACTTGAGTCTAACACCACACACAGAAAATGTCACCCCATCCTCACCATGCCAGCAAAGTGGGAAACTAGACTTCTCCCTTTAAGAAGCTGTAACAAAATACCCAATACTCTCACTGCAGTGGTATCAGAGAAGGCCAAATAGGGAACTAGGACTTCCATCTCCATAGAGCATTAACAAGGCCCTGCTCTGCCCACCCAACAGAAACAAACTGCTTCCCCTCTTCCACACTGGGAATGATGTCATAGGAGGCAGGACATTTATTACCACAAAGTGATAATGAGGACACCCCCGCTGCAGTATCAGTGGAGACCAATGGGGAATTAAAAACCCTCAATCCCACCCTGCAGTACTGAAGAGCCCCTAACCTCACTGTGTGAGGATCCGGACTTCTTCCACTGGAAATACTGATGATGCAGCACCCTTCCTTCTCCTGAAAGGGCACAGTCAGAGAAAGCCAGCTAAAACAAAGTTTAAACAAGATCCAGAGTCTTATAAAATAACATGATGTTATTAACATAATGTTCAGGTCTCAAAAGAAAATCACTCATCATACAAAGAACCAGAGGGGATCCCTGGGTGGCTTGGGGCCTGAGTAGCTGGGGATCCCTGGGTGGCTCAACAGTTTAGTGCCTGCCTTCAGCCCAGGGCATGATCCTGGGGTCCCGGGATCAAGTCCCACATTGGGCTCTCTGCATGGAGCCTGCTTCTCCTCCCTCTGCCTGTGTCTCTGCCCCCCTCCCCTCTGTCTCTGTGTGTGTCTCTCATGAATAAATAAATAAAATCTTAAAAAAAAAAACAGAGAAGATCTCAAATTGAATTTTTAAAAAATATGGTCAGTAGATACCAACACCAGATGAAAAATACATTAGAATTATCTGAGAAAGGCCTTAAAACATGGATGACAAAAAATGTTTCAGTCAGGTGTTTTGAACATTTGTTTGAAACCTTTGAAAAATAGAAAACCTGAGCAAAGAAATACCAAAAAAAAAAAAAAAATCTCAGGAAAAAAGAAAAACCACAGAGAAGTTTTATAACTGAAAAATACATTTCAAGCAAAATATAAATCTCAGTGGGTGAGCGCAACAGAAAAATGGGAGGGGCAAAGGAAAGAATCAGTGAATTAAAAGATATAACGGGGGATCCCTGGGTGGCTCAGTAGTTGAGTGTCTGCCTTTGTCTCAGGGCTTGATCCCGGGATCAAGTCACATATCAGGCTCCCTGGAGGGAGCCTGCTTCTCCCTCTGCCTGTGTCTCTGCCTCTCTCTGTGTGTCTCATGAATAAATAAATAAATTCTCTGTGTGTCTCATGAATAAATAAATAAATTCTTTTTTTTTAAGATACAATCAAAGAAATTATCCAATCTTAACAAAACAGAGAAAATGAACTAGAAAAAATGAAAAGCCTCAGGGATCCAGGGATCCATAGGAGCGTAATAAAGGATCTAAGAGTTGTATCACCAGAGTCTCAGAAAGACAGGAGAAAGAAGACAGATCTGAAAATGCATTCAAGAAAATAATGGCTGAAAACTTTCCAAATTTGCCAATAAACATAAGTCTGTATTTAATTTTTTTTAAGAATTTGCTTATTCATTTGAGAAAGAGGGTACACACAAGCAGGAGTGGGGGCAGAGATAGAAGCTGACTTCCTGGTGAGTAGGGAGCCTGAGTCAGGGCTCAATGCCAGGAGGCTGGGATCATGACCTGAGCTAAAGGCAGACACTTAACTGACTGAGCCACCCAAGTGTCCCTTTAAGCCTACATTTTTAAAAAAACATTTTATTTATTTATTCATGAGAGACACAGAGAGAGAGAGAGGCAGAGACACAGGCAGAGGGAGAAGCAGGCTCCATGCAGGGAGCCCGATGTGGGACTCGATCCCGAGTCTCCAGGATCAGGCCCTGGGCTGGAGGTGGCGCTATAAACTTCTGAGCCACCCGGGCTGCCCTAAGCCTACATTTTTAACAAGCTGAACAAATCCCAAACAAGATAAATCCAAAGAAATTTACACCAGAACATATAATTTAACTTCTGAATAATAAAGAACAAAAGAAGTCTTGAAGGTGGCCAGAGAAAAATGACAGTCAACCCTCAGGGGAAAAGCAACACACATGAAGGGTTCCTCTCAGAAGCCATAGGGAGCCAGAAGAGTGCGGCACAGTATTTCTAATGTGCTAAAAGAACTGTCAATCCAGAATCCTATACGTAGTGAAAATATCCTTCAGAAACAAGGGAGAAATCAATACTTCCTCAGATGAAGGAAAACCAGAATAATTTATTATCATTATTATCCATTATCCATTTTTATAATGGATAAATTCTCTAAAAGTAAAGAAAACAATGAAAGACATATCAAAATAAAAGCAAGAACATGGTAAGCAAAAATGGGCATAAATAAATTCCCTCTCAGTTTTCTAAACTATGTTTGATAGTAAAACAAGAAGTATAATACTTTCTGCTTAGGTTCTAAGAAATATTTACAACTCTATCATAAACAGAAAGTTAAAGGGATGCTAAAGAATGTAATGTTTCTACACATCACACAAACTGGTAAAAATAAAGACACCAGTAGACTGTAAGAAGTTATGTACATGTAATTAATACTTAGAACAACCACTAAATAAGACAGACACAGAAAAACACTTGGAAAAGAAGACAAAACATAAAACTGATTTTAGGCTGAAGCCCTAACATAGGAATACTTACATTAAATTTAAATGATCTAAACATACCAATTAAAACACAAGAGTGGTGGAGCAGTTTAAAAGTCATAATCAAATATATATTGTCTACAAGAAATTCACTTCAAATATAATGATATAGACATGCTGGATGGAAAGGATGGAAAAAGACATGCCAAATATATGACTTCTCTAAGGTCATGATAGCTCTGCATTAATGAAAATTTTATACTTATTCCTCATAAAGGGAGTTAGGGTATGCAAGAGTTGTAAGGCCTGAAGAACCCTCCCACAAGGTAGCAACTAACATTGCAGAGTCCTGGCTACAGATGAAAAAATGAGTTTAATGACTTAACAAGACAAAAATAGTAAGTTTTTCTAAAAATATGTAGCTTCAGGCAGTACCATACAAAAACGGGTTTCCTGCTTTTGTATTTAAAAATACATAAGCGGCATACTTGTGTAATTCTAGGTAAGGCACATGGTGGTAGTTAACAAACTAATAGACTAATGGCCCTATATTAATGGGGCAATAGTAAAGGCAGAGGAGGCAAGATTTTCAAGGTTGTAGGGTGGTATGAACCTATTAGTCTCTTATGGAATTTGCCATGCTAAGCTCAAAGGAAATAGTCCTGTGGTTTACTGGTCTTCCCAAATAGAAGGCATCAATCAGTGGTATATCAGGGTAAGTGGACACCTATCCTTAATCCATGAAACAGCCCATTGCTCCAGAATTTATCAGAATCTAAAGGCACTGCCCTTTATTCTTAGACCTACAATCAAGTGATAAGGCCAGGTGCAATCCTTCCGTAGGTACTCACCACTGGGCACACTATGGGTGTCGTTTCCTTATGGGCCAGGAATGTAACAAATATGTAGTGTGTCTGACATATTCTGTGTGAAGCTTTCTAACTTGATAGGGAGCAGGTAGGGGGTTTTATCAAGAGCACAGGCTTCCTGAGGTCTTCCATGTTGGCAGAAGGTCTGTGCTTCCAGCAATCCTCTGGCATTTCAGTAACAACTTATTAAGTAAGAAACAGGAGGAAGGTCTATAGCTTTGGCAAGGTCTCCACATTCAGTGGTAGCCAGCAAAGCAGAAGTGTATCATTAAACTCCTTGAAAAGTCTTCTAGAAATTTAATAAGGTGTTGGTTCCTTTTCTTAATTAGTATTTGACCTAGTATTTTTTATTTCCTTTCCAGAAAGTATGCTGCGTGTACTTCCTTTCCATCTGGAGTGAACACCAATTCTACCAAACCTGCACACCACGGAAAAGTACTTCTCCTGTTACTGCAGAGAGGATGAGGGAAATAATTTCTCCAGCTGGTTTCATTCTTACCTGTAAAGTGCTAATGTGAACCGGAGTCCCTGTACCATTCACAGTATTCTTTTTAGCAGCATTTCCACCTTTCCCGTCTGCTTGCTCAGCCTTAGCAATTCGGGCTTTTTCTGCTTCAACTCTTTTGGGGTTATTCAACATCACCTGGACGACAGCATATTCCACCAGTGAAGCAAACCCGAAGAGAAGACACGCAATGAGCCACACATCAAGAGCCTTCACGTAGGATACTTTGGGAAGTTCAGCAGCAAGGGTTGTACACTCAGAGGCCAAGCTGAGTACTGAGAAGATACCTACAGAAACAGAAACGGAAGTTAGGGCTGCTTTTTGCCCCCATGAAATGTTCTGCAAACACTACTTTTTGACAATATCCCTCTCTACTAAGTCCCAATGCTCGTCAAGGCTCTTCCAAGCTCAAAGAGTAGAAAAAATGATACCAACATACTTTTTAGGTAAGGATTAGTGAGTGAATGCAGTGGGAGGCATTTGTAAATATTTGATACTTAGAAGTAAATAGAAATCTAAACCAAGGTGTAAAAACACCATTTAGACCTGGTTTAAATATTATAGATGTCTAAAACTATTTTGTGCTATCTCAGAGAAAGCCACAAAGCTCTCTACTGAGAGTTATTTCATTTTTCAGCTTTATTTTAGATAGTTATGGAACTGAATTTTACCCTATGAAGAACTGAGCAAGAATAGAACATATAAAGCAATTTTCTGATAAGGCTCACAATTTAAAAAAAAATCTAATAGAAAAGACAAAGATAGAGGATCCCTGATTATTTCAGGGGAAACAAGTGATTTCAGCTTTTCAAGGAAAGAAGAATATTCTGCTATATGTAATATTAACCATTTGTGGAAAGTTAACTAGTTATATACCAATTTAAGTCAAATAATTATAAAATCCCAAAGGAAAACTGCATTAGTGTATATCCCTCCTCTTCTTTCCACCTGCCACACTCCCAACCTTTCCCTTTGTCTCTTTCTCCCTTCCTTCATATTTTCAGAAGAGGGGATAGGCAAACATGACCCTCTGGCACTGACTGCCAGTAGCACACAAGTTCAGAAAAAAATCTTATATGATGTCAAGGGAGATGTACTTTAAGCCATGTAGGAAGCAGGTGTGCCTTGCCTCTGTGAGTCCATTTCATTTATGGGGACAAGTGCACTCTTATTCTTAGATTTGACCATTAATTCTTGAGAATTAATGAATATGTTATCCTAATAAAGATGTATGTGGCTCTCTTTTGTCTTGGGAATATGGTAAGTACTACATTAGTATTAATAAAAAGTGAAAATACTGAAAAATATGTTCCATCAGTTGCATTCAGAGGCTCCTGAAATAGAGTTGTTGGTTTGTTTTTTTGGCAACTATTCAAGAGTTACAAGATTCTCCACTAGAAAGAAAGGTTTCTAGCAGATGGAAACAGAATATAAAGACTCAACAAGCATCTGATTTACTATTAAACTAATTACCCTTAGTCTTGAGGAAAACTAAGAACTAATTAATAGGATTATATTTTAAAAGTTAATATAGGTCTTAATGTTTCTAACCTGGAAGTGGAAAATAACATTAAAATCCAAGGTCTTATCACTTTCATTGCCTGAAATTATAGTTAATTATACCTATGGGCATATTTGGCAAATCATATTTCCAAGTCAATTTTTCTATTCTTGGTCAATTATTATCTGTCAAACTATCAATCGAAAACCAGCCTTACTTAATTCCTTGAGACAGACTCTGTTGACACACTATTCTCAATGTTTCCATAGCATTTCACATTCATCAATAGCACAGAACATATCGAACTCAGTAGTATATCTGAATTTTTCCTTATATATTAGAAACTTCATAAGACAATGAAGAATAATGTCATATTACAGACGATCCTAAAGGCCCTACAATGAATCTACGATACTTGGCAGAAAATATTAAGAAACTGTAAGTTGAGGGAAGATAAGTGTCATTATCAACAGAATGTTGAATAACATTACTCTGGTGAGGATGTACAAAACACACTAAGAAAGGGAAAAATAGCAGTTGCAGAAACAAAGCATGAAGAAAAGAAGAATGGAGTTGATATGAAAGGATTTTGAAGAGAATATTTTAAAAGACTTGGTTATTGATTGAAGGAAGGAGGAAAAGATTGAGATAATTTTCTGAAAGAATAACTAGAAAAGTACCCATAAAAGATAGGAAGAAGAGACTTAGAAAAGATAATGACTTTGGCATGAAAATACTGAGTTAGGTTAGATAAGATAAAGGCTAAGAAACACAACTAACGACTATGACACAGCACAATGCATTGGAGAATTCTGTAAAAGGAAAGATTAGCCAATATCGTGCAGATGGAGGTCATGCTGAAAATGCAGAAAACTTTGTGAGGAAAAGATGCTGGAGTGTCAGAGAAAGGAGACCAAAGAAACAGAGAAGGGGACTGCCTTTTGTAGGGAGGGATATGACATTAATAGATTTGGGGGGAGAGAAAGGAGGTATTTATAATTCCAGGTATTAAATTAGAAACCAATCTCAATTCTATTAAGATTTTTATCATCTCAAAGATGAAAGAATAGAAATGGAGATGAGTTATGGAGGAGGATAATGTGAACATCACTGTATACCTTCTCTTCAGGAAATCATATTAAAATAGGAAATAATCCATTTTTTTATCCCAAAATAAGAAATCATGGGGCACCTAGGTGGCTTAGTCGGTTAAGCGGCTGACTCTTGATTTCAGCCCTGGTCACCATCTTGGGGCATGATATTGAGCCCCTTATTGGGCTCTACACTCAGCATGGAGTCTGCTTCAGTTTTCTTTGTCTCCCTCTCTCTCTGCTCCAACCCCTATTCTCTAAACAAGTAAATAAAATCTTTCTTTTAAAAAAAAGGAATCTAAATAAATAAATAAATAAATAAATAATTAAAAAAATAAAAAAAGGAATCTGAGCAAATGGTATTTCTTTACACAAATGTCAAAGCTAGCATTATCTTAATATAGTCTTCAAATAAAATTACTTCACTGTTCAATAATGCATAGTGAAATTTTGTCTGACCTTTAATAAATTATAAACCAATTGAAGGAAATTCCACTAGTGGGTATCTACCCAAAGACAATGAAAATTCTAATTTGAAAAGATGTATGCACCCCTAAGCTTACGGCAGCATTATTTGCAATAGCCAAGATATGAAAGCAAACCAAGTCACCAACGATAGATGAATGGATAAAGAAGATGTGGTATATACATATAGTGTATGTTAGCCATAAAAAAAAAATTGAGATCTTGCCATTTGCAGCAGTAAGGATGTTGCTAAGGAGTATAATGCTAATGCAGTAATAAATGCCATAATTCAACAGAGGTCAAGAAGCCATTACAAGTGTTCACATACCTGTCTAAACTCCAAATAATTTTTATCACATTAAGTGATACACTATTTATCAAATGCATATATGTAGAATTATAATTAATGAAATAAAAATTCATTTAGAAGTACTACTAAATTATATTAGGATATTATCACTTCATAATGCCTTAATCAAAGGATACTAAAAGGAAAAATATTATTAATATCATGTGGGAATCCAGAAACACTTTTTGAGATTCCTGAAAAACTCCTGTTCCAGATGATAAGAATGCAAGAAAGAAATGTATGTGTATGTATGTATGTATGGTTTGCTGGAGGTCTGAGTTGTAACCTAAATTATTAATCTTTTTACACTTATGACTGAAAGTTGTTAAAAAATTACTTTAAAAAATTCCTTTTTAGCAGCAGTTAGTGTTTTATGTACCAGAGAAAGAGAATTTTATGTATAATTTATATGTTATGAAATATATGATTTATAGAAGTTCCACAATTACTTGCATACTTACTTCCATACTTAAAGAAGTAGCTAAAGACAAAAGTCTTTACCTAAAGGTTTGTTATGTTTGCTAACAATGGAAAAGATAAATCAAAATGAGATTGGGAGAATGTTGACCATCTTTTCATGTATTAATTGGCCCTCTGTCTGTCTTCTTGGAAAGATGTCTATTCAAGTCTTTTCCACATTTTTTAATTGGATTTTTTTTCTGTTTTGTTTTGATTTGGTTTCCTGTTTTTTGTTTTGGGGGATTTTTGTTTGTTTGCTATTTATTGAGTTTTTGTATATGTTGGGTATTAGCCTGTTATCAGATATATGATTTGCAATTACTTTCTCTAATTCAGTAGGTTATCTTTTCATTTTACTGATGGTTTCCTTTGCTGTGCAGCTTTTTAGTTTGATAGAGTTCTACTTTTTTTTTTTTTTTGCTTTTGCTACTTTTGCTTTTGATGTCAGATTCAAAGAATCATCATGAAGACCTATGTCAAGGAGCTTACCACCTGTTTTCTTCTAGGAGATTTCTGGTTTCAGGTCTTACACTCAAGTCTTGAATCCATTTTGGGTTAATTTTTGTGTATGGTATAAAATAGTGATTCAATTTCATTTTTTTGCAGGTGACTGTCCAATTTTCCCAACACCACTGAAGAGACTGTCCTTTCCCAACTGCATATTCCTGGCTCATCTGTCATAAATTAGTCAACCATATATACATGGGTTTATTTCTGGGCCCTTTATTCTGTTTCATTAATCTGCATGTCTATTCTTCATGTCAATACCATTCTGTTTTAATTGCTAGAGTTTTGTCATATAGTTTGAAATCAGGGAGTGTGGATACTTCCAGCTTTGTTTTTCTTTCTCAAGACTTCTCTGGCTACTTGGGATCTTTTGTAGCTACGTACAAATTTTAGGATTATTCTATTTCTGTGAAAAATACTATTGGGATTTTGATAGAGATCCCACTGAATTTGTGTATTGCTTGAGTATTAAAGGTATTTTAACAATATTAATCTTCCAATCCATAGGTATGGAATATCTTTCCATTCATTCGCATTGTCTTCAGTTTATTTCATTAATGACTTATTTTCAATGTACAGCTCTTTCACATCCTTGGTTAATTTATTCCTAAATATTTTATGCTTCTTAATACAACTGTAAATAGGATTTTCTTAATTTTTTGATACTTCATAATTAGTATAAAGAAACACAATAGATGTTTATGTGTTGATTTTACATCTTGCAACTCTCCTGAATTCATTTATTAATTCTAGCAGGTTTTTTTTTTTTGATAGAGTCTTCAGGGTTTTCTGTACATAACATGTCATCTGTGAATAACCGACAGTTTTAATTCTTCCTTTCCAATTTAGATGCTTTTTATTTCTTTTTCTTGCCTAATGGCTCTAGCTAGGATTTCCGATACTATGTTAAATAAAAATAGAAAGAGTGGACATCCCTGTCTTATTCCTGATCTTAGAAGAAAAGCTTTCAATTTTTCACTGTTGAGTATAATGTTGACTGTGCGCTTATCACATATGGCTTTTATTACTTTGAGGTACATTCTTTCTATATATACTTTGTTGACAGATTTTTTAAAAAATCATAAATGGATGTTAAATATGTCAAATGCCTTTTCTGCATCTATTGAGATAACCATAGGAGTTTTGTCTTTCATTTTGTTAATGTGGTGTATCATGCTGACAGAAGTATATATGTTGAACCATTTGGGCATCCCTGGAATAAATTCCACTTGACCACGATGTATTATCTTTTAATGTACTCCTGAATTAGGTTTGCTAATATTTTGTTGGTGATTTTTGCACATATATTCATCAGGGATATTGGTCTCTAGTTTTCTTTTTTGAGTGTGGCATTTTTGTGCATTTCTGGTATCAGAGCAATGCTGACCTTGTAAAATGTTTGGAAGAGTTTCCCCCTGTCTTCTATGTCTTGGAAGAGTTTGAGAAAAATTGGTATTAATCCTTCTTTAAATATTTGGTAGAATATACCAGTGATGCTGTCTGGTCCAGAGCTTTTGCCTTTTTAGGAGGTTTCTGATTACTGATTCAATCTCCTTTCTGGTCATCAGTCTGTTTGAATTTGCTATTTCATCATGATTTGTGCTTGGTAGGCTGTATATCCATTTCTTCTAGGATGTCCATTTGTTGGTGTGTGATTGTTCCTAGTAGTTTCTTATGACCCTTTCTTTATGTTTCCTGATATCAGTTGTAACATTTTTCTTTCCTAATTTTATTGAGTCTTCTCTCTTTCTTTCTCAGTGACTCTAGCTAAGGGTTTGTCAATTTTGTTTCTTTTCAAAGAGTCAGCTTTTAGTTTCATTGATCTTTTCTATTGTCTTTTTAGTCTCCACTTATTTCTACTACAATCTTCTTTTCCTTCTATCTACTTAACTTTGGACTTCATTTTTCTTTTTCTAGTTCCTGCAGGTATAAAGTTAGGTTGTTTATATGTGATTTTTCTTGTTTCTTGTGGCAAGTATTTATCACTATGAAATTCCCTCTTAAAACTGCATTTGTTAAAAAAAAAAAAAAACTGCATTTGTTGCATCCGTAAGTTTTGATATGTTACATTTTCATTTTTCTCAAGGTATTTTTTAGTTTCTCTTTTGATTCTTTTTTGACCCATTGGTTGTTCAGCTGCATGTTGTTTAAATTCTAGAGATGTGTGAATTTTGTAGTTTTCTTTGTATAATTAATTCCTAGTTTCAGGGGCACCTGAGTGGCTCTGTTAAGTGTCCAACTCTTAGTTTCAGCTCAGGTCATGATCAGGATCATGGAATTCAGCCCCACGTTAGGCTTTGACCTCAGTGGGGAGCCTGCTTGAGATTCTTTCTCTCTTTTGCCCCTCCCCCCATTTATGTGTGCACAGGCACTCTCTCAAATAAATAAAGAAATCTTTATAATTTCTGGTTTTATACCATTGTGGTTTGAAGAACTGATTGATGTGATTTCAATCCTCTTAAATTTATTAAAACTTGTTTTTCAGCCTATCAATGATCTATCTTAGAAAATGTTCTTCGTACACTTGAAAAGAATATGTATTCTATTGCTCTTAGATAGAATATTCTGTAAATATCTGTTAAGTCCATATGTTTTAACATGCTCTTTAGGGCTGATATTTATTGATTTTCTGTCTGGGTAATCTATCCATTGGTATAAATGGGGGTATTAGAGTCTCCTGCTATTATGCATTGCTGTCTATCTCCCTTTAGGTCTGTGAATATTTGCTATATATATATGTAGGTGCTCCTATGCTGGGTGCATAAATATTTACAAATGTTATATTCTCTTACTGGATTGGCCCTTTTATCATTACGTGATACCCTTCTTTGTCTCATTATAGTCTCTATTTTAAAGTCTATTTTGTTAATATAAGTATAGCTACTCCAGTTTTGTTTCTATTTGCATGGAATATATTTTTATTAAAGTAGTGTGATACAATAAATCATACATTAAATATGATTTCTTTTTAGATAAAATTATAAATATGTATAGGTTTAATAACTGAGCTTCCAAATACCTGAGGCATAATTCTACATAGTTGGAGATATCTAATATCTCTCTCACCAATAGCTATAAAAATAACTAGCAAAAGACATAAAAGATTTCAATGGTACTATCAACCAACTGACTCCCCTGATATTTACAGAATAATACACCCAACAATGACAAAAATATACTCTGCAAGTGAACATGGTATGGTTACCAGGAGACATGCTGATCTAGGCCATAAGAAAAACAAAGTGTCAACAAACAAAAAGTTTGAAATCATATTCTCTAACAAAATTTAAAAAAATCATTAAAATAAAAGTAAAGTCATGTTCAGGTATTTATTAAAACTCTAAATATTTGGAAATCAACAGAATCCATGGGCCAAAGAAGAAATCACAAGGGAAATCAGAAAATATTTTTAACTGAAAGAAGATGAAAATACAATATATTAAAATTTCTGAATTGTGGCTGAAGTAGTGCTTATACAGAAATTTATAACTTTAAATGCTCATATTAGAAGAGGAAAAAAGGATCTAAAATCAGTTAACTGAGTTCCTCCCTCAAGCATCAAAAAGATATCCAATTAAATCCAAACTAATTAAAAGAAAAATTAATAAAGAGCTAAAAATCAACAAAAAGGAAATAAATAGAAAAGATAAATGAAAACAGATTTTGAAAATGTTAATAAAATGGATAAGCTTTTAGCTAGAATGATCAAGAATAGAATTCACAATTTAACAATATCAGGAACAAAATCTGGGATACCACTACAGCTAGACATTAAAGGGATAAGGAAATATTATGAACATATTTTTTCACTAATAATTTTTACAACTCATGTAACATCTAGAAATCAACCAATATAATTCACCAAAATAAAGAAGAAACCCCATCTAAATATTTAAATACATGCAGAAGAAGTATTTGGCATAATTCAACCAAATTTAAATTCAATCAAAATTCAGTCAAATTAAATAAATTCAATCAAATTTTATCATACATGATAAAAAAAAAACTCTTAGCCAACTAGAAAGAAAATGGAATCTATTCAACCCAACTAAGACATCTACAAATAATCTACAGCTACTACCACATCCAATAATGAATGGTCAGTTATTTCTACCTAGAATCAGGAATAAGCCATCTCTCAACAATTCTATTCAACATTATACTAGAGATCTACACTAAGGTAAGAAAATTAAATATTATGGAGTACGTGAAGCAACTGGTAAGAATGTAAAATGGTACCCTCTTTTTGATAATCACTATAATAGTATTTTATAAAAATAAAACATATTTTGATATCATCTCACACTTGTCAGAATGGCTAAAATCAAAAGCACAATAAACAAGTGTTGGTAAGGATGTAGAGAAAAAAGAACGCTGTACACTCTTAGTGGGAATGCAAACTGGTGCCACCACTGAGGAAAACAATATGGAGGTTCCTCAAAAAATCAAAATAAAACTACCCTATGATCCAGTAATTGCAGTACCAGGTATTTACCCTAAAATTAAAAAAAAAAAAAAAAAAAAAAAAACTCTAATGCCCCTCCTACGTTTATTACAGCATTGTTTGCAATATCCAAATTATGGAGATAGCCCAAGTGTCTATCCATAGATGAACAGATGAAGAAGATGTGGTATATACATAAATATACACATATACATACCATGGAATATTATTCAAATATAAAAAGTATGAAATTGCCATTTACAACAACATGGGTGGAGCTAGAGAGTATAATGTTAAGTGAAATAAATCAGTCAGAGAAAGACAAATACTGTACAATTTCACTCATATGTGTAATTTAAAAACAAAACAAATGAGCAAAAGAAAAAAAAACGAGTGAGAGAGACAAATAAAAAAGCAAACTCTTAACTACAGAGAACAAACTGATGATTACCGGAGATGACTAGGAGGGGGGAATGGGTGAAATAGGTGAAGGGAATTAAAGGACTCTTATCATGATGAACTAGCTGATATGTAGAACTGCTGAATCACTACATTTTACACCTGAAACTAATATAACACTGTATGTTAACACTACTGGAATTTAAAAATTTTAATTTATAATAAAAAACTTAATAAAAATAAAAATTAATTTTTTAAAGTAAAACATACTTTTACTTTAAAATCCAGAAATCTCATTCCTGGAAATTTACTTGAGAGTGAAAAAGGTATAGCCATACAGAGACTTGTACACAATTATTCATAGCAACATTATTTACAATAACCAAAACCTGGAAACAATCTAAATGTCCATCAATTACGGAATAGAAAAACAAACTGTGCTATACCCATACTATGAAATACTGCTCAGCAATAAGATACAGTCAAATGTAAATACAAGTAACAACATGGATACATCTCAAAACCATAAATACATCCCTACCCCTTGTCCATTCACTACCTTCTCTCTTGAAACTCACAATAATCCATTCTATCTCACTAGCAACTCATGAATCTTGTTCCTATTTTATTGAGAAAATGACTCATTCACAAGCCCCCACTACCATATCTCTTTACCTATCTCTGTCTATACCTATATACTCTGCCTTTGCTCCTGATACCGTAGATGAGGGGTTAGTAAACTGATGCATAGGGCATTGGAACACATCCACACCCATTCAATTATGTATTATCAACTCTTACTGTTTAGGAATTGCAACAAAAACCATATGGCTCACAAATAGAATATTTACTATCAGGCTTTCTACAGGAGTTTGCTGATCCCTGGAACAAATCCACTTTGTCCTCGCAAAGGCCAATCTGTCTCCCAGAACTCATCCCCTCTCACTTCTTAAGGACTCTGCTCCTGTACTTCTTCCATTTCTTATTTTTTCCTTTGTTATTAGTTGTTTTCCATTGAAAATGAACATACTAAGACTCTGTCCACCTTAAAAACAAAAACAAGAAACCCTCTCAACTTGTATCTCCACCCCAGCTATTTCCCTATTCTCTTTTTCTTTTTTACAGTTAACAATCTCCAATGGGTTGTTTATACTGGATACCAATAGTTCCTCCCCTCCTGTTCCCTCTTGAAGTCACTCCAACCAAGCTTTCCTCTTGTCCTTACTCTACGGAAATGGTCCTTATCATGAACACCAGTGACTTCCCCAGGTTGCTGAGTCCAATGACAATATTTAGCCCCAAACTTACTTGATTTACAAGCAGCTTGACTGATCACTTCCTTCACTTAGAACAGCTTCTTCTTTTTGGCTCCCCAAAAATATGCCATACTGGTTGTTACTCATCTTTTCAGTCTCAAGGGTTGAACTCTTAGATGTCTTCTCTACCTGCACTCCAGGCTCATCACTTTAAAGATCATCGATATCCTGACAATTCTGAAATTTTTCCCTCCAGCCTTGATCTCTCCGAGAAACCCCAGACTTGCGTATCCAACTATCTGATAACCCGACCTAAAAGACATCTCAGATTTAACATGTCTAAAAGGAAACTTCTGGTCTGCCCACCTTCTCAAACCTACTTTACACTCAGATTTTCCCATATAATTTATAGGCAGCTTCATCTTCCCAGCTTCTCAGCCAAAAAAGGTTCTTGAAGTCAGCTTTGAGTCTACTTTCTTAAATCCTATATACAACACATCTACAAATCTCTTGATCTCTACCATATCCATCATCTACTTATGAGCATCTCTACGCCCTGCCACATACCATGATTGCTTCACCTGGATTATTAAAATAGCTCCCAAGCTGCTTTCCTTGCTTCCACTCAAGTCCCCTGTTAGTGGGTTCTAAACAAAGCAGGCAAGGAGAATCTGTTAAAATTTAAAGCAAATCATGTCCAAAAGCTCTCAAGGGCTTCCCATTTCACTTAGCATAAAAGCCGAAATCATCAGAATGACCCAGGAGATGTTACATGGTCTCCTCACCATTGTTGTCTTTCTGACCTCATCCACTTATCACCCTTTTACTCATTTTGCTCCAGGTACATTGGCCTTGGTATCCCCAAAATACTCCATGCATGCTCCTGCCTCAGGAATGCTGGCCTTGATTATTATTCTGGCTCATTCTTTCCTAGATATCCGCAGTGATTCATTTCTTCACGTACATTACATTTTTATCCAATATCACATCTAGCTGACATTGTTCAGTGCTCACCATGATTAAGTGTAGCATCATCTGTCATCATATGCTATTATTACAATATTAATGACTATATTCTCTATGTCATACTTCTCACCTCCATGGCTTATTTGTTCTATGCCTGGAAGTTATATGTCACTATCTTACATATTACATATATATTTATTTGGTGTCTCTTCCTAAGAGAAAATACCCTCATTGAGGTTCAGTAGTTTTATTTATTTTATTAACTATCTATTAGCTATTTACTTTGTTAACTGTATGCCCATCTTCTTGAATATTGCTTAGTATGTAGCTGGCACACAATTAATACTTGCCAAATGAATCAAATGTGTAAAAATGCTTTATAAATTATAAAGTACTGTATAAATGAGGTGTATTATTAACTCCTGAATTTGTAATAAGCACTTTCCACTCATTTTCAATCTTCCAAGTAACCCTTGAGTATTTTTTCATCTCTATTGACATTTCAACAAAGTGTGTTTAAAGAAGTTAGATCTGCTTGTTGTTTAAATTGCTTACAACTAGTAAGCAGAGAACAGGAATTAAATCCAGATTTAACTGAAGGGGCTGGCTTTCAACCATTAAACACTTTGCTTGATACAACAGTACTACTGGATGCTAAGTGGACAGTTCAGAGATTTCATATCAGAAGTCCTATAATAGATGGGGATTTACAGAGAAAAATCCTTCAAAAACATGTCGGGGATTGAAATGTCTCCAGAGTACTCTTGTAAGCCTGACGTTTCAATTTATATCACTGCATAAGAGTACAATATTTCTAATAAGCAAAAAAATAACTATTTGGGGGAAATGCATGATATTTTTTGACAAGTCTAAGAATACAGATCTAGTTTTTAGGTGTTTTATTCTCAGCACAATATACTACATAGTTAATTTTCACCTTCTAAAGGAGTTAATGGGTTGTCATTGTCTTCATTCCAGATACATAAACATTAGGATGAAATTTCCCACGTTTCTGATAATTAAGATATAGATTTAGTCTCTGTGGCTCTTATTAAATATAAACCATCAAATTTCTTATCCAGGTAAAACTGTCATTTTCATTGCCCTTTCCTGGTTTCCTACTCTTTAAAATCTGCATTTCATTTAATTCTCCCAACATGTCAGGAGGGAGATTTGTACAGGGACTTTTCAATGGAAATAAAAAATAAATGCTGCAACCAATCAGTCACTAAAAGGTCAGATATTCCACAGCCTTACCTATATAAGTTCCAGGTGATATTCAGAAAACACACTCACATACAGACACATACAACATGGTAATTAAACATTTTAAAACACTCTAAACAATCAAAATTTGTTTTAACCATGTCCTTATTTTTAAGTTTATTCATTTGACTCATTAGAAGAGCTCTTGAGATTATTTCATGAAGCAAAGACTTTTTCACTCCTGTGAAGACACAATTTTCAAGACTGGCTGATGTTGTTTCTGTGTGACAGTATTAAAAGTAACAAATGGGACAGCATGGATAACCAGCTCTTCTCCCTCGCTCCTCCTTGATGATAAAGGTCACAATAATTAATGTTTGAGAAAATGACATGAAGTCATGTTTAAAAAGATATATTGTACCATATATTCCTTGGTGAAGAGTATGAGATAGTATACAATATTTTTTAGAAAGATTCCCATCAAAATAGTTTTGTGTTTAAGTTTGGGACTATTGGGGATTTCGGACTTCAGTTATCTGTGAAAATTACTTAGTAATAATTATTTCATGAAAATCAAAATAGGACAGATTAAATGTTTACAACAGCCAAAGATATGAAAATAAAAAAAAACTTAGTTATTGAGTGCATAAACGTTAAGAAAATCTAGTTCAATGTCAGGTTTTAAAGGAAGTATTAAAAAAAAAAAAGACAAGGAAAAGGTTCCCATCAATTCTAAAAGTCTGTTTTAAAAATAGTTGATTATATGGTTAGTTATGTAAGGACATAACATGTTCCTGACATGAGAGAGAAACACAGAATACTTTACCCAGGGGCACTCTGGCAGCACTTGCATCCGGGTTGATCCAGAAGGACAGCCAGGAGAGAACCACTATCAGTAGGGTTGGGGCATAAACACCCATCATGTAAAACCCAACCTGTCTTCTCAGGGTGAAGATGACTTCCACACACGTGTAGTACCCTTTCAGAAACAAACATGTTAGAAATATGAGGGACTCACCTACGCCCAACTATAAAAATCAACAGTGTACCTGTACATTGTAAGTCACTTCTATTTGATGTAGTTTCACAAAGTAAAGTCCACAAAAAGACTTTTTTTCTATAAATATATAATTTATTTCGTGTAAAAGGTTGACATTATGGGACCCGTCTCACCTGACCTTTCACAACTTTATTATGACATTGAGAAATAGATACCACATGCTGCTCCACTATGTCAGTGTCTCAGCTTTTAAGTCTTTGTTCAGAGAATTTGCAATGAACTTAAACTTTTCATTACCCATGGGTACCCTCAGAGCAATTGATCTAAAGGCGTCATATAGGGAGCAGTAAATCAAAGTGGAATAAGTCTAAAAAGAGACATTCCACGACTATGTATTGTCAGTATAATTTTTCAGCTACATTTCCCACTTCTTATCTAGAAAGCATAGCAGTCTACAAAGACTCCCATGCATATTTAAACCTTAAAAAATTAAGCATATTGGAAGTAAATCTTAGCAAGCTTAAGAAATAAGTGTTTTCAATCTATATCTATAAAAGAGTATAAAGGGCAAATATCTGACATTCCTCTCAATTCTCTCCGTTCCTCCATTCCGGCACCTCAAACTTGCTTTAGGAGGGAAAGGACTTCATTTTCAGAAGCTGAGACAAATGCAGAAATCGCCTTCCAAAATAATTCTAGAGATGCCATGACACCAACTAGCCTCCCTAATTAATCACAAATTATGGGCAGCCTCACAATGGCTTTTGCTGACTTGGGAAACAAAAGAAGTGACAAAATAATCTTCTAGCATTGGTATAGAAGAGACGCTGCTAGATGTTTGAGACATTTAAAAAAAATGTGTCAGGCCTTTCAGTTAGCAACTTCAATATAATATATAATGCCTAAAGTGCTTAATTTTGATAGAAATGTCATTTACCATTCAAAAAAGCAAAGTTACATGAAAATAACAGAAAGTTAAAATATCTCCATTTGTGTTCAGCTTAAATGTCATTATTTTAAAATGCTGAAATAAATGAATGAATAAGTGAAATAATTATGGGGAAAGGACAATATTACTTTTTGCTATTTTATATTTTAAAGGTAATATCTAATTTTCCTAGTTAGGAAGAATATACACCCTTCCAGCACCAGAATGATCTTTGAATTCACTCAACAATGGTACCTCTGGTGGTATTGGCACACAAGAGGGTTTTAAAAAATATTAAATAAAATAATAGCTATTCACATCCTCATATAAAATAACTTAGATCAGAAACCTAATCTTTTCCCAGTGTGAATTATAATCACTGCCACTTCTGAAAGATCGTAAGATATGAGGGCTAATATGTAACACAAATAAAGAGCTGACTGGAAATGAAGTGACTTCTAATTATGTCAAATGTTTCCAAATTATATCAGAAAAAAAACAAACAAAAAATGACAATGCAGCATGCTTGTCTTTTTTAAAAATTTAATTTCATTAAAACTAGGCAATTTAATTAAGTTGTGGATAGGTTTTAAAAAGATACAAGAGGTCAAACAGTGAAAATCCCCTCCCTTTTCTCTTCCTACCACTCATCTCAACTTCCTGCCTGGACAAACAAAAACGTATGTTTCTAACTAGCAATCATGTGCAAAAATTCCAAAATATAATCTTTTCTGAGTCCAATGTTCTGCAATTAAGAGGCTCATACTATTTCCTAAAAGTGGTTCTGAAGTACCTGGCTTTGCAACAATATCGCTGACTCAAGTTCATGTCATGTTTACTGGTGCCTGTGACAGAGAGAACAGCATGTATGTGCTCACTGCATATTTTTAGGTGACTTAAATTATCATAAATATTACAACAACGTACGATAGAGTTGCTTGCTCTGAAATGAATTTTTGCATTCCATCCCACCATGTATAATGACAGCCTACGTACCAGGAGCCCTGTACTCTGAGGCCAGTTGCCACCCCCTCCTTTTATGAAGGCACCCACTAGGGGAGCTTCCCAGGACTGGGATGAATTTGGCAATAAAATACATGGTATTATAGTGATTTGCTCCATAAACTTTTATGAGAAACATTTCTTGATCTTTTTTGATCTTTTCCTAGTACTGTTACATTTATGAGAGGCAGGTGGGCAGCTAATTGATATAAATGTTCATTGGCAAATTCAATTTACTTTCTATTTCCTGTGAGGTTTTATTTCATTATTATTCACTTAGGCTTGCAATTTAAGTATTTTTGTATACTTGTTTTCCTATATATCTCTCCCCACCTTTGTAAAATCTATAATTATTTAAAAACTGCAATTTTTAATAAAGTTAAAGCCAAATCATTATTTCTGATAATTTCTGTACAAGTTAAAGAAAATATTGTCCATCATTTTATAAATGTTGCTGTCTATATCTTTTTCAGTTACTAAGCATTCATATATTTAAAAGGTTCTATATTTCTAAATACATTTCTAAATATTATCCAAGGATTAAAATATGTTTTACGTATTCATATGATGGCTCATGGAAACACAGATAAAGCATGCTTACTAAAACACAGTAAATGACCATTATTATTATTATGTAAGACATAGTTCTTTTATTATTTTTTATAGCTAATGAGAGATGAGTGACTTATTTATAACTCAAAAAATACACAGAAACTTTACTTCTTATAATCTTGAGTAATCTCTCAGATACTCTAACATAGCACATCTTGTCTTCTCAGAAATAAAATGAATTGTGTATTTCGTTTGCGTGTGTATCACATTACAATATAGATCTATAAAAGGGCAGGGATGTCTCCTTTATTCCTTGCTCTATGGCAAATGGAGACATCCAGATACAAGGTTTAACGATGAAAAAATAAACATCCCCAGAATTTTCAATGCTATCTTGTAATTTTATGCTATTTCATAAAATCAGAAATAAAATGGCTAGTTTTGCTTTCATCTTTACACGAAGTTTAAAACTTCAATGGGGTCATTTCAAATTTCTCGAAACAATTTAGAGACTATTCATTTTGGAATGTTAAGCATATAATCTAGATGTGGATAACTATTTGCAAAGTTTAACAGACTCACTACAGACAGTATAGCAACGTCAGGCTCACTATTCCAGTGCATCACTTAGGTCCCTTGGGTAAGTGTCTTTGCTTTATCATCCCAACATGTAAAGTAGGGAAAATATAAGTACTGAATTCATAGGACTGTTGTGAGGATTAAAATATAGAATTCCTGCAGAGCTCTTAAAATAATGCCTGACATACAGCAAGAATTCCAAAAGCCATCTACTAAATATGTGCTTCTATGCAAGAATTCCAAAAAGATTTTTCTTGGCTTTCCAGCTTAATTTTTTCATTACTAGGTGACCTGTAAAAGTTTATAAACACTGTTCCATTTCTTCAATTTGAGTGAGTACATAGAAAAAGAGTACTTTGTGCTTAGTGCAGAGGCTGACACTGATTCGCCTCTAACATTCAGTAAGTCCCTTGGTCACCTGGCTCCTCAGCGTTTTGTGTCTTACAAAAAGGAAATGGCTCAGAAATGTCCGTAAGATCACTTCCATATCGAAAAGTGTATGTATCTATGACTTCTTGAGTTCTTTGATGGCCAAATTTTTAAGATCTCTCAGGTTTTCCTTTTAAAAACCCTTATAAATTATTTTAGCACTGTATGTGCTTATTATCTCTCTTGTTCTAATGTAAGATCTATGAGAGAAGGAATTTTTTCTATGTAAATGCTATATAATCCATTAAGTTATACGTGAAGGTCAGCGACAACAGGTGTTTAAACTAACTTTATCCCCAAGGTACCTAAGTGCTGTATTTTATTGTAGCACTGTAAATATGCAAACGTTCACTCTGCCTTTTTTATTTATTTATTTTCATTTTTTAAAGATTTTATTTATTTATTCGTGAAACACACACACACACACAGAGAGAGAGAGAAAGGGCGGGGGGCAGGCTCCATGCAGGGAGCCCGACATGGGACTCGATCCTGGGTCTCCAGGATCACACCCTGGGCTAAAGGCAGTGCTAAATCGCTGAGCCACCCGGTCTACCCAACTCTGCCTTTTTAAATACTATATTTTACCTTTGATGATGTTATGATGGCATTATAAGCTCAAATATCTGATCTTCCTGAATTCTATACAATTACAATATACTTTTATTTTTGTAAGCCAACATAAATGTTGCAATAATTTTAAAGCTAAATCATATCTATTTTTCTTTTATTAAAGATTTCTTTATGTATTCCAGAGAGAGGGTGGGCCCAGAAGAGCACCCTAGGGGTAGGGCAGAGAGTCTCAAGCAGACTCCCTGCTGAGGGCAGAGCCCTACACTGGCTTGATCTCACAACCCTAGCCAAAATCAAGTATCAGGCGCTTAACCACCTGAGCCACACAGGCACTCCTAATTGTATCTATTTCTTAGCATCTTTATCATATCTTTGTTTACTTTCTCACAGAAAATTAGAATCGTGTAATTTACAAGTTGAAATGACTATTAGTTTGAATGTAATGAGCAAAATGCAATCAGCCTTTTATGTATATTACTAAGGGAAAAACATTACATTTAATATATAAAACCCTCAATAACTATAACTATCAGTTGTGACTCAAATGTTGCATATGAATCATATTGAAGTATTGATTAGTATTATATTTTCATTTCTGCAAAGCTTGAGATAATGTAATGAGTGAGGTTAATTTGTTGTGCTTTCACAGTTAGTCGTTCCATAACCTAGGCCAACAATACTATACAGGGAATATTTACTGATGCCCAGTTATTCCCCTCGCTTCCTGCTTCCTGCTCAGCATAAAGATCAATGCTTTGTAAAACTAAGAATATGCGTCAACCAACATCTAAAACCTGCCTAAAAGACAAGAGACAAGTGTATACGGATACACTGATCAAATCCATAATACTTGGCCCCAAACTGAATCTTGTCAGAAGCAGAGTTTCTTGGCAACACCTAAGGAAACCATAGCCTGGGAGAGTTCATATTACTAAAATAAAAATTGAAAATCTCTTGTCTAGAATTACATAAAGAAAGACAAAACTATGTAGTAATAAACATTTTTAAGAACTTTAGTAAATGTAATTTTACATTAAGATTTAAATATCTGAACGCAAAGATAAACTATTTATAAATATTGAACTAATTTTTAACTACTTTTCTCCTAACTTGTTCCTAGAATATATTAAAATTAAAAATGAATCTTTGAAATAGGACTAGTTTTGTTAAATTTGAAGAATATTACTTACCAGTGCCTTTATAGTATTTTGTACAGTTACCATATTCGATATCTTCCTTTTTAATATCAAACTGAGGCAAGGCAATTTTTTCTAACTGAACAGGATCCCCTGACTGCCAGATAAATCGTAAATCATCAGTTGTGTAGCCAACTATAAACAAAAAAAAATAAAAATAAAAATATTAGTTTGAAATATAATTATTAGTATTTAATATGTTAATAATCAAATTACTAAACATAGAAATGGTAAGATAACAGGCCATTCTTCTATGAAATCTTTGTAAAAAATGTAAAGAGATAAAATTATGGCTATCAAGGAAGACATCAGCATAAATTTACAGATAATTGGCTTAAAGAAAGAACAAGCTAAAACAATTAGCATATTGCAAATAGTTACAATTTCACCATGTCACATATAGTAGCACATTTTGCTGTCATATTTCTGAACTGTTGTCAATAAAAAATAATAAATAAATCATACTAGCTTTCAGAATATATTCAGAGTATATTCACTCACAAGTATACAATATGCTACCTGGAAATTAAGAAAAAAATAAAAAAAAAACAACTTAAGCATGAAATCACTTTTATTTTTGAAGAAATAACTACAAACTTCTCTAAAGGAGGTGCACTGCCACAGGAGAGCAGTAAAACAGTCCCTCAAGTGGACATTAATACTAAATGCTGAAGCACACGTTTTGGGTTTAGGTAATATGGCTACAATGCAGGGATCCTATAGGGTTTTATAGCATGTAGTGGCCTACTATTCAACTCTAAAGTACATGGATTTTTCAAAGCAGTACTCCAGTGCATCTGGCAATAGATTTGAATATAAATACTCAGTTGGAATTTTTTACACAAATACATATTGACACATGGCAATAAATACATACAACACATGCACAAAAATATACATATATACATATAAACATCTGCAAAATCTCATTTTATACTTAGCAGTAGAGATTGCTCAAATTTAGCCTCTAGCTTCAGTACATTTTTCTCTTTAAAAAAACAACAGATAACCACAAAGTCACTTTAAAGCCTGTTACCTAGCAAGTATATATAAGATATTTGACAAGGCTACTATTTTTTACTTTTTTGCTGAAACAGGTCATAGTCTATAGGTATTCAGGCTAAGGATTCCTTATATTAGTGTTAGTTTTACAAGTTTTATGTCCTACCTTTTTTTTCAAAAGAGAAGCATCACAACAAAGTCATTGATATATTTATCAATTAAAGATAAACCATTTTAATGATCATTTCAATTAATATACCTCATACCTTAATAAGGTGTATCTTTCATAAACTGAAAAATATATGAAACACAAAGATTCTAACTCTGCAAAAAAATATTTTTTTAGACATCCACAGCAAATGGCTACTTGCTAGGATTTAGGGACTGTTTTTCAATGTTTTCATATTTTCTGTTCTGAACATGTGGCTTTAACAGCAGAAGAGGTATTAAGATATTGTTCTCTCCCTTACCTGACTTCTATTACCAACTCAAATGAAGATGGCAATTTGGGTAAGTTAGAAGAGTATACCTACACAAGCTGAAAGTAAATGTTTACCTTAGTAACTATTACAGCAAAAGAATAACTATATCATGTTCCTAAATAAATTGCTCTAATGGCTATTTGTAACCAAAAGCATTAGTTTTACCATTGTTATCTAAGATATTAGTAGAATGTACTGCCTAGAGATTTTAAGCATTTTTATTGCTAGTCAACTTAGGGTCTTATTTACATACAGCTTTCCAGCTGCATCTTGCAACGTTGTGTATCCATGGGAAACAAGGTCAAGTCCAAAGGGCACGAAAGAGTAATAGATAACCTGAAAGAAGAAACAGAGGTCTTAGAAGCCTCTTAATCTGTTTCACTGTGATATACTGACTTAAAATATATACATATATGTGTACAAAAATATTAAAAAGTACCTCATGCTGACAAGAACATCTCCATCACGAAAAATAAAGAGAAGGATATTTTCCTGGGTCACATCATGAAAATTGGCACTTTTTTCATTTGCAAAAAATAAGTCCGGTTTCCACAGACATTTGTACATTGTGGGATCCACCGTCAATGCATCTGAGCCCCGAAAATCACTAGGGAGCTTCAGCCTGGGATCATTCCATTTCTGTCTCAAGAAGATGTTAACTCTATAGTCCTGAAAAAAAAAAAAATTGTGTGCCTGTGTGTGTTTACTGCTACTTGAAAGAATATATTCAGCACCAGAATAAAAAAGAGTTTCAGTGATAAGCAGCACAAATATTTTTAGTCTTTGGATATCAACCAGTATCAAAACGTCTTGGTCACTAAATATAAAGAGCTCCATGGGCAGTATAAAAAGACCCTTGTGTCTATTTAATCACTCTCCACAGAAATTTCCATAGCACTTGCTAGCACCAACAATTGCTTCACCAAATATTGCTTTACTAATAATTGCTTCACCTTTATACAAATGCCAATTATGCCAGTTGGTTAAGTGATGTTATTGTAAAAACGTGAGACTGTTAAATATTGTCATTATCATTCCTCAAAAAAGTAGAATAAACTTTCATTAAAAATATTTAAGAAACCAATGGAAAATATATATTTCTACTTGCCTTTTTACCAAATAGCAAACTATAAAAAATGATATGTACATATGTATCAAACATATACAATGTATATATATAACACATATGTATATATGTAAGAGGGAAAAAGCAAAACTATCCTTGACTTCGCATACATGTACATGATTGTAGTGAGAATCTGAGTTGGTCAAATGAGACATCAAAATTTGTGTTAGGTTTATTTAACTATAGTAGAAAAATATTTTGAAATCTAAATAGATGGCTATTTTACTTCTGTTTTTCATCTATCCCCCAAAATTTTCATTTTAAAACTTTGTAAAAATTGAATTATGTCAAGACATAGATTTTTAAGAATATGTGAACCTAGAAACATGTTTAATAGCTTAACACATTTTATATCTGCAAGTGAAATGGGGTTCTGGCACAAATCAGGATGTTAGGATATACAAATTTAGCATGAGCATCATGCTCTGGTCTTTATATTTTAATTTTATATTCTATACTCAGAACATGCATAAAAGTGTTCAAGGCAAACATTGTTTTGGGCTTCAGCTTCCTTGTTTTTAATCATTCAAAAAGTACCGACTATTGATAACCTTTCCACAGGATCAAAATGAATTAAATCATAAACTTCAAATCAAAATCCAAATAAGTAAGTAGGAACAGGTTATAGATCATCTTTTAGAAAGAAATAAGAACAAACAGATCTATTAAACATAAATGCACATGCTTTATATATGTATAACATAAAATAAAGCATAATAAAGGATCAGTAATTGTCTAAAAGAGCTTCGACAATTTACTTTCTCATATGATTTTCAGACTCTGTATAATAATTGTAGAGAGGTAAGGTATACTGAAGTACAGAGAGAGAAATAAGATTTAAACTACCTATATCTCATAGCTACTCTAAACTTAGAGTTTATGAAAACTTCAACATATATAATACACATTGATTGAATTTTAAAAATCATGGGTGGCTCAGCAGTTGACTGTCTGCCTTCAGCTCAGGATGTGATCCTGGAGTCCCAGGATTGAGTCCCACTTCGGCTCCTGCATGGAGCCTGCTTCTCTTCCCTTTGCTTATGTCTCTGCTTCTCTCTGTGTCTATCATGAATAAATAAATAAAATCTTTAAAAAAATCATGGGCAGATGGTACTGGAGCACCAAAATCAAATATATTAAGGATTATATAAACTGACATTGAACATATCTACACCACTGATTTAAAAAAAAAAAAAAAAGATAACATTTTTCTAATCTAATCCCCTTAAGGAGGGAATAAAGGAGGCCCAGAACTCTGAAAAATAAAGAGCTGCATTGTACAACTATATGAACTGTTTGTCAAAACAAAGATCTAACTGAAAATTCATAATGGGACTTAATTGCTTCACATCTGACAGTTATTGTGATAAGAACTAACTCAAGCACATTCAAGACAAAGGCTCATCCACATCACATAGTGAGGCTTCCAGAAGACCTCATGTTGCTTCCAGATGCAAGTTTTTATCCATTCCAGGTAAACATGCAGGCCCTCCCTTTAAAAGCAATACATAATAGGTTCAATTATTATTTTTTTAAAGGAGTTATTTACTTGAGAGAGAGAGAGCATGCCTAAGCAGAGGAGTGCAGGGAGAGGAAGAGAGAATCTTCAGCTGACTCCCCGCTGAGAGCAAAGCCCAATGTGGGGCTCCATCCTGAGATCCCATGACCCTGAGATCATGCCCTGAACTTGAATCAAGCCTTGGCCACTTAACCCACTGAGCCACCCAGGTGCCACTAGGTTTAATTATTTTCTGATAAAATACCAATTATGCCACCTTAGCTAAAGCACATGGTTGACATACACTTGACATTACTTTGAGCACTTAACAGTATCCAACTTCAAATCCTTTGCTAAAAAGCATCCTTGAAATGATCTGCTAAAATTATCGGTATTCTAAAATTACATACACTGAAAAGATTTTATTAGCTTCTCTATGTACTGTGTCTTATGAAAAGGTAAATCACCAAAAGGTGCATCTTTAAACTACCATATTTAAAACCTGCACTCATGATGTCATGATAAAATACAGGTCCTTAACCTAACCAGACGAAATTGCCTATGTATCTTTTATAAACATGTTATTAAAGCCGTGACTCCTTATTTTGGCCAATGACCACTATATGAAAATAATGCAAGATAAATTCTTCTTTTATTTAATTTTTCATTTGTTTATAGATATATTACTATAATATCATTATATAGGCATTTAGTATATGCTAGGCATATGTAGCCTAAAAGCTTTGCAAAACTAAATCTATTCCTTAGAGTTCATACTAAAAATACTCTCCTGATTCTCTTATATGCTCCCTATGGCAGGAAAGCAAGACTAAAGAATCTCATCGTGTTTTTCTTTTTGCCTGGCAGCTGGGAGACTGAAGGCTAAATTCTATAGCCAATTGAGTTAATAATCTGTCTCTTATATCATCGTATGACTATCATTCATTGCAGGGCTCTTGAATATTTAGTCCTATTTCAATTATTTCTTTGCATTTTTTGGTTATTATGACACACTTCAAATCCTTGCCAGAAATAGAGACAGATGAAAAAGTAAAGTAACAGTTGAGGGATTGTCATATACTTGAGAGTCTGTCAGCATGGTTTGGAGGCCACTTCCAGGAAGCTGTGTCAATGTGGCTTTTAGAATCAAGACATTTCATTTGCATGTAACACTAGGTTTTCTTATTTTAATAGAATGTTAGATGTATGTTTAGAGATACAGATAATAAGACCTATTGGTATTCCTTATGTAGATTGAAACAATTACATTTTGGAATGTATGCCAGTTGGCATCTTAGTAATTAATTTCCAATGACATTATACTGATAGTTTATAATAACACTCAAAATACCTGACAGGAAGTAAAGCAAAGCTAAGACTTAACCTCAGCATACTTTTCATAATTAAAAAGAAGCCACCTTATAAAGTTTGGGGTAGAACTTCGGAAATTACCCTGCATTAATATTGAATTCTACCTAAAATCTCCACACATACATACATTCTTTTGGGAGCTCTATTCTATGTTCCACCATTCAATCTCCAGAATGGTGTGGGTAACTCCTCTAAAGTTATATAGCAAAATTATTTTTCTTTAAAAATTATTTGTAAGATTATTTATTTATTTATTTATTTATGAGAGAGAGAGAGAGAGATAGAGAGAAAGGCAGAGACACAGGCAGAGGGAGAAGCAGGCTCCATGCAGGGAGCCCGATGCGGGACTTGATCCCAGGACCCTGAGATCATGACCTGAGCCAAAGGCAGATGCTCAAATGCTGAGCCACCCAGGCGCCCCTCTTTTAAAATTTATATAGCAATTTGGATAGTGTTTCTCCATGTGAAGTTCATTCTTCTAAATCCTTCTTGAGGTCTAATCAATGTTTCCATCAATCTAAGAATATCTTTATATCATTGATATCCTTATATCAGTTATTAAGTTCAAAGCACTTGAGCAGCCAAAAGTTGATTAATGCCCAAAAAAGCTCTCTACATAGTATCAAAGGCTTTGACCAAGCAAAACCTATCTGTGGGAAAAATTACAAAATTACAAATGATATAAGAATGCTTTAATGCCACCCCTTTCTTATTCTGTATATCACCATAAATAATTTTTACAGTTGTATTAATCAAATTATAGTCTACTATAATGGAATCAACATGGGTTTGGAACTATAAAGTTCCTGACTCAAGTTTTAGCTCTGAATCTTACAGCTCTTACCCTGAGCAAGTTTCTTAACTCTCTGAGCTCAGTTTCTTAATATAAAAAAAACAGAAATATTAATTCCTAATGTGATAATTCAATAAAATACTTAGCATAAAATTAATATAGTACCTGCTATATAAATTAGTTTCCTTTCCATTAAACATCCTTGAGAAATCTAGCTACAGAATATATCATATACCACATACTCCCTTCCATGCTCTGGGTACTAAGTATACAACTGTGAGTGCTCCCAGACTTTAAGGAAATAATTGTGGTTATATTGACAATCAGTCAAATATAAAACAATTTGAAAAAGACTATGAAAAATGAAAATAGATTGCAATGGGGCATCCAGTCTCAGGATAAGTTAAAAGTAACCAAGAGAATTGACACCTACACTGATACCTGAAGATGGGGCAATTAGACAAATTGGGTCTGAATTATGTCCTATTATGTTCTCTAAGGTAAGTCAATTAACCCCCCTGACCTTCAAATTCATCAATAAGATGAATCTTCAATCATTCACAAGAATCAAATGAAAGACTGTACCTAAGGCATGAAACCTGGAATAAAGAGAATACTCAAATGTGAACTAATTTGTTATATGTATCATTAACATTATTATCATTATATTATTAGCACCAGTTGAAAGGGCTAACAATTACTATTGACAGCATTCCTTTTCTACTGTTATCAAGATGCCACCTATAAGTTTCAATTGGTTACTGAACATCAGAACTAACTTTAATTCTATTAATTCTTTTTTTTTTTAAATTCTATTTATCTTGAAAAGCATTTAAAAAGTATTTTTTGTGTACCAGATGCAAAGACTATGGCTATATACACTGGCTATATACAGATGAATACAATGCAGTACTAGAAGGCAAAGTGATTTCTGATTATTAATATTAATTATTAATATCTGATTGA
The DNA here is from genome assembly GCF_048164855.1 of Canis lupus baileyi. NCBI lineage: Eukaryota > Metazoa > Chordata > Mammalia > Carnivora > Canidae > Canis > Canis lupus. The sequence goes on along the minus strand of NC_132850.1, from coordinate 55,805,524 downwards.
TCTAATATTATTCAGATTTCACTTAAGATACGTCAACTAACACTGGTGAGTTTGTTTTATGGACTAACAAAATAAAATATTCCCTAGTTATTATGTTACGGACTAAATTCAATGATTACAAAATAATCTCAGTTAACCATCTGTTTTACTGTGCTAGGCTAATCATTCATTTCTTCCTTCATTTGTTTATTTAGTAAACAGTAATTCACTAAGGATTTTCTATGTTCAAAGGTCTGAGCTACCAGTCTGAGAGGGATAAAAATTTTATCAGGAAGTGATAATTAAACAAGTAAGGGAATAACTGGTAAGGATTCTAGGGGTGATAGCACTTGCTGAGAGAATAAATGATCACTTCAGACAGTGGCCAGGGAAGGCTGCAGACAGTGAGTCAGTGGAGGTTCTCTGAGGGCGGGCAAAATTCTGACAGATGGTGATGTCTGGGAAGGGCAGAACTAGAGTAGGAGGCAAAAGTCACTGTTTCTTAAGTGTTTTATTAGCAATACAAAAGAACCACTGAATATCAAGAGACTTAAAATGGGAGAAATAATCAAGATCATCAGTAGGAGGAGGCCAGAGCAAGAGCCAGAGGTTTTGGAGTGGTCAGGGGAAAGATTATCAGTTAAAGTCAAGACCAAGAAGTAATATACAAAGAACTCTTAAAATGTAACAATAAGAAAACAACCCCATTAAAAAATGGGCCAAAGATCTTAACAGATACCTTACCAATGAACATATACTGATAGCAAATAAGCCTATGTGAAGATGTTCCACTTTACAGGTCACTAGGGAGATGTAAATTAATGGGATGTCAGTACACTACTGTGAGAAAGGGCCAAACCCAGCACACTGACAACATCAAATGCAAATGAGGATGTGGAGCAATAGGAATTCTCAACTGCCAATGGTGGGAATGAAAATATGAAAATGGCACATCTACTTTGGAAGACAGTTTGGAAGTTTCTTACAAAACTAAATACATTTTTACTATACCACATTCCTTGATATTTATACCCAAAGGGGCTGAAAACTTACACCCACACAAAAACCTGCCCATCTATGTTTAAAGCAGCTTTATTCATAATTGCCAAAACTTGGACCATCATGATGTCCTTCAGTAAGTGAACAGATAAACCAGACAACAGAATATTATTCAGCAAGAAAAAAAGAAATGAGCTATCAAGCCATAAAAAACCATGCAGGAACCTTAAATACATGCCAGTAAGTAAAAGAAGCCAATCTGAAGAGACTATATGCTGCATGATTCCAATTATATGACATTCTGGAAAAGGCAAAACCTGGATACAGAAAATAAATCAATCGATCAATTAATCAGTGGGTGCTAGGGGTTATAGGGGAGGGAGAGAGGAACACGTATGTAGAACATAGAGGATTTTTAGGGTAGTGGAATTCTTCTGTATGAAATTATAATGGCAGATACATATGTTCCAAAATTTGTCAAAACCCATGAAATCAACAACACAAAGAGCAAACCCTAGTGTAATCTACAGAATTTAGGTGATGGTGTATTATTGCAGGTTCACTGATTGCAGCAGATGTATCCTTTTGGTGCAGCCTCCAATAGCTGGGGAAGCTGTGGGCAGGGGGAGGCACAGGATATGAAAACTCTCTATTTTCTGATTTTGCTGTGAAGCTAAAACTGCTCTAAAAAAGAAAGTCTACATTTAAAAGTAAATGAATGTACTTGGTACATAAATACATTTCAAAGATGTCTATTCTATACATCTATGTAATAGTCCAAAAACAAAAGAACAAACAAAACTCCCTTAGTAATAATCTAAAATCCACTACGGAAGAACAGATTCGTAAAATAGGTTGTTTTCATATAAGGTAGAATGATATTTAACATTAAAAGTATGAATATGGTTTGTATGAAACAATCTGATAGTTCTCTCAAAAACAGTGATATTGCAAGTTTCCTTTAAGCAACAAATCTTTTTTTTTAAAGTGTTATTTTTTTTTAAATTTTTATTTATTTATGATAGTCACAGAGAGAGAGAGAGAGAGAGGCAGAGACATAGGCAGAGGGAGAAGCAGGCTCCATGCACCGGGAGCCTGATGTGGGATTCGATCCCGGGTCTCCAGGATCGCGCCCTGGGCCAAAGGCAGGCGCCAAACCGCTGCGCTACCCAGGGATCCCTTAAGCAACAAATCTCACGAAAAACTCTATAGAAAAGTTTGCTGTGAAGAACCATAAACATGAAGATACATTCTGACTCACTAGAAAAGAAAAACAAGAAAAAACAAGATTCTATTTTTCCCCCTTTGCCCATAGAATTGGAAATGATGATTAGTAATCATATTTATCACTGGTGAGGCATGGATACCTGACATATTCATACACCACCAGTAGCAAAATAAATTTATAAACTTTCCTGGAGGGTTACTTGGCAATATGCATCAAAATTTAAAGGAAAATAAACAAATTTCAACAAAGTAATAAATCCCAAGAAGGATATATATGAAGAAGAAGTTATAGGGGGAAAAAGAGTGACTGCAAAACAAAGTATAAACAAATGAAAGGGAATAAACACAAAGATAAGAATAATCAAAATTTGGAAATAAGGAAAAAAGATGATCACTTGCCCTTTCAATATCATGCTGAAACACTGTATAACAAGCCCACCTAAGGGCTTTATGATTCTTGAGGAAAGGGGAACTTTGTCTGACTTGCCATTTTCTATTAGTTAGAAATAACTAAAAGCAGATAATGTACAGAAGATTCATAAATTGCAAATGATTTTTTCATGGTACGGATGCAAATATTCTATGTCAGGTAGAAAAGAGATCTCCAAAGATTATGCCTTTATTGCCCTGTGAGGCATTAACAAGCCTGTATCTAATTTAGCAATCTAATTTCAGCATTCATTCTTTCACTTCAGGCTCCTGAATTTTTCACTGAAGCATCTTTACTATCCCGCTGGATCCCTCAGTAATGAGTTAAATAAATCACTAACATGTCCTCACTTCCTCTCTGTGTGTACTTTTTAAACTTTTAAATAATTATACTTTGTCCTCAAAAAGTTAACAGAAATACCATATGATCCCGCAATTCACTCCTAGGTATAAAAGAACTGAAAGCAGAGACTCTTGCACATCCATGTTCATTGCGGTATTATTCACCATAGTCAAAAGGTGGAAACAGCCCAAGTGTCCATCAAGAGATGAAAGGATAAAAGAAATGGGGTACAAGGGCATGCCTTGGAGATATTGTGGGTTCAGTTCTAAGACCACTGCAATAAAGTGAATATTGCAAAAAAGCAAATAACATGAATTGTTTGGTTTTCTAGTGCATGTAGAAATTATATTTACACTGTACTATAGTCTATTAAGAATGTGATAGCACTATGTCTGAAGAATGTACATATCTTAGTTTAAGCATATTTCATTATTAAAAAATACTAATCATCACCTGATCTTTCAGTGAGTCATAATATCTTTTTGCTGGTGGATGGTATCTGGCCTCAATATTGATGGCTGCTGACTGACCGGGGTGGTGGCTGCTGAAGGTCAAGGCTGTGGCAATGTCTTACAAGAAGACAACAATGAAGCTTGCCACACCTGCGGATTCTTTCCTTCAACCTCGTGAACCAACCTTTGTCAGCTTTATACTTTTCTTCTTCAGCTTCCTCACCTTCCTCAGCCTTCACAGAATTGAAGAGAGTTAGAGCCTTGCTCTGGATTAGGCTTTGGCTTAAGGGAATGTTGAGGCTGGTTTGACCCAATAAGGCTGCTTTGCTTTCCTAGCAGTCATGTATTTACTGGAGTAGCATTCTTAATTTTCTTCAAGAACTTCTCCTTTCATCCACAACATGGCTAAATGGTGCAAGAGACCTAGCTTTTGGCCTAGCTTAGCTTTTGACATGCCTTCCTCACTAAGCTTAATCATTTCTAGCTTTTCATTTGAAGTGAGAAGTATGTGATTCTTCCTTTTACTTAAACAATTAGAAGCCATTATATGGTTATTAATTGGCCTAACTTCAGTATTGTGTATCTCAGGGAAGGGGGCCAAGGACAGGGAGATAGAAAATGGCTGGTTAGTCAGAACACACACAACATTTATCAGCTAAGTTTGCCACCTTATATGAGCATGGTTCCTGCTGCCCCAAAACTATTATGAGACTAATGTCAGAGCTCACAGATCATCATAAAAAATATAATGTTAATAATAAAATTTGAAATATTCTGTGAATTACCAAATGTGACAGAGACAGCAAGCAAGCACATGCCATTGGAAAAATGGCACCAAAAGATTTGCTCATTGCAGGTTGCCACAAATCTTCAATTTATAAAAAACAATAGTATCTACAAAGCACAATAAAACAAGGTATGTCGGGATCCCTGGGTGGCGCAGCGGTTAGGCGCCTGCCTTTGGCCCAGGGCGCGATCCTGGAGACCCAGGATCGAATCCCACATTGGGCTCCCGGTGCATGGAGCCTTCTTCTCCCTCTGCCTGTGTCTCTGCCTCTCTCTCTCTCTGTGTGACTATCATAAATAAATAAAAATTAAAAAAAAAAAAACAAGGTATGTCCCTATACATATACACACTAAGGAATATTATTTGCCCATAAAAAGGAATGAAGCTCTGATACACATATGACATAAATGAATCTTGAAAACAGAACCAAAACCAAAACAAAAATAAGATGATTATGACTAGTGGAGAGTTTGGCCAAAAGTATTAGAGTAGGAATTAAAGGCAAAAAAATAACCCTGGGAAGGATAGGCATTCAAAGGGCAGGCTAGAAGACTGAGGAAAAAAGAAAACCCTGAGAATGTGATTTCACCAAATCAAATTGGCCAAAGCTTTGAGAAGGTAAATAGCAGCTGGGTGTCATATAGGGGTCAAGTACAATCACACTGAATACTTGCAGCCAACGAGGAAGCCACTGAAAATTTTAGCAAATGAATTTTTGGTAGAGTGGCATATTAAAAGCAAGATCATGGAGGAGTAAGAAGTGAACAGAAGACAAAAATCTCCTATGTATAATATGGAGATAATATGCCAACAAATATAGGGTTTTTATAAAGATTAAATGAGAGAGTATGTCAAGTATAGAACTGCACCGGGCCATATGAAGGGCTAAACAAGCACACTGCCTTATTAGGATATATCCTTCATTCTGCTGTTAACCTTTAATAATGTTGGTAACACAGATGAAGATTTTTTTTTGGCCACACAAAAAAATTCTCCCTATAGTGTAAGTCATTCAGTTTGTTCTGCACTGTGCTGTCAACCAACTATTCTTTTTGTTCGTTTGTTTTAAAGATTTTATATATTTATTTGAGAAAGAGAGAGCATGAGCAGCAGGAAGTGGGGAGGGCTAAGGGAGAAGCAGATTCCCCACTGAGCAGGGAGCCCAACATGGTGCTAGATCCTAGGACCCTGGGGATCATGACCTGAGCCGAAGGCAGACGCTTAACCTACTGAGCCACCCAGGTGCCCCAACCAGCAATTATTCTTAATAATAATCTACTTCAAGGTTACCAAGCTTGACACTGTGCTAAAACACGCTTCTGAGCATCTGCTGAATTATTCTTCTTGCTTTCAACTGCTCCATTGTAGGCTCAACAGACCACATAAGCTTCAAGTCTCTACAGTAATCCTTTTCCTAACTTTAGTTTTTAGTAGAACTCCAAAGTTGTATTACAATGAGCATCACTGAAAAACTGGAAATTCTTATTTCATTATATCAGTCTTGGTCATTATATCTTATTATTTCATTATAAAAGTGCTTCATAGATACTTTTCTGTTAGCTGTGTAGCTACATATTATTATGATTCAATTCGAATTGTAGTTAGTTTATAATCTCTTAAGAATGTTTTAAAATTTTACAGTTTAAATTAATAGTTTGAGTTTAACATTCATTAAAAGACAAAAGCTCATTAGTTGCTTTGGTTAATGTTTTATGAGCATTCCTAAATAATTGCTAGTTATTGGTATTTCAAATGTTCTATATTAAGAGAAATATCTTTGAAACCTATTTATTTTCATTTTCAATTATTCAATCACAATAATTATAGCTTTATCATTTATTTTGCGATGAACAAATTCCCATCAGAAACAGACTTCTTTTATCAGTGGGAAATTACTTAATTGTTTTTAAAGAATTTGGTGACAAATACTACTCATTGTTCATTCCAAAGAGTACACTATTAGTCATTATCTGGAAAATGGATGTTCTCCAAAATTTTCAGTCCCAATTAACACCCAAATTCAACTATTTCTTCAAGGCAATAAAACATTTCACAAGACATGAAAAGTGGTTAAGTTGCATTATTGATAATTTAATAATTAAGAATTGTTTATACTTTGTATTATATTAGGACAGCTATTCTGGTTAGTTATAATTTTTACCTGGCTCTCACATAGCAATCTTTAACTCATGTGTAGTCTTTACATTATAATAAAAAAAATTAGCATTCAAGGAAATAAAGGATATCAGCTCTCATAGCATCTGGCAACATTATAAATAAAGTTCTGTCAACAGAGCTGTAACAAGCCTGGTTTGAAGAGGCTTTAAATTTAGTCATTAGTGAAGTTAGATATTTCATGTAAGAATTGCAAGTTAACAAAATGCCACTAAAATTTTTTAGGTTACATTTTAGCAATTTTTCCCAACATGTCATATTGTTAAAAAATTAGTTTATTGTGTAATAACACTTTATGAATATTTAAAATTTTCTAGACCTATTCCAATATTCCATGTATATTAGTAGTGCCTGCTAGGTGGTACAGTGGTGCTAACTATAAACTACTTAAGACTAGCAGTCTGCTGGGCTGCATATTTAGAAAGTACACAACATACTTCTATTTAATACATATTACTGTCAAATTTTGACAGGTTAGGATATTTGCCTAGTATTATTCATATCATTAATTTATTTTCTCCTATATCAACTGATAACAATGACAAATCACTGGAAGAAGAAAATTAAACTTGAACATTTCTCATCCTTCTTTATTGCCTAATATAATACTCTTGTGATGTTTAATCACCAATACTTCTAAATAATATAGGTAGGAGAGAAAAAGGGAAGAGGAGAGTATCCATGACAAATTACACTATTCTTCATTTTAAGGCAGACACTAAAAAAGTAACTTTGACAAAAAAGAGAAAGATATATTTTTAACAACCTCAAACACATTCTCTTTAAAATTATGTCCTTCTGATTAACAAGTGAGAGTTTTTAGTAATCACTGAATTCGAAACCATGGATTATTTTGCCATTTCCATATATGGAATAAGTTATATGCAAAATCAGATAACCCTCCAGTAGCATTCGGGATGAAATTCTATGTAATCAGATAATCCTCCAACAGAATTTGGGAGAAAAAAAAATGCATTAACAAGTGTTCATCAGCATATGTAGGAGTTTCCCATTGCTGTAGTAACAAAATTACCAAAAGATCATAAATTATTGTCTCACAGTTCTGGAGTTCAGAACATCAAAATTAGTTTCATGGGACTAAAGTCACAGTATCTGTAGGACTGACTCTTTCTGGAAGATTTGAAGATTCAATTTCCTTGCTTTTTCAGCTTCTCAAGGCCACCTACGTTCCTTGATTGATACATCACTTCCTTGTGTCACTGCACTTTCATGCTGTCTTCATCACATCTACCACTACTGACTCTGATCCTCCTGCCTCCTGCTTTATAAGGACCCTTCTAATTATAGTGGACCCATTTGGATAACCGGAATAATTTCCCCAGCTCAAGATCCTTACTTTAATCACAGACACAGTTTCTTTTATCGGATAAAAAGGCATACCCACAGGTTCCGAGATTAGGTACATGGACATTTTGGAGGAACATTATTTAGCCTCCCACAGGGTGCAAACTTGAAGATAGATCATATGAAAAAAAATAAATGTAAAAACCTTTGGAAGGTTTGTATATCTAAGATGTAAAATAGAAAAAAAATGGGACAAATGTCTAGTATTATTCTACAATGAAGTAATGCTGGAAAGCTAATAATAAAAGCAACAAGATAAAAGGAATAGTAAGCTAAGACAAGTTTTAAGGAAGAAAATGTAAGTTATATAAAGAGAAACACATAAAATTGTTTTTAAAACAACAAAGATGAATAATTACCAAAAACTAGAACTCGACTCTTTTAGCAAATCCCAAATGTGACTTCTTTTTTCCTGATAGGCACACTGGATTGCTCAAAAGAATTTGAAATCTATTAAGACAAATAGCAAGTTATGCAGCAGAAAGGCATAGAAAGTCTGACAGGATCATGAATTACAGTGCAATAATAATTCAATATAATTATGAAGCAAGCCTAAACCAAGAAAGAATATAGATTGTATATGTATTTCCATGAAAGAGCCCTTAGGTATTTCTGATGAGATGAAGTGTCTGTGTACAGATTATTATAATAAACCATACTACCCAGTTTTTCCCCACAATTGCAATAGTTCACATTTTCAATTATGAAAATCCCAGTGATTTAAGCCAAAGGTAGGAACTGAATGGAAAAGTCAACAAATATTATAAACATAACCATAGCACAGATGCCACTTCACCTCTAAAAAACCATTCTTCTCACTGTTCTGAATACTCTTGTTTCAGTTGCCACAGACAGCAGCATATGAGCTGATAAAATTAGAACTTCAAATTAGGACGACTGCATTTATTTTACAATTTTGGTGATGTTACAATTAATGTCAATAAATATCACCTACAGTATTTATAAGGATACCTTACAAAAGTGTAAGGTAGTGAATGCAAAAAACACACAGAAATGAGGAATAGGAATTATAAAGCTATAAAATGAGATCATAAAGCAAACTGAAGGGGCATATAACCATGGAAGTGTGGAAGATCTTAAGGAATATTAATATGGCTATAATTTCTCCCTCACTACACAATTATGGCTTCTGAATAAATGTGAGATTACTTTTTGTTTAGTCACCAATAGCATCTGAATTAAAAAAACAAATAAGCGTGAAGAAATGGTTTCCAAATGGAATTGGTTAAAACTTCCTAACAAAAATATGAATGCCTATAACCTTGATTGCTTCTTTGATAATCAACTTTATCTGCTGGGAAAAGGGAATGGGCTGCCCTCTGCTTTCAGAAGGTGCCCTACATCTGTCTGCCACCTGACTTGCAGCTACTGATGTCACAGTCACTCCGAGCTCTGCTTCCTGCATTATGCCTTCTGGAATAAGCAACTGCCAGTTGACATAGAAAGGTCTGAATGGGAGAGAAAAGTTTGGGGCAATATTAAAGCTTCCCAGATTTTAGGATTTCCTTTATTTCAGCAGATCTTTATAGGGGTAATTTCTAGGGGGATATTAACAAACAAACTCACAACTATAACAGTGGTGCTACTAACAAACGTATAAATGGTTTATTTTCTTTAGTATTTTCTTTAGAATGAGATTTTACCATGAAATACTAAATGAATTTGAAAATGCATGACAACCCAAGAGTCATCATTCCAGAGAGCTACTATGAGAGGCAAAATATTTTTGCTTTATTTTAGTCATTTATTCACTCTTTTCAGGGTATATAGCACATCAGGTACATAACACATTCAAGCACACGCCTAATATTGCAACTTACACCATGTCCACCATATTGTTTCCATGAATGTATATCCTGTATTTAGACAAATCTAATACTCTGTTTTCCCAATCCCTTGTTTTGGGGGACTTTTTTGTTTGCTTGTTTTTAAGAAATATGTTCTCTGGTTATTAGCAAAGAGAGAGAGAGAGAGAGAGAGAACAATTACCAACAAGGATGTGGAGTAAAGAAATCATTGTATACTGCTGATGGGAACACAAACTGGTATAACCACTATGGAAAAGAGTATGGAGTTTCCTCAAGAAATTAAGAATAGAACAACCATATGATTCAGTAATCGCACTTCTGGGTATACATCCAAAAGAAACAAAACCACAATCGTGCAGATATCTGTGTTTCCATGTTCCTTGCAACATTATTCCAATAGCCAAAGAATAGAACCAACCTATGTCCATCAATGGATAAATGGATCAAGAAAATGTGGTGTGTTCTGTGTGTGTATCTATCTATATCTATATCTATATATCTATATCTACATCTATATCATCTATATCTATATAATGGAATATCACTCACTCTTAAAAGAGGGAAATCCTGTCATTTGCAACAGCATGAATGAGCCTGGAGGGCAGAAAAGCAGTAGAAAACTGGTTGTCAGGGGTTTGGGGGTGTGGGAAACAGGGAGAAGTTGGTAGAAAAGTAGAAACTTTCAGTTTAAGACGAATAAGGTCCGAATATCCGAATAAAGTCAGGATCTAATGTATAACATGGTGACTACAGTTGATAACACTGTATACCTGAAATTTGCTAAGAGAGTAGAACTTAAATTGTTCTCACCAAATTTTTTTAAAACTAAGATTAACATGTGAGGTGATGATGTGTTTATTAACTTGATGAGGGGATTCCTTTCACAATGTAGACATATACCAAATCATCATGTACATTTTAAATTTCTTACAATTTTGTCAATTATACCTCAATAAAGCTAAAAAAATAATAATAAAGTAACCCCACTGTGGGTGATTGGAAGAAAAATAAAAAGAAATATTCTTTCATCTTCTCCGTACGTGTATACCCGTTAAATTACTCTACTGAGTCCATCATCATTATTCTTGACCAGTGTTCGTATCAGGGAATAAAGAACAAATTTTTTTCTTAGGTCTTTTTTTTTTTTTTCCTTAGATGACATCTTAATGTTATCTTATATACTGATAACAGCTTGTGACTTTCTTAATTAGGAAAGAACAAGTATGAGGGACTGTTTTTTGAAAATACTGAGCAAATCTATAAAATATAATAGACTCAAAAGACATGTCTAGGAAACTGTTTTATGGCAATGTACAAAATAAACATTGTTGAAAGCAAAAAATGATAATTACAATAAAGTAAAATATTTAAATCTATTCGATGCATGAAACTTTAGGCTATTCACACAACATAAAGTGAAAGGCAGATTGATTTTCATCCAGGTTATTTCAGAAAAAGAAATAGCAAACATAAATAATTTGGCTCCTCTGGATAAAGGTCTCTAAAATTTCCAAAATTAACACTCTACAATAATAACATTATTTATTCTGTTATTTAACCAAATAAATGATCAACATGAGTCCATATTTAAATTTCCCCTGTCAATTGTATTATGGCTACTTTGACTCAGTTTGTGCTAGGCAAATGGGAGAATTTGTTTTTCATTTATTCAATCAATATTAGCTAACACAGAAATTATTTATTTATATGTTTATCATTTATGGAGCACCTTTCATCTGCTGTACTTTATGGAAAATGAAGAAGTGGGATACACTATTCCTGATTTTAAAAGATTTACAGTCCATTAGGGAATAAGAGAAAAACACACAAAGATAGTTTAATTACGGTAAAGAAGCTATCAGATTTAAGTAACAAGTGATAGAGATGAAAGACCTGGATTGAAAAGAAGGCACAAAGTGAGTCAGAGAAGCCATAAAAGGCTCTGATTAGAAGATAAGAGATGGAAATCAAGGATAAATAGCAGGGACAAAGACTCTCTGATGAGAATCAGTTGAATCTGGTCCCAGCAGTAAGTGCTCTGGGCTAGCTGCAATGATGAATCCCTGCGGGAGGACAATATGAGACTATGTTATAAATATGCAATATTTCATTATAACCCTCAAATAATCTGTAAGAAAGTTCCTCTGCCTTTTCCAGCATCTTCCCGGTGTTTTTAACCTGATAGAATCAAATAACTACTGATGCGACCTGGGGAAGCTTAGGTGTCTGACATTTGGAAGGCACTCAATGATTACTAAAGAAGAGATATATTAATGATACCTACTGAGCTGGGACACATGGGTAGCCTTTATGCAAATGAGAAAAAATATCCTTGCATTAGCTGTCCCCAAATGCAGGATAGAGTAGGAACGTTTCCAACAGGCCAGAACATCTTTCAGGGATGATATAGGAGTAGTGTAATGATGACATAAAAGACGAAAGAGGTCACACAGAAGAGTACAGAGATGAAACAGACTCCCTTAAAGTTTCACCTTCAGAAAATGACATCTCTAACTGCAAAGTGAAGTGCTTAGATAGACTAACCACATTTTCAGTTCACAAGTGCTACACTTGTCTCCTGAGTGCTATATGGTAGTCTGTTTCTTAACTCCAGAGCTCTCTTCTGGTGATCTATATGTTCCTGTCATTTAGGTGAACTAAAAAGTCACTGGAAGTAAATGAATTTGACTCTAAAATCTTCTTTTGAATTAATTCCCTAAAAAAATTACACACTAAGAAAATCAATTATTCAAGGGCTACTATATGCTTCTACAAAAAATAACATTCTCATGGCAATTAGATACAAAAACAGGTGTCATAAATTAAATGCAATATTTGGGTGCTTTTATAACACATTATGCTTCCATGAGAAATAAAGGAATAAATATTTTAAGTTATTCTTTCTCTAGCCTGAGATATTCCCTGAAACATTATACTGTGCCCTATCCATTACTAGGCTTTCAATCCAAAGGTTTATTATTTTTTTAAAGATTTTAATTATTCATGAGAGACACACAGAGAGAAGCAGAGACACAGGCAGAGGGAGAAGCAGACTCCCTCCAAGGAGCCTAATGTGGGACTTGATCCCAGGACCCCAGAACTACAACCTAAGCCAAAGGCAGAAGCTCAACCACTGAGCCACCCAGGTGCCCCCCAAAATGTATATTATTAATAAAATATAAGTATCTAAAAAAAAAACACAAAAAACTTGGGTTTTCTTTCTCCCACTTGAAGTATCATTTCATCATGTAGTCTTTCAAAAAGGGCACAAAATCTAATATTCTAAAACATCAAACAGCAAGTAGATTTCATTGAATGTCTTTTAAGAAGCTGAGGGGTAATTACATCACACATCATTCAAAAAATCTGCTAGTGTACTAATTAGTAACCTACTAATAAAATTACTACTTTATAGAAGCCTTTGTCCCTGCAGTCCAACTCATCACAGATAGCAGCCACTCCTTCCAACCCCTTTTCTGTTCAAGACAGGAGCCTGCCTGTCATATCTTCTCACACTTCTCTTTTTGCCTTTCCTTGACCTTCCCCCTTGTTACATAATTTTTTTTTAGGGAGCTCTGTTGCCATATCTTATAAAACTTAATTTTCCTCTTTGCTTTTTATGGTTCTCAATCCAAACATCACAATATTAACATAAAAGAGGAAATACAGGGATCCCTGGGTGGCGCAGCGGTTTGGCGCCTGCCTTTGGCCCAGGGCGCGATACTGGAGACCCGGGATCGAATCCCACGTCGGGCTCCCGGTGCATGGAGCCTGCTTCTCCCTCTGCCTGTGTCTCTGCCTCTCTCTCTCTCTGTCTGTGTGTGTGACTATCATAAATAAAGAAAAAAAAATTAAAAAAAAAAAAAAAAGAGGAAATACAGAATTTCTCCATAGGAAACTAGGGGAAAAATAAACCATGAACATGTAAATATGTTTTAATGTTCATACATATAAGTATACTAGGAAATAAACATTGCTCCAGAATATTCATTGCATATATACTTTTCCCAAATGTTATCCAATTAGTTGTTCAGAGTGAGTATATTAATTCTTTCAAGTCTATAAGTTTCAGTTGGCATTGAGGCTACATTTGAATTGCAAAATTATATAGACACTGAAATCACTAATGTAACACACCTTGGAAGTTGGATATTTCATATTAGAAGAAAGTATGCATTTTTCCTTAGAGTTACTCCTTTTTTTCTTTTAAAGATTTTATTTATTTATTCATGAGAGACAGAGAGAGAGAGGCAAAGACATAAGCAGAGGGAAAAGCAAGCTCCCTGTGAGGAGCTTGATATGGGCTTATTCCCAGGACCCTGGGATCACACCCTAAGCTGAAGGCAGATACTCAGCCTCTGAGCCACCCAGGCATCCACCTTAGAGTTATTCCTTATTTTTCAGTTTCACTATTACTTTCACTATTCTCTAGTTAAAATTTTGATAAATAAAACTATAAAACTGCCTGTAATCTTACCATTGTTGTCTCCTGAATGGATCCAAAACTGTTGATAAAAATGTTGACTACTACATCAACAGGAATGCCTACAAATTAAAAAAAAAAAATTAAGAATAGATTTAATAGCTATGAAAAACTTGGTCAGAATTTTCATATTTTTATGGTTTATAAACTTGATTTTATACTTTTTCCAATCCACATAGGATGTAAAACTTTAAAACTATTGTCTCAGCATTCCCTGCTCACAGTTGCTATTAACTTATTTTTCTAAATAAGGGATCATAATAAAAATAAAAAATGAGTTAAGTTGTATTTCCTCATGTTACTTATTCAGAAATATTTATCTCTTAAATTGTTGAGACTCTGAGTAAATATGCTTACCTTTAAAGAAATCTTAAATTGAACTATGGCATTTACCTTAAGAAAATGTACAATATTCTTTAAAAGTTTATGTGTTTTAAGTTTTGCATTTTTATAATCATTTCTAATCTTTAAGTAGTAAAGCAGTATTCAATATATTTTAGTTACAATGACTATATTTTGATTTTTAATTTATGAATATGCAAAGTTAACCAGACATAACAGAACCATTATAAAGATTTTTGCCTGACCTGTTGGAAAATAATTTGAAAGTTCATGGAGTGAGAATTAAGGTATAATGTTGCAAATTTCTTTCTTGCTTGCTTTTTTTTTTTTTTTTTTTTCATTTTTTATTCGTTGTGGGGCTGCTGGTTAGACTAACAAAGGGAAAATGTGAATTTAGCCTTTTAGCCACATAACCACTGACTGATGAAAAACAGGTGGTGAATCAATATATGGTAGACATGTGACAACCCAGACCATGGCTGTTGTTGAAAGTAACTGAATAGGTTCTGGTAATGAACAAAAAACCCTGTTTTTACAACATAGTTGTATAACTTCAGTTGACTAGAAACAGCTGCAGACATTTTTTTTCTGTAAAGAAGAAAAAAATATCAAACTTTATAATGTTTCTGATCTACATTAATACCTATCTTCAACCAGCAATAAGGATTACAGTTTTCTAGAGATTTTTTTCATATAGCTTTTCCTAACTCATTAACAGGACAAAAAAGAAAAAAAGAAAAGAAAGAAAGAAAATTTGCACAACTATATAATCTTCTTGTGACTTTTATTGCAAGTATGGTTTTGGTTCTTGAAAGGTGTGATAAATAGTAATATTCTGTTGGAGGAGAAACGATCTATGTTGTAGAAAACACAGTTGCTTTTATTCACAAAGTTAACATGATTTAAAAAACCATATGGCCACCTTTTTCAGCAAAAAAGTAGAGGAAAATTTTTATCAATGTGATATGCTAACAAAAATTTTAAAAGAATGAATACATATCAGAACTATTATTGTCTGTACCTAATGAGTACATGGCTATTCTACAAATATACCTTTGTCGTCTGTGAATGAAAGCCAGATCTGTGTCCAGAGCTTGAAATTTAAATCACTAAGGTTAGAAATACTAAGTGCTTAGCAAACCTGTGACAGAGGTTAATCTAATTCATAATATACCTATTTTTGTACTTTTAACTGGGAACCGTATGAAACTATTAAAACTAATATTTGGCTTGTCTTTGAATATCTTTGTCACTAAATTGCTCTAAATCTAAGCACATCACAGGACAGTAACACGCCAACTTGACACCTTGTTTTGAATATCACAACTAAACAATTTTATACACATAATTTTTTAAACTGCAAAGATTGAAGATGGGGGGAGTAAGAAACAAACCTTTAAAATTTGGTCTTATCCTGGGATCATAACTGACCAATAGCCTATTCAAGATATTGCTAGTGGAGTTGGCAGGTACTCGGGCAAGGTCCTCTGCTGACTGCTGGCTGTAAGAGAAGAAAACAAAACAAAGGTCTCGTAAGCATTTAGAAATAGCCACCATTAGAAATGGGTAATTTTCCATGGAGAAAAGATGCTTTTTCTGACAAATTCACAACTATAGCATGGCTTTTCCAAACAGAAGTAAATCAAAATAGTAGACATTGTCAGATGCCCAAAAGATAGTTGTCATAAAAAATGAAAAAAATATTTTAGCACTTAATTTTCCAAATTCATGAAACAATGTCCTAAATACTGTTACTTTCTTTTAAATAAAATTGAGCAGACATCTTACTTGTTCAGAAGCAATCTGCAATCAAAATGTAAAAAAGCACAAGGAGAGTGCAGACAATGAGATAAGAGGGGAAAAAAACCTGCAAAAAAATAGTTTTTTAATAATGTATATTAACCTCTGCCTAAATGAAGGAGTATGTGAATACTATAAGAGGATATGGCCAGAGAGACAGTCTAACGATTGATTAAACTATCATGCTGACATTTATAGAGTGGTTTTGCCCAAGAAATAACCAATGAATGTCCTTATTGAGTTCAATATGTTGGGGAGAAGGGGGCGTGGTAAAAGAAGTTTCTCTATTACCAGATCGTTTAAACAAGGAAAATACAGAGCTACAAGATACAATTATCTCTTTCTTTTCTCCATATGCCATATTTTTCTATTTTAATTAACCTCAAAGAATGAATTTTGACCAAATTGGTACCGTTTGAAAGAACTTAAAAGCACAAGCAAAAAACACACCTCCTTGGAATCCAGTGAAAAATGTTTTATTGTTTACTGTTTGTTTCAGTTTACCACTCATAAAGTCTTATATAATTATTGTCCTAACACACACACACACACACACACACACACACACACACACAATCCATGACAATCACAAGGAAGTTTAAAATTACTTGGAGTATCCAGCACTATTTTATTCTGTATTGATATGCTGGAAGTGTCAATTTCAAAAGTGGTATTAATTTATATAAAGCAGACTTAGAAGTAATTGCTTTGTTTTGAAAGCTCAGCCCTATCAGGCAAGTCTGTTCTGAGTTAATTATCATACAATCTGCTGATAAGATATGACCACTGGAGGTGAGATGTGACTAATATAAAGAAATTTATAAAAATAAAAAAATACTGTAAACTGATACAATCTTTTCAAGTAGATATCAGAGTCCAAAATATTAAAGGAAAACACGATAATCAGTTAAACCTCCTAAAGATGCAGGAGATTATATGGATTTTTAAAAATTGCTTCTCATGGCCTTATCACAGCTACAGGGACTTGGGGACTGGTAATAAGATTTTCCATTTCATTTCAGGTGAAATTGTAACTTCCCTAGAGCCAACTGTCATCTCTTTTCAAAAGATTGAAAACTCTAAAGAGAATGAGAGTATGTGGGAAAATTGGATGTTAGGATGCAAATTAGTGTTCAAACCCATCTACAAGATTTCTCATTCAGCGGAGGAAAATAGAATTGATTGATTACAAAATACACTTGTACTGGATCAATTAAGGACTGCATTATTGTGTCTCTTGATGTAAAATTCTTTACAGTACATTCCTTCTAAGCAATGAAATAATCAGACAACATAAAAACAATTAACCCTAATTTTGGTGGTAGAGAACTTTCCAGCCTGATCTTTTTCTTCCAGCTGTGGAAGATGTCTCTTTGGCACATGGATTATTTTGAGTTAAAGCCACCTGAAAAAGAGCAAATGTGGGAGAGGCTTTTTCTGAACTCCAATCTGCCTATGGACAGATCCTTCAAAAGAAATTGTCATAAATCACC
This sequence comes from Canis lupus baileyi, assembly GCF_048164855.1. Taxonomy (NCBI): domain Eukaryota; kingdom Metazoa; phylum Chordata; class Mammalia; order Carnivora; family Canidae; genus Canis; species Canis lupus. The sequence continues at coordinate 55,787,821 of NC_132850.1, read as the reverse complement.
CTCCTTCCTGTTAGTTTTATCAACTGAAGAAGATGGACTCTTATCACAGGAGAGGACACCCAAACAAACTTTGTCACAAACTATCATACCTCCCATCTATTCTTCTAAAGGCCCACTCATCTTTCCTAAAAATCCCATACTCTCCCTTAAGAGGCACACATGCTCCTCCCCTTTCTTTATTAAGTCACAATATAGGGATCCCTGGGTGGCGCAGCGGTTTGGCGCCTGCCTTTGGCCCAGGGCGCGATCCTGGAGACCCGGGATCGAATCCCACATCAGGTTCCCTGCATGGAGCCTGCTTCTCCCTCTGCCTGTGTCTCTGTCTCTCTCTGTATGACTATCATGAATAAATAAATAAAATCTTAAAAAAAAAAAAGTCACAGTATAAGCTCTTAAATCTCACTACTCTTTGGATATTCACTTTTTTTTGCTCTGATGGCCCTGTGAATGTGATATTAAAAATTAATAATTTGTATATTTTTCTCCTGTTAATATGCCTGTTGTCATTTGTTTCATAGACCTAGCTATCGAGGATAGAAGGGAAAAAAATCTTTCCTCTCCTATGGCTGTAAGTTGTGTCAGTCAAACTGACTTTCTAGTCCTCGCACCTCACTACCAAATTGTGTCCTTCTTCCATTTACTGGTTCAGAATAAATCCCCCTTCCTGGAATATTGTAACTTCCACTTATTGTATTAATCTAAACCCAGGCTGTCCTTTAAGATTGCCTTCCTAAAATCCTGCCTCATTCTGTTCTCATTGTGTTCTAGTGAAGACAAACATAAATATACTGTTTGACAATTGTATTATAGCTTTTTTCATATCTGTGTATATATTACCAACTAGACTGAATGCAGACAGCATGATTTTTTTAAGATTTATTTATTTATTTATTTATTTATTCATTCATTCATTCATTCTTGAGAGAGAGAGAAAAAGAGGCAGAGACACAGGCAGAGGGAGAAGCAGGCTCCATGCAAGGTGCCTGACGTGGGACTCAATCCCAGGACTCCAGGATCAGGCCCTGGGCTGAAGGTGGCGCTAAACCGCTGAGCCACCCAGGCTGCCTGACAGCATGATTTTTGTGGGAATCATGGCTTCTATATTTTTGTGATTTCATATACTAGTTGTATAGCATGAAAAACACACTATCTCAAATACATTCCATATCCAGTTCTACTTTTTTTTTAAGATTTATTTATTTATTTTAGAGAGAGAAAGAGAGAGAGCAGGGGGCAGGGGGGGTACACAGGGAGAGCAAGACAGAATCCCAAGCAGGCTCCACGCCGAGTACTGAGCCCAACTTGGGGCTCTCACAACCTTGAGATTAAGGCCTGAGGTGAAATCAAGAGTCAAATGTTCAACCTACTGAGCCACTCAGGCACCCTCTATCTGCTCAGCTCTTCTAAGTTGACTTCAACCTCAGGATGTCTGTGGGCACTAAAGCAGGAGTGGTTCCACACATCACATCCAGGTGAAGAGCATTTATTTCTTCCTGAGGTGTCCTCTTAGAATAACAATTATTTTTGTTGTTCTTTTGTTTTCTTCAGAAGCTTCCCAGCGTTGGCCATTACTCACCCGAGGAGAAAAAAAAATGGCCATCACTGGCAAAGAGAAAAAAGAAAAAAAATCATGATGGCTCAGATCAGTAGTCCAGAGTGAATAATTTAATTATAGTTGAGGAATCAACTATCATGTCCATTACATTCTTTCATTTGATTATCACAAACACTCCCTTGATAAAATAGGAGAGACTATTAACCACCCAGAGAGCTGTTCTTCAGTGGAGAGAAAGAGAAAAATCCTGATTGGTAGAAGAGCATGCAGTAGGTGAGTTAACGGAGCAACAGAGTACATGGTACACACAGAAACTAAGACAGCAAGATGAAGAGAGTATCCTAAGGTGGTAGAGTTAATAATGAAATCTGGTAATCTGGATTCCTAGTTACCATTTCACCACAAACTTGCCATGATGGAAGTGAATATTACCTATTTTATCACCATCCATCCATATAGTGCTTTAGGATATATATATTATATAAATGTGTGTATATATAGATGTGTGTGTGTGTGTAATATATACATTCTGAGTTTCTATTAATTAGTCTTACTAGTTTCAAAAATTATTAGTCCTGGAAAATCTAAATTTGCTCTTTCTATAACTCATCAGAGTACCTCTTCCGTCCAGACATCCCCAAATGTTTTTCATTCTTTCCACAGCTAAAATAATAATAATAAATGAAAATAAAAATAAAACATAACAAAAAATCTTGTTTATTAACAACCATAAAAAAATAATGTTGGTCAACAAAGACTTATTCAAGTTTAAAAAAAAAGGAATATATCAAATACATTATAGCCTCTTTCTTTTATTCTTATTTGTATCAATATATATTTTCATGTCTGCTATAGTTAACCTGATAGGAGTATCAATTAGTAGTTCACCTTTCTTTATATTAGAAATTCAAAGACATTTTAAAATTTAAGTGAAATCCCATTTAATTCATATTCACATGCATGAAATCAGGGGTTTTTCCTTCCTGAAAACAGTAGGAATAATTTTTTTCGCTCAGTCAATACTAAAAAAAAATTAAATTCATCTCTACATGTTAAAATGTATTTTAACAGTCTAAAAGCTACAGCACTTTCTGCCAGAGAGCTGCAAGAATTTGCATTTTCCTTTGCACTGTGCTATATAGACTTTGTAATTTGGGAAAATGCCTAGTACTATTTACACAAAATAAGCAAGGATAAGAAGAGTTAAATGCATTTGATTAGGTCACACACTGCATATTTCATTGTTAGTCTTTATATTCTGAATCTCAATCCAATATTTTATGCATTTGACTATGTCATTTTGTTTTATTTCAAGAAATCAACAGTTCTATTATTTTTTCAACAGTTCTATTATTATTATAAAACAGAATTTATTCCATAGAAATGTGATATTAATTTAAGAAAATAACTTACTTTAGTCAGGCAAAGTGATCAAATGACTAGAGAAAATAATGTTTTATATCAAAAGCCTTTTTACAACCAGGCTTCTTTTGTTCACTTGCCTAAACTTGAACCGATGTCATTACTAATATGTGAAGTTATGCAAGGAATGTACCAGGCTGTATAGCTGGATGATGTAATGTTTTCCAGCACTAAAGGAAAAATCCAGAAATTTCTTTCCAAGGGGAAACTCAGTTTTCCATTAACTGTAGAGCAGTCTTATTTCTACAGGACCCTTTACTGCACAGTTCCATTTCAAAACGGGTGTGTATGAGCACATGAACTCAACATCTTCTCCCCAATCAGGAATCTGAGTCCAATGGAATGGTTTTGTTTTTATAGAGTGATAAATGCAACAACAACGGTCAAAGTTCTTTGCAGACCTGAAAGCAGTTGTAGTATATGCCAGCATGAGTAATCTGGGTGTGGGAGCTGCAAAGCTTCCAGCCGGACACAAACTAAGGCAAGCACAGAGCAGAATGGAAAGAAAAAGGTACATAAAATGTGTAGGTTGTATTATTTCTCCTCTTTACTCAAAGACAGTGATTCTTTACCTCTTTATAGGTTATAAACAACACTAAGAATCTGGTAAAATCTATCTTCTTCCCTGAAAAATGCACACAAAGTTTACAATGCTGAGGGATCCTGGATCTGAATACCTCAGGTTGTAGGTAGCAACAAATGCTTGTATCCTCATCTAAAATGAGAGGAAAAGAAGAATAAAACAAAGATCAGATATCCTGTCGTGACTGAGAGTAAGCTCAAAAAGACACACTGAGAGTGGGTCAAAGGGACACAGAAGCCAAGGAAAAGATTTCCCAGATGCTCAAATCTGAGAGATTTAAGCAATTAAATAAACTCATACTGGGTTATACTCTAAACTATACCATAAAAACCATGAGTCCATATGGATGCAAATAAATGATTAAATAAATAAACAAGTGGAGGAGAAGAGACAATTCTTCCTTGCAGAAATCCAAATAATTTGAATTTCAAATAGATCCCCTATTCTTAATTGGTGGAGCATAACTCTGCACTCCTTAGTCCATGCGCTGTGCACAGTGACTTCCTTCCAAAGAGTAGGCTATGGGAAGGGGGAAGAGAGTGACTTTCAGCAGAGAAACCTGACAATACTACCCTAGCCAGATGATCAAGGTTAACCTCAATAGTGTTGTCATGTTGATTTTATGTACCCTTAATAAAATGTGATGAGAATGGCATTGAATCCTGTGACCTTCCTCCCCAAAACACATAACTCTAGTCTAATCCTGAGAGAAACATCAGACAAATCCCAGTCGAGTGACATTTTACAAAATACCTGGCTAGTACTCCTTAAAACTGTCACGGTCATGTAAAAAAAGGAAGGTCTGAGAAACTGCCGCAGCCAACAGGAGCCTAAGGAGACATGAAGCCTAGATGTAATATAATATGCTGAATGGGATCCTGGAACAGACAAAGGACATTGGGTAAAAACTAAGGAAACCTGAGTAAAGCATGGACTTTAGTTAATAACAGTGTATCAACACTTGTAAACACATGTATCCTACTAATGTAAAATGTTAATAATAGAAGAAACTAGTGGCAGAGTATTTATGAACTATATTTTGGTAGATTTGCTGTATATCTAAAGCTGTTCTAAAATAAAAAGTTTATTTGAGGGGGAAAAAAAAGAGCAGAAGGCCAAAGACCTTAACAGATACCTCACCAAAGAAGACATAAAGATGGCAAATAAGCATACGGAAAGATGCTCCACATCATATGTCTCAGGAAATGCAAATTAAAGCAACAATGAAATACCATTAAATACCTATCACAATGGCCAAAATCTACAACACTGATACCACCAAATGCAAATGAAGATATGGAACAATAGGAACTCTGAATCATTTCTAGTGGGAATGAGAAATGGTGTAGCCACTTTGAAAGGCAGGGTGGCAATTTCCTACAAAACTAAACACACTGAGGACAGCTGGGTGGCTCAGTGGTTGAGCGTCTGCCTTCGGCTCAGATCATGATCCTGGGGTCCTGAGATCGAGTCCCACATTGGGCTCCCCGCAGGGAGTCTGCTTCTCCCTCTTACTGTGTCTCTGCCTCTCTCTCTCAAGAATAAATAAATAAAATCTTTAAAAAAAAACAAAACAACTAAACATACTCTTTCCATATGATCCAGCAATCTGGCTCCTCAGTATTTACCCAAAGGATATAAAAACTTAATGTCTACACAAACAAACCTGCACACAAATATTTATAACAGCTTTATTCATAATTGCCAAACTTGGAAGCAACCAAGAGGTCTTGTAGTGGATGAATGGATAAATAAATTGTGGTACATCTAGACAACGGAATATTATTTGGCACTAAAAATAAATGACCCACCAAGCCATGAAAAGATATAGAGGAACCAGAAATACATATTATTAAATGAAATAAGACAATATGAAAAGGCTACTATGTGATGACTACAGCTATAGGACACTGTGGAAAAGGGCAAAACTATGGAGAGAGTAAAAATGTCAGGATGTGAGAGGATGAATCAGCAAGCACAGAGGATTTTTAAAGCAGTGGAAATACTCTTCTAGATAATCAGATAGACATACACAGACAAACACTTTATATATTCAGGTAACAAATTAAGTCAGTAGTTATATATGAATCCAGATAACTGCAAGGTTATTATAGAGGGTTTTTATTTGTTTTTTATTTTCCTAATTACAGTATAACTTGTTATTACCTCTCTTGACAGCTTCTATATTTATTTTCCATTCTGTTTTCAGAGATTAAACTGTGAACAGAAGGTTTATGAATACAGTGAGTGATACCTTTTACATGATTAGTTGAGTTTAATTAGTTTATATTTATTTGAAAAGAATGTGTTTATGGGTATAGGTGCATCTGTGTGGCAGGGTCTACTGTGTTATTAACAGGCCAAAAATTGGAATTAAGAACAGTGTTTCACAGCAACCGTTTTATTTATCCCTCAGTTGGGCTTAAGGAACTGTCGGATCCTGTGGAAACATTTTCAAATCTCGTCTACCTTCAATTATGCAATTACATCATCCGTTGCTCAAAGAAAAACATTTTTAACAAAGTAGAAACATCTATCTGCAGAGATGTTGGATTCTGGATACCAGCAACTTCCCAATCTCATCAAAGGCTGTGTGTTTTTTTGTTTTTTTTTTTTTTTTTTTTTTCTTTTAACTTGCTATCACATGTGAGATTACTCATCCTATGAATCCTACAAGGATCTTCAACTGTCATGGTATGTTTCTCAAATAGTATAAAACATGACACATTCTCACTACTTCTTATTGGTTTACTAATTTGACACAAACCTCATAATATAAGGAAGCAAACTCAAACCTCAAAACGTTCACCACGCAATTACTTTCCATACTATGCAGAAAGAGTACTACACCCTGGCCTCACAAATACAAATCCATAATAATACCTCTTCCTCTGCTACTACTGCAACTACAACTGCACTTATCCTCTCGCCATATCCCATACAGAGCATAAATGTAAAATGTTTCCCTTCTGGCCTAAGAGAAATGGTGATAAGATGGATCCCACACTCACACACACACACACAGACAGTGAAGTTAAGTGTGGGTATAAGTGAAGAAACACTTGTCTACTAGTAAAGAAACTGGCATTCCAGGCCCAGACAGACTATAAGATTACTACATCATACTGGGCACTTTCCTCTCTGAGCCTCAGCATTCTCACCTTTAAATCAAAGGTCGATATAAAGTGACCTCTAAGATCCCATTCGGTTGCTAATCTGGTTCTACTTGTTGCGGATGCTAAGGTGCCACATCCTCCCCATCCTCCCTTTGGAACTGAGGCTCCCTCCAGGAACGCTGTCTGCTTAAGGCTCTGAGCTGGGTCACTCTAGAATAACCTTCAGCTGAAGGAAGGTGTCTTGCCCCAGAGGCAACACATTCCCAAACACTTTGATATGGGGACACAAAAGCATTCAAGTCTCTTCCTATTGACTGAGACAACTTTGAAAGACCATCCCAGCTTCAGAGCTCCCTGCAGCATCAGACCGATGCCTCAGCATTGCACCTGTAATACAACTGCATTGCTCCTGTGTTTGAACCTGCTTCTTCCTTCCCAAGAAGTGTTGTTCCAAAGCAATCTTTTTCTGCATGGAAATCTTTATCTCATAGTCTGTCTTAGAGAGAACTCAACCTACAACATCAAGTAAATAATACAATTTTTTAAAGAACAACAAAAACATAATCATCACTCAATTATCTATAATGTTAAATATCTCCCTGGCTTCAGTCATTCGTTGAATTCATTTAACAAAGCTTTTGAGCATTTTCTGTATGCCATGCATGGTACCATGTGCTGGTTATGCACTTAAGAATCAAACCCGGGATCCCTGGGTGGCTCAGGGGTTTAGCACCGCCTTCGGCCCAGGGCATGATCCTGGAGTCCTGGCATCAAGTCCCACATCAGTCTCCTTGCAGGGATCATGTTTCTCCCTCTGCCTGTGTCTCTGCCTCTCTCTCTCTCTCTCTCTGTGTGTGTGTGTGTGTATGTGTGTCTCATGAATAAATAAATAAAATCTTTAAAAAAAGGAATCAAACCCAAATGTTGGTTATTCTGATGTAAAAGTATTTTAAAGTGTGGGTTCAGATGGATTTGTCTAGAGATTCTCAGCTTTGCTGTGCACTAAATTTGCCTGAGAAACTGCAAACTACCGATGCCTCATCCCACGCCAGATTTAATTAGTTTGGGATGAAGTCCAAGCATCAGGATTTTAAAAGATCCTCAAATGGTTCTAATAGTCAAATGAATCACTTGTTTAAAAAGAGAGGTTGCAGTGAAAGAATATGGAATTAAAAACTGAGGAAGTCCAACATTTAATGAGCAGATGGAGGAAGATAAACCAACAATTAAGACAAACTGTCTTAAGAATAAATTGCCTAAGAGGAAGAAGGAAATCCAGAAGTATGTGGTGGCCCCAGAACTTGAGAGAGACTATTTCATGGAAGGGCTGGTTAATGGGACCAAATGCCACTGAGAGGTTAAGGTGAAGAATGAATCCCTCCATGGGAGTTAGCAAAAAGGAGAGCTGTTTTTCAGCTGAGAGACACAGGAGCCAGACTGGAGTGGGCGGAGTATTGAGAGGTAGGGTAGGAAATGGAGGAAGGGCGAGCATCCTTTGAAGGCTTTAACTAGGAAAGACTTCAGCAAAATGGAACAGGAAGGTCTGGACCCACTTTCCCCTCATGACATACCAACTTGGCAGCAATGCACAGATCAATTCCCTTTGTCAGAGATCCAAAAGCTAGTCAAGGCCTCTACACCCAAGCAGGTGCAATGAAATTAGTAGGAAAAGTGGAGGCACCTTCTTGCCACCCTAGCACAGCAAAGCATAATGTAATACTATCCAGAGGTGTCCTCAGCTCTCAGCTTCTCCCCGAGGAGGAGGAGAGTCAGACCTCACATCTCATATGATGCTATCCGGATGCTATCCAAGGGACCAGCTCCTATCTTGCCCATCTGGGGCAATGATGGGACCCAACGCACACGCTAGTCCCTGGGGACTACCCAGAACAAAGCAGCTGTTCGAGCACATGGCACTTACCACAGCTCTACCCCACCACCTTGCTGCACAGCGAGTAGGCTAGAAACCCAGCTCTTCCCTGTATCTGCACTCCCAGAGTCACTGCATTCACAGCAGCTACAATACAGAAACAACCTAAATGCCCACTGACAGATGAATAGACTAAAAAACTGTGGTATATACATACAATCAAGTATTATCCAGCCTTTAACGAGAAGGAAACCCTGCAACACGCAACAAGGGTGAGCCTGGAGGACATTAGGCTAAGTGCAATAAGCTGCTCACAGAAGCATAAACACTGCATGATTCCACCTATGTGGCGTATCTGGAGGAGTCACACTCAGAGAAGCAAAGAAGAAAATGCTGGTTGGCTGCAGTGAGAAGAAATGGGGAGTTGCTAATCAAACGGTAAAATTTCAGTTATGCAAGATGAGTAAGTTCTAGAGATCTGCTCTTCAACGCTGTGTCTATACTTAATAATACTGTATTACACCCAAATATCTGTTAAGAGGGCTACATGTCCTTACCACAATAAAATGAAAAAAGAAAAATTTAAACACAATTTAAATTTCCAGAGACAACCCTACAAATAGAAAATCTATACCGGATGTATACATACAATAAGTTTTGAATGAGTTATTGCTCAACTTAACATAAGAAAAAAGTAAAAAATCAGTTTCCTTTGTTTTAAGTGAATCGAATGGCTGATTAGTGACTTATTTGTGCAGCTATTGTTTGGAAGTCAGAGAAAGGATAGCCTGTTCAATAAACGTGCTGCATTAAGTGGATATGTCTTTTTTTTTTTTTTACAGATTTTATTTATTTATTCATGATAGACACAGAGAGAAAGAGAGAGGCAGAGACACAGGCAGAGGGAGAAGCAGGCTCCATGCAGGGAACCCCATGTGGGACTCTGTATTCCCAGAGTCACTGCATTCACAGCAGCTGCAATACAGAAACAACCTAAATGCCCACTGACAGATGAATAGACTAAAAAACTGTATACTTGATTGTATGTATATACCAAAGGGCAGGCCAAAGGCAGCCGCTAAACCGCTGAGCCACCCAGGGATCCCCTGGATATGCCTTTTTTAAAAATGAGTCTTAGGACACCTGGGTGGCTCAATGGTTAAGCGTCTGCCTTTGGGTCAGGGTGTGATCCTGGAGTCCTGGGATCGAGTCCCACATCGGGCTCCCTGAATGGAGCCTGCTTCTCCCTCTGTGTCTCTGCCTGCCTCTCTCTTTCTCTCTCATGAACAAATTAATAAAATCTTTTAAAAAAATGACTCTTGACCCTACCCCACATGATACACAGAAATAAACTGAAGGAGATTAGGCAACTAAATGTAAAATATAGAACAACAAAGCTCTCAGAAAACAACAACAACAACAAAATAGACTATTTTCAAGACCTTGGAACAAAGAAAAATTTTTTAAAAACTCAAATGCATTAACAATAATAAATCAGAGCTCATTCAAAATAAGTACTTCGATTCATCAAAAGACACCATTAAGAAAATGAAAATGCATGAGAAAGGTTAGAGATTTGTAGTACATGCATTTGACAAAGAATCCTATCTAGAATGTATGAAGAACTTCCACCTACCAATAAGAAAAAGAAAAACAAATTTTTTAAGTGGGCAAATACTTGAAATGGCACTTTGCAAAGGAGGATAGCCAAAAATTCCACACATGTATGAAAAGATGCTCAATGATGTTAATCATCAGGGAAATGGAAGTTATAATCACACTGCAGTATCATTATACCTACATGAGACGGCTAAAATTCAAGTTGATGCTAATAGTATCAACTTTGGGCATGAATGTGGAGCAGCTGGAACTCTCATCCATTCATGATGGAGCATAAGCAGAAAACCATCCATATCTTCCCAAGTTCAATATACACGTACCCTCTGATACAGAAATTTTACTCTTCGGTATATGCTTATGTCCACCAAATGCACGTCTAAAAATGTGCATAACACACCTTTAATAAACCCAAATAGCAATGACCCCAAACTGGAAGCACTATGAATGTTCATCAACAGTAATAACAGGAATGTTCAAACTTTACCTGAACTTCTGGAACACTGGGACATTAGGAAATATCTCCACCCATTAGCATCCGGGAAGTGCCTTACTGCAAAGATCCTGTCCCCAGATGCCCTGGTAAGACTCATGGTTAACCCCTTGTTTACTTAGGACAGGACCAGAAACCCTCCAAACTCCCCCTTTTCCTTGCAGAAATGAGTACCTGAACTGTCTGTCCCAACTGACCACTCTGAACTAGGTGCCTGGCAACTTCACTTGAACCAATCTGGGTTAGGCTTCCCTCCTCCCCACAGGCCCCTTGATTTTCCCATTTCCCTGAGATTAAGCAGTCACGTGGAAAGCAGAACAAACCCTCCTTAATGCACCCCTCCAAGAACTGGCTCGCGGCAAAGAACGATTGTCCACTGTTGCCACTTGCTCACTGCGCTCCCAATGCCTGCTTCCTTCCAGCCTCCTTTACTGCTGCAATACAAGAGAAGCCCTTTCGGCATCACCTTTGAGATGCTTACACATCTTAAAGTCAGAGCATTCTCTCTATTGCAACAATCCTTTCAAATAAAACCTTAATTTTGGATTTGTCTTTCATTTGACAGAAAACTGGACAAATATACAAAGACAGCATATTAAATACAGCACAGCAATGAGGAGGAGAGAACTACTGCTATACCAGCAACATGGGTGAAATCTCACAGGAGTGATGTTGAATGAAGTGATTTTCCAGGATTATCAGCCCTGTTCATCGGTAAGCTAATTGAGGCACAGGGGCTAACAATCCTGGAAAATTATTTCCTCCTGAAAGACCTGTTTTCAGAATTCAACTAGACAATTTAAGTAAAGAGCTTAGAATAGCACCTCATACTTTTGTTATATATCAATTCACAGTAACCTATTTTGTGACGTAGGCGAAGGAAGAGAAGTCTCTTACAAAATAAGACAACCCAGTCAGAAAAAAACAAAAACAAAAAACTGGAGTCCAAACCGGTTGAAATTTATTAATAGGTGGTCTGGTTAAGCAAATATGTAGAATGTTTTGATTTCTTACATATACACATACTGTAAATCATGTATCTTATTTTCCAAATCAAGACTCTAGTTCTACTGGTCTCTAGAAGATCATGGTACTGAGCTAGTAAAAGTGGTTTTCTTGCTACTACAAACCAAGACTTAAAAACAAGATATTAAGAGAGGCCAGAGAGAAATCGGGAACTGAAACAAATCATTCAAGCTTCAGAGCCCTTTAGAGGAAAGAGCACCAAGAAATACTGCAGAGCCTTTGTATAAAGGGGCTTTGGCACCCAGGGGTGAGCTGAGTGAATTGCTGAAAAGTCATTGCTATTGATCTGTTTCTGCTGTAACTGCTCTTTGCGGCATTTCTAAGGTGCAGGATTATTTGTGAGATAGCAGAAATGATCTCTTTTGAATTATATCTTCATTAACACATCCGCAGGCATGCACGTCAGACAATGATGAGTGTCCCAGACAAAAATCCTACTACAAGGTACGAAGGCAACAAGTGCGGATGTCATTCGGTGGGATGAGCTGCTTCCTTAAAATATGTGGTGGCATCTGGATAATGAAAGATAAGCCTGTTTTGTTATCAACCAGTGTTTGGAAACCAATGTAACTTCTTAATGAATGGGAGCTCGATTCTAGAAGACTCCATTATAAATGATAAAAAAAAAAAAATCTGTTTTTCCCCCTACACCCATCCAAACCCTCTCTGTGAGCTAGTACTTCCACTACATTTGGATGAAATCTCTAGCAGATCTCCTAACATTTGCAGTCACTCTCTGATAATAAAAAGTCTCCACTGGCACCTCTGGTGGCGCTAGAACTGTCACTCCTATAATTCAGATGCCCAGTCCCTGGTGATAATAAAAATCCTAAACTTAATTCAAAAATGTCACTCCCTCCCCTAGCCAAGTCTTCTTGAGCAAGGGGCTGGAGACAGGACTAGCTTTTGCTCTGTTTTCCTGCCTTGTTAGTTTACAGTGTCTTTGTGGGTTTCTCAAAATCTCATCTTCGAGAACTTCTCATCTCGATGACCATGAAATGGCCTTTCTTCAGCTGGCAACTCCTGATTCCCACCTTCAGTCCAGGGATTCAGAAGTCCACAAATCACAGGCACACTACTGGGGTTCCAGCACCCTCCCAGGCCCTTTGGGGCAAAGTTCCTTGGTTTTAAACATCAAGCTGGTACTTGCTTGCTTGCTTTGCTGTCACTGTCACTGTCTACTTCTCTCATTCTCTCTCACATGACCAACATCTGAGTCATGGTAAATACTCAAGTATTCTTCTTCCCGACGAACAAAAAGTGAATCTCCATGTCCTGGTAGCTCCCCCTCTGCTGCCTCTAGCCGATGGTCACAGCCATGCCTCCTACTTCTCCAGTGAGAATCAGATACCAGTCTCCTAGGAGCCTCCCCAAATACAGGGGGCAGACATGGTTCTGCCTCTCTCTACGTTTGAGACTAACAAAAAACATTTTCCACCCATCTCTGTGCCTGTAACATTCTCCAAAGAATTTCTCCCAATTGGTCTCTACAATCTTAACCCTTTGAGAGGTTAAGATCGAGGCAGGTGTTTAGCTAAAGGTCACAAGCCAGTTTTCAGCCACCTTTTTTGGTGTGACTTGTGTAAGATATCTGTTCCCTAATTTTGGTACATGGGGCTTCTTGGCACCTATTATTTAGTTGTTGGCCTTTGGAAAGAATCCTACTTCAACTTCCTGATATGTTAACTTTTAACTCCTCTTAGTGGTCCTTTCTAATACAAAATTCAAATAATTATAGGTTATTTATGTAATTAATAAAGTAAATGTCTGTATTGATTTAAAATTCAATATAAGTATTTAAAATGTTCCTTGATATCAAATAATCAGTTTTGATTTCTATATTTTGGATTCTGGTAGGACGTAACATAAGGATAAAAGACTTTCAAATACAGAAGGTGATTATGAATTGATATACATAGGCAGACTTTTTGAAGTAGAAATTTAAGAATTTTCACATGAGCTAAGATTTAAGAATTATGAATACTATCAATTGGAGTTTTAATAACTTGGTTTTCTAATCAAATAAAAGTTCTTTGGCCTAATTAATAGTTGAGTCAGCAATCGGTCGTTTCTATAGGAAGAACTCAAAAAACCCTTCTATTTCAAAAATAAAACTTCTATTTTCATTTAAGATGAAGAGCTTGAATTAATATATAAAAGATAGTAGCAGTTCATGTCTTGTAAAATTTATCCCTTCCTGTACAAGGTCACTGCCATCCATAAGGAAGTCTTAATATTCTTGCTCAAGTGGGTTTTTTCCTAAAATTTTACATACTATTGAAAGGTAGTAGGTGCAATACGGCTTAGAAATGGGATTCCAAAGACAAGCAAACAAGTATATGGAAGGAAAACAATCTCAGCTCTGTAAACTAATCTTCCAGAACCCGCAGAGACAGGTCAATGAACCATAACCAGTTATCTACTGCATGGCACGGGGTATCAGTCAATTAAAACCTGCACAGGTTGTACAGATCCTGCATGATTATATAATGGAGACTTAAGAGAAATAAAGTTGATAACTCTGTTATCTATCAGAAGATTTTCTTTTGGTATCTGTGTCTTGCATAGAATAAATAAATGCCAAGGACAGTAGGTGGAATATGCTGATACCAGATGAAGTCCCTTTTCATGTTTCCCGATGTAACAGGACTTTTAAGCAAAACAATTGCTTATCTGATTTTCTTCTATCTATCATTCTGAACCTTGTAGACAAGCTGGAAAAAGAGATAAAATGCTATTTAAGGTTGCATTTTCCACTTCTCTGTGAGTTTCTGCCCTTATGGAATCACTCCAGCAACTGTCCCTGCTCTCCTGCATCATGAGCTTTCTCTACCAGAACCTTTTCGCTACCTTACAAATACACTTTATTACCCCCATCTGTAAAACTCTTCCTCTTGACTCTACATTCCCTCTGACTATTCATTACTACTCTGCTTCCCTTTACATAAAAATTCTTCAGAAGAATTTTAATGCTTTCAGCCCCCATTTCTTTGCTAATGTCTTTTAAATCCAATGCAGCATAATTTTGTAACCGTCTATGGAAACAAGTGCTATCAAGGTCAATGATGTCAAATGCAATCACCAATTCTCAATGCTCACCTCTCTCAATCTAATGGCGCTATTTGATATTGTTTATGCCTGTCCAACCTTCTTAAAAGATTTTTTTTTTAAAGATTGTATTTATTCATGAGAGACACAGGCAGAGGGAGGAGAAACAGGCTCCATGCAGGGAACCTGATGTGGGACTTGATCCCAGGACCTCGGATCACGCCCTGAGCCAAAGGAAGGCACTCAACCACTGAGCCATCCAGGTGCCCCTTAAAAGGTTTTCTTGACTTGAGGTCTAAGAGACATGATCTTTAATTACAGTCTTACTTTCACTAGGTGCTTCTTCCCATTCTTCTTTGCCTGTTCTCATTTCTTCAACTACATCCCCACTCATCTCTCAGATGTTTTTTCTTTCCTAAGTCACTTTCTAAGTGACCTCATCCATTTCATTAATTTACAACTCACAGATTCATAGCCCCATACCACACCATTCCCCAGAATTTTTGACCCTATATTCAATGGCTTGCTAGACATTTCCTCTTTAAAGTGTAATAGAGACCCCAAAATCAGTATGACCAAGACCAAACTCCTGACTTTCCTCACCTTCTATCTACTATTAATGTAGTCTTTAATAGACTTCTCAGTAAATTAAAAAAAACTTCATGCTTTCTGTTGCCTGGACCCAAAACATGGGAATCACCTTTACAATGATCTATGAACTTTCTGACTTTTCCCATCACCCACTCTGCTCTTGGTCTTTGGACTGCTGTCTGAACACATAAAGCCTAATTAAGGACTTTGGTGTTTGGTGTTCCCCTCCCTGAATCATTGTTTCTCTGAGAGATCTCCAAGGCTTTACTGTTTATTTCTTTCAGCTCCTGATTCAAATCTTACTTTATCAGAAAGATATTTTTGACTAATATGCATAAAATAGCAACCCCCCCTACACCCTCGATTCTCCTTATCCTGATCTATTTTTCCCCGTAACCCTGATCACTACCTACCATGTTAAAAACTCATGTTTACATGTTCATGTTCTGTCTCCCACTAGTATCAAACTTCCTGAGAGCAAGAACTTTGTCTTGGTCAAAGCTATATCCCAAGCACCTAGGTCAGGGCCTGGCACATACGAAATGCTCAATAAAGAGTAACTGAATAAACTATAGATGATTCATTTTTAAAACATGAAATGAGAAGCAGATAGTATATCAGTGAAGGGCCAGAAAGACTGTTTGCTCTACGTTGGAAATTTGCATTAAAAATTGTGAAATCACAGAATAATATAAGTACACTCAAAATAATAATGATTATGCCTTTTATTTAAGCTGCCTATAGGATGACTCCCTTCCATTCCACTGATAAGTCAGAATTGACTATATCTATAATTTTGGTCAGCAAGAATATGCACATTTCCAGAGTCAATCTTGATCGTGTATATTTTAACTGTAGCTCCAAATGTCTATTTCACCTTTTTCATATAATTCTTCTTCTAGACAACTCAATCTATTGCCAAAGTTCCAATTCCTCATGCAATACTATTATTTTAGTCTAAAAATTTGAAATTTTGAATTAAAAGAACATATCCAGGCTTTAAAAAATGAATTATGTTTTTGGTAATTACATACAGTGTCTCTATGAACATTCTTGTATCTTTTGGTAAATACATACACATTTCCACTGAGTATGTACCTAGGAACAGAATGGCTGGGTGAGAGGGAATATGAATTCAGGGATTTTTTTAGATGCTGTCAAAATGATTTAGTAGGGGCTTATGCCAATTTGAACTTTCACCAGCAGGATATGAGAGTTGTAATTCAGATTCTCGCTAACACTTGGCATTTTCCTCTTTTAAAAAAAAATTTAGCCATTCTGGTGGATGTGCAATGGTATCTCACTGTGATTTTAATTTGCATTTCCTTAATGACTAGTGAATCTGCTTATTGGCCTTTTGGCTATACAGACTTTAAGTCATTTCAATTAGGTTGCCTGCCTTTTCCTTAATAATTTCCAGCAGTTCTTTATATGTCCTCAATAAGAGTCTTTATCAGAATGTGTGTCTGTGTGTTTAAAAACAACTCCAATTTCTCCATAGTAGACTAGAAAAATAAAGTGCAGTGAATGATATAACAGAACACAAGCAGCGATGACAATGACTGAACACTGAAGATGAATCTCACAAATAAAAGGAACAGACTAAGGTGCTCCTTAAAGAGATTTACTGGATTTATATGTAGTTGAAAAACAGGCAAGTTTAATACAGTGTATGGTAATCTTCAAGAAGGCAGCGAGTAATTGGAAGAAGACATAAAGTGGCTTCTAAGATTTGAGTAATGTTCTATTTCTAGATCTGGGTGCTGGTTACATGGCTAAATGTGAACTTATTTTACTTATGATTAGTGCATTTCTCTGCATATTAGACTTCAGAATGTTTAAAACAAAACACACAAAATAACATTTGTATTTAATTATATGTGTATGCATGTGTATGCACCCATCCAGGCAGACACAAACACCTGCATATATACATACATAAAAATAGAGACAGATTGGGATCCCTGGGTGGCGCAGCGGTTTAGCGCCTGCCTTTGGCCCAGGGCGCGATCCTGGAGACCCGGGATCAAATCCCACGTCAGGCTCCCGGTGCATGGAGCCTGCTTCTCCCTCTGCCTGTGTCTCTGCCTCTCTCTCTCTCTCTCTCTCTGTGTGACTATCATAAATAAATGAAAAAAAAAATGAAAAAAAAAATAGAGACAGATTGATTGTACAAAGCAACTAAAAGATGATACTAGAATTATTTGGTTAGTTAAAACTAAAATTCTCTAATATTCTATATGAAAGGGGTAAATGCATGTGTCCAAATTTGTTGTGGTCACTGAAAAATAATTCCCTATTTTATCACCAAAGAACTGGACTATTGCTTTTTTTCTCTTGAAAGCAGAGCCAAGGGATCCCTGGGTGGCGCAGTGGTTTAGTGCCTGCCTTTGGCCCAGGGCGCGATCCTGGAGACCCGGGATAGAATCGCACGTCGGGCTCCCGGTGCATGGAGCCTGCTTCTCCCTCTGCCTATGTCTCTGCCTCTCTGTGTGTGTGTGTGTGTGTGTGTGTGTGTGACTATCATAAATAAATAAAAATTAAAAAAAATTCATTAATGGTGTGAGACAATTATAAAAAAAAAAAAGAAAGCAGAGCCAAAGTGTTTTACACTTCATCTCCTTTGTAGTGATGCCTTTGTAGATCTCATTGAGTGAGTATATGCAATATGAAGAAAGAATGCATCCTATACTGTTTCCTGACAACTGTAGCTCAGAATGACTTCTGATTTACAAAACTCCACTGGTAACTAAAGTCCAAGTTGAATACCACGAATCAAACTAATGACTGGTTTTTATGTGCTGGGACACACATCGATGAACAGGAAGACTGTAAGACTGTGTGCTCAGAAACTGACATTTCATTATTGAGACAGAACTTCCATGAGTTTTAAATCTTAGCAAGCCTAATATGTTATTTGAAAATGATAAAAATATAAAAAGGATAGGTGAAGTCAAGATAAAGAAAAATGAGTTCTTATTGGTGAAAGCAACAACTAAATAAAGAAAGCAAATAAAAAATAAAAGCTAAAAGAAAGCAAGCTAAAAACAAAAAACAAAACAAAACAAAACAAAACAAAAAAAAAAACAAAAAAAAACCTTGGACTAAGAATCAGAAGACCTAAGTTTTACTCCCAGCTCCTAGCCAGGGATATGCCCTTTAGAAAGCTATTTGAGGGATCCCTGGGTGGCGCAGTGGTTTAGCGCCTGCCTTTGGCCCAGGGCGCGATCCTGGAGACCCTGGATCAAATCCCACGTCAGGCTCCAGGTGCATGGAGCCTGCTTCTCCCTCTGCCTATGTCTCTGCCTCTCTCTCTCTCTGTGTGTGTGACTATCATAAATAAATAAAAATTTAAAAAAAAAAAAGAAAGCTATTTGATCTTGGTTTTCTTGCCTTCCATCTCACGGACTATGATATGCTGTATGAGGAAAAATTGGCCGAAAATACCCACCTGGATTAGATAACTAGAATACTACTAAACTTATGAACTTAAGAAACCTACATGAACATGCTCCACAACAGAAACTTTTCATATATAAAGGGTGAATGATGTTTCCTGCTATATAGATGCACTGAATTAAATAGGGTCATATGCCAAGCACATGGCACTCACCCTTGCATTGAGAGAGTGTGCCACAAATGTTGCACTGACCCAAGTCCTAGCATCATGAATCGATGAGAAACTTGTATCTAAACAACCTTCTCAGATATTTTCTCCATGATTACTTTTTCTGCCTATAAAAATTAGCCTAAGTAATGACAGAAGAATGGGACCAAGAATAAAATATGCAAAATTCTTGTGAACCCCTTAAAAGGGTTCAATAATACACAAACATAGGTAATGCACTTTGTAGAAATTTTACAGTTCAGAAAACACTTTCATATACAATTTCTAATTATCAGAGAAGCTCTGTGAAGCAGGTAGAGATTATTTCCAATTTATAAATGAGAAAACTGAAGACTAGAGAGGCATAACAATTGTTCATTCAAGGTCACAAATGTTTTAATGTCTTCTAGAACAGAACTAAGGTCTTCTGACTCAAGATATTGTTTCCACATGTTAAAATTCCAAATAATCTTTTCTCCCAATTACTGTGAGAAATTCATAAATCATATTGCTAATTCCTTCATTTTACAAATCATGATTATTAAGATCGAAGGTTACTTATCTGAGGACACACCATGAGTTAGTAACAGAGCGAACCCAATTCTTCTCCAGAACATCAATCCAATTCTTCTTCCTCTCGATTAATTCAACTAGTTTCCCTTAAAATTTATCATTATTAATTTTATTTCTTAATCATTTAGTTATGCATGGAAAAAATAATTACGCATGGAGTAAGAGTTTCTTAGACTGGATGACTTCTGAGCTGGAGCTAGAGTGGCAAGGAGGCATGAAACTGGTAAAACGGAGAAGGCAAGGGTAAATCTGAGGAGGTGATTACAGTAGGAACAACAGTACAGGCTCACAAAGGGATCTGGACCACTGAGAAGTTAAATGCCAGGAACATGTTAGAGGTAGACATAGAAGTGAAAAGGGACAGGGATGTCTGCGTAGCTCAGTCGGTCAAGTATCTGACTCTTGATTTCGGCTCAGGTCATAATTGTGGAGTCCTGGAGTTGAGCCCCAAGCTGGGCTCCTCACTCAGAGGGGAATCTGCTGGAGATTCTCTCTCCCTCTCTCTTTGCCCCTCCCCCTCCTCAAATAAATAAATCTTTTTAAAAAGAAAGAGAAATAAATGATTGGATATACACTGAGCACCACAAATCTGTTGACACTATAAAACAGTAGTTCTCAAAGTGTAGTCCACAAACACCTGAAGGTACCCAAGACCTTTTCTGGTGGTCCACAGAGTCAAAACTATATTCATGATAATAATAATAATAATTTAAAAATATTACATTGTTTCACTATACTGACATTTGCACTAATGGTGCAAAAGCGAAAGTGAATAAAAGCTGCTGGTGCACAAATAAAAAAATAATACCAGGGCAGCCAAGGTGGCTCAGCAGTTTAGCGCTGCCTTCAGCCCGGGGCCTGATCCTGGAGACCTAGAATTGAGTCCCACATCGGGCTCCTTGCAAGGAGCCTGCTTCTCCCTCTGCCCGTGTCTCTGCCTCTCTCTCTCTCTCTCTCTCTCTCTGTCTCTCTCATGAATAAATAAATAAAATCTTAAAAAAAAGAAAATAATACCAATATATACCAATAGTCATTGTATTCTTTACTACTACAAGCTATCAGTAATTAAAGAAATAAATAATTTGAAAAATAGTGTTCCTAAGTAATGTTCTTAAAGGAGCAGTTTAAAAATGCTAATTTTATTGAATTTTGAAATTTAAATCCACATCATCTTAATATTCTGTGTGAAAAAACAGGTAAGATCTATAGAGCACTTCTACTGCATGCCAAACTATGTTAACTGTTCCTAAGAAAAGCATTCCGGGGACTGATGTTCTAGTTAAACTAGCTACTTATTATGGAACATCGTTTTCATGGAACCCCATAAAAAAATTATGGTAATTTAGTCTTAGGTACTTAGCAAAAAATTTTCAACAGTGAATCAAGAGAGCATATAACTTCAAGAAAACTATAGAGGGCATGGGATTTGTTGTCAATAAAAAATGTAAATTTTCACACAAACTAGAATTTTTAGAAATGTTAATATTCATCTCATGAGCTTGACAGCTTTCCAATACTTAACAGACTTTCCAATGAGATCGGAAGTGACATTTAATGGATGTGATTTTTTGATATTGTATAATGAAACGTGTCAACATTTGTAAAACCTAGCAAACCGGTATTTTCCTACTGACCAAGGCAGGATGTAATAAAATCATGTTAGGGAAAAAGAGCCATTCACTGTAACTACAGTTAACAAGATAACACTGTATGTTTGAAAGTTGCTGAGAGAGTTAATCTTAAAAGTTCTCATCACAAGAAAAACAAAAATGTGTAACTTTGCAGATTTGATGGATGTTAACCAAACCTATTGTGATCAATTCACCATATTTACATATATCAAATCATTATGTTGTACAGCTTGGACCAATACAATACTATAGGTCAACTATATCTTAGTAAAACTAGAAAAAAAGCAGAAATTAAATTGTTCCAAAAAATAATTAAGACACTGAAAAAATGTAATAAAGAGTAATAAAACTAAGAAAATCTTTTTAAAAAAGTGTAAAACCAGTGGATTTTAGTGCAACAGAAAACAGAATATTCACTGATCTGATTTGAGAATTTACATTGCAACTAGATTTTTTTTTTTTTTTGCAACTAGCTTTTAAAATAATTATCAGTTGGTAAATTTTGGCATGGCATTAAAGAAGAATATTCAGTTATGAAAAGGCTATTAAACTACTCTTCCCTTTTCTAATCACATGTCTGTGTGAGGTCATCCTTTCTTTACCTACTTCAAACAAAACAATATATCACAAGGCCAACATGAGAATCTGGCTCTCTTCCCGTTATGCCAGCCATCAAAGAGATAGGCAACAATGTAAAACAATGGTCACTCTCCCCACTATTTTTATTTTTGAAAATATAGTTAGTTTCACTTTCATATGAATTAAGTTGTTTACGTTAACATGTAATGAGTACATTATTAGAAGTGCTTTAAAAACATTCAAAATATTTGTCTCAATTTATAATAAGGCAGTATTAGAAGACAAAACACACATAAACTAAAACTCTTTGTGTCCTTAACAACGTTTCAGATCGTATAGAGGTGCTGAGATCAATAGTTTGAGAGCTACTGTCATGCAATATGAACTAAAGTGGAGAAGACAGGATGGAAACCAGGCACCTAGGTAAGTAATAGCAATAAGAGATTCGAGGTGAAATGATGAGAGCCTGACAAAGACCTCCAAAGATGGAGAGAAACAGCAAGATGCAAGAGTCATTTCTCAATAAGAATCAACAGACTAAGTAATCGATGAGATGATCAGGGAGCGAGTTCATGAAGAAAAGAAAGGTGCTGTTGCCATTCCTCATGAAAGGCTGAATACAAGGCTGGGAAATGCAGACTGAAGGGCTGGCTTCATACGTTAACTCTGAGGTCCAGTAGGATATTGAAAATAATTATGGGGAACTCATGGGAGCAGTTACACCTAGAGATAAAGATTTGTGAATAACCACAGATACCAGTAGAAATTACTCATGGGAAAACTGATGAGTAAGAAGCTAAAAGGACCAAGAACAAATATCTAGTAAAAACCAGGATTTCAGTACAGACAGAAAAAAGGAATAGCAGGTGAAGACGGCTAATCAGTTGAAGTCAGGAAGGTAGAAAATAGTTCCAGGAATGAGTTGAGTGCAGTAGCCAGAAGGTATGTGGGTGGGATAGGAGACTGTGTCAGGATGCAAAAGACAATCATTAGTTTTTATCCAGTACAAAAAGACTCAAAAGTCAGTAGATTTGCTTAAAAGGAATAAAAGTATCTTTACCAAAAAGTACAATGGTCACAGGAGTTAATATTAACAGAAGAGCAAGTATTCAGAATATTAAGTGGTACATATTGTTTCATTTGTTACCATAATAATGTACGGGTTTCATAATTTAAAGAAATTCAAGGAAAGAAAAGGAATAATGAACATCCCTGAGAAACTATAGACTATTGTAGCCTATTAGTTTAAGATACATGACAGTGAACATAGGGAGAAAAAAAGTTAATGAAATAGGAAAATAAAAACTGGTTTGTTTGTTTTTTTCAGTTGAGAGACCCTTCATTATTTTTGTAAACCCTTAGAAAAAAAACAGCCAAAGGAAAAAGCATATCGAAAATTTGGGAGAGGGACGTCTGGGTGGTTCAGTGGTTGAGCGTCTGCCTTTGGCTCAAGGGATGATCCTGGGGTTGGGGATGGAGTCCCACATCATGCTCCTTGAGGGGAACGTGCTTCTCCCTCTTCCTGTGTCTCTGCCTCTCCGTGTTTCTCATGAATAAATAAATAAAATCTTAAAAAAAAAAAAAAAAAAAAAGAAAACTTGGGAGAGCAAAGGTAAGGTAATAGAGAGAGGTCTCAGAAGAAGGTGGAAGAAATGGGTCCAGGGATGAACAAAAGGAAGTCCCTTTTCCTGTTAAGTCAGATGCAAAGGAGAAAAGAAAGGATAATGTTACACATAGCTTTAGAGTGAAGACAGAGAGACACTGGGGGAGTTTCTGCCCAATGACTTCTATTTTTTTTCTTTGAAGTGAAAACTAAGCCTTTATTCTAAGACTCAAAGGGGCAGGGTAAAGGATGAAACAATTATTAGAGAGACAGAAAAATAGAGCCACTAAGGGACAAGTAAAGGATTATTGGAAACATAGTGAAGACCCAGCCAAGACTAGATCACTACACAAAATAAATCAATACAGATTCTTAATAACTGAAAACATCTACATATGTAGAATTAAGCCAAAAATATTATAATCAAATGAATATGAAACTTCTGGATGATATTAAATAGTGCTGCAGTTAGACCTTTGGATCATTTTTTCAGTTATGCCTATGGTGTAACAGAGACCTAACTATTGATGCAAAAGAATACTCACTGCACATCCACGCAGTAATAGGTTGGCCTTTTTATTAGGTTATTCTCAGGAATCAGAGCAGTAAGCATTCCTGAACAGTCATGAATTCATACTATTGTTCTCTTACGAGAGAACTAATAAAGGTCAGATGTTTCAAGTTACCAAACATATTCTATTAGTGATTTAATCAGTGTTTTGCTGTTATTCCAATCAGAGCTCTAGAAATATTATTTCATATTTACATCATCTCTCAGAGGAGCTATTTGTATGTACATAAATTTGAATAATTTGCTTCATGAATTCTAAGTGTAAATTTTCATAAAATGTGTATGGTAAAGGAACCCATTTATAACTCATTTATGAAAGGTTCTCTGCTTTCTGGAACACAGCGGTGCTGTGCGTCTTCCAGGTAGTAGCACAAAAAGAACAGAGAGACTTCTGCAAATATACTCCATTCTTCACTGTTTTATTGTATTATCCACCAAAAGGGGAAAAAAAGATACATTTTTTGTTAGTCAAGTTCCTTAATTTGTGAAAAATTGGTAAGCTAGGAATGCAAACGATTCACTTGCCACATACATTAATTTACTTTGGGATACAATTAAATACCTACATTTTGATAAATCAAGTCTGAAATTTAGATTTCTTTGTAATTAACTTGGTCAAGAAACAGAATTTTGTGTATTCTTTTTCTGTTGGTTTGGCTTGACTGGTTTTAAATCTTAAAGCATAATCCTAAAAACAACAACAACAAAATCCTGAATATAAAGGTACAAAAAGAATCATAAATAAAACTTGGTTGGGATTCCTGGGTGGCTCAGCGGTTTAGCACCTGCTTTCAGTCCAGGGCGTGATCCTGGAGTCCCGGGATCAAGTCCCACATCAGGCTCCCTGCATGGAGCCTGCTTCTCTCCCTGCCTGTGTCTCTGCCTCTCTCTCTCTCTGTCTCTCATGAATAAATAAATAAAATCTTAAAAAAAAAACCCTTAAGTCTTAAAAGACATGGCTGTCATAAATGAATGAATTAGTGAAATTAAGAGACTACGAAGATCAAACTTTTCCCTATACATGACCCACGTCTCCCTAAAATTAGTGACTTATCGAAAGGTCATAAAGCCAATCAGCAAAGTACTAATTGAGGTATAGCAGTGTTCTTTCTCCTGTATTATCAAGCCATCAAGATTTAGCAGACATACAAAGGGAACTTTAAATAATATATGCTCAGAGGTGTTACCTTTAATCACAATTCCAGTGAGCCACTGACTCACCAAAAGATTGGTTTCCTCTATATAGCCAGTCATCTATTTTATTCCATTTGATTTAGCAAGCATAGTGAGGTTCTTATGCAAAGAATTCTGAAGTAGTAGGATATATAAAATTGTATATGTATGTGTATAATATGTGTATATATATACGCTTTCACATATTTATTAAATATATGTGAATATATATATGTATATATGTGCTTTTATACTCTACCAACTTCAAGATTCTTTGCATAAGAGCCTCACTTATGCAGGCTAAATAGGTGTGTGTATAGACATTTGTTATATATGGTTAGAGTTAATTATTAACCATCTCAATTGTAAATATTTGAGATGAGATGGATGTGTGTATACATATATGATGAGGTGTGTATATTTCCATGTATTAGAGTCAATATATACATAATATGGTTCGACTAGAAAATAAAAGATATCATATGAAGAGTATTAGTATTAAATATAATCAAATGCCAAAACATACACCATGGACAAAAAGGATTTGAAGAGTTCAAGAAGAGGGAGTTAACAGTAGTTCTTATCATAGACTCATGAAATCTTGGGGATGAAAAGAACTTAGATTCTGTAACTTTCCAGTGATGCTTGATTTGGTTGGTAGCCCTACCCAAGCTATGTTTAGTCACTCTAGCAACAAAGAGCCACCCAAAGAAATCCATTTTACCTTTGGACAGTTCTATATCCTTTAAAATTGAACTTGTCTTCCTCTATGCTTCTCTTTGGTCTTGGTTAAAGAAGTTATCTTATATAATAAAGCAGGTAATTTCTATTCTTCAAGGAAAACAATCCACAGTGTAATAGATCAAACAACAAATTTTCATGTTTCTGCAACCCTGATCGTGATTCCTTGAACAAACGCTCATGTAATTCTAACCATCACAAATGATAGTAACCAGAATTTATATCCACCATATTAACACTTTTTTCTTCTTAAACACAGTATTTCTATCAGTGACCAAGAAAGTATTAAGCAGCTATTGCAAGCTATCAATTTATATTAATCTAATTCTCAACTGAAACTTCTAATTATTTTAAGACTTTCATAAGGCATGGTAATATTTAAGATGAGTCCTAAAGGACTGGTTAAAAACTATACAGATTAAGCTGGAAGTTGTCACTCTAAACATAAACATGTCTAAGCATAAGCAATAGCAAGAGAAGTTAAGAAGCAATGATAGATCAGCCTTTCTAAAATTAGAGGGTAGTTTCACATAAAGTTTGGGATGCAAACTAGAGAAACCCATGAAAATCAAAGTAAAGAGTTTGCACTGGGATCCATCAGGCAGTAAGAAGCCATTGTGGATCTTGAACATAATATTAACAAGATGAAAATGGAAACAATATGTAAGATGAATGATAATGAGTAGAGAAAAAATAGGAAAAATAATTAGAAAAATATTGATGAAAACTGTTCAAAATGATGGTAAGTGGAAATGCAATGAACATGACAGATATAGGAAATCATTCTCAGAGAAAGAAGGACAGGTTCTATTTAAGTTTCATGCCTGAGTAGCTAGAGTAATGAAGATGCCAATTTCAAAACCTGGGAAATTATTTGGAAAGGGAAGATCATTAATTCAGTTGATGGCAAAAGAATGGCATGCCATTAAGCTGGCACTGTTCAGTAGGTAGTAAGACAATACGCAACTAAACATTAGTGGAATATTCAATCTAGATATGTTATAGTAATAATAACATAGGCAAATTTCAGTTGTATTCATTACAAAGACTACTCCTACCCTTTTGCAATCAGCCTTTCATCTTTTGGCCATTTATCGTGAACTTCTCTTGAACATTTCCACTAGGCAGAAACTAGAACTAAACTAAAATCAACCCCCTCTAGTAATCAATGGTAGGTATAAAATAGCTAATATTATACTTGGCCAACACAGAATAGCTTTGATTATTCAGTATACCCACCCTTCTACCACATAAAACTGACGTGTACAAATGCTATCATTAAGCAGTACAATATCTCTCTATAAAGGAGACAAAAAATTATCATAAAAAATACCAAATACTTTTACACAATCTTTTTTTGGTTTGTGAACAAACTAAAATAAAGAAATTACAATGCTTCCTGTTATGCACACAAAACCACAGTAAAAACTTCTTTTTCATGATTTTAAAGGTAGAGTGCCAACAGTCTGGAGGAAAGATCATGAAGAAGACGAGATAAATTCAAGTTAACATGACTAATATAAATAATAACAGCCCTCATCTAGTATCAAGCAAGGGCTTATTATTAAGCTTCCCCATACCTAAGATACAAGTATGGGCAAAGATTTTAAATTTAACTTGTAAACATTTGTGCACTTATTGTAAGCTATCAGATACTTGAAATTCAAACCATCCTCAACAAGTGGTAAAACGTTCCCTAGGCTTACTGATGGTAAAATATGGCAGCATGTGCCAAGACGTTACAGCCCAGCCAAATTCAGTATGTATTCTAAAGATTTATTTATTTCAGAGAGAGACGGAGAGAGCGCATATTCGAGTGAGTGAGGGGCAGAGGGGGAGAGAATGTCAAGCAGACTTCCCATGGAGTGCAGAGCCTGAAGTGGGGCTGGATCTCGTAACTTTGAGACAACGACATGAGCTGAAATCAAAAGTTGGACATTTAATAGACTGAGCTACCCAGGCACCCTTAAATTCAGTATTTAAAAGTGTAATTATGTCTGCTGGGAGCACATATCGAAATGACAAGTAACGTTTTGTTGTTGTTGAGATCATTGTGTTTTGGTTTATTCAATCAAAAGTTCTGAACATATATTTTAAAATGTTCTGCTTTCATATGTAAAACACCTATAAATACAAGCCCATAAACCTATGCATTCTTACAAGTTATGGCAGCCATTCATTAGATCACTAATATCTGCCATCCACCAGTCACTATTTGAGACATATTTCTTCCTATCGGTTTAGGTCAGAAAAGAGGAAGACTTTCTGGGTTTGAAAGAGATACTTTTAGAATATGATCGTTCAAAAAAATAAAATAAAACAATAAAATATGATCGTGCAGGAAATTCCAAGAAGAAACTCTATCACTGAAGTTTTTTAAATCCTTCTTATTAACGACAGACCAAGCTATGTTTATTTAATGTGGTAGAGCTTTCCAAGACAATGCACCAAAAATCAAGGCAGATCGGCTTAAATCTGTATTGGGATAAAATTTTCAAATTATTCTTTCTCTTCTATGGATCAATAGTAAGACTGTAATAAAATAGAATACATTAGAATCAAAGATTCTTAAAAATCTGGCAAACTGAAATGACCTTAGATATCACCATCTAGTCTAACCACCTATCCAATGTTCAAACTTTCTATAAAATGTATCTGTCAAATAATACCCCTCATGCCAAGTGCCTCCAGTTACATGGGACTCCACTAACTCCCTTCCCAGGCAATTATATTTAGGCAGAACTCTTACCAGAAAGTTCTTCCTGAGAGCTAAAAATATACCACCCATAGCTTCTACTCATTAATCCTGGTTTTCACTATTGGTGCCAAGCAGCAAAGTCTACTTTCTCATCTATGTCATAGTTTTTCAATCATTTCAAAACAACTTCTCAGTATCTCAGTTTTTTTTAATCTCCCTAATATGACATGATTTTAATGATGTGAATCGTTTTTCTCTCCCCTGAAAATACTGACTAGCACAATGCAGAAATCTCTGTAAGTCTTGCTTTAAATATCATTCTATTAAGAAAATACACTTAACATAAAATTGGCAAAATAAAAATACTAGTTTCTTGGGGCGCCTGGGTGGCTCAGTGGTTGAGTGTCTGCCTTCAGCTCAGGGCGTGATCTTGAGGTCCTGGGATCGAGTCCCAATCGGAGTCTGCTTCTCCCTCTGCCTGTGTCTCTGCCTCTCTCTCTCTCTATGCCTCTCATGAATAAATAAATAAATCTTTCAAAAAAACCAATCCTGGTTTCTTTAAGTAGCTATACTCATTTGTATCATTTGTATTATATACATATAATACATATATACATACTATACATATACATATTTTATAAATCATTAATTACTTAAATTTTTTCCCAAATGTTCTCTACCATACCAAGTTTTCCCATCCTATACTTGCACAGATGATTTCTGGACAAAAGCCCAATTTATACTTCCATTTATCTTTTTTATATTTAGCCCATTACTCCAACCCTTCAAGATCATAGTAGATCCTAGTTCTAGCTCAGATACTCATTCTATGTCCCCAAATCACATGATCCCCAGTTTGGGTGTTTCCTCTGTACACTCTTATTTTAGTCATTGGTAAAATGTTAAACATGATAAGGCCAAAATTTTGCCAGGAAACCAACTAAGCTAGAGATGTTCCACTAATTACCCAGGTGTTAACTCATCTCGTTGCCCCTATTTTGAGACCATATTTCTGAATATGGCCCACAGGGACTATATAAGTTATTTTCAAGTACCTAACAAAAATCAAGTACCTTAGCAAAAGCCAAATATCTTTAGGTTTTTATTCACTCATTAAACAAATTTTTATTGTATGGATACTTCCTTTCAGGCACTCAATTGATCTCTGGTGATTGAGTCAGTAAGACACTGCTCCCAAGGAGCTTACAATCTAGTGGGGGGGGAAAGCAGACAGTTACAATTGATGATTACTATACAGTATTATGAACATGATAGGCAATCAGGGAACTATGAAGGCACAGAGTGCAATTATCTAAGTCAAATGATCAGATTAGGAAAGTTTTCTCAAAGGAGACAGCAAGGTTTGAGTGTGAGGTCATTATGGGACAGTCAGATTAAAATTTGGTTATATGGGTGTGGCGCTCCTCAGAGGTCTGGGCCAGACATACAGACTTAGGGGTGTTAAAAAGAAAATCACTGCCCAAAATGGTGTCACTTAAGCCAAGTCACCAAAACGGACCTAATGCCTAACCCAACTGCATTTCCACCTACCCTAAAGACATAGTCTTAACTGGTTAGTCAGGAATTTTCTGATCAGCATCAATGAGGAATCTGTCACATGTGCCCTCTCCATCCTCCAAAAGATGAGGTAATCTACCTAATAAAATCTCCTGCCCTTCTCCTTAAGGGAAGGTAGACTTGCCTGAAGCAATCCTTTCTTTTGCTGATAGCTTGTTGCCACACTCTCCTTCCTATAAAAACCTTCCACTTGTAGAACAGTGAAAGATGCTATTTATAGCCAGGGATTTGGGCAAAACCACTGAGGCAGGAGTTAACTAAAGAAAAAAGGAAAGCAAAAAAAAAAAAAAAAAAAAAAAGAAAGAAAAGATAAAAGGAAAGCATTGGCATTTCAGAGAAAGGCAATGTGAAAGGTCAAGTGTGTACAAAACCTGACTCACACGTGTTGGGTTGGGAGGGGGGCTGGGATAGAAAGATACTGCTGGAGGGGTCAGAGGGCCAGCTCAGCAAGAGCTTTGTGTGTGGAGCCAAGAAATGAGCCAGAGGCCAGTTCAGCAAGAGTCTTGTCTGTGGAGCCACAGAAAGCTAGGGAGGCCCTTCAAGAGCTCTAAGCATGGGAACTACCTGCCTAGACTGAAGATTTAGAAAACATACTCTAGGGGCAATGTCCAACATGATTGATGCAGGAAGACAAGAAAGAAGCAGGATGACTCATAAAGTGTTCACCAAAATGTGTGGAGAGGAGTAATTAAAGCAGTGCCCACAGGGGAGTGAAAATGAAGGACATATTCCAGAGATGAGAAAGACTCTGAACCGCCAAGTCTTGGACCCTAATGAATTTTAGATGCTACTGTAGAAAGAGAAGGTCTAAAGAGGTAGCGGTACCATTTGCTGGAGAAGGGAACACTGTATCAGGAGAGGTGGAGAGGATTTCTGAATTCAGGTTTTATCATTTTACATTGAGTTTGAGATCAAAATAGGGTAGCCAGCCCGAAACACTGGATGAATGGATATGCCATTCTTCAAAGAACCTTGGGATGGACATAGAGACTTAATAGTGAATAGATGGTAATTACAGCATAGGTTTGGACAGAATCTCTCAGGCAGACTATATAGTCAGAGGAGAGACCAACAGATGAAGGCTGAAGTGAAATTCAAGCTATATGATAAAACATTGTATCCAAGGACCTAATCAAAAACATTTTCTCATTTACAGTTTATTTCTTATATTTTAATAATTATTAAATTTCTGAAGTTTTTGAAAGGAAATTTATCAGATTGCTTGTCAATGTGGTACCAGTGTTTCACTTATACATCAGAAAACAATAGCATAAATTTATGTGATAGCATCTCAAAACAATGTGAGTTAAAGAAAAAGTAGGAAAAGAGCCAGGAAAAGTTTATGATACAATTCAAGCTCAGCCTCAAGATTAAACCCCACAATGTTAAGGACCCCAAGCCTTTTATTTCCTCTACACTTTAAAACCTTTTTCTTCTTATTTATAGTCTTGGTTGGGGGAGAGGATATTGTTACAACAGTAGAAGGGGAAACGTTTGCTATACTCACACATTAACTGCATACGTGTATACAACCCCACTGTTTCAGCAACTCTTTTAAAAAAAAAAAGTCTAAATAAATTTTAAAAATCACTGAGCAAGAGATCGCTATATTAAAGGGCATTATGGTGGTATCTGCCTAACTTTCATAATCTCAAATATTCCTCTTAGTCAAAATGTTTTATACTTTATCGATTTATATGAGATAAGCTAACTGGATCATGCTTTAATATACAAATGATTTGCATGTTCTTTTACAGCACATTATTATAGCTAAGATTCTTAATCTGGATGTTCAACAAAATTTAATATAATGTATCCAAACAGAAAATTCTAGTCTTCTGAAGTTCATCATCAGTGATAATAAATCAAAATTCTTAATAAAATGCTCAAACAAAAAAATGTATAGATCTTATTCTCTGGGGATCCCTGGGTGGCTCAGCAGTTTAGCACCTGCCTTTGGCTCAGGACATGATCCTGGAATCCCAGGATTGAGTCCCACATCGGGCTCTCTGCGGGGAGCCTGCTTCTCTCTCTCTCTGCCTCTCTCTCTCTCTCTCTGGGTCTCTCATGAATAATAAATAAAATCTTAAAAAAAAAAAAGATCTTATTCTCCAAGGCACATCTACTTTTTAATACCTCAGATTTTTGGCAGCATCACCATGGCAACTGTTAATAAAGTTTTATCTTTTAGTCTCATAATTATAATAAAATAAAATAAAATTATACTTTTAAATTTCATGGTAAAATTTTTCAAAAATAAAGTTTCAATTAATTATACAGCATGCCTAAAATACTGTGATATGGGCTTACCAAGTGTATATTGGGTCTTCTATTTGATGATTTCCATATTCACCAAAAGAGAACCTAAATGTTTCACTCTTAACCTACTAGAAACAACTTTAAAAATTTGTCTTTAATAACTATAGATACTGTAAGGATATAACCAGTTTATATGTAAGACAATAGTGTAATTCTGAAAAGGGACAAAATGTCTTCTAAAGAACTCTTGTAAGATAGTCTGTAGTTAAGGGCGCCCGGATGGCTCAGTCAATCAAGCATCCGACTCTTTGTTTTGGTTCAGGTGGTGCTCTTACAGGTTGTGAGATCGAGCCCATGTTGGGCTCCATGTTCAGCGGGGTGGTCTGCTTGAAGACTCTCTTCCTCTGCCCCTACCCTTCTCTAAAATAAATAAAATAAATCTTAAGGGACACCTGGGTAGCTCAGTGGTTGAGCATCTGCCTTTGGCTCAAGTCGCGATCCCAGGGTCCTGAGATTGAGTCCGGTCAGGCTCTCCACAGGGAGTCTGCTTCTCCCTCTACCTATGTCTCTGCCTCTCTTTCTGTGTCTCTCATCAAGCAATAAATAAAATCTGTAAAAATATAAATAAATAAAATGAATCTTTAAAAAAGATAATGTGGTAATCCTAAGGCTTGCTGTCACCATTGTCAGAACTCTGATTGATGACATTTGATAGGGGAGGGGAGGTGGGCAGGAGGCAGAGGAAAAAGGCCCTATCAACTTTCACATATAGAGAAACCTGACTGGCTGAAGTTGGCCTGACTCTACACATAGGATCACCATGACTGTAAGACACATGCAACAGTTTATATCAATATGCCAACATTCATCAAGTAAAAAGTTAATATAAAAATATCTAAAACATGAGTATACGTCCTTTCGCTTGGGAGGAGTAAGGCCTGACAATGTCCAGTTCCCTAAAACGCTTATCTCCTGGTTGTGATGCAAAAACTCTGAACACTCAAGAGTAGTGAAAGCTGCAGATGGTGATTATTCCTGAACCTGCCCCATCAGATACTTCATACCCAATTGGCAGGTGGCCGAGGAGGGACACATCAGTATTATCAGGGCCATCCTGTTACAAACCCAGAAATCTGGCCCTGATATCAGACTCTGCAGCACTCAAACAAGCAGGACTAATAAACTTGAAAACCAGGAGATACTTCTAAATTGGGAGCTTTATTTAATGCAAGACTATAAACCAGGAGATACTTCTAAATTGGGAGCTTTATTTAATGCTAGACTATATATGCATCATGACTCTGTCTCCAGACTTCTAATCTCATATATTTATAAAAGTATCCATTCCAAAATACCAATTCTTATATCCTTTCTTAACAAAATAAACTTCCCAGAATGTGCCTTACTATCTCTTACAGAATCCTCTAGTCTACCTTTTGGTAATATTGATGCTGAAGCGTTACCCGTGACCAATACGGCATTTAAAAAATCTTAATTAAAAGATGACCCGTAACAGCAAATGAATTCTTATTCCAGATTACTGCATAGGTTATCTCATTACCTAAAAACACATATTTGTGAAAGTTATTTACTGACATACTCTTCAATTGCTCTAACCGTTAGGTACCATTAAAGATATGCTGTTATTTGCCAGTAATATTAACCCTTCCTATTGGAAAAAAAAAAAAAAAAAGAAAGAAAGTCCAAACCACAAAAGGAGTGGGCAATTTGGATTTAAATTTTGTTTTTACAGGTAACTTCAAGTTTAGTGACACAGCTCTTGAAAAATATCCTAATTTTCCAATCTAGGTCCTTTGCAGAAAAATATTGAAATAAAAAACTGACCTATCATGTGAATTTTCTTCTTCCATGCATCAACATAAACTAAATACATCCTAAAATCATACCTTGGCTAACTAATTTTAAAACTGATATTCATTCTTAGGAATTTTTTTTAAAAAGCCATCTTTTTGAACTGGTATTTGCTCAAAACATGGAATTTTAGTATCTGATTATAGTTGCACAGGTAGGGTAAAAAATAAATAGTTATTTTTTTTATGATTTTATAGAAAATGTATAAAAATCATGTAATCCCAGAGGACGAGCAAAACTTTATAAAACTTTACCTTAAACACTAGGAATTAGCTATCACATTCTAAAACCTCTCTCGTGGGTACATATTCTGATAAGAAAAGTTCTGCTGATATGTGTCTCAATAAACCACCTTACTTTGATAACGCAGTAACATTTCTCCATATAATAATATAAGACATGAAGAACGTACGATGGGCATAGATACTGCTTCTTTTTCCCCTTTCCTTTCTTGGAAGACTTCTCTTTAGAATACGCTTCTTCAACCCACAAGGAAATTAAAATAAAAAAGGCTATCGCCAATAAAAACTTCATCTTGAAAGTTAAATCTCAGGAGATCAATCTACAAGAAAGAACAAGAAAATGTTTACAAAAAGCAGTAATAATACGACTCTAAGGCGTATGACCATTACTATCCAATGGACGAGTGCATTTGTACATGAGATTTTCATTGCTCAAACCTATGTGGTTAGCCTTCAATATATATTTGTGATGTTTAGTGGTAAGGATTAAATAACGGACTAACGGCCCATAGAAAATACAATCCCAAGGAGGTATATGCAACATTTCTGATTTTATAGTCACAGAAAATCGTAAATTGACATTGAATTGCACAGTATATCAATGCATGTTTAGAAAGCTACCTGGAAGGATGTCTAACACGGTGCTTAAAATGGTCATCGTCCTCTTGTACGTTTAGTTTCTCATTTCTTTTAAAAATCTCTTTATTTTTAAATTTTGCATGTATATTTTTTTCAAAAGCAATAAAGCTGTTCTAATGGGAAAGACAATTCTAACTATTAAAGAACTGACAGAGATAAAAGAAAAAATTAGTTTCAAAAGTTTCACACTTTAAATTCATTCTTCTTAATTGTACACATTAAATTTGCAAGTTACCTTTTACCCCAAAAGGGTGCACATTGATTTAAGGTTGCCTTTCCCACTTTCATGTTACTAATATTTACTGAAAATGATTTTCGACATCACAAATTCTAGGTAATATAACATGAAAAAAAAAAAAAAAACCAAACAACCCAGCAAGTATGGTCAGACTCTTCCAAATCATCTTCTTAGTCCTATTTTAATAACATTTTCTATGCTCAAAGGAGAATTATATTCTTGCCGGTCAGACGCATCCAAAAAAAAAAAAAAGAGGGAGAACTTGAAGCGTGTCGTGAAGCCGGAATGTCTAAGCCTCCTGCAGTCCTTCCTTTCCAGGCCACAAACCGTTTCTCCAGCACCGTTTTCTGCAGACGGAGGGGCCTCTCGGTGCCTCCCGTTCACTTAACGCCCATCTCGCCCTTGACTCTTGCTTCTCCTCCGTCTCCGGCGTATTCCGCATCCCCCTTTCTCCCCGGAATTCTCATTTTCTACCATTTCTCCTGCACCCGAAGGGCTCGGTGCCGGCCCCCGCGCACGACAGCGGCGGCTCCGCGGCCAACTTCCCGGGGGCCCCGCGCCCCGGGCTCCCGCCTCGCCGCCCCCCCCCCCCCCGGGACCACCGCCCGCCCCGGCCCCGGCCCCGTTCCCGGCCCCGCCGCCCGCGCTCCGCGGCGCCTCCCACCTCCGCCGGCCGCCGGCCCAAGCCGCTTCGCAGACCGCTCGGCGCCGGGGGCCGCCCCGCAAAGCCTGCGCCCCCCCCGCGCCCCGCATCCCCTGAGCGGCCCCCGCGCCCCGCATCCCCCGAGCGCCCCGCATCCCTGCGCCCCCAGCACCCTCCATCCCCGCATCCCCTGCGCGCCCCGCATCCCCGCATCCCGCGCCTCCAGCGCCCCGCATCCCTGCACCCCCGTCCGCATCCCCGCGGCCCGCACCCCCGTCCCCGTCCCCGCACCCCCATCCCCGCGCCCCCCGTCCGCACCCCCGCGCCCCTCTCCCCGCGCCGGCTCCGCGCGCCTCCACCGGCGGGCGCCGGACCGGGACTTGCCTTAGAGCCCGGCTCGGCCGCCCCCGCCCCCGCCCCGCCGAGCGGAGCCCCCGCCGCTTACCCGAGGCTCCCCGCCCGCGGCGCCCGGCGAGGACGCGGCGGCGGCTCCCGGGGGTGCGGCGGGCGCAGCGCGGGGGCAGCCGCGTCCCCGCCGCCCGCGCCCCCGCCGAGCCCGCCTGACGCGCCTGCTCGGGCCGCGGAGCCTGCGCCGTGACGCGCCGCCGCCGCCGTGCTCGGGAGCTGGGGGCCGGGGAGCGGGGGGCGGGGGGCGGGGGCGGGGGGCGGGGGCCGGGGAGCGGGAGGGGGAGGGGCGGGGGCGGCCCGGGGGGGACCCTGCGGCCCAGCGCTGCAGCCGCGCCGGGAGCCGCGAGAACAGCGGATGCCCTCGAGCCCAGCGGGCGCGTCCCGGGACCCCTGCACCCGACGCGGCCCCCGAGTCCCCCCAGCAGTTCCCAAAGCCCGACCTTTCTAAGCGACCTTAGACCGGCCCGGGGGAGCGAAGCCCTCGAGCCCTGCGGGAACGCCCCGACCTCTGCGCCTCCTTTAAATCTTACGCAGGTCGTGGCCGAAGGTGAAGCTCGAACGTACTAAGGGATTCACATCCCATTTACCAGACTCAACGTCTGATGGTTACACTTTTTGAGTCAGGTAAGACCTTGGCCTTCTGGTGGTAAAGCGCTGGTTGGTTCCTCTGGTTTTCTAGGAGCCTCGCCTTTGACGATGCACCTTTGGGTGATAGACAAACCTTTCCCTTTACCCCTTGACGGTATAGCTAATTAACTTTTTTTTTTTATTGAGAAAGTGTCGTCTAAGGGGCACTGGGTGGCTCAGGCACTAAGCTTCCAACTCCTGATTTTGGCTCAGGCCCTGACCTCACGGTGGTGGGGCTTCAGGCTCAGAGAGGAATCTGCTGGAGATTCTCCCTCCTCCTCCTCCGCCCCCCCCTACTCCTGTGGGCCCTCTCTCAAATAAATAAATCTTTACAAAAAGAGAAAGCAAAAAAAAAAAAAAAAAAAAAAAGAGAGAGAAAGCACTGTACATTTGGACCGACGGTGTATCCCCTAATAAATACTTCATCCCATATCATATGATAGGAAAGGAACATTCCCTGTATATGACCATGTTCTATAAGCTTCACAAGGTGTTCTGCTAAGGTTAGCATTTGATCATTATTTTATTTAAAAAGCTACCCTATTTGGAGCCTCCAAATTGGATCAGGATAGGACTTTGGGTTTTACGAGTATATAAAGGAGATCTGCGTTGATCATATAAGTTTAAGAAGATAGAGGTTTTGGAGAATGAGCCGTGTAAGGAAGTGGGGAGGAACAGAATCTGCTACCCCAAAATATATCTCTTTGGAATAAGGATAACTTTGAGTGGATTATTTTTAAGGAACAGCAGACATAAGTGAAAACTGAGTAGAAGTCACCCTTTTGTGTAAAAAAAAAAAAAAAAAAAAGTTCATATTTATAAGGGAAGCCTCCATTTGTAAGAGTCTTTCTCTCTCTCTCTCTCTCTCTTGCTCTCTCTCTCCCTCTCCCTCTCCCTCTCCCCCTCTCTTTTTCTCTCTACCAGAGAGAGGAGGATGCCTAAATCTAAATCTATAGGAAACCTTATTGACTTAAATCTGTATAACAGCCATACCCTTAGTTACTGTGTTTTTTCCTGGTAACCTCCCATAACTAGCCTTCCTCCCTGACAACCCCCTGCCCCCCCAACGTCTTCTTTGGTCTTTAATAATAGACGGTTTTTAAGATCGTGGCTTGGGCCATTTCAGAGAGTTACTCAGTTTTCCTGGTTGTCTCCCAAGCATACAAGAGGTACACACGTTATTAAACTTCTGTTTGTCTTTCTCCTGTTAATCTGTCTTTTATTGGGGTGTGGGAGGAAAGGTTAGCCAAGAACCTAGAAAGGTAGAGGGAAAATCATTTTTCATCCTCTAGAGAAGGATAATAGGTTTCATGCAACCAAGGGAGTTCAGAAATCAAAGAAAACCTTAAACTTGGTTTTCTCATAATCAAGGTATCACTAAGAGTTTGGAATAATAGGATATTCAGATTCTTATATCGAAATAGACTTACCTTTTACTTACAAAATCTTAGAAACCCATTTAGAAGAGCTTATGTGTTGCAAATACCTAAAATTGACTGACTTACCTTCCCTAGTATTGTCTTTTGATTGTGCCACTTACAGATATAATATTGGAGAATTAGTTAATTCATAAGAAAACCATGCCCAACTGTTTAGATAGGTTTAGATTCGTTTTTGGTTTCTGCCCCAAGTTTAGGAAATACGGTTGGTGACCCAAAATGACCTCTACCAGATTTATAAATCTGTGAAGTTCAGAATTTTGAGTCTATGAAAATGATCAAATCACCTCTATTTATATAGCTTGCTTTGTATTGCCAAAGGGAAAGCTTCCTGATAATTTCATGAAATAATCTATTTCCCTCATCCTATCAAGAGTTAGTCTACTTTCTCTATTTTTTAAGTCTCCATTCACTGTCTTAGTAATTTCATCCAGTTACATGGCTTTCAGTGCCACTGTTGTTGACCCCCAAATTTATTTCTCCAAACTAGACTTCTTTCCAGAACACTAGACTCATAGATCCAATTGCCTTCTCAGTGTCTCAACTTGAACATTTAATAAACATTTTGTACCTAACACATCCAAAATGAAACTAATGTTCTTCTCCCCCAAATTGGTTCCACACTCAG
Organism: Canis lupus baileyi; assembly: GCF_048164855.1. Classification (NCBI taxonomy): domain Eukaryota; kingdom Metazoa; phylum Chordata; class Mammalia; order Carnivora; family Canidae; genus Canis; species Canis lupus. The sequence continues at coordinate 55,748,751 of NC_132850.1, read as the reverse complement.
CCTTCTCATTTGATGACAACCACTTTCTTCCAGTTGCTCAGGCCAAAAAGTCTCAAAAATTGTTTTTGATTCCTCTCTTGGTCTCCCTCCCAACATCCAAACTATGAGGAAACTGTCTCTCACTATTTTTGCTGTAACAAATATGGACTGAGTCACCATTATCTCTAAGTTGGATTATTGTAATAGCTTCCTGGCTGCTCTCCTTGCCTCTACCATTGGCCTCCCTTATCAACTGGTATTCTCAACACAGCAGCCAAAAATCTTCAAAACATGTCACATGTCAGATGATGTCACTCCTCAGCCCAGAACCCAGCAATGACTCATCACTTCACTTGGTTTCTAAACCCAAGTGTTCACAGTACCCTACAAGGTTCCGATTGGTATGCACCCTCTCCAAATACTGCCTTCTTGAACCACCCTTCCTCTTAATTCCTAGGCTTCATCCACACTGATCTTGCTGCTGCTTCAACATGCTGGTGCCACACTGGGGCCCACCTAAGGCTGTTGGCTCCAGCTCTTCCTTAAACCTTAAACATTTCATATTTTTCACACCAGTAAACTCCAATGCTCTTCCTCCAACCAGTCATGTCCAACTCCCTGACTTCTCCAGTTGGTTCTGAAACATAACCCTCTCAAGGAGATTTATCTAATATTATTTAAAAATGCAAACTCCCCCCCCACTAAGGATTTATGATTCCCTTTGACCTGTTTTCCCTTTTCTTTTTCATAGTATTTATTGCCTTTTAATATATCATACAACTTATTGATATGTGTTGCATGTCTTTCCTCACTAAAATATAAGCTCAATGAGGGCAGAGATTTGTGTCTGATTTTGTCCATTGTTACTGCCTAAGCACCTAGAACAGTGTTGAATGAATGAGTAAATTTTGGACTACTTGCTTAACCTCTTTAAATGCTGTGTTTTCTCATCAGTAAAATGAAAAGAACAGCACATAACTTGTGGAATTGTTCTAAGAACTAAACAGTTTAATTTATGTTAAATAAGTGGTCCAGGGAAGAGAGATAAATTTACCTCCCCTCTTTTTATTTTTGTTTTTAATGGAATGATTGATTTTTTTTTTTATTAATGGGATCCTGTTGCACAATTCTTTCTGCTTTTTTGTTCCTTTATTTACATCTACCTGGAATCATATGATGAGGCCTAGCTCAACATATTCAATAGGAACCCTATTTCCTATGTACCCAGATTCATGTGGCCTATAATACTTATCTTATTTGATCATCAAATGTAAATGCTGTCCTAAATATCTTGTGTTAGATTGAGAAGCCAACACCAGAAAAAGAGAGGTGTTTCCTGCCACCTTAGTTTTTCATATGGCATAAGCCCTTAGCCCTCTTGCTATTGCCTTTAGGAGTTTTAAAACATTACTCTGGAATATATAAATTAATTCCCTTTTAATTTTTCTTCTCTATGCATCATGTTGATTTGTTTATAGTCCAGATTATAAATCATAATAAGATTTTTCATCATAACTTCACTCCAAATGCTATTATAACCACCATATATTTTCCAAGAAAAGCATGCCCAGTTGTTTTATTTTTCCCCATTTTATTGAGATATAATTGACATACAAACATAATATAAATTTTAGGTGTACAACATATTGGCTTGATATATGTATATACTGCAAAATAATTACTACATCCATCACCACATATAATTAACAATTTTTTCCTTGTGATGATAACTTTTAAGATCTACTTTCTTAGCAACTTCCAAACATATAATATAGTACGTTAACTATAGACATCATGTTGTGCTTTAAATCCTCAGAACTCATTTACCTTATAATTGGAAGTTTGTACCTTTTGACCACCTTTCCCAATTCTTCCACCATGTTCAAGTGTTTTATTTATTTTTTAATTAATTTATTTTAAGTCGGCTCCACACCCAATGTAGGGCCTGAATTCATGACCCTGAGATCAAGAGTCACAGGCTCTACCCAAGGAGTTAGCCAGGCACCCTATGTCCAGCTATTTTAGATGTGTTTTTCCCCAATTCATTTTCTTTAAAGATTGTTCACAAATAGATAATGGGACTATAAATATAAATAAAGAGAAGATTACAACAGAGGATAATTAGATTAATATGTCAGAAGACATATTCATGAGTTCAGAAGACAGCAAAATTTATATTAGGAATTGTCAATGAGCAGCCGGTTTTAACGTATTGGAATAATGAAAACGATATTTGATAGCCCAAGATCATCACTTCCATGTTTCTCCAAGTAGCATATTATCCTTAAAAAGTTCTCCAATCTCCTAATTATTTTTAAACTAACTTTAAATAATAATAGCCACTTTTTATTAATTGCAAGAAATGTCATTGAATTATACTTTAAAAACTTCAAGATACCTTTGCAAGTTATTTTCATGCCTGTATCTTTTCATGAGAAATCAGAATCTTCAAAAGAGAAATCAACTCATCTAGGATAATAGAGTTGGAAGAGGAGGAAATGAGGTTGTTCCATCTTTAATGTCCTATAGAATATTAAGACTCTGATTCTGGTTGCATATAGGTGAGTAAAGCAGCTTGATTTTTAGACATAGACAGAATTCTGATCGCACATTAGGAAATTGAAGCCAAAGAGGCTGTTCTAGTATAGATTCAGGCTCTTACTTCCAAATCCAGGTTAGGCCTAAATATGAACTAACATGTGAACAGCTTGATTTTTAGACATAGACAGAATTCTGATCGCACATTAGGAAATTGAAGCCAAAGAGGCTGTTCTAGTATAGATTCAGGCTCTTACTTCCAAATCCAGGTTAGGCCTAAATATGAACTAACATGTGAATCATTTTTCACTTACTTTCTTTGATTCAGTGTAATGGCAGTAAAAATAATTATCATTATTGATTAAGGTATACTATTTCCCAGATATACACAAAACATGCTAAATTCATGATCTCCTCAACAACTTCATGGGGTCAATGCTATTTTATTACAACTTATAGATGGAGATTCAGAGGCATCATAGAACTCTTACAAATTTTGCTAATAACTTTGCTAATCAATGATTGAGAGAGTTATACAATTAAGTATGTCTGATTCTGGAAACGGCCCTTAAAATATTTTTGTGTCCTGTGACTACGAATAATATATTCAATCATATCCCATGACACCTATAATAACATTCATATACAACCAAAACGCCACATTAATTGTAATGTAATTTTGAGAAGATAAAATAAGAAACATCAATAAGATCTTCCTATTTATGAATTTGAGCATTGTACCGTTTCATCTAATTAAGAAACAATTCTGAACAGTTAAAAGCCCTCTGTATCATCTATCAATACTTCATCAGCCCTTACTCACACAGAGAGAAACAATCTGTAATTGGATGTGCAAGAATTTAAAGTAGATCAAGATTTTAATGTTTTGTTAGAGTATTCACTGAAAAAAAACACCTACATGATAGGATATCACTTTTAGGTAAATCAGATATAGGTCCCAAGTCCTGAGCAAAGAAAGAGAAAAAATAAAAAAAAGAAAAAAAAGAAAGAGAAAAAATTACTGACCTCTATGGAAATCACATGGAAATAACTGCTACTGAACTTCAAGAATGTGCCTTAGGAAAAAAGAAATCAACTTATTTAGTGTCATCAAAGCTAGTCCAAAATCAGTTCTATCAAAATCATTGATTTTAGCCAAAGCTCTTCGCATCCAGGTAGATATTACAAGGCAACCATCATCCAAAAATTGTTTTATGTACCTTATGTATTATTTTATTTCATAGTTAGCATGTGATAGGTTGGCTTATTCAGGACTACTCAAAGCCAAACCTTCCTCTGGGGCAATAGTAGCAATTATTGCAGCAGAAGCAGATGACTAGTAACTCAGCCCATAAATCTTCCAGTCAAATGGAATCTTTCAAAAGTATTTGCAGTTTTTACCAAGTCTGAGCAAAGTTAGAGTTGCCTCTCTTGACAAGCTTTGAATCTTGACCATCATCATTGCTGCAGATCTGAGAAGAGGTCATGTTTTCCTCCAGCAACCAGGATTTCAAGGCTTAAATGTTGATGACAACATCCCCTCTTCCTCCAGTCTCCAAAGCAAATATGTCATATCAGTTTAAAAAGTAATCCAAAAATCTGTTTTTTAGAAACTTGTAAACAATATCAGCAGTGTTTTTTTGTTGTTATCTCTCTTTTTTAAAGACCTAGGTAAGCAATTAATATTAGAGAAATACTATGTATGGTCAATATTAAAAATTTGTTCTTCTAGGTTTTCTAATATCAAGCTAGATCAACTGAAAGTTCGAAATGTGCAAATCATGAATTCTAAATCTATGCCTTTGTGGGAAATGTTTCATATTTTTCACACCAGTAAACTCCATTTATAATTTAGGTATATGGCATAAGAGATGGACAAGAACCAACATTCTATTTTCTATTTTAGCAGGTTTTTGTTTTTTTTTAAGAATAAGCAAGTAAATAGGTAATGGTCCTACAAATATTAAAAGTAAGTTATAGAAAGGAAGCCATGGTATTTATCAAATTATTATGGTTTAAAGTAAGACTTTAAAATCAGGTTCACCAAGGAAATTAAGCTCATGTAATCTTGAACTACTTAAGCTTGCTGTGGATTGTAAAGTTTATATCTCTCTAACCTAATTTTTAAAACTTACTTTATCAATGGAATTTATATATAGTACTGGTACAGGAGAAGAACATTTATTCGAGGACAGCAGCATCAGCAGAAGGGGTGAGAGATGACAGATAAAAGTCTAATTCTGAGGTTGGCTTGGTTGGGAAAGAGAAGCCAACAGGAAAATCAATAAAGCATTGGGTTGGGTTAGGAAAAATGGGATCAGAATAAAATGTTTGGATAAAATCTCTCAGTTACCATTTCCTAAAGTGTGTGCTATGCAAAGGCAGATCTCAGTATGCTTCATGAGAAAAAAAAAAGAAATAGTTAATGACAAATAAACTTGGAATTTGTGTCTATTGTATCTTCTCAGATATTTAAAGTCTTTTAGCATTTTCAATGTTTTGCTATGTCATAAAGAAACTTTTCAAAAAAAAAAGAAAAGGAACATTTCAATGTTATTTAACCCAATATCTCTGTTAACGTGTTTATCCATGTTGTTTTGTTTTTGTTATTGTTTTTTATTTTGGGTTTTTTTTTTTCTGCCACAAGTTTAAGTTTCTATAGACCTAGAGTTCCAAGAAATAGTACTCATAAAATGCTGCTCAGTAAAAAACAGTAAACAATATATAAAATGAACCAACAAAAAAACAGTATAAGAATAGGCTCCTGGGAGATTAGAGGGATGGTGAAAACAATGCTTTTTGCATTTATTTAAGAGGAGAATGTTAGTTAAGAGACCAGTGGCACAGAGCCTGTTTAAAAGGATCTTAAAGTAATCATGACATAAGGCACAGGACTGGATGAGATGAAGGCCGTGAAGATAAACAGAAATGATTAAATCTTACAGACATTCTGGAGAGGCAAGAGACAACTCTTAATTCAGAAAGTTTATACAATAGTTTATACAAACAGTTCTAGAAAGTATAAAACATGGTAACTTTCCTTAATGAGCTCTCTTTCTGTGAGAAGCATAGCAAACAATAGATTTAAACAAACTGCAAGCATCATGAGAGAGTTCAGCATTTAGCATTAAATCTTGAGAGTTCTAATAGTAAACGAAGTGGATAATCAAGAATTAGCAAAACAAGCTTCAGTCAGGGGGTAGGTCTTGTGCCTAAAATAATATGCCAAGAACAAGAGTAGAGGACAGCATTGCTAGCAATGGGAAGAATGAAAACTTGGCAACAGATGGAAGGGAAGAAAAATTCCACAATGATTCCAAGACTTGAGCCTTAGAAAAAAAAATTAGAGTTTTCACTAAAAATGAGCAAGAAGGAGTGCTGGTCCACAGGTGCCACACCAATGAATATCATATCCATCAATCTTAAAATAAGCCAAGCACAATACTATCCCCTCTTTTAAATGTACCACTCTCTAATAGCGTAACATTAGAGTATTATCATTACAACAAAAAACTCATGTAAAAGGCATCTATGGCCTCCTAGGAGTGAGTTCTTACTGGCTTGGGGCTCTAGGGGCAAGGATTCCCATTGCTTATCAAAAGGATGTCTGAGTTGGGTTTTCTAAAATTGATATTCCAGATTGACCAAAGGGAAAAAGGAATTCGTAACAAGTAGAAAAACATGTGTGAGACATAGATATAGATTACATGATATATCCATATTTTTGTAGTTTTATTTTACTGGAATATAAAGAGTTGATGATATGAGGAAAAATGGACAGAAAACAAAGCTGGAGAAGTTGAGATGGGCCAGATTATGGAGGGTCTCGTATATAATGTTGTTCATTTTATGGGCTGTAATATAGCAGCAAAGCACTTAAGAAAAAGGAATTATATAATCAGGTCTGTTCTGTAGAATGATTACTTGAACAGCCATTTGGAGACAATGATAGGAGACAAAACAAGGAACAAGAGGAGTACTGAGGAAGTTGTAAAAGTCTACACAAAATTATATGGGCCCAAACATAGGCAGCATCTTGGAAAATAGAAGAAGCCAGAGATTATTAGGGATGTATATGAAGCAAAATTCCCAGGACTGGTGATGATCAGTTGTTGGGGAATGCATATGGAACATGATAGAATGAGAATGGCAGAAGCAAGCATGTGGATGAGCAAAAACAGAGGAACAATAGGGTAGTTATTTTGTGTCTTTTGTTTGTCCTACTTCAGTTCAGTGGCTGAAACAGGAATAAAAATTACAGTTAGGCAGTTTCAAGGAATGGCTTTTTTATTAATATCCTGAACTACACTGCTTCATTTCTCTTTTGCTGTATTCCCCTGATAAAACTCCAACCCTGGGTGAAGCCAATTACCTGCTTTCTCCAAAACTGAGTGAACAGATTAATTACTTACCAGTAGCTTAAATGACATTTATAATAGTTTGGCCCTTTAAAAACACAACAATATTATTATGTTTGCTGTTGTTTTCCATGGTTATTTCATACATTCTCCACTCTTCTCAAACCTCCGAACATCCCACTTCCTACTCAGGCAACCAGTGAGAAACTGGAAGCCATCAGAATGGGTATTCCTCAAGATTAATTCAACAAATCTACTTATGATAAGAATTTTTCTTTTCTCCTTCCATTCAGTTAAATAAAACATCTCCTCTTCTATGTTTCTTGTCCTCTCCAAGGTCAATTCCCTCACCTGTGCTTTGAATCTTATCACCTGTGTTTTATGCAGGAACTATAGTACATCAATTCTCCTCTCTCTTTCCTTTACCTTCATCTTAACCTTCTCTACTAACTCCATCATTAAACATACCAAGGCCTTCCAACATTTAAAAACAAAAATGCTGAAAGGCTTCTTCTGAAAGGCTAGGTAATCTACAATAAACTTCAATATGAAATAAAAATAAAACTGCTCATAAAACATTCTGACTCTGAAGCTCTGTGTCTACAGTTTTGCTTGCTCTTTTGGCTAGAGCTGTCTTTCTCTCCCCTTACATATTCAACTGTACTATGTCCTATTGATTGGAAAGTATCTGACCCAAGTCAAAATCATTTTAATTTACTAGGGCTACCATAATGAAATACCATAGACTGGAGTTTAAACAGCAGAAATTATTGTCACAGTTCTGGAGGCTAGAAGTCAAAGATCAAAATGCCAGCAGGAAAAAAAAAATGCCAGCAGGGTTGGTTTCCTCTAAGGTCTCTCTTTTTGCCTCACTTGCTACCTCTTCATATGGTCATCCCATCTCCTCCTCTTCCTCACCTCCTCCTCTTCTTCTTCTTCCTCCTCCTCCTCTTTCCTCCTCCTCCTCCTCTTTCCTCTTCCTCCTCCTCCTCCTCCTCCTCCTCCTCCTTCTTCTTCTTCTTCTTCTTCTTCTTCTTCTTCTTCTTCTTCCTTCTTCAAGATTTACTTTTTAACTAATCTCTACTCTCAATGTGGGGCTCAAACTCACAACCCCAAGATCAAGAGTTGCATGTTCTACCAACTGAGGCGGCCAGGCACTCCCTCCCTTCTTTTTCTTCTCTTTCCCTTCTTATAAGGACACTTGTCTTATTGGATTAAGGCTCTTTCCTAACAAGATCATTTTAATCACCTCTTTAAAGATCTTATCTCCAAATATGGTTGCATTCTAAGATACTGGAGTTGGGACTTCAATGTAGACATTTGAGGGGGGGGCAAATATAATTTAGCCCTTGACAAGTACTATAAGCAGATACAAAAAGAAAAGCACGGTGAAGACTCTCATTTTATTGACTACTTAGGTATCAGTTTATTAATTTATTTTCTTATTCTGAAGGTAGAAGGAAAGGTTGCAGACATACTATTTTGGACTTTGGACACAGCAACTAGAATGGATAGCCGAGATAGATGTGTGACAGGACTTTGAAAAAGCCGCTGAAATAGAAAAAATAATATATGTGAGAGAGATTTCAAAAGAAGGATCCACGTTATTTATAATGCGATTCAATGTGGAGGGTAGTGAAAAACACTCAAGTACCACTCATGGTTTTTGAATTTGAATAAGTAGGTGGCTGATGGGATATTTATAGAAGTATGGGACAGAAGAAGGGCAATTGTAAGAAAGATGAAATGTTCTATTTCGGATGCATTGTTTTGAGGCACCAAATAGTGATATTTGGCAGGAGAAAGTCAAGGATGACAATGTAATATAAGGCACAATACCAACTGATACACTAAGGGAAAATACAGGGAAAGAAATCCAGCTATCTCTTTGGAGATGCTTCCACTTAGAGGAAAGATGGAAGAATTGTTAAAATAGATAAGGAAGTAAAATTCTGGAAGTAAAGAGGAAAGAGATTTTGAAAATTAAGAAAGGATAATTAACATAATAAAAGACTGCAGTCTGGCATTTTCAATAACTGAGATGAGGTTCACAAGAAAAAGAGGTAAGAATGAGATAAAGGATACAAAACAAGCATAAATTATTTACCTTATACCAGAAGCTTTATGTACAGTATTTCCAACTCTGAGGTAGATATCTTTTCTCATTTTTTTCTATGTATTTCTATGTACATTTCATACTATGTATGAAATACATAGTATGTATTCTATGTATTAGAGCCAGAATTAAAATCTCGGAAAGATAGAAGAGTTGTTAAAATTTTCATTTCATGAAAATACTCTGTTTTGTGTAAATGATTTATCGTATAGAACTTTAAAGACAATATATGGAAAGTCAAAACACAATACTGAAGGGAAAATCGAATTGGTAAAAATAGATGAATAGATAAATGATAGATAGATGATAGATAGATAGATAGATAGATAGATAGATAGATAGATAGAGATAGAAGTCTCCAAAAATATTAACAGAGAGCAGTCTGACATTTTCAACACCATATGTATGTCATCAAAGTGCCAACAGGAAAAAAATAAAAAATAAAAAGTGCCAACAGGAAGAGAATTCCCTAAGCATTTATGGACTCCATCATTAGTCAAAATTGATACTTCAAAGTAATAACTTTTTATTCCAAGACAAAATAGTTAATGGACTTTTGATTTTTATTTCTTATTTTGTGTTAAATTTCTTTTGTTTATTATTCCATTTTATTCAATTCAGTTTCCTATACCTTCTTTATAAATTAATCAGACCTAGGAGTGATCTGCTTATTGAAAGCTTATGAAGATAGAAATGATAGAGTGCTAGAACAATAGTAGACAGTATTTTTTTAAGTAAGAAAAGTACTCATTATGACTGAAGTAATACTATATAGCTCATTTTTCTCTATTTTTATTTGAATAAAAACATGTTTTAGATATTTACTGTGGGCCAAACATTACATAGGCAACTTAAATATAAAAACCAGTAAGAAATGATACCTACCTGAAAGTGATCCAAAGTAGGGGAAACAGGGGGATGTGGATGGGTCAGTTGGTTAAGCATCTGCCTTTGGCTCAAGTCATGATCCCCAGGTCCTAGGATCCAGCCCCATATCCGGCTCCCTGTTCAGGGGGGAGGCTGCATCTTCTTCTCTCATTCCTCCCACTTATGCTGTCTGGCTCTCTCTCTCTTTGTCATTAAATAAACAAAATCTTTAAAAACACAAAACAAAGCAAAGTAGTGGAAACAGACATTTGAAAAATACTGTGGTTAAGAGTTGTCACACAGGTAAGTACAGAGCACTCTGGGGCACATAGCTCAGACTGGAGGACTCATGCAGGTTTCCCAAAAGAGATTATTAAAATGAACCTTGTAGAATAACTAGAAGTTTGATAGATAAAAGTCCTTTTTGGTGCAAAGATTTTTTTTCTAAACATGCAGACCAGGATGTATATGGACATTTGACCTGAGTGTGAACCCAACAGGTATTCAGAACTACAGTATGGCTGGAACCTTGTAGGAAAGGGGAAGATAACACTGGAGAGGCAAGTCAGATCAGGTAATGAAGAACACTGAACACCATGCTGAAGAGTTAAAATTTCAAGTGGAGGATAAAACACAAGAGGATTTACATTGAAGAAGTATGATTCACAAAAGGGTATGTTGATTCTGAACTCTTTCCAAATATTAAAGAGTTTCCTTAAGATAGATTAAGCAGACAATGTAATGAATTTGCACTGAGAGTAAACCTCTTCCAATGTAACATATTGTGATTCCAACATAGCACGTTATCATTATTTCATTTTTCTGGCATATCAATTCCTTTTTGGTATTTTTATTAAATAGCTGTAAAATTGATTTAAAGGATTATTTGTGGGATTTTTAAAAGAATTTAAATGTCTCCAGTTAATTGCACACAAAACTTCAGCATCAATCAACCTATATCCTTCATTGATAACTGGCTGTTTCCCAATGGTATTTACAAAATAATTTTGTATCTAAAAACAAAAATAAAAATATTACTGGCAAGAATGGACACTCTAACACAAATCAATGCTATTCAAGGAACTTCCACCTTGACTACTGTGCCAGTAAGTGGGGATCTCTGAGCCACTAAAAGCTTGAGGCCAGAACAGAAGGCAGTTGTATAAAAGGAACTTTACATATTTGCATGCAATAGGCAGGCTTGTATTGAGAATATTTAAAAGAAAAGAAGAGAGTTATTTGTATCTCAGACTTGGGCTTTGGAGGATCCCTAAGAAATCCTTTCCACTAGATTTATGAGTTCAGGATTTCATCTGCCTAATTTCTGAAGAAATCTATAACAAAATAAGGTCAGAATTCTTAGCTATTTAAGATAAATTTCTGTCCATGTGTTCTGGAAAATTCCCAGATGAATCACTTAGTTGGCTTTCTTAAGGATAAACGACTCAACACCTTTTTTTCTAATATGGAATAAAATGAGACATATTGAAGAAAACAAACATAAAAGAAGTAAATATCATATCTGACACCTGAGTCTATGCCTCAGAAAATTATGGGTTTTTTATTGTTGTTGTTCTTGTTCTTATTTTAGTGTGTCGTCAGAAGAAATATAGAAATATCTAGAAATAATTCTTCATCTTTTGACATTCTGTTTTAGTTAGCATAGTTCCTGGGAAAACTATGTACAATTGACTGAGTTAATTGCTTCCATTTGAAAACCAAGACAGAAGTTGTCTCAACCAGATGCCAAATCAGGTTCAGTGATACTGATGGAATAGCTAAAGGCAATAGAGATTTTATTAGGTTAGTGAAACAATATATCTCAAAATTTACAATAGATGGCATTTAATGCAATTTCACTGGTTTCGTCATGAACACTTAAATGTTGCTTTTAACAAATTTGTAGCTCCAAATGGAATTGATCTAGAAGATCAGAAAAGCAGAGAAGGAGGATGTATGCCAAAATTTAAGAAGGTCAAAAGAAACTGGAATGTTAACATGTGAATAAAGCTTAGTGAATTTAATATTATTTCCATTGTTTTGGAGGCAATGTACTTTGTCATCTCCATGCTGACAAGTAGACAAAAATGCATTTCAAGAAATAGGCCTCTTCATTTTCACCAAATACTATCCTGATAAATCGTGAAAATGAAGAGGCCTGTTTCTTGAAATGTGAGGGCTTAAGCGTGGCCAGATACGAAATAATAATTGAAGCATTTTTCTGATTACGTAGATATAGATATATTTCTTTACTTTAGCAAATTCAAATGTAAAGCTTTCTTTGGCTTACAAAGAACAAAATATAAAAATTCTTCAGTCTTCTTCAGACATATATTGCTGTATTTGAACAGACTCCAATATGAAAGTTACCTTATCTAATAGTTATTCAAGAAGATGGAAAGAGTTAATAATAACTAATGAGATGCTTTAAATATGGCTTCCCCTGTTACTAATAAATTATTTCTTTTAAAAACTACCTCTTTGGTAATTAGTTTGTGAGCATATGTGTGTTGAGAAATTGTGTTGGAGGATTGGGCCAAGGGACACAAGCTTAGGGAGAAGCATGGGCATCAATCTTTTTTTTTTTTAAAGACTTTATTTATTTATTCATGAGAGACACAGAGAAGGAGAGAGAGAAAGGCAGAGACAGGCAGAGGGAGAAGCCAGCTCCATACAGGGAGCCTGACATGGGACTCGATCCCAGGACTTCAGGATCATGCCCTGGGCAGAAGGCAGGTACTAAACCGCTGAGTCCCCAGGGACCCCTAGTTTTTTTTCTTAATTTAAATTCAATTTATTTAACATATAGTGTATTATTAGTTTCAGAGGTAGAATTTAGTGATTCATCAGTTGCATATAACACCCAGGGCTCGTTATATCACGTGCCCTCCTTAATGCCCATCCCCCCCATCCACCTCACATAGGAATCAATCTTTTTTTTTTTTTTTTTTTTTTCAAAGAGTGAGCATGAGAGAGGGGAAAGGGCGAAGGGAAAAGCAGACTCCCTACTGAGCAGGGACCTCGATGTGGGGCTCTATCGCAGGACTCTGGGATCATGACCTGAGCCAAAGGCTTAATCAAAGGCTTACCTGACTGAGCCACCTGGGCACCCCAATGTGGGGAATCAATCTTAAAAGGGTTTTCTTTTACAAAGAGGCTCTGCAAGAAGCAATTTTTATCATGCAAGACCATGCAGTCTGAAAGAACTTGCATAAGGAAATTGGGGTGATGCCTTCCCTTGCCATGGCCGTCACAGAGGAACTGTTCTTATCTGCATTGTGATCAGAGCACAGGAAAAGCATAATGGACTTACCTATTGTATCCTACTGAGGCAAGGACTGTGCCAGGGGAATGGAAAGCCAGGAGAAAAATGCATCTTCTTGCTCGCTCCATAAGAGCTTAGTAACCTAGAGGCTTCCAAACAGGGCTCTCAGCCTGGGTGTCACAGCTTGCCAGTCCATTGGCTCCTAGCCAACTGGTGATTGAATTCATTTTTATATTCTTAGCACCTGGGGAAGACATCCTCAGTAGGAGTAAGGAAATAAAAATGAATCCTTAATATAAGAAAACATTTCAAAAAAATTAGAAGAGGATGAAAAAGTTTTATAATTTTAAAAACAACAATAACATGATTTTTTTATATAAAAAAGGTTAATAAGGGGAATCTTAAAACAGATTGCTAACAATTGATGATTGCAAATCATCAATTCGGAAAATCAAATGTCAGAATCCTCACAACACAAAGCAATGACAGTTTGAGAGTAATGGGTTGAATTATCCTATTACAGGATAAATGCCAGGTTAGATTAAGAAAAGATCCAGCTATGTGCTTTTTATAAGGCACAAAACGAAATAAAATTACATAGAAAAGCTAATAATAATGACATGACTAAGAAGGTTCTAAACAAATGATAATTTTAAAAATCAGATAAAGTAAGATATAACACTAAAAGCATTAAATGAGGCCCCAAACAAGTATATTTATAATGATAAAGACTAGATTAGGGCCTTCCAGTTTCAGATATAAAGAGCTTGGGAGTTGCAATTCCTATCCTCACAAGAGAAAGCTGGACAAACTGGAAATCAATGATTTTTCTGAGACCTATCAGAGAATTAAATTTGCAGAGATAGGAAAATCCGGAGTCTTGCAGCTGAAATCTGTTCATTTGGAGCAGAGGCCACTAGAACCATACACTGGAGCCATCGGAAGCTTTAATGGTCATTTTGAGAAATTACTGGAGGCTGAGTGTGAATTGGTATGAGAGTGAGACACTCCTGGGGGCTGAAGTCCTAGGGAGCTCCATGCCTCATGGGCTTTACTTTGAGAAACTCCCACAGGTTGTCACAGTGAAGACTGGAGAGAACGGGAAAGGAAGAGTAAACCGCAGTGATGTATGCCCAGAGCCTTCTCTGTAACAAAGACCTACCCTCCAGGGGCAAAGCTGTTCGCTCCTTCCAGCCCCCTCCAGCCTTCCTGTTCACCTATGTGGGAAGCTATACAAGAAGAAACACTTGTGAAGGTCACAGGCCAGATACACAGGCCCCAGTGAAAAGACTGAGATTTAATCAGGAGATTATAGAACACCCTCCCTCATCCATACCTAACGGTCACACCCAAAAGTCTGGATAATAACCATATGCTAAAGCTGAGAGAAACAGACTCTCCCTGAAAAGTACTTTTAAAAGTCCAAGGTCAAGAAAGGAGACAACAATAAGAACCCAAGAAGAATTTTTGAAGTTTTTGGCACCGATGACTAATCAAGCAGTAAGTAAAGTCCAACTGTTAACTAGATTAACAATTAACATAAAACTTCACACTAAAGGCCATTTACCTCAGTTCCTGTATGTACAGCCTTCATGAAAAAGACCACAAAGCATGATAAAAAGCAAGAACGAAACCATCTAAAGAGACACACAGTAAGCATCAGAAGCCAAACTCAGATAGGATACAGGTGTTGGGATTATCCAACAGGGAATTTAAAATACTTATGATGGGTATAGTAAGGGCTGTAATGGGAAAAGTATGGAAAAAGTAGCAACATGAAAGAATGCATGGGTAATGGAGACACACAGATGCAAGTTCTCTCTGGCGGGATGGGCAATATGGGCAAAGGGGAGTGGGAGGTACAGGCTTCCAGTTACAGAGTAAGTCACAGGGATGAAAGGTCCAGGGTAGGGAATATAGTCAGTGGTAGTGCAATAGCATTGCATGATGACAGATGGTAGCCCCACTTGTGGCGAGCATAACGTAACATACAGACTTCTCACATTATTATGTCGTACTCCTAAAACTAATGTAACATTGTGGACCAACAACACTTCAATAAACAAGAAAAAAAAAAGAAAAAAAGATAAGAATATCACAAATGAATGCCTTCGACCTCATTAGAGAAGACTGGACACAGCAGAAGTATAAGTAGCTTTACTTAAAGAATTTAGAACAATCACAAACTTTCATTCATCACATTCTATAGCCAAGACATTGAAAACAAAAAATTCTGCTAATAAAGAAAAAAAGTGGGACGCCTGGGTGGCTCAGTGGTTGAGTGTCTGCCTTCAGCTCAGGGCATGATCCCAGAATCTAGGATCAAGTCCCATGTCGGGCTCCTTGCAGGAAACCTGCTTCTGCCTCTGCTTCTCTCTCTGTGTCACTCATGAATAAATAAATAAAATCTTTAAAAAAAAAAAAAGAGAGAGAGAAAGAGAAGACTAATTGACCATATAATTGTGGGTTTAGTTCTTGGGTTTCTATTCTGTTCCCTTGACCTATGTGTCTATTTTTGTGCCAGTACCATACTGTTTTGATTACTACAGCTTTGTAGCATATCTTGAAATCTGGGATTGTGATATCTCCAGTTTTGTTCTTCTTTTTCAAGATTACTTTAGCAATTTGAGGTCTTTTGTGCTTCCATACAAATTTTAGGATTGTTTGTTCTAGTTTTGTGAAAAACACTACGGGTATTTTAATAGAGATGGCATTAAATCTGTAGATTGCTTTGCGTAGTATACACATTTCAATAATATTTGTTCTTCCAACTCATGAACATGCAATGTCTTTTCATTTATTTGCATCATTTTGAATTTATTTCATCAGTGTTTTATCGGTTTCAGAGTATAGGTCTTTCACCTCATAGGTTAAATTTATTCCTGGGTATTTTTTGGAATTGTAAATGGGACCATTCTCTTAAATTCCCTTTCTGCTACTTCATTATTAGTGTGGAGAAATTTTTGTACAATGGATATTTGTATATTGATTTTGTATCCCGCTACTTTACTAAATTCACTTATCAGTTCTAGCAGTTTTTTTGTGGAGTCTTTAGGTGAACCATAGCTTCTGAACAGGGCCAAACCACAAATATTCCAGGGTCTCCACAGGAACACCTGCAACTTGTTTCAGTAATGGACTTTTACTCAGTGACAGCCTTACCAACCAATTCTGTGTAGCTGAGATTAGATTTTTGCCACCAACATCAATCACAATTATTTGTAAACAACATATGCAGCATTCCCTTTTGTCTTTAAAAGCCCCTAACTTTTGTTCCCTACTGGAACACAATTTGAGTTGTTTCCTGAATCTGTACTCTCAAGTTGCAATTCTAAATCCCAAATAAATTCTTTAGTTTAAGTAATAATAAAAATAAACAAATTTTAAATAAAAAGAGAAGTATGCAATTCTACAATCATAGTGGAAGATTTTAAACACACTTCTTTCAAAAATTATCAGATCATATGGACAAGAAAACCCAAAAGACATAAAATTTGTACAGTTTTTTTGCTTCTTTTGTTTCTTTTATTAATAAGATATATGATCTTGTTTCACCTAAATTGGTCTGTGGGTCTTTTTCCCATCTCTGTCTGGTTTGGGACCACATGATGCTGAAGCTAAAATCTGAATGGCACAATTAACATAAGTGGTTTAATACAGAGAGAACTTCATAACCAATAAACAAAAAAAATTACAAGGAAAATTTTAATTTTTAAATAATCTTATGCAAAACCCAAATTCTTTGCCCCTGCAATAGTAGAAAATGACTACTTATAAAGCCATAGTAAATAACCCAACTAATTTCAGGGGGAAAAAATCTACACAGGCTTCATTTTTAAGCTACAATGCAATAAACTAGAAATTAACTATAAATGACTAGAAACATACATACACATAAAGCCCTCATTTACAAAATTAAAAACACGTTTCAAAATACCACTTGAGTAACAGAGAAAATCAAAACTTAAAATACAATCTTTCAAAATTAATCATGAATCTCTGTATTTCAGAAGTAATGGATTTAGACCAAAGCATTACCAAGAAGAAAATTTATAAGTGTATTTATTAGAACACAAGAATATTTTAAATAAATGATTTAGACATTCAATCCAAGAAGTTGTATAAAAAGAACAAGGTTATTTCCTTTTAAATATAAAAGAAAGCATAAAAGCAAAAGCAAAAATTAATTAAAATAAAGAACAAATTATACCAACTAAGTGAAATAACCTCTGGCAAAGTCTTATTTTGTACCAAACAAAATATATTAGGAACATATTACATATTACTAGTAATAAGAAAAGAGACATAAAAGAAGAAGGATACGGGATAAACTTAGATGCTGTAGATGATATTCAAGGAGATACATAACCAAAATTGACTTGAGAAGCCATAGTCATAATTGACTCAAAAGGCCAATACTCATAGTATATATTGAAAGGCATATTGGATTTTTATTGCAAGGATTGACAAACCTTTTCTTCTACAGGGCCAGATCATTAATGTTTGAGACTTTTCCAGCAATACTATCATTTTTGCAAATATTCACCTCTGCCATTGCAGCATGAAAGCCATCATAGGAAATTCCTGGGAGTGGCTGTGTTTGAAAAAAGCATGTGGAATGGTGGAAGTGCCCCTAGGGCCCCTGTCAATGACAGCTCAAATCATTGCTACTCTTTTCTTAGGTCTCCTCTATATTTAAGAGAAGAAGCCTGGGGTTATATTTTCCAAAATCTGTTTACGGCATGGTTCCGAGTTAGAGTCCACAAACAACAGAAACCCACGTGCGATGTAAGCAGTGGAAGAGTAGGAGAAAACCATCATTGTTGGAATTAATTGAAGACAGCTTAGCAGGGCTTATAAGTAGGTGGGTTACATTTGCCAAATTCTGGGACATAGCAAGCCTGTTTGGCTCTCCCATCAAGTTACATTCTACAGTTTAGACATTTCCATTTGGGCCTCCATTTTCCATTTCTTTAGTTTCTTTATTTATGTTGAACCTGGGGAAAGAAGGAATGGTGGTGACATCTGGGGAGAGGCCTTCAAGATTTCAACAAGTGTTTTTTTAAATCTATAGTTACAAATAATACATACTGTAAATACAACATACAAAAATATTTTAAATGACAAAGTTTTCAGTGCATATAAAACAAAAAAAAGTAATTTAAAAAGGATTTAATTTATAAGAGCAATAAGAAAAACAAACACTTAGGAATAAAACCTAAAAAAAAGTAAGTAATATGTACATCAAGAAAACTTTAAAACTCTACCGAAGAATGTGAAGAAAGAACAAAATAAATGAGGAACCAGACCACACCCCTAAGTGGGGATTATTCAATACTGTAAAGATGATGACATTTTCCAAATTAATCTTTAAAGTCAATGAAATTCTCAAGAAAACCCAAACAAGTTTGGAGGCCCAAATGTTATTATCTTAACAATTAGGACCCAATCCAAATGGCGTTAGTTGACTTTGGTGCTGGTATGAAAAAAAATGGTCTTATTTTTTTTTTACCCCAATATTTATTCGATTATTCCAAGATCACATATTGATTAGTCCATCTTTTCCATGCTGATTTGGATCTGTGAAACTATTTCTGGACCCTCTATCCAGTTTCATTAATCTTTTTATCTATAATTCAGTGGTTTCAACCAGGAGGCTGTTTTTTAAAAGGCATGTAATTATCCACTGAAGAGGACATGACCATGCTAGAAACCCTAAGGGTCTATTATAAATCTTTCACTGAGACTTTTCATGAACTTCTCATAGCATCTTTGACTACTGATACGTTAAACACCATAGGGTATGTCAGTTTTAATAACCTAGAGTTTTTCTAGAGAGCAGATTCTAGAGCCTTTTTCTGCTCAGTGCCCTACTTAAAGGTGGCTAACTCTTGTGTTACTGGATTCAGAAGTCAGAGCCATATTCTTAGATATGCCACGTGGTACCTCTGTAACCCAAATGAACCTACATGGCACAGTTCCTTCTATTTAGTGGTACAAAACACAATAATCTACCCTTTACTTTATAAAGATCACTAGACCCCTAAAAGTTATACTGACGCAATGTGTCCCTGAATATATGCGGGTTTTATTTATTTATTTATTTATTTATTTATTTATTTATTTATTTTGCGGGTTTTATTTCCAACCTTTGGAACACATGTATCTTCTTAAGGCCTCTGATCCACAAACCACTTCTCGTCCATTCAGTCCAATTAGTATAATGGCATTAATATAGTAGACCAGTGACATTCTGTGGGATATTGAGAGGTACAGGTTGCCTTAGACTATATCATGGCAAGGTGCAAGAGAGCTATCGTAGCTCTGGGACAGAACTCTAAAAGTCTATAAATGTCTCCTGTATTTATACTATTACAATAGTATAAATAAATTCTATTTATGATCCTCTTTTCTGATAAGATTGGAAAAGAACACTTTCATTAAATCAATGGCTATATTCCATGCACCTATTATTCTACTCGGGAGAGAAAACCACATCTGGCCCAGCAGCTACAATTTGGGCTACTACTTGGCGCACTTCGTGGCAGTCCAGTTATCCTCCTGTTGCAGTCAGGCAACAGATGATCCAGCTCTGAAATCACATATCAGCATCTGCTTTTTTAAACATTTCCTGGCACTAACTGCTGCAATTTGGCTTCTCTATTAAACAGACTTTGAGATAAAGATTAGTTTGCCAGACATTTGTTAAGGAGTGCTCTTGGGAACCCAGAAATGTAAAAGAGATAGAAAGGAAAGAAGACTGGACAGAGAGAGAAGTGGATCTGTAATGCCTCCCAACAAGAATGAGCCTCTGGACTTCATGGAGAGGTCTGGAGCTAGAATGGCTTTTCAGAGTTGTGTTGAGTTAGGGAGAGGTTACGGGCCTTTGCGTCTCTCATGCTGATCAGTCATTGGATGCTGGTAACTCCAGAAATAAGTGCAGCTTTGAATGAGACAGATTTTTTTAGCCAAGGCAGTCCCCATGAAGGGCTGACAGTTGAGAACAGTCTTTTAGGAGCCTTACCAGCAGCTAAAAACAAGTCTTTCATTTATTAAGGAAAATATGAGCTGCTCATCAGAGCATCCACCACAATCAGATGACAGTATATGGGGGCTATTTCTGTGCTTTCTATTCTATTCGTTTATTCAACTTCTCTATCCTTGCACAAATTTCATGTTTTAATAATTACAGTAGTTTTAAAATAGATCTTGGTAGTGACTAGCATTTTTTTTCTTTGATATTACTATTGTTAGTTCTTTCCATATGCATTTTAGAATAACCTTATCACTTTTGATTTTTAAAAAACCTCCTGGGATTTTGGTTGTGATTGCATAGAATCTATACATGCTTAGGGGAAATTGGCTTCTTTACAATACTGTGCCTTCCAATGAGCATAAATTACTTCCTTCTTCAATCTTGGTACAAATTTTAGTTTCTAGTGTAGATGCTTTGAATATCTTTTGATACATTTATTCCTAGACATTGGATGTTTCTTGCTGCTATTATGATGGTACTTTTTCTTTGTAGTTTCGTTGCTAGAATGCACACAATTTTTGTAGATTGAACCCATATCCAATATCCTTACTAAATTCAGTTATTAATTCTAACTTTTTATACATTTTTTATATTTCCTAGGTACACAGTTACTATGTCTATGAATAGTGATCATTTTATTTCTTCTTTACCAGTTATTATATACCTTTCCTAAGAGGAAAGGGCAAGGCCCTATTTACTGGCTGAACTTTCAGCACAACATCAAGTGAAATAGTGGTAATGAACCTCCTTATCTCATTCCTAATTTCAATATTTCACCATTGTGTAAGATGTTTGCTCTTATATTCTTATAGAACTTATAGATTAAGATATTTCCCTACTATTTCTAGTAGTCTCAGAATTTCTATTGTGAATAAGTTAAATTTTGTCAAATGATTTTTATAAATTTATCAAAATAATCATGTGATTTCCCTCCTTGTCTTTTTTTTTAGTGTGGTAAACTACATAGATTATATTTTTAATATTAAACCAAATTTACATGAGAAAAAACTCATTTGGTATTGGTGTATGTGTGTATGTATATGTATACAAGTTGATTAACATATTTTATATATGTATTATATATGTACTCTTACAATAAAGTAAGCTGTACTGTATTTATTGGAAAAAAATCCACGTGTAAGTGGACTCAGAGCTGAAACCCTGTGTTGTTCAAGGGTCAACTGTACTAAATTCTAACTGCTAATATTTTGCTAAAAATTTTTTTAAAGATTTTATTTATTTATTCATGAGATACACAGAGAGAGGGAGAGAGAGGCAGAGACATAGGCAGAGGGAGAAGCATGCTCCATGCAGGGAGCCTGATGTGGGACTTGATCCTGGGACTCCAGGATCATGCCCTGGGCTGAAGGCAGGCGCTAAACCGCTGAGCCACCCAGGGATCCCCCTTGTTAAAAATTTTTGCATTCACGTTTACATTTGGTCTGTAAAGTTCCTTTCTTGTAATTTCTCTCTTTTTTTTTAGGCATTTATTTATTTATTTATTTATTTATTTATTTATTTTTGAGAGAGAGAGAGAGAGGGAGAGAGTGAGAGCACGAGTGGAGAGGGGCAGAGGGAGAAGCAGACTTCCTGCTAGCAGGGAGCGAAACATGGAACTCAACTCCAGAACTCCCAGGATCATGACCTGAGCCAAAGGCAGATGCTTAATGGACTGAGCCACCCAGGTGCCCCTCCTTTCTTGTAATTTCTTTGCCAGGGTTTTGAATCAAAGGGCGGATGCTATTTGTATAAGGAACTAGTCCCCACTCTCCCTGTCCTTTTTCTTTTCACTTCTTGGGAGAATCTGTGTCTGACTGGTATTATTTCTTATTTTCATTTCTTCTTTAAATGTTTGGAAAGATACATCAGTGAAATTTTCTGGGCCTGGGATTTTTACTTTGAGAAGGTTGTTTTTGGTTGTTGTTGTTGTTGTTTTTTAAATAACATATTCAATTTTAATTTTTAAACTATTAAAGAATGATATTCAGTGCCTTTTTATTCAATGTATGTTATCTATCAAGTTATGGATGGAATGTATGTCATGCACCATTGTGATAGAGGTTGAGGATACAATGGTGATCCTGTGATCCCATAGTGAGCCTATGCTGAAGATATTAAGGTGAGATGTGTTCTTGTGGAATCAATATTCTAAAGGGGGAGACAGACTTTTGTCAGTAAGATAGCAATAAATACAGAATTTCAATTTTAATGACTTCTAAGTAGAGGTTCAGGGTGCCATCAGAGTTGATAATGGGAAATCTCATCTAGGCATATTAAAAACAGATTTTCGTGAGGAAACAATCTTTGAAAATAGATGTTTTCAACCTATTTTCATACCTTTTAATTATTTCCTTTATCTTTAAAAATATTCTCTTAATTTAGCTGCTTCTTTACATAGCTACTTCTCCATGGTGGGCTGTAAATGCAGTTGTATCTCTATTACAGTCCGAAACATCCATCTTAGAAGGAAAATCCAATTCTCTTCGTGAGCTTCAACCTCTCCCTACTTAAGTGGGAAAGTCATTCCTTAGTATTCTCTTACTGCCATTGCTTCTCCCTGCCACATGGTGTCTCTGTTGACAACTGGTCCTCCACAATCAGCTAGGTGATGGAGTCCATAAATCTTCAAAGGATTCTCATCTATTCTCTAAGAATTTATGAAACAAATATCTACACTGTTTTGATTGATATAGTCGACTTGCTTTGTGCTTATTTCTCTGAGCCATATTCAGCCATTGCCCAGACTCTTGGAGTGCTGTTTCAAATTTTTTTCAAGAGATGTCTCTGCAGTTCTGAACGTGTCTTGTTCCAGAACCTTGTCTTTATACTTCTCAAAACTCAAAGGACTCCAGATGCCCTTTCTTCTCAGTTTATCTATCTGCCTTCGTAAGGATTCTGAGACTAAATGTCCTGGCCCAACACCATTCAAAACACAAAAGATGCCTATATAGCCCATTTAATAGACAAAAGCGTGTACTCTGTTTGCTCAGAAAGACAGAGGGATCTACTTCCAGATCTCAGAGGAAATTTGTCTTCTTAAGTATTACTGAGGAAACTTTCTAGTACTTCTTTCACTAGAACAAAGAAATGGAAAAACAAACAAACATCAGTTTAATTTGGGGGATATATATATATATATATATATATACAGTAAAATGCTCTTTAATTACATACCTTTCTTTTGTTCTAGCTAACATTCACATGAAGAAAGAATAATAATAATAATAATTAGTTATAATCTTGTGAAAATACCTCACATATATAATTACAATATTCAGACTGCCCTGTGGGCTTTTCTTCTCTATTATAAGCAACACAATTCTTTCAATCTTTCCTCAGGTTACTATTTTCTATCCTTTTATTCATTTTCCTTCCTCATTCTTCACTGATCTGTTCCAGTTTGTCCACATCTTTTAAAAAGTGCGGTGACCAAAAAGTAGCAACAATATCCTAATAAAGAGCTCATGAATGCATAATACAGCAGAAAGATTACTTCCAAATGTCCCATGAATTATTCCTTTTAATAAATTCCAGAATCATAATAGCTTGGGTTCAGCGTCAAGACTCCAGGTTTTTCTTTTATATTTTTGTCTGGTCGGTCCTTTCCATTTAAACAAAAAAAAGTACTGAATTTTATTGTGCTTTGGAAACCAATATTTTTGCTAATGTCACTTTGATTCTTATTTTGACATTTCAGAAAAATGGCAACATTTCTAAATGCTAAGTTATTCCACATCTCAATCCCTTTATATATGCTAGATTGATCATTTAGGAATTTCTATTTATTGACTTTTAAAATAACTACTTTGTACTCCTCCCAATACCATAACATTTATGGAGAAAAGCAAAATTTAGACAATAACTAACAATGGCTTTCTGATTCTGGGCATATCTGATTGTATTTTCTCCAACTTCAGCAATGATGCAACAATTTTATACAAAACAAAGACCCATTTCTATTACACTTCTTTCAACTTCTTTCAACAAAGTGCTATAACTAAAGAGGATCTTTTCTGTTAGTTTTGTATGCCAAGGCATCTATGTACCTGAAAGCAAATCAGTGGATTAAATAATTTCTTTATAATTTCATAGCCCCATTAATTTATGTAAGGTCACTTCTATAGCATATCATCTCACTGTTCTGAAAACAGCAAAATTTATTGTATTTTTCTTCAATAATTAATTCAATCAAATACTCCCTAATCCATGAATTTTGAAATAACATTCAGAATCATTAAATAAACCCCACAATGAGGAACATGAAGTTCAGGCAACTTAAAAAATTTGTCCAAAATCAATTAATGATACAAATTGGATTAAAAACTGGTGTTTGTGATGCAAATTATGAGGTTTTCTTCTTCTCCATAACACCATATTCTGAATTTGCCATTTCAATAACTCTTAATGAAATGTAGAGTTAAATCTAATATGTAGAAGATGTAAGTCTATGACAAACTTAAGTATCAAAGAGTTGTAGCTTTATAGCAGAAAAAAAGATTTTATTAGCATTGGTTAGTTCGATGTAAACACTTTCTAATTAGAGCTAAATATACTTTGATAGGTATATTCAAAGAATGTAATGGGGCCCTTGGGTGGCTAAGTCAGTTAAGGCTCTGCCTTAAGCTCGGGTCATGATCTCCAGGTCCTGGGATAGAGCCCTGAGTGCTGAGCAAGGAGCCTGCTTCTCCCTCTCCCTCTGCTGCTCCCCCTGCTTGTGCTCCCTCTCTGTGTCAAATAAATAAATAAATAAATAAATAAATAAATAAATAAATAAATAAATAAAATCTTAA
The DNA here is from genome assembly GCF_048164855.1 of Canis lupus baileyi. Classification (NCBI taxonomy): domain Eukaryota; kingdom Metazoa; phylum Chordata; class Mammalia; order Carnivora; family Canidae; genus Canis; species Canis lupus. The sequence continues at coordinate 55,723,802 of NC_132850.1, read as the reverse complement.
AAAAAAATAATGTAATAACTAAATATTGCCAATAATTGCTTTATCATAGTTGTGGGTTTTGATACATTGCATCTTAGTTCCAAATTCATCCTTCTATAGGGGGTCTAAAGCTACAGGTGGATCTCTACAGATTACACTTCATAGACTCCTTCAATAGCAATTTTCCTTTTTTTTTTTTAAGATTTTTATTTCTCTATTTGACAGAGAGAGAGAGAGAGAGCACAAGCAGGGAGAGTGGCAGGCAGATAGTTTCAGCAGTCAGCCTCTTCTGCTTCACTCTTCCTGCTCGGAGGGCTCAGCCACAGTCAGGAAGGGAGTGCTACTCAGAGGTCTGCCTGCAGCTTCTGGTTACCCTGCTCTCTTCCTTTTACTCCCCAACCCTGGGGTGGTAGCTACTTTCTGCTCCATTTTTTTGCAGATTCCCTTTGCTCCTAAATAGCCTGCTACATGTGAGTAGCAAAATCCCTGTATTAAATCCTCCTGTTTGAAAACTTCTGACATCTGACACAGGAGGTTATCCATATCAAGAAGACTTGACATCTGTTTTTCAGTATTATTCAGAATTTTGTAAATTTGGAATTCTCTACCATTAGAAAATTCTCTACCATTTTATCAGAGTGAGAAAGAGATAGAGAAAATTGGGACACTTAATGTCTAAGTGTCTACCTACCTTAGAATAAATAAACATCACTCAAATAACTAATCATGAAAAATAACAGATTTCATCCCAGAATTGGATTCTAAAGCCAATGCACAAAACAGAAATAAGATTCAATCAAATTATCCTTGAAAATCTCTTAATGGTTTGTGAGTGTATCACATGTAGTTCTGTGTAACGTACTATATTGAATGTATTTATATAAAATGTGTATAAAATGCACAGTGTACTTTTAATAGTACTCAATGCAAAATATAATTTAAATGATTGCTTTTGTTTTTAAGCATTTATGGCTGAAATTTTATAGTTTATATTTAAATAGTGCAACTAAGTCAGATATTTGGAGAATTGTGGGGGATATAAAAATTTAAATGTTATTATGTTTCCTAGGATATAGTTTTGGAATCCAAGAAGTAAATGTTAGCTAGCCAAGTTTTAGTTGTCTATAAATATGACACTTTTAAAATGCTTATATAAGCATAGAAGTACTTCCGCTAATTAGAAATGATTTAATATACTTTCTACAGCACATGTATTTTGTAAGGATTCTTCCTAGGAAGATTTAATAACTAGAGTGAACAAAATAAGTCCTTATAATTTCTGTTAATTTATAAACAGGATATAATGTTGCTCTGAAATACTCATGAAAATCTATTTTCAAAACTGTTGTTTTTAATGTTTTGCTGAAGGTAGTTCTCATCATGTTGATACATTATATCATAAAGATACACAAAGAGTGTTGGATTTTTTAAATGCAAGTTTTTACAGGTAGGAATCTTTTTTTTTTTTTAAAGATTTTATTTATTTATTCCTGAGAGACACAGAGAGAGAGGGGAAGACACAGGCAGAGGAAGAAGCAGGCTCCTTGCAGGGACCTGGATGTGGGCTTGATCCCAGGATCTCAGGATCACGCCCCATGCTGAAGAGAGATGCTGAACCACTGAGCCACCCAGATGCCCTGGAATCTTTTTATATAATCACAAGTATAATGATTAGTGTTTTTTAATATAGTTAATTTCATTCAGGTGAATTTTTGTGATTCTTGGAAATGTAATTTTATTGATAATTTTTATAGGCAATTTTACACTCTCTTAGAATTTATATCACTATCAGTCCTGTTCTCCATACGTTTATTCAATTATGTTATTCTCTATGCAATTATTTAAGCATGTTATTTTATACAATTTTAGAAAAACTACTTTCTCAAACTAACAGTAAAAACAATTATGGCAAATAGCTAACTTATTTAATTAGTTGGAAAATTATAAACATATTGCAACAGTATAAATTTATAATTTTCAATTACTAAAATGTATTCTTCTCTTTTACTTATTATTTTTTATTTAAGTACTTTACTACGATACTTTCTCTGGTAAGACAAAAGGGACTATTATATTCCAGAAGTATGTGAATTATAATATAGCTATCTTGGACCATGAGCTATGTAACAGTGAAGTGGATATTTGAGAGAAGTATCAGCAGAGTATTCAGATAAAAAGTTATTTTCTAACAAATACCCAAAAACTTTTTTAGAAGAATGTTTTTTGGAGTCATCTTTATTGGTATTTGAAATGTCTTTGCTGCTTTGTATACTTTGCTTGGCATAACCTTTGAATTAAAACCAGCTGCTTAATTAATAAAGCTTAGTCTTTAAAATTCACCAAACTTCAGACTTCGTTTTTATTAAGATCTTTCTTTCTTTCTTTCTTTCTTTCTTTCTTTCTTTCTTTCTTTCTTTCTTTCTTTCTTCTTTCTTTCTTTCTTTCTTTCAAAGAGAGAGCATGAGTTGGGGGCGAGGGCAGAGGGAGAGGCAGAGACTCTCAAGCAGATTCTGTGCTGAGTGGGGATCCCAACATGGGCTTAATCTCACAACCCTGAGATCGTGACCTGAGCCAAAGCCAAGAGTTGGATGCTCAACTGACTGAGCCACCCAGGAGCCCCAAGCTTCAGACTTTAAATACAGGGTTCCTGATTGAATTAGGAAGCTCTAGTTCAGCTAATAGTCTTCTCATTTAGTCCTGAACAAAATGAGACATAGATAAAATATGAGCCTGTTCTCTCATCTTCCCTCTCTAATACCTTGCTCTCCATCCATGTCATCCCAGAGTATAGGGCAGCTCCAACTGTCCTCTCAGTATCCTGGCCAAGCCTATCGTCCACAGATAGTGCTCTAGGCTCTAGTATGATGTTCTGTCCCATATATTCCCAGTCACATTTCCTAAAATTCAAGTAACCTGTCACAGCTGGAGATAAGCCATCTGATAATTCAGACAGTAGAAGGTAAATGAAAACTACCCCAGGACTTTGCAACATAAAACCGATTTTAGTTAGTGCAGCATGCTGACTGGGAACCATTGTAGGTGGGGGCTGTTGAGTCCTTATCACATGTACATATATTTTTAATATCCTGTCTCTCAGCTTTGGAAAGTAGTATCAAATACAGCAAGAGGGAAAAGATCTCTGTGAGGGTGAGTGAAAGGAAAGGTCTCCTCGAAGGTCTACAAGTTTAGAAGTTTGAAATTTTTTATTGCACTTTAAAGGATTGCTTTAATAATTCAGGTATACAAATTGTACTCTTGAAACTGAGGAAGCTGAGCCAGAAGAAAATAAATTTAATCTCACTTCAAAGAAAGACATGGACCGTAGTCTTCATCACAAAATAATGTGATTATTTTTTATTTGGCCATCACAAAGTATATTGTATTTTTAACCAGTTAAAGATGGAATCTTGGCATGATTTTATAAAACTTGAGCCAGATTAGCTTATTTTATTTGGATCCCTGGTTTATCTCAAGAGTTGGAATTCAGGACCAGCCCATTTGCAAAACTTTCTAATTATCTTCAGAGCCTGAACTAAGCCCTATACATCTTTACAAGAACTGTTTATCTTAGAATCTTGGCTTTTTGTGAAGAAATGAATACTCATCTTCAAGAACAAGTATGTAGAACATAATTATATTCAAATGATTTACCTAAGACTCACAGTAATAATTCTTATATTTGACATGTTAATAATATCATTGTCATAAAACAATTTACTATTGATGCAAAGTGAAGAGATATTATACAATATGTGTGAAGCGAGATTTTTCTCAGTTTCAAAGGAGGCCACAGTGAGTGGTTCTGCAACTTTGAGAACTCAATTGATTTTTTAAAATTTTACAGTGATATTAAGTATCTTTGGGTTGGTATAGATAATGATGAATAGATTAATTTTTATCTTTATTTTAAAAATTAGTTTAACTTCACTAAAATTTGCAGTTACAAGGGTGAATATCTACTGCCACTCCCGGAGAGCTGCCTTTATTAGAAGTTGGTCCTCTTATCTTGACCAAAGCATTTTCATGATTCAAAAAAGAGGCACATTATGATAAACAGCACTTTGCCTGTGATTTTCTTTTGCTGCATTCCTCTTTTTTCTGAGGGCCCCAATAATAAGGAGAGGTTCTAAATTTAAAAGATGTATGGGTTCAAACAATTATAGCAAATGATTAACTTGTTTAGTTAAACAAGACAACTTGGAAAGTCATAAACATATCATTATCATCCTTATCTATAAAATAAGTTTACAATGACTTAATTGTTGTTTGGGCATTGGGTTTAAAAAAAAAATAGTGCAGATAGAGTATTGACCTCTACATCTCAAGAACTAAGCACATCCTAATGTGGTGTATTTGCAAGGAAGTTAATATTTAAAGGCAGACAAAGAATGACTTTTTGGTGGCACTGACATGTTCTCATATGAAACCCTGGGTATCTTATGAAAAGTGCAAATTGTGATTCAGTAGGTCTGGGATGGAGCTCAGGAATCTGTTTTTTTAATTAACTAGACAGCAGTACCTGGTCCATGGAACACACTTTGAGTAGGAGGCTCTTGAGCAGTGTTACCAATACAACTTTCTGTAATGAAGAAAATATTCTATTATCTGTACTATTTCTTTTATAAAAGAAATAAGACATAATTGGCAAGTAAGTATGCAAATTATGACAAGTGAAATGAATTTTTTTATTTTGCTAATTTAACTATAAATTGCTACATATATCCAGTGATCATTTTAGTGAATGCCACTTCTCTAGACTGCCTATGAGTTAATACAGTATCCCTGGATGTCTAACCTGGTGTCTGAAAACTGAAAGAAGCCAATCTGATAAATATATATGCGATGTCTCCATATAATCAGCTTCTCTAATAAAAGGCAAATCTTCTAAACTTGGACATTTTGAAGTACACTCTCAGAATGAAGGACATATGCATTCTCAACAGGGATGACATTACCCCCAACATGATGAAAATTGGCTCTGGGTTAGGGGGTGGGGGTGCAAAGATAACATGTATGGTACTGTTTGATGACCCCCAAAGCTCAAATTTATCTGACAAAACCATATTCCTTAGTATTTAGTTTCTCTTGTTAGGAAGAATTTATATTTACTTTTATTTTTTCTCTTTAGAGAGGCAATATGTAAAAATGATTGAGAAACACATCTAAAATATGTATCATTATAAACCATATCTGAATTTGTTTTTTTTTTCCATACCTGAATTTGAATCAATTAGTTTAACAGGTCCCCAGACCACTCACCGAATGATAATTTCACTCTCTGTTAGAAAGTGTCATAAATGTGACACTTTTAGGGGACTATTTTGTCTCAGTGGGACTTAATTTCTTTAATAAAACGTTGCAAAGAATTTCTTGCTTTGCCTTTTAGGAAACAAAAATATGAGAGGGACAGGAGAAATATGCAATTAGTGGGGACTTATAAAAAACACGACAAGATACATTAATGATAAAATTGAAAGTCAGTTTTAATTTTTCAACACTTAGATATACCTGAGAAGCTTTAAGATCAGTAATAGTCAAGAGACTTGCCTGAGACTTGGACTTGGTATCTTTGTGTTAGGAAGTCCGCATGCTTTGCCAGTGCAAGGCCAAGCACACTTAGTGGTAAAATTCTCATGTGGCAAGAACCTTAATGTCAAATACGAATGAACTAGAATTTGAAGTCAGTGCGGTGCTGTGGCTAGGAGCAAAAGCTCTCATGCATCATGTACAGAGGATATCGAAATTTCCATTCTTTCGTTGTAAATGGATAGGCTATTGGATGATAATATTTTCCTAACTGTAGCCTTGGGGAATAATTTCTAGGATGGTGAGGATGCAATTTATTCTACACAGATGACTTTCATCATATTCTTATACACACCTGAACAGAAATGGTGACCTAGAAATAGTGATGTGCTAGGAAATGTTTAACAACCAGCTCTGCAAGGGGGGAAACAATCCCTGATTTATAACATTTACCAAGTCCCATAAAATATTCCCACTCTTTGTGTGACATGAGATCCTTAATTATGGATTTGGGAAGAGATGTACAATATCACCAAATTCTATAGTACTTCCATCATCAGACATAAATCATCTCAAAAGAATACTGAAAGAATAATTGTGACAAGTGGTAATATCATTAAAAAGTGATGACTTTTAATTATTGTCTTTAATTTTAATGTAATTTATTTATTTGTAAGTTTATGTAAATTAATATTTATTAATGGCTGTCTTTAACAATTGGCTCACAGAATATCTAACAATATTTAGCAGTTGGCGGGTAGCAGTAGGCTCCAGCCACCACAGCCTAGGACAACAAGGAGGCAATGAGTTGAGGACAGATTTACACTGCAGTATCTGTGGGGTCTATGTGACTTTGTTTTTCCCAAGGAAAAGGCTGTATGTAAGATTCAGATTAGAGGCTTTACTGAGCAAAACATTTATTATGGTTGGCTTTTATGAGCAGTTCCCTTAATGTTTTACTTATTCCAGCAGAAAAAAAAAATATGTGGTTACATTATATTTGTATATCATAGATCTTAGCTTATTTACATTCTGTATTTCTTTGGTTCTCAAAAGATTTTGTTAGAGAAGTGGCTCCAACTCTTCCCTCTATCATCAAATCTATTGTTAGTAATAGTTATATTCAAAGTACAAGATTTGGTTTGCATAGCACATAGAAAAAAAGATATAAAATCATAATAACACATGAGTTTTATATCACATTTTATAATTTAGAAAGTGTATAACTCACTGGTATACCATAGATTCTTCACTCAGATAAATTTTAAACTACAAATTTTATGCCCAGCCTTACTATTTTTGTCTCATAGTGTAAAATTCATTTCAGCGCATACTTATTTAATGTTTACCATTAAACATTACCATTACATTAGGTGTAAACAAATATGTCGTATTAAATTAAAAAAGGAGGAACACTAACTATTTTGTCATTTCAGGCAGGTGGGAAAACAAGAGACGTATTTCAATTTGGTCTATTTTTTAAGAGCCTTGAGAACTAGAGATGTTAGGCCGGGGCGTTTTTTTTTACTTATATATTGAGACAAAAAAGAAAGTATATGTCTTTCTACTCCCCCCACACCAACCGTCATTACTATTATCCAATAATGAGAATTTTTCATTGTACCTCTGATTGCCAGGAATAGTGGCGGTGATCCAAAAGAAAGAGCCTGAGAAGGATTATCTTCATTATCATGACACTGATTCAAATTATATAGAGATGACTAAGGAGTGAAGAGAAAAAAACAGTATATAGCAAAAAAAAAAAAGATTTTGAAGATTGGAAGAACTGTTGAAGGGGCGGCCATCACTCTTGAGGGTCTCTGGAGAGATAAAAAGATAAAGATTTGAATAAACTCAGAAAATTTCCCTAGGTTTTAGATAATTTTTAGTAAACTCCTTATTACTCTGAACTTTTGGTTTTGGCAATTATAGTTTTCTTTGGATATGTTACCTTCTATTCATGCTTTGATGGAAAAGCCAGGAAAGAAAGAAATCTATAACATAAGCATCTTACTTCTATCCTCCCTAATTATCATTATATCCATCAAACTCTAGGTTTGACTCTATTTGCAATCTGAAAATTTTGATTTAGGCAATTAATTATCATTATAAAGTATATGAACTATATTATACTGAGTTATGAAATACCTTAAGATCATTATATTCTTATGAAACTTACATTGTTAATAGTTTTTAAATCTTCAAATAGCCTAATCTTTTGACCTCCCTCCTTTAATTCTCCATACAGCCATGGACTCAAAATCAGCTGGACCCAAAAATAGTAGCTAAGCTGCTGACTGAATCACACCGTACTTTAAAGAACGCTTCAGCAATTTTGCTTTGTCTTTTGCCCTAGACATCTCTTTATAACTTTTCTGTTCTGATAATCTATTCCAAATTTCCTGCTTACCTGTGAAATATTTCTGCAAGGTATTTTGCAGCCTTTTCCATTCATTTGTTGAGCTCACAAAATCTCTGCTTAAAATATGACATTGGTGAAAGCCATGAAGAAAACAGCTATTGTTCAGACTGGAAATGTCTGTGGCCAAGAATAGCAATGATTTCTCTGGTGCCATTTCTATCATCAGTATCTTTATTCCTGGCAATTCAACATCAGCATTTGGAGATTTTATTGAACAAAGGAAAATTGAATTAATGAGCCAACAAAAATGATCAACATCAAAGACTGGATGTCATTGGAAAAAGTAAGCAAAAGAACGAATGTGTTCAATGATGTTAGTGCATTGCATGACTATTCTAAAGGATGTCACCTATCCACCTTTTGAACACAAAAAAACATAGGTTAAAAGCTGGTACTACAATTGCCTCTTCCAAGGATAGATTTGGACATGATCCCAGTGAATATATCACCGAGGCAGAGTGAAGATTTTCCCTAATCTCTAAGACTTTAAACCCAGAGCCATTCCATTGAATCTTCACCGTATTCTAACACCCACTTAACTAATTCATTTCTACTAGCTGTTGTAATTCTGCACGCAAAGGATACAACAGTTCTAACTAGCACTAGCCAAAAGGAAAATGTTGAAAAATTGTTTATTATAATTCTATATTAGTCTACCTGCTTGGACTATAATACCGATTATGCTCTGTAGTGAGGTAAGGGGTTGAAGACACAGGTATTTCTCAAGATTCTAGTGATATTAGGACTCAACACCAGAAAACTAGGATCCCCAGCCAGGGCAAATAGTGCAACAAAAACAGACCTGTTAGAAAGTTCTGCATGGTCAATCAAATACAGGCATAAAGAAATACACCTCTGAGTCTTTAGTCCAGCCTACACCTGAGTCATACTCTAAAATATGGTTCTGGGTGACTTTTCAAACCTGTTGAAATATTATAGCTGGGTTAGTTGTCATAGCCAAATTAAACAGATTGCTGAGACACTTGGGGGTTATGGCCTAAATTGGTCTATTAATACTTGCCTTAATACTGTGCCTTACTGCGGAAGCTTGACATAGTGGTGTTGCGGCAGAAAAGAAGCTTAAGAAATCAAAATAGCAAGGAATTAAATGGTGTACACAACTGGAATTTTAAGACTATTGTATTCTAATCCTAATCTTAGGACTTTTCCTAATTGGAAGAATTTGAAACCATGCATTTTTGCTGCAGTTTTCTGTCGGATGAGGAAAACATTGTCATCTTAAACTTAGCAGTTTAAAAAGGTAACAATTACAACCCGACGTTTTGAATGTGCTAAATATGCTGCAAAATATTAAAGGTATTATTAATTCCTCTATTTTCATCTTAAGAGTTAAGTCTTTCTGGAGAAGAAATTTACACTTTACCCTCAAATTTTCCATAGTGTGTCTTACAACCATCCAGAGAATGCATATGAAAAATGAATATCCCTTGCTCTACTCCCTGAAGAATCTGACTTGGTCTGTCTGAGAGATGTGCACCTTGGATAGCTCGACTGTAAATGGGGCACAGACTACTCTACAAATACTGCACCTTGACTAGCCTGCATGCAACTCATTCTCAGCACACCTGCTGGTCTCTCTGATATCAGGAATTACCCTGTAATATGTGTATGTGTTAAAGAAAATCACACTGGGTATGCAATTAATCTGGTTTAATATTTGATAAGTATATAGATCACTATGAGAGAAAAGTTTGCATACTAGCCTCACCATTGAAATTATTCCTTTTTAAAAAAATATTTTATTTATTTATTTGAGAAAAAGAGAGCGAGCATGCACAAGCAAGGGACAGAGAGAGGGAGAAACAGACTCCCTACTGAGCAGGGAGCCTGACATGGAGCTCAATCCCAGGACCCCGGCCTCATGACCTGAGCTGAAGGCAGATGCTTAACCAACTGAGCCACTCAGGCGCCCTGATAATATTCTTTCTATCTTCATCATCAAATTCCAATGTCCAGCACATGAAAAAAGGGAAGTTTGATGAATGTGAAATATTTTTCATTTATAATACTTTTCTCCTCAAGACATTTTTCTTATGTATTTTGGAAAATGCTAGTAAATATATATAAATATTATGTATTTTAATAAATCAACATCTGATAATAAGGCATTTTCTCCTCTTTGTCAGGAAGTGTGTGTTTGTTTGTGTGCGTGTCTGTGTGTGTGTTAGAGAGAGATGAAAAACATGAGTTATCTTGGTTGAAACAACCAAATACACAGAAAATCATGCCTGAAGGCAATGCAGCTAGGAACACTCCTCACATTCTACCATGGAACTGCATTCTCAAGTAAAGGAAGACCATCAGCAAATGCTGGGTACCACCAAGTGTGGCAAATATTTACTACACAACAGATCTCTATAGATCAGTAATAATAGTCACCACTTAAATTCCTCTCGTGAGTATGGTTTTTAAAAGGCCAGATATTGGGGCAGCCCTGGTGGCTCAGCAGTTTAGCGCTGCCTTTGGCCCAGGTCATGATCCTGGAGACCTGGGATCGCGTCCAATGTCCCACGTCGGACTCCCTGCATGGAGCCTTCTTCTCCCTCTGCCTGTGTCTCTGCCTCTCTCTGTGTCTCAAATAAATAAATAAATAAATAAATAAATAAATAAATAAATAAATAAATAATAGATAGATAGATAAATAAAATCTTTTTTTAAAAAAAGAGCAGATATTATAATATAATATTATAAGACTCAGTTTCTAAAGATGATACCATGGATATGGAAGGAGGTATTAACAAGGTAATGTAGAAGGAAAATAATGCTGTAGTTAATAAAAATGCCCGGCTTTTGTATGTGGTTAACCTCTTGGCTAGATGGAATTATTTATTTTCTATTTATTATTCAACTTCAGCTATTTCCTGACTTCAGATTTTTTTTTTTTTCAGGGAAAAAAAAGATAGAAACTGATAATTAAGAGTGCCTGAGTGGCTCAGTCGGTTAAGCATCTACCTTCAGCTCAGGTCATGATCCCAGGGTCTTGGGATCGAGCCCTGCGTTGGGCTCTCTGCTCATCGGGGAGCCTGCATCTCCCTGTCCCCCTGCCTGCTGCTCTCCCTGCTTGTGCTCTCTCTTTCTGTCAAATAAATAAAATAAAAATTTCTGTCAAATAAATTTAAAAAAAATAAAAATAAAATTTTTAAAAAAGAAAGAAACGGCTAATTAGACAATTTCCTTATCATTGCGCAATCCCTAGGTCTTGCTCTTAAGACCCAATTGTACAATATAAATTTCCTAAAATTTCAAAGGAAATAAACCTAAAGAAGATACAACATTTTCATCTATTTACTATTTTGGATATCATGTAACTGTCTGAATTAGTGGGTATTGAATTCATGCTGCTTTCCTTTTAGAATTTTAGAAACAGAGTCATGATAGTAATCTTCCCTAAATTCTTGCAATTGACCACTCTAACAAAGTTTATTTCAGACATACACAAGAAGGTCATCTGCAATAAGCCCTTAAAAAATACAAATATATTAGACACCAGAAGACTGCCTGTAAGCCTTCAGAAAAATATCAGAGAATTATTTCTGTCGACCTCCCTCCCAGCCACCACCAGATTCTTCCGCTTACATATGCCCATGCACCACAGGGCACATAAGGTGCCTTCGGTAGTCTTACATAATACTCCTTCCTTGGGTCTCCTTTCCAATGCCCTTTCTAGGCATGGTGATAAAAATTTGTCTTATTATTTTCATTACAGATTTATTAGTTAATCAATACAAATTGCTCTTTTTCAAATTAACAACATTTGAAGACAATTACCAGCTTTATAATCAGGTCTTTTATGCCGCATTAAGGCAGGATTTATATTGACCAGTTTTAGAAATCAATCAATACTTTATAAAGTTAGATGTGGCTTTATAATTTGGTAGTTTCCAGAGGAAAATATCTTTAATTCATCAGTTATTCAAACTACTGCAGAAAAGTCTTACTTTGTACTAGAAATTCACTTACCATTAAGATAGGAATTTCAATTAATATTGTTCTTGAATTTTGAAAATTCATTTTCACTGAGTAGTTCAAAAAGAATATCAAGCTCCCTTGAATTCCAAAATATGTAAATATCTAAGTAAATAGCTAATTTACTAGTATATTGAGTAGATTTTCATTTATATATTTACGATTTAAATTTAAATGGAATTATTTAAGTAAATGCACAAGAGGGGAGAAAACTCTATAATAGTAAAGAACAATCAGCAAAATAATAGAGAAATACTTAATTTTTCACGCAGGTTTAGGAAAAAAACTGGTAACCCTAGAGCAATTTGAAGCCGAGGAATTTTATAATAAAATTCATGAATAACAATGGAAAGGATGTTTGAAGTATGTGTTGAAAAGAAACACTGTAAGCCTTTGGTCTTACAAACAGAATTAAAGTTTTTTTTTCCCATTTTAAATTTAAAACAATTTTTTTTCCATATTGTGCTATATATACTCATTTCTAACAGATTTTTCTTGTCTGAATAGAATTCTAAGGACTATTTTGGAGAGTCTTTGGGCTCATGTAGGAGACTACATTAGAACATAGCATCAAACTAAAGTATGTAATTAATTCAAAGGGAAAGAGTTTTGAAATGACTCGAGATTTTAGTTTAGAAGGCATATATTCTTTCTGCCATTCTCAGGCTGCTTCTGTCGTGGTGACAGGGGCGGCAGGGGGAGAAGCAAGTTCAATCCTCCTTTAGTCCTGTTACAAATTATATGATTCAAGCTTCATTTGGTTTCCATGAATATGTAGACATAATATTGGCAATTCTATTTTAATCCTCTGAGTTTTAAACTGATGCAAACTCAGAATAAGCCAATATACTCACAAACCAAGTAAACTTGGGGGGAAAATGTCTTAAACTCTCAATAACACTAATTGTAATACTTTTCTTTTTTTTTTTTTTTTTTAATACTTTTCTTAAGAATTCTTAGGAGATCTGTTCTTTCTCTTTTCTTCTGACTGCACTACAAATACATACATATATATTTGATATATATATATAAGAGATATATATCTCTATATATTTCATATATATCTCATATTTCATATATATTTCTCATATTTCATATATATAAATATCTCATATTTCATATATATACTATATATATAGTGTATATATATATATATATATATACACACACTATCTTTACTTTAGGACATTTTTCCTAAGCGTTGAAATGTTTGGTTCTTCCTAGCATTTTTAAGAAACACTATTTACTCAAGTCAATATCCATTTGGCCAAAAGAGTATATTTATCACTCTTTATATGAAAACTGAAAATAACTCCTGAAGCTTCTAACTGTTTGTTTTACTGTCTTACTAAAAAGTCTTCACCCACACAGAAAGAAAAAAAATTCTTGATGTGTTTACGTTTTACATGTTGATTTGATAAGCTTTTAACTTTGACCCTCTATACAGAATATATATGTCTCATTTCATTTATTCAAAATTGATTTATTAGATATCTAAAATCTAGGCACTGTGGAAGACCTCGGGAAAAATTTGAAGATGTTTCTGTGCTATTGGTGAGTTTATTCAGCAGTTAAATTACTATGAACATAAATAATGGACAAAATCTCGGAAATAGGCACTAGTACAGATATTCAATTATGATAAAGCATGAATGCTCTGTTTGCAAGAATTTTAACGTGTGAGTGGATTTTAATGTGGTGTTAATTAATATGGATGACTAATGTGGATGTTAGTTAATGTGTTTTAGAGGGGGTATGATAGATTAAAGATGGCTGTAAATGCAAATTATTTTTCACTCTTCCCTTTGAGAAGTAAACTCTAACTGAATGGGGACTACCCTCAGTGACTTATTTATCTGATTAATAGGATGCACTGGAAGGAACATTCTGGGATTTCCAAGTCTTAGACCATACAATGACTGTGGCTGCATCCTTGACTCTCTTAAGATGCTCATTCGTGTGGGCTTATTCCCTCTGAGGAGCCAACTGACATAAAGTGAAAGGTTGAAGCTACACAGAGATGCCAAGTATTGCTGCCCTAGTCAAAAGCCCCAAATCAGCTCTCAACTGAAAGTCAAGCATCAACTAACAGCCTTGTGAATGAGCCAGCTTGGACGCCCAAATCAGTAGGACTTACAAATGAACAGAGCCCCAGCTGACAACTGTCAGTGATATTCTAGAGACTCCAAGTTAGAAGATGTATACACTATACTTCCAGGTTTTTCAGCAAGTATTTATTAAATATAAATTATTCCTTTGATGTTAGCTCACTATTATGAAGTAGGTGCCTACGGGTCATTTACACCCACTGTATGAGTTTAGATATGATGTAGAACAGCTAACCTGGGAAATCTCAGTGGCTTAACACATAAAATGTTTATTTCTTAATGATAGTACATATATAATATAAGTTGTCTGCTGACTCTACTCCACTAAGTTATGAAGGATCCAGCTTAGTGGAGGCACCACTATCTCATAGTTACATCTTCTAAGACACAAGTTCTTTCTGTTTGTTGAGGTAGGGAAAAGACTGGGGAATCACTTAAAAAATCCCTTTTCACTTTCATTCACATATAATTGACCAAAACTGGCCACATGGCTCTTCTAACTGAGAGGACCATGCAAATATAGATGAGCAAATGAAGTATGTTTGGTATTCCTGACTTTCCACACTCACAGACTTGGATTATAGTCAGGACTTTCATGAGACATCCAACTTACATTTGAATGTTAGGTGTGAACATAGAAAAATTTGATGAAAATGTAGAAGCTTGAAAAATGAAAGAAACATGGCAAACATGACCAAAAATAGCAATAACACAATTCAGAAGAACAAGACAAAAATAAGAAGAAATATTTATTTAGGGTTTAGAATATGCTAGATATCTTCTAAGAAATTAACATGTATTATTTTGTTTAATACTCACAACTACTTTCTAAAGTAATTATTATTTTCCTCATTTTATAGATGAGAAAGCTGAAATACAGAAAGATTAAGTAATTTGCCCAAGGTCACACAGCTAGATGGTGGGTGACAGAGATGAGATTTGAATCCAGGCAGACTTCCTCCAGATTTAAGAGGAAAAAAAAAGAATCCAAGGATAGTACCTGAAGTAAGACAGACTGTTGTATTCCAAAAAGCCTAACAGCATTGCATCATTACCATATCGAAATTCTAAGGACCAGAGTCTGATTCTCAGCCTTCCAAGCTCAAAAATATCTATCATCCAACCAGTCATGGACTTTCAGGAGTAACTAGAGACTGACACATAATCAGAATGCTATGGTATAAATTTATAGTGAGAATTTGTATGGCTCTTGTATCCCCCCAAGAACTTCATTCTCTTTGTTTAGGAAAGCTGTGAGGGAAATAGAAAAGGTACTTGTTTATTAATTTATAATTAATGGTGCAGTTGCTAAGTAGCCCAAGTGCCAGAGTTCTCAGATCTGAGCAATATTCCTCCAAAGGAAATGGATATTGAACCTTGGTGATAAGGAACTGGAACTAGAAGTTAGGCATGTGAATCCACTGTGTGTTGACATTAAAGAGAATAGAATGGAGGTGCCTGGTGGGCTCAGTCGGTAGAGCATGTTACTCTTGATCTCAGGATCATGAGTTCAAGCCCCAAATTGGGCATTGAACTTACTTAAACATGAGGGAGAGAAAGAAGGAAGGAAGGAAGGAAGGAAGGAAGGAAGGAAGGAAGGAAGGAAGGCAGGCTTCCAGAGGCTTCCAAATTTTCTCAGTTCATGATACCCTGAGTACCTCACAATTGTTTTCACAGTGCCCATGGGATGAAGGAAATATCAAACAGTTCTTTTTGGAGAGTAACTAGAGTTCATTAATTTCCTATTTGTTAATAACATAGAGCCATTTGAAAAAAAAAAGTATAAATTGAAAGGACTATATATATTTATATTTCATTATTAAGAACTAATAGGCATGCCCCTGTTGGACACTACACAGCTTTTCAAACCTTGAAAGCAGATTGGGTGACAACACCCCCATTTCTATTCCATGTTGATTTTCACGTGGTACTTGCAACTAATCAAAGAAATTGCTGAACACCCAGCACTCCAAGGATATGACTTCACTGAAAGGAATGTAGTACTGTCTGATATTCGAACCATGAGGTGCCTAGTAGTCTGTTCAGCGTCTAACAGATGGATATTAGTATCGTTGTGCTTCCATTGAACATTTGTAGTATAGCACGGTGCTCTAGTGTAATCTTGGGGGGCCCTAGACAATAGAGAGGCACAGTCAACACTTGCTTCTGACAATTATAAGATTTATAATTGTCAGAATTATAAGTCTACCTTATAGGACTAATCCTCCTTTGGTTGGACCCGTCTATTTCTCAGTTACATTAATATTTTTACCTGATACTTTTGCCCCAGGGCTAAATTCTTGGGCCTCTACCACTGAATACATATCTCTTTAAACCTTCTTTACTATTGAACTCTCAGACGGCAACCCAATTTACCTCAATCCCAAGCTCCTTGGGAGAGCTTCAATGCAGCTTTTATAGACATATAACAGAAACTACTCAAAACTACCCAGGAAGTTGTTATGAAAGCTGCAAGTATCAAGCTGGGAAGATCATTGATCTGGAGTTTTTGGGTCTGTCACTCTGCTAGTCTTGGTATCAAGCCCAAATGAAATGTGAGTGCCAGACTGAGACATCCCAGATCTTTACCTCTGCCACTTGGACCTGTTTCATGAACTCAAAAATAGCAAATATGAATAATCCCCCAGACCAGACTGAGGTCCCACAGGTGTCAAAGCATCCTCAGCTCCCCCACACATAATGTTCCTTTCCTTCTTCTTCAGTCTAACAGTATGTGTTTCATTTTTCTATGACAAAAAAAAAGAGGGAATAATATTTAAATAAGTAGTAGTTAAATAACATATTTTGGCTACCTCTGAATACATTAATCATGTACTCAGTCATCACAGCTTCAGAGAAGAGAGCTTCGAGGCAGATCTCATTAGAAGGTCAAAGAGACAGAATTTTTACAAAAATACTCTAAAGACTGTCCCTAAGTAATCTATATGTTACAGGTTTCAGTAATAATTGAAAAAGACTTTTTCCTCCCTTTTCCAATGTAGTATATGTTGCCATCACTCAGAAATAAAAACAAGTATATAAAGTCAGAGAAAAATATTAGTTCAATTACTTTTCTTTGTGAAAATGATTCCACTGATCATCAAAACCCTCTGGTCTAAAAAATGGAAGCTGATCATCATTACCAAATATATCTTTTTTTCAGTTTGTCTATTCTTAGCCAATTGTTGGAGGGAGGAGTGAATATGGGTGAATAATACAATCTGTCCTTTAATATGTGTGAGGAAACACCAGGAGGTTTTACTTATTGAGATTTTTTTTTCTAACCCCTCTAGTCGATAGTTTCTAATACTTGGCTTTGTAAATATATTTTATTTATCTGTTAGGACTATTTAAAACATTCTGTTTGCCCAAAGTACTGTTCCAAACATTCAGCAATCAGGTTCTCTTCTGGCTCTGGCACTAGGAAATTATGATTTTGGAAATGACAGTATTAGATTTCACAGGATTACCTGAGTAATAAACCTCAAAATCCTGGTAGTTTTTGACAACAAATATTGACCTCTCCTCCACATTACATGCAGATAGATCTGTGGATCAGGTCCAGGTATGCTCCTTGCATCTCTTATTATCCCAGGATGCACCTATAGAGCACCCCCACCTGGGATGCGATGCTCATGTGATGAAGGGCAAGGGCACAGGAGAGCTGGTGAGAATTCAAATATTCCATAAAGTTTCATCTCAGCTCTATTGCAATGTGACTTCCACATTTTTTTGGCTAAAGGAAGTCACATGGCTAAGCCCAACCTCAGTGGGATGGGGAAATACACTCATTTCAAATGAATATTTGATGAACAGTAATACAATCTACCTCAGTCTGCCATCTTGGGCACATTCATCTATATCTTTCCCCACAAAATGTACTCACCTCCACTGCAGGAAAAGAAGACATCCAAAAGTGTCCTCTAATCATGGCACCAGGGTCCAACTCCATGTCTTGATCGTGTCTATATAATGTCTAAATATGGATCCTTTTGATTTTGAGGCCTATGAAATAAAAACACAATTTATCTGTACACACACACACACACACACACACAGCACATCATTTCAGGGCAAAGCAGGTTAACCACAGTAAACATTACCATCTGAAAAGGCAAAGTAGGAGACACAAAACAATCATTGATCCACAGCAATTTGGAAATCCTGCTGGCCAATTGTTGCAACATCCTCCCTATTCTTGGCGGTAGGAGATATTTCTTGATAGGCCCCATTTGGCTCCCTGGGAATAGATCCCCGATCCACTTCCTCCATGGGTATTGGAACCACCATCTGGGAAGACCTTTTCCCTCATTATTTCTTTGCTCCTAATTTAGGAGGCCATTGAGATTTATGAGATTTGGGGGGCTGAACTGCTTTCTTAGCCAGCTCCCAGCCCACAGAACTGAGGCCCAAATGTCCGTTTCTGTTTATTACAGTCATATGCCTTTTACATCCAGGCTGGCCGTACCATTAGTAATATAATTCTTTCAGAAACTTTGTTGACTTAGGTTTTTATTCCAGGGCTATAGCCATGTCAAAATTCCTTTTGAGCCATGTCTCCCTCACTAGACTTAGTTCTAAGTGTTTTATGTTTATCAGCTCTCCCTGGGATTTGTCATTTTTTCCTCAGCCATTTTATCCAGTTGAAGAGAATTAGCGGAGGCCACACAAATCCAATCAGAAGTCTTAAAGAAATCTGTGATTGTCACAGCCTTGCCTTGTTTTTGCCCCCCAGGCTATGTCATGAGTATCAATTAGCATTTTGGCTCAAGAGATTTCTCATTTTCATCTTGACTACCTGCAGATGAGAAACCATTTCATTCTCTAGTCCTCTAGATTTCCTTTGACTCTCTATGTTCCCTTGCAAACCACAGAGATCCTTTCTCAGCTTATTCTTTCTTATAGCAGTTTTATAAGCGTATCAAATGACAACCCGCTCCAAACACTAAATATCTTAAGTACATTCTCAGCCTCCTAGCTATTTTCATTCAACAGTTTAGCTAAATATTTCCTTATTGCATAACATGGGTGGCCATTTTTCTGGATTCCTATAAATTTCCTTGCCGCACACCAATGAGACCCAAGCCAATGCTAGAACTATTTATGTATTTGTTGTTATTGTGGAAAATGGTTCACTTCTAAGTGCTGATACCTCCATTTTTAGCTTCAAGAATATTATGTTCCGTTGTAAAAAAAAGAAAAAGAAAAATTTCAAAATCTTAGTGACTTACACTACAAATACTCAGACTTTATTCATATTACTTGTTGTTGGCTGCAGGCTGTGTGCTAAAGCTGTGTTTCAGCTTGTGAATTGGATTTAGGTGTGCTTCACTAGTTGGTGGAAACTTGTCTTTTAAAGTTCAGAATTGTCAAAATGGCGCTCCTACCATATTCCATTAGCTAAAGCGAGCTACACAATCAGACCCAGAACTCACAGGGTATAGAAGTACATTTCTCTCAGTGGCAAGAGAAAAGACTGAATATTTGTGGAAAAAGAATATATAATTCACCACAGTTAGTAAACATTTATTGGCCTTACTATGATGTGAATCAAGGAAAGGAAAGGATGATGTCTAAGCAATCATACTATATAACTAATGATTAGATGGAACAAATACCCTCAATGTGTCTGGTATTTACAAAATAGCTTTAACACACTAGCTTTAATTTTGAAATCAAGCTGAAACATCTTCTTCTTGCTCTCTTCTTCTGTACATATCTGCAGTAAGTGAGCATGCTCTAAGGATATTTAGATCTAGTACTAAACAAGCTATGTGTGACTTATAATTAAATTATGAAAAGTGTCAGTAATTTCTTTATCTATAATGTCAAAACATATAAAAGTGAATTTATGACCCCTTTGGATAAACTTCAATATCATTAAATCACCAGGGAGCTGCACTGAAGTATATTTAGCAAATAAGTTGGCTTCTAGTACTATCATAACATTGTCAGTTGGCCTGTCAGCCAGGTTTACCCCAGCTTTCCATTTGACAAATAAGAAAAAAATAAGTTTTTCTATAACATGACCAAGCAGGCATAAAGGAAAACATCTACCGCCCATTCTCCAACTTCTCCTCTCAGCATCAGTAGTGGAGAAGCGGTTGGAAATTTTCAGAATTGCGTGAATTTTTGACCTTTATCTTTCAAATAATATTTACATATGAAGGTCAAGCTTAGAGCAGTCATCCTGAAGCTTATGCCAAAAGGGAAGTGTGAACCACGGTAGAATGTGCTTTTGTGGTGAGGAATTTAGCTTATCCATTCTCAGCACGTTTAAAAATCTCACTCAGCACCTGATAGTCATTGCAGAATGTTAACAGATCTCGGGTGCTCTGCAATAAGCAACTGTATCACTGTCCCTAGCTTTGTGCCTGTGTCCTAATATTTAGCCATTCTATGACCATTATGCATCCGTGTGTCAGAACTCCCAGCTGCAAGGATGAGAGTAAAAGATTCAGTGCATCTAAAGGAGTTTTAGGCCAGCTGCTAATGCCCATTTCCCACCTGCTTATTTTATAACAAGCTCAAATTTATAAGCAGGGTTATTATGTACAACTACTTTCAGGGCCAAGAGTGGGGCCATTTGTTCCAGAGTCGAGACTGTCTCCTCAGTGTCATTTCATTCAGTCATCACAGAAGTTCGACCTGCACTTGAATGTAGGCCAGAAGATACTGGAGTGAGTGAAAGATAAAATAAATGGCATAGAATTTTAATTCTCAGAGGCATGTTTTCCACCTGAAGTCTCCTCTTGTTCATAAATTAAAGTTGAGTCTAACACTTAAATAAGGGATCTAAGACCCACATAAATTAAGCCTGGACTCTCAGGTGTAGACCTCAATTCCCTACTATTTTCCTATTTTCCTATTTTTACATTAAAAATAAATGAAAGAGGGATCCCTGGATGGCTCAGCGGTTTAGTGCCTGCCTTTGGCCCAGCGCGTGATCCTGGAGTCCCACGTCGGGCTCCCTGTGTGGAGCCTGCTTCTCCCTCTGCCTGTGTCTCTGCCTCTCTTTGCGTATCTATCATGAATAAATTAAAAATCATAAATAAATAAATGAATGAATAAATAAATAAATGAAATAATTAAGTACCATGAAGTAAAAATTTAAGAACCATGACATGCCTATTAGTATGGCTAAAGTCCAAAGCACAGACATCCCCAAATGTTGATAAGAATGTGGACCAAAAGGAACTCTCATTTGTTGCTGATGGGAATGCAAAATGGTACAGCCACTCCGGAGAACAGTTTGGCAGTTTTCTTAACATATGATCCAGTAATCTCACTCCTTTGTGTACCTGAATGAGTTAATTTATGTCCATGCAAAATCTGCACATGAATATTTAAAGCAGATTTATTCATAATTGTCAAAATATGGAGTAAATCAAGGTGTCCTTTAATGGGTAAATGGATAAATAAATGGTGATACATCCATACATTGAAATATCATTTGGTGATAAAAAGAAGTGAGTTATCAAGCAATGAAAAGACATGAAGAAAACTTAAATGCATATTGCTAAGTAGAAGAAACCATCTGAAAAGACTATATTCTGCATGATTCCACCTATATGAGATTCTGGAAAAGGCAAAACTATGGAGACAGTAAAAAGATCAGTGGTTGCCAGAGCTTCAGAAGGAAGGAGGAAAGAGGAGATGGAATTTTTAGAGCAATAAAAATATTCTATCTAATCTTGTAATGGTGGCTGCATGTCATCATACATTTACAACACGTCACAATAAAGAACCCCAAAGTAAACCCTAATATAAAGTATGGAGTTTAGTTAGTAATAATGTGCCAAGATTGGCTAATCAATTACAACAAAAAATTAAACACATCTTGCACAATGTAAAGTCTTGTACACTAACACAAAATGTTAATAATAGGAAAAACTGAGGAAGAAAGAGTTATAAGCAAGCTCCCTGAATTTTCTACTCAATTTTCCAGTAGACATAAAACTGCTTTAAAAATTAAATCACATAATAAATTAAAGAGTTAATTAGGTTACAACATGTGGCATCACGAATTAAAATTAATCAAACTGACTCCAAAACTTGTACATGAAACTAATTTCAGTTTGCATTGCCTCTCATTGATAACAATCCCAGATACACTCAGAAAAGTTTTTAAAAAGGTGTGAATACTGACACAGTATTTGCTGTGTGTTTAAAAGCCATATACTTTTAAAATACAGCTTGTTTTCTGAAGAACTGCATATTTAAGAAAGTAAGCATTCTCTTTTAAGAAAATTTTGCAACCGAAGACATCTTTTTTTTTTTAATTGAAGTATAGTTGACACACAATGTTACATTAATTCCAGATGTATACAACAGTGGTCTGATAAGTCTATATAGTATGCTATACTCACCACAAGTGTGGCTACCACCTGTCACCTGATGGTATTACGATACCATCAACTATTCAACTACATTCCCGATGCTGTGCCTGTCATCCCTGCGACTTATTCATTCTATACCTGGAAGCCTGTACTTCCCACTCCCCTTCATCCATGAAGATCTCTGTAAATAGATACGCCTGTACTACTTCCTGTCAATGCCGCAGTTAAAGGTACCTCTTAATCTCTTGTCTAGAATACTCATTTATTTATTTGTTCACCATATATTGAATACTTAATAGATGTTAGGCATTGTCCCAGATATTACGGTAAATATCTAGAGATAGAGATAAGTAAAATAAGACCTCTGAGTTCAGGGAGCGTGCACAATCTAATGAGACAAAGTGGGTTTGATTCTATAATAAACAGTATCAAAAGCACAGCAGCTTAACATAATGAAGGTTAATTTCCAGCCTCTATCACAGCCTCATATGGATCAATATGTGTGTGGTAGGGGAGGGGAATTGTTGACCGTGAGAGTCTTCTGGGCAGTGACTCAGAAATTCAGGCTCTTTCTATTTAGTGGCTCCATTAACTTCAGTGTGTGATCTTTAAAATCGCCATAAAAGAGGAAAAGGAAGGTAGAATGTGGAAAACTGTGTAGGGGGTTTTATAAGCAAGCCTACTAGTTATATACATCATTTGGTCCCAACCTGATGATAAAGAAGGATGGAAAATAGAATCTACTTGGCCAGAAAGAAATGAAATGGGCAGAAAAAGCACATAGTGTTCTCTCTGTCACACAGACATACTTGAAAATATTTATAATACAATGTTGGTAAGTGATACAACAGAGATATGTGTAGATGGTTATATTTTATTTAAAAGGAAGTTTCCAAAGACTATAAATTAAAACTCACATAATTCAGCTGATTTTCCCGTAAAGAAATGTAAGTTAGAGAAAGTGTCTTCTTAAATATTGCAACTCTCCAACTATTTTGTCACCTTGTAGCTTGAAATTTCCTTTTCATATTCTCAAACAATGTCCAATATTTTAAAGTTTCCTCTCTTAAATGAGTTAGCAAGATAGGCTGTGCAGTTTGGTCTTCTCCAAATTTCCCCCATCCAAATTTCATTCCAAAGTTTGGGGACACATTACTCAGCGAATGCAGTAATGCATGACTATAGATGACCTCTATTTGACACTGATAAAGAATACAAAAACATCCTACATAATCATTTTATATGATAAAATACCACCTTGTGTTCCCATATCAGCCATAGACAGTCTGAGGCCCATAAACAAACTCATATAATAGTGGCTAAATATGTGTGAAAAACATCTTTTTACCCAGCCAAATTGGTGCCACTGTGTGGCAATGATGTTAACAAATTTATAATTACCTCCATCTGATAGCTTTCAAAGTAAGTGATCTTGATGAATATTTAATTTTTTAAAGATTCTCAGTAACTCAAAGTTTATTATGTTTATTAGCTCAAACTTTATCAATATTTTAACTATTTAAAAATCACATGATAAACCTTGCAAACAATGTGACCAAATTTATGAACTTGGTTTTTTTTTCAATAGCCTTATAAGTTACAGACCCATCTGTTATAGCATTTCTATCCTTAGCCCTTTCCAACTCAAGTTATCCTTGGAGAATTATAAAGGAGAAACACAAATCTCATCGTGTTATTCCCTTAAGAAGCCTTTAATTGTTCTTTGCTAGCTCCACTGGCTCCACCTCTACAAGAAGACAAAGACCAAACACCACAGATTTTAAATACTATTTCATATGACAAACATTTAACGAAAATCTACTAGATGCCAAGTATTTGGGAGAAGCAGAACTTTAAAACTCTGTACAATCTTTACAAAACACACTCTTTCATCTGTATTTTCTGCCACTAAAAGCATCTTTGGCTCAACATACCTAGCAGCTAGTCACTCCCAGACCGCAAGATTTTTGCTCATATCTCCTCGTCTTTGAACACGCTGTATCAGCCAGGGTTTAGTGTGGTAGACAGATATTTCAAGCAGAAAGGGATTTCATGCAGGAAATTAAATGCTTACAAAGTGATTAGAAGGGCTGGCAGAGGAGAGTCACAGGTCTGCTACCGGAGTGATGAGTTCAAAGGCACACGATGCTGGTAACTAGAACCAGGTATGCTGATTCTCTAACTGCCTTTAGATCCACCAGACGCTTGGATAGTAAGTCTAGCTGCTACAGACTTTTTTTTTTTTCAAGATTTATTTATTTATTTTAGAGAGAAGGAGAGAGAGAAAGAGGGGCGGGAGGAGGAGGGAGAGGCCGAGGGAGAAGGAGAGAACCTCAGCAGACTCTGAGTATAGAGCCCTATGTGGGGCTGGACCTCAGGACCCTGAGATCATGACCTGAACTGAAATCAAGACTCCGACGCTCAACTGATTGAGCCACCCAGGTGCCCCTTCTACTCTCTTTATAAACTCTAACGTCTCTATGACACTATTTGCTAGTTAAAATAACAGCAAGAAAATGGCTTTTACTAGAAGAGCCACATTCCAAATTTCGAATGAATGCATCTAATTAGCATAACCTAATTGCATTCAGACGAGGCTACCAGGAGGTCTAGGAAACGGGTTTTAGCTCTCTCTCCCTGTAATTCAGGCATGCACATAGAAGGAAGGAGGAAGGGATGCTGAGTCAAATCCAGAATGAACGATATCTACTGTCTGGATTGCATTCCACCCCTCTTCTTTGCTGACCACAGGTCCCACTCCCACATCCAGCTCTAGTATTTCCTTCCGTGTGATGAGATACGAGGCTGTAAGTCAGGACCAGAGCGCTGCTCAAGTCCTCAGGGTACCATTTTCATACAAGGTGCTGAATACAAAGAACATACAGAAAGAATGCGCAGGGTCTGAGTCAATGGTGCCTCCTGAAATTGTTCACCACAGTAGCTCTGCTATGAACCTGACTCTTGTCTGTACAAACATGATTTTGTTTTGACGTTTTGCTCTCTATTGACCCCTCTAGACTGTATTTTCAGAAAATAACACCTGTATCTTGCTTTTATTTTAATATTCCCCCTTTTTTCGTACCCAGAGTATAAAAGGCACCTTAAGAAATGTTGTTTGAAGGAGCAAGTGAATAAATAAACAAAAAAAAACATTTTAGTCATAGATTTTTTTTTTTATGTGATTTCTGATGCCATCAGGACAAAAAGAAACTTCTGGCAACCTTTGTGGAGGAAATGTTTTGTGACATCTTAAAACAAGTAAAAGGTCCCTTTTGATCACTTATTTTCAATGAGTTCAAGATGATTATCCAATAACAATACATATACACGTAATGATTTGAATTTTAAGAGTAATGGACTGCAAGTTGTGTTTGTGATTTTTTTTACAAGTGATTTATTAACTACTCAGGGTTTTTTTTTCCTATTGAGGGCTCAGAATTAACCCTTAACAGGAAACAAAGGAGGTACCTTAACGTCATTGGTATATGTTCTCTGTAGAGTTTTGTCATTGTTGCAAGGAACATAAACTCATGCAAACAATTTAATGAGAACTGAGTCTCACTGTGGGAACGGGCATGGACAGGAAAGGAAACTGAAGGGGGCAACAGTCAGGAGACCATGCAGCTCCGAGGATGAGCTACGCTCCGGCTCTCCGTCCCTTTCTCTCAGGCCAAGCGGCTTCATTGCTTCTCTCTTACCCTCTGTGCATTTACACTTTTCCTCTTCCAACTTTTCATAGAGTAGCTCTCCTTCTATCTCTCTACTCGCATTTTTCTTCCTCAGAAGTTTGACTTGCCTGAGATTTCCCAGCTCTGACTAGATCCTAGTAGCACTTCTCATTGTCGGGTCCAGGCAGTAGCAACTGCGGTCGGGTTCTCTTTCCCAATCAGCATCCTTGGACAAAGACTTCGATTGGTCCCACTTACCTCTTGTTGCCAGGCCGCAACATAGGAAGTTTCTACATCTGAGTTTTGAGTTGGCTTCTTTTAGAGCTGCTGCTAAAAACATTCTAAGTGTTCCAGGAGTGTTGGCCTATCCCAAACCAATTGGAAGATGATTTCTTGTAACTCCTTAGGCTGTCATGAGTTACTTCCCGCATAAGGAGGTTACTCCATTTATTTGTTCCTGGTGATTTGGGGTGTATACAAGTGTTTTACTTCTATATGGCAGACTGTATTGAGGTCTCCAAATTGTAGTAGCTACCAAGAATTGGGAAGGGTTTGAGATTGTACCTTGCTTGCAAGCGAAGTTAGATTGCCACAGTTTCGTAGATGCACAGAAGACACTACTAACTACCCTGAATCAGAGTGAGGGCAACTTGATTACTCACACCAATAGCAATAACCCGAGCATCAGCATTCCTTTGCACCAGTTCCACAGACCCCAGTTACCGCAGGGCTTCTTGATGCCTATACACACAGGGGGTTGTGTTACAGGAAAGGGTTCTCTGGCTTAGCACACTCTAATCTTGTGTAAGATTACAAGCAAATCTACACACAACCTTTGCTCAGGAGAGAGACATTATCTTCATTGTTATAGTAGACAATAAACAAACCAGCCCTCTGTCCCAGAGGGAGACAGTATCTCTATATTCCAAGGCTGTTTGCTATACAAATATCTGTGGAAAGATAACCTATAACAAAAGCAGTCAGTGCCTCTGCTTATGAGGTACTCAAAACCTTGAGAGATGAAAGAGAGAATTTTCTCATGTCAGTAGCTTACTCCTTCAACCCCAAAAAGGAATGATTTCTCATCATAATTCACGCAATCAAATCACAAGCTCAAGTACATTTTATTTTTTAATCGTTATCAACAGGCGTTGCTCACTTTTTTCTGGAGTTGGTAATAATATAATTATAAGCAGATTGCTGTGAGATCAAATTATTATTGTATTCATCAATATTCCGTTCAATAGAAAATATAAATTTGCATTGAAATCTTTCTCTTTTTTGGACAATTTTTACAATGTCTTTGGATGAATGTTTATTAATCAATGTGTTATATGAGTTTAAGTTTACATTTTGTTTTTTATTCCAGGATTTTGCCAGACTTCTTGGAATCCCTGGGTGGCGCAGCGGTTTAGCGCCTGCCTTTGGCCCGGGGCGTGATCCTGGAGACCCGGGATCGAATCCCGCGTCGGGCTCCTGGTGCATGGAGCCTGCTTCTCCCTCTGCCTGTGTCTCTGCTTCTCTCTCTCTCTCTCTGTGACTATCATAAATAAATAAAAATTTAAAAAAAGAACATTTAAAAAAAAGGAAATATATTAAATTAAATGAGACTAATATATAGTACTGACTTACGTGGTCCATAAAAATGAAATTTCATTCTTAAGTTGTTTTTTTTCAATGCAGAATGTCTGATTTTGCCTGATGCAATAAGTATTGCCACTGATTCATATTAGCATTTTGCTATAGTTCATTGACAAAATGTAGTCACTTGGCCCTAACTAGCTGCGAGGAAGGAAGAATGTCCTTACTTTTTTCCTAAATCACAATGTATCCAATGAACATTAAGATTGTTATTACTAAGACAGTAAGGGTGCAATAGATATCAGAATACTACTAGGGATCTCCACATTAGTGCCTTCACTTTATTTTCTAAGCTATTGCAATTATTTTCCTTAGTTTCCAAGAATTTGTTCAGGCCCCAGCCCTCCAGTTTTTTTCCTGGTTTCTACTCCATTACCTCAACCTGTTTTTTTCTGTTTCAGAAGAGAACTTCTGGTGATTCTTTTGGACATCTGCCTACTTCTGTTTTGGCTTCTTCCCAAGACTGCCTCTCAAGTCTCAACTTGGCTCAGCCACTTAGGCCTATAGTCAAGTGATCTAGGCCCCCAACCCTAACTCAGTCAGTTACTATTCAGACCTCAACTTAACACTCTGACTCCCTCCCTTTCCAAGAGGAAAGATTATCTACTAATCATCTAAGCTTTTATATTGTTAACTAGAGTCTTCTTTCTTAAGCCTTTTCTAAATTTTTCACAGGGAGAGGGTTTTACTCTTCAGACTAGTTGCTCAGTGACTACATTTCATTCATTCCCTTTTTACCAAAAATTTATAGAGTACCTTCCATGGGATGGGTATTGAATAGCAAAGGATTCTTTTTCCTCCATATTGACATGTGTGTGTTTTGTTTGTTTGTTTGTTTGTTTTATTTTTTGTTTTACAAAACACACTGTTAGGATCCAGCAGTGAAAGTGGGTTAATAATAGATAACTTTTTGCCTATAAGAGACACTTTGCCACATAAAACAAGGGATCACTGTGTACTTTCACAAAGTTTCCTGGTCTAATATTTCAATATTTCAAGACAGTTATAGCATATTTCCTTATTTATCTCCCTAAGTCTTTCAACTCCTAAGTTTCAGTTGTTGGCAGGTATACTCTGGCACTTTCCAATGGATATTCTTACACACCTTCCAGCAGGAATTGCTTCAAAGAATTAGCCTATTTATTGTTACTGATTATGCAACACATCATTTTTGACAGCTAACACTACTTCCTGGAATTATGAGAACACATTGTACTTAACTGGCAACTGGTGGAAAAAGTATAAAAACAATTGCCCAAGAAAAGAGTGTATGATAAATTAAGAACAATTTAAAGTATTTCTTATATAAATGATACCTAAATATATTTCAACAATCCAGAGGATCCAGTGTCAGAAAATATTTTTGGAAAGAATAAGTTGACTTAATATAGGCCCTTGGTTTCAATAAGATCAAATTCCTGGCAATGAGGTCAAATTCTTGGCAAATCACCAAATGTGTGAATTCTGATATGATTTTACAACCAAACATGGGGAACAGAAGGTAACAAGTGGCATTATCTGCTAAAAGAGGTTTAATTTTATGATCAGAAAATCTAAAAAGTTAATTTGGAATTTCTTAATGCTGCTCTATGATCCAAATTTTAGAAAATTAGAGTATCAAAGTGTACATCATTTAGAACCTTGAGAATTCTTTTTCCTCCTTTGCTTCATCATCGAAGCTCTTCAGATGATAATTTATACTTTTTTTAGCTACTTTTCCATCACTTGTTTATTTTTGTCATTCTTATAATTTGGCATATAATGGAGCATTTGACTGGTTCAGTGGGTAGAGCATGTAACTCTTGATCTTGGGGTCATGAGGTCAAGCCCCACATTGCGTGTTGAGCCTATTTAAGAAACAAACAAACACAAACAAACAAACAAACAAAAAAAAACACTTTGGCATATAGTTTTACTACAAGTATCAGCCAGAGTAAGATAAGCTTTGTTAAAAAAATAAAATACCCAAACTGTAATGGATTCACACACATACACACAATGTATTTCTTCTCTTTAGAAAGTCTACTCAAGCCCAGTGGTTCTCAGAGAAACTTCCTTCAAATGAGTCAGGGATCCAGTCTGGTCCTATCTAGGGGCTCCAGATTCCCAGTGTACAGCCCCCACAGTCACAGTAGTTGGAAAGGTATGAGTTGGAGAATCATGCAACAGACTATCATGGTCTCAGCCCAAAATATACATGTAGAAGTTATTGACGTTATTTCTCCTCACAGTTCGTTTATCATAATTAGTCACATAGTTTTGCCTATTTGTAAGAAGGCTGGGAAGTATAGTACTCCACAAATTCAGAAAGATGATAATTGGATACTGAGAAACTTTACCAAGGTCTACTATATATACCACATTATTTTTTTTAATTTTTTTTAAATTTTTATTTATTTATGATAGTCACAGAGAGAGAGAGAGAGAGGCAGAGACACAGGCAGAGGGAGAAGCAGGCTCCATGCACCAGGAGCCCGACGTGGGATTCGATCCCGGGTCTCCAGGATCGCGCCCTGGGCCAAAGGCAGGCGCCAAACTGCTGCGCCACCCAGGGATCCCTATATACCACATTATTGAAACAAACTTCACTGTTTGCTATTAAATACAACTAGCTTTCCTAATGCCTTTTATTTTTATTATCATTTTTTTCCTATATTTATTACTTGTGTTTCAAACTCTGGAAACTCAGAACTCTTATCCTTGTCTTTCTTTCTTTTCTTTCTTTCCTGCTTGCTTGCTTGCTTTTTTAAGTAGGTTCCACGCCCAGCATGGTGCCTAACATGGGGCTTGATTCCACAGCACTGAGATCAAGACCCAAGTTGAGATGAAGATTTGGCTGCTTAACCAACTGAGCCACCAGGTGCCCCAAATTGCTTTTTAACCCTTGACAAGGCTAAATAGATCCTTAAAAAAGAAGAAAAGAGGAAGAAGAAGAAAAAAAAAAAAAAAACACCTAGTTGCCTGGCCTTTATGGTCTGCATGTGAAGGAACTCCTCTAGATTCTCTTTCTGACTCCTTATCCTAAATCTGCTCACTGTGACTTGGTGTCTCTACTGTGAAGCTATCTACTCTCATATTCAGAAAGGTCACCGAGAACGGAAACAGCTCACTGTCTACATTATTAAAAATGTGCTATTTGTTTCATTATCTTCGTTAGCATTTTACTTTCTCTGTAGACTCTTACCCAGATAAATGATGGGCTTATCCACTACAAAATTTTTCTATCGTCTTTCCAATGGAAAGCATTAAATGTTTGAACCCTAGGATTCTTTGAATTTCTCTTCTCAAAAATCCTAATCTTGCTGTTTCTGGCAATCCTGGACTGTTGTAGGTGATTCCTACCCAGGCCTAATCAAGTCCTTGTGTTGAAAGACCCATCTTAAGCCAACTCCCATTGTCAATAAACTCTGACCTTACCTCCCCCGCCCCTGTTCTGAGACACTATGGAAGCTCTGTGGGGGGCAGTACTCTTCCTTACATAGTAAGTAATGAACTCAACAGCTCATTTTGGTAGTATTTGGGGAGCCAGGAAACTATTTCTTATCTGGTTTCTTTCCTTTATTTCATGAGTGTAGACTGAATATCTGTTTTAAAATGTCTTATATTTTTTATAATTTTAACTTTGCTGCTGACTCCATCTATCATCATCATCATCATCATCATCATCATCATCATCATCATCTTTGGCTCTACATTTTGAGCCAAGAGTCAGTCTACTCCAACACCTACCATTCCACCACTCTGGCTGTCAGAACTCTAACTCGAATCTACCTTCTCAGAAACCTGCTTTTCCAAGAGGACAGGGCAAAACATTTATTTGCATTTAAAATCCCATCTTTCTCCCGGTTATCTGTGATGGATTGAATAACGTCTCCCCAAAATGTATATCTACCTGGAACCTCACAGAATGTCACCTTATTTGGAAGTAAGTTATTTTGCAAATATTGAAGGATCATGAGAACTGGATTAGGGTGGACCCTCAAGTCCAATGTCATTATAAAAAGAGAAGGAGGTGCTCAGAGGCACAGAAAAAAAACAAAGCAGAGGTGACAAGAAGACAGAGGCAAAAATCAGAGTGATGTACTTGTAAGCCAAGGAACACCAAGGATTGCCAAGAGCCACTGGAAGCTAGGAAGAAGCTAGAACAGAGTCCATCCAGTCTTTAGAGGGAACATGGTTCTGATGATACCTTGACCTCCAAACAGTGAAAGAATTTTTTTCTAGCTTACCAAGTTTGTGGTAATTTCTTAAGGCAGCCCTAGGAATCTAATGCAGATTTTTACCTAAATCAGAAACCTTGGATTTATCTTCCTTTTTTTTTTTCCTCTCTTCCTTGTCCATTTTCACCCCTAACTTACTTCCATGGCAAAAAATTGCTACCAAGTCCTATAAATTTTACTTCCTAGTGGCATCCTCTCTTCAGTCTTTGCCTTTTATAGTCTTTCTCGTAGCTCTGCCGGAATAAATCACAATATTGTTCTTATCATGTAAATAAAAGTTTCAAGAACTTCCCATTATTCTCTTTTGCTTATGAGTTACATAAAAATTCTTCAGCTTGACGTTCAAGACTCTTGAGTGACCTAGCAATATTTCTAACCATTTTAATCTAGGATCCATTCTTTTTGCTTCCTTTTCCAAGAGTATTCTGTACCCTGTCACAGTTTCTGGGAAGGCAATCTTCCCATTGAGTTGTTCTTTATTCTTCTGACCTAAAATATTAGCTCACTGGAAACATTCCAGTTTATTTTTTGCCTATAAATGAGTTATATTTTGTCTTATAAATGTATTCATACACATCTTCCCCTTACCCTGTCCAACCAGAATATAATTTCTCCTCAAACAAATGTACACTTTTATTTACTCTTATTTGTCATGGTTAAGGCTTATGAATTAAGTTGGCATTTGTTGAATGCCCTTGAATTTGTTTACGAGTTTGGAGCTGATAAATCCAGAGACTACGTAAGGTTGAAACCTTTTTTTTAAACAATTTTATTTATTTATTCATGAGAGACACTGAGAGAGAGGCAGAGACATAGGCAGAGGGAGAAGCAGGCTCCATGCAGGGAGCACAATGCGGGACTCGATCTCAGGACCCCCCCACCCACCACCACCACCACACCCTGTGCCGAGGGCAGATGCTCAACCACCGAGCCACCCAAGGGTCCCTGTAAGGTTGAAAACTTGATGGGGTGGGGGCAAACTGCTAACATCAACCTCATTTAGATACCCATAGAAGGGCAAACATGGTTTTGATCTTACTTTTTTTCTTAAGTAAGCTAAGGCTAACTTCAGTGTTTATTGAGATTTCCTATCAATCCTTGTAAACATGAAAAAAAAAAAAACTTCTTAAAAAGCTATGTGGTAGTTCTCTGATGATATAAATGTTGAGTTCTATATCATTATTTTCCATAATTCAAAGAAAATAGTATCTAGAGCATGAGAAGTGTAGGCAAAAATCTGTGTTTCAGTTGGAAAAATCTGCATTGCTGAGATTCTAGAGGACAACCTCTGGGTTATCTGATTCTGGTCCTGGAGAAACTATGAAAGTTATTTTACAGCTCCATAAGTTGCAGATAGCTCTTAGCAATGTAAAATCATTTTTGTCTATATACACGCAAGTTCTGTCCTGTCCAGCAGGAATTCAATTGACAATCCTCCACCATTATGGGAAATTTTGCTTTCACTTGCACAATCATTTCAATATTCCTGATCTATAAATGTTTCCAGTCTTTGTTTTTGTTTTTTTTTTTTTTTGTTTTTTTTCTCTTTTAAGCTAGTTATATCTGCCTGGTTTCCTCACTGATTCTGAGTTTTTAAAAAATATTTTATTTATTTATTTATGAGATAGAGAGGCAGAGACACAGGCAGAGGGAGAAGCAGGCTCCATACAGGGAGCCTGACGTGGGACTCAATCCCAGGTCTCCAGGATCACGCCCTGGGCTGAAGGCAGCGCTAAACCGCTGAGCCACTTGGGCTGCCCTGATTCTGAGTTTAACGAAATCTTTAACATGTACTCATCTTTATATCTGCATGAGAGTCATGATGTTTCTCTTGTTTGAAAATTAACTTTTAAAGGAAACAAGTCCCCATTTCATCCTTCCTAATACTGTCATAAATTCCAGCCCCCATACTATAAACAGGATATTGAATAAATGGGAACTAACAGAGAAGGGACACCAAAATAATAAGGAAATTTCAAGACCTGCCATACAGCAGACATTTGAAATATTTGGGAAAAACTTAGGTTGGAGAAGAGAAATCTAAAAGGGAAATGATCATTCTTCCCCTAAAACTAAATGGCTACCTTGTGGTAAAATGACTGGTCAGGTTCTATGAGTTTTCAGAGGATAAATCTGAAACGTGGAGTGAAATTCACGTGGAGGTCAAGTTCAACTTAAGGTAAATCCAAACTGGCCAATTATAGAATTATACAGAAATGGGGTAGTCAGCTTTGAGATGTAGGGATTTCTTTGTCTCCAAGGATATTCAAGTAGAGTAAAAGGATTCTTTTACTATTAACTAAATTATTGGCTATAGAATTGGAGTTGATGTCCTAATGGAGAATTTCAACCCAGGGTCATTAATTTTGTGATTCGATTTGATCTTTTTTGTGTTTGTGGATTGAAGCTCCTGGAACCCTAGCACCATCCTAAATATGATCTCCTGAAGCCACCATCAATCATCTTTTTGTAGTAGGATGTTAAGGGAAGGTGAAGCTTTTCCTATTATCTGGGAGTTTGGGTTCAGGTCCCAAAGCTGAGGACAAAGCATAAGAACCCTTGATGTGGGTGATTGAGAAACTTCTCTGTGAAGAATGAAGTGTTTGTCAGCTTGCCAGAAACATGGAAATATATCTCTGTAACCACCTGGGTGCTCACGAAGCTGCAGAAACTCAAACCTTCTTTCTGAACACAGTGGCAAGGTCCTTGGAAGTATGTGATCCCTGTGGCTTGGGGGTGAGTGGTTGGTTGAGACAATGGTGATTGATTCCTCTCTGGGAGAGTCAAAATCTAGGACTGGAGTGACTTGAAAATCAGAGCAAGGATTGTGGCTGCCAGGGAAGTGGCCAGTCTGTAAAGAATTTGGTGGGCAAGAAAAGTGTAATATTTCTCAAAGCCAGAGGCAATAGCCTGGAAGGTAGCCAGGTGTGAGTCATAGGGAAAGAACATTACACCAGTGACTGCTCCTCTGTGAATACTGTTGGGGCAAGAGTCGAGTGGCAATTGTAAGGGAAACATTAGCCAAAAAATTCACTGCTTGAGTTAGGAAACAGTACAGTGTTGGGGAAGGGGGGTGGAGATGGGAATGTGGCGTTCTCAGGCCCAATAGGAGAGAAGCATAATTTGGGCATTTGCCATGACAGAAGGCCCACATTCCATATTGCAAGAGCAACAGTTCCTGAGGAATGTGTCCTTTTCTTCTCCTTCCTCCACCTCTCCTCATCCCGGGGAGCCATCAGCAAACATGGGAGAGGAGAGAGGGTAGTGGTGGGGGGCACACTGGGGTAAGTGTGAAGCAATCTGCCATCCCCCATGTTAAGCTGCCGAATTCCCAGGCTGGTCTGAGCTGGGACAGGGAGGAGCTGTGACAGATCAAAATTATGACATTATTGGATTGGAGAAACATTTCCATAACTAAAACTGAGATTGTAGTAATAGATGGAAAGCACCAAAAGGCCGAGGCCTCTGTCCAATATATGGCGCAGAAGCAGAAGAGAGGAGCCCAAAGGCAAGTCCATGGAACTGAGGTGGAAGAGCAAAGTTGCTTCCGCTTGCACCCCATCAAGTACAACTAATTTTATGAACCTGCTTTGGGTATCACGGCAAAGTTTTCTGTCCGAACATAAGCTACCCTTTCTTGGTCACTGTTTGCAGGTATGTATAGATCTGGTAATAAAATGCGCCATGCTATGATTTGAATTTCACATCAGACGATTAACACAACGTTCACAGATTTAAATTGTTGAGAAAATATCAACATCATAAAAGAATATTTTAAAAGATTGTTTGAAGAGGAAGGAAAGGGCAACACCTGTTTAGCAAAATCCTGGACAGCACGTTGTTGAAGGTGTTCCAGACAGAGATTAAAATTTACTTTTGAACTCTGATTTTCTTTTAAATCGTCCATCTAGAATCGAGATGACTTTGAAATTCTCCGTTCTGACTCCTCTTCCACCTCCTCCCCCATCCTGGGAGGATCAAGGAGGAAGAGAGGAAGGGACAGCCAAAGGCCAAGAGGGCCACTAGTAAAGGAATTCACAGAACCTGAACCCATGGGAAAACAGATTGAAGGGGAGTTTCAAGAAAGGACTTGCTGTAAGTCATCCCCTCTCGAAAAGAGCCCCCAGGCCTGGAAAATGTGAAAAGAAACTGGAGCACTCAAGAATCTGTGGATATTTCTGGATTTTTGTATGGGCCAAAAGATCTCCCTGTTGTCCTTGATGGGTCTATGATTTAGTCTTCACATTGCAACTGGAGCACAGCATCTCCTCTTATCCAAGACCCCCAGTGGATTCCTGAAACCAGGGCTAGTACCAAACCCTAGATGTGCTATGTTGTTTCCTAAACATACATACCTGTGATAAAGTTCAATTTGTCAATTAAGCTCAGTAAGAGATTTATAACAAATAGAAAAACTAGAACAACATGCTGTAATAGAAGTTATGCGAATGTGTCTTCTCTCTCAAAGTATCTTATTGTACCCTATTCCCCCTCCCTCTTGTAAAGATGTGAGTTGATAAAATGACTACCTAACCAGATGAAGTGAGGTGAATGACATAGACATTGTGATGTAGCGTTAGGATACTCTGGACCTTCTGATGATTTGGTCATCTGCTTCCAGACCCAAGTGTCTGCAGATAGCTGAAACCTCTGAAAGTGAAATTCAGGATGGGGGGGGCGGGGCACTGCTATATCTTCCTAAAATACCATTTGAATTGGGTCATTTGTTCTACTCCTTCTTGCTCTGGGACGAAAATCCCAACTCTACATGAGTCATGCAAACCCTGCTTACTGCTCCCTTTAATGATGACCCCTCCCTTTCCTTAGTCTTCAAAAGCCAGTAATTCCACATATCTTTGTTTCAATTCCCTCAGTGAGCCATATTCCCTCTTGCCTCCAGGTCTTAACATATGATATTTCTTTCTGATCAGAATTCTCTCTCACTCTATATTTACCTGAATATCTCCTGTGAGTTCTTGATATCCCTGCTTAAAAGTACCTCCTTCTGGGAAAGTCGTCCTTGCCACCACTCCCCCATCTAGGTTAAATTGCCTTTCTATATTCTATGGATGTTAGCTATTTCTATCCAAATTCGTTGCGTTATGCTACAGTGGCTTGTACACATGCTTGTGTGTTCCAAGTGTGCTCAGATTCTGTAAGAGCTGGGATTTTTGTCACTGGCTGATCCTTGGTTCCTAGCATATGCCTGGCACGTATTAGACACTCTATAGAGCATCAGTAAATAGGTGAGTATCAAAGTTTACTGGGAGACACATTCAATTATTGAAACTAAAATTAAGAATTAAGCTTCTTGTCTTCTGAAACGGAACCAGTGTTGGTTTTCCAACCCTTCTACAATTCTAGAGTTTGATCTCAATATTCTTTGGATCAGTTACAAGGACCTCCGTTGGCGTTCCAGCAGTTGTTCATATTTCTCTTTTACAGAACTTCAACATTTTACTATAAAAATGTAATTATGAATGTGTTCCCCCATGAGTCTCTCAGTACGTAAGAAACAACATATTTTCTTCATTTTAGTGTTGGATGGCCCACATTAGAAGCCTTCAATAAGTGCTTGCTAATGTTTAATGGAATCTCTTCCATAAAATAATCATTTCAGAGAAGTGATCCCTCTAGTGGCTAACCTACCTCAGTACATATTTTTATTTTAATGAACTTTTTAGTTATGAACCAACTGAGCACAATATGTAAAATGAGAACTAAATTTTGATCTATCAGTCTTATTATATGATATTAGAATTACTTTATCTTTTGTACACCTTTCTGTTGGTAAGAAGGGAAAGATGTGGAAAGAACTTATTAGTATTTTTAAAATATGAATTCACTGCATTCTAACATTTACTGATTAATGTTCTTTTAATATATGCCTGATGAGCAATAATCTTTTTTAACAATTAACAAATGTTCATAAGCATTCGTGGATATGTAAGTATGTATTGTAAAATAAAAAATATTTACCATCAAAAAATTAAACAAATGGCTTTCCCTACATTACCATGGATCTGGTAACAGGGAACATGATAGCTCAATGACATACACATCCTTGTTGGAATCTATTAGATTTTGAATACATTCATAGGATTTGGCCTACTAACATTTGACTTGGTGCCATGAGCTTCCAAAAACACCATACTTTTAATCTTCTCCTATTTGTGTGAGTAAAACTCACCAATTATCATTTGATCCAAAGCTACTCTTTGCATTTTTTGCATCAGCTACACTGGGATCGAGGAGGTAATAAAACCCCAATTTGCATATTTGTTACATGTACTTTCAAGAAATGCTTTTCTAGTAGATTCATGACATAATAATAATTTACCTTCTAGTTTATACTTAATAATCTATGTTCAAAAGTGAATATGGCTAATTTAGGTTTTAATAGTCATCTACCCAAAAGTGCTTTGCTAGACTCAAAAGACCCGTTGGGATATCAATCACCTATACCCATAAGGCTGACGTTACTCAAAACATACTTTTTAAAGCATCATATTTGAATGTTAGCTTACATGTGCATGCATTTATTCACTTAGCAAACATTTAATGAACATCTGCCATGTGCCTGGTTTTGTAACACAGTCTCTCTCAAAAATTTGGGGATTAGAGTGGGTGGTAAAAACATATAAATAGATGATTATAACACAATGTGGTAAATGAAGAGATGGAAATGTTCACAAATCCTTGTGGGATTACAGAGGAGAGTCATCTCTCTCAACCCAAGGGTCTGTGAGAGTTTCTAGAGGGAGATCATGTCTGAGCTGTGACTTCATATGTAAATGAACATGAGCTAGGGAGGAAAAAGGGCAATGAAAAGTTGGTAAGTAAAGGTATAAAGGTGACAAAGAACCTGATGCATGGGAGAAAATGCATACAGTTTGATATTGCTGGAACCTGAAGCCAAAGCAGCAGTGCTCAGAAAGGAAGCAAAACAGGCTGACAGTCTGATGGTGAAGATCATGCCACCATTTTGCAGCAATGGAGAAGAGCTGACTGGTTTTAGAAGGGAAATGACGTGGTTAAATTTGGAAAGAAGTATGAATTTAAGGAAGACCAGAAACAGCAAGATCAATTAAGAAGCAATAGCTTATAAATAAGCTATTGAAATAGCTCAGGCAAGGATCATGAAGCCTTAAATAGAACAATAATAATAGGACCAGAAAAGAGAGGATGAATTGGAGAAATATTTAAAAGACCAAATTGGAAGTATCTGAGCTATGAGGGAGAGAAGAGAAATTGAGGTTGCTTTCTTAGACTCCAGCCTGGTGATAGATCAGCTATAAGAATTTATTTTACAAGTGATAGAAAACTCATTTCAAACTGGTTTTAGAAAAACGAGACTAAAAATTTTAGAAGTAGTTCTTGCTTCAGGCACAAAGCTTTGGATGATATGTCACTGAGGCTTGGGCTCTTTGTCCTTCCCTCTGGCCTGTTTTGAGCCACACCCCTCAAGTGCATTGGCCAACCCACAGCTTCTCCAGGATCCCTTGGGCTTCTCCAAGATCCAGTAACAAAGATTTGCCCCTGGTCCAGCATGAGACCTCCATGAATCTGCTTCAGCACTATGGCCAATTTAGGTGCTGTACAAGTTGTTAAATATTTTTAATCGCCCCTTTTCATATAGGGCTCAAGGCACATATTAATTTTATATTAGACATATGTAATAAAGAATGCTTTGTTATATAAGATGATACTGCTGATTAATCAGATTTGGTGAATAAGAATTGGCAAATAACTCTGGATGCCCTAGTGAAAAACATGTGTGCCAGCCCAAAAAGCTTAAAGAGATTGTGGGCCTAATATGTTGGTGAAGTTTTAGGGATCCAGTGATCTGAGTCAGGCCATGATGTTCTCTCCGTGGTCCTGGAGATATTGTCATAGTCTCAATCCCCCTAGAAGCAAGCCCCAAAACAAGGGTTAAAGTGCAACGAATTTATTTGGAAAATGATCCCAAGAAACACCAGTAAGGCAATAGAGATGTTAGACCTAATAAGGATATTTTACAAGCAAATTACCATTGTGTAAGTGGCTTAATTCCCTGAAACTCTAGCAAGGCGATAAGTCTTGAACTCAAGCCTGTGTTGGTCCGCTCAAGAGGCAAAGGAACTGGATTGTTTATATGCCAGCTTCCACTAGTCATTGGTTAAGAATTGTTCCTGGGGGGGGGGGGGGAATTCCCCAGTACTTCTGGCTTTCAAGCAGTTCTGACCACAAGGAAACAGTCAAAAAGTTGCAGATGCTGGCAGCTTGAAGTTCACCCTGCGAAGGCTAAGAGAAGAATGAGGCACGCCTGAGATCTACTCATGCCCCCGACAAGTTCATTCTGTCCTGTCACTACTTCTTCAAGGTGGTGTCTGATGACAATTCATGTTAACGAAAATTACAGCAGAAGGATTTGTAGAACCAAGTACAGTCCCATCTGCAACTCTCAGGATAAATGATTCAACTGATCTTTATCAACTACTTCCTTTACCTCATTCTAGATACCTCTCACCCACAACTATCACCTCTGGTGATCCTGTTTGTTTTCCCTGTGGAAAGATCTCTGAGCCAGACCTCATCCTCAAGGGTTGGAGTCCCTGGGGACTATTCCCTTGTCAAACGGTAATTACTGTAATTGCCTGTTCACTGCTATTATGGACCATGGAAGCAGAAAGAGGCATCAGGGTGTATCTTCTGAGTTCCAAACATCACCCCTCTTGTTCCATTATGGAGTAGCAATCCTATCTCCTTATGATAATTAGTGTCAATTACTCTAGTTTTTCTTTATTCTTTTTTTTTTTAAGATTTTATTTATTTACTCATGAGAGACACAGAGAGAGAGAGAGAGAGAGAGAGAGAGAGAGGCGGAGACTCAGGCAGAGGGAGAAGCAGGCTCCACACAGGGAGCACAATGTGGGACTCAATCCTGGGACTCCAGGATCACGCCCTGGGCCGAAGGCAGGTGCTAAACCACTGAGCCATCCAGGGATCCCCTTTCCTTATTCTTAATATGTGGGCATGATGAACCCAAAAGAGATCGGGAGGTGGTTACACTTTTGCAGAACTCTTAATGTTGTCTCCAGTAGACTATTTCCCTTGGCCAAACACTCAAGAACCAATATCACTAATCCAACAGAGCCCCTCTTATTCCACCCTGGATTCTAAAACCATATATTCTAGCTACTGGGGGACAAAGCTCCATATAATGGCCATAATTTAAAGTATTCATGGCATCTTGAAGGTCACAGCCTCACCCCTACAGGATATCTAATTCAAAATAACACTGTAGCTACATCTTTATGAGATTTTTCCAATATTTTATCAGACCCAGAGCTTCCAGATTGTTCTATATATGGCAAAATCAGTGAATTCCAATATCGTATGCCTATTGTCTCACCTCATTTACCTCAAAAGGGGTCCCTTGGATGAAGGTGATGTTTTGTACAATGTTAGTAAACCAGACACTGTGAGGCCTTACTAGAATGACATGAAAATCAACAAGGATCTGAAGAAGGTCTAAATGATACTATCAATCACCTTAACTAATAACTACAATACTTCAATGCACTTCTCCAGTTTGAACATTCACCTACAGAGACCATTTCAGGAGGCCACTGTTGCATTAACACCAAATCTAGAAAAGATATTCCAAATAAAGAAAACTGCAGTTCACAGACACAAAAATTTTTAAACAAATTCTTTATAAATTTAGTGTCATCCAACTAAAAGTGACAGCACATACAGAGAAAAATACAGACTGACAAAGTAGGATTTATTCTTATAATGAAAAGTTTGGTTTAACATTTGAGGATTTATCACCATCTTAAAGGAACATAAGAGAAAAACTATGATTATCTAAATAGATGCATTTCATAAAATTCAATAGATTCTTAACAAATTCAGGATAGAAGAGAACTTCCTCTACCTGATAAAAATTCATAGCTAACATCATATGGTGAAAGTTCTGAATGCATATTCTCCGATTATGGTCATATAGGGTCAAGGCAAGAATGCACCTTCTCCTTACTTCTATTCCACATTTTATTGTAACAAGACAAGAGAAAGAAATAAAAGGCATAGAGGTTGGAAAGAGATAAAACTGACTTTATTTATAGATGAATATTATTTTCCTAGGGTTGCTACCCCAAAGTACCACAAATCAGGTGGCTAAAGACAGCAAAAAATATTCTGAAGGCTAGAAGTCCAAAATCAAGGTGCATGGTCCCTCTGAAACTTCTAGAATGAGGATTCTATCTTGTCTGTTCCTAGATTCTGGTGATGTCGGTCAGTCCTTGACATTCATTTTCTTTCAACTCCAGTATCTGCTTCCATCTTCACATGCTGTTCTCTCAATATGTCTGTGTCTTTACATTTCCATTTCCTTATAAAGAATCAATTAGATTGGATTAAGGCTTACCCTAATGACCTTGTCTTAAATTAATTAAGTCTGCAAAGATCCAGTTTATATACAAGGTCACATTCCCAGGTACTAGGGGTTTAGACTCCAATCTATCTTTTGGGGGATGCATTCAACCCATAATAAGATGATATGGTGTGTACACAGAAAATCATAAGAAATTTACAAAAAATCTATTAGACTTCACAAGTGAATTTACCTAGGTCAATAAGATCAATAATCAACAATTAATATTTTATTTACTAGGAAATCAATTGGAAAAATAAATTTAAAATGCAATTCAATTTATAATCATATTCAAAAAT
Organism: Canis lupus baileyi; assembly: GCF_048164855.1. Classification (NCBI taxonomy): domain Eukaryota; kingdom Metazoa; phylum Chordata; class Mammalia; order Carnivora; family Canidae; genus Canis; species Canis lupus. The sequence goes on along the minus strand of NC_132850.1, from coordinate 55,681,193 downwards.
TAGGAAATATTTAGGGGAAAATTTCACAAAATAAGTACCAAATCTATAGACTAAAAACTACCAAACATTGTTGAGAGTAATTAAAGATGTGGATAAATAGGAGGTAAAATGCTCATGGATTGAAAGACTCAATGTCATTAACATGTCAATTCTACTAAAATTTAGCTATAGATTTAAAGCAATCCTAATCCAAAATCCAGCAGGGTTTTTCAAAGAATTTGACCAATTGATTCAAATTATGTATAATCGTCAAAGCAATCTAAAAAAGAAAAAGACCAATTGGAGCACTTACATTACTAGACTTTAAGATTTGCTATAAAGCTGCAATAGTTAATAGTGTGGTGTTGGCAGGATAAAAATATAAATTTGGGGAACTAAATGAAGAATTTAGAACTAGACTCACACATATATGTTCAATTGATTGTCAACAAATGTCCAAGGCAATCCAATGGGAAAATAAAATCTTGCCTCAAATGGTTTTGGAACAATAAGATATTCATAGTGGGGGAAATTTTTTATTGTATTTTGTTTTACCTTGGTGCCAAATGTTAACTTGATGTGGAACAAAGACCTAAAAATAAAAACCTAAACTATAAAAGTTATTGAAGAAAACATATGAATTTTAGGGGGTGGGACACAGTTCAGCCCCTAACATTTATGGAGATACTTCACAAAAAAAAAAAAAAAAAAAAAGTTATAAACGGCCAATGAAAACATGAAAACTGGGATCCCTGGGTGGCGCAGCGGTTTAGCGCCTGCCTTTGGCCCAGGGCGCAATCCTGGAGACCCGGGATTGAATCCCACGTTGGGCTCCTGGTGCATGGAGCCTGCTTCTCCCTCTGCCTGTGTCTCTGCCTCTCTCTCTCTCTCTCTCTCTCTCTCTCTCTCTCTCTGTGACTATCATAAATAAATAAATTAATTAAAAAAATTAAAAAAAAGAAAACATGAAAACTGATCAACATCATCAATCATTAGAGAAATCCAAATTAAGGCTACAGTAAGCTCTCACTACATCACTAAAATGCCTAAAATTAAGAATATTGACAATACCAATCATGGAGCAACAGGAACTCTTACACACTGATGGTGTTTTTATAAAATGGTACAACCACTTTGAAAAACTGCCAATTTCTTAAACAAATATAGATTTACCATGCAATCTAGCATTCCACTGGAACGTATTTATCTAATAGAAATGGACATACATGGTTTAACAGAGAGTTTTAAAGGAATGTTCCAAAATAAATAAATAAAAAAAGGAATGTTCCATAGTAGCTTTATTATAGTAAAAAAAAATAAAATAAATTAAAAAAAAAAAACCTAGGAATTTTCAAAATGTCCATCAATAGGTGAATAAATAATGAACAATACATAAATAAGTACAATGATGCAATAGAATATCATCAGCAATAAAAAGTAATAACCCAAAAAAAGTAATAAACTGCTACTTATAACAGCGTAAAGAAATTTTAGAAAATCATCAAGTAGAGTTCATGAAGCAATAAACAAAAGAGTAAATACAGTATGATTCCATTTATACAGAATTTTAAAGAACGTGAACTAATCCATAGTGACAGAAAGCAAGTCAGTGCTTACCTTGGAATTGGGATAAAGGTGATGGAAACATTTCATGTCATCAATGTACATCTGACATGACTTACCTAATTGTATGCTGAAAATGCATGCACTGATTGTATATAAATTATGCTTCAATGGATTTTTTAATTTTTTTTAAAGGTTTTATTTATTTATTCATGAGAGACACACACAGAGAGAGCGAAGCAGAGACACAGGCAGAGGGAGAAGTAGGCTCTCCACAGGGAGCCTGACGTGGGACTCGACCTTGGGTCTACAAGATCAAACCTTGGGCTGAAGGCGGCTCTAAACCGCTGAGCTACCCAGGCTGCCCTCAATGGATTTTATTTATTTATTTATTTATTTTTATTTTTATTTTTATTTTTTATTTTTTTCCAATGGATTTTTTTTTAATTTAAAAAGCAATCTACAATGAACTCTGCAGCTCATTCTATTCTATCTTCTGTCATTATTTTATCATCAAAACTGCTTTTGTCAAGGTCACTGAATTTCCTGTTTCCAAATTTAATAACTTCCATGTTTCCAAATACACTATACTCATTTTCTATTTTGACTATATTCTATCCATTAGTTACATTCCTTACCTCTGGCCACTGAATGAGTTCTTTATTCTCAGCGCTCCTTGCATCTCTTGTTTTTTATTACATTTCAAAGAACTGGCTTTTCCTAGGCCCCTTTTTTCAATTGTTCTTTACCCAAAGTCTACATATTAGAGATTTGCAGGGCTTCACCTTGGGTCCTTTTCTTTTCTCAAGGCACTCCAGTTGTCTCTCAGAACCTAGCATAGTGCCTGATACTCATAGTTAATACGTGTTGACAAAAGGAGTAAATAAAAATACTGAAAATACAAGCTCAGAAAGTATCTGCATTAACACCATACTATGATTCATGATCCGGAAAGGAATATCTTCCTAAGATGTTAATAATGACACTTTAATCAAATAGGTACTACAAGAAAATTTATTTGTCTCCTCATTCTAAAAATGATTTTGGTCAGCATATTCAAATAAGATATATCCATTACATATTCCAATTTCTTTTTATGATTTTTTTAAAGTTACAGATGACAGGAAAAATCAAATAAGTGGCAGAGCTATGACTCAGCCAGATCGAGCTGTCTCTAGTGCTTATGTACTTCTTAGTAATGATTTAAATATTTTTAGAGAAAAACAGAAGTTGTGGTTTATTATCCTTAAAAACTCAGCTTTTTGTGTTGTCATGACGAACTATACGTTTCTTGAGAAGAAAATTAGGAAGGATATGACTTTGAATGGATTTTAAAATCGGATATCTAATTCTCTACAATAATTATTAAAAAAAAAGGTGGATGGTAATATTTTAAATCTATGCATACATGACGGTTGCTCTCCTTTAAAATATGTCTAATAGTTACCATAGTAACGGATGCGGAGTCTCCTCTATGTGCCTCCTGGTGTTATCAGTGTGAATAATAACACAATATTAGATTCATAGGAGGGCAAAGAAAAGGTCCAAAGCAGCACATCATAAGTTTTAACTAGAGATTTTCTTTTTGGTTTACATTTAAATATAGAGAATATTAATATTCATCATTATATTATTATATAATTATAAAGGAAATATACCCTTTTGTAACTAGAAAATATTCATATTAATGCAAACATAATTTGCATATGTATAGAAGAATAGACGGATCCATCAATCAATATCCTTTTACAGGGCTATGTGGGGTGCAAACAACATAGTCTTGCTCCTGCAGAACCACCAGTACAGGCCAAAATAGAAATTAGCCAATGTCATTTAGCAGCTCAAATTTGTATAAAAAGATGATGAGCAAAGACAATATTAAAATCCTACCTTGTCAACAGTTGAAGAAAAATTTGGAAAATAGATTTTTCTAAACAAATGGAAATTTTAAGTATAAGAACTTTGTCTTCCTCCCTTGAGAGCTTCCTTCCTTTTTTCTTTTCCTTCCTCCTAAGTTTCTGTTTCTTTGTTTCAAAGATTTTAAGATCTTTTTACCCTCATCTACACTCTTTCTCTGGCCAGAAATGTCTTTGAGCCCCAGATAGAAAGGTTTTTAAGAAATAAAAACTGCTTTAATGGGATATCCAGCTAAGTGGTACTTCTCTGGACTAAAGTTGTTTTTCTCCAAGGGGAAAAAAAAAAAAAAAGATTCTTTAAGAAGCAGTTCCCTTCCTACAAGAACAAATGTATGAGAATGTATATTTTTCTCTAGTAGAAATAAAAGAACCAGATGAATCAGAAAATGCTCATAAGGGAAAGAATCATGAAATCAGTCAGGTAAACTTTCATTTTTCTGGTTATGGAAGCTGAGGAGCTGAAAAGTTAACTATTAAAGTTCCATGTCTAATTATAGTAGAATTTAGAATTTCTACTTATGAGTTCTTATCATTGTATCATATGTCCTACAATAAATTTACATTGAGGAACAGCAATGGCTGTGTCTTGAAATATTTTTAAGACTTTCAAATTAAATTACTAATGAAGGCTCATTTTTAGTTTCAGAAATTTATGCTGTCTTTCTCCTGTGAAAATTTGTGCTTGCTCGATTTCATGAGGGACCTTTAAACGGAGCAGTGGTTGAAAACTATCGTGTCAGCTGCAAATGCATTTAAGCGTATGAAAAGTATCAGATGAACTCTACCAAGGATTAAAGAGATATCATAAACAGCATTTTTATAATCACAATAAATAGAAGCAATTTTTATGAGCTTAAAGAATCATTCAACTAAATATCTTTTATCTGAGCTCATTAAGGAAGCTTATTACTATTGTGATATGAATTAAGTAATTTATTTCATAAGATAAAATCTCGGAATATATGCTGCTTTTGAAGTCATATATTGGTACCAGATAGAAGGAAAAAAAACATCCCACAAAGTGGCATGTTTGGTTCAGTCCATGGCAGTTTCTTTATTTTTTTATTTTATTTTTTTTAGTTTCTTTATTTTTTTATTTTATTTTTTTAAGTTTCTTTATTTTTTAAGACTTAACTGAGAGCTGAAGTCTCAGATTTCATAGCAAAAGTAATTGCACAAAGCACATGAGATGAAAAATGAATTTTCATTTTATTAATTTACTTTACATATGGATATTCATAAAATAGCAATACTTCATATCCAGGCAGTAGCAGTCAGTGATTATTTCACGACCACATACTTTCACAGATACACATATTTTAAATCGTAGTATATACACTTTAAAAAGAAAAAAAAAAGATTATCATTTGACGTCATATTTTCAAATTATGAAGACGATACTTCATAGAAGTTATTTTCCAAAATGATGACATCTTGGATATAACAGATTGGCTGTTAAATAGACACAGGTTTGTGAACCATCTGTTAAGTAAAATTTCTCTATCAGAAAGAATTAACTCTATTTAAACCAGTCAGGCAACATGAATTTGGGCTGTTTGCCAGGCCTTGGAAATAACCTTGTAATATTGGAATGAATGTGACCATAGTATTCATGAAAAGACTGATTGTGCATTTCTCCCAGTTTGGAAAATGCCTACCTGGTCTTCTTTCCAGCTCATCAAACAAAACAAGTTATATGAATTTATTTTTACTTAGGTGTGAGTTTAGAGATTAATACAGCATGACTCCTGTTTTTCATAATTTAGTGCTTCCTTTTACAAGATCCCCAATTTTGACTGACAGCCAAGCAAGAAAATGAACTCCACATGGCTCCAGTCACCCTAATTATGTCAGAAGTAGCTGTTCTTCCTCTATTTTTCTTTTAGGAAGATTTATCTGCATTTGGGTGTATCCGCATGTGGGCACTTCACATTTTTGTTGATTTCGCTTACCACCCATTCAAAGATGTGATAAGCTTGAAAATCCACATATATAGTGTTAGATACTGCAGTAAGGAAGCAGGGCTGGGATGGTTAGCAGGTTTGTTTTTCTTTTTTAAAAGAGAATGCAAATTCCTGCCAACAAAGAGTTTATAATAAATTGCAAGGAAGGTATATCAATAAAACTAGAGAATGTAACCATTTATGTTGGACAGCGAGGTTTAAGATTTGTCTTGGAAAGTTTCTAGAAGGACGAGAGATGTATTCCTATGCTCTAGTTGGTGATGGCAAAAAAGGGAGAGATGATAGGTAAAGTCTTGTTTATTTAGTCAAAAAATGATTTAGTGTTATTTTCATTTTTAAGGCACCATTGAGTATAAAATTTCATATTGAAATAACCTTTTGGAGAGAAAAAAAAGGACAGTTGCTAAATTTCTTTTAACACTGAATATAAGACGTGTCAGGAATGTTAAATAGACTGTATGCTGGGGTGGTGCAGTCTGTTACAGCGTCTGACTCTTGATTTTGGCTCAGGTTGAGACCTCAAGCTTGTGAGATGGAGCCCCACAGGGCTGCATGCTCAGCCCAGAGTCTGCTTGAATTTCTCTCTCCCTCTCCCTCTGCTCCTTTCCTCCATGCTCGCTCTTTCTCTCATTCTCTCTCTAAAATAAAATAAATAATCTTTTAAAAAAAGAAGAGGAAATATTAAATAGAAAAAAAATTAATTTCATAATTAAGAAAGTCAATGACATAATCGATGACAGGTGCTGCATGTTTAAAACATCCAGGGCATTTTACCAAAGGCTTTACACACTTTGTCTCATTTATTTCCCACAGATTCCTGAGGTAGATTCTATTAGTAGCTGTTTATAGTCCTAGTGATCTATTAGGTGACATTAGGGGACAGCAGTGAATATTAGGTCTGGCATACATTTCCTTAAATGTAATGGCTAAGATATTAGCTTATGTCTCTGACTTCAGTGCTTAGATAAGGACTGGGAGTCTATACCGCCTGCAAAAATTGGTTGAACACTATTAGAGGCAAAGTGATGGGCAGATGCATGGACTCTTGAGTTAGACTCCTCACAGTTAAAGTCCAGCTCTATCACTTTTCCACGCATACGGTCTTAGGCAAATTGCTTAGCCTCTGAGCATCTTACTTTGTTCTTCTATGAAATCTATTAAGTGTACCTACCCCCCATGTTCATTGTGAGGACAAAGGAATGAATAAACTTGAAATTCTGAAAATAGTGCCTGGCACCTGAGAAGAGTTAGCTGTTATTATTTGCTAAGTGCAGTATAAGTGTCGTGCTAAAGGGGACAAGAAGAAAAGTGACAAAGGGTAGAATAAGTGCTATATTGGGTTATGTATCACTGTGGAGGGAAAATTTTTTTTTTTTTTTTTTTTATTCATGATAGTCACAGAGAGAGAGAGAGAGGCAGAGACACAGGCAGAGGGAGAAGCAGGCTCCATGCACCGGGAGCCCGACGTGGGATTCGATCCCGGGTCTCCAGGATCGCGCCCTGGGCCAAAGGCAGGCGCCAAACCGCTGCGCCACCCAGGGATCCCCTGTGGAGGGAAAATTTAAAAAGAAGCAAAGACGGTAAGTACCAGTACATAAATTGTGGTGTCGGGAACTGCAAGATGCTCAAAGAGTGTGAGACCTGAGCAGTATGGAGGCCAGAGCCTGCCTAGAGGAGCATCGACCTTACCCTGCAGGCAAAGGACAGGGGGACGGGCTGTGTGCAAAACTTTGAGAACAGAGCATCAGCTTTGTGTGTTAAGCAGATCAAGTGGGTAATCAGTTGGAGGAGAGCTTGAAGGAGCTTAAGAGTAGACTAAGCAGAGGGCAGTGGGAAGGCTTCTGTGTGCCGGGTAGATAATTCCAGAAGAGAAGGATTACATTTGAGGTGGGAACAAATGCAAATGAAGATTGATGGGGTACACAAAATAAGGGGGAACCCCGAGTGCCACAATAATGTATTTTCACTTTACTTTGTAACTTCTTGGGCCAGAGAGCATGCAATCATGTTCCCGACATTAATGGTGCTGCTTTGTAAAGTGCATGATAATCTCCAGGTTAGTGGTAACAGAAACTCTCTCCTATTTATAATTTTCACCTTCACCAAAAAATACCCAGTCATGTCACTAAGTGTGCTTCTCCCTACTATTTCCTTCAGGAACTTATCTGAATACACGTTGTGTGCTTCTCTCATCAGAGGTTGTCAGAACCAGCAATACGTTAATGATCATTTTATGGCAAAGTTTTATTGCTAAGAAAAAGGGCAGCAGATTATTTTTCCTTCATATGGTTTCAGAAGATTCATTTCTCATTTCCATAGCCACTGAGAGGGGCATTCAGTCTAAGATGGGGTGACATTTTCATTGACTAAATGCTTAGTACGCTTGGGGCACCGTACAAACTCAGAATGATTTGCTATTTGTTGTTGGCAATAGAATTTTAAGTTATGTATTTATGACCGGGATTGTGTGGAGTTCTAAAATAGACACCGAATGCTTAATATAAATGTAAATTTAATAAGTTTGAAATGCATTTTTTTGAGACACTACAACTTTTGCGTTGCGCTAGATGAGATGGGGGGCATGGGAACATAAGGATTAAGGTGGGTTCTGTTAATATTTACTCAGAGAGTTGTTGCAGTTGATTTATCAATTGTTTAATAAGCGGTATAGGATCTCATTGCAGAGAACTTCCTTGTGAATATGCCAATTAAAAAAATTAATAACGTGACATCAGCTCCACACGATGTAAAACAGAAGTAGGCAGGCTACTATAGTTCACAGAATAGCTGACAGTTAATTCCTATAGCAGAATAGAGAGATTCTCGGGGATGAGAAATTTCTTTCCCTTGACAGGTCTGAGAATGTTGAAAACGGAAGTATACCGACCATGATAACAATCTTCAAACAGAAATCTAGGGAGGCAGAAAGAAAAAGATATTAGGAAGTGCTTTGAATTCTTAAAATACTATTTTTTACGGATTCATAGTAGTACAATTTGCCTCAATAAATATGAATAATAGTAGCTATAATAACTTAATAATTAGCTGATTCTCACATTAATCTATTTTTATGTGTGTTTAAAAAGCAGTTTGTAAAAAAAAAAAAAAAAAGAAGTAATTTTTTTCCCTCTTGCTATCCAGTGGAATAAAAATGACCACCAAGAGGGTCTTCCCACAAGGTATGGCCTTCAGCTACAAATAGAATTTATCTAAGGAATCAGAATTTCATTTGAACACTTTTGCTTGCCTGAGGGCTTAACAAGTCACTAGTTAGTTCTTGTGGCAATCTTTCTGCTTTGAATAACTCCAACTAATCTAAAAATACCGAGTAATATTATCAATGAAAACGCAAATTTGCCTCACCTTATGGCTTAAAAAAACACCCACAGATCAGGAATTTTAAATTAGGAACACATGGAGGGATACATAGAGGAATTTTGTAAATAAGAGGGGCCTGGACTCTGAGGTCTCTAGTTAATCAGAAATTGATTCTTCAAAGGGAGCAACTGGGAAAAGTGTATTCCTTCCCACCCCTGATGCCTTAATTCAGTAGCAATCATGGGTAGGAAAGGAGGAATGGTAATTCATTCCCTTTGTCCTCAAAGACAAGGAGATGGATTCTCTAAATGACTGCCCACAGATGGTCCAGGACAAGGCGTTAGCTGGATGACTAACTTTGGCCAGGATAAGCAGGATGCTCACGCTAGCCCACGCTCTGGGTGGCCTTCCACCCCAAGGCTAGCTTCCGCTCCTTCAAGTGACCGGTATTCACTCTGGCTCAAATATATTTACCTTAGACTGTCCTAGAAAGATAACTGTCTAGTGTCAGTGTTCTCAAATTCATGGGAAAATTCATCTCCATACCCATCCTATACCTCAAGTGAAACATAGGGGAAGACAGGGGCGCCTGGGTGGCTCAGTTGGTTAAGCATCTGCCTTCGGCTCAAGTCATGATCTTGGGATCCTGGGATCCAGCCCTGAGTTGGGCTCCCTGCTCAGTGAGGGAGTCTGCTTCTCCCTCTGCCTCCTCCCCATCTCTGCCCCCTGCTCCTGCTCTCTCTCATTCCCTTAAAAAAAAAAAAAAAAAAAAAAAATCTTTAAACAACAACATAGGGGAAGGCAGCCATTGTGGAGAAAATGTAGAGGAGAAACATAGGAAAGCTTCGAATAAGAATGTTTTTGCCCCAAATCCAGGGCCTAAATGTGTCAAAAGCCCAGGAGCAGAACTGGAAGACCTGGACCAAACAGGAACTGTATCTGCCATTGACAGTGTCACTCTTGGAAAACTAGTCATCCTCTTGGAGCTTCAGTTTCTTTGCAATAAAATGGGATAACTCTGACCTTCCTCAAAGGGTTGGTGGGAAGATTAAATGAGAAAATAGATTTTAAGGTGTCAAACAGTTCCTGGGACGTGAATAATTCTCTCCTTGTTTTATTTTCTTTGGTTGGCTTTGGTTTAACTATGAATCTTTCGAGCTGTCCGTACGATGGGAACATGCTTTTTACCCTTCGTGGAGGACGAGCGAAAGAAGATTCAGATGATGAGAAACGAGAGAAGGTGGTATCAGGGGGGCTAAGGAGAATGTCAAAGTAAATTGTGCTGATAAAAATAAAATCTGGGAATATAAAATGAAGCCTTACAATGTTGCAAGGTTTTAGGATAGAAGAGGGCAAGCACTTTTCTAACTGTAATACAGATCATAAAGAGCAAATAGCGATAATCATAAAAGAAAAGAGTAAGAATATCTCTTGAATTGTCTTGAATCTTAAAAAACAATTCAGGGGGCATTCGGGTGGCTCAGTGGTTGAGCGTCTGCCTTTGGCTCAGGTCCTGGGATCGAGTCCCCCATCGGGCCCCCTGCAGGGAGCCTGCCTCTCCCTCTGCCTGTGTCTCCGCCTCTCTCTGTGTGTCTCACGAATAAATAAATAAAATCCTAAAAGTAATCAAATAAAAGCAATTCAGGGTACTTTTAATATTAGATTAGTTAAGCCACATTTTCCTTTCTGCTGACCACTGAAACTTTTAAACTGTTCCGTCAACTAGTGTATTGAAGCTCTCCACCTCTTTTGCAAAGTCTTGTGGTCAAGGAAAGGTCTGCATTCGAAACAATGATCACAAAGTGAAAGGATCCTTCTCCCATGACCTTTGAAATAAGAGGGTCACTATCTGAGAAAGGAGGATCTGTAACTGTGTCATGACCTCTTAACTATGATTTGTCACAATGTGGACAGCAGCCTTCATATCCTGTGCATGATTTCAAGACAGGGAAAAATGACATCTTATCGACTGGAGGATATGACCAGACATAGCGTTTGGTTGCTGCTCCCATTTTAGGGGATGCCCCTTGCTTTCAGGATGGTTTCACATTCTACCAGCGTGACTCTACAGAGCAGCAGGAGACTGGCCATTTATTCTTGGCTAATTACCAATATTATTTCCTCATTATTTCAAACTCACTTATATATGACCACTAGTTTTCCTTGCCTTGGAACCACACTTTGCATCTCTGGATGTTATTATCATTATAAGAAACAAATATTACAAACTAAAATGTCGATATCTACACATAATTTACTTCGATTTCTTGAATTCAGTAAAACTCCTGATACTTACATTAGTTAGTGATTTCCAGACTCTTCTTTCGGCCCCTCTGTATATCAGTACAACGTGGCTTTTCAAACTATGGTAATAACGGATTATAGAGGACTACCTTGACTGGGCAAGTTTTGGGAGAAGAACCCTTTTTATCATGTCTAGCCAGCCACCAAGACATCTTTAGGTTGAGGCTAAGAAACAGTTGTCTTGTCACAGAAGCACAATTCAGTTGAACAAGTTTTGCGATCACTACCTCTCATAGCTGGGAGAACCAAAGAGTTCTAAAATGGTAAGAGGATTGAAACAGAATCCAGTGTAAATTCATCAAAGAAAAGGGACAGAGAGGATTTCCAGATCAAGGTTGTACCGTTTGGTCATGGCAAAGCCAGACCAAGTCCTTGGTGTCGCATCTTCCAGTGAAACGATCTTTTGTTGTGGTGGTTCAAAGGTTCCCAGGGCTCGCCTTTCTTTGGGGCTGCTTCTGGCTACTTGCTCCCTCTGAATTCCGAGTCAGACAAGCACTTCTGAGATTTTGAAAAAAATCTTTGCACGCTCGATCGTGATTTCAAAAAGGAAACAGCAGCTTTACTTCAATGGGAAAAGCCCCAGAGGGTCACCTAAAGGCCAGTTCTTGTCACCCATTTCCTGTGGCCACACACCTCTAACTTCCCACCTCCCAATTCCCTTCCCCAGAAAAGTCAAAATTAAAAAGAGTGGGGCCTTAGCACGACCCTGTTCCATCTGCCACAGCGAGTAAGTCTTTCTGAGTTTAACAATTGTTATACTGGGAGGTAAAGGGTGACTGTTCTAAAAGACTGGGATTTAATAAAAGGTGTGCTTATGATTTTTTTTTAGGCTGGAAAACCAGAGTACTACTATATCCTGGATCTCTAGAGATAGCAAGAGCTATCTCTACCTAAGATGGGTAGTTGGAGAAAGTGGAGAGAGAAAGAGGATGACTGTAAGTGAGACTACTTTATTATTATTATTTTTTCCAGAACAATCTTTATGTCTGTGGTGATCTGTGGCCAGTTACTCTCTTACTAATGCTACCTACCTCCAGCCCCTGGTCTCAGTTAAATGTATACGTAAGTGTCGCTTGTGAGCCATTCTGGAAACTTGGTGGGCATTTAGGTAGATCAGAGATTCCTGAACTTCGGAAACTCGTGCTCAGTTATCTGCCACGAACATGCTGAAAATTCAAGTTCTGGGAAAAGGTGTAAAATAATGTTGTACCTATATCTCTGTGTACATGAGTGTCTGTGTGTGAGTGTGTGTTAGGATTGACTCAGAAGACGAGAGAGCAAGAAAACTTGTGACAACTGATGTTCTTTTTTTAAAAATTTTATTTATTTTTTATTTTTTATTTTTTTGACAACTGATGTTCTGAGGCAAAAATACATCCCCATGGTTCTGTCCTCCTGGGTGTTACGTGACTAGCCAAACGGGCAATTTGCTTTAAATCTTACTCCACTTAAACAAAATGAATAGCGACACCCCCTCCCCCCCCCGCAATGATCACTGTTATTAACCAAGTACCTTCTACTGTGTTCTTCAACAGGAATTTGTAGGTACCACCGTTTCTGCGTTCAGCCTGAATGGGCACTCCTTCCTAAGGTTAAACAAAACACGAAAACCACAAAGAATGTTTGCAATTATTTTCTCTTGGTTGGCGGAACAGATGCCTTTCCTTAAGGAAAACGCCTTAGGCCAAAACAAAGCCATATTCATTCAAAATATATTGTTTAGTAATTGTGCAGAGTCTGGATTACATAAAATTTACTTGCAGTGCAAGGGTCCCCACTTTTTCTAGGAAAGGTTTATACCCAAAATGGAGCAGGAAGACAGGCAGAGGATAAAGCGTTAAAAGAATCGACGATGCCAAGGGCAAGTGCAGTTCAAGAAACGGCAATGCAAGTGCACTGAAAGGAAACCAGGCAATGCGACCGTGATTTTGTCTAGGGGTCACGCAGGAGCACCTGGCTGGCTTTATTTATAAGGTGATTGTCAAATCAATCTGTGGAATATGGATGAGGTGAAACGCAGAGGTAGGGTATTATTCTAGATCATCTGTAACTTTTCAAATACAACCCTCATGCTGAAATTCCAGGGAGAATGTAAGGGACTCCAATAAAAAAACCTGTCAGTCACTGCAGAGTGTTTATTTATTATCCCCCTGAGCCAGGCACTGTTCTAGCCAATATGAAATGATACAAAATAAAGAGTAGTCATCACCCTTATAATCTCATGAGAGCAAATGGATTAGGTCTGCAGACACACACACACACACACACACACACACACACACACACCCTCTATGTGGGTGGTCAAGAAATGTCAACTCTAGGGACGTTTAACAGCCTCATTTAGAAAAGTCCTGATTAGAAAACCCAACTTACAAAATGAGAAAAACCGGGGAGTAGTTTTATTGCAAATAGATTCAAACACGCTCATAAAGCATGTCTTTTACATAACAAGCCTCCTTACGTTATTAAAATTGGGAACACTGCCCCTCTCCCTTGCAGATCCCCCAAAACATTTCTGGAACCTATTTATTGTGCAAATATGGATTCACACTGGTGTTGAGGAGTTGCCAAAGGGCATAGAATAACAAGCCTCTGTCCGCTAACCTGTAAATTCTCTGAAGTCCAGGAGTGGGCCTCGTTCCACCGCCTTGCTCCCTTGCACTGTGAAGATGGAAGTGGCAGAGGGGTAAGAAGGAAGGAACAGGGTAGGTGAGTAAAGACGGACTGTGCTTATTAGAACTTTTGCGAGGCAAACAAGAAAAGGGCCCAGGACCCAGGAGAGGTCCAGATGGCCGGTGTCAGTGGGGGTCCCGACACAGGAGAGGGCCGGGCCTTTTCTGCAGGACTCAGAGGAGTCCGTGCCTTTCCCCAGGGCCCCTGGGCAGCTCCCAGCAGAGGGGAGGGCCACGCGAGGCCGGCACCGGGCAGCCCGGGGGGGGGTGGGGCGGGGGGCACTCGCGACTCCAGCGGGACCTCGGCCCGTGCCCCGAGGCTGCCGCTTCCTCCGCACCCCCGGGGAGCACCGTGACGGCTCCGACTGTTCGCGCGTCGGGCGCTGCTTCTGCTTTGCTGGCCGGGGACCTGCCTGCTGTCGCTGTAACGCAGCCCGAGGACGAGGCGCAAGCCCGGCGAGCACCGAAGCGTCTGCGCCCCCCTCCCGGCGCCCCGGCCCCAGGGCGCAGCCCCAGGCGGCGGGAGCTCCCCGGGCCGCGCGCCCCGAGCCCCGAGCCCCGAGCCCCGAGCCCGGCCCAGCCGGGCGGGGGGTGGGGGCGGGGGCGGGGGCTTTACTTTTGTTTTCCGCATCCCGCCTCGGGGAGCTGGAGGGCTGACCCAGGGCAACTCTCTCGTTCCTTCGGCGCAGAGGCTCCGGCCAAGCCTTCGGGAACGGGGATCCCCTCGGAAAGTGACGACAGTCCCGACCCCGGGGAGGGGGTGGGGTGGGGGGCGGGGAGGGGGCGCTGCGGGAGCTCCGGGGCCCTCGGCCGGGCCCGGGCCGCACCCTCCGCCGCCCGCCCCGCTCGCCCTCCGGGGCCCGGGCCGCCCGCGCTCGGGGTCCCGCCGCGCCCCCCCGCCCCCCGCCCGGCCGCACCTGCTGAACCGCGGGGCTGCCCCGCCCGCAGGCGCCGACCCCCGCCCCCCCGCCCGCCGGAGCCGCCCCCCGCCCGCCGCGCCCCGCCCCGCCCCGCCCCGCGCGCTCCGCCCGGCCCGGCCCGGCCCCCGCCCCCGCCCCCGCCCCTCCTCGGCCGCCGCGGCGGGGGGAAGGTGGACGAGGGGAGGGGACGCGCCGCAGCCCGGGGCCGCCGGGCCTCCCGCCGTCGCTGCCCCGCGCCCAGACGCCGCGCCGGCCCCGGGGTTTGCGCGGACCCGCGGCGCGGGGGGAGGGCCCGGCCGGAGCCCGCGGGACCCGACGCGGCCCGACCAGGTGACCCGGCGGGCGGAGGGCTGCAGCCAGGTGCCGCGATCCGCGCCGCCGCGCCCGGGGCCCGCGCCCGGAGCCCCCGCCCGGAGCCCCCCGCCGCCCCGGGCCCGCGCCCGCGCTGCGCCCCGGGGCCCGCCGCGCCGCCCGCGCCCGTTTCTTCCCCTCCCCCTCGGGGTGGGGGTGGGGGTGGGGGTGGGGTGGGGCGGGGGACAGGGGCGCCCGCGGAGCGCATCTATTGGCAGCGGCGTCATTGATCCGAAACCGCTCGCCGCCTGCCCGGCCCGGAGCCCGGCTCCGCGCGACCCCGAGCCCCGGCGCCCCGGCCTGTGCCTGCCCCGGAGTGACAGGTGCTCCCGGCAGACTTGCCGGCGACTCCCCGCCGCTCCGCCGGCCGCCCCGCATCCCCACCCCGCCCCCCGTCCTCCCTCGCCTCCCCCACCCCACCCCCACCCACCCCACCCCCACCCCACCCCCACCCCCACCCCCACCCCCACCACTCCGGCACGGCTCGGGATTTGTTTAAACCTTGGGAAACTGGTTCAGGTCCAGGTTTTGCTTTGATCCTTTTCAAAAACTGGAGACGCAGAAGAGGGCTCTAGGAAAAAGTCCTGGACGGGATGATGTGGAAAGGAGCCTGCGGTTCCCCGCGGCCAGAGCAGGCTCGGCGCTCCCCCCGCGGCGCAGCCTTCCCCTGGCGGTGGTGAGAGGGACTCCGGAGTCGCCGCTTCCCCAGGGCCCGCCGCGCGCGAGCTCTCGCCCCGCTCGGCCAAATGCTCCTGCTCGGGCTTCTCCTGCTGACATCCGCCCTGGCCGGCCCCAGACTCGGGACTCGGGCTGAGTCCAGCCTGAGCAGCAAACTGCAGCACTCGAGCGACAAGGAGCAGAACGGTGAGTCGGGCCCCGCGCCCCCGCTCGCTCCTGGTGCCCGCGGGGCGCGCGCCTGTGCGTGTGTGTCCCGCGGGCCCCGCGCGCCGCTGTGCGATGGGACCGGCCGCGCCGCCCGCCTCGGCGGGGGCTCCGGGGGCGGCGGGCGGCCCGCGGCCTCGGGGGCTGCCACCGGGCGGGACCGGGCGGCGGGGGGGGCACGGCCGGCCGCGGCGGGGAGGGCGCCCCGGGCGCGACCGCGGGCGCCGGGGCCGACGCGCTCGGCTGAACCTTCGGCTGCGGAGTTGGGAGTTCAAGACCTGCCCCAACCCCGAACCCTAAATGAATGAGCCTCGGCACGTTGCACTTCACTCCGATTCTCTCTCTCTCTCTCTCTTTTTTTTCTTTTTCCCGTGGGGAGGGGAAAAGGGGGTGTTTGAGGGGATGCATCAGCCGCGTTCACTGAAGCGCTCACCCTGGAAAAGGCATCAATTCATCAGTAAGTAGGTAGGAAATAACAGAGGTCAGGAGGCCGCGTGGACCTTTTCAAGGGGAGTTAAGAAATGGATCTCTCTTGCGCGCTCTCTCTCTCTCTCTCCCCCTTCCTCCCCCCCCCCCCCAAATGTGCCTTTGTGCTCCCAAAGCCCTTACCTTTCTGGTGTGTGTTTTTATATGTGTTGGTGAATGACTGCTATGTTGTGTGTGCTGGAAACGACTTAATCCTGCATAGGAAATGAGAATTACTTTCAGCTTTCAAGTGTACCTGAAATGTTTAGAAAACTCTCAGATGCGAGTTCCCCTGGGCTGGGATTGCACAGAGCTGGAGAAAGGCTCCTTTCATAAAGCCAGGGCAGCTTCAGGGTGTGTAATTTGCTTAGCCTCTGAACCCCATATGATTTACATCATTCAATTTCTAAACTCTTTTTCTCTTGATCTACCATTATGAAGTCATTTTCGAGAATACTTTGTAAATAGAAATTTTATACTGCACATGAAACCACAATGTTAATGTAGGCTGTCTAAAATTAGAATATTAAATGCCCTGTTTACAAGTGGTGCTCTTAATGTTACTTGAAAAGCGATGTGCATGGGTTTTTTTTTTTTTTTTTTTTTTTGACTGCTTTGTGTGCCATCTACTCAGAATGCAAGAATGCTGTCACTTTATTAGCCAGGGGGAACTGAACACGAGCAGCATACCTAGAAAATCAGAATGGTGTGTGCTGCGGCTTCAAGTCACAGCAACTTTTCCCTTTATGTATTGGGGCCGTGTTGTTAAAGCTTCCACTTTGAATGCGAGCTCTCTGTTCGTCCCGAAGAAAGCGCAGAAAGTTGTAAAGCGCAAGGATAGATTAAATAAGGATTCCCGGAACTTTTGTGGCCGTGATTTGGACGTGTTGTATGTGCAGCAGATACACGTGATCACGTTTATCGGCCAGTATTCATGTAGTCAGTCGCTCCTTACAACTTGCTAATGTGATGGCACATGGCACCTGCAGGCTGCTTGAGCTGCTGATCAAAGGGCAGCCTAGGGATCTATCTCTAATCACAGGAGCTGCAGAGGACTGGGGGAGAGTGATCAAAGGAGCCCCAGCACCAGCTGTACCCTGGCAGGAAACAGAGCAGACCAACCTTTGTTCTTTTTCACGTAAAATAAATGTCCAGCTCAAAATGCTGCTTCTTCCTAGACAGGCTTCTCCAAAATGACGATGCACAATATTCGTGGCCGCACACTTCTCTGTTGTATCGTTCCCGTGCCATTATCATTTCTAACTTCTGCGCTGTTTTATCAAGCCTGTCCTGGCTTCTGTCACTTTTCCCGAAACCATTTGCGACTTGTGCCTCTGGTTGTCATACTTTCTTGTGATCCACCAACCATCATCACTTTGTAATGGGCCCCCGAGAGCTCTCACCGGGTCATTGGCCACTTTACTGAGGAGGTGCACACCCTCCGGAGAGGTGAGTTCATTAAGCCAGGCCACACACACTCTGTTACCATCGGAGGCTGGGCCATTTCCATTCCTAAGTTGCCTGATGCTAAAAATAGCCTGGCTGTTTCCTAATCTGTGGGTAGAGGATTGGGCTATGTTTAGCTCTTGGGAGGGTTGGCAGCAGGAAGTAACTGGAGGTAGAGAACTACTCACCTTGTAGTTTTTAGCCTCTGGAGAAGTGGGACTATCCAGCACCAGGGGGCAATATAGAGCTATTTTCCTGCACATGCTCAGGTTGATTTTTCTGCTTCAGGTTTCCAAGATTTGAGGATAACAGGTAGGTCCCAAGAAGATCCTGGAACTTCTTTATCTTCTTTTTTTTTTTTGGGGGGGGGGTGGGTGAGTTCGAATTTTTCATTCCCTTATGTGGGATGTTTTTGCCCTTGTAATGAGTTCTGATTGATTTTTGATTGCACTCATGGTATTCTCAGTTTTGAAGATTGCCCAATTCTGGAAGTACAAACCCTTCTGGAGATGCCACACAGAAACGTCATTGGCCCAATATGCGCATTGCATCGTTTAATGAAAGGTCTTCGAAGTGCCAAATGTCCAACTTGATCTGTTTATTGTGACTACTGGAAGTCATTCTGGATTTCAAAGACCTCTCCCCAGTGATACTGTCTTTTCCCTAGTAGTCTAAGTCCTCAGCTATTGAGGCAGTCGGATCCCAGGACTGCCTCATTTCCTTACTAACTTGGTGTCCCAAGAGGAGCTGAGCTATGAATGCATGGAAGTTGATGCCTATAGCCAATGCTAGATATTTGGATTTTGGTTGGATCGTGGGAAGGTGCTTCCAAATTCATCTTGAGGGATCAGTGTCATTTATCCTGTTGTTATTCATTATGTGGTTTTGGGCCTAATACTCTTTTGCAATTCTTGCCGCTTTGCTGTGAGAATAGCTTTATCCTCCAATATTACGTTACCTATGTGTCCTTAGTTCTTAACCTGAGGTCTAACCCCGAAGTCTCACATGTAAACCAAGGGTCTCCAGGTGTAACTTAAAGATGGAGATAAAAGATTAGCACACTGACTCATGTAGGGTTCCTGGCCTATACCTCCTGTATGACCATGGGAAAAATGGCTAGTATCTGCGTGCACGCCCTTAGAGGATACCGCCTGCCATAAGACCGGTAGGTTCTGGGATGGAGAAGGAATCATACGCATCACAAAACCAAAAGAAGCAAAGCTTGCTTTATCGATTGCGTATAGCCCATATAGACACCACTCACAAAGTTGCTGATGGAGTTAGGCCTCATCCACACTGTATCATTGGTAAGTGATTTTAATTTATCCATAGAGCCGAAATGTGCTTACTGTTCTCATTTTTCTTTAACCATCTTGAGTGCAGACTTGGAATATTTCCCTATTACTTAGGGCTATCCTAATGAACATCATTTACCGTATGTGCTCTTTGACTCAAGAACTTTTGTGGCCTGTAGGGCCATTTACCTTGGGGACAAATGATCCTCTAGGAATGCCTTTCTGAATACACGTATCTTGTGTTTGTGGCTACGCTGTCTGTCTTTTCTTCTGGGGCCAGCTTGCTCCTCCTCCTGCCATGTGCCTATGCCTAACAAGCCTCTCCCCCTACCCTTTCTAGGGCATGGCTTCAAGGCTCTATTTTACTGAGAATAGATAATCACAATCCTTCAAATGGTGGCCAAGAATAAATAGGATCTTATCCAGCGCTAAAGGGACTTCCGACGAGTTAGTCTATAAGTTGTAGTGCGTGACCTTTGTGATATTTATTTTGTTTAGGGGATTTTTTTTTTAAAGAACTTCCTCCTTGTTCTCTGCTCGGTTTCAAACTGTTGAGGAAATTGAAGAAGTAAAGTGCCATTATGTAATGATGAACATTGTCTTTCACAGTGACAAAAAAGCCCCATTCTGTGTTTTGGTAACATTTCCCTCCTACCAAGTGTTATCTTTTACAGTTAACCTGATGTATTTTATATTCACCTTGAAAAGATGATGATCAGGTCTGTAGGAAGCTTTAGGGACTAGCACGTTATGTGTTAAAAAGTTTTAAACAGAGGCCAGGATCTGACACTAAGGGTTCCCCAGTGGTGGCACTGGTGGCACTTTGTAGACTTCTATCTCAGGCACCAACATCTTAGCTTTATCTATTCTTATTTCATCCCTCCTGACACTTATTTTTTACAGATCTTCTTTATATTCTCTTCTGCTTCATGTTTTTTTTTCAGCTTTTATAGTGCTAAAATTCTGTTTCATCTACAAACTTACACAGTTTTCGTGGAAACAGAATTCTAATCATAATGCGATGTGTTAAGTCAATAAAAACAGAATCAATGCATTCATAACGTCCATACTGCCCCCCCACCAAAAGTTCCCAAAATTGCTAAAATTTTCCCCATGGGTTTTTATTTGTGTTAACCAAAATGATAGAAGTCGTAAAAGTCCTTTTATCTACTCCATCTAGGTTCGATGCTTCTGGTTGTTTTATTTGGAAGTACCATACGTAGCCAGAGTGTCTCTATATAATGCTGTGTGATTTCTATGTGACTTATTTATTAAACAGTCTCTCTGTGTTATTTTTCTCTACCACTGCCTCTATGATTTTTTTTGTTTTTCTGAATCTCTCTTATTTCCTGAGGACACCTCTAATGGTTGATTTTCAGTTGGTATGTACCAGTACTACCATACAGATTGTTAAAATACTGAAATATTCCTAATGGGTTGGGAAGGAGCCAGTGCTACCCTTTTAGGACAAACTGACCATCATCTATGAATCAGAAACTACACAGTTAATGCTTGATAGGACATCCAGGATACTACTCAGGATACTACTCAGGACGTCCGGGATACTACTCAGGATACTACTCAGGACGTCCAGGATACTACTTCAGCTCTGCTGGCCTCCTTCCTGGTTGATCCACATGCCTGCCATATTCGTTGGTCACCATCTTCACACCTTTAGCCACTGACAATTTCAGTTATACTGAGGTCCAGCTCTTCTCTTTTCTCCTCCCTGCTTGGCAGCTGAGGCCAAGCTGAGGCTTAAAGGACATGGAGTAAGGAAAGGATGTAGCCTTTTTTAAAGCCTCCTTTTCGCAGCTTCTTTTGTTCTATCTTGTCAAGGTTGGGGCCTGGGAAGTGTGATGAAGCAGGGGGGCGCGACTCACATGGCCTGGGATTGCAAGCCTTGATCGGTTGTTCTTGTTTCTGTGGGCAACACTCATGCATGGGCAGCAGCTTACTGTCATCTAAATTAAATGGATCATCTTCCCATAGGTCTCCTTTTCTGACCCCTTGATCTGAGTTAGCCAGCCCTCACTATCACATCAAAGTTAATTAACTGCGTAGTACTTATTATCACTCTTTGCTATTCTTCTTGTTATTAATCAATTAATTGTAAATCTACCCCACTCACCATTCCCAGAGTATATAAATTCCCTGAGAG
The DNA here is from genome assembly GCF_048164855.1 of Canis lupus baileyi. Taxonomy (NCBI): domain Eukaryota; kingdom Metazoa; phylum Chordata; class Mammalia; order Carnivora; family Canidae; genus Canis; species Canis lupus. The sequence goes on along the minus strand of NC_132850.1, from coordinate 55,659,957 downwards.
TGTGGACCTTGTCCATCTTGCTGTCTGTGGGAGCGTGAGCCCCTGGAACGGGATTGTACATAGTATGTGCTCAATAAATATTTGTTGGATGATTCTGGATGTCGGGCCTTATTAGAATAAGACTATGGTGTTGACTACAATAGTAGAGCCATCCTTGAGGATGTATTTTTTGGTCTTGGAACTTCTACACTGTTGGACATTTTTCATAGGAAGGTTAAACTGGTTTATTTATTGGTTGTGATGTGTTATGCTAATCAGAGTACTACCTTACAATCTTGGATAATATGCCATGCTATCAGGTGAGCCTGTAACCAAGTAAGTGGGTATGTTTCCTAGAACGGGTGCTGGTCACTTTCTTAAAAGTGCCATTGCTAAAAAAAAAAAAAAAAAAAAAAAAAAAAAAGTGCCATTGCTGTACATACATACCTCTGTGTTTTCTCAAGATGAGGTGCTGTGCGATATGAACCAAGGATCTGAAGAATGGTAGATTTTAGGTGGCTGAGATGCCTCCAAAAGCAGTGTGCCTTCTATCTTATGCTTGTGGCTCACAGTTGCATAGGCTAGACATTAGCAATAAATACGGTGCGTGAAATGGTAGGACTAGAAGGATCCCGGGAGCCTTGTCCTCACCAATGTGCAAAGTGAGACCTGGAGAGCTGAAGTGACTCTGTCTAGGTCACCGTTTAGTGCAAAACTATGAAACCACCAATGTGGTCATGTGGGTCATGTGTCTTCCCTTATGTAAAGAACCAACGGGCAGATGGAATTCTAGTTGTAACATTCTGATGCTTCGTATAAAAGCCATTCTTTATTATTTCTGGGGGTTGCATGCTTTGTGGGTTGTAAAGGGAGACGGGACACCCTTGATCCTGAAACACACTTATAAGAACATTAGGGAAACCAATCTCAAAATAATCACATTAATTAAATATAACAGATAATCTGACTGATACATATATATTATAATATATATATTATAGTATATCTATTGGGATAGAAATTGAAGAGTTTGGGAAATAACTTGAAATACTACCTTTTGAATTGTTACTATTACATGCCAAGACTTTATTTTAAGAAGGTATACTAGGTCCATAGATAGATGATGTTTACTCTAATAGTTTGGTTTATTAACTGATGATGATGAAGAGGATGGTTGACATTGGAATGCTTGGGTCCACAAGGGAGGTTTCTTTTAAAACAATGATTTTGAACATTTCATTTCACTGGTAAAAGTATCATAGGAATGAGTAAATGAATGTGGCTAAGTGGGCTCCAGAAAGCACAATTCTGTTATTTTTTTGAATGTATATAATGAGTGACCTTATTTTTGTATACATTATAATATATAGGATATTTTATTCAGAGGTTCAAATTTCTCTTCAAAGTCAAGAACATCAGGAAGGAAATTCATAGCTGTGGACTTGAATGGCTTGCCTAAAATAGGATTAAATGACCAAAATTTTATCTGTGAAATTTCTAAATCTGAGAACAGAAGGAGCTATAAAGATTATATATAAACCGGAGTTCTACTAATTACGCTTATCATTAAAGTCATGTTACTAAGAGTGATTTTTTTTTTTTTGGTAGCATTAGCTCATTTTGTCTTTTACTTCAAGAGAATACATGTCAAATTGAGCTTAGCCAATTCTGTCTCTTACCTGACTTCACACTAGACTTCATATGCCATCTTCAAGCACTTATTTCCATTCTCCTGGTGACTGAACAGCCTCTTCCCTGGACATTTGACTTTTGTCTAAGCCAAGCCATCTTTGCCAGGCTGGCTTCACTAATTTTGCTTTCTTGTCAAACTATCTTCCTTCCTTCCTTCCTTCCTTCCTTCCTTCCTTCCTTCCTTCCTTCCTTCCTTCCTTCCTTCCTTTTTGTACTTGTTTTTTTTTTTTACCCTATTGGAAGGTAGTTGAGCCATTTCTCAATCAAATGAGGTATGTATTGGGTTGTTGGGTTGTTGCAGGGAGGAGGGCCTGTGTTTCTGAGGGAAACCAATATCCCTGACAGCAAGAAGTACATTGATGGTAAATGCAAGGATCTAGATTTGCCCTGCTGCTGCTTGCGATGTGTTCTGATAAGATGCCAGTGAGAGCTCTCAGGAGAGACACAGGAAGGGCAGTATTGGGATGCCTTCTTTGTGGGTGGGTAGACGGGCCTAAAGATCTCTCCGTGGGTCTCTGGTTTTGTAGTGCTTAATAATGACACCCTAGGAGTGCCTGTTAGTTGCCACACTTGTGCTCAATGTTTGCACACAGCTTATCTTTATAACCTCCCCATCAGGTATAAGGGAAAACACCAAGGCTTCACTAGCTAAGTAGCTTAGCCAAGGTCTCAGAGCTGGTAAATGTTTGGACCTCGGTCAGACTCCAAGCCAGGACTCAGAGTCACATGCTTCTTCCTTCATGAGTTAAGTGGTCTAATGTTTTATTAGAACATTGTTTTTATTCAGCAAATATTTATACGCATCTGCTCTTGGCTAAGCTCTGCACTAGGTGCTGGATGCACAAGGAATAAGATGCAGTGCTGCCCTTGAGAAGCTCCATCCGAGAACGATGACAGATCCTCCTTTTAATCTCATGGGCTGCTAGTGCTGTGCTCAAAGTGCTCTGGGAACGTGGAGTGCCTTCTTTCGCTTCAAAAATCCTCTGTTGATTGACTAAGTGGTTGACTCTGCCTGGAAGAGAAGAGCAAGGAGAAAAGTTCTCACAGGGGAGGTGACATAGTTTGAAATGAGTCTGGGAGTGGAAAAGAGGGGAACGTTCTAGGCAGAGGGAACAGCCTGCACCAAAGAATAAGCACAGGCACGAAAGGGCATATCCTGTGGGAGACCAGAAGACTCTGGTGTTGAATATGAGCAGAGGCAAGAACATAGTGGAAAGGCCCTGATGCTGGTCACAGTGGCACTTAACAAACAGAACAAAAGAAAAGGTGGTCTGTGTGTTTCAGAGCTACTGAAAACCCTTTATTTTCAGTTATTTTCGAAGCAGACATGTAGTAGAAGAGGCCTGCTCTGGGGTGTGTCGTTGACTGCTTCTTGGTGCAGTTTTGTCCCAGTCGTTAGGGGTGTTTGGCGGTTCAGAATTGGCTCTAAGGGCAGGCTGGACAGCCTCAGTTACACTCAAAGAAGCTAAGCCTGCGTCCACGCTACTCTCCCTGGCCTTCTTTATGTAAACAAAGAGCTGTTTTCACACTTCATTCACAAAATGGATGGCATGCGGAATGAGGCTGGGTGAGGGATCAGGAGATTGTGGTGAAAGAGAGGCAGCTCCCAGCACGCTGAATTAGTGTAAGGAAGCTATTACGTTGCAAGAGGTGAAGAAAACAGCCTTAACACTTTTAAGGGAAAGGCTTTCAAATTTTGTGGAAAATTAATTCCTGTGAGGCTACGTTGAGTGACTGCATCATTTCTCTGGTGAGGCTCATTCTGGTCCCTTATAGACAGAGCTAGGAATATTTTGTGGTATTTAAGGACTCGAGAAGAAGGAGTTTCCTTCGTGAATGTGCTTCCTAGATACCATGGCATTTTTTTTTTTTTGAAGCTATGCTGTTTGCATTCTAGGAAAGCCTTGTTTGTGAGTGGGTACTATTTTAGGCTTTTCAATGTTTGCAAGATGGAGATAGGCTTCTGTGCTTAAATATGCCCAGCTGGCCATTGCACCTGCCTTTTGAGTCACTCCAGAGATCAGAAACCATTAACAACAGAAGTTGGACTTACGTGGTACTTATCTCATGTTGTTTCTGGCAGTTATTTTTGCTGGGTATTTATAAGGACATCTGTCTTTTAAAGAGTCGTATTACTTATCCCTTTTTTTTTTTTTTTTTTTTTTTTTACCACTAAGGAATAAATCACAGCTTGTTTCCCATACTGCCACACACATTCATAGTCTGAGGTGATTGGAAATGCAAATTCAGAGTCGTTAAAGCATTATAATTTCTTTTCCTGTGGCATCAGACGATATTTGAAATCAGTGTACTAGAAGGAACATTTGCTTAAAATGTGATTAAGATGCAAACAGATGAGAAGAAAGAAAGATTCAGTTCCTTACTGGAAATTTCTTACTGGGTTTGGAAATAAAGGGAACCTGCAGTATTCATTTCGGATTTATCATGCTTTAAACCAGAGACGTAACCAGTAGGGTGCACGTTGTTTAAGAACACAGGAAAACAGCTTCTGATGCTTTCAAATTACTCGATGGAAATCTATACTAAAGACTCCTTACTAGAATGAGATTTACCATCAGATTACTCATTCAAAGGACAGACCAAATTCAGCTGTATTTCTTGTAGTGGTTCTGGGATATGTAAATACTATAACAACAAGAAGAACAATTTGATAGTGGACGTATGAAAAGCATTGCTTTGCACATCCAGAGGCAGAGATGGGATGTGCCAGAGACAGATCTCCTCCACTGGAACTATGTTTATGTTGCAATGGTAATAAAATGGGTTCCCATTACAGAAGCAGCGATGTCTCTGAAGCCTTTTGTTCCTGACTTTACGTTTATTTATAAACAAAAGCGCACTCTATTTGTGGAGGTCTACATGAAAATGAATCGCCTCTACAAAACCGTGGACTAGACCTCATGGTGTTCTTATGGTTTCAGATGCAGCTTTACGTATATGGAGATACCTATGATGGGCTCAACTGTATCTTTACTTTGTGTTAGTCACTGCAGGCAAACTGTTTGGCTGTTTCTAGAAAAATCAATAGTCTAAAAATAGCAGGTGTTTCCCAGGCCAAAACCTGACTCAGATAGCAAGAGATGTTGACAGTCTAGATACCTTAACTGATAAATGCCAAACCTTGAAAAAGTAGTTTGCATCTGTTTTCTCGTGAGAGCATTAGCAGGCTTGGGGTTTATAAGCAAGAAGAAGAATGTAAAATAAGGAATCAAATGATCTCTATGTTTATTTTTCAGAGAAGCTTTTCTTTCACGGTATAAAATCTATCTTTAATCTGTGCTGATAACTTTTAATAGGCATCAGTTGGGTACCCCATTAAACTAACTGCTTTAAAATGGTTTCCTTTTAGAACCAGCATTTACATCCTAGGAAATCAATTAGAGCGTATGGATTTCACATTTCCCTTGCAATCTTCGTTTACAAGCATTTCTGAATGACCAGCCTACCATAGCAAAACACTCAGAGGTGCAAATCTTCTGGACAAAGTGCAAATGCCACATTTACTTGGAAAAATGGAAAAAAATAAGACTTATTTAATATATCTGCCGAACATTTAAAACTGCAGAAAGTACAGGAAATACTTTTGGTGTATGGGAATGTGTGGTGTTTCCAAACTACAAACATTGTTTTGAAAATTTCCCCGGTAGTGGTGAATTATATGAGACCACGTCCATCTGAGGAGAGCTTGTTTAACTGGCTTGTGGTTCTGGGGCTCATTCAAACACTCTTAAACAAAATAAAGGGAATGGATGTAATAACTTCTTTATGGAAAGGCCGTAAAAAGGTACAGGGCCATGTAAACAAATTGGGTCATTTACTAGATGTTTTAAGTGATAGATTTGTAATCCAAATTCAGGGGTGTGTATTAGGTTTTATAGGACCGTGACCATAGTCTACTCTAAAAATGAGATAACAAGCTTATTTGTTTGTTTGTTTGTGTGTTTGTTTTTCTTTAGTGCATGGAAACCCGCCGTTGCCATATTATACTATATTCTGAAAACATAAGATTTTGAGCACTTGTATTTATAAGTTTGTTCGACTTTGGAAAATAGTTAGAGACCCATGCGTGAAAAGTTGAATTGACCTGTTTTTTGGTAGCACTGGGTTCTGTTCAAGGAAAATAAGATGATTGAAATTGAAATTTTCCTTCTGGGCTCAGACATGTCTAAACTAATTGTAAAATAATTGTTCTGGCTTACAAGAGTAGACTCATAACTACGACTATGTAAAGTAGAAATCCAACAACAGTTATGATTTACAGTGACTGTAACTCTGCCAATCTTGTAATAAAACCGCTATTATAACCAACCTACTGTGACATTCATTTGTCTTACTTGAGACGTAGATTTAAAAAAAAAAAAAGTCCTCTCTCAAGTTGTCTCCCTTTAGAGAAAGGGGCACTTTATTATTTTAGGTATTAATTTACCTTCTCTGAAATGGGTATAAGGGCAGTGCCAGAAGGGTCCAACAAAGCGAGGAGGGGGTGGGAATGTAAGCGTGCATGGTGCTGTCTGTGCATTGGTGGTGATGACTCGTGGTGGTGGAAGCCAGAAATAAATTTGGAAATTGAAGTGAGGGAAGGAGATGAAATAATTTCTATGTTGATACCATAACATTTATTCATTCTGTGACTTCTCTCAATCAGGGTTGGCTCACTTGGCCATAAAGGAAGTAGATTGTGTAAGAAACCTCAGTAAAACTCAATGAGCCTTTCTAAGTTTTGCAAACTGATGGCATCATACCCTACTGGCAACTTGTAAGTGTTACTGCTGGAAGTTTGGCAGCGGAAATAACTGCTCCAGCTTCACAAGCCTTAAAAAACAAGGGACAATGGTGGATATTATAGTTTCTGTGTAATTTGTGACTTGCTATTTCTTTCTTTCTTTCTTTTTTTTAATGAGTAACTTAGGGCGAGGTGGCCTGAAGTCTATGAAAACCCTAAGCCCTGCTTTCAGTTGGGTTCCGTGTGACCTTAAAAAAAATAACAATTCACATCTTTTTGCCTTAGTTACCCTCCACCCGTTTTATATAGCACGGAGTTCTGCGTGGTTATATAGGACCTAAATGAAAATGCGTGGCACTGAGGTGAGTACCACAACGGGACACCAGTACCTGCCTGGCACTGTGAGGCGCAGTGAGGGATGTGACACTGAATCAGACTCAGCAGTCACTGCCCTTTAAGTAGTTTAGAGTGGAGTGGGGTGAGAAGACATGTAGCTCGCTGTAATACAGAATAAAATACAGTGCTCCGTGGGAATTGAGGGAAAAGCAAGATTATGTACAGCAAAGCCATTAGAAAACACTTGGGAAAATTGTCAGGGGAGGCTTCTGTTCTGAGCAAAGGCACCTGGAAAGATGAGTGACCCGTGTGCATACAGAATTGAGGGTAGAGTGGGGTGGGTTGTAGGAGAAAGGGGGTAGAGGAGGGGAGTCCGGGAAGAGCCATGCGGTGAGCCCAATGTGATGTGTTCTGAGCGAGACCTCAAAAACAGAGTCAGTGGGCAGGTGATGAGAAATCAGAGACACCACAGGAGGGACACTGATGGAGTACTTAGCCTTGAGTAACTAGGAGAGGGAGTGATTCTGCGTGCTTCAGTGTAGACGCCTTGTTGGACTTCCCACCCGGCGGTTCGGGCACCCAAGCCATAGACAGAATCTGAGTCCTCAGGGTGTAAAGCAGGTGGAGACAGACTGAAGGTTGCTGAAGAGTGAAGAATACAGTTAGAAGGAAAAGGAAATCCCGCCTTTGGGGTCCAGAGCCATGAAGGTGGGGGTGAGGGGGGAAGCAAGAGAGAGAAATGACAGAAAAGAGGAAGAGGGGGGAAGTAAGAGAACAAAACAGGAGCAGAACTTTAAGGTAGATGGAGGAGGGTGCTGAGGAAGGAGAGAGAAAAGTCAAAGAACCCGGCCTGCAGGGTGAAACACCACAGAGATTCAAGACAGTGGGGGTTGATGGGTAAAGAGCTTCTGATTTTTCAATGTTGACCAAAGACAAAACCAAGAACATGGAACCTCTTGAGTGTAATGGGGGGCATGGATGTGGGAGCAAGAATGGTGATGGAGTAAAGTGTAGAAGTGAGACATTGAGTTTTTAAGGCTTTGGGGTAGGTTTTGGTTTATGAGGGAAGGAGGTAACGGAGTGGCTCCAAACTGGAGGAAAAGAGAGAGGAAAGAAACCCTTTTGTTTACTTGTTTTGATGGGTTTGAGAGAGCTCTGGAGGGGGCGAAACGGCTAAATGTGTGACGAGAGATAAGGCTTCTGGGCTGGAAGTGTCCCTCCTTAGCTGCTGGAGCCCAGGAGAAATGGCAGCAGAGCATTGGCAGCATGGCCAGCGCATGACAGACAGAACTAGACAGAACTGAGCATCCCTGGCAAAGAAGTGGGAATTAAAATTTTGGAGGAAGTGAGCCTTGAGACAGATTTTGACCCAGTGGGAAAGTGACAGGAGAACAGGAAAGCTGGTAGCCATGGCTCCCTGCCGGGGGGGGGGGGTCGGCCCCTGTGGTGACCTGCTGGCCCTGCCTCACAAGGCCAAGCATTGGTACCAGGAGACGCGCCATAACCGAGGTAGGTGTTTGTGCTGGGTCAGTCCACCTGGAGACGACGAGAAGGTAGGTTTTGGGATATGGAGAGGGAGGAAAGAGTAGGGCCGGTAGGCCGAGATTTTGGAGTGCCCTCAGCAAACCCTAGTGATAGGGAGGGAGTGGCATGGGGAACACTGCGTGTTAAAAAGACTCATCGGAGCCAGAGTCAGTAGCGACTTTTAACCTGTTCTCCAGCTGCAGGTGTGGAAAACAACCAGGGGGCCCCAATTAAATGGTCCCTTCAGTGGCCCTTCCTTTATCTCTCTGGTGCTGATGTCCCTCAAGTGTGCCCTGAAAACCCATAAAAGGTAAGGTGGGGGCACCTCTGCGCACCTCTGGGATCTCTGCTGTGGGAGCTCCAGCATCTGTTGCTAGCCCTGCACGGGGGGGTTGGTTTTGTGTTGTTTTCAACAACTATTAAAGCCGCATAGAAAACTGTTGGAGGTGGGTTCAAGTTCCAGCTATCGCTTGCTCAAGAGAAGCACAGGCCTCAGTGTGTGGATTCCGCACTCCCCAGAGGGGCTGTGTTCCCAGGACGTTTGCAGGCTCAGGATTGTTAGGGGGATCTTCTGTGTTCCTGTGATCATTGGCAACATGGACCTGAAAGTGGTTTGTTGGATAACCACGGCTATCGGGCCTTGATCAAAATACAACTTTCCTTTTGCTGCTTGTGAGTTTTATTGAGCAGGGGAGGTCTTCCCCTATCCCAGGACGGAGATTTCTGCACCGCATGTCTTTTCAGTTCACCCTTAGGAGGCACCGAGTTCTAGAGTGGTGTCAAGTGGGAACACCCTATGGTTCAGAATCAAGATTGCCCAGCCTTTTGGAAATTAAAGCTCCAGATGTGACAACTCTGGACCTCTTCGCCACCTCCTTACTGTCGCTCCGGTGTGAGGGTACCTGTCCTGTTTGGCCCGCGGTGCCATTCTAGCATCTAGTTGCCCACGTTTCGAGAACTCCCTGTGTCTCACAGCTGGGCTTGCTTTCAGAGCTCCAAGTCTGAGAAGGCGATTTCAAATGGATAAGTCTTTGTTCTGCTTCAACCTGATGCCTTCACAGACACTTCCAATGTGTGATGCAGAACATGAAACAAGCACAGAATTCTTGTCAAGCTAATGAATGAGAACAGTTCTATTTTGTGAGTGGTGGAATAATTATGTTTGTAGTTCCTGCATTCTCACTGCCATCACCCTAGGTCAGGTGCAGGTTACCTAAACTGCGGCACAGTGTCCTTATTCTCCCTTAGAAGGCTTTCCCCCACACCCTCCCACCCCTGATGGATCATGTACCTCAACCCCCATGATGGAGGTTGAGGCGGAATAATCATCCTGTAGCAGAGCTCTGGTTGTGTTCCCTCAGTGCTTCTCAGACTTTAGTGTGTACACAAAGCATATCACTTGGGGGCTTTATTAAAATGCAGGTTCTGATTTTACGGTTGTTGGAGGGGCCAGAGAATTTGCATTTTAGCAAGCCCCCAGATGCTGCTGCTGGGCTGAGGACCAGACTTGGAGTAACAGGGGCCTGGCTGGGTGTTCTCAAGGTCTGCTGTGATCTCACCTCAATCTTTCCAGTAAAAAGATTGCACAAAGCTGATCTCTTATCACCACAGAGATGACTCCCTGCCTCTCCCTGGCAGTTCTTCTAACCAAGGAGTCAGTGCAACCCAATAAACATCAAGTGCCTTGTGTTCTAGTTACCATGGCACATCCTGCAAACAGATCAACAAGATGTAGCTTTTTGAGTACTTGATGTCGACAAACCAATGTGGCTTTTCGTACGCTAGAGATCTGCTTACGATGCTAAAGGAACCTAGAGATGTTCCGCATCCTGGTCATGAGAGGCTTCTCATGAGGCCATCACTTGAGTTGGGTCTTGAAGGAGAAGGAGAATTCCCTACAAAGGAAGAGAGTTCTAAGCAGAAGGCATAGACGTGTAAGAAAGCATGAAGTCTACTGAAAAATAAGCTCCGTTTGGTGGGAAATGCCATTGAAAAGATTATTCAGGGATTGTGAAGGACTCTGACATAAGAAGGGGAGTGTCTAGATGTCGTGTTACAGGTCCTAGGGACAGCTACATGCTTTCCACACCAGCTCCTAATGCTCAGGGCTTGTCTCTCCCCACCCCCACCCCCCAATTTTGTATTCTTGTGTCTGTCTGTGCCAGATCAGTAGCTATCCACTGAATGATCCGATTTAGGTTTTGTATTTTTGCTTTCTTTGCTTTCAAAGAAAGAGAAAGAAAGAAAGAAAGAAATAAAGAAAGAAAGAAAGAAAGAGAAAGAAGGAAGTACATCGGGGTGATCATAAAATGCAGAGAAGCTGCAGGAGGCAAGGACACCCATTTGAAGGCCTTGGTGATAGTTCAGATGAGTACGTGGACCAGTTACCACATGTGTCCCTCCCTCCACGCGTTCCAAGCCGGCGTGTACTCAAGGTCCGACAGGTGCTTCCTCCACCAGCCTTCAAGCTCTCCCGTTCTGGCCTCCGCCCTGGCCTGAACTCCCAGTGTGTTGCAGAATTTACCAGTCTCTCCTTTAAATTCTGGTTCTGGAGGTGTCTTTTCTGTCATAATTTTCAAGTGCCAGAGAATAAAATGTTGACTCATCTTTAGCTTTAGTGTCCCATTAGGTGGTAGGACTTTTAAGTGAAGTGAAAACAGCTCACTTAGACCCAACACCACCAGTTCTGTTGTAGTGTTGGCATCTGGTCTCACAGGCCCTCCGTGATAGGCTCTAAAGAAGTCATATGCTTTATTTCACAACCGAGGGATGTAACTGATGTCTGGCTTCATTTTGAGGAACTAAAAGGGGATACACTGGAAGGCCTCTTAATCTTTCTGCTTAGCCTGAGTAAAATGAACGTACAAAGAACCTTATTAGCAAAATTATAGTGATGACTGCTTAGAATGTTATTTCCTCAACAAGAAAAAGAAATGTACCATTTCCAGGAAAATTATTTTTAAACAGGGAACTTTATGATTAGCGTTTATTACAGTCAGAAAAGCATGACTATCAGAAGCCCGTGTTCAATAGCTTTCACTTATTTTTGTTTCGAATGATTTCCTCCTTCTGTTCTTTCTAGTGAATGTGAGATTTATTCTCATGTGCCTTCTTATTTTCAGTTTGGTTTTCCTTTTTTTTTTTTTTTTTTTTTTTTTTGCTTTGGGGTTTCGAGATTGACAACTGTGATTTCTCCCCTGGAAGGCAAAAATCTTGAAAAAGTCATTATTTCCAAAAATCACTCAAAGAATGTGTTTTTTTTTTCCTTGGAAATAAAGTCGATTTTCTCAGCTCTGATCATATGAGATTATGGGCAAGTAGTCCTTAGTTCTGGCATGTGGACAAAACAGAAGCAGCCCCTGGAGAGAGAGAGTTCAAAATTCATGGCAGTAAGCACATGTTCAGTATGCCAATATTTATGGTGTCACAACCAAATTAAAACCATACCCTCTGCTATTTACATAAGGACGGTACCCAGACTGCACAGGGTTATTTATGCCCACATTTCTCAGTAGATTTAAGGCAACAGAGTTGTTCAGGACTCTTAGAGGCCTGACTCTTTATTTTCACATTCATTTTATTTGTCCCTGTGAGGGAGAGTGAGTTGTCTTCACTTATATTCCTTTTGAAGTCATCCAGAATTAGCAGGGGTGGCGTTTAGCAGGGGTGAAGACTGACTTTGTGCTTCCAAATGCAGTGGATTTGCATCCTGGTATTAGTTGCTACGCTGGGGGAGTTAGATGTATGGGTTCCTGACAGTGAACACTGATTGTTTCTTAGAGGAGGAATTTTCAATCTTTCATTTCTAGTGTCTTACTCATGCTATCAGACAACCGGGGTTTCACCCATTTGGAAAAAAAACAGGCATCATACTTTTGGTAAGAAGACATATTTTATGTCTTTTTTAAATTTTATGTCTTTTTATGGCAGCTTTTAAAGTAGCACCATCTGGCAAGATTTTCAAGGACAATAAAGTTTCGGAAGCATTGTTGAATATACATCTCATTTCTCTGCTTTTACAAGACAAGGATATCTAGAAATTTAAATCATAACACGTGATGCACTTGCACAGCAACGTAAGGGACAAAGATAATGCAAAAGCTACAGTGGGCAGCAGGTTTGGTAGGAGCCGATGAATCACATTTGCTGGTGGATGTGACATCTGAGTGTGAATGCATTCTTTTTTTTTTTTTTTTGAATGCATTCTTAATGACCTTTTTGGAAGTCCTAGATTCTTGCCACATTCCTTCTGATTCTCCTTCAGCTGAGACTCTAGTCTAGCAGACAGTCTGGACAAGAAGCCAGTGTGCTAGATGTCTTTGGTAGATTGGCTGTTGGGCTTTTTGGGAAGTGGTCATATAACCATCAAGTAAGTCATCAAGCGGAAGTTTTCCACTACTGGTGACTGCAAGTGGCAATCTTTTGGGCAAAGCAGGAGGCTTTTCTCATTTATAGGATAAAATATATATATTTTTTATGAGTAACTCTCACATGAGCAAATGAAGCTTGACTATGTAAATCTTTCTTTTAGGATGGGATGGAATCCAAGATATTTAAGAAGTTATTTTATTTTTTGAGTCCAGTAATTTAAACATTGTGCTTAGGCTCTTTTCTTGGTACTCCAAACATTTATTATTAAGATTTCCTTTGGTGTTTCCTTAAAAAGACAAAATTCATCGTGCTTTCTTTGCAAACTGTTGTCTTAAACATACACAAAACAGAAAGCAAGCTTCACTATTTCTTTTAGACGAATTATTCGGTTGTTTTTATGCCCACGAATTTTTAAGTGATCACAGATTTTTTTCACTAATCTTTTCATGTATTGTTTTGGTACTGGAAAAAAAAAAAAACCTGTGTAAATCCTCTGTGTGTTTAAATCTAGGATTTAATTAGATTAATAAAAAATACCGAGGAAATTTCTTTGGTCATATATTAGAAAGTTGAGGAAGATCACTGGCTTTTGCAGTTCATTAGTGGATCAATTTATTGAATGTTTAGCGTTAGGGATCTCATTTATCAGACAGTGCCTTAAGCATTGGGGAGAATTGGCATATGCTGTTTACATTCTTGTCTGGCTGCCAAATTGATTTTTCCATTTTGTATGTGACTTAGGTCTTTGTACTGCAAGAGATGCCAGGTTAAAGAATAGTTTCTGTCTTAAAACATGATTGGATTGTTCTAACGCTTGTCAATATTTTTGGTGAATAAACAAAAAATACACTTTCATTTAAATGTTCTCGAAGGTATCTATTTGATTCTCTGCGTAGTAATGAATGTTGGTGACTACCTCAGCGATAGCTGACAATAAATACTGTATTTCCTAAGAAGCTTGGCAGTATCCTCGTATGTCTGTGTGTAATAACTAACCTATAATTTAGGCTAACTCCATCATTATCTTGTGACTTGAGATTCTTTGTTTTTGACTGTTTCATGATTCCTCTTATATTTTATGGAAAACACCTTGTTTATTTAAGGGCAAATAGGATGTTGGTAAAATGAGCTATTTAGTAAAAGCCCTTAGGAAAAAAGTTTTAATTATTTGAAAACCCAGTATTTTAAAATCCAGCAGATTTGCCCTTTTGCCTAAATATACAATGTCTTATGTTGTAAACAGGACATTTTTTGTTTCATTTCAGTGTACATGTTAAAACAGGTTACACAGCAAATAAGCTAATGTGACCAATCGTTGTCATTTTACTTTTTTTGGGGAAGGAAATCTGAAGCAGAAGAATATTCCTGGAGGAAGGATTTTTTTTTCTACCAATTTAGATATTTCACTGACAGTCTCTTTGCCCCTAAAATTTGTGCTTGAAATGGCCCAAAGATTTTAAGTGTGGTGTATTTTAGGGGCCTGAGTACCTCTGTGGATTTAGGAATGATTTGCTTTGGACCTTGGTGCAGTGAGTCTGCAGTAGAAACAAGGATTTTAATCTTTCCAATCAGACGGAGCCTGGATCTCCAGGCTCAGATTTTGGCTACATTGAGAAAGACCTTTCTCTGACTGGATTAGCATCACAAAACTAAGGGGAGCATCTGGTATAGAGGCAGAGGGGTTGGCTTCTTTTTATTATCATGTATCATTTGAGTTGTATATGATTGTATATGATAGGTTGATATCATGGTACTCAACCTGAAACCACTCAGGAGTCCCGGTTAACTTATGCCCATTTGTTATGACATACCAATCAACATTTTCATTTTGACATTTTTTGCCAGTTTTTTATCAGTTTCTGAATTTTGCATTTCACAGAATTGTGAAGTCATTTAGCAATTTAACAGGCACATTTCGGAGATCTATGTATTTGTGAATGTAAGTGGGATTTTCCCAATTAAGCACTGCTTTGCAAATGTCCTATTAAATTGTAGGCAGGTTGGGAGGGGGGGGAGGCAAAAAACAAAACCAAACCAAACTTTCCCTCTATCCTTTTAGGTTCTGCTGTGTGTGAATTAAGCTGATGAAAGAAGATTAATAGGAGAAAGGGCACAGAGATTTTGTTAATATTTTAAATTTTATGTGCATTAGGGCTTTACAGAAAGAAATGGAAAACCCAAAGTAGCAATTAGATTTGGGAGGTTTATATACCATTTTAGCAAAGGGCTTTAAATTGTGGGAAAAATCTATTGGCTGGTAGATGTAGGGGGGAGGGCCCCAGGCTGGCTCAGTCGGTGGAGCCTGTGACTCTTGAGCTCAGGGTTGTAAATTCGAGCTCTCCGTCGAGTGTAGAGATTACTTAAAAATAAAATCTTTAAAGGAAGAGAAATTTATGGGGGAAACTAATGGGAGATAAGAGTTATTTTAGTCAGGTCTGTTTATGCAGACTCGTCTCCCTGTCTCCGATGATAAGGGTACCTCTCCTCATCGTGGTACGGGAAAGGGGCAGGTGGGGGGAGTTTATGCCCCCTTTACAAAAGGAAATTTATGATCTGCTTTTAGGCACATAAGAGGAGGGCAAAGAAGTTTTCCTGCATTTGCTGATACTCAGTTGCCTTAGCTCAAAATAATCCTGGTGCCAAAGTGGCATATTTTGGGGTGGCATGCTCTATATCCCTTTGTAACCACTGGGTACAACAGTTGGCTTTTTCTAACAGCATATGTGGCCCAGGAAAAGGGGTAGAGCGGGTGTGCTGGTGGCGGGTGGGGATGCTGGTGCTCCTGCACCTCTGAGCAAAATTACTTTTGTGTTGTGATCGGCTCCAAACGTTACTTTTATTTTCTGATCCCCTCCTTCTCTTCCTGTAGGTAAAGCTGAGAGTTACAAACAGCATAGCTGCCGCCAGGACAGGACTGGATCTGTACCATCTCAGATCCTTCCCTAACCGTGGTGGGAAGGAGGGGCAAGGAGAAGCAGCTTCTCCATCCTCCTCCGTGGCATTCTTGATTTCCGTAGAAAATCAGAGGTCATTCTAGTAATACCCCGCTAGGAAATGTGAAGTGTTATGACTCATTTTATTTTGATTTAGCACAGTATAGAACATTTCTTGGCTAGCAAAGAATTCCTTTTCAAACTGCCAGTCCTCCCCAACACTTCTGAATAGGTAGTTCTCTCTTTGCACATTCTTCTGGGTTTAACTGCTGTGTAACCTCCTAACCCCTCATTAATAATTTCCTGAGGCTGGTTTGTTATAAAGAAACATTGCAGCATAGACAGTGTGTGAGTATGTGTGAGTGTGTGTGTGTGTGTGTGTGTGTGTGTTTATGTGATTACTCCTTAATGACCAACGCAAATGGTAGTAATGCTCTGAAGGGAAAAACAAGTGAGCATTAGATTCTTTCCCATTAGTGTGCATGTAAATCAAGGAGATCACACCCTTAGGCAGAAGGTAATGAATGCGTTTAACTTCTCTTCATTATTCAAATTAAATGGCTCACTTTCTATATTGTACACACATTTATATGGCTTGAGTATTTAAAGGAATCATCGTGAATCTTTCAAAAGCTTCTTAATATTAGGATGCCAGAGAATAGATTTGTCTCCTTTTGCTTCTTAACAAGAACAAGAAATCACCGAGGAACTGAGTGTGTTTAGAGATGGGCATTTGGGTTTCCACTCCTCTACGCTGTAATCTGTTCTCACCTTTCTCATATTTCAGCTGCACATACCATCAGTGAATTTAACACTGGTCCTGTGGTGGCCAGTAGACCAATAAACCTCCCATGTGAGAAATGCTGTGAATTATACAAAATTGTTGTTACTCATGGGATACAGGGTGGTGATCAAAATGTTGTCTCCTCCTGGGAAAATGCTCAGTCTATACTGTTAAGTGAAAAAGTAGGGTGAAAGTTGCATTTTAAGTGTTTTTATGTATGCCCACAGAAATGTTTCCATGTAGAAAGACTAAAGTCTGCTAAAACGTTATTAGTATTTTATCTACAGGGGCTGTCGGGGAGCAGTGGGGGATGCGATATTTTACTCCCTAAAATGCATTTAGGATTTGCTAAATTTTCTATAATTATTTTCTATTACTGCTATGCTAGAAACAAAGCTGTGCAGTTTTTAAGCTTAATTTGAACAATGAGGAAGGGGGGCAAATACAAACAATAGGTTTTTCTTCTGTTCTCAAGGAAAGCACCTAAAATGCAAGACTCGTTTTTAGGAGCCTAGGAGATGGTGTTCTGAAAGGTGGCCTTTTGGGGTTAAGACGTAAAGTTGGCTCTTAGTTTTATCCCAGAGGCTAGCTGTGGACACATAGTCAAAGCAATAAGGCTGTTGCGGCCGTCGGTGAGGAGAGCCATCTCGACAATTATCTATGTTGTTTTTGGCACTTTGCAAGAAATGTTGTTTTCACAAGACCTAAGAGTTTTGTCTGGGAAGAAAGAAGATAGCTGCCAACATTTGGCACCATATGGGGTTTTCTTCTCCTCCCTCCCTCCCTCCCTCCCTCCCTCTCTCTCTCTTTTAAAGCTTAGTGTATAGTCTGTATATCCTGCTCTTAAGCCTTAAAGATCAAGAAAATATTATTTTTTTTGTACACTTGTTGGAAACATCTGGACCATGCCATTAGGTTGCACACCCCAGGGTTTGTTTACAGACAAGTGTGTGATATAAACCATGAAAAAACTCCCCAAATCAAACCCCTGCCTTCCTTTGCAGCTGCATTTCTGTAGTGCCCTGTGATCCAAGATCTGTATTGACCATATAGACTCTTGCTAATCATATTAAGTCCGGTAGATTGAGAAACCACACATTACTTGCCTTTCTAAGTACAGTGTGTCCTTCAGACATACCAGCACCTGGTCCCTTATTGAAATCCGGCAGCTTCCGCTGGTATTGCATTAACCCTGGGGCTGCGTGCTCGCATGCTTTGCAGTATATAAACTCATCTGTTCTGTGACTGCCTTCTAGAAAATCAAGAATAAAAATTATTTCAGGGGCTCCTGGGTGGCTCATTTGGCTGAGCATCCGACTCTTGATTTTGGCTCAGGCCATGATCTTGGGGTCTTGAGGTTGAGCCCAGCGTTGGGCTCCACGCTCAGCTCAGGGAGAGTCAGCTTGAGATGCTCTCTCCCTCTCCCCCTGCCCCTCTGTGCCCACCCCCGCCCCCACACACGCTCTTGGGCTCACTTGCTCTCTAATAAATATATAAATCTTAAGAAAAAAATTATTTCAAACTCCAAGTATACAGCAGGTAGGAAATTCTCCTCTAAGGGATACTTTTTTGTTTTTGGAAGAAATACTGTATCTGTATTTATGACACTACACTTTCAGTTAAGGGAATGGAAAAAAAAAAGACCAATAGAGAAGACTGGTTTTTATACCTGTGATTGAAATTATACCTCAACTGAGGCTCTCTTTTGGGATATCACCCCTCATCAGTTCATCTCAAATATAAGTAATGAAATAAGTAATAAAAACCCAAATAAGTAAAAAACACAAAGTAACAGAAAGCTACATAAATGCTTTGTTTCCTGAATCTCATTTTTTTTTTCATACTGCCCTGATCCTTCATTGTCATGCCTTCATTTTGATGTTTCCTTATTAGAGTTCCATGTCTCAAGTGAAAACTTCTGTCTGCAGAGCCTGGAACCCCTCAAAGTGCATTGACCTCTGAGACTGGGGCCATCTCAAGGGAGAACTCTAAATAAAAGGGAGTTTTGAGTGGGGAAGTATATTTGGGGCTTCGAGTCGGGAAGGAAGTGCCGAAGCAAGGCTCTGTGCAAACCCTGAAGGGTAGGGGTGCATCCCAGGTGGAGGATTGGCCAGGCTGCAACTGTGTGTCTACACAGATCCATAATAGGAGATCCCTAGTCAGGGGCTTGTGTGCGTTCCCGCAGTTTTTTTCCCCATTGGTCTTCTGTCCTGTTTACTTCCCAGTGGCAAGAATCCTCAGAAATCCAAAGGGCGATTCCTTTTGTCCATTCTGCTGACCTCCTTTCCTTGCACAGTTTAAGATTCCTGATGATGACTCATTACCACTGTGCTACTAGGGAGTCTGAGCAGGGTGATGCACATGCACATTTCTGCTTCCAGCCTTCTCAGCATTGGAACAGACGTTGTTCTGGCTTTCCACCCTCTTCACCAAAGTAACTCTAAACATTATTTCAAGCATTCGGAGATAAACCCAAAGATGTCTTTTTAATACTTTTGTTCTGGAAATTTTCAGGGCTCACAGAGTTTTTAAAAATATGGGGAACTTGCCCTGGGAGCAGGTTCAAAGTATGGTCTCCTGGAGCCCTTCTTGCCTTGTTTTCTCAGAGGTGAAGTCATTTTCTTAGTCATGTAGGTCTTGGCAGCAGGACTAGAACACGAGCGTAGCCCTCAGTTCTGGGCTCCGTTGGTCTCATCCTGGCATGCCTTGCAATTCAAGTTGTCTTGATGATAAATAGGTGAACTCTTGAGAAAAGGCAGGAGCTCTTCCTTCGGGGCCTTGGCAAGTTTTAAGGTCACTTGTTGCTCAGAAAAGGGATTTGTTGCTTTAAAGCATACCGCGCTCACTAAATGAAGAAATCATAGCAAGGCCATTTGTCAAAGCAGGTAAAAATCTTGCTCTGGCATCCTCTAATTTTCATTGATAAGCAAGTGAAATAATCTGGGGTGAAATACTGTAGAGTACACTTTATACATTTCTGATTTATACATTTTGTATTTCTGGGTGGTTGGTTTACCATATGCTGTGAAACCAGAGCTATTATTTTTGCTTCAATCTGAGAACGTATCTGATACTCTAGATGGTAGATAAGGAAACGTTTCAGCATTCCACTTGAAGCTTCTTGATTTTTGAAATTATTTTCTCTAGATCTTCTTGGTCAGAGGTGAAATAATATTAAGTAGTATTTTCTGCAGGACTCATAGCGTTCCTTTTTTGCATATTCTGCAGGCTTTTTTAATAGGTAGGACATGACCTATTTTATCCATTTCCCCATAAATTTAGCAAGCGTTGCATAGTTTACAAGAAGAAATATCAAAGCATCCTGTTGTTGGGATGATAAATATTACCAACCAACTATAAGAAGCAGTCAGAATATGAATTCTGATTTCTTGGTTTTTAGCAGTTGATTTGGGTTGGATGTGGCTAGCTTGTGGCAGCAGAGGCCTGGAATCCTTCTGATAAGAGCTTAGGGGTTTCTGGAGTCCTATTGAACTCATGAGTGGTTATCATCACAGAGAGAGTGGGACAGTATTGGATTTTTCAGGTTAGAATTGAAACTAAACTGCTGAGCCTGTATGGTCATTAAAATTCTCAAGGTGCTTTTTGCAAGATTATGAGCTGTTAGGCATCCTCCTGGCCAAATGAGTAATTGCTCTGTCAGTCGGCCCCTGCAGTTTCAGCTGCACAAGGTCATTGCATCCACTCCTTGAACTGAACTGTCACATGAAGGGAGAATGGCCTCTTAAGGGAGATGGGACAGTCTCTTTCATTAACAAACTCATGAATTTATCAGGTTTTTTCTCCCTGCTTTGAGAAGAGAGAGGGCAATTGTTTAGTTTCTATGAATTAGTTTTTTTTTTTCTTTTACATTTCTGGTTTCCATTTAGATTTTTAAATTTTTTTTTATTTAAATTCAGTTTGCCAGCATATAGTATAACACCCAGTGCTCATCCCAGTAGATTTTTTTCCAAAGGTTTTCTTTGTGTTTTTATTTTTTTATTTGTTTTTAAAGATTTTATTTACTTACTTGACAGAGAGAAAGAGAGAGAGAGAATAAGCACAAGCAGGGGGAGCTGCAGAGGGAGAGGGAGAGGGGAGGGCTCCCAACCAAGCAGGGAGCCCGCTGTGGCACTGGATCCCAGGACCCTGGGATCTTGATCTAAGCCAAAGACAGATGCTTAACCGACTGAGCCACCCAGGCGCCCCTCATTTATTCTTTCAACAAATATTTACTGAGCATCTATTATGTATACAGCAGAATGCTAGACAGAGGGGACAGCAACAGACAGAACGTCCAAACCTCTGTCCTCCTCGAGTTTACATTCTAGATGACAAAGCATACATAAATAAGGTATTGGTATGAGAGGACATGATCCTGTGTCTTGGGAGAATAGGGGGTGGTGTGGGGTTGGAGAATACTGTTGCAGTTTAAAACAAGTCCTGGAGGGGCACTAGGTGACATCTTTGAGGCGGTTGACATCTTTATGGCTTTGGAAGTGGAGGGGGGGCAGGTGCTCAGGAGCTCTTGGTGGGGCGGCCCACTTCCTCTTCACATCACAGGCTTCTGGCCGCAGAGGATGATGCAGGTCTGGGTGGTCCCTGTGCCTGGGGATCCTGTGCCAGATGCTGCAGGGGGGCGGGGAGGGGGGCGGGGGGCGGCATTCTTGTAGACGGTGGCCCTCTGGTAGGAGGTGGTGGCTTCGGCTGGTGGTCTCCCTGCCTCGTGACCCCCCTCCATCAGCCCATTGGAGCCTCCGGTCAGGGTCAGGGCCTGGGCCGCTGCCTGCCTGTCCTCTGCAGGGGGTAATCCCACGCGCAGAGAGAGCGCACCCAGGTGACTCTGCTCCTGGGGCTGAGGAGCTGCGGCAATAGGCCTTCCAGGTGGGGCCAGAGGGAGCCACCAGCCCTTGGGGGGGTGCCCCCTGGATCCAGGGCAGCTGGGTAGCTGGATGAGGCGGGCAGAGGAGCCTTGCATTTTATAGGGATGATGATCTCGCTTGCTTGGGGTTAGTCCTTGGGAAGGGAACAGGTGCCACCAGACTGGCTTGGACCGGCTTGGAGTGGGTAAGTGGGCAGATTCGGGCTATGTTCTGCAGTTGTCAGAAGCGCTGGCGGACCAGAAATCAGGAATGGTGAGTGGATCGTATGGAGCAGGCCCCAAACTCTCACCTGCAGGTCTGGACAGGCATCTTGGTCTTTCTCTTGTTGTTTATGTCTTGAAAGTCTTCAGGCTGCCGTCCCCTGTTCTAACCAGGCACCAGTAGACGTATGAATGGAATGTGACAGGGAAAGGCTGCAAAAGATGTAAGTTGGTGATGGATTTAATTGTTCACTTTGAATAATGATAAGCGGTCAATGTATGTGGGTTTAAGATCAATAAAAGGGAAGGAAGCAAATGTTGTATTGATTTGGAACAATATTACCAACTGCTTAGCTAAGTGGAAGAATGGCTTTAAAAAAAAAAAAACAAAAACAAAGGCAGGTTATACTACAAGAAGAAATTCCATTTAATAATAAATATAGTTAACACTTAAGTGCTTACTCTACACCAGACCTGCATTAATGTATGCTTTACGTATATTAACTCCTTTAATCCTCACACACAAAAAAAAACCTATGAGGGCAATTACTGGTATTATTCCCAGTTGAAGGAGAATGTAAGCCATTTGCCAAGGTCAAGTGGCTGATCAGGGGTTCCAACAAAGACTGTCTGGTTGCAAGGTGCATGCCCTTAATCGTTACATTATACTGCTTCCAATAGCTGCTTTAATTTGTTAGAAATATAGCTCTAATTTGGTTAGATGCTGAGCAGGCTTGCTTAGCTGAGGGTCACTTCTTAAATGTAGAGAAGTAAACGAGAGCTCTCTAAGTACCCTGGAGTTTTTGTCTTGCTAACACCACATGTTTATTTTAAGGGGAAGTCTGGGTGTTTGGGATGAAAAGAATCCATAGAGGAAGAAAAGACAGAGTGTGAAAATATGACTTACTGAAGTCTGCAAATGAGGCTTTTAAAATTTTTTTTTCAAGATTTTATTTATTTATACACGAGAGGCACAGAGAGAGAGGCAGAGACATAGGCAGAGGGAGAAGCAGGCTTCCCGTGGGGAGCCCGATGCGGGACTTGATCCCGGGACCCCAGGATCACGCCCTGGGCCAAAGGCAGATGCTCAACCGCTGAGCCACCAGGTGCCCCTGGAACTGGCTTTAAATCCTGGTTTACCTACTTGTTAGTTACAGTATCTTAACTTAGTCACTCAACCTTTCTGAGCACCTGCGTCTCCAATTTGTAGAATTTTGAAACCAAGAGCTACCTCCTAGCACAATGTCCGGCCTACTTAATAAATTTTACTTTCTTCACCCATCTCTCCCTCCAGATTAGCTAAAAATGCACACAGGGGTTTCTTAAAAGAAACTGCATAGGATGAAAAACAGAAAAAACTTAACGTAGGGAAGCTAGCAAAATAATATGATGTGCCTCCGCAAGAGAACATTGAAGAGATAATCTGCGTGCGTTTACTTTGATCAGTGCTTGTCAGACTTGAATGTTTATTTGAACCTTCTGGGATCCTGTTAAAATACAAAGTCTGCTTCAGCAGGCTTGGGGTGGGGCCTGAGCGTGTGCACATCTCACATGCTCATGTGATGCTGATGCTGCTAGTCTGTGGATCACACTTTGACCAGCAAGATTTATCAAAATAGATTTACGAAGCCTGATGGGAAGTTACAGTGACCAACATTCACGTCCGTATGGGTGCGACAGTTAGCCTGAGCTGTTCAGAGATGAAGTAAGGGAGCTGTGTCACAGGTGTATTGCAGTCCCTGCTGGGCTGTGCTGTTGATCCATCCAGCCCCCCGGAGGTTGAGCCAGACTTGCATTTCATCTTACCCACTGCTGCCAATTAACCTGAAATAGAAGTGGGTAGAGCTCTGAAGCATTATTGGTTAGAAAGGTTCCTGGGGGAAGTGACTGAGTCTCTCTGGACTAAGCACAGGTGGTTTTAGGGGGGAATTCACTCACTGCGAGGAGGATCAGAGATGACTGGTAATGTTCACTTTAGCCTTATGATGACTATTTTATGTCAAACGCTTAGGGCGATGATCTGAGATCTATAGGGTGTGTGTCTAACCCATGTTACTAAGTAGGAATATAGGAATTTCCTAAGAGTTTTAGAAAGAAGCCATTCTTCACTGTTTTCACAGGCATATTCACTTGTTCTGTACTCATAATACAGTAATTATTCACACACACACACACACACACACACGCACGCACACATACCAGGTATTGTACCTGCACTGTGCTGTTCCTTTAATTCATTGCTACCAGCAGTTTTTTTGGGCCTGAAATGGTCACGGTAATTTGTGCACTTACTGTTTCTCAGACGTTTTCAAACTTTTGCCTTCTAAGTTACTAAGAAATGTAAACAGATAGGGCATTGTTATTGACCACAAATACGTTCTTCTTTATTCCTCAGCTTTCAAACAGCTGTAATGTTACTAGAAAAAAGTGCCTATTTATGGAAATGTGTTTTCTCTCCTCCTGCTGAAACTTAAAGGCTTATTTTAAAGTATTTCTCGAGCAGCCACCTGTTAAATGATAGTGATCTTATGCTTTGTAGATATTTTTATCACGAAAGAAGAGAAGCTAGAAAAATAAAGTACATTCGATGTTGGAAAATGTCATAGACTTTTGAATCCTGTCTGCATGGAGCCCGTGGGCCCTCCTATTCTGGCCAGCCTTCAGGAGTGCCTGTGAGCACAAAGGAATGGCATGTATTTATACTTGTGTAAATAAGATCCTGTATACTTTCCACTGAGAACATGCAGGCAGCCCTTTTATGGTCATCAAGGGGTTTTCCCTCTGGCCTTTAGGCAGACCACAGGGCTAGGTGCTCAAGAGTGTATTTTTGATCTCATACAGAAGAATGATTTCACAGCTGGTTTCCCCTTATACAATCTTAGAAATGATTTTGTCATACATGTCTTTATTCATTAAGAAATCATCCAGGAAAGTATGAAGGGTTTTTATAGAAAATGTCCAAGTTTTCTTTTTTAAGTTACCTCTAGGTTCAAATTTTAGTTTTCTTTAAGGAATATATGGTATCTTATTTTGTCACATAAGCAGCATCAAAATTTGTCTTTGATGGAGAGGCTCGTGCATTCACCTACCCCAGAAATTATTAACCAATCTGAAAGTTGAAAGAAGGGTAATAAGTGAGTCGTTTTAGAAAACAGCATTGAGGTACACCTGGGTGTCTCAGTCATTTAAGCATCCGACTCTTGATTTTGGTTCAGGTCATGATCTCAGGGTCGTGAGATCGAGCCCTACATGGGTCTCTGCACTGAGCGTGCGCAGCCTGTTTAAAATTAAGATTCTCGATCTCCCTCTTCCTCCTCCCCTCTCCCCTCCACACCTGCACATGCACTCTCTTTCTCTCTTTCAAAAAAAAAAATCTAAAAAAAGAAAACATCATTGAGCAAACGCATATTTGATATTCTGTTTTTTTTAAGATTTTATTTTTAAGTTCTCTCCATACCCAACATGGGGCTGAAATTTAGAACCCCAAGATCAAGAGTCAAACACCTCTCTGATTGAGCCAGTCCTTAGCACAGTTCTTATGAAAGATGGTTGGATGTCCAGCTTTGAATCCAAGATTTTCTCTAGAACTACAGAATAGAGTCTGTTGAGAGGCATTAATTTTTCATGGCTTTTGGCCCTCATCCATTTTCTCATTTGTAAGAAAACAACTTCATTTTTAGTCATTGTCCATAAGTTGTTCAACTACTTGGAAAACATTTTAAATAGCACTATTTGTAAACTTGTCTTTCACTCATCTCAAAGCCCTCTGTCCATCCCTTCAGATCTTGGCTCAGTAATCACTACATTAGCATAGCCTGTTAAGTCACTATTCGGTGTTCCTTGCGAACCAACTAAGTGCTATGCTGTTTGTCTTCAGTCTTCTTGGTTTCAAGATCCTTTTCCTGTGAAGACAATTGAAGATACCAAAGAGCTTTTGTTTGTGTGGATTATATATCTATTAGTACTTATCACATTAGAAATTAAAACCGAGGAAGTGTAAACATAATTATTTCTTAATTCATTTAGAAATAGCAAACTCATTTAGAAATAGTGATAAACATATTAACATTAACATAGTTTATGAAAAAATTGTATTTTCTGGGATAAAAATAAATTAGAACAGTGGCATTGTTCCACATTTTTTGAAAACCTCTTTGGTGTCCAGTTTATTGGAAGACAGATAAATTCTCATCTCTGCTTCTGTGCTCCCTCTACTGTGATATCACATATTAAGTAATCTCAGTAAAACTCGACTGCATACTTATGGGAAATAGTTTTGATCTCACAAACCCCCACCCAAAGGTATTGTGGACAGACTCCCAGAGGTTCCTAGAGCACACCTTCAGAACCTCTAGTCTAGGGTGTAGACCAGTGTACAAAATGACACCAGACCTGTCCTTTGGGAGCTGGAGTTTGTTCCCAGTACCGAGCAATTTTCCTTCTTAATTAGAACTTCTAACGCTTTTACTCAGTGAAGTCTCCAAAGGGCAGAGTTTCTTTGTTTTTATTTCTTACTCATTGGTTTATTTTTCTGGTTTACCCTATTAAACATTTATTGAATGGATAAAATGACCTGTTCATAATGCTGAATATATGTTTTTTTAATCCTGTGTTTGGGGCATTCACTTTACTAGCATAGACATGATGAGATTCCGAAATCTTAAGGAACACCGGCTCGAGTCTCCCAGGATTAAATGCATACTTTTTGAACTTTTTCAGGGTACCTGGGAATATAGACTGAAGCACTTATTTAAGAAAGAAAGGCTAGCTTCAGACCAGAAGTTAGTTGATTCGATGTAATAAGGTCATGGCTTCTGTTGTAGTTTAGTGACTGCAAATCGATAATTTGACTCTTTAAATGTGTATTTTTAGTTCTTTACATTATTCATCCTTATAAAGGCCTTTCATATGTGAAGTAACTATCTTAATTGTTGTTAATTGTTTTAGATATAATGAGGGAATGAGAAAACCAGTTATTTTTCCATGGGATTGTAAGTAGGGAACGGTGCTTCTAGAAAGTAGTGTTGCAGAGCAACTGCAAGTGTTTACCAGTTTCCAGTAAGCTACTTTCTTTCCGGTAAGCCACTAACAGCTTTATAAGTTGTAAATCCTAGTAGCAGTACCATCTTTATTCTGTTTTCTGTCAATATGAAACTGGGACCCATGTTAACAGTGTTATATCATATTGGTAATATCTAAGAAGTAAAGTTTGTAGTGGCAGGATCAGAGTTAGGAATCAAAATTATTACTTAATAAGTGCCTGGAATTAATATTTCTTAGAAGGATGTGTCAGTTCCATTTCTTCTGAAGATATGTTGATGTCATAACATATTTTTGAAAGGTAATTTATTTTATAAAGCTACAATTTAAATATGCAGTGATAACACATTTTCTTCATATATTTCACTTGGCTCATAAGACAACTCTGAAGTGAATTCCTCATTGCTATTTAAATGAAAAATATCTTTTCTGATACATGAGGTTTGTACAGACTCATATTTTCAAGCCCTCTCTTATGAGCCTAATTTTTTTTTTTAGGTTTATGAAGGAAGATCCAGTAAGTGAGAATAAGACCTTGCTGATTATAGGATTATTTTTCATGTAGGGCTGAACTTACTTGTTATTTCTTGTTTCTATATATGACTCATTGAGTTATTTTCCTAGTGAATTCACATTGTTCATGATGTCATAATATTACAAGTTTATGCACATGTTGTTTGTTGTATAGTATAATTTAAGACAATACTTGGAACCAGAAAACAAATGTAACTTTAAGTGGTGATGTGGCAATGACAGTAGAGATTGGAGTAGTGTGTGTGACTTGGTGTATATTTGAGCTTAAATAATGATATATAAATTAAATATCAAGTGATCTTTAATTAATTAATTTTGTAGGCCTAGACTTCATTCATCCAAAGGCTGAAAGAAAGGCCATTATATGACTTGGGTAAATTTGTGGGCAGTACTGAATTACAAATCCCAGATCCCGAGGGGGTGTATTCTGTACTGGTTTTGACATTTATTTAATAGAAAATCTAATATTTGATAGTAATGCAATCATTACTTCAAATCAAATTTGGCCAAAAAATTTAAAACCCATTATATCTATTCTAGTGTCTAGAATATTTTTCTAAGCAAAAGTATCATCAGATAAACTATACTTATGTTAATAGTTTACTTATCTCATTTATAATTCCATTTTTTTCTTTTAAATAAAAATGTCTAAAATGTACTTACAATAACTACTTTTAATACTTTGTTACATAGGATTTTTTAAAAGATTTTATTTATTTATTCATGGTAGAGAGAGAAAGAGAGAGAGGCAGAGACACAGGCAGAGTGAGAAGCAGGCTCCATGCAGGGAGCCTGACGCGGGACTCGATCCCGGGACTCCAGGATCACGCCCTGGGCCAAAGGCAGGTGCTGAGTGGCTGAGGCACCCCAGGATCCCCTGGGTTACATAGCTTTTGTAACTTATTCTATATATTAATATTTATGTATTTCAAATTATTTTTTGCAAAAATGAGACCTCACATCTATGTTATTTTTCTAATTGAAGTATAGTTGACACACAATGTTATATTTGTTACAGGTGTACAATGTAGTGATTTGGCAAGTTTATATCTTAGGCCATGCTCACCGCAAGTGTTCCCACCATCTATCGCTATACAACACTATTATAATACATTGACTGTATTCTCTCTACTTTTTATCCCTGGAACTTACTCATTCCCTAAGTGGAAACCTGTATCTCCTGCTCCCCTTCACCCATATTGCCCACCGTCCCCACCCCCCCCAACTTCCCTATGCCTTGGTCCCCATCAGTTTTTCTCTATATTTATGGGTCATTTCTGCTTTCTGTTTATTCTTTTTTTTTTTAAGATTCCATATATAAGTAAAATCATATGGTATTTGTCTTTCTCTGACTTATTACACTTAGCATAATACTCTCTAGGTCCATCTATGTTGTCACAAATAGCAAGGCCTCATCCTTTTTATGGCTGACTCATACTCCATTGTATGTTTATGTACATATATACACCACATCTTCTTTATTCATCTCTTAATGGACACGTCTAACAATTGGTTAATATCCAAAATATATAAAGAACGTATATAACATCACACCAAATAATAAGTAATTCAATAAAAAAAATGGGCAGAGGAACTGAATAAACATTTTTCCAAAGAAGACATACAGATGGCCAACAGACACATTAAAAGATGCTCACTAATCATCAGGGAAATACAAATCAAAACCACAATGAGATATCGCCTTATACCTGTCAGAATGACTGGAATCCAAAAGACGAGAAATTGGCAAGGATATGGAGTAATAGGAACCCTTGTGTACTGTTGGTAGGAATGTGCAGCCACTGTAGAAGGCAGTGTGGAGATACCTCAAAAAATTAAAAATAGAAATACCATATGATCCAGTAATTTCCACTACTGGGTGTTTACCCAAAGTAATGAAAACACTAATAATATAAAATATTAATTAACATCCATATGTTTGTATCAGCATTATTTACAACAGCCAAGATATGGAAGCAACCCAAGTGTCCAGTAATAGATGAATGGAAATGTTATTTTTTAACCTGCTTTTTTTTCACTCTAAAAAATATTGTCAGTGTCTTTCTGTATAAATATTTGCTTGTGATTATCAGTGATTCTTCAAATCTTTTGGTTATATATAGCGCATTGAGATTCTACAGAAATCTGTGGCATCTTTCTTTCCCCCATAAGAATGCATATAGAAGAAATTTTCATATAAAGTTGTAGGGATCTCAAGGTCATGAATCTCTGATTAAGAAACATTGATCATCCTGTTCTTAACTAGTTCACAGGATTCCTACTAGTGGAATACAGTTAAAGAAGTGCCATAGTGTTGGACATTAAGTGATTATTTTAAATTTGACTCTTACAGGCTATACTCTACAATGAACACTTTGATTATTTTATATATATATATATATATATATATATATATATATATTTCTATTTCATTGGAATGACTTCCTAGAAAGTTGAGCTATTGGATCAAAGTTTTGTTTTTTTCAACGTTTGAAATTTTTTTACACTATGGCTTAAAAAAAGTTATAAACATGTCTTAAGAACTATGTAAGAATACCATTCTACTTTATTTGAAATAATGCCTTTAATATTTACCAACCTGATATGCTAATATAATATATTAATTTAAAATTAGCGAATGTAGTATATTAATGTTAATTGCAGTATTAAAGTTTAGAAGAATTTTCACACCCTGGTTTGTTACCAGGTAGTCAATTGTAAAATTCCTTGGTCCTTGTCTTCCCAAAAGAAAGAATTCACTTGAGAGAGTCCAAAGGACCCTAAGGAAGGGGCACCCCCGGTGGGAGAAGGCGAGGGCAAAACTGCAATGCAAATGATGTTATGTTGTTATAACAGCCTTGGGGTTACTAGCTGACAATGTTTTCTGTAAGTGTGGATGCTCCAAAGTTGAGCAAGTCCCTGTGATCTGTGTCATTTGCTTACAGGTTGTGCTAAAACACAAATGGGGTTGGTCTAACAGGGTTAGGTGGTCTCTGGACAAAGACTGGGTAGTCCCTGGCAATTTCCCATCTGCTATCCTCCTTTCTCTCTTATATTTCTTAATTATTCTCTAGAAGTTTATATTAGGTGACTTTTTCCCCACCAGGAATAAAATTGCTAAAGAAACTAATGACTTTCCCTAAATATTAGAGATTGTGGGGTCATAGCAAATTCATAAAATGATTCAGAGATTTCATATACTTTAAAAATCTGTTTTGCCCATCATGTTCCAATAGGTGAATATGCCTTTCTTATTTTAAACTAAGTGATTTCTTGCATTCTTGCCTTTGGGTTTTATTGTAGGAATATGCAGAAGAAATAGCTCATAATGGGTTTGTGATGGAAAGGCTGTAGCACTTTATCCAGCTCCGCAAAGAATCTTATGCACACTGATTCTTGAGAAACCAGAATCAAAAGCTTTAAATGATGATGTCTCCAAGAATTGCGTCCCTGACCCTCCTCTTTTACTGTAACCTTTTCTTGGGAAATTTCTTCCATGATGTGGGTTTAGTAACCATATATTTATTGATAATTTTCAGATGTGTATTTTCTGTACTGCTTTTGTCATTCAGACCCACATTGCCTGGTGGTCATAACTACTTGGATGTTTCCTTTATACCTCAATTTCAGCATATTCAAAAGTGCTCTTAACTCCCATTCTTAATTCTTCTCAAAAATTCTATCATATAGGAATGTCTTAGTCCATTTGTGCTGCTGTAACAGAAGTACCATAGACTGAGTGGCTTATACAAACATTTATTTCTCACAGTTCTTGAGGCTGTGAAGTGCAAGATCAAGTACCCACGAGATTATGTATTCAGTGCAGCTGCCTCTTCACTATAGCCTCACATGGCCGATGGGGCATGGGAAAACTCTCATAGGGCACTAATACTGTCTATAAGGGCTCCACCCTCATGCCTTAGGTCCCACCTCATGCTAATAAAATCACTTTGGAGATTAGTTTTCAATATGTGAATTCTGGGGGGAAACATTCAGTCCCTAACAAAGGGAATAATAACACTTTTCATCAAATTGTTTAATTTGGAAATCTGAATTCCTCATTCCCATCTCTATTCTTATATTTCGGTATTTTCCAAGATCTCCTGTTTCTACTTCCTAGCTATTTCTTAAATAGTCCTTTCCATCACCTCTGCTGCAGCTTGAGTTTTAGACATCATCATAGTCTCCTGGATTATACAGGGGCCTCTAATTTGCCATTTCCTTTCCCTTCATGTAGTCCATTCCATATGTCTTCTGCACTGCTGTCAGAAACATCAATCTCTTAAAATTCCTCTGTCTTTGGGGGTCCCTTCCCTGCCTCTGTGCTGACCTCAATTCTTGAGTTTGGTCAAGAAAGAATTCAGAGCCAAACTCTCAAGTAAGCAAGAGTTTAATAGCAGTTAAAGGGACTAAAGCACTTTCAAGATGGGAGAGTGGGCATGCTCAGAGGTGGGAACTGCACTGGGGTAGGGGTATCTTTTCTTTTTATGTTTGTTTGGGTTATGGGTCATAGCTAGGGCAGTCTCCTGTTGAGGTTGTTTCCAGTCATCTAAGGGACTCCTCCAGCCAGTGGGAAGGGGAACTTCTTGGCCCTATATGGTGCTCGTCAGAACTGTCATGGCAGCTCTCTCCCCTGCCCCCCCCATTTGTGTGTGTGTGTGCATGTGTGTGTGTGTGTGTGTGTGTGTGTGTATGTGTAAACCTCAGGGTAAGTGTATTCTAATGTGACTATAGATTATTGTAGAGCAACAGTTATAGGGAAGATCCCATGCATGCCCCCGGGGGCTCTTTCCAGCAGTTTGTGTTCTAGGGGTTGTTGGTGGTTTCTTGATTTTTATCTTTTTAATGGTTCAACAAGTCTCATTTCCTGCTCATATCTAACTGTCTATTCTACTTTTCCAACAGCTCCCCTTGGCTTTTTGATAAAATCCAAGTTTGTTAGTGTGGCTTTCAAATCTTTTAATCTAGTCTTTTAAAGTCTTCCACCCTCAACCCCTCATTTTACCTCATGGCCCTACCACACAAAACAAACTGCAGACTTGGAATATCATGCCTTCCCATAGCTCTGTGTGTGCCCTGACATCTTCCCAGCACATCCTTTGTCATTATGATTCCTTTGTCATTGTGATAGCCTTAATTCTGGCCCCGGTTCTGTGTTGCCTTGTCCATGAAGCCTTCCCTAGATCTTTTAGGGTATGTTATGTGCTTCTCCTTCCTTTCATGAATCTTGGTCACAGGTTCAGTAAGGCTAAATGTTGGTGTGTAACCTTCCATCTTTTTTGTTGTATATACTGAAATTTCTATTTTTACAAAAATGGAATCATATGGCACATCCTCTTTATAATGTGATTTTTTCAGTAGATAATAAAATACTATGGGTATTAAATATGAGTCAAGAGCATTATTTTGTTCATGGGATGATGCTGTTCCTTTTAATTCATGTTCTATAATTTCTTCTTTACTGCTCCTGTCTTCGGGAGTAAAATTTGATGGATTTTATTTTTGTTAATAGACAGTTGGTAATTAAAATGATTATGATTATATATAAACTCTCATTAAGTCCAGACTCATTTGTTGAAGTGTTCGATGAAGTTCAGCAGGGCCACTGAATTCATTGTATACTCTCTTCAGACTGTAACTCTCTAAACCTCTTTTATTAGTACTTTTGGATAAAAAACATCTTTGTACCGCTCCTATCTTCCCTGATTGATAAGGTGTATACCCAACTGAAAACTTAGTGTTAACCAAAGTAACAGCTTTGCTAAAGGTTGGACCATCATGCAATAACTGCTAAATACAGGGTGGTCAGGCAAATCATGTTGAAGGACAGAACTTGATTCTGAGACCAAAATGAAATTATCACTTTCATAACTGGGTCTCTAAGGCCTAATCTGATCTACCCATCAAGTCAGAATGGTGGGCCTTTATAAGGGGTTTGAAAGGAGATGCTCAGTGTGGCAGAAAGGGTCCTGACAGGAAACAGGTGGAACCTTAATAATGAAGAAACTTTTTAAGAGTAACAATATATCCATTACGTGTTAACCTAAATAACATAATTTTATTAAAACAATAATCCTGTTTTTCAAGAAGAACTTTATTGATAATGGTGGCATTGTTTTAATTTAATTAATTAATTAACTCATTGATTTTAGAGCGAGTGAGATCTCAGGGTCCTGAGATCATGGCCTGAGCCAAAATCAAGAGTTGGACACTTAACCTACTGAGCCACCCAGCCAGGTGCCCCTGTTTTTACACTTTTGCAAATTTCCTTAATGTCTCATATAATGGAAGACGGTTGGATCTTCATTTCCTTTTCTTTTTTTTTTAAGATTATATTCCTTTATTTATTTGAGGGGATGGGTGGGAGGAGCAGAGGGAGAGTGACAAGCAGACTCCATGCTGAGCGTGGAGCCCAACACAGAACTCGATCTCACAACCCTGAGATCATGACCTGGGCTGAAATCAAGAGTTGGACACTTAACCGACTGAGCCACCCAGATGCCTTGGTGGATGTTTATTACTGCTTCTGCATTTAGTCTGTTGTGATATCATGTCATTTTGGCATTGACAGACCTCACTGTACCTTCAAGAGAGAATGAGTATCCAAAAGGCAAAATAATTTTGATGTCATGGACCTCTTGGAAGGGCCTTGGGGACACCAAGGGGTCCCTGACTCCTACTTTGAGAGTCATTAAGGACAGGGGTTTGGAGGAAGAGGTCACCTGACTAGAGAATAAATGCACCTCACAACTGGAGTGGGACAGGGAGTAGAGGAAATAAATGGCTCAACATTTCTCTCCTTTTGTCCTCTGAACTTCAGCCAGTGCTTCCCATTGGGCAAACCCACCTACATGCTGGAGGGAGGGGAGCCTGGTCTGGTAGACTGTCAAAGTCATGCCCTGAGGTCACAGAAGGAGGCACGGAAGGAGTCCGAGAAGAGTGCCCAATGATGAAGGGAACAACCGACACATTCTCTGCCTTTCTTTGTCTGTTGTACCATAGGATAAAATAAAGAACAAAAAGCTGAGTGCTGGTATTGGTAGATCATGGAGAAATGATGGAAGCTGTTTTTGTTGTTGTTGTTGTTATTGTTGTTTTGAACAAGCAAGCACAGCAAGTTGTTTGTTAGACCAATTAAGAATATTAGTTCCTGGGATGCCTGGGTGGCTCAGTGGTTAAGCGCCTGACTTTGTCAGGGCGTGATCCTGGAGTCCCAGGATCGAGTCCCACGTCGGGCTCCCTATATGGGGCCTGCTTCTCCCTCTGCCTATGTCTCTGCCTCTCTCTTTGTGTGTCTCTCATGAATAAATAAATAAAATTAAAAAATTCTTGTAATAAAGAATATTAGTTCCTATGAGCATGTGGTGATTAAAATGAAAACTCAAAAAAAAAAAAAAAACCCAGAGTATTTGTTCCTTCCCCTCTCATGGATAAGTGTCAGCTTGGGGAGAGGACACAAGTGGAGGTTGTGGGGAAGAGAGAGACCTGAGGTGTGGTGGAAATTGTCTACCTTCCCGGTTCTCATGTCCCCAAGTTCTGACTTATTCTTAAGATGCATTCAAGGCTTGAAGTTCAGATACTCAAGGGAAACAATTCATATCCTATACAAGCTAAAGACAGATACTTTTGAATCTCAGCCTATGGAGATGATGGGCATGTATGGATTTAGCTAATAAGATGTATCAGACTGCGATAGATAAAGAAGTCATATAGCTAACGGATAAGCCAAAAAAATAGAGTGGTAGGTTATAT
Organism: Canis lupus baileyi; assembly: GCF_048164855.1. Taxonomy (NCBI): domain Eukaryota; kingdom Metazoa; phylum Chordata; class Mammalia; order Carnivora; family Canidae; genus Canis; species Canis lupus. Next base: position 55,625,188 of record NC_132850.1, on the reverse strand, counting down.
ATTAATATTAATCTCCAATGACCCATGGTTATATTTTTTACTTAATAGGAAAAGGAACGATACTGATTTGTAACTACACCTTGCTGGTCATATTTCTATTCTGGCAATCGCAAGTTTGTATTTTAAAGTTTTACAAAGCGAGTGCCTGCCATTTTTAATTTCTTTAAAAGCAAAGACTTGCATTTTTTAACTGTTACTGTTGTTTAAGAAATTCAGCACATACAGGCAGTTCTTGTTATTCATGGTCGTTCCATTCTACAAAGTCATTACAAACATGGAATTAGTGAATGCGGAGCAATTGCTCCCAGGGGAAATACAAGAGGATCATGTTTTTTTTTGAGCCCTTTACTCACATTTTCATCACCTGATAAATAGATTAACTTGTACGTATTTCTGTTTAGAGACACCTTATATAATGTATATTGTTGAATCATTAACACTGAATTCATGGCCAACAGCGCTGTAACTTATGCCTGAATGAAGCTTATCTAACACACGTATTTTCTTCATAAGGCACAACAAGAAGACTCAGGAAGTTATGGAGCTTTCCCAGGGTCTTACAATAGGGTATGAAGTGGCAGGCCTGTCTGAGTCTACCAGTGATGATTACGATCAAATATTAACTCATTCCACCTTCTTCTTCACTCTTTGAGTGCAAATATGGTGTGCCATTTCTGGGTTCACTTCCTTTAATGAGATAAAGTAAATATTAACCTTGCCTGGATATCTGAAAGCTAAACCTAAGTGTGTTCATTTATAAATTGTTAAAAATTGTTGCCCTTAGAAAATGGAAATTGTAGGAAATGGGAAGTCCAGTTTAACACAATTAGACTCCTGTTCAAAACAGATTCTTTGGCATATTAAAAGTCCCTGATAATAGATTAAATCAGCATAACATTAATAAGTGAACATACCCTTGTAGCTTCTTTTACTCATACATTTTCTAAACCTTTGAGCTATTTTTTTAAAAAGATTTTATTTATTTATTTGAGAGAGAGAATGAGCAAGAGAGAACACAAGTCGGGGGAGAGGCAGAAGGACAGACAGACTCCCCACTGAGCAGGGAGCCAACCCCGGGATCATAACTTGAGCCGAAGGCAGATGCTTAACCGACTGAGCCATCCAGGTGCCCCACTTTGAGCTATTTTTAAACCGCATTATATACATTATATACTATTTTTAAGCCACATTATATATAATACTTGCGCATTATATAGCGCAATATATACTATACTTGTCATGACTGGGTATTGTAAGTGCTTTTTAATAGTTGCTGTAATATACTTTTTATGAGGAATGTATGGACCGATTTTCAGGGGAAAGAAGGTTCTTAAAAAAATTTGAAGCACACTGTGTTACCTGAGAGTTTTGTATTCAACAGATACAGTTTTCTTAGGAAAAAAACCCTCCTATAAACATAATATTCAAAATACATATGAAGATATGTTCCACTATAAGTATAAACCATAATTCTGAATAAATATCTGCACTTTAGTGTAAGAGGATGGTTAGCATAGTGAATGTCTGGGTGGTCAAGACTTCATGAGGACAGAGCAGGCTAGGGAGTAAGGGCCAGTAGCTTCATTTCTAATAGTAACAGCCTTACCTTTGGCCATTGTCGTGGCCTTAATTGTCCCAACTCCACTAAACAGTTAAGCTGTGATGTGCATCATAATTACCTCGGGACATTTTTTCCTGGATAGCAATGGAGGAGAATCACTATGGACCCTCCTCCCCCACAATCACCCAGCCCTGTGATTGGCAAGTGTCCTAAGGCATATGCCCTAACCAAAGAGGTTAACGTGATCCGGGGCCTTCCTGGACCTCTGCCTATAATTTAAGTGTCCTTTTCGCTAGAAATATAATACTCTCTGTCCTGTAGCTTAGAGGCACCCTTAACAATCTTTTTATTGTCACTGTGCAGTTATCTTTTCAGAAGCTCTACATTAGTCTTGGGAAGATAATCCAAAAATGTTTTAATAACAGGAAATATTTGCCATTTTACAAAAGAGTTCATGTGTATTGGGGAGCTGAGTCATACATCTGGTTTCAAGTTCTAAAGGTCAGAATGCTGAGGCCGTCACATCCTTTGTTTTCACAATTCTTGTCAATTTTGTCTATTCAGAACAACTCTGCTGCATTCCACACTTAGCACTCCCTCCCCCATAGGTAGCAGGGAGAGAAAATGAAAATACAGTTACAGGATTGCCGGGCAGGGAGATTAGAACCAGTAATAAGTTGGTAAGTGAAAGGAAATGAGGTTGGATTTCATGTACAATAAAAATATAAATCCAGATTCTTAATTGTGATCTTTATAACAAAGAATCTCAGCTTTATAATGGGATTTCATTTTTGTTTACAATTATAGGACTATTGTGGTAATGTCTTACTTAAATAGAATTTCTTTTAGGGTAGGGTAAACAATTTACTCTGTAAGGTGCCTCCCTCCTCCCTGCCCCACCCCATCTAATAATAGGATTTCCTATTCTACAAATCCTTCATTGATCAAGCTCAGAGGTCTTATGGCGACTTCATCCATCCACTTTCGATAGCTTAAGTTCAGCTCTTCAGAAATCCTTTGAGTTCCTCAGCATTGATGGTTCTTCCACAATTTTGTGCGTACTCTTTCTTCTCAGTGTCTGAAATTCTTTTTCAACTTGTCTGCCTAAAACAGTCATGCAGCAATAAGGGTAAGCAATGCACAATTTTTTTTTTTTTTGGTTAAATCTGCCTTTCAATAAGATTATTTTTTAAAATGCAATTTTTCTTAAAGTGCAGTTTTAAGGAATATGTGCAGCCAGTCTACGTTAAGTTAGCCAGTGTTCACACGGAGGCGCACACTGGTGAGGTGAAAATTAAAGTGTGCTTTTGGGAGGATGGAAATGGGAGCCTAATGACAAATGACTTCAGTTAGTAACCAAGTTCATTTAGTTAAAATACAAAATCAAATGACAACCCATTTGCTGTTCTAGCATCTGGTATATTACCATCTGTGAACCCAGATTTTTTTTCAACATTTCTACTTGTGTGGGCCTTCTGAACAGGGCTGTGCACTTCTCAGGACACTACAAGTTCTGACCTGTCAACACAGATATCTTGAAAGGGCCGTTTGAAAGTAGGAGAGGTAACTTGATGTGAAAGCAAGTTTTTAAAAATGTTATCAACCGTTTCTAATATCCAGAAGCCACTCTAGGATAAATAATCAGGGGATATTTCCTATTCTGCTTTGCATAGAGGATGAGCACTAGGTCCCTTTTCTTTCTTTCTTTCTTTCTTTCTTTCTTTCTTTCTTTCTTTCTTTCTTTCTTTCTTTCTTTCTTTCTTTCTTTCTTTCTTTCTTTCTTTCTTTCTTCTTTCTTTCTTCTTTCTTTCTTCTTTCTTTCTTCTTTCTTTCTTTCTTTCTTTCTTTCTTTCTTTCTTTCTTTCTTTCTTTCTTTCCTTCCTTCCTTCCTTCCTTCCTTCCTTCCTTCCTTCCTTCCTTCCTTCTCTTTTCTTTTCTTTTTTCTTTCTTTCTCTTTCTTTCTTTCTTTCTTTCTTTCTTTCTTTCTTTCCTTCCTTCCTTCCTTCCTTCCCCTTCCTTCCTTCCTTCCTTCCTTCCTTCTTTCTTTTCTTTCTTTCTTTCCTTTCTTCCTTTCCTTTCCTTTCCTTTCCTTTCCTTTCCTTTCCTTTCCTTTCCTTTCCTTTCCTTTCCTTTCCTTTCTTTCTCTTCTTTCTTTCTTTCTTTCTTTCTTTCTTTCTTTCTTTCTTTCTTTCTTCCTTTCTTCCTTTCTTCCTTTCTTCCTTTCTTCCTTTCTTCCTTTCTTCCTCTTTCTTTCTCTTTCTTTCTCTTTCTTTCTCTTTCTTTTCTTTCTTCTTTCTCTCACTGACCTAAGTTAACCTTTATTGAACAGTAAGTCATTCATTGAAGGATGGGAGGAGGGGAAGAGGAAAGATTGTGTCTCTTTGGATAATTCTTCTGTATTTTTATGCTTTCCAGAAGGCTGGAAGAATTGGAATTATATGTGCAGATGCCATGGGATGAAAATCAGTTTTATTTTTTTAACTGGAGAATAGTTCTATACTGACCTTTCTTAGAATGAAAAATTGATTTTATTTACCATAAAATTATTTTTATAAGATGCTACTTACTCCCCACCCCCCTTTATTTCTTTCTTCTCCTCTCTCTTCCCTCAACTTGTATTTTGCCTACCAGTGAAATAGCTCAGGACATAGAATTTATAGTATTTTCATACTTTCTAAGTTTTGAACAATGATAAATTTTCTTTGGAAGTACACAGATATTTACCTACTGGATTATGACTTTATTTACATAGTTTTATTTTTATTCAGTCACTTTATAAAAGGTTGACTGACATTTTATCTTCTTGCTGGTTGCCATTTTGCACATTTTTTTAAACTAAGATTTTCTAAATTTTGAGGGTCTATAAAGCTGTCTATACAGGAGAGTCACTGCTTTCTTCTCTGCCATTTCTAGCTGACACTCCCAAATTTCCTCTCATGGATTCATTTATTGCAGTTGTTTCTACTCATTTTTTTATTGTTGATAGAGTTCCTGCACTTTTTTGCATTTATCGTTTCTTTGCCCTGTTGCGTTGTCTTTTGTTTAGCTCTCTTGTACACATAATCATGTATTGTTAGCATGACAGTTCTCTTGAGAACCTCCATAGAGATAAACACTTGGTCCTTCAGTAATTATAAACTTTATTCTTATGACAAGCAATATGAGAAAAAGTGGAACATCTTGTAATCAGTATTTTTCAGAAAGTCCTTTATGGCTAAATTATGTTTTTTAGGAGCTGTGTATGAAGAAGTCTTCAAAGGCGACCATAAAAGGATGTTTCTCATAGTCTTTTGAAGAATGGCAAAAAAGAAACTGAACTGATGGGTTTAAAATGAAGGCTATCTAATACGATTCTTGTTCTTGGGGTTGCGAGTTCGAACCCGACGTTGGATGTAAAGATGACTTAAAAAAAGAAAGGCTATCTAAAGAAATGAGTTTAGAGCATGGAACTGGGTGAAATAACTCTTTGCAGTCTGTAAATTTGCTCATCCCTTCCACTGGCCATTTGTGGCTCAGTTGTTCTTCCCACCAGCATGTTCCCTGGTTCTGTTTACTCTTCTGAGCCTGTGTTTCATCTCCTCCTTACCCAGCCCACGTGTTTTCCTTCTCCTTTACACTGACTAGTTTATAATGCATGAGTTTTCTCTTTTAACGGTAAAGTTAGGTAGATGGAAAGGGTGCTATTAAATGATTAAATAAGGAAAAATATAACCAAAATGGACAGTAGAAGTGAGAAGTGAATTTCTGTGTGCACAATGATTGCTCGTGGTACGTTAGTACAATGGAAAACAGCATTCTATAAAACTGAAGTGAAATGAACTTATGGCCTTTAAGATTTTTTTCTTAAGCCCAACCAAATATATGTTTGGCACCATGGGAAGTGAATTATTATTTTTTTTTATGTGGGATACTTTAGAGATGTCTTTAACCAATCTGGTATTCTAGAAATATTCACCCCCTATCCCATTCATGTATTTTATCATGTAGCAAATTGAACTATCAGAATTATCCTCCCTCCAATGTCTCTGTGGTTTTTAAGTCTTTAAGATTCTTAAAGGTTTTTAAGTTTTTAAGATTCTTTAAGTCTCTTACTCTTGAAATTCATCCACTTCTAAAGTGTTTACAGGGCAAGTTCTACAAATTTGAAAAGGCCCTAAGCCCCAGCTTAACTGCTATTTTCCATCAAAACCTTTTATGATTTTGCCAGGTGGAAATAGTCTCTTTCTCCTGAGATTCCATGGTTCTTTCTCTGTATCTCTCTCAGAACAATTACCACAGTCAGTCTTTTTAATCTGTAAGGGTTTGTAGATCCTGAGCCCTTAGAGATGAGGATTAATACATGATATATTTTAAATTTCTTGCAGTTCTCCGCGTAAGGCCCTAAGTGTCTTTTAAATTCAATAAATATTGAATGAATGAATGAACAAATGCATTGCTGTGATTACTGAGGTATGTTTTATTGGGATATAATAAAAGATTATTGACACATGTATTATATGCAATGTAAAAGTCAATCTTTGGAGCCCATTTCTTCTTTATATATAATACAGCCCCTAATCTCATCTCTTGCCTTCCAGTGCTATATATATGTGGATGATTCCCTTATATCTGTATCTGATGGGCTTCCTAACTTTAACTGAAAGAAACTTCACTTTTTTTCACAATACACTTCTCACCTGGTCTTCTTCCTCGTTGGTAAAAGAGACCTCTGCCCCTACGGTACACAGAGTCACTAATGAAGAAAGTGTGAAGGATTCTTGATCCCACCTCTCCCCCACTCTCTTTTGCACATCCAGCTCACTCACCAGCAGGTCAGCTTTCTTCCTATCTTCTGCCTCTGCGGCGGTGTCCTGCATTTCTTGTTTCTACTCCTGACCCACTCTTCACTTGCACCAGAGTAGTGATCTTTTAAAAATATAGGTAAGATCCTGCCAAACCTGTGCTTCCTCACCTTTGTCTTCCCAGTATGAAGAATGAACTCCAGGCATTTTATCGGGGCTTCAGAGCTCATGGTAATCTGACTTTTATCTGCTTTTTTGACCTGATTTTGCCTGTCTCCTCCTTCGCTCCATACTTCCTATCCATCTGACCTTTTTTTAAGTATGCCGAGCTTGATCTTGTTCTGGCAATGTTTTTCCAACTGGAAATCTTTTACCCCAGACCCCTCTGCATTTAGATTCCAGCCTCTGCGTTGCCTCTGCCACGAGGCTTCCTGCAGGCCTGCCCAGAGACTCCGCTTTGCCTACTTCACAGCAACCTGCCTTTCGCACCTGCCTTTTAGGGTCTGCATGATGTCTTTCCCCAAGTGAGCCTCCCTTTACTGCCCAGAGAGACACACACACTGGGGAATTGGGTCTCTCTCCCATCAGCTCTCAAACAAGGATTGATAGGATATGGTATATAAATACCCCAACCCCTCAGCCCTCAGATGTGTGTTCACTGGGTCCCAGAGTTTACCCAGTGGGGATTAACTGAAGTTGCCCACAGTGTAGCTGTCCTGTTAAGGAATCCTACAAAGGCTACTTGATCTCCTTGTCTCAGTTTCCCCTTCCTCCTGATGTTTCACTACCCCTCTGAACTGAACATTTTGCACCTAAATCCTTCCCCCAAGGTCTACTTCTGGGGGAATCAGAACTCAAGACACCTGTGACCACCAACAGATTCACCATGTCTCTCTCACATCACACCATTTTAATTCTCCGCATAGCACATATCACTACTTGATAGTATTTTTCTTGTTACTTTAGATAAGGTTTTTCTAAAATTTTTTCCTTCCTGCTGGATTTTAAGAACTAGAAGTTTTTTTCTCTAATACATCTGAGTGTATGATTGTGATAGGGGTGCTGGTCCCCTTGACTAAGAAAGATCAGGGGAGAAGTATATTTGAGGAAAAAATGAAGAGTTTGTTTAGTTATGTTAAAAGTAAGGTGTCTGTCAGATGCCTGCAGATCAGGGGCGCCTGGGTGGCTCAGTTGGTTAAGCATTGACACTTGGTTTCTGCTCAGTCCTGATCTCAGGGCCCTGGGATTGTTGGGCTTCATGCTCAGCAGGTGTCTGCTTGAGAATTTCTGTTTCTCCCTCCCTCTGCCCCTTCCTCTCTCTGTTTCTAACATAAATGAATAAATCTTTAGAAAAAAAAGTTTGGCATCGGAGAAACCTCAGAAGTAGTTACATACCCACTTCAGGATACCCAGCCACTAAAAGAATGTCTTATGCATCGTGGGTACTCAAGAAATAACTGATGGAGATGTGGGTACTGATTTTATACAGAAAGAAAGGGCCTGGATTCAGCAATGCAAGTTGTCAGTTCAAACTGTTCTGCTCTTCATGAATAGACACTTGACTACACGCTAATGAAGTTTTGAACTTTTATATGGACCAGCTTTGCAGAGAGAGAAAAAAACTGGCTATTCATTTGGCCAACATTTGCTGAGTAGCTCTCCAGTGCATTTTAGGCTGGGCTACTTGGCTGGGGTGGAGTAGTAAGCAGATCCAGGAAAGAATAATATTTCAACTGCGGTAGCTAGGCATGGGGTTGCAGCATTTCATTTTTAGGGCTAGGCGTCAGCATTTCCCCACTGCACATCTTTTCTTCCGTTTACCCTGCCCTCCCACCCAGCTGCCGCTGTGCCCCCTTGGTCTCTGCAACCCCCCACCTACATCCAGGTTTGCTGCCTTTCTGTCCTGAGTCTTCCTCCAGCCCATGAGGTGCAAAATCGCAGGAACCAACTTTTTTCTCAGCTCTTTGTCCTCTGTTTCTTCCACGTATTAGTAAACAATGAATCCATATTTGCTGACTGATTAGCTGTTGTGTCTGTTGGCCTGTGGGTTTGTGTCAAGTTCTCTTTTTTTCAAGAATTAATACAGGTTATTTGAAAAGAAGTAGTAGCAATTGTTGGCCATTCTAATGACATTCAATGGAATTCAGAAAAAGAATCCTTTTTTTTTTTTTTTCATTTAGAAAGATGGCTTGAAGAAAATGTCTTTTGAGTTTTCTTTGAAACTACTACTTTGTTTACTTACAAAGTAATGGGCTTTCTGTAGCATTTCCCTTTAATGCTGGTAATTAAAAGTATTTAAAAATAATTAGTAACCACATCCAGTCCTGATTTTTAAAGTCTCTGCTTTGGATAGCATTGAATAGTGCAGTTATTTTCTTTTAATTGTTTTTGAGCTAGTTTTCTTAGCTGTTTTTGTTGGTGGTGGTTATTTTTGGTTTTATCTTTTGAGGCTCACAGAGCATTGAGTTTGATTCATAGGTTTAAGATAATCCTCATTTCCTTCCAGGTGGTGTATAACTAGTTCTACCCTTTTTTAATAGGATACTATAATTGTGAGAGAATGTGAGTTACAGATAGATATAATGAATAATTGTATATTTTTATGAATATATGTTAATTTTCCCCATAAACTTTTATTTTCTATAAGGAAGAAATTAGTTACTCTGTACCCTCTTTTAGTCACCTGACTTATTTTTAAACACAACGGAATACACACATATTGGGACATTTTATTTATTTATTTTTTGAGAGAAAGAGGGGAGCACAAGCCAGCAGGTGGATGGGGAGGAGCAGAGGGAGAGGCAGAGAGTCTCAAGCAGACTCTGCACTCATGAGGGCTGCATGGAGAGGGCTTCACTTCACCACCCCAAGATCATGACCTGAGCCAAAATCAAGGGGTGCTTAACTGACTGAGCCACTCAGGTGACCCAATTCTGGGTCATTTTAAACAAAGATTTTACAAAGTCAAACAGATAGGAGTGGTCTCTGGAATTTTATGTCTGGAATTTTCATCACTACATTCTGTAAGCCATTCTTAGGTGCTTTTTTATGTAAAAATCTAGGAAATTGAGAGCTCCATTTGACATTTCGTTATTAGCAAATGCCATTCTTCAGGACTGACTTAAACTATTATTAAGAGAAAGAAAATGAGTAGGCTTTGCTTTTGAAGACTTCTTTAATTATACTTTTTATGCATTTATTGTTACATTATTTGTTACTTTTGTCAAACATTACTAGCATGGCTTAATATGATGTTCTTTCTGTACTTTTGTATTATGAGTACCATCTAATTATAACTTAATAAGTATAATAACAATAAAACTGATTGATGGGACTACAATAATTTATTGCACCTTTAGTGAACGTTAGTATTTCCTTGATTCTAAGATGCTCGATTTGTATAATTCTCCATTTGCTGAAGTTGTAATATATCTTATAATTGGAATACATTTGATGTCCTCTTTCTTTTTTCTTTGAAGCTGTGATGTGTCTTAAAGTCAGTGACATCTTAGGCATACTAATTATATATAAAGGGTAACCCTTTTAAAGTGTGACATATAATGATTTAAACATATATATTTGAGACGGAAAAGACCTTAAGGTATCAAATGGTCCACTAATTCACAATTATTTATTTTACTGTCAAGGTAGCTGAGGTCCAGAGAAATTAAAAGAAGTATTGAAGGTCAAACAGCTAATACATTTATGAGTGGAATAAGGGGATTTCAGTGATAATGTTTATTATTTAATCCTTTAGAAATAATATGTTATTTTAACTATCCTTCTAGGTTAGTGTGTTAGTGGGACAGAAGGAGATAATATCATTTCTTTTATACCAGCTTCTATTAGTGAGTGCTAAGACGAGAGCTACAGCCTAATTGTGATGTCCAACTCAGTGGCCACTATGCACATGTGGTTATACAGATTCAAATGAATTAAAATTAAATAAAATTTGAATTAAATTAAAAATTCATTCCTCCATTGCTATAATCACCTCAAGTGTTTAATTATAAATGGTTAGTGCCTATGTTATTAGAGAATGCAGTTATTTCTATATCCCAGAAATTTCTTTCGGACAGCGCCAACTAACTGAAGAGAAATCTATAGTGGGGTCATATCTTTAGGTCATCACTTGAAGCTTAAAAGCCATCTAGGAAAATGGGTTTATATTAAGACGTAATGTGAACTGGGGCACCTGACTCATGTGACTTCTGATCTCAGACTCATGAGTTTGAGCCCCGCTTTGGGAGTAGAGTTTACGTAATTTTTTTGAAGACATAATGTGAATGAAGCTCTATCCATATCCTGGGAAACTTGTATCTATTTATTAATTTTGACTTTGATAGCAAAATCTTTTTAACACTACAAGGGGGTCATTAGAAAGGATTCTTCATATGTGGGAGATTGCTTCTCTTATGAGACATTTTCACTGTCTTACATACTTAACTTCAGAAGGTTGTATTTGCCTAAATGCATGGCTGGAGAGGCCTGGAAGCCTCTCCCTGCCCTGAATCTTCTTTCTGTGGATTTGCTGTGATGGCTTTTCCTTCCTGAGGGGCGTGAAATCCCTAACATTAAGACATGTCACTACATTAGAAATCAAAGAACTCTGTTTCTGGAAGGCTGCCTGTGATATTTCTTCAAAGATTGGAAAGAGGAGGTAGTTTTCTGCAGCAATTTTCTGGAGTATAAAATAATAATGAAGTATTAACTGTGTCTGCAAAGTTGTGCTCACAGCTCAATAGATGCTTGAAAATGGAAAGGGATTGAAGGAAAGAATTAGATAACTTTTGAAGACTAGATAATGTTGATGTTGGATGATTCGATAGTTGAACCACAGCTCTGGTAACAGTGACACCCTAGTTTGTTAGCCCATTTAGTAGCAATTGATTGCACTTCTGTTGTATGCCAGGCGCCCTTAGGCAAGAGGGGCATGTTGTGTTCAGCTACTCAATTGATGATTCGTACCTTGCTGAGGCTGATTTTGCTGCCCTTGCTTCCCTCCTCTTAATCCTGTGTCATGAAAATCTCATTTCCTGGGAGTATCAGTACAGTTCTTGCTTCCTCATGGGCTTTAATTTCAGTCTGAGGCTATTAAAATTTTTTTCCTCTGGATTCTAATACTCTAGTTGCCTTTGAACTTCGCTCCTGTGTCATCTCATGTTTGTCTCGTATTCAGGTTTCATTGAGTATGTCACCATTTCAGCAAACCTTTCTACCTGCCTTCTCATTAGTTGTCCTCCTCTGGGCCTATGCCTTTCTCAGGTCCTCCACTGGCCCGTGCCCGGCACCCCATCCCTAAGGCCATACCATAAGGACTCTGGCTCTTTCACCTTCATCCTCTCCCATAAATGTTCCCTCCACCTTCTTCCATGAAGTGGCTCATCTCTATTGCCACTCAGTCTCCCACATCTCTGCATGAAAACGTGAGACCATAGTCATTAGTATCCAAGGACACTTCCTACTTAATTCAGTCATTAGTGTTTTGAGGTTAATGCCATTTCATCATAGATGACGTGTGCATGATGTCATTCATCATGATGACACTTAATCATACCGTGTATTATTTATATACTACTTTTTTACATTTGTGATATATTGAAATTTCTAGAAGAAGGAACCTGGGTGCATTTTATTCAATGTCGTGTTGTCAATGCCTTTTATATTACTTGGAGATGTAAGGCACTGAGTGATTAATGAATGCACTTTCTAGATTGGAGGTGGGAGTGAAACAAGATTCTGTCCTTCAGAATTCAGTACCTGTGGACAGTATTTCACTTATTTATACTTTGTACAGGGGATGAACCAGAAACCAGAAACACGCACAGATACACACACCACCCCCGAAAGGGTAGATTTCTGGGAGATAGGTACAACAGCCCCGCGGGTGCCTCTCCTCTGGGCCCCTTATAATATATTTTGTGATAGCCCTCATTATAGTGATTGTTATTTTTTACTTTCTCACTCAGCAGGGGCTCCACACAGGCCAGGCCTGGGCACGGTTCTCCCCATACCTAGTGTCACAATAGTTAGCAGTTTATTGCATCAGTGGCAGTTACAACAATCCCATTGCTGGGAGTATAAAGATGTGTGCAAGTGTGTATCTCTGTGTGTGTGACACGTGCGAAGAGTTGCTGGGGAGGCAGTAGCTTATGTGTCAGAGAAAAATTAGAAATATGAACCAAGGCAACTCAAATGAATAGAAATAGTTACCTGTATTTTTTTTACTGAGAGAGTTCCCTAACAGGCTTATAAGGAGTAAGTTGAGAGTCTTTTTCTTAAATTACTTTTTTTTTTTTTTTTTTTTTGGTGATAAGCCTCCAAAAATAAGTAGCAGAGAGATAAGAATATCGGAATTAGGATCAGGAGAATTGTCAGTAAAGAGCTGTAAGACATTGGCAGGAGCTTGGTTTGGAAATCTCTTTCCGCTTTGGTAAAATGGAAGGACTGAACCAGATGAACTCTGAGGACTTCCAGCTCTAACATTTCCTGATCTTTGATCACAGAAGGGAGATTAGTTTATGTTACCATTCTAAGTTTCAAAATTCAGCATCAGGAACACCTGGGTGGCTCAGTGGTTGAGCATCTGCCTTCGGCCCAGGTTGTGACCTCGGGGTCACAGGATTGAGTCCCACATCGGGCTCCCTGCATGGAGCCTGCTTCTCCCTCTGCCTGTCTCTGCCTCTCTCTCTCTCTCTCTCTCTCTCTCTCTCTCTGTGTGTGTCTCATAAATAAATAAATAAAATCTTTCAAAAAATATTCAGTATCACACTGGAAACATCTTTCTGTCCCTTGGCTTGATCACCAAGGGAATAAAACTTCTAGTTCAGTGTTTGTCTCTTTTCTTTTCCTCTCTTTTTCTTTTTCTTTCCTTCCTCTTTTCTCTTTTCTTCCTCCCTCTGACTCCTTCTGTCCTTCCTTCTCTTTTCTTTCCTCCTTTCTTCCTTTTTTCTTCCTTCCTTCCTTTCCTCTTGCCCCTCCCTCCCTCTTCTTTTTGAAAATTCGTACTTATCCACCAAATTCTCCTGACTTCTGGGATTACATTCCCTTAACACCCAAACATATCCCATCCTATTTATTATGGGCAGCTTAGCATCATCCTCAGTATTTTTGAAGTTAGAGTCTGAGTACTTATTCTCTGGGTATCTGTTGTTCTGAATATGTGCTTGCAGCTTGATTGCATTCTTGATCACCACTCCTTCTCTCCTGGCCATCGTGCCTTCTGTGCTCTGCTGCACATCTGGGACACTTCCTCTCTTCTTGCACAAAGTTGTTATGTAGTACAGACTTTAATTGCAGCCTTGGGGATAAGTAAGGAAGGCAGACTCAGCATGGTGAGGGAAGAACACTTAAAATTGCTTAGGAACTTTAAGTTTCCTTCTCCTCTCATGGCGATTATCTTATTGGTTGTCTTGTTCTGTAGGCCTGGCTTCCAGGTACGTTCTTCAGGTTTGAGGGGCCTGTTCTCTTTTTTAACACATCTTCCATCTCACTTCTGTCTCCCTAAGTTACACATTTTTGTTATTTTGTTATGCAGAGAAATTTAACTTTCATTCCCTAACCACTAGACTCCAACATACCTTGGCATATACAACTGTTCGTTATATTTTCCCAAACAAAAGAACCATCTACCAGACCATACGCTTTTAGAGTGAGAAAAAAAGTTAGGAAAAGGTTTGCAATTACAGTTTCATTTAAGTTGGGCCAGAGCAAATTCTTAGGCAGAACAGCTCCCCACTCAGAAGACAGACTATAGGGTGTGTGTGTGTGTGTGTGTGTGTGTGAGAGAGAGAGAGAGAGAGAGTGTTTTCCCTTTCTTTTTAATCTTTCCTAAAGCAGAATTTACTCATACTACTAAAATACAAATACTGGGACACCTGGCTTAGTGGCTGAACAGCTATCGTTGGCTCAGGGCGTGATCCCGGGGTCCTGGGATTGAGTCCCACATCGGATTCCCACGGGGAGCCTGCTTCTCCCTCTGCCTGTGTCTCTGCCTCTGAGCCTCTCATGAATAAATGAATAAAATATTTAAAGATACAATAAAATACAAATACTTTCTCAGATTATTTGATTATTCTTTTAACTGATTTAAGCTTGCTTAACAATTACTTGAAGCTAAAGACACTTTTCTTGAGCTAGGGACGATGTTTGGAGAGCTAGATTTTTCTGTATTCAGACTCCCATCTACCATTTTTTAGTGATTTAACCTGTAGCCTCAATGTTTCCATCTATAGAAACAGTGATCATATGATCCACCTCACAAAATTGTTACAGGGACTGAAGGAGACAATTTTTAGGCAGAGGCCTACTTTCCGATGTAATATACTGCTTAGATATATTAAAATTTTAAAATAGAGAAGCTGATCATAGGCTTATACATTAGTAAGAAGAGTTACATTTCTAGAGTTAAGATACTTTGACATTCGAGTGAAGTTTCATACAGGTAACCATGTCCAAGTCCATACCGCCTGGCCGCTCTTCAGATGGCTACAGGGAGCCACAGCAGTGACAGGTGGACGTGGCTGCTCCGTGTGCAGTGTGCACTGCCGGGCTGGTGACACATCCTGGGGAGCCTTCCCTCTGGTCTGCAGCTTCTCTCCTCATCCTCTGTGCTCCCTGCCAAGGACAGAGCCCAGGTAGGCAGCTCCCTCAGGGGGATTTGCAGTCCGATGAGCAGGATCTCAGGAAAGGAGAAAGACAAAGAGGAACAGAATGGTCAGTGTGTGAGGAAATGGAACCAGACCATCCCTGGGGCTGTTCCCTTCACTGGGATGACTCTCCCTCTTCCCTTGGGGTTTCAGAAAACTTCTACATAAGCTCTTTGGACTGGTCCATTATCCATACCAACAGGTTCTCTGAGTAGGGTAAAATGATGAATTTTGGTGGTCGTTGAAGAAAGTGAGTGATTACCTCTGGGTAGAAAGAAGTGTGTGTACTTTTCTCTATTGAATTGTTAGCTTTTCCTTTTAGATTTGTAAGGAGATAAGTGAGAAAATATTTGTTAAGCAGGCCTGCTTTATTTTTTTTTATTTTTATTTTTTAAAGATTTTATTTATTTGAGTAAGAGAGAGAGAGAGGGAGGGAGAGGGCATGAGCCGGGGGAGAGGGGAGAGGGAGAGGATGAAGCAGGCTCCCCATGAGCAGGGAGCCCGAAGCGGGGCTCCATCCCAGGACCCTGGGACTATGACCTGTGCCTAAGGTAGATGCTTACCTGACTGAGCCACTCAGGTGCCCCATGATTATAATTTCTTGGAATAAATTACTGATGAATACTTATATCTAAGAAGAATCATAACTTTAAGAATAACCAAATAGAAAAATGCCTCTAAGACAAAAAAATAACAAAATGCATTAAATTATGACTTAAAGATGATGTAGCAGCAGTGTTTGATTTATGTAGCAATGTCAACTTTGTAAAGCAGATCAGTATCGAAAACTAAATGCCCTCAAGCAGGCATCTAAATTTTATAAAGCTTTTTTTCCCCCCTCATTAATGAACTTAATCACATTGGAAACAAATTAAAACTCTTCCAAATGTTGGAACAGACAAGTGGTTTGAAGTGTGGATCTATTTGAGAATCTAATGAAAACAAAAAAAGTATTATTTATACTACATGCAGAATTCTTTTAACATTCTGGAATATTGAAAAGCTAAAAACTCCGTATATATAAGCAAAATGTTCCATTGAACATAACTCATGTCAGTTTGGTGAGTTAAAGATGGATTAACTTAATTTGGTAAAGATTTTGCCAAATAAATCTTTTGAGGTATGGATTTCACAGCCCCACTTAAGAGATTTTTCTATATCTATCCTTTTTTTTTTAATATGTAAGTGAAAGATCAGACTCAGGACTTGAAATAGAACTCTACCTTGTGTTTAAATTTTAGCATTGTTGTTACTCAAGTGTGAGAACATGAAGATGATTCAAAAGCGCTTTTCAAATTATATTTACTGGAACCTCTTCCGCAGTGCTAATGTTTCAGCCTGGGTGTGGAAAGGGAATTTGACAATTTTCTCTTGTGTCTATAATAGTGTTATTGTGTAGTAAGCGTGAGGCTTTTTGCGTACCTGGGTGTTATGGTGGCACAGGGGAGAGACTTGAGAGCAAGCCTCCTTGAGTTTGGCCAGTCTTCAGCCCGCTGAGTCTCAACCTTGAAGCTCAGATGTTCAAACTAAGTTTTAAAAAATTAGGAGAAGGTGGTTTCATATGTGTTGCTGTTTATAGGCATCAGCTAGTTAGATACTTTTTGGGGGAAGGACAGTATTTTCAGAGCATGTTGATCTGATATTTTAAGAAATGATAAAAATAATTGGTAGTTTTTAAAAAGTAAACTAAAATGATGGCAGCCCTGTACTAATGCCAACTTAGTTAAAATTTCTTGAGTGGCACAACTGTGAATATATGAAAACCATTGAATTATGCACTTCATGTGGGTGAATTGTATGGTTGCAAATTATGCCTTAATAAAGCTATTCCAAAATATGAATTATTGACTCTTGAGCTCCAGAAGACCTGTGGCTTAGCTGGAGGATCGAAATAGGAACTGAAATTGGGACATGTTTGATATGTAAATGCTAGGTGGTACCCAGGGTAGGGTGTCTGTGAAATCTTTCAGGATCTTGGTTACTCCTGGAAAAAGCTGGATACAAAGGAGACTCGCTTTTAAGAGGCAGATTTCTTAGACCTAAACTCTACCTTGGGTTTTTTTTGTTAGTGGGTCATGAGAGGCTGTTAGCCTGCATCTAAAATGTAAGCACGGCTGGACGTGGGTTGTGTCTCAAAAGACTATAATCATAAAAATGAAGAGGAAAATACCTCTTAAAGCTTTCCCCACCTTTTACCCCTCCCGATCTTTTAGTAACATTCTTTTTATTTTAGTCTATAATTAAAAAAAAAATTATGGGTAGACTGTGTGGTATCCTGTTGTGTAGGACACTGAAAATCTGAGTACCTCCAATGTAGAAAAAAAAAGTTTAACATAAAATATTGACAGTTATATAATTCTTGAGTTTGCCTCTTTTCCCCCTTATGATTATGATGATTTCTTTCATTAAAATTCCTCTTTCTGTACAATCTTATTGGAGTAGACAAATGATGGACACGCACGTCTCCATATAATTTCCTTACCTACCAGAAAGAGAGGAAGGAAGGAGGGGGAAAGAGAAGAAGGGAAGGAGGGAGCCACATTACGGGAAGGGCAGAGGGACATTTTATAAGGACATGTGCCTTGAGTGCAGTGACCACTTCACTTCCAAACAACACAAGGCTAATATTAACAAACATCTGAATGTTTGAGTATCTACTATATACAAGGGACTGAGTTGTAGCAGATTTAATGTTGAAAAACTCAGGATGCCTTGCCTTGGAGGAGTTTTACCAGCTTGTTTCTCAGGTGGCAAATTCAGCCAAATGAAATATATGAAGAGTTCAGCTATTTTCAATTTTGGTGATATCCTTAGGATTTACCTTGTTCAAGTTCATTTTTTCGTTCCAGCTTGCTAAGCATTGGATACCCACTTATACTAGAATCCCTTTTCCTGACCTCCAGGAAAAAAAACAAAACAAAAAACAATTTCCAAGTTGTGTACTAAATTCTCTCTCATCTCTTTACTTATTGCCTAAATCCTTACAAAACTCTCCTTATCCTCTCAAACCCAGACTCTATAATACAAGTCCTTTTTTTTTATATTAAAACTTTTATCCAGAATCGTTTAATGTCTGCTAAGGAATACAAATATTTGTTACTTAACTGTAATTAGTTAATTTTTTATTTGACTATAACTAGTAGTAATCATCATAGTATCGTATACAAATCATAAACCTAACCACCAGTAGGAAATTTCACTTTTACTTACCCTTGCATGGCACATTGACTATGTGGACATATTTTCAAATATCCCATGTCTTACCACTTGGCTATTTAGCTGTCCATTTAGGATAATTATATGTGTATGGTGCTTAAGGAATTCTGGAGTTAGACAAAATTGGATTCATTTCTCATCTCTGTCACTTTGTAGGTGTTCGTGTCTCCCTGAATTCATATGTTGAAGTCCTAACTCCCAATGTGATGGTGCTGGGAGGTGTAAAATGATATAAAATGATCTGGGAAATAATTTGGCAGTTTCTTATAAAACTAAACATGTACTTACTGTATGACCCAGAGATTGCACTCTTGGGCACTGATTCCAGATAGATGAGAGCTAAAAATCTGCAGATGAATTTTCATAGCTTTATTGATAACTTGGATGAGTCCTAAGGGTATTATGCTTAATGAAAAAGCCAGTTTTATAAGGGTATATGATATATGATTCCATTTATATAATATCCTCTAAATGACCAGACTATAGAGATAGAAATTGATTTGTGGTTGTCAAAGGACAGGCCAGGGGTGGAGGATGAGAAATAACAGAATGGCAGGAGGGAATTCCTTTGTGGCCCTGGAATACCTGACTGCATTGGTAGTTAGAAGAATCCATACATGGGATCAAATTATACAGATTCAGCGGACACACATACACACTCACACAGGCAGACACACACAAATGAGTACATGTGGAGAACTGAATAAAATCTATAGTACAGTTAACAGTGTCGTTCCCATGCAGTTTCCTGGTTCTGATATTTTACAGGGCGCTGTTTAATGCATTACAACGACCAAGAACAAAGAAAAAGAAAATCATCCATAATTTCATTTTCCAAAGACTATTTTTATATTGGAATATATTCATGCATGGATATTTATGGAAGAATACTCCTGCATATAAATGAAATCATATTATATCCAGCGTTTTATATTTTTCTTTTCTTATTTGGCTTTGTATCATGAGCATTTTTCCAGGTCAACAGTAGTTCATTGAATGACATGTAGTTATCAGCATACAAATAATTGTGAATTACACTGTGCCAAATATGTTTGAACCTCTGGCTCACTTGTCTGAATTTTTTTTCCTTTGAATTTTCTTTTATGGTCATACAGTTTGCAATACTAAGAGCGAGTTCTGCGTGTTTCGACCTTGGAGATGTTTAATAGATGAACTTATGACAGTGCTGTTTGTATGTAACAGGAATTTTCACTTCATTTTAATAATTGCTTTTTTTTATAACAGCCTTTTTGAAATATAATTCACCTATTTAAAGTGTAAAATTGAAGTGTTTGTAGTATGTTCAGAGTTGTGCAACCATCAACACAAAGAACTTTATAATATTTTCATCACCTCAAGAAGAAATTGGTACACCTTCGCTGGTAATCCTCTTATCTCTTCATCCTCCATCCTTAAGCCAAGTACTGATATATTTTCTGTCTGTAGAGATTTGCCTATTCTGGACATTTTATATCAATAATGTATATATAATTATGATTGGTTTGGATTATACATATAATTATGAAAAAAGAAATTTTATATATAAGCATATACGAAATGGGTTTTTTTTCAAGGTTCATCTATTTGGTATAGCATATTTCTGTATCTCTTCATTTTTATGGCCAAATAACATTCCATTATATAGATATACCATGTTGTGTTTAAGCATTCAACTGGATTGTTTTCAACTTTTGGTTTTTATGAATAATGCTGCTGTACTTGTCTAGTTGTTACCTAAGGCTATTGAAACTATAATTTCAAGCACAGGTCCCCTTGCACAATAACTGGCATGGGTGGGGAATTAAATATATGTTGGGTTTAGGGAGCCAGAAATCTGCATAAAGTTATTGGATGGGAAGGAGGTCATTCAAAGGATTGGGGTTTGCCAAGAAAGGATGTCATCACATTATTACTAAAATTTGTTACTTTGCTTTAATGTTCTTATGATGACAGTGTCTCACTTTTTGTACTTTTTATGACTTAAAATAAGGAAAAAATGCCATACTTTTGTGCTTCTAATTAAAAGTATTTCTGTCATGCTATTTAGCAGCTGGCATCATTTATATAAATATTTTAATTCTAAATTAGATCTTCTAAATTGAAATAAAATCATTATATTTACATGAATGAAGAGGATTAAGAAAGTTAAATTGTTTAGTAAATTGCCTTTAATGAGATATTATATATTTCAGCAGCTATTATAGATAATTAGAATTTCATGATGAAAACAGAATAAATGCACTGTAAATCTTTTCATATTTTATTATGAATCTGTTAATATTTTATTATCGCCTTAAAGCTAAGCTTTCTTTTTGTGAAATGAGATATAAGAAAATGAAATATTTAGACACTGAGCTTGATTAAAAGATGCAAAGCCTGAAGAAAAAAAAAGTGTTCATTTCATCTGTGTTAGAGTGCAAAACCCCTAAACCTTTATGTTCCATTTCTGTGGTACAGATTCCTTAAAGTAAGCTTTAGACAGCTTTAAATTTTCTTTTGTTTGCATTTTTTGCTTGCACTTAATATTATAAAATTTCACTCAGAAGCAAATGCATAGTTTTTGTTTTGAAAATAATTTCATTTATGTATCTTAGAGAGAGAGAGCATTGTGGGAGCACCAGAAAGAGAGAGAGACAGAGAATCTCAAGTAGCCTCTTTTAAAGCCCAGCACAGGGCTCCATCTGAGAATCCTGAGATCATGACCTGAGCTGAAATCAAGAGTGGATGCTCAGCTGAATGTGCCACCCAGGCACCCCAGCAAATGTGTAGTTTATGATTAGAATTAAGCTGCTCGTTTAAGACAATCTGATGGGCATGTCTGGTGGCCCAAAAGGTTAAGCAGCTGCCTTCGGATCAGGTTATGATCTCAGGATCCTGGGATTGAGCCCCACATGGGCTCCCTGCTCAGCAGGGAGTCTGCGTCTCCCTCTGCACCCCTCATGCTCTCTTGCTCTCAAATGAAAAAATAAAATCTTAAAAAAAAAAGAAACTCTGGTGATAAAAATGTATAAAAAGATAAAATGGTTTTATTTTTCACATTATGGAAACGTTAAATACATGTTACTTAAGAAATCATGCATCTTTTTAATCTCTAAAATTGCTTTAAAAATGTGTTGTTAATCTCTTTTTGGTCCATACTTATTTTTAAGTCTTTGTAGTAGTAAATTCTCATAGTATAGGGTAGTGGGCTCCAAACATGCATATGCTCTGAGCAACATAAATATAGTTAATAAGCAATATGATTGGTTGGTTGTTTATTGGACAGAAGTACATTTTTTTCCTTAAGTAGAGACTTGATTTCTTTCGTAACAGATGTTCAGCTACACCCACATCAGTTTTTTGATGCACAGTGTGAGTGGATGGCACAGAAGTGATGTCGCAGGTGTCTTCATTTGCTGGGGCTGCCATAAAAAGATACCACAGATGGAGGGGGGGTAGCTTAAACACTAGGAATCTTTTTTTCTCACAGTTCTGGAGGCTGGGAATTCCAAGATCAAGGATCCAATTGATTTGGTCTCCGGTCAGAGCTCTCTTTCTGGTTTGCAGACAGTGCCCTTCTCACATGGCTCGGTAAGAAAGAGCTCTGAACTCGCTCCCTCTTGTCAGGACTCTAATGCCATCATTATAACAAGTGTGGCATAGGAACATTAAGATGTTAAACGTAGGGAAACAAGGCTTTGGATTTATGGGTATTCTATACTATTTTCACAGCTTTTCTATTAATCTAAAACTTTTCTAAAATAAAAAAAAGTTTATTTAAAACTTACATGTAATTAAAGACAAAAATCCCAGTTGCCAAATTTAATTGAGCTTTATAAGTAGAGCCTACTATGTCTCTTTTCCTTAAGACTCCCTCAGAACAATGCAGAGGATAGTCAGAAACCCACAACTGCAAAGAGGAAATTATAAGAGCATTATGAATCAGAAGTCTACTTCCACTTTAATTATATCCCCAAACTTCAAAGACAGACTTTTCTCCGTACTCAGAATTTTTTTAAAGTCCATCATAAATCTTTTTTTTTAAACTGTCCCCCTAAGCTACCTTCCAAGAATTAATAATTAACAACACAGTGAAAACACAGGAAGTTAACTCTCATTATTCATCTGTCTACTCTTAAGGTTATGGTTTTACATTCCATTGTATCACATGTTCTACAAGTGATTGTAAAAAAATACAGTATATCAAAGGGAGAAAGTGGTTGTTCCTACTTTACATTACACAAGAGTAGGCCAAACCACCTGTCGCCAGGAGTCATAAACATTGCAGAATTTTAAGCAAAGAAATAGAAAATGAATTTCAATTACCATCTTTAACAAAAGATGTAGTTTAATGAAAAGAGCAGAAAAAGCTTAAATTTACCATTTTCCAAATTTAGGACTGTAAGAAATCTAAGCAAGCAGTACTTTTAAGTGATTTGTACTGTTTGGGTAAAATGAGCATATGAAATATTCCATTTGTTTTTAAAATTTCTGACGTTATGGCTGCAGAAGTGCCAGCATGGAAAGTGTATTTTGTACATGTATTGCATGTATCCATATGGACATAAACATAATGCATGTGTCGATTATAAATGTATGTCTCTCTGTGTACTTAACACACACACACACACACACACAAAGCAGGCAGACAAAGAAAGAGCATCTTTCTCCCCAAAATACTGGGTATCATGCATTACCTTTGGTCCCCAACACATTTGAATGGTGGAGATGTAAACAGAGCCAAGAATATGTGTTTGAGGTGTTATATCTGCAATATGTAAGTGTGAGACAGTATATAGGACAGTTATGTTTCTTTATTCCATCTCAGAGATAGAACGTGTGCTTTGAATACCCCTTGGCTAATACAGAAGCCTTTTCTAATGTAATTAAAATGAAGCTGAGCTCTTTAAACTCTAAATTGATTTACTTTGGTGTCTGAGCAAATAGTATTTCTCTGGGAGTGAATCTGAGATTGGATGCAGCTATTTCTAAATGGTTGAAGAGGGGAGAGCTAGATAGATATATTTTCTATTATAAGTTGAACCACTTGATAGTTTAGAAGAGCTCCTTTATAAAAATTTAGGGTGGGCATTTAATATTTTAGACAGATTAAGAAGCTTTGAAGCTTAGGTTTGGGTGTGAATCCTGACTCTGGTTCCTAAATGTCCATGTTATTTGAATAAATGTTACTAATCTCTTGAGTCACAGTTTCAGTTTACACATCTATAACTTATGGACAACTATCTTGTCTTTGAGAAATAAGCATACGACTTAGTGAAAAGCCCTATCAAGGTGTGTTTTGCACATGAGTAGAATTCAAGGGTGATACTGAAGCCACTTAGGATTTCAGTGAGAATTCAATGAAATCATAACTATAAAAAAATCTAAAACGATGTCTGGCATGTACTAGCCACTCAGAATAAGGTCATTGTTGTTGAGCAGGTGCTTTCAAATTGCCATACTTTTATTCACCAAAGAATTATGATTAATTCATTTAGTAAGTTTTGAAGGTTACATTTGAAATCAGTGTTTACTTCTGGTTCTAAGCAAGCCTATTCCAAGATTTTGTCATCTCCAGCATCTCGATCTTTTTTATTTTTTTTTTTATTTTTTTTTTTTAATTTTTATTTATTTATGATAGAGAGAGAGAGAGAGAGAGAGAGAGAGGCAGAGACACAGGCAGAGGGAGAAGCAGGCTCCATGCACCGGGAGCCCGACGTGGGATTCGATCCCGGGTCTCCAGGATCGCGCCCTGGGCCAAAGGCAGGCGCCAAACCGCTGCGCCACCCAGGGATCCCCCTCGATCTTTTTTATATTTCATATATCTAAAAAAGAGTCCAGAATCTGATTCTGGTACCCCTACGGTACAAGACACTAGTGTTGCTAAGATATGGGAATCTAAGCAAGGTTCATTTTCCTCTCCCAATGTTCCATTTGCTCTAAAGATAATTTCCTTTTTAAGGGTTGTCTCTAGGCAATTTTCTTAACTGATGCCTTTATTCAGCAAATACTTGTTGTGCACCTGTTATGCCAGCAGTTCTGCAGTAAACAACCCAGATGAAGCCTCTGCTCTCTTAGAACTTACATTCCAGTGGGGATAGGTAACCAACAGACATGTGAATGTAGGCATGTCAAGAGTTAAGACATTCTAAGAGGAAAAATCAAGCAAGAGGAGTAGAGAGAGATCGATATGCGGGATTGGCAGTTGCTGTTTTCAGTAGTCAGGGAAGGCCTCATGGAGGCGCTACCTCTGAGCTCCTGGTTGGAGTCAGAACAACCAACTATAAAGCATATGAACACAGATACACAGAGGAAATAGGCTGAAAACTTGTTCATATCCCCCAAAGTTTATACCACATAAAAATCTCAAGAGATAATTCTTATTTGGATCTTCTAAATAATGGAGCTAGTGTTTTGAGAGATAGATAAAGAGTGGCTGTTTTTACTAAGGAAAGGACAATTGTTTAATATGCAAGGGAACCAATAAATACAGGACACTTTCAATGTGTTATCTCATGTAACGTTCACAGTGGTTTAAGAAGGTATCATTAGCCCTGTTCCAGAGGTGATGGAGGCTCAGTAAAGTTAAGTAATTTGCCTAAAGTCACTATTAATGACTGATGGAAAAAGGATTTCAGGCATGATCTCTTTCCTTTACCTGAGCTTTCACTGACCATTACTCCACATGATCAATTAGGAATACTTTGGGGATGAAAATCTCAGTCAGTTGATAAAGAACTCAGTTCTCTGTTCAAATAAAGACAAACAGTCCTCTCCTAACTCCACCATTCCATTTTACTCCAATTTTACCATTCCATTTTACTCCAATTTTACAATAAGTTGTGTGTTGTCATTTCATCTTAACAGTATGACCAATAAAGTTCACTTTCATATACAAATTCAATTATTACATTTTTTTTTTGCAGTTATTTTAAGTTTTTAGGTGACTTGGTTTTGGATTACCAGCAAGGCATGATTGAATTAGGGTTCTCAAAGGCTGCTATCACTTTGAGCATTAGATCACACTGGTGAGATTAAAATTGGCCTAAAAAATTTGCATCATCTTCACTTCTGGAGTCTTGCTTTCCTTCTTCCTGCCAAACCCTCGTAATTGTTTATGTTCTCGACCTATACTTTGCTATATTTTTAAATTAATCTTGAAACCATGTCCAGGGAGCTTACTGAATTATTTTTCTTACGAAAATGGATTGCCTCGTCTGTTTGATGGTCTTTGGTAAGGCACATTATTCATGTAGTTGGCTTTATTTCTGCTTCTATGATTTGACAAGTCTATTGTCTTGAATTACCATGTCTGTTCAATTAGTTTTATTGATCAAAACTCTTTCCTTTATTTTTGAGTCACTTTCATTATTATTATCTGAACTTGTTATCTGTTATTTTTTTAGTTTTAAATTTTGGATATAGTTTTCTGTTGTTCATAGCTGTCATGTTTACTTGCTAGTGTGTAATATCTTTAATAAGTATAGATGTAGAAGAAGTACTTCATTTTACTATTTTGAAACAAATTTTTGTGACAAGCTCTTTTATCACTTTTGCTTAGTTTGGTGTGATCTTCTAGTTGTTTTCACTGATACTGTACTCAACCATTAAGACTTACATGTGTATACATACACACATATGATTTGGCTCATTAATGCATTATTTTATTATGGAAAGTTGATGTTTAATTTTTTCTATAAATTACTTTATTTCATAGTCATATTCCTTCTGTTGTCTTGTAAGTTTAATATATTTTCTCTCTAGAAGCTTAAGATTTCTTTTTTTTTTAAACTTAAGATTTCATTAAGTAACTGCCCTTTCACACAGTAACGTATATACACACATATGATGCGTACACATCTGTGTGTGTTATACACACAAAGACACACTTCTTGGGATCCCTGGGTGGCACAGCGGTTTGGTGCCTGCCTTTGGCCCAGGGCGTGATCCTGGAGACCCGGGATCGAATCCCACATCGGGCTCCCTGCATGGAGCCCGCTTCTCCCTCTGCCTGTGTCTCTGCCTCTCTCTCTCTCTCTCTCTCTCTCTGTGACTATCATGAATAAATAAATAAAATCTTTAAAAAAAAAAAAAGACACACTTCTTGTCATTGCTGTGTTGTTGTTCTCTTTCTTCACTATTAGTGCCAGGAGTGTAGGATGTATTTGAAACCACTTCATGATAGTCTAACAGCTAAAACCTGGTAGGGACTAAAGGAACTAAAGGAACTAAAGACTCTTGATTCACTCAATAAATAATGATCGAGTGCCTCGATCATTTTTTTATCCCATAGTTGGAAGATAGAGAAATGTGAAGGAAGCCAAATAGGAAAAAAATATTGTGTGCTAATATTCTAACAGTGCAAATGCCGGAAAGAGTATTTGAGGTAAAGAGATGAAATGAGCCAAGGCAAGATGTCAGTGCACCTGTCAATGTCAGGTACCACAAGTGGTTGGTTTGCCTGGAGCATGGAACGTAAATAGATTGTTACCACCTACAAGCCCATCAAGGGAAATTGAATGAATAACCTGTGGTAACTTTGTACAGCGTACTATACAGCAGTTAAAGTAAATAATCGAGAGTCCTTTTTATGTGGATAAACCTCAAAAACATAAAATTGAATTTAAAAAAGTGAAGTGCAGGTGATCCTTATGGTTTGATGTAATTTATGTAAAGCGTAGAAACATGCAAAGCTACACATGTTTATGAATATACACATATTGGGGAGAGTATGAAACGTGCAAAAAATGGCGAAAACCAAATTCAGGATAAAAGTTATCTCTCAGGAGGGAAGGAGAATATGGGCATATGAAAAGGGACACAGACTCTTCAACTGTTTTTTTTTTAAATATTTTATTTATTCATTCATGAGAGACACAGAGAGAGAGAGAGAGGTAGAGACACAGGCAGAGGGAGAAGCAGGCTCCATACAGGGAGCCCAACGTGGGACTCGATCCTGGGTCTCCAGGATCGCACCCTGGGCCGAAGTGGCGCTAAACCGCTGAGCCACCCGGGCTGCCCTTCAACTGTTTTCAAGAACTAATTTCTTTTAAAGATTCTGAAGCAAATTTGGCAGAATGTTAAGCTTTGCCAAAGCTGAATAGTAGATACTACTTTTTTCTTATAGTATTTTCTGAACTTTTCTTTTTGAGACACTTTATGACAAAAATCACAAATACATTTTATGACAAGATACAGTACTAGACAGTTAAAAAGCAGTTAAAGAAGTGGTCAGGAGTTAGGTTATGAAGTGTCTTATGCGGCATGCAGAATTTTTGGACTTCCTGTACAAGTGTCTCTACTATTGTGGTCTTCGTTACTCATCTTTTCGTTGATGACTCTGAAATTACTGAGCATGACCCAACCCAGCCTCTTCTATGCGTGTCAGATTTCTGCATCCTACTGCCCTTGTCCTGGTATCACTGTGAATGTAGCATGTCCCAAACTAGACATCTTTTGCTTTATTCTAGATACCTGGCTGTTATTCTTATGTCTCCCTCACCGCCAGTACACAATTGTTCCCCTACTCCTGCCTATTTCTTCCTTCTAGAGATTTAGAGTTTGGGATTTCTTTCCACTTTTGCCATCATTTACTGGGTCTGGGCTCTCAGTTTCTCTTTCCTCGCTGGCTGCAGTGCCCTTGCTGTTTTCCCTTTCCTGGGCTTCCTCTCTTTTTTATTTTAAGTTTATTTATGTATTTATTTTAGTGACAGAGTAGAGGGAGGGACAGAGAGAGAGGGAAGGAAAGAATTCCAAGCAAGCTCCATACCCAGTGTGGAGACTGATGAGGGGCTCGATCCCATGACCCTGAGATCATGACCTGAGCCGAAATCAAGAGGTGGACGTTTAACTGACTGAGCCCCCTAGGCGCCCCGGGCTTACTCTCTTATTAAATCCTTCACATAGTTTCTGGAAAGACTTGCCAAAAGCAAATCTGACCATTATGTGTGCTTGCGGAGAAACCTTTCATGACTTCCTATTATCCCTAAGAACATTTTATGTGATCCAAGGATCTCTCAGTATCAAAACCACCTGTGGTCCTTGTTAAAAATGCAAATTCCCTGGCACAGACTCTGATCTGATGAATTCGAATTTCTAGGAATGGGCCCCCGATGAGTATTTATAAGAAACACCCCAGATGATTTATGTGCGTAACACAATTTGAGAATCATCAGTTTTAAGAAAGATTCAAACTTTTTAACTAGGTATGGAAAGCCCATTCTTCACTCTTCAGTCTCATCTGTTTTCATTCTCTTCCCTCTGCCTTCACCTCCCTGGCCTCTTCTTTAGTTAGTTCATTCTTGCTTATTTTTTAAGAGAAAATACAGTCGCTTCTCATCTCCAAGTCTCACGTGTTACCATCCTCCAATGCCTCATGTTTATCGGTCTATCTTTCCTAGTTTCTCAGCCCCTCCCATCCTTTAAATAATGATGGTTCTGTGGCTAGGAGATTCCAGTTTACACAACATTCAATAAGGTATTTGGCATAAGATGGGCCTTTTGAAAAGATTGTTAAATAAATGACATTGCTCTTTAGTTGACAGGATGTCAAGTACAAAATTTGAGCCTGCATTTTAGGTAGGTCACTCAAGAGTTATATGAAAAAGAGACCAAAACTGGAGGTGAATTCTAACAAGAATTTATAAAAGTAAGTGTTTAGAAGATCAAGACTGAAGAAGGTGGTCAGATGTAAGTAGAGATGACATCTGAGAACAGTAGCCAAGTGGATGGAGAGGACAAAGCTGTAAGTTTTACACATATTTGGTTCAAGTGTTCTGTTTATTTCTTTAATAAAGATGATCACTATTTATTTAGAAATACAAGGCCATGATCTTAAGTCTAGAAATGAACTATTTGGAAGATAGCAGCCAAGTTGGTGTGGTTGAGGCAATGAGATAAGATTGTTATTTACAGTAAGGAATACAAAGCATAAGATGTAACTTACAGAGGATACCAGTACTGAAAGAGACTCTGAGAATAAGGACTTCAGAGAAGAGTAACCAGATAGTAGGAGTAGAGAGAAGAGGGGGGTGTTATGGAGCTAGGAAGCTGTCAGCTGTGTGAAATGCTGCAGAAAAGGTCAAGTGAACTGTGACCTGAGGATTGAAAATTATCTTTCGGATTTTGCACTTAGGAAGTCAGTAGGCTCTGTAAGTAAAATGATTTTAGTGGGGTGGTGGGAGTGGAAGCCATTGGGTTAGTCAGTGAATGGCTAATGAAGATATATTGACAATGGGGATCAATTACATATTCAGGAAACTTCAAACGAGGTCAGTAGGACAGGAAGGCAAATAATACAGTAAATAATACTGTATTTTACTGGTTTGGTTTTGTTGGGTTTTAAGTAGGATAGGTGTAACTTGAGCAAGTAAATGCCAAAGAGATGGAATTCGTAGAAAAAAAGTTCATCGAGAACAGGGAAGGATTGGGTATTATTGATATGAAGAGGAATGGGAAGGTAGATCATATTCTGAGCATAAACAAGGGAACTTTAACTTAGTAGGGGAACAAAGGCCTCTTCCTCTGGAAAGAGAAGGAAGGAGAAACACAAACTGCAGCTGGAGTGAAGAAGTGGAAAATAGCAAGGAGTGTAGGATCTGGAAGGTTTTTTCTGTACCAAACTCATTTATCTGATCCTCAGTTATAGGTCTTGATAACTTTCAATGGTGTATTCAGCTCGTTTATTAAGATACCACAAAGCTTCATCTCATTGTCTGGGGCAGAGCAACAGCTTTATGGTATGAGGCATATAATCCACTAAGTGAGACTTGCTTTATTTTTGGGTCAAACACCTTTCTGTTTACCTCGATAAAAGCTTAACAAAATTAATCTCAGTGCCTCTGAATCTCCAGATAAGTTTCTCTTATACTGCCTTATTTTGCATAGAAGTCTGTACATTGGAAGATTTTTTTTTTGTATTACTGCAGAGAGGTATTGACTGACTTTCTTATTGTAGATATTAAATTATACTTCTCATAAAGTGAGTGAGATCATTTCTGCCAAAAATGATACCATCATTTTAGCAGATGGTCGATAGACACATTGTTAGTATCTTCTCGGCTCAATTTCAAATCTTAATGGAATATCTGTCTTACAAAAAAAAAAAAAATCTATTTCCAGACATGGTGCTTGGTGGACTTAAAGCTTAAACAGTTTTCTCATGAAGTGTCTTTCAGTGGCCGCTCTTGTTTTTTTGAGCTTCATGTACCTGAATGGTTGAATAACTTTCTACTTTCTACCCGCTTTGGTTGCTATAGTAACTTGCTGTTCAGATAGCACAGTGGAATCTGCGTGATTTTCTTTTCATTTTCACCTCGCAGTGCACATTTCATGTGTTATATGTATCACTTTTTAAAATATATAACTGAAATTTTGATTTGTTCATATTCAATGTTATATCACTCTGTTAATTAAAATTTGCCAGTTTAAAATTGTGATACTAGTTTGTCTAGCTCCGTTGTAAGAAGTAGCTATGATTTAGGACCAGAGGGGTCCGTGTCAGTAGCATTTCTCTTTATAGTCTAGCCTATCGACCTGTGTGACCAGGAACATGGAAAACTCCTTGATCCTTGGGTTTCTAATTTGTAAAATGAAGAAATCACCTCTCGGGGTTGTCTTGGGGGAATGAGAATGTATGAAAGCATCTAGCACTCTTCGAGTCATAGGTTAGATACTCATAAATAGTGGTGAAGTGTTGTTGATCCTCAAAAACTTGACAATTATGATATTTAAATCTAATCTTTAAACACTATAAGGTTATTAAGTATTTCTGAATTATGCCAATAAAGATTAAATTATGCCCTATATACTCGATTAAAAGTACATTATATTTGATACATTGTCTGGATTAATATTTAATTAATCTGAATTTTTGATCTTGGTGTTGAATTTTCATTATTACGCATTTTCTTTGAAATCTATAGTTGAAATGCTATAATCATTTCTAATCTTACCCGATTTTTGTGGAGACTTAGCTGAGGTGTCTTTTTTTGGCTTAGTCCATGGCTGTGGATTAATTATTATTATAGCAGCATTAATGTTTAATATATTAGTTGAGTTTGCTTTCTTAGTAAATGAACATTTTCAGCTCTTCAGTTACTTTACTAACTTTTCTGCTTCAGTATTTTATTCTTCCCTGTTTACTTACTGTCTTGCCTTTCTGTGTGACTTATTTTAGTTTACGATTTTCTGTAACATCACATAGGCGTTTTACATATTGTACTATATATACACAAGCATGTAGACATAAACAGAGATTTTACATCTCTTTGAAGAATACAGGAAACACTTTTATGACACCTGTACTTTTTTCTATTCATTTGTTATCCTACATCAGACATAAAAATATTTAAGTTTTGTATATTTTATAGTACTTTTGTACTATTGTATTTTTTTTTAAGAGAAAGATTTTGAGAAGAAGCTTGTTTGGTCTTTTGTCTAAAATGAGTGAAGAGCCTCTTGCTTGGTTTTTGTTCATTTATCTGTTAACTTTCACAGATAACACTGTCTTCTGAGTTATTAACTGTAGAGTCCTTGTCATTTCCTATTTGGTGGAATCCCAATTACTCTGCAACCTCATGGTGTCTATTGTATCTTCTGTTTAAACGTATTTCCCGTTTACAACCTGGCTCTGAACTAGAGACCTAATCAGTTTTGGATACAGGATTTTGGAGGTTGCACGATCACTAAACATTTGTTCAGATTAATTGATTAGTTTCTAAATTTTTTTTTAGAGATTTTATTTATGAGAGACAGAGAGAGACAGAGACAGGCTGAGGGAGAAGCAGGCTCCCTGCAAGGAGCCTGATGTGGGACTCGAGCCCGGATCCTGGGATCACGCCCTGAGCTGAAGGCAGATGCTCCACCGCTGAGCCACCTGGGCCTCCCAGTTTCTAAATTTTTTAATGTCTGTTTAAACACCTCTTGTACACATTGCAGTATTGATGGGTTCAGCCTTCCTGGGGCAGATTGTTACTAATAAGCAGAACCATAAAATACCGTTGGGATGGTCTGTGACCCAGTGATGCAGACTTAGCACCTAGGCTTCAGTGTTAATATGAGGGAGAACTAGATCATTTAATTGCCCATTTAGGACATTAGAGTGGCAATCTAAGCTATGAGGTTTTATGTTATATATTTAGACTACAGTTAGGCTACTTCTTTCTCTGAAGATTTTAAAAATGGCCTTCAATTAAAAAGTCAAGCTTATTAAAGTAAACTATAGTTAATCAGAATTGTGAAGTTAATATACCAGAATTGTTGCTAATAATTTAGGGTGATAAGGTAATAAATTTGGGCATGCATGTCCTCTCAGGTGTGGAAAAGTGGATGTGAATAAATGATTAATAGTTCACCATTTATTTTTTGAGGCCCTGTTGTATGTATCAGGCACCTTACATATTAGGAATAAAAAGTGAATGATACAAAGTTGTGAACTTCAAGGGATGCACAATCTAGAGGGAGGCTTCAAAGTCTAGTTTTATGAGAGAAAAAAAATTGCTAAAGAGAAAAAAGTTATGTGACCGTTGGTATGCTTTACACGGATGACTTTAAAACATAATATATATATATATATTTTTTTTTTAATTTATGTTTTCTATCTGAGATGTCAAAGCACTTTGAGTTTCTAAATTAGATTTGTTTTTCTTGCTCCTTGAGTTTCTTAGTGTACCTCCCTGCTGGTTAACCTCGTGTAGAAACCAACAGACCGTTGAGAGCAGTAATTGTCCTCGCTGTTGCTGCATCAAGAATTTTTTTTTCTTTGATGGTGATGAATGATTTCATGTATAGGTCTGATAGAGCTCTTTTTCTTTGCTGTATGCAGAGGAGCCTTCTTACCTTTAAGTCACAGGACTGAAGTTTAAAGCATTTATTGCTGCCAGATGTAATGAACAGCATAGCTCTGTTCACGTTAAGAGAACTAGACTCTTTTCATAACTTAACCAACTTTTTCCCCACTAAAATTCTTTGGTAGGCTTGCAAAACATTTTAAAAGAATTATGACAGGTACTGTTATTCTATTTTTAAATGGACAATATTGCAGTATAAAATCCCGAGAAGAGATGTTACAAGGTTCTTTTAAGACTTAGGTGTTGGGAGACCTGGGCAGCTCAGCTGATTAAGCATCTGCCTTTGGTTCAGGTCGTGATTTCAAGATCCTGGGATCGAGCCCTGCATTGGGCTCCCTGCTCAGTGGGGACCCTGCTTCTACCTCTCCCTCTGTCTGCTGCTCCCCCTGCTTGTGCTCTCTCTGTCAAATAAATAAATAAAATCGTTAAAAAACAAAGAAAAAGAAAAAAAGATTGTGCCTTGCTATTAACCTGCGTGATGGAGGGAGTAGTAAGGACTTCATCAGGCATGAGCCAGTATCTCTGTAGTCCTTCCACGGCATTCAGGAGGGCAGGTCCTCTGGCCCCACCAGCAGGACTATAGCTGTGGGAGCCCAGAGCCCTGGGCTAGACTTGACCCAGGAAGGAGACAGCTGGAGTCACAATACTGCAGTCATCTGTGCCTGTGCAGTTCAATTTCTATCATCTGTATCATCATCGGATGAGAAATTAGGAATCTGGCTGAAGAGTTCACTTATGCAATTCATTTATAGGTTTTGTCCAGCTCTCCCCACCATAATAGTCCCTTGCGATTTTTATTCCCTTTTCTGGACTTCAAGTCTACCATTCATCAAGGATTAGGACATTATTCTGTTATGACTGCGCTTCGTTTTTGTTTGAGGGTTGTGGTAAGAGAAATGATGGTGCCATCGGGGAAAATGTAAAAACCGTTTAAAAACCAGCACAACAAAAATTAAAGATCAACCCCTGTCTAAGAACTGTTTGGGGGGAGACCATTAATTCTGCATTAGACACGTCACGTTTAATTCTAGCAGGACTTCAAAGCTGAGCTGAGAAACATGTCCCTTTTGTTCATTGTGCCTCAACTTAGAGTACACGTGGCTTAAAGGGAGTGACTATCATTTTTGTCACAGTATCTGCCACTATTGATATGTCACTGGTTTTGGTGCTTTTATTGGTGCTTTACATATGTTTTCGCAGTCCTCTTGGGAGGCTGGTATTACTTGCCCCCATTTGCTAAACAGCTCCGAGAGTAGGGAATTTAAATGTTCCAGGTCATTTGGCTGGTAGAGCTGTCCCTTGAGTCCAGTCCTGATGGCGCTCAGAGCCTGTGGAAGACTTCTCTGTCCACACATAGTGCTGAGCAGTTGCCACTTTGATAGACAACCAGCGAGTGCTTCCTGTCTAGCCAAATCAGGACACTGAATTCAGCATGACAGTGGTATGTAGAGGAAGAGTACTACTTTGTGCTTAAAATTTTCAGTTATAAGAATCTTTAATGTACATTGCCGCTGATGGAAAATTCACTTTTAGTGGGAAGTGATCGAACTTTTAATTAAAGCTTTCCCTTTTGTATAAACGAGTGGTGAATTATTCAGCCATAAAGCCAGGTACCTTGGTCTTAGGACACCTGCTAAAGAGAGAGGAAAGGTTTATATTGTTAGCCTGAATCTGCACTTACATTTAACTGAACACTATAAAAGTTTGCTGAAAGGTTAATCTGAGGTCATTTCAATTTGCCTTTGGCTATTGGCCAGGTGGAAATCACTTTTCCTAGAGGAATAGTGACTCTGAGGGTTAATGTCATAGGACTCTGAGAGTAATGTTTGCAGCCTTGCCAGTCCTCAGTGAGAGTGTAATGTGTATTATGCATAGGTATCAGTAGATGAATATTTATGGGACTATAGAAAAATTTAAACATTGAAATAATGTGTTAGGTAATAGATTTATAAAAGATATTCCTATTTGCTTTTGATTTGCTTTACCAATACTTACATGCAGCATTGTACAGTTTATTAAGAGCTTTTTTTTTTTTTTTTTTTTTTTTTGTACATCAGCCTTTTGGTCAACACATTTACTGAGCATCTGTGGACTCTGTGAGTCACACGTTCTGAGCGATCTAGCTCCTGCTTTGAGGAGATCTCAGTTTAGTGACAACGACAGGGAAATAAACCAACAAAAGTGGGTTCATGGGCTTTGGTAGAATGAGAAAGAATGAGCCATAACCCTCAGTTAAGTTCAGAATATATGCAGTGGTGGGGGCATGGGGGCTGCTTAGGGAAGGCTTTTCAGAAAAGCTGAGACTTTACTCAGCTCTGGAAGGCGAAGAGGAATTGGGTTAGGTGGAAGCAGCATGTGCCAGATGCCAAAGCCTGAGGCTAGGAGGTACACAGTCATCTGGCTCAGTTGGGTTGATGGGTACAGGAACTGGATCATCCCTTTCAGACTAGCAGAACCTCGGACCCCGAGGAAGAACGTGCTGTTCTTTGCAGTGGTCAGACCCTCTGCTCTCCTGGCCTCTCCACTCTCTGGGTGAGCACACAGGCTCCTCTTCTTCCTTTGTAATCAGGTTCCCGGCTGCTTGTCTTTATGCTAGTCCATGGGTCACTACTTGTAACTGACACCCCTCTTCCTGTGTGCTTCCATCACCTCACTTGACACAGCTTCCAGAACAGTGCCCAGGGCCTCCCTTGTAACCCCAGGCACTCACAAAACCAAGAGCACTCAGTGTGTATTAACTTAGACTTCCTGCTTAGGTAAAAATAAGTAAATAAATAAAAATTTTAATCAGTGAATCAATCTAATGACTAGAAAACCCACACACCTACTTCCTTCCAGGCACCATATACTTGTTCCCCTGATAAAACCAACACTTGGACCATTCCAGGCTTTAAAAATATCTATCTGTATTACAGCTTTGTTAGACCTTTGTAAATTAAGCTTGTAAGGCTACTGTTTAGATATACTTATGAACTATATTCTATTCAGAGAAAGACAGTTGTTGCTGAAAATTGGACACATTCCAAGAGTAAAGTAAAACAAAACAATATCTGTGAGTGTCAGATCTCCGTTTAGTTTTGAAGTTCACCGTACTGAGCTGGTCCATTTATGTCCCAAGGAGTTATGTGGCCTGGATCTCTGCTGGCCTAAAAGCTTGTACTAGTGAATTAAAGGTTCAAGTTTTACATGTGAACTCCAAGGTACAACATTGGCATACTAGCCTTCTGGATGGGTGATGATGAGTGTTATAGGCAAGATGGCCATTAAGAAGAGCATTGACCTTGGAAGTTAGACAAGTTAGCCTCCCAGTTTTAGCACTTGGGTAAGTTACTTAACTCTACTAAGCCCCAGTATTCTTGAATCTTCACTGGAAATAATACCTGTTTTGTTTTTTTTTTTGTTGTTTTTTTCCAATAACCCTGGGACACTATGAGGATGAGATGACACCTTATATATATGTGTGCCTTAGAAAGTATAAAATGCATGATAAATTAGACTGGATATATACTATGAAGGTATGATGTTTAGAGAAACTACTAGATCTGTATGTGAGATTTTGTCATCACAACTGGATGTTTGAGTAGATGAAAAAATGGGGAAAAAATGATAACCACAAACACAGGTAAGAAATCGTGGCTGAGGGGGGAATAGGCCTGTGTCTGGGCAAGCAAACTAGATTTCTGAAGATAATAGCTTTGAATGAAAAATGAGAGGTTTGCCATCATCCACAATAATGAATGTCTGCATCCTTCCTCACACAGCAGTAGACACAAATAATGGTTTGTTCTCACAGAGTTCTGAGGGCAGCTCACAAAGGAATCCTTACACACTATGTAGTTCACCATTGGACTACCCTCCAAGAATAACTCAAAACATTTAACAGATTGACTTTGAAGAAACTTGTTTATTTTTTCAAGCATGTAGTTCTTGGATGAACAGTTCTCCTCTCTCATTATCTGGGTTGTACGTACCCTTTTTCTCCCAGCATACTCTGAATCCTTCAAGTCGGTAGCCACTGAAGGCTTGCATACAAATTGGTATGATTTATGATTGATCAGTCATAAATATACAGTATTGTGGGGAGAGGGCATTGGAAGAAAACTAGTGAAACACTAAGAAAGCATGATGTGAATTGCAAACAAAAGGAAAAGATGAAACAAGATTGAGGTTTGTGAGAGGAAACGAAAGCAACAGGTAAAGGAAATCAATAAGAAAGTTAAGCAGAAAAAAGTAAAAAAAAATAAAATAAAAAAAAGAAAGTTAAGCAGAATCTTCAGGAAAAGGACTTCTTAGGAAAGATTTCTGGGTGTAGACCAAGAAGAAAAAGCATCACCTAATGAGAGGTACTCTTGAGGGAATATTTTGATTTCAAACCTCATTTTATGTTGAACTTATAATCAGAAAAGATTTTCTTTCTTTAAGGGCTCTCTCGAACTAGATTAAATTATAAACATTTAAATTATAAACATTTAGATAGTATAAACATGTACACGAAGCTGAATTCTATTTATTCATTTAAAATTTTTTTGAAAATTTTATTTTTAAGTAGGCTGCATGCCCAATGTGGAGCTTGAATTCATGACTCTGAGATCGAGAGTCACATACTTTACTGACTGAGCCAGCCAGGTGCCCCTAAAAGTTGAATTCTAGAAACAATGTTTGTGTAGTGGCCAATTGGCTAATTGCAAGCTTAACTGGCTTATCATAATATTATTTATTATATTATTATTACTACTATTATTATTTACATTACGCTCTAAAAGCCAGATAAGTGCCATGTTTCTGTTAAAGTCATAATGAAAGAGACATTATACAATTGGGACTGGAGAGCAGGGCTGCATTTTCATAACTTAACCTCTAATGATGAAAACAAGTTCTGCTGTGGACCAACTGGGGCCTCCTCATGGTCCCTCCAGGGTGTGACGTGCATTTAAGCTATTGAAAGCTCTATAAGCTGTTAGATCTGTAGTACACGTGTACATTATAACCATTTCCTGTTGATATTTACCAAGAAGAGATTTTAAAAAGGATATTATTTAGAAGAGAGATTCCTGTTATTTAGCTTTTTGAGCTATTTACGGGAGTGGGCTGTCAGTTTTCTGCTCTTCTGCTGCTAGTTTAATTTTGACACTCATTTGTCTATTTTTTACTATCAGCATGAACTCCTAAATTTTCTTTAACAACTGATTTGTCCCTTTCTTTTTGTTTTTTGTTTTTTTGAAGAATATCATTACTTTTGTGACATTGTCAGTTAACTCAGTCTAAGAGTTAAAATATGTGATCTCAGAATATTAATGCTCATGTTAAATGATGACACACATAACCTATTCTTCCTGAAAAAGAAATAAGAAGATTACAAATGGAGAATGGCACAGTAGTATTGAAACGAGTAGCTCAGTATCTTCTCTGCCTTATTTGTTATTAAATAGCAGAGCTAGAGGCACCTGAATGGCTCAGTGGTTGAGCATCTGCCTTCGGCTCAGGGTGTGATCCTGGGGTCCTGGGATGGAGTCCTGTATCAGGCTCCCTGTGGGGAGCCTGCTTCTCCCTCTGCCTGTGTCTCTGCCTCTCTCTCTCTCTCTCTCTCTGTCTTTCATGAATAAAGAAATAAAATCTTAAAAAAAAAAAAGCTAAGTAGTAGAGCTAGAGGAAATCTTCCTGTCAAGTTAACAGGCCTTTAAGTAAATTATTGCTATATATGTATTCCTAAATCAGGTTTTCACATCTACACTAAATTATAATGTTACTGAGTGTTTATGGTAATCTTCTTCCTCACATTTAATGAAATGTAATGTAATGAATGTTTGAATACAGAAATATGTTTTTTTAAGAGTAGGTCATAGGACTTTGTTTCAGGATACACATTATAGTATATATACCTACAAAAATTCTAATGTGTCATCACTTTGGATACTTCTAGCTGCACATATTAGAAGACTCAACTGATGGCTTAAATATTCAGTTTATTGCCTCCTCTAATGAGAAGTATTGAGTTAGGGCATTTTCAGGCTAACTTAAATCAAGGGCTCAGTCACATCATCTTTTTTGTCAATCATCCTTAGCCTGTCGACTTTAGTGAGACCTTCGGCTTGTCCCAGCATCACCTCCTTACAGAGCTGGGTCCAGACACAGGGAAGGAGACTCCTCTGTGATGGAGTCTAAGTGCAACTTCCCCTTCATTGGCCAGGGGTGGGTCTCATTACTCTGTCTAGAACAGTCACTAGCCAACGGGCAGTGACACCACTATTAGTGCATTTGTGATTCACTGCTGGCCTGGGGAGGTATTCAGCCTCTCTTGAAGGACCTGGTCACTTTGAGGAAGAAGAATAAAATCCAGATTGGGTTAACAGAGATAGTGAGGCTAGGATGGCAGTTGGGTTATCAACAGAGTTGTGTCTGCCAAATATCAGATCACAAGATTTTACATAATCCGCTAAATAAGAAAGACTACTTTATTTTTTAGCCTAGAATTAAAAAAAAATAGGTCTCAACTAAACCGTAAGTCTTGTAGGAACAATCATTAAGGATGAAGTAGCAGTTAATGTTTTGTTCTTCTGTGAATACTCTACTCATTGCAAGGTAGCTTGGCATTTCATGCAGACAAATGAGGTCTCTCAAAAGTGGTACCAATATTGAAGCCTAAATCTTATTGCACAAAATAAAATGGCAGCAATTTGACAGTAGAGAATGAAATTTGTATTTTTATATGGTACTCATTTAAATTGTTAGAAATTTATTTATTTAAAAATTTTTATTTACTTAGAGCGAGCGAGCGAGAGAGAGATCACAGAGGGAGAGGGAGAAGCAGAGCCTCGCTGAGCAGGAAGCCTGATGTGGGGCTCAATTCCAAGACCCTGGGATCATGACCTGAGTTGAAGGCAGACGCTTAACCGACTGAGCTACCTAGGTGCCTCAAATTGTTAGAATTTTAAAATGGCAAAGACACATCCTGCTGTGAAGAATTCACACATATTTTAAGCCTCACTAAATAAATTTCAAGTAATTGTTATAGCCTGGAAACTGTTGAAACTTCATTTTCATTGTTCCGTTTATTAAAAGTAATCCCAGTCATTTGTTTTAGGATATACGTGTAGGGCAAGATTTCATTGGATGCTTTTAAAATGGAAGAGACAAGATCAAATAAGCACATATGCATGCATGAATCCATTTTTCGGCTTATGTTCTATTTCTGCTAAAGTTAGGATACTCATTTTGAAATGCCTAACTCAAAAAATATTATTATGGTCTCCCCAAATATTCAACACCTGAAGCAACAGTGCCAGTACTATTATGAACCTATCTTTCATCTAAAAGTTTACAATATACATATCTAGACTGGGAAGATTCTTTTTATGAGAGGTTTGCCCAAGCCCCAGCCTGAACTCCCAGCAAGTTGAGGCCTACAGATCCCGTCCTTCTTTTCTAAGGAGACATTGATAAGATTCTGCGTTTGTAGAATCCATTAGGTGATTTAGTGTGTTTTATGACACCAAGGTAATAATTTTGTACAAGTACATATGTAAAATCACTTTCACATAAAATATTTGCTGCAGAGAATTTAGATTCCCTGTTTGCTAAGCCTTGGCATGCCTGCATTTGAGATTTGGATCAGATAAGCATCTCTCTAGCCTCTAACATGAAAGTGCTTGTCAAAATCAGCACGATTTTTTCAGAGTTAAATCTGTGGGTTCTCTCATTTTCTGAGAGAATTGGATCTTTTAAATTAATCTGAAGTAGACATTATGTCCCTTAGAACAAAGCCATCTGTCATAGTCATTTTCTAAATACAAACACTAACTTTCTGTAGATGATAGACCTCTGATATTAAAACTCATCCATACGATGTATGTATATATTTAAATCAGCTGCAGAAACAAGTATTTAGGCCCAATAGA
Source organism: Canis lupus baileyi (assembly GCF_048164855.1). Classification (NCBI taxonomy): domain Eukaryota; kingdom Metazoa; phylum Chordata; class Mammalia; order Carnivora; family Canidae; genus Canis; species Canis lupus. Next base: position 55,584,259 of record NC_132850.1, on the reverse strand, counting down.
AATAATAGGATATGTATTTATGTATTCCTAGCTGTATATACGTTTCAGATAATTATTACATTCTTTGATTTCATGACCTATTCTTATTACTTGGAAAAGGGGAAAAATAAGCATGGAGAACTCTTCAAACTTCACAAATGTTAAATACACAATATTTTAAGTGATTTTATTTAATTAGTCTAAAGCAAGTAAATGTGACATTGTTGTGGATCTATATTTGAATGTAAAAAATAAAACAGCCATGAGAACTAGAGATTATTCACTAAACTCTGAAACTAATTCACTTGCAATTGTTTACAGAGATAAAAAGTTTTGATCTGTATTCCTTTATGGGTGCCAAGACTGAATTTTGACTAGAGCCAAGAACTTAAAAGTTGAAAGAATGGGACTCAAAATGAGACCACACACACACACACACACACACACGCACATGCACACACACAATTAAACATCTACCTATGCAAGTAATAACTATTATATAAATTATTGTATAAAATAAAAATTAGAAAAAGAAATTAAAGGGCAAAAGTGAGGAACTTAACAGCATAATGATTGGCTGTATCAGTTACTTTATATTATAGAAATAAAAATGAAGTCTGAAATGGATTGAATGCCATGGTACAATATGCTTATCATTGTTAAAACATATTTGTAAAAGGGGATTGAAAATTGACCCATTGTGGAATAGACTCACATATTCATTAATCTGTTTATCTATTTAATAAAATGCTTTCCATTGAGCTAGTTTCCTAATGTCTATATGGTATGGGTATTTTTGGATATTAACAGATTGAATTACAAAATGTATTTTTTTTAAAGATTCTTATTTATTTATTCATGAGAGACACAGGGGGAAAGGCAGAGATATAGGTAGAGGGAGAAGCAGGCTCCCTCTAGGGAGCCCTATGTGGGACTTGTTCCTGGGACCCCGGGATCACGACCTGAGCTGAAGACAGATGCTCAACCACTGAGCCACCCAAGTGCCCTGCATAATGTGTTTTTCATTAAATATTAAAATTTCTCATCATGGTTATAAATAATTAGCAAATCAGTAAGTAAATATTTAAATTAAAGCACCGAGAAGATATTTATGTGGACAAATAAAAATAGAAACAAACTGAAATTTCTAAATTCTTTTATTTCTGTAATCTTTTATGTAGGAAGTATTGAAGAGGCGATATCTAGTGGTTACTTTACTTCTTCTAATACAGAGACTCCTTTTGCTGGTTCTAATTAGTTTTATTATTGACTATTTAAAGTATTACATGTTAGAAAGAGAAATGGCCAGAAACTCCTGTCTGTGTTAGATTTTCCTTTAGCCTGGTTAAAATCTGACTGCCTCCCTGGCTAGATTCTGTGTGATCTGTTAGCAGCAGGACACTTCGAGTAAAAGGCACCTTCTTTATTACCAGCCCACTGAGTTTCTGAGTGATGACTTAGTCTTTCCCACAAGCCTTAGGCTAGTGCTTGGATATGGGGTCTGTTTCTTGTCTCTTTTACCATGGGATCAGCCATGAACTCCGCCTTGAGGATTATCATTATAGCGGAGAGAGAAGGAAGTCAGATGAGAAGATAGGAACTGCCTTTCACAAATGAAAGCGACCCTTGCAGTGTTTACCTTCCCTTAGGTTCCTGCTTGATCTTGTTTAGCTTTCCTTCTTGGAGGCAGTCTCCAGGTAGGACATGACCTCTTAAAGAAAGGAAGTGATCTTTAGGGACCCTCAGAAGAATAAATGCTTTAATTCTTCTGCTGAAAGTCAGGGTGGATTAATTCTAAATGGCTTATGATGGTGGAGATCCTTAACTTTCCCCTCAAGATTGGTGTGGGTACTATTTGCCAAAGGCGGCCCTTATCCGGAGGGGAGGGCGGTGTGTGTGCCTGGATGCAGGTCAGATACTCCTAGCAAGGGTGAAGGCCAGTTGAGAAGTAGCACAGATTTTTTACTTTGCAGATTACTTTGAAGGAACTATGTTTATTTCTGGAAAGGAAAAACAGTGTGTTATTGTTGAAAATCAAAACAATGAAAATCGGCATGTTCTATTTAGTAGCTAGAAAATGTCCATAAAGCATGTTTCAGAATACTGGAATTTTGAGTAAAATGCCCCATTGTTTGTATTAAGGCCTAAACAGAAATCTGATCAGGAGCTTTATTCTTTTTGAGTAGTGTACTGTGTTTGCTAGTGACACCCTATTGTTTGGATTTTTGTATGTGTGTGTATCTCTTTTGGAGATACTTTTGTATCTTTGTCACTGTTAGGGTTTTTACTAAAGACAGGGATTCAAGAAAGTAAGCATCCGAACAGAGCAACAAGTAATTGGAATCTCTAACACTTTGCTTTCTCAGTCTGCTCTGCCTTTGCTGGAAAGGATTGGATGATTGATTTCATATCTTGGTAGATCATTTGTTATTTGTAAATGTAAAAGTAAGTCTCTCAAAATATCTTGTGGAGATAACAAAATTTAATAAGTTACTCTCATCAACCAGTAGGGACAAACCCTTCCTTTTTGTGATATCCAAAGAGAATGATTTTAAGGATTAAATTTTGTTGTGTTTTTCAAAGTATACTTTCAGGGCTCATCAACACTTTTCAACACAGAGCAGTAAGGAAGCCTCCAAAAGGAAGAAGAATGGGAAAAGAGGGAACTAATTTTTAAGCATATATTACATTTAGAACAGCCTATAAGGAAGCTGATATTATCTACATTTTTACATGAATTATCTGGGGCACAGAGAAGTAAATTAGTCATGATCACATAGTTAGCAAGTGGTTGGGGGGGTTCAAAAACAGACACATTTCAATTTTTTAGGACCCATAAGGTGTCAAGTGCCATGTTCATCTTTGTAAATGCAAAGATTAATTAGGCGTAGGAATGCTTTGTAGGAATTTCTTCTCATGGTAAAGTCACTGTTCGGTAATTCTGAAGTTCTAGCTGGAGATGGGACACATAGAGTGTGTGTAAAGCTTCTATCCCAGTTAGAGGGAATGAAAGCTGGAAGGTTTTTGAATACTAGACCAGTGATTTTGTGTCCTTTCATTCTGCACTGGGAAGCCATAAATGTTTTTGAGCAAAGGAAGTACATTATTTAAACTGATTTGCCAATTATAATCTTAAAAATTATTGTCATATTGAATTGTATTGGTAGTCAAATTCAGTCCGCCATATTTCACTTGTATCTTTCTTTCCTCCAGTATATCATGACCCTTAGGCACAAAACAATTGGAATAGACTAGACTTGACAGCCCCTTGCTCACACTCTCCCGGACAAATCTTAGTTTTACCACCTCTCCTTTCATGGAGAGCATTTATCTGCCCTACCCATCCACTCATTGACTAATTTCATAAGTATTTATTAAGTGCGTTCACAGGCAAGGCCCTGAGGTAAGCCCTGGAGTATAGTGGTGAACAAGACAAACTTAGTCCTGTACCTAGGGAATTTGCCTTCTAATTGGGTATGATGAAGTCTTGGAATTAGGTGAAGTTTGGTGGGGTGAGGCCTGAAGCTGACGACTAAAAAAGAATTCTTGAGACATCCTTGGTGCAAAATGGTGGTTTTATTAAAGCATGGGGTCAAGACCCGTGGGCAGGAAATGCTGCTAACCCGGGGCTTTTGAGGGGTGGCTGATTATATACCTGGGAGTTGGAAGGGGCTTGGGGATAGTGTGTTCTCTAAGGAATTTTGGAAGCAAGGTTTCCAGGACCTTGAGGGGGCTGGCTATTGTTGGGGAAAGGTCACTTATTACCGTCTAATAAAGCCTGAGTCATGAGACCCTTCAGATGTGTATTGGTGGGCCATGTGCTTGGGGGATGATTGCCAACATGTATCTTGGGGTTTAGAGATAAAGGAAATTTCTAAAGGAATTTTTATATGTTAAGGTAGACTTACAGGCCCCTGGGGGTAGGGCTAAGATTGCCTTTTGCCCTGAGCAAAGTATTAACATGGAGGCAGTTGAATCCATAGGGGCAGGTCCCTCTGCCTGTTTCAAGGACTTGTCAATGTGCTGTCCCAAGCTCGTGCTTTGTCCTCAGCTAGCCCTGTGTTCAACCCATCAGGTAGGCAAACAGGAAACACCTAGTCTAAATGCATTTATGTTCTATGAAATACAAGTTTAGGATGCTGGGAGAGCGTACTACAGTGAATCCTCTCCTAACATGGTAAATGAGAGAAAGTCACCATGAGCAAATGACATCAAATGACATTTATACTAAAATATAAAGGGTGAATAGAATTAATGAAAGAAAAAAAAAAGAGATATAGATTGTCGCAGTGGAGCTGGTTGGGGATACCCCAAAAGGATGATCTTAGAAAAGGAAACCGCATATTTCATTTTATTCCGCTTTTACTTCTCCTGAATTTTTTAACACTTTAGTGTTCCTATCAGACATTTAGATTCTATTAAATAAAAATACAAAGTAGTGTAGTGCATTACGCTTTGCCTTATTACTTCATGATTATACATGCACTTCCCAGATTATATTGCAATCTGTATTTTAACAACCACAATGCCTTGAACGATGCTTTACATACCGTATTTGTTCAACTGATACCTGATGTATTAATAGTTTTTGCAAAATGTGGGCTGGAATAAAGAAGGCAGAAAGAATGTTTATTTTTTTAAAATATATTTTATTTATTTATTCATGAGAGACACACAGAGGCAGAGACACAGGCAGAGGGAGAAGGAGGCTCCATGCAGGAGCCCGACGTGGGACTCGATCCCAGGTCTCCAGGATCACACCCTGGGCTGGAGACGGTGCTAAACCGCTGAGGCCACCCGGGCTGCCCAGAAAGAATGTTTATAAAAATAACCTGTACGTGCATCACTTATGCCATTATAATTTTGTAATTTACCTAGAATGATTTGGTTATGGTCATTCGAAGATGCCCCTTCAAATTTGTCGCCAGTAATTTTTACAGAAAAAGAGAGTAGTGTTGAAAATGAAACTGCCCTGTACCTAGAAAGCTGTGTCATTATTTTTTTTTTTTTAAAGCTGTATCATTATCAAGTGAAACTGAAATTACTAATTTGAGATATTTGGATAAATGGACCACACTTTCTTTGATTACATATTATTTTTGATTGCTGGAAAGCACACTATAGATATATTTGATTTGTTAATTGAACGTCTGTTTCTTAGCTTGTATCCTAAGAGAGGGCAGGGTATTGTGTTTGGGAAGTGTGCTGCCATTTTTTATTTTATTTTTTTGTTCCAACAAATGAAAATAAGCTATTTAAAAAAAATTTTATTTATTTATTTATTTATTTATTTATTTATTTATTTATTTATTTATTCATTCATTCATTCATTCATTCATTCAGAGAGACAGAGACAGAGAGGCAGAGACACAGGCAGAGGGAGAAGCAGGCTCCATGCGGGGATCCTGATGTAGGACTCGATCCCAGGACCCGGGATCACACCCTGAGCCAAAGGCAGACACTGGACTGCTGAGCCACCCAGACATCCCTGAAAATACGCTATTAACAGAGAGAAACACTTCAAAGCTTTGTAGCTTTAAATAAAGATACTCTTCACTGATGATATGAAAAATAAATTGTATTTTTATATTTGTAGCATTCAGTACAACAAAATTTTCTCCAGAAATTTTATATTATGAAGAAAGGACTGATGTTACAGTCTCATCTTTAAAGAAGAGTTAAGCAAAGAAATAAGAAATCTTGGTAACAAAGATTCTCAGCAATGTGCATAGTGACTTAAGTTTTAAGAAGCTTTCTCAGTCTTCTTCCTATTAATACAGTATATAAACCTCGCCTTCACAGTCAGCTGTAATTCTCTGTGATTTAGTTCTCTCATTTGTGTGGTGGGAGACTAACTAGTCCCCATTTCAAAGCTCTGTTGGGGATACTAGAAAGAATAAGTAATCTGACGTTTACTTTGGTATTTTTTCCCATATTCTTATGATTTAAAATTTTGTGAGGAAATGAGTAGGGATAGATTTTCTTTCATTAAGCTTGTGAAGGGGACAGGGAAATTTTTTATTTGCTTACTGAAGTCGTTTTGTTTCATTTGCAGGGTTTTTTTTTTTGTTGTTGTTGTTGTTTTTCCAGCACAATAAAATATTTGTGTTTGTTTCTGTTCCAACTTTTATATTTTCTCCCTCAGGAGTATCTGTCATTCTTAGGTTGAATCGCCATTCTTGGTGTTTTTGGTTCACTTTGCCCACATCTCAAGGTTATTGGTCCCTTGACATTTCATGTGTAATGTAGAACAGTTTTCAAATTCTTTCCTAAAGTTTTCTGTGCTACATTGCTTTTGAGATACATTTTCTCTTCTGATTTATCAGGATAACATTACCTTTTGCTTATACCACAATATTTTTTTCACAATATTTTTTTTTATAACCTCCGTATATGTATTTTTCCACTTACCTGGTTTGAATGAAGACACATCTGGTGGACCTGGTTTTCAGTGGCAGGTAGAATGTGTGGACTTCCTTTTAACGGCCCAGCATCTACTCCAGTGATGCTCGCATTCTCTCTTCAGTTCTGAAACTAGAGGGAAGGGAAGGTTGATATGTTCAGACCTACACTCTGGTGAGGTGAGGTATCCTTAATCTGTATTGCCTCAGATTCTGTTATTCTGATCCAAAGGAGGACATTATGAGCATCTGTAAATGGCCCTGTGCAGTCGAGGGCGGGGTGTTCCTGCACGCACACTGCCTGTCACAGTCCACGTGCTCGACCGGAGTTCCAGTGTCCACCTTCTGTCTTTCCCACTTGCACTCACCAGTTAGTTTTGCTTTGCTTTCTGACAATTGCAGTACCTGAATGGTCATGCATGTAAAAGGCGGGGAATAGACATAAAACGACTCTGGCTCTTATAAAAATAAGTCATAAAATACAGGAATGGATTTAGTCTAGCATAAATTCAATGGTTTTGCCTAAGAGTCGGGTGAAAGGGAAAGTGCAGTATCTTTCTTCTCTCTTTTTTTTTTCAGATGGATCGCCTTTTGTTTGTTTCTTGAGCTAAATCATAGGTAAACTGCTGACTTACTTTTCATTTCACCTGCTTTGACTTTTATCCTTTGTGGCAATTCTCCCCAGGTTTGTGTAAGATCTGTTTTGTGAGGCTCAGTTTTCAGTTGTATGTCAGTTTGTATCATTTTCCAGGGTTTGTCTTAGAAACCACTCTAAAGTCACTGTTAGGTTGGAGTCTTCAAAGCTGGATGTTTAATAAATATTTTTAAGTATTCAAATAAATATTGATATCCTGCCTATGGTCTCTAATATTTTAAAGTTCTTTGAAAATGGCAACCTTTATGTCCTATATTTTTTCTTCCTTGTTTATTATAGTCAAGACAATTTATCAACTATATAATACACGGGTATACTTTGCTGTCAGGTTCTGTGAACGTTTCATAATCTAATATCTCTTATCACAGCTAACTGCTCAGAGGGCTGTTAGGCTCTTGATTTGACGTGGAAGGTACTGCATGCCTAGCATTTGGCCAGGCCACACCCTGGTCAGTCCTGTAAGAGAGCCACTACTGCAAATGATGATATATGCACATGTAGTAAAAAAAAAACACCAAATTTGTTATATAGTTGTAATTGATGGATGAGCCTGCACCCTCAGTGTTTTGACCAGGAATGACTTGCTGCAGACAGTTTAATAAGTAACAAAAGATCTTTGGAGCAGTGGGACTTCAGTATCTTTGAATTACTCCTTGACATAGAGGACTGTCTTTTGCTCCATGCCGATATCTTTCATTTTCTTTTTGTTTTAAATCAAGTGACAAGAGCTATCCACTAAATACTCTCTGCAAATGGATATTAAGAGCATAATAAGTCCAAAGACTGTTTGAGGCACTTGGTGTAAAATGAACACACCAGCCTCGGTTCCATCCTCATGACCTGATAGCCTCTATCTTGAACTTCACCACATTTTCACGATTTCTACAAAATCATATTTACCTGCGCATTATTCAATAAGTATTTTTTCTTATACTGAGAAACTTTTTTCTTAAAGTTGTAAAGGGAGCTCTAGGAAACGTATGTCCTTGGAAGCAAATATAATTTTTAAATATGTAATATCTATAAAAATGAATTATCAATTGTTAAGTTAAAGAACATGTCCTTTTTATGTACTAACCAAAATCATATTACGAGTCACTAGTTTTTGGGGCACCTGGGTTCCTCAGTCGGTGATCCTCTTGAGTTCATGATCTCAGGGTCATTGAAATGGAGCCCTGCTCCGCACTCAGTAGGGAGTCTGCTTGGGATTCTCTCTCTCTCTCTCTCTCTCTCTCTCTCTCTCTCTCTCCCCGTCTGCCCCACCTGCCCCCATACATGTATGCTCTCTCTTGGTCTCTCTCACATAAATAAATAAATAAATAAACAAACAAACAAACAAATAAATAAATAAATAAAATACGGGATCCCTGGGTGGCACAGCGGTTTGGCGCCTGCCTTTGGCCCAGGGCGTGATCCTGGAGACCCGGGATCGAATCCCACGTCGGGCTCCCGGCATGGAGCCTGCTTCTCCCTCTGCCTGTGTCTCTGCCCCTCTCTCTCTCTCTGTGTGTGACTATCATAAATAAATAAAAATTTAAAATAAATAAATAAATAAATAAAATATTTTTTTCAAAAGTACCACTAGTTACCACACTTTCAGAAATGGTGACCAGAGCAAAGATTCTGAACTAGACAGCCTGGATGGGGCTGGCTGTCATCATCACTTTGGGAATGGCGAGTGAGATGAGCTTAAGAGCTTAAGTACTGTGGTCAAACTATTCATCCTCAACCTGTCCTTAGGAAGTTAGTATTGATATGTAAAAAAGTTGTTGGAAAAAACTAGCTTTGGAAGGGGAGACTTTGTAATAAATGATAATGTTTTTGTAGATTTAGCATTATATATGCCTTTAGTGTAAGAATTTTTATTTTTATTTATTTATTTTTAAAGATTTTATTTATTCATGAGAGACACAGGGAGAGAGGCAGAGACATAGGCAAAGTGAGAAGCAGGCTCCATGCAGGGAGCCCGATGTGGGACTCGGTCCCAGTACCCAGGGATCACAACCTAAACCAAAGGCAGATGCTCAACTGCTGAGCCACCCAGGCGTCCCCAGTGTAAGAATTTTTAATAAAAGAGTATAGACGAACTTTGTAATTCATAGCAATCCTAAAATGCATATACACTTAAATGCTTATTGTGCAGAAGCATTTTTTTAATCAAAGATCAAATCATTTGAAATTTTATATTCAGTGGCATTAACATGGAATGTTGAAAGGAGACCATAATAAGATTTATTTTGTGGCTTTAACTGATTTTTCTGTCTAGTTAAGAGATAAAACTTAAACATATCTTTCAAGCCTTAAGCTTACTGCAAAATGTGTGAGTCTGACAGATGTGCCTCAGGAGTTCAGATGAGATGAGATCATTGTGTGCTATAGGTCTAGGGGCTTTGTACAAGAAGTCAGACTCTGGCCAGCCCTTTGAAGCCTTGAGTCAACAGGGTATTCCAATTGGAGTGCATCAAAGCGATACCACCAATAATGTTCGGTAATGTATGTGCTAGAAAAAATAAATCCTTAATCAGTTTTTTTTGGATTTGAAGATCTAGTCTTGTTTGCATTTCTTCCAAGCCATAGACTCATTGCTCTGGTTACCCAGAAATTCACACCTGTGGTATATTGTTTTATATATGGGTTTATTGATGTGTGTGTTTATCTATGTATATATGTACAAATAAATCTCAGTAAATTATCATATATAATATAAGCACAGGAAATGTGATTATTGTGTTAAAGCGGTCCAGTTATAACCAGAGTGGATAAAACTATTACATTTGATCTACAATGGTGAAGTAAGAATGATCTTATATTATGTGTGTTTTTTCTTAAGTGGTTTATTTTTGTAATCTTAGGTTAGTTTTCTTTTGTTATTTATTCTTTAATTTACTCTTTTTTTCTTTTTAAAAATGCCATTGAATTATTGAGAACTAAAAAAATGTAGACTAATTAGAAAAACTATTTGACAAATAGCCATCAGAGTTATATACTAGACAGTAGTACAAAATTATAAGTGTGAAATCAATATATCCTTGGAGCCACCTTTGTCTTTCTGTGTACAACACATGATCAGTATTTTAATGTTTGTGTACAATGATCCTTAAGTGTTACAGGCTAGTCTAGAAGTTTCATAAATCACCTATAGAATCCACTTAATTGGGAATAATATGTTTAAGTAGTTTTTATTTAAGTTCATGCCTAAAGTTCTTAAGCAGTATATTCTAAGCAGCATATATTCCTTAAAAAAATGATTTTCCTGGAGTCTGTCTTAATTTTCAATTGAATTTAGTTTTATACACACAGTTTATATTAATCCATAAGCAAAAACATTAATATGTCCATCCTAAGCAAGGATGATTGAAAGCTTTAAAATAGATGACGGTCTATTTAAAATAGCTGGAGGATGAGTTCTCTTATCCATGGCACATTTAAAAAATAAATATCTTCAATCATTTAACTTTTTTTTATTATACCTTCATCATTCCTTATATTTGGTCATATTTGCAAATTAAAAACTCAGAATGACGTATTAACTTTCGGGTTACACTCACTGGGTCCTTATTTGCTTATTTGATTATTTGTTTGCATTTTGCTGATTTCCATTCTTTGCCAGGAAAATAGTTTTAAATCAGATCCTTTTTAGACATGTTCATCTATAAATTGCCTGGATTTGTTCTTTCCATTTGTCTCCTTTTTTGTGTGTGTGTGTGTGCTAATATTTGCAAGGAATTTCTTACACCACTTCCCATCATAAGCTGATTAAAACTCCTATGTTGGCATCTACTTAAGAGAAGTTGCAGCTGCCTACAAACTGAGCAGTTAATCGGAAGGATGGTGACCTTTTTCTTCCCACATTGATGTTCTTTGCACCATACATTATATACCAAATAAAACCTCCTGCCTGGGAACAATCATTCTGTTTACCTATAGGATTTTCCCTCTGCATTTATTTTTAGTATTTTGAATCACTCAGCAGTCGGTGTTCTCTGTTATCTCTTCGCCGTTACCTTTCCATTTGTACAGTTCCTTTAATGAAATTTCCAGCAGTTTTACAAAGCATAGTTTTTTTGTCATATAATGATAGCAGGGTATAATATGCAAATAAATTGCAGTATAATTAATTGGGTTAAACTTTGGAACACTGCGTGAACATGTACTGATGAGAAAAGTTACTTAGTTACCTTTAGGAAATGACTCTGTATTAAAAGGTTTCTTAATCTGCCTGGCGTTTATGTATTGAAAATTGAACATTGTTTTGAAGCACTCATTCCATATTTCATTTCTAAAAAAAATAAATTTGGATTAATAAGCCTTGTGGAAACAACTTTGCAATATCAATGTATTTATAGATGAAAAGGACAAAAGCCTTTATTTTTTTTTAAGATTTTATGTATTTATTCATAAGAGACACACAGAGAGGGGCAGAGACACAGGCAGAGGGAGAAGCAGGCCCCATGCAGAGAGCCCGATGTGGGACTCCATCCCGGGTCCCCGGGATCATGCCCTGAGCTGAAGGCAGGTGCTCAACTGCTGAGCCACCCAGGTGTCCTGGATAAAAGCCTTTAAATGCAACAAGGATAACACCTTCTTCAAGAAGGTTATTAATTTGAGAGTTAATTTCCCAGAGATGACATACTCAGAGGGAAACTTTCTTAGAAGTAGAAGACAGTAATATGTCATGTGCTCATCTATTTATTCAAGATTTAAGACACAAACAAATTTTTTTAAGTTCACTTCAGCCTTGTGGTTTTATAACACTATGTACAGTTTAGTCCTAATGAGATTCCTTTGGGTAAGATAAATGGATAGGAAGGAGAAGAGGACAAAGAAAATCCTATTATGGTAAAAGAAGAGGAAGAAAAGACTTGTTAATGTATAATCAATGTGCACAAAGAAGTGAAGGAAAGAAGAAATAGGAAGAAGCATGAAAGGGGAAGTAAGTCCGTCAGTTTTGTTTGGTAGACTCTCCTAATTTATTACAACCTCCTGACTATGATTCTAGTTCTTTCAGTCCTCTTAATGGATGATAGGATTACAAAATCATAAAACCATTAAGACAAACAGTCCAACTATTGTATAGTTACACTTCAGGCATAGCTTTAGATAGATATGAATATATTAACTCAACAAATGTGTATCGCACACCTTCTTTTGGCCACATACTGTTGGAGTTGTTGGGAATGTGACAACAAACAATATGTGCATGATTTTTGCTTTTAAGGAACTTATCTTCTGGAAGGGAGAGAAAGACAATAAAGCAAATGCTATTTAATGATTTCAAAGAGTTTTAAGTGCTAAGGGAAAACATATAAAGTGATGTGATGAAGAGCCTATGGTAAATACAGTGAAAAAACTGTCCTATTTGTGCCTACAAAATTGCTACCTTTGAATTCATCTTAAAAAAAAAAGAAAGTCATGGAAGATCTTTGTGAAGATAGATAAAAGTCTACTGAAACAGAAGCTTGGGAACTGCTAAAGGCTGTGACTTAAACCAGGGTAGTGTTGTCTTTCAGTGAGGAGTAAGAGGACCAAGAATGAGAACATTTTAGCATCTGATGTTTTTGAGGAATAGAGCACTGATTACTTTTTCCACTGTGCATCTGTCACATTACATAGCTTTAGTTCTGGCTTTTGGGATTTGTCACAATTTTGATAAGTGGCATTTTCCAATTGAGAAGTTTGCAGTGGGGTTGCTCTTGCTCGTTCTTATGGGCGGTTTTATTGTGGTTTCCTTTCTTTTCAGTAGCTATCTTTGGAATCGCTCAAATAGTCTTCAAAAGAGAAAAAAATACATAAAATGTAAATAAATGGACAGAAGAATACCGTGTTCACTGGTGGGGGGGAATTTGATATTACAGTTATATAAAAATATCCCTCAAATAATTTTAGACATTAAACATAATTTCAATGAAATTCTATAAGAACTTCATGGAACTTAATCTGCTAATCTGTAAACTGATGAAGAAAAGCAAAGGCCATGAGTAGCTAAGGCATTAAAGCTTATTATAAAGACATAGTAACTAAATGGTGTTTTTGCAAAAGAATAGCCAAATACAATGAAAAAGAATAAAAAGATCAGAAATCTATTCATATATATATATATATATATATATATATATAGTAATTTGATATATGAAACAAGGAATGGAGAAAGTCTGAACTATGTAATACATGATTTTTAGAATATTGGCCCTCCGTATGTGAAAATATAAACAATTAAACATGACTCATGCCATAAACAACTTTTGTAAACATTCAGGAGTGAAATATTAAAGAATATCCTTTGACATTACAAGGTATGGTTTCTTAAATAAGGCACAAAAGACTTATAATTTGGCTATTAAAAATAGACTTTTGTGTATGTGTATATGACAAAAACCATACCACAGTTAAAAAAAAATCAGAACTAGTCTTCCTTTCCTTAGTCTAACAAAAGCAGCCATGGGTAGGCCTATTTAGTTAAATATGTCTGGTTCCTAAATTTATTCCTTAAGGAAATATGAGATTATCAGTATTCACTGTATTATAGGATATGTTTCACTTAAAGGTATATCTGAGTGGTACACACAATATATTATTGCTTGAAGATGGCAAAACTCTATTTGGTCAAAGGGCTAGAAAACTGAACCTTTCAGTTTCAGTTGAACTGAACCTTTCAGTTCAGTTTTCTCTTCTTATTAAAGAAGAGAAGATTGCTATGTGAGCAGATTGAGTAGTCTATATTGAAAACTGCTGCAAGAATAATAGTGACTATCTGTATTGGATGTTAACCACGTGGTGGAGCATGTTCTATTTAAGACTCATCTCAGTCCTATCAAACTGACCACATAAAATGTCATAACCAAAAGTAACAGTCAAAATGATGATATCTGGAGGCTGACTGGCTGGTTAAATGGTAATTCCATTAATAGAAATGCAAAAATAAAGTAGAAGAGAAACTAGCCCTCATACAAATGATCATGAGTTTGGAGTAGGGTATATTGATTTAAAGGACCAATGAGACACTTGGGAATGTGATCTTTTGACTTGCAAGACAGTTCCGAGCTTTTGCTATAGACTTAAAGAGCATATGCTAATGAAAGGTATTTATTGAAATTCAGGAATTACTTGAGGTCACCAAAAAATTGAGAGTATAGAAAGAAGACTGAGGATAAAATCTTGGACAAGAACCAACTCTAGATACAAAAGGAGGCAGTGCTATAGAATCTAAGATAGTTAAAAGAGGAAAGGAAATAGAAAATGGTGCCAGGTAATATAATAAAAATGAAGCAGTCAATGGGTGCCTGGGTGGCTCAGTCGGTCAAATGTCGGACTCCTGCTTTCAGCTCGGGTCGTGATCTCAGAGTCCTGAAATTGAGCCCTGAAGTCAGCTTCATGCTGAGTGAGTGGGGAGCCTGCTTAAGATTCTCTCTCCCCCCTCTCCCTCTCAGCTGTGCTACATGTCCACGTGCCCCCCACCCCCCAAGAAAAGGAAGCCGTCAGAAGATTAATTAGTAGCTATCATATCTTCCCATTCATGGTTGGTGGTTCATTGATAGAAAACAATTTGAAAATCAGTCTCTGAAAATGTGTGTATTGCTTACTTTTCTATTTAAAAAATAGTTTGCTTCTAATTTTGTGAAATTTTTACATATCCCCCCCCCCACCTTGGGTGTTTTTGTTCATCGTAATGCATTATTAGATTGATCTTCTATCAGATGCTTTGACCCATCCTTTGCATTTTCAGCACTGGTGACAGATAATCCTCAAATAGCAATATTTGCATGGGAACCATTTTCAGAACCATTTATTTTTGCAGTGCTAAAATTTTATTTGCCTTTAAAGTGACATATGGAAGATTTAGTCTCTAACTCAACAACTGATTGTACTTTAGATTAAAAAAAAAAACACTTCATTTGACATTTTAAAAGGCTTCCCTTTCTTTTTAGTGACAGGTGTGACTGTCACTAAAACTTTCAGATGTACACCATTCATAGTATTTATTAATATACTGCCTTTTTGTCAAAAATATTTAATTTTCTCACATGACATTATTTTTGTCTGTGAATCAAATGATTTGATCTTTTTTGCTTGAATCTAACTTTCACATTTTTTTTTTTACACTTGCATTGATTTTTAGCACTCCCATTGATTCCTTTGGGTTTATGGATTTAATTTTTTAGGAACCCTGTTTAATCTAGGAAAAGTATTAAACATCACATGTTTATGGGCAGCAAGAGAAGACAAATCATTTAAAATATGAACCTTATGAGGTTATGTGGAGTATTTTTCAGTTCTCTAAACCTCCTCTAGAGGACTTGCTGCTTTTCTTAAGGTAACAGAAGTGAGAGAACTGACAGATAACTTCGCTTGAATTAAGTACATTAGAAATTGACAAGATTGGGATGCCTAGGTGGCTCAGTGGTTGAGCATCTGCCTTTGGCTCAAGGCATGACCCTGGGGTCCTGGGATCGAGTCCCACATCGGGCTCCCTGCATGGAGCCTGCTTCTCCCTCTGCCTGTGTCTCTGCCTCTCTCTCTGTGTCTCTCATGAATAAATAAATAAAATGTTTTTTAAAACATAAATTGAAAAGATTGTGAATATGAAGACTTACTGTATGCTTTTAAAAGTCACTTAGTTCAAGAGGTAGAAGGGTCACCTAGCAATATTGTTGAGAATTTGCAGGTCGAGCAGATAACACTTGAGCCTGTGATGATGAGCCAGGGCTCCACTGCCACAGCCTGGTTCATGCCTTATGCCCTTAACTCAGCAGTGAGTCAGTGAATACGTGTTGACCTTGTTCTTTCAGCATCATTCTGAAATCTAATTCTACTTAGAATCTGTTCTATACATGATTTACTAAAGATTTCAGCTTAGTACAAATGCCAAAATACTTTACTCTTGACTTAGAGGTAAACTTTGAGTAAATCATATTTCTAAATTATACTTCACCCTTCTCTAGGGCTCTTATGATATTGGACCTTTTATATTATACTATTCTGTTACGCTGTGATTTTTATGGAGAGACGGTACAGGAGAAGATAAGGAGATCACAGTTAACGACTGTCTTTTCTTCTTTTCTATCCCACTCACACTCTTCAATAACAAATAGAGATGGGATGATGCTTCTTGTCCATTACATGACCCTGAACCCATGATGATTTAAAAGGTACCCACTGTGCACTATTTTACCATAAATTCCTGGTACCATACTCACTGAATGACTAAAGGAGAGAACCTACTTACGGTACAGTTGTTGAGAAAAAAACTGTTTTAGTTAATATTGTTGAGTGAAAAATTTAATTACCTATACAGAATTTAAATATGTATCTGTAATATATACATATATATATATTATGTATAATTGCAATCTTTTTAAACTTTCTTTACTCTCCTTTATGAAATAGAAAGTCTGGTGAAGGATTTCAATTCTATTATTACAACAGTTCTTTAAGATCCAAAAATAACAACATATACAATCCTTGTGTTAACTGCTTTTCCAACCTGACCAAACAGGCTTTTTTGCTGTCTTTAAAAAAAAAAAAAAAAAAAAAAAAGGTTGAAGAAAATTTCTGATGTTATCTTAAGTATCTTATGAAAATGAATCACTATTAATCCCGTCACAAAGGAACTAGGATCAAGGGAGATGTATTTCATGCTATCTGACCCACCTACATGGCTCAGGAGAACCACCGCCTACTTAAAAAGTATGTGAACTGCTACTACTCATCAGGGGTACTGTTGCTGGCAGCTTTGAAAGAAAACAGCTTCGTCAGCAATCCTGCCTGCAGTTCAGAGCATCTTCCCTTGTTGCTGTTCACTGTGTTCTTGATGCTCTGGTCCAGTTAGAGGTTTACTCCTTGGTAGAGTGGCAGTGATCAAGTCTCTCACAGTGTTGCTGTGAGATCATCCATGTGAGTGCCTAACCGTTTCTAACCCGCTATTAGTGCTCAAAAATTAGCAACTGCTCTCATCATTTGCACTTGAAAACCGTTACAGTAAATAAACTTTTCTTGTTGAAATGTGGAAGTGCAATGACATTATCTGCTATATTCTTTTATGTATACATGTCTTGATACCAGGTCTCTAAAATTTCCTTAGAAAAGAGAACACATTTTTTAGTGAATGTAAAGAGTTCTTCCTTTGTTTTTAAATTACATATTTTAGATACATTTTTCCAGAAAATACTTTAAATACTTTTCTACAGTTGCGTTGGAAGTCTGAACTATTGTCACTATTTTTACGTAAAAAAATACAATACCTACTATTTATACATATATTTTTTCCAGCTCATTCCAGAACTCATTAGTCCTTCAGAATGCCTAATTGCTAAATCAGTTATTCTTTTACACTGATATTACTGAACCAAAGTGGCACTATTGGGCAACCTGATTCTGGAATGGAGAACTCATTGTTTTGCTTTATAATGGATAAGTTATTTTTGGAGAAAGTGTTCTTACCCTTGATTTCATAGATAAATAGGTTTTTACAGAGGTTTTAGGGGTTAGATGAATTCTCTGAAATTGTATGCTATCGTGTGAATACTATGAGAGTATGTCTTTAGTTATATAATTTTCTGGTTTGAGCACCCATATCTTTCATCAGATTCTCAAAACTTTCTCAAGCCATTGGCTAAAAGGATAAAACACACACACACACACACACACACACACACACACAACTAGTTCTTGTTTCTAAATACTTGGTTCAGAAGTTTAACATACTTGAGGAATTCTGAAGTCTACTTTTTTAATTGGAGCAATTATAAAGAAACAGGATTATAGACATTATTTAGCGAATCACGTCAAGGGTTTTGTCTCAGAAACGTCCTACATTATTATTTTCTTCTGTCCAGATCATCCTCCTGGCATGCTCTTTACAATAATGGTGCTACTGTATTATTCCACTGTACCATAATACTTACATTCACTTCTAAATATTATTACCTTTATATCTGTCATCTGGCACAGAAAAATTAAAGCATAAGGCTAAGCAAAATAAATTTTGATCCTGGAATTGTGGTAAGAAAGGGAATTGTGAAGAGAAAAATTTCACATTTTTTCGTTGCTCAGTGTGTATGTATTTCCAAAGTCTGGCCAAGAGAATGGGGATGTTATTTTTAAAAGATACTTAACTTTTGATTTCAGAAAGGAATAATCATTTTTTTTCCTTGAATCTGATGCTCTTTAGATGAAACCTTGTAGTTGTGAGAGGTTTTTTTTTTTTTTTAATTTTTATTTATTTATGATAGTCAGAGAGAGAGAGAGAGAGAGAGGCAGAGACACAGGCAGAGGGAGAAGCAGGCTCCATGCACCGGGAGCCCGACGTGGGATTCAATCCCGGGTCTCCAGGATCGCGCCCTGGGCCAAAGGCAGGCGCCAAACCGCTGCGCCACCCAGGGATCCCGAGAGGTTTTATTTTAGAGATCATGGTAAAGCAATTCCAAATATGAATTTAACATAACTTCATTCCATGGAAACGTATCTGATGACCTGACAAGAGCTGCTGATATCTGTTCAGATAATATGAAGGATTTTAGTCAATTCTTCTTAAGCCAGCAATCTCCAGAAAATAATGATAGGTTGGTAATCAAGCCATATTTCATCTGTTTAATCTTTTTTTAAAAATAGATTTGCAGGTGAAACATGGACTTTATTTGGAGGCAGTTCAGCTAGTCAACAAATATTTATTGTATATTATGTGTGAGTCACTGTGTTATGCTTATGCAATATACCAGTAAAAAACAATGAAAACCAAACAAAACAGAGATGTAGGCAAAATCCATGATCTTTTAGAGTTTAATTAAATTACAGATACTTTAGAAACTAAATAATCAAATAAATTAATATACATGTGAGACTTGCATTCATTGTGAAGGATAAGGAGTTTTTATTTTTTAGTATAGTTTCATTTTCAATGACTTTTAACACTAATCATTAAACATTTTTAAGATGATTCCTTATATTTTCGTTTTTTAACGATTTTATTTATTTATTTGTTTGTTTATTTATTTATTTATTTGAGAGAGACAGAAAGACAGCACAAGCAGGAAGGAGGAGCAGAGGTTGAAGCAGACTCCCCACTAAGCAGGGAGCTGGACATGGGACTGGATCCCAGGACTCTAGATCATGACCTGAGCTGAAGGTAGACACTTAACCGATTGAGCCACCCAGAAGCCCCAGTCTTTTATATTTTCTAAGTTAATGTGGAATTTATCATTTTTAAGGGGTACCAAATTCTGGAAGAATGTTTACAATTAGGGTAGAATTAATATCAACCCTGTTGTTCTGAGCAATGGAATGGAGCCAGAATCCAGCAAAAGGATAATAATTGGTCAAAAAGTCTCCTGCTTCATTGGTAATATTAGAAACACCTCACAACTCATTAAAAAGCAGTTAAACAGAAAAGGCCTTAGAATTGCTGTTTTTGTTTTAACCTGCTTTGAAATAAAGTCCTGTAAACGTAATAATATTACCAAGTTTATGAAAACAAAAAGTTCTACTCAGTGCGCTAAGTTGAACAAGGATGCTAATAGGAAAGCATATTTTTAAGAATTAATCACGTAGATGTCCCGGTTGAAAGATTTTCTAGAGTCGTATGGTAGAGTGGAAAGAGAATAGAATTTAGACTCAAAAGCTCTGGATTGAAGGTTAATGTTGTTATTTTTCATTAGAGTAGCCATATGTCCATGTTTTCTGGGGCCCATCATGGTTTACGTCTGCTGTCCTGACACAATTAAGAATACCATCGTCTTTTATTCTTAAAAATGTTTGGTTTGGACAATAAATTATATGGTAAATTTACTGTGCCAACCAACACTATTTTCACAGTAATAGAGTTTGCATAATACATTTGGTTTTCAAGGTTGTGTGACCGCCAAAAAGAAAAATATGTAAAAGAAAGTGTTTTATAATCTGAAAATCATTATAAGAACTATAAAGAGGTGTATAAATACTACTTTATTTATTTGGGCAGAGTGATTAAGGTGACTATGTAAAAGTGAGTAGTTTTATTTTAATCCGTCATTCTTGAACGAATTGACACTACTTTTGTTCGAATAGTTAGGTAATACCTTATTTCCCCAAAGTGTGTTGTGTTGAAATAGAGTCACAAACCATGACTACTGGGAGTATTGAAACCTAGACTTTACTTATGATAAGGATCAGGGATATATTCTATTTAATTAAAATTTACATGGGTTTATTAAACTGAGTGAGAAAAATGGAACCAATTATTTTATAATTTCACCAATATTCAATTAAGTTTTGAATGTTCTTCCAGTGTGTTTCTTTCTTTCTTTCTTTCTTTTTTTTTTTAATCTTCCAGTGTGTTTATCATCCTCAGGATGTACCTTTGTGTCCTCTAGTATCTTTAGGAAATGTTATTCATTTTACTATTTTTATAAGCCATTATTAGTAATCTAAAAATGTTAATGCTCATCCCTATGAATTTGATCTTAAGTGCACAATTTCTCAAAGAAAAAAATACTTCGTGAAGCACTTTTTCTGAATCCCATTTAATTTCAGATGACCCACTTAACCTCTGTAAAATGGCTGTACGTTAGCCTTTGCATTCCTGCTTGGAAGCAGTTAGAGGACTTGTATTAATTTGAAACAAAATAAAACATAGACAGTTTTTATCAATAGCGAGTGAGTTTTCAACAACTTCAAGGTCCCCTTTATCAAAAGGAGGAAGAAACTCATTCTCCCTAAATCTGAGAGGCAATTAACTGAACATCAGGAGGACTACAGAAACTTAGCATCAAGAGTCAGATCACCATATGGAACTTTAAAAAATATGGTTTCTGAGACAAGATTTTGGGAGCTAATAATTACTTCTTCACAGGGTTGTTAAAAGCATTAAATAGGTAATGTGTATGAAAGCATCTGGCAAGTGACTTGCAAGCTACTATTGAGTTCTGTCCAATAGATATTTGTTGAGTAAATGAGCAAGCTCTGGGAAGAATGAAGAGTCAAGGGAATATATCCTACAAAATAATGCTCTTTCTTTTATTTTTTTCTATGCCAGCCAAGACCTTCTCCCTTAAAGATTGGTACAAATGACCATGAATAAAAGTTCATTTGACTGACTCATATAATAATTTTTACAAGCTTTATGTGTCTTTTCAATCATTCAAATTTTTTTACTTCCAAAATCTGAAATTGAAGATTCTGAACCACCTAGATTAGGATGCGAGGTCACCAAAAGACTCAATTTTACTATCTCCATCTACTGGCAGGGAGGAACTATACCCAAGCATCTGGACTGGCATAGAAAAGAGGAGAAAGAACATTTAAAAGGTAAGCAAAACATATATTTTTATTTACTCTGAATTATTAAACTTTTCTTATTGTGCACTCTAACGTACTCTCACATAATTAAGGTTGATGCGGTGAACCATATTACAGAAGAGGATTTGTTTAGGTAGTATAATATTTTTATCTGATTTTTCAACATGAACTAGTATAGATTCGAATGCCTTTCTTTCCTAATGGGAGTCTTTTTTGTCCTTGTACTTGTAAACTTTTATCTGGTTGTTCCAACGCTCCTGTGTTATTTTTGTATTCCTAATGATCTCCAGACTGTAGTGTGCTTACTGAAATGTCGCTATTCTCATTTCTGTATTCTCTGATGTGTTAAAGGGTGATTTCCCCTGACATCTTATTTTGACTCTTGTGGTATAGAGAGAGTAGAAGTGCGTTTCTCAAATTGTAATGGATGATTCTGGTGTTTCTTAAATCCTTCATTAGTAAGTATTTTCTTTTGGCGGAAAGCACTTAATGAAAAGTTTCTTGTTAATAAGTAAAAGTTATATATATTTATATCAGGGTTTTTTTTTATGGTTTATTGGTATATTACTTCCTCATCAGAAATCTTTCATTTTGGTTTGATTTGTTTGTTTTGATTGACTTTTAACAATACAACATTGCAATTGAATTTTCAAGTAGAGTGACTGCTATAAAACATTTGATAGTTTGTGTAGTTGTACAGAAATAGATGTGTATAAATGTAAATCATGGATTTTAAATAACTCGTTGTTGTTAAGGCTTGTGTTACACATATCTTTCTTAAAAAGCCCTATCTCAACTTGAGAATGAGAGTAATAGCCATTTGTCAAGATAAGTAGTACTGTTAAACTTGATGCGGTTCAATTAAGTTTTTGTTTTTTGTTTTTTTTTTGTTTTTGTTTTCTGTTCCTTTCTCCTGCTTTTCTTGACCTCTGGGCATTTGTTTTTGTATCTTTGTTCCATTTTGGGGGACAGTGTTTTATTTCTCTCAGAAGAGGAATGGTTAGATCTATAGGGATCGTGGGTGGAGAATTTTCAACCTCAAAATTGGGTTTCATGAACAAGAATTTTCAAGGAAATGCTATGATCAAACAGTCCTGTTCATTTGTTGGAAGGTCATTAATACAGCTGGTCCATTTGCTGGCTGGAGGATTATGGTGTTATCAACAGTGTGAATACCATAAAGAAGGACTCTCAAATCTTCTTGTGGCATCTAACAGTGTCCAATCTGACACATACATCCTCAAAGTCTTCACTGAGATCAGAAGATAGGGAAGTGGGTATTTTTGAATACAGTTGAAGAAACTAGTGATAATGAGGTGTTGAAGAAGAATCACTCCTCACAAATGAAACTTCTGCTAGACTCTTTAAAGTCTAATTCAGTCTTTATTTTGAATACAAGTGTGTATCTCGAATCTGTTCTAATGTAGGTTCAACTTCTCTTTTTAGGCCTTTTCCCTCAGATCTTTGATTTAATTTTGAAACTATTGTAATAAGGCTAGCTGTTGCTAAAGAATGCTGTTCATGGGCATATTCAAGCCAATTATAAATATCTTTGCTTTGAGAAGTAAAATTTAGGCAACCTATTTCCTTTTTTTTTTTTTTTTTTTTTTAGGCAACCTATTTCCATACCAAAATGATGTCTTTTATTATTAACTTTCATGGCTTTCATTTATTTTAAAGGCTTCACATTTATATTTTATTATATTTTAACATTAATTCAAGACTGACAAGAGTTACTGAAGTAGTGTGGGGTCGGAGGGGATGATGTTTTTCCAGCAGGGCAGAAAGGTAGAACATTCATGAGCATAGTTTAATCCACCTTTGAGGGGCAGTCATGTCCCAGTATAATTGCTCTTCATTTATTCTTGATGTTGTGATGTGGAAATACTGCCGAAACCGAAGATCTTGCTACAAATACAATTTTAAAATCTCAAATATTGTTTATGGAAATGTGAACACTTTATCACTTATCAACAGCATTTAATAACATTTAAAACATAAGATAGGAGGACATGATTTGTAAAGAAGTTATTGAATTTATTATTTTTACTGTCTTTTGTATTATTCAAAAGAGAATCATAAGCCTATTACTTCTACATTATATGTATTCACTTGTGAATATGAAACACTAAATATAAGTGGAAAGCAGTAGTCTCATTTTTCAGCATAAATGATTGCTGAATGTATGAAGACTGAATCATATTCCTATTTTATCGTTTCTTAGGAATCATTTATTTTGCTTCATTGAAAGCTTAACCTAAAAGAGACTTTTAGAGATATTTTAAATATTCACTAAAGGCATAAACTAATGGCCTTACTTGCATGTTTGCTGTGAAGGATTAAGTTTGTATTGATTACATTTCCATTATTATTTTCATTGATGAATTTTAAACATCTTCCCATCAGAATGTCAGTACTGTATCTAGCCATTGTGTGTTCACAAAGAAATAGGTAGCTACTTCCATATTTGAAACTGCTGGTAAACTCCAATCTGAATGTTGTAAATTATATGTCCCATGTAGATAGAAAAGGGGCAGATGTTGAGTCTTCAAAACAGATGAGGGTCTTTAGTGAATGTGTTTTAAGTAAGCATGTTTGTTATGTATTATGAATTTGTGCTTAATCATATTAGCTAGTTTTTGTTATAATAATATTATTTCATATAAATGTATTCAGCTTAAAATGTTACAGAGCTTCTAATATTTATGTGAACTTTCTGCATTGAATAATAGTTTTCATTCAATGAGAAAGTTGATTAAGTATTGAAAAGTGAAATCAATAGTGAATCTTTAAAAAAAATTTTTTTAAAAATAGTGAATCTTTAAAGGGAATGTTTATTTTGTAATGTTAATTACTCCTAATTTATTTCTATTCTATATTCTGCTTTTGGCCTCTTTGGGGTATCTAAAATAAAGGGCAACTTAACACTGAATAAAAAATAATACCATTGCCTAAACAGGGTTCACTCTAGTGGTGTGTGTATACAATCGTATTCATTACTAATTGGTGTGCAGTAAAAGCTTTACAGAGATTCTGTGTTTATATATACTTGGCTGTTTATACTGTGACATAATAGGTAAGAAGATTATTGCCAGTTTATCTTTCATAATTGAGCCTTCATTTGAAAATGTTGTATCCCATTGTGTAAAATCAAAATAAATTATTTTTACCATTCCTTAAGGCTAAAATACCGTGCTGTCGAATCTTTACCATTCTATATCTCATACCTCAATACCAGGAGAATTTTATAGACCTTACTTGCTGTGTTCTTTATGACGCTAAATCAGATATTTTAGAGCGTGAAAAGGGAACACTAATAATAGCCATGCTGGGATAACAGGACTAAATGAAGGCCATCCCAGGCAAACTCAGACATGTTCACTATGTAATGATTTTGGTTGCAAATGTAAAAAATTATAACTCTAATTGGCTTAAGTAATAAAAAGTGATTTATTTAGTCATGTACCTGAGAAGCCCAGACATGGGATGAACTTCTTGTGTGGTTTGAGCTGGGATCTAGGTTTACATTTGTGTACTATCATTTATCAACCTAGTTCTGTGCATTGACTTTTTCATCAGACTGGATTCTATTACAAGCTTAATGGCTACAGTAGTTCTGGATCTTACGTCTTCACCCAGAAGATCTCATTCTCAACTGTTGAAGAAAAGCCATTGGATTCGCTCTGATTGGTCTTTAAAATCATCCATGAATGAGAGAAATGGGCTTATATTGGTTTTCTAGGCATACTTCTGGGTAGGGACAATACAGCCCTTCTTTTCCAGTGGCTGCTTCGTAGTAGTGATGGGGATATTGGGGGTATGCTCACCATTTCAGCTTTTTCTCATTGCATATGTAATATATGCTATGAACTTCCTGAACAAAGACTCCCATTTCCTACTATCATTTATAATTAGATAGGTGGCTCTAATGGGTGAATTCTTGTGCTTCTCAGCAAATGCAAAGTAATTTAAGCCTTTATATGAAGATAGTGTCTAGTCAGGGACTTGGCAAAATTTCTACAAGCTGCTATTTTTCTCCTAATGAACCTATAGAATGAAATCAGAAATTTGAAATCCCCACCTAAACATCATTGTTTCTTGCTTAATTAATTTGATCTTTGCAAAGTTAGAATCTTTGTACATGTGACCAATTTTGCATTATCTTACATAGCAATCTCCTATTCACTGACATCAGAAAACTTGATACCTGATAGTAAATTTTCTCTCATTGTATTTAATTAGAACATTTTGGACAAAGTTTCTGCTTCATGTATGTGCTGACTTACAGTTATCAAGGTGATTAATTTATATGGTTATTTCATTTAAACTTTAAAACAGTTTGTGATTATCTTTAGTTTATAAAAAGTAAACTCTGATATCACATGTCTTACCTAAAATAACAGCTTTTATCATCAGTCTATTCATATTTCAGAGTTAAGATAAAATAATGACTGTAATTATGGGATTCTTGGAGTGTGGTAAAATTATAGAACATGTTTTATTTTCTTAAAATAAGCAAGCATGTTAAGAAAATGGCAAATCTCAGTAATGAGTACTCTGTGACCTATCACCTTCAGCTGAAATATGTATGTAGGTTATAATAGATGGACTTTGCCTAAGATAGCAAATATGAATTAAGGGGCCTTAATTAGAAGGAGTAGGAATTGTAAAATCTTCTTATCCTTACCATGTGCAGTCACTAGGATCTTGGGAATGAAGAATGAAACATTGAAATAACATATAAAATTGTTTTCTGCCGTGTTCTTGGGTGGGATTTTGTTTTGTTTTATACTATCAGTATGTACTAGGTAGTGCCATGGGCAAGGCACAGAGCTAGATGGTTGGTTAGTTTCTGGACTTGAGTAATATGCCTTTATGTTTTAGGCATGAATAGTATGGTAGAAAGTAAGGAAAGTAAACCCATATATTAACATTAGAATATGCACTCCTAAAGGAATACACAACAGTAATCAAAATGGAATTCTTTTATGTATTTATTGAAGTTCAACTTAATTAACATATAGTGTATTATTAATTTCAGAGGCAGAATTTAGTGATTGGTTCATCAGTTGTGTATAAAACCCAATGCTCATTCATTCCATCAAATGCCCTCCTTAATGCCCATCACTTAGTTACCCCATCCCCCACCCACCACCCCTCCAGTAACCCTCAGTTTATTTCCTATAGTTAAGAGTCTCTTACGGTTTGTCTCCCTCTCTGTTTTCTTCAAAGATGGAATTCTAAAAGAGGAAACATCTGAAGTGGGTTTTGGTAGCTGAATATTAGATACTGTAGAGATAGTTTAGGAGTGATATTAACACAGTCCTAGAGGTTGTCACGTTAAGAGGACAGGGCTTCGTTTTGTTTGTGATATTCCAAGCACCTGGAACAGAGCAGGAATCATAATAAGTTTCCAGTATATAAGTTTTGACTATTCATTCCCTTGAGGAATAAAGTGATCATCTTCTGGGATAAATTCAAGAACCTCAATTGAGCATATCTTAAATAATTATATTTGTTTTATGGTTTGCTTAATAAAACAAACCCTCATTTTTTTTCCTTAGTGAAAATGTACAGTAATTTGTAAACAGTTTGATGTAGACAGCGCTACTGATTGTCTTAGTTTTATTTTGCTATTGTATTAACTGTATGGGAAAGAGAAAATTGAGCCTATCTAGGATATATTGTATATTATCCTAGCCTATCTAGGATATTATTGTATATATTATAGTATTGTACTTTAGTATGAATAGTCAGAATTTTAAATATTAAACATAAACATAGGGTACTTCTATATAGATTGGAATTTATGGAGAGAGATTTCTTTGCACTATGGAGCTCAAGTCTGTCTTCTTTGTATGGCATCAAGTTGGATTAGGATGACACTATTCTGGATTTTCTAGACAAAAAGTGTCAGTTCATGGAGTCAGTAAAACTGTGTGCATGTGTGTGTTTATCGTATGATTTTGACTGTTGTTAAAATTGAAATTTGTTAATTGAGAGTTGATGAGAGCAAAAGCAAAGATAACTATATAACCAAACAAAAAATAATATAAAGAAGGATTATTACCGGCAAAAAGAAGAAAGACATAGTGAACAGAGTAAAGCGCAGATGAGACCAATGAAGATATGTATTTATCAAGTAAGGACTTAGAAATAGAAATGTTTTTTTAAAACATAATTTCAAAATAAAATATTTTCGGAAGTAAACACATCAAAAATTTCACAGGGTATCTATGAAGTCTACCAGTTTACAGGTGACATGTTGCTACAGTCTTGCCCACATGAAACAGGAACTGGAGGCCGTCAGAACTCCTAAAGCTCACCAATTTTGGAGACATTTCCTTTTGACCTAATTCTTAATCCAGGGGTGCCTGGGTAGATCAGTCAGTTAAGCATCTAAGTCTTGATCTCAGCTCAGGTCTTGATCTCTGGGTCATGAGTTCAAGGTTCACATTGGGCTCTATGCTGGGCATGGAGCCTACTTCAAAAAAGAAGATGACTTAGAAAGTAGAATGATTTTCATTTAAAACATTGTACCTGGGATCCCTGGGTGGCTCAGCGGTTTAGCGCCTGCCTGCGGCCCAGGGCATGATCCTGGAGATCTGGGATCGAGTCCCGCATCGGGCTCCCTGCATGGAGCCTGCTTCTCCCTCTGCCTGTGTCTCTGCCTCTCTCTCTGTGTGTGTCTCTCATGAGTAAATAAATAAAATCTTAAAAAATAAAAAATAAAATAAAACATTGTACCTAATTCTTAATCCTACAGCCCTTTTCTGCAACAGTTGACCTAAAACATTAGTATCGAGAAAGGATATGGATTTATCTTTTCTAAAAAGTGATGTATTACCTAGAAACCTCTTTTTAGTGGTCTCTTTATTAATAATACATTTTCAGGCATTATAATTTTTATTATTTTTATTTTTATTTTTAAGTAATCTCTACACCCAATGTGGGCTTGAGCCTGTAACCCTGACATCAAGAGTTGCATGCTCTACTGTCTGAGTCTTATTCTTATCCTTTTTCGCTCATAGTAAATATATCTTTAGAGGGACTAATATTATGAAATGCATAGCAAATATTGTGACATTACTTTGACATAATGCTAAATTAATTGAATAATATAGTTATTTGATTAATTAAATTATATATGTACCTGTGTAGTCAACCATCTTACAGTATTTACATTGTTATTTTTATCAAGGTATAATTGATCTATAATATTATATTTGTTCCCGGTGCTCAGCATCATGATTTGATATATGTATTGCAAAATGACCACCACAATAAGTCTAGTTAGCATCCATCATCACATGGTTAAAATTTGTGTGTGTATGTGTCTAATAAACAAAAATTTATTAGATCCACTCTCAGCAAATTTCAAATGTGCAGTATAGTATTATTAACTGTAGTCATCATGTTGTATTTTACATTACATCCCCATGACTTATTTTGTAACTGGAAAATTGTTCCATTTGACCCCTTCACCCATTTCACCCACCCTCCATTCTCCAACTCTGGCAATCAGCAGTCTGTTCTCTGTATGAGCTATTTTATTTTCATTAAGATTCCGCATGTGAAGTCATACATTATTTGTCTTGTCTTTCCCTGTATGACTTATTTTAGTATAATGCCCTCAAAGTCTATTCATGTTGCTGCAAATGGCATTTTTTTTTATTTTATGGCTGAATAGTATTACATTGTATATATAAAGTGCATTTCCTTTGTCCCTTCACCCATCGGTGGGCACTTAGGTTGTTTGCATGTCTTGGCTGTTGTAAATACTGTTGCTCTGAACAGGAGAGGATGCAGATATCTTTCAGAGTTAGTGTTTTTGTTAGTATTACATTATTAATATCCCTTTTCCTTTTTTTTTCTATTTTTGGTTCATTTTAGTTTTCATTATTTCCTCCTTAAGAGAATCTGGGTAATATAATGTGAAAAGATAACTATTTTATAATTTTTTTTAAAATTCCATGTTTATATATGTTTTCATTTCTCATGCTAAATTCATCATTTGAGATGAACCAAGATTTATTCTTCTTTAGAATACATGGCTAGGAGAATGTTGTAATGTTTTAGTGATTTGACTACAAACATTTATTTCCTTGCTATTTTTCTTTGGCTATACTGTCCACTGGACATAAGAAAAGCAAATATTCAATAAAATAGTCATAAAGTATATACTTGTTCCTTCCTTAAAAATACTAGTAAAGTTATATATTTAGAACTATGATTTTTTTTTAAACAACACAACTATAAATGTAGACCCTTCATTTGGTAGAACTTAATCTTTGTTGCTTTTTTTTTTTTTTCTGATTATAGGCCTAGTTGCTTGAGATTTACATAAAACTTTGACAATCATGTGTAAATCATATGTGTTTGGTGGCAAACCTCACTGCATTTAAAGACCAATTTTTGGGAACAGCAATTTCACTTAAAAGGAAATTTACAATTCTTTTACCACAAAGAAGGCCTACATGTTCAGTCTTTAAATTATGTTTAATTATAGCTTAATGGAATTGTGGACTATAAAAGAAAAAAGAAGATGTAAACACAATTTAAGTATATACATTTTAGCAATGAGCTTTTTTGATTGAAGCTGTAAAAATAGAATTCAGATCTTTTAGTAGCTATGTAGTTTTCTAGATTATATATGAGAAAATAAACAGTGCTGTATTTGTAGAGTGCCTTGGATTACCTGAGGCATTTTTTAGATGAAATGGGGCAAATAATAAATTTTAATAAATCTAATTGGAAAAATTCATTAAAACGTATTAGTTGCTAAAATAAGAAGAACTCCTGATATAAACTACTGTCATAAATGCCTTTGAAATATGTAGGTTATTGGAAGAAAATTTAGAGAGTTGGGAAATATCCCAATTTTAAAGGAAATCTTTGAAAACAGGTAATTAATTTAATGTATCAGTAAATTTTCATCATCTTTAAAAGAGTAGTCAGTGTAGAGGAGAACTCATCTAACTTGATAGATCCTTCTGTGTTCTCAGGAGATATACTGGTGATAAATTATGTGCATAAAAGAAATATTGATTATTTCATGAGTTAATATAGCCAATAGCAGTATTAAATATTAGCATCCAACGAGAGGGATCATGTTTCTGAATAGGTTACTTGTAGCTGAGGACAAAATCAGGCACTGAGAAGAATGACAGCATTAATTTATTTAATTTAAAAATTCTACAGAGTTAACAAATAATTTACTAATGTGATGATATTCCCCATATGTATTCAAAGGAACTTATATTTGTCTTTTGTCTTTACTCTGTCTTCCTAATTATAAGTTAGACCATATAAAATAATACCAGATTGATTGTTGAAATAGTCAAGGTTAGGAGAATGAAAAAGCTGCTTTAAGAATCATAACTACAACTTATTAAAATTACTTGAGGGTTTTTAAATAGTAAAAAAGATTATTCTTAACCTAAATAACCTTCTAATTAATATATGGCCTTTGATATTCAGTCTTTTAAATTTAAGAAGTTTCTGAGAACAGCATTCTTTTTTTTTTTTTTTAAGATTTTATTTATCTGAGAGAGAGTGAGAGACAGAACCAGCGCAGTCATAGAGAGGGGCAGTGGGAGAGCAACAAGCAGACTCCCTCTGAGTGGGAACCCGAAGTGGGGTCCAATCCCAGGACCCTGAGATCAGACCTGAACTGAAATCAAAGAGTCGGACGCTCAACCAACTGAGCCACCAGGTGCCCCTAGAGCAGTATTCTTAAATTGCATTTTATCAATGAAATAATGTGATTTGAGTAACAAGTACTCTTTAAAAAGTTGCTGCAATTGCTGTAGTTGTAGTTGCTGAAGTATTGGGGAAAATTCACTCTTTGTATTATTTCTAGAAGTCCATGAGTTGGTAGTTCGACATTTTAGTAATTAAGAAAAGTAATGTGTTATGCTCCTTCGAGTATAAACGTACACAGGTTTTTATTTGGTAGTGTTAAAATAGTCCTTTTTTTCTGTGTGAGTTTTGAAGAGAGTGGTACTTGGTTTATATCGTATGAGGCATACCCAACACTTGTTTAATTTAAAATACGGATGATTAAAAAAACATTTATTTTGAAACCTGCAATTTTTGAGCTATATGTGCTAACTGTACGTCTCTTCCTATATTTTTGCTTTAGGAGTACAAGATCCCCAGCATGAGAGAATTATTACTGTGTCTACTAATGGAAGTATTCACAGCCCAAGATTTCCTCATACTTACCCAAGAAATATGGTCTTGGTATGGAGATTGGTAGCAGCAGAGGAAAATGTATGGATACAACTTACGTTTGATGAAAGATTTGGGCTTGAAGACCCAGAAGACGACATATGCAAGTAAGTTATACTTAAAATTGAAACAGAATGCAACTGTCATACAAAGTCTTTCAAGTTGCATCATTTTAATGATGTGATTTTAAATGGCATCTTTTGTTCTTTATATTTTTCTGATGATCCAAGAAATTTGCAACCTTATTTAAGCTATGTTTCTTTTAAAATCAGAAGACACATACTGTATGTGTGCATTCATCAGTTTTATCTACTTCTGAAAACAGTTCGAGGTAATTTACAGCATGAAGGACATAGAGAATCAAATGATCTGAAATAAGGGATAAAGAAAATCCAAATAAAGGAATGCAGTTGTGCCAGAAAACCTAAGTTATGATCAGTGCTAAAAATTTTACATTTCAGCTTCCTGACAGCCAGTCAGTAAAATAAACAATAATTATTTAAGAGAAAACACAATATTCCTGGGTGCATACTACCTAAGTACACATACGGGTGCTCACACACATGCACACAGGATTAAAGAAACTTGGGCATTTCATAACAAAAAAGAAATGCAATTGTGAAAGGAGACTTAGAAGTTTAGGCTAGCTATTGTGGTTTGCCAGGTAGAAATTCATCATAATTCTAGAAGCATTCATGAACCAAAGTCAGCTGGAGTATTTCACCCACGCAAAAGACCACCTACTGTATGTCATACAAATATTACTCTTTAAATCCTGTGTGAATACACTTGTCAAGGTTGGGTGGTCTTATTGAAGACTTTTCACTTCAATGGCATTTGTATATCATGAAAATATTTTACTTAAGCTTCTTTGTGGGGTTGTGTTCTCTTTGATACACAAGTTAAAAGAGGATTTGCACTTTATGGTATATTACAGATAAATATTTCAATACAGATGAAATAAACTTTGTACTTACTGTCATCACAGTTTGTATCTTTAACATTTGTATAATGACTTTTTTTCCCCACATTTCTTCTTTCTGTGACTATGCATTTCATGTTATTTTTTTTTCCCCTTACATCTGCAATCTTTGAGAACTAAAAGCTATCCTAGCTATCTCTAGAGACTGTGTTATTCAACCCTTCATTTTATAGGTAAGGGAACAGAGCAGAGAAGGAAAGTAGTGGCTCTAGATCTCATTCATATCTTATACCTAAACAAATGCTAAAATCCATTTTTCCTAACAGCCATGTAGATAGTTTTTCACTATGCTAGTATTCTTTTCATATGCAGTATTCCATGTTCTTATTAGAAATGATGGAGTCTTTAAGATTTTTGCCCTCCGTGCAAAGGAGCATGTTAACCTACCACAGTTTTGTGCATGCTGGTCAAAGACAGGGGTGTCCTGGGTCAAAGACCTCAATAACAGAGTAGCCAAAGTATTAGCCCTTCTTGGGCCTCTTGCCCTACTTCCTGTTCCTACAGGTCATTGCCAAGAGGGCCACTGAACACCTGCACATCTAGTGGGTTGTGCTATAGGAGAGACGTTCTGTGTGTGTGTGTGTGTGTGTGTGTGTGTGTGCATAAATAGTTAGGTGTATATGTGCATAAAGTGTATTAGAAGTTAACATATCTCCTGATTTCCTCTATAATTTTACCACATGTACATTTCCCTATGTACTTTCCTATAAAAAGGAAGTTGGTTATTTTTTTTTCTTTGCCTGTTTCGAGATACAGATTAGTGGAATAATACTGTATTTGAACGGAACAATATGATGTTCTGAGGTCAGTTCATGTAGATACAGATAATTTATTTGATCATTTATTGTCCTTGATGCATAGTATTCCATTGTACAAATAGCCACCTTTCTTTTTTTTGTTTTACTTTTTTTTCTTTTTAAGATTTTATTTATTCATAAGAGACACACAGAGAGAGGCAGAGACATAGGTAGAGGGAGAAGCAGGCTCCTTGCAGGGAGCCCGATACAGAACTCAATCACCAGACCCCAGGGAGCCACCCAGGCGACCCTTGTCTGTTCTGCTTGATGGATGTTTGGCTTGTTCTCCTTGTCCAGAAGTGCAAGAAAAGAAATTGAGTCTTTATAAGAATCATTGCTGTCTTAACACATTTATCTTTTCAACTTTATTGGGTAGAGTTAAAATGATTTTAAAAGTGACCCAATTTACACTTCCATCAACCATATGCAAAAATTTCTATTGTACCACATTCTCAGCAACCTTTTGGTTGTCATTCTTTTAATTTTTGGTAGTATGCTAAGTGTAAAATTGTATCTCAATGTTAATTTTTATTTGTTTCCTGCCTACTAATGAGGTTGAGAAATTTTCATATTATTATTGGCTACTCGTATTTCCTCTTCTGTGTAATGTCTGCTCATGTCTTTTGCCCAGTTTTTATTAAGACTGGCGATTTAAATTTTGCTTTTCATATTTAAGTCTTTGATTCATCTGTAATTATTTTTGTGTATGGTGTGAGGTTTTTCCTTAGGGTATCCAGTAGTGTCCCAGCGTCATGCACTAAATAATCACTCTTACGCCACCCAGTGATATGCAGAGCCACCTAATTCATAATCAGATTTCTGCATATGATTTGGTCTGTTCCAGGACTCCTCGTTCTGTTACCTTGCTCAGTTGTGTCCATCTGTGTTCCAAAATAACATCTTTCTTAATTACACACATGTAGAAGCTATGTGATAGGGCAGTCTCACCTCATTTTCTTCTCCTTTTGGAGCATCCTTGCTATTTTTCTTTATTTTTTAAAAATAGGTTGTCAAGTTCCTTGAAAATTCCTGTTGTGATTTCATTGCAACAGCATTGGATGTATATATAGATCATTTTAAAGAGAATTGACATCTTAATAGAAGTAACTTTCTATCTTTGAGAATTTTATGTTTCTTCATTTATTCGGGTCTTCTTTATTGGCTATACACTTTTCAAATGTTCTTCTCAGATATGTTATGCATAATTACTTAGATTTATTTCTATATTTTCTATAGACTTGCTAAAATCCCTTCTTGAAAAACACATTTCTAATTGTATATTGCTGGTACATAGAAATATAATTGATTTTTTAGTATTGATTTTTTTATCTGGCAAACTTGCTATAAGCTCTGTTATTTATTTTAATAATTATCCTGGGAATTATGTTGGATTGATGCAAAAAATCATATAATTTGTGAAAAAAATGATTTCTTAATCTTCCTTTCAGTTCTTTTCCTCTTTCTTTTACATCTCTTATTAAGTTTTTGATTGTATTAGTAGGTATCCTTGTCTTCCTTCTCAATTTAGAGTTTGGTTTTTTAAAAAAATAAACTTTAAAATTTGGTATAACTTTAGATTTGCAGAATGTTGCAAAGATAGTGCAGAGTTTCCATATACTCTTAAACAAGGTGCCTCCAGTGTTAACGTCTTTACATAACCATGCTACATTTGAGTAATTAAAAATTTGACATTCATGCAATACTATTAACTAAACTATAGACTTGATTCAGATGCCAGCCATTTTCCCACTTTATGTCCTTTATCTCTTTTAAGATCTTTTTTTCCTTGATAAGCGTATTCCACGTAGTGCTTTAGTTTCTTCCAATCTGTGACAGGCTCTCGTTCCTTGTATTTCATGACCTCAACAGTTTTGAAGAGTATTGGTCAAGATATTTTGTAGAATGTCTCTCAATTTAGGTTTTTCAGATCTTACCTCATGACTACATTGAGGTTATGGGTTTTTGGGAAGGATTCCACATAGATATTATGCTCTTCTCCTCCAATCATATTGGAAGGTACATAGAATCCACCTCACTTATCACTGGTGGTGTTGACCTTGATCACTGAGAGTGAGTTGTTCTCTGGTAAGAAAATGTCCTTTCATTAGCTACTAATTGGAGGCATGCAACTAAGTCCAGCCCACATTCAAGGAGAGAGTGATTAAGTTCCACCTCCCAGGGGTGCCTGGGTGGCTTAATGAGTTAAGCATCTGCCTTTGTTTGGCTCAGGACATGATCTCAGGGTCCTAGGATGGAGCCCTGTGTCAGGCTCCGTGCTTAGCCGGGAGTCTGCTTTCCTCTCTCTTTCTGACCCTACCCCCCTCATTCTCTCTCTCTCTCAAATAAATAAATAAAATCCTTAAAAACAAAAGTTCCACCTCCTGGAAGGGGCATATGTAAATAAAATTTGTGTCTTCTCTTTCCTTCCCTTCTTCCTTCCCTCCTTCTTTTCATTCTTCCTTCCTCCTTTCTTCCTTCTTGCTTCCATCATTTATATCAGTATAGACTCATGTATTTATTTTAATTTAATTTAATTTAATTTAATTTAATTTAATTTAATTTAATTTTATTTTATTTTATTTTATTTTATTCTTTCTATTGCAATCCATTGCTATCATTATTTACTTTGTAGTTGAAATTGTTCTAAATTTGGCTCATGAGAGTAAAGAGTTTGCTGTTAATATATCAATATTGAATATGATGATTAATGGAAAACTTTTTCTTTATTATTTCAAGTATTTCCTTTTTTGCTTCCCTAGGAGGCATTTTTTCCCTTTGGGAAAAATTTTTTATTCCTTTAATTTCTGCATTTAAAAATAAGTTACAGACACAATGACACTTTATACTTCTCTATAAATCACCTAAGAACAAGGATATTTCCTATGTAAATTCAATACCCTTTAACATGCAACAAATTTAGTATTAATCTGAAACTATTACCTAATATATAGTTGATTTTCTAATGTTTCCCCTGATCCCAGAATGTTAACATTTTTTTATTTTATTTTCCTTATGTTTTGATTCAGTAACAAATCATTAATTATATATTGCATTTGGATATTATAACTCTTGCCTTGCCTTTTCTTGGCTTTTATGATATTGATCTTTTTGAACAGTTGAGGCCATCTGTTCTACAGCATCTTAGTGTCAATTTATTTGAATATGTCTTATAATTAGGTCCTGCTTAAATATTTTGGCCAGAATATTCTCTAGGTGATGGGCACTTCTGATTGCTCATGTTGTCAGTTTATTCCATTATCAGTGATGTGAGTTTGATTTCTTAATCCTCTTTTACAGGCATCCTACCAGTTTTGATAATATGGTATTTTTATTTTTGCCTATTTGAAGATTTTATTGTATCTATTGTTTCTTTTAAGCCATTGTCATGTAGAAGCATATTGTTCATTTTCTTTTTTTTTAAAGATTTTAATTTATTTGGTAGACTGAGCACTGTGCACATGCACACTCCTGCAAGGAGGCAGGGTGGCAGTCACAGGGAGAGGGACAAGCAGACTCCTTTTTGAGTAGGGAGTCCAATGTGGGGCTCCATCCCAGGACCCTGAGATCATGACCTGAGCCAAAGGCAGACACTTAATTGACTGAGCCACTCAGGCACCCCTATTGTTCATTTTCTATATAAATGTATAAAGTTTTTAAATGCATTTTTTATTGTAGATTTCTACATTCACTTTATTTTGGGTAAAAAATATGGCCTGTTTATCATTGTTTAAAATTTAAGACTTAGCTTTATTTGCTTCAGATTTTTACATTTTCCAAATGTACTGGAAAAGAGGGTGTATTCGTCAGTTGTGGGGTTCAGTTCTATACACGTCCATTATATCAGTTTGTACAGTTGTGCTGATCACAGCAACAGTATCTTTCCTGATTTTTTTTTTGATGTATCAGATACTTGAGAGAGAAGTGTTAAATCTTACTAATAGAGGATAAATACAGTTTTCAGTTTCCACCTTGTAGGCCTATCATTTTTTGCTTTGTATGTTATTATTTTTTATTTTTTTAAAGATGTTATTTACTTGAGAAAGAGCGTGTGTGTGCTCGAGCAGGGGGAGGGGAGAAGCAGCCTTCTGGGAAGCCCAGCACGAGGCTCAATCCCAGGACCCTGAGATCATGGCCTTGGCCGAAGTCAGATGCTTAACTGACTGAGCCGTCAGGCACCCCTCTTTATATGTTTTTAAATTATTTTAATCGATGCACACAAGTTCACAGATCTGATGTCATTTAACCTTTATTAATGTTTATTTTGCTTCAAAGTATATTATGCTTTGGGGCACCTGGGTGGCACAGTTGGTTAAATGAGCAACTCTTGGTTTCAGCTTAGGTCCTGACTGTAAGGTCATGAGATCGAGCCCTCCATCGGGCTCCGTGCTCAGGGAGGAGTCTGCTCAGGATTCTCTCTCTTTCTCTCCCTTTCTCTCCCTTTGTACCTACCCTCCCTAAAATAAATAAGAAAATAAATCTTTTTTTTTTTAAGTATATTATGCCTCATATTAGTAAAACGACATGAGGTAATTGTGATTCCTATTTGCCTGGCATTCTTTCCATTCTTTTACTTTCAACTTTCCTGTGTCCTCTTTTCCATGTTTGTGTGTTTGTGCATGTTAGCCTGTATGTCTATGTGTGTTTTGGTTTTCTCTTATGAAAGGAACATGAGTAGCATTAAAAAAATTCAGTAAAAGCTTTATATTTTACTTAGGGATTTAATCTAGTACAGTGAATCTTATTATGCATAGAATTTTGCATTCAGTGTTGCCATTTATTTTGTCATGTCCTTTGTGCTCATTTTTCTGTCTTCAGGTTCCTTTCTTGCATTCATGTAGTTTATCTTCTCATTTCATTTTTCTTTTCCGTGAATTTACAAAGATACATCAGTTGTCATTTTAAAATGTCTACCTTAGAAATGCCTACTTAATATCTAAAGCTAGTCAGGATTCACCTCCATCCCCAAAATATAAAATTCCCTGGGAACATGTTAACTGCTGTGGAATGCTCACTCCCCAGCTATCACCACACTTTGTTGATAAGCCAGAGATGTGTTTACTGCTTACCATGATGACAGGGAAGGCCACCTCCATAGATTTAATAGTGTCTGGGGAGGAAAAGCAAAGCCAGACTTTGTTGGGACTTTGAAGTTTGATTTAAAATGGATCTTTCAGTGTGGAGATTTGATTAGGATTGGGAAAGGCTCATGATATAATAGTTTAGAATCTGTTGAAATAAGCCAAGCGTTTTCAGGTGAGGAGTTCAGCAGTTCTGGACAGTGAACTCTTGCTGCTTTTAGTTGAAGGAGTTAATGGCTCTTTAGGGCAGTTCCTGTAATGAGCAGTAAACCATATTGCCTGAGCAATAATGAAGATAATAAAATAGTAATGTCTTGTTACTGTAACTAGCTAACTGGGTGGGGTAGATGATTTCATTCTTACTGTCAGAGCTGGTTTGGTTTTCACTACAGTTGCCCCGACTCCCAATTGGTATGTGGTAGTTATAACTCTGAGGATTTTAGTTTTGTATTTTTTAACTTTACAAGTAAGACATTGTTTTATTACATCGTATAAGCAGTGTTTCTCTGGCTATACCCATATGTCTACATTTGGTGCTGGCCATTTCTACTTGCATTGCAGAATTTTTTTTTTTTTTTTTTTTTTTTTTTTTTTTGTAGAATTATTTTACTTCTTCCTTAAGTACAGTCTTTAAAAGTCTCTTAAGTGAAAGCCTGTTGGCAGTCAGGAGTACTTCAGTTCTTCTGTATTGAACATTTCTCTCTTTCATTTTCATTCTAAGTAGCTAGTTAGACTGGATTTAGAATTTATAGTTGTGCGTTTATTTATTTTTTTCTCAGTAGCTTGACCATACCTTCCCACTGTCTTGTGGCTACTGAGAGTGAGTCATCAGATCATGGACATAGCCTTACAGTCTCCCATGGAGTGGTACCTGTTACAGAGGGAGACATGTACATAGCAGGGATGAGAGGGAAGGCTTGGGGTTAGGACCCAGCCCCAGGCTTCTTGTCCTATAACTCTTGTGGCAAATTATGCCCTAAACCTCTGCTCTCGTACACCAGAGCTGAGCAGATCCTCAGAGGATTCCAGAGCATATTCAACTCACTGAAATCTTGATTTCTTGCATTAATTTGTCTTCCAAAGAATTCTCTTATTCTCTTGACAGATCAGTATTTCTTTTAAAGATTTTATTTATTTATTCATGAGAGACACACACACACACAGAGGCAGAGACACAGGCAGAGGGAGAAGCAGGCTCCCTGCAGGGAGCCCGATGTGGGACTCGATCCTGAATCCTGGGACCCTGGGATCACGCCCTGGGTCAAAGGCAGATGCTCAAACTGCTGAGCCACCCAGGCATCCTCAGTATATATATTTTTTTAAGATTTTATTTATTTTTTCATGAGAGACACAGAGAGAGAGGCAGAGACACAGGCAAGAGGGAGAAGCAGGCTCCCCGCAAGGAGCCCGATGTAGGACTTGATCTCAGCACCCAGGGATCACACCCTGAGCTCCAAGGCAGACGCTCAACCACTGAGCCACCCAGGCGCCCCGACAGCTCAGTATTACATTAAAAACAGTTGTTTTCTTTCAATCATTTATTCAGCAATTTTAGTTTTAATGTACCAAGAGGGTTTCTCTGCCTAATTTTATCCACCATGTGACGAGAATGTAGACTGTTACAAGTGGAATAAAGTTTTTCCTTAACCAAATATCTTCTCCCATTCTGTAGGTTGTCTTTGAGTTTTGTTGACTGTATTCTTTGCTGTGCAAAAGCTTCTTATCTTGATGAAGTCCCAATAGTTCATTTTTGCTTTTGTTTCTTTTGCCTTCGTGGATGTATCTTGCAAGAAGTTACTATGGCCGAGTTCAGGCTTGCTACTCTCAAGTTCAAGTTTAATTTTCTTTTTTTTTTAATGACAACATTGACTTTTCTCCATTACTGTAGAACTAATACAAATGGTGGCCACCCAACTGCATTTAAGAATTTAACTGCCCCATTTTAAATGTTTTCTCAAGTTGTGAAACATAGAAGAGTCTGGAAATTCTGAATCATTTTCAGTGTATCTTTAGGAGAGGAAAGACTCAGGTGAGATGTTTGACTTTTTCCCCAGAGCACTACTGGCTCCTCAAATTTTCTTTTATAAAGAAAATTATAAGAGTGAGCTGTGTCTTTATGCTATTTAAGATTGATATTATTACAATGAGTAAAACATGTCGGATGCAAATTAGAGTTTATTGCTTTAACAAAGTGGCAGGATATGCAGACAGTGTGGTGGAGGGTGTGAGGTGGAACAAGGAAGGGGAAGGGGAATATGTGTGTAATTTGCTGTAAATAATGTCTTTCAGTGTTGTCTATGCGTGTGGCTCTTATGTTAATATATGTGGTGCACCTGGGAGACCCATTTCTAATGGAAAACTTCTTTCTCTTAATTATTTTTGTTTTTTCTTCTAAATAATCTACTCATTACACATAAGATTTTACAAAGAGATGGACCATAATGAACAACATTTGGAAAAAGATATGTTAGGGGTGCCTGGGTGGCTCAGTCGGTTAAGCGTCTGCCTTTGGCTCAAGTCATGATCTCAGGGTCCTGGGATTGAACCCCATATCAGGCTCCCTGCTCAGTGGGGATGACCCTCTCTTGCTCTCTGTCAAATAAATAATTACAATCTTAAAAAAAAAAAAAGAAAGAAAAAAGATATGTTAATCAGTCTCCCCAATTTAAAATAGTGCCTCTTCTTCACCAAAACAACTAAGTTTCTTTTGGAGGAACTATCATCCTCATCCAATTTGGAAAAATCTTAATGACAGAAATGCTAAATATGCTAAATGAAATAAACAGGTTCTTTTTCTAATTATTTAGAATTTAAAATGATCAAAATTGTTAGTTTTTCTAAAGATTTACTTACTTAAGACAGAGAGAGAGAGGGAGGGAGGGAGAGAAAATCTCCAGCAGACTCCTGGCTGAGCGCAGAGCCTGAAGCAGGGCTCAGTTCCAGGGCTCTGAGTTCCTGACCTGAGCGGAAATTGAGTCAGACGCCACAAGGCGCCCCAAAATTGTTAAGTTTTTTTAATTAAAAAATCATTTGGATATTTTCCTCTCTTCCTGCTGTTTATGATAGAGTTAATGTGATATTATTTGGTCATTTATGTACTCTTACATTCAAGGAGCACTTCTTAAGCACTGTGGGAGGTAATAGGGAGACATGGTGAATAGGAGATGGCTCATGCCCCCAAGGAGCTCACAGTCTGGGTAAAGAGACAGACAAGTAAATAGACAATTAAAATAAAATGCCACCAATTCCAGAATGGTAAACACAGAGTATGGTCATTACTGTAACTGGTTATGTTTAGATTGCTGTGTTGACCATGTTCTAGTTCATACCCTAACTGTGTATCTTACCAGCAAAGATCTATAAATAAATATTATTAATTTATCATGGAGAAATTGGGATGTGGGAGTTAACCCTGCCCTACAGACCTCAGAAACTCAAATACTCATTTTTTGTGTGTTTTACTCTAGTAGATAACTTTCAAGGACAGTATAGATTCTTTATTTCAATTTTATGCCAGCACAAACTGTAATGAGAAAATTTTAAGGAAACAATTGTTTATGAAAACGATGTAAAAATATCGGTTAGTTCCACGGCCATACAGCTGAAGTTAAAGGAAGGCAATATGATTTATTTAGCTGATAATGTCTTCAAGGACCCATAAGGGCATGATAGGAATTATTTTCAAGCAGAATGTTTTCATGAACCCCTTGAGAGGATCTGAGAAAAAGAAAAAGGCACCAGTAGAGTTAGTAGTGCCACGCGATCTTAAGTTTTAGCACTGGGAGTTCCAACGGTGTCACATGAAGCTCCTTACCTACATCATTCCCAGCCCGTGGGAAGGTGCAGAACTGGGCCTGAGACTAAGTAGCTGGGTGTTGAACTAGAACTTAGAACTTCAGTCCTGTTCATGAGGGCAAGAAAAAGAGGTTAAGCTGAAAAGTCAGGTACACTGTGGGTACCTTCCCATAAGAGCAGATAAGATTAACCTGGCGTTACAGAGGTGGTTGGTTTGGCTCTTCTCTGTGATATGCTTCCTGCAACCACTGGTAAAGGGAAGAGGAACCAGATTGACTTAGAACATTCATTATTCATCTCCAGGACTTACTTTAGAGGCCCATCTATGCCAGAGCACATGCAGGTTGGTTACCTAAGTAAGTCACTTTTTTTTTTTTTTTTAAGGAGGAAGGGGAAGGTGTATCGGAGTGAGCTGTGTAGGCAAACAGCAGTGTCTGTTGTTGTCCTAACTAAAAAGTGGTGTAAATATTACAGCATAGAAAGATTAGGTATAGTCCAGAGAAGTATGGAAATACAGTGTGCATGAGGACTTGAAGCAGAGGTAAGCCTCCAGTGGCTGCCAGCGCCTAGAAGGCCTCGGTAAAAGTTGATTAGAATAAAATAATAGATGTATTAAAGGGGAATGAGCACTCCACGTGGAGTCACCTGGTGGTCGCAGAAGCCTGGAACAATTATCAAATGATGAATTTCCCCAGAGCTTGAGAGGCAGTGGAGGTGTGGCTAGGGGAAGGCTGTCCTCTTGGTAGGATCACACTGTGAGGAATTTTGAATAGTGAGGGCATGGATTTGCCCTTCCTTTCTTCCTTTCTCATAGTGTCAGAGGCTAAGGGTTGTATCAGATGTAGGTCGTAGACTAGTATGTGTGCTAGGAAGAGGTTGCTGACAGAAGCACACCAACCAGATTGGAGGAGAAGTGAGGGCACCTGGAATCATTAGGAAGCATTCTGTTATTTCTCACACACAAAACTTTACAATTACATACTGTCTCAGACCTACCTTTTGCCTAATTGTTTTCTCATTGATCCAATCATAGAAAGCATGTACTCTCTCACCACTCTTCTAACCGCCTTCAGTATTAAAGCTCTGGGGGGGGGAGGGGCTTGGTGCCCAGGCACATGTGTGCGAAGAAAATCTACAGATATCCCAGTGCTTCTTATTGCAAAGATACCTTCTTTTTTGCCCCAGGCTCCAAGTCTGGGATGGAACAAAATGACCAATTTCAACATTGCTGACATTGGAAATATTCATACTAAATGCAACCAAGGAAAAACTTAGAATGTTAAACGATCATTTTATTACAGAGAGGAGATAGATGGCTTCCCTCCGGGTTAGGCCAAGTTTACATGGGTTCTGAGAAGAACAGATGATACAGGCCGATATTGCTCAGTGTCTAGGAATAATATGACAACTCTGTGTTATACAGACCTAGAACTTTAAGACTCTTTTAGTTTCAAGTAACCACAAATAAGTAACCAGCTTAAAAAGGAGATATTTGGATTATGTTACTGCACATTTCAGGGATAGGCCTTATCCAGGTTCTGAACGATGCCATCAACTCTCTCTCTTTTTCTCTGCCTCTAAAGACTTGCTCCCTGCAATTGATTTCATTTGCAATCAATTTGTCTTCATAAAATGCAGAGGAAGCCAAAGAAGTGCCAAGATTTTAGTGCTTGCAATCTTTGAAGGATACAAACATTTTTCCTCTAAAAGCGCTCAGAGGAGTTTTGACTGGCCTGGTTTAAACCAAGTATCTATCCCTGGACCGATTAATATAGAAGGATCTAGAAGCATGCGTTACTGTGCTTGGCAGGATTTGGATTATGTGCCCATCCCAAAACCAACTGATGCACCATGATT
Source organism: Canis lupus baileyi (assembly GCF_048164855.1). NCBI lineage: Eukaryota > Metazoa > Chordata > Mammalia > Carnivora > Canidae > Canis > Canis lupus. The sequence goes on along the minus strand of NC_132850.1, from coordinate 55,540,214 downwards.
GGTGGAAAAATGGCCCCTGAAAGCAAAATTGTTTCTTTTTTTCCACCAGAAGGAGGAAGAGGTACTGGTGGTAGAAAAATAACAATCTCCACTCTCGGTATGAGGAACCACAAGGAGTTGAAGTGCAGCTTTCAAATTTACACTTCTTGTTTTTCCTACCTGCATTTCTGGCCACAGAGTAAAATTCTCTTCACAGAGAGTTTTGCCAGTGCCCTTTCCAGCAACTCTTTTGAGTGTAGTTAGCTCAATGCCATAATTTATAGTTTTGTTATCCTTTGACTTCTGTAGCAATTACTTTTGTAACTTAAAAAAAAAAAAATCATTCCCAAGAGGGCTTAAAATGAAGGGTGGGGACGTGACCAAGTCTGAGATCAAGGGACTCTGCCCTTGGATAATGAGATGTTTTGGTTTTATGTTTTGAAATGTTCAAAATCAACATTTCAAGTAGAGAAAGAATGTGTCCTGTAACTCCCAAACTCGTGTCTGGCTCACCCAGTGTCTTGTCTCTCTCTAGCCCTTTACCTTTTTTCCTGCATCTTATCCTTCCTCTTCTACTCCCAAAACCTCCTTCTCTTCTTCGACTTCCTTTTCCACCTTCTCTGCTTGATCATTGCCCAGATTCCACTTTCTTGAATTGATTTAGGAAGAATTTTACAGTTTACACTCTGAGGATTTGGGAATATTGGAATGCCATTCTTTGTTCCATGTCGTCACTTTCAAGTGCAGTCTTGCTGCCATTGGGGTCATGGTGAGATCTCTCGTTTGAGTCATCCATTTGGCACAGCGGCTTAAGCAAGGGCAACTTCTAGGACCAATGGAATACCCATATGACTAGCCAGCTAGCTAGTTCCCCATCTATACACTTCTATGCAAGAGAAACACGAAGAGCAGTAGAGCACGTCATCAATAAAGGACTTGTACATGTGCAAGTCTATAATTCTGTACTTGCCTTTTCTCAGCTATTTCATGTTTTAGGCATTGTATCTCCAATGTTCAGTTACTAACATTATTTTGCCATGTGAACTTTCAAATAACACACTTTCTTCAATTTATCTGGCCCCCTTTTGGAGAGCTAGAATGTGTTCAGATCCCAGCTCTCATGGTGGAACAACCTCCCTTCTAAAGAAGCCAGTCTTTAAATAGGCTATCTCCTCTGGATTTTACAATACAGGCAGGTGCTGACATAGCGTTTATTTTTAATTATTCAATGAAATTGATTCTAATTATTATTTGATTTCCTCTCTCGAGTTTTTTCCAGACTTGTAACTCCAAAACATCTAACTTTTTACAAAAGGCTTATTGTTTTGCTGTGTAATTAACAAAGTTAGGTTAACATGCTTTTTAAAAATCTTTCCAGGTTAAACTTAAAAGATTTCATTGCATCTGATTCACTTGTGAAGGTACAGAATAAAAGTTAAGGACCACCTTCCCAGCTTCCTTGGCGGTATAGGGCATAGCTGTACCTCTATTTTCAGTAGCAGGAGTGATAGAACGAGAGTCTCCTATTCTGTGTGTACTGCAGGTGAGGTCGCATAATCATGAGTCCCAGTAGACTTCTGCAGTATTGGCCATAATGGATGCTTGGCCCCTGGCTTAAGAACAGTTGGCAAGACCTCTGTGTAGTCACAGATATTCACCCAAAGGTGAGCAAGGAGGAGGGAGGAGACTAAGATTCCTGCCCCCGTAGAGTGAACTTTGCCTTCATGAATGCTCATTCAGAAGAGATAGCAGGTCATCTGGCGAGATGCTTATTTTTATGTACATATGGAAATATGCTCTTGCCCAGAGTAAGATGTACCTTCTTTATCTTCTATCAGTAGATATATTCAGGTCACTGATAATATAGAGGAGTGTGTTTTTATTCCATTATCAATATCCTAGAGGAGACCACAAAGAGAGGAGATTTGTCTTCAACATATCAAGGTAATGTCCTGAATGCATTTTTTAGTACACACAGTGTTAGGACTGCCAGTTTGGGAAATGAGAAAATCCAGTTGTGCTTTGCTCCATGTAGCATACTGATCACTTAGGTTTTTGGTAGGATGAATTGGCAACTTACTTATATGAGAGACTAATCTACTAGGAAAAGCTCTACCTTGGAACACCTGACATGTTTCAGATTCAGCTCTGACACTTGCCACTGGGTATATGGCCTTGGTAACTTTCTTAGCCTATTTAATAACTGTATCCTTAAATTATAATCAAAGTGGGAGATTGGGTTCCAGATGAAGATTCAAGTTATTTCCAACACTGAAAGACTTGTTTCCTTAGAATATTCGCAAATAGGGGCGGCTGGGTGTCTCAGCCACTGAGCGTCTGCCTTTGGAGGCGTGATCCTGGAGACCTGGGATTAAGTCCCACACCGGGCTCCCTGCATGGGGCCTGCTTCTCCCTCTGCCTATGTCTCTCTCTCTCTCTCTCTCTCTCTCTCTCTCTCTCATGAATAAATAAATAAAATCTTTAAATAAAAAAGAATATTCACAAATATATAGGGCTACTAATATTTGGTTTTACCTTTATCCAAACAGGTAATGGTTTTATAAAAGTTGTATGAAAATTTAAAGTTTAGGGTAATATTATAATTTTTCTGTTTCTATGAAAAAAATCACTTCAGATTTTTCACAATGTTCACTGATATATGATCCTTTGAATTAAAATTCATTTTTTAATTTGACATTGGTTTTGTAGTAAATTCTTAAAGTTCTGATAAACTCCATATCATAATCACCTTAGTAAAAACAATTATTTGGAAATGCCACTACTTTAATATAGTCCTGAACATTCTCTTGCCATCCCATACCTTTCCTAAGTGAGTAATGTCACAGATTACCTCTTTTTTACCCAGCCCCATCCATTCTCATTTTTGAGCTTTAAGAATCTTCTTCCTTTAAATTAAATTGAATATGAGAAAAAATTTCAATGCTTAGAGGTCTCATAGGTGCTCGGTTGTTTCTTTTGTCATTTTTAAACTTTGAACTGAATAACTCAAGACTATGAAGAATCCCTAAATGTAACTGAGCCAGGAAGTTTTTGATTCACTATGCAGCTGATAGTTATGAAGTAGTAAAGAACTTATTCATTGTACACAAGACATTTAAAACTTCACTGCCCAAGCGTTTTTCTTCCTCTAAAAAAGTTATTCCCCATAGCTGTTTCAAGCCCTTGAAAAATGTTTGAAAAAAATTTTAAATCTCAAGTACACTTTGCTCCCTGTCTGCTGAGACACACAGACTGTTTCCCCATATGGCAGCTGATTTAACCCCCCTAGGACTTTCTCACCAGAAACCCCACGCACTAACTTCAGAAACATCATCTACTTCTTGACCTTTCTATCTGTAGCTCTCCATCTCAGTCCATCGGTTTGAATAAGCAAGCTAGTTCACGATATCAAAATATTTGTGTAAATGGAACCAGTCATAATTTATTGCTTCTAAAATTATTTCATGGGATTGTGGTAGGCACTGTTTTTGCTGAGGCATTGAGGTTAATCTCAGTGGAAATGAGGCCCGCACCTAATGTTATCCTAGGGTATTTTGAGAAAAAAATCTCTCTCATCACAGTTTACTTACTATTTGTCTAGATTAAGAACTTCCAAATAAGTGTTGATAACAGTTGGACATCATGCTGCAAATGATGATGCTCCTCTTCTGAGCTTAGCAAAATTCAGAGACTTGTTTATATTTCTCAAGAACTTTAATAGGAGGGATTTCTTAGAAGAGAAAGGGGAAGATTCAGAGATCTACTCGAGGTTTCCCATGTAGTATACGAAGAAGGGGAAGAGAGGAAGAGAGGGAAGAAAGAAAGAAGAGAGAAAAGGAAGAAAGTAGAAAAGAAGGAAAGGAGGAAGATGACCAGAAAGCTGTAGGCTGAATGCAGACCATGTTGCTTCTCTTATGCTCTCAGTTACCGAGGCAGGTGGAGAAGCCCAGCGGATGGGTGCTGTGGAATAAATGCTACCATTTATTGGGCACCTGCTGTTTGCCATGCCCTGAACTAGATTAGTTACCTACGTGAGCTCTAATCTTTCAGCACTCCTGTTTACGATAAATATCATCCCTGTTTTACAGAGGAAAACAGGCAGGGCACCAGGGTGGCTGAGTCAGTTAACTTTCCAACTCTTGGTTTCAGCTCAGGTCCTGATTTCTGGATCCTGAGATCGAGTTCCGCATTGAGCCCTGCGTGGGGCTCCACGCTCAGTGCTGAGTCTGCCTGGGATTCTTTCCCTCTCCCTCTCCCCCACCCTTCACTCTCACTCACTCACTCTCTCAAATAAATAAAATCTTAAAAAAAAAAACAAAAACAAAAAAAAAAAAAAAGAAAGAAAAATAGGCTCCAAGCTGAGAGAAGTTATAAAAGTTGTTCAAATATGCAGAGCCAGAAAGTAGCAGTAGAGGGTATTCACACCTTTGTTCCAGGGAATGCTATTATATAAGAATAGGATCATCACTGTCTCTATGAGCTAGACAAGAACATCATTATCTATCTTTCCTGTTCATCATAAAACTAAATAAAAATAACACCTTGTAAAAGAGTGTAAATCGTTAGGTCATGCTGTCATGATCACAAGAGCCATTTACTTCCTGTCTGATGATTTTCATAATAAAGTAGTTACTGGTTTACAACACATAATTCCATCCCTGTTTGCTGGCAATAGGAATTTATGGTCATCAATGTTTTACAGTTGGTGCAAAGTTCAAGTTTAATTGTGCTCCAGTGGCCTGTGCTGCGGTTAGGCGATGTGAGTTTACTGTCCTGTAATCAGAGATTTAATACAGGCTTATTGTATCCTCACCAAGTGTAAGGAGGCCTGAGTGACAGAGCAGGAGCAGTAACATAATCCTAGCCTTCAGGGAACATCCCAACTAGCCAGAGATACCTGGACTTAAACACGGTAGTGTGAGATTTGGTGCTAAATTGTGAAGAATCGAATATATATGCTAAGTGTAGAAGCCCGGACAGAGATGAACATTCTGGCAGAGGTCACCAAGGTGGCTGCACAAGAGCCACCAGAAGGTTGATATTTACCTTCGTGGACTCACCAAGAGAATGTGGCCTGTCGCCAAGATGACAAAATCTGATCTAAATATTGATTCTGTTGAATAGGGATCAGTTTCTCAATGGCAGTCTCAAATGAACCACACTCCCAAAATGCTAATCTATAATCCACAGTTAAATGTGTCACATTTAAATGAAAAATATAATGCTCAAAAGTCTGATTTGACAGAGAAGAAAACAAAGCCATTGATGGTTTTGTATGTGGTGTATATGGCTTGCATGCCAGTGTGGGTTTAATGGAAGTGGCATGATAAAGTAAGTCCTGCTTTTAAGGTAGATAAGCCTCACAGCGGGTGGAGAAGTGTGTGTGTGTGGAAGGAGGAGGAAGAGTATGGGTGAGGCTAAAGTAATGAGATTTCAGGATGAAGAGAGAAAATAGACAAAAAGATTTTGGAATGGAAAAAAAAAAGATCTGAACTGACAATATACAGGATGGGCTGTATGTGAGAAAGGAGAGGGGCTATAGACCACTTCATAATTCATTAACCTCCTCTTCCAGAAAGCAGGTGGGGGGAGAGTTAGAGGGAAAAACTCATCCTCAGTCCTGCTGGTTGGTTCCTTGAAAAAGGTAAACTGTTAAAAGAGAGAATGATTGATAATAAAAATACTGTTTTAGTTTACTTGAGAATATGTAATTAATACTACTTTTCCAGTCCTTTATTCCATGTATTCACCACTAGGGAGGATGAGGTATATGTGTCCTCAGATCTGAAAATCCCTAGTTGGAGACAGATTTGAAAAAGGAGTGTCTGGGTGGCTCAGTCAGGCAGGAGCTGGCTCTGGATTTCAGCTCAGGTCATAATCTCAGGGTCCTGGGATCCAGGTGAGCATGCGGGCTCCTTGCTCAGTAGGGAGTCTGCTTTGGATTCTCTCTCCCTCTCCCTCTGCTCCTGCCCCCACTCTCTGTCTCTCTCAAATAAATAAATATATCTTAAAAAAGAAAAAGGGGGGGATCCCTGGGTGGCTCAGCAGTTTAGCACCTGCCTTTGGCCCAGGGTGTGATCCTGGAGACCCAGGATCAAGTCCTAAATCAGGTTCCCTGCATGGAGCCTGCTTCTCCCTCTGCCTGTGTCTCTGCCTCTCTCTCTCTCTCTCTCTCTCTCTCTCATAAATAAATAAATAAATAAATAAATAAATAAATAAATCTTTAAAAAAAAAGTCACTTGCAGTTATTTTGAGAAAACTAGTCATTCTGATTTGTGAATAGCCACAAATTTTCTCAAATTCTGTAGGGAAAAAAAGAAAAAAAATATTCAAGAGTATAAATATTAGTTATATAGGGATATTTCAACACCACATGTGTGTCGTGACTATTTGGTAGCCTGCTCTGTCCTCATATATAAATATGTAGGTCAGCAAATTCTGTATCTACCAATTCCATCAATCTGTCCATCTCCCTCCCTCAAGAGTCATTTAGTCCCTGCTATATATGGACCAAATACTGTGCTAAATATTGGGAGTAGAGAGATTATTAGATGAGCCCCTGGCTTTCAGAAAACATTGAAAAGTAAAAGGATAAGCATATAAAAATTATAATTCAAAATAGTAATGGGTGTGGTGGTGTGGACCATGCCGTGAAAACATCGCAGGACTCCCAGAAAGCTTCTCCGAGGAGGTCAGACTTAGCCTGAAATCTGAAGGATTAGTGAAGATCTGCCAACTGCTGTGGTGGAGGTAATGTTATTGGTAGTAAGAGGCATAATCAATCAGCTTTTGAAACACGGAGCATTTTAAAACAAAGGATTCCATGCTCAATATTTGAAAAATTGCCATTAGGCAATTTCTAAGTATATCCAATGAAATGTCCCGCTGTATGTGCTTGGAACCCATTAGTCATAACTTGGTGATATAAAGTACGTTCTTGACCTATGACAGGAATATTATTGCTGGAGTTGCTGTACTCAGAAATGTGATCACATTTGCCATCTGGTGAAATAGCTGTCTCGCCCAGGTTGAGGTTCACAAATGACTAAAGCCCTAAGTAGCCCACGATTACTCAGTTGCCCAAAGGCCTACAAGTAGAATGGAAAGTTGTCTGTGTTTTATCAGATCCCTGAAGCTTAGAGTGGGGGCAGGGAGAAGAGGCACATTGCTTTCTCTTTTATTTTCCTTTGTAGTTTGAAGTACTTCGGTTCCCACGTCAGCATAATTGAATGGGTCAGGGTTCTTGTCCTGGTGTCATGCAATAGGTAGACCCTGAGGACATGATGGCTTAAAAAAAAAAAAAAAAAGAAAAGAAAGGAAAGAAAGAAAGAAAGAAAGAAAGAAAGAAAGAAAGAAAGAAAGAAAGAAAGAAAGAAAGATGTGGTCCCTGCCTTCAAAGTGCTTATATTCTAAGTTTATTTTTAGATTGTTCTATGCTGTACAATATTCTAAAGACATAAAGTAGTGTTTAGCTGGAGTAATGTGAAGCCAGAGTACATAAAGGGGCTGCTTTTTGGACCTCAGTTTACCTATGTGTGTGATAGTGAACATGGCTTTTCAGGTAAGTTTCTGAGCTAATAAGATTTAATTTCTATTTGGTTCTATTAAATTATTAAAGTGATATTAATGGGAGATTTCTCACTCTGCCTCGTGACTTGGCACTTGAGCTGTGTTTTTACTACTTTTTTGTCTATAAAATTAATAAAATAAAGTGAAATGCATGATTGATTTTTGGCATCTTCAAGGAGGGAAATTGAAGCTCAGTGGAATAAATAGGTAGATAAAAATGTCTGAATATATGAATAGAAGTGATGAGATAATACCAAAAGAGAAAAAAAAAAAAAAAAGCTATCCTACCTCTTCTGTCAAAGAGTGAGAACTCTAAGAGAAAACATCTGGAGCAGAAGAGGAAATGAAGTGAGCGATACACTTGAAACTGTTAAAAACTGCTGAATTTTCTGGTAGCAGGGGAACCTATTAAAAGTAGGAATCCTGGATATTCATGCACCTTGAAGGGGTAATTTTAACAGGATAAGGAAAGAAATAAATACAGAGCACAAGGCAAAATTTTAAAGTGAGAAGAGGAAAATAAAACAAACCTAAGTCCAAAAAAACTCTGCCTAGGGATATTGCCCAGGAAGGTGGATTTAGCCAAGTGGGCACTAAGCCTAGTATTTCTTATTTCCCTTTTCATGCCGCAAAATATGAAGTAATCGCCTTAGCAGGACTTATTACAGTGATCAAATCACCTAACAATCTGAAATGTTTCCTTTCATATGAAGATCTTGTTTTGTTTTGTTTCTTAAGGGCAGTCTTTTTTTGTTTTGTTTTGCTTCAATCTATAATCAGGTTCTGTGGAAAATACAATTCCATATATCCATAAATCTTTTGGTATTGGAAATGAATGTGATGATCCTAGGAAAACTGAAAAGGCAAAAAGCTTTCATACTTTTAGCATGTAGTATGAATAGCACGGCTTGTTTCTCTAATTTCTGAAAATCAAAATTTCCCACGAAAGAGGTTAAATTATTTTTCTTTTGTCAAGATTTGAAGTCTCAGAAAACGTAATTAATGTCTACATGTCACTATATTTTCATTAAGTAGTTTATTTTAGGCTCCACAGAATCTTGTTCTCTAGTGAAGATTGATTGTTTCAAGACTGCTAAGTGAATTTTCTACAAAAAAATATTTATACCAGCTTTACCTAAGTCTGTCTCTGGAGTCTATATATATATTTTTATGTTTTTAAAGTATTTCAAGAGATTAATTGCATGTATGGATAATGAACATTGTTAAAGTAAATACATACTTACTTGGGGATAGCATAAAAATGAATGTGATATAAGTAGAAATTTACCTTTTTTGACTTTACTGTATTTATACCCTAGACACACACACACACACACACACACACCTGTGTGCACATGTATGTGAATGGGCTTAACCCCCAGATGTAATACACAGGTATTTACGTGTAGTCTGTAATGGGGAAAAGATTGAAAGAGCAAACGTAATAGCAGTAACTGTTCTGTTAGTTGTTTGAAACATTGTCGTAACTTAAATTAGCTCAGGTGTGTAAAAGATTAGAAAGTTTAGAGATCCTAATAGAATTAATATAAGATGATGAAAATGCATTCCGTTTATTAAGCATTTTCTTTATGCCAGACTCCACTCTATTATTCCTCCTTGGCACCACTCCAGTTGGTATTCAATCCAATAAGGGATAAGGGATATATTTCTTATCAAAAAAGTCAGATGGCGCCTGTGTCAAATGAATTCTGAAATGTACTTTTATGTTCTGAAGGCTGACCTTCTGAGGTGTGATTTGTGCTGTGCAGTAAATAAGAAAAAGGATCTGCCCTGTGGGACAGCACTTGGAGTCTACGGTGACTGTAGTCCTCCCTCACTTACCAGTGGGCACTTTGGAAGAGTTTTATAAAAGTGACATAATTAGGAAAAGGTATTGTAGCATTTCTATTGGAGGCAGTCACTCTCCCTGATGGGCTTAGAGCTTCCCATGGTCAGAGGGTAGACCTTGCACAACACAGGATTCCACTGGGTAGTGCATTTGCTCGACCTCTCAACACTTATATTAGTAAATGTTTTTATTTCTTCTTTCATAATACATTGATGTTTGTAAGTTGGTTTCCATGGATATTGCCTGTAGACAGTTATGATATTTGGTGATAACAGTCTGTTTAGACCTTAGAAAACCATAAAATTTTCCAGAAATGTAGGAGGTAATGTTCTAAAGACATGTTCTATGTATAATCGTGTATTTGGGGGGAGACTACATACACAAAAGGAAATGTAATTAGTTTCTTTTTTTTTCTAAGATTTTATTTATTTATTCATGAGAGACAGAGAGGCAGAGACACAGGCGGAGGGAAAAGCAGGCTCCTTGTGGGGAGCCCAATGTGGGACTCCGGGATCATGCCCTGAGCCAAAGGCAATCGCTCAGGTGTCCCTATGATTAGGTTCTTAAGCAAGCGGGCCGGGGGAGGGGGGCAAGATTTGTTTTTTAAATGACCTTCTGTACTATCTAGTTTATTCTTTTATTTTGCCAAAGAGGAAACTGAATCCTAGAGCCATTTTATATTGAACACCTATTTCCTTGAAATAATCTTTACATCAACCTGGATTGAAATGCACTGCTCTTCCATTTGTGTTTATTAAAGCACAAGTCCACATATCTGTTCTTAGATGTCAGATGTTGAATAATGAATTTTGCTGGGATGCCTAAAATTTCTTTTAAATTCTGAGAACATTTTTTCACATTCATTGATGAAAAATCATCTCATTGTAAAATATTCAATAAATATAAATGCTCAAAATAAACACTTAGATGGTTCTTTTTAAACACTCATATTCAGGCAACTGTACCTGAAATTCTCTGATACCCTAAAAGGACAGGTATTTCCATCTCCCTTTGATGTATTCCAAAACAAACTCATCTTACCATTTTCACAGACATCATCACCAAAAAAGTAAATTCACAAATCTAAACATACGAACCTAAATGTCTTATGATGCTGATTAGCCATTTAAATATTGTCTTTTAAAATCAGGACTGAAGTCACGATAATGCTTTGACAAACATAACACAGATCCTGTCCAAATTTTATGATCACATGACTTAAATATTTCTCTTAGCCTTAGATAAATCCATATCTAGAGTACCTTGGTACTTGTATGTGTAGCAGTGATATAGTATAGATAGAAACTGAAAGAACCAAGCCTATAGCAAAATCTTTAGAGATGTCTCGATTAATGATGTCATGGCCTCTTATAAATGCATTTAGGCAATGAAATTCAGCTGTTCAAAGAACATGCAGAAGGAGCAGCCCGTAGGTGCCTTTGGTAGTGGTTACTTGCAGGAACAAGGCCTGGAACTGTCTAGGTGTTAAGTAGACAAGAGAGTATATGCATAGCCCTTCTTCCTTCCTACCTTAAATTTTGATGCCCTTAAAGTAATTCTTTAAATGCACATTCCCATTTCGATATTCCGAAATACCCTAAATTCAGCTGGGAGGCTTTGGAGGAGGTCTTATTATTATTTTTTTCTACACAGTGTGTTGATTTGATACACTTCTATATTGCAATTTGATTACCACCACAGATTAGCTAACATCTTCATCCTGACACATAACTCCATTTCTTTTGTGTGATGAGAACATTTAAGATCTAATCCCTTAGCAACTTTATAACAGCAAGTATATAGTAAAGCACTGTAAACTGTATCCGCAAAATTTAGGCTAGTTTATTTGATTATTAATTTAGGTAGATAACTGCCATTTTCATATTTTTACAGGTGCTCATATAACATTGAATTTATATATTTCCTTAAAGTCAGAACTCTCCTATAAACCCCATTTCACTGCATCTTTTTATTGACAAACATTTGATAATCTTTTCAGTTTCTTCTAGAACTATTAGGTAACTTTTTCTACTTCAGTCAACTTTGATAATTTTCATTTTCCTGGTAAGTCATCCATTTCGTTTAGCTTTTCAGATTTCATTGGCATAAAGTCACATAAAACATACTTTAAAATTTTAAATATATTTTTATCTGTGATTATATCTTCTTCCTCACTCCTAATAAATTCTTGATTTGTATTCTCTCTCTCTCCCTCCATCCCTCTTCCCCCTCCCGCCTCCCCCTTTCCTCACTCCCCATGTGTGTGTGTCTCTCTCTCCTTTTTAAGAACCAGCTTCTGATTTTAATTCTAAATTCTAATTTTGGTTTTGAATATATCTCTTATGGTTTCTGTCTTCATTGGTGTTCACCTTATACTTTGTTGTGCTTAATTTTTTCTACTTTATAGATTGAATTCATGAGTATATTTGCACTGTTTTTATTTAGTAGTAAGATAAATTTAGTCTGTTAATTTCTTATCATTTCCAATCTACCATGTACAACATAACCATTTCCCACAGGTAGAACCACCATATTTGCATGAAAATTACTCCATCAGTGTGTTTTCAGCCCCCTGAAGCAAGCTCGGTGGTTTGACTGACACATATCCTATTCGATGTAGGTTTAAAACTATCAATAAAGAATTTAGAGTAGCTGAAAAGGAAGCACACTAGTACCCTCCTCATACCCGAGGTCATCTGAGGTCTGGAAGCAGATAATCCTCCCACCGTATCATCAGAAGCTCAATAGTACCTAACACTACTTCACAATGCCAGTGTCATTCCCCTCACTTCACTTCATCACAGGCATTTTATCATCTCACATCATCACAAGAAGAAGACAGATGAGTACAGTACAATGAGATACTTTGAGAAAGAGGGAAAGACCACATTCACGTAGCTTTTATTACAGTATATTGTTACGGTTGTTCTATTTTTAGTTATAGTTGTTCATCTCTTACTGTGCCTCACTTATAAATTAAACTTTGTCAAAAAAATAAATAAACTTTGTCACAGGCACACACGTGTAGGGAAAAAACAGTATATATATGGGGTTAGGTACTGTTTGAGGTTTCAGGCACCCACTGGCGATCTTGAAACCTATAAGGGGAACCACTGTATTACCAAATTAATTTAAACAAATATCTGTAAAGTTAATATTCCCAAATTACCAAGTCGACTGACCAGTTTTATTTGAATGGCCCTTAATGTCTCTCTGGTCATTGAATAAAAGCATTTAGCCAATTTGAATGAAGACACGAATTCTATAGTTAGGCCCGAAAATAAAGCAAATATGATTATGTATACATGTTTCCAATACATTACGCAGTGCACCTTAGAACTTAAGGGTTCTGGAGTTAGCCTGTGTGCTAGAGTTCAACTGCCAGTGTGGAGGCTTTGGCTCTGAATTTTGTTGCAATGTGACCTTGGCCAGGAACTTAGCTTTTCTATATTTTATAATAGATAAAACGAGCATAATAACAGTATCCACTTTTTGTGATTTTTGTAAGGATTAAATGAGCTAATGTATTTGAAAAGTGTAATTATTATTTTATTATTTAAATTATTATTATTTTCAATATGTTAAAGTGTATGTAAACATTTTGGTGTCCAGAATAGGATCCCAAACTTCTCTTCTGCAGATGACTGGCACTCTGCCAAACTGAAGTATAATCCAATAAGCACTGTAGGATAATTGGCATCTTACTAATTTTATTACCTTTCCCAACAAATTTAGGCTCCAGGTGACACTTCCAGAGCTGGGCCTTTTAAGATCCGCATTTATTTGTTGGCAGGGGTTCACACTACCGTCGGGTTCGATAATTCATGAGGCAGATTTAATTGACAGGATTTTAGTTAGTTTGAACTAGAAACAACCTACTTTGCAGGGTTGGTTTATTTTTGTTGAAGGAAACTGGGTGTCTGACCATTATGTTTACTAGTGGATTTTTTCCTTTGGTATACTCCTTACAATTCTTGGTGGTAAGAAAGCAGTCCTCGTGCCCTCACGGTTTTTAAATTCCCACATGAGAATGAAAATTTTGTCTACAATACCAGACTTGTTTGTTAAACATAAAAGAACATAAATCCTCCATGGGTCCCCAGGGGTATGTTAGAGAAAGGGAGTGATCGTTATAAACCACTTAGCGCTGTGTGCTCTGTATCATGTTGCCGTGAGAAAGTGATGTTTGATTGGCTCATAAAATAGGTTTAGTAAATCCTTTAAATACTGATGTGAGCAGTTGTGCATGTTGGAAACTAATACCTGAGAGTGTATTAGAAGGATTACCATGTCTCCAGAACAGTCACCTGGGCATGCGTGGATTTCTGCATTTAAGGAAGATGATGTTTTGTGATTTCACTTTTATGTGTCAAAACGTTGCTTGGTTTTATCATCTTTTCATTTGACTGAGGCCTGCAGACACCTTCCATCATCGTTTTCTCTATCCTTGATGTTTTGAGCAATGCTAGGGTATATAAACCAACCGATCTCCACCATGAATTCCACCTGCAAACGTCCTTTTATCAGAAAACAAGAAAAACTTCAAGTTATTAGGGAAGGCAACTGGATTTAATGTGCTAGTCTTTTTCCAACCACGTTCTGTGTATTTCTAACAATTTAAAGGAAATACGTAATTGTCAGTGATTTTTGTTTTCGTTTTTTTTTTCTATTTTGAAGATTAGATAGCAATAATGAGACATGAGAATACTTTACAGGTAGATCTTCCCTGGGTTTGTTTTACATGATCTTGAACATGATTTTAAGTTTTTTTAAAAATGCTATTTTTGTAACCGTATCCTTTAGCAAGAGGGTTTACTGTTTTGATGAGAGGGAAAACTAAGCCTTAGTAAATAATTATGTTATTGATACTTTTCAGTTCCATAGACATCTAAACAGTTGTTGAGGATCCACCATTAAAATTGATGGTGGTGTAATTGAGTGAAATTGAGAATTATATTGTTATAGGACACCACTTCTGAAAAAAATCTTAAAAGTTTACTGTGAAAGAATTAGTGGCATATGTTAGATTCTGCTGTTTTATAGGCAAAGAACACAGTACTTTTTGAGATGTCCATTTAACCTTCATGGAATGCAAAACTGTAGATTTTTAAAGCACTGTGGTAAGTGTGTGCGTCAGACTTGTATGAGCATGTAAGAATTAATTGCCAGCTGTCTAACTACAAATCCAGAAGTTGTTATACAGATTAGTGGATTTTTTTAATGGCATCAAATTTAATAGAAAATCTTCATGAAAAAAAGAATAATGTGCTTCTAACTCTTATATGCAGGACAGTGACTTTTATATCAGATGTAAATGAAGCCAAGGTTAAGACTTATGCATTCCTTCATAAATTCTTAACATTTATAATCCAGATATTTTTGTGTGGTTAAAAACTCCTTTCAAATACCTCTAAACAGCTTACACATCAGATAAATATGTAATAGTGTTTCTTAACAACTAAAAAAATATATAATAGTAAAAATACTTAGAATTTTTGCAGTTTTCTTGCATATGATCTTCTTTTCTCTTAAAATGCTTCTATTAGAAAGATAATAGGTATTTTGAAAATGAAGCAAATTTTTGACACTTTGTGTCCTGTCCAACCAGTTTATTGAAATGACTTCACAAGTGCCAAATCTGAGGAATGCCCTTTGGTTTTCGTCTTCTTTGAGCTTTCCTTGGTATTCGATACTCTGGGCACTGTCCACCAGTTCTGCTCAGGTGGATATTTCCCTTCTCTTTTCGCTCCGTTCTGCGGCATCCCTCACAGTGGCTCTCCTCCTGTTCCTCCGACTGCTTCAGAATCAGGACGTTTTTGTTACAGGCTCTTTTCCTTCTACCCACGCTTGTAGTGTTTTTGTTAACTGGCATCCCTCAAATGCGTGGTGATTCTGTTCTCTGCCACTGTTACTCCCTCCCTGAAACGGTCATGGCCATGCCCCCTATGCTGTAAGGGTGGCAAACTCAGATGCCCACGTGGGCGAGTACTGTAAATGATGATCTGGGTATTAAAACAACAACAAGAGCAGAGAAAGTAGATGGGGATCTTTAAGAACTTAGGAAGAACATGTCCCATCTAAAACTATTGCCCCTTGGTCCCAGCCTCAATTGCCATGAAGGAACCAAGGTCCAGTGTTCATTCCCTTCATTCAACAAATACTGATAGAGCACTTTCTGTGTTCCTGGCACATAGGTGTTAGGGATATGGCAGGAAATTGAAGATACCCTCCTCCCCTGGGGCTGACACCAATTCCAGAGACCTGGGGAGTCATATTAAGGCTAATAATATTTAGTATTACCTGATCCTCAAATTTAAGAGTAATAATTTAAAAAGCCAGAAATCCAGACTTTTCTGTGAAATCCCACTTTTTAGAGTGTTGACTTAAATTTTTAAAAGCCACACAGAGCCTCTTAAAGCTGCGCTTACCTCACCTGTTTGCAACATTGGCCCACAAAAGATTCTAACACCTGACTCTGAAGTACCCAAGGCCTCCCCAGCTCCACCTATTTTTCCAGCTGGATCTTCATCTACTTCTTTGTCTCCCACCCTTCATTCACAGCCCACCGTGCCTGGCCCCCTCTTTCCTCGGTTGCATCTTATGCACCCACCGTTGGGCTTCTCACTGTGGTGCGTCTCCACTTCCCCTGTCTTCACCCCTGGCAGGCAGTCCTCACTGACAACCCAAATGTTCCTTTGTAAACTGACCCTAATCCCACCGTATAGAATTACTCCCGCGCTGCCATTATTCCACAGTATTTCCTACATACCCACATTAGAGCACTCACTCACCAAAGTGTTTTATGGGCCTTGAGCCCAAAGAAGCTATAGTTTCATCTTTGTATCCTAAGAATCCAGCAAGACACTTTGCACCAAGCCAGTGCTCTATAAATGCTTACAGGATGATTGACCAGGTCTGAAGTCTGGCTCTCTTCAAACTTGCAGTGGTGGTAACCTACATTATATAGGTTTAGGTAACCCCCCCAACCCCCCCCCCCTCCAAGCACAGAACAAACATGCTCTGTGAAGAAAAGCTTTGTTTCCCAGGTGAACAATTTTGATGTAAAAATTATCCTTTCGTATAAAATGGTAGTTACCTACTTTTGTACCAAGTATACCTGAAATAACTACTCAGGTCTGCTCTATCCAGCTCCCCTGACTCCTGAGTGTACCCTTTTCTGTCCCATGACACACATGCACGGAACTCCTAGATTGGTTATACTGATTGACTTACGTATTTACCATTGATAACCCTATGGAATAGCAGATATTCCCCCCCCTTTGTATTTGAATTTTCTTATTTATTGTTTTCAAACTCTGAAGGTCATATTAAAAGTTCACATGGAGGTGGGAGCAAGGGACGTAGGATGGAGATAAAGGACAGCTTTATTGAATGGCAACTGTGTCCCAACAGTGTTTTCGGTACTACGCATGTATCCTGTCTTAAAATATCCCTTTGAGCTAAGTAGCATTGCCCTCAATTTAAGGCCAAGGAAAATAAGGCTGAAACAGGTTAAGTTACATGTTGTAAGAGAGTTCCTGATACTTCTTCAAGATGAAGATGTGTACATAGAATTGGCCTGATATATACTTTCTGTATAATTTCACCAATATTTCAAACATAAATTCCAATGCACAAAATACATTATTTTTAGTTGTCTAGTATCTACTGAATCTAGATTTCTGAAAAAACCCACCAATGATTTTCAACCATGTCAGACCTACTACCTTTTAAGAAAACTTTTGAGTATCCTCTTTAGTACTCATAAATGAAGTTTACAGAAGTATGGATAGCTGTTTAAAATGTAAACATAATGACATGTGTGCTATGGAAACCTGAAATAGCAAAGCAAGTTACATGAAAATAGTGGGTGTAAATACATAAATACACATGCACAGTTACGCTAGGAAAGTAAAAGGAGGTGGTCAGATGCATCTTTCAAGTAGACTCATTGCGGATATGACAGTTTTAGAAACAGACGAGTATGTCTACTTTTAATTGTTTTAATTGTGATGCAGATAGTATAAGCAATGTTCCTGTTCATGATATGTTTTTCCAAAACATAATTCTTGGTGAAGTTCCAGAACATGAAAACTGTCTTCAACTTATTTAATAGTTGAATTTCTGGAAAATTTGATTTTAACTAAAACTGCAAAACATATATGTGTTTATATGTGAGACAGTTATTAGTTTCCAGACTCAGATGAGCTATATCCAAAATTTTGCCTACATCAATGTCCAGTGAACTATTTGAAAGGCATGGAGAATCTGGGGCAAATACTCACT
Source organism: Canis lupus baileyi (assembly GCF_048164855.1). Classification (NCBI taxonomy): domain Eukaryota; kingdom Metazoa; phylum Chordata; class Mammalia; order Carnivora; family Canidae; genus Canis; species Canis lupus. The sequence goes on along the minus strand of NC_132850.1, from coordinate 55,522,531 downwards.
CCTAGGACTCCCCATGATTCAACAGCATTGCACGTTGCCCACCGTATATTGTAGTGCCCTGCTCACCCTCAGTCTCAGTATAACCTAAAATTCCTCTACAGATTTCTGAAATATTTTCTTAACAAGCAGTACTGCTCTTGAGGAGTACCATGGATCCGTGCCTTCCAAACAAAATTTTTTTTAATTTTTTTTATTATTATTTTATGATAGTCACAGAGAGAGAGAGAGGCAGAGACACAGGCAGAGGGAGAAGCAGGCTCCATGCACCGGGAGCCCGATGTGGGATTCGATCCCGGATCTCCAGGATCGCGCCCTGGGCCAAAGGCAGGAGCCAAAACGATGCGCCACCCAGGGATCCCCCTCCAAACAAAAATTAACATTTGTTGGGAAGATATTAGTTATTCCTTATGTTTAAGAAGATACTGTGTGTCCTACAATGTAAGCTAAAAGTATATAAAAATCAGTTCCTTTCTTCAAGTGTGTAACAGACTAAGAAAAAGGATCACTTGCCTATGTAGTGAATACTGAAAATACGTGTTTATCAAAAAGAGAAAGATGACGGTGAGCTGAGAACACCCAGAGAGGACTCACAGAGGCAGACGGGAACAAAGTGAGATTTGAAGGGATATGTATGTAATGATGTGGCTCTAGAAAAGTTTGCATCAGAGATGACGAAAAGGAGCCAAGGAGTCTGACCAGGGTGAAAGCGTTACTGTCAGAAAGTAATGGACAATGATAATAGCAATTAAGATTAGAGTAAAACTGTCATGTCCAAATGGAAATTAAATTGGGTAATTCACAAATTAAATATCAGATATGCTTGCTGCATACCAAATATTTAAGTGTTGAGATGACTGGTGAATTTGAAGTTCATTAACAGTAAAACTGGAAGGCTTAGAGTAGAAGAGAATGCACTTCTTTAATTGAGAATACATTTTCAGTTATGTCTCTTCTTTGGATAGTTTTATTATATTTACACAGTTAAATTTTGGAAGGGACTCCTGGCTATGGTCCATAGATAGATTCATTGTATCCATGATCATGGAATTTGAATTGCTGAAATAACATATCGTATGACCTTATGTATCTTTTGTCTTTGTTTCTTGCAGGTATGATTTTGTAGAGGTTGAAGAACCCAGTGATGGAACTATATTAGGGCGCTGGTGTGGTTCTGGTTCTGTGCCAGGAAAACAAATTTCTAAAGGAAATCAAATCAGGATAAGATTTGTATCTGATGAATATTTTCCTTCTGAACCGGGGTTCTGCATCCACTACAACATCGTCATGCCAGTAAGTACCACTTAGAGGTCTCCTTATTTAATTCGGTTAGTTGTTTATTTACCTAAAAAAAAAAAAAAAATCATGAAAAACAAAAAAATGTCCATAACATTTTTCTTTCTATGGAGAAAGGTAAGCTTACTATTATTTTTAAAATCAAAAAAATAAAAAATAAAAAATAAAAAATAAATAAAATCAATGTTTTGGTAAAATGTATTTTTAAAAAATATATTTTAGTAAAATATATTTTAATATATAATATATTTTGGTAAAATATATTTAAAATATATTTTAAAATATATTTTAAAATATATTTTAAACTGCTATAAATATATATTATAGTAGTTCTCAGTTTTTCCTACATATCCTAATACTTATCCTGCTTAAATAATATTTCTGGTTCTTTATGGTTCTAAAAAGAAGTTTTGAAATTCTCACTGGACTTTAAGAAATCTACTTTGTCTAATTATAATTATTACTATAATTTTAGTTATATACTGATTTCTTGTACCCTTTATGTATTATTTCAAACATTTGTATCTGTTTGTTGCATCACACCAAAAATATTGAAAACCCTTTTACTGTTTTTCTCACATTGCTTATAGTAATGCTGAAGTACTCGAATAAATATGACGGTGTCAACCTAGTATGCTTTTTAAATATGACCAATAATATCACTATTTAAAATGATATAGAAGATGATGTCCTCAATGCTTTTGATAGGAGATATAGCAAATCAGCAGGCACACTGGGAACATAACATAGTTTGGGTTAAATGCATTAACCCTTGTGCTCTGACTGGGTATAAGAACAATGAATATGGGGATGCCTGGGTGGCTCAGTCGGTTAAGCATCTGCTTTCAACTCAGGTCATGATCCCCACATTGGGCTCCCTGCTTAATTGGGAGGCTCCCTCTCCCCAGCTGTGTGCATTTTCTCTCTTTCTCTCATTCTCTTTCTCTCAAATAAATAAATAAAACCATTAAAAAAAAAGAACACTGCACACCACAAGCCAGCAGTCCACGAAGCCAATTAGAAAATATGGAATCAGTATCAAACTTTATATACTATATTCACATTGTAATTAATGTCAAGTAGACATTTCCTTTTTTGGTTACCCAAACTCAAGTCTGTTGAGTTATTATTTATTATTATTATTGAGTTATTATTTAAGCCTTTGATTAGGCTAAGAAATTTAAATATTAATATAGCTAAAGATACAATAAAATGCAGACTGAAGTTTGAAAATGATCATTTATTTATTTAGGAACAGTAACATTTGCTGTGTGAAATCAAAGTTAAGGGAGATAGCTCTGATATATGTCATAAATTTATATGGTGAATCTTGATCAAATTACCTTATGTAGATTATTTAAGATATCCATACCTCTATTCCATTATCAAAACTTTTGCCAATAAAGATTCTCTACCATTTTTTGTTAATTTCCAAAACTTTTAACTTAATAATTTAATATTTTTATTTAAATTTAGTAAAATTGAAAAATTTTATCGAGAAATGAGAAGTGTTGGGACGCCTGGGTGGCTTAGCAATTGAGCACCTGCCTTCAGCCCAGGTGATCCTGGAGTCCCGGGGTCGAGTTCCACATCGAGCTCCCTGCATGGAGCCTGCTTCTCCTTCCGCCTATGTCTCTGCCTCTCTCTCTCTGTGTATCTCTCATGAATAAATAAATAAATAAAATCTTTAAAAAAAAAAGAAGAAAGAAATGAGAAGTATTAACAGTAGACAAGAATGAGCTTTTTAAAGAGCACTGTTGGGACGCCTGGGTGGCTCAGGGGTTGAGCGTCTGCCTTCGGCTCAGGTCATGATCTCTGGGTCCTGGGATTGAGTCTCACACTGAGCTCCCCATGGGGAGCCTGCTTCTCCCTCCGCATATGTCTCTGCCTCTCTGTGTTTCCCATAAATAAATAAATAAAACATTTTTAAAAAATAAAGAATGCTATTGATAGGTAATACTTTGATATTGTGATGATTTGAGTAAAGCCACTAGGAGTATGTTTAACACATTTTCACAGTATCTTTCTTTTAGAGAATTTATGAATTTATTTTCTTTAAGTCTGAGATGGCCTTGGGAGACATGACTACACTTTTACAAAGTTATACAATCCTTGTTTTCAGTTTGAGTTTTAGCACATGTCGTGTTCTTAAATATTTAAAAATGAAACAATTAAATTTTACTCTAAACATAATGGTGGGTCTTGTATCACAGCAAAGTTTTTGTTTATCCCAAATCTGTGACAAAAAGAAACTTGAAACTGAGAAGATACTTGTATTTTCAATAACTGTTCTTTTCATATTATATTATTTTAAATATGTATAACTAGCAATCTACTTATGCTACTGAATAAGACATGAAAGCTAAAATATGCCATACCGAGGGGTTTTTTTCTAATTTTCTAATTACATGGGTTGGTTCTATAACCCAAGGAGTTGTATGATTTGATAAAATAAAGATAAAAACATGGGAAATTTATACTGTTGTACTCAGTTCTGAGTGCATTATAGGTTTTTAATAGATACTTGAATGTTGAGTTGATCATACCATTCACTCACTCCGGCTTAACAGAAGATTCACTGACACCTGTTTTTTTTTTATCTGTGAGAGTATATCAGGTTCCTGAGCCTTGAAATGAGATAAAGCATCAGAAGGGTCTGCAGTAAGTACCACCCATCCTCTTGACTCCAGAAGGTCCCTGCCACCTGGGTTTGACCTGCTACTAGAGATTTACTGTGATTAAGATCAGAAACTGCCTCTGAGAGGCTTTAGAAGAAAGGTGTGTTGCCAGTTACATCGTTAAAATTAAACTCAGTGCATCTTTAAATAGTTCTTGAAATCCTTTGATAAATTTGTAAATGTGGGCTTTGGTGGGCTGAGACTCGACATCCTCCCAGTATCTATGAAGCCACGCTTTGCATGGCGCCTAAGTTGACCAGTGATGGGCTGCAGAAAATGGAGATATGTGGAGATATGACATAAGAGATCTTACATTAATTTGCCTTAGCAGCCATTGGACTGCAAGGGACAAGGAAACGTGACAGCATGGTCCTACATTGCCTAATAAGTGTCATTTGGTGATTTTAATTTTGCCAGGTTGCTCTCCGGGGTGATTATTGATACACGATTTTTACAATTCTCCCAAGCTTTGGTTCTGTTGAATTTGAATTTATTTTGGCAATTTATCTGCCACTTCTTTACCTATCCTTTGTCTTGGTTCCATGTTTCTGTCTCTTCTCCCACACAGCCACACTCCTGCTCTCAATAATTTCCGCAGAAGGGTGAAATTTGGTTAGTGAAAATTTGACAAGTGCTTTTGCTGTTAAGCCTTCCAGAATGTTTTGAATTAGCATTGTGTATTGCTAAATGACATCCCTCCCTCCATGCCTCTCCTCCCCACAACATTATTATTAGCAGAGTAACAATCCATCAAACTTATCTGTATATCGATGAATGAAAGCCTAAGGGAAGAAATTTTGCCTTTTCAAGAACAGACTTAAAAGTTCTTGTGGCATTTGCTCAAGGGCACATCACATGCCCCTGGAACCCCTGGATCATCTCTGATGCTTTTTTTTTTTTTTTGTAAAGGATGAACTTCGTAATTAGCACACCCAGCTTCCCCAGAGGCATTGATCTCATTGACTGCAAACCCACCATTGCAAAATAGGACCTTAGGGACCACTGGCCACAATGCTTTCTTAATTTTATAATGATAAAAATGATGCAAACCACAAGTCCTTAATGGGCTGTTACCACCCCGAATTGAGGTTTGCTACTGAGTGCCTAGCACAATGCCAGACACATTACAGCTGCTCCACTAGTATCTCATGGAAATTCAGCCCCTGCCCCTTAGAGTTGTCTAAACCTATGTGGAACTGCACTAACTTCCCATTTACTATGTTATCTTTGTTACTGTTGTATAATATTACTAATTCATAAACTAGAGCCCTGAAAAATCACAATAAGGACACCACGTGTTCTCCTGGTCATGATATATTAGAACTCCTTTCTTCCTCTCTCTTTCTCTTCTTTCTCTCTCTTTCTCTCATTTTGGTGGGGAGTGGAACATCGAGAGTTGAAGACAGTGGTGCATGCTTATGACATTATAACCATTATTGTGTATAATCATACTCAGCTGCTTTTTTATAATTAATATTTTGCATCTATTCACACACCTGCAGAAACTTTGAGTTTAATCAATTTTTTTTCTGGGAAAATTATGGAGAAAGTTTATTTTAATATTCTTTATTGAAGTTTGCAAGTAAGGGAGATCACTCTGCAGCCTTCTTTAGGAGCATGAATGGATATGTTTGATTCTAGCCAACCTTTAAGATTGGTTGATTCTATACCAACCTTAGACAGTATGTCTTAGTAGTAGTAGTTTTAATACATTAGTTAAAATTTTCAGAAACAGTGTTCCCCCATTAAAATCTATGTCCAGCTTTGTAAGATGATTTACCCACTCTTTTCCTCAGTTAATGAGTGAGAGTACATACAGGTTAAAAAAAAAAAAAAAAAAAAGGATTCCTTACTACTTTGAATAAAGTGATGTTGATTTAATATTTAAAGATTTTACATATTCTTTTATATGTAGTATTGTTCTTTGTAATATTAAGATTTTAGTATCATTTTCTTGATTCCTAGATATCTTAGAGTAAAACATAAATAAAATTTATCTTTCCATTTTACGATTTTAAATTGATATCATAGGCTAAGTTTTACCTTAGGAAAAACTTTGGCATGAGAGATTTAGCTAAAATTATAGCTAGTTGTTTATAGCTTTTTTAAAAAGTTCTGGATTTATTACATAAATTTAAAATGTATGCTTCAATGTTACTTTCAAGAATTATTTATGGAAATATATACTCCCCAATTATGCCCTGTTAATAAATAATGAAAAATAAATCCATGCAAATTGATGCCAAAACCATATATATTCAGCTTTCATGATTGTGCATAAGGAGTTAATAATGTCTTTGATTTTTTTTTCCTTCATGCAAAAAAAAAAGGGGGGGGGGCCTGGTAGATTAGCAGTGAGAGATTGTTTGGGAAGAAATGAAGCAAAACTGAAATAAAACAGTGCAAGCTTGTTTCTGTTTGGAGGCCACACACATTGAGAGCCCAGCACACATTTCAGGTCTCTTACAAAGAAAAGAAAATTTCTTGTTTAATTTTGGAGTAATTTATAATAGATTATGTATGTTTTACTCTGTGTACTATAGCATAAGCACCATTATTTAAAAGTGTTTTTTAAAAAAACCTACACAGGCTGAAAAATAGCATCTTCTAGCATCAAAAGACCTTATTAAAAGTTTATTTGTTAAAAAAAATAAGGTTTTATATAAAAAGATTGCAGATTTTAATCAGTTACCTCAAAAAAATACCTATTTTTAAAAAACGCAAATCCAAATATGAATATTTTTAGTGATTTTTATTAATACATAGAGAACTATTTCTTCTTGAGTATAATATTGTTTGTAACATATATACTTTAAAATGATTATGAGATTTGAAGAATTTTTTCATTCTCCAGTCTGGTTAAAATTTTGAAGGATAATTAAAATAACACTGATTTCTTTTAAGACAGTGTTGCTGAACATTACATTTTTCAAGAGTTTTAATCTAAGCTTTCTGATGAGCAGTAATAACATAATATTTTCAACAATTCATTTACTCTCATTTTTCATTTAATAAATGGATCGGTGTAGATTAAGAGAAATAGATGTTATAGCTTCTATACTAATTGACTCCATATATTTTTATCTTCTTGCTTTGCCTGAAAAGAGGAGCGTGGGGTGATGAATGTACTGAACGCTCCTTTAACCCACAACAATCCGTGAAACTCATCTTTTTTTTAAGTTGCTTCTAAATTTTTCCTACTATTTCTTTCCTATTTTCTTATGTCACTGACTAGCAACAGTTGGTTGGATCTCACACATTTTTTACTCTTTTTAGTAAAATAATACCCCGAGAGTAAATAATGCTAGAGAATGGCATGCAAGTATTGTAGCCACTTTATAATCCCAACTGTGGGTTTTCCTTAATAGTGATTTTGTAAATGACTTGTCCAGAGTTAAGTCAGTGCCTGGCCAGTGTGCACTATAGAAGGGTGTATGGTTTCTGTGGGGAAGGCTTAGAAGGACACTTGATGCCTGAGGTGCCATTAAGGAATGCATGACTGATTGCCAAAGTAGTTATTAATTATGCGGGATACAGAGAACAAAGCAGCTCAGTGAATATTGAAGTTAGAGGGAGAAAGGAGGAGGGGGATATTTTTTTCCGTCCCTTCTGGCATGTGCCAGTAGGTTATTTCACTGTTAATATCATGTAAAGAAAAGTCTTAACTAAAGGCCAAATTTGCTTTTATGTTCAGGTTAAGAAAAATTCCAAGTAGCTCTCAAACAAGGTATCAAATTCATTTTCTTAGGGGGGAAAAAGCAGCATACCTGGAATAAAAATACTTAGAGCAATATCGTAACCCTAATCCCATAGGAAACGAATTCAGTGTTAGAATGTCAAGAGTTTTAAAAATTGCAAATCTTCGTAACCAATTGCACTGTGTCCCTGTATTACTGTATTAAACTGATCTTAATGAGTGGAAAAATTTGGGCTTTAAACCTTTAAAATAAATTTGCATTTGCCTTAAGAGAGAATTAAGAGAAAAAGTTGGTCTTTGAATTTTTTTGTAGTATTTGGAGAACGAAAGAAGTTATTTCAAGTACTGCGTGTCTCTACTGTAGTCTGAAACACTTTTTGAGTGATTAGGTTTTTATTAAAATATACAATGTAATTGTATATTTATGCAGGGAGTCTAGAGATGACAGTATTTTATTACATCAAAGAAATTATACAATTGCTACAGAGACGAAGCTTTTACTTGGCTAAGAGCTGTTGAATGTATTTTTTACCAACTTCTACCCCACGGACACAGTGCTCTCTTTCATGTGAAGATCATGGTCTCTCTTCCATTTCTGCTGATTCTTTTTGTTCCAGTTAATTCCTAGCTATCTAAGAAAGAATTTCACAGATGGTATGATTTGTAGTCAGAAAGAAAAAGGCAGTTGGTGCTTCTGCAGGAATGGTAAAAGGCAGACAAACTACTCTAAGTTGAAATACAGGGGGTTATAAATAAGAATTTAGGAAGGCTTGAGGTTTGATTGACTCATATTTTATGTCTAAAGCCACAAAGATTTAAAAGCTTAGAGTTAATATGGCCCTAAACCTGCTGGAATTACTCTCTAGAAAGTTTGTTGCAATTGAAAATGATAAAATAAATACTTTTGTCTTAGCATCCCCATCCATTTTCCTGTTAAGTCTTTCAACATCCATTGAAGAATATTTGATGAAAATTTTTGTTGTGAGAAAATTTAAAAATGTATATGGCATTACCCTGGGTCTCTGAGAACTTACCTTGTTTTGGGGGAAAATACACATACGCGCACGCACGCGCGCGCACACACACACACCCCTTATACACCTATATAAATATGCTACATAAATAAGTGTAATATAAATTGTTTGGAAAGATCTGAAGAAAGAGAGGCAATTGGTGGAGCAGAGGAATATTATAACTCTTAGACTAAAGGAAAAAAACAAGCAGTCAAACAAATCCTGGAAGTGACTTGGTATAGGTTTCATATCAAATATATTATTAAAAATCTCTGAGGAGTTTATCCAGTACTATATCATCAGATGTCAGAGATTATGATTCTCTTTATTTGGAGTGAAACACAGTTAATTGCATTTTCATCAAACATGCTTAGAGATTCTGATATACGATGGTCTCACTTGAATTTGTGGGTGAGAAATTGCTCTAAACTATAAACTGAGCAGATGCAGAGAGTTTTTACTACAAGATGTTGGGGAAATACTTTTCATTTTCAAATAAACATGAATATTTGTTGGAATAGACTGGAAATTCTGCATGAATATTTTATTGCTAACATACCCCATGTGTTCTCTATTTTTCAGGATTGCAAAAAAGTGAGCCTTTCTCATAGAATTAGATGGATAGATTTCAATTTTTTAATACTTGCATTTATTGTACTGACTTTTCTAAGCTATGTATTGAAGCTTATCAGTTTTGTCAACTGTCAGTATCTCTTACCCATGCAACTAGAATAAATGACACCCTGCCTTCTTTTCTAGTTCAACACTAAGCTTATCTGATAATTCACATAAGGCATAGCTCCATCACTGAGGCACAGTTCTAGACTAGATAGTCATTTGTTCTGCAGTGTAAGGCACTATTATTAGTAAAATAAGACAGTCTCAAGCATCAAGAAATATTCTTTCAATCTCCTTATGTACTTTTTCACATCATTATTGTCTGAGTTACGGTGGCACATAGTTTTAAAAGGCAAATGTTTCTCTTAGGGTCGTTACAAAAATGGTAGTTGCTCTCACTTTCCTTTGTGCAAACTATTTTCCTGTACCTTGGAGGGGAGCACTTCCAGTTCTTTTAACTAATTTCTTGCAGAATTGACCTCTCTTCCTTCACCTAACATGCTTTTATCGTCGCTTCTTGATTATTTGGTTTCAAGAATTATCTATGATCTTCATCGACTCCACTCTCTGGAAGATGAGGCTTTCACTTTCTTCCGCCCTCCTGCATCTACCGCACATGCAGACACATCCCATCATGTCTCCTCTAGAATATCCTGTTATATCAAGATCCAGATCCATCGTGTCCATTACGTGGCCATGGAATCATTGTTCACAGCTGAGCCATGAAGTATTCTATGACTGCATTTCCTTTCCTGCCTTGTCTTACTTTGTTTTCCCTAGGCTTGTGTTATTTTTTGGTATGCTTAGCTTTCTGTTTGTGTTTATCACTGATTCATCTCCAAATTGTTCTTCGAATTGTGTGAATCTCCTCTCAAATGCAATCAGACACATTCGCGTTTTCTAATAATTTTGTCGACCAGAAGAAATTTCTGCTGAAACAATCTGATCTGCTTCAATTTAGACCGATTACCCTTTAGACCTGCCACACAGCTGTCATCTGGGGAATTCCGCACCCCCACCCCACCATTATCCTGAGCATTCTCTTTGCCATTCTCTTGCAGGATCTTTTGTCTTCTCTCTTGTCTACTTCCTGTTTGGGAAGAGAGTAAAACCCCAGTGAATTTCCCGAGAAAAAGGAGCATCAGAGATAAAGTTTTGTGGGCTTGAATAACTGAAACTTCCTTTATTTAACCCTCAACCCTAAATGAATACTTGACTAAGTCTAGAACTCTAGTTGGTCACTTAGAAACTGACTGGACATTCTGTGCCCGTGGATGGCCTTGCTGACTACCGTATTCACTGCATCGTGAGCTGGCCGGGTCAATTCCTTGAAAGCCCCCTGATTCCCCTAATCTCTTTTCTAAGGGTATAATCCTGGCTGCCAGTTCTCTGAAATGAGAGCTGAGTGGATTTAAAGACTGAGTCCCAGTATTAAATGTAAACACATTTCCTCAACCACCTCCATATCCGCATATTCACAATAGCATCACTGCTCTGACTCTGCTTGGGTTCCCCAGTCCATAAATCCTTGATTCTATTCTGTTCAGGGAAAAATTTGAACAGGGAATAAACTCATCTTCTGACAGTGGGGAAATAGATTTGAAGGGTCGAACAGCTTCATGGCTTTCAACCAGCCTTGCTATTTTTAGCTTCAGTGTCCTTCCCACTTCCGTAGGTACCTGATGCCAGCAGATCCCAGAGCTTTTTGGTTTCTTTTTCATGCAGGTCAGGTTGCTTCTTGATTTCCCCCCTGCTGAATTTTAGTCCACCGATTTAATGACTACACATCTACCTACATTTCAGATTCCAAAACTTTATCACTATTGACTCCTTTCTGATTTTCTTTGGCCTTAAAGAATTATGCATTTAAAGAAATACCTTCAGAATTAATCATTTAAGGAAAGAATAGAGCTAAAATCATCATCTTTTTTGTTCCTCTTTCATTTAGCAATGTCCTTATCAAACACCAAGTTGATGTTTGGTCACCAAAATACTCAGAAACTCTGTACAACATTTTGAGGGCATAGTATGTGCCAGGTGCCATGCTTTGTAATTGACTTTAAGGAACAACTCCATTATCTTTCCATGCCAGATAAAATATGCCTTCATAGCAGTTGCTTTGCATGATTATGCTATTACATTTCCTTTTTTAACGTCAGGGAGACATAGATAAGACTTGGTATTGATTAGCTGTTTAACATATCCTGAACTCTGTTTTAATATTAATATTATGTCCAGGAGTATCCACTAGCATACCAATCATGGTTCACACATGCACATGTTAGTTATAACTGAACAATCTATCATATGATCCTTACCTTTAAGAAAATGCTATCCTTGTAAATAGTCTTTGAATATTTATCTTTTTGAGTAGTGCTATTAGTGTATTTGAATGCTTTGAACATTAAAAATAGAGCTTTTAAAAAATTATTTATTCATGGGAAACACACAGAGAGAGGCAGAGACATAAGGGGAGGGAGAAGCAGCTGCCCTACAGGGAGCCTGATGCAGGAATCGATCCCAGGACCTGGGATCACAACCTGAGCCAAAGGCGTCTAGACACTCCACTACTGAGCCACCCAGGCGTCCCTAAAACTAGAGCTTTAAAGATTTTACTCATCTCTTTAAGATGACATAATTATAATTTTACTTTGAAATCACAAGAATCTGAGTTTATATACAATATAACCATCAATGTTTACATCCTCTTAGAACAAAACTAAAAGATAAGTGCATATACTTTTGAAGAAGTTAATTTTTGAAAGTCAAGTATGACTTTCAAAGTCAGTTGAAATTTTGAAAGTCAAGTATGACTTGATGATACCAACTTGGAAATAGTTGAAGTAGGCAAAAGGGAATGATGAACATATATTGAAAGAAATACTAGACTAGATGTGTGCTTTTCTCTCATTTAATCCCCATAATGTTATCACCATTTTACAGATTAAAACTCAGAAAAGGTCACATACTTAGAAATGAGGGTATTAAGTAGGGCTTTCCTAATTCTATGTAAAGCCAGGCTGCCTCTGAACTGGTTTGAGAAAGCAAATGCAAGATTTTCTCTCCCCATCTTTGCTTTCTTATTAAAACACCTAAGTAGGGTGCCTGGGTGACCCAGTTCATTAAGCGTCCGACTCTCGTTTCAGCTCAGGTCACGATCTCAGTCATGAGATCCAGCCCTGCGTCAGGCTCTACACTGGGCTTGGAGCCTGCTTAAGATTCTTTCTCTCCCTCTGCCTCTCCCCCCACTCACTCCGGTATGCACTCTTTCTCCAAAAAAAGTAAATAAAATTCTAAAGAAATAAAACATTTAAATACTATTTTTGTTGATTATGATGTCATGGATGCTTTAGAACCTTGAGAAGTTGATGAACTAAATTAGAATTTACCTTTTTTTTTTTTAATGCAAACAAGACATAGTTCCTTTAAAAGTTACTTTCAAAGTAAACACGTGCCCAAAAAAAAGGTAAGAATGCACACGGAGTACTTTGATTATACTTGACATAAGTCAAATTTTATCACTATTGAAAAATGACACAATTATCTGTGAGTATCCTTGCAGTCTTTTCAGCTCTAAAGACATTTTCAGAATCGTGTCATTAAGGAAACTTTGGAGGCTAACATTTATATGAAGAAATAAGAAAGTGAAACTGGAAAACAAACCCAACAAGGAAAACAAGACTTTATTGGGTGTCCTCTATCAAGCCTGTCCTAAATGTGGTCACAGCAGAATAAGGAAGACCCGTGGCATTTTTAGCTTGAAATTAGGCAGTTGGTGCACAGTGACTGAAATATTATAGGCATTTGGTAATCTTTAGAATGAATGGGAAGGGAAACAGAAATCTTAAGGGCTAATATACAAGGGGAATGCCCTGTCCCAGCTGTTTGCAGGGTGAGGCCCGTAGGCCACCAAAGGCCCCAGTGAACCAAGGGAGGAAATTCCGGAACCAGGATGTCTTTGTGTCAGGGCCCCAGGGCATAGGTGTCTATCTGCCTAGGTGTTTCCACTCTACTTAAGTAAAGTCAGCTTTTGTTTAAGCATGAATAAAGCCGGTCTGGAAATACCTGCCTGGTACCTCTCCCTGAGTTTCTCTGCTGCAAGTAGTTATTCAGAAGAAGGATTAAGGTTGTCATCTGTTGCCTTTAAGGACTGTATGAATTATCCTAAGTACTTCCAAAGCAGGTTTGCTTAAGAAAACCAAGGTTTGTTAAAAACCTGTACCCCCCCCCCCCCACCAATTTGGAAGAATAATAGGGAAAGGCATTGATAGGTGACAGTTATCTAAGACTCTAAAATAAAATTTGAAATAGCAATTGGAAATAGGTGAGAATAGCTCCAGGTCAGCCTAGAGTCAGTATCTAATGCCTCCTCTGCTAAAGAGGAAATGCCTTTTTTTCTTTTTTTTTTTTTCTTTTTTTCTTTTTTTTTTCCCAGAGGAATAACATTCTGATAAGGTCAAAACAAAACAAAACCACTTTCCTGCCGGGTGTGAGTTAATGAAATAGCATTAAGTGTAATTAGTTGTTTTAGGAAAAGACAAGTGAAAGACAGTGAATTGTTAGAGAGACAGAGACGCTGCAAGCCAAAACTTGACTTCCAATACCTGAGAGAGGCGGTTTTAGAATATATGACACGTCCTTTGGAGCAGATTCTTTAGAAGTCATCTCAACATTCTGACACAAATATTTTCCTTTCTTTTTGGAATATGATGAGTGAGGCTTTGTGGCATTCTAGTCCCATTGCTGATAAAAATGATAAAAAGAACTCCCAAGTCCACCCAGGCATACAGTGTTTTGTTTTAAAGACAAGGGATCCTTCTCAGACTTCTGCAGGGTACTGAGTTCCCTCTGAATTTCATGTTGACATGCTGCTTAGTCATCTTTTGGAACTCCAAAAAGGTTTAATATTTTATGATGACATGTCAAGAGGGGTACATAACACTGAATGGGAAGGTGTTTATTCCTACTGCACATTTAAATGGCGTTAAATGATGTGGGGATCATGCTTTTCATTTATCCACAGTTTATGTTTTCTCTTCCAGTAGGATTTCTAATTACATAAAAGGGCTTCACTGCTTCCTGTGGCTTGCCACAGTCTTTATTTGGCATGAATGTCAGGGCATAATTCCATGTCACTGAGTAATTTAAGGATCTTAACTCTTTATAATGATATATAGTCTTTTAGTAAGATTTTGGACTTTCTGCTGTGGTGCCTTTGCATTTGGTTTTTTCTCCTTTATATTGCAAGGCTGTGGCAAGATGCAATTTAGCTTAAGTAAGGATTCAGTCATTTGACTTGGCCATACAGGTAATTTTATATTTTTAACTGGAAGTTTGTATTAAGCTGGAAAAAAAAAAAACACCTAAGTAAATAATAATAGTACACACCATTTCTTGAATATCTATTACTGTATCGGGTTCTTGATATATGTCATCTCATTTATTCAGTACGATAACTAAGAAATTATTGCCATCTTACCTAGAGGAAGTATTCTCAGAGAAGGAATGCAACTTGCCTACGGTTCAGAAAAAATAAATATAAAATTGTAGTCAAATCATGAATTTCAACCATAGCATATAATATCTCCTAGTCAGCTTTTGTTCAGTAAGAACAAAACTTTTTAGCATTTTATTTTGAGATCATTGTAAATTGATGTTCATTAGTAAGAAAGATCCTGTATTTTCCCCAATGGTAATAATATCTTGCATAACTATATGTAGTGCAATATCACAACCTAGAAAGTGACTTTGATATAATCCACCAACCTCAAAAACAAATTTTTGAATAAAAATCCACAGTGCCATAGGACGTGTTAAATGAAAAGTGTTATATGAATAGACTTTCGTAAATAAAAATTAGACGGATATTTGACCAGTACATAGCTTTTTAAAATGGCTAAATCAGGAGTACTAAGAGAAAAGATACATTTTTGTATCACAAAATGACTTCAGCACACCTATTTAGTTAGGAGGAAAATTTTTATTCTAAAGTGGGTAATCTCATAATCTGCATCTAAAATTCTGTGTGGTGCAGGACCACTTTTGCAGCCTAGAGTAGAACATCTATCATAGATTAAAGATTACAAAATCAAAAATAATTCCACAAATCACTCTTCTTGATGTGGGATTCAAAGTGAATGTGTGAAACATAAATAGTCACTATAAATAAATCCATGCATAAGGCTTTGCTGCCTCTGAGACAGAGATTAATGAAGTTTTAGGATGCTAAGAGCTCAAGATATAATCTATAACTTTAAACTGATGTCAAGATCGAGAATTGATTGCTTAAAAAGCCCTTCATTTCTCCAGAATAGATTGATGACTGAAGTGCTCCTAAATCTCCCCTCATGCAAAATTTATATAATTTGGTTTCAACAGGTATGGTATGTGTGGGTAGGGGAGGATTTACATATTAAATGTAACTGTATAATATGTAAAAGTTTAGCTGTTTCAGAAGCAAAAGATAATAATGTGTGTGATATTTTCAAGATAGTTTTAAATTTTGGAATTCAGTAGAAACCAGCTCATGACCTGTGGAAGCTGACAGTTGGCCTATTAGCTGATTGAAAATGATTCAGATGGAGAATCATGGAAACGATACACATACTCCATAAGCATTTAATTTTAATTTCACTACTCTTCCTTTAGGGATTGAGATCTTTGCTTTAAGTGGGAATAAGCTGATTGGAGTCCTGTTGTATTTCTTCCACAAATCATAGCCATGATGCCTTAATCATGACTTTCAGTTTGGGTTTCTTTAAGTAAAAATGGGAACTCGGAGATACCGTTTAAAGTGATCTAAGTGATCCTAATTCTTTTAGGATTTTATGAGGTTTTCCCTTCCTATATTTTATGTTTGTCTCTCTCATACCTACTTGAACAACAGTTGTTTTTTTTGTTTTTTTTTGGGGGGGGGGGGGATTGTTTTTTGTTTTTTGGTTTTTTTGTTTGTTTGTTTTTTTAGTAACTCTTTTTGTATGCAGTTCTTCCAAAGCATTCATCCAAGTCTTCAAAGAGGCAACAACTCATATTTAATTACAAAATATTTAAATAGGGACAATTTCAAAAGTAAGTACTACTGATATAAGTGGCTTGAGGAACCAATACAACTCTCTTTTGGCGGGTGTAAAATTCGGCTAGGAGAAGCAGAAAGAATGCTGATAGCACTCAGTGAGCCATGGGTATCCTCAGCACCCAACTTCCCTTTGCACGCCTTGGGAAACCAGGGCAGTTAAGTGACACTCAGTCAAGGCAATGACTGTCATCCCTTGTTTATTTCACTATTGATACTGCCTGAGAGTGTGTCACTGGAATATTGTAAATAAAAGGTGTCCGTAAGCATATAAAATAATAAATCTATAAATATGTAATGTAATTTAAAATATGAGTGGCCCTATTTGGTAATTGGCAACTGTGCCTTGGTGTGGATATCGAAGTGGCTAATAATATGCCATGGCACAGTGTAGACACTTAATGCATTTTTATCCTCCTCTATAATTCTTCCGGAGGAGATTCAGCTTTATTATTTTTCAAGCTGTAGAGAATGGTGTGGCAACCTGGAAGTCACTAGAGTTTGAAGTAGTGTTCTCTAGTAGTGAGATATCCTTTATATAAAACTCCAGGTGAAGACGTATGAAGACATATTTTTGTCTTCTGAAAAAGCAAAATGGCCTACAGAAAATATTAGATATTCACCAAAGTAATGGAGGAGCAGTGTTCTCTGTTTTGTCTTTTCTCCCTCCCTTTCTCCTTCCTGCCTGCCTCCTCTCCTCCTTCCCTCCCTTCCTTCCTCCTCCTCCTTCATTTCTTCTCTCCCTCCCTCTTCCTTTCTTTTTCCCTAAGTGCCCCTGTAGCCTAAACTACTTCTTGACTTCTCTTGTTTTCAAAGTCGATTTTCTAGAATTTCGTCTATACTTTACCACCCTGCACTTTCTTAGGAAGAAGCTGTACTTCTTTGGTTTTTACATTTTTCTTTGAGTTGATTTCTCAGTTTAGATCAGCAACTCTCCTTCCTAATACATGGTGTGTGCTTCTAATGGCGAGTGTGCTCGGATTTGATCATCTCCTTATACTCAGGAAAAGGGGCAGTGGCATCTGAGTTATAAGCAACTAGGCCGCTTCAGTTTCTCCAGCCTCCCTGTGACTGTCAACAGATCAAGCTGAACAAACACACTTTAAAGTGAGCTCTGGTTTATTTTCCTTACAAGCTATCATTATCCACATAAACACATAGTCAGGAATGCTTGGATATAACGATGTTTTGTGATGCGAACTACATCATCCATATTAGGGGTCGTGTTTACTCCTCTAAGTGCTCGGGCACTACTTAGCACCTTGGATACTGACCTTGACCGAGATTCTTGACTGAGGCCTCACTGCAGAGGAGTTGTCTTCTTGTGACCTTGAGTGCCACAGATCTGGCTTGAATTCTCATTCTCCCACTAATCTACCTTTATAACCTTGGGAAAACTTTGCTGCCCACAGAATGTGAATGACGAAAGTTTCTGCCTTGTATAACATTGTTGTGAGGATTATTAGCTCGGTGCCTGGCATGCATAGTCAACAAATATGTGTTACTTTTATTTTAAAGGTCAAATATTCCGATTGTAAGCCACTGTTTGCCTAAATCGGTATTTTTAAAACTTTTTAGCCAAGACTGCACCATAAGAAAACATTTTAAAGTGTGATCACGCATGTGTGTGCGCACACACACAAGCACTTTTTAAAATATGATATGTAGGTATATGTACGTACTATGAAATAATACTTTAACACATAAAATTGGTATTATGTTTTCTTTTCTCTTTCTTTCTTTCTTTCTTTCTTTCTTTCTTTCTTTCTCTCTTTCTTTCTTTCTTTCTTTCTTTCTTTCTTTCTCTCTCTCTCTCTTTCTTTCTTTCTTTCTTTCTCTCTCTCTTTCTTTCTTTCTTTCTTTCTTTCTCTCTTTCTTTCTTTCTTTCTTTCTCTCTTTCTTTCTCTCTCTTTTCCTTTCTTTCTTTCTTCTTTCTTTCTTTCTTTCTTTCTTTCTTTCTTTCTTTCTTTCTTTCTTTCTTTCTTTCTTTCTTTCTTTCTTTCTAAGAACCATGGTCACTAAGTTGATTCTACAATTCACTAAATATGTTACAGCTTAACTTTGAAAAATCTAATCTAGCTTGTAAAAGATGTTATCATTTATAAATAAAAGAATACACCTTTTTGACATTTTACTTGCCTTTTGGGGAAAATATCATGTCCTAGTAAAATGTAAGCATTCATTCTTACAGTCCCCAAGATTGATACCAGGAAACATTTTCCATTATAACCTGTAAAACCCGAGATAGACTTTAGAAAGTCTCCTATCTATGGAGACCTATTGAAAACTGACTCCATTTTAGGAACTTGGCCTTGATGATCACTTTTCAAAATGGTACTCATGGGACGCCTGGGTGGCCCAATCGTTGAGCATCTGCCTTTGGCTCAGGTTGTGATCCCGGAGTCCTGGGATCGAGTCCTGCATCAGGCTTCCCACGGGGAGCCTGCTTCTCCCTCTGCCTGTGTCTCTGCCTCTCTCTCTCTCTGTGTCTCATGAATAAATAAATAAAATCTTTAATAATGAATTAAAAAAAAAGAATGGTACTCATACTTTAATGATGATAGGAACTACTTATTGAAGGCCTGCTTGCATTCTCTGGAACTAAGCGGACAACATGTTTGCAATAATACACTGTTGGTTTAATTTGTTTTCACACTTAGTTTTGAAAAGCTCATCAGTTTTTTAGTGTGGGGACCAACTCTTGGTTTTTGAACCAATAGTAGAGAGTCTCTTAGACCCTAATAACTATTTGCCAGAGGCCGGGAGCACATGCAAAGGCGATTGCTTACTTGGTGCCCTCCAACTATCTTATGTTTTCCGTGTAACCAAAGAAGAAGACAAAGCTACTATGTATGATAGCAGCCCCATGGAAGTTCTTGGGAAATGTGAGACTGTGAAATTCGTTCTCTGTGCTCTCCATGGTATGATTGGAAATACAGATTAAAGGTCTTGGACAGCACAGTTTTTCATTGTTTAGACAGGTCTCTAGGCTTCCTGAACTATGCACACTACATGCAGTGGGGCCTTTAGTGGTATTTACTCTTTATGTATGAATGGCATTTCTGCCTGAAGATAAAGCATTTTTGGTAAAAATAAATAAATAAATAAATAAATAAAATAACCTGTCACTCAATCGAGACATTTTGCTTGGAGATACTGTAGTTTCAAAACATTTCTCTGCTCATGCATGCTCCCGTTTCCCTGCTTCTTCTTAAGCTTTCTGATCTTGACATGTTTGCTTTTGTTTTTAAAAATCTGCTCTGTGAATTTTACCTTTGTATCACATCTATGTAAAGTTACCACTACGAACATGTCTTACTACTTTAAGAACAATTTCTTAGGGATATTTATAATGCTCAATAGTTGAAGTGAAATATTTTTCATGGAGTGTGACTTTTAGATTTTAATTCAGTTCCTAATTGGCTCAAGCATCCCACAAACACACTCTTCCTTTTCTTCATATTATGAATAAATGGTATTGATAAATTGTATTTTCCTTCATATATTCAGACTGTGGCTCTAATAAAATCTGTATTTTTTAAAATTTTTTATCCATTTGTAAATCATACAGATACTAATACCTGTTTAATCATTTTTCTACTCACCTCCCCCCTTTACTCAGTGCTATACTTTTGAGAACATTAAGAATTTCAGTGTGTTGTTACATTTGTTTTAAGCATAGACAAAGACACTAGACTTTTTCTTGACCCTTGGGATTAAGAGAAAATATTTACAGATGTTAACCGTGGTGAAACTACTTTTCATATATCCCTTTTGATCTCTATGAATAATAAACGGGAGGGTTTCATTAGGCATATCAAAGTTTCCAGGCCTTCCTAGAATAGATTTGAAAGTTGATGGCCAACTGGAGATTAGGCTTTTAAGGCCATCATGGGCAGGCTGTTACGTTGTTGTTACCATACCTACATGTATTAGGCATGAATCCATGTTTTTATTTTGAGACTTGCCTTTGTATTGCATTTTTGTAAGGTTACTGCCACTAACATATTTTATTACTTTTAGAACAATTTTGTTGGGGTATACATAGTGCTAGATAAAGTTAAATAATTAATATGTAGAACTTTGTTTTTGAGTCTTATTTATATGCTATAAAATCCTTGTTTGCACTACTTTATATTTAACAGATTTTTCGTCAGTTAATATGTGAATCAGTTCTTTAGAATTTTTTGTTTACGTTGGTACACTTTTCACAGTTTTCTCTTTTGTTTCTTGATCTCATAAAGCTGTTGTTATTATAGTCTTTGATTAAAAAAAAAAAAAAGTAAACTCATGGGGCACGGGGTGGCACAGTGGTTGAGCTTCTGCCTTTGGCTCAGGTCATGATCCAGCGGTCCCAGGATCGAGTCCTGCATTGGGCTCCCCGTGGGGAGCCTGCTTCTCCCTCTGCCTATGTCTCTGCCTCTCTGTGTGTGTCTCTCATGAATAAATAAAATCTTAAAAAAAAAAAGAAAAAAAAGATAAAGAAAAGGAAATTCATGGGGGTGCCTGGCTCGCTCAATGGGTGGAGCATGCAACTTTTGATCTTGGGGTCATGAGTTCAAGCCCCACATTGGGGGTAGATTACTTAAAAAAGAATTCATGAGGCCTCTTAGCTTGGATGTGCTAAAGGCATGTCAAACTTAATGTGATAATTTTTTAATTTGTAGGTTCTAAAAAAGTCTATCATAAATTGAACCATAAATATTAACAATTATACTTTATTTTACAAATAATGTCTGCAGCTCATGGAGATCTTGCCATGCCAGATTTTGATTGACTATTGTATTCTCACTTCTTAGCAGAGCACCTGGCATATAGTAAGCACTCCCAAATTTTAATGAATTTAAAATGAATGAATGAGTAATCTCATAAGTGCTCTGGTGGCAGATATTTCTGTGATGGCCAATAGCACAGTCATAAGTAGCACTGGCTGGAAAAATGCCTGCCTCTGGATTCTTTTGTGGTAAACCAATGTCCTAAAGCCTGAAGCCGAGGAACTGCAGCCTTGTGCCCAATATGGATGTTAATCCTGGAAAACCCTTAGTGGTTTGCCTGAGAAATTGTTGCCACCATTAAGATGTGAAATTGATGCTTCTGTAGGAACTAAAATTTAAAAGTGAGACAGGAAAAAAAGATTCAGCTCATATAAAGTAACAAAAGATGTCCAAGTTCCCATCCTTAACTCTGTTAATTAATCGCATTACCCATTTCTTAGTGCAGCATCATACTGTCTATACCTAAGTCTATGTCATGCCTTTCAAACTATGCAAATATTTTCACATGCATTAGCATCTTTATTTTAATAGGTAATTTTGATTTTTAAAAATCTCAAAAACAATTGATGCAAATTCCTGTGTTTAGTTGAAGTTAATATTTTTATTTAGAAAATTCGGGGTAGGTAGAATTTGCAGAGAACGAATCATCAGATCCTGGTGGCCAGTTTAGGATGAAGATTGTCTTTGTATTATTAATATTTGAATATTTGGACTCTATCCTACCAAATTTATACAGTTTGAAGATTGGAAGAAACCTTTAAATTAGTTTTGCATATCTTCCATCTGATTCACAATCCCTTTGCTTCCCAAACAAAATGACTTTGTGACTTTGGCCCCAAATTCATGAATTCATTATCTTTTAGCTGTTGAGGCCACTCCATTTTTAAGCAATATTTTTTTTTTTTAGAAATTTCTTTCTTGTATTAAGCAAAAATCTTTCTTCTCTTAACTCTCCTACTGGCCCTAAACTTTCCTTTGAACTGTACAGAGAGATTTTAATGACTCTCCATTACTGGGACTGCATGATCACCTTATATTTTACCTTATAAAATACATTTATGCACATTATCTTATTAGAGCTTCAGAACATCCCAGTAAATTCAGAAACTTATTTATTATTATCTTTGTCTTATAAATCCTCTAAAACATAAGAGAAAAATAAGGGATTTGCCAGTGATCACACCCACAAAATAATAAATACTGTATCCGGGTCCATGCCCAGATCTTCTGATTCAGAATTCCTTGTTTTTTCCATGAGACAGTGTTGTC
The DNA here is from genome assembly GCF_048164855.1 of Canis lupus baileyi. Taxonomy (NCBI): domain Eukaryota; kingdom Metazoa; phylum Chordata; class Mammalia; order Carnivora; family Canidae; genus Canis; species Canis lupus. The sequence continues at coordinate 55,500,116 of NC_132850.1, read as the reverse complement.
TCAAACCATCCAGTTTTAAGTGATGTCTCATAATATTTTTACTTACCTCAGACCATACTCCTCAAAGTTTCTTCAGTTTCTCAGCTTTGTCAGCCATTCCGCAAGTGGCCTAATTTTAAGAACAAGTGGATCTCGACTGGGCGTGTGCCATAGATGCCCATGCACGGCTTGAACAGCACTCTAGCCTGCTGGTTATATACAGAAAGCAGTTGGCAATGACAGGTAGCCGTCACTGTGCCACCATTCCACATGGATTCCTTTGCTTAATCTGAGTCCTTAAGTCAAATTTTACCGAAGTATCCTCAAAAACAAATGTGTACACCATTTAGCATTTCAGACTGCATAGTTGTCCAGTGAAGAACTGTGGGCCTCACCCTCATTTTGTACATGACTGTTCAGTGAAATCAGAAAAACGATTCTCTGGGCAGCTGTTTAAGATTCGTAAGTTTTCCTGTCTGCACTCTGGGTTTGGTTAAAGGGGAAACCTCACATCTTACCAGCTTCGTTCACTTTGGCAAGCACGGGAAAGAAATGCTTTGGGGTTGGAGTGGTGGACTCAGAAAAACACAAGCATTTCCAAACTTCACTGAGAAGCTGCTTTACGCAGTTGATACAGGATTATACTATGCTCGGAATATCAAAGAAAGAGGTTAGCTCAGTGTCAACAATTATAGAATTCTATACTTTAAACCCCCAAACAAAACTAACCGCTTCCTAGATTGTGAACAGCATAGCGCAAGCTGAAACCACAGTTGATCAGAGCATCTAAAACCACAGTGTCCCTGGTACTAGTATCTAATGATTTCCATATATTCTGCATAAAATCATCAGAAGCCAGAACCTATTTCCACACCAGTGAATGAGAAGGGCATTTAGAGAGAGGAATTATTTTAAAGTAACCATTTGTGAAAAACAGAAAATAAAAGTGGCATCAGATTCACTGCATGAATATTCATAATCGCAGACTTAAATAAGTATCTTTATTTTATTTTTTTAAGATTTTATTTATTCATGATAGACATAGAGAGAGAGAGAGGCAGACACAGGCAGAGGGAGAAGCAGGCTCCATGCAGGGAGCCCAATGTAGGACTCGATCCCAGGACTCCAGGATCATGCCCTGGGCCAAAGGCAGGCACCAAACCACTGAGTCACCCAGGGATCCTTTTAAATAAGTATCTTTAAAACTGATTACTGGGACGTTTGGGTGGCTCAGCAGTTGAGCGTCTGCCTTGGGCCCAGGGCGTGATCCCAGGGTCCCAGGATCAAGTCCCACATTGGGCTCCTTATGTGCTTCTCCCTCTGACTGGGTCTCTGCCCCTCTCTCTCTCTCTCTCTCTCGTAAATAAATAAAATATTTTTAAAAATCTAATAAAAAAGTAAAACTAATTTGTCTGAAACTACACTGCTTATGCTGAACATTGCAGGTTCCTCGTCAAATTAATACTTTTGACCAAATACTCTTCTTTTAGGATAATCGGCTAGAAAGATGGTTAAAATTAGAATTTTAATTTTAGCATTTTTTTCACATCGAGTAAGAAGTAACATATTGAATTCAGTGCGATGACTAAATTATCCAAGCGCTTGATTCAAGTGGGGATTTGAGGCCTGGCTGGGTTTCTGATATTTAAATTCGCCCTTTTTACAGATTTTTTTGTATCAGTTTGTCTTTAAAAAAAAACTCTAAAACTAGATTTGTATAGACTCTTGTTGAATCTCTCACAGTCAGGTTCTTACAGGGCCTCAGCAACAACATTCTGGAAGTCATCAATCTCCCAACACATCGGAGGTTCTAGTGATTCTCTGGGGGCCCCATGACAGTCTTCCCTGAGCTCACCATTCCTTTGTCTTCCTTTGTGTTCAGTGTCTGCTCTCGGCTTTTCTCTGCCCCCATCACCGCAGCATCTGCCCATTGTGACTCCTTGTTTGTGAGTCTCCTCGCCTGAGATTTTTGGCAAGCGCACCTGACTTAAGAAACTTCTGGAAATACCCCACACTATGAATGGTGTCCACGAATGAAATCCTGTGGTCATTCTAGCTGAAATTACTTTTATTTTAGATTCAGGTGTTCTGTAGTGCTGCTGAACAGTCACCCTCAGTTGCCCTGCCCATCCTCTGACACCTCTCCACAACTGCCATTTTGCGGTTTATTCTCTCTTCAGGCCTCCAGCATCATCTCTCCCATCCTTACTCTCAGATGAGAATTTTGCTTCCTGTTTCATAAGAATACAGGCAGTCAGAAGAGGACTTCCACAAGCTCTCCCTTAAGCTCTTTACCCATCTGCCTCGTCTGTACCTTGAACACCTGGCCTTCCTGTGACCTTGGGTGAACCTAGGAGAACTGAGGCGTCTGCTTAATTGCATCTCTTCCTTCCGTATCCTGTTGTCGACTTCTCCTCACGAGGTGCACCCTCTCTCCCTCTCCAACCCCCATTTTGTTTCTGCACGCATGCACACTTGCACCAACCATATTTTTTTTTTTTTAAGATTTTATTTACTTACTCATGAGAGACACAGAGGCAGAGACATAGGCAGAGGGAGAAGCAGGCTTCCTGTGGGGAGCCTAAAGCGGGACTTGATCCTAGGACCCCAGGATCACACCCTGAACCAAAGACAGATGCTCAACCACTGACCCACCCAGGTGCCCCCTGCACTAACCATCTTATTTTTTTTAACTTTCTATTGGTTCATTCCTCTCAGCATACAAACATGCTACTCTTTCTCACGTCTTACGAGAAGTGTGTCATTCTCTTGATCCCACATCCCCATCCCCATCCAGCTACCAGAGCTGTTCTTGTCAGCAACTCCTCAGAACAGTTCCTTGTGTTTGCTGTCTCCGATTGCTCTCCTTTTATTGTCTCCTAACTTGTACTCAGCAAGCTTTTGGCCCCATCATTCTATCAAAGTTGCACCTGTTAAAGTCTCCTATGAATCCACATGGCCAAAGCCAGTGGAACTTTCCCTGTTCCCCTCTTAGCCTGGTCAGCTTGTGACACAGCTGATCCTTATTTCCTTCTGCTGAACAGTTTGTCGCCTGGCTCTCAGCTCATCACACTCTCTGTTTTCCTCCTGCTTCCCTGACTGCCCCTTCTCAGTCCCCTTTACTCCTCTCCTGACCTGGCATTGTGGGAGCATCCATAGGGTCACTCCCTTTATGAATTAAGACCACATCATCCAGACTGGGAAACCATTGTACTCACCTCTTCCTCATCAACACCCCCTCATTTGGTGATCTCATCCAGTCTCATGGCCTATGTGCTGTCTGTAAGCCATCGGCTCCCAAATTTATATAGACAGCCTCGACATCTAACCCAAAACCTCTCAAATATCCAGCTGCCTCCTCAACCTTTCCATTTGGATTATTGGAACAACCTCCTAAGTGCCTCCCTATTTCCACCTTTGCCTTCCTGTGGTCTCTTTTCAGCCCAGCAATATGATCCTCTACAAATATAAGTCAGGTAATGTCACTCCTTTGCTTGAAACTCTCCAGTGGCTTCTTTCTAGGGTTACCGGAATTAGCAAATAAAAATATGGGGTGTCCAGTTAAGTGTTCATTTCAGCTAAACAATGAGTGCATAACTTTTGGGTCATGTTTACACTAAAAAAATCATTTGCTTTTTATCTGAAATTCAGATGTAACTGGGCATCCTGTATTTTATCTGGCAACTCTACCTCCAGCTCAGCTAGAAAAAACTCTCAATCCTTACAATGACCTACAAGGTCCCGTATTATCTGGCCCCTTCCTATCTCTGACCTCTCATCTAGCTACAGTGTCCCTTCCTTGCAGATCCTTGAATAGACCAGACATAATTCCTGCCTCAGATTATTTGCCCTGCCGCTCCATACACCTAGATGACCTTCCTTAGATAGCGACGTGACTTACACCCTCTCCTCCTTTAAGTTTTGCTTCAATGTCACCTTCTCACTGGAACCATCTCTGTTTCTTTGACCCGACCTCGGCTTTCCTTTTTTCCCATAAGACATCTCACCATCCCGTGTTCTGTTTGTTTCATTTGTTGTATTTACGGTCTGTTTCTCTCCAGTAGAATGTATGCTTCCTAAAGGCAGATATATTTATTTATTTTGTTTCTTGCTATATCCTCAGCATCTGGCATAGTGTCTGACTCATAATAGGTGCTCAATATGTCAAATAATGAGTGGATTTATATATCATTATCCATGACCCTTGGATAATTAAGAACCTACTAGTAATGGATGTACCTGTTTCTCTATAGGATAATAGTTATAGTCATGTGTTTTATCCCCTTGGTATCCAATATAAACCAGCTGAAGCAATGAGGATTTTTAGAAAGCAAGATAGGGGTGAAGAGAATAAAGATGCCTCCAGAGCATCAGGCATTTAGGGCAAGGGGTGACAAAGTAGAGGGGCAGGGTAAAAAGCAAGACTAAGAAAAAAAATATGGAAAGATACCCTTAAATTGTCCTTGAACTTTGCATCTCCCAAGTATCCTAACCCTCCCAACCCAGGCATTAGATTCCTCATACAGAAAATGGTTGCTATTTTAATAATCCGTTTAGTTGATTCTAGTTGATAGAATTTTACCTTCTTTAAATATAGGAATGTTACACGTTTTAGAATCACAGCTCAATCTCACTTGTACTGACAAAGCTTCCAATAATCTCTTTACTTAATGCTGGCTGTTCCCTCTCAAGACTTAAGCAGCCAGTAGGTGCCCTGCATATCAGAGTGACATCTGAAGAATCTATTTTTAGACATTTATTAACCTTAAATTAGGGAACAACGAACAAGACGTTGGACAAGTGGTTGTTCAGTCTCTGTGCACAGTGTAAATGCAAGAATGTAAATCATCTGGTTGCTTTATAGTTTAGCTCAGTGGTAATTATATCACTAAGCCGTTAGGGCACATTTCTGCATTGTTCCAAAGTACACTAAAACTAGTGACAACGTAATGGCCGTTGTCTATACACATCCATACATGATAATCACTTATTTAATCTTCCTTTTATAAACATTTAAGTTTTTATTTAATTTTTTCTCTTGTCTATTAATGCGACAAAGAATATCTCTAGAATATACCTCTGATTATTTTCTTAGGGTAAAATTCTAAATAGGAAATTATAAGATCTTAGAAAAAGGACAAATTTCTAAGGCTTGTGAAAAAATATTGTCAGATTGTCTTTCAGGAATGCTGTGACATTTTACTCTCCCACACAGTTTAGGAGGACGATATTCCTGCCTTGTCTGTACCCGCAGTGGATATTAACTCTCCTCTGTCTTCAAATTCCTTTTCTTATTTTCTTCATTAAGCCTCTTCTTTACTGATTGCAAATGTATACAAATTTCTCCCCTCATTATAATAATCCTTTTTGTAATCTTCCTTCCCGTAAACCCATTAATCTATCTCCTTTTTTTTTTTCTCACTGTCAAGCTTAATGAAGTATGTTCTATTCACTTTTTCTGTTTCTGCTCCTTTTTCTTAATGGCTCTCTTTCTTCCTTAACTACTTGGATGAAACTTCTCTTTACCTGAGGGTATAGAAGACCACCTATTTAATAGCTACAGTGGCTTATTTGTATCCCTGTTCCTCCTTGACCTTTCCATCACTTTGATGTTGCTCTCTGTCTCCAGTTCTCAAAACTGTCCTCTCCTCTGGCTGCAGAGTCGCTGATGCCTCAGGGCCTGCAGGGTCTCTCCTAGCCTGGTCTTGGCTCTTGTGCCTTAGCCTGGCATCTGAATTTTGGGAATCCCAACTTCCTCCCTTCTATTATCTTCTCATTTAATTGTTCTCTTATTTGGTAGTTCAAACTAACAGGATATGTGTTGATGACTGAAAATCTCTATCCCTAGCCAGTCCTCAGTATTCAATTCCATGGAAGTATTTGCAGTTGTCCTTTGGACATGCCCATGCCAGTGCTCCACAGCTCTTCTACTTAAAGTGACCCAACCCAAACGATTTCCTTCTCTCATCCTTACCTGTTTTGTCCATGTGGGATAATACTGTCACTCGGCTCATATTCAATATCTTACCGGATTCTTCTTTTCCTTCCTCCCTAGTCCATCAGCTGCCAGTTTCTGTTGGTTCTACCACAGTCACAGACTTTGACACCATTCCCTTCATTTGTTTTCCTCAGTGGTGCTCATTGGATTATAAAGCATATTTTTTTAAATGTTTTGTTCGTATTTTTTTCTGCCAGATTTTAAAAGCTACTAGGGATCCAAGTTATCCAGGAGATGTGAGACTTATCCTCTGCTCAGAAATACGTGGTGGGCCAGGCGGGAGAGAGATGAGCAATGATTTCAGTTCAGTGTACTGAGAGGTGTTGAAGAGGTTGAGGAAAAAGGCAACCAGCTTAGCAGTAGTGGTATGGAGAGAGAAAGGCGTGCTCCTGAAAGCCTCCTGGAGGGACTGAATCTTTACCCATCAGTCACGAGTGGCGTAGCTAAATGAAGGGAGAAAGGTAATTCCTAACAAAGGGAAAAAGCGAAGGCAAAGGTTCCACTTCCCAGGTCTTGTTTATGGCTTCCACAGAGTCTTCACACCTTTTACCTGCATTCTAGATCACCTTCTCACGTAGAAGAGAAGTAGACAGCCACAAATATAAACCTGATTGTATCCCACCTTTCTTAAAATCGCTTTGGATTCTCCTGGTGCTTGAGGCTTATTTTTTTTAAATATTTATTTATTTATTATTTATGATAGACAGAGAGAGAGAGAGAGAGAGAGAGAGGCAGAGACACAGGAGGAGGGAGAAGCAGGCTCCATGCCAGGAGCCTGACGCGAGACTCGATCCCGGGACTCCAGGATTGCGCCCTGGGCCAAAGGCAGGCGCTAAACCACTGAGCCACCCAGGGATCCCCAGTGCTTGAGGTTTCTCCTAATCAATCCTAGGCCCTCCTAGCTCCCGCGGCCTCCCCTCCCAGCATCTGCCCTTCCTCCAGAGGCCGGGTGTCAGCCCCAGTCCTCCTCTGCCTGCTAACCCAGCACCCAGCTCTTTCTCCCAGCTCTGGCCCTTTGTTCAGAAGTGCTTCCTCCTGACCTGTGTGAGTACTTTCTTACTCTCTGAGCTCTAGATTAACTTTAACCTCTTCTTTGTAGCTTCCCCTTAAGTTCTCCAGGTAGAATGAGATGCTCTCATGGCAGTTAGTCATTAACCCCTGTGGTAGTCCTTACCCAAGGGGCACCAGTTTATACAGGGAGGGCTAATAGGAACAGCAGAATGGCGATTTCTTTTCATGACCTCGGTGGCAGCACATGATAGTCATATGACAGTTTGTGAGATGATTTCACTTTTATCTGCCCCCTTTGAAAGTCATATCTTGCTTATGTCAACAGAAGGAAAAGATGTCTCAGGTATGTTTGAGGATAATGACAACAACTCTTCACAAGAATATTCCGTGCTCTTTTTGGCCTTGGGTGATTTCTTTTGATGTGCTCAGAATTCTGACCACGTGACACAGTCTCATTTTAGAGTGGTGACCAATGTGAAAGGACATAAGGGAAGAACATAAAACTGTTTACAGTTTCCTTTTTTGGAGGTGTTCAGATCTGAGGATGAGCATTGAAGATTTTATGGCATAATAGGAATATCACAGAGCAATTAAAAATGTAAAAGGAATTACCTAGCACTTGCTAAGATAGTTGCCATCTATATCTTCTTACATCTTTGAAGTGAGCACTTTTGGCTAAATAGTTACTTTAAAGAAGTTTGTTTGTTTGTTTTGAGTGCTTTCAGAGTTTTTTTTAAAAAAAGATTTTATATATTTATTCATGAGAGACACAGAGAGGCGGACCCCAGGATCATAACCTGAACAAAAGGCAGATGCTCAACCACTGAGCACCCAGGTGCCCCAAAGGAGTTTGTTTTAATTCAATCCCACACACTGTAGTTAAGGTAACAGTTACACAGTGGGCCTGATTAGTGAAATCCTACAATTTTGGTGAGGTTTTATTTGTTTAATTTCATATAAAGGCTTTATAGGCAAGGAATAAGGATTCAGAAAGCTGAAATTAGAGATGTGAGCTAAGGACACTATTATATTTATTTATTTATTCAAGTTCCTCAGCGTAGAGCTGTTCATGGCTGTAAACATACCTAGACTTGCATTTACTGAACTTGCTGTTGTGAAATGTCTGTTTCTACCCTGAGAAGAGCTACTGAATATAAATCTGCTCTAACAGAGAAAGAAGTTTGAACAAGGATTTCCCCTCTGGGGCAGGACAAGCTCTGATTTGCCGTGTCAGTGTTATAAGAATGTTGGGTGGGGATGTCAGTGAACACTGACTAAATAAATAGGTAATGTCACTCCGTACAGCACAAACCAACATAAATCATGACCTAAATTTTTTTAAATCATTGTTTATCTCAACTAAGGTTGATATAATGTGATTAACGAAATATATAATAAAAATGTGCGTATAATGCTCACTTTTTATAAAAATTTTAAATTATACTATTTTACTCAGTCCTTAAAGCAGTTTTCTAAGGGAGCTGATAGTGTCTCTGCTTTGAACATTTGTCCCTGCAGACACACACATAACTAAGAGGTTCACCGTGTGATTTCCAGAAACACCCAGTTTTCCTTGGCTGGTGGACATGGTGGTCCTACTCTGAAGAGAACATAATGTGCATCATCTGCAGTATGTGGGACAATTACTGAGGGCCTTCTGACCAGATAGAATGTGCTCGATGGCAGGGTGAATGGCAACTTTCAGAAGGCATAATGGGTTAAGGGAGGTTTGTAGAATCCATTACAAACTTCTTCCATTGGGTTTTACTGTTGAATAACCAATAGAATGTTAAAAATAAAGCCATAATTAAAAAATGTAAAGTTTAAAGGCAGATATATATTTCTAGAAAAATTAAAATAATAAACATATAATGTGTACCTTTTGTGGTAGAATGTGCAAAGCTCTATTATTTAATTTAGTTGACAAGGCAAAGGCAAAAACTAGGAGGCCAGTTAAATTATTCCAGATGGTAGCTTGGATGATAAAATGGTAGCAGGGGAGGTGGCGAAAAGTGGTCAGATTCCACATGTAGTCTGCAGGTAGAACCAGGATAATTTGATGTGGGAGGTGAGGTGTCAGCAAAGGAGAGGTGCAGAGAATGACTCCAGATGATGGAGTTGCCATTTGCTGTGATAGCAAAATGGTGCAGGTTAGAAATAGGGATTTGATGGTAATCGGCATGTGAATCACACATAATGCTTTGAAACTATGTGAGATCATTGAAGGAAAGCAGGTACACAAAACAGAAGCGGTCCAAGCAATGAGCCTTGGAACATTCCAGCATGTGGAGGCTAGATGATCGAGAGGAAGCATCAAACAAAGTTAAGGAGAAGCATCTGTTGAGGTAGCAAGAAAACTTCCCAAACTGCTTGTAAATTAGGATGAAGACTGAGAAAATGGACCATTGGATTCAAGTGCTGAGTGTGTGGAGGTGGGCAGGGGTCACTGGTGAACTTTCTTTCTTTTTTTTTTTTTTAATTTATTTCTGATAGTCACACAGAGAGAGAGAGAGAGGCAGAGACACAGGCAGAGGGAGAAGCAGGCTCCATGCACCGGGAGCCCGACGTGGGAATCGATCCAGGGTCTCCCAGATCGGTCCCTGGGCCAAAGGCAGGCGCCAAACCGCTGCGCCACCCAGGGATCCCTAAATTTTTTTTTTTTTTTGAACTTTCTTTTACATACCTGTGAACTACTTCCATTAGATTATCTTATTCCCCCATACATAGCCATCTCCTGAGGGATTTTTTTTTTATCACCATCTCCAATTTCATCTACATGCTCCACTCTTACGCTGTCAAGAGATTTTATTTTATTGTTTTATTTTTTTAAGATTGTATTTATTTGAGAGAGAGAGAGAGAGAGAGAGCACATGCAGGGGGTAGAAGGAGAGGCAGAGAGAAAGGCAGACTCCTCCCTCGGAACCTATCTCAGGGCTCGATCCCAGGACCCTGGGATCATGAGCTAAGTGGAAAGCAGAAGTTTAACCAACTGAGCCACCCAGGTGCCCCAGTCAAGAGATTCTAAAATACGTAACCCTGTGCCATTGTTTCTTACCCAAGAAGGGTCTTCCGTCCATACAAAATTCAAATGAGGTTGAGGGTCCTATCTGACTGTTAAATTTATTGAACACATAATTGAAAATATCTACCAATAGAAGGCATCATTTCTCAGCTAGACCTTCACAAAGCACTCCAAAAATTTCTCCTATTGGCTATCGAATGATACATTCAAATTGAACTATAAGAAAGATTTTCTGTAAGAAAGAGTCTTAGGGATTTGAGGTTGAGGTAGACATTAATTCCAGTGCTCAGTGAAAGTGTGTTTTTCTTCTCACAGTTCTTAGTTTACATTCTCTTTCATTTGAAGTTCCTTATTATTGATCATTTCTCAAGCACTGTAGGAAAGCAAATTTACAAGCATTCAATGTAATAAGATTAGGAAAAAAGTCATGTGATACTTTGTTGTCAAACACTTGCAGCTGCTGGATGTTGTTTTCAGCTTTTTATGGACCGTCACATTTTTTGATTCAGAGGAATATTTTTTAAACTCCTAGTAGGGAAAAAAAAAAAAAGCCCTTAATTTTGGCTTCCCACAGATGCCATTGTGGAAAATGTGCTTGGGAGGATGTTATTTAGTTGTCCCCTGGGATCTTAGTTTTCAGTATAGATTATTACTTCTAATCCACAATTTTACCTAGGAAATGGAAAACTGTGTGTTGACTCTGATTCACCAGCCCGCAATCAGCCTGCCCCCTGCTAAAGGGTTGGCTCCTGTGAGGCCTTCCCATCGGAGGCGTTGGCATCGGGGTGAAATTCTTTAATTGGGGCGTCTGCAGGCCACAAACGCTCTGGGTGAGGAGGGGTTGAGGGTAACAGTGTCATAAGCTGTCAATTTAGTCAGAGGGTGGTAATTCTCAGGTTTTGTGCTGATAGGAAAATCGGGCCAGTGGCAATCATTTCATCCACTAACTTGGTAAGAAGCCGTGCTTATGAACATAAACATTATTTTTCTTAAGGCAGCATTTTCAGCAAAGCTAGTCGTCTCTTTTTCCATGTTCGGGCCCTGCTGCTGCTCAGGATTTGCCCACAACCATCAGGCTCTTGGCATTTGAAGGTCAGTTTCAGGTTTGAGCCTTGAACTCCCTGCTTTTAAGTTCTGGATGATAAACATTTCTCACTTTTCACACTGGCCTGTCACTCCGATTGGTTTTATAGATATGTCAAGTTTTATTCAATTGCCGTGCTCTTTCAGTTAAGAACCTCTCAATATTAAAGACTGGATGTGAATACAATCGGCCACCTTCCCTAGGATTTCTCACTTAAATACATAATCTGCATTACCCACAGAGTATTAAAACATCTGTTCTCGAGTAGGAATGCAAGCATGTGCTTTTCTTTGCTGGCTTAAAAATAATTTAAAAACATAACCAAGATAGCTTTTGGGATGAATTCAGATAACAGCAAGGGGAAGGGCAAAGAAGCATGTTTAAATGAATTGTTCCAGGGCATTCTTGTGTCTTTAGAGAACCTCCCGTCAGTTGTTCCTGGCAGGCATTTTTGTCTGCATGCCCTGTCTGCTTCCTAAGCTCTTTAAAAGTCAGACCTATATACATTATATCAGCTCGACATTCTGGAAATGTTACATCACTTCTTCAGGGTGACCTGAACCTTTTTTTTTTTTTTTTTCCTTCTCTTATAACACCTGGATTATTATTTTATTTGTTTAGTGACTGCAACAGTAATAAACCTAAGCAGCTTTCCTAACCCTTCTGTTGGGTATGAATGAAGTGCAAGGCTCCTTATCAGTTTGAAATATACTGTATGCAGTTGACGAAGAAAGCTGCAACATAAATCTTTGTAGGCCCTAGAAGTTTTGCAGTGGTTGCTATGCTACTCAGAGTAAACATTTGTATGTGTGTATTTGTCCAGGGAAGATTCATTGTAAATGTTATATTTTTAAAATTGCACTCGCCACAAAAATCCTAATAAAAAGACAAGCTATGGTTTTTTAGAGATATGTAACTATTTATTGTGAAATTATAAGCAATTCAGATGGTACTGTTCCAAACAGGAAGTCGGCTTTTCTTTTTCTGTAAAAGGAAAAGATGATAATGAATGCATAAAATATTTAAAGTAGCCATGATAAAATACCAAAAACGCTAAAATGTTGATTTTTCAAAAGTTAACACTGGAGAAGTCAATAAGAGAACTTACTCTTGCAGCCAGACTTGCTGTGTTGAGCTAGTAACACTGATTCTCAGATGGCCATTGCTTCCGCCGAACACAGAGGCTACCAGTTATCTTTCAAAAATAAAAGTAGAAATATATTTGTTTTTCAGTTATTCTTTCATATTAAATCCACTTTTGGTGGTTTATGCTCACTAGATTTTGACACTGTTGGGTTCCTTCTGTGATCACAGTAGCAGATTCTCAGTTTGGCTTTGTTTCGGCAAGTGAAAAATCACTCTTATGATAGGGAGGAGAAAATCTCTCCTATAAGAGGGAATATTTGGCTTAGAAAGGTTAAACTTCACCAGGGCAAGTATTTTGGTCTGTTTCGTTTGCAGAGCCCGCCTCGTAGGCTTTTGAATAAATGTTGTGTGATTTAATGAATATAGTATAAAATTAATCTTTGCTGCTATAATAGGGAGTGAGAAGTCAACGACACCATGTGCTAGTTTGCTAGGGCTGCTCTTAAACACCATGGATTACGTAACAGGAACTTCTTTTCTCACAGTTCTTGATCAAGGTATCAACAGTAGTTTCCTCTGAGGCCTATCTCTTTGGCCTGTCCATGGCCTTTTTCTCCCTGTGGTCTTTACCCAGTCTTTTTTCTGTGTGTGTCTGTAAGCAGATATCCTCTTCTTCGAAAGACCAGTCATATTGGATTAGGGCCCTCCCAAATGATCTCGTTTTAACTGAATTACCTCTTTAAGGGCCCCACCTCTGAATACAGTCTCATTCGGAGGTACTGAAGACCTACGATACCAATATATGAATTTTAGGGGGACACAGTTCAGCTCACAACACAGCTTGTATCTATATGTATTTAAACATGCTGGTATCAATTCTCTAAACATGAACCTGTTTCCTTCCGATTTTTAGAGCCACGTAGCTTCCATTCAGAAGCTAGATAGATATGTACGCGTTTCTAGGGACATTTGGATTCTTTTTTATTTTTTGTTTTTTAGTTTTTAAAGCACTTTTTATTTTAACTGAACATGTACATATATAAATCTATAGAACATGTGTTATATATATCATACTAGCAATCTGATAGCAAATTTAAGAGTGAATCAAAAATACATATATTCATGGGACACCTGGGTGACTCAGTGGTTGAGCATCTGTCTTCAGCTCAGGTCATGAGCCTGGGGACCTGGGATCAAGTCCCTCAACTGGGCTACCTGCAGGGAGCTTGCCTCTCCCTCTTACCATGTCTCTGCCTCTCTCTGCCTCTCATGGATAAATAAATAAAAATATGTATATATATATATTCATGATCATAACAGTGTAAACTATATTCTGTAAATAATTGGATATACTTAATAGTTGCTTGGTTTGTGTTTTTAAAAATGTTGTCCAAAGCATGTAAAAGTAATAATTAGTATTAAAAAAAAAATGAAGAGAAAAGGGGCCGGATCAGCCTGAACAAGCTAAAAACGAACTCCTGTATGTATGTGTCAGAAAACTTCAGTGTACTAAGATTAAAAGAAATCCTAATACCCTCCAGTTCGTTTCTAATGGCTGAGTAATATACCATTGTATACATAAACCACATCTTTATCCATTCATCTTTCGATGAGTGAAATAAGTCAGTCGGAGAAGGACAAATATTATATGGTCTCATTCATTTGGGAAATATAAAAAATAGTGAAAGGGAATAAAGAGGAAAGGAGAAAAAATAAGTGGGAAATATCAGAAAGGGAGACAGAACATGAAAGACTCCTAACTCTGGGAAACAAACTAGGGGTGGTGGAAGGGGAGGTGGACGGGGGGTGGGGGTGACTGGGTGACGGGCACTGAGGGGGGCACTTGATGGGATGAGCACTGGATGTTATTCTATAAGTAGACAAATTGAACACCAATACAAATAAATTTATTAAAAATAATAATAATAAAAATAAAAGAAATCCTAATGCAAATTCCCCTTTTTAAAGTTGACCTAAAAACCAGATGAATTAAATGACTTGTCTAAAGACCATAAAAATCCATTGTAAGAGTTAGAAACAACCTTCAATTTTCACTACTGTCAATCTCGTTAAACCTCATACACAATTCTCTATTATATAAGTTGTATGCAAAAGGACATTTGGTTTCTTTAAAGGCAGGATAACTTGTATGTATTCTCAGAACAGGAAAAAAATGTCAAATTATGTTAGTTGTAGCATAGGGCACTGTCTCCCAAAATTTACTGATAATCTAATGTAACAAAGAAAACTGAAGAAAAAAAAAAAAGAGTTCCACCCCCATCCCATACTTACTAAGGAGTATGGTTTTTTTTTTTTTTTGGAAGCTTCCCAAAATTTCACTAAAGCTGTATTGGACTCATCCTTTTTTTTTTTTTTTTCTTTCTTTCTTCTCCTTCTGTTTTTTAAATCAAGATATAGTTGACATGTAACATTGTGAGAATTTAAGTTCTACACTGTGTAAATTTGAAACATTTATATACTGCAGTGTGATTCCCACCATAGTCTTAGCTAACTATCACATCACATAATGATTTTGTTTTTATAGTGAGAAGATTTAAGGTCTCCTAACATCTTTGAAGTATATACCACGGTATTGTTGACTATAATCACAATGTTGTATGTTCTCCAGCACTTATTAATTTTTAACTGCAAGTTTGTACCCTTTCACCAACACCTCCCCAATTCACTGCCCCCCCCCACCTGCCCCTGGTATCCACTCTTCTATTCTATTTCTACAAGTTCAGCTTTTTTTAGATTCTGTAAGTAAAATCATACAGTAGTTGTCTTTGTCTGAATGACTTCATATAGAGTAACTCCCTCAGGTTCCATCTATGTTGTCACAAATGTCAAGATTTCCTTCTTTCTCATGGCTGAATAATATCCCATTGTAGACATACACCACATTTTCGTTATCCATCCGTCCATCGATGGATACTTAGGTTGTTTCCATATCTTGGCTATTGTGAATCATGCTGCAGTAAGCATGGAATAAACATATTTTTGGTGTTCTGTTTTCATTCCTTTGGAGATATATATATATATATATATATATATACATATATATATATATATATATATCCAGAAATAGGATTGCTGGATCATATGGTAGTTCTCTTTTTAATTTTGTTACAGAGCATCCATACTGTTTTCCATAATAGCTGAATAAATTTACATTCCCAACAACAGTGCCTAAGGACTTTTTGGAAACAATACCCAGAAGCACAAGTAACAAAAGCAAAAATCAGCAAGTGAGACTATTTAAACTAAAAAGCTTCTGCACATCAGAGAAACAACCAAATGAAAACGCAACCTGTGGAATGGGACAGAGCATTTGCAAACTATATATTGGATCAGGGGTTGACATCCAAAATATAGCAAGAATTCATACATTTCGATAACAAAACAATCTTATTTTAAAAATAGGCAGAGGATCTGAATAGACATGTTTTTTTTTTTCAAAGCAAACATTCAAATGGCTAACAATACATGAAAAGATGCTTAACATGACTAATCATCAGGGAAATGCAACTCAAAACCACAGTGAGATAACACCTGACACCTGTTAGAACTGTTAGAAGGGCTGTCATCAAGAAGACAAGAGATGGGTGTCGGCAAGGATGTGGAGAAAATGAACCGTCTTGTACCTGACAATTATATAGAATTCTTAAATTTAAAATCTGGAGAGACACTTAGAGGTGACAGAATTTACCAGCCATTGCTTTCCAGAGAAGGAAACTGAGGTTCACAGGTTTACAGTCTCTGCCCACATGCCCTTCTCTAAATGTGAGCAGCTCCAGGATTGGAGTCTAGACTCATCAACTCTTGATTAGGGCTCTTCTCTCAGGTCGTGCTGTCATTCAGAATGACTTCCACCAAGAAATTCAAAAGACCTCATTTTGTTTAGAACTCTTCTTAGTGCCTGGCACTGACATTTTAGAAATGCATCGTTTGACAGGACATTTCACTGCATAGAGATTTCAGATCTTCTGCTTTTTCACCATGTGTCCTTTCAAGTAAGGTACCTGAACATCTAGGCTGGGACTAGTCACCAGGTGACAACTTCTGCACGGAAGGGCAGAAAAGCTTTTTTCAGGTTTACTAAGGGCTTTGATTTAGTTTATGTTACAGAACACCAAAAACATTGCTTTCCATTACTGATTACTGACCATTTTCATCCACTAAACAGTCTTAGGGCAACCAGTAACTTAGTGATAAGTATCTCTTTTCATGGTGTGGGAAGAGTAGAGTACGAGAGTGGAGAATGAGCAGATCCAATTTAATTCAATGCACTCAGCCCTACAGAAGTATTTTTAGATACAAAAGATATTGTTAGAATTCTTTAGACACCAGATCTTGGAGAAAAGTCTATGAGGCGAAAAAGAGTAGTTTTGGGTTAGAGGAAAAATTAAAACCTAAGAAAACAGAAGACATTATTCCCCAAACTTCTGTTTTCCACCACTCTCCCTTTTCTCTGAGAATCCCTTTAGACAACTTAAAAGCAGAATTACAAAAGTGAACAACTTGGTTGTTCCTCCAGTGGGTGTGGTTAAGAGTCATGAGAAAGCCCTTAAATGAAAGCACTGCTTCCTCTGTTCTTTCCAAAGATTGATTATTTGAATCCAGGGGAAGCAAGTTGATTAGCCCCTCCTGTTTTGGGGTGGGAACTGCTCTGTGTGTGTGTGTATTGTTATTGTTGTTTTAATGGTTATTTTATTTTAACGTAAATATTTAGACACTCGGAAGTTTGTGACATCAACCAATATATGCACGCAGAAATGTATGCTAAGTTGTGTTTTCCTAATCTTTGTCATTTCATGAGATTGATATTCTGATATCTCATTGAATCCAAGGTGTGCACGTTTTGTTTCTTCTCTGTCACAGGCTTAGTTTGTTTTGCTTTCTTTTCTATAAATACTTCAAACTTTATCTCAGCAGTGTTGATTTCAGTTGGAACTTTTCATTACTTCAAAAGTAATGCTTTATGCAGAGTCTCAAATAAACGTGGAAACAAAATAAGCCAACCCATTCTTGGATTGTGGGCTAATTGAAAATAGCTTAAATCACAATTTGATATCATACCTAAAATATCCATCTGCACTCTGACATTTTAGTGAGGAATATATTTTTGTTTTAGCTTTCTACATTTACTCTCTGTGTGCAGATCATGACACCTTTGATTTGTTTTATATCGTCATAATCATGAGTAATAGCTCAGTTATTCTTTGAGTCTTACTGACCCTTAATTTTCACTTTATATAAACATACATTTTGGCTTATATTTTAAAAATTTGCAAAACATTTGTATTAACCTTTTCACATTATAAATTTAACCAGCATTACCAAATTGGTTCAATTAACAATGAAAGCTTTTATTAGATAATTGTTTATTTATATCCATAATATAGTTATCAATTATAATAGTATTATCAAAGCAATTTTGCATTTCTTGGACAACTAAAAAAAAGTACTGGAAGTAAATAGAAATGTATTACATTTGGTTTCTACTCTCCAAAGTTGGATGGAATAATTGAAAACATCTTAGTGCTAATATTTTAGCCAGACTCTTGATATTATTGAAATTAGATCTTTAAGAATGAAATCAGTGTTGACCCAAGACAGCCACATTCATTTCTGCTGATTATGCTCTATAAAAATGCCCCCCTTCCTGGCAGAGAAGGCTCTGTACCCATAAAGCTATGAGCTCAAGCAGGGGATATGCCTGTCCCAGAGACTAGTGGTCTTCTGCTTTTTTTTTTTTTTTATCCATTTTCTAATTTATTAGAGCAGCTTCTGCTTTTCAAGCCATGTGCCCACAGAATAGCCTAGAAAGGTGATCTTTTTCAAATTGACCCAATTGAGATATATGGCCAACAATGACTCTGTTATTAATGAAATTTTCATGGATGAATCGTGTTTCAAGAAAGACCATTATAAATGGTAAAGATTTACTGTGTGGATCACAGGAGGGGAGGGTATTGCATACAGGGGAAGGGGAGCGGTATTTGGCATGGCTCTGTGATGAATATGACATGTGCAGTAGTTAGTGAAGAGACTGGATTGATTGGAACAAAATGTGCATGTCTTTGATGAGTAGAGGATTAGATGGGAAAGGTGAGCAGAGGTCAGATGGTGAGGATCCTGAGCGCAGGGTAAGGAATTTGAATTTTATCCTCTAGATGAGAAATCACTCTAGGCATTTGTCCAAATTCATCACATGATCAGTGATAACTTATTTTAGGTAGATTAACCCAGGGTTATGCAGCACAGAATAAAGGAAATAAGGAAAGATTGAAGACAAGGAGACCAAGTCAGCTGCTGCTATAAATAGTACATGGTTTCCAATATCTGGCCCAGGATCCAAGTAATCAGGATGAAAAGGAAGAGCTAATGTGACAGTTTTTTAAATTATCATAACAAATGTTAAAACTTTTACTGGATCTCTAAAAGGAATATATATTTATTCTTAAAATGTTAAAAATATGGACATATATTGTATATATGTATGCATATTGAATCGAGGTCTATTTATATATATAGCTTGGGGATTCTTTCTGTCATTTACCACATTGTAGGTGTTTCTTTTATTAATAAAAATTCTTAGAGGGCCTAATTTTTAATGACTGTACACCGTTTCAGTCTGAGAACAGTACAAGTAACTATTCCAGTATTATAAATTTAGATTTGTTATCTACTTTCTGTTATTGTAAATAGTACTGTAATGAACATCAATTGACATGTTTTATTCCATGCCCTTCCTCTCCCCTCCTCAGCAAAAATAATAATAAATAAAAATAAAAATAATAAAATAATTTGAGCATGTGTTCATGTATTTATTTCGCCTATTTTGATTTTAGTTCCAATCTACCCCTCCTTCCCTTTAGTATGCTTTAAAAATTGGTGGTTTCGGGGACACGTTTGTTATTGAATTTCTACTGAAATGACTGCCTCATTTGTTGATTACCATTTAAAATGATGTATTTTAATCCATTCCTCTATACCTGGGCTTTTAGATTATTTTGAATTTCTCTCGATTTCAGACAACACTGTGATGAGTATCATAGCACATAATTCCATGTGCACAAATAAAAGAATATAAACCTCAAAAGTGGATATCAGGGACATGGGTCATATAAGTCTTTTGTTCTAATATCCTGTATACATCCATTAAATCAACTGAAGTGGTTGTACCAGTTTACACATACTTCTGCAGGCGGAACAGAGAAATTCCAACTTACCCACATCCTTGGCAATCCTTTCTTTTAAATCCTTTCCAATCTCATGTACATGAAATAGTATCTCCTTTTTTGTATGTAAAATAATACTCACTTTGTTTTGCATTTCTCTGATAACTAATGAATTTTAACATGCTTTTATATGTCTGTTGGTCATTCAGGCCTCTTCTCTGGAATTCACCCATTCTCTATTGAGTTGTTGGGGTTTTTTTGTATATTCTGGACACTAATCCTGTGACAGTTATGACATTTATCAGGCTGTTCGTACAGTGTCTGTCTTTTAATCCTGTCTATTAAAAACAGTACGGGCAGATGTATTAGTTATTTTTTATGGTTTGGGTGTTCTCTATCTTGGCTAACAAGTTCTCCAATGTGAAAGGTTTTTGCCTGTGTTTTGTTCTTATTCTTCATGAGGTAATTGTCTGATACTCATTTGCATGACTGCCTGGTGATTTTCCAGATTGAGGAAAAGTGAAACACAAAAGAAAAATTTGGTCAAGTGTATTATAGTTTCCATTGTAAGTCCCTAACAGAACCGTAAAGACATTTTCCTTTTTATTTAAGCAACAGATATCCACATCCACCATGGTTTGCGGTCATGAAGGTTGATGTCTTTCTCATTGACTGCACAGAAAATTTGTTGGAATTCATTGACATGAAGTCTTTGCAAAGCAATTGCTTATAATTTGGGTTGAATAGTTTCCACTTCCCTTACATTTTCAGCCCTAGTTTACCTGACTTCATGCCTAAGTCCAGAAGAAATACATCATTGTCCTTTTTAAAACAGTTAACATAAGATTTATTTTACTTTCAGCAATTCACAGAGACTGTGAGCCCTTCTGTGTTACCCCCGTCAGCTTTGCCACTGGATCTCCTTAATAACGCTGTCACTGCCTTTAGTACTTTGGAAGATCTTATTCGGTATCTTGAACCAGACAGATGGCAGTTGGACTTGGAAGATCTATATAGGCCAACTTGGCAACTTCTTGGCAAGGCTTTTGTTTTTGGAAGAAAATCCAGAGGTAAGTTCTCACTTAAGATTAGAATCTCATTAAATTTTCTTAGCAGTTTTAATGTTCCAGAATCTTCTGTAGCTTCTAAGGAGTAGAGTTTAAAATTCTTCCATGATATATGTAGGTAACCCATCTTTGTAACATTTAAGCATATTTACACACTAAATAATGCATACAAAAAGAAGCAATTATAATTCAGTAGGTTTAGAAGATTAAAAGGGATCATTATGCCAAAAATTCTTATTTCTTTAATTCAAAAATATCATTTTGATGAAGTCCTCTCTTAGATCTCAAGAGAATCATTGCTTATTCAAATCTAATATTTGTGGTATTTTGATTTAGAGATTCAAGAGAGATTAGCTGCTTAGCTGCTAAACCAGATTTGGGCCTAGAAAAGGGAGAGAAATAAAAATCAGTACCTACCATGTCCCTGTGGGCCAGGATTATATAAATGTCCATCTCCTAAGCCTACAAACTTCTATAAATAATATGGAAAATAACAGTGGCTCATCATAAATTAGAACTGGTAGTTTCCAAGACAGGATTCAGAGCAAGAAAAGAATGACTGAAGGGAATCCACAATATGATAATTTTTCTGTCTATAAATTTGCCTCTGAAATGATCACATGACCCTACGAACATATCTCCCTTCACCGTTGATAACTAGATTTAATTCCACATAGTTGAGAAATTAGAAATAATATTAATGGAGTCTTCCCTAAGGTTAGCTAATTTTCCTCATAACATTAGGATTGGAAAGTCTCCATATCAGGCACAAATGTGAAACAGTAATAGAAATAACTGGCTAATTATAATGCACTCAAAAAATCTGTTGCAGGCTCTCAGAAACATTGAAGTCTACCCAGGGTCACTCTAGAGGATGGAATGACAGTCTGGAGAATTTATATGGAAGGAACAATGTTTAGTTAGTTTGAGCAATTCACAAGGGCAGATTGCACCAGACTTGTTCTTCTAAATCTTGTCAGAAAGAAACCCGATTCCTGCCCTTTCCTGCTAAGAGTTGCAGCCCTTCTGGATCAAGAGCTTTAATCTCAGCAGGTCATGTCCAGACTTGCCCAACCATGGTATTTTGCTATGCCAACAGACGTGGTTTCCTTTCAGCAATATTTGAAATCGGTGTTCAAGTGCAAGGGCAGCCGAATCCTGTCCAGATGCTGGAAGCTGTTACATATTTATAAGATTTGATCTTGATGAATAACTTGATGAATAACTTATGAACACTTCCCTTCCCTCCCACTTAGGAACAGGAAAATGAGGATCTGCAAGGCTGGCTGAAACCGTTGTGAATAGAGCCTTTGTTAGATTTGAAGTAGATTATCATGTTGATCTGGAAAAAGCAAAGGGAGTAAACCAGGTTCTAAGCTCAGATCTTGTTTTTGACAGCTTATCTCAGGATTCGAGCCTAAAAATCTCCCTTCTAGCCATGCCTTTACGCCTGTACCTCTCCACCTGGTGTTCAGGGAAGATTTGGCCAGAGGCTAGCGTTGTATTTAAAAGCATCCAGCACTGAACCAGATCTTTCAAATATTCATTTAGCACTTTCCAAATTGAAGCCCTTTGCAGTTTGCCAAAACTATTAACTTTTTAAGCGTACAGTAAGTGTGAGAAAAGCAGTGTATATTTTTGGAACTCTACATAAACTAAAATGCAGGTGTGGGATAACATCTATATAGACAAAACCAACTCCCCTCCCAAGAGTCTTTCTACAAAGGAACAAGGAGTAAAACGTTTAAAAGCTTCTAATTAGACATCGAAAGTGATTTTCCACAGAATAAACATATCACAGTGTTACCACATTCATCTTAGAAAGACCACCCTCAGATTGCATCACAGTAATAGAATTTCCTTGAGTTGAATATCTTGAAAGAATGAGCAACAAAGAAGTAAAGTGTATCCGTGATTTTTTTACAGTCCATACTATCTTTTTAGTAAAACTTGCAATATTGGTGAATCTCAATAAGAAAATCTGCATTAGGATAAATGACTTTAATTGGTGCCATACTCCAAGTCTTCATTCTTGAGAAGGACAAACTAATGCATGCGTGTCTCAGGAAGTAGCTGGAGAAAGGAAATACAGAACCCAAACATTGATTTTTATTCTTCAAATATTTTGCAGAGGGAAACCTCCATAAGACTAAAATTATAAAAAAAATATGTGTTGGATGTGATCCTTCACTCCCTTCTTTTCTCTTTCTTTTTCTTTCTTTCTTTTCTTTTCTTATTTTCTTTCTTTCTTTCTTTCTTTCTTTCTTTCTTTCTTTCTTTCTTTCTTTCTTTCTTTCTTTCTTTCTTCTCTTTCTTTCTTCTTTCTCTTTCTTCTTTCTTCTTTTCATTTTTCTTTCCCAGAAGTTCTGCATAGTGTTTGGAGACTTATTTTAATGAAGCTTAGGTGAGCTGGGAGCCTTAGTTAGGAGTAGGAAGCTTAAATTTCAAATAAGATATGCCAGATTGAAAATCCTTAATTGTATTTGTAGTGTACACTGCATTAATGTTTTTCTGGAGGGTTTTTGGTCTTTTTTTTTTTTTTTTGGTGTTTTTGTTTTGTTTTTGGTTTTGGTTTTTTTTTGGTTTCTGTTGTTTTCTTCCTTTTCTTCCTCTAGCTTAGGGTTTTCGTGCATACCTTGCTACTGCAGAAAAAGAAAATATCTTATTTTCTAAATCAGGCTTACCCAGTACTTAAAAAGGGCTTTTGACTGTTGTGTCAAATATGATAAATGAGTGGAAGCTAAGTTGCAAGTGTGTTTAAATTTTCACATTGTAGCAGGTATCATAACTCAGTTCACTTGGGAAATCTATCTAACCTTTTATTGTGGTTAAGTAAACATTTTAAAGTGAACTTATACAGTCTCATTTTCTAGTTCCATGAAATACTGTGTTTAAAACTGAGGTAGGTGAATATCCTTTGAAAGCTGAGAGCTTCATTCACATTCTAAAGAGGTATAAATCTTGAGCACTGAAAATTTTGGCAACTGGCTTTTGTTTTGTGTGTATGTGCATGTTTTCAACTTTCTAAACCCTTCTGGCCTACATAGTAACTTCTAGAGAAAAGATTCGGATAAACTCATATACAGCTTTAACAATGAAAGAGCAGTATGTACATACACTATTAGCTCATCACAATGAAGTCAGGTGAAGTACGTGACGTCATTTAACTCAATTATCTCATTACTTTTATTAGCGGTAAGTTGGTCTTTTATGGCACTCAAAAGAATGAACTCATTTCCTCTTAAATATTTAAAAGCTTTCCTTTCACAGGATCATTTTTCAGATGAAAGGGAAATCTTTAAATACTCAAAACAGTGATTTTTTTCTATTGAGTTGGAAAAAAATCATTTTTTAGCTAAATGAGATGTTGAAATGAACTTTTGGAATTAGTATCCTCTTGGCATTTCCCTATACTTGACCAAGGATTTAGTCAATCATATAGTTTATGTGTGCTTGTAATTTACAATTGCCTATGCATGATTTATAATGTATTTCTTGAAAATACTTACATTGGCTTCCTTTGATGTTTCAGAAGGTGATCACATGTACAAGTCAATATAAAATCATAAACATGCAACAAGAAAACAAACATTTAATGCTTTATTACCTTGTCATTTTAAAGTCATTTTAAAATTATTGGCACTTAATTTTTAAAACTGGAATACATAGTGATTATTATTACTTGAAACCATCTTTAACCAGGAAATTTGTTTCTTCTTTTCAATTCTTTTTTATAATATTTCCCAGATTGGTGAAAAGATATTTAATATTTAACCAGATTTATTCTATTTAGATAACACTACAAGTTTTAATAAAACCTTTATTTTGAAGAAAAAGATCTGATGAGTTGTATGTTATCCAAAACTCTTCAATTTTATTGGAATTGCTGTTGGAATATTTCTAGGGGGATAAAAGGCAAAGGTACAGAGCAGAAATTAAAATTATATTAGAGATGCTTATACTAATAAGTACTATTCGTGTTCATATAAAATCATCTTAAATATGACATGCTATTTTGATATAATTTAGCTGAGGCAAAGTATCATTTTGTAGCTAAAAACAATGATTCTTTGAGAATTTACTACAAGAATCTGATGAAAGAATATTTTTGTTTGGTCTTCACAAGTAGGTATTCTTTTAAAGAATAAAACACTACATAGTTAACCAACTTACTTAAAGAATAGAGACAGTCGTTATCAATTAGACCTCTTTTCCCTCCTTTAGAAGGAGAACAGAAATCTGAAGGAGTCTAGTTAAACTGAATTTCAAACACTATGAATTACTCAGTGCGCGAGAAGCAGGGATTTTGAGCAACCTCAGCCTTTTTAAATGTATCATTTTTTTTTTTTTTTTTTTTTACTCATGGTTTACTCAGTTGTCCTCAAAAATTCATTTTCTTCACGCCCTTTTTATGAGTCTTATTGCCAGAAAAATTATATAAAGCTCTAGTTGCAAGTTTCTGTATGTTGTTTCTCATTCACTACAAGAGCTTCTAATCCTTTTAAAAATTGCATTTGTTTTTTAATCCAAGCATTCATCGTTTTACATTCTATTCTTCCCTCCAATGCTCCCCTTGTTTATTTTCTTATGAGGTTAAAAGGTGTAGCCCTCTTTTTCTCTATAAAGTTTCCTATTTATAGCTCTCAACTGTTTTGTTGGCTCTGTTCTTAATATTGCACAATGGCATCTCTTTAATGGTCAGTAAGTCATAATGAAGCTTTGTTTACTCTAAAAGAAAAGTCCAACTTGCCAGCTGCGTAGCCCTAAAACCTAGTGAAAATAAGAAGGGATCTTGTTGGGGGTATTGTTGGTGAAATATATTTCTCTATGAAAAGAGCTTGATGAAAAATAAATTCAAGCTCAAAGCATGAACGTGTATTTTTCTTTGCTTTCTTTTATGCCACTATATGAAAAGAGCTTGATGGAAAATAAATTCAAGCTCAAAGCATGAACATGTATTTTTCTTTGCTTTCTTTTATGCCATGTAGTGGTGGACCTGAACCTTCTAAAAGAGGAGGTAAGACTATACAGCTGCACACCTCGTAACTTCTCGGTGTCCATAAGGGAAGAACTAAAGAGAACCGATACCATTTTCTGGCCAGGTTGTCTCCTGGTTAAACGCTGTGGTGGGAACTGTGCCTGCTGTCTGCACAACTGCAATGAGTGTCAATGTGTCCCAAGCAAAGTCACTAAAAAATACCATGAGGTGAGTATATCATTTTCTTTTGGGGTTCCTTTGTGTCTTAACAAATAATAAAACCATAAATCTGATATGAATTTTTGTTTGGAAGGGAGAGGTAGCCTTCATGGGAGAAGAATGAATAAGGTGTACAAAATAGTTCGTTTTCATTTTTTTTTTTTTTTTGAATTGGGACCTTTAACTCAAAAACTCAGGTATTAAAGGCTTGAAAAGCTTGTCTTCCAGTTGTACAACACGGGTAGTCAGTGAAGGTTTTATCTGTCATACAAAAAAGCAAACGTGTTCTGCAGGGGAAAAAAAAAATGGGTGGAACTTTTCAACATTACACTTTTCAAAATATGAAAGGAAAATATTTTAAAGACAGACTGGGAGACAAATTATTGTCTCTGTTGGAGAAAGGAGATCTTTGATATTTATTTTTCCATTTGGGGCAATACGGGAACATAAGTCCCAGGAAGACATATTCATAATTATACCAATCTTCCCAATATTCATGTTGCCCCAAATAGCACGTTAAGCCTCTTATGGTTTCCTTTCATCCCTTTATTCTGTGGAATTAAGGAAAATATAGAAATTAAACATTAGTAATTATTGTTTTTCAGAGCCTTGAGAGCCTTAGAACTTACTCCAAATTTTTGTAAGTGCTAGACTACCCCCAGTGATACCCATCCTTTCTCCAGCAGCATCGCGTAGCATCCATACATCAGCAAGCAAAACATTCTTGATGGGTTAACCTTCATTTTTACAAAACGTTTACATTACACCAAACCAAAAATCTGCCCTCCTGCCTTCATTTCAGTATATCATCACTTCATGACTTTTAATTTTTGCCACTAAACCAGAGAATAAATAATCTGCTTAGTAAGTAAGATGAAATTTCATGTGCATAAGGACATCAATAAAACAATAAAATTTAAATAACTGTTAGGTTATTTAAATATGCCCCGTATCATAAACTGTGCTTTATATGACAGGGCCGAGCCGTCCTCCACCAGTGTTGTATTGCAGCTGATGAGTGGGATAAAACGCTGGATTCCGATGGACAAGGAATCCTGTTTCCATCCTAGATCTACCATTAACTTGTAACCATCAGCAGGCAACTTAACTTCTATAAGATAAATGTAAAATATGGTAACCTCTCAGGTTTTTTCCAGCTATGTGATCCTATGATAATCAGTAGAGTGCCATATTTGGAAAGTCACATAGAAAACTGGCAGTCTATGATTTAAAAAAAAAAAAAAAAAAGCCTGTTTACCACCACTACTCCTGTTCTACCTTCATTTCTACATCCCATGCTTCTAAAAGATCCTTGTGCTGGTAACAGTCTCCCTCCACTAGGTTTTTTTGTTTTTTTTTTTTTTTTAAACAAGTTTATCACTTGCTGAGCCCACATCATGCTTTTGGTCAGGCCAAGTGTATCTCCCTCCGTCCTGTTCTTATAGATTACTCTTCAAATAACAGTGGTTTTAGGTTTGTGAAGAACGTTGCCACAGAGGATGCAGCATCTATTTTAGAGTCTCAGGTGAAACTGGTGTGTGAGGACAGACTGTGGGCAGTGCTTGTAAGCTCACCGGCCCTCTTCCAGAACGACATCACTCCATTATTCTTTAGCCGTTGGGTGGGGTGCTTATGCCTGCATTATCTGTCTGTACACACATATCAGTAAGGATGTTTATCTAATTGTATGACCTCCTAGTACAAGTTTCCCACAACTCTCTCTGATGCACGTGTGTGTGGAAGTATAATTATATGGTTACCTACTCCACATTTCCCACAAATATCTCCAGAACAATCATATCTTAATTTTTTTATTAAAATGCTCAGTGGGAATCGTTAATTTTTCTGCCATAGGTTTTTGTTAACAAATTACCTTCTGAGAAAAAAAAAAAAAAAGACAGTTTGTCTGTTTGGTGTAACTCATCATTTCTGAGGCCTAAATTTTTCTTAGTCCTCTATTTTGGAAGTAAGTTTGGAGTTTAGTACTATTCCTAAATAAGTGAAATTACTTTTAAACATAATTTCACAGAGTTTGAAAACCATTAAGTCATTGAATACCATTACTGTGAATTTAGCGACGTAACTCCCTTAAAGTGAAGCCCATCTCAGGCCTTTCGGTGACTACTGTTCCAGTTTTCAGTTTGGAGATTATTCTACCCCAGGGAGAGGGAAGAAGCAAAGACAGAGTTTCGACGTTCTGATTTTTCTCTCCTTCATCTACCTCTACTATAGGGTAGGCTCCTACCTACAAGGAGGCTACTATGCCAGCCTCCCTAACTATTAAGCTGAATTATATTCCTTGTGTTACTACTATATAAGTTATTCCCTATTTGGTTCCTTTACCATTTTCAGTGGGTTTTGTTCAACCATTGAACCATAAAATAAGTTCAGAAAATTGAAAGGCTCATAATATATAGGATGATATTATTGTTCCATGTTAGGATATTATAGTATAATCTTATTACTAAGGAGAGTCTTATTGCTTTCATATCGATTACCAGATATTATTTATTGGAACCCATTTTTGCTCTTCCAAAATGGTTTTTCTATCTCCCAAATAGGATTTTTCAGAAAGCAAGACAGGAGCTTTACATAAGTATGAACTTAGATGTCACCTCTTCCTTGAAACACTTCCTACGTCCCTGCCAGTCGTAGCATAACGAGTTCATCTTCTGTGCCGCGTGTAGAACTTGAGAGATGTCTCGATTAGAGAATTTTTGCTATTTCATAATTATTACTTATTTTTATTTGTTTTTACCAAATTGAGAACTAGGAAAGAACAAAGATCACATTGCAGTGTAGCACTTAACAAAACACACTCCCAGGCCAGACATCCAGGGTTTGAAGCTGTTTGGCTTTGAGCAAATGACTCAGTCCCCTGCACCTCCCATCTCCTCGTGTGTAAAGTGGACATCTAGCTCCATTGTGAGGATTCAAGGAACTGACAAAACACTTAGAACCAGGTCTGGTACATTCCAAGCCCATAATATGGAAAGAGTCAATAGCTGCTCTCTCACTCACCTCTATCCCCCCTGTGGCTTTGATGATGGCAAATGATCAATAAAGATTTAATGAACTATGCCCAGAAGAGTACGCTCTTTCAGGGAAAAAGATCTGTAGGATCCTCTGACAATAGAATTGTATTTGTTCCTCTCTCTCATTCATAATTAGCCTGACATTCATCTTGTTTATATAATTTTTTTTTTTTTGCAACATGAAGTACAGACTGACTTTTCTTGCATAGATCTGTTTGAGTACAAAGTAGAGACCTCAGCAGCCTTCCTCTAGTACTGAGTCCCACCCCCCAAGGTCCTGCAGCACCCAAAATTTAATGGCACTCTGTTTACACAGTGGAGGTAGTGGTACATGTTCATCCCTTTCTTTCTGTACCTCATCTAATCTCTTCCACGGTCTCTGATTTTAGCTTTTTCCCTTGATTATTCAAAGGTTTGTAATTTTAGTTTAAACCTCTCTTTCAAAACTGTGTGAGATAGCATGCTCCTACCTTCTTTCTTCTACAGTGTCATAAACTTTGTCCTGAAAACTGTCTTCTTTAACATTATCTGGGACTTCTTGGTTATTTTCCAAGTCCTTTTCTTCCAAAGTCAAAACTTTGGAAAAGAAATTAAGAAGGAAAGCACTAATTAAGCCCCGTCCTGTGTATTAGAATTTCTTATCTAAGATTCAGTATAACTAGAACATTATGAGATTCTTCTACTGTTTGTAAATCTCCACAAACACCAGGGGATGAAGACTGGGGGTGTGGTAAGGGGGGTGCTTTTATTTGGTGACTGCATCTTGACGTAAGCACTTGTAGAAGAAAGAACGATTGTAGGATTGTAGCCTGGCATGGCTGCCTGTTAGGACTGTATATGGTAGCTTCTCTAACCCTTACCTTTTATAGTAATTTTTTTTCCCCCTACTAACTGGGAAAATGTATCCAAGCAGAGATAGGAATTAAAGACATTGGCTACACCAGTACTGCAGTTTATCTAGCCACTCAACCTCATTCCAGAAACAGTTCTTAACAGAAGTTTGATAAGGTGTAGCACCAGTATCTTAAGAGTAGTTAGTTTTGATGCCACATTAAGTTGTTCAAAATACTGACACATAAAATAGTATTCAATCGTTTCATGTTAAAATAATAGAGTCTCAGTGATTTGTCTTCTAGAATTCCAAACGTAATAGAAAATCTGCTTTAAAAGTTTCCTATTTCTCTTAGTTATTCCAAGACTTTGCAGCTTATCTCTCTAGAAAGTTACTAAGTGGAATATATGGCTAATTATATATTCTGAGTCTTTATAAAATTATCACCTATCACTCTAGTAATTCATCTTTGGCTAAAGTATGAATACCGGCTATGTCCCTATTCTCTCTAAAGCTTCTGTTCACTCATGTGTAAAATAGGGGTAATAATTGTAAATTACTTCATAGGATTCTTGTGAGTCAAAGTATGTAAAAACTTTATTACAGTGCCTGGCACCCAGTAAGCATTCAAAAAATGTTAGCTGATTAACCTTTGATATGGCCACATACTCCAAGTGAGGTATACATTCTCTGCGTTTCTCTTTTAAATCTTCAAGTGGAACAGTCATAAGATTTGACTTGTGCCTTTTTGGATTAACGAACATTTTCCAGGAAGGATATCTTTTAGAAGTTGCTCTATGAAGTTATCTGTGTCCTACCCAGAGGGCAGAGAAACTAGGCCGCTTCATTCATAATCCGAACAAACACAATTCCCGAAACTTTATTTCTAATAGGAGAAGTACAGATACACATTGAATAGGTGGTTCTTATCAAATTCTTCAGATAATCTTTCATCGAACACATAGCTGTGCCCTCCTGTCACAGTGTCAAAAAGAAACCTCTTTAGTATCCGTGTCTATTTTGCAGTATTTTTGTATTAAAAAGCCAGACTGCAAATTAACTTCCTGTGATAGAGGCATCACTGTTATTATCACCCAACCTCCATATACTGCACGGTAGGATCCAGCTGCACGAAGTTAGCTGTGACGAAGGCTGATGTCTATGAAGTACATCTAATCCATCTCATCAAGTTTATAGAGGACTTGAAGCGTAGCCAAGAAAATTAATGAGTGGCATAATTGAGCAAACTCAGCTGTAGAGCGATCGTGTTTCCTTCCACGGTATTGCAGCGCTTGTATCCCTTCAAGTATAAATATTTGTTACACGTGTGAAAAAATGAATGAGTGAAAGCAACCGACAAACAGAAAAAAGGCCTGGGCGGTAGGGGTTTCGGAATAGTGAACCAAGGTAAAATTCTCTGTGATATCGTCAGGGGAGTAAAATAAAGAGGGTGCAGTGGGTCTTTCAACATAAAGACTGTTCTGTATGTGGGGGCAGCGTCCTTCCAAGTGGCCGGTATTAAAATGTCCTTTCTGTTGTGAAAGGATGATCATTTAGAATTTCTCCCTTTTTTAAAAAGATTTTATTATTTTTTTTCATGAGAGACACAGGCAGAGAAGCAGGCTCCCTGGGGTGGGGGGAGCCTGATGCAGGACTCGATCTCAGGACCCCGGGATCCTGCCCTGAGCCAAAGGCAGACGCTCAACCACTGAGCCACCCAGGGGCCCCTAGGATCTCTCTGCAGGGTCGGGGAATGTGTTCCTGATGCCTTCACTAGGAAAAAAAAGAAAAAAAGAAAAAATCAAAATTCTATCAGTCTTCATTGGGCTGCAAGATTCTTCTCTGAAATTTTGCTTGTCCATGAATCAAAAGTGGTAGACATCGTTTGACTTTAAAGATGACATCTACGTTGTTCCTTTCAGGTCCTTCAGTTGAGACCAAAGAGTGGTGTCCGGGGATTGCATAAATCTCTCACGGACGTGGCCTTGGAGCACCACGAGGAGTGTGACTGCGTGTGCAGAGGACACACGGGAGGATAACCACATCGGCACGCGCAGCCTCTCCCAGCGCAGCGCGGCTCCGTGGCTGACCTGTTCTAGAACTTGCGCATTATCTCCATCCATAATCTCAGTTGTTTGCTTCAGGGACCTTTCATCTTCAGGATTTTACAGTGAGTGTTCTAAGAGAGGAGACACCAGACGGAATTAGAAGTGGTGCAACAGCTCTCTCTTGAGAGGAGGCCCAGATGACAGGAGAAAAGGTTTGGGGTTGCAAGGGGAGAAACAGAACAAAACAACAGAGAACTGTTGTCCATCGCTAGCCAGTGGCAGAGTTAGCATGTCCTTCCTCCGCTCGCTGGGCTGTGGACTCCAGCTGTCTGCATACGGCGTAGGCTAAAGTCAGTCCAGGAAAGAACTGTGTGCAAATGAGCACCTGATTCTGTTGCCTTGCTTAACTCTAAAGCTGCGTGTTCTGGGCTCGCGATCGCAGAAATCTGGAATTGTTTCCTTATATTCACATATATAAGCCAGAGTGTTCTATGTTCTACAGACTTGGTTCTTACGAAGGAACGATGTTTCTATGAATCAAACTTGTCTCGTGCTGATAGGAAAGACTGGATTTTTCCATGTTTCTTACTAAAATTTCTACCATTTAGAAGAAGAGAACTACAGTCATGGTTTGGAAGAGACAAACCTACAAAAGAAGAGTGGCCTTATCTTCACTTTATCTATAAGTTGGTTTATTTGTTTTATTGTGTACATTTTTATATTCTCCTTTTGACATTATAACTGTTTGCTTTTCTAATCTTGTTAAATATATCTATTTTTACCAAAGGTATTTAATATTCTTTTTTTATGACAACCTAGATCAACTATTTTTAGCGTGGTAAATTTTTCTAAACAGAATTGTTATAGCCAGAGGAACAAAGATGATATGAAATATTGTTGCTCTGACAAAAAATACATGTATTTCGTTCTCATACGGTGCTAGAGCTTAGAGTAATCTGCATTTTAAAATACTGAAGTGGGAAATCAGTAGGATTTGGTAAGTCGCGAAGACTTTTTGAAAATAAGTGATATCTTTCCCCCCTGTTATTGGAGATGCAAATAAAAAGCAACATGGGAACGTAGGCATTCAGATCCGGCCGTGACTAAACCCTAGCCCTTCTTTTGGGGAGTGTGAGCCTAGCTCAGAAGAAAAAAGCACCTTGTGAAAAGACTGGACAGCTTCCTGACAAAGCGCGCTCTGCTGTCCTGTAGGAACACATCCTATTTATTGTGATGTTCTGGTTTCTTATCTTTAAACTCTGTTCCATACCCTTGTATAAATACATGGATATTTTTATGTACAGAAGTATATCCTTTAACCAATTCACTTATTGTACTCCTTGGCAATTGAAATGAAAATCAGTAAAATACTTTGCTTGTACAATGCTTAATATTGTGCCTAGGTTATGTGGTGACTATTTGAATTAAAAATGTATTGAATCACCAAATAAAAAAAAATGTGGCTATTTTGGGGAGAAATGGAGTTGTGTGTGTGTGTGTGTGTGTGTGTGAGCGCGTGCGCACTCACAATATTTGTCTCTTTAACTCCAGGACAGTGAAAGAGATCGGATTTCGCGTTAACCGTGGTTCCCATTACGCAAGGCCTGTGTTAGTTCAAAAGACAGGTAGAAAAGCCTTGAGGCTTCCCTGTCTCTTGTCTCTGGTGTTTTGGAGTGGTTTTCATTTCCTCACGGATTTCTGAGAACTGAAATTGCACCTGACGTGAAAGCTGTTAACGTGATTTATGAATTGCTTAGCAATCGATTAGATGGCAGTACGAAACTGAAAAAAAAAAAATCTTATGAATTCCCACTGTCTTCATCTTCAGGGGTAGGTACTAAGTGACTCGGTGGGGTGACCATGAATCGATTGGGGACACACAGACTAAATGTGCCTTGAATAGCACACTCCAGGGTGTGGATCGTCACCTTCAGGTGCAGATTTCCGTTCAGGCCCTGTGGGTTGGTTATCTCTGCCTTTCTACCAGGCCCAGAGCCCTGCTGTCTTCCTCCTCCAGGTCTGGCCCGTACCCTTTCTGGGTACTTTTCCATCCAGCAGCCCTACCCTGCGCCCAACCACGTGGAGAACAAATAAAATGAACATACACATGCTGTGTTATTGACTTACCTTTCCATGCGTGTGCCCCAGGCCTGTGGGGAGGTCTACCAGATGTCTGTGCTCCACTGCGGATGCAGTGCAGTGTGTCTCCGTCTTGGCAATTTACGGCTCACCTTGGCATAGCAGAGACTCTACTATGTCTTAGAGTAAATGATCCGTGTAACTGTGTATGATCCAGCGTCTCCAACCATTGAATGGAACACCTTCTTTCCCTCTTATTTTCGAATATTTATTTTGTGTTTACTTATAAAATACTAAGAGCCAAAACAAATCGCTCGGTGAAGGTAGTCCCACATGCTGCTGCCAGTGAGTGGGAAGAGGGTGAGGGCTAACTGCTTTATGCTTATCCAGTCATAGACCTTACTGTGTATTTGACCCAAAGAGAAAAAACGTCAACTCAGGTTTTAATGGCACAGGTGACCATAATTTTTCAGAATTCCAGAAAAATATTGTCTGTACTGACCGCAACTGTTTCATATGTGATATCTTTGATTTGTGCCCTTTGTTCCTTGAGACAGACTGTTTTGCTACCTTGTGGTTTTTATTAAAATAAATGAACCATCCTTAATTGGCACGAGGCAGGCTTTCATGTCTACAGTTTTCATTTCTATATCTCATTCCCTTTCTCATCCAGCAATAAGTGTATGTACTTTAGAAAGGTACAAATGACAAAGTAATGAGAATTTACACTGAAAACACCCTGGCTTGTTTTTGTTATTCTCGGTACATCCCTCTCTCCAGATGCATTTACTTAAGCTTGTGATTGGGTTTAAGGAAAGGCAAGAAGTGCAAGTCTCACTGAACATCATATATTTAATGAAATACCCTTACCTCCAAAAAGATTCTGACATTTTAATCTATTTTAATTATATTTTATAAATGCATTTAAACTTACAAATTATCACTCTTTTATGTTCATGGGAAGGAATAGAAAATTGAAAATATAATCGATCTCTTGCTTTACATCCTCTTTTTCCCTCCTGCTTCATATGTAATCAATCAGCAAGTCCCATTGGCTTTACCTGTTCAAAAATCTCTGTTGTGTTTGCACCTACCTCTCCATCTCTGCAGCTGCTGCTCCTATTTAGAGCCACATGGCTCACCCCCACTATGCTGCCCACTGTCCCCAGTTTTCTGGCCCCTGGTCACACTCCCCTCTGATCTGCCCTTCACACTATTGGGTGGAGGGGCATGGTTCTTCTAACAAATCTGATTACGTCACTGGGGTGGAAAATTTACAATTGAACTTTGTGAGATTAAATTGTAATTCTTTGCATGGTACTCAGAATTTATTATAATCTCATTGTTTCTGCTCATTTTGCACCATCAAGCCTAACATACAGTTCCAGTGAATGAACACCTTACAGTTTCATGAAAATACCAGTACGTGTCCACATCTCTGGGCTGGCTCATGCTGTGCTCTCCTTGAAACATTGTTCCTGTGCTTACTATCTCCTTAGCTTCTTCTCAAGCCTCAGCTCAAATGCCACTCCTCAGCAAAGCTTTTCTTCCTTAACTCTATTGACTCTACTAGAATTAAGCCATGTCTCCTATGCTCCCAGGAATATTGCAATTATTAATATTGCCCTATTGATTATAATTACCTGCCCTCCTTTTGATTTCTCAGAGTCCTAGTCTAACAAATAAATAAGTGTTTTTTTTTTTAATATAGTAATGAATGTGACATCAGGACCCCTGAAGATTCTAAATATCTCGGAATATCAGCTCCTAATCTGTATAATAAAGGAGTTAGTACCTAGGAGCTAGATACTTCTTAATTATAATCAATCCAGTCCACTGGTTATGTTGGGGTACCTGTCTCCATGATAACAGTGTGTAGACAAAAAAGTTCTTTGTCACTTAAAGTGACATAATGATTTTCTTCTTTAGCAGTGCTTTGAAACTACATGTTTGGTTTTCCTGTTAATGAGTTTTCTACCCACCGTATCTCAGGTATCACTTCTATTCAAGTTAAGGACATTTAATAAATCATATGTATTATTCAGATTTTGGAGACCTTCTATACAGAATGATTCATTTTGTGAGTCAGAATTTAAAAGTCTTTAGGATGTGAAATACAGACATCAACAACTGATGACTCATAATCTCTACATTATTTACCTCCTTTGACTCGTTTTGCATCATCAAACCCAATTCTAGTGAATACTCCGTTTCCTGTAATCACCAATCAATATTCCTGCATATGCTAGTACAGCTGTGTTCTCTTCTTGAAACACTGTTCCTGCACTTACCTATTTTAATGACTCCCTCTCCTGTCAAAATGTTAATTATATATTTTTGTACTCTACCTAAGAAAGCATATGCACCTATACCAAATCCAATTTCTTTCATAACCACCAAGCCCTTGCAGTGAATCTTAGTAGATGTCTAGGGAGAGTTTAAGGAAGAGACTTAGGATTTTGGTGGGAAGTTTATTTTAAGGTTAATAACTATCATTCAAAAAAATTCTATATTCAATCCCAACTGGTTTTTTAACAGAAATTTGGAAATCTGACCCTAAAATTCATTTGGAAATGCAAGATACTAAAAGAAAAAAAAAAGGGAAAAAAATCTTGAAAACAACCATAGAGTTGGAAGGCTCACACTTCCTGATTTCAAAATTTACTACAAAGCTATAGGATTGCTGTGTTAAATTTAATAAGTTTAGATTTACGAGGCAATGGAATGGAATTGAGAGTCCAGAAGTAAACTTTCACATTTATGGTTAACTGATTTTGACAAGTATGTCAAGATAATTCAGTAGTGAAAGAGTATTCTTTTCAACAAATGTGCTAGGACAACAGGATATCCACATGCAAAATAATGAATTTGACTTTACCTCATACCATATATAAAAAATTAACTCAAAACGTAGCAAAGAGCTAAGTGTAAGTCACAAAACTATGCAACCCAGACACATAGGAAAACATTTTGATGACCTTAGATTAGGCAGTCATTTCTCAGATATGACACCAAAAAGCATAAACAACAAAAGAAAATACCAAGTGAACATCATCAAAATCAAGACTTTTGTGCTTCAAAGGACACAATAAAAATAACAGTTGACCTACATAATAAGAAAAATATTTGCAATTCATTTATCTGACTAGGGTCTTTTTCTAGAATGTATAAAGAACTCTTAAATTCAACAATAAAAAGATCATCAACCCAATCGAAAAATCAGTAAAGGACTTGAATACATATTTCTAAAAAAATAAGGCATACAAACAGACAATAAGCACATGAAGAGA
The DNA here is from genome assembly GCF_048164855.1 of Canis lupus baileyi. Classification (NCBI taxonomy): domain Eukaryota; kingdom Metazoa; phylum Chordata; class Mammalia; order Carnivora; family Canidae; genus Canis; species Canis lupus. Next base: position 55,463,204 of record NC_132850.1, on the reverse strand, counting down.
CAGTCAACATCATCAGTCATTAGGGAAATGCAAATCAAAACCACAGTGAAATACAGCTGCCAGGATGGTTAGAATCAAAAAGATAGACAACAATTAGTGTTGGTGACGATGTGGAGAAATTAGAACCTTTATGAATTGCTGGTGGGATTATAAAATGTGGCCATGCAGGAAAATAGTTATGCAGTTCTTTAAAGGGTTAAACATAGAATTAACACATGAAGCTATATTCCACCCCTAGGTATATCCTCGAGAGAATTGAAAATCCTGCATACCAGAGTCCATAAGAATATTTTTCATAATAGTCAAAAACTAAAAACCACCAACAAATAAGTGGATAAGCAACATGTGGTATATCCATACAATTGAACATTACTAGACAATAGAATGGAATAAAGTACTATACCTGCTATAATACCTGCTGAGAACACAATGCTGAGTAAAATAAGCCATTTGCAAAAGACCACATAAGATATATAGAATTCTGTTCATATGAAACGTTCAGGATAGATAATCCTTAAAGAAGGATAGTATACAGTGTTTGCTAGGAAAGGGATAAATGAGCAGTCACTACAAATGGACCCAGGTTTTCTTTTTGCAGTGATAAAAAGACTGAAATTAGTGGTATAATTGTATGATTATCTAAAAACCACAGAGTTCTACTCCTGAAGGGTAGATTTTTTGGTGTTTGAATTACATCGCAATAAAGCTGCTTTTTAAAAAAATTATAGATGCTGGGGCGCTTGGGTGGCTCTGTCCGTTAAGCATCAACTCTTGATTTCGGCTCAGGTCATGATCTCAGGGTCATGAGATCAAGCCCCACAGCAGGCTCTGGGCTCAGCTCAGGATTCTCTCTCTCTCTTCCTCTGCCTCTCTGACCGCTCACTTGTACCCTCTCTCATTCTCTCTCTCAAAGAAACCTTTAAAATGATAGATGCATACACTGCAATATTTTAGAAATACTCCCCCAAAGGAGAACAAAATAAACAGAAAAACAGAAAAGAAGTCATCTACAGTTCTAACACGCTAGTGCAAATCATTTCTATTTATGCCTATAGGTATGTGGATAAATGAATGGGTGGTGTGATTCGTGGAATTGCTGGTCTCCATTCCAGCCCCTATAGTAGTAGTCAACATTGACACCTCCGCCCTAGCTTAAGGTAGTGGGAGTATATTTTCACATTTGAATTTGGTCTTTGCCACGTGTTTGCCCTAACCAACAGGGTAAAAGTGCCCGTGATACAACAGGCTTCAAATGTGCTTGCATGGCCAGGTTTGCTTCTCTTTGACTCCTGCCATCACCACAGGCATATGCTCCAGAGAGCTCACTAGTCCAAAAAGACACTGGGTGCAGATTTAAACCCAGTCAGTGCCACGGAGTTCAAGTGCTGCGGAATCAAGGCAACCCATAAGGGCAAAACCCACAGGGGCTGGGGTGAGACATGAATGAGTTTTGTTTTAAGCCACAGTGATTTTGAGGGTATTTGATATGCAACAGTATTTGGCAATAGCTTAGTAATAAATACGTATTATTTCATTTCAATGAGGTCATACATGCTATGTTTTAGTAAAACTGTCATATATACCTTTACTTGGCATATATATATATATGGACAAAAAGTGGAAATGGAACAAAAAATACTTTGGAAAATGTTCCACCAACACAAAATGTTTCCAAACAGTCCCTTTAAAGTGAAAAAAAAAATGTTATTGAAAACATTAAAAGCACGGGACCATTTGCTAAGCACTTGCTTTGATTTCAATCATTATCTGCTAATATACGTTAAAAAAAGAAGAAATAAGCTGACAGTTCACCCCAACTCTTCCACAACCGTGCTCATTTGTGTTAATTATATTATTTGCTTTATGTTTTAATAAACATTTAATATAAAAACATTTGGTAATAATGTTTTATATTTACATTGTAATAAACTCTTCTATCATGAAGCACTTTGGGAAATTCTCATGTTTTTTAGGTGATCGTTCTTTCCAACATTTTGTTGGTTCTCTCTTTCTCTTCCTCCTTCCCTCCATTACCCTCCTCCTCCCTCTCCTACCTCCCTCCTTTCCTCCCTTCCTGTATTTTTTTAAATATAAGATTATTTGCATAATTTCCAAGCCTTTAATTTTTTTTCTAATCATTTACATAATGCATAGCTTGCATCCAGACTACTGTTTCCTCTGATGTGGCAAAAGGGAATTCTGGGTTCCATTTTTACTTTTCTAAAACTTGCTTGCCAAAAGGAACCACGGCTCGAGGATTAAATATTATATTCTATTTACTTTTGTTTCTTTTGGAGGAAGGAGGTTGTGAGCACTTGGAATGTGCAACCTTTGATGAAGGAGCTCTGCTCAGCCCTCTCGCAAAGTGTCTTTTTGCTGAGATTCACTCTGGCAGCAGCATGTATCCATTCTTCTTCCGGTGGGACAAGGGGACAGATGGAATAGGTTTCAGATCTTACTCATCAGTCAGTGTGAAGACCTCGAGGCTGTGCTGTGATCTGAGGGCATCAGTCTCTACTTTACTTTGATTTTCATCAAAATCTCCCCAGAAACAATTTCCCCTTGCCCTTCTGCTCACAGCAGAGAAAGAGAGCACTTACCTCTTCTGACTGCTAACTCTTCAGAGGGGGCTCTATTCCTGACTATGCGCAGACCCAGATTTCAGAGAGAGGAACTGGAATGGGAATTACCCTAAACCTCACCATTAAGCTGCTCTTTTATTCTTAAACCCTCATCCTCTGAAGTTTATAGCATCTCTCACTGGATGCTGTTAGCAAATGGATTTTTTTGTTGGACTTACATCTGCAATCCAACTTTCTTCCCCTGTTGTATCCTGATGTTGGATAATATTTCAAGATGGCAAATTGTTACGATCCCAGCAATAATTTAATGTTTCCTTAAATCTTGGTTCTTTGTTACTGCAATAAGCTATTTCCATTTTTCTACCTTTTAACTAAATACTGTATGACCCCGTAAAAGCTTTGTATTTTGTATTTAAATGCTTCTACAGATTTAATTTTAAAAAGTATTAATGCTACGGAGTACTAGGTGGTTGTGCATGTTCTATCCATTTGTAGAGAAAACTGAGATTTTACTCTATTCTCTTGTTTTTGTGAGAGAAGGTCTTCCACAAAACTAAGGGGGAAAGTACAATAATTTTATTAGCTGAATTTAAGACAGTTTTGTCCTAATCTGCTGTTTAGGAAAAAAATATTATAAACTTTAAAATGGTCTTAATTCCATTTAATAAGTAAATATTTTACTAAGAAGTAAAAAATTTAGTTCTTTTAAAAGAGTTCAGGATTAAGCCCTTAACTGACTCCGATAGAAGTCAAATATATGGCAGCTCACTAAATATTACTTAAGTTTTCTGTTAACCAAGAGAGATCCTACAAAAAATATTATCACTTTTAGTACAGTTATTCCATACGTTCTTGCTCAGCTTACTGACACGCAACCAGCCCCAGTGGCATCCCCAGGTAGAAAGATGTAAATAAAATATCTTTTGTACAAAATAACTTCGTGTCTGACTGAACTAAAATGTCTATATACTTAATAATAATAAGCAACAGATAAATTTTGAGAAGAAATTCACTCCAAAATCTGAAAAATAGGATGTAGTCCTATTGCACCATGTTAACTTGAACAAGGAATAACATTAATATCTCCGAATCCAGATGCTAATTGTTTTTTAAAGATAGTCCTATGGTAGTGATTACCTTCCAAATTTCCGGCCTGGCATCCTTAACTTCAGATAAGTATTCATAGATCAACAGCTACAGGTCATATATATCATCAGGAAGGAAATCTATTACAAAGGGAGTAAGAATTACATGAATAATTCATTGACTAGAGTTTGATTTGCTTTGTTTTTAATCCTAAAGCTGTGATCTGAAAACTTGATTTGCCAGCATTTGAACAGAAGTATCAGGGAAGAAGCCCAGTGTGCTTCTTCCAGTTTAGCTTATCAATACTCTGGTGCCTGAGGGGCTACTATACTTTACCACTGGGAGAAGCACCTGGCCTTGAGCAAAAAGTAGAAAATGAAAAGGCTTAAATTGACCAATTTGATGTTGACTATCCTTAGAAGTCTCCTGAAAGACACGGTAATGTAATCAATGGATTTTGGTGGTCACCATACATTTTAATAGCATAGCATGAATGATTGGCTCAGCCAAAATCTACGTAAGCCTTATCTATTTTGTCAATGCATTGTATCATCGTTGTGGAATAAATGCATACAAATTGTTAACAAATCGTAAGTGCTGTTGCAGTCCTAACTGGCACGGTAATAAATCATAGTGATTTGTTTTTAAACTACTTTTTATCCAAAGATACTTAAATACTTTGCAATGATTACTTTTGTGGAAAGTTTTCATCTTAATTTTTGCAGCTGGAATAGAGTCAGGAAGTGAGAATGTGACATGACTGAATAATTGCTCGGCATCACACACAGGCATGTAAAAACATTTGAAGAAAATCACGAGGTTCATATTCGGTTTCCATTCATGGGAAAGGCAAAGTACTCTGCATGCACATGCATCTGCTTTTAAAATTAGCCTTGAATAAACAAAGCCTACTTTCTTTCTATAAAGCAAGCTCCATTTTTCATCTTGGACTGTATCAAAGGTATTTCCCGATATCTATTCAAAAAACCCTAAGCCATAGATGCCCAGCAAAATCCTGGAATCAAAGCAGGTTATGAAATCTTCTACCTTCAATATTTGGACTATTGCTACTTCCAGCAGGTATGATGATGGATGCATAAAGTCACTAACATGCCAGCTCGCCACACCACAATTACAGCTCATCAGCTTTTAGTCCAAAGATCCTTAAATACTTTGACAAGGAATGGCTCGACCCTCTCAATTCAACCCTCAAGTTTCATAGGCAGCCATCAGTTCCACACTCATCTCATAAAAAGTAAATTCAGCAATAATCCCAATAACCAGCCTTACCACATCTAGTAATTTCTCAATGAATTTCAAACAAATATATGTGGATGTCAGTATGTGAATTATTTTTCTGATGTCTTTCAAGCCCTCATTTGGTCAGTGAGATGATTTGCAGCTGTTGAATGGTGTGTAACCCGTGGTGAGGTACCTGGAGAGTGTCCTGATACAGATGCAAGTTCCTGGTAGGCCTCTGAAACTCCCACCTCCAAGAAAAAAGGCATTAAATACCCTTTTCATTTGCTTAACAAATTGACTATCAAATTGGTCTCTAGAATTAATATTTATATGTAATTGTGTAGGAATGTAAAAGATATTTACAGTGAAAAAAAGAAATGGTTGAGGTCATCAGCTCTTCGATGCATTAACCAGTTAACACAGCATAACCTGTGTGTTACATATAAACCTCAACCTCTTCATCTGTTAAATCAGTGAGTAGTTTAGATGATCTTCGAGATTTCTCCTAATGCTTAACACTTAAAGCTTTGTTTGTAAACGCTACTCACTGGGTCAGGATCCTGTTGAGCAGTTCGAACAACAAATCTGCCTCCCTATAACTTCCATTCATCAGTCCAGGTTCCGAGCTGTGAAACAACTAAAATGATCTCCTTCAAATATTGGAAAACAACTTACAGATTTCCCCTATGTGTTTCCTTCTGCAAGTAAAGCTAACCAACGCTCATACCAAACTTCACGTGACACGGAGTGATTATTGCGTTCACGACTTGTCTTACAATTGCATCACAAATCGCCAAGAACACTGTGACTAGAAGCTCCTTTGATCTGGGTATGGTGCTCCTATGAAAGCAGCCTATGTTTGCATTAGCCAGTCTACACTGGCTAACACTCTGTAATCAAGTGGAGTTCCTATGCTGCTAGCATCACCCGGGCCTTGTTAGACATGCAGAGTTTGGGGCCCCACGACAGACCTACTGACTTAGATTTTATGTTTTAACGTGCCGCACTATGATTCACGTCCACATTCAAGTTTAAGAAGCACTGACAGGGTGGAGTTACCCAAGGGCTGGTGTACACTGAGCTCATCATCAACTGCAAACCACAAGCTATTTTACAAGTCAGAACTCTGAAACCCTGGGCTGATGCAACTGACCTCTGAAAAAGAAAAGTGTATTATACTGTATCGCTGCCGGTAGATATATGTGATGGTACTCTTTCTTTTCTTTTTTTTGTTTTTTTAAAGATTTTATTTATTTATTCATGAGAGACAGAGAGAGAGAGGCAGAGACACAGGCAGAGGGAGAAGCAGGCTCCATGCAAGGGGCCTGATGTGGGACTCGATCTCAGGACCCCGGGATCAAGCCAGACACTCAACCGCTGAGCCACCCAGGCATCCCAACCACCCTCTTTCTTGAAACTCTTTCTTTTTCTTGTTTCATCCTTAACCTTGTCCGTGTACTTCTAATATGTCTTTATTCTTGCCCATGATGGGAGCACTGCATCTTGGCATCTCCTGTGCTGATTTTTGTCTACTCACTCTTCATTCTTTATAGGCTTTTCCTGACTCAACCCCTGCATCCATGACTTCAGCTGCCATCCATATGCTGCTCACTATACACTCCATACCTCCAGCCTTGCTCTCCTGAGTTCCAGTTCAGTTAGACTGAACCATCCACCTGAATGTTCTGTAGGGACCCCTTAAATGGAATTCACCTTAACTGCTCTCTCGTCTCACATTTTCTTCTTTTGTTTCCATTCGTTAAGGTTATCTACCAAGCTATTAACTTGCCGAGCATCCTAAACCCTTCCTTCTCCAAACACCCTGTACATCTACCAACCACCTAGCACCGTCAATTTCGTCATTGAATCCAGTCGTTCTGTACTGACTGTCACCACTTCAGCTTGGACTACATTGTCTTTCAAGCCTTATCATCAATGTCTTTAGATTTTTTTTTTCTCTCCTGCCCATTGCTACTGTCTCTGCACTACCTTTGTTTCTTTCCCAGCATCCCCTTCTGCCAAACACACAAAGAACTTTTTATTTCTGTTAAGAAGCATCTAAAACATAGATCCCTCCTACCTTAAAAATCTCCTAGGTCATATCAGGCAATAGAGCTAATACAGCTTTATGATGATTCTGGTCCCAACACTCCACTAAACCTATTCTTTCTGTTGCTTCTTTTTTTTTTCTTTCAAGATTTTATTTAACTATTCACGAGAGACACACAGAGAGAGAAGCAGAGACACAGGCAGAAGGAGAAGCAGGCTCCATGCAGGGAGCCTGATGCGGGACTCAATCCTGGATCCTGGGATCACACCCTGAGCCAGAGGCAGATGCTCAACCGCTGAGCCACCCAGGCATCCCTCTGTTGCTTCTTCCACTATGCTTTGCCTCAGCTTGGTACCTTCGTAAATGTCATTTATTCTGACATAAATGCCTTTCTCCTTTTCTTGTATTGCAAAAGCCTATGCCTCCTTCTAGACCTCATTCAAATATCACTTACCCTGAAATGCCTTCACAGATTTGTAATGCTTCTATTAAGTGCACGCTTCATAGATTGCTTTATACAACAGTTCCATTGGGTTGTTTTGCAAAGACTTTCATGTTAACCTGGTTCTGGCACTAACCACATGACTTTTAGCCATTTATTAATTGTTTTGATTTCTTATTTTGCTCAAATGTAACTCAGAGATCAGAATACCCCTACTGAAAGTTCGATTACGTAGGTAAAATATTAAGCAAGGTGGCTGGCACACAATAGGTGTTAAGCAATCATTTGTGCCTTATAAATACAATCATTTTATTTGACTTAATCTCCCCTTAGCAGATTGTGGACAGCTGCAAGGAGTCACTGGTCTACTTGATGTACAATGTTTGCAGCTAGTTCTGAGCCTACCACAGAATAGGCACTCAGTGTACAGTTGCTAAATTGAGATCCTCCTCAACCATTACATTTTGTCTCAGTGCCCATTTCATAATCCGCATAAGGAAAAAAATTCCCAAACCCCTTAGATGACACAACATCATATATTTTTTAAGCAATATATTTTTTAAGATTGATTATTTATTTATTTATTTTAAGATTATATAAGATTGATTTTTTATATATTTTTTTAAGATTTATTTATTTATTTATTTATTTATTTATTTATTTATTTGGGAGAGAGAGAGCCCAGGGACGGGAGGTACAGAGGGAGGGAGAGAGAGAATCTCAAGCAGACTTTCCGCTGATCATGAGCCTGATTGGGTGGGGCTGGATCTCACCACCCTAAAATCATGACCCGAGCCGAAATCAAGAGTTGGATACTTAATTGACTGAGCCACCCAGGCACTCCTCCAGTGTCATTTTTAAGTCTTCCTTTCTTTACCCAAATATTCTCCTTTTTTTTTTTTTTGCTTCTTTAAACAGAGTATATCCTTGAATTTCCATGATCATCTTACCAGTATCATTGCATTCATTTCTGTCACTCATAAAATTGTTTTTCTCAATCCATAACTATTTCAATCCTCATTTTATTCATTGACCATATTCTTTAATTATGTACAAATATCTCAGTCAAAAAGGTGCTCTTACCTGAGTTCTCAGACACTTGCTCCACTGAGGTTCTTTCTAAGGCATCCCTGTGCTTTTCAAAGTATCCTATTTAATTTCTTGTGGTCTCAATCTGCAAGCCACTCAACAGTGTTGACAAACCACCCGCCCCAAATCCCTCCTATGCCTGTAAAAGGTAAATATCTACATGTACTTCGAGATGGGTTTCCTTGGAACTATCACAATGAAGATAAACAAACTCAATTTTGGTTCAAAAAAATCCATGGAGAATTTTTGCATTAAGATAAATTTCCCCATCCTGTATCTCAACAGGGTTTTTAATTTATTGCTTATTGTTACGTGATATTTAAACATTACTTTTTTTTTAAGATTTAATTTTTTTATTCATGAGAGACACAAGGAGAGAGACAGGGGCAGAGACACAGGCAGAGGGAGAAGCAGGCTCCATGCAGGGAGCCCAATGGGGGACTAGATCCTGGGTCTCCAGGATCACGCCCTGGGCTGAAGGCGGCGCTAAATCACTGAGCCACCCAGGCTGCCCAAAACTTTACTGCTGTTTTCTGTTTTTCAGGGATGTTTGTATGTGGTGTCATTTTATTATAGCTCTCAAAAAAATAAAATAAAATAAAATAAAAAAATAAATAAAAAAAAGGTCCTTAAATACACAACTCTGAAATTGCCATGTAGATGAATGGGAAACAGAATTCTGTTACGGAATTTTCTCAGAAAGTCAGCATAACTCTCAATGTAAATATGTCCTCACTCTAAAATTCTATTATAGAAATCTGTTTACATATTTCAGTACTTAGAGCAAGACCTCTTAGACCTAGGTCCTTGGGCGTACTTGAAATTACTGTGAACCTCATGACATTGTATGTAGACACTTTGTAGACACATGTATCATCACGTTTCTAACCCCATCAAAGACTTGATGCAAAAAAAGCTTAGGAATCACTGTCATCACAGAGAGAGCTAGAAAACAACGTATTGGTAGTGATTCTTTAGACCCTAAATTTCTGAAGAATAGAGATGGGAAGAAGGCTGTATCTGTAGGTAAAGTATGCTCTAGACTTACCTGTTACAAAAGGCCACACAACGAGAATTGGGTTATTTTACTTAGAGATCATTTTCTTTCAGCAGCACTGCAGTTGTTAACTTGTATTTTGGTTCCAACGAAAGCAGTCCCTACAAATCCGGTGGGAACCAGATTGGGGAACCCGGAATCTGGTGGGAACCAGGCTAGCCGCCCAACCGCATTTAAAATGTAAAGTTCAAGAGATGCTTCAGGGTAAGGTGAGTTTGGCTTCCAGAACCACAGGAAGAGTCTCATGGATTAAGTTGCCAGATGTACGTCAGTGATAATTACTGAGAAAGAAAACAGAGCCCTCTTTGGTGATATTATGGGAGAGATGACAGACAGCCCAACAGAAGCTTAAGCCCATTAACCTCTGGTCAATTTTGGACTCACCTCAACGTTGACCACCTAATTTTCACATGTTTGGACACAGAGGCCCTCTCCTCCCCAGCCTCCCCAAACCCTGCGAAAGTAACCATTGCCCTGTGCTTAGGGAAAAGCCACGTGGCTCAGGCAATACAGCCCAGATCTAGAATAGAACCAACTAGGAAAAAATTCTTGCCTGGAACGTGGCCTAATAGGTTTCTAACTTGTCAGGAAATAGTGTCCTTGATATGGTATCTTTGACTTCGAACTTGGTTTCATATTTGTTTCAAAAGGCACACACACTTCCTTCAAGCCATGCAGACACAAAATGTACATGCGATGTTTCATTTTTCAACATATGAAGCGTATGTGACCACAGCACGAAGAAACTGTTGAGAAAGCCTAGCACTGAGATTTCAGAAGAGTGTTGATTAGATTTCTATTAATAAAATATTTTCCCTAATGTTTACTCTTGGCATGCATGATTCTTTCCCATTATCTCTTACACATTCGGTTTCATGGTGTGAATCCTTTTCTCCAGTCTTTTGCTATTAACATTGCATGATGAACACTTTCCCAATGTCTTTAAAGTCTTGTAATTTAATTGAATGGTTTGGTAACATTCCGGTGGATGGCTATACTGATATTTATTTTTACCTTCCCCTTCTGTAAAAATTTTGTTTCTAATTTCTTGTTTTGGGTGCACATCTTTAAATCTACTGATGAATGGATTCCTATGATAAACATGATGGTGGTGGCTAATATTCTAAATCCATTATGAATAAATCACAATGAAACATGAGTGTTACTTATTGGTAGTGATGATACAAATTATGCAGGTTGTTTTTGGAGAGGAGGGTGTCCTTTGTTTCACGTTGTGTTTTCTCAGTCCAAGCAATATGCTACATGGGCAAAAATCTTTTTTCAACAACTTGAATCATACACATTATCAGGACAGTATCAAGGAGGCAATAAAATAAAGTTGTTTAATTTCTTTTGAGGGTCTTTATTGCAGAAATAGTCCATTTACAGTTGAAGTTAATTTTTAAAAATACATTTCTAATACGTGCATGATCCACATGTTTCTTGCATGCAGAGTGTTACTTCCATTAAATGATTTTCTTCATCTCTTAGAAATTGCTTCAGTTTAAGTGTGGAGTCCATTAAGCTTCAGGTTTCTTTCTTGTCTTTTAGTTTGAAATTTTTCATTATCATTTTAATAAAATCAGGCTAATTAAATTATCTGGCAATGTGGATCATCTCTACCATGGAGTTGTAATCAGATACTTGTCATTGATACAGGAGCACAACTACATGCATTTTCCCTAAAGTTTATTGAAGATTTTTTTCTCTTTATACGTCATGTAAGGAATTGATTCTGTATTTCTGCAGCTTTTGTAGCAATGGATAGACTTAATCTAGGCGGTAATACTAAAGACCCACAACATAAACTTAAAAAGGCCATCACAGCTTAAGAGAAAATTGTAAAACCTCAAAGAGAATGAGAAAAATGACCGTTTAAATCACAATGAGAAACAGGTGCTGGCCATGAAGAATTCCCTTAAAAAACCTTGGCGATTTGGCACTCACAGGTTTTTGGTTTTTTTAATGACGAGGTAATTTCAGTATTTTGTACAAGCAGCAGTGAGGAATAAAAAACGGCTTTATGGCCTTGGGGATTTACTAACATTCCACTTATAGAATAAGAGCCCATGTACCCCCCTCCCCCACACACACCCTCAAACATACACACAACATGCACCTCCATGTGCACCAGAGCAAAATGTGCAAATATGAAGTTTAGAAAGAAGAGATTCAATATAGAATGTTGTTTTCTTTTTAAAGATGTTATTTATTTATTCATGAGAGACACAGAGAGAGGCAGAGACACAGGCAGAGGGAGAAGCAGGTTCCCTGCTGGGAGCCCGATAAGGGACTCGAACCCAGGACCCCAGGACCAAGACCTCAGCCAACGGCAGACACTCAACTACTGAACCACCCAGATGCCCCTAGAATGTTGTTTTCTAAAAATGCTGAATGGATTTTGGGTCTCTGTCTGACAATGGGTACTCAATATTTGTTGCTGACTGGTTGAATAGATAATTTAATTGAATAAATACATGCAAATACTAACATCAAACAAGAATATTACTCGAGTTTAAAATTTTATATGCCTAAAGTAAATAAATTCAATGTTTTCAAATATTTACATTTAAAAAAGGAGGTGGGCAGGAGGAAACTTCTGGAGCTGGTGGATATGTTTATCACCTTAATTGTGGTGATGGTTATGGGGTATACATATATATTCAAATTCATCGAATTTCCATGTCCATTAAATATGTGCAGTTTTTTGTATGTTGGTTATACTTCAAAAAAGCTGTTAACAAGGTAAAATTTTAAATACTCAAAGAAGTTTAACGCTCTAAGAAATTCATGTCTAATGCTACTTTGAGAAAAACCTTCTAGAATCTGTTTTATCTTGAGGAACTCAGCTTTGCCTTGGATCAAACACACAGATTAGATCAGTGTTCAAGCTAGGTGTTGCATGGAGGGTATTATGCTGAGTGAAATAAGCCAATCGGAGAAAGACAATCATCATATGGTTTCACTCCCATGTGGAATATAAGAAATAGTGGAAAGGACCATAAGGGAAGGAGGGAAACTGGGTGGAGAAAAATTTGAGAGGGAGACAAACCATGAGAGACTCCTAACTCTGGGGAACAAACAAAGGGTTGCAGAAGGGGAGGTTAGTGGGGGATGGGGTGATTGGGTGACGGGCCCTAAGGAAGGTACTTGATGGGATGAGCACTGGGTGTTATACTATATGTTGGCAAATTGAATTTAAATAATATATCTAAAAAAAGGATAGGTGTTGCATATAAGACTCATCTCTCTGCCATTTTTTATGTCGTTGCATCCCACTGTACATAACTTTTTCCCTTCCTATGATGTATCTAGATCCTAACTTAGGTAAAACCTGCAAGCACATTCTGATTCTAAGACCTAAAAGAGCAATTATAAGTGCTTTGAATCTATTAGCTTCTTTTATTTCTGCTTCTCAATGCTATCGTATGAGGAGGGACGCTTTCTAATTAGGAAAAATTGATGTTTTTTTTTTTCTTTTCCAGTATAGCAGTTCATTATTGTACATTACCATGGGGAGTTAAATTAATAATACTGGTTTTCTAAGAGAATTTCCTTTTCTCCTTTGTACCTAAATGAGACGTGGGATTGCTTCATCTCCCTTGACAAAAATTTGGAAGCCTGAAAGAGCCTCTGTTAAACAGTTTTCAACTCCGAAATCTTCATTTCATATGTTAAGCTACCTTCATAAAGCACTTTCATGAATGAATTGAGTTCTCTGTCTCACTTCTATCCAAAGGCTAATGCTTTTCTAAAACTGATTTCTAGTATCTGCCTATATGTTGCTACTACCTCATGACTGTATTTCTGAGAATTTGTTTCTTGTATTAATTTCTGCATCCCAAGAAGATATTTTTTTAAAAAAGATTTATTTATTTTAGAAAGAGAGAGAGAGAGAGCAGTGGGGAGGGGAGGAGGCAGAGGAAGAGAGAATCTCCAGCAGGCTCCTCCTCCCCTCTGAGCTCAGAGCCCCACTCCGGACTCGATCTCATGACCCTGAAATCATGACCTGAGCTGAAACAAAGAGTTGGACAGTCAATTGACTGAGCCACTCAGGTGCCCCCCCCCGGGGAGGATATTTCTGTTGACAGTCCTTAAAGCCATTGTGAAAGTCAATAAAACCTAATGGTTTATAAGGAGGACTCTAGGGTCAGAGAGAACATGGTTCAAATCCCAGTGACACTAGTTATCAGTCATGTTACCTTGAGGAGGCCACTGACCCTCTCTGCCTGAAAGTCCTCAACAAAAACAAGGAAATAAATAGCAACAATACCTACCTTTTCCTTTCTTTCTTTCTTTTTTTTTTTAATACCTACCTTTTTCAATGGTTTCAAGGATTAAATAAGAAAATCCGCAAGAGCCACTGGGTCTAGTTCCTAGAATGCTGTATGCACACAGTAAACATGAGCTATTTATGTTTTTATTATTAATCAGATTCAAATTTCTATATTTATTTTGCTACCTGACTTTGTAATGATCCTTAAAATTCTAGTTTTTCATGACTGCTTACTTCATTGCTTGCTCTCCTCGCTGTGAACTGCAAGCATTATTGAGCTCTTATGTCCTGGTGTCTATAATGCTGATGCCTCTATGCTTCACATTCTTTTTTGTTTGTTTGTTTGTTTTTAAGCTTCACATTCTTAGAAGGAATTTCTTCTCATCACAAATGGTGAGATGCCAGCACAAGCTATCAGCCTCTATCTGCAGCTCTCCGTGGTTGATGGGATGGTGAAAGTTTGACATAACTGAGTCTTCATTTTAGGATTTTTAAAGAGGGATTTATCTAATATTAGGGTGTAATCAGTTGTATTCAAGTAGCCGTAAAACCCTGTGGTCATGTCATTCAGAAGACAAGCCAAGGAATACCTGGGTGGCTCAGTGGTTGAGTGTCTGCCTTCAGCTCAGGGCATGATCTCAGAGTCCCGGGATCTAGTCCTGCTTCTCTCTCTGCCTATGTCTCTGCCCCCTCTCAGTGTCTCTAATGAATAGACAAATAAATTAATTTTAAAAAGCCAAGCCAAATGGTGATTTGAAGAGAGAAATGAGGCCTGATGGCTTATGAGATATAGGTACAAGTATATTTGTTGAGAGGGGAGAAGACTGTACAGGATGATGAGCCCTTGAGCGATCTAAGAAATAGTTGTAAGACTACTGAATGGGTAGAGAAAGCCTAGCTGTGGGTTCACAGAGTGGGTAAGGGAGATGTGAGAGGCTACAAAACCCAGAAATTAGTATACTACCAGGCTTGCAATGCTTGGCTTCCCTCAGAACCTTTATACTTGCCCAACTCATTTGAAAAATCACTGCTTTAAACATTATATCTTATTACTTTCTGATATTGAAACACATAGATACTCACAGGACAGAGAATTTAGGGTACATAAAAGAAAATGTCAAAAAGGCTTGTATTTCCAAAAATAAGAAAGAGTCAAGCAGAAAAAAAAGCAGTATAAATATTTCTAGGTGATAATTGTGTGTTTTAACTTGCCTGATCTTCCACTCTTCTATGAGGCAACAGTGCATGATTTTAGTGACCCCATTTTCCCTTTAACACATTCCATGGCAATCAGTTGTTTTCCGGATGTATCCCTTACTAGATTAAAAGTTTCATAAAAAGAATTACTTGGTCTTATTCCCAGGATGCAAACCCTAGGGCCTGAAACATAACAGTTATTAAATATTAAAACAAAACAAAAAACACCCTGAAATCATACTTTGAGGTTTAGGTGTTTTTTTTTTCTTTTTTCCCAGCAATTCTATATATTTCTCAGTGCTCATCAAGGTAAGTTTACTCTCCATCCTTTTTATCTATTTCACTCATCACCTCCATTGACCTCCCCTCTGGCATCTAAGAATTTTGGTCTCTTCTTTGCTTTGTTTTTTCCTTTATTTCCTAAATTCCACATGAGTGAAATCAGTTGTATTTGTCTCTGAGGGACTTATTTCACATAACATTATACTCTCGAGATTCATCCATGTTGTGGTAATGGCAAGATTTCATTCTTTTTTATGGCTGAGTAATATTTCACCATGTATATACACCACATCTTCTTTATCCATTCATCTATCAATGGACGTAGGTTGACTATTGCAAATAATACTGCAATAAACAAAGGGGTGCATATATTATTTTTTCAAATTAGTGTTTTCATTTTCTCTGACTGAATACCCAAAAGTGGAATTACTAGATTACGTGGTAATTCTATTTTTGATTTTTGTGGAAACTCCACACTGTTTTCCACAATGGCTGCACCAATTTGCATTCCTCCAGTGTAACAGGATTCCTTTGTCTCTACATCTTCACCAACATTTGTATTTTTGATTCTAGACATTTTGACAGGTGTGAGGTGATATCTCATTGCGGTTTAGATTTGCATTTCCCTGATGTTGAGTGATATGGAGCATCTTTTTATGCGTTTCTTGGCCATCTGTATATCTTCCTTGGGAAAATGTCTATTCAGATCCTCTGCCCATTTTTGATTCGATTATTGGGGGTGGGAGGGTTGATGTTGAGTTGCATGAGTTATTTATATATTTTGTTATTAACCCTTATTGAAGATGTCATTTGCAAATATTTTTCCTGCAATAGGCTGCCGTTTTCCTTTGTTGATAGTTTCCTTTGCTGTGCAAAAGCTTTTTATTTTGATGTAGTCCCAATAGTTTAATTTTGCTTCTGTTCCCTTTGCCAGAGGAGACATATCTAGAAAAATGTTTCTATGGTTGACATCAAAGAACTTACTATGTTCTTACTATGTTTTCGTCTAGGAATTTTGTGGTTTCAGGTCTCACATGTAGGTCTTAATCCATTTTGAGATCATTTTTGTGTATGGTGTAAGAAACTGGTTCAGTTTTATTCCTTATTCTTTTGCACATAGCTATCCAGTTTTCCCACACCATTAATCAAAGAGACTCTCTTTTCCCCATGATATATTCTCAGATCCTTTGCCGTAGATTAATCGACCATAAATTACATGGATTCATTTCTGGATTCTCTATTCTGTTCTGTTGATCTATGTGTCTATTCTTGTGCCAGTACAATAATGCTTTGATTACCACAGCTTTGTAACATAACTTAAAATCCAGGATTCTGATACCTCCAGCTTTGTTCTTCCTTCTCAAGTCTGGTGCTCAATAGTAATACCTTAGCACCTTACTCTGGTGCAAGTCTACAATATCTTTTTAGAAATACTTTGAGCCCAATAGTTTTTAAATCCAGAATATTTTGGATGTTAGGGAGGCAAAATGATGGAACATATTCTGGGTATTGCAAAATGTCCTCACTGGGGACGCCCAGGTGGTTCAGTGGTTGAGCGTCTGCCTTTGGCTTGGAGTGTGATCCCTGGGTCTTGGAATTCAGTCCTACTCAGGCTCCCTGTGGGGAGCCTGCTTCTCCCTCTGCCTGTGTCTCTGCCTCTGTGTGTGTGTATGTCTCTTGTGAATAAATAAATAAAATCTTTTAAAAAAATTCTCACTGGCCTCTGGGGAGCACCCCAGAATCAAGCATGTTAAGATTTTAGGAGCAAAATGTATAATTAAGTATAAATACATACATACTAAAATAATAGTTCAGTTCAGGTTATGTGTGTTTACCCATTAAGCTAAGTTCAAGTCAGGTTTTATGGTCAAATGAATTTAAAACGGCTTCTGGGCTTCAAACATTTTGGATTTAGGAACTGAAGATAATGGTTTATAGACTTAGACTAACTTCTTTTGCATAGCTCTTTCTTCTTTTTCAAATATTTCTTTCCCACAATTAGTGTTTCTCAATTATAAGTAGATCCAGTGCTTGTTTTTGAATGTAAATAACTTACAACATTCTCTTTATACTCCTAAAATAAAGCACAGAGATAATACAATGTATCTAAAGGAATAAGTTTTAAAGAAATTAATATAAAATCCTAATATACAAAACAGAAATTTAAAAATGCATAATAATATATGTGACAATATGTATATGTTTATGCATATATTAGGTTTGTGGAAATGTGGATTAAGTGGGCAAAGGTTCTAACTCGGGCAAACATAATGAAGTAGTCCAATAATTGTACCTGTGGTTAGAATCACTATGATTGTGCCGCTGCAAATGAAGGCAAAGTGTGATTTATCCGCTATGCGCATATCTAGAGTAGTGTTCCCAAGGGCATGACTTACAAAATGCTAAACAACCCTTGGAAAATTATATATATTTATATACAGACATATGTATATATATAATACATACATACACATATATATGTGCATGTATATATGTGCATACATATACATACATATACATACATACATATATATATATTTGGTGATAGCTGTTTTCCCGAAAAATTTATTTCATAAATCAGTTAAAAAAAACTTGGCAATTATCTACAAAATGTAAAATGTTCTAAGACCAGATAATTATAAGCTGGCTTTCCCTCTAAAATGAGGGGCAGGATATTGGAAAGTTTGCGGCATCTGAGCAGTTTTGGCGCCCTGCAGGACCGCTCTGTCCCTCACACCACTAGACAGCTCTCATCCCTGGCTCTCCTCACTAAATGTCAGCAGTGCTCCACTAATCATGTTGACAACAAAAGCTGCCCCCACACATTTGCCAAATGCCCTCCGCCTCCCATGAGAATCACTGACCCATCTCATCCTAGCGACCACCCAGTCAACTGATCTTCTTATTCTCACTGTGTTAGATGAAGCCACTGAGGGACAGAAAAACTTAGCAGACCGTTATTACTGACTTTCAAAGCAGGACTCTACCTGACAGACATCCTAACCTCTAGCTCAGCTATCTCTCCACCGCACTGGCCAATCCTTACGGGGCTATAAGTATTGTTGCTTCTCATTTTCCACATGTTTGGGAGCTAACTCTGTTGCCTTGTGCTTTCCATCCTCTTCCTGCAAGTCCTTAAGTTCTAATGGTTTTGGGGTGGAGAAGGAATTGGCTCCTGACTGTCAGTTACAAGGAGAGTGAGACTCAGTTGTATTTTTGAGGTGTCATTCTAGTCTTGCACTTCTGCTGCATTCTGTTTGAAAATAAATGATCTAACACTTGTCACGTAAAAAAAAGCCAGGTCTATTAACAGGAGACTGAGTGGTTGTATTAATTATCTATTCCAATGTGACGGGTCACCCTTAACACTTGGTATCTTAAAACAATTAACATTTTTTTATTTCAATAGGTTTCTGGGGGGGTGGGGCAGGAATCCAGGGGAGGCTCTGTTGGGTAGCTTTGGTTTAGGGACTCCTCATAAGATTTCAGCCAGGATATAGGCTCCAGCTGCATCATCTCAAGTAAGCAGGCCCAGAGGATTCACTTCCAAGCCCATTCTCACGGCTGTTGGCAGAAGCCCTCCGGTCCTCACCATGTGGGCCTCTCTTGATTATGACAGGATAGCTGGCTTCCTCACAACAGATCATCTGAGAGAGAAAAAGAGAGAGAAAGAGAGAGGGGGATGCAGGAAGTCATTTTTTGCCTTTTATGCCCTCATCTCCAATTCACAAACAATCACTTCTACTGTATTTGTTGGAAAAGAGCCACCAGTTCCAGCCTGTACTCAGGTGAGAGGAATTAAAATGCATTTCTTGAAAGAAAGATTATTAACAATTGTGGACATATCTTTTTTTTTTTTTAAACCACCGTAGAGGTCGTTCCAGTTTTGAGACTCTTGTCTGGTACTTGGTTGCGGTTGGGAAACAGTTCTACTCATGACACCTCACCTAGAATCCCTCAGTCCTTTTCCCTAGTTTTGTGCACCCAAACTCCAGCCTCCTGTTTCACTGCCAAAGGCGAGGATTTGTCATGCTGAGAGGTTTGAGCTTGACCACTGAAGCGCCTCACACATTTGGAAAGGCAGAAAAGTGAAGTCTCTCCATGTCCCAAGGACACACACACACACACACACACACACACGCACACTGTAACCGGTGGCTGACTGGGATAAACGTAACAAAGCCCAGCTGCTCTCCTCTGAGGCAGAGAATAACCTCTAAGACGGACTTTCCTTTCTACCACTCCCCCTGAGAGCGGGCTAAATCTGGGACTTCATCTACAGTTGCACTTGGCCTCACTCTTTCCTCTTCCCCAGTCTGCTTCCCTCTAGCCTGGACTATCTTCTCCTGAGAGATTGTCTTTCATAAATTACTTGCAAGGGTTCAGGGTTTGCTTCCGAGCCACAGAGAGAGCATGTAATATTTTGTTTGCCTAGAGCTTTGCAAAAATTTTAAACTCTATGTTTATGTTATGGATGGTATTTTATTCAGAGCTATATTGTTAGCAAAAAAAAAAAAAAAAAGAAAAGGAAAGAAATGAAACAGATTCAGGTTAGCTCAAGGGAAGAGCAGAGTTCTTTAGCTATATGATCTCACAGATATTTGGGGAAGATATTTAATGTCAGCATGGAATCACGGGGACTTAACATGGAAAAGAGACTTTCCGTCTCTCAGGGGACGTGTGACCTCTTCCATCACTGCCCTCCTGGTGGATATTCCATCATTCTCTTTTCTCAAATGGCTTTTCAGCTTCTTTTCCTTAAACATGGTTTGATGCAGCTGTCCCGTGCCTCTCTCCATTTTCATGAACTCTGTTCCATTATCCATCCTCAAGTTCCTATTTCTTGCTTTGTTTCATGTTTCAAATTAAGAAAAATCCAAAAAAAAATTTTTAAAGTCCTAACTGAGGTTCCTCCCCCCCCCCCCCCCCTTAGCCCAACCTGAGTGTGCTGGTGGTGCTGCCCACCCAACAGTCAATTGCTTGTGCGTCACCAGCTCTGTAGAGGGGATGTGGACGGGACTGATCTCTTAGAAGATTGGTTCGAGGGAGACCTCTTTGAGTGGGGGAAAGAGTGAAACTATGGCCAATAATGCTAGTGATAGTTCTGATAGAAACTGAGAAAATAGTTTATGAAATACAAATTATTTTTCTATGGTGTTTTAGGAGTCATCACATGTGTACACCAGTTAGCTTTAAGTGAAGTTCTATAAATTTAGGAGCTGGTGGTGGTAATCACACAAGTTGCCCCACGTCAACTTATACACCCCTCATTCTATAAGAACACACTTGAGTACTTGAGTTAAAGCCACATAAGTCAGAGCAATGTTTTACTGATCTAAGATGAAAAGGATCTCTAATGCGATAGTGTCTTTGGTGTTTGCTCCTTTAAAACATACTAATGCATATGTTTGCCCCCGTGAAAATGTAAAGCAAAAATGTTTGTTTAAAATACTCTGTAATTCCCTTTAGCACCATTTTAAGATGGCACTTAAAGAAGTAAGTGCAGCATTCCTTCTAGTACAAAAGCCATGAACAAGACTCACTATATAAATATTTTGCTCCATGGCACAAGCATTAACATATCATGGCTATAAAAACAACACTCAATCATAGTGCCAGACTTTGGGTACCGTCTTAAATGTGGTAGCTGAGGTTTAAATGCTTGTAAACACAAAAGGATTCCCTTGAATGATGTCTGGAAAGGTGGAGCTTCAATGGACTTGCCTTCTTCATTCTCTTTATTGGGGAGGAAAAAAAGAGAAGCAAGTCAAGGAAACACTTCCACGTGCATATCCAACGGGCCCCACTATGCTCTGAGTGGCCAGACCTACATATATTCTGGGATCTCACGGAGGGTGTGTGTCAGTCATGGTTGTCGCTTGCCAACCACAGAATCCTTTCTGACTAGTGTAAAAAGAAAAAGAATGGAATGAAAAAATATTAGGTTGTTTACTAACTCTCTGCGAGGGCCAGAGATTTATGTTCTATCCTCTGCTTGCTTTTCTTGTCGTCTTTTCTCTCTACGGTTAGTCTGTGGTGGGGGTGGTGGTGGAACCAATCAGCAAGAAAAGTGTATTCGAGTTATTAAATGAGAGACTTATTTTAATTGAATTTATGATATTAAAGCAAGTATTGAATGCAAAACACAAGGGCAACTATTCAAAGTATCCCCTCCGCAAACATGATGCTTTATTTGACTCATTTATTTTTGCCACATATTTTTTCAGATAATATCCAGATAGCTGCTCTCTTAAACATTGTGTAACTCCCAAATTGTAATAAGTTTTACTGGATTAATTTAAAATGAATATTTCCAACATATTGTAATTCTTTTTTTTGTCAACATATTGTAATTCTTACTACATTTTCACTTTTCCACAAACATTTTAATGTTTCTTTTGTCTTATAAAATGAAATGTAAAAATGAAAAATGTGGAAAAATAAAAATAAAATTTTATCCCGTTTCAATCATCAATCATTGTCAATTTTCAATTTCTCTCTTTCTTTAATCTTTCTTCTTTCCTTCTGTTCTTTCTTCCTTCCTTCTCTCTTTCTTCCCTTATGTAAGCCAGTCAGCCTTTTAATAAAGACTTATTGGTCACTTACCATGTACCAGGCTACATGGTCTGTGCCAGGAATTGCAAAAATAACTCATTGCCCTGGGAATAAAGGGCCTCATAGTCTGTTGGAAGAAATATCCCTCTGTAATGCAGTATTTCACCATAGTTTTTTGTTGTGGTGAACATCTATTATTTACTCCCCAGAAATCAATCCCCCTTCTTTATGATGACAGTAATTCAAACTTATTTTGGGGAATATTCCTTCCCCATCTAAGTTTTAAGGTTTGGATGGAAGTGATATCAATCACAGATCCAAAAGTGGACTTAGCTTATTCTATTTCTCTGGCAATGGTAATTGGCATCCAAAGACAGGATAAAAAAAAAAAAAGATGAAAAAAAAATGAAAAACAAAACAAAACAAAACAAAACAAAGAGAGGATGAAGGCAACAGAGGAAGGAAACCAGCCTCAGCGACGGATGTGGGTGGTATTGCTTACAAACCAATTTAAGCCAAAAAGCTTTGCCTGAAGCCAGAACTATATCGTGACTTTCTTCCTCTCTATCTCTCGCAATGACAGGTAACAGTAGAGATCATTGCTTCTCCATCAACATATTCCACAAGCAAGATGCATCGGAAGGACGATGCAGAGCAGAGTTCCCAGCCAACCCGTTGTATATTGTAACACAAATGAAAAAGAAATATGTGTAGCTTTGAGCCAGAGAGATTTGGGGGTTGCTTATTACAGCAGCATAACCTACTGATCCCGATTGATACAAGGTAGATAGAGATTGAGATTACTGAGGAACAGGATCAAAAATTAATCTGCAAGGGGACATTCTAATTAATGGAGTTCTTACAGAATACAAAATTATTGCTTTCCAGGCACATTTACTAGTGTCATTAACATTTACACTATGTTTATGAACTTTTACATCCATCTGTTGCCTTAAGACTTAAATAGTTGCCACAAATTTTTGTTTCTTTGGCCCTAACAACTCCCTTTCTTTTCTTAATTCTTTCTCTCTTTCTTTCCCTTCATTCTCACCTTCTTTCCTTTCTTCCTTCCCCTTTGCATCTGATTAGTTCAATTAGCTTGTCTACCTTTGCATGTACCTTTTTATTTTGAAATAATTATACATTCAGAGGAAGTAGCAAAAATAGTAAAGATGGGTCCCCTATACACTTCACCCAGTTTCTCTCAATGATTGCATCTTATTTCATTGTAGTTTGATATCAAACCAGGAAATTGGTACAATGGGTGTGATGGTTGGATGTAATTTTAGGTGGAGATTTATGTAACCACGAGAGAGAGAACAGTCAAGATAGAGAACTATTCCATCTCCTCAAGATCTCCCTTTTAACAGTAAGCCTTGTACCTCCTTTCTATCATCTCTCTAACCCTTGGCAACAACAATCTATTCTTGATCTCTATAATTTTGACATTTGGAGATTTGTAGTGTCTCAGACTGCATTTTTTTCTATAGCTTTTTTTAGTGGTTGTTATAGGGTTTTTTGGCTCAACTTATCAGTGTCTATTGGTGTCAACACTTTACCAGCTCAAGTGAAGTGTAGAAACTTACCTGTCTTTATTATATCCCTTGATTTTCCCCTTTTGTAATAGTATTCCTTAAGTATTCCTTCTACGTACCCTGAAAAACTACATTAGGTAGTGTGATAATTTTTGTTTCAACCATCAAATACAACTTAGAAAACTTGAGAGAAGAGAAAGTTCTAGAAGGTACCCATATTTTCACTTTTTCCATTTTTCTTTTTTTCTTCCTGCTGTTTCAAAGATTCTGCCTTCCATAATTTTATTTCTGGTTAGAGAATTTCCTTTAGGCATTCTTTTTGGGTAGGTGTGCTGGTAATGGTTTTAGTTTTAGTCCTTAGTTTTCCTTTATCTGGGGAAGGAGGATTCTTTCAGTTCTGAAGGATGTTTTTGAGAATATAAGATTCTTTTTTTAAAAAAGATTTTATTTATTTATTCATGATAGACACACAGAGGTAGGCAGAGACATAGGCAGAGAGAGAAGCAGGCCCCTGTAGGGAGCCCAATGCGCTACTCGATCCTAGGACCCAGGGATCACGACCTGGGCCAAAGGCAGACGCTCAACCACTGAGCCACCCAGGTGTCCGGAGAATATAGGATTGTGAATGAATAGTTCTTTTCTTTTGGTGCTTGAAAAATGCTGGACTACTTTTTTTCTGGTTTCCATACACTCACATGAGAAATCTGCTATCATTCAATTGTTTTGGGCCTATATGTAATGTATCGTTTCTCTCTACGTTAAGACTTTTTTCTTTGTTTCTAAGTTTCCAGAAGTTTGACTGTGATGTGTCTTGGTATGGTTTTCTTTGAATTTATTTTGTTTAGTTTTTACTTAGCTTCTTGAATCTGTAAGCTTATGTCTTTTGCCAAATTTAGAAAATTTTCAGCCATTTTTTTATTTGAGTAACTTTTAGCTCCATCCCTTTTCTCCTCTGCTTCTGGGACTCACATGACATAAAAGTTAGATGTTCTGTTACATTCTC
This sequence comes from Canis lupus baileyi, assembly GCF_048164855.1. Classification (NCBI taxonomy): domain Eukaryota; kingdom Metazoa; phylum Chordata; class Mammalia; order Carnivora; family Canidae; genus Canis; species Canis lupus. The sequence goes on along the minus strand of NC_132850.1, from coordinate 55,438,808 downwards.
CTGGGTCCCTGTTTATTTATCTTCTCAATCCATTTGATCTCCTAGTTGCTCAGAATGGATAATTTCTATTGCTTTATTGAGGGTTTTTATTTCAGGTTTTGTAGTTTTCAATACTAAAATTTCAATTTGCTTCTTCCTTCTACCTTCTATTTCTTTATTAAAACATACTTTTTTCAAAATTTATTTTAAGTATGTTCATTATTGCTTGTGGAAGTATTTTTTATGAAGGCTCCTGGAAATCCTTGTCAGATGATTTTAACATCTGTGCTGTTTGGATGTTAGTGTCCATTGATTGTCTTTTCTCAGTAGTTGACATCTTCCTGGTTCTTTGTAAGATGAGTGGCTTTTCATTTAAATTTGGACAGTTTTAGTATAATGGTATGAGATCTTATTTAAATCATGTATTTTTTCAGGCTTCTCTTGATACCTCTTTGGCAAAGGAAGTGAATGCTACTTTGTTACTGTCCTGTGGAAGTAGAAGTCTAGGTTCCCCACCTGGCCTCCACTGACAGGGGAAGTAGGGGCTCTTTGATACTAATGGGTTGAAGTGGAGTTCCGGCTTCCTGAAGGCCTCCATCTATAACACTCTGGCTAAAAGGGAAAGAGTGCATCATTATTGCCCTTCATGTGGTCTCTCCTAACACTTTGGGGGGTGGTTCTATTATTGCTGAGTGATGGTATAAGGAACAACTTTCCTCCATTGGGCCTCCTGTATATTACTCTAGCAAGGATGAAGAAGTGGGTGCTTTCTTCATCACTACTGGATAGGGTGGAAGTCCAGGCATAGACTTAAGTCCAGGCATAAACTTCTTATTTTTCTTTGATTACAATCAATTGTGCTTTATTTAGTCCCCTAATTCTGTCTAAATTAGCCTTACAAATGGAGCATGCAAAATGTAGGCTTTCAAAAACTAAGCCAAGAGTAAGTTGGCACTGTTATGATGAGTGTGATGTTAGTTTAGCACTTGGACACCCAGGATCATGAGAATTATAGAAGAAACGAACGGAAAGACTTGTAACAGTATTAACCTGTCTTTGGAGAAGCTGACTTCATGATTCATTTCAGACCATTGTTTCTAGTAATCATGTAAGCTTTTATGGAACAAATTTATACATTTGCATTTTACTTTTACTACCAAAGTAGTGTTGTCTTTGAGGTAAGTTAGATTTTTAATTTTCTAGCAAACTGAATCTGTTTCCTTTTATTAACGTTACAGTAAGCTGTTTAACAGAGACTAAGCTCCCAGAGCTTCTGATAAAATGCACACATGGAAAAAGAAAGAAATATACCATATTTGGTGGGGGTAATAAAAGTGGGAGAAAATACAATAATTTGGTTTTCAAAAAGTATTTTAATAAGACATTTATTTCACTTGTTACAGATTTCCATTAAAATATGGTTGCCGATTCTTTAGTAAAAAATCCTAAGTATTATCTACCTCTTATTCAACGAATGTGTAGTGATGCCCTATACAGGCAAAGCATTGTATTATATGCAGTATGGAGTAGGGACAGAGAAATACAGAAAATGATCTACATTTTGTTGTACACTGTTCTCAAAAAAAAAAAAAAAACACTAAGTCTGGTTCAAGAGGCAAGATATACATCCTTGAAAATGGTGATAAAAGAAAGTTTTTAAAATGTCAAATGAATTGTAATAACCAAGTGCTGGAACATCTGTTGGATGAAATAGAAAATTCAGAGGAAACTGAATTGATTGGGAGGTCAGGGTAGCAGCATAAATGGAAAGCAATAGAATCAGTGTGAACAACGTTGAAGTGGTAAAGCATAAGTGCTATGGGTCCAGACACTGGGCCATGAAGGGTGTTGGATAGATAATGGAAATCAGGAAGGAAGGAGTGCTTTAAAAAAGAGATGTTCTGTAGAGCCATGGAAGAGAGGGAAAAGTGACTTGGTGTCAGATTTCATACCTCGAAAGATTTGGAAATTTGGTAGAGAAGTTTCCACAACAGACTCAGATAAAAAGGCAAATAAATGATCCCAGTAGGAGGTTACATACTGCAGGAGTGTTATTTTATCTATTGGAAAAGTGGAAGATGCTCCAGTGAAAGATTAAGATGGCTAAATCAGTTTTGAACCCATCAAGCTTAGTGATTGCAGTAGAAATAAAAAAGAAATGTGAGTATGAAAGAACTCTCAAAGATCTTGGTTCCTGGACTGTTAGCAGGTGGGAAAGGTGGGAGGAGTAGAGGGATGAAAGGGCCAGGAATCAGGAAGAACCAACAAGGACTCAAAGCATCTTTTGTTGTTATTGTTGGAAACCAATTTGTAAGTTGTTTCAAATGTTTGATAAAAAAAAAAATGGAGGTCACATTTTTAGAATACCTCTGTAAGATATTGTCAGAGGAAAGAAATAGAGAAATAAGATGATCATAAAAGTGAAGGTCGGTACATACGTTTGTTGGTCAAGTGGAGGGGGTCAAATAAAGCAGAGAAGAAGAAGTTATTTAATGGGAATAATTGAACACAAGGGCTAGACACTATGGAATGAGAAGAAAATTGAGAGATATAGGATCAACATTTGATGTGGATGGATAGGATGGGGAGCAGAGATGGCCATTGGAAAGGAAACATATAAACTTTTTCTCCAAGGTGGGAAAGAATAAAGAGAAGATGGGTGTGGGGACATATTTTGAAAAGCAGTTTATGTAATGGTCAGTGTCCCGGGGTTGGGACTTGAGTTCACTTTCCTTCCGACTAGACTAGTTCTGTAACCTTAAGAAAATACTTATCTTTCCAATTTTTAGGACTTCCCAAAACTAGAGATACTAGTAATACCTCTCTGGTTGGGCTATTGTAAGGGATAAGTGAGATAAATTATATAACATATTAGCACAATATCTGGTACATTGCAATCTAAGAAATGATAATCTTGTTATTTCAGATCGATTATTTTGAGTTGGAGATGGACTCATGAAACTGTGCTTGAGATAGCATATAGATAATTTAGCTATTTCAGCCAACTTTTCCTTTGCCTTCAGGGCTCTACTCAGAAAGTTAATCCACCCAGAGAATATTTGCATTTTAATAAGGGCCTTCAAGCCTAGGGGGAGAGGATGGAAGAGAAAAGGAGCTTTTCTGCTTCTCAAGTAACATCACATAAATGAACATTTTTATGCCTGTCTTTGTGTAAATTGATCCTGCTCTGCACCACATTTGTAATAGGATTTTTGAAAAATTTTCTAGTTAGTTTCACCTAGTTAAAGATGTATTTAATAATATGTTTAGCTTTAAATCATTTATAAATTCCCTTAAAGTCACATAGCGCTGGTCGGGTTGGATTTCATTACAGCATAGGATTAAACTCCTGTAATACTGGGCCTCTGAACAGAGCACCTGTCACTTCTTTTGTCATCCCTGGTTTGCTTTTCTGGAAGGGTGCACTCTCAGAAGCCTGCACCTGTGGATGTACCTATGCCACGGTGATAGAATTCACCAGAAGATTGTATCTTTTAAAAAGGGAAGATAAATCAGAGAACGATTTATACATTTGATTGGTGCTCTCTTGGTTTTGAATTAGTATACATCAACACTAAAGATTATTTGTGAGAAACAAATATTTACCAAAATTGGTAAATACATTTGGAACTTCAGCTCTTTTTACAATATCCGTTCACTGGCATAAGCACATGTTTTATTTTATAGTCACTTATGTATATGTGTTAAGATGGTAAATACTGGAGAACATTCATGTAATATTTCAAAATGGTTTTGAAAAATAAAGGTTTTGGATTGGATTTAGAAAATAAATTTGAGAGTTGTGCTCTCCTAGGAACCCAAATGACTTAGAGGAATTTATTAATGTTAGTACTTACAGCCTGGATGCTGAAGACAATTATTCAGAAATCTCAGTGAAAACAGTAAATATTCTGCTCGATATTGAATCAGTGTTAAAAAATTGAATTACATATATTTGGGGTTAATTTCTTTTGTGGGAGTTAAATTTAGGAAATGGAAAATTCTACAAATTAGGATATTGCATAAAAACATATTAATTTACTTCTCTGCATCTCAGGGTAATGTTGTGCCATTAAGACAAGTGAAAACACAGAGAATTTGGCACAGTCATTACCAAGAACCGGGTAGTGATGGTGTGGTTGATGAATGAGCTCACACCTGGTTCATATCCATAGCTAGACTCAGCAGTCATGACTGCTTCTCTGAGCCGCCAAATGCAACAGGTTTCAACTGAAACATGGAACACGTCTTATTCCTCAGTGATAACAGATCAATTACCATCAAAGACAAGATTGGCATTTTGATGGCAATATTTCATATCCTGCTTCTCTCCGAAGCACAGAAAAATCCAAGTGTAGATTAAAAAAAAAAAAACTGATTTGACATCTTTTTTAATCCCCCTGCAATCCAAATTTTAAGGAATTCATTAATATCAAAGCTTTGTTTCCAAAAATAAAAAAATCAAGCTAGTTTATTCTTTCTCTAAATGGAATGTTAGCTCTAACAATGAAGATATTTCTGTATGCATTTTTCATTTTGGCTCTCATAAACTAAATTATCTCTCTGATCAGCAGCTTCTTATACTTGCCAAACCTATGGCTCTCTGTTCATTACATAATTTAAATAAATAAGCGTGATTTTCTCATTAAGCTATTTCCATTTTTGTGAATGTTTTTGAAAATGACACTAACTTTTCCAGCCAGGGTAATATTACCAGCAAATTTCTTCATTTATTAGATATTTTGGACTAGGAGAATCTTTAGGTCTGGTTCCCTGAAGTGCAGACTAAGAGATATAGATTAACAGGTAGACAGTTGATTAGGGAAATGGGTTTGGGTTCAATACCTAAGTGGGAAGGACAGGAAGCATGACTGGGCTGAGGACGATCATGGGCTGTAAGACGGTCTTTTTGGTTTTAGTTTAGTTTTGTTTTCTTTTATCAAGATTCTATTTATTCATGAGAGATACCGAGAGGGAGGCAGAGATATAGGCAGAGGGAGAGGAAGGCTCCCTGTGGGGAGCTCGATGTAGGACTCGATCCCAGGACCCCTGGATCATGACCTGAGCCAAAGGCAGATCCTCACCCACTGAACCACCCAGGTGCCCCTGTAAGGCTGTCTTAAGTAATGCTTCCTTCCACTTTGTGGGAAGCGCTGGAGTTGGGACGGCCCTTCAGAGTGATAGAGTAGGCAGTTAGCTAGATATGGGCAGGGAACAAGTCCTTTCCCACTGATAAGAGGATGGAGGCCCAGTTCTAAACAGTTGGGACCGATCCCAGGGGATGCCACAGGAGCCCTTCCCTACTGCCCAACAGTAACCAATAGCTTCATTATGATACATGGACACTGTGGTCTCTCTCCCCACCCCCCAACAGACAATGGCTGCCATGACAGTTCCCACAAGGGTCATATAGGGCCAAGCCTCCCTCTCCTAATTCATTAGATGACTGGCTGCAACCTTAGTCAGAAACCGCCCTAGCTATGACCCGTAGCCTATCCAAAAATAAGAAGAAAAGACAACCCTGACCCCCCAGTTCAGCTGTCACCTCTGGGCCTGCCTACACTCCCATCTTGAGAGTGTACTTTTGTTTAAACTGCTATTAAACCTTTGCTTGCTTAAGAGTTTGGCTCTGAATTCTTTCTTGGTTGAATACAAGAACCAAGGCCAGGGAACAGGACATGCTGTTGACAAGAGGAGTCCTAAATTGGGACACTGTAGGTGCTAGGCTGATATTCTCCTGCACTGAACAGTCATTGGACAGAGTCTACCCCCAGAAAGTAAGCATGGCCTACCCCATCATGGGGCAATTTCTGGAGAGGGCTGACATCTATGGACCAGAGCCCCGCTTTACCCCTTGAACTGCAGAATAGTCCTTCACACCTGGGGGAAAAGGGGCTGCACTGGGTATCTTGGTATCCCCTATAAAGAACTAGCACCATTAAAAAAATGTGTAGCCCAAAGGATTTCAGACTGTCATCATCTTAGAGAAATGAATTTAGTGAAGTGGTGTTAAAAAAGTACAAATTGTTAAAAAAATGAAAATAAATTATAATAATTGTTGAGATGATCACAAATTCTCTCACACAGATTTATTATATTAGTGTATTCTCTACCCACCTCCCTCTAGCTTTCTTTTTTTTTTTTTTTTTCAAAATAGTTTTTGGAAGCAAAGTTCTAGACAAAAGCAACATGGACTCTGGAGTTAGACTTGACAGTGTGCACACTTAGGTTTTACTACTCACTAAGTGCCCAATCTTGTACAATAACATTTTGGAACCTCTGATTTCTTGTTTTTACAAATGACTACAATTGTGGGGTGAAAATTAAGTGAGATGACATTTTTAATAGAGTCCACTTTAATGTTTTTGACTTAGAAGTAGCTTACAAAAAATGTAGCTGAGAGTTTTGTTTTTTCCCTATTATAAATCTAAAGCCATTGCATTAAATTTTTTAAAAGATTTATTTATTTATTTATTCATGAGAGACACGGGGGGGGGGGCGTGCAGAGACCCAGGCTGAGAGAGAAGCAGGCTCCCTGCAGGGGGCTTGACGTGGGACTCAATCCTGGGTCCCCAGGATCACGCCCTGGGCCGAAGGCGACGTTAAACCACTGAGCCACCCGGGCTGCCCCGCACTAAAAATTAATATCAATATTAGGAATTTTGTATTCCTTTGTTAACTTGGAAATCATTCTTCTGTTTCGGGTGATGACATTCTTCTTCTTTGGCGAAATTAGTGCATCCCCAAAGAAATTTCAGCCTGCAGGAAAGAAGTTTAAGTAAGGGTGCCAAAATATACTGGTGACTGTCACCACACTGAAGACTTAGTGTCTCTTTCAAAATAGTTGGTTAGAAAACAATACTTGCACAACAAAATATGGCCGGCTGTTTTGTCAATCTTTTTAATGGTCATTAACTTTTTATCTCTTCCAATTAATATGTAAATTTTCAAAGACTTCACAGAACTAAAGTGAATTTATTTCAAAATAATTTACCAAACTAAAAGTTCTCTCAGAAGAAGATGGTTGACATTCTACTTTTAGTTACTCCCACCATCCAGAAGAAGGGATGAGATAGCTAGAAATAGTGCCACTGTAAGGAAGAATGATGGCAGTGGGGGCTTGTCTGTACTTATTAGATCTCTGCATTTTCTTTTTCGGTTCTGATAGTTAAATTCCCTCTTACTGTTTGGGTGGCTTGGCAATACGATCTGTCTTTCCATTCCTCGTCTGCTAAAATGTACCTTTCCTCTCTCCCTCACTCCTTCCAGTTCTTTTATGCTCAGTATGTCTTGACTTGAGTCTAACCAAACCATTGATTTAGAAAGTGAAGCCTCTATAACTGACTTAATGGGTAAATCCTTTGTAGAGAGGATATGTGCTTGCTAACTCAGCACCCCTTAAAGCGAATTTGTGGGAGAAGAGATCAGACCAGCGAGGGAGGCTGGATCATGGAAGGTCTCCTATGCAGTGCTGAAGAGTTTAGATTTCTTCCTATGTGTGATGGAGCCAGTTAAATATTTAGGGGCAGGGAAATGGAATGATTAAATTATATGATGGATAATTAAAGATAGAATCAGATTAGGCTTGTTTTGTTCAAAGTTCTAGTATCTAAAAATTAATGACATGCAAAGATTTTCTGATCCTCAATATTGTTAGTGGACTCCCTACTCTATAAATGAGCCTGATATGATCAGATTAAGCTCTCCTTGATACTAGGATACATCCTCGGAAGCTAAAAGTGTTTTATTTCATTTAATACCCACTGAAGATGGACTAGTCTTACTAAAATACTAACAATGTATTCTAAATCGAAGATGACAATGCTACTTCACTGAGAAAAAAAAAAAAAAAAAACAAAAAACCTTCAATTCCTTCCCATGCATTACAGTTTCTATTTTTAACTAGACCCACATTTTCAATATATTGCTGGACATTTCTGTATATGTGTGCTGCTCTCCTCTCTCTATATGATGCAAACCAGCTTGTTTCTCTGACCCCTAGCTTCACCACTTACTAACTTCTGCTGCTGCATTTCACTTCCAATCAGTTAGAGAGCCCTTGATTTGCCCTTTCCCCCCATATCTATTGTTTTTACACTGGTCCAGCCCCTTAACATTTTAATTCTGAACTGTTAAAATAGTCCCTGGACTTTGACTCTGTCTCTAATTTCTCATCTCTCAATGCTCTCAGCATGCTACTATCATAATTATGTCTCTAAAGCACAACTTGGATAATGTCACTTCCCTGGAGGGAGGGCCTTCTGTGTTCTCCCAGGATCAAGTCTAAACTTTCTAGCATTCAGTCAGTCACAATCTACCCATATTCTTTCTTTGGTAAGATCTACGAAAAAGGAACTCTGATCCATTTGGAGTAAATTTGCTGATAAATGTAAAAATTAAAGAAAAAAAATTGAACAGAGGATGAAAGGTTAAAATTGCCCTGTGGTAGCACGTTTTTTGACCCTTGGGTAGAAAGAAGGGATTGGTTATCTAGGTGTGGGTGCAAACTGGTGCTGGATGAAAGGGTCTCTTGAGATGCACTAAGTTTAAGATTTAGGGAGCAGTCACTCTGACATCTGAAAAATCCAGTGGAACAGCGAGAAAAGCAGCTGCTTGAAATGGTTGATGGCAAAGCTCTGACAGGGATGTCCTTTGGGAGGTAACAGTGACAGTCAAATGAATTAGAAAAGAGAGACTGGGGTGACTTTTTAGTGGCCAGAATCCTAGGAAAAAATAATTCTTTTGGAGACACCCTTATGAATTCCCTGCCCACCGAAAAATGGAGTGAATATTTTTTACAAGTTGAAAAGAACCGAATTAACGAGTTTGCTGGAAACCGGAATTTCAGCTCGTCATGGTCGGATAGAAACATCTCTTAATGTTTTGCTGGCCTTGTCTTCCAGCACATGCTCTTCCCTTCTATCCACTACGCAGCCTCTCCTGAGTCACACTTGCTTGTCCATTGTTGACTTTGTGGGCCTCTGGCCTCTCACATGATTGGTTTCCTGGTCAAGTTCCCTTTCTTTCCCTGCTGATCAAAATTCCAAAGATCTGTATTGAGAACCAGTTTAAGCCACTTTCTGTGTTCTTTTTGGTAGACAGCAGTACCCATAGGAAACTTTGAGGTGATAGAGAGTCTAATATTCTCCCCACCCTCACATTTAGACTTTAATGAATATACATCTCAGACCAAATGCTGTCTCTCACATATACTTACACACACACACACACACTTAATAAGCAAACAGTTAAAAAACAGTATGTATATCCTATTTTCCCAGTTCAGGGCTCCATAAATTCCTGGATGTAAGAAGTCCTTAGAAATCATATAGCTCTGGGTTAAACTTTAGCTCCATGACTTAGCTGTTGAATGACCTCAGACATGTTACTTAGCTTTTCTGATTCTCTCTTTCTTCATCTATGAATTAGGGTAATGATCCAGCCATGTAGATATCCTATAAACAAAATATCTACAAGTGTGCAGGAGTTGTCGTGGAGGAGATTTCAAGAGTTTATGAGACAGTTGTTAACATAATCATCTAAAAAGATCAAATTATATAAACTTACAGTAAATAAATTATAATTACAGTAAATAAGTTATAAAATAAACAAAGGCAAGCAACATTAAAAATTATGACTTCCTAATTGACCACATTTTACTATTTTTCTGTTTTTATGCTACTTATGTTTACAGTATAATGTGCCGCTGCAAATCTCTTCTCAAGATTGTTTTCACTGACATGATGTAGCTTGGGAGCTGGCAATCAGACATGCTGGGAGTATTATACCATGGAAGTCAGCAAGTACTAAAAATCAGAGTTGGATCTGTCATTTGGTTGATTGTCTCTAGACTCAAAAAATCATGAGGAAAGTGTCAATAATGTGAATTAAACTCGAAGGTATGTCATGCATGTGGTTTTTAGATAGCAAATAGCCCCCAAAATGAAGAAATATATTCTTAGTATTCAAAAACTATTATCAATTCTATAAACTTGACACACTATTAAAGTTCCAACATTGGACATTTGCAATTGTGTTCATTTTTTAATTGCAAACATAGACTGTCTATAGACACAAGAGGTTAGCAACAATCAATGAATACTGTGAGAATCTGTCTATATGGAAATTACAATAAAAATTATAGTATATCTTATTATTTGTAAATTGTGTGCTAAATATGTTTATATCATTAATTTTTATAATAAAATTAGGCATATATATACCTATATACACGTATATATTTTTTCAGATAGTTGTTAAGATTTTGTCAGCACCCTTTTGCATATATCCTTCTCTTGAGTTTCTGCTCAAATGTCATATTCTCCATGAAATCCTTTTGGATCTTGCCTAAATCAGTATTAAATGCACCTTCTGCCTTCCATAGCAACTTGGAACCTAATTAAAATGCTTTTTATCCTAAAGAGTAATTATTTTTATGCATATATCTATTTACCTCTCTGTATGGTAACCTCCTAGAAAATAAAAGAAAAAGTGTTTTAGACCTTCATCTTGGCATGCAGCTTAACATTTAGCATGAAACTATATTGTAAGACTCTCAGGAAATATTTGTCAAAAAATCAAATATTTCACAGAGCTTGATTTAGATGGCATTATAAAATAGTTTCCTTTTTCCAGTGGATTCTAGATGTCTTCTCATTGCCTGCTAGGAGATCAGCTGACAATAGAGTGGATTTGAAGTAAAAAAAAAATGAATTAATATTTTTTCTTTCACCACATTAGTGAAATGTAACACATTAGTAAATCTCTTAGAATTAATTTATTGATTAATTTTAAGAAAAACCAATCTTTCTTCTTCACAAAATATTCTTACTAAATAAGAAAAATTTGGGTCAGGATAAAATTAATAGGTACTGAGCCAGCTTTTTCTTTCCTGCATTTTTCTAGGTCTAAGATTATTTACCCAGCTTTTGCTTGATAATAATATCAATAATAATAACAGTTAATGCTTTTATGTGCCTCCTGTGCTCCAAGTGCTTCACATATTTATCAAATCCTCATCACATTTCTATAAGGTAAGTAGTATATATATTATTTAACATGTATAATTTACTATATATGTATGTACAAACACACAGGGAAATTGAGTACCAGAGCATTTAAATAACCATAAAACTAGTAAGTGACAGAGCTGGAATTTGAACCCTGGCAGTCTAGCCTCAGAGTTAAATTTGACAAAACAGTTTTCATATCTTAGAGAGAGACTATCTTATAAAAAAAACAATGAAAATTTTGTGTTCTTAAAAAATAAGAGCCTGAAAGAATCGGAACATATAATTTATCCATAAACCATAATTTTGGGAAGAATTCATGAAACTATAAGTGGCAGATTTCCTCCCAAAAAGAGATAACAGAGGCACCTGGGTGGCTCAGTCAGTTAAGCGTCTGCCTTCCGCTTGGGTCATGACCCCTCATTGGACTCTGTTCAGCAGGGAGTCTGCTTCTCCCTCTCCTTCCCCCCCCTAACCGCTCATGCTCTTGCTCTCTCTCTCAAATCAATAAATAAAATATTTAAAAACAAACAAACCAAACCAAAGGAGATAACATTTCACTGTCTGAGAGAGGAAAGGTTAACAAGAGGAAAGCTAATCACTGCAGGGTTAGATACTAGTGTGGTCTCAGAAAAGATGGTGCTAAAGATGGTGCTAAAAGATGGTCATCTCTGCCAGGTTGGCAGGGAAAAGGAGCAATATCCCCAGATAGGTTTGGGGGGATCCAAGAACGGAGAGGATCCAGGTCTTCCCAGTAGACTACAGCTGGGAGAGAAACAGCCTTCCAGAGGAAGCCTAGACCAGAGCTGTGCCCAGCTGGGCAGACAATGGTGGCCAGGATGGTCTACTGGAGAGGAGACCTAGGAAAGCTCCAGGAGACTCTGGAGTCCCCGGGATGCTAGAAGAGCAATTCAACAATTTCCCATACCTATAGAGGTATTCAATCCTATGAGAGGATTGAAAGGGTCCTACAGTCACAATGAAGCCATGACATCTGCAGATCTCCCTCAGGTACAGGGATATTCAAAGACCAGACATAAAGAATGAAAGTCCACAGAAGCAATATGATAGGAAGCACTTTCCAGATTTAAATTCAGAGCTAACTGAATTTTAACCTGGAGTTATAGAGTAATTTCTAATTTCACTGACTTTACCTGAGGGATGATTAAATAAATGCATTGGAGAGAATAGGGATTTAGACAAAGTATTAGATTAAATTACAGAAACTAAATTTAGAATTCTCATAGAGTTAGAAACTATGAAATTCAAACTGGTTGTGTACTCTCCTCATAGTTGTATATGTCCATTTAAGAGATAATAACTGAAATGTAATAGAGAATTAATGTCCTAACAGACATGTATTCATTTAATATATATGTGTATGTATTTGTGCATGTGCGTGTATAACAAACATATACACACATATACCCTTTGACTGACTATGACTGATTTATAGATTATTTATCTGTCTGTTTATAGAACACCATCACTGGGATGTACAGTTAACTTTTTGAAGATGTCACAGTAGTTAAGAGTTCAGGTCTGGAGAGACCTTGGGTCAGTCAGTTAAGTGTCTGCCTTCCAGCCCACCTCAGGCTCTCTGCTCAGTGGGGAGTCTGCTTCTCCTTTTCTCTTGCCCTCAGCACCCTCTCTGCCCCCTCCCTCTTCTTGCATGTGCATGCCCTCTTTCTCAAATAAATAAATAAACAAAATCTTTAAAAAACAAAGAGTATAGGTCTAGGGGCCAGACTCCTAGAGTTTACACCCTGACTGCTTCATACTCCATGTGAAACCTTGAGTAAGTTATTTGACCTGTTGCAGATATGGTTTCCTCATCTGTAAGTCTTCACAGGGTTGTTGGGAAAATCCCATGTGTTAATAGAAAGGTGGGGGTGCCTTTGTAAGTCCTCAGAAATGTTAGCCACAGGCATTTCATATGGTCTTCAGTCAGCATGACTGGGCGTCATGTTCAAACTTCTTTCCTTGTTTTCATATTGGTGAACTAGGCCATGCAGTCATTGGCAGTGGGCATGACCTCCATGCTCTTCAGTCTCCTGTGGAATCTGGAGCATCACTTGGAGAAGCTTGGACTCTTCCCAGGAGCACTTCTTCTGAGTGTGCTACAACCTACCACATGTGAATCCAGCCCCTTCACTCTCTTACCTACCTTTGTACCTTTCAGCCTTTTTATGGGAAAGGGAAGCCGTCTTTGAAGACAGTAGAAGAGCAATTATCTCGTGGATAATCATGGAAATCCCCTTTTAAAAAATTACTATTAAAAAAAATAAAAATAAAAAATTACTATTAAAAATGTGAGTGTTGAATAAAGAGAATGCTTTTAGTTATAAAAACTCATGTTTCCTTTGTGTTCATTTAAATTGATATCATAGATGATATTGTGTTTTCTGTCTTTTCATCTTATTCTTCAGTGTCTAGGTCACAGATTAGTGCTTCTAGGGAATGATTTTGCTGCTAATGTGTTGAAGTCATGAATCCATTTTCTGATCTGCTGGTTTTAGAGTTTTGTTTTGTTTTAAAGAAAGAGGTTTGCCCCTTTTTATTTAGATTCCTGCATGAATTTGTTAGCATTTAATGAGTATTTACTTTTCTGTTAAAAAACACGAGTTATGGGACACCTGGGTGGCTCAGTGGTTGAGCATCTGCTTTTGGCTCAGGGCATGATCCGTGGGTCCAGGATCGAGTCCCGCACCGGGCTCCCTGCGTGGAGCCTGCTCCTCCTTCTGCCTGTATCTCTGCGTCTCATGAATAAATAAATAAAATCTTAAAAAAAAAGTTATCAGTACTTGGATGATTATTTCTGTTTATCGACATGTCACCACCAAAGCCTCCAGTTTCAAGAGTGACTTTAATAGACAGGCCAGCAAAAACATGTAATGAACAATGATTTTAAGAAAACAGGCTTACATGGTTGACTAATACTACCACCAAGAAGAGGAGCAGCAAATAGCTTGTTTCTTGTGCTTAGATTCTATTGTTAGTAAGTTATCAAAATAATACTGATCAAAATTTGAATCTAAATTGAAGTTAAATTGTGAAACCAAGACAATCAATCTGATTTAAGTCCCTTGAAGGTGGTAAATGGAGATTTAGTTTCTGTTCTTTCATTTAATGGAGGTTTAGAATAGTTTTGAAAATATTACTGTGATTTTTTTGTCATGAGACTTACAGAATAATTCCAAATCTGAAGTGGCAAGTACATGAAATTACTTTAGTGTTTTTTAATACTCGTGAGAACTTTTGAAAGCCAACTCAAAGACTATACATTCTGAAATATTCCAGAGAAGTAAATTTTGAGGTAAATTGACATAAAGTTGTCTTAAAAGAAAATTCTGGAGGCACATGGGTGGTTCAGTGGTTGAGCATCTGCCTTTGGCTCAGAGTGTGATCCTGGAATCCCAGGATCGAATCCCGCATCGGGCTCCTTGCATGGAGCCTGCTTCTCCCTCTGCCTATGTCTCTGCTCTCTCTCTGTGTCTCACATGAATAAATAAATAAATTCTTCAGAACAAAAGAAAATTTCAGAACATAAGCTAATATTACACATTAATTTTTTTAAAGCCAAAAGAATTTCTTTGCTTTTTTTTCTTTACAAATTTAAAGTTATTCACAGTTTTAAGGAAATAGAAGACTGAAATATAATTGAAGTTGTATATTTAGTAGTATAGACTCTAATATTTTGTCTTTCAACATTTGATTTTGTGTTCTTGTCAATGAACCATTAGGTAAAAAAAAAAAAATGAGGAAATAAGGCACTATTTTCCTTACTCTTTACTAGGAGTAAGTGTTCCTTAGGCTGACATTGAATAAAATTCTGAAAATCAAGAAAATGTGACATGGTTTCTTGGGAAGTCTGAGAAATCATTGAAAACATTATATTGTATAATTAAGTCACTTACCTTCTGACTAGTCAAAATGTCAATCCTACGTCTTTTCAAGAAAGAAAACTTGAAATTGCATATCTCGCTAGGAATTATGAAACTTTTGCATGAGACACATCTGGTCTAAGACAGACCTTGGGGTCCCAGGTTTCTCATGTGCAAGGTGACGTTTCTTAGATTATCCACCTCACTCTAATATTCTTCATTTTCTTAAAACTCTAAGTGAAAAATAAGCAAACATGATTCTAAAAGAAAATGTTTATCAAAGACACTTTTAATGATTTTTCTACCTGTATTTCCACCTGAGTAATTACAGAATTAACATAAAGTGAGTAGGTAATAGCAGCTACTTAGCTTGTTGCTACCAGATTAGTTTCAGGCCACTGCATTCCATGGTGAAACTTCAGAGTTCCGCAGCATTTATCATATAATCCACCATATTACTGGAGGTGTGACCTTGAAATTTGGGAAAACACTAGGGATTGAAGCCCACCTGGAATAATCTAGTAGTTTCCATGGTTAAAAAAAAAAATAAAAACAAAACAAAACCTAAATGACCTCATTAGTTTCTAATTTCCAGGATGCCCAACTTGCCTTGCCCAAGAAAAATGCTACATTTTATTTAATCCACAATCTGTGGTACTTGCTATCATTGTTGTTCTCTGCATATGTGTATTCATTTCAGGAATATCTCAGTTCTTGATATAAAGTCTCATTTCTTTCCTTAATGCAGATTCCGTCAGGTTTTACTTACTAACTCTCAGTGCCTCTGCAAACCTGAGAAAAGTTCAGTGGGAGGAAACGATTCTCCATAAAATTCTGTAGCTGTTTCAGCAATGAAAAATACACATACATTTCAAATAATTAAAATTGGAAGACAATGTGGTTGTGTGTTCTCAGTTGCTCAGTCCCTTAGTTTCCTGTGATATATGTATTTTTTCTCCAAAAAAATTGATATTATTGTGCTTTAAGCTAGAAATATCAATGAAATTGGCACTCTTGGATAAACCTTTTTAACAAATAAATCTTCCATAGAGTGACATCAGCATCACTGAGAAGTTCAGTAACGTCTGTCCTTACCTAGGCCAGGGCTGATAGTAGGATGTGCTGTCATAGAAATGGGCTCCTTTCCAGCAATGCTGACAATAGGATTCCAAAGTAATAAAGATCAGGTGGTGGTGCAAGGTATGTGTGATTATTACAATCAGTGGCACCCCGTTTGGGGTGGTGGCCAAGAAAGCTCACCCTTCAGAGAGGTACAGAGATGGTATTCCACAGGCAAGAGCAGAGGGTGGTCCGTAAGGGTACTATTCAATTTATACAACCAAGAAAAATCAAGGATGGATAAGCAGGAGATGGAAGATGGCTACCCCAGTAAACAGTCGTGATTCCTTACTCAGTTTCTGTACCCGAGCCAATTCTCAGAGCTGGAACCCATTAACTGAAGGAGAAACCAAATTCCTATGAGGATAGACCCTGCGACAGTGCAACAAGTGTATTCAGTTCCAATTCCCTAGTTTTGTTTCTAAAGTGAATTATAAACATTAACTCTTGTAAATGTGCATGGGGGAGAAGGAATTACCCAGATCTGTAGAAGATTACTGGACAATGAATCTAAATGAATGTCATTGCTCGAGGACTCAAAGTGCCAACTTGGCCTCCTATTAGCTTGGGGATGTGTGGTGGCCAGGTAATAGGTGGCATCCTGGCCCAGGTCCCAGCCACGAACCTACCCTGTGGTCATTTCTCTAATGCAAAATTGGAATGTGCATACTTGGTAGTTGACAGAAAACCCTCAAGTAATTCTTGATGTTTGGGGTATCAGCTATTGTAGGGGAGAAGGCCAGCTAGAAGCTCTGAAATGTTTTCTTTCCAATATAGTAAATCAATACTGTGTCTTGGGACTGAATGACAGAGATTAGTATCATGCTAACAGAATAGAGGATGGTCTCTATGATATTCCTGCTAAATGAACCAACCTCCAACCTGGGCTTTAGAGAAGTATCATTGATCATGAGGGATGACAGTGAAATTCCATAAAGTTAATCAATTAGTAGCTTCAATTGCAGCTGTTATACTGGATATGGTATTTTCACTAGTATAGATTAACAAAAATTCTGATATACAATATACTGTCTTTGAGCTGATAAAAGCCTTCCATCCCATCCATGTCAGGAAAGTGATTTGCATTTATGTAACACAGACAGTTTTATACATTTCCTGTGTTGCCCCAAGTCCATGTTAAAACCCCATACTGTCTGCCATAATGTCATCAAAAAGGAGCCTGGACTGATACTCTGTGGTATATCACATTGGTCTAATAAAAACATCATGCTAATAGAACCAGATGAGCACAAAGTATGTGTGTTGTGTTAAGACCCATGCATTCCTAGGGTAGGAGACAAACTGTGAAGATTCAGGAGCCTACCTATGTCAATGAAATGCTTAGTGGGGTTAGGGCCTGGGGAATATCTCACCTCACACCACAAAGAAAGAAAGAAACGCAATTCTTGGTCTTTTTTTTTTTTTTTTTTTAGATCTAGAGACAGCATGTTATACATTTGAAAGTTCTCTTCTAACTCATATATATACTGGTTGTGTGAAAGGCCGCCAGCTTTGAGTGGGGCCCTAAGCAAGAAAGAGGTCTGGAGCAGATCCAGGTAGTAGCAAACTATCTATCATTCAGAAAGTTGTGACTGTAATGTCATTGGTCCTTTGTAGAGATTTGACCATGGAACATCAAGTCACCAGTCTAATGTGATCACAGATGGCCTTCTTTAGTAAGATTTTGCTGACCCACCAAGTCATAATAAGCTCCGGCAAGCTGAGCAGTCATCCAGTATAAATGGAAGTGATTCTACAAGTTCCAAGCACAGACAGGACCAGATGGCACCAATAAAAACCGTCTTATGATTTTTTTTTAAGATTTTATTTATTTATTCATGATAGACCCAGAGAGATAGAGAGAGAGAGAGAGAGAGAGAGAGAGAGAGACAGAGGGAGAAACAGGCTCCCTGCAGGGAGCCCGATGTGGGACTCCATCCCAGGACCCCAGGATCACAACCTGAGCTGATGGCAGATGCTCAACCACTGAGCCACCCAGGTGCCCCAACCCTCTTATCATCTTATCTAGCACTTCTCATCCCTGGTTTTATGTGGGTGTTGAGGTCCCTTATGACCATCTTATTGAGGAGGAAGAGGCCGGCTAGGTTGATTAAGAAGTTGGCTTAGTTTATTAGTGACAGCTGAAGATGAACTGTTGCTCTCTAGTCCACTTTCTCAGGACAGCCCTGAAAAGAACTGGTGACTGGAACTCCTTCCACAGAGCAGAGTTCTGGGTGGTGCACTCAGTCATCTACTTTGTGTGAATAGGAAAATGAAACAAAATAAGAATAGACAGGGAGGGGCTCATGGGTGTTGGCACTGATCGAACAGGGACCAGAAAGAGAAAGACTGGAAGTTCTGGCTGAGGAGGTCTTGGGAAAAGGCATGGCAATGGATCTGCAGGGATTGCCATGCAGTAAGATGTTCTTGCCCTGGTATCCGATGTAAACACCCACTGAAAACATTCACCATTGAAACGATATTAAACAAACAAGTAGGGGCACCTGGGTGGCTCAGTGGTTGAGCGTCTGCCTTTGACTCAGATCGTGATCCTGGGGTCCTTGAATCGAGTTCCTCATCAGGCTCCCCTCAGGGAGCCTGCTTCTCCCTCTGTCTTGCCCACCACCTCTTGTGCTTCTGTGTTCTCTCTCCCTCTCTCAAACAAACAATTAAATAAAAAATAAATAAATAAATAAATAAATAAATAAATAAACAAATAAGTAAAACAAGTGGACAGAATGACTTGGCCAGTTGATCTCAGTTAGGCTCTGTCATCAAGTACCTGAAAACCAGCCTACTAGTCGGCTAGATGAAGAGTAGTCATGGAAGTGGAGATGGGCCTGATAGCATGGCCTCCGACTCATGAAGTCTGGGCTAGCTATTGCCACTGCTGAATGTTTACCTTGCCAGCAATAGGACCCAATACTTAGCCCCTATATACCTGAGACCAACAAATCACTTGGAACAAACCAACTGTATTGTACCCTTTCACCTTGAGAGAACAATAAACATATTGGTCAGGACTGGCACCCGTTCTGAGTATGTGTTTGTCTCTTTTGCGCACAGGGCCTCAGCCAATGCCAGAATTGAAGAGTTTGTAGGTTCTTTGACCCACCAATAGAAGATTCCAGATAGAACCGTGTTATACTAAGGAACCTACCTTAGAGCACACAGTGGGCATATGAACCTATCACATACTGTGCCACCTGTAAGCTCCTAGCCTGACTGAGAAATAGAATGGTCTCTTAAAGATGCACCTGTCACCAGGTCTAAGAGAACAGACCTCTGGGTCTATCATGAATAAATAAATACAATCTTAAAAAAAAAAAAAGATTGTAAGAAGGTTTTTACTGGTGCCATCTGGTCCTGTCTGTCCACCTTGAGAGGATGGGCATTTATATGATGCTGTGCCCCGAAAACTAGAATATACGGACCCAGGAAACAAAAGTGGAAGTATAGCGGTGCCTTGGTGGCTCATTCAGTTAAGCATCTGCCGTCAGCTCAGGTCATGATCCCAGGGTCCTGGGATTGAGCTCCATGTTGGGCTCCTTACTCAGTGGGGAACCTGCCTCTCTCTCTCCCTCTGCAGCTCCCCTTGCTTGTACTCTCTCTATCAAATAAATAAATAAAATCTTTTTGTAAAAAGTGGAAGTATAAATGATAGCATTACTTCTAGTGACTCATTTTGTGTTTCCAATATTGCTGAAGCCCTGTGGATATAGAGGTCCTAGTTCTCAAAGGGGGGATGCATTTACCAGGGGACACAGTAAGATTCTCATCGACTTTTAAGCAAAATATGTTGACCAATCACTTCAGGCTTTTCATACTAAGAGACCAGCAGGCGAGGAGATGAATTATCTTATTGGCATTGGTAACTGAACTTGATTATCTGGAGAAAAGAGGGTCATTGTAGTACAACAGGGAGACCGGAGTCAGGTAATCCATTGAAGCATTTTTTGTTTTTCATGTTCACTTCGATGGTAAATGGATAATAGAACAACTGTGGCCTGAGAAAGGGCTAAGATTCATTAGGAATGAGGATCTGGGTCACCCCTGCAGGCAAGAGAACCTGAAATGCCAGTCTAGCAATGCGAGAAATTCAGAATGCGTGCTGGAATAGTGGGCTGATGAGTAATACCTATGACCTTGAAATCAACTGCAGTGTCAGGGCTACAGTCCTACTGGTCTGTCCTACTGGTCTTTTCCTCTAAGGGCTTCAGGAAGCTCTTCCTTAGTGGGATAAGCTTATTCCAAGAAGCAAGCAGATCTAAGTAGAACAAGAGTGGATTGTAGGGAATACAATGGTGCTCTATTCCGATCCTTATTATTATTATTATTATTATTATTATTATTATTAATAAGCTCTATTGAAGTATAACGGACTCAGGCCCATTCTTTAGGAGGGTTAATGTACTTACTGCTTTATCAGCTGCTGGTTTCTTACAACTGAGTCTCTCGCTTTAAACTGCCCTAGCTCCAAACAACTACCTCACTTCCAGTTACATTTCTTCCAGAGGGCGGATGAGGAGTGCACTACCAATGACTGGCTGATGTGGGTGGACCTACAAAGACTGACCTTCTCTCTTGTATTTGGGACAATTCTGAAGAACCATTACAGCACCGCAGGTCCCAGCAGAATTGTCAGAGGTCTCAACTAAAACCACTGTGTACTCAGTTTTTCCCTCTGCTAACCTTGCCTTCCTCACTTTTTTCCTTGGTATTTCTCAGAGCTGTCTCTAGGAACATTTCTGCACGCCACTTGCCAGCTCACAGTCTGTTTCCACGGAACGCAGTCTAAGACAGATGGAGATAACATTCAGATCGTTCATAAACCCAAGTAACTCGGGGAATGTTTTCAGTATTAAATTAAGAGCCACAAATTTTGAATAGTGGAAACAGAAATACTCCCCCATCTATTCTTTAACATGTTTCTGGATAATTTGAGCAAGGTATAGACTATGTTCTATGCTCCAGTGAATTATTGTGACTTAAAAATAGATGCTATATTGGCAATTTCAAAGATTACTTTCTCTACTTTCTAAATTTATTCTGCTCTTAGAGGTTAGCAAACACATTATTTAGTATGTAAAATCCTATTCCATCATCACTTCAATTTATGTAAAATTAAAGCATGAATTTTCTTCTTATTAGATATATTTTCTCTTTTTTAACCCCAACATTAGAATTTCTTGACACAAATTCGTGTTAATTCAACTTCTCTAAAATGCATAGCATAATCCATATGTTCTTTTAACAGCCCCTCACACAAAAAAATATACTATTATCAAGTACATATCTGTGACTTAAATTTCTGATGCAGACATTTAGTAAATTCTTTCTGGTAATACCATATGTGTCACAAAGTAATACAGTGCTGCAATGATAATTATGTGCTATAAACGTGCTTTTGCATGGGGATTCCGAACGAGTGTGTGAGGCCATATCCTCTTTGCTACTCACATAACATCGACGGTTCCTGTTTTGTCTGACTAAATCGACTCAATGTCTTACTGTTCTTTTTTTTTTTTTTTTTAATTTGGTGGTGAAAGTGAAGCCTTAGTTTTAAATTCTGTGTATGCCCTGCTCAAATTGAAATAAAAGACAGTTTTTTACATTGACCAACATGTCTATGTCTTAAAATACAAAAATGTTTGACATCCAATTTTCAAGACACTATTTATCAAAGTATTATTGAAAAAAATTGAAAGGAAGTTTTGCTTGTTTCCAAAAAACTTCACAGAACCCCCCCCCCCAGAAAAACCACCCCAAACTATAATGAACCCAAATTAAAACTAAAATGCACATTTCTTCACTATACCCTCTACATAGCTATACCCATACCCACACTCACCCACCCACCCTCACACACACACACGATACATCATCTTAGTCACACTGCACAATTGCTGTAGTTCCTAAACCTTAGATAGCTTCAGAATTATTTGGAGAGCTTAGGAAAATTAGTCATGTTCTGGAAATTCTGATTCAATGGAGCTCACATAAAGCTTTGGCATATGAATTTTCTCCCAAATCTCTGGGTGATTCTAAGTTATGCCAAATTTGGGTCCAATTGAAAAAAAAAGAAAGTTAAATGACATAAACTAGCTCTTAATAGTTTATACACAAATTGTATATGAGGAATTTAATGTCCACTTCTGGTAAGGTCAATACTGTTTATCTATCATCTATCTATCTATCTATCTATCTATCTATCTATCTATCATCTATCTATCTATCTATCTATCTATCTATCTATCTATCTATCTATCATCTATCTATCTATCATCTATCTATCTATCTATCTATCTATCTATCTATCTATTATCTATCTATCTATCTATCTATCTATCTATCTATCTATCTATCATCTATCTATCTATCTATCATCTATCTATATCTATCTATCTATCATCTATCTATCTATCATCTATCTATCTATCATCTATCTATCTATCTATCTATCTATCTATCTATCTATCATCTATCTATCTATCATCATCTATCTATTAACTTAAAGACATTTGCTTTGGTGATAAAGCCAAGGCTCTAAGATAATCTGTATGAGAATATTTTTCACTTTGATCAGAATGAAATGTCCCTACGAATAATTTGGTATAATATTTGGGGTTTCTCAGACTATGTCTGTGTAAGAAGATTTTGCAATAGTGAAAATGCCAGCAATAGCTGATTTTCTGACCCAGTGCATTCATAGATAAGATTTTTTTCTAATTATGTAGGTCAACTTTGAATCGGGTAATCAAGAAATACATCCTCATACTCCTCCTGGCATTTTGACTTCAAGAACTTCTTCCTTCCAGAGAATTTTAGAACAAATTTAAAGATTTAGTCGCCATTCTTCACTACTGAGCTGAGTAATCTAAACAAAATCACTCCACTTCCTTATTTATAATTTCCTCAGTGACAAATGAAGGATGATCCCGAGGGAGCCTTCTTTAACTCCATGTCTATGTTATATAGTTTGGAAAAGATGAAGGACAGGCTTTTCCCAGCAGCAACAAAAAGGAAATTATAAAAATCAAGAGCTAATCTTGCTTGGGGGATAGGGGTTGGGGAAAGGGAAATAAACTATGGAGACTTTTTTTTCCTTTGGAGGTTCAATTTTTCAGGTTGTTAATCATCTGCATTTCTCAAATCTGTATACTCATTGCCTTCCTGGAGCAGAGAAAATTGAGGTAGTAAATGTATTTGGCTTCCTATTCCTTAAATTGTACACAATGGATTGGGAAAAAATTAAAAATTCAACTAAAAACAAATGAAGGTTTAAATTTGTCATTGTTTCTAATTTATTGCGGAAGGGGGGCCATTCTTTGGGCTAAAATGTTATTTCTACCTTTGCGTTGGTATTCTTTTCTTAGTATGTATGAAGAGAGTATCTTGCCTAAGAAGACTATGAACTAAAAATAAAATTTACCTTCAATTTTACAAAAATCTGACATCTATAATGAAGTCCTACTCAGAAAGACTCTAATTTATTATAGATGAGATTACCTGGAACATTCCACTTTGATTTTCAGTATTGTATGTAAGAACTGCCTTTAGGACATTTTCTGTAGGCTATCTATAATGGGATTCTCATTTTTCCTTAGAAGATGAATAATAATTTTTACCATCCCTTTGGCAAATTAAAGATTGATAATTTGAACAAGTCAATAAGGACATTTTTCTTTCTTAATATAGTGTCATTCAGAAAATTAAGGGCAGGTGAAAATTTTTGAAATAGAATAAATTAATTTAATAATATTAAAGGATAATTGGCATCAGTAGAAGTGTAAACTTTAAACAGATTTAGAGTTGAGGGAGAGAATAGGAGACAGGTATTTTCCCTCTTTCTTTGTGGTTCAACATTGTCTGTAGCCATACAAATGAAGAAATATTATTGCCTTATAATTCATTTTGTGTTTTTACCCTATATAATTCTCCTAAAATGAGATCTATATCTTGCTTTTGTTTTATTTCTTTCATAAAGGGATGTGAGGTCTTTCTGTGTGTCCTGACTTTTATGGTTTTTAAATATATGTGCACTTTTTTGTGGTCCTTGCAGAAACAAATAACACATCGAATGCCCCTTTTAAAGATTTTATTGATACAGTTGATTTCTGCTTTGTTTTGAAATATTTTTTAATAGAAAACTTATGAGACGCCTATATGTAATTCTTACCACAAAGGACACCTGGCAATTTACAATGTCTAAAATTGTCATAGGAAAATTAGCCCTGGTTGTGTTTTCACTAAATATGAAATGCACATTTGACATAACCTACTCCAGCAAAACTTGGCAATTTATGAAGCTGTAGTAGGAGTCCGTTTCTTTGGTGGGGAAAAGAAGAAGACTATGCTTCTCTCCTGGGTACACATTATCAGGGTTTTGGACCTACTTTCTGTCTGACCACTGAGGCTGAAAAATTTACTCTGGCCATACAAGATAGTTGGAACAGAATGTAAAATTCTCTTGTAGATTTTGTTAAATTACCAAAATTCAGAGCTCAAGTCTAATAGAATGTTGCTCATCTCACAAATTTAAGCTAGGTTTATGACCTTGAAATTTGAAGCCAGAATTTTTATCAAAAGAAGCTGTATGTATGTAATTTCTCTATAAGGAATACATAATACCTACAATACATTTTCAGACATTTGATGAAAGATATTCCTAGAACAGAGGGCAGCGCCTTTAAAACATAATGCATTGGTTCAATTAGGAAAAAGAATACATCAAGGACTTAGAAAATGACAGAGTTTTCAAGCTGTTGGCATATAGTTAATAGTTTTTGAGCAATGATTGAAGTTAAGGCTCAGTACTATCTGTTCTGAGGGATTTAATATTCATGTAAGACATGGTATCTAAGCAAAAATTAAACAAACAAAACTTCACACACACACACAAACAAAAAACTGTGGTCTAGGAGTGGACTTGTCTCTATTCAAAGCATAATGTGATAAACACCATAAATCATAAAGGAGCAGTATTCTAGAACTAAAATTAAAAGATTTTGCTCTGACTGTTGATTATAGAGTTACTAAATTTGGGCCTTTAAACAATGTGAAGGATTTAAATAAAAAATTCAGAGAGGGAATTTCAGTCACAACTGAGGGGTCATGGGATTGGGAAACTGATGGTATTTGTGTCAGAGACTAGAGAGGATGGGTCCTGGTGTTATTTCCCCTAGAATGCCACAAGTAGGTTAGGCCTATATCAATTTAGGGAATATGGACACTCTATATTGACATGTTGCTCCAGGAAAGTCTTGGAACACAGGTGAATAAAGAAAAATTGAAATGAGTACCTTCTTCCAGACACTTCTGTCAAGGAAAAGAAGTAAAAGCATAAATAATGGTAATAGAGTAATCAAGGATGCCTGGCCAAGATTAATAATCTTAATTGGCAATGACCCATCTAACTTTTTCTCTATCCCACTGAAGATCACTTGTTTGCCCAAACACTATCCACAATCCAAACAATATTCTTCTCACACTTCTCTCAGTCTTAAACAGATTTCATTTATTATTGTTGAAGAAAACACATGCATATATTCTTATCAAGTGCCTCATATAAATACTTTTCACTCTTACCTACAGCATGCAAGATGTAAAGTTGGTGGTTTCTGGCCAGGTATCTAGATGAAAAGTGAATTTGGTGAGAGTCACTATGTGGATGATTGAAGAGGACTAGTAGATTTACAGATTGCAGACCACAGGTCAGTTGACTACAAAACTGTAAAGAAGCCAGCAGAACAGTGGCCCAAGAATATAGCAAGAAAGGTAGGGATCTTTCTCCTAACACAACTTTTCCTCTAAAGTTTGCTTCTCAAGCTTTCATGTGCATAGATGGGTCTTATTAAAAATGGAGATCCTGCTAACTCTGGGAAACGAACTAGGGGTGGTAGAAGGGGAGGAGGGCGGGGGGTGGGAGTGAATGGGTGACGGGCACTGGGGGTTATTCTGTATGTTAGTAAATTGAACACCAATAAAAAATAAATTAAAAAAAATGGAGATCCTGATTGAGCTGTCTGGGGTGGAACCTAAGATTCTTCTTGTCTAGGAAGCTCCCAGGTCATAGTGCTGCTACTGGTTCGTGAACCACACTTTGAGTAGCGAGATTGTCCAAAAGCTTATGGAATCTGACTAGAAGGAGGAGGGAGAGAGTTGTAGTCTCCTTATAGGATTATTGAATATAAATACAAATCAGGACTTTAAAAAAAATCTTTCCTTGCTTTCCCACAAAATAGTCGTAAGGTCAGTTTAAAGATGCTTGATCTGCGCTTTGAGGGCAATAGTACTCATTAAATGAAAATGTTTTAACAGTGGAATGGCACAAGACTCCTTCTTTATCATATGGCATGTGGACTAGAGGAAGGAAAGAATGAAGGCAAGTGAACTGATTAGATGCCACCCATATAATCTAGTTTTGAGGCCCTATGAACCTGAACAGAAGGGTTGATATTCGTCTAGTTTGACTTTGAATATGGAAAACAATGAAGGAGGAATAGCAAGTAGAGTGTAAAGAGGAATTTACTAGAAAGTGCACTATTAGAACCAGAAGGCACTAGCCTTATGGGACATTTCCTTATACTAGTCCATTGATACATTCATTCACTTTCTATTTTACCGTCCTGTCTTTTTATCTCTGTTCTATCACATGCGGATGAACATAGAGTGCTTGGGGCATAGTTCACCTTCCACTTCATGCATCATTAATTGTGAACAGTAAACAACTATGAACGATAGCTACTGAGACAAAGACAAAAAGACCTAGATGTGAAGGTCGAGATTTATTAGCAACAGTCAATTCTGTTTACCAAAGAGAAACAGGAAAAATCATTTTTGTTGTTGTTCCAGTGGAACCTGATGGTCACAGTTTTTTATACAAGTACCTTTGGTAGGTTACCTTGAAGCTTAAGAAATTCAAAAGTATAATAAATGGGGAATGTAGTGCAGATAAACCCTGATTTCAGCTGGAAAATAAAGGGAAATTCAATACCCTGATAGTATTAGCATTGTATTTACAGCTGTTGCTGCTACCCACATGAATAAATGCTCCCCGTGGGCCCAGATCAAAGGTAGTCACGGTGTGACAGAGCATGAGACCATACTATAATAATTTTACAGATTTAGCAGAGTGTTTCAAGTGAAAGTGCATATGATATAAGTTGCAGGTGTTCATAAACATGATGCAGGGTCCCAGTTGCTGTTGGCTTGCTTGGAGCTGGGCTGCTCTACTTACTGCTTTCTCCTGAAATTATGCCTCAGTGGGTCAATCACAAATATGAGTAACTCCCTTTTGGGAGTGATATTTCATCTCTGTGCATATATATGTGTATATATGTATGTTTGGTACATTTGCTACTGTATCCATTCTGTTATCAATTCTCCATTTCTGGCTGCAATTTTATCTATCTAGACTTTCAAATCTCAAATTGTAGATCTTCTTGTCTTTGTGTCTACATTGGATTTAAATGTGTAATGAATTTGTGTGTGTGTGTGTGTGTA
This sequence comes from Canis lupus baileyi, assembly GCF_048164855.1. NCBI lineage: Eukaryota > Metazoa > Chordata > Mammalia > Carnivora > Canidae > Canis > Canis lupus. The sequence continues at coordinate 55,411,312 of NC_132850.1, read as the reverse complement.
AAAGCATTGTCTGAAAAGCTAGAGGGGTACATGTCTGAAATTTTGCACACTTCCAGAACTTTTAAGGCTGCGATTTTGATGGATGTTAAGACATTAATGTTCCCCACACCTGAGTGATTGATGGAACCTGTTTATAGTGTACTTTCTTACTTTACAAACACTTAACCACTCTATTAATTCTCAATCTCCTTTAATATTGGAAAACTCTGTTATTTTCAATTAGATAAATAATAGTTAAACTCTAACAAATAACTCTGGCCACATAACCTCTGACTGCATCTCCATTTTAAAACTGTGAATCAGGAACATAACCAGTAGCCTATAAAACAATTTGTTTCCTATTGTTGTCTGGTTCCAAGAAAGTCCCATTAGGACACTGGAGAGAGAATATTGTGGAAGACAGCTGTACAGCACTTATACAGTAACTTTGTTTAGAATTTTCTCTGGAAAGAAGGGGCAAATTTGACCATGATTGATTTAAAGTTTGACAATGTATATTAATTTCATATTTAACAATGTTATAAATGTATGTCAATAATATATAAGAAGTTTGGAGTAGCATATAACCAGAACTGTATGGCCATTATTAATAGTATTTAAAGAACTGCCATAGTCAGATATCATTTCATTTGAATATATGTCTTTTTCAGAACAAACTGTGTACCAGAGTCATGTTTGATATGCTTCATTGATATATATTTTTCTGAAGTTAGAAACAACTAGCAATGGGAGTTTTTATCCCTATACATATCACTAATACAGTTCTTATCATTCTTACTTTAAAAAAAAAGATTAGAAGGAAATTATTGAAATTAATGTGCTATGTGTTTTACCGGGGAACCTATCTCTGAAAGACTTAACAGAGATGTTTGAAAAAATAAAATAAAACGGGGCACTTGGGTGCCTCAGTTGGTTAAGCATCCAACTCTTTGTTTTGGCTCAGGTCATGATCTCAGGGTCCTGGGATCAAGCCCCACATAGGCAGGGAGGAGTCTGTTTGAGATTCTCTCTCTCCTGGTGCCCCTTCTTCTGCTCATATGCTCTCTCTCTGTCGCCCTCAAATAAATAAACAAATTAAAAAAATAATGAAAGGATATTCTATCAGGAGCATTTCTTTAGATCCAACTAGCAGTGTATACATATGGGATTCTGTGAGATCCTACACAGGAGAAGTGGGGTTTGTCTCATTCTAGCTGCTACATTTCTTTCTTTTTTTTAAATATTTTATTTATTTATTCATGAGAGAGAGAGAGAGAGAGGCAGAGACACAGGCAGAGGGAGAAGCAGGCACCATGCAGGGAGCCTGACGTGGGGCTCGATCCTGGGTCTCTAGGATCACATTCTGGGCTGAAGGCAGCTCTAAACCCCTGAGCCACCCAGGGATCCCCAGCTGCTACATTTCCATCTGGATCTTGAACCAAGAAGTGTTCTCAGGTTTGAGACTATCCCTGGACTATTATGCGATACTTTTTACCATGAGTAGGATGATGTCTAGTTTTAAATACAGTGAATCTATGGACTTTTTGGTTTGTATTGTTCCCAGGTGAGAAATTCTTATTGGTTCTGTAAGTCCTCTTTTTGGTGTGAGTTATCCCAAGGTGATCTCAAGAGTACATGTTTTTCTGTTAGTTTTTTGTTTTTGTTTTTTGGAAATCTCTATGAAACATCAATAGTTTCTTTTAAGCAAAGTTCACATTTTTACTTTTGTAATTTGATGCGGTTTCAAGTGAAACCTGTTTCCTGAGAGCAGTTAAGAATATTTAAATATTTAAAGTTGTATTAGCTAACTTAATATGATAAAATCTGATATTTTATGTTGTGATTGGAGAATTCTGATCTACTTAAATGGCAAAGGAAGCAATAATTACGTTTACTTGCTTCTATAATGAATTATTGTACAAATGACTGCATTCATCTGATACGATAAAGAGAAAACCAGTTCCTAATTCCAGAGTTGAGAGAGTACCTGGTTTTTTATATGGCCTAGGAAATCATTCCTACTCTGTGTTTTCTACTGCATTATTAGTTAATTTAAAATGACCTAAAATATGGGGTTTTCACTGATTCTTGGAGAAAACATTTCAAAAGAGAGAATTAAGAGGACGGTATGTTTATTTTTCCCTAACTATATCTTTTTTGAAAAAAATGTACTTAATAAAGATTGAAAAATAATTTGTATCTACCATCTATCATTATGGTATGTAGCCCTTTTAAAAGTTGAAGACATGGTAAGTATTGTATCTATAATTTATGAAGTTATTTTAAAAAACAAAACCAAAAAAATCGTAATCTACATAAAACCTTATTCTAGCTATTCACAATTTCTTTGAAATCACCAAAATGATTTTTGAATATACTTTCCTTTTAAAATATGTTTTCAAAGCAACTTTTTATTGACTTTCACAAAAATCTTGAAAGGCACTTAACATTTCTACTTTCTGTGATTAAGCAGAATTTTACACAAATGGGATTATGAAGAAATGGCATTTTAAACTTTACCTTCTGACATAAATGTGTCTCCGGACTTTATAAAAATGTTAATCGGATAGACTACGATGTTTTCCTGTAAATATTAGCCTGAAAGCACTTTTAACAAATTCTCTGAAAATAATGGTTCTCTTTTACAAATATTTTACCTTCAGTGTCTCCTTACTGCTCACTGACTAGATGTGAGCTTTGCCTTGGGCCATGCGAGGTCACTGATCCTCACACACATGCCTGGCCTGTTTTCACCTCTCCTGGTGGCCGCAGCCAGGGAAGCCACTTCTGTAACTCAAAACCCTTCAAAGCCTTCCAAATCTCTGAAGAAGCCCCAAAGCCCTTAGTTCCTTGCTTCCAACATAATATTTGACCAAATTGGCCATTAGAAAATAATTAAATGTTTTTCTTATGTATCAGGAAAAAAAAAAAAAAGAACTAGAAGAAGAGCTAAAGAGTTAGTTTTGGAAACAGTATAGGTCTGGTGTAGGGACAGACCAGCTCCGGGTGTCTGAAGCAAAGATATTTGAGGTTGCTACAATTTCTGGATGATGAACAACTGCAACACTAGAAGAGGCAACCTCAACGTGCAAAGACACTATTTTTTTTTCCTTAATTGGTAAATATTTTTGACCCAGGAGATTTGGGATTAGGTATTAGAGGCCTAATAAAGAGCCACACTCATATTTATCTTTTAGTGCTGTTCAGCAAAAATCTGTGTATTTTGAGTATTGTAATTACCTAAGATATTTAGGTATCTTATAACCGGTTTTAAAATATGCACTTGAAAAACTAATTTCTATTTGTGATTTCAAGTTAAAAGTAAATTTGCAACTAATATTGAAAACGTTTAGGGGCTCTTGGGTGGCTCTTGAGTGTCTGCTTTTGGCTCAGGTTGTGATCCCGGAGTCTTAGGATCGAATCCCGTGTTGGGCTCCCCACGTGGAGCCTGCTTCTCCCTCTGCCTGTGTCTCTGCCTCTCTTTGTGTGTCTCTCATAAATAAGTAAATAACATCTTTTAAAAAAAGCATTTAGGGGTGCCTGGCTGGCTCAGCCAGAAGAGCATGTGACTGTTGATCCCAGTGTCTTGAGATCAAGCCCTATGTTGGGTCTAGAGATTACTTAAATAAATACAACTTAAAAAAAAAAAAAAAACAGTTAACAGAACTTAAGAATTACCTCATTTATAAATGGCATATTGAAATACCTTAGACTACTTAATTAAGGGTTAAAAATCCTTGTAAAATGTAATAATATTTATAAACCAAATTTAAAATTTCCAGGGGAACTTCAGTCTTTGTAATTGTCATAAATATCAATTAAAAGTATAAAAATTGTTTCTGCATATCATTTCTATGCAACAAAGCTAACCTCAGGACCACCAAACATGCTCATATTGTCAGCTTAAGAGATGTTTTGAACATTTCAGCTAAGGGCTAATTCGATGTGCTGCTAGCAGGGATGGCGAAATGGCACAGAGTTAAAGGGAGAATCGTCAGTGCTCTGAAATGAGAACAGTTTAATTCCTATTCAAACAATACTCTTAGTATTTACTCAATAGTTAGTGGGATTGGGAAGAAATCAATTTTCCATTCAAGGACATTGGACACACGAAAAGATCCACATAACCCATTTCTGCTGCAGAACGCAGAATAGATGTTAGAATCTTTTTTTTCAAAACATTTTCTATTTTCCTGGGAGTGAACATCAGTTTGTTTATTAGTTGGTTAGTATTTCTGTGCATGTGTGTGCTGTTTAGTGGGGCCAACTTCTTGGGAAGCATTAAAAGGCTTAATGTTTAAACATTTAAATCACCAGCTTCGTGTACAGGACAAAATACATTATTGGCTCCCAGAATTTCATGAAACTGCCAACTGAATTGCTTAGGAATACTGCAAAAACACTCAGTGAAGATTGGTTGGCATTTTAATTTTCTCTCCGGGTTGCTAGCTACTCTAGAAAGTAGGATGAATTTACATTCAAGTCACATAAAGGATTATCTGTGTGAGCATTATTTAACTTCCCAACTCTTGGAAAGGGGCTCTGGAACAGATTTATCATTTGTTAGATACAGAAGTTGCAAGATGGAAGCCAGAGCTTCCATAGCTTTCCATGATGTGGAAAGTGATGTGGGCAGTGATGGTATCCTTCGTGGAAGATAATTAATTCGTTTGAGGTTGGGAATTCCAACTGGCTAGTGGTTGGAAATGTATGACTGAACCACAGGCCAAAAGCCAGGGTAAAAGAACATTTAAAAGTTAAATTTTGAGAGCTGATCTTGAGGCCTAAGATTGCCAAGAAATACTGTGCAGAGAGAAGAGATCCCAGGAGTATCTCCATACAGCGCACTTGCAGCCTGAGGAGGAGCTTGAGGTGACAATGTGCACGTGAGACCAGGAATTACAGAACTATGGACTGGAATCTGCCAATTTATATAGTGGTTCACACAGTGTGGGGTGTGTGTGTGTGTGTGTGTGTGTGTGTGGAGTAGGTGATTAGTATGAATCTATGTTTAGTATGGGTGATTACACATAAACATAAGAATTCCCAAAAAGTCTTGAAGAATTCTCTTTATGACATCAATTGGTTAGCACTGGGAAGCAGCTCCCTCCGAGGCGGGACACGCGTGTTCCTGCGTCATCGCCGGCCACACGTTTCATGTGTACAATCCATGTCTACTCACTTGCACCCCTCAGCTCTGTGCCTATCATTATCCACCTGTATGTTTTTGAGTTTGCAATCTGTGGTTTGCTGAATTAAAGCAGAGAAAAAGTTCATGTCAGTTAAGCACCCGACTCTTGGTTTCTCCTCAGGCCTTGATCTCAGGGTTGTGAGATCCATCCCCTTCAGGCTCTCCCCTCAGCAGGGAGTCTGCTTGTCTCCTGTCTCTGCCCAACCCCCACTGGCTTTCTCTCTTTCTCCCTCTCTCATAAATAAATAAATAAATAAATAAATCTATAAATCTTTTTAAAAAACAGAGGAAAGTTTCATGATGGGTAGTGAGTAGTGCACTGTGAAATTTTAGGAGGAGCTGTTCCTATTCCATTTAATTTTTGTGAACACTTACTTTATTTTGGGTGGCGTTATGGGTTGAAATGCATCCTCCCCAAATTCGTATCTTAAAGGACCCAGAATAGGACCATATTTGGAAATAGGGTCATTACGGTCGTGTTTAGTAAAGAAGAGGTCATACTAGAGTAGGATGGGCCCGTAATCCAATATGGTTGTGTCCTTATCAAAGAGGAAGTTTGGACACAGACTTGTGTACAGGGTGAATGCTTTGTGAAGAGGAAGACAGAGATCTAGAGATTAAGGAACACCTAAAATTGCCAGGGAACCACCAGAAGTTGGGAGAAAGGCACAGAACAGATTTTCCCTTACACTCCGCCTGAAACGAATCAACCCCTCCAGCACTTCGATCTGGGACTTCTGGCTTCCAGAACAGTAAGATAGGAAGTTTCTGTTATTCAAGCCACCGAGTTTGTGGGACTTTGTTAAGGTATCCTTAGCAAACTAATGCAGAGGGAAAGAGCATTATTTCTGAAGACACCTTTTTGCCACTTTTAAAGATCACAGGGAAACATCTTTTTTTTTTTCTAGAGACTATGAATTATAAAATTCGAAAAAGAAGACATGCCTAAGAATAACACTTGGCACATTTAGAAAAAGATCCATTTAGTTAACTGTGACAAAATCACACAACTAAGAGACAGTGAAGCCTTGGTCTGAATCCTACTCCTCTCAGGACTGATGTATATTTGGGGGCATTATCTAATTTCTTCTTAGCGTAGATGTCATCTCCAAATAGGAATCCCAATTGTGCCTCTCGTACAGCAGTGTTTTAAGGCATAAGTGGAAAAAAACCCATAAAAGGACTAGCATGGTATCTACACTCAATAAACGGTAGCTTACATGATCGGCACTTACCACTCTATTTCCTTTTAAGAATCACACATCAAAGCATCCAAGTTGTGCCAAAACCCTTGGGACTGTAAGGACCTTGACTTCATGTTTTGGAGGCATTATTGAATTCTTACGATATTCTTCTAAAAAAAGAGGTGTGACTTTCTGGTATACAAGTGTGGGAAATAAGGGAAAACGTCAACTCACCTGATTTAATTGTAGTAGAGTAGCTCAGAACAAGTGAGCGTGTTATCCAAAGGTGCTGGCCCTAGAGCTGGTGGGGAGTTCAAGTCCTCAGAGCCTAGGCACACGGTGGTGGTCAACTGCACCTAACATGTGTCCTACCACATTTGATGTCGTTAGTGGCTTTTGGAACTTTTTTCAACACTGGAATGGGAACTCCTGGAAACAGAGACCTCGTTTCAATCTTTTCTTTTGCTCTAGCTTTAAGACGCAGTGGTGTAATTAATGCTCCCTGGATACGTAGATGGCAAGTTTCAGTAAGCAAACCAAAAGAACTAGCAAAACTACCTAAACGTGTCATTGCTGCAGTTTCTTGGTCTAATGAAATTAAAATCATGCTGCATGAAGTGCTGGTTGGAGTAAAGTTATGGATAAGGTTCTTTTACCCTGATTTTATTTTTCCCTTTAATGAAACTATCTATACTCTCTTAAGATTGAAAGGACATTTTGGGATGGCTAATGTTAAAGGGGTCCATTTGTCTGGGCTCTTTTCCAGGTCTTTTCTACAGTTACTGCAGTTATAACTTTTGGAAATGCTTGGCTACAGTTAGGCTTGGTTAAATATATTATCCAGTCTCTAAAGCCTACAGTAGACATTTATGCATGTATTGAAGTTAAAAATTACCACTTAACATATAATTTTATTATTTCTGATGCACTTTATAAACCTCATCTTTCTAATTCTCTTAAGAGGCAAACTGTCCTGCAAGGAGATATTTGTAAAACCTTCAAAATGTGGGTAAATAGACTGAACCTAAGACCTCTTTTGTAACAGAATGTCGTTCCTTGCTTAGGCTTTCCTATTGTCACTGCCATTCTCTTTTGCATGTGATGCTTTAAAGCACAAACCAGGAATCACACAGGCCCCGCTGGAATATAAGATCATGAGCCAAACAGTATTTAGCCCAAATGTCACAGAAAACATGTGCATTTTATCATCAGATAAGTGTGAACACTTTTACCTCTATAGACTGAGGTAAAGTAATATAGGACTTTATTTTTAATTTGTAAAAATATTGCCAGATTAGTCTGGACAGACTAATCTGTCCAGACAGACAGACAAGCAATATTTTGTTTCAAGTGCTAGCAGCTTTCACCATTTTATTTTTTATTTTTTACTTTTTATAAATTTATTTTTTATTGGTGTTCAATTTGCCAACATATAGCATAACACCCAGTGCTCATCCATCAAGTGCCCCCCTCGGTGCCCGTCTCCCAGTCACCCCCACCCCCCACCCACCTCCTCTCCACCCCCCCTAGTTCGTTTCCCAGAGTTAGGAGGCTCTCATGCTTGGCCTCCCTTTCAGCTTTCACCATTTTAAATATGGTTTATCATCATAACGCTGGAGATGTGTAGTTTTTCTATTTTGGTGTCCCGTGGAGAAGGAGGTGACCTCAGTTGAGTCCAAAAGGACAGGGGGCAACGTTCCAAAATTGCTCAATCCATGTAGCAGTTTCTGAGCAAAGAATTGAACACACACAAAATACCACCTTTGCTTCTGTCGCTGAGGTCATCTGATTGACTTGGAACAGGTAGACTGTGTGGGGGTTATTCCTTAAGCTTTAGGTTTCAGCTGATTTTAAGTCAGTGTAAGAGGTACGTGCATGTGAGAGAGAGAGACAGACAGAAAGAATAGGAATAGATTTTCTACAATTGAATAGAAATCGATCTCAATCAGGATTTTTTGAATCAAACTTCACTCAAATATCAGTTGGTAGAGGCACCCCCCAAGGGTGCCGAGCATCCTGTGGGCACCACCTGCTTGAGTCTGCCGAGGATGAGAGGCCCTGACCACTCTCCACGCGGCCCATTTCCTGGGGCGAGGCTCGTCCTTCAGGGACAAGGAGCAGGCTTGTTTTGTGCTCGGATCTCCCAGGCCGTGTTGATCAGCTGGGATGCAAACCCACGGAGCCTAAGATCGGGCTCTCTGTGTGCACCGTGGGACCCGGTGGATGTGAGGAATCACTGCAAACCTAATGCCCAAGCTCCTTGCTCTGCTGCTCCCTTGTCTCTGACCCAGGAGACTTGGGTCTTCGGTCAGTGTCCATGAAATGTGTCCATGAAACATGGACAGGCTGCTGTGCTAGCTTATAAGAAGGCCGAAATCCCAGCCCCAGCCCCACCTCAGAACTCAGATTGGAAATTGTATGCGGTAAAAACGAGCACCAATGAGAGGAGCATAGAAGATGATTTTGTATTAAGAATATCATTCAGAGGCACCTGGGTGGCTCAGCGGTTGAGCATCTGCCTTCAGCTCAGGTTGTGATCCTGGGGTCCTGAGATCGAGTCCCGCATCAGGCTCCCTACAGGGAACCTGCTTCTCCCTCTGCCTGTGGCTCTGACTCTCTTTCTGTGTCTCTCATGAATAAATAAATAAAATCTTAAGAAAAGAATATCATTCAGACAATTTAAATACAGCTAATATTTCTTTCAATTCACTATTTTTTGGTATGCAAATCTCCAATGAATCCAAAATTAGTTATAAACCACATTCAATATAAGTAGATATAACACAACAAATTTTTTTTAAATTAAGTCCTTAACTACAAGTCTCAGCTCGGAGAAAATATTTTAGAACCACTTAAACAGTAGTTCAGAAAAACAATACACTTGGAAAGTCCTTAAAATAAGTTGAATAATAGCATATCTGAGTCACCGAATAGCAAAATAATGAAAATATATTTATGATTTGGTTACTCTGAGTGGAATTTATCTGAAATTTAGACGGTCTTCTTATTGGATATGGTGTGGAATAATGAAACACCTGTAAGGTGATTTTAACAATCCAGTTTTTCTTTTATGAACAAATTTGGAAATGGCAAGCTTAACTTGAAAGCATTGGGTTGCAGGTACCCAGCATGGAAACTGAAGCATCTCCAAGAACTGCAATTAAAATGTGTTTATATTTGGAGATAGGAGATTCTGATTCCTTTAGAGCCCTGTTAAATTAGGTGCAAAATGATATGTTCATGGTTGAATTAAAAAAAAGTCAGTGAGAGCTGCTTAACATCTGGCAAAATAATCTTAGTTTAGAACAGAGATCCCTGTACATTGATTGCTTTCCCTAAGATTAAAAGCCACCACAAATGCATGCTCCTTCATGAAGAGGGAAAGAAAATAAGCTGTATGAAAAAGAAAGTATAGACCGTCTATGTGTAAATGATACTTCAGTAAAAATGGGAAGATTCCTTTGGTCCCGTCATCTTACATTTTGCAACACTTACTATTTATGAGGTTTGTTTTTGGGCTCAGAACTCCAAATTTGTTGTGAAAAAGTGTCTAGATGAGATCATTTCATCCAGTGATGAGGAAGCTTCTCTTTCCATGTGCATTTTCTGCATATTCCTGTCTCCTTTTACCATGTGGTTTAATGCTCATTGCTTATTGTTAAATTTACTGATTTTCCTTTTTTTCATTTGGCTTTTCTGGGTATTGCTTAACAAAATATCCTGTGCATTTATAAGGAATAACTTTGCAGGCTGGCCTGTTCTTTGCAGGTAGGGAGGGACGGAGGAGTGAGGAAAATAAATAAATGCTTCTTTGTTACAATACGCTGATGACCAACATCATGGGGTTGGAAGAGTTTGTGCATTTAGGAAGAAAGGATCTTTGGATTGTGTACTTTATTATGAAAAGTTGCTTGACATTCTGCTCATGAAATGGGTTCACACTGCCAAGACTGGACTGTAGCACATTTATTCCTAGCAGTAGAAGTCAAATCTATCTCCATATTTGCAGATTTAATCAATTGGATATTTTTTTCCTCTTTTTTACATTGGTTTTTGCAATTTCTGACAATAGTCTTTTTTATAGAGCAAAAATCACTCTGAGTATTGAAACCTACTGATTCCCCATCTGTTCTTCCTAAAAAACTGTTGAGATGTAAGAGAGAAGAACGACACGGGAGGTAATAGCTACCTCTGTTCCAGCTTTCCAGATGAGAGAACTGCTTTCAGAGACATAGCATTTCCTGCCACTAAAAATATAGCCACTTCACCAGCAAAAATCAAGTTTATTTTCCTCTACTTTTAAATAAAAAAATTTTTAAAAAGATTTCTTTATTGATTTAAGAGAGGGAGGAAGAGAGAGTGCGCACAAGCAGGGGGAAGGGTGGGGAGAGGGAGAGAGAGAGTCTCAAGCAGACTCCCCACTGAGCATGGAGCCCCATGTAGGGCTGGATCCCAGGACCCTGGGATCATGACCTGAGCCAAAATCCAGTCCGTCACTCAACCAACTGAGCCATCCAGGTGCCCCTAAATAAAATTTAATGTCTCAAAAAATTAAAAGAATCTGAATCTTTCTATCACCATTCATTTCTACATTGGCTTCTATGATGGTCTTGGAATACACAAGCAGGTTCCCTCTTGACTCCCTAGATGCCTTCTCAGGGCTGCCTTCCTCCATCCACCCATGGAAAATTGCAACCTTCACACAACTCCCAATACATCTCATCCTCCTTTACTGCTTTATCCTTTCTGTTAGCACTGCTCATAATCTAACATCATGCATAGCTGTTTATTGTTTGTCCTATCCCTAGAGAATAAGCTCCGTGAAGATAATTTGTTTTGTTCCATCCTATCTTCCAAGTGTCCTCCATGGTGCCTGGCACTCTGCTAAGGGAGTGCTCAAGAAATAGTGTTTGAATAAATGATTCAGTGTTTCTGTATCTCTGCCAAACACTTGAGGCAAAGTGATAATCTGTACTTTCCTTTTAAAAAAAGTAACAATTCTGGGGCACCTGGGTGGCTGGTTGAGTGTCTGACTCTCTGATGTTAGCTCAGGTCTTGATCTCAGGGTTGTGAAATCAAGCCCCCCATTGGGATCCGTGCTGGCTGTGGAGCCCACTAAAAAAAAGTAAATATTCTGATTTAAAAAAAACTGTGATAAAGGTTTTTGTTGTTGTTGGTTGTTAGTTTTTTTTTTAATTTATTTTTTATTGGTGTTCAATTTACTAACATACAGAATAACCCCCAGTGCCCGTCACCCATTCACTCCCACCCCCCGCCCTCCTCCCCTTCTACCATCCCTAGTTCGTTTCCCAGAGTTAGCAGTCTTTACGTTCTGTCTCCCTTTCTGATATTTCCCACACATTTCTTCTCCCTTCCCTTATATTCCTTTTCACTATTATTTATATTCCCCAAATGAATGAAAACATATAATGTTTGTCCTTCTCCGACTGGTTGTTAGTTTTTTTTTTTTGTTGTTGTTTTGTTTTGTTTTGTTTGAGCTTAAAGGTGTGGTATTGTGTGCCAGATTTCCTTTTCTTTTTCTTTTTTTTTTATTTAGATCTCAGGAAATATCAAGTGCCCTCATTTCCTTTAAAGGATTATGTTGTTGAAGCCACTATTTCACAGTCGTAGTGGTGGCTGCCAGAAGACTGAGAAAGATATAAATGGGTAGGTCTTTTGGAGATGCTACCTGTGCTCTTGAGTCCTGTACAGAGGCTGTACCTCCAAAAGGGCCTCCTTCTTGGAATCAATCATCACCCTGGGAAAATCAACGGACATGTTGTTACATCTGCTTAAAATGTATGTTTCTTTGCAACATGGAAACTGTTTTTTTTTTTAAATAAAGTAATGATTTCTGTCTTTTCTCACCAAGTATTGCTAAAAAAATCCCACATATTTCTTCTTATCTTCTATTACATAAATCTTCCCATGCAAAAATTCCATTAACTTAAAAACAGATAGTGATCTTTTTCTTGCTAAGTTAAGGAAAAAATTATAAAAAGGCAAGGCATTGAACCAATCATATAATTTACACCATAAAGTGACACAAAGATTTATCATTTGGAATCCCTGTGAGAATAACTCTTCCATCAGGTCTCTGATCAGGCGTGTGTACAAAGGGGAAAGAGATCACCTCTGCTCATTCTGTAAGGAGCTACCCTGGGGTTGACAAAGAAGCACTTTAATAGGCTATATGACGATCTTTCTAATTTTTTTATATACATACATAAACCTGATAATGCGGGTACTAAAGCTTATCACCTCACACAGTTTTATGTATAAGATTTAACAGATCAGAGCTATGACCACAGATTATAGCATTAAAAATCTTTTTTTTTTTTTTTTTTTTGAAAAAGGAGAAAAAAGAGACAAACTAAAAAACCAGACTCTTAACTATAGAGAACAAACTGGTGGATGCCAGAAGAGGGATGGGTGAAATGGGTGATAAGGATTGAGGAGAGCACTTGTGATGAGCACCGAGTGTTGTATAGAATGCTATATTGTATGCAATCACTATATTGTATACCTGAGATTAATAGCATATTGTATGTTAATTATACCGGAATAAAAAAATAAATACCTTTTTCTAAAATCTGTCATGACAGGTTTCCACATAGTTGTGGAATGATCTTAAGGAGAAACACTAAAATTAAAACGTACTTGTCAAAATTTCCAAACCAATTTTAGAAAAGTGAATCATTTCTTCCCTACCCACTTTCTACTAAATTCAGCAGCATAGCAATCTATTTTATTTTATTTTATTTTATTTTATTTTATTTTATTTTATTTTATTTTATTTTATTATGTTAGAGAGGGGAGAGAGAGTGTGTGTGCCAGAGTGTGCGGGGGTACAGAGAGAGAAAGAGAGAGAGAGAGAATCTTAAGCAAACTCTCTGTCCAGTGCAGAGCTCATGTTGGGGCTCAATCTCACAACCCTGAGATCATGAGCTGAGTGGAAATCAACAGTTGGACAACTAACTGACTGAACCACCCAGGTGTCCTAGATTCTCTTTTAAAAATTCAGAAAATTCTTTGTTCTACAGGATGTTATGTTGATGGGCTTATGCTTCCTGTAAGCATTGATATGTAGTTTAATAATGATTGGAACTAAATTACTATCCATGCTGTATCCTGTAGAGCTTGCTGCATCTGACACCTCGACGCATCTATCACCACCTTTGTGCCTATTGCACGTGTCTACAAGTACACAACATCCATATGGCTGGCTACAGTATATACACACAATTTTCATTCTAGGAGAAATAGTATCATTAGGTGAGTTTTTATACTCTCTAATGGCAAAATGTGAAAACAATGCAACCCAGTAGGTTTCCCATCCTTTGGTTTGCAGTCAAAAGCCTTACAGCCAAATTTATTGCCTTAGTATGGTAATCTACTCAACTCAGATGTCTTAGAGCAGTTATTCCAGTTTTCTTCAAAAAAAACTGTGTTATATTTATCTTTAAGTGATTTATCTCATACCGTGCTTTAGTTTGTGACCTGCTTCAAATTCTTTCAGAACGTCAAATACTCAAATACAAACAGTGAAAGTAAGTTTGTATTTCTGTTGTGAATAAACATATATCTACCTTTAATTCCAACAGTGAATAAAATTAGAATTTCATAGGTTAGAGCAGTCGACAGAACACTCTGTATGCTTTCCTTCCAGGAATATATTCCCACTAAATTTACTTCTTTTGGTGGCTCCAACATTCAGAATGTCTTTTCACCTTTAAGTTCTTCATCAGGGGGTTACTGATCTGAAGGGCCAGTTATCTAATGTTTTATAGCATGTGGCTAATTTCCTGTGTTTTTATTAGATCTCTCTTCTTTTTGGTAAATTTACTTATTTAAAAAAATAACAATGACTTACACATGAAATAACCTACACAGCAATAGACCAGCAAACTCACATCTTTCGTGAGTTTAATAATATTCTTGTTTTGCCACATCGACCTGTAGCTCTGGTTCAACACATTAAGAAATCATCCACATGAGGCTTTTATTTTTGTTCCCAGCCAAAATGAATTTCTTTGTAAACTCTATGATTTCCCATGAATCCATGAATTTGAAACTAAGCAGTGCCCGACTCTAAGGATTAATGGGAAAATATTTGGGGTTTTCTAACTCTGACTGAAGGCTGGGTGAAATCAATTATTTAAGCACTATAAAGCAAGGGCTTGGGTCTCAGACAACGATTACAAAGCAGACACACTTTAACACCCAGAACAACCATGTGGATCTTGTTGATTCCTTTACCATGGCCAACGGGTGAATGAAATATCATTCCTGTCTGCTGATGCCATGGAGATTCCTTCAATCTAAGAGCAGCTGGAGGTCCCATTTACACACACACACACACACACACACACTTTTTGGTTGTACAGATGTTAAATATAAAGAATCACTACAACTTTTATTAAAGCAATCAGAAAAGCGATTGACTTTTTTTCTACTGTATCTGCAGTGGTTTTCTGGGTTTCGGATACTCAATTTGCACAAAGTAATAAATGTCAGTGCTCTGAAAAGGAAAGTATTATACTTCTTACTGCGCTCCTGAAATAGTCAAATGCTATGGAAAAATTTATTGAACACTTGATGTGACTTTTATAGTCAGTCTGATTTTTAAGTGCTTAGAGGAGATACGCTTTACTATGCCTGGGTGCTCAGCAGTTGTACTACCCAATGCTTCACACTGTTAGATGAATTATTTGAAATACATGGCATTCAGATTGCTAAAACTTTTGATTCAAAGGAAATCAATGGGTATTTTAGATGGCATTGGAGAACATGGGAGAGAGGAAAGAGTAGAGGAAGAAGGAGGTGTTCACAAACAATCGTGTTTAGAGTTCTTGAAGATTAGCAACAGCTCCATGGCTTTGAAATCTAATAATCACATAAAGCCCCTCTCAAAGCAGTTGCAGCTTTTGGTGCCAGTTTTTCCCATATAGATCAACCTGCAGTAATTTATCAAGATCAAGGTAAATTTCAAAGAGAAATTTTCTAAAAACAAATCATGGTCACTGCTGATTATTCATTCAAAATCATAAATCTTATGTGGTGAGGCGACAGAGACCAGACATTGTCACTGAACTGAAAAACAAAAAACAAAAAGCAAGAAACAAAATTAAAAAAGCAACTATTTTCTTCCTTGTTTGTAGTGATCAATGTGAGGTTTTAGTATCAGTCTCAAATGAATATCTTCTGGTATCTGTGATTTAGACTAGAGCACTCTACTTCAAACTTTTATTCACGGACCTCTTAAGGGATTTTGTGAAACTATGGATAACTTCATATTTAACTGACCATTTTAAAGTTTTCATTATAAATATAAATATTGAAACTTAAAAAAAAACCCTTCCACCATATGGTAAATGAACATAACTAAATTGAAACTGCTACTTCATTTTTTGAATTGCATCTCATGGAATTTAAATACCATAGCGATTTACTATGAACCATTATGTATTTTAAAAATATAGAAAATATATTTATGTTTGAATGCCTTCTGCTGATCATCTTATACTTCCATGTAAAAAGAACACATGTATATTACGCATAATTAGAATATACAATTTTAGAATTTCCTGTGGTTGTAAATCTCTGATAAATGATTTTTTTCTGAATTGGATCTTCACTATAGTTTTATTTGTATGACATTGATAACTTTTATATCTACTAAATTTTTGAGAGATAGTATTTAAATACAAAATTAAGAAATTTGGTAGTGCATCTCTTTATAAGTCTTTTACTGGGTGGAACTTTTAAATGTTAATTTATGTATCTAAATATTCCTTGTTGCTAGATTTAGACAGTGTTCAAATAGAATTCTAATTATATCATTTTTGTTAGCTTAGATGTACATGTTCAGAAACCTTATCACATAGATAAGCAGGTAGAAACAGAAGAAGTTTTATTATTAGAATTTGGCATAATTCTTTGCAGTCCTTCCTAGTTATCATTCCAAATCACAGATTATTAGAAACCATCTTGATAATAGATCACTACCAGTTGGGTCTTGCCTTAATTTTGTTCAAAACAAAGAATTGTAAACTACCTGACTTATGAAAAGATTTATTACCAGTCATTAATCATTTCCTTTCTCAACACCAATAATAATATTTTTATACCTCTGTTTGACTTCCCAGAAGTTTTTACACCCCAGAAAATGGACTGCAGTAACTCCGAGATGAGCAAGTACCATCTTGAGAGAGAGATTGGACAAAAGGTCTTGAAGCTCAATTAAAAGTGTATTCTCAAGAGGATCAATTTAAGACAGTGTACGTGCGTGTGGTAATTTAAGCACATGGAAGTTGAGAATTTGGAAGTTCATGTCTTGATACCCCATGGAAAGACTTAACGTATACCTGGGTGTATGCATTCCAAAGTTTGAAGACAGCTGGTTTAGAGCATTTCAACTTACCATGAAGAATTTGTCTTCTTCAATTCAGATTAGGTAATCATGTGGTCATCCTCACAGGTTAGGTGTTTTTATTTCTGTCATCTATGTGATAATCATTTTTGAGGGAGGGGAGAACTAGGACAATATGAAATACCTCTGTCAAGATACTGTGGTACAATAGGGATTAAGATATTTATAAGTAGTCTCATAACATACCTCAAAGTTCTTTGAATTTCAGGACAGCATTAATTAAAAAAATTTTTTAATGACTATCTTGTAGAGAAATAAATCAGATTTATTCAAAGATTTATGTATTATTCCAAGTTAAAGTACAGGAGATATTGGAAATTATTTAATTTTTAATTCATTGATAGATTAGTATAAATTCTTCATGTGGAAAATCTAAGGAAATAAAATTCATCTATCTTACACTTTGTATCTTTTTCAGACTTAATTTTGTAGACTTTTAAATAAACTTTTAAATAATTTTTTCTTTGCCTCTACTTCTATTCAGAAATTTATCTATATTTCTGAATTTTGGTTGCTCAACATTTCCAAACTCTTTGAAGCCTTTGTTGCATGCTAATAAAACTCCTGAGCATATTTGTTATGAGAAACATAACAATTTTTTTTGCACTACCATTAGCACTTTCTCTTTCCATTTAAAATACACTTTTAACAATGTAACATTTAATGTTTTTTTTATATTTGTTTCTTGCTGCCATGGCACATGGAAATATATTTTCTTCTTCGAAATGACAATAATAGCTAGTTTTTAAAATCCTGTTGCTATCAAAATCAATGACCTTTATTGTTAAAATTAATAAACAACTAACATACTTTATTTGTACTATGCTTTTTATACACATAATATCAAATAGTCCTAACTACCCTAATGCGAAGATATTATCTTCCATGTTAAAAATGAGTTTGAGGGATCCCTGGGTGGCGCAGCAGTTTAGCGCCTGCCTTTGGCCCAGGGCACGATCCTGGAGACCCGGGATCTAATCCCACGTCGGGCTCCCGGTGCATGGAGCCTGCTTCTCCCTCTGCCTATGTCTCTGCCTCTCTCTCTCTGTCTCTCTCTGTGACTATCATAAATAAATAAAAATTAAAAAAAAATGAGTTTGAGAGAAATTGCTCCCCTCTTTTTTTAATATTGTATTTCTAGAAGGTGATCAAGCGAGGATTAAAATCCAGACTTTTTTTTTTTCTTTTCAACTCTGAAATTGTGCTTGGGTTTGAATTATTTTCTCCCAAATGCTTTTAAGAGTTACAGTTCTGAAGCTGTCCTTCTGTGTTACTGATTCTATTTATCCACATTATATCAAAGTCATTGTTACTTTATTCGCAGGCTCATATAGTAAGGGTGAAATTTCCAGTATGTTTAAAGTCATCTCTTAACCAAAATAAAAATTATATATTTATTAATTATGTATTCTGATAGACTGGTAACTGGAATATTGTCTTGTTCCCCTATTCCTGAGTCTTTAAACTCATAACTCATTAATGGTCAAATGTCTCTAAGATTATGAACTCCACTTTCTATTTTATTTCACTCTCAGGACTCCGGTCCTACCCTTGAGTTCCTGCTGAGTTACAAGGTCTTTACGTAGACTATCTTTGAATGTTTGTTATCCTACGTATATGTGGCTAAGTATATCTACTCCTGGATACTTGTTGCTGTATTTCATTTATCATTGGAATATTCATTTCTTCTTTACTATTTACTGTTGATCTCTGTGTATTCCTGAAATTACATGTTCCATCTGCCCAGCTTCCTGCTAGCAAGCACTCATAGTTAATTTTCGCTTGCTTCTTCATATCTGGTTTACCTAATTATAGTTTGCAGTGGTGGGATAGGTAATATGTCAGAATTTGTGAAGAGACTAGGGAATAGAATAAATGCACACAAAGCTTCTCACTAAGAATTGGGAGATTTTATAACTACGTATCCTGAAAAAGACACATAAAAAGAACTAGAAGATTCAATGACAAGTGGCATCTGGTTGGGCATTAAAATGTCTATAGTTTTACTTTAAACACTTCAGCATAGATGGTATTGTATTACCTGATTCTTATTATGATTAAGTTAAAACTCAGTTGCTGAATTCTGAATTCTAATAGGGAATCCAAACTCCAGGTGTCGTCAGCTGGAATTCTGCTGAGAAAGTCCACGTTCCAGTTACTCTGTATGCTCATGTCTCCCTCTTGGTCAGCACATGAGGCTTTTTTAATCACATAGTGAATGTCAGAAATGATTTTAATTTGCGAATTTGATATTTTCTAATTACAACAGTGAGTGTTAAATTGGGTGCTCCCTGGTAAAATTAAATATACTCAAGATACGTGGATTAGTGGGAACGCCTGGGTGGCTCAGCAGTTGAGCGTCTGCCTTTGGCTCAGGGCGTGATCCCAGGATCCAGGATCAAGTCCCTTATTGGGCTTCCTACGAGGAGCCTGGTTCTCACTCTGCCTATGTCTCCACCTCTCTCTCTCTCTCTCTCTCTCTCTGTGTCTCTCATGAATAAATAAATAAATCTTACACACACAAAAAAGATAGTGGATTAGTGTGTTTCCTATGCATGTTCATCCTTTGGAGAATAGTGTATAAGAATCCAGCAAGGTGTAGTCTCTAAGGAAAGATGATAACCTGGCTCAGACCTTAGTCTCAGAATCCATGTGCCTCTTAAAATTTATTGAAAATCCCGTAAGAATGTATATTATGAATTTGAAAGTAAAAAATTAAAATATTTATTAATCAATTTTAAAATGGTGATAAAATATTATGTTAGACATAACATTTGTGAAAAATAACTTCATTCTTAAAAAAACCGGGAAGCTTAACATTGTTTTACATTTTTGAAA
This sequence comes from Canis lupus baileyi, assembly GCF_048164855.1. NCBI lineage: Eukaryota > Metazoa > Chordata > Mammalia > Carnivora > Canidae > Canis > Canis lupus. The sequence goes on along the minus strand of NC_132850.1, from coordinate 55,391,688 downwards.
AATCTCTTTAGTCAGATGTCTGGATTATTAGAAGAGGCCACGATTCTCACATGTATCTGCTTTGGTCTATGAAATATATCGTTTTGGTGGAAGCATACAAAGAAATCCTGATTTCATAACTCATCTGACTTATGAAGCTGAAAAAATAAGTAGTTTAACATTTTTGCAGATAATTTGGTTGTATATTTTTGGTATTACATCACAGCATAAGAAACGTCAGTTTATTGAAGATTCATTGCAATGTGGAATCTGAAATGAAACCCATGAACATTTTGTATTCTGTTCCACTAAAATCTGTTGGCCTATCTTGCACTTCAAATGGATCTTTTATCCATGTATGATTTTGTAACATTGTGCATTGGTCACTATGAAACACTGGTGCACTGACATGCAGATCTTACAAATGTTAACTCACTTTATTCTACAATAAAAAGAAAAAGCAGTCATTAACCTAACACTAATCTCATGAGAAAGCTTGTAAATATTGGGAAACTGCCAATATGGTAAAGAAATCAGAGTCTTAAAATTTTAAGTTTTGCTTGAAAATCCAATTTTATCACTGGCAACAAATATCGTCAATTGCTTTCTTTGAAGGAGCAGGCTCACTTCATTCAGTTTGGGGAACATGCCTGCCAAATACTCAAGGTTGAATAACCATATTTTGTCTTTCAGTTCCTCTTTCAAGTAAAAATAGTGTTCCATTAAAACAAAACAAAACAAAACAAAACAAACTAGTTCGGTTGTAATTCGATCACCCAAGTGTTTTACCTTGAGTCAACCATTGTACTTTGGTATGTACCTCATAGAAGTTTTCCATTTTGCCCACAGAATGTTCAAGACATGTTCTCAAGGGTCTAGTTTTAATAAAATTAATAAATGTTATGCTTTCTCAAGGACATTCTTAAATGGAACTTTATCCCCTGTGAATGCACTGGCGTCAAGAACACAGGCTCTGGGGCAACTGCTGGAAGAACACAAGATTCTGGTGTAGTTTGGTGCCACTGCTTTGATTTGTGCTAAGGCTCCAACAGTTTTACTCACCACTGCTTTGGTACCATCGGTGTAAAGGTTGAAACACTGATAAAAGGCAGACTATTATTACAGAATAGTTTTGATCTTGCCGATTCTCTTAGGGAATCACGTTCTAGGAACTGCTATTCCAGCTAAATTAAAAAAAAAAAAAAGTCATTGTATCTAAACAGCAACACAGAAAATTCAGGTGGTGTTAAGGAAAGCAATTTTACTTCTGGGACTTTTTACTTTACAGCATTTGAGAAATCAAGAAATGCTCATGAGAGAGAAGTCATTTTCCTTCTGGGTTCTTCTTCATACAAGCTACGGGACCTTGGACAAGTTGCATATTACGGTATCTTAGTTTCTCCTTAACAGCAGGATCGACCACCTAGGCTTGTCAAGAGCAATGAATGAACTCTCACGCGTGAAAAGTGCTTAGTTCATATGACGTGCGTGGAGTGCTTCGTTCAATGCTTGGCACACAATGAGCCCTCACCAGTGCTGGCTGCTTCTCTTATCATTGTTGTTATCATCACTGTTACTGAATGTGATTTGAAGGAAATTTGAGTTGATCAATGGTAGTTTTTGGATGCCAGCAGAGTCACACTGAAAAAGGCATACGATATGGTCAAAGAAACAAAATAATTCAGTTAGGCTGGAATATGGGTGTGTCCAAACAGGGATTGTAAGGGCCCGGGATGGAGAAGTTGACTGAAGGGGCCCCATGTTAGGATAAGACTTTAAAATCTAATTTTGTAGCCATTAAAGGCTTTTGAGGGATATAATCAAAACTGTTTTGTTAGATTTATCTGTTAGCGGAATGCATATTGGGTTTCAGAGAGGTAACAGAAATATATAGCTACAGCACTTGGACTCACAGAATTTACTTTGCCATTTTTATACAATTGTCTAGCAGATTTTAATTTTAACACCATAGTGTAAGTCCAAGTTTTGAAAGAGTAAACCTCAAATTAAGGAATGTTGTTATTATAAAATGAATAATGTGGTGGGAAGTTCTTTGGGTCAGAGTTAGCTGTGAGCCAAAAACACATGGAGGGCAAATATTGCCAAATATTAATTATATTTTGTGCCTGCACAAGATTTTTTTTGAGTTTTATTTCATTATACTAGAAGAGGTTTAATATTTGTTCTTAACTTTTTTTTTTTTTATGCCTGAACAATATAAAAGTTGGGAAGAAATTCCTTTTGTACCATGGTATGCATATAGTTTTCTGATCTCTAAAACAAAAGATTGGGTTACACGAAAGTAGAATGATAATTTTGCTTTCCTTTGCCTGTGTTTACTTATAGGAATTTTGTTACTTGCTCCTCATCCCTTAATGTCTGGAGCCTGAGAATATAGTAATAATAAAATTTCAGTGCACTGCTATGGAGATGCAGTAAAATCATGATATAAAAATAGCCAGGGAGCCTTGATCACTAGTACTAGGTGAAAAACAAAACAAAACAAAACAAAACAAAGCAAAAGAATAAATCCCAAACTCTTAGTTCATCACTGTGATTCACCGAGCATCTCTTCCTAAATAACTCTCTTTGGTCAGGAAGACAGTAGTTGGAAATGATCACGTGACACATTCTTTTAGCCACATACTTATGGCTACCTATTGATCTTTCCCTAAAATTCATGCTTAGATTAATTTGTGTTCCTCTTGTGTGGCTGAAAACGTTGCAATTTTCTAATTCAAATACAGCTAACATGAGTAAAGTATCCGCGGAGTGGAAAAAGTACTCCAAATGTGACTGAGCAATTGAGTTTGGTTTTCCAGTGTGGAAAAAAAAAATGTACTCCCCAGGGGGCTCCATGTGTTGGCACCACCCAGCTGTTTGAAGAATTTGCTTGATGAAAGCAAAAATTGAAGGAGAACAAGGAAAAACAGGTGGTGTGTCAGGAGCACTGTTTCAGTGTGACATCTGCAGGTGGCTCTGCGGATCCAGGATCAGACCGACTCACTTCAAAAGAGTCCTCCTAGGGGTGCATCCAGAGTCTGCCAAAACTAAATGAGAGCTGAAAGTGTTAAAAGAATGCTAAAAATAGAGAAAGAGGGAAGGGAAGCATATGAAGTCATCCGAAGCCTCAGAAAAGATTTGATTCTCTCAAAATAAATGTATTATATATATTAATCTGAATGAAGATGTACATATTGTACATATTGTATAGTATGACAAAAATTACAAAATATTATGCTTTGTTATGTTCATAGTTTAAATAAAAAGTCAAAAAAAATCTTTGAGAATTTCTATTGTCTTTTATCGTTGTCTCGTACCAAACCAGTAGGGTGTGCTCATGACTCAACATTCTGCTTGTGACAGCCCACCCTGACCCTGTGGTGTTTTCATTATAAGGTAAACAAAAATAGAATGCATTTAGGGGGCAAAATGCCCTGTTCACACATTACTCTTGCAGTCACTTTCATGCCTCATTAAAATGACATGTTAAGATACACTTCACTTACTTTGGTTCCTCTGCTGAAACGCTGATCAATCTCTTCTAGAATTCTCTTTTCACTTCTCCTGGGGAGTAATCCCTCAATACAGGTCCCGATGACCAAAGCTTTCTGCCTCTCTGAGCCTCTCTTTTAGGCAGCTGGCATGCTTTAGAATTGGATGCAGGAATCTTTCTGGTAAATAAACACTTTTGCAAAAAGGAGACAAACTAAATTATGTTGCTAACTCACGTCTACCCTTCATCCCACAGGATCTGGAAGGACAATGTAGAGTCTCTATTTCATTGCTTTCTTTCGACTTTTTGGGAGACCTCACTTCTCTCGCTGCAAAGTAATAAAGCTCAGTTTGGCAAAATGGACTCAGAGCAGAACTGAGAGACAAACAGTTCTTTCCAGGATAAAAATAGACGTCAGAACATTGCATTAGCTTCCTTCTAGACTTTCTTTATAATCTGTGGAGGTAGATTGCACTCAGTGGCCCTCACTAGCTGTTCACGGGAAAACTTGGCACAAGGATCCTGACTAAATGGATAGCATGAGCTCCTCTGCCTCCCAAACCCAGGCCAGCCACTGTGTGGACTACCATTGTTGAGTTGTAGCTGGCGTGGCTGAAAATGACTAAACTCAAACATTCAAGGGATACCCAAATCTAGATTGACCATCAGTACATTTACCCTTACTGCTTGGTCAAATTTCCTTCTTCTACATTTAAGGCAAGACATAGCTGGGAGTCCTAAGACATCCTAGGGGTCTCATCTATGTGTCTTTATTTGCAATATTAATATGCCTTTTTAATACGGTAAAACCCAAACCATACATAAAACAGAGGTTACATCAAGTAACAACTGCTAAGAACTCTATTGGTGTTCGCTTGTTTGTTTTGAGAAAGAAAGAGAGACAGAGAGAGAGCCCGAGCTAGCCGGGGGCCAGGGCAGAGGGGAAGAGAGAATCCCAAGCAGGCTCCATGCTCAGAGCAGAGCCAGAGGTGGGGTTTGATCTCACGACCCTGAGATTATGACCTGGGCAGAAATCTCAAACTGGGCACTCAATCTATTGAGCCACCCAGGCACCCCATAAGACCTTTGTTTGAAAACTAATTTACCGAAGGAGGAAAGTGCAGGGATGACCTCCAGGTTTTCCACACATGCTCTTCCTTTTAAGACCTTTCCTGTAGTCAGTTGGGGACCATAGGACTGGTTGTGGCCAATGGACTGTAGAGATGATGTGTGTTAGTTCTGGTCTTGGGCAGTTTAGAGCCAATGTATCTTTTCATACCTATCTCCCAATGCAGCCAACCTTGAAGGCCTCAAATTTCAGCTATTGTGGGTATTAGGTATACAAGGGCCATCCAACATGTGTCAAACTTTATGGAGTGAGAAATAAACCTCATGTGTGTGAAGCTTTATGATTTAGATTTTTTTTTTTTTGTACAGGAAAATAATCCCGAGTCAAATATGAGGATACCAGTTATTTGTTATTTAGAAATTTAAAAGTTTAATTCAATTTTTGCTTATTTATTTTGAATAATACATTCATAGAGTTTATAATTTAAAATTTCATTGGACTGGGGCACCTGTGTGGCTTAGTGGTTGAGCATCTGCCTTTGACAGGTCGTGATCCTGGGGTCCTGGGATAGAGTCCTGCATCCAGCTCCCTACAGGGAGCCTGCTTCTCTCTCTGCCTGTGTCTCTGGCTCTCTCTGTGTCTTTCATGAATAAATAAGTAAAATCTTTTAAAAAAATAAAATTTCATTGGACTATAGAGTGAAAATCTTTCTCTTCTGAACCCTGATCACTCATTTCCCCTTCCTGGGAACAACCAATAATTAGTAATTTTTCATATTTACAGAAATATTTCACTTACATATAACAAATTCATATATTAAAGTCTTTTTACATAAATGGAAGCATACTATACGTTATTTTGCACTTCACTTTTGATTTATAGGACATTTTATGTATTAGAGAAATTTATCTTTTGTCTAGAATATAAGTGCAAGTGCTTTTTCTCACTCTGTCATTTAACTTTTGAGAGATGCTTTCATAATTAAACAATTATTGTGTTAAAGCAAAATTGAATTTAGATATAAAGTTTGGAAAGATGTCTTTGAAATTATTTAATTTTTTAAAAAAAATTTCTTCTCTAACTTTTATTATTTCATGTCCGTATATTTAAAACATTGATATACCTGAAGTAAGTTTTGAGGTATGGGTCCAACTTCAGTCTTTTCCAGATACCTATCTGGTTGCCTCAATGTTATTAAACATTTTCCTCAATGACTTGAAGTGGGATCTTTATCATGTCTACTTTCCCAGATATTCTTGGGTCTATTTCTAGACTTGTTATTTTACCTCTTTGATCGCTCTCCCTAATTGTGTGCCAATGTCATTTATTCTTCAGTTTCTCTTATATGGATTCTCTATTCATTACTTCAGTAGCTTCCCCTTGTCCAAAGATGTTCATTCTAACTGATGCTTAACACAAGATGGAGGTCCTGGCCAAGTGTGGCAGGTGAAGAAAATAAGAGTAGGTCTGCAAAGGAAGGAGGCAGTAGCATAGAAAGGAGAGCCCTCTCAGAATCATTGAACTTTCTATGTACCATGGTCTGAATTAGTCATTTCTTTCTTCTTTTTTTATACGTTGGGCTGTGGATATGAGGTTATGAGTACAGGGCAGGTAGGCATACTGATGGGTGTCTATATCTTTTTACTTCTTTCTCTTCTTGGTATTCATCTTGAATAATCTGCTGAAAACTTCAGTTCTCTTCAGTTTGGAGTGGGAAGTGGCTGGTTACCCATTCTCTTCCTCCCTGGAATGACCCAATATAGTAATACAAAACAAAGCAACAAAACTTGATTGAGAAAGATTCCAGACAGACCATAGTGATTTTTTTCTTTTTTTCTTTTTTTTTTTATTTTTTATTTATTTATTTATTTTTTATTTTTTTCTTTAACTTATCCAAAACTCTTCTTGGAGACTGATCAGAGTAAAAATATAGGATTTTTTTTTTATTAATATGATTTACATCTTTCATTCATTCAATCTCTTTAGAAGGGCATGAAAAGGTCTTTGAGAGCAATGGATAATTCTGAATAAGGGAATGAATGAACAAAAAGTATTTCAAAATCTGATCAAAATTTTAAAAAGGAAATTCCGGAGTACATCTTTGCTTTTTTATCATTTTCTGTTAGATTTAGAAGATTTTTAGGAAATTGTAATGAAAAGTTTGACTATATTATTTGAAGTTTTTTAAAAATGGAGTTACTCTGAATCAGCTCTAAGTCTTGATAGTAATCTTATTTTTCTTGTAAACAGGCTACTCATCTTCTGTTTTACTTTGGAATTAGTCCTTGTTTTTGTCTGTGTGTTTTAATTTCATTGAAATGTACCAGAGGATGCTACTAATGAATAAATTTTCACCCAATTTCTTCTTTCCTCAAACTATCTAAGTGAATAGTATAATTGTCAACCCTATTTTGCTCCTGTTAAAGTGTATAATGATTACCTGCTGCCATGATAATGCTGTGTAACAAATCACCTCAAATCTCAGGAACTTAGTGTAATAATAGTTTATTTAACCCACCAATAAAGGATCAGAGATTTCATCTGGGCTTGGGGGGGCTATTTTTGATCTTGAGTGGGTTTATGTACAAATCTGATGTAGATTGGCCACCAGTTAGGATAGCAGAAATCTCTTGACCAAGTATTTCTCACCCTCCAGCAGGCTAGCCCAGACATAGTCCTATGGTGGTGTCAAAGAGAAAGAATAAGAGCAAATCCAGTTGGGCGAATGCTTTGGCAAGCCCTTGGGTCCCACTTTCCAAAATTTCAGTAGCCAAAACAAATCCCATGGCCACGACCTATGTGCAGGTAGTGGGGGCTATAGAGTTTTGTGCCAAAGACCATAAATACAGAAGGGGTGAAGAACTGAGGTCATTAGTGCAATCAATTGATCACAAGGGGAATATTAATGTGTTAGAGGGAAAGAATCTAGTTGATAATTAATTATAATGAATGCCCAAATGATAGAATTATAATTAATGACACAGTGGGAAGGAGGAGGAAAGAAACCTCAGGGACTGGGAATAGAGGAAGATTTCTTTTCTCTTTTGGATGGGGTGGGCACAGGGTTAAGAAAGAAACCTATGAGAAAAGTGGACTGGAAACAAAAGGCACTTTAATGGGTGTTTCTAAAGAGTATTTATTTCAGTCACTTTCATGTCATCTAAGAGGTCAGAGAATGAAATTCCTCTTTGATCACTTTTGGCTCTCGAGCTGTGATTTGCTTGTGTCCCAGCTCTGTGACTGAACTGCATTGATCTCTATATTTGTGTTTACTGCAGGCCCTCTGGCTGGCTGGCTTTTTTTTTTTTTCTTTAAAGATTTTATTTATTTATTCATGTGAGACACGCAGAGAGAGACACAGAGATATAGGCAGAGGGAGAAGCTGGCTCCCTGCAGGACTCGATCCCAGGACCTGGGGATCACGACCTGAGCCAAAGGCAGAAGCTGAACCACTGAGCACCCAGGTACCCCTTCCCTTTCACTTTTTCAATGCATATGTTAATTAGATCTCAAATGGCAGTGCCCTCTAGGAAATTAAGCACCTCCCTAAGAGTGCTGGTTGGTAAGCATTGTCTTGCAGCTCCAAACCCTTCCCTGGATTCCATCTATTCTTTGCTCTGGGATTCCTGCCACTGGGATTCTGCCAAGCCTAGAGGTTAGAGTTTATCTTTGCTAGAGGACTCCGGGGGCAGGTTCTCCCAAGGGTGCACTAACTGCAGTCTGGAGGAATCGAGGAGACTCCTTCCTGACTGCTCTCTCTCATAGTGGCCCTTCATCCCAGCATTTTAAAAAATAATTTATTTATTTATTCATGAAAGACCCACAGAGAGAGGCAGAGACATAGCAGAGGAAGAAACAAGCTCCTTGCGGGGAGCCTGATCTGGGACTCGATCCCAGGACCCCAGGGTCACAACCTGAGCTAAAGGCAGATGCTCAACCACTGAGCCACTCCTGCGACCTTCAGCATTTGGTTTGAGTAATGGTTGCTACCAGTTTCCAGCCTTTTCTGCCCTCCAAGGATGAGTTCGGTCCTGCTGGCTCAGGGGTGTCCGGGCCAGCTGACCGATGCTCCCTCCACAGAGGCTCGAGTCTCAGCTCTGCAGGATGTTATTCCTCCGAGCTCTTGAAATGCCAGGAGCAGTAGCAAACTTCTGGCCTCAGTGTTGCACTCATAACCAACCTTAAGCGATTTAACCTTGAGAGGCCTTAGTCAAAGAGAGTCTAAGGTTATGGTCACTTGTAGTGTTGTTCTTATGTTTTCTTTTTCTGTGCAACACTCTCCCCTTCTGCACACACACACACACACAACTTACTGAAAGAGGAGTTTCAAGTGTTTAACTTAAAAACCATTTCTTCCGTGTATATTATTCTAAACACCTGATAGACTTCTAGATTCACCAAATTATCAGGTTGCTAATAAGAGAAACTCTTTGATAGTAGGTAAAGATTAGAAAGCAAGGTGACCAATCAAATTGGAACTAAAAGCCTTATTTGGAGTAATAGAGCTTGCCTACTGAGACTGCACTGGAAATTTTAAGAGGACGCTTGTAAGGGAAGACACGTGTTGATGAACATGAAAGTAATTGGCTCCTTAACATTTCAAATGAGCCTTTTATTTTCTGATTCAGAAAATTTCTAAGAGTTTAATTGTAACTTTGTCAACGTTTTAGTGTACACCCCTAGTTAACTGGGAATCTCCTCTGTCTTCTTTTTGTATGATCCTCTGACAGTATGTACTTGTAATCACAAGTATTTACAGTAATATATCCTGGTGATATATGACCCCAGTTTAAGTAGCTACTGTTGAATTTTAGTATTTAAATTAAAACAGAAATAGTGTTCCTAGTGCTTATTTTTACCCCCTTTCCCTAGCGATTAACATACACTTCTAGGGAATGAAAAAGCATATGGAAATGGAATAGGCAAAATGCAGAATTGTTGGCCTTTCTAGAATGGCAGGGGATGGAAAAGGAATGTGACTTTGCTTTTCTTTTGACTTATTAATCATTATGTGTTTTCTATGTGCCTAGAGACTTTCATAGTAGACACATCCTTATAAATGAAATAGCATGCTTCATCCTGGTGATGCTGTCATGCCTCCCATGAGTTCTCTGCTGTATTTTTATTAAAGACTTGCCATAGAAATTTCATTAAAAAACCAGGGATAGGATGGTACTAATTTTTGAACAACTAAAAAATATTTGAAATAAACACCATAGAATAACAATATAAACAAAGTTTTGGGGACAAAAACCCCTTGTTTATTTTATTATTTCTATTTTCAGAAAAAAATATTTTTTCAAAATTAGAGGTAGAGATTGAGGGAGGGGCAGGGAGAGAAACAATCTTAAGAGACTCCATGCTCAGCATGGAGCCCAAGGCAGGACTCGATCTTATAACCCTGGGATCATGACCTGAGTTGAAATAAAGAGTTGGAGGCTAAACTGGCTGAGCCACCTAGGAGCCCCTATTTTTCAAAATTAAAGATAAATTCTAAAGCACACCATTCCTTTATTCAGTGAGACTCAAAGATTAAAATGTGTTGGATTTTTAAACAATTCTATAAGGCAGAGCTCCTTCTCTATTCTTTCTGCTTGTGTTACCCACCCAACTTCCAAAAGAAGTAAAATTACATTTTTACTTATGAGAGAATTTTAAAATTTTATCTATCTATCTATCTATCTATCTATCTATCTATCTATGTAAGAACACTTAACATGAGATATAGCCTCTTAACAAATTTTGAGGTTGACAATATGGTTTTGTTAACTATAGGTACAATGTTATGCAGAAGACCAAGTATTTATTCGTCTGTGTAACTGAAACTTTGTCCTGGTTGAAAAATAACTTCCCATGTCCCATTCTTCATCCCCTGACAGCCACCACTGTCCTCTGCATCTATGAGTTTGACAATTTTAAATATCTTATGTCAGTGGAATCATGCTGTATTTGTCCTTTTGTGACTAGCTTATTTCATTTAGCATAATGTCTTCTAGCTTCATCTGTGTCACAAATGGCAGGATTTTTTTTGAAGGCTCAATACTATTTTATTGTATGTATGTGCCACATTTTCTTTATCCATTCATCCATCAGTAAGCATTTAGATTGTTTCCAAATCTTGGCTATATGAATAATATCCCATACTTTGTGTTTACCAGCATTCATTAGAAGAAATACTAAAGAAATTTTTCTGACAGAAGGATGACTGCAGATGGAAGCCTGCCTGAATCATGAGAAGAAATGAAAACAAAAGAAAGGATCATTATAAGGGAATAACCATAAGTGGATACTGTCCATTAAAAAATAAATACTAATGTCACATGGGGCTTAATACTATAATATATGACAAAGTAGCATAAATTTGAGAGGAAGGGTAATTGCAGTTAAAATATTATAGAGTCTGTTATAGACTGAGTGGTATCCCCTCGGAATTCATATGTTGAAGCCCTAAACCGAAATGTGGCAGGATTTGGAAATAAAGCCTTTAAGGAGATAATTAAAGTTGAATAAAATTATAAGGGTGGGGACCTGATCCAACTGGACAGGTGTCCTTATGAGAAGAGGAGGGACACTAGTACGTTCTTTCTTACTATGCACTCACAGAGCAAAGGCCATGAGAGGACACACAAAAGGCAACTATTTGCAACTCAAGGAGAGAAGCCTCATCAGAAACCAACACTGCTGGCACCTTGACCTTTGACTTCTAGATCTAAAACTGTGGGAAAATACTTTTCTGTTGTTGAAGCCATCTTGTCTGTGATATTCCATTATGGCAGCCTGAGCAGACTAACATAGCTAACATAGTCTGTGTATTGTCTGAGACTGGATAAAAGTACTAAATTAAAATAGACTTTAAAAAAATAGACTTCAATAGATTCATAATGCAAATTATAATATCCAGGCTAACAACTAAAATAAACAAACCGATACATATGTACATACATAAATACACAAACACATAAATATATAAATGTAGTGATGTTAATGGAAGGAGAAATATTAAATAATACTAAAACTTGGTTGCTCTCATAGAGGGCAAACAAGTGGAAAAATGGATCAAAGAATAGATGGAATGATTTGAAAGCTACAGAGATGATATATTTCAACTCAAATATATCAATATTTATATTAAAAGTAAATAATTTGAATTCATCAATTAAAGATGATGCATATCAGATTGGATTAAAAGTAAGATGCATACCTTAGGTATAAGGACACAGAAAAACAAAAACTAAAGTGATAGAACAAGATATATCATGCAAACACTATCTAAAGCGGTGGTTGGGAAGGTTTTTGTAATGGCCCATATTGTAAATATTTTTAACTTTGTGAAACACGTATGGTCTCTGTTGCATATTATTCTTTTGTTGTTGTTGCTGCAGCTCTTTGCAAATATAAAACCATTTTTTTAGTCACAGGCTATACAAAACCAGGCTGTGTGCCAGATTTGACCTTCAGCTCTGCTTTGCTGGTTGTTGGTCTATAGGAAAATCAGTGTAACTACATTACTATAAAAATAATAAAAATCCAATGATGCAACTATTGTAAAATATAAAGGGTGACATTTTATAATAATAGAAGGTTAATTTAATAGGAAGATGTAGTAATATTAAGAATGCATATAACTATTAATGTTGCCTCAAAATATAAAATGGAAAACCTGACTGAGCTAAAAGGAACATAAAAAAATCTACATCATAGGCAAATCATCTTAATAACTGTTAGAACAAAAGACAAATAAAAGGTCAGTAGAGATCTAGGAGACAGAACCATTAACATACTTGATCTAAAAAACATTTATAAATATCGAAACCCAAAACTGTGTAATACACGTTGTATAAAAGTATATTGAACATTGTCAATAATTGTAAAGGATCTGAGATTTCACTTGACTTTTTTTTCTTTCGGGAGTTTTTGGTTGCGATAATTGTAGAGTCACATGTAATTGGAAGAAATAATACAGAGATTCCTTTTACATTCTTCCCAATTTAATGATAATATTTTATAAAATTATAGGATAATGTTACAACCAAGGTATTTAAATTAATACAATTCATTGATATTATTTAAATTTTCCCAGTTTTACTTGCACTTATGTGTATGTGTTTATGTATTTTGGTCTATGCTACTTTATGACAAATGTGGATACTGGGCAGTCCATCAGCCCAGGACTGCCTTCTGTTGTACTCTTTTTTTGTTTTTTAAGATTATATTTATTCATTCATGAAAGAAGCACAGAGAGACGCAGAGATATATGCAGAGGGAGAAGCAGGCTCCCTGTGGGGAGCTGGATTTGGGACTCAATCCCAGGACCCTGGGATCACTACCTGAGCCAAAGGCAGATGCTCAACCGCTGAACCATCCAGGTGCCTCCTGTTGTACTCTTATAACCACGTCTACCTTCTCTTCCCTTTGTCTCTAACCTTGACAACCACTCCTTGACAATCTCTCCTTTATTTCTAAAATTTTGTCATTTGAAAAACAATATATAAAAACAGCTTTGTAGGGATGCCTGGGTAGCTCAGTAGTTGAGCGTCTGCCTTTGGCTCAAGGTGTGATCCGAGGTCTGGGGATCGAGTCCCACGTCGGGCTCCCTATGGGGAGCCTGCTTCTCCCTCTGCCTGTGTCTCTGTCTCTGTCTCTCTTTCTCTGTGTCTCTCATGAATAAATAAATAAAATCTTAAAAAAAAAACAGCGTTGTACAGTATGCACCTTTTGGAATAGGATTTTTTTTATTCAGAATACATTCCTAGAGATTCATTTGAATTGTTGTCTGTATCAATAGCTTCTCTCATGATTAATTAATTGATCATTGTAAAATTCACACAACATGAAATCTGCCCTCTTAACATTTTTATTTTTGCAATTTTTTAAGTGTATAGTACGATATTAACTATAGGGACATTGTTGTACAGCAGATCTCCAGAACTTTTTCATCTTGTGTAACTGGAACTTTATATGCACTGATCAGTAGCTCCCAATTTTTCCATCTCCCCAAGCTCTGGCAAGCACCATTCTACTTTCTGCATCCATGCATTTGTCTGCTTTAGACACCTCATATGAGTGGAATCATGCAAAATTTATTCTTCTGTGACTGACTTAGAGTATTATGTTGTTGAGGCTCATCCATATGGTTGTTCATGACAGTATTTCCTTCTTTTTAAAGACTGAATAATATTTCATTATGTGTATATACACATTTTCGTTATTTATTTGTCCACTGATTGATATTTGTTTCTGAATCTATGGGTTTGGTGCGGCAATGAACATGGGAATGCAAACATCTCTTTGAGATCTTGTATTCAACTCTTTTGGACAAATACCAAAAAGTAGGATTGCTGGATCATAAAGAATCAGTTTATTTGTAGTTTTTTTGAGGAACATCCATACCATTTTCCATGGGGACTTCAAAATATTACATTGCCACCAATAGTACCATCAATTGCTCTGACTCCTCATCATTTGTTCTTTTCTGTTGTTTCCTTTTTATTTATTTTATTTTATTATTTTTTTTATTTTTTTATTGGTGTTCAATTTACTAACATACAGAATAACCCCCAGTGCCCGTCACCCATTCACTCCCACCCCCCGCCCTCCTCCCCTTCTACCACCCCTAGTTCGTTTCCCAGAGTTAGCAGTCTTTACGTTCTGTCTCCCTTTCTGATATTTCCCACACATTTCTTCTCCCTTCCCTTATATTCCCTTTCACTATTATTTATATTCCCCAAATGAATGAGAACATATAATGTTTGTCCTTCTCCGACTGACTTACTTCACTCAGCATAATACCCTCCAGTTCCATCCACGTTGAAGCAAATGGTGGGTATTTGTCATTTCTAATAGCTGAGTAATATTCCATTGTATACATAAACCACATCTTCTTTATCCATTCATCTTTCGTTGGACACCGAGGCTCCTTCCACAGTTTGGCTATCGTGGCCATTGCTGCTATAAACATTGGGGTGCAGATGTCCTGGCGTTTCACTGCATCTGTATCTTTGGGGTAAATCCCCAATAGTGCAATTGCTGGGTCGTAGGGCAGGTCTATTTTTAACTCTTTGAGGAACCTCCACACAGTTTTCCAGAGTGGCTGCACCAGTTCACATCCCCACCAACAGTGTAAGAGGGTTCCCTTTTCTCCGCATCCCCTCCAACATTTGTTGTTTCCTGCCTTGTTAATTTGCCGTGGAGGTTAAGGACCATCCTGCTACAAGATGAAAGGGTCAACCAGGAAATTAAGGAAGAATTAAAAAGATTCATGGAAACTAATGAGAATGAAGATACAACCGTTCAAAATCTTTGGGATGCAGCAAAAGCAGTCCTGAGGGGGAAATACATCGCAATACAAGCATCCATTCAAAAACTGGAAAGAACTCAAATACAAAAGCTAACCTTACACATAAAGGAGCTAGAGAAAAAACAGCAAATAGATCCTACACCCAAGAGAAGAAGGGAGTTAATAAAGATTCGAGCAGAACTCAATGAAATCGAGACCAGAAGAACTGTGGAACAGATCAACAGAACCAG
Source organism: Canis lupus baileyi (assembly GCF_048164855.1). Classification (NCBI taxonomy): domain Eukaryota; kingdom Metazoa; phylum Chordata; class Mammalia; order Carnivora; family Canidae; genus Canis; species Canis lupus. Next base: position 55,376,617 of record NC_132850.1, on the reverse strand, counting down.
GAGTTGGTTCTTTGAAAGAATTAATAAGATAGATAAACCATTAGCCAGCCTTATTAAAAAGAAGAGAGAGAAGACTCAAATTAATAAAATCATGAATGAGAAAGGAGAGATCACTACCAACACCAAGGAAATACAAACGATTTTAAAAACATATTATGAACAGCTATACGCCAATAAATTAGGCAATCTAGAAGAAATGGACGCATTCCTGGAAAGCCACAAACTACCAAAACTGGAACAGGAAGAAATAGAAAACCTGAACAGGCCAATAACCAGGGAGGAAATTGAAGCAGTCATCAAAAACCTCCCAAGACACAAGAGTCCAGGGCCAGATGGCTTCCCAGGGGAATTTTATCAAACGTTTAAAGAAGAAACCATACCTATTCTCCTAAAGCTGTTTGGAAAGATAGAAAGAGATGGAGTACTTCCAAATTCGTTCTATGAGGCCAGCATCACCTTAATTCCAAAACCAGACAAAGACCCCACCAAAAAGGAGAATTACAGACCAATATCCCTGATGAACATGGATGCAAAAATTCTCCACAAGATACTGGCCAATAGGATCCAACAGTACATTAAGAAAATTATTCACCATGACCAAGTAGGATTTATCCCCGGGACACAAGGCTGGTTCAACACCCGTAAAACAATCAATGTGATTCATCATATCAGCAAGAGAAAAACCAAGAACCATATGATCCTCTCATTAGATGCAGAGAAAGCATTTGACAAAATACAGCATCCATTCCTGATCAAAACTCTTCAGAGTGTAGGGATAGAGGGAACTTTCCTCGACATCTTAAAAGCCATCTATGAAAAGCCCACAGCAAATATCATTCTCAATGGGGAAGCACTGGGAGCCTTTCCCCTAAAATCAGGAACAAGACAGGGATGTCCACTCTCACCACTGCTGTTCAACATAGTACTGGAAGTCCTAGCCTCAGCAATCAGACAACAAAAAGACATTAAAGGCATTCAAATTGGCAAAGAAGAAGTCAAACTCTCCCTCTTCGCCGATGACATGATACTCTACATAGAAAACCCAAAAGTCTCCACCCCAAGATTGCTAGAACTCATACAGCAATTTGTTTCCTTTTTAATAATGGATATTCCTTACAGGTGTGAGGTGATATCTCAGTATGGCTTTGATTTATAATTCACTAATGGTTAGGGGTGTTGAGCATCTTATCACATGCCCCTTGGTTGTTTGTATGTCTTTTTTTTTATGATAGTCACACAGAGAGAGAGAGAGAGAGGCAGAGACACAGGAAGAGGGAGAAGCAGGCTCCATGCAGGGAGCCTGACGTGGGACTCGATCCCGGGTCTCCAGGATTGCGCCCTGGGCCAAAGGCAGACGCCAAACCGCTGCGCCACCCAGGGATCCCTGTTTGTATGTCTTTAAAGAAAAGTCAATATAAATCTCTTGCTCATTTTTAAATTGTGTTGTGTTTTTTGCTATTCAGTTGTAGGTGTTCCTTATATATTTTGGAGATTAACCTCTTATCAGATACATGATTCGCAAATATTTTCCCCCATTCCACTGGTCACCTTTCCCTATGCTGTCTCCTCTGCCATACAAAAGATTCGTAGTGTAATAGAGTCCCATTTGTAAATTTTTGCTTCAGTTGCCTGTGCTTTTGGTGTCATATCAAAGAAATCATTGCCAAGACTAACATAAAGCATTTTTCCTATGTTTTCTTCTAGGAGTTTTAGAATTTCAGGCCTTACATTTTAATTCTTTAGTTTGTTTTGAATTAGTTTTCATGCATGATATAAGGATCAAGTTTTATTCTTTTTCATGTCACTATCCAGTTTTCCCAAACTATTTGTTGAAGAGATTATCCTTTCTTTATTTCATAGTTTGATACCCTGTTGAAGATTACTTGATTATGTATGCATGCATTTATTTTGGGGCTCTCTGTTCTGTTCTATTGTTTGATAGGTCTGTTTTTATGCAAGTACCATACCGTTTTAACTAATGTAGCTATGTGATATGTTGCAAAATCAGGAAGTACTTGATGGGGCTTCCAGCTTTGCTCGTATTTCAGAAGATTGTTTGGTTTTGAAGTTCCATGTAGTTTTTCTATTTCTGCAAAAAATGCATTGGGATTTTGATACAGAATACATTAATTTGAAGATCACTTTGGATATATGTAGACATTTTAACAATAAGTCTTCCAGTCAGCAAACACAAGATAGCTTTCATTTAAGTGTGTCTTCTTTCATTTCTTTCTGCAATATTTTGTAGTTTTCAGAGTATAGATCTTTCTCTTTAATTTTAATTTTAAATAATTTATTCTTTTCTATGCTCTTGTAAATGTTTTTTTTCTTGATATTCTTTTTTAGGTTGGTTGCTCTTGGTGTACAGACAATAAAATAATAAGAGAACAGTATTTCAATACTTCACTTTCAATAGCAGATAGAAAATCCAGACAGATGAACTTTTCAGGTCTGTCAATGTTTCCTTCATATATTGATACTCTTATGTTGGGTGAATATATATTTATAAATGATACAGCTTCATGATCAACTGACACTTTTATAATTATATAATGTCTATTATATAAATTTTCTCTTGTAATATTTTGGCTTAAAATCTACTTCATCTGACATAATTACAGCCATTTATGCTCTTTTTTGGTTGTTACCATGTAGCATTTGCTGGAACATCTTTTTCCATCCTTTCACTTTCAGGCTGTGTTTCTCCCTAGATCCAAAGTGAATCTTTTGTAGACAACACATAGTTCTTTCTATCTTGTTTTAAAATGTATTCAGTCACTTTATGTCTTCTGATTGGGGTTTAATCAATTTACACTTAAAATAGTTTTTGATAGTGAAGGACTTATGTTTGCCTGAGGGAGAAGCTCCCTAATGGCACTGCACTGGTCTCTATCTGCTATACTGCAGGTCCTCTGGACCAAGGGCATGCCACTCAACTCTCCTGGGTTCTTACTTCTCCAAGCGTCCAGAGCTCAACACTTTGAGACAGGGAAGACACAAACCAGTGTGCTGCACAGCTCCTGCCCACCAGAAAGTTGGAATGTTAGATGTATGTTTCTATCTTTTTTTCCTCTCCCTAGGGAGAAGCTGGAAGCTGGGATTTTTTTGTTTCCTCCCACAATGCCACACTGAGCTGGCAGGGAGGACTATGGTGAATGAATACTATGAATTTTCTTACCAGCTTTGATGTGACTGGTTTTGCACTTACCTGGGGTCTAGGAGCCTCTTAACTGGTTTCTGGATCTCCTACAAGGGAAATCGGTTCATGTAATAATTTTGAGTCAGTGTCTTCAAGGTCGGGGGGCGGGGAGAGGAATTTCTAGGGCTTCTTGATCTGCCACCTTGCTGACTTCATCCCAATCTCACCCTATTTTTAATCTAAAATGTCAGTGTGCTATGATTTCATGGAGGCTGGCAGAAGAAATGAGGGTCCTGAGTCAGAGACACTAGGTTTTATTACCCACATTATAGTAAGCTGCACAAGCAACAACATATTTGGTGTTAGTTCTCCAAGCTGCAGTTCATACAGGATGACTTGAAGAAGGTCATGTAATATCTGTACATGCACTGAGTTGTGTTGCAGAAGACAAATGAGCTTAGAAACTTTATCTCTCACACTGAATAGAAAGCAGGCCTGCTGGCTGGTCCAGAGGGACGCAGTCTTCAAAGTCTGTAAGAAAACTTGCCTTTTGTTCTGGGGAAGACACTATCTCTGTCTTCCAAAGATGATTGTTATACAAACATCCTTCAAAATATAATTCAGGATAAGGGGAGTCAGGGCCTCTGCTCTAAAGATGTACAGAAACACAAGAGACCCATAGAAAATCATCTCCCAACGATATTAGCTAACTTAGACCATATGCTGTGCTATCAAGTAAATCATAACAAAATTCAAAAGTTTGAAAATATTCATAGGCTATTGTCTAGTCACAAAGGAATTAATCTAGAAATCAATAACAAGAGTAAAAATAGATAATCTTCCAAATGTTTGAAAATTAAAGTGTGCTCTTCTAAATACTATGTAAGTCAAAGATGAATCATAATAGCAGTTAGAAAAATGTTATTTTCATTTAGCTAAAAGTATTAAAACTTGTGGAATACAACTAAACAAAAGCTGAGAGGAAAACCACAGCATAAATTAACTACAAAGAAATTCTAAGAAAATAATTATTTAAGTATCCCTCTCAAGGTCCAACAGAAGCCATAGCAAATTAAAGCTAAAAATCCTAAGAGAAAAATAAATAATAAGGAACATAAACCAATAAAATCCTGAAATCAAACAAATAGAAACAAACAGCAAATTAAAATGTCATTATTTGAAAAGATTTATAGAATTTATGAACACTTTAGAAATACAAATTATGAAAAGGAGAGCAGAAAACAAACATCCTTTACTACTATAAAGAATATATAGACGATATTACTATAGATTCACAGATATGAAAAGAGAAGCAAATGCCATTTAAGTTAAAATGGACAAATCTTGAAATACAAACTTATAAAAATTGACATAAGATGAAACATAAAATCTCAAAGCTCCTGTTTATTAAAGAAATTGCATTCATAATTGAAGCTACTCATATAATGCAGTGCTATACAAGAATGAAAGAGTGAAATACTATATATAACATGGATACATTTCTTTTATATTTTCAAGATTTTATTTGTTTGAGACGGAGAGAGCATGATTGGGGCACGGGAGGGTGAGGAGCAGAGGGAGAGGGAGAAGCAGGCTCCCTGCTGAACAGGAAGCCTGATGACCCGGCTCAATCCCAGGACCCTGGGATCATGATCTGAGCTGAATGCTTAACCCACCGAGCCCCCCCAGGTACCCAACATGGGTAAATTTCATAATTACATAATGACAAGGAAAAAAAGATAAATACCTAGCCATAAAAATGTATGACACTGTATAAAGTTAAAAACCTGGCAAAACTAGTCTATGGTGATAGAAGTAAATATGGTGGTTATTTTTGTGTATGGAGGAATGGTTAGATGGGGGTGGGGGAGGGGGCATAAGGAAGGTTTCCGGAGGTGGTAATGTTCTTTACCTTTATCTAGGTGGTTAATGTGTGTGATAACCTTATAAAATTTCATCACAGTACACATTTAAGATTTGCATTCTTGGGGCACCTGGGTGGTTCAGTCGGTTAAGTATCCAACTCCTGTTCTTAGCTCAGGTCATGATCACAGGGTCATGGGAGTGAGCCCCCTGCCCCACCACCATGCGACTCTGTACTCAGTGCAAAGTCTGCTTCAGATTCTCTCTCTCCCTCTGCCCCTCCCCCCGCTCATGCCTTCTCTCTCTTGTTCTCTCTCTCCCTAACAAATAAATAAGTAAATAAAATCTTAAAAAATTTGCATTCTCTCCTGTATGTATTCTTATTTCAATAAGCATTAAAGGTAAACCGACAGCCACAAGAAATTGTGAAGAGAAAATGGCCTCATTTCTTGAAGGTAATGTCTGAGATTGCCAAAACATTGTCCTGCCCTTCTCTCTTTGTACTTTTTACAGCAACATTGCATTAGTCTTTTGGGGAAGATTAAAAAATGGATAATCGTTATTAAACTCTATGTGCAGGATTGGATTATGTGGGTAAGGAATTAAAACACAAGTTTATTTTTAGTATTTAGGCCATCTAAATTCACTAGCTGACTTCAAGGAGGGAAAAAAAAATTCTGGGTTTATGAGGAGTCTCAGTGGGGAGTGTTTATATGAGATACTTAGCACTGCAGGATGCTGTGAGTTGGAAAACATAGGCAGATCCAATTAGCAGATCCTGCACTGTGGAAACTAAACCATATTAGGCTTTTGGACAGCTTTATGTGTGAATGTGAGAACATACTCATAAGAAATGCTATGGTTGTATCCCATATAACTTCATGAGGATTTTTGTATAGGCTAGGGATTTGTGGTAAAAAATAGAGATATGTTGGCTTCTCATTGGAGGAATTCACTAATAAATTCCTTGGGAATCCTTATTTAAGGGAATAATACTGGTTTTGAGGATGAATAACAGCATATCTGCCTGTATGAGACAAGGAAAGCGAACATATTCTTTTACTCCTACTCTCTACTCTAATGATTTGAACCCTCCTCACACTTGAAGGACTTGCATTTATATGTGCGTCAAATTAACAGAAATTGTTGCACGTGATCAGCTGCTTTCCGATGAAACTTCTAGCCATCCATCTGACTTTTCTAAATAATGCATCGTTTTGAAAAGAGTCATTCATGATGGCAGACTATAGATTACTGCAGAAGTGTACATTTTCAAAAAGAAATATAATCTATTCATAAGCCCCAGGGCTAAAATTTAACCAATGATCTCTTTTGAGATTAGTGGAATTTGGATTGGGAACTTAGTTTCTAGAAACTTAAGCTGACGTTTCTGACCCTATTGACTACATGGAATGTTTAGGAACAATGATTCTTAAATTGGTATTTGTAGGTCTCTAGAGAATCAGAGCAAATTCCAAAAAGATTACAGAAACCAAAGCTGTGGAAACTTCAAGAACTCTTTGGTGGCACTCAGATCCATTAGCAAAATCTCCTACCATTACATTTGCGCTTTTTTTCCCCCTTTTGGCTAACATGTAACCAATCCTATTGCTAATGCATATTTTCAGGCCAAAAACACATCATTTTCCAAAGGTTGTCAGTCAGGAAACCAAGCGGCATGTGTGCATGTGTGTGCGTATGTGTGCGTGTACACATATGGGTTTATATTGCTTCTAAGTAGTGCTTTGTGTTTGGTTGAGGGCAAGAGGAGAATGCAAGCAGGAAATGGATTAGAGTAATTGCTGATATAAATTTTGAAGAACCATTTTTCCAGAATAGTCATTCTTCGTAAATACAAGTTGTGAAAATTCCAAGTGTCAGCTTATGCAAATAAAACCTTTATTATTTCTGGATCAAACATCATATTCGGAGGGAAGCACTTCATTGGAAAATCATTGAATGTTGAGGTAGCCATATTTTCATTTACTCTTCTGTAATTCCACAGAAAATATTTGTATTCATATTATAAATAAAATAAAAATTATGAATGAGACATTTAATTAAAAACAGTTAAAAAGCGAAGTAATTTCTAGAAGGTATTCTTTGAAAGTAAATGTTAGGATTGGACTTCCAAAATATTTGCTTTGATAAGAGAAGCTAATGTTTCTAGTGGAAACTTGTCTGCGTTTTATTTCTCAGAATCATGAACCCTTTCAGTAGAAGGTATCGTAAGAAGTGAATGATTAAACAAAAAAAAAAAAAAAAGAAGAAAAATACAGTAGATACATGCATTTTCTTTTTCTAAAAAGATATTTTTACCAGCATTTCTCCACATTCAGCTGGAACAGATATCCATTTTCAAAATACTATCCTCTTAGACCCTTTGTGATTTTTTTGATTTCAGAATCCAAAGGAGTAAGTCCTATTACCTAAGGAATCCTCTTTCTCCCCACAAAAAAACTTATTTTAAAAACTGTCAGTAAGTCTTCCTCAGGTTTGTTATTTATTCCAGAACTGGCCCATGAACCAATTAAAAGTTTAAAGAGCTATTGAATCTGCAATATCCAAAACACCTGAGATTCAACCTGCAGAAAGTAGTTTTTTTTTAAGGGAGGAAATAATTGGAAAAATGTTCCATATGCTACCGCCTGGTTTTTATTGGTTTAACATGTAGATTTCCATAGACTTTTTGGAACACAGTGAGGGCACTTTTTTTTTTTTTTTTTGAAAGCAGGAGGGTTTTGTTTGCCAGGTGAATATTTCAGAGCTCTCACAGCGCTGATAGAAAACAGCTTTAGATTTGGATGGGAGCAGTCCGTGTGAGAGGTTATGATGAAATCACAGAGAGGGGCTTTCTGTGACAGCGCTGATTTATACATAACATTAGAGATGATTATATAATCTGTTGTCAACAATTGATTCTGCAATTGTCAACCTAGCAATTTTTAAGGAGGAAGGATGATGACATAGGGTGAACTTCTGATTTTGAAAAATACATACTGCCAAATAACACTGACAAAGGAATTTTTATTTTATTGTGTGCTGTTTACAAAGGAAAAAAAATAATAAAATTTTAACAATTATTAAACTCTGAGGAACTCAGTAAACCAAATCTTACCTTACAGGTTCACCACGACCACCCTATTATCACTCTTAGCACTCAACTCTGGGTCATCCTTGCTCTTTTTACTTTTTTTTTTCTTCTTCATTGTTTATCCCCCTTCTAAAACTCTATAGTAGTTAATTTATAATGTTCATTGTTTATTTCCCATCTCCCCCTACTAGATGGGGTAGTGATCTTTGTTGTGTTCATTGATGTAGCTCCTGCTTAGATTGATGTTCAGCACATCGCGATGATCAATTAATACTGTTGAAATCAAAGTGATTTTTATATTTCTGTTGAAAGAGATAAATAGTATTTACTGAGTCATTCCTATGTGCCAGGTACTATGCTGAGTCCTTGCTCTAGGTCTATTTTCTCATTTAACTCTCACAGATAACCTCATGTAGTAGACATTGAGAGCCCGCGATTGCCCTCCTTTTAGAGATGAGAAGACTGAGGTTCAATGAGTTGAAGTGAGGATTGAATGGCCAGTGAGAAGCAGAATCAGAATTAGAAGATTGTCTAATGCCAGAGTTTCTCCTTTTCATCATGAAGTACCCTCCTTTAGGTAATATTCCATTCTCTCCGGTGCTTGAATTTAAACAAATAAATATCAATCCTAATTGGTCTTAGAGGACTTCCAAATTCTAATGAGCAATTTTAGCAATTTAACAAATTTCTCAGTGGAAAATGGGCATTCCATGACAATAGATTTATACTTTTGGCTTTTGTTTGCTAGGTCTGAGTACGGAATGTTGGAAATTCTACTTGGGGAACACCCACAGAGCTGGGAAGTTGTCATCAATTGTCTTGGCTTGGCCAGGATCCACTCTTTCAAAGACCAAGATCAAGAGAAATACAGGCTGGTGACTGGTACTAGAGTCACTCCAGAGTCCTTTTCTCAGAGTTCTGCTTGTGTGAACTGACATCAAATTCTCTCCAGTAATAGGCTAAGAATGATACTTTTTTTTTTTTTTTAACTTTCACAGTTATGTTGAATGGTTAGTAAAGAGAGCCAAAAATGAAAGGCTCAGATTTATTTGTGATCTAGGGAAGCGCTGAGTGCTAATCTTTGGTCATTTTATGTTATGGGTAGCATAGCTTTTAGGGCAAGCAAAATTAGAGAATATAATTCTTAATTTCAATTTTGATTTGTCCATCAAATGCAGCTATCTCTAGACTTTATCAATCTTTACCTGGACAAGTGAGGAGCAAATTTGTTAATAACTCATTAATTTGGTCATTATCAAGGTTATAAACCAAGAAACTGAGGCAGTGAAATTAATTATAAAACAGCAAATCCAAGTAGGATTGTGAATTGCCTGGTTTTAGACCTTGATTGTAACTTAGAGATCTTTACTTTCATTTCTAATGTGTACTTAGATTTTTATTGCAGCAATCCAATTTACTTAATGGAAGACAAAATGTCTATTCCACTGTCATACTAAAAAAAACTGACTTATGCGTGATGGCAAAACTATTGGGTTGATTCAGTACCATAAACTGTGAAATCATATGTGAACGTAGGATATTCTGATCTTTTTTGTTGTTGTTGTTCTGATCTTTCTAGAAGAAAAGATATCCATACATTTGTAACGTCAATTACAATATAACAACTATTCTTCGCAGAACTATTTTTGGATATATTATGAAGTTACGATGAATGACCAATAACTCTTATATCAGACCAAAGGGGATTTTTTTTCTTTTTTTTCTTTTTCTTTTTCTTTTTCTTTTTCTTTTTCTTTTTTTTTATTTACATATTTTTTAATTGGAGTTCAATTTGCCAACATATAGCATAACACCCAGTGCTCATCCCATCAAGTGTCCCCCTCAGTGCCTGTCACCCAGTCACCCCCACCCCTGCCCACCTCCCTTTCCACCACCCCTTGTTCATTTCCCAAGGGGGATTTTTAAAAATCCTTAATAACATGGAGAGTAATTAAGACATAATTGGCTTCTGCCTGTGGAAAAGATGCATAATATCTACCTTGAAGAAAGGCAATACTTAGCATTCGAATACATTTTAATTATTTTATTACATAGCATCTAGTAACTTTTAAGAGGGAAGAGTATTTACAAAGACTTTATTTGCTGTGGTGTGATCTCCCAGGACATAATACTATCAGCTAAGTCATATTTTACCTTTCGCTTCTGGTTTTTCCTTTCCGTCCTTTCTACACATGTGTGTGTGCTCTGAAACATACAAGCCTCTGGTTGATTTTTAAATCATCTAAAACTATTTTTCAATGTATTTGAATTTTTGCTTATAATTATTAATAGGTAAAGATTTTCCATAACAATATCGACTTCATCTGTGTTTAGATTGGCTTTTTTGTTTTGTTTTGTTTTCTTAGTAAAAAAGATAAAAGTTTTCTAGCTAGGGCATAGGAGATGGCCTACATTCCTTAGAATGTCCAGGGAATTTGTCACTACTCATGAATGTTAAATAATGATCAGAAGCCATTGTCTAAACTATGCAAAGCCTTTGTGACTCTCTTCTAGGATTTCTTAGACCCAAAAAGCTCTCTGGCTCAAACACATCTAAGATAGTTCCAGAAATTTTGGGACATGCTCTGAATATTCAATGAGATGCTTCTCAAGTACAATCTACCCCACCTTAACAGAAGCAAATGCAGAATTTTAGTATACTTGTGATCGATTTAGGGTAGTAACATGGCAAAGGCTCAGGACTCAGTCCAAACTGGGTTTACATTTTAATTCAGCTACTTACGAGCAACGTGACTGTGGGCAAGTAACCCTCCTTTCCAAGCCTTAGTTTCTTTATGTGTAAGAAGGATTACAGCACTTACTGTTTTGTGTTGTAAAGAGTAAATGAATGATGCCTTCATTTATTCACGCAATACTATTTATTGAGAGCCCACCTTGTGCTGGTGGATGCCCTTCCTGGCTCATGGGTGTAGTGTTGGACCCTCTCTCCTCTGAGCTTCAAGCAGAGTGCATGAAAGTACCTATCAGAGAAAATAGTATATCGTAAGTGTCTAGTAAATATTACCCATGGTAAGTACCTTAGGCCTTCACACACATAGGTAACTGCATGCACATCTAACAGCACAACGTTGTCATATAATTGCTTCTCTGAGAATACAAACAAATGTAAAAGATAAAGGAAAATTTAATCTCAAAAGATACAAAGGAGAGCCCTAGCAGCTCAGGATTGGTAAATACGATTAACCATTAGAAATTGGGGGAAATGATGAGTGAGAACTGTGGAGTAAGCTCTTGATATATTTGAGTTAACCCTCCTCTGTTCCCTCTCTTCCCTCCCCATCCTCCTCAGGCTCCAGCGACAAGGAAATCTATTTGTTCTGGTTCACTTCATGGCTATTCTAATAACCTGCAATTAGTTAGGAAGATAATTTTGAAATAAATCCGATGAACAGATTTACTTATAGGGCCTATTACACTCAAATCATAACCAGATGGAATTTCAAAATCTGATCAACTTGATGCATTGGCAGCGGGAGTGGAGTCAATATATCTGAGTCCTGGAGCTATCACAAAAGATTTAGAGTGTCACCCTCACTAAAAAAGAGAGATGCCAAATGATATGAAACTCCAAAGAGAAATCACACAGAAAGGGTAAAATGTGGAGGTTTTGGAAGAATAGGAACGCAGATGCTCACTTTGGCTATTTTCCATGAAACGATATAAAAAGAGGCCGCAAAACTGAAGTATGATTTGGAGGGAGACTTAGGTGTTGGAAACCACCCCCAGGAGTTCAAGGACAAAAGACCACATATGACTTCTTGATACCTGGAAGAAAAAAATACATATTCCTAAGACACGGGACGAAAAGAAAGAATTTCAGGGCAAGCCAATGAATGAATAGAATATCGAATAAACTTTTTTTGGCTACTATTTCTTTAGCTATGCCATTTGAATTAATATAAATGGATATGGGCAGATACACAAATGAGGAAAGAAACAAGGAGAGTAGATCTAAAATATGATGATTATTCTTTGTGGTTTTACTTTCTCTTATGTTTTACTATCCTTCTCCTCACGCATACCTGTGTGTAACTAGTGTGTAGGAAAATAAAGGAATTTTGATGCTGAGACATTTGAGACTCCAATGATCACCCGTTTCAAAGTTCTTAGTGAAAGAGAAGGGATGGTCAAGGAAGTGAGTTGATTTGTCTAAGGTCACCCAGCAGAAAGTGGCAGAGCTGGAGTGCGGGTGTGTGGACTCTTGTGTTCTGTCTGCAAAATTCGTTTACCCATCATCGTTTATTCTGAGGCTCAACTTCTGGGAAACTCAACCATTAGATAATCTAGGTTTTCTTAGAGAAGCATCCATTTCATTAAGACTTTCAAGCGAATTAGCATAGAAATGCACATATTTTCATCTGTTAAATATAATGAGCTCATTGTTAATTATCTCATTTTAAATTTGGAATATACTACTCATCATGTCTTATGATTTGATTGGCCCTAGGTTTTAAGTCTGTTTTTTATAATCAGCTTTAAAAATCTATTTTAACATCCTTGGCATATTTCTTCCCTCTTCTGTCTTCATCATTTTGTCTACTTTAGTTTTTTCCCCCTTCTTTGAATGTTTATTTCATTTATTCTTATTCTTCTGTTAATATTAAGAAGCATTTAAGGGCATACATTTGCCCCTGGCTACAACTTTGGTTACATTGCATATGTTTAAACATGTGTCAGACACTTGTATTTGTATTATTATTATATTTATTTATATATATGATGTTTTAAAAATAAGATTACTAAAAAATAAAAATGAAAAATAAATAAAATAAGCTAAAATTACTTACAAAATGTGTACCTTTATTAATTTATCTTTTTTTAAAAAGAAGGTTTTATTTATTTATTCATGAGAGACAGAGAGAGAGAGTCAGAGTCACAGGCAGAGGGAGAAGCAGGCTCCATGCAGGGAGCCCGATGTGGGACTTGATCCCAGGACCCCAGGATCAGGACTTAAGCTGAAGGCAGACGCTCAACCACTGAGCCACCCAGGTGCCCCTAATTTATCCTTTTTTTTCTTTTGATATTTACTTTCTATTTTGTAACAGTATGTTTTTCTGTGTTTATGGCTCATTAAATCATATTTCAAAAGAGAGAAACCTACTTTTATTTATTTACTGCATTTTACTTGCAGTTTCAGTAGGTTTCATAAGTTTGTTCCCTCTGTTTCCTTTTTAGTATTTGTATAGTAAATCATTGAGCACCATTTTATTTTTGACACTTGAGGGTCCTTTGGATTTGCAATGCACAGTCATTTGCACAGCAGGACATCACGATGCTGCAATGCTTTGTTTGCTTTATCTTCTTTGATCAAGTATAAAATAATGCTAGTATACTTTTTCCTAAACACTGATACCCTATGTATTTCTAATTTTCCTATCCAATCTTTCTTTTAAACTTCTTTTATCCCCAGAAAGGCAAGACATTTCTATCCCCCAAACCTCCCACATATGATCCCTCGTCTTTTATTTATCTTTGTATTTCTAAAACTTTCCAATTTTTTTTTTTTTGAGTGTCTAGGTTAAAACTTGGTTAGCGATGGTTCAAATCTCAAACACATGTTTCGTTTGGCACTCTTCAGTGCTTTTTTTGATAGCTGGATTCCGGGTGTATTAAAAGAAATTGCAACGTTATGTATAGATTTCTGGCTTCTCTTGAAATTTGTTGATCTGGCTCATATTGCATGATAATGAAGTGAGGGACTCGAGGAGTTTCTGCTGTTTTGGGATAGCATGGTCCCCACCACACCTATTTGCGAAGGTTGGACCTCTGTTTATCGGCCTTGGTCCCCAAGCCCTGTGGTCACTTAAAATTATGATCACTAATCTAGAGATTTCCACCTGGATTATTATTAAAATATTTATTTTACATAAGGTATTTTTAGAAAAAGTTTAAATATTTCAAATTTACACATACGCCAGTAAACCATATTTAATATTCACTATCAGCATTTTTAGGCGGTGACCTATTTTAAAGTTATGTTTGGTTAATCTGCAGCTGTTAAAATACTGTTTTTTTTTCAAGCTACATGCATGTTAGCGTTATGTCTTCTGAGTTCTTGCTTATTTGTAAATATCTTGCTTTCTTGTGGCTTGCACTTATAAAAGATAACTTTAGTGAAGAATGCCATTTGGGGATAATTTTTTTATTCCCTCAAAGCTCTAGAAATTGATCTGTTATTTTTCTGCCATTTATCATTTGAAAGAAGGACTAAACTGATTTTTATGAAATTAAGAAATATTCAGATGCTTTTGTTATGTTTTCTTTACCTTCCAAACTCCATTTTTTCTGGATATACTACAACATGAGTCTATAGGATTTTTTCTGGGTTACTGATACTTTCTGATCCTAATGTCGGTCATTTATTTAGCATAGGAAATTGTATTTCATTAAATCTTTCATTATTGCTTCTGCTTTAAACATTGTGCATTCATTCACAGTAACTTTATTAATTTCTGGTTGCATTGTCATTTTTCTGTCTTTCATAATTCTGAATTTTTACTTATTGCTTACTTTCCTTGTGTTATTTTTCCTTTGGCTTATTGAGAAGTGTATCTAGCTTGCTCTACATGTTAGGGTTTTATTTATATTTTTTGTCAATTTTAATTTTTATTACCTTCAATATGTACTTTATTACTACCTTTGTAATCTTACTTTCTTTAATAGATTGCAGATCTTTTAAAATGTCAGATTTTTAAATTTAAAAAAAAATATTTTATGTATTTATTTATGAGAGACAGAGAGAGAGAGAAAGAGGCAGAGACACAGGCAGAGGGAGAAGCAGGCTCACTGCGAGGAGGCCCATCTGGGAATTGATCCCAGGATCCCATGATCACAACCTGAGCCAAAGACAGACACTCTACCACTGAGCCATCCATGCACCCTAAAATGTCATATTTTTAAAAACAGCATTTTGAGGGTTTTTTTGCCCCTGTTTTCCATGGGCCTCATCTTCATGTTTTTGTGTTTTTTGAGAATGCCTTATTTTCTGTTTCCCTGGTTGCTCAGCTAGTTACTCTTTAGAAAGACGTACTCTTTTTCTTGTTCTTGAAATATTTTCCAAGACCCATATGGTTTTCTTTTTCTCACTGTTACCTGAATGAGTGGAGATCTCTCCAGAACTAGTGTTTTCCACAGACAGGCTGTATTGACTGCTCCTGTTCTTACTTTACGTATGTCCCAGGCATTTATTCCAACACCGTCATTGCGTTATTGTGCACAGCTCCCAGCCCTCTCTTCAGACTCTTAATATCTTATCTGGGTATAACCATTACATTGAAAAGCAATGGAATATATAAAAATTATAATCACTATATGTTTTTGGATTTATTAATGCTTTTCCTGCCCTCTACAATCTTTTACTCAGGGGCTACATTTTCCAAAATAGGATCAAGCACTCTCATCCCTACATGCCTCTCATTCCTTTAAGCTTTAATTTCTAAAAGGATGAAGAAAGCGTGTGTGTGTGTGTGTGTGTGTGTGTGTGTGCGTGTGTGTGTACGCATGGGTTAGGTTATTGTGGTAAAAGGGTTAGATTGAGGCTGAGTGAGGATGGCACTCTAGAGTAATCAAAATGTGACATCTATTTAGTAGTGGGGCAAGTGCTGTTTCCTTGTCGATATGTATCTTGTGTAGCCTGATTCAGAGGGCAGAGCTTACAAGGTAGCTAAATGTTCTTCCCACCTTCCTTGAAGTTTAATCCGTCTGGTTCATGTTGTATAGAAACTATTCTGGATTGCGGATTGACTGTCCTAATTTTCATTTTTTGGGGGGCTTTTGCATTTTTCTAAGTCTTCATAGGCAGTGTTTTGGGGAGTTGGGAGAAGCCACCTTCAGGGTGACCAGCCTGTATTTTTTTATTTGAAAGTCTCCTCAAATGACACTTTAAAACAGCTTGATGAGCTTGTTTATCATCCCATACAGGTAGAAGGGCTAAGTAAAAGCAAGTGGGGACTGTTGCCAGAAATAGACACATGAAAGTTTTGACATTATGGCAAGATAATTATGAATAACAGTGGGAACACAAAAGTACATTGAAAAATATTTTTAGACATCAATATGGATTTTAAAATCAATCTGCCATTAAGAATATTTTAAATTACATTAAAATTGTTTCAAATTTGGTTATGTGATGTACATAATATTTTGGTCATAAAAAGGAAAACTTATTTAAAAAATCTTGATACTTGAAGAGACTCGATTTTATTGTCTAAAGTATTCATTCGAGTAGAATAACTAGTTCCTCAATATTTTTCATTAAATTAGATATTATCATGCATTTTCTGTACATATACATGCATGTATATGTACTTGCCTTTGATTATTTGTTGTCTCATTTTAGTTTTGGAGGAACTATGACTGGTAATTAAGATCTTATACATAGAGATAAAAACATAACACCACTGCCCAATAATGAAATGAGAGCACATATAATATGCTCTTTACTTAGTATTTTCCCCTATCACCTGAAGTTTTACTTTTTTTCTTTTTAGGGTTTCCAGACAGCCTGAAGTCTGCTCAGCCCCCCACCTCCCACCCCCCCAAACTAGTTCTTTTAAAGCTATGTGAAGATCTGGCAGTTGCTGTGGTTTCCAACCACCCACTTTTATGCCTCATTGTTTGAGGCTATCTAGCAGTGACTCTTTAAAAGTTATGATCTGCCTCATTTCAACTTGCTTTACAATAGCTGCCAGGGCTTCTTGCTTTCATCTATGTTATGCATATGGTCAAATATTTTATGGACAATCCAAGGCCAAGCGCTGCCACAGCATTCTTTTACCTGGGCTCTTTGACAACTATGTGGAGAATGGATTATTAAAGAGCAACAATACTTTGGGAAGCTTCACACTGAGTTTTAGACCCATGCGACATCAAGGCCCAGGTCTCATTCAGTTGTGCAAGGGATTGTGTCTCAAGTCCCTTTGTGATGAAGACACTTTCCATTAAATACAATGGAAATCCATCTGTGTATGTGTGTGTACACATACATGGAGATTGAGAGACAAAAAAAAAGGGAGAGTAAGAAATGAATGAGAGTCTCTAGATGAATTGGGCATATTTCAACACTACCTGGGCATTTTAAAAAGATTAGTTTTTGAAATAACTAATGGACAATTCGTGATTTCATAGAATCTGCAGAGTACTGAGTTTTAGCATTCCATATTAATTCAAGTTATAAATATCATAATCTAATTATTGAAATGTTTTAACTCTATTATCTTACAATAAATTACTACTTTTTATCGTGTAATGGCAGCACATCATTTCCAGCCTTTCTCTGTAATGCTGCAGCTGTAAGCTGTAAACATAGCACCTCCATAGGTGTTCCATGCCAGATTTCATAGTCTTTTAGGAAAAAAAAAAATTGGACAGGATTTTACCTAATGATATATGCCTGCGAGCTATGATTCTTTGTCAAGAATTCATTATCTTTAATGATGGGATAGGTATCCAAATAAATAAATACAATCTAAATTATATCAGGTTCAAAGAGGCCTCGAGGATAGTTTTGTTAAGAGGTAATTCCAAGATTCTGTCTAATTTATAACAAAGTAAGTAAAGATGATCTTTCATCAGAGGTATCAAGGTTGAAGTTGAAGAATTATATTTTGAGAAGAAAAATCTATCCTCCACAGTTCCTTTCCTTTTTACTTGATTGCTTCAACAATAATATGATTCTCCATTTACTGAGGATGATTTTGTTTATAACAATGCTTCAGATTGGAACTGGAGACAAAGTCCTCAGTAAATTTGTTTGTGTGGATTACAGAGTAGATTAGAAGTACTTGTATATCTTTGTACCTTGACCCCTGATTCACTCCTCAAGTGTCTTTTAGAAAGGGATAAATGCCCATATATTTTCAAGGACCAGTACACCTGGGGAATTAGGTCATCATGATCGCGAAATAAAAAGCAAATTAAGATAGGCCATCCTCAAGGGGACCCTGGAAGGCTTCGTTAGTAAAATAATGCTTCCAACATCCTGATCACCCTACCAGCAATCCCACCAATTAAAAATAGTTTTAGTATTAAGAATCTTTTAAGAATAAAAACACCTCTAACAATGAATTCAATCCTCAGTGGCATGAAAAAGAATGGCCTTTCTTTTCCTTTTGTGAACCTCGCTCACTCGGAGGGTGGGCTATCAATCGGGACACCTCTTCCATGCCACAGAGTGGAGACTTGGTCTTTACCGATTCATCATAGGTCCATTCTACTGAACCTGGGGACTGTTTAGTCTGGTGAGATAATCCAAGCAGACTCAATCAAGGCCCCCTTTGAGGGGAAAGATATGCATGCTTTAAGAAAAAGGGTCCTTATCTTCCTGTGATTGTAGGTATGAAGTATATACAGTTATAGCTTTCCAGATCCATTTTTGCTCTTCGTGGACAAAACCCACCTAAAAATAAATGATACATATGAAAAATAGGTGTGAGATTCCTAATGACGTCATTTGAAATCCTACATCCAGTTGTGTCTAAAGATTAGTTTATAGCCACTTAGTTTTCTAAGTGAAAGCAGCCAATAAATTATCTTTTTGCTTAAACTAGTTGATCAGGGCATTCACTATTTGAAAAGTAAAGAGTTCTTACTACTATAGGTATTTAATCCCCAAGAGTTAGCTAAATGCTGGCTCAGATCCAAAGAGTTTCCATGATTGGAAAGACTGGAAGAGTTGGAGGGAGAGGTTATTTGGAGTGTACATTATTGTCAGGGAGGGCGTTTCTAGAGAGGCCATTGCATTGGGAACCCTGAAGACATTAGGGTAGGATATGGAGACACTCCTTCGATTTGGGGTGCCAGGAGGAAGAGAAGACATGCAGCAACGAGGGGTGAGAGGTGTGAAAATCTAACTTTGCTATAACCAACATGTTGCTAGAAAGAGCTCCAGGGAAATCTTATGTTTTGCTATCACTGCATTTTAGATACTTTCAAACCATAAATGAGACTTCATAGCTTGTGCATTTAGAGTTCAATATTTCTCTGACTTGAAAATAGTAAAATCAGGAATGAAAAGAATGTCCACTGTGACGCTGTGCTCCAGAATTTTTTTGTTGTTTAAACTTCCTTGAAACTTAAGCAATTTTGGCAAAGCAAGTGCATAAATTCTGTTGGCTTTCCCACTTAATAAAACGAAACCTTTGGTATTGCAATCAATACTGACAGACTTCTTACATCCGAAGACATATTTAGATGAGAAAGTCCTTCAGTGGAAGGTCTTGTGTCTCCACAGTTCTGAGATAACTTAATTTCAGTAATGAGATTTAAGTGTTTCTCTCATGTAAGTTGTTACCTTTATCTTATCAATATTCTGAAGCCAAACTCACATTGGCTTCTTTCCCCGTAAACAGGCTGGTGAAAACCAGAAAGGTAATTTTTTTTTCTTTAATTATAAGAAATTCCAAAAAGTATGTGTAGCCATTCAATATCTAGTTTTTGTTACTCTGCACTACGTGTGGTGCCTCTAATTGGCTGGACAATAAGCACAGTACATCACTTCTTAGGGTGTCGATAAATGGGCAGATTGAGCAGGGGCTGAGATTTCAAAGGGAGTATTAGCATTTGTGGGAAAACTGTGAGGGAGTGAAAGATAATTAAACCAGAGCTAATAGCAACAGACTTGAATTTCAGAGGGCCACCTGGATAGCTTGTTCTCAGTCACTTCTCATGTTTCATTTTCCTCATTTGAACAGGTCAACCGTCATTAAAATTTTTCACAAGATCTGAGGCAAATCATTGCATTAATTCATTTGTAAGGTGTTCAGAAACCACATATTTTGTTTTTAGCATTGAAAACATTTGGCTTCCACCATCCTTTTCTTTTCTTCTGTTTTCTTTTTCTTTCTTTTCTCCTTTTCTTTCTTTCTTTCTTTCTTTCTTTCTTTCTTTCTTTCGTCTTCTTTCTTTCTTTTTCTCCTTTTTTTTTTTTTAAGTTGAAATAGTCTGGGAATCATTAAATGCCAAATGCTTTCATCAGGCCCATAAACAATACAAGATTCCATAGTAAATGCAGTTATTTCTTGGGAAGTTTCAACAAAACACATTTTCACTCATTCAAAGCTAGGGTGAATAAATCTTGAGGTCTTTTAAGAAAGGCGCACTTGAGACCCTAGGAGGCTGACACAGTACTGGATTTCACACAAAAAGATCACAAAAGCTATCCTGCAGACTCGGTAAATTCTGGAGGTTCTTGGAAGATTTGCCGTTGTGTGTGTCTCAGTATTGGGGCCCTTCCTCTCTAACTCACTGTGTATCTCTTGACCTAGTAACTTGGATATAATATGAAAGCAGAAAATAAGCTTTTGAGAAGCCACTTATTTTTAGTGAAACAGAGTAAGACTGAGATCAGGTTAACATCTAAGGGAAAGGCCAAATTGTTATATCATTGTTCCTCAATGTCTTATGATTTTAGTCATATTTTTTCCTAACAAATATTATTTCTCTTCTGTATTTGTGGCTTATCCTATATTGTGATTACGTTGGACTTTACTATGCAAATTAGTGCTCTTGAAAAAATTTACCTGCTGGGATATGACTTAATTATGGGCATGATTAGATATCATAAAATCATAATAGCTATAGAATTTAGAAAGTAAATACCGGTAAACAAGTTATTGCCAGTATATATGCTGATGTGGCTCACAGCAGAGAAAGGTACCCTCAGAAATGAATTCTTCACAGTGTTCTTTTCTAGCGAGTGGAGACCAAAAGCTCTACTGAGTCTCTGCTGGTGGAGTCTCTGTTCATCTCCTTAATTCACAGAAATAATAAACGTGAGATAATAGAAACATGACGGCATGCAACACAGATGGAAGGCCAGTAGTTTTCACCACATTATAACCCAAAGACCACCTGTCTCAATAAAATATGGGGTACTTGTTAAAAATTTAGATTTCTTGTTATCATTTTGAACCATTTGATTTGATGCCTCTAGTGGTTGGTGCCAGGAATCTGTATTTAATAGGGTTTCCCCATGTGATTCTGATTGCTCTTAAGGTTTAAGAGCTACCGGTGTGTTTGGTGACTAAAGTTATCAAGTTTGGTTGGAATTACCACGTCTTTTTTTTTTTAATTTTTATTTAAATTCCAGTTAGTTAAAATACAGTGTACTATTAGTTTCAGGTGTACATTATAGTGATTCAACAGTTCCATACGCTTAGATTCACTTGCTTATGTACACTCACATACACTTACTCGGTGCTCATCACAAGTGCTCTCCTTCATCCCCATCACCTATTTCCCCCACCTCTTCTAGAATTACCACCTCTTTGAGATGAGGAAGGAGTCATTTAGAGTGCAGCTGGCCTAAAAGAGCCATGGTTCAGTCACTTGTTCAGACATGTTCTTGAATGGTATAGCTCTGGCTTTCTTCTGCGGTAGCAGGGCGAACCTATGAGGCACTAGCCCAAAAAGGACACCAGTGACTATGCCCACAGTCATTTCTCAGAAGTGCTTTGGAGCTTTTTTTCTCTCAGGGATAAATTGGTGGCAAGTATAGCACAGGCCGATCTACATAATTAGGAAGCCCCAGACAACATAGAAACAGAGTTTAAGATGATAGATGTTCAGGATTGTTCCCTAAATAGTCTACCAGAAGACACAAAAGTGCTATATCCAACTAAAGAATATATGATTGAGATTAACAGCCGGGGTTGCAGCCAAAAAGCAATCTCAGAGGTTAGCTGAGGACATAAAGAAATTCATTATTCAATGCTGTACCTCCAGACCAGACATATAAAACAAGAAGTCCTCATGGAAGTGTTAGTGCATTGAACTAATTTAATGCTTAAATTTAATTCAACCTATAACCATTTGTAGGGAATGTCTAGCCTGTTGTAGGCAGAGACTTGGGTGTTAAGGAAAATGGAACTGCAAGTTTATTAATTAAAAAACACATGTGAAGGAATTTCACCAAATATGTGTGGACATGTGGGGAGGGAAGGGGCATAAGAAAGATATCGAGAGCTTTGCGCTTGTGGCAGGAGTAGATGTTGAAAGAAAGTGTCCATAAATTGTAAGATACATTCTATTACAATAATTTGCCAGAACGTGAAGCTATTTATTTATTTATTTATTTTTTATTTTTTATTTTTTTATTTATAAAGATTTTTATTTATTTATTTATTCTTGAGAGAAACACAGTGAGGCAGAGACACAGGCAGAGGGAGAAGCAGGCTTCCTATGGGGAGCTGAAGGCAGACACTCAACCACTGAGCCACCCAAGCATCCCTCGAAGCTCAGCATTTTAAAAAATTCATGTTTGAAAATCCATTGCAGTTTATCTGCTTATTGCTTTACCTTATTATTATTATTTTTTAATAATATGTACACACTTTACTGGTTCTCGATTCCATTCTTGGCTATAAAATGTTTCCGTTCTGCTTTTTTTAAGGTGTCAACCTCAGGTAGGGTGCTGGCCAAGTATCTGATAATGAGTTATCGAGTCATTTATATTGAAGATTATTTCTGTCACACTCTAGGAAATAGACATTCCGTGGAATACAAATGACCATACTGTCCCAATGCCACCAGACTTGAATGGGAGAATTTATGGATGGAGCAGAAATCATATTAAAAAGTATTACTAGATGAAGATAATGTCCACCCAGGAGCTATATACGTTGCAGTATCCGTAAGAAGGTGCTTTTCCACTAATTGGGAAATGTAACCGAACCTGCATCTCGAGTTTGTTGTAAGTTTTAAGAAAACAAATGCTCCCTCACTTTCTTCTTTCCTGTGTCTGAATTCTCTTGTTCATGACTCTGTTTTATGATTCTCAACATGGTGGTTGATATCAGGGACTAGACCAGGAATCAGGGGACCTGATACAAATGACCTGCATGATTATGGTCCAGTCATTCAGGTGCTTCAGGTTTGAGTTGACTCCCCCCCACAAAAGAAGGAAGATTCAAATGACTCTTTCCTACTAAGCTAAATAAGACCTTGTTGAGTAGCAGATCATCAAATTGGATAGGGGGGAGCGCTTCCTTCAGGGAAACTGAAGGCTCTAAAAGAGGTAAGCATAAAAAATAAATGTAGCAAGAGTGCCTCCTGAGGAATAGTGTATCTTTTGGAACTGAAATTTGGTAGAGTCAGTGCTTTCACTACATAACCCAAGAGAAATCGATTGCCTCTCATATTTCTGGAAATTTCTGGGAGATATATCAACATGGTCAGTTTTGGCTTCAGCTTTGGGGTCCGAGTTCCTATTCCTATTGAACACTTGATTTTTTTTTTTTTTGAACACTTGATTTACCTTAATTTTAATCTACTGTGTCTGGGCTGGACATGGAACTCAAGCCTTTTCCTTGTAGAGACAGCAGAGCACAGCGGTTGTTTGGTAACAATCTTGAAGTCTGGCTATAATAGTTATTGCCTATGGAGATCAGCCAAGTACCTCAGACTCAGTTTTCCCATTTGTAAGGTGAAGTAATGATTGTTCTAATTCATAGTGTTTTTTGAAAAGCACATGTGATCATTTAGGCAGATAATGATCATAGAGTGTGACGTCATAGATGCTCAATATATTGTTTGCTGTCGTCTTTGACAGTCACTTACACTAGCATTTGTGTGCATAGCACTTACTCTGGAAGCCAGAGTACATTAGGAGAGTTTATTACATTGCAGAAATAAAAATCCTTGTCCATTAGACAGCCTTGTTTGCCAAGAGCATATCTACTGAAAATATTTTTTCACCACACTGCAAGAGTAAATTGTGATCCATGTCAATAAGTGCGATCTTATAAGATACAAAAACACAGAGGAGGAAGTGATTAATTCTGTTTTGGGAAAGGAGAAGTGGAAGGATTCAGGTGATATGTGAATTGGGTTTTGATGGGCGATTGGGAGTTTCTTGGTCACCAAGTTTCAAGAAATCATTAAAAGTAGTGGTAAAGGAATGTACAAATGTTATAATTTTTCATTCCCTGAATAATTTCATAGGGTATTTATTTGGCATCTAGTACATGAAAGCAGCTGGGATTACAGGAAAAAACAACAACCAGTATAAAGATAAACACTGAGGGGGCGCACTGTGTTCACAAGGACAGATATCAGGTTGCCTGAGAGTGCGTAGCAGGACGTCCTAACCTGGCCTGACATCAGGTTTCCTTGAGGACGTCACATTTAACATGAGACTCACATCCGGTCCCTCAGTCAATCTTGTCAGGCTGTACTTTCAAAATATCCCGAATCTTGCAATGTCTCACTACCAGCACTATCACCACCTGCTGCAGGTGTCCATCATCTCTTGCATGGATCATTGCAAGAGTCTCCTGACTGTCCTTGTTTGTCCCCTTCCACCCACTACCTGTTCCCACCACAGCTCCACAACTCCAATGTGGAGTCAGTTTATGCCATTGCTTAGCTCAAAATCCTCTGATGACTCCTATCTCCTTGACCCCTTGCTCCAGCCATTCTGGTGTCTGTGCTACTCCTCAAACATACCCAACATCGTGTCTTTCTTTCTTTCTTTCTTTCTTCTTTCTTTCTTTCTTTCTTTCTTTCTTTCTTTCTTTCTTTCTTTCTTTCTTTCTTTCTTTTTTCTTTCTTCTTTCTTTCTTTTCTTTCTTCTTTTCTTTCTTTCTCTTTCTTTCTTTCTTTCTTTCTTTCTTTCTTTCTTTCTTTCTTTTCTTTCCTTTCCTTCTTTCTCTTTTTTTTTTCTTAGATTTACTTATTTATTTGAGAGGGGGGCAGAAGGACAGAGAGAGAAAGAGTCTTAAGCAGACTCCCCACTGAGCAGAGTTGACCTGGGACTCGCTCTCACAACCCCAAGATCATGACCTGAGCCAAAATCAAGTCAGCCGCTTAACCAACTGAGCCACACAGGTGCCCCTCAGAGTCTTTCTGATCGTTCTGTCTGGAATAGTCTTGCCCCAGATACACATCTGATTCATTCCTCATCTTCTTCAGATGTTTTCTTAAATGTCATTGAAGAGCTATACTTTGGCCACACTCCATGAGCCACCATCAGTATTTCAGAACCCCATTTCTTCTCATCCTGATTTATTGCTGCCTGTAGCACTGATTGCCATCTGAGATGCTTCATATTATTTGTTTATTTATTGCCTCTGTCCCCTTGCTGGAATGTGGAGCCCAGGAGCTCACTGATGTAATACCTGTGTCTCCAATAGTGCTGGGTATTTAGTCGGCCTGCCCTAAATGTTTGCAGATTGAACGGATAATACATGAGATGTACTTGGTAAGTTGGCTTTAGATAAGTGAGGAGGGCTGCTTCTTCCAGGAAGAGGGACCAGCAAGTTCATTGGCTCAGAGATAGAAGAGGTAGGGTGAACTGAAAGGAATAAAAGATTTGATGTGGATGGAGTACAGAAAGCAGAGGAAAGCAGAACTAGGTGATCTTTGGTTTTCCTTTCTGGTTCTACCACAATCATCAAAGACAGGATTCACGGCTATTTCAGACTCTCTGATGAGAACAGAAGGTGCATCAGGATTATCAAATGACTAACAGATACAAAAAAGAATATTGTGCTTGTAAAGAAATTCTGTGTTGAAGTTGCAGATTTGACAAACTTTCCTGGAATAATTTGATATTCTTATTTGATGGAGAACACCCTTGGGGACACATATTTTAGGCTGCTAAAATGGAAAATGTGGCTTTCTTCATCTTTTTTCTTCTGTCCAAATTTAGAGACTGTCCTTTCTCCATAAGACATTTTTGAAATATTTCAAAATATTATATTCTCTTTCCTTGGCTGTGAGGTTCTTTCTCTGGCTGTTTCTCTCATGCAGCCCGAGGACTTTCCACCTGGCGGATGGCTGCCTAGACTGAGTGATGAGTACATCTCATCTGATTTGGGGACCAGCCCCTTGCTAGGGAATCGTGGAACTTGGGCTGGCCACTGTCACCCACAACATGAAATGGAAAGTTCACTTTTGAAAAACACACACGGTGAAAGAAAAAGTTCTTTTTATTTAAACATGAGAATAAAGCATGCAAGAAAAGATATTCCCTCAAATGAGAACTCTGCTGAATTAGGGGGAAAAAAACCAAATGTATACATTTACTTATGAAAGTAGGGAGTGGTGCTAAAATGAGGTATGTTGCAGGTTTTTGAGTCCATCATATTGTTAGTTGTCAAAATTCTTCTTGACTCCTTCAGCTTAAATCATTTCTTCATGAAGAAAAAAAAAAATTCTTGTCTTGCAGCTACTTACAATCTTGCCAAGAAGAGCTGGAGGGAACAAAGAAATTGAACATCAAGTCCTTATCTGTGTGAGTTTGTCCCTGTGTAAGTCTGTGCTTTACCTATGTGGCTGCTGCTGCTGGTAGGAGGGAACTCTGTGGAAGAGAGTATGGTTGGCAGGGACAAGGCTAGGGTGCAAGAAACAATTCTGGCTGTATGGAGGGCTTTTGTTCACTGTGCCTTAACTAGAGGATGCGACACACCTGATCTTCCTCTGGACGGATTTACTATGATGAATAATCAAGAATTGTATAGGGGGCACAGCATCATGACATGCTGGATGTGTGTGGCCTGTTGGTGAATAAAGCCTGCCCTTAGTGTGAGGGCATAGTTCTGGGCAAGTTGCACAGTTTGGGGACGAACTGTTAAGACAAGTAGGGGATAACATTGCAAAGCAGAAAAACAGATTAGGTCCTGAGGTCTGGTGGTTACACGGGAGAGGTACACTTGAATTTCAACAGGATGAGGGATAGAAAAGCTAATCTTTTTGAGAAAATCAACAGTCATTGAAAGTGAATGTCATGATCGAACATCATTTTATTTATTTTTATTTCGCAAGCAATTCAAGGACAGGTAACTAGACTGGGAGGTACAGAATAAAGAGCAAAAGCCTTATAAGCTGTTCCACTCTCCAGAAGTAATAATTTCACATCTCTCTTCTTATAGAATAACTGTTTAAGAAATACTCTGTAAAGCTCCTGTATATAAGTACTGTATATGAAGTTAAAAAGTAAGAAAAAATAATAACATGAATAATAAAGAAGAGTGGGGGGAGAAAAGTGTCTGATTTTTACCTTTCTTTTTTTCTTTTCTTAAAGATTTTATCCATTTACTCATGAGAGACACAGAGGCAGAGACACAGGCAGAGGGAGAAGCAGTCTCCCCGTGGGGAGTCTGATGCGGCACTTAATCCCAGGACCCCGGGATCATGACCTGAGCCAAAGGCAGACACTCAACCACTGAGCCACCCAGGTGCTCCTTGATTTTTACCTTCCATAGCAGTAAGTCAGATAAAATTCGCAGTTTACAGACTAAGCTCGAGTGGTGAAATCTGATTATGTGGTTATTTGGAAGTCATGCCCTGAGAAACCATGCATTAAAGTGCTTGTAGATAGTTAAAATTGCATCTAGAAATCAAGATGGTGAATGAATTGAAGAAAGGCAGAGGAATCCTGAGCCCAGGAGTTAGTTTGGTGGCCATGGCAATATGATAGGTTGCAAATGAAGAGAGCTTGGTCTGTGGTAGTGTCATGGGAATCAAAAGGCCGAGGCCAACATTTTACTAAAGTATGGGAGCTGGAAAACCAGGACATGGAGACGGTCATCCATAGAAATGATGATGCAGTTCTGATGTGAGGGAAATAGAGGGGGAAGGGGTGGGGAAAGTCTGTAAGAGACTTTCAGTCTCATTCAAACATGTTACCAATATAAAGGAGTGATCTACAGTCCAAAGGATACAAAGGATGGAGGAGGATGGTGAAGAGTCAAAGCCAGTGCCTTGAGCTAGAAACAGGAAATGGAGACTAAGTGTTGACCCTTTCACTTATGTCTCAGAGAGAAGACAGTGAGAGATGATGGGGTTTCCATGTAAAAGGTCTGGGAAAACTGGTCTTTCTTGGCCCATGTAAAGAAATAAAGTAGAAGATGCTTATAAACTGTAGTACACAGGGTTTCTTGAAACCATAGGATTGGAGCAGCCGGAGAGGCCACCTAAAAGCGTCTGGAAATGGAAACAGGGATGAGGGAGAGGGTGGAGCAGGGCTGGATTAATCTGGAATGAGAGCAGGGCATAGGATTGCATGTGATACAATATGAATTAAGAAGTGAAAAACTCGAAGTGCAATCCCAACATAATCCTAGTGTTTTGTTAATAATGTTTTACACATATATACTACCCTCACTTATGTCTACCATTATTCACGAATTATTCATTTAGTCATTTCCTGACTTGAAGTTCTTAATATTTTTACCTCTAATTTTGCAATATGTTTTTTTTTCACTTAATTTCTCTCAGCTTTAGAAGGTAGAGAGAGACAGAGATAGAGACAGAGAAGCAGAGAGTGAGACAGAGAAAGAGAGAGAGAGAGAGAGAGAAAGCTCACAAGCTCATGCATGCAGATATGCACCATAACTACCCTAAGAAATGATTCTGTGACTTTTTAGATAGACATGTTTTACTTGGTTTACTCAAACCAGCTTTCTTTTAAATACCATAAATAAAGAATAAAAATACTTAGAAGATTTTCACTGAATTCAGATGTTTCCTTTCCTTAATAGGATTCAAATCTTTCCAAGTTGAAGTTTGTACCTCTGGCCCCAATTGACTTACATGAGCAAAAAGAAAAATCTTAATATTTTTTTTATAACTGGAGAAACATATTTCTTCTATTTTTCACATAACTCACAAATAACTAGGTGGATTTTGCTTAAGCCTTCAAAAGAAATTCCATTTTAGACTAGACACTAATGTGGAAAATTTGAGGCCAAATGATTCAACTTTTAAAGTCTTCTAACTAGGAGAAAGAGTGACAGAAAGAGAGAGAGACAGAGAGAGAGAGACACGGAGCAGAGAGATTGAGTTAGAAGGTAAGAGAGAAGGAAGGAGGAGGAGTGAGACAGAGACAGCAAAAGCTAATTTATAAATTAATTGGAATACTTTTCTGGATCATTCATATATATACATATATACACATATATAAATGTTTTTATACATACATTTTTTTACTAATTTTAAAATGAAAATTTTAAAATTTTACTTTCCCATTCTATGTAGTACTTATAGTACATATTTACGCACTATTTGCTTAATGCATAGTACGTATTTGTAATTTTAGTTGAATTATTTCTGCTTATGAAAGTCATACAGGTTAATATTTTCTCTGGATTATATAATTTAAATACAACTTTCATATATTATGAAGAAAAGCAGAAGATGCTACATGGATATATATTAGTTCAGCACTAAACATTTATTGAATGTGTGTCGAGGTGGGGAGCAAAAACACAAAGGCCAGATTCACCAGACACAACCTCTGCATGTAGAACTCCCATGGACTTCAAAGGGTTTATGGCTCAAAAACCAGGCTCAGTACGGGGGAGGGAATGAATATCTGCCGCCAATTGCCAGTTGCCGAGTCCCAGCCAATTTCTACAAACTTGGAAGTTGTCCTTTTTGATTTTTTATCAGTGAAAAATGTCTGGAATGACTGGAGACACTTCTAAAGTTTTTCACTTTTTTACATTTGTATAGACTAAAATCTATTGGAAAAACTGGATTTTCGTTAAATACCTCCCAACTCTAATGTGCAGACTTAAAATGTTAATTTCTGTATTTTCTCCCGGGACCAGTAATCTTTTTTTATTATTATTTGTATACATTTATTGGAATCATACTGTCTTGGGCTTGGAAAGCTTTTGTCACTTAGAGTGTAGCGTTGATTTCTGCTATAGGAAGATGCTTTGTGGGGGTTTTCGCTTAGTTCCTTCTTCCCAGGTATGATGTGCTTCCTGACTGCCTTCTGCCTTTCCCTGGTGAAATAGGAGTCTCCAAATAGCCTCCTCAATTGCTTTCCTTGCATTTTTTGGCCACTTCCTTAACCACATTAAGACAAGAAAGATGAATTCGGAGTCCATAGAGAATAATGTTTACCTTGATGGAATCCATCACCAAATCTATCACTAGAACAACCACGCATGCATTCCATTTTGTTCTTTTGAATAGAGATACCCATAAAAGGATATAAAAAAAAAAAAAACCTAAATGGTAAACCCAAGCAATCCTAAATGGACAGCAAGAACCAACACCATTATTGCTAAGGGATTGACTTATCATTTACAGTCAGATCTGCTGGCTGCAATGTGCTCCAGGGAAAGCTTTCTGGGGGATTTATCAAGAACACGGTTCAATGTGTCTTGCTGTCTTTTGCTGTAAAGTGCTATTGTGTGTATGCTTACAGGTGTGTGCTTGTGTGTAAGGTTCAGGATAACTGAACGGTGGATCTGTGGTGATGGTCTTTGCTAAAGCAAATGATCTGTCGTGCTGTGAACCCTGGAACGTGGTATCACGCAAAAGCAACGGATAGACATATGAAGCAGATATAGGTCTCTTTTTCATGATGCCAAAACAATCTTGAGGAGCACAATGAACTATTTATTAGTTTAGTCCACATGTTGCAAAACAGCCATCTTACCTCATTTCTGTCCCTTGTGTTTGGGATTTCTTTTTCTAATCTGCATATAATGTGAAATATTTTTGTTTGTTTGTGGGCACAGTTTGGTAGGTTTTCGCTGCTCCTTCTTTTGTAGCCTGACAGCTGCAGCGAGTACACACATCTGCCATATTGATGTCAAGTGGTACACAGTCATTTTTTCGTAACAGCTGTTGTTGGCAGATCATTTCAACCATCTTGGGGATGAATGGAATATAAATGTTCATTGCGCAAAGTATATAAAGCAGGGTTTATTGGATTTGACACTGTTTCTTATCAACATACTCTGTTTTCTTTCTAGTACTGTGATGCTAAGAATTTGGATACCATATGAACAACAAATTATTTCTCATCTAATTATCCAAGTATTTAAGAATGCTGAAATGTTGCTGGTGTGACAAATCAGTGCCAGAAAAAAAAAGTCTTGTTGGAAGAAAAGCTTTTGTGTATAGTGCCTACTTGAAATATATCACAATCTAAACTGAATATATATATATATACACACATACAACTATTATATATATATATTAATTTTATATAATGTAATACATTAAAATATACAAGATAATGAACTGAGTACATTGGTTAAATTTTAGTGTTATGTAATAGGTTTAACATTGCTTTAATATTATCTCTCTATTAAAGATCTCTCTCTTCCTCCCTCCCACCTTCTCTCTCTCTCTCTCTCTCTCTGTGTGTGTGTTAGACCAAATGCCACTTCTCCTAAAGTACCACCGTAGGATGTTAAATCTCCTGTGGTTCTGTGTGTTTCATCAAAGTTTTGTTTCTACAAAATCAATGCTTTGAACAAACTAGAAAGAATGTTGGAGGATTTCACATTAAAATGTAAATGTATTAAACACACACACACACCCCCACACAGGGTTGGTCAGTATATGTATGTGTTCAGTATGGTTAGAAATAAACAAGGCATCTTAAGTAAAAGGAAATGATTAGTTATGGGGAAGAAAATTGCAAAGATGTAAAAATATTTGGGGGTAATTATCAAACAGGGAAAGATTGTTGGCGGTAGTTACGTGATTTGACACTGTATGATTCTTCTTTTCGCCGTTTATTACTCTTTGGCATCAAAATCAATCATTAATTTGTGAGCAAATCATTATGAGTAGAGATCCCTAGAGCTTAGAGTATTTTGCAACCTGCACATTAGTCTCACACAGGAAAGTGAGAAACCTTGATGACAGGGTACTGCCAATTTTAATTTGTTTTGTATCAATTCTACAAGAATAGAGTCTTGGAGCCCACATGAAAGTCATACTGTTGATTTTCGGTTGGGAACACACACATCAATAAAGACCATGCAGTTCAAAGTTA
This sequence comes from Canis lupus baileyi, assembly GCF_048164855.1. Lineage (NCBI taxonomy): Eukaryota > Metazoa > Chordata > Mammalia > Carnivora > Canidae > Canis > Canis lupus. The sequence goes on along the minus strand of NC_132850.1, from coordinate 55,344,754 downwards.
CCTCTTGTTGTCCCTGTGTCGCCACTGTCCTTTTAGTGATCTTCTCCAATTTCATGGCTTTAAACGCTGTCTATATACACTGATGACTCAGATCCCTATCTCCAGCCCAGATTTTCCTTTCAACTCCAGACTCGCTGGTCCAATAGCTTAAGAGATGTCCTCACCCCCTTGGGTATCTAATCTAACTGTTCATTTCTTCATCTATCCTACCATTCCTGTGGTCTTTCTTACCCAAAAAAGAAAAAAAAAATAACTTTATTCTACTGGTTGCTTAGGCAAAATGATGTGAGTTACTCTTTATTTCATTTTTAATTGCATACCTCCCATTCAGTCCACCAGCGAACATTGTTAGCTTTTCCATCAAAATGTATATTCAGCATCAACTAATTTCCCAGCTCATGCATCCTACCACTATTCTCTCTCCCCAGAACGATTTCAGTAGCTTCCCACATGAGCTTTCTCTTTTTATCCCCCTAAGGTAGAGTCTCAATGCAGCAGTCAGATGTTAGAAAAGTTTGAAAAAACTTGAGTCAGCTTGTGTCACTCCTCAGCTTTAAACCTTATAATAACTTCCTGTTTCATCTTGAGTAAAAGTGATGTCCTTACTGAGAACTCCTAGTTCCTACATGACCTCATCCTTTATTCTTCTCAAAACTCATCTTTTAAAGCTTCTCTTGCCACACTGACTTCTTATTCCTCAAACATGCTGGGCATATTTCTGCCTTACAGTCTTTTCATTTGCTCTCCTGCCTGGAATAGTCTTTACTCCAGTCATGAATAGATGTATGCATGACTGACTTACTCATTCCTTTGGGCTTCCACAAGGCAAGGTTTGCTCTGGCCATTCTACCTAAATTATCCTCATCTCCGCTATCACACACTATCCTCTTACCTGAATTTAATCTTTTTATGACATCTTTTTTTTTTTTATCACCATCTGGCATTATATAGTCTGTACTTTTTCACCAAAGTAAAAGTTCCACGAGTCTGGTTTTGTTTTGTTCTCTAATATAACTTCAGACGCTGGAAGAGTGCATGGCATGTGATAGGCACTCAATAAAGATTTTTGACTTGATTGAATATATTGATTTGGTGTCATTTGTAAAGTCTCATTGAAAACTAAATGTATTAAAAAGATTGCTAGAATTAAAAAGATTGATATTAGAATAAGAAGAAATAAATAGCTTTTTCAACTTCTCTTTTGGAGTGGAATGCAAGCGGACTTTTCCCCCCCATAAAGACAATAGTGTTCTTATTTTGATCAACCCTTCTTGTTTGCAAAGAAAAACTTTCTGTATAGAAGGAAAAGGCATCATGACTCTAAAAATATTCCTCCATCTTCCCTGAATACTACATATATGCATATATGAATACCATATATAGGTACATGTGTATGTATATATATATATCACATTTTAGAATAATACAATTGAATTAAAATCTTCAGTGGAAAATTGACATAAAATGTTTTAAAATAGTGAGAAGATTCAATAAATTCCTACATGTTCATGGGTTGGTTTCTAATTAATATAAGGTAGTTTATGATTATTTTATCAAATACATTATTTTACTTTAAGATTGTAAAGAAACACCCATAGAATGAATGAGAAAGAGGAATAAACATATCAAATAATATTATAAGGGCCGAGATAACTGTATTTTAATTTTTTAAATGTTTTGTTACCAAAATATATGGATTTTTTTTCTCATTTCTCTGCCATTGGCAATTTCTGAGAAAAATCCAGAAATGAAATAACTCTGAAGTGTGAGGTCACAGTAACCTGATTTAATGCAGAGGATGTGCAATCCAATACAAGACTTCTTTTGAAGATCCAAATTCTGTTTTCAGATCAGAAAGATTCTTTCCTTTTCAGACACCTTCACATGCACGCCATGGGATATTTTGGATTTTGTTGCAGACTGATGTAACTATTGTTGGGCAAGTTACCCATGACTTCATCCCACATACAAATGACAGCTGGGAAATTTAGTATGCGTATGTAATGATTTGCCACATATGCATAGAATTAAATGTCTCAGGCTGCTCTGATGTTCCATGTTGTTTTACTTGGTACTTGATGATAGAGAGTGGCAGAGTTAAGAGATTTTAAGAACATGTAAGAACAATCCTAGTGACTTCCAGTAGGCAAAACATAGTTTCAAGTAGTGACTGATAAATATGTGAATGAGCACTGGTCTAGGAATCTGAAAACCTGAATTCTGGGGCTCAGCTCCATTATCTTTAAGGATGTGCCTGAGTGGCCTCTGCTTTGAGCCTAAGATGTCTCATTTTCAAGATGGAGAGAATAACCATGGTCTTGCTTAAATACAAGTTATTGGGAATATTAGAAAGTGTAATAAAACAGTTGGAAAATGCTAAGAGTTTCTACACCTTTACATGGATAAAATGAGCATCTGTTGCAGGCAGTATGGGAGCAGGATCAAGATAACACCAAAATTCCAAGTTAGATTATAAAGCTAACACGTAACTGATAAAATTAGGCATGTGCAAAAGGTGACATAAACATGCAATATTTCTAGTGCCAGAAACAAGAAGAGCAAGACAAGCCTGGCCAAGTTAGGGTGTTTAAAGCTGGTTTAACTTTACAATGTTGAAAAAGAGAACATACTCTGTAGATGGTGTTTTAGGGCAGGTTTCCCAAAGCATACCCCGAGATGAGGATTCATGGGCATGTTACTTATTAGGAAAAATTCCTTGAAAATATTAAGGGAGTAGAGAAGTGAGAAGATCAAGTAAAGGTGTGCTGTCGACTCATGTCCCACAAAAGATAATTTTGGCTGAATCCCACACTAGAGATCTTTTCTTTTTTTTTCTCATTAATTTATTTGAGAGAGAGAGAGAGAGAGAAAGCATGAGCAGGGGGGAAGGGTGGAGGGAAAGAATCTCAAGCAGACTCTCTGCTAATCAGGGAGCCGATCTTGGGGCTCCATCTCATGACCCTGAGATCATGACCTGAGCTGAAGTCAAGAGTTGGCGGCTTAACTGATTGAGCCACTAATGTGCCTCCCACACCAGAGATCTTGATATCTCGTTGGTTACACCTAGATCTCAGGAAAATAGAGTGAGAGTCTTGAGGAAACACACCGATATACAAGCCTGATAAACTGAATTCAGACAGTTTGCAGCATGATTGTAGAGATGAATGGACATTTTAAAATATTTGTTCACTTAGTCATCTGTATGTTCTATGACATATGCGTAGACACTACGTGACATATTCTGAGTGAGACATTAGGGAGTCAAAGAGATTGCAATCAAAGAAATTACAATATGTTGGGAGAGACAGAATTAGAGAATTTATAATAAATAAGGATGAGTGTTGTGGGATCTCCCAGGCTTTACCTGCTTCTTGGCACCTATTATTGAAGAGACAGCAAAGCAGAGAATAATCTCTAAGTGTTGTCTTGGTTTCCGATTCTGCTCCATCATTCATCACCTTGTGACCCTGGGCAAATTACCCAATCTCTGTGCGTCAGTGTTCTCATCTGGGCCACGGAGATCATAACTCTGTGTAACTGCTCATTTGTTTTTTTTTTTGAAGGCTAAGTGAGGCAATACATTAAAAAATACATCGAAGACTGTTAGGAAGTTTATATTTATTTCTACTGGATATTCAATTCATACAAATAATCTCCATTTTTCTGAATGCACGAAGAATCCTAAATATAATTTGACTTTTCATTTAGATCTGCACAGAGGAGGAAAAAGTATTAGTGAAAGCATACTAGTGGCTAGTCTCTTGGCAGTTATATTTCACATTGTAAATCCAACCAGTTTTATAGTCCTTCAGCAAAATAACAACAAAATGTTGTTTAACATCTTTACTGCATTGTAAGGCAGGGTGGAGTCAGGTGACTGGAGGATCTTTCTCCTGTGCTCAAGTCTGCCTCCCGACTGGCCTACCCTGTTCTTCAAGTAGTACATGGTGCAATGAACATTTGAAGGTTAGAGGGAACAGAGCTCTTTCTAAAGATTTACATCCTTAAGAAAGACTGGAAGGATGCCTGGGTGGCACAGTGGATGAGTGTCTGCCTTTGGGTTGGGTGGTGACCCTGGGGTCCTGGGATGGAGCCTCAAATCTGGCACTGCTTCTCCCTTTGCCTCTCACTCTGCTCATCTCTCTCTCTCTCTCTCCCTCACTCAAATAAATAAATAAAATCTTTTTAAGAATTTAAAAAATAAAATAAAGGATAAAATGTAAAAATGAGAGGAGGGGGATGCCGAGACTAAACTATAGTGTGGAGGTATGCACATTTAGGTGATAAGACCACAAAGAAGGAGCACCTGGGTGGCTCAGTGGTTGAGTGTCTGCCTTCAGCTCAGGTCATGATCCTGGGATCCTGGGATCGAATCTGGCATCAGGTTCCCTGCATGGAGCCTGCTTCATGCAGCCTGTGTCTCTGCCTCTTTCTCTCTGTCTCCCATAAATAAATAAATAAAATCTGAAAGAAAGAATAGAAAGAAAGAAAGAAAGAAAGAAAGAAAGAAAGAAAGAAAGAAAGGAGGAAAGAAAGAAAGGAAAGAAAGAAAGAAAGAAAGAAAGAAAGAAAGAAAGAAAGACAGAAAGAAAGAGACTGGAAGTGCCAATTCTTGAGGCTGATGTGGTGAAGGCACAGGGCTTTATTTACCTCCTCTTTACCCCATTGGTGGTGGAGGGATTCCTGCCCCCAAATGATGGGGATTACTGGACAAATCACAAGAGCAGTTTATCAGTCACATAGGCTCACAGCTCAGGGTAGAGGACACTGCACGTCATGTAGGCTACTCTAGGTTGCATTCAGAACAGCCCAGGGGCTGTGGAAGGCAGGCTTCAGAGTACCTACAGAATGGGTGCCTCTTGGGTCTGGTGGAAGGGTGTCATTAGCTCATTTGAATTCTTCTGCTGGTTGGCAGGGAACTGCAACCTGCTATTCAGGGACGAGCAGAGACTGCACCTGTTTGGCTCAGGGATCCAGGCTGCCACAGCAGAGGAAGGCCAGTCCATGCGCTCTGGATTTCAATAGTTGTCAAGGCAACATACAGTCTTGAGCCTGAATTTTAGGCCTTATACCAGGGAGAAGTCAGAGGGGAGGGAAGGCTCCTTGGCTAGTTGTGCTAAAGAGAAATTGACGAGGAATTGTATGTTTGCTGGAGATGTTTGGCACACACTATTGTAGGTGTGCAAAGTAAAGCCCCCTCTTCCCTCTCTCCTCCAAAACCTTCCCTAACACCTACTTCTGTAACGCAGGATTCCATACAAGGAGATCCTTAAAGGGAAGTCGAAGTCATGCTGAGGGGTGTGGCAAGGTTGGCATGGGGTTAGGTTAAGGGCTGCCTGTGGCGATAGTGCTCCTGAGCCACATTCATCAGTATTTTGTGAGCTCCATTTTCTGAGTTCACATCTGCTTTCCAATTTTGTCAGCCCCCCTGAAGCTCCGACCCTGGGTTCTTAGTTATTTGCCAAATAAATGCTAGTCCGCAGGCCTTCTCGGCTGATACCCCCTAGCAGGTCATGTACTTTCTGATGTTTGAAAAGTATCTGACGTATGAACGATCTAAGTTCAGTTTGCTTATCCTGAAATATATTTGCTACCTTTCCTCTCTGGTAATTTTCTGCTGGTTCACATTTTTTTTCTTTCTTTCTTTCTTTCTTTCTTTCTTTCTTTCTTTCTTTCTTTCTTTCTTTCTTTCTTCTTCTTCTTCTTCTTCTTCTTCTTCTTCTTCTTCTTCTTCTTCTTCTTTCTTTCTTTCTTTCTTTCTTTCCTTTCCTTTTTTGTAACTTCTTCATAGATTATACAGCAGGAAACAAATCTTTTAGATAATAAATTACTTGACTTTTCCATTAAGTATTTTCACAGAACTTACTTGGAGTACAATTTTATCCTGAAGCAGTTTTTTATCTTTTAAATATCTATCTTTGACCTTGTGTTGGAAAATTCCCTTAAGAGAATATTATTAATATTTCTAGGAACTGTGTCTGTGGTTGCATCGAAAAAAAAAAAAGAGGGAAAATGAAGGGTAGACCATAACTGATTCTTACACTCTTTAAAAATATTCAGAAATAGGTGACAGAAAGTGCACAGATCTAAGATCTGACAGATGTTTTTATGCACATCTATATAATTATTTTAAAGATTTTCTTGAAAAGCCTATGGGCTATTTCTTGGTTGTGGATAGTGTCTTCAGACATAGTGAGGAGTAGATGGAGGAGTAGAAAGAGATAGAAAAAGGAAGTAGAAGTAGTATTTTGGAAGCATGTTAAAGGAAGTTTGAGGTATAGCCTCAGAATTATGCGGTTTCCAGGTTGTTTCTTTTTATTCCTTTTACCTTTCATTCCAAATTGCCCAAGAGACTTTTTCAAGTTTTTTTTTTTTTTTTTTTGGCTCATCAGCATTTTTTTCTCTTCTCAGAAACTCAGTAAGTGGTAGGCTCTGTGGTGGATAGACAACCCACAGTATAATTTAAAAACCTGTTAATCTTAACCTTGACCTACTTTGACCTTCCAATTCTTTTCTGAGGATGTGGTGAGCATCTACTGTCTTGAGATCTCAACCCCTCTTCCCATCTCTTTGTTGCCATAGTGCCCCATTTCATCTTGGATGAAGACCTCTCACCATTTTTACCCAAGGTGATATACTCTCCCTTATATTTATGCCATTATTTACATTTGCATAACCCCATGAATCTCTGTTTTACTTGTACCACTCTGGTTTATAAATTATATCCTAGAGGTAAACGAACTCTCTTTTTGTCCCATTTGTGCATTTTAACATTAAGTGACTGTGAGAAGGAGTTAAAGCAGATGCTCACAGATCCTCTCACCCCCTTTTATGGATGGTGGGAATGTTCCTGGCAGAAAGAAAAGAAAGTGAGTGACCCAATCTCATCTCCTTGTCAACTTGACCTTTGGCTAATGTTCTTTGTTATGAAAAAAAGCCCTTAACTTTGAACAAGCCTTTAGCAGGAAGCCTCTAGCTAAGGATTTCCTGGAAAAATAGAACCAGGGATCCAAAAGACATGGATTCCTGGATAATGCAGGCAATACCACTCCTTGGAGTTGTTTCATATTTAAATGTTCCAGCTGTATGAGGTACCCCATAAAACTCACTTAGAGGATTAATTTATTCTGAGCCAGAATCTGGGGAGCTGCCATGGATGTCTCAGATGGCTGTTTTGACTGAGCCTTGTGCTTGTTGCATCCTTATAATCATTTAGTAAAATTGGATACCAGATAAAATCTCTGATTTCTCTGACTCTGATTTGACAAGCAAGCTCTGTAAGTTACTTCAGTCACCTAAATTGGTCAAGTGAGGTTTGACTGTATCACTAAAGATACCAGCTGAACATGACCAATGAGAGATTTTAGTCAGGGTCTCTTAGAGTCTTGTATAAGTGCTAGAACATGTGTAATTCGTGTTTCATAAAAGCCTGGATGATTGATATGTATGGTTTCCTTATCTATTTTTTAAATACCAAATGTTATAGATCAGTTTGTTAAAATGGGACTCTTATGGCCTCATTGTGGAATGATGGTTGAAGATTACTAACAGAATCATCATGGTGCAAGGTCATATTCTCATCCCCGAGAGGTCTATGTCCAGTATTGATTTACATGGGCTCTAAAAATCTAGGTCCCTTGTCTCAATCAGGAGAGCTCTGAAGGGTCATCTCAGCTTTAGAATTCAATGTTAGGCTGACTGAGGCCTTTGTTGAGACTGTAGGGCAACCATCACCTCCCTCTGTCCACTCTTCCTTCCTTCTCTTGCCTTTCTCAAGTGTTGACTCTTAGGACACTCACTGATAAACTTTCTGCATGCTAACCTCTGACCTCCACCTCAGAGTGGGTCTCCAGGAAGCCAGGCTATTGTAGTAACCTTCATGGTTTTTGCATTATGCTCAAGAGGTTCACAAATAAACAAGAAGTATGTACTGTTATTTGACTCTTTGATGTGTCAGATAAAAATTTGGGATGGCTAATTTTTAAGGATTAGATTTATTTTCTTTTTTTAAAGATTTATTTATTTTGGAGAAAGAGAGAGAGAGAGAGAGAACATGCACGGGGAGGAGCAGAGGCAGAGGGAGACAAGCAGACTTCCAACTGAGCGTGGAGCCTGATGCAGGCCTTGATTCTAGGAACCTGAGGTCATGACCTGATCTGAAACCAAGGATTGGGCACTTAACCAACTGCGCTACCCAGGTACCTCACATTTATTTTCTTAAGTGTGTTCAAATACAATTCCTTTAGGTTCATGGAAGAAATACATTTTATTGCATTAACCTAAATTATTTATTTGGAAGTATTTCAGAGAAAATTTAATAGTGGGTCATGTGAAATAAAATCATTTTTACTTTCACTGCCTGAGATACTAATACATAAATCTAATTAAAACACTTAATTACTTATAGTTTATTAGTTCATCAGCAATGAATTTGTGTTAATTTAAATTTCTGAAATATAGTTTTTCACTTTGGAGGATATATTTTCTTGTGGTGATAATGCTTCGATATCTTCTCAGAAGGATACAAAACTAAAATACATCCTCTCTTGCTTTCAAAATAAAATAATGTATTTCTCTATATATCTTGTAGATTTATTTATTTATTATTTATTTATTTATTTATTTATTTATTGTTAAATATATTTCTAGTAATTTAAACTATTGATTTAAGTTCTCATTAAGATGACAGAAAATTTCAAGCTGATTGCGTTTTTAATAAATGTTTGCCATTTTCAGGACATTTCCTGAGGGTCTGCAAATGGAAGGGTGAGTAATTTTTCTCTTGCATTGTCCAGGCTTGTGGCAGAAAAGTGAGGGGATGGTGGGAAAGAAGAAGGAAAATAAACACCCAACTAATCCTGAAAACAAAAGGCATTTAATAATTCTTCCATTTGTGTCCAGAGTTTACAATATAGAAAAACAAAGTTTTTAAAAAATAAGTTCTGGGATCCCTGGATGGCTCAGCGGTTTAGCGCCTGCCTTTGGTCCAAGGGCATAATCCTGGAGTCTCAAGATCAAGGTCCACATCAGGCTCCCTCCATGGAGCCTGCTTCTCCCTTTGCCTGTGTCTCTGCCTCTCTCTCTCTGTCTCTCTCTGTGTCTCTCATGAATAAATAAATAAAATCTTTAAAAAAATAAGTTCTGATGCTTATGAAAGGAAACATTTAATTTTATAATCAATTACATTAATTATGTCTTCTCTGTAGCAGGTAAGAATCAACAGAATTAAAGTGAAATGTAGGTTCTTTGAATAAAACAACAGCTACCCCTCCCACAAAAAAAAAAAAAAAAAATAGAGTAGCTAAGAGTTTCCCTAGTAAATGCAGAAAGTATAGTCTTCACGTTGAGTTTTATTGATCTCTGGAACAGTAGCTCCCCCTGAACTGAGGGCCATACCAGAATTAAGGAAAGATCTTTCCATCCCAGAGACCAGACATTTGGAAGGCAGCCATTGTGAGTATAAAACGTGAACCTGGCCAAGTACTTTATTTCTTATTGGATTCTTGACTCTTTCTGACTCTCATCATTTAGTGAGTCATGACTGACAGTGTGTACGCACATCTGCAGTCATTGATCCTAAGAGAAATGTCTCCAGGGATCTCCACGGCTTTCTTTTGACCATATCAAGCAGGAACTTTCTTTCAGTCCCAGAAACTGCAGAAGCCAGGGCAGAGAACCCCAGACAGTAGGGCTCTGATTTCACCCTGCACATGTAAGAGTACAGATTGGTTCCAGGTCAGGGTCAAATACAGAAAAGTCTGAAATGGGTGCCTCTGATCACTCCAGAATTGCCCTGGAATGCACACTTTGTGATCTTGAAAGCTTCATGGGAATCAAGAGTGGAATTATACAAAGGACACAGGACTTGAAATCCTCAGACATGGTTTCAGCCGAGCCTCAACCCCTCCTAGCTGGGATATTGGGCAAGTTATTTAAATTCTCCAAACTGTTTCTCTTTTGGCAGATGAGAGGCAGTAATATAAATCTGTGTAGTCAGATTAGTGGACATTTCAAGGACAGCTGGATTTTTATGTGAAATCATCCAATTTTAAATGCTCTATTAAATTTTATTTTTTTAATTGTATAGATTAAAAACAAATTGGATGAGTTCTTCTTTAGGACAGGCCCAGCGAAGTCCATCTTTTTCCCTCTGGCCCTCCCTGCTCAGCTTCTCAAAATAAATTGTCTGCTTCCAATCCTTCATTTTTCTCTGTATTCATCCTCACACCATACACTCCAATTCTGACTTCTACTCTATCACCCCATGAAAAGAATGTCTATAAGAACCCTCAGGATCCATGTCACTAAACACAGTGAACATTTTCCAGTGTATCTTACTTGACCTCTAAGTAGCATTTGAAAATCTCAAGCATCTCTTCCTCTTTGAAATCCTCTTTCCTTGTTGTCATGGACACATAATTCTGCAGTTCTGCTTTCTCTTATCTCCCTGGGTGACCTCTTTCAGTTTCTTTCAGAAAGGTGTCTTCCTTCGTCCTCTGACCTTTAGATATGATGTTTTTAAGACTTCCTCTTAGCCCTTTCCTTTTTGTCACTCTGTAGATATTCTCTCCATTCTCTTCACAGATTTAAATCACATCCGTGCTCATGGCTTCATGTATAGTTTGCACAACTAATGAGTCCCAAATGTGTACCTCCAGTCAATCTTCCTGTGGGCTACTGAAGTCAATTGCTTTCTAAGTATCTCATTTTTCACTCAAACTCAATATACCTAAAATTCATTATTTTTTTTTCACCTAAAAGCTGGTTGTCCTTTAAGATTTCATGTCTCAGTGCTGTTATTAACATTTATCCACTTGTGCAAGCTAGAAATAGGGGAAAAACTACCATTGTAATTTCCTCCCTCTTTCCCTGGAATTTCTAATCCATATGCTTACACATCTCTTAAAGCATCCACTTCTCTCCACTACAATATTGTCATTTTGGTTGAAGCAACAAACTCGACTCTTGAAACCACCTCTACTCTTTTCCTCTTCTATGCATTCAATAGATACTGGTTCATAATAAAAAAAAAATCTTATTATGTTTCTTTGCTGTTGAGTTTAACAAGTTCTTTATATATCTTGGATACTAGCTCTTTATCTGATATGTCATTTGCAATCCAATCATGAAATGAGGAAAAGACATGAACAGAAATTTCACCAAAGAAGACATACACATGGCGAACAAGCACATGAGGAAATGCTCTGCATCACTTGCCGTCAGGGAAATACAAATCAAAACCACCATGAGATCACACCTCACACCAGTGAGAATGGGGCAGATTAACAAGGCAGGAAACCACAAATGTTGGAGAGGATGCGAAGAAAGGGGAACTCTCCTGCACTGTTGGTGGGAATGTGAACTGGTGCAGCCACTCTGGAAAACTGTGTGGAGGTTCCTCAAAGAGTTCAAAATAGACCTGCCCTACGACCCAGCAATTGCACTGCTGGGGATTTACCCCAAAGATTCAGATGCAGTGAAACGCCGGGACCCCTGCACCCCGATGTTTATATCAGCAATGTCCACAATAGCCTAACTGGGGAAGGATCCTCGGTGTCCATCGACAGATGATGGATAAAGAAGATGTGGTTTATGTATACAATGGAATATTCCTCAGCCATTAGAAATGACAAATACCCACCATTTGCTTCGACGTGGATGGAACTGGAGGGTATTATGCTGAGTGAAGTAAGTCAATCAGAGAAGGACAATCATCATATGGTTTCATGCATACGGGGAATATAAGAAATAGTGAAAGGGATTATAGGGGAAAGGAGGGAAAATGAGTGGGAAAAATTAGAGAGGGAGACAAACCATGAAAGACTCCTAACTCTGGGAAATGAACAAGGGGTAGTGGAAGGGGAGGTGGGAGGAGGATGGGGTGATTGGGTGATGGACACTGAGGGGGGCACTTGACAGGATGAGCACTGGGTGTTATACTATATGTTAATAAATCGAATTCCAATAAAAATATACAAAAAAATCTGATTATGTCTCGTTCCTTCTCAAAACTATTCATGGATTGCTAGCTTTTGAGGGAGATTTAATTAATTAATTAATTAATTAATTAATTTAGTTTTACAATTTTGTGGCCATAATATCTATTTACCAACTATGTGATCTGGGCTTCCTTCCTCTGATTAGTTTATCACGGACTGCTTGTCATTTAATAATTTACCCTCTTGCCATCTTTCAGTTCCTAGAATTCACCAGTCCTTTCTGCCTCAGATTTTTCTTATTTATTTTTAATTTTTATTTATTCATGAGAGACACACAGAAAGAGGCAGAGACATAGGCAGATGAAGAAGTAGGCTTCTTGCAGGGAGCCCAATGCAGGATTCGATCCCAGGACCCTGGGATCATGACCTGAGCCAAAGGCAGATGCTCAACCACTGAGCCACCCAGGTGCCCACTCAGATTTTCAACCTGGACCACACCTTCTTTTCCTGACACCTCTAAATTTTCATTCCCTTGCACTCATAAAGCATTACTGCCACTATAGACTTTGCTGACCCTCCAGACTACTTTAGAGTCTCCTTTAGTATGCGCTCCTATAGCATTTTCTATTTTCACATCGTGATGCTTACTAAACTCTATAATCATATTTATGCCATTGTTAAGTCACTAAGGTCTCTTAGTCACTTAGTCACTAGTAGTCACTAAGGTCCCTACTAGTCTGTAAGCTCCACAGGAATGGCAATAGATTTTTTTGTTCATAATTGTATTCCAAATGCCTAGCATAGTTCCTGGTATTTAGGAAAAATAATAAATACTAATTGAGTGACCGAATGAAAGAGTTTGAATGTTTTACTTTCATAGTTTAATATTTTACATATCTTTAGAGATAATAAAAGTATGTTTTGTGATACATGATAATAACATGTCCCTCTTCTATGTGGGTGTTGGGATGTGGCATCATCAAATCGATTTTGCTCTCTATAGGAGTCATAGCACCTGGGTAGATGTTTATCTGAACTCTATCTTCAAAAAATAAAAAAAGTAAATAAAAAAAATAAGCTCTGTCTTCAGAGAAGTTAGAAAATATTTCTTTCTTCTTTATCACGTCATTGATCTTGAAGAAAGTGTTTGCGTAATTTTAGAGTCTGGAATAAATGTCATTGCTTAGGGAAAGGATCATGGGGCTATTTGCTTCCAGCATCTGTTTCAAATAAGCTCGTTTCAAATCTCAGCTTCAGTCTGATTGGCCCCTTTTTCCATCTTCTCTACCCCCTCATTTTCTTCTTTTCCTCACATGCTTTTCACTCTGTCTTCCTCAGTTGCTATTTTGATGAAAAACTTTCATTTACACACAAAACATTTTTGCATAGAAACTTCCAGGCTCTTGAAACCCCCATATTATTTAGCAACTCTCTCAGATCACTTTCTTACAAATCCAGCATAGGTTCTTGGTCTGTTACTTAGAAGACCCCTCTAATGTTCTTTGCTTCCTTGTTTTTATGCTACATTCTTATTGTAACCCCAACTGCCTTATTGTTATGGCCATTGCCTTTGGGTTTATAGAAGGACTTCTGAAAGCATCTTCAGACTCATGGATGTAAGTCTTAGCTGGAATCTGAAAGCCTGGAAAAGAAAAAGCCTGGGCATGGCTCTCTCTAATGCCCTTTTGGTTTTTCCTAGAGTGTCTGTGGCCGATGTTCCAGTCATTTCTCAACATCCCCAGCCACTCCATCCCTGCCCTCAGAAATGTGAGAGGGCCACTTCATCTTCTTCTTCAAAAAGAAAATAACATATAAATTTGATTAAATTTCTTCTATTTTAAAAACAAAGAGGGTGGCCCGGGTGGCTCAGCGATTTAGTGCCGCCTTTGGCTGGAGGCCTGGTCCTGGAGACCCAGGATCGAGTCCCACGTTGGACTCCCTGCATGGAGCCTGCCTCTCCCTCTGCCTGTGTCTCTGCCTCTCTCTCTCTCTCTCTCTCTCTCTCTCTCTCCCTCATGAATAAATAACATCTTAAAAACAACAACAACAACAACAAAAAAAAAAAAACAAAGAACTTTCTTGGAATCTCTGTCCATTCTCTAGATATTGCTCTTTATTCTTACTTACCCTCTGACAGAGAAATGTGCCATATTTGACTCATTTCACATTTGTTCATTTATTCATTTATTCCTTTCACATTTCTTCCCAACCAACTGCAATCTGGTTTTACTTGTTATTTTACTTTGTAGTGGGGTTTGCTTATATCACCCTAATTGCTGGCTCCTAAGGATATGGATTTATATTATATTCATATGTGTGTGTATAATATATATATCTGTGTGTATATATATATATATATATATATATATATCTTCTCTCTTCACTTCTGAAACATTGTTAGCACCTCCTCCAATCTTCTTTTTGCATGTCTCCCTTAATTCGACATCTTTGACACCCATACTGTCCTATTTTTTTTTTTTTTAACTCCCTGACCCTTCTCAGTCCCCTTCAGGTGAGTCTCTTCTTCCACATGCGATAATATGGAGTTGCTAATGATTCATTGTCAGTCGTCTTCTTGTCTTACTTTCACACAATGTCTTAGTAATTTTATGTATACCCTTATTTATACAGAGTGGCCGTTGTGTGGCGGTGAGGAGCTGGAGCTCAGGGAACAGACAGCTTCCTTAGAACGTTGGAGCTTCCACTTCTTAGCTAAATGCTCATGAGCAAGTCACCTTACATCTTTGAAACTTAGTTATTTTATTTACCTTCCCAGGAACTAAGCGGCTTAGGTCTGTACCTCCTCATGGTAGAAGCCAGGAATATAGCTTTTCTAATATTCATATATTTTTTATAACTGAGGGTACAAGATATACCCCAGAGTTTGCCAATCTGACTACTGATTTGGGCCTATGATTTGGAAGATAGTGACAGAGAGAAGCAGGAGCATCTGGTTCTGGTGCTGTTGAGAGCATCCAGGTTCCAGATGTTGTGGCAGAGGTTCTAGCAATAGCATCCATAGTTTGACTTGGATAAGAGCTTGGGTGTTTGTGATATGTGTGCCCCATGGCCATAGGGTTGTCTCAAGAGAAGCAGTGTTGCCAGTGACTTTTGAGCCTTGAGTCTTATGGTTTGCTGTGTAGATTTCAAGCATTCCTGGAACAGCGATAAGCTAACTAACAGCCCTAAATAGGTTTATTTCCCTAAAATAGCTAAAGTGGTTTTGCAAGAAGCTGAGATTTCTTTCTTGTCTAATGAGACTATTTCTGCCTTGCTTGATGAATCTAGAATGATTTGGTCTAAAGCAATAAACTTGAAAGGGGAGAGGCAATTCTCCCAATAACATCATTTTCCCTAAAAGCACCCTAGCATCTCCAGATCTATAACTAGAATCAGTTATTTCTCAACAGTGAGGTAGAGGGTTGGGTGAGGGTAGAGGTAGTTGTAAAATAAAACCTAAAAGGATAAAGTTTACAGTTAAGGATGGCACAGTTTTGCTAGTTTATATAAGAAGAACTGGGAGTTGACGTGCAAGAATAGATTCTGTGGGTAGTAGATCAGGAACAGCAGTGTATAATCTCATACTAGACTGAATTCCCTGATATAGGTTCACACACCAGTAGCTGGGAGTGGTCCTGATTGCTTACATTGTTCATTGATTGAAATCTGGACTTGGTTACTAAGGCCAAAATAAATTGACATGCCCAAAACACCTGTATAATCTAGACTAAAGGTCAGCAAATTATAGCCCCGGGGGGTGAAATCTAGTCCGTGGCCTGTTTTTGTGTTTTATTTTTATTTTTTAATGGCTGGCGAGTTAGATTGGTTTTTATATTTTTAAATAGTATCAATTTAAATTGGTATACAAGTACCCACATTATACTCTTGATTGTGTCGACTCCTCTAAAATATTTACCATCTTGCCCTTTAAAGGAAAGGTTGCTGGTCCTTCATCTAGGCTCTAAAGAAGGAATTCCAAATTCATGGAGATAGGAATAGTGGACTGGCTTTGTCCTATATTGCCAATTACTTTCTGCTAAATTTGTCTCGCAAAAGGACTTTTTTTTCACCTGCTGTTAGTGTGGCTCGTATACAGTGAAGACAGGGTGTACCATGGGATTGTTAGGGCCAGTGTAAAAAAATTAATAAAAAATTATAACCAAAAGATAGGACCTCTGAACTCAGATCTCTTAGGAATAGGGGTTTGGGTTATCTCATTGGGTAGAGAACCCTCACCTACTGAGTACCTGGTTGAGGGCAAAGGGAATATGGTCTAGATAAAGGGGGAGCAGTGCTTTATCTAAATGAAGTTTCCTGACCATTTACAATATCTTTTTTTTTTCTTTCATGTCTCATGTATACATTTGAATATTCTAATAAAAATATCCCCTCTCGTTCTTTTCCTCTTTTATGTATACATTACATTACATTCTGGCCAAAATATTGAGCACCAAGAGAGGATCATGATAGCCCTAGGAGAATAATGACGTCATTCGGAGATCCTAGATTTGGCACTACTTGCTGTATTGATGAAACTTTGGGACATCTCCCTTTGGGGAGTAGGAGGAGATTTTTATTTGTGGAGTGATGGTTGACTTCTATTAGGAGGAATATATCTGTTCCTATTGTTTTTGTATGTTTAAGTAATAGAGATGTATAGATGAAGAAGTAGACTCTAATGACATTTAGAAGTTATCTTTGGCTGCTCAGCACCTTTGAACACTGTACTTTAGGGCGTTTCTTTTTTTTTTAAGATTTTATTTATTTATTCATGAGAGACACACACACAAACATACAGAGGTAGAGACACAGGCAGAGGGAGAAGCCGGCTCCATGCAGGGAGCCTGACATGGGACTCGATCCCGGGTCTCCAGGATCATGCCCTGGGCTAAAGGCAGGGCTAAACCACTGAGCCACCTGGGCTGCCCTTTAGGGCATTTCTTAATTTATAAACCAATTTTTCCACAAAGTCAACACCACAGATTCACTCTCCCAGTACTCTGCTCTATTACTGGATGTGGGCATATTTCCTGACTGTGCGAATCATGGCGACCTACTGAAGACTCCACTTTGGAAGTGAACAATGCAAATAACAAGGTGGCATATGAAATCTATCATGATGAGGTGGGCGACAGTTATCATGGAGTCTCCAAAAGTTGGAAGGATGCTACCAAGAGCACCAAGTGCTCAGCATCCAAAGCGAGAGATGCAATTTTGTGTGGCTGGAGCCTGTATTGGAGGCAGTGGTGCATCCAGCAGAAAGTTGCTGCAGGGTAATTTGGACTTTGCTTTTGGCTCCACAGTCTAATCATTTGGTTCTTCTGGAGGGTCTATGAATGTTTAATTCTTTATTTAATGAGCTTTTTCTTTGTTAAACTAGATTGAATCAGCTATGCACTTTTTACATTTTCACTTTTAAGAGCCCTAATAATACTCTTCTATAACATTTCTACCATCAGTTAGCTTTAGCAATGTGACCCACCAGACCAAAAACTTGTGTCTTTAGAGAGTAATAATTTCTTAGCTTACTCCTTTCAGAGTCAGAAATTTTTTTCTAATTTTACCTGGACTCATTTATGGGGGTGGGGTACTTGGCTGATCACCTGCGGCCTTGCTGGTTTCTGATGGCCTTAGTCACATGATCAGTGGTTGGCAGCGCTGTGGGCAAGTGATGGGTGTGGTCCAGGTATGTGCTTATAGTAGGCCTTCTTCAGTTCATTCCCCTGTAAAAAGTGTAAGTGCTTTTCAAACCTCTGTCTGTGTCATCTTTGATGATGTCTGGTGGCCAAAACAAGTCACATGGCTAAATCCGGATGCAATGAGTGAAGAATGAGAATCTACCTCTTGCCAAGTCCCATTGCAGTTGGGTGCGCAGATGATGGAAGAAGTTGCAGCCTGTTCTGTAATCTTCCTTCCCAGCCTATAACATTTTTGGTTTATTTCATTTGACTCCCAGAATTTTGAATAAACTCCCTTTGACGCTTCTATGCCTTCGAGCCTGCTATTTTCACTTCTAAATTACTATCTCTCCTTAGTCTTTCCGGGTAAATCTCCATGTAATCTTGTTTTCATAATTCAAGACTTGACTTCTTCAGGCTGAATGAATTGGTTTTCATCTCAATTCCCGCAAAATGTTGTGGATCTGTCACTTATAGTGCTTATTACATGATACTCCATCGTTAAAGATCCAATTTGGCAACAATTACCCAGAAGATGGAGATTATCTAGGGCCTACCACACTGTTTAGCAAATGGTAGCTCCTCGTTGCTAAACAGCTACTAAGTAAGGTTCATGTCTCTACTGTGGAATTTCTCTTTCCTCTGGGGCTTATTGGCAATGACCTGTGTCCTGGCAAAAATCTCTCTGCAGAGCTGAAGGATTTTTGGATTTCCGCGAAGTCCTTCTGTACAGAGGCTATTATGTTTTGTGAGGCCCAGACCTTTAGAACTGCTCAGTGTTAATCCAGCCACCCATGAGCTAGAGATTTTGACTAGAATATTTCTGAAAATGTTCTAACCACCATAATCCCTGCCTTTCCTTTATTCAACAAATCAAAAGAGAATAAAAAGGGGAATCCCACTGGCACACACCAGTCTGGATTATTGGGGTAGTCACGGCTTAAATGTAATCTGTTTGTTTGCCTAGATGGATTTCAATGTTTCATATTTTCCCTTTCCTTTTAGAAAAGTGGGAAATAAATCATCCGTTTCATCCAATTCATTTCATCTAATAAGCAGAACAGCATGCTCATGAGCTGTACATTTATTCTTTATCCTTTCACTGAACTTGTTGAAGTTGGTGAAATACAACTATTTCCAAAGAATTAGACTAAAAATAAGATTGCATATATTCTGGTATTTGTGTTATTCCAAACAAAGATGCAAAGTCGCTTAGAGCTCAGAGGCTATTTTGGGACTTTCTCATTATCCTAGCAGAGCCAACTATTTTCACCTTTTCCCTTTCCCCTTCCCCCAACTTTTGCCCCAATCTGTGCCAGATCAGATAGTCATGGCCAGGGAAGATCTCCTTTCCTCACCCTCTTAGTGGTAGGAGAATGGAAAATGCTCTGCTGGTCAGGTTTGAGCTGCTGGCAGCTGCCGTGTTGGCAACAATTAAGGGAGATTTTGAACTAAATGTCTGGCTGCAGAAAGTTTTTGGATTTGGGGGCTGATGTTATCAGAAATATTCATCTGGTCAGATGCAGAAACATATTGTTCAATCAAGAAGGAATGCGAGCAGGTTGTCCTTCACAGTGCATTTCGGTGTGCTCTGTTTTTGTGGTGAAGGCTACAGCAGTTGCTCTGTAACTCGAGAAGGGGATGTCTGGGGACAGAGACCTCTGCCGCATTCAGCGGAGTCTGTTTCAACCCTTTAGGTGGATTGTGAAGAGATCTCTCAAATGAATGAAACACTGGTTAAGTTTCTTGGTTTCTTCTATAGTTTGAATTGCTATACCGGTCTCAAGCTGAATCTCTCTCCTAGTGAAGAGATTTCAAATATTTAGCTCAGGGCTCATATTCACATACACACACACACACACACACACACACACCTTAATATGGGGATTTATTGAGTTGACTCAGGCAAAGCACTCTTATTTATTGAAAAAATATTATTTCTGATGAACTATTTTTGACGCAAATTAACCAATCTCTTTATGTCTGTTCTGTTATTTATCATTTTAATTGTTGATAAATACATAATGCAGAACCCACCAATTTAAAACAAATTATCTTTAAATTTTTGAATATAAAGATTATAATAGGTGAGTTGGATATAAATATCATTGAAAATACTGAAACATCTTAATTTTAGGGTCTCTGTTAAGGAAAGAAACATTGCTAACCTTATTTATGGGGGAGACATTTTGTCTAGATGAAGACGTCTTTCGAAATGAGATATGATAGGCAGGGGTCACCGACAAGTGACTATAGTGTGAGGGAATATCTAGGTAAGGGGAATATTTATTCCTTGATCTTCTGAACACTGACTGCTTATCTACCTTCTTTATTACCTCAGGTCATATCACCGGGATGTTGTTACTTTACGATTTCTATGAGCAAGTTATTCTGTTGAACAGCATCAGTCTTCATGTGTTGAGAAATGGTTTCCTTTTTGGGATGGGATATAGAGTAGATAATAGTTTCAAACATTTTTGGGGCCATTTAACTATGGCTTAATAATTGAATGAACCTACTTTAAAAATGTGCAGGAAAA
Organism: Canis lupus baileyi; assembly: GCF_048164855.1. NCBI lineage: Eukaryota > Metazoa > Chordata > Mammalia > Carnivora > Canidae > Canis > Canis lupus. The sequence continues at coordinate 55,324,598 of NC_132850.1, read as the reverse complement.
TTTTTTCCCACTTATATTAACTCTATCACTCTCTCTGATCATTTTTCTAATAATCTGGGATTTGATAGTTTTATTTGGTTTATTAATTAAGCAACCTTAATCGGTCAACCCTTTATACGACTGTATGCTTCATATCCCCAAACAGGAAGATTAAAGTCATCTGACAATTTTTCTTGAAGTAAGTAACTTTTATATACATAAAAATGTTTTTAGATTCATTATTGCTGGGCCTTCATACCAATGGATAAGTAGGACATCATGGAAAGACGTGAGGATCCATTTCATTTGTGACTACAATTTCTGGTTCCTACATAATCAGAGTTAAAGCATAGAAAAATCAAACCAACAGTTTTTTCCATTCTCTCTACTTCTGCTATAGTAGTATGCAATGAGACTAAAAACATAAGCTAATGGTTACTCAACATATTTAGAGGTATCAAATGTCTGGAGAGTTTCCAGAAGCTGAAAATCTGAAATAGAAAGCTCCATGTGTCTTCTTATATAGTACAGTCTTGAAAAAGAAAGTGTATGAGTGAGCGTAAATAACTTTAGGCATGCTTGATTGAGGTTAATTGTGACTGCATTATACAACTCGACATGCCCACATTTAAATTTATCTCTCCCCCATTTTCAAACTAACTTTTCCTTATAGTAAATTCCTCACTGCGGTCAATGGACTGCAAATTTCCCCAACTTAAAAATCTTAGATTCGATCTGATTCTGTGAATTCTATTCATTGTATTCATCATAATGCTAATTTCTATTAATTCTTCTTTGGCAATATATTTTAGCTCCTCATTTCTCTTCCTATTGCCACTTATTTATTCAGAATTTTTATCAAGTCATGCATTCATTAGCATCTCTCTATTGATTCATTTTGCTATCTTCCTTGCTAGGCTCTTATGGTCATTTTGTTTACCCTTCCTCCCATTTAATCTTCCTAAAACAGAAGATCTTTTATTAGACTACTGGAATGTTGAAATATCTTTTGACTTTTATTTTCTCCTCTCCTTTATCTGATAAATCCAGTTAGGTGTTATGCTCCATCAATTTTACTTTATTCATGAACACCTTCTATCAGGTCATCATGTTTCTATTTCACACCACACAGCACTGTCAGATTAGTCTTTTCAATCACAGTTATGATAATATGATTTTCCAGCTAACAAACATGGAGTGCATCCTGTTATCTGATGCATAAAGGGCGTTTGCAAAGGAGAGAGAGCCCAGAGTTTTTTTAGTGTCTTCACTACTGCCCTTATAGATTGCATACTCTTTATTTTTGCCAATGCTTTCCCACCTCAACCCTTCTGCTGAGCTGTGTCTTCCACCTGGAATTAACTTTCTTCTAGCTCCAGGTCTTTTCTTTTTTCTTCTAATGTCTATAAAACATTACTTTTCATAAAGTGTCTCTCTATCATCTTTAAAATTTTCTTTTTTTTTTTTTCCAAATTAACTATTGGGACTACATACAAATAAAAAACTTCTGTACAGTGAAAGGAATAACAAACAAAACTAAAAAGCAACCTAAGGAATTGGAGAAGATATTTGCAAATGACATATTTGATAAAGGATTAGTATCCAAAATATATAAAGAACTTAAATAGCACCAAAAAACCAAATAATCTGATTAAAAATGGGTAGAAGACACAAACAGACATTTCTCCAATGAACACATATAGATGGCTGATAGATACATGGGACCATGCTCAAAGTTGCTTATCATCAGGGAAATGCAAACCAAAACCACAATGAGATATTTCGATATTACCTCACACTAGGGCAGCCCGGGTGGCTAAGTGGCTTAGTGCCACCTTCAGCCCAGGGTGTGATCCTGGAGACCCGGGATCGAGTCCCACATCAGGCTCCCTGCATGGAGCCGGCTTCTCCCTCTGCCTGTGTCTCTGCCTCTCTCTCTTGCTGTGTCTCTCATGAATAAATAAATAACATCTTAAAAAACAAAGATATTACCTCGCACTGTCAGAATGGCTAAAGTCAACAACACAAGAAACAACAGGTGTTGGTAAGATGTGGAGAAAGGGCCAAATCCCCATTCTGCCACTTGCTAGGTTGCCTGACCTTGGGCAAATCATTTGGCTTTTCTCTATCTCAATTTCCTTATCTGTAGAATGGAGATAAGAAAAATATCTAGTATAATGAATGAATTAATGAATTTGAATGAACGAATGAAAAAATAAATAAATTTGTTTTTACAATAATCACATTCTATCTTGTATTACAGATACTTCTGATTCAGATATATCTTCCCTACAGAGTCCTAGTTCTTAAGGTTTTATGTATTTCAATCAGCTCTCTTTCCATAATTTTTATCATAATCCTGGAATATTCCAGATATGAAATATGTTTGAGTTTTTGAACTCATATTTCCCTGTGGTACTCCACTGCCAATGAAATTTATTTCATTCTTCATAGCCATTTGAAATCACCTCTTTCATTTAACTTTTTTCTCCTCTTCAACAGAGATGATTTGCTACAATTAGTAAAATCTGCTGGTTTCATTGTTCCTGTGTTCTCCCCTCCTATTCCTGCTTGAAGCTTTTCATATCATACATGTGAAGTGCTAGCATCCTATGCTCTCTTGGGAAGCATTCAATAAATGCTGATAAGGCCCCTGCCACCGAGGTACCTGAGATCGATCTCAGCCCTGCTGCTGGGAGCTGGATAATGATTATAGAACACCCCCAAATCCTATGGTCTCCTTTGTTAATAGGAGAAGTTAATTGTATCCACATGTTATAAAGGAAAACCATTTAACTCAGTAGCTAATTTATATTAATATTAAATCAAATTTAGCTGTCTTCCTGGTTGTTTTTCTCCTCTTTACTTCCTTCTCTAAATGAAAAAAAAAAAAAGATTTTAGAAGTCTTTATTAATAGTATGTCCCAAGCACTGTTTTACCCTCATGTACAATTATGAATAAGTCATAGTCATTGCCCTTATTATCACCCCATTACTCAGGGTTTATAGCCTCAGCAAAAGACAGACACCTACACCATTTGTAAAGGATGAGCTTAAATGTTGCAATATTTATAGAAGGAGGGTTGAAATACAGGAAATTGAAAGAGTTTCTCTTTTCTTTGTGTTGTAGAAGACAGAAAAAGTTTATGCATACACTGAAAGTAATAGAACTCAGTTTGGACAGAAGCACCGAAGAAAGTAAGAATGAGTTGGAATAACCTCTTGCAGAGAGGAGCACATGACTAATAGCTAGGAATGATCATTGGCTAATGTCGGGACCATAGCAGAAATTGAGATTTCTATACCAAACTGTGTGTGGAGTATCATTGAGGGAACAGAAAGAGAGTGGGTGATGTGCCTTACAATATGAGAGAGAAGTAAGGACAGATTCCTAGGAGAGAGCTTTAGGTCTGATGAGAAGTTTTGGAGGTTGAGTACATATAATGAAAACACTGGAGTGTTAGAGAAAAATGGGTTTAGTTTAATAAATATTTCTCAAGTCATATCTAGGTTCTAGATCCTGCATAACTATCACGTGACACAGGTTATATTACTGTGTGGCTATAGTTGATGTGGGATCTCAGAGGAGGGAAGTCAGTGCAGTCTAAGGGTTGAGGGAGGCCATCCAGGAAGAGGTGATTTTTGAGCTGAATGTTCCATGTGGCTGTTGTGAGATAGAAAGATTTAAACCTTTGGTGCCACAGTACCCCTGATAATGGTAATGCCCGAGGCACAGCTTCCAGAGAGTGTTCTCAAGTAGGAGTAGAGGTTGTTGCAGTCAGGAGAGCTGCATGGCTCAGTGAGTGATGGATGGATGCGGAAGTTTTTTCATTGGGGTAAAATTTAATTTGAGGCAGGGACAAAGTCCCTTGTGAAAGAGAAACGTAGAATATGAGAGGAAAGAATAGCCAACAGAATGGCCAACTAGCATGGGCCTCAGCAGGGGAGCTGTTTTTGTTAGAGGCAGTAGAAGAGATTCATTGACTTTTGGTCTTCAGATTGATTGTTTCTTTCTCATGATGGAGTATGGTATCTCAGTGTTACTCTGGGGAATGTCCCTCCGCCCCCATCAGGTTTTATGCTTCTTGATGGAATTTGTTGCAGGCCACATGCTGAGGAGGGGGCATATGTGTACATGTATGTATAAGTATATAAAAGTAATCTTGATTGACTCTATCATCACTGACCATTCCCCTTCCCCAAACCTTAGTTAGACATTTAGGCATTTGATTGCATTGGATCTTTTACTGCTTATGTAAGTCTTGTACTTCATTCCCTTCTGTAATTCATAACAGTTTCAAGCGTCCTTGCAACAAAGTGAGCAATCAGTAAGTAGTTGATGGGAAAATGAAGGCAACTGACGAGTCCAGAAAATGGGATTAGCTAGAGATTAATGGGAGCAGGGTTAGAATGAAAGGAAATGGTTAAGTTCTATCTTTTTTTTAAATTTTTATTTATTTATGATAGTGAGAGAGAGAGGCACAGACACAGGCAGAGGGAGAAGCAGGCTCCATGCACCGGGAGCCCGATGTGGGATTCGATCCCGGGTCACCAGGATCGCGCCCTGGGCCAAAGGCAGGCGCCAAACCACTGCGCCACCCAGGGATCCCAAGCTCTAGAAGAGATTAACAGAATTAATAAGTAGGAGAAGGGTTTAGAAAGGTTTCTCTGGCAAGTTAACAGTTCTAGGATCAGTTCTGAGCCTGGGATGGTAAGGTATCCAATAACTGACATGAAATGTGATAAAAAATACTTATGAAGTTTGTCAGATATACTTGCCTCTGAAATGGGCTAATAAAAATATTGTCGAATTACCTTTCATGGAGATATGTGAGGTTTTAATAGATAACTATCAAGGTTAATTGGATGTTCTCATCCAAGACAGTGAGAAATAAGCTAGATGTTCTCTTGAGTCCATTAGCATCTTATTGTGAGTAAATATATGAACACAGGGTTTATAATTCATATTATTATGCTGTGTTTTCCAAAGAGTATTTGCTATCCTCTTTTTACTTTTCTCAGATAATCCCAGATTTATTACCTCTTTAGAACATTGATCTCCTAGCATGAAAATTGAGACTGCCTCATTGCCAGGTGAAGTAATTGCCAACCATGAAAATAAATGGATGAATTATATGAATTATATGATGACCTACCCTTTTAAACTGGTAGCAGGCTGTCCTCCAAAGTATTCCTTTCCTTCCTCATAATTCCTTCTGAAAGCACAAACTAATGTATCTCATTCACTTGGCCACTAAAATGCTCTTGATTACATTGTAATGACCGACATATACATATATTTTACTTTTCAAAGAATGATCTTAATTATTCTTTCCCATTTTCACTTCTTAGACATTGAGTTTATGGAAATATCACTCCCTAATGAAAGGGAGGCTCTCAGTTTATTTTAGCCTGAGTTTCCAAGTCTGAGAAACTCCTAAAGAGGTCTTATTATCTCACTTTCTCCTCAAGTTTAACTTAAAATGCTTTAAAGAATAATGTAGAGTTTACTGAACATTTCATGGGGAGGAAAGGAGGTTTACCTTTCATGCTGCCTACAAAACCATCCTCTCCCAAATCACTTTAAACATTTCCACTCAAAGTTTCTCTCCCAGTGAGAGGACCCCACCCACCCCAGGGACTCCTCTTCCTCGCAAGCCTCTTGCACCATTTCAGCCATAATGTATCATGCTGTTGTTCAAGTCTCTGACCTCAACTGTACTACTCAATTAAAGAAAAGTCAAACAAGGCTTCTCATTTTTAAGAATGTTATTGAAGGCCTTAATTCCCCAAATTTATATTTTTAAGAGATATAGCTTTCATTTAAGTTTAGTTATCTGTTTTCACACAACAAATTATACCAAAAGCTAGTGCCTCAAAATAACAGTTAGCAGCCCAGACTTTCTGGGGGTCAGGAATCTAGACATAGCTTAGCTGGTCCCTGTGACCACGGTGTCCACAGGGCCAAAGTAAAGTTATAGGTAGAAGTGCTATTGTCTTAGGGTTCGACTGGGAAAGGATCCACCTCCATACCTGCTTAGGTGGTTACTGGCACCTGAGGGCAGTTGGAGTCAGCATCTCCTGTTCCTACTGGGTTTTGGCCTTAGGCATCCCTTAGCCCCTTGTTAAGTGGTTTTCTCCTTGGGACAGTTGACAGAGCAGTGTACTTCCAGCTTACTTCCTCAGAGCAAAGACAGGAGAACAGATAAAGTGCAACCAAGACAGAAGTCATAGACTTTTATAATCTAATCTCAGGAGTGACAGTTCATCACATTTGTTGTATTCTATTCCTTAGATGTCACCCCACACACAAATGGAGGGAAGTCTAGAAGGATGTGACTACTAAGAGATGAGAGTCATTGGAAGCCATTTGAGAAGATCCCTCCATCCTAAGACCTATTCCCATAAATGTCCCTGTCTATAAATTAATTTACAGCCGCCACATACCCAGTGGTGCTTATATAATTGCCATCATTCTTTTGTCATTATGTCTCTTGGTGTAATCTTCAATAGAGAAATAATTGGGTCTGTTAGCTCACTTTGCACAGCTCTTACCACAACTTTGTTGATTCTATTAAAGGAGGAAGTTGGTGATTTCTTCTATTATCACCATAAATATGAAGCATTGAAAAGCATAACTGGGGTGGGACAGATAGGGCAAGCTTATATACTAAACCAAAATCAAATAATAATCAGCTAAAGGGGAATGGAAAAACCCTGGGTGATGTGTCGCTCGATGTCCTTATTACAAACAACAGAATTCATCCTGAATAATCTAAGCAGAAAAAAAAAAGTCTATTAGAGGTCTATTAGAGGTTATTGGCAGGATGACCAGAGAGCCTGGTTGAGTATAATTCAAAAATTATACCCAACTGGGATGTAGAGGCTTCTCAAATGAAAACACTACTGCTAAATTCATGATAGTTGGGTCCAGATACGAGAAGCCATGCCCTCAAAGACCCTGAAGAACTGGATATCTCCAAAGATGCTTGTTGGAAGATCAATATCTCTGTGTACTGTCTCACTCAGGAATCCAAGCATCACTTAGGTAAGTCTGCCTGGAAGGCTTAGTTTCTGTGCAGCAAAGAAGCCCAAAGATGTGAGGGTGGGTTTTTTTCCCCTTTTTTTCTTGGGATGGAGGGACTCATAATGTGGGGTATCCAACATAGAAGGATATTATATTTCAAAGATGTTGGGCAGCTTCCAGTGATGAATGTAATGCTTATCAAGTGAAACAGGAAATGGTAAAATTGCTTCACGCCTACCTCTCACCATGTTAACACATGTGCATGTGTAAATGTCATCACTCCTGGTGTTCTGTGATCTTGAGGGCTATCTTCCCTGATTGCCAGTGCTTTCTTGGGCTAGTGTAATCTCATACCACAGGGACTCTTTCCTGGTTCCCCTTTTCGCTAATGTGAGAATATTTGTCCACTATTTGTATTTTGTTTGAAACCTGATGATTTTTTGTTGTTGTTGTTGGGCAGCAGTCCTGCTAAAACTACAAGAAAGAAGAGTGCAGCATGTTTGGGAGGAGTGAAAGTGTTCTTGCCCTTAGAGCAAACACAAAACATAAATAATATTCTAAGGTGAGCCAAAGTGCTCCCTAAAATCACATAAATAAAGGAGCATGTGTGTAAAGTGCAATGGAACATTTCTACTCTAGCCAAGAGAAGAGATCGGTACAATTCAGAATCTACTGGATTCCTTAAGTTTCCTAGACTCAGAACCTAGTGTCTGCTTCCTGGAGTCCCTGATGTACTTAGTGGGCAAGAACAGGATACAAAGGCGCTGTCTCTCTGAGCTCAACTACTGTAGGTGAAAGGATTCGAAAGACCATTTTTAAGACTTTTAAGCATTGCATCACAGATCAAGTGCATGCTTCCTTCCCACCCCCCCCCCCACCCCCGCTCTTTTCTTTTCCTTAGCAGAGGTAGGTAGGGGCCTGTTAAACATCATTCAGAATGTCTTGAGATTTACAGAATTTCCACTGGGATGTTAAATTCTTCATCCAAGCACATTTTTTTCATTGGGTTTCTTTCTCCCCCTCCCCCCTTCACTTTCATGATGAGCTAGGGAAAAGCCTGCTAATCATCTCTCACAGCCCCTAAATTTTCCAAAGTAGTATATCGAATATATCATTTTCTAAGCAGACATTTTTCTAAGAAAGGAATGATTTAACCATAGAATAATTGTATTACATGAAAGATTTTACTGTGTTCTTAATATAAGAAAAATGGCTCTGCCATGACTACAGAGTCCAAATATGGAGAGGAATGCTGGGAAGAGAAACAGTAATTCACTGAGATATCACTTTATCAGGTGTTCTCTTTCCAGTAGAATTTTCCAAGGTGGACTTAGCTAAATCTACTATGACTCATAAAGGAGCAATAGAAGCAATTACAGTTGAGGGCAAGCAGTTTAGGGATAGAGATTGAAGAGTGAAAAGATAAAATGTAGAGAGAATTTAAGGAGCAGAAGACATAATTTATCATTGCAGAGAGGCTCTGCCCTAAAGCATTAACCATTTTCTCTGTAGCAGCTCTTACTTCTTTCTCTGTACCGTTTCAGCTCCATTCAGGATTAGTTTCTTTGAATCTCTGAGAGAATTCTGGATCTGTCCTGGCAGGAAAATAGATGTGATTTGGACTTGTGTGAGTCACTTTAATTTGCTGGAATTGCTGAAGGATCATTAAAGGAAGAAACAGAAAGAAATGGTTTTGAACTGGTGGTATTTCAGATACTCTAGTTGATGAGTGGGGAAGTTATAGTAGTTTTTTTTTTTTTTTTCCTGACATGTATCCTCCATCACCCTTCATAGCAATGGCTTGTTCTGTAAGATGGGTATGGAAACATTATTTCAGGGGAACAGGTCAGAAAATAATATGATCAGGAGTCGCTTAGTTAGGAAACAGGAAGAAATGCTTGATTCAAAGCATTTGTGACATGATCATATATCTCCCGTTAGGTAATTTTTTTCAGTTCTAGTTTACTGCAGACATTTCTTAATAGGAAGCTTTTTTTTTTTTGAGTTGAAAAATTGAAATGGTCTCCTTTTGTGAGCAGTATGAACATGTGAATTTAAATATTCCATCGTTCGAAAAATTTATTGAAATTTTCTTTGAGACCAAAGGCAGTAAAAGGTGATGTGATTTGGCTTACAGAAGGCTTACTGCTTACACCTTAATAATGGCACAACCTAATTTCTAAAGTGTGAGCCTACAGTGCTTCCTTTCTAATACAGTTTTCATTATTTAGATCAGCGGGGGAAATTCAAACTTGGAAGAGATATGTGAGTTCTGGGAAATGTGCTTGTCTTTCTGGAAGGAGTTTCTTTTGAATATCTTCAGGTTATGGCAGAATAAGGAAAGACAAAATAGTAAATACCTAAATATGTGAAGTTTTAAGGGAAATTGACATATTGGTGAAATGTCTTTGACATAGTGTAAGTTCAAATAATTAAATGATTAAATTCAGCCTTAAGAATGAATCATACTACTGTACTCTAGATTTATTTAAAGAGTAGATTATTCTTCAATATGAATTATAAGTTAATAATGAAAAACCTACCTGTGATTCATAGTTATTAATTCATGATTAATGTCTTATGTGGGCCATCTACATATGGAGGTGGAGAATCTAACCAACTATTATAACTGTCATGGTTCTATAATTAATAGTGACCAAAATCAACTTGCCCTATAAGCATCTGTCCTTGTAATTCATTACCCCTTTTAAAATGTTTATTTTTCTTTTTGATTGAATACTGCTTATAGCCAACTTCAAGGGAGGTGGTTATTACATGTGTAACATTTGATAGCATTTACATTTTCCAATTAGGAGAGCCTATGAAGTTGCTAATATCTCCTGATATTCTAGATGAATTATTAAATCATAGGATAGTAACTGCTTTTCCTGTTGTATTTTGATAGTTTCTTTTCCTGTCACAACTTGGGGCAGGAAGTGCTGGAACCGATGGAAAAATGGGAGGAAAAAAAAAACAAAACCAAACATGATGATGTCTTTGAATTTCTGGAACATTTGCAAATATTTAGTTGATGTCAAGTTTTGGTTATTGGGCAGACTATTTATATGCACCAAACTTTCTTAAAAATATTCCCCTGCACATAAGAAAATAAATCTTCCATTGGGAGGGAGCCATAAGTCTTTTCAAATTATAATTTTGTTAATATTAGATCAATTGAAAACATCAGTCATAGGTGTACACTTTCCATGCTAGAAATTTTGACGAAAAATTTGGGATGACAGTTTGAATGTGAACAAAACTGTTTCTATAAATGACCAGTTTAAAAAATAGTGACGGTGGCATCTTTGACATTTGGATGTGATAATCTTTTTTGTTCAGCCTCTAGCTATTTTTTTTTTAACCTGGCATTACATTGTAGGCATCCAAAAGAAAAAGATCAATATATTTCTTCAGCTCCTTGCTGCTGCCTAATGTTCTCAGTTGAACTGATCTCTTGCTCTATTCTCAGGAGATGACTCTTGAGCCCTCTATTTATTATTGAAGTTGAACAGAAAAATGGAAAGTCTTAGACATTAGCTGCAGATGCAACCAGAAACACCAGTGGATATCTTTTGCATGTCACATTTATTTTCATCTCGGGTCATTTCCTGAGTAGAATATGAATGTTTCCTATTCTCTTTAGAAATGGAAGTTTTCCTTTTAAAGCTCTACTATAGCTTGTTTCATCCGGAAAAATCATCTGCTCGTATCTAGGCTTAGACGTTTCCTAGTCAAATTATCTTTGAAGTACTAGGCAAACCAACATGACAGAGTGGCTTGAAGTAAAGGATGACTTTTCTGGTACAAAAATGTGTCTACGTAGACTCCTAAGTGGAATCAGAGAGGGACGGAGAGGTCAGGGGAAGCACAAGTGCTACTTGAAACAAGCAGTGACCCTTTGAGGGTGGCTTGGGCACTTGTTAAGACTCCAGACACACTGCAATCAGAAAACCAACATTAGCCCAGACAGGATGTATGAGTCAAGGATATCTAAAAGAGATGGAAAACGTGGCATCCAGGCATTTGCAACTTTCCAACTGCCAGGCTCCACTTGTGGTCCCTGCTGCTGGTCGGAACATACTGGAAAGGAAACATAAACAGTTTAAATTGAGTATCAGAGCTAACAACTCTCATGTGACTTTCTGTAATGATGAGGGATGGACCACTTAGAACCACCAGAAGTCCCAATTCTGATGGGTCAGGGAATAGAAGAGAAATTCTTGACATAAATTCACTGAGAGCACAGGGGACCCTACCATATATGGGCGAGAGGCGAGACTTTTAAGCAAAATTCCTATGATCGCAAAAGTCGGGTGACTCAGACAGCTGTATCAAATTCCGTTCAATGTCAAAGTAGTACCTTAAGCTAGTTTATCTGGTTTGGCTTTGAAGTGGCAATAAAAACCAGGAAGCCTCCTGACCTGGGTCATTTCTAAAAAGAGTTGTTTTCTTTTAGCTGGACCCATTTTAAGAGCATCTACACTTATAGGTATGTCTGTGAAGGAGTGGAGTAAAGAGGACATTTGATAACACAGGAAATGTGAAAATAGTCCAGGAATCTCTCAAATTTATTATCGATTTGGCCTTTAAGCAACCACAGTCTGGACAGTGGATGCTGGTGTAAAGCAAGCATCATTTTCAATCAGACACCATATGCCAGCATGTTCAGAGAAACCTCATTGATTTTGTTCTTTAGTGACCTTGTTCTAACCAAATGACATCTGGCATTAGAGACACCATTCACATGGAAAGAGAATGGACAGCGCAGGCCACATCCCGTTTTGCAAGCAGAAGTCTTTCAACATTTTGGACAAGTAGTCTTGCTATTTGGGTGCATTCTGCAACAGCTGGTCCTTCTGGAAAACCTAACTTGTCAAGGGTTACCTCCTATAGAAATTTTAAGGAAACGTATCATTTCTGAGATGCTTGAAAGTCAACTTTGGAGAGAGTTATTCAACAGTAGTAGTTTTTGGAAAAGGAAATAGCCCTCACTTATCTATGTGGTGACCAACATTCCACTTCCTATATTTTATAGGGTTTTTTTTTTCTTTAGCTTGTTTTATTTCTTCCAAAAGTATCTTGGCCAGTCCACTACTCATTATAAATTGTGGACAAAATAACCAAGTTAGTTTCTAGGTTTTTATTAGATTTATGGGAAAAAATCATGTAGAAAGGGATTCAGTCAGTTAATTAAAATAAGTTCTGTATTCAACTGAGACATTCAATGCCCCAATACTCTTATGGCACTCTCTCACATGGTCCATTTTTCCTGGACAAGGAAGTTCTATGCTGATGTGAACCAGACCTGTCCTGTCATTAATACCACTTCTTCAGGACTCTTACAAGAGAATCACATGAGATGTGTGGTGTTGCTTACAGTAAAACTCCTCTTTAAAATCGAAATCTTAGGTAAACTGAAGACAAGATGAGACTTAGGACTTTCCAGTGTCCTGACAATTGGTGGAATATATCTGATTGGATGGCAGCATCTGTACTGCACTTTGACTCACTTAACTAAGTTGATCCTGTTCTCTAGAGCCTATTGTTTTGGGGGATGTACCTTCCAAATCACAAACAATGCAAAATTGGCTATGTTTGTTATTTTTAATTTTGCATTAACCTTGTCAACAATATCTAATATCTCCTTTCCCCCTTTTCTCTTTAATCCTCATATTAATAGACTAATAATTATAAACATGTGACTACAACAATTCTTTTAGAATTTTCATCTAATACACTTATCCCTCCTCCCTCTCCCAAATCATATCAAAAAGTACCTCGAAATAATCAGTATAGTATATTGAATTCCTGTGAGATGCCTATGATTATTTCCATTGGGCTGGGTCTAACTTCTTTTAGATTTTAAGGATAAGTGTCATTTAGTATATTTGTGTCTTCAAGCACAGGACTACCGGATAGATAGATGAATGGGAAGCTTGGATGCTTCCTTTTCTCTGCATATATGTAAAGGAAGCAGAATTTACATTTTCTAGAAATAAGATAGCTGTTGCCTCTAAAATCTGTGACAGATTCCTGCAGAAAGCATCCAGTGGGAAAGTAAAAAAAAAACAACAACAACAAAAAAAAAAAACAAAAAAACAAACCCTTCCTCTATACATAACCTATATTCTCCAATAAGAATCAAATTGCCAAAGAGGTTATCTTCCAGACTACTAATTTTTGAATATCATTTTGATTTTGTCTGACAGTGTCATTGAATAGCAAGGAGTTTTCTTCTATGTTAGTATTGGATTTTTCTTTTGAAGCAAATTAGAATTTACTGCAGAAAAATAAATTGTGGGAGTTTAGAGTGAGCAAATAGTTTGGCAAAGAGTACATGAGAAACTTTCTTCATGGGTATTTCTGATCCCACTGGGGAGGAATACCAGAATGTGCCTCAATCTGTTCTCACAAAGCTTGAGACTTGAAATTCACACACCCACGAAGTTTAGATAAGAGTCTACCAAGAGCTGGGTCCTTGTGAACTTTTTTCTGAGTGCTGAGAGGCATTTCCACCTTTCAGTGTGTCTCTTATTCCATCTCCTGATGTCTGGAGCATACAAATCTTTTTATTCAATGAGAAGAGAAAACAAAGAGAATTATAGAGGATGAGTCGATGAAAAGCACATTTTGTTTTGCAAAATTAAAAAAAAATCAGGGGAACCTGGGTTGCTCAGTGGTTGAGCATCTGCCTTTGGCACAGGTCACGATCCCAGTGTCCTGGGATCAAGTCCTGCATCAGGCTCCCTGCAGGGAGTCTGCTTCTCCCTCTGCCTATGTCTCCTCCTCCCTCTGTGTGTCTCTCGTAAATAAATAAATAAAATCCTTTAAAAAAAATCTGGTAAAAATATTAGCATCCAACCCAAAGAACTCCCATTGACCTCATTCTGTTCTTTTCTGTTATGGAAAGACTACATATAATCTCTTTTTGGAAAGACGTTGCTGCCTATAGACTCTCTCTCTCTCTCTCTCTTTTTTTCTCATGAGAGTTTTCTTATGAGTCTTCTCTCTCCCTTCTTTTGCTTCTTTGATTATGTAAAAAGGCCTCTCTGATCTCTCTTTTGAGAAGTGAATGCTTCAAAAAACCAGCCACATGTTTAGGCTGTCTAGATGATACACTTAAGCTCTGCAGTGATGTGAGCAGACTTTTAAATTAAAAAAAAACTATTTAATTTAGAATTTTTTTAAGACTTATTTTTTATTTATTCATGAGAGACACAGAGACAGAGAGAGAGAGAGGCAGAGACATAGGCAGAGGGAGAAGCAGGTTCCATGCAGGAAGCCAGACGTGGGACTCGATCCCTGGTCTCCAGGATCACACCCTGGGCTGAAGGCAGGCGCTAAACCACTGAGCCACCTGGGATGCCCCAATTTAATTTAGAATTTTTCTTAAAGAAACATTGTGTTTAGACAGTGGGATATATGTAAGCTTTGGAACTACTTAATTCTTAGAGAAGCAGTCACATCAAGTTGATCAAATGTGGATGTAGAAGAGATGTAAGTTTGTTGAACTATGTACCAGGTACGAAGCTAGGTGCCAATATAATGAGAATAACTCATATTTATGTTGCAATTATAATATACAAAGTCATATTCTAAGCATATTACTCCTTGCTACAAATCAGATAAAATATTCCTACTATTATTTCCACTTTGCAGATGAGGAGACAGAGATGGGTCAAAAATGTTTCACCAGGTCATACAGTTATAATTGCTAGGGTTAGGATTGAAACTCAGCCTCTGGCTCTAGAAATTATTATCCTAATAACTACCCTGTTTGTGTATATGTGTGTGTGTATTTTACAAATAATCTCCAAGTCATTATTTACTTGTATCCCTTTTAATTCAGTTATTTTATACTATTGAAGGAATTAGTTTTCTTTTGGTGTGTAAAAATTGCACCAAAATTTAGTAATTTAAAACAGTTGGAGCACCTGGTGGCTCAGTGGTTGAGCGTCTGCCTTTGGCTCAGATTGTGATCCTGGGGTCCTGAGATCGAGTCCTACAGCAGACTCCCCACAGGGAGACTGCTTCTCCCTCTGCCTATGTATCTGCCTCTCTGTGTCTCTCATGAATAAAAGATAAAATCTTAAAAAAATAAATAAAATAATGAACATTTGTAATCTCACTGTGTCCTGAGTCAGACACCTGACTTAGGTCCTCTGCCTCAAAGTCTCTCACAATGTTGCAATTAAAGGATTTGCAGGGGCTGCAGTCTTATCTGAAGGCACAACTAGAGAAGGATCCTTTCCCAATTTCACTCTCATAGTTGCTAGCAGACTTTAGCTTCTTGAAGGCTGTTGTTCCTAGGGCTTCAGTTCCTCGCTGCTGTTGGCCAGGGTCATCCTTTAGGCACTTGCCATGTGGGCCTCTCCATAGGCAACTTACAATATGCCGGATAGTGTATGATTTATTATAATACATGCAGATTGTTTTCTATAGAATGGATCTGTCTTACTAAAATAAATCTTTTGTTCTGTGACTTTTTCTTCAAACATGGTTTGTATAGCTTAAAGCACATACGATAAACTATTTGGTAAAGTAAAGATGTTAGGAAGCTGCCTTTTTTTATTTAGGAAGCTGATGTTTAATGGCTATATATATGTGTGTGTGTGTGTGTATATATATATATATATATATATATATATATATATATATATATATTTAAAAAGTCTTTTAGTACTTTTTGAGAAGTATAAACCACACAGCAGGTGTGTGATCAACCTTCGTTAATGAACTGAATTCACCAATAAAATACAACCCAACTGAACCCAGTGTATTTCATGGAATGAAAGAATCACACTCATTAAGAACAAAGAATATTTATTTGTTTACATGTGTATGTAAGTTTAATATACAAGGAAAAGGAAATCTTTAAAGTTCTGTCCGATATTCTCAAATATTTAAGTGTTGATAACGTGCTTTAGGCTTATTCATCCTACATTCTGGATAGGTGCTTTTTTTTTTTTTTAATATTGTGTGTGTGTGTATTAGTGTAACACAGTCAGTTATAAAATTTTTTATCAGAGAAAATAAGTGACAAATGTTACTATTATTTGATATTTAGGGTAAAAGTATCTGTAAGTAGTACTTATTTTCTTTCCTTTATTGATAATTTCTAGGAGTAAAGATTTATGTTCAGCTCTGTGGGAGATTCATAAATGAATTAGCTCTCAGCCTTTATGGAAAGGTTTTGGGCTTTGAAATCAGGGCAGCACAATGTAAAGCAGTGTAGTTTCTCTGGGCCTGTTTTCTCATCTATGTAATAGAAATAATATTAATATCTCTTCAAGGACTTTTAAAGGCTTAAGTTACAGAATATATGTGAACATCATAAGGGTTTGAAAAATACAAATACACTACCTTCCCTTCTTTGCCACTATAGGCATTAGTGTAGAAGAGAAAACAATGTCTCAGACCATTGAAGCACAAGGATCAGTGTGGTAAATGTCATAAGAGGAATAGATGAATTATTAAAGGGGTTTTAAAAATACCTTTTTTTGGGGGGGGGGATTATTTCAAGTCAGTGAATTAAGCCTGTTACATAGACTCTCTCTCCCAGTAGGTCTTTAGGAAACATAGAAAATATATTGTTTGTGGAAAATTCAGTTAAGATTAAGTTTAAAATAATTGACATAATTGGGAAGAATTGAGTACTTTTTTTCTGTAGTCTTTGCAAGCTGGATTTTCTGTTTGTCCTGTGGTAAGGAATCTTCACATCATTGTTTACTGTGATACTGCCCTGGATGTCTTAATAAATTTCTCTCCTAATCCTAAAACAAAGTGTAAGCAGTGTAGAATTCATTAGAGAAGTGAGAAAGGAATAAGCAAGCAAATACAAGTACAAATAAAGATATAATTTTGCATTTGAACAATATATAAACTCAATTCTGTTAGAATTAAAAACATTGGCCTTTGAAATATAACCCACCATTTCCTGTTATTTGCAATTTAATCATGAATACAAGCACACATGTGCCATATGAGAAATAAAATACATTTTTAATATAGCTTAGATGCATTTCCCAAGAATAAATACAAAAAAATTTTAAAGACTCTCGACTGATCTATTTTCCTTGTGCGGTTGCTGTCCATAGTTGTAGTGTGTGTAGAGAGCTGAAGGAGTCTTTTTATTTTTGGAATTGATATAAAAGGGCTTGCAGATTTCAGTCCTTTTTATTTGCAGCTATCGTATCTTAAAAATGAAAAAAGCCTACTGACCTATCAGTGAATAGTAAAGTCAGGTTGAAATTCACAATATGGTGCTTCTGGTTTCTTCAACACATTGATGGTGCTGTGATAAATAAGCTTGTTTTGTTCAATGTAATTTCAAATTCTGAACCACTGCTGTCTCTAACCCAAAACTTGTGAAAGATGGCTTCGTACCTAAGTGATGATGATGATGATAATGTTGATGATGATAGTGATGAAGACCATTTTTGAAAACTTGCTGTACATGCTGGGCACTTTTCCAATTGTTTTATATGTAATTTATCTGCATGTTATCCCTAAAAAGTAGTTAATATTGTTCTCGTTTTATAGATGAGGAAACTGAGACACAGGGAATTTTAGCATTTGTCTTTAAGGCATTGCTTTGGAAGGAGAAAACCAGGCAGTTAGTAACAGAAAAACAGCCAGTCCATAGCCTAATCATTTGATCTCAAATAAACTTTTGACCCCTATCCTATGCTGCCTCTCCAGTAAGGAGTCGAGATATTAAATTATGTGAGAAGAGATCTCATTAAAACTTATTTTGGCTTTGGAGTCATCTTTCTCATATTAAGTTTTCTTGTCTAAATACTCCCGTGACAAGTATATTTGCACACTCTAGACTATGATAATGGAATAATACCAAAACACCCTTTGGATTTGCCAACATAGATGATCATGCATAGAAACTGTAATTTACTTCTTCTTAACATTTATATCAGTCCTATCTAAATGGGGCTGGACAGAATTCAAATTAATAGCAAGATCTTCCTATCCTTGAGAGTCTTAAAATATTCACAGAATTCTCTGCTCTCATGAGAACTGAGTAATATCAAAATTCCTCCTTCCATTTTAGCCTGGCTTGAATGTCCCTCCTGGCTTTATCATACAAGCCACTAGCTGCTTTCCTGGGCCCACTTGGTATAGTCTCATTATAGAAAATACTGTCTATAGCTTACTCTTTTTATATGACCTGCCCTGCATATTTGTGTATCTGTGGAGGATGTCTGTTTTCTTACCCTTAATAAAATCTCTTTTAATAGAAGAACTATGATGTTGAACACTTAGTAATGCATCCTGTACTTAATAGGTGAGATAATATGCTTATTAAATCTGAATTTTAAAGGTGCAAATTAAATCTTTCAATCTCTATTTAGACAGTAGAATGGAAGATGTAGAAAATTTTATTTGCATAAGTTGCTCTGAGGACATAAGCAAAGTCTAAACTTGGCAAGCACATCGTGAAAACCATATTTTTGCTTCCCATATTATTTGTGTCAATGTTCTAGACAAAGCACTGAGGGTATGATCTTAGCCCTTATTGATGACAGCATATGAAAAGTTGGAGACAAATAGTAACTAACTTCACTGTTAATTGGTTTATTATAATTGTCACAAGTGTTTCATAGCACCAGTACACAGTTTTAACAGAGAGTATAATGAAATGAAAGTATGTAAAGGAATTAGTAACATTCTCAACAAATGTTAACTATTTTTTATTATTATCTTGGTATTGAGGCAATTCCCCTAGATAGTAGACTTGTGGATGCTCAGAATCAATCTACATTGTTTGCTATTTTGCCTTAATAATCCAGGTGAATCCGTTTATAATGATATCAGCCAATGGTATGAAAAGATCTGGATTTTTGGGTCAGGAAGGCTTTCTGAAAGAATTGATCTTTGAGCAAAACTTGAAGAATTTAAGAAAAGATTAATAATTACTTATTACTAATTAGGGAAGGAAGATTTTATTCAAAGAGAACAGGCAGAGAATCATTACCAGCAAAGAGCATATTTTACTCAGAATGGTTGCAGAAATAGGCAGCAAGCATCTTTTAGATTATGCTAATGACTTGAGTTTAGAGGAAGAGAAATGGAAAACTGTTGAAACACTGAGCCATGGAGTGAAAAGAACAGATTTGATGTTTTAAAAAATTTAATGGAGCAAAGTGGAGAAAATTTTGGAGGACAAGAGTAGAAACAAGGGACCCATTCCAAGGCAAGAGCTTGAAGTGGTTTGTCACAAAGTGACGAAGGCATTTAGAGTGAGATTTTATAATCAGACTGAGCTCAACATCTAACCCTACTATCATTTGTGGTGTGACCTCGAGCAAATTGCTGAACTTTGCTCAGTATCCACTTCGCTTTCCAGTTTGGATAATGGAGACCGCCATATAACAAGCTGACAGAAGACTTAAGAAAGTCAATGTGTATAAAGTCCTCCCACAGTGCCTGGAAAGTACTGGGGATACTGGTGGAGATGCACAAGTAGGCTGCACAGAGTTAAATCAAGAGGATTTTGTGACATCATATTCAGAGTAGAAGAAAGGGAGGAGTCAAGGATGGCTCCTAGGTTTGAGGTTTGCAACATTACATGAGTGAGGACACAGAAGGGCTGGAATAGGGGAAGATGGTAAGCTCACTTTTGGAAATTTTGAGTTTGAGGTGCCTTTGTAGCCTCCAAATGGGAATGTCTAGTAGGTGATGTATGAAGCTTTACAAAAAGGTCTTAGTTGTAGATAAAAATCTTATGGAACATTCAGTAAGAAGCAAGGTGTGTCTCCTCTACCTCCTCTAGCCCATCACCACTAGCCACTTGAATGATTTATGCTTGAATGCTGCAAACACAACTTTATTATAAATAACCGGAACTATTGGATTATTACAAAATAATTTTATTTTCAACTCTAAAGCATAGAAAATTAGATAAAATTGATTCTGGTTTTTGTCACTCTATATGCCCCCAAATTTCACAAAGATAGGTACAAGACAAAACATGATTAACTAATGTCCTAGAAGGAATTGGAAATGTTATTCAAGAATTACCTCCAAAAATTGCCAGAAGGAAGTTTCTTCTACTTTTGAATGAACAAGTGATAAATTTACTTTCTACAGAAATTGATGGGATTATATATTTGTCCACCTACTTTGGGGAAAATCAGGTCTTGCAAAGCTATACAGGCCCGTTCCCAATGAGACAGCAGTTTCCCTGGTAGGTATATCATAGAGAAACTCCTGTAGATATGAGCCAGGAGCATGTCCATGAATGTTCAAACAGCATCGTTTATAAAAGCTTCAAACACTAAACAACTTGAATATCCATCAACAAAAAAAAACTACATCATTATTATTTTTGTATTATTATTATTATTATTATTATCATTGCATTAGCAAAAAATCTGAAAGACAAAGTAGAGTGAATGAAACAACTTGCAGAGGAATATGTGAGGTATAATGTCACTGATATAAATTCCCATATATACAGAACTTAAAGATATGTTGTATAGAGATGCATATATGTAGCAAGGAAACAACAAAATACAGTCCTAAAAAAATTCACAGTAGTGGTTCCCCTTTTAGTGAAAGAAGAGGGCTGTAAGTATTGAGTGGCACACAGAAGCTTCACAAGCGACAGAAATGTCTCATTTCTTAAATTGATGGTGAGTCCAGGGGTGTTTGTTTTATTATTCATCAAGCATTATGTAAATTGTAATATAGGCTCTTAATTCATGTCTTGTAATCTAAGAAGATTACCTTGAAGTATCATAAATCTTCATTTTTCATTCGGGGAACATGCTTTGAGAAGATAACTAACTGGTTCAAGATATATCATTAAATGACAGGGTTTTATAATTTCTATAATTTTCACTCTACACAGTGCTTTTGAATTTTCAATTTTTGGAGACCTGATATTTTGAATTTCAGGAGACCTCTGAAATTAGTCACATGTAGACATGATAATGTTTAGGATTTTTCTTTAAATTAAGAAAACAAAAATGGAGGAAATCTTTAAAAACATTTTTACAAGGAAGTTTAAAACCAAAGTGGGGTTTAATGATCATCTGATGAATGGAAGCCCAAGAGAAGTGATGCATATTTTGCAAGGACAACAGCCAAGAATGCACAGCTCCCTTGTGGCACAAAGTAGACTAAAAAGAAAATCTCTAGACTCTTAGTCTCAAACTTTTTCATATGCAAATATAGGCTAAATGTGTTTTAATAACATTGTCTTCATTCTTCTTTTCCTATGTCATAATTTTGTCTTCCTGGGCCATGGTAGGAGGGAAGGAAGGAGAATGAGGAAAAATATGAAGAGCACTGAGCAATCTTTTTTCTTCAGCTATTTCTGAAACAAAGGGAAATTTACAGATTAACCTGCTCACGCGAACAGGCCTAAAATATCCTGTTTATCCCAGGTTTTAATACAATGGGTCTTTCATAATTTTCAAGAGGTATGCGGAAATCGTAAAGAGTTATGCCGGCCTGTTAAGGAGGAATGTTTTTTCTTAGACAGATAAGGATCGGGTTAGTATTTGTGGTGCCAGAAATAAGATAAAATTTCACTTCAAAACTTGAGCTATGTTGATCTACCTATCCTCATTACATGTAGCCATTTATAGCAGTCGGGGTCAGCGAACTGATCTGCCCCAATTACTTACTTTCCTGCCATCTTAAAAAATGCAGTGGTTCCTAGGCAGTGGGCATGACATTCAACAGCACCTCCAATGACCTGGTCACATGCACAGCAATACAAATGTACCTGCTGGCACAACGCTGTATATTTTTAAAAGGAAGTAAGGCAATTACAAGACTTCTTTTATAAAGTCAAGCATTTTCAGTAAATGGTATTTGACCTAAGGTGAAAATCCTATATTTAATTGGAGTATGGAAACTCTTCATTTTTCCCCCTTTGCCCCGTTTATATTTATTTTTTCATATAGTTCATGGCAAAAATGTTGTATTCCAAGCAGCAGAACACACTTTCCTTTGACCTCCTTTTCTTGCTGTTAACTTTCATAATTATTATTCCACACTTCAAAAAGTACATTTGGTCCTTGGCCAACACCGACATTTATTTTGGGAAATAAGAGAAATTGTGCAGTTTATGCATCTGTATAACTTTAACATTTATTTTGTTAAGATTTTTTCAGTGAAGCAGTTATTCTTAGGACAGCACTTCTCACCAATATCCTTCAAATTATGTTAAGTTTAATTTCTCCAAATCCAGAGTGCAAAACTGGATTTTCAGATAAGGGCTTTAATAGTAAGTCAGAATTCTGTCCGTGTAATAAGATAGAAGTTCTTAGATTGCATGCCATTCAACAATCTCACGACACAGATCGGAAATCTGAAGCCTAAGGCAGGTATGAACTTTGGCAAAGATAGACCACACCTGTTCCAGCTTCTAGTAAAATAAATCACAGTTGTAGAAAGAGCTGACCATTAGCAGTAAGAGAATACCCTTCGGTGCACTTTCTACTGTTCAAAGTGAAAATCAAAACACCAGCTCCCATCTGCATATCTTCACTCATGTGCAAGTTTTTCTTTGTTTTTATGAAAACTACTTCTTAAATATGACACATACTCATAGCACTGTCTTACTGTCTTAGCGCTGTCAGCTAAAAACCTTTATGACAAATCAGCAATATTCACAGTCCTTAGATATCCCGAGACTGAATGTGTTACAGATGTAAAGTACTATGTTGTTATTTGGGATCCAGAATCGGCCAATATACATCCCTCACTCGACTTTTCAGTGTGATGAACTGAAAAATGTAAGAGACAAGGATTTTTTACTTTTGGTAATGCTACCTATTGTATTTCATAGTGATCACCAGTGCGGTTATACAGCTTGTTTTCCCTTTGACATTTCTTTATGAGAGATGGTGATAGAGGCCAGAAATAATTCATGAACCATAGAACAGCTAATTTCACTCAAACATTACTTAGGCTAAAACATTAAGCAGAATCACTCTCAAAATAAACCACATTTTCCCATTCCAAGGAGCAATTTCATTAAAAAGAGACCAAATCGTTAGCATAAACCAATCTATCACAGTAACCATTCAAGAGCTGTGCCTCGAACACATCAAAGTTAATAAAGGCATATTATAAAATGAAATTGTAAGAAAAAACCTGCATGGCTCTTTCATTATATTCATGATTGAACATTTACATGATTGCTATATGAATCATTCTTTTTAATATGTCCGCTATTATAGCTGGTACATTAAAAAATCTATATATATATATAATTCCACTACATCACCTACCTAGGTATTAAATCACACAAAAATGAATGTCAAATGCTAACACCATCAATAAGAAAAAAGCTAGAATGTGGATAAATTATATTTAATTTTAAAAAAGGCATTTGTACCTACAGACAGTGATGAATAGGTATAAGTGAAAGAAAATGTATGGACAAGACAGGGTAATTTTTTGAAAGTTTCCTCATACAATTTGCTTTTACCCCTTTCCATCCCTCATTCTATTGGGTAGGCTGTCCTATTCCACTAAATAGGAAATTTAATACTCAACAAAATCTAGGTATTTTGCTTTGCTATAGTCCATTATTTCTTATGTCTTAATTATAGTAAGTCATTATAAACCTTACCACAATGATTAAAAGCCTCGTAGTGGAGTTACTTAAGCATTATGGTTGATCATTGGAACAGAGAAATTTCTTGAGGTTCATTGCCTAAGGGAATGTCCTTGCCCTATTGATGTTTCCCTATAATTCTTATTTCAAGTGCTCACTCACAGGAACTTTACTGTTGGCACAATTTTCTTCTTTTAAAGCAAATTGGCTCATCCCCAAACCTGCAACTCTTTATACAGTATGTTTGAAAGGTTGAATGAAAGTCAGAATGTCAATATATTTATTGGCAAAATGACAGTGACCTATTACCGTACCTGTAGCACTTTCATTTTCTATAAGGGATTTGGTGTGATTTTGTTTGTCTTTTAATTTATTTTATAAGAACTATTCAAAGAAAAAAATGAATAGAATTTTAAATTATCAAGGATGCCCAAGGAGCATTGGATCTTTATATATTTTCTGCCAGGTAGAAGTAAAATTACTATCTTGCTCTTAGGAGTTACTCTACTGAATAATCCATATTATTGGACCCATTTAAACCACAGGCACTTCTGTTATACTTTCTGGTGACTTGAATTTTTAGGGAGATAATTGGAGACATTTGAGTTTGCTTTTCCCTATATTTACCTAAATGGTATTCTAAAACTTTTTTTCAAAGTATTAAATAAACAGGAATTATGTTAGGCAGTGGCAGGCATATGGCAGTGAGAGTGTCTTGGCCTCTGACCTCAGTTTATACTGACTTTTGGGGAAAATAAAGAATTTAACTAGTAATTGCAGTAAAGTGTGAGTTTTTTAATAGTGAAAGTGCAGAGTATTTTAGAAAGACATATGGAGACGGGAGTCTAACTTAGTCTCATGGTGTTAGAAAAGTCCACTAAAAGGAGTTATTTTACTACGTATAACCTGAAGGGTAGTAGTAGATGGTAACCAGGCAAATAGGGGAAAGCAGAGAAAGAATTTTGTAGGCAGTGGGAGACAGTGTGGGAAAGCCCAGGCAACTCATAGAACCAAAGAAGTTCGGTGTGTCTGAAGAACAACCCCAACAAAGGTATGTGAGATACTATGGTAGAAAGGCTTTATAAATTATGTTAAAGGTAGCACAAAATTGCTGAAAGAAAAATGAAGTGATCAGTATGTGTCTTAGCGGGGTCTTTCCCGTTGTTGTGTAGACCGAACAGTTGAATGACCAAGCATTGTGATCATTCACCCTTACTAGGATAAAAGTACCTGCTTGCAATTCATTTTAATATATTTACTTATTTATAAATTATATAGCTGTACTTTGTTGGCTAGTATCTCAAGATCTAAAGTGCATTTAGGCTGAAGTTCATTAGTAGTGATAATAGCAATAAAACAGGTAATTTTAAATTTTATCTAATTTGTCGTCAAATTTGATTAGATCATCCTTGCTGTTTCTACCTGGTAGTTAGGAAAAAGCTACATTTAGAATTGTGTGCCCTGTTTGATATTTTCTTATTGTTTGCTTGTGACATGCCTGTTAACTTCAATTCAAATTATTTTAGGAATTTTTTAAATCAAATTTTCCATTTTTTGAAGACTAAATCTTAATGATGTATTATAAAGCTATGTAACCAGTCACACACTGAGCACACGGGAAGTGAATTCCTGAGTTCAGGGGTCACTATAAGCTGTTCCTTGTAGAATTCCCAGGCTTTCTCAAGATACCTTTACTTCCCTATGCAACATCTTAATAAATGACTTGAAGATTGATTTTGAGTACTTCTATCAATCCCAGATCCTCAATAGTTGTAAAGCCTTATTTTTTTCTTATTTTTCAGATACAAACCATAGTAAATAAAAAGGATATTTTCTTCTGGAGGTGTAGTAAATCATCTTGGGTACCGGGGAATGCACAGTTCCACTTTAAAGATAATTGAGGTAGAGAATTTAACGGGGAGAAGCAACATCAGAGGTAGGGAATCAAATAAAGGCGATCTCTTGCTACAAAAAGATTGGATATTGAGTATTCCAGTGATGGTAGAAGGAATGAAGAGAGATGGAGAGGTTTCCAAGGTAGAATGTGGAAAACCTGTTTGATATCTTTGGAAAATGAATTAGTCCTTTCAGTTTTTTCCGGATTTTATTACTGCTAAGTAGATCATCAAACACGCACTTTTCAAAGGCTGTGCCTGAACCGACTATAACATAATTACTGGAAGTGATATAAATGCAAATTTGTGTGTCCTATTTTAGCTTTACTGACATAGACACTTTTAGGGTATTGTACAGGAAGATGAATTTTCAGCACACATCCCAGGTAAACTTGATGCACAGTTTGAGCCATTGATCTAAACAGGACTCGGAATAAACTTCTGTTGTAGAACCAACGGGGATTCACATTGTATATGGAACTACGCATCTAACATATGCCTTCTAGAATAAGAGTTGTTTCATTAAGTTATTAGCTAATTGTTTTGCCAGACAGTTCTCTGAAATTGAAGGCCTTCTCCATCAAACCCTAGAGAAGTTGGAGAAGATTTGTCTTAAGTAAAGCCTTTCAATAGCCAAGTAACTTATGAAACAGGGGCACAGTCTTAGGAGTTAGCTATTATTATCATTATTACTATTATTATTATTATTTGATAATACTCATTACTGTGTAAAATTTTGCATAAGGCATGATTACCTTACCAACCATTCATTGATGTGTCACTAATGGGAATAAAATACTAATAGGATTGTTTAATAGAACATGTTCAGTGCAACTACAACTCTGTATATTACAGTTAAAATATGATTATTCAGATATATTTACATGCATTTTTCCCTGAGAATGCGGATTTTATGTATATCTACCCTCCTGTGATTTGAGGTTTCTAAATTATCCCAGTGACCAAGTGTGCCCAGCATTTAAAAATACAATGAAATAAAAATAAATGTGTGTGTGTGTGTGTGTGTGTGTGTGTGTTTTACTTTTCTTGGCACATTTGAACTTTACAGGAACGAACTTTGGTAATAAATTCATTTGCACTCTCATTTATCCACTTGCTCCACATTTACCAAGTTTAAGGTAGTAAATCCTGTGTGCGATGGTATAGATTTCCGGAGAAGATGAAAAGAGCTTAGTCATACTTGAAAGTGTTGAGTGCAGCTCAACTTCACTTGATTTTTTTTTTTTTTTTTTGAAGAGCAGTTTGAATTGTTTTGGAATTAATCATGAACTACTTAGTTGCAAATGCTTAAAACGCCAGCCCACTGGAGGTCCTTTGAAAATTCAGAGCTAAATCTCCAAAGCCTTTAGCTCAATTTTAACTCAGAGAATAATATCTGAGAACATGAATACCATTTTCTCAGGTTGGCCTCTCAACCCATTCTTAATGGGATTAAAGAGGTCACAGTAAAAGGGAGGACTTCAGAGTAATTGCTGCCTGGGTTTGACACTTCCAGTACCACTTAACTGCCTGTGAAGCTTTGTGCAAGCTAATTTATGCTCTCTGTGCCTAAGCATCACAACTTTGAAGATGGCTGTTGCAATCATTGTATTCTTATTGTTTTTACCATAACCATTAATATATTAAGTCTGGCTCAAGTAAGAGTTGTCAAATCTTGTGCAAATGCTCCAAGAAGAAGAAAGGAGTAGTGAAGGATGGTGGTGACTGGGGAGGGTGGATTTCCTCTTCAGGAAGGCCCCCCTCAAGAGAGAGCTCTGTGCTGTTGGGGCAGAGTCAGCCCTGGGGCAGCATGAGAAGAATGCAAAATATATCATTTGTCTGGAGAGTAAGATGGAGGAAGAGAAGAGAAAGGAAGGAATTAGAAATGGGGCATGTGCACAAGATAAATCCAGTGTGAGGTATTTTGAGGCAAGTTTTCTAGGTAAGACCATTGGTCAAATTCCGGTACTGACCCATGTGTTAGATGCCTTATTCCAGAGACTCCAGCTACTGACCCACTCCTACAAAATGGTAGCGTATCCTTCTGTGGTCTCATTCGTTTTTAGCCAAGTTTAGCTTGGCTAATCCCTCTACTTTTAAACCTATTTACACGCTCATTCTTCCTCACTTGCTTCCTAGTTCAGACAAACGAAAACAGTTCTTTCTGACAATTCTCTCACTTCCTCTCTCATATATCTACTATTTATTCTTTTTCTTAAAGATTTTTTTGTTTATTCATGACAGACACAGAGAGAGGCAGAGACATAGACAGAGGAAGAAGAAGGCTCCCTGCAAGAAGCCTGATGTGGGACTGGATCCCAGGACCCCAGGATCACGCCCTGAGCCAAAGGCAGATGCTCAACCACTGAGCCACGCAGATATGTCTATTACTTCTTCTTTATAGACTTATTTCACTCAGATTGCAACTATCCTTTTGTGTTTCTACTTTTTAATCTATTCTTTATTTTTTTTAAGTTTTTATTGAAATCCCAGCTAACATGCCATGTTACATTAGCTTCAGGTATACAATACAGTGATTCGACACTTCCATACAACACCCAGTGTTCATCATAAGTGCAGTCCTCAATCCCCATCACCTATTTCACCCATCTCCCCACCCGCCTCTCCTTTGGTAGCCATCCGTTTGTTCTTCATAGACAAGTCTGTTTCTTCATTTGCCTCTCTCTCTCTCTCTCTCTCATCCCTTTGTTCATTTGTTTCGTTTCTTAAATTCCACATATGACTGAAATCACATGGTAGTAATCTTTCTCTGACTAATTTCATTTAGCGTAATCCTCTCTAGGTCCATCCGCATCATTGCAAATGGTGAGATTTCATTCTGTTTTATGGCTGAGTAATGTTCTACTGCGTGTGTGTGTGCGTGTGTATTCACACCACATCTTCGTTATCCATTCATCAACTCATGGACACTTGGGCTACTTCCATAATCTGGCTATTGTAGATAATGCTGCTACAAATATAAGTAGCATGTACCGCTTCAAATTAGTATTTTTGTACCCTTTTGGGTAAATATTTAATTGCACAATTGCTGGGTCATAGGGTAGCTCTATTTTTAACTTTTTGAGGAACCCCCATACTGTTTTCTAGAGTGGTTGCACCAGTTTGCATTCCCATCAAAAGTGTGAGAGAGTTCTGTGGAGGCCACCTCAGGCAAACAGGTATGAGCAACGGAATGCAGGAAGGGCCACAGTGACCACCTGGCCAAATATAGACCAACCCATCACGTGACCCACCTCAAAATATCCATTGAACCTAACTGACCAATGAGCTACTTACCACTAGGCACAGTTACCAAAAAAAGGGAGAATTCCATATGTTGCCATACCTCCTCATCTTCCCCCCTTAATAATGGCCCCAGCTCACTACCCCATGGCAGACAACCCCCGTTGTCCTGCCTGCAGATTCCCTGTGGTATACTCAGTAAACTTCTATCTCCTTTGTTCTGCCTCAGGTGAATTATCTTACTTCTGAGAGAGAATTGCAGCTTCCACACAATTGTTGCTTCAGTTTGGGGGTCCCCATCTGATCAGGACACCCCATTTAGGCATCACAGATTCCCTAGTCTCCACACCATCTCCAATGGCTGTTGTTTCTCATGTTGTTGACTTTAGCCATTCTGACAGGTGTGAGGTGATACCTCATTGTAATTTTGATTTATGTTTCCCTGATGATCAGTGATGTTGAACATTTTTTATGTGTCTGTTGGTAATCTGTATATCTTCTCTGGAGAAATATTATTTGTTTCTTGGGTGTTGTGTTTTAGAAGTTCTTTATAGATTTTGGATCCTAACCCTTTATCAAATATGTCATTTGCAAATATCCTCTCTCATTCTATTGGTTGCTTCACTGTGCAGAGGTTTTTTATTTGGATGTAGTCCCAATGTTTATTTTTGCTCTTGCTTCTCTTGCCTCAGGAGACATTTCTGGAAAGAAGTTGATATTGGTTGATGTCAGAGAAGTTACTCCCTGTGTTCTCTTCTAGGATTTTTATGGTTTTAGGCCTCACATGTAGATCTTTCATCCATTTTGGATTTATTTTTGTGTAGATGTAAGAAAGGGGTCCAGTTTCATTCTTTTGCATGTTGCTGTCCAGTTTTCCCAACACCATCTGGTGAAGAGACATTCTTTTTCCCATTGGTAATTCTTTCTGGCTTTGTTGAAGGTTAATTGACCATATAGTTGAGGATTCATTTCTGGGTTTTCTACTCTGTTCTATTGACCTATGTGTCTATTTTTGTGCCAGTACCATACTGTTTGATTACTACAGCTCTGAAGTATAACTTGAGGTTCAGAATTATGATGCCTCCAACTTTGTTCTTTTTCAAGGTTGCTTTGGCTATCATTGTTCCATGAAAATTTAAGGATTGTTTGTTCTAGGTCTTTGAAAAATGCTGTTGGTATATTGGTAGGGACTGCATTAAATAAGTAGATTGCTTTGGGTAGTATATTTTAACATATTTATTCTTTGAATCCTTGAGCATGGAATGTCTTGCCATTTCTTTGTGCCCTATTCAATATCTTTCATCAGTATTTGTTAGTTTTCAAAGTGGATCTTTTCCCTCTTTGGTTAGGTTTATTCCTAGGTATCTTAAGTTTTGGTGCAAATGTAAATGGGATCGATTACTTGATTTCTCTTTCTGCTGCTTTGTTATTACTGTATAGAAATGCAACAGATTTCTGTAGATTGATTTTTGTATCCTGGGGCTTGACTGAATTCATGTATCAGTTCTACCAGTTTTTAGGCAGCGTCTTTCAGATTTTCTATATAGAATATTATGTCATCTGCAAATAGTGAAAGTTTTATTTGATCCTTGGAAGCCTCTTGTGTTTCTATTTTTTAAAAGCAGAAGATTCTATCCTCTTTGTCTTTTCAAACTAATGATTCATCTGCTTTTTCCCTTTTTCAGAACGCACAACTGTAGCAACAATTATGAAAACTCCAGCCCGCGTTCTTATTCCACTCCTCATCTTTCTACCCCTAGGCCTCCTGCATTCTGACTTCCCCACCGCAGTCTGTTGACAGCTCCTTCTCCCTGCCAAACCCCAGGTTCCTTTCTCATGTGAGATACCACATGACTTCAGGAAAACTTTTGACCCTGCTGGTTACCTTCTTCTTGAAGGCTCCTCTTCTGTTGATTTTTGGGGTAACATACCGGGTTAAACATTGGTTCTCCTGCTACCTTACTACTTCTTTTTCTCTTCCTGGGTTCTTTCACTGACTTCTCTGCCTTTATAAGTTCTTTCTTCACAATCCCATCCTCTGTCCTCAAACTGTGATTTCAAATTACTGTTCTAGACTTCATCTATCCTACAGCTTCACTGTATATTCCCAGTCTACTTACCAGCTATGAGCTAGTCCTTTCTGTACCCCTCATCCATCACCACCTGGGCTATGTTTATACTTACAGTTACCTTATAGTCTTCAACAATCCTGAGGATACCACAAGATTTCATCTTCACTGTCTCTACCTTTAATTATGTTTTCCTCTTGCCTGAAAAGTCCACCCTCTGCCTATCTGCTTGGCAAACTTTTACTCACACTTGCAAGAAGACTTTTCTGGGGTTTTTAGTAGGACAGTCCATGAAAGAAAAAAATGTAACATCTTTGTTCTCTGTCATTCCAAATCTTTATTCTTTTACGTACTTGTGTAGCATCCATTACATTGTATTATGGTTAATTACAAAAAAGTATTTCTCTATGCTACAGTTTTAGTTCCGTATGGTAAGACTTTGTTTTAGTCATTTTCTTATATCTAGGATCTAGAATAGTGTCCTAACATATTATGGTTTTATTATAACACGTATTTACCTATATCTTATATGTGTGTTGGAAAATAGACAAGCATTAGCTTTTGCATTGTATGATACTTAGAGACAGGAGAAATAATATAAATAAAATTTTTGGTGTCAGTTAACTTGTGATAGATTTAATTCAATTCCACAAACAATGACTGTATAGTACCATTTAATTAGTAACATGGCATTTATATTAGCTTTAAAAATAGAAATTCATGGAAGAAAAATGAAATTTGCTTCAGGAAAGATGACCATATTGTAAACATTTAAATTAGATTTAAGGTTATTCCTGTGTTTCAAAGTCCATTAAATTACAAATTTTATGAGATATTATATTAAATTTAGCCCATTAGACTTTAATCTGACACCTTAATAAGTATTGAGATATTGTAATCAATTATGCTTTCATGAGTATCTTGTGTATCAATACAGAACAACAGAAGCTGTTTTCTAGATGTTATGCTTTTTTAAAAAAATAGTATGAGAGTGTGTGTATGTGTATAGTCTACATTTTTCCATCATTCACTCATTCTTTAAAGATCATCTGGTTTACATTCTTGTTACTGAAATTACTGAAATTGTTCTTCTTTTAATTAAATAAACATATACAAAAAAAGTGCTCATGTAGTAAGGGTGTAGCCTGATGAACTATCATGAAATAAACACACCTACAGAACCTGCACTTAGGTTATGAAATAGGACCTTACTGGCACCACAGAAACCACTCTTCTGACCCTTCTTAACCACTAATGTCTTTCTGTTCCCTAAAGATAATCACCATCATGACATATCAGACCTTAGGCTGGTTTTGAAACTTCCATAATTTAAGCCTTACACGGTGAACATCATGGAGATGTACCGCTTAAATACCCCTTCAGAAAGGTCTTTTCACCAGCTGCCAGAAATGTGGTTCGGTGACAGCCTCTGGTTGTGAGCTTCTGCATGGTCTGCCTCAGCTTTTGAGCCAAGGCCACACTATTTTTGGTGATCCTCAGTCAATGACCAAGTCTGTTGGCCATAACTTAAAGACATGCTCTCCTTAGAGTAACCCTAAAACAATTACTGAACAAGCTGGTGGCACAAGGGCCTGGCCACTTCTACCCCAAGTAGATTGCACTAGTTGCCAATCTGCTCCAGAACTCCCCATTGACCTGGAAGAAACTGTCAGATATGATCCTGGTCTGCTAACTCTCTTTGTTCTTTCTGCTTCCCATGTTTTTCTTTTCCAGGTATTACCCCTCATAAGCCTTTGGACATAGAGTCTATTTTTGGTCTTATTTTGTTATGTATCGCATTAGTGATTTTTACACTCCCGATGATGAAAATTTGGATTATTATAAAGAAATTTGCTATGAACATATGTACATTATTTTTGTGGACATATGCTCCCAGTTGTTTGGGAAGATTTATACTTGTGAATGGAATTATTGAAATGTATGAAGAGTTCCAGTTGCTTCATATCCTTACTAATACTTTGTGTTGTCAGTTTTTAAAATTTTGTTTCTAGAGGTTACGAAGGGATATTTCATAATGGTTTTCATTTGCATTTTCCTACTGACCAGTAATATTCAGCACTTTTTAAAGATTTTTTATTTATTTATTCATGGAGAGACACACACAGAGAGAGACAGAGACAGAGAGAGATAGAGAGATAGGGGAAGAGAGAGAGAGAGAGAGGGAGAGACACAGGCAGAGGGAGAAGCAGGCTCCATGCAGGGAGCCCGACGTGGGACTCGATCCCGGGTCTCCCAGATCACACCCTGGGCTGAAGGCAGGTGCTAAACCGCTGTGCCACCAGGGCTGCCCTATTCAGCACTTTTTAATGTGTTTATTTTTTACTTTTCTATCTTCTGTTGATGTATTTTGTCCATTTTTATTATATTGTTTGATTTTTAAGTTGAAGGAGTTATGTATTCTAAGTCCTTTGTTAAATATATGTATTGTGAATATTTTCACTAGCATATTTTCCTATCAATTTTCTAATTTTTTGGTGCAGATGTTTATATTTTGGTAAAGCCTAATTTATCAATTTTTCTTTTGTTAGTATTTCTGTATGTTCTGTCTAAGATAACCATGTCAACCCAAGGGCATGGAGATATTCTTCTAAGTTTTCTTCTGGAAGCTTTATGGCTTTAGGTATTCTGTTTAGACATATCACCTATTTCAAATTAATATATTGTGCATTGAATAAAGGTAGTTATCAAATATCTGTTGAAAAAAATTGAAATATTTTGCAGTTTTCCAAATTTCTCCTTGAAGTTTGAAATAAAAATCTTACCTAATTTTATGTTAAGAGGTATAATTGAGATATGGAGAAAGCATTCAATAGATTAATTCTTGCTAATACGTAAATGTTTCCAAAGAGGAAAACATACACAAATACACTGCACACAATCACAAATACACACGCTGAAAAAAAAGTTAATTGGCTACAAGGCAAAATGTAATATGGTTTTCAGTAAGCTGACTAAAGAAATGAGTATAAAGTTGAGAACTCAGGGGACATGGAAAATGTGAGGCAATGTAACAGACCCTGCCAGTTCCATCAAGGGTTCAAATATACAGAAAAGATGCAGAGAAACAGCATTGACAATATCAGTGTTTAAAGATATAATATCAAGTTTCAAAGATCTTATTTATTTTTAAGCTTAAAATATTGTAGAAGGCTTCCAAGTGAGTAAAGTATCTCCAGTTTGGGGCTCAGGGATACACTGAAGTCTAAAAAGGGAGGAGTCATTTTGATTTAAAGACTTAAAGATTAATAGAAAATCAGGGCCTATTCATTTTGGAATTGTGTTTCTAAGATTTTCTAACTTTTCACCTAAAAGCAGTTTATTTATTTTCAGATTAGAGTATTTGAAAGTCTTAGGGCCTATCCTCTCACCTTTTACTCAAGAATTTCCTTTTACAGATCAAAGAAAAAATAATGTATCTCCTGCCTTTGATGAAAAACATGCTATTGCTTTGTCATCACATAGACAAAGAACACGAGATCAAAATAATTGGGAGCAAATCCCTCTGGACAACTGCCATTTCAAACCTGATGCACTCTGGCTTTGATGAGACAGAAAGAGAGATAGTAAATATTTGTGTGAAGTATCACCCTGATTAATTGTGGTTCCCTAAAAATTCTCTATATTTAGAGCTATCTTTTAAATAAACAATGAACAATGAGAATTTTGAAGCAAGAATTGGCAAAATTAGTTTTCACATTTTGTAGATACAGAATGATAGCATTTCAAGTCTTTAAAGGAAATCATACATACAATTTACTTCCCCAAATGAAAACAGGATATTATATGATCACACTATATGCAAATTTATATTATTATCTTTAGGAATCTTAGAAAGATGATTCAGTCAAATCAGTTCTTGGTATAATATTGCCTAACAGTTCAAAGTAAGAATATAATGTAACGATAAAGTTGTATAGCAGAATAGTGTATGGGTCTCTGGCTTCAATTTTCTTTTCTTGGCTTTTGTAACAAAGCTGGGGAAAAAATTAAAAAAAAAAAAAGCTGTTGAAGTGATTGGGCTAGCTCAATAGTACCCTTCACTATTTAATTCAATTCTCTTCAATGTTTGTTTGTTTGTTTTTTGTTTGTTTGTTTCTTTTGTTTGTTTTTTTATAGCTTGAGCTTCAGAGATCAGAAAGGAAATGCTATAGTCTTGGGGGTAGAAATCTTTTTTTGTATGAATTTGAGAGAAAAATCACTTTATAATTTTGTACATGTAGGAAATCACTTTAAACTTTATTTTTTTCTCCTTTTTCTACAAGGAGGTACAATTTAAAAAAGACACATATAATTCTGTATTTTGAAAATATAAAATTGTGCCCTGAGAAGAAAAAGCCATCAGTAGAAAGATGCAGGGATTTAGGAGCAAGAAATTATCAGGATAATGTGATGAGATGAAATAATTAGAGTAAGCCGGTAATTAAAGGCCGCTGAGCTTGAAAGGGGAGAGAACAGGCTGGTAATCTGTATTCCCCTCCGCAGCCATCCTGTGCAGTGCGGAAAGGAAGGGCTTTACATCAGAGCCCAAAGTCACAGTTACTGGTCCTAAGAAAACATTTATGGAAACAGCGATTGGAAGTTGGCCCTTCAGAAGTTATACGTACGTGCCAAAGTCAAATGCTTTGTCACAGTCACTTTTCAGTTAAATATTATGTGACCACTTTTGACATTAATCATAAAGGTGTGTAGGCAAAAGACATTCCTTAAGATTTATTTCTAGTGTGTATCTTTACTCCTATGAACACAACTATCACTAATATTTATTATAGTACTTTAGAGACTAGTAAGCATAAACACAGTGCTGTTCTCTAAATTTATTTGCACTTATATTAAGCCTAACTGGTCCACAGGGCACCTTAACACAGAGTAGTCCATTCATCTGGAGGTTGTTGTTCACTTGTAGGATGAGAGCTTTGAGGAGAAAGGGCCAGACTTGCAGATCCAAACGTGTTCAATGTTAGCGTGTCTTTAGGAGGAAGTTGTGATATATTTGGAGAGGTTAACAAAACAAGCTTGAACTACTTAGGACATGAGCAAGCTAATGTATTGTCAGTTCCGTTTATTTGCTCAACAAATATTTACTGAGTGCGTTTAATGTGTCAGAAAGTGGTCAAGACTCTGGAGGCACAGCAGTGACAGAGGTGACCAAACCCTCTGCCCTCAGGAAGCGCTCTTCCTACATACTGAATAATAGGTTTCAACTTCGTTCTGAAGTCCCTAGAAGAAGGAGATCGAGTACAACTAGAGGAGTTAGGTAGGGAATGGGAAGAAAAAGGAGAAGGCATTATTCGACAGGAAACTCCAGAAAGAACAGTCCATGAGATGGTGAAGAAACAGAGCAGTGGGGATGAGAGCCATAGGGCCCTGCAGCAAAGGGGTTCTGATCGTGAAGTGCACTCTAGCCAGTGACTTTAGCCCCGATGCAAAATAAACCCTAGTGCAATTTTGGCATTAATGTCATGCAAATAAGAATACCAGAATCAATACTGTTTTTTAGAAAACTGCTTAGAATCTATTTATTAACTGAATTAATATTAAATATTAATAGGTTTTAAACAAAATCAGCATATTCCATCATTAAAAAAAGATACCTTTATAAGAAATTTTACATTAAGCTTACATTATCATTTTAATACAAATTAGAAAAGAATACTAATGCCTTGTTCAAAAAGTAAAAGTAAGCGTCTTATAAAAGGGATAATCTCAATAAACATGAAAAATTTAATTTTATTAGAATGTATTTTTAATAAACAAAGTATATCTGTGCCATCATGATTACTTTTATGTGAATTCTCTAGCTTAGAAAAGTACTTTAAAAACTGCTTTTTGACCTGATGGTGAGCAGATGAATAGAGAGAAGAAAGTTATAGGGCAAGTCTAAATAATGACATTTTACGCTTCAAATAATTTTATCTCTGCTTTTTGATAACTTTGAGGAGATATATTGGGAATAACCATCTCTTGTGCTATGCTTCTCTTGAATAGCAAGCAGATTTTGTTCTAAGAAAAGCATTACTACCTTTCTTCTTTAATCATGGATGAAAGTAAATTCTCATGCACAATAGGTATATTGATTTCAAAACCATCCTATTTGTATCCTTACTTGGAGAATCTTTGAAAAAAATAAGAACTATTATAATAAGCACTTTGCTTTATGGATGGTCATCTTCTTCTTAAATTTTAGTTGTAGAAGAATACTTTCTCAGTAAGGTAACTTTTGCTAACTTCCACATTTTATGACAGCTAACACTGCTGTATGTATCAAGATTAAAGTGGTGTGTGTTTTTTCTTTTTTGATACCAAGTTTTGCTTTAATTAAATATGGTAAATAGGAGTCCCCAAAATGATCAGTGTAATTACTACTAGACTAGCTGAGGTTTAGAATTTGGTGCCATAGGAAATAAAACAAATAGAAAAAAAATGTGATTAGGGGAATAATAATACCTTTTTAGAAAGTATTTGAAGACAACTAATCCTGCAATAGCATGTTGGGTGAATTGGTGAATTGAAGAGAAGAAAGGAAGACCAATCAGAAAACAAATCTGACTCTGAACATGGGTGGCAATCTATGATACATATATATGTTTTAGATATAAATGTGCTAGTTAGTTTTTTTTTTTTATTTAAAGTTTTTTTTTTTTTTAATTTATTTATGATAGTCACACACACACAGAGAGAGAGAGAGAGAGAGGCAGAGACGTAGGCAGAGGGAGAAGCAGGCTCCATGCACCGGGAGCCTGACGTGGGATTTGATCCTGGGTCTCCAGGATCGCGCCCTGGGCCAAAGGCAGACGCTAAACCGCTGCGCCACCCAGGGATCCCAGTTAGTTTGGGTGTTATTGAGGGCTGCTGAAAATTCCTTTGGTAATTATCTAAATATGTCCAACGAACCTCTGATCTCTAAGTGTTGTTAAATGATTTTCAGATTATATACAGAAAAAACTCTCAGGTCAAAGGTTACTTTATGTATATTTCATTCACTGCATTTTTGTGTTCAGTCTTTTAGTTAGTTGTCTGAGAATCATAAATTGCATAAGGATGATATAGATGTAAATATATTTAATCTAGGTAGTTGCTATTTCCCATTCCCATGGAGCTGGATAATTCACATAGTGCTCTATGCACTCACTACATTTCACTTACCACATGTCAGATACTGTGCTGAGATGCTGGGGATATGAAATATCAAGCAGATTGATCCTAGGCCATTCATGAAATGCAGATAAATTCAAATATGCAATTGAGGGGTGCCTGGGTGTCTCAGTTGGTTAAGCGTTCAGCTCAGGTCGTGATCCTGGGGTCCTGGGATAGATCCCCATGTCGGGCTCCTTGTTCAGAGGTGAACCTGCTTCTCCTTGTCCCTGCCTCCCGCTTATGCTCTCTCTAGCTATCCCTCTCTCAAATAAATAAATAAAATCTTTATGAAAAATATGTGATTGAATATGTGCATAAATTGTGTTAAGGGTGATAACAAAAATAATAGGGTGTTACGAAAAGGAATGATCAGAGATACTTTCTCAGGAAGTGATGATTGAAAGATTATTATTCAAAGATTCGATAGGAGCTAGCAAGTAGAGGAGTAAAGGTGGTGGTAGTGATAGGGAAGGACATTTAGTGTACCAGAAGGTGTTCATGACTCTAGGCTATTAGTTATTTGAGCTGAAAGAAAAACCAGACTGACTGGAACATGGTGAGAGGGATCACAACAGAAATTGAAGAGATGGATCACCAGATCACGCAGGTTCTTGAGGTGACAGTAAAGGTCTTGGATTTATTAGAAGCTATTAAGTATTTTCAGTAAGGGAGTGAAGTAATCCTGTTTGTGATCTCCTTTACTAAGAAAAGAGTGGGTTGGTGGATGAAAACATTAGGTGTGCAAAGACAATTGAGTCGGATATTATAATGCTAGCTTATGAAATATTTATTAGGAAATTTTAATGGAATCGTCACACACTACAAACAAAAAATTATGCTATGAATTGAATTATGCCAAATATCACATTTTCAAATAATTTATTTTTATGTTCCTCAGATGATGCAGGGCTATTGGTCCAATTGTGATGATTTTAGAAGTTGTTAAAGATTATCTTAAGTTCGGAGAAATCTTTTGAGAAAACTAAATATTTTTTGTATTGTCATTTCTTTGGATCATCAAAGTAAATACCCTCTCCATGTTTCTTGTGTTCATAGCTAAAGGTTAAAAGTATCGGGTTGCTGAATAGATTGATCTTTGATGTGTAAATTGAATGTCTTAGAGAGAATTTACTCAGGTGGAAAATACATTAATTACAATATTTGACAAATTTCACATATAAGAAGTAGAGGCGAAAGTTCCGGCTTATCTCTGAGTTGTGGGCTTGGGCTTTTGTATGTGCCTTCCGTATTTTCTCCACCTTTGGAAAACAGAACACCTGGAAAAGCCGGCAATTATCTCATTATGCTAATTGATAAAGGGAAACTCAAAGTGCAGTCCCAAATCCACTTTGAAGATTTACATTATTTGAAGAGTTACTATGATATTACCTCTGGAAGGCATTGCTTCTGGTAGTGGTCCTCACTCTATTTTTGCTTGGGCATTGCCTAATTGAATTTTGAAAATGTATGTATTCCTTTGCACACTTTTAAGTTGTCTGCTAAAATTTTCTATTATATTTTTAAAAATGCAAAGATATTATTTACACTGTATTAGAAATATTGAGTTTTTGATATACATTTGATAAAACTTTTTTACAGATGTGTCCAGTGAAATCTTAGAATCATAATGATTGCTGGTCACCAACATGCATTTTACAAATACATAGAAAAAAATGAAAATAAATAAAAATACACAGAAAGCTCTTCCTTAGAAGCTGGGAGATTTACATTGGTTCTTTGTTCCCTTGAAGTCATACTTGCATTCCGCTTCCCTAATGGACTTTTGTTTTCATGTAATATAGATTTTTATGGCTGAGAGTATTTTACCAACTACCTTATGGTAATTTCTCTGCAACAACAAAAAAATATTTTGAAATGTTAAAAGAACTTACTTCTTATAAAAAGACTGAAAATTCTAAATGGGTTGTAATCATAATTATTAGTAAGTACACCCCATTTTGATTTTTATTAAAAATGAAAAGCAGCATTATTGGAAATACTACTGTAAACGAAGTTGACTGGAAGAAATTTTATATTGCTTTGATTAAAGGAGATTTTGCAGGATGCCTGGGTGACTCGGTGGTTGGGCCTCTGCCTTCGGCTGGGGGCCTAATCCTGGAGTCTGGGGACTGAGTCCCACATTGGGCTCCCCACAGGGAGCCAGTTTTCCCGTGGCCTATGTATTTACCTCTCTCTCTCTGTGTCTCTCATGCATAAATAAGTAAAATCTTTTAAAAATTAATAAAGGAGATTTTGCTTCACGAGGCATTTCAGTTTCTCTGTGTGTTTGATGACCAAGAGATGTTTAGACTTTTGGGGAATGCAATATAGTTGGATGGATGAGAGGTATAAATATCCAGAAAGGAGTATGAAAGAAATGGGCCATTGCTGACCGTAAGTTGAGAAAGTAGATCCATGGCAAATAAGATCTCAAGTGCATCAGTTTTAGGAAAATACACCAAGGGAGGTTGAGGGCTCTAAAATTGACTCCTTAATTAAACCCACTCTTTCTCTTGGGAAGTCCCCTGTCTACAGAACGCTATTCTCCAGCTGGTGACTAAATTAACCATGTAATTTTCACATTCCTTCCTCTCACTGTGGTTGTTGGTCACAAGGAAATGATTTTCAAAACTATGATTCTTGTGACATCACGTAGAAAAAATACAACTCTTTTAAAATGCAGTGATTTTAATACTTCTAGTTCACTTTTTAGGATTTAAATAGATTAATATCATTCTCATATACAAGAATAGAAACACATTTTGCTTTAGAGGAAAACATGAACATTGTTAAATCCTATAAGTTTGCATGCAGAATTATTTTGCTATTTTTACATATAATGCTAGAATTGTTCATATCATACAAAGTTGTGTAGCTGTGGCTATGGTTCTTAGTTCTCTGCACAATATTTTTATTCTCTTCCTTATTTTACTGTCCCATATCTCTCCTTAATCCCTCATTCCTATTTTCCTGTTGATATAAAAACAGTAAGAATGTCTATGCACATGGCAGACATACTGTAAAGTGTATTGATTTTTCTAAATTCCTAAATACTTTCAGTGTCTTAGAAAGAAATTATATTTAAATGTGCTGGTTTTTCCTATCTGTGTCTTTTTCCAAATTTCAATCTGATCAGTATGCCTCTTGAATTTTTGCAGATCTCCAATATGTTTGTCTGAATGTTCAAAAGAATTTTTTTTGCTCATTAGCTATTACTCAGAGAGGGAAATTTGTAGAAAGCCCACTGGCTTTTCCCAGTTTATAAATATAGAAACAGCTAATGGTTATGAAATGAATGTTTAGAAAACAAAATATAAAGACTTAAATTCCAACTGATTTAGTGAACTGTGAATTTAACTTTAATATGTTCTTTTTATATGGCTTTTTGCTTTATCCCACTCTCCCAATACCCTAATGCAAAAGTTTATTCATAAGTAGAAAGTAAAGGAGATAAAAGTGTCTTTACTTACCTGCCGATCATTTTTCCTTCTCTTGGGCTTATTTATGTTGCTGGTAGAATGGCATAAATTTTATCAAATACATCATAATATTATTTCTTAAAAAGATCGATAGCAATTGCAAATAAGCCTGGGAACAATCTTGCATATGGTAATTCTTTGAAATTTAAAGTTAACTCTTAAATATGTGTGCATGACTGCAGGTTTATATATAGGAAAAAATGATAATTTGCCGTTGAATTCCTGTTAAGGAGACAAAAAGCAACTCCACAGATAGAATTTGAACCTGATGCATTATCTTCAGGACGGTCAGCCAATATGCAACTTAAGAAGCAGTCAGGATATGTGGTCCTAATGTTAATTAATAGTAATTACTCTCTCACAACCAATTTCCATGTAAATATGAGGAAAATATAGTGAAATTGACAACGTGAAATTCAAACAAGACAAAGAGAAAGAAATAGCCTAGTAATAAGCAGCTATCCAAGCAATATGCAAACATTTCTACTGAGAGATTTCCAGGCATTAAAGCCACTTCACAAATAAATTTGCAGATAAAAGGAATAAGATCAACAGTAATAACAGATGACGACTCTTACGTATTTTATTATTAACTATTCTGCAACAACTATTTTTCACCTTCTTTATCTCATCATTTTAACCAGCAAATGCACTTTGTTTCTGTCTCCACTGAGAAAGACAAATGTTTATTACTGCAAGGAAAGATTTTCACTTTTGCTATATTTTTAGCTCTGAACACTGCCAATGGCACCATAAACCTGCCGTTACAAATCTTGATATAAGACCCTAGATACCATGTCCTCTTGTCTTCCCACCCAGGGAAATGCCACTGGCATGGATTACAGAAACACATTGAGGCAACCTTCGAAATTTCAGAAATAGAGATGAATGGGTTGCACATAAGGCACGTTTGTGCCAATCTTGGTATTACCTGCTGTCCAGGCATAATATTCCATGGCTTTTCCTTTCACTCTCAGGGGTATCTTATTTTGGACAATAAATGATATAATTGTCCTACTTACAGGTGTAAAGAGGAACTTACCTGGACTGATTAAATTCAAAATATTTATAAGTCATTTTTATCATTAATTATACTATATGAGAATTAGTTGAGCAATAAAGATAAGTACTATTCTCTCATTTACTAGCATGCCTCTCAATCTAATTTAAATAATTTGTGATTTATCTACATATGCACATAAACCCTGACTAGTTGTTCATTTCAGATCATAGATCAAGACACCACAGATTATGAAACTACTGTTATGTGTAGAGTGGGAAATTTCCCATCCTTTATATTCATGAACAGTCATATTCAAGAAACTCATTTTGTTAATATTTCTCTGATAGCTTTTCAAGAATGTGCAGATTTACATTTTCTTGTCATCTGAATAGCTCCAAGTTCAGAAATGATAAACATGTTTATCTCTTAAAAGGGAATTTTTATTATTTATATCTTTTATTCACAATTGCTGCTGATTTGTCTCTCAAAATAATACATATTTTGTTGTATACCCGAGAGAGTAGAGATTGTGTAAGTCTTGCTTACTATTTTGTGTTTTGCACATAGAACCCTGTCTGGCACAGAGGTGCTCATTCTCTGTTATTTACATGAAGATTGATAGAAAGTATCATAAATGTTATATTCCCTTTAGCCCTGAGTATATTATATATAGTATATGTATTATATATACAATGCTATAATTATACACATATCCTTTCTCAGGGACATCGAACTTTTATCCTTCCAGTATAACACTGGAAAAGGCCTCCGGCTTTGGGTATTGTCAAGTAGTTTAGAATACTGGTTGTCTCACTTCCTAGAAGTGTAGCTTTTGGCAAATTAGCCCCTCTAAATCATGATTTTCCTACCTTTAAAACAGAGTGGTTAGAAGGATTATGTACTGAAATTCATGTTGAACGCTAAGTATTGTGTCTGGCACATTGCAAATTTACAATGGTGCCTGTCTTATTATAAATCTTACTTTATCCTCAGATTTGGTTCCAGTGGGAGTATCTCACAGTATCACTAAGAAATAGCTGGGTTGTTTTTGGTGCTTGTTCCTCTTAATTCTCAAGAGGTGAGCTAAGTGTCAAGAGTTTTCCAGAAGTAAATCTGCCATATTTAGCAATAAAATAAAGGACACAAAGTTAATTTGAATTTCATATAAACAACAATTTTTTTGGTGTAAGTATGTTCTGTACTTTTGTCTGAATATCATATCCTAAAGGCTACTCCAAACATGCCATAGGATTCTTTAGTTGTGTTCTCTATTAAGACTTGGACAAATGTTAGGTCAGAAAAAGAGAACTAAATTTGGAAGAGCAGAGTTTGGTCAATTATTTAATCTGATACAGTGATATCTAATATAAATATAAGTGATTTTTATTTGAAATAGAATACCACTTTATATTATTATTAAGGAAAATTGGAAAAATAAGAAAGAAATAAACGTTATTATAATATTATTTTCATGACCAAAGAATAAATGTTCTCTTAAGTTACTATAGAAAATCTAAGTATCTTTAAGCATGCTTGAGACTGCAAGATGTTCTTTAAAAATCAAGGAGGGGGAACCTGAGTGGCTCAGTGGTTGAACATCTGCCTTTGGCTCAGGTCGTGGTCCCAGGGTCCTGGGATTGAGTTCTGCATCAGGCTCCCTGTAGGGAGCCTGCTTCTCTCTCTGCTCATGTCTCTGTCTTTCTCTGTGTGTCTCTCATGAAAAAATAAATAAAATCTTTTAAAAAATCAAGGAGAGATAACTTTCCTTAGATGAACAAA
Organism: Canis lupus baileyi; assembly: GCF_048164855.1. Classification (NCBI taxonomy): domain Eukaryota; kingdom Metazoa; phylum Chordata; class Mammalia; order Carnivora; family Canidae; genus Canis; species Canis lupus. Next base: position 55,280,378 of record NC_132850.1, on the reverse strand, counting down.
CCTGAGAGAGTTCATCAACTTTACACTGGCCTTATAAGAAATGCTAAAGAATCTTTCAAATTGAAATGAAAACATGATGAACAGCAACATGAAAACATATGAAAGCATAAAGCTCACTGGTAAAGGTAAATATATAGACAAATACATAATGCTGTAATACTGTAACAATGGTGAATAAAATATTTTTTATTCTGAGATGCAGAAGTTAAAGATAAAAGTATAAAAATAGCCATAAAATATGTTAATAGATATACAATAAAAAGTTGTAATTTGTGACAGCAATAATATAAATGTGTGTGGGGAGAAGAAAAAGAGTTACTTTTTATATGTAACTGAGATTAAGTTGTTATCAGCTCAAAATAGATTGTTATAACTACAAGTTGTTGTTATGGTTGTTGTTTTAATGTAAGTCCCATGACAACCACAAAAGAATTACTTATAGGACCTTCACAAATGAAAATAAGAAAAGATTCAAAGCAGGCCAGTAAAATAAATAAAACATGAAGGAAGATAGCAAAAGAAAAGAAGAATGAAAAGAACTACAAGACTGGTAGAAATCAGTAAATCAGCAATAGTTTTAGTCCATAGATATAAGGACAAAAAGACTTTAAGTCAAAATCATCACAGAAGGCAAAGAAAGACATTATATAATCATAAAAGTGTCAATTCACCAGAAGAGATAATGATTATAAATATATATGTACCCAACATTATAGCACCTAAATATATGTAGCAAACATTAACAGATCTAAAAGTAGAAAAGACAGTAACATAATAATAGAAAACTTCCAATACCTCACTTTCAGTAATGATTAGAACATCCAGACAGAAATTCAATATGGAAACACAGGACTTTACCAATATAAGACATACACAGAACAGCAGGATTAACATTTGTACCAAGTGCACAAGGAGCTTTCTGCAGGACAGATCACATATTATATTACAGAACAAGTCTTAACAAATTTACGAAGTTTAAAATCATGCCAAGGAACTTTTCTAATCAAAGGAATAAAATTAGAAATCAATAGAAGGGCAGCCCGGGTGGCTCAGCAGTTTAGCGCCACCTTCAGCCCAGGGCAGGATCCTGGAGACCCGGGATTGAGTCCCAGGTCGGGCTCCCTGCAGGGAGCCTGCTTCTCCCTCTGCCTGGGTCTCTGCCTCTCTCTCTCTCTCTATGTCTATCATAAATAAATAAATCTTAAAAAGAAAAAAAAGAAATCAACAGAAGAAAAAGTGGAAAATCTATAGATATGTAAATATTAAACATCACAGTCTCTCCCATCACAGGTGATGGGTCAAAGCAGATGTCAAAGGGGAAATTAGAAAATGTCTTGGGGCAAATAAAAATGAAAATGCAAGATACTAAGACTTATGGGATGTGACATAAGCAATACTAAGAGAGAAGTTCATAGTGGTAGCAGCATATCTTAAAAATGATGAAAAGAAAAAAAAATGATGAAAAGATCTAAAGTAAACAATTTAACTTCACACCTCTGGTGACTGGAAAAAAGGAGGACAAACTTAACCCAAAGTTAATAGAAGGAAAGAAATAATAAAGATTAGAGAAGAAATAAACAAAATGGAAAATAGAAAAAAAAATCAACAAATTAGAGCTGTTTTTTGAGATCAACAAAATTGAGAAATCTTTAGCTAGACTGAGAAAACAAGAGAGAAGACTAAAATAAAATAAAAAAATAAAAGAGGAGACATAACGATTAATGTCAAAGAAATGAATATAAGAAACTACTATGAATAATCATATGCTAACAAACTGGATAACCTAGAAGAAATGGATAAATTCCTAGAAAAATACCTACTGAGACAGAATCATAAAGTAATAGAAATTCTGAACAGTCATAGAACTAGTCAGGAGACTGAATCAGTAACCAAAATGCCCCAACAAAGAAAAATGCATGACTAGATGGCTTTGTTGGATAATTCTATCAAACACTTTTAAGGAAGAATTAACACTGTCATTTTCAAACTCTTCCAAAAAATTGAAGAGCATGGAATGCTTCCCAACTCATTTTTTAAAAATATTTTATTTATTTATTCATGAGAAGAGAGGCACAGACACAGAGAGAGAGATAGGTAGAGAGACAGGCAGAGGGAGAAGCAGGCTCCACTTGGGGAGCCTGACATGGGACTCCACCCAGGTCTCCAGGATCACACCCTGGGCTGAAGGCGGCGCTAAACCGCTGAGCCACCCCGGCTGCCCCAAACTCATGTTTTAAGGCTAAATTTACCCTATACCAAAATGAGGAAAAGACACTATAAAAGAAGAAAGCTTTAGGTCAATATCCTGGATGAATATAGATGCAAAATCTTCATCAAAGTTTTAGCAAACTAAATTGAACTGCACATTAACAGATTCATACAATATGATTGATTGTGATTTATCCCTATGACGCAAACACATTATGCATGAAGACTAAAAAAAATCATGATAATCTCAATACATGTAGAAAAAAACACTTGACAAAATTCAACACCATTTTGTGATAAAAATACTCAACAAGGAATAGATGAAAATTACCTCAACATGATAAAGGTCGTATACAAGAGGCCCACAGCTGATGTTATACTTAGTGCTGAAAAACTAAACGCTATTCCTACAAGTTCAGGAACAGGGCAAGGATGCCCATTCTTATTACTTCTATTCAACATAGTACTGGAAGTCTTAGAGCAATTAGACAAGAAAAAAATAAAGGCTTCCACGTTGGGAAGGAAGAAGTAAAATTATCTCCTGTAAGAAGTAAAATTATCTCCTGCAGATATCATGACCTTTTATATAGAAAACCCTAAAGATTCCATTAAAAACTGTTAGAATTAATAAATTAATTTAGCAAAGTTGCAGGATGCAAAGTCATCATACAAGAATTATTTTCATTGCTATATGTCAAAACCAAACAGTTTGAAGAGGATATTAAGAAAACAATTCCATTTATAATCCCATCAAACATGATAAAATGTTTAAGAATAAAGTTAGTCAAGGAGGTGAAAGACTGTACAATGAAAACTGAAAAACACTGGTAAAATCAATGTAAGAATACACAACTCAATGGAAAGACATCTGTTCGTGGATTGGAAGGCTTAATATTGTCAAAATGTTCACAGTAGTCAAAACAATACACAGATACAATGCAATTTATTTTAAAATCCTAAGGCAGTTTTTTATAGAAATAGAGGAAAACAATCCTAAAATTCACTTGAAACCACAAATGACTCCAAATAGACCAAAGAATCTTTTGAAAGATGAACAAAACTGAAGACCCCACACTTCCTGACTTCAAAATACATTACAAAGGTAAGGTAATCAAAACAATATGCTACTGGTATAAAGACAGATATGTAGATCAATGAAACAGACTAAAAAGCCCAGAAAAAGAACCTTATCCATATATGGTTAAATGACATTTATTAAAAGTGCCGGGATACACAATGGGCAAAATAGTCTCTTCAAAAAATGAGATTAGAAAAACTGAATATGCACATGCAAAAGAATGAATTAAACTCTTATTTTACATTACACACAAAAATCAACTTAAAATGGATTAACATTAACACTAAATATTATAAACGTCTTAGAAGAAAGTGTAAGGGGAAATTTCATGACATTGATCTTGATAATGATTTCTTTGATATGGTATCAGAAGCACGGCCAACTAAAGCAAAATTTGACAAATGGGAACATATCAAGTTAAAAAGTTTCTACACAGCAAAGAAAACAATGCACAGAGTGAAAAAAGTACGTATGGAATGGGAAAAACACTTGCAAATCATGTATCTGATGAGGGGTTAATATCAAACTGTATAAGGAACTCCTACAACTCAATATTAACAAAGCAACAACAACGAAAATTGATTTAAAAAATGGACAAAGGACTTGAATAGACATTTCTGCAAAAAAGACCTATAAATAGGTAATGGGTATATGGAAAGATGCTCAACATCACTAATCACCAGGAAAATTCAATTCAAAATCACAATGAGCTATTTATTACCTCACAGCAGTTAAAATGGTCCTTATTTTTTAAGATTTTATTTATTTATTTATTTATTTATTTGAGAGACGGAGAGATCACACAAGCAGTGGAAGGGGCAGAGGGAGAAAGTGAAGTAGGCTCCCCACTGAGCGAGGAGCCTGACATAGGGATCCATCCAGGCTCCATCTCAGGACCCTGAGATCCCGACCTGGTCAAAAGGAGAAGCCCACCTGACTGAGCCACCCCGGCTCCCCAAGAATGGGCCTTATGAAACGAAGTGTTGGGAAGGAGTTGGAGACTTTGCAATCCTTGTGCATTGCTGCCATCTATAGAAAACAATATCAGGTATTCTTAAAAAAAAAAAAAAAAACAAAAAAAAAACTAAACTAAAAATGTACTTATTGTATGATCCAGCAACTCCGCTTCTGTGCATTCATCTAAAAGAATAGAAAACACGATGTCAAAGGAGATATTTTTCACTCATATGTTTATTGCAGCATTATTCCCTTGGTTGTGAGGTTGAAACAAGCTAAATATCAGATGAATGGAAAAAGAAAGGTGGAATATTCATGCAAAATATTCCTAATATTACTCATTGTTAAAAAAGAAGGAAATCTTGTAATATGCTACTTGAGACATGAAGTGAAGTAAGGCATTCACAGAAGGACAAATATTCCTGATTCCACTCACATGGCATAGATGAAGTAGTCAAACTCGGAAGCAGAAAGTAGTTGCCAAGGCTGGAGGAGGGAGTTGCTGGTCAATGGATATAAAAATCCACTTATCACGATGAGAAAGTTCTTGAGATCTTCTGTACAGGATTGTCTCTCCAGTTAACAATACTGTACTCTACATTTAAAAATTTGGTGAGAGGGTTGATCCCACATTATGTTTCATTATCATAAAAAAAGACTAAAGGGCACATGGAAAAGGTTAGCCTCCTTCTCATGTTTGGTTCCTCTTTTGTAGGCAAGTTCACTTTCCCTCTATTAATACTCAAGTATATTTGCCATGTGATATTGGTTGAGTCTAAATGTCGTACAATGACTGTTTACTCTTGGATAATCAAATATGTATACCCGCAGTGCTTATGACAGTGTACAATGATTTGGTTGCTGGTATAAACACATTAGTCACACTCTATGGTTGCAGCTACTGTGAGTATTGAATTAACATAGCTATAAAGAATGACAAAGTTAAAATTTTCCTGTTATCTGAAAGCTGAAGTAATTCAGTGAGCCAAAATATCAGTTTGACATTTATGGGTGTCATATTCCAGTCACTTAATAGGATAATAATGGATGTTTTACTTTGTAGTTGACCTTTAATCAGTCTTAAAAATTTGTTGGTAAAAATGAGCACAAATAGATGCTATTTAATCTAATTATTCTATTAGAACATTTAGAACAACCAATCTTGTTGAGAAAATAAAAGATAGCATAAAATGCATACCATGTTGTTGCAGACTTAACTCTGAAAATGAAAATTCTAATAAATCAGCAGTTTATTGCTCATTCCTATGCATATAGACAATCAATACTTCCTTACATTCCAAGGGATATAAGGAAAACAATCTCACTAGTTGGAATGAAGACTGTAGTAGTTTTGTCTCCAAGAACCGCTCTTTGGATGACAAGACTCTTTTCGGTATAATAAACACAAGATACTTTCGAGAAAGAAAATGAGTGTAGACATTGATATTATAATTTAGTTATAAAAATAGACCTTGGGTTTATCTACAGTTATTCTTAGACCTGACCTAGCAACGCATAAACAGGCTTTTTCTTTTTGTATTCTTTTTTTTTTAAAGATTTTATTTATTTATTCACGATAGACACACAGAAAGAGGCAGAGACACAGGCAGAGGGAGAAGTGGGCTCTGTGGGGAGCCGGATATGGGACTCGATTCCAGGACCTGAGAATCATGCCTGGAGCTGAAGGCAGATGCTCAACCACTGATCCACCCAGGTGTCCCTTGTAATTTTAAAAGAGGAGGGAGGAGATGAAAGCGAAGGTGGAAGTGAGATGAAATGTTCTTAGTACAGAAAATTGAAAAAGAGACGAATTAATTCAGTGAACAACAAGTACAGTGCAAAAGATTCCTTCTTTGAGTAGCATGAAAGGGTGTTGATGAGTGGATTAAAAAAAAACAAGAAACGGCAAAATCACGGACTATTAAGAAATTCTCAGCAATTGTTGAAAATAAGACAGATGAGAGTATAACATTAGGTCTGAATTTCAACAGATCCCCCTACTACCTGTGCGACCCACGACACATTACTTAGCTGTTCTAAATCTGAGGTTGTTTGTTTCTTTGTTTTCATCCACACTATGGGATGATTAGATTGTTGTGATCATTAAATGAGATAGTGTGTGCAAAGCACACAGTAGAGACTCAATCAATCTTGGCTTTTATGATGTAACATTTCTATTAGCTCAGGTCTCAAACTGAAAAATGAAGATTAATATGCATCCTTGCCCTTCCTATCCACAGCCTAGTTAGTAATATCAATGAGATAATTTATGTATATATTCTCTTTTTATAAGATTAAGGTACTATATTGTAATGTTATGCAAGTTGGGTAGGTTTTAAAAACATAATGGCAGGGACCTGCTGGAATATTAAGATAATTTAAATCTTCATATAAAATGGTCTTATGAATGCTTACCCACTTTTTTCCAGAATATGGTGAGATCAAAATTTATTCAATTAATCACTGTGCTGTAGTGTTTGGACAAAAGAAATTATGAAAATAGACCTTTGCAATACTACTAATAGAAGCCATTGTCTTTTCCTCACTTGGATTTATATTAAACTTTAATAGGCTGCAGGTCCTTCTCAGATACACTCCATCTACTAGCCCCAGACTATGGCAAATAGCCCGGAGGCTGGATTAGACCTTTAGAATAAAGATCCCCCTGCCTCATTCTCCTTCTCTATGCCACTTCCACTCTTAGAGGCAAAATCACACATGAGATGTCCCTTGGCTTTCTGTTTCGCAAACAAAAAACTCGAAATCCTTTGTCTATCATGTCTTGTACCAGGTTGCATGCGCATCTTGCTTTCTACAGAAATAAACCCCTGTGTTGTACTTCATTCAGTTAAAAAACATTTAGTGACTGTTTGCTATACTTTGCATCAGATGCTGCAGATAACATAGTTGGACGCCATGTGAAGTTCCTGACTGCAAAAAATTTGCATTGTAGCGGGTACGTAATGTAGCCAAATAAAATAATGCCAATCGAGGGGGTACAGAATCATACAGAAGCGAAGCCCAGCTTAAATTTAGGACTAAAGACAATGATCACTGAGATATTCAAGGAAGTCATTTCTGAGCTGATGTTTGAAGAATGAGCATGATTCAGATGAGAGGTAGTGTGGATGTATTTTAGGGCCATGGGGATTTGTGGTGGAGAGAGTTCTAGGTCAAGGAAATCACATGCTCGGAACCCCAGAGTTGCAAAGACATGGTATATTCTAGGAACTGAAAGAACTAGTTTAGGTGGAGCAGAGAAGGCAGAGGGGAGGAAGGGATAAAGACAAGACATCAGGCCGAAGAGAACAAGGGTCGGATCACAAAGGATCTCGAGTGCAATGTAAAATTTGGATTTTATCACACAAGCAAGGGGGAGGGGCTGTGTAAGATTCTAGGATTCTAAAATACTTGGACTTGTATCTTAGAATCTTCAAGTAGCACAATGAACAAAATGAACTGTAGTGGGTCACAGCTGAGGCAGGAAGCCCCTCGAGGAGGAGATATGGTAATTCACGTGAGCTAAAGTAGTGTCCTGAGCTAGAGCAGAGGCTGTGGTGCGGGAAGAGCACAGCAAGTATGAGAGGCAGCCAGAGAATCAGTTGGGATTGGTCATTATGGGATCTGGTCAATTGGGAAAAGGAGTGTAAATTCTAGCAGAAGCTAGATACAGCCCACGGCTTTATGGATAGACACATCCTTAGCATTCAAGCAGTGCTGTCCTTACTCTGAAAATTTGTCAATGCAGGCAGATATACTTGAAAGTTCTAGTCTCTCCTGACATTTTTGCATTAGCCTCAGCACAGTCCACCAACTGTTTATTGAGAACTTAGTAGGTAGAGCGAATAGTGTCAGAATGATTGAGATCCCTTTCTCAAAAGCTAATGGTTTTCTGGGCAATCCTGACAAGTAGGTCAGCGGTACAGCAGGATAAGAACTACAAATGAAGCATTCATGGGATTTCAGACAGCACATAAGGAAGAGAGCCTGGCCTCAGCCATCTCAGGCACCTGGCGTGTACCATCAAGCACATCTCCCAGAACTTGAACCTCCTCCGACTCCCTCTCTCCACTGTCACTGTGCACATTTGTGGGTTTGCTTCTTTCTGGACATCTGGAAGACTATTCCCTTGTCCCTAAAATACTCTTCTCATCTTGCTTCTTCAAAACTTTGGCTTATTGTAAAGTCTTTCTCTCCATTTTTCTCATATTTAAAAATATAAACAAGAGTCTGATAGTCCCATCTAAGTGTCTTTACATTGGGAACATCAAAGACTCACTCTTTTGCTGCCCTTAGGCCCTCTGCCCCCTTCTGGTCTAATCATAAGGCTGGGGTATAGAAAAGCCCATTATGGCCCAGTGGTCCAGAATTTGACCACAAAGCACTGTGGCTATTTGCAGGAGATGGAGGTGTGTGTGCAGCAGGCTTCCTCAGGGTCATCTTATTCACTAGATAACACACAGGACTGCAGCAGAGCAGTGGCACATCTGATATAAAGTACATGTAGGTCAGGGGGCGGTATGTGGAGAAGAGGAGGCTGATAGGAAAAATGTCACAGGGTGGTTGATATTTAGGTTGATTCTTGAACAAAGAGAAGGATGGAGAGGGGTGAAGAAAGGAAACACCCTTGTTAGTGGTCATTTCAATTGCAAAGGCATGAAGGAGTGAGAAGCCAGGCACCTTCAAGAAATGGGGAAGTCAAATGGCTGATTTCCCAATTTCAGTCAGCTAAGGGAATGGAAAGCCTTGACGGTGGCAGTGTCTTTCAAACAGGACTCTGTGACGCTCGGGGAAGTGGTTTGATTATTACGATGGAGGCACAGAAACTAGCAAGTTTTCACCTCCTTTTCTTCATTTTTCAAGTAAAGAGAAAATTTTTTAAAATACAGCATTTTCTCTTTCATATGTAGTGTCCTCAGGCTGCCGTAACAAAGTATCACAAACTGGGTGGCTTAAAACAACAGAAATCTATTCTCACAGTTCTCAAGGTTAAAAGTCCAGGTGTTGGGGGTGCATGGGTGGCTCAGTTGATTAACGAGCTGACTCTTGGTTTCAGCTTAGGTTGTGATCTCAGGGTCATGTGATCAAGCCCCTCATGGGGCTCTGCACTGGGTATGGAGCCTGCTTAAGATTCTTTCTCTCCGTCCTCTCTCTCTGCCCCTTCCCTTCTTGCACTCTCTCTCTCAAAAAATAAAAAAATAAAAAATAAAAAACAAAAAAAATAAAGGTCAACATGTTGGCAAAGTTGGTTTGGTTCCCGATAGAGACAGTAAGGGAAAAACTGTTCCATGCTTCTCTTCTAGCTTCCGGTGGCTGCCTCCAATGCTTTGAATTCCTTGGGCTGCAGCCGAATCACTCCAATCTCGCCTCCATCTTCACATGGTCTTCTTATAAGGACACTAGTCATGAGATTTATGGCCCACTCTAATCCAGGATGACCTCATCTTAACTTGATTGGGTATGCAAAGACCCTACTTTCAAATAAGGTCCCATCCACAAGTGCCGGGTGATGGGATTTCAACAAATCTTTCTGGGGGACACAAATCAATCTATGAAAAGCAGTGATTCTTAAATGAGAGTCTATGACTCTCCAGGGAGTGATTCCATTGTTGCAATGGACTCATGGAGACTACCAAGCTGGAGCCTTCTTTGTTTTTAAGTGAAAGGAAAGGAGAAGGGATATAGCAGGCATTGAATGTACGTATGTATGGATTGCTATTAAATATCTGTTGATTCCCTTTGGCCTTCAGACATGTTTTGTTTTGATGGCTATAATAAGAACTAAAGTAGCAAGTCGGCCTGGGAATGTGCCTTATATAGACTCCTCTACCTTATTGCAAACCGCTACACCAGCCAGGTCATTCATGTGAGAAGCATGAATGAAACCATGAGAACATAAGCACTGTGTCAAGTGGAAGAAGAACAGTTGTAAACATAGAACGTAGAGGAATGCTTCAGAAGCATATTGCCTTGTAGCTTCCAGCCCTCTGACATAACTGCTGACAGCGATGCTGCAGATGGAAGACAAACCACAGCAGTGTGTAGCTATACAAAGAGAGGTAGCCCCAGTCCAGAAATGGTCTCCAATTAAAACAAAGGCGCTCCAAGAAACATAAGTTTGAGAAGCACAGTTACAGAAGTCATGGACCTTCGGAGCAATTTCTACAAAATCCTCTCTTAGGCTAGCATAAGGGGATTAGGAGGGACGTCCAGGGCCTGGTCCCATCTGAATTTCCAGGAAGCTTACACCATCTGAGCAGTAGCTCTGTGGCATTAAGGGTTTTCCCTATGAGGGCTGCTCACAGAGCAAGTCCTAGCATAAATACCAAATTAGATGACAGTAATCCTCGTTGACATGCAAAGTGTGCCAGTCTTACATCTGGCACTCAGCAACACAACATAAATTCTCATATCTCTGAAGGGGATGAATCTGTGTTTCTAGTTCATAAAGATGTTTTTAGTAGATATTTTGGTTCTCGGAATATGCCTCAAAAACTCAAACAACCAACTTCTGTTAGAAAATGCCTCCCCAGAGTGAAAGAGATATGACATTTTATTTCTAAACATAGTTTTCAACATAATATTCTTGTAATGGCCACCCAAGTACAGGCTTTTCCTGAACGATTATCAGTCTCATCCATAACATATTGATAATTTTATAGCAGGACACATGAGCTTTGCTCTGGGAAGACCAAAGGGGGTGAAGGGGAAGCCTCTCGTACTTGACTCCTTGTGTGACATTCTCACTTGGACGCAGAATAACCTTCTCGAACTTAACATCTCTAACACTGAAAAATTCCCTACATAAGGGCTCCTTCTGTAATTTTGCAAACTCATTCTTCCATTTTCTCAGGCCATAAATCTTGGAGTCATCCTTGACTCCTCTCTTCTTTTTAAACTCGCGTATAATCCATCAACTCCTTTCAGCTCTCTAGTTTTATTTCGTTTTGGTTGGGGAGTGGAAGCAGAACCCTGCACTAACAGTCCTATGCTAAGCCATCATTTTCCTCATCTAAACTCTTGAAACCTTGTGTCAGGTTTCCCTGCTTGTACAGACACCCCGGGCAGTCCTCCGGGCACCCTGAGGCCAGACAGTGGTTTTACAGCTTGGGTCAGATCGTGTCACTCTTGTGTGCAGAATCGTCCCTTGACATTCTGTCTCACTCAAAATACATTCCAAATTCTTCTTTTGGCCTATGGGGTCCAGTGGAATGCCACTGTTGACCCTTCCACCGGTACCTCCCTGGTCCCATCATCCTCTGCCCATCCCCTTTGTCTGCTCTGCCCCATTCACCTCTACTCCTTGTTTTCCTCCTCTTCTTTGAATACTCCAAGCACGTATTCCCTCAACCCTTCAGTAGTCTCCCTGTTTGGGTCTCATGGTCACATGCCCCACTCCCTCACCTTCTTAGATCTCTGTGCAAATGTCTCACCTAAGGCCTTCACTGCACACCGGTCATGCAACGGCAATGCCTTCCCTTCCCTTTTATGTTTTATTCTCCCTCACCCTATTTTATACTCCTTCTTAGCATTTATTGTCACCTTCACGTTATATGTGTGTGTGTGAGTGTGTGTGTGTGTGTGCTTTTTAGGCTCATCTTTTCCTGTTCTACTCACTAGAATGTAAGCTCTATTTCAGCAGGAACTTGATTTTGTTTGTTGCTGCATCTCATTCTTTAGTGACTACAGTAATACTTGGCACACAGTAGAAACTCAGGGTTCTAAAAAAAATGGTTATGACTTATTGGTTAAATAAATAAATAAATGGGAATTTCAGGGACATCTGGGTGGCACAGTGGTTGAGCATCTGCCTTCAGCTCAGGTCGTGATCCTGGGGTCCTGGGAGCAAGTTCCGCATCGGGCTCCCTGCATGGAGCCTGCTTCTCCCTCTGCCTGTGTCTCTGCCTCTCTCTCTATGTATCTCTCATGAATAAATAAAAGAAAATCTTTTTTTAAAAAAAGAGAATTTCATACATATGCTGAAATTGACTATTTTCCTCCTCTATTTTAGTGCAACAGAGACATCTAAAGGTGTAAAGAAGACTAAAAAGGCAAGGCTAACATGAGAATCTTATAATAGTTACGATAGTATGGATTAGAAAATACCTATGAGTCCATAAACCCAGTTCCTATTAAGAAGCAAATAGCCTAAAATGCAGCCTTAGCCTTACTCATGTACTTAATTGTACAAGATAAATAAAACTTTAATTTATGAAAGGTTTATAGCCATGATGCCTTTATTTGAATATTTTTGTAACTGACAGATGTTTACCAAGTCGTAATCAAATGAACGTAAGGTGCAGTTTGAAGCTTCATTGGAAAAGGCAAAACGAGGGGATTCCCAGGTGGCTCAGCAGTTTAGCACCTGCCTTCGGCCCAGGCGTGATCCTGGGGTCCTGGGATCGAGTCCCACGTCGGGCTCCCTGCATGGAGCCTGTTTCTCCCTCTGCCTTTCTCTCTCTCTCTCTCTCTCTCTCATAAATAATTAAATAAAATCTTAAAAAAAAAAAAGAAGCAGAACGTGATTCTTTAAAAAAAAAAAAAAAGGAAAAGGCAAAACGAACCCTCTCCTTCAAAAGATTTCAGCTGTTGAGGTGAAAAAACCTAAAACACACGAGGTAATTGAGAAACATCCCATTTGAATATCACAATGAAAATAACATAATGAAAAATTCAGCCAATAAATTCTAAGGGCTTGTCAAAGAAAGATGTTATCAGATAGCTCAGGTGCATTTTGAGTTCCTCAAACCAACATGCACATCACAAAGTAGTACGTGAGAGTAAATACAGAAAAGGGAGGGAAAACAGGGGTTCCATTGATTCACTAAGCATTTATGGAGCACTCCCTAATATCAATCATATGCTAGGCACTGGGTAATTAAACAAAAATACAGCCTGTGTCCCCAGTCAATGGTGCAATCCACCTCAACTGGTGATATCACAGCAACGGGAAATATTCAGCAGTTGACATTTGCCCAAAGTATTCTGGGAGCACAATGGAAGGGAAATGGTCTCTACCTGGGAAGGGACAGCACCAGGCAAGAAATGTCAGTGCAGCTGAGACTTACAAAATGAATACAAGCTGGCAAGACAATGAGATGTGTGAATGTGAGTGTGTATGAGTGTGTGTGTGTGCACATGCACTCCAAGAGGATGGACAGCAAGTACTTAGGTGAGGAGGCAGGAAGGAGCTATCATGAGGGGGAGCTAAGGACAACTTGATGCTGCTGAAGCATCTCTGAGAGAGCAGAAAAAAGTCACAGGCCACATTAGGAAGTGCTTTGTTAATATTACTGGAGAGTTTGAGCATATTCTTTTTTAGTTTTTCTTTTTTTTTTCTTTTTTTTAGTTTTTCTTTTACTTTCTTTTTTTTCTATCATTTTAACTATTTTTGATTGTACAATTTAATATCATTAAATACATTGACAATGCTATGTAACTATCAGCATTAGCTATTTGCAGAACAGTTTTAGCACCCCAAACTGAAACTCTGTACCCATAGGGGCACCTAGGTGGCTCAGTAGTTGAGCGTCTGCCTTTGGCTCAGGTCATGATCCCAGGGTTCTGGGATTGAGTCCTGCATTGGGCTCCCTGCTGGGGAGCAGGGGAGAAGGCTCCCTGCTTCTCCCCCTGCCTGTATATCTGCTTCTCTCTCTGTGTCTCTCATGAATAAATAAATCAAAAAAAGAAAGAGAGAGAAAGAAGAAAGAAAGAAAGAAAGAAAGAAAGAAAGAAAGAAAGAAAGAAAGAGAAAGAAAGAAAGAAAGAAAGAAAGAAAGAAAGAAGAAAGAAAGAAAGAAAGAAAGAAAGAAAGAAAGAAAAAGAAAGAAGAAAGAAAGAAAGAAAAAAGAAGAAAGAAAGAAAGAAAGAAAGAAAGAAAGAAAGAAAGAAAGAAAAGAAGAAAGAAAGAAAGAAAGAAAGAAGAAAGAAAGAAAAGAAGAAAGAAAGAAAGAAAGAAAGAAGAAAGAAAGAAAAGAAGAAAGAAAGAAAGAAAGGAAGAAAGAAAGAAAGAAAGAAAGAAAGAAAGAAAGAAAGAAAGAAAGAGAGAAAGAATCTCTGTACCCATTAAGCAGTTGGCTCCTCCTCCCAGGCCTTATCACTTAGAGATTGAAGTGATTAAAGTGATATGTGGCCTATAAATTGGAATGAGAGGTTAATTAGAATAATGTTGCAAATCTGATTTAAGTTGTTATGTTTTTAGGTTGTGTTTTTCAGCTATTTTTTAAGGAAAAATAATTTTGATGTCAACTTTATATTTGGTAGATTTTAAGAAAAGTGTTATTTTTAAGCTCCTATGGGCAGAAAGTCATATTTAAAAGATTGTCTTTATGCAAACTCATAATCTTCAACTTGTTTTCCCCTAGACAACTGCTGCTTTTAAAAATAAGCTAGGCTAGATCAGTGGAAAAGCATTTTTATAAGTTTTTGAAAAGAAACATATCTAATCTTATAATTAAGATTCTGCATTTCTGCCAGATTTTATTTGATGTAAATTCATATTTACAATTTGTTTTGATTAAAAATTCAGTTACCCAGTCATGTTTTAAGAGTACAATAGTGGTTAAGCTAGTTTAATTGAAAATTTCTATTTATAAGCTCTATTTATGAAAACTCATGTTTTCTGAATTTTCTGATAAAAATTTTAGAATTTACTTTGTTTAGAAAAACTAAAGTCTTAAACCATTTTTAATTAAAATTTATTTCCAAAGCTATTGTGTATTAGAGTGCATATATCCAATTACATTCGATAAAACTTACTTTATTTCAAATGTTTATCTAAAAATATTTGGTGATTAAGCAGATAAAAGATTGGTAGGACAAAAAGAAGCTAACTTAGGATTCCAAGGAAAATAATCACGTCTATTAAAATGTAATTCTTAAAGTCATAAGTGAGACATGGTAATATTATCATGAAAATTTAGATTGGGATGTTCTTTATGACTTCCATGACTTTCATTCTTTCTTATCTTCCATTTTCTGTCCTATTCACAGATTTCTCCCTCCTGTTGCTTCTTGGACAGTCCCTAAGTTTCAATCCTTGTTTCCTCTTATTTTTCTCTCTTCAGCAATGGCTAGAATTCCCTCCGATGGATTTGAGTATATATCTCAGGTTACCTTGTAGTCAACAAATTAATGTTTCCTTAATGTCCAACTTTGTATTTTTGACTCTGTTAGGCATCTTCACCTGAGCATCCATGAAGGACCCTGAGAATCTTTGCAAACAATGTATCAAAATTCTCCCTCCTTATCCTCCGAAACTTCCCTTCTTTTGAGTTATCTTTTCCATCACCACTTCCATCATGTGGTTC
Organism: Canis lupus baileyi; assembly: GCF_048164855.1. Taxonomy (NCBI): domain Eukaryota; kingdom Metazoa; phylum Chordata; class Mammalia; order Carnivora; family Canidae; genus Canis; species Canis lupus. The sequence goes on along the minus strand of NC_132850.1, from coordinate 55,264,826 downwards.
CCAGTAAGGTACTAGGTCCAAAGAGCCTCTGTGATGGCTTTCATATTTATTCCCTCTTTTACTTCCCTACCACATCTCTGCATGCCATGGTCTCAGTATTTATGAACTTCTTACTTTTCTTTCCTGAATTTGTCCCACAAAATCTATTTCACTCATTGTAGCTAGAGTGGTCCTTGTAAAGTATGACTGAAGTCCAGAAATGTCTTCATGCCACCCTGCAAGTATGAGAACCAATGCACTCGAAAGGAGTTATACCTGATTTCAACTAGTTCTTCTTCTTGCATTCCATACTTCATGAGTTGGCATCCCAATAGAACACACAGAGCTACATATTTGTATCCTCACTTCCTAGAAGAGTATCTATCACCTAACAAGCACTAGGTGAGTACTTTATGAATGAATTTTGACATCATCTTCCAACTCTAATCAATCATGCTTTATGTATTTTATTTTCTCCAAATGTTTTCCCTTTTCCTTTCTTCGCTTTGTACCACCAATCTGCTCAGCTGTCATTATTTCTTCCTGGGGCTATGTGTCAGTAGCCTTCTTACTGATGACTGTTTTATCTGATGAGTAGATAAAACCATGCCATTTTTCTGTTTAGAACTCAGTGGTCCCCTTGGATAAAGTCCTAGACTCTTAGCCTTGAATCAAAACTCCATGATCCAGCCTGTCCCTAGTTCTGCAATATTATAATTTCCTACTTCCTGCCTTATCTTTATATCTGCCTTATTAAACTTGTAGCCTTCCTCTATCCCTTCCTCCCAACCAACTGTCTCAATTTGTCCAGGACTGAGGGAGTTCCCAGGACATAGAATTTTCAGTGATAAAATTGGGAAAGTCCGGGGAAAACCAGGACCATCCTAAAACACTCTAAGCAGTTTCTAGCCTCTGTATCTTTAGGCCACAAGTCAGCTCTCCCTGGATTTTGATTTCTTCCCCTCTTTGTCTAAGCCTTACTGATCCTCGAAAATTATGTCAGGAAACACTACTTCAGTAAGCCCCCTTCATTAACCCTGGGCCAGGGCAACCAGGCAATGACTTCCCAAAACTCAAAAACTGTCATGTTTATCCTTAAATTCCTAGGAAGTTTTGAAATGCTCAATTTTTAAAAGAAATTAATAAATATGTGTTAAATGAGTAAACTACCTTCCAACAGAATAAATTCTAAAACCCACAATCTGACTTTTAAGACTGCCATAAATATATCCTATTTTAACAATTAATTCATTTTAATTCTTTCTATTAGACCCAATGTAATTATTTGATTTAAATAAGATTTATTAAGCGCCTACACTTTTGTATTATTTCTGTATTACTTTCTATTATTTACCCAATTGAATCTTTTTCTTTTTTCAAATGTGCCATGTTTCTTTTTTTTTTTCCTTTGTAAGACCATCTTTAAAATATATTTGTCTATGTATTTACCTCTCCAAATTCATCATTTTTGCTGAGGTTCAGATTAGTTGCAATTGCCTCCATGAAAACTGATTTGTTTTTTGTTTTTTTTTATTTTTTTATTTTATTTTATTTTTTTTTATTTTTTTGAAAACTGATTTGATTAGCAGTCCAAAGTAATTTCTGTAATCCTATACTGTACCTTGCTTGGGTCTTTTTTATATTCCTTGATACTTTTTGAGTTGTGCTATATTATTTGTAGTTTTTGCCTTTTCTTCCTTACTAGATTGGAAGCACTCATCTCTGTATCTTCATCATTATCTAATTCAATGCCTTATATATTCATTGAATTGAATATCGATTGGTGTTTTGAGATCATAATTTAAGAATGTGGCATGATTTTTGAAATCCAAATGAATAGTGAAAATGTCTATGCCCACTGAACATGAAATTATTATGCTCCAGACCATCTCATGAGAAGTAGGGAGATTTGAAAGCATTTCAAATTTATTTTTCTAGCTATGAATTAGGACATTTCTGCTATAGGCCACTAAGGGTAACCTTGACAACAGCTTTCCCCTGTTTATGTCAAAAGATAACTTATAAAAATTAAAAAAAAACATTTTAGCAACTCAATGTCATATACTCTTTCTCTGAATTAAAATTGCCTCAACTTACTAAGTTCCTGTATCCTTTTTTTATAAACTGTTGCCATGGAAACAGTATTTCAGATGTTTTGTCTTCCCTCAAATTTCACATCTGCTATCACGCTATATATATACCACACATGCAAGAACCAGACATCTTTGCTGCTTGTGAAGATCAAAGCTAATGTTTTTTAATGTGAATACATAGCCCTTTATACTAGTGGCTAACAGTTGGAAAATAATTGGAGAATGGTAAGACACTCTTGATTAAAAAATATTTAGTAGAGGTAGTTTACAATCCAAAAAACAAAATGATTTCTGTCTTATTAAATATTATTTTCAAGTAGTCAGCACATCGCCATGTAGTTCTGTTATTTTGAAGTGCTTTATGAACTTGCCCTTGCCTTTTAGGTTTACTCATGTAAGTAATTGACCCTTCAAGTCATGTCAGTTCTATTAAGGGCCTTCACTCCTCCCTCCCTGAATTCCTAGTTTAGCCTTTGTACCTTCCTCACCCATACAATGAAGTGGCAAAATATATCCTTTCCCCTCCATCGTAACATATAATTATGCTCTTAAGCCCTTTCATAAAGGCATCGATTTGGCTGTTTATTTTTCTTTTAGACAAAGACTATGTCATCAACTCCAGGTGAAATGCAAAAAAGAAAGAGCCAAAGATTAGGTGTGAAGAATCCTGACTGGTATCCGTTGTGTTGAAATATGAGTTTTCAGCATTCAGAAAAGTCAGCAAGAATTAATATCTGCAAGGCTTTTTCTTTAAAATCAATTATGTGACCAACAGCACAGATTCATATCCTCAACCCGGGTCAGCAAATCCGTTATCATTCAAAATCTTACCTCTTACTTTATTTGTGCCCCGGAGTGAATCTCATGGAATGTGAGCATTGTACATTTCCCCACAGCTAATTCCTACTGCAAGGTCTCCATGGTCATAAATATTTTAGAAAAGACTATGTTTGATTAATTAATTAATCAAAATTAATTATTCCTTCTGTGAGTGGAAACAAGTCTTTTAGAAAAGACTATGTTTGATTAATTAATTAATCAAAATTAATTATTCCTTCTGTGAGTGGCTTTCTGAGTAAACTGATTTAACTTAATTGTTCAATTCATTTACTCAGATAACAGACATAATCTGAATATTTTCTGGGAGTAGAGCTATGTTAGCAAGACATGATGTTGAATTTAAGAAATTTTTAGCATAGTAGGAGTATGTAAGATGGAACCAAATAGCATAGTAAATCAAAACTTGATAAGCATCATAAAAATATTCAAAAACATTCTTAGGAATTCAGTGGCTCACTTCTTACTGGGAAGATCATGGAATAGTATGTGCAAGGCTGGAGAGGTAAGACAATGCATAGCCTTGAGGCTTGATGGAGTTTTGATGCCAATTACAGACATGACAAGTGAGGAGGAATTTCTGGTTAAGGGGATATCCTTTCAGATATCCTTTTAGACATGCTAAGTTTGATTTGCTATGAAACATCCAGGGAGATCTCTCTAGCATGCAGTTATGAAAGCAAAGCTGAAGCTCAAGAGAGAGATTAGATGACGATATATAAAAATGATGGTCAACTACACTGACATATTGGTTGAAGTTTTAGAGACCATTGACTTATGGAAGATGACAGTATTAAGAATCATAAGAAGATAATATAGAGGTTGCTAAGGAAAGAGAGAACAATAAGCAAACAGACAAAAACAAAACAAAACACCAACCAAACAAAAAAACAAACCTACCAAAACCTTGGGAATGTTTAAAGAGAATAAAAAAAATTAGGATGAAAAGCATGAGGAAAGGGGCACGTGATTGGCACAGTCAGTTGAATGTCTTAACTCTTGGTTTCTGCTCATGTCATGATCTCAGGGTCTTGGTATCAAGCCCTGCTTCAGGCTCTGTGCTCAGTGGGGAGTCTGCTTCAGGATATTCTCTGTCTCTCTGCTCCTCATCATGTTCTGGAGATCACATTCTCTCTTTCTTGCTCTCTCTCAAATAAATAAATAAATCTTTTTTTTTTTTTTTTTTTTTAAGAAAAGCATGAGAATATAGTATGATGGAAATCAACAAAAGTCATGAAAACATAGAAAGTGTTCATTACCTCCTCACTTGGAGGATGAGAATGAAGAAGTGACACTTGGTTATATTTTAGATATCAGATTTTCTGGACTTCAGGGGAAAAGAAGATCGTATGGGGCTATAGGCTTAGTGAAGGAGCAAGCATAGACTATCATTGGAATAAGTTTCAATGAAGGGAAAAAAATGTAGTAGACTTGTGTGAGTAGCCAAAAATGGAAGACCACAGAGTTTTATAATTCTCAACTGAAAATATAGGATTATATTTTTACATTTTAAAAATTCTGACTTCTTTCCTGGCTGTAATATATAAATATGATGCTGCTTGATTTTTTATATAATCTGTCCATTCTGTCATGGTTATTATTATTATTTTGTGTGCATGTGAGGGTACAGTTTACATTAGCTCATAAAATGGCGTATTTTCAGGATGACCACAACACATACATCTTAAAGCTCAGTCAATGTACTAGGTGGTAGACTGCAGAGAGAGGCAAGGTCTCCATGTTTATGTAACCAGAAATTTTAATCACCTCCATTGGCCAAGCGTCCACAGCATGCCTGTGTACTTTATGGAAGATATATTATTTATTTATTTCTAAGTATCTCTTTTTAATGAATTCATAGAATTTTTTATTTCTTTTACCTTTTATTGGTTTGATACTCAGCTTTTCATATTAAGAATTCCAGATTATTTTTTTGAGTGAGAATCCAAAAGAAGTCTTATTCCACCTGTTACGAGATTATCCGTGTTAAGACATCTATACAATCTGGGCACAAAAATCACATTCCCAAAAGAGAAGGGCGGGCAGAAAAGGAAGGGAAATCGTTGTATCATATTTTCCTCATTTTGCTCATAGAGTATATAAGTTTTAATTAAAATTAATTAAAAATATTCTCCCAGGCTATGGGCACCTGAGAAAATCACGGAAGTCTTTAGAACTTTGGTGAAAGATTTTTTAAAAGCTGAGAAAATGGCATTATTAAGTCAGCTCGTCCTCTCTGCAACCTGAAAGCAGCTTCCTTCACTCTTTGAAGCTTCCATCAGGCACCCTGCCAGGTGCGACACAGACCTCATTCCTCGTTGAGATCCTCTCTCATTGTGTTTGCGCTTCAGGGCATGTTTCAAAACTGATAGATCAAATTCTTGGTTCAGCCAGTCTTTAAAAAACAGGCAATTTATAAATGAGCTATTTTAGCCCTGAGAAAGAAGCATTTGTTGGGTCATTACTTATGGAATGTTCTGATCTTTAATTCTCTACATAACATATTCTGTACAGTTCCTGAATCCGGAATCATCAACTGGATTTTACAGAGAAGGAAAGAGAATTAGCAAGTAGTTAAACATTTTTGTTTTGATTTTTTCCCCCAGTCTGTCAAAGCAAACATCAGAGACCTTTAAAAATCTATTTTGGAGAATAGGCTTTAAAAAGCGTAAATTTGAAAATCCATTTTGTAATTATGTATAGTATAAATTCTGACAGTCCTCAGTTGTGTGTGACTTGAGAGGAAAAAAGTCCGCAGTAGAAAATACCTATGCTTTGTTTTCTTCTGTTTTCTTCTCAATGTAAGAAAAAGATGGTTCCAGGAATGTGTTTAAAGGTTACAAATGTTCATAAATTGAAAAATCAAAGAAAATAAAATGAACCTTCAAAAGAATTCTAATATTTTTGTTTGGAGTATCTTTAAAATAGAAAAAAACTATTTACTTTGTTTTCTTTCTTTAGAATGAACAAAGTGGGGTCGAAGGACCTTGGACCATTTATGATATGAAGTAGGTAAGGCTAAATCCTACTGGGTTTTGCCAACTCGAATTTTAGAATTCTAAGGTAGCTTTAAGATTCTGTTTGCTTTGCCTAATCCAAGTGCTGTGAGAACCAGAGATTTGTCTGACTCAATAGACCAAAATGTTCTTAATTTTTTTCAAGTCTGTGTTACTGTAATATTATCTGTATTATTACACTATCTGATTACAGTGAAAATATATTTTAATTTTATATAGAGACAAGATCTCCAACTTACTATGGAGCTTCAAGAATAATTGTTATAATGGATTTCATATATTATTTAGAGCATTCATTTTCACTTTAAGCTTTGAAATAGCGTCTGATGCGCTGGGTGGCTTAGTCGATTAAGCGTTTGCCTTCAGCTCAGGTCATGATCCCAGGGTCTTGGGATCCAGTCCTGCATTAGGCTCCCTGCTCAGGGGCAGTCTGCTTCTCCCTCTCTCTCTGCCCCCCCACCCCCCACCCACCTTGTACTCTTTCTCGCTCTCTTTATCTCTCAAAAAAATTTTTTTTTAAAATTTTTTAAACAACATCATTGTTGCAGTTGAGTTGCTCCTGTCACTTTTGAACAGTAACTTTACAATATTCAGTTGTGAGTCATTTTCCATCACATAGACATGTGTTGTGAGGCAGGGTCTTGCCAATACAACAATGAGTTATTCAAATCCAAATAGTTCTAAGGAAAACCAAAAACGTTCTTTTTCAAATACATCAAAATTTATTGAAGGAATCATCTACAGACTCTATCACTGCTTGCTCTTCTCTACCGTCATTAACTTCTCATGATGATTGGTATTTAAAATTCTCAAACCAATTAGAGCTTCCAGAACTTTTGAACTGAGACATGATATTTTTTTATTCCAGTCACTGGAAGCTTAGTCATGAACACTATTTGGGGAATTCATCTATGATTAGTTATAAAGTTTTAAGATTCTAAATAAATTCCTGACCCCTAAACAGCACAGGTTTTCTTGGCAGCAAGTCTAATAAAAGGCCTACAAAAGGAAATAAATTAAAGCAGAAAGAGGACATTTGCATATTTTTAATGTTTAGTCTCTCTCCTGGTAATATTGAAAAACTTGGGCCAGCACATTTCCAGTAACATTTAAAATGAAAAAGTGTTTTTTCTCACTTCTAAACTTTTTTTTATGATACAGCATCTTTTCGCCTTTTTGATATTTATACTTTTTCATAGAATCTTTCAATTAATTTTGTTCATTAGATTTCCTCTTTGATTCTTAACCAATTTTCATGTGATTTAAGTTCATTGAGAGTTTTCAGTGCTCACTTAATTAAATATATAACAATTTTGTTACATAAAGTTTCTGAAATTATTTAAATCTCTATATCACTTAAATTCCAGATTCAGATATCAAAACTTGAGTGGATAAAATAAAAGATTTATACATTCAAAAAGCATTTACTGAATCACTACTATGTTCAAGTTTTTTAGTTATTCCACAGGTACAAACAGAAAAATAGTTACATAAGAACTTATGATGTATATAGTTGGGATATTGTATCTGAAATACAGTTAGAATAAGCTAACTGCCATTATGTAAGGATTTAAAATGGTTGAAAGGATTAGAAAAGACAAGTCTGAAGGAGGTGAAATTTGAACTGGTGGTCTTTAGGGATAAGTAGAATTGACGTGCTGTCTGGGAGGGAGAAAGAGGTAGCAGGATTCCTGAGAATGGATGAAGCGTGAGTAATGTCTCAAAAGAAGAAAATGGTAGGGACACATTTATAGCTTTGTATTGCTGGATTATTGAATATTCATGGGGGATCAGTGGGATATAAAGCAGGGAAAGGAGATAGAGGCCACCTTGTAAAGACTCTAATATCTGATTGCATAGACCCAAAGAGGTAATTGAGCGTCCTTAAAAAGAGACCTGGTGATGCAAAAAAAATAATAATAATAATAATTGGACTTTGGCATTTTCAGTGGATTAGAGCAGAAAGACCCGCAGGCAAGAAAGCAATTTATGAGGATTTGCAATAAACATTATGGTTTAAGTGGGATAGAAAGGCATTATGGACACGGACTGTACAGGCTTTTCAATTGTATGACTATGGCCCCCAATGTCAAAAATGATCAAAGGTCTGTGCCTTGGTGAATAGAAGCAAATAGAAGCATCTTTGAAAGAGATAGGTCAGAAGAAGGAATTAGCTCTGAGGGAGAAAGTATAGTTTTCTTTGGTCAAACTAACTTTGTGGTTGCAGTAGAAGCATCCAACAGACGATGTCTAACACTTTGTTACAACCACAGGCCTTGAGCTTGGCAAAGAAGTCACTGGGACTGGAGATACAGGGAGTCATTTCCATAGACAAGATTGCTAAAGACCATGAGATGAGAACAGAGATATATACCCTGAGGGACAGAGCACTGAAGGGAAAGACATGCATACCACAGGGCAAAGCTTGAGAAATATGTTGGAATGGGGTTGGGAAGAAAGTAAATGGAGTTGCAGAACAATTAAAAAAGAAGTAGGAAAATGTTATGAGGATAAAAATCAAATGAGTCTGTCACAGAGGTGCAGAATGAAACTGTAGAGGGAATAAAGATGAAAAAGAACTGGGAAAAGGTCTCTGGCCTTGGAGATGAGGAGGCCATAGGTACCTGAGTAAGAGGAGTTCCAGTAGACAGGGAGAAGGAAAGACAAACCACAGGAAGGGAATGGGAAGAGTGAGTGGTGTGGTGACAGCAGTCTTTGATGTAAATACGTTGCTGGTAATTGGGCTGTGGAAAACAGAAGATCCTGAGTGGCAGCTGAAGGAACAGCAGAGTCAAAGGATCATATCAGTTTATTGAATGAGAGTATCTCTGCATGTGGGAAGGCCACAGAATTAGAAGATGGGAGGAGTATAACCGAATAACCAAGTAGTTAAAGAGGGAATGATCCAGAATGCAGGCAGCTGAACTATCAGAACACCATTTCTTTTTCAGGAAAAAAAAAAAAAAAAGTGACTGTAAAGAGGTGTGTGTGTGTGTGTGTGTGTGTGTGTGTTAATGGGTAATTTTTCTTCTCTAGCTGCTGGCCCAGTACAGGAAATCTTAATCTCAGCAAAGTAGGACATAAGGTCCTACTGGGATTGATAATATCTGGATGAGGTTAAGGATCTGTGTGAAAGATTTTTAAGGGTATTATAAGAAGCATCAATCTAGGACTAGACTGAAGATCTATATTACTTTGTGGCTTAGATCATTATTATTTTTCTACTTTTTTAAAAAAGATTTTATTTATTTATTCACGAGAGACACACAGAGAGAGGCAGAGACACAGGCAGAGGGAGAAGCAGGCCTCATGCAGGGAGCCCGATGTGGGACTCAATCCCAGGACCCCAGGATCATGACCTGAGCCAAAGGCAGATGCTCAATACCCAAGCCACCCAGGTGCCTCAATTTTTCCACTTAATTGTTATTACAAGCTTCTGATTATGTTCAAAATAAAAATAATGAAGTATTTTTTTTAATGAATCCAAGTAGTGAAAAGATTATGTACATTTACTGATAAAACTTCTGTTTTGTTTTTTTTTTTTTCCTTTTTGGTAACTGTGGCCAGACTTCAAAGATAATTTTCATTTCAGTTTATTCTGTGGATATGTTCTCTTTGTACTTCTTTAATTCTTAGAATGGATGAAATCACATGTTAGCAATATTAAAGCAATTAGCCATATTTATGATTATCCATTTAAATATGTGGTCCAGGGATCCCTGAGTGGCTCAGCAGTTGAGCATCTGCCTTTGACTCAGGGTGTGATCCCAGAGTCCCAGGATCGAGTCCCATGTCGGGCTCCCTGCATGGAGCCTGCTTCTCTCTCTGCCTGTGTCTCTGCCTCTGTCTCTCTGTGTCTCTCATGAATAAATAAATAAAATCTTTTATAAATAAATAAATAAATAAATAAATAATAAATAAATAAATAAATAAATAAATAAATAAGTGGTCCATGTATAACATATATCCATATGCTATATAGCTTTAAATGTTATTTATATGCTATAAAACCATATCATAATTTCCATTTAAATTATATATACACAGTATAATATTTTTTCCTTGAAAATCAGTTAATTGCTATGATTGAAATTATCATGAATTTATCAGGTACTTAAAAGTAAATGCTACTAGATATGTTGGAGTAGAGAGATTTTACTAAGAAGGTTTGCTAATTTATTACAACATCTGGAATTGCCATACACACAAACACACACACACATACAGACATCTGGAGTGTCTTAAAATTTGATGAGGAAATATATTAAATCAGACCTAAAAATAATTTTATTTCTTGACCTTTGAGTTGTAAACGCTTTGTCACTCTTGCACTTTTCAAAGACAACATTTAAACTTGAAAGTGATGACCGATTGAACCATACTACAAAGGATCAAAACAAATACTTTTTATTAATGTTTATAAATAATCAGTTTCTCTTCAACTGCTTAACTGACAATATTCCACATTCCTCCATCTTCCTTGTGTCTAGGTGGAGCAGTGTGATGCAGTTTTGGCCCATGTTTCAAGAGGAAAAGTGACATCCTCCTACATTTCCAGGCTCTGCCTTAAAACACCCTGTATCCCATGTGTCATAGAGGCCAGACTCCTGTCCCTATACAACCCTTGATGGGAAATAGAAATTCACACACTCACTCTGGCAAAGAAGTTACAGAGTGTCCCTGCAACTAAGATATTCCTTATCTGCCCCTGTGGGAATCCTACCTTTCTTTAGCACTTGCAATGTTGGCACACACGGAACTGCAACATCATGGGGAGGGCTATGCCACTCTCCTGCTTTGTCATTGTGGAAACTAAGGACTAGATGTGGAACTTGCCTCCACATCCTATGACTCCATGTCTGGAGCACATGGCTGTGTGCTGTGCTCCCAACTTTCCACCTTCCTTCATGATAGTTTCCCATATGTAGAACCCCCTGATTGTTTCTGGTCATACACGTTCTACTGTCCTCCAGACCTGATTCAAATCCTTCCTCTGCTCCCAACCTCTCTGATCCTCTCTACAATATTATTTCATCACCTCATCCTGACCATCCCTTCCTCCTATCCCTTCATTTCTTCCCCGACACCTACCCCTTGACAAGTGCTTTGGCTTTCTTATAGTTCTTCAAACCCAGCAGGCACATTTGAGCCTCTAGAGCCTGTCCCTTGATATTTCTTCTGCCTGGGATTATGTCCATCTGACTTAGCTCCTTCAAATACTTCTCTGGCCTCTCTCTGCTTATAATATTAACTCATTATTCTCACCCTTGGAATTCCTATCTGCTTCTCTGTACACAGAGATTATTATTTACCATACTTCTCACCATCTGATGTACCAAAGGTTTTACATATTTACTTACTGTCTGACTGCCCAGTAGAAGGTAAGTTTGATGAGGACAAGGATTCTTGATTTCTTTTTCTTTTTTTTTAGATTTTTATTTATTTATTCATGAGAGACACCGTGAGAGAGAGGCAAGGACACAGGCTGATAGAGAAGCAGGCTCCATGCAAAGAACCTGATGTGGGACTCGATCCCAGATCCCGGGGTCATGCCCTGGGCCAAAGGCAGATGCTCAATTGTTGACCCACCCAGGTGTCCTGAGGACTTTTGATTTCTATTCATTGCTCCATAAGGGTCTAGTATACTGTAGGTGCTCAAAAGTATACATTTTCGAATGAATGAATGAATGAATGAATAAATGGACTCCTACATTTTACACAAAATCTAGCATTTGGCTAAAACTTTGTTTTTTTATGATAAGTTCTGAGATATGTTACAGTATGTTCTCTCTTTAGTGAGCTGGGCTGGAAAGTAAAGGTATTTTAAGATGTTGGCGATGGAAAGACACCAAATATCTCATATATTTCTTGGAGGAGCGCTACCTAAAAGAGACATGGGATGAAGGTCATTACCTTTGGATTTCATGGTAACAAGAAAATAAGCATTTGGCAAGTGAAGCCACTGTAATTTTAGGGCTGCTTATTAGAGCATCTAGCATTACTTATCCTAATACAGAATATTTCAGTAAACTAATTCAACTTATTAAAAAAAGAGCTTCAGTATTTTTGTATATCAATTATTTTTCTAAGCTGAACACTTTTAATAATGCTTACCCCTAAATAAACCTGAAAATTATGGGAGACCAGAATTAAACATGTTTCTTCGCTGTATAGCTTCTTGGAATCTAATGTCATTATGAATAGTTAAGGAGGAAATATTTCAACATTCTTAATCGTATTTGTCCGAAAGAGCACTTTGATTAAAGTTATCTTTGTTAACATCGGCCAGAAGATATCTCCCCCAAAACAGTCTGCACTTAAATAGTGGCAATAAATGAATTTTACCACACAAGATTATCAAAACTGTTTACAATGAGGCATAATTTTTAATTACATTAAAATACACCTTTTCCCCATTATTTTAGAAATAATAAAAATTCTACTGAAAGCATTTTTATTATGCCCGTAAATGACACTTAATACTCACATATGAAAAGTTTCCTTTACATAAATAGTATACAGGCAGATCAATGATACAGTCTAAACATAAATCAATAATAATAAGACATGAAGAAGCAAGCTATAATTCAAAAGTGGAATAAGCAGTCAGGGCTGGCAACATCCACACAATGAGCATTTATATTTTTACGTATGGCACACATTATTCAAAACATTTCCAGTGCTGTTTTAAATAATTTTATTTCTCAATGACTATATGGAGGAATAGATTAAAAGATAGTTGAGCCACATCTTCTATTTGTAATTCTGTGAATTTCCTGAACATTCTTTTGGACAGCAAGAGTAATACCATTTTATATTTAATTCCATGCCTCTGAATGTAGCCCACTGCCACGTTCTAACACGTTAGTAAGAGAAAGAAAAAAAAAATCGCTCAGACCATTAAAAAGTATAATTCAATGGTATAATTTTCTCCATTCCATTTGTAAGCCAGATGGAATTTTAATGGAAATGGTTGAGAAATATGCAAATTCATTTTACATCTTCAGGTTGACTGACTTTCATTTAGAGAACAACAGCAAAAATACATGTCTTGCAAACTTCTTCCAGTGGGATGGTTCCTCAGTTAACATTTAGTAGAAAAAATCATTTTAGTTTAAAAATAAACTTCTTGACTTTTCCTTTTAAGATAACTTGTGTCTTCTATTTTATAGCTTTTGGGGAGCCTTTATTTTTGTGTGAAATTTTTTAAGTCTAATATCTTTTAATCCATTAGTTAAAATTAATTGATCATTTAAGCTGAACATTCTGATAGTAAACACTTTCTAAACTTCGCAGTACTTTGCTGTGAGGAAAGAGGGAGAAGATATGGCAGGAATGAGGGAGAGAGAAACTCTAAGAATACTGACCACAGATGCCAAACTTGTACATATATAATTATTGTATCACACAATAATATCTTCAATATTGATAAAAAATATGCAATCTTTCAAATTATAATGAGGTGCACTGGTAGATATTGCAAAGAATGCTTTATGGGATCCACCTGAAGGACAAGATCAGGACAAATTCTTATTATAATCAATGCTGTTATTTGTAGCTTAGCTTGATTGGGAAGTTGATGATGAGATAGCAATTTCTCATCACTTACACATCAAAGAGTTACACATCTTCTGCACTGCTTGCTTTAAAAAAAGTCCCACTGCATTTTAAATACTGAAACCATTTTAAATACTGAGTCCAAGGACACCACATTGGTCTCAATCGGGTCACAGGGGTACAGTGAACTGCTGTCAACACCAAAGTTAACATCCAAATACCCTGCTTTTTAGGCCCCATCAGAAACACTGTTTTTGAAACCTGATTAAACATTGCGCTGGAAAGGTAGCAAGGACAAGTCAAGTAATAGAAATATTCTAAACATTATTAATTAATTATTAATCCTATAATAGGATTTTAGTAGCATTCATTCTGGAAGTTAGAATTTAGTTAAAAAACATGGCAAAGATTTTTATGATTAAGAAATTTAATAACTTAAATCTCACCAGTTAATGAAGTCAGAGAATATTGAGTGGAATAGCGACTTGGGTGCTCAGTCTCTGTTTCAACAGGTGGTCAGAGGAACTCCTTTGATACCTGAAGATTTCCTCCATAGGGAGAGGAACTGACTGCCAAAGCAGTTTAATTTCCCTGCGGGGCCACTACAGTTGTTAAACATTCTTCCTTTTGTTGAATCTAAATTTGCCTTAATTTTACAGCATGCAATAATTTCAATAATTTCAATTCTGAACAGTTGAGGGGAAATCTGATTCACCTTTCATACGCAACTGTTAATATGTCTGAAGACATGTTGCATTGTGTCCTTGAAATCTTCTGTTCTCCAGGTTCTATAGCTTCTGTCTTTGAACCTACATCTCTTGCATCATTGTTCCAGTTATTCCACTGCATGCCCCTAAGTCTGTCCTGTTTACAAGGCATCTTGCAAAGTGGAAGTTTCTATAATTTGATGCAAAACATCAAGTGCAGTTTGACCCACGCCAGGTTTTATTTGGTAGTCTCTGGATACTGCTATAGACAAAGCACTGTCTCCCTTGGAAAGTACATTAAATGGAAGAACACTGATTGTTTGATCAACTTAAACACGTATTGTTAAGCCATTCCTTTACCTCCTAATACTTATGAAATTGGATTGTTGACTTAGGATGAAAAATATTATATCTACTAAATTCCAATTGCATAGATTTAAGCCAATTGTACCATACTGTTGAATATTTTTCTCTATCTCTATTAATAAAGGAGTCATCAAATTTGAGCCAACTCCAGCTCAGTGCATTTTCTATAAATAATATTTCATTGTAAAATAACCATGTTCTTCTTCTTTTTTAAAAAAAAATATTCATCTATGGCTGTTTTTATGTTGTAAGTGATACTCAGTGGAGTTGAATAATTTTGACAAAGACTATATGGTCCACGGAATGTAAACTATTTACTATCTTGTCATTTATAGGAGAATTCTCCCATCCCTGATCTAGTACATCACTTGTCCTTTTTGCTTCCCTACAGGTTCAGCGATAATGCATCTATGTCCTCAGGAAAGCTGTGGATTAAAAGATTGGACCAAGTAGAAATATTAGAAGCAAACATCCAGCTGGACACAGATACATAATCATCATTTTTGTATCAATTAACCAGATGTGTTCCCAAGTAATTATACTGTGATTCAGCCTGTTTCTTGCTCTCATGATGGAATGCCTTGCTGAAATTCAGATATAGGGTTTTTTTTTTCTCCATCTTAAATTTTATGTCAATTATATCTCAATAAATAATGACTTTAAACTCATTTTGCCTGCTACACTCCTGAGCATATCAGTCCAGTAACACTCTAAAACTGGAAATAGATTAGCTGAAATGACTTCTTAAGAGCCCATATTTGCTCTTAAAATTCGTTATTTTTCTTAGTGCCAGCACCAACCCATTTTTCCCCCACAAATGTATTTCTCTGAAAACTAGTCCTTGTAAGACCTTGAATAAAGGTTTCCAAAGTCCAATAATTTGATGAAATAATGTATTCTATACACTTTCTCTGGAATCTCAATCCACATTAGCATGTTAAAGCATATGGGAAATTCTACTACAATAAATGTATCTGGTTAAGATGAGTCAATATATTCCTTCCCCACAATATTTAGGTACAACGCACTCTTTTCTTATGTATTTATTCAGAAACTTTGGTGGAAGAAACTTTAGAAAAATTTATAAATTCCCTTGAAGAAGAATGTGAACTCAGTTTTCTTCAGATGTTGAAAAGCTATTTCCTGAGGACATTAGAAGTGGGAGGAAAATAAGTAGGACCAGTTGGGAGTATGAAAATACCTCAGAACTTTAAAAATAATAATATAATTCTATTTTAAGAATCTGTATTGATTTTTCTGTTTTTACCTGAATTTCCTAGGCTGAAGTGATATTAGTTGCATTGATGTAGTAGGAGTAAATAATATCCTCAATTTTATAAGAACAGTTAATTATTAATTATTATAGAAATAGCAATAAGCATGAATGAAAAAGTAAATCATGTCTGAAATGTGAAAACATTCCACAAGGGCTGGGGTTATTTCTTCCTTATTTGTAGACCTACAGCTCATTGCTTTGCAAGTAGGAGGTACTTGTTTAATTGTTGTTGAATAAGCTTGCAAATAAATAAAAGCAGAAATTGTATAATATTATTATTCTACCAAATACTATGTAATAGAGAGATTTCTAGTAAAGCAGAAAATTTTCTCTATTTTTAATTGACTTTTCTATTAAACTATATATATGAAAACCAGGCATCCCCAAATTAAAAAAAAATAATGGAAGAAATAGGAATTTAGTCATTCTATAAAAGAAAAACAAACAAAACAAAAAAACTTTATCTTTGATTCAATCAGAGCAGTCACACTCAGTATTTCTGTATTCATAGCCATGGAGGCAGAGCTAGAGGATCGATAACCATCAAACTGTCTGATTTCTTAGTTTGAAATTTAACGTACGTATAAAGGCAGGCCATAAAATTCAGTAACATAAATGTGTAAATGTTGCTGATAAAGGCTTGTAGACTCCTCCCTAAAAATACTTTGGGAAATATAATTTTAGTACTTCTTTTTTAAACATTTGAGCACACTATTTTTAAATGCCTATTTAAACATAGCGTTTTAAAATATGTATTAATCAGTGATATCACTTAGGAAACCATAGTCGTAGAAAAAAACCCATTGAGTCTTTCTCTGAAAGAAAACTCTGATATTTTAGTTCTTTAGAACACTAACTTTTCATACAGTTTGAGCATCCTATTCAAATTTTATCGGAGTATATATCTACTATGTACTTGAATCTGAATTATTTATTGGAGGGGAAATTATAATTAGGGGGTATTGTTTGTTTTTATTTTAGAAACTGAATGTCCTAGAGACTGCTAAAAGAAGGTCATCCCTTCTCGCTTGCTGTGACATCTGACATTCCACTGATCATTAGGATTAGTTTGACTAACTTGCTTGGTTAAATCAAAATACATATGGTGTATATCACATAATACTGCTATGACCATTTATTCTTAAAAAACATGTTGGCTTCCAAGTATCCCCATTTTGGGGGAAGAATTATTAGCCAACTCTTATTTTACTGTTTATAGTTTTATATCATAATATTCACCGCACACTCACACAGTATTGGGTTTTGTCATTATCTACAGAAAGGTTTTTTTTCTCCATTTTAAATTTTATGTCAACTATATCTCAATAAAAATTACTTTATTTTTTTATTTTAAAGTTCTGAATAAACTTTATAGTTGAGCCATAATGGGGACTGAGTATGATGAACATTTTCTTTTTTTTTTTAATTTAATTTAATTTTTTTTATTTTTTTTTATTTTTTTTTTTTATTTTTTTATTTATTTTTTTTTTAATTTAATTTTTTTAAATACATTTACTTTAAACTCATTTAGTCAGACTGATAAGTTTACAGTCAATTGGTGAAAACACATTATATTATTAACCACATGGTGGCTTCTCCACTAGATTATAATCTCCTTCAGCTCAGACACCATGCTATTTATCTCAGTATTTCCCATAGCATCTTGCAAATAGTTTTTCAAAAATATTTTTTAATTATTCAGAAATGACACATATATACATAAAACCTGCTGTGGTCGAATGTAGCATGCAGTAGACACTCAATAATTATTTCACTGGAAAAAGAATACTATCATGGTTTTCAGACGAGTCACTGATTGCTTTGTCTGAAGCCCTGAATGCTTGTTAATCATGGCCAAGAATGTCAAGATTAGTCTTCGCATGTATCAGCATTGTTGTGCATGTACCTCCACTAAACCTGGGGCGGAAGCATGTGTCCTGGAACCTCGCTGCGTTCCACATCTTACTGCCTCCTTCTATCTGCTGGTGAGCTTTGGCAAGTCATCAAACCTATCTGACCTACTAATCTCTATCTATAAAATAACTTTGACAGGATTTTGTGTGAATTAAATGAACAAAAAGTCAAATGTATGTGATAATTCAATTCTTTAAGGGGCTACTATTATACTTTATCATCCAAACTTCTAATTTCTAATCAGATTCATAATCTATAAAGATTGAACCTTTAGACACCATTACCAATCAGAGTCTTGGAAAGTAGTATGATTCCTTAAAGTCCCAGCTGCCAGTGAAAACAGCCCTGTATGTTACAAATTCCTCCTCTCAAAGTCTTAAGCCTGCCATTGAGAGCTTCCCCAGGAAGAGTTTTTCTTTTCTTTAGCTTTATTATGTTAATCATCAAACTTTTGATATTCTTTCTTTCATATACTCCTCAGATCTAATAACAGGCGCCCATACTCCCATTTTCCAGAATATACACTTATCAAAATTTTGTTATCTGTTTCTTAGACGCTGGCAAAGACTCTTTTACTGCTCCATTTTTTTTTTTTTTTAAGATTTTATTTATTTGGGAGAGAACACACTTGTGCACAAGTTGTGGGTGGGGAGCAGATGAAAGGGAGAAGCAGACTCCCCACTGAGCAAGGATCCCATGTGGGGCTCCATCCCAGGACTCCTGGATCATGACCTGAGCCAAAGAAAGACATTTAACCAACTGAACCACCCAGGTACGCCACTACTGCTCCATTCTTAACCACATCCTTCTACACAGATCTGTCTTAAGTTAGTGTTTATTTTTCAGTTTTGATTTGTGTGGGTATTCCATAAGAAATAATTAGCATTGTTTTGACTACAATGTTTTTTTAGTTAGCTTTTAGAATGAAATCAAAACTACGTACATCTTTCTCGTGCTTGCTATTTCCCTCTCTCAGTATATGTCCCAGAGATTTCCTCATGGATTCCATAGTTGGTACTGCTCAGGTTTGTATCTTATACAAACAAGATGGACAATGAAGCTGTGACCATTGGTTTTGATACCTATAGCACTGGTTATGGTAAAATATTGGTTATGATATTAACCAATATTGTACCATTGAACTGCTTTGTAATATTTCATCTTATTAATCTCACTTTACATAAAACCTTTTATTTATTTATAGGCTATTAGGTTGTTTATAGTCTTATACTTTTACTGAGAATATTGTAATAGAATAACTGTCCCTGGTACTCATATGTGAGAGTTTCTCTGTGCCAACAACCCACATCTGAATAGAATCTCTGGGCCATATGATATACCTTTTAAAAATTTTTCAAGTTGGTGGACTTATTCCTTATTGGTTACATCCCTTTTGGTTTAGGTTACTTTCCTATATTTCCACATGCCTGAAACCAAGATCTGCTCTTAATCAGCTTTTGTATCTCTGTAGTACAATGTTTGGCACAGAAAAGTTTCATTCAGTTTTCGTTCTAACCTCTTGACATTGATGACTAGGATTCAGGGGGTCAAATGTGTTACACAGAAATAAATATATCTGTACTTTTCCTAACCTCTAAATAAAGTTGATCATTTATTTCAATCATAAATTTAGGCTGAAATAAACCAAGTAGTATTAGACAGGCCTATGATTTTTTTTTTTTTTACCAATAGAAGGCAAGTATATTTTTACATCACATTATAGCTATTGCAGATGTGTCAAAACATCTCTTAAATTTCCCACTACTTTAAAATCATGATAGTTACCAGATTCATCCCAATATCTTATTACTTAATATCTTACTAAAGAAGTATACATATTAGAACATCAACTTTTAAAAATATTTTCTGATTACTATATTTCAATTTACTTGAATTCTCTTATAATCCTCTGTGTTTTTATGCATTATCCTGATAAGGAGATTATAGGATACACAGGACACAAAAAAGGTTAAGAACTCCATTAAATGTTAGTTATTAAACCTCCCTTTTGCTCTTTTCACTCCCTGACAGGCCTTACTGGAACCTCTTAATGTACTGAGAAATGTCAAGTCCTGAGAGACAATTTGTTAATTGAAAATGAAGCAGTGCTACTTAGTTGTTAGCCTGATGTTCAACTATCTGTATTTGGTGAAGCCTGGGTCTCCTTGGGGATCACACTCGTTCATGTGTGAATAGCACTGCCACAGAATTCAAAGAATCACACTATGGCTCTCACCTAGAAGCAGAAATAGAAGGTAAACTCAAAAGGATTTAGAAAGATACATTGTTCAGTTACCTTAGTAACGGCCCACTTAGGAAACTGGGCTCTCATCTTCATTTCTATTTCCCCACTTCCAGTCTAATCTCTCTTCATTTCTGATTACCTCAAGATATTATGCTCCTAACTTCTTCTGTGGTTTAGGGTTTTAAATTAAACTGCATTTGTGCTTCCAATTGCAATGATTCCATTTATTTTTTATTGAATGACTTTTTCATGTGATGTTGTAAAAGTTTAAGGTGTATAGCATGTTACTTTGGTACATTTATATAATGTCATACATCTGCCATTGTAGGGGCATTTATCACGTTGCACATAGTTATAGCACAGTATTATTGTCTATATTCATTCCGTTGTGCATTAGATTTCTATGGCTTACTTACTACTCATTGCAAGCAACAATTCTATTTTAAAGTGTGTAAGTTCTCTTGCATTCACCAAGGAGATATTTGGCCTTCTTACCCCAGACCACTGAGATTTCCACTCTTAATGCTTTAGCCAACCACGATTGTGTCAGTTGACTTTGCTAGGAAGTGCATGGAGGAAACTAGCTCATCCTTTCAGCACTCCTAAGTAAAAGTTTTGGCACTTTTCCGTTGAAAGTTTTGACAAAGGTTAAACTTTGTAGATTATAGATTAAATTTAGGAGACCTTACTCTGCAATGGAGAACTTGTGCTTTGTGAGTTTAGAAACTTGCAGAAAGTCAGTCTCACTATGACTCTCATTTTGGGGTACTCATTTTCATTACCCTACTGCTTTCTTCAATGCCTATTTCACTGTTCATTCCACTGATAATATTTCCCCATTTGTAATAGTTCTGGGGTCTCCAGAGAAACAGAACTAATAGGAAAAAAAATATATATATATATATATATTATATAAACCATGTGAGCCAATTCCTTATAATTAATCATATTATATGTCATAATAAACTATATTATAATATGATTATTTTATATAATTATATATAAGCCACAATAAATCATATTATATATGATTATAACAATTCCTATTATATATAATAAATTACATCATCATAATAATAACATATTATATTTGCTTCACTTTAGGTAATTGGCTCACATGATTATGGAGGCTGAGAAGTCCCATGATATCTACTTGGCAAACTGGAGATCTAGGAATATGGTATAGTTCCAATCCAAGTCTGAATCCAAAAGCAGGAAGTGACTGATGTTTCAGCTGAAAACGATCAGAGAGAGTGAATTCTCCTTTCCTGAACCTTTTGTTCCATTCAGGCCTTCAATGGATTAGGTGAGGGCCACCCACATTAGGAAGGGCAATCTGCTTTACTCAAACACAATTCAAATGTTAATCTCATTTAAAATCACCCTCATAAATACATCTAGAATGTTTACCCACATATCTAAGCAACCCATCCCTTCTCCCCATGGCCCAGCCAAGTTGATACATAAAATTAACCTTCATACCATTGGTGATTATTACTCTCTTTACTCTAGGTTCACTGATAGCAAACACTTCTATTACTTCAGTTTCTTCAGAGAATGCTCAATAGCCCCCTTCCTCATTTACTGTTTTTCTGTTTTAAAGCCTAGAGATCATTTGGTTTCTAGAACTTGCCCTTGAAGCTCACTCAAATCAAGAGTATTGAAACTTCACACAATACAGGGGAAATATGAGTATTATTTTAGTTTCCATTGAGAATTATTTTTCCACCCTTCCTTCTTTGAAATTCTTATCACTAGATAGTACACTTCTAGCCCATCTAGGCTATCATTTAACCAACTTTACTCTCCCGATTCATTTAGGAATTTGGTTTCTAGTATATGTTTTTTTTTTTCCTTTCTCATATCCATTTTAGTGACTTTAATATCTTTGTGAGTAATCCTACTTTCACATTTACTATGTTTTCTGAGTCTACAATTTTGCTCATAATCAATCTTAACCCATACTTGTAGGAGGTTTTGAAACTTGTTAGCTCACTGATCAATTTATGAAGTCTTAAACTAATGCACTAATCTTTCAGCATATTCTTCTGTATTTCCAGATCACTTGCCTATATTCCTTTGACACTGTTCTTCATTTTCTATTTCTCTGGAACTTTCTTTTTCTTCCCTATCATTAGTAGGCTTCCTTTCATGACTGTCTGACATAGTCTAGATCATTGATTCAATCTCTTTATTGACAAATCATTAATGATTTCACCTTCTACATTTCCAGAACATGTTTTGTTGTTGTTGTTGTTGTTGTTTTCTAAAAACTCCTGAATTTGAATCATTCCAACCAATTACATTCTTCACCTCTACGTGTGGAGTGTTGTGTGATGTTTATGAAAATCATATTTCGAATGTGGAATGGTGTCCTACAAACATAGAATCTGAAATGGCTAAAAAATAAAGGTCAACCTCTCATGCTAAGCATCAGAGGAATCTGTGATGTGACTCCTGGTTACCTCCCTTTCTAGGTATATTGTTCAGTAAATTCCTCTTCCCTTTCCTGTCAAGAACTCTGTAAGATCAGAAATTTTGCCCTAGTTGCAAGCTAACAACTTAGCGTACCACAATTTCATGTATGTTGGCAGAAAACACAAGACCTCTGGGGTAGAGTGTGTAGTAAATAATTTAATCTTGCCTAAAGAGAGGTCTGGAATTTGCTCTCATTTCCTGGGGGTAATCTCTAACCCCTTATAATGTATTGCTTGAAAAAAGCTTCATTGTTTACCTGGGAGCCTTGGGCCATGCTAGATAGTGTGGCAGCAGGATTTAAAATGGGAGTTTTAGATCATGTTGCATAGCTAAATCTCTGAAGGGTCTGGAGTCTAAGCTAGACCACATTATCAGTCAACTCTATCTATTAGACAGAGAGCCCCTTACAAACTGTGGATGTCAAGGCCCAAGTGAACTTCCTAGTTGGGAATATGCAGGGTGTATTATCACATATCACGGGATAGACATATTATTCCATTTTGGGAAGACAACTGGAAGCTCTGTGTTTGGGACTCTTTTGAATTCTGTGCCATGTATCTTTTTCCCTTGAGTGATTTTAATCTGTAGTAAACCATAACTATGAATATTACAGCTTTCAATATATTCTGTGAGTGTTTTTATCAAATTATCAAAATTGAGAATGGTCTAAGGGACTCTTAAATTTTGTAGTTGGTATCAGAAGTAATGGTGGTTATATGATCTGTTCCCTAACTTTACAGTGATACAAAGGACTTTATCAGAACTCATGACTGAGTATGAGTTTCAATTATGCATAAATTTCCCTTGTCCTCTCAATCCGTGGAGATATTTGGAGTGGTTCCAGGGGGGATGCTTCACACAGAGTGGGTTTGAAGCATAGCTGAGGAACCCTGAACTTAGGGAATTTGAATCTTTTATAATGGATATAAACATGACTATCCAGAAGACATGATTTTTATCTTTCAAGGCTGTGCATAAGCCCACCTTTTGCTTTGGAAGGAGTCATTATTACTATCTTCTAATGTTATTTGCTATTGAAGAATCCTTAAAAAGTTAGTTTGGAACAAAAGAGCAGTTGATGTCTATTTTTTACATGATTTACAGAAATATTTGAGACTTATGGAGAACTGTCTGCCAACAAGTCTAATGTTCAGTCACAACGACCTACCTTAGACTTGTCCCAAAGTATTTTCCTAGATCTGTGCTTTGTTCATATTTCCATTCTGTCTGAAATACACTGATCACTGTGATAAATATCATTCCTCTTTCAGGATTCTTTTCGAGTGTATCATAACCAAAAATCGCATTTAAATACCTCTTTAAACTGCCACTAATCATTAACTACCCCTTTTTGAGATTTTATCCTTCTCAAATTTCTAGCACAATGATGACATCATTCTGTTGTCCTTGATTATTGAAATGACTTTTTTTTTTTTTTTTCTCTGCTAAAAACATACGGAGACTACTTCTGATTTGTCCTTTTATCACCTGGGTAGCATTGCTCTGCCACATGGTATCTACTGAAAAATTTATTGAAATAGAGAACTACCCCATATTCTAATAAAAAATAATTTATATTATATTCAAAAAGTTTAAAGATTAAGATCAGGACAGAGCACAAATCAAGTTGGTTCTGATTTTTCTGACTACATTCATGTTATTGACCAAGAAAATAGAATTATTTAGTAACTCAAGACTTACATTGTGTCTATAATAGTCCTCTTTATGGTACTCAAGCAACAGAATGCATACAATTTTTTTCCATGATGACTTATTTCCTGGAAGCCAGCCATTTCCTACTTTCTTCATTTCTACCATCTGAGTTTAAGACATTATTTTTCATCTACTTTACTTAATAGCCTCCAGTTTGTCATCTTTCTACCTTTGTTCTCTAGATCACATTACGCAGCCACAGTGATAATTTTAATATAAATCCTGTCCCTCCCCTACTTAAAACCCTGCAATAGCTTCCTCTTATCCTCACAGTAAAAGCCAAACACTGTATAATGACCTCCTTTGGGGTATTGTACAGATTATTTTCCCGGCCTAAAATGCTCTTCCATCAGTTAATTCATATGAATAACCACTAACCTTAAGTATCACCTACTTGATGAGTACCTGCTTAAAGACGATTGTCCTAAACTCACTTATTGGAATTACAAACTGTGCCCACACCCCAAGCACTCTTAATTTTACTCTTGACTACTTTTTTTTTTTTTTAGTATGTCATGACTTCCTAACATGCTTTACATAATTTATTCTTTTTCTTTGTTTACTGTTTGCTTTAGATTTTTCTAGAATTTAAGCTCCGTGAGAACAGAGATCTTTATTTTTTCCACTGATGATATTAATGCACATGAAACAGTATCTGTCACAGGGTAGGTCATCAATAGACATTTTTCCTGTGAGCCAATTAATGAATGACTTAGGAATGTTTATGAAATTGTTATTACTACTGATGTTACTCATTAGAAGAGGGGCACTTGGGGATGGAGTGAGAATAATGGTAAGAATACATTGGAAAGACTTAATTTAAGGCACATTCTGCATAATTCAATCTACAGACATTCATAATCGACCCACCTACTCCTCCTCTGAGGCCCACTTGATGGTGTATTTTAACATGGGACCACTTATGTGAATCTATGCGAACTGTCAAATATTGAATTTGGCTATCTCTTTCCAGAGTAGGATGAAGGAATGATTTTTAAGCACAAAGTATGTTTTAAATTTACTATAATATCAACAGTGTTCCTATCATTCAGTTACATAGTCTATTGATTTTTATTTTATTTTATTATTTAAAAAATAACTTATTTTATTTAATTTTATATTTATTTTCCGGTAAAGTAGGTCATCTATTTCCCACAATATGCAAATCTGTCACTGACCTTTCCTTGGAAATCATATAGTCAAGTATTAATTTTTGCTTCAATAACTGTAGGAGAAACCAGAACAGAACTATGTCTCAAATGAATAGCAGCAACACATAAGCAGGGTGTGGTTTCTTCTGTGTTAGATAATCATGCCTTTGGGTATTACAAAGCAAGAAGCATAATACTGAGATCTTGATTTTGGAGATATGTGGTTTTCCATGGTTTACATACTGGAAAGATGTAGGTGTGTGGTTGTGAGGATGACACATATTTTTGACCCTTAGAAATTTATTTTTATTATAATAGGTAACTAATTACTTGTGAATCATTGAGCTAGAGTATAGATGATATTTTATCATGTTTTATAATAGTGAGATTAATAAATATTTCTTCTACAAGACTGACTCAATTAATTTTTTCAGTTCTTTTCCTCACTCTTCAAGCAAGAAATCTGATACTAGGCATTTTCTAAAAATCTGTTATCCTTTCCTCCTCTTTCATAAAATGCAATTTTAATATAATATTTTAAATGTTTTTTTTTTTAGTTTCATCAACAAGACTTTTATTTATCTTCCCATAATTAACTATGAGTTTTTTTGTCTATAGTTTTCCAATGTCCTATTCTCAAAAGGCAGATTACCAAGCTTGATTGCACTGTGCATATCCATATGTTAAGTTAATATCTATTAAAGATAAAGCTGAAAAACAGTATTTTAAACCATCCCTGAGGTAAGTAAGACCAGACAGAAACAATGTTTAGCCGTGTTAGGAACAAGTTGTTGCATGAACATGTTCTGCAAACAACGTGGTATTTAGATCTAATGAATATTTCCTACTTGGAAAGTAAATTGCTGATGTGCTTCCTGGCACTGTCTTCCTGGTGCCAGAACAAATCATGTTTTTCTTTTGAAAGATCTTTCATAAAAAGATCCATACCTTCAAATCAATTTGAGTTAATCCTCACATGCTGTATTCTGTTACTGTGCACTAGAGAAAAATAAACACTGAATTTCACATTATGAAAATGAACCCATGTTCTCTCTGTTGTCAAATACTTCTCTTGCTTTCTTTCTCCTTCTCTCTCTTTCTCCTCTCCTCCCTCCTCTCCTGCTTCTCCATTCCCTTGCCTTCTACCTCTTTTTTCCCTCCTCTCCTACCTTCTTTCCTTCCTCCCTTTCTCTTTCTATTCCTTCCTCCCCATCCCTTCTTTATTCCTTCCTCCTTCTCAATCTCCTTTTCTCCCTCTTTCCCCTCTCTCTTTCTCCCTTATTTCTTGATTTAAAATAGTCAGAAATCTCCCTTCTTGTTCTCCCTATAATTTCTAATGGACTGGGTGATATTTATATATAACTAGAAGTTCCTACCCCTTCAAGTAAGTAGAGTGCCATGCATAATAATATCAATTTGTGCTTGTGGATGCACCTTGCTAACTCAAAATAACTAAGTCAGTATGATAAAACATATTCATAAACATTCTCTCATCTTATTGCTTTTTAGTAGTTGCAGAGGATAACCCATCAATTTAAATATAGGCAATGGGAATTAGACTCCTAGGGGTTGGAGTAGAATCTCTCAGTGTGACCTGAGAATTCATTTCCAAGAAAAACATGAGGGACGCTTCTGTTGTTATTCTTGCTATTGCTTAAAAATTTCTTGTTATTTTTTTATTGGTGACCTCAAGAGTCAAAATGTTCTAAGTTCCAGTGCCAATTATTTTAAAATAATAATACATTTGATAGAATTTTGGGTGACTTAAAGTAAAAATTGCAAGTTGTGAAATAGAATACAAATATTCTTACATGTTTAATCTCAGATTATCATCACACTAGGCTGGTGAGGCCAAATAAGTGATTTTCCAGACATCAAAGAGTTACCCAGGGGCAAAATGGAATTCTGCCCTGGGTCATCTGACCAAGAGGTGGGGAATGTCATGTCTAGATTTTAGAGTCTTCTAGGAAAATCTTTAGATCACCAAAATGATCACTTCCAAGACACTTCAACTCCATAATTTTTTTATCTTCAGGAATAAAGCAAATATAGATGAATTCATCATATGTAAAACAATTCCATTGTTAGAAGGCACTAGGTTGTAGTTATTTGTAAAGTTGAGATGAAAATACCTTCCTGAAACATTCATACATTCAGTTCCATTTGCTTGCCAGAGAAACATTTAATGACACTGTTTCTAACTAAATACTCCATTGTACTTTGAACTAATCTTAGTGTGAGATATTTTTCATAATTTTCATTATCTTTGCCTTTGACTTGAGTTTGAAACCAAATAGATTTGAGTCACTTAATTCCCCTCAATTTGAATTTCTGAAATTTAAGCCTCTGAAAAATAAGGCAGTTAGGTCGGACCAATGTTTTCCAACCCGGATAGTACTGCGATGTAATTATCAATGATAATTAGTCAGAGGGAGTAATGAGAGACTGTCGAGAAGGAAGTCAAGGAAGATCTGTGTAGAGGTGGTAATATTTGGACTTAGCTGGCCTTAGATCAGAGGGAGGACCACTTCTAGTTCTAAAAGTTGGTGATTTTGTAAACTCTACCTTGAGCTCTTTTGATACTGTTTTGGTGGTTTAAATAGTATTGAGATATATGTACAGAAAACACACCCGGTATTTTAATGATACAAAAGACAGGTAAAGTTAAAGATTCATTTGTCTTTAGAGACAGCAAATGTTAAAATATGCATCTTTATTCTGAATTTTCTCTTTCCTTTTAGAAACTTCTATGACTTCAAAAATAGTTATTTGGGGGTAATGATGAGTTTGTACTAAAAGCTTAGAAAATTATTCAAGATTAGATAACTGATGCTAAAGAAAGACCTTCGAATCCAGTGACTGTTCATTATTAAATTACTGTTTTCTTTTATGAAATTTGCATCTCAGAAGAACCCTTTTAAGGAAATCAGTGTGGCAAAGTTTCCTATAAGTGTTAATTCCTTGCCTCACATGACAGACTTCATGCGGAAGGAAATTCTCAACTCAAATATCATATTCTCTGAAATTTTTCCTAAGTAGGAGTGGTCACTGCCTTTTCTGTGTGCCTACAACATTCTGTTCATATTTTTATATGGCACATATGCTTGCATTGGGATTATTTGTTGGTCATTTCTACTTGACAACTTGGAGGAACAAAAAAACTTATTTTTAAAAATCTTCATTCCCATCACATTGGCAGTTTTCACTCTTATGTTCCTTGTCCCCCAAGCCAGAGAAAGGAGAGATTTTTAATGACTTAACAATACATTTCTAGATATACCATATAGATTTTATAAGAAGTGATATAACCAAAGTACAAGGAAAATACACCAGAGACTCTAAAAGCAGTAGGATATGACTCACTGAAGAAAATTTTAAATCAATACCTCTTTAATAAAAAGAAAAAAAAAAACGGCAAAGGAAAGCTTTTTAAATTCAAAAGGTTCAAGTAATGAGGACGTGAACAGAATGATCTCAATGAGTTTTGAGTGGGGGGTGAAATGGAACAAACTAAGGAGAATTATAGAAACGTCTAACTTTGCTCATTGTAGCAAATATTTGTTTAATTTTTGTCATTTATTTGTTTGTGTTTTCCTACTTCTGAATGTCCTCACAATATTTGAGGAATGTTTTTCTGTATTAGCCCTGCTGGGACAAGGTCTCACCTCTGGTAAAGAACCTGAAAACCTCAGACACTGTGCCCCTTTTACTTTTTAAAGATTTTATGTATTTATTTATTTGTCAGAAAAAAAAGAGAGAGCATGAGCAGTGGGGAGGGGCAGAGGGAGAGAGAAAAATGGGCTCCAGGCTCAGCAAAGAGCCGGATGTGGGACTCTATTCCAGGGCCCTGGGATCGTGACCTGAGCCAAAGGCAGACACCTAACCAACTGAGCCACTCTGGTGTCCCAGGGTGCCCTCCTATCTTACAGTCTGTTTAGACACTTGACTTATTCTTAGCCAATCACAAGTTCCCATGTATGCATTTGAATCTAGAGGAAACAAGCTTGGAGACAGGGAAGGTCAATGACATCAATGTTTGGTTTCCAAAGGTAGTAGCAGAATTGGAGTAGCAACTGAACCCATGTCACATGCCCACAGAGGCAGTTACCAATAGTTGTACTGAGAGAGCAGTCGTCACAGCAAAGTGATCTCAGTTAGGTTCTTCACGTGGGCAGATTTTGGCTGTAAGGGTTTCTGCCTATTTTTCTAACCTTTTTTTTTGTCTTTTGTTTTTTAGTCTTCTTAGTGATTCAGTGAGTTACCTGATTTCTTTTCAAATATTTCTTTCAATTGACAGAGTGTGCTTCTATTCAATGCAGGTAAGAACCATCATTCATTCATTATCAGAGAAGTTCTAGGTAAATTTAGGCTTTATTTTACTGTTCCTAAAATACTAGCATATATATTACAATACATTTTATCTCTGTATATGTATATAAATTGCTTATAAGATTGCATTAAACCTCCTATATCAACACTCTGTGGGCTGGCATTGCAAATTGATATGTAAATAAAAGAAAGATAGATTTCTAAATGATTTTGATCTTAATAGTTTTTCCCAGTTAAAACAATTTCAGCATCTAAATATAAAATCATGATATTTCAAAATCAAGAGATGTTTGCAGAATCATAGGCAAAAATATTTTGTTTACTTAATGAAGAATTAATCACCTATACTTTAAGGCATTGTTAGCAATAAGGATGCCAAGATGAATAAGTGGCTCTTAGGTGAATAAAATAGAGACATTTATTTACTATAATATTGGAAGGCAATATGGTGATATGTATTGTATTATTATAATATTCATATTATAGTTGAATAGTAATTCAACTATTGGGAATTCATACTAAAGAAATAATGATAGAAAAAAATGCCTATGAAAATATTCATTGTAACACTCCCTAGAACTATAAAAAGGTTGAAAACAAATTCAATGTCTAAAAATAGGTGGGATAGTTATTAGCCCTGTTCAAAAAACATGTTTTTTTCTTCTTGCCCGGCACACGGTGAAATTGTATTTCCTTATGCCCTTGAAATTGGGAAGGGACAAGGAAATGTGGGCAACGGTAACATATTTCACTTTCAGGCAGAAGCTTTATACCTGAGGGCGAGTCTTCTCCCTGGATCATTTTCCAGCTTATCTCTCCAAGTTACAAGTCCTGGAGATGAACCCCACAGTACCTACAATGGGCTCATGGGAGAGGGATGAGGAAATAATCCTTTGTGATTACAAACTGTTAACATTTTGGGGTTTTGAATGTCCCCATAGCATAATCTAGTCTATTCAGAGTGAATAAATATGTTAAAGCAATTATGACCTTTAATGATATAAATAAAAGAAGCAAAATATCAACAAGTTATGTGTACCTATGGACAAAGACCTAAGAATATGAAAAACTGGAAATAATTTTGGTATGACAGATGAGAATGCGAATGATTTTTTTTTTGTCTTCTTAACCTTTCACATGCTAACTTCAGTTTGTTAGCTACCCAAGTGTCCTTTCAAAATATTTCACATTTAAATTTAAATTTCCTTACATAGGTTGAATTAATATTACAATTGAATATTAATTTGAGAGCAAATGTTTATAAATCCTTTTAAGTTTGTATATCATGATCTTAACTCACACCTTGATAATTCTATTCCTTACCTGATTCTGAGCAGATATCCACTACAACTTTAACAGATACAACCAGCTTTCTTCTTCAAGGCCCTCAGATGTTTTGTGCTTCCACCTTCCATGAGGATGTCATGTATACTCATAATTTTCCTTCCATTTTTTTTTCTCAGGTAATTTCTCATTTTCCTTCTGCTTCTACCTCAAGACAGACTTCTTATTTAGATCAAATTCCCATTTGTAGCCCTGCATACAAACTCTTTATAATCTGTCACTGTTATGAGTTTACATTAGTCTGTGACTATTTAACTAGAATCTCTCTCCACTTAGGCAACAACAGCATGATGGAGGGAGTGTACACCCCC
The DNA here is from genome assembly GCF_048164855.1 of Canis lupus baileyi. Taxonomy (NCBI): domain Eukaryota; kingdom Metazoa; phylum Chordata; class Mammalia; order Carnivora; family Canidae; genus Canis; species Canis lupus. Next base: position 55,233,509 of record NC_132850.1, on the reverse strand, counting down.
TGGGTGGCCAGTGGCTGACAAAGTGTCTCTCCACTGATAACTAAACAGACATTCATTCAGTGACTATCGTGTGAACTGTACTAAAACTGCTAAAACATGGCATGATTAAACTGAATCCATCAATTTCCTGTAACTGATTTTTTGATATTAATAACATGTCACAATATCATGTTACAATGGTATCATATGAAATATTCTAATAGCATATTACAGATTAATAGTAAGATGTCATTAACCCTATAAATGTTACGTTTATATGTAACAACCACTTCACTGATTGTAGATCTAAATTATTGTCAATCTTAGTTTCCCAGTTTTGCCTTTTAATGTTAAAATAGAATATTTTTTCAATCTCTTTTTCAACTAGGGACAACTTATTTTCAAGAAAGTAAGAGCAAACCATTGCGGCATTATAGAGGAGGTGCCGGACTGCCTAGCAGGTCTGAAATGGAGATGCCAAACCAGTTTTGTGAAATTTGTCTAACATGTATCTTCAAATTATACAAGCGAAGACTAAAAATTCAGCTGGAAAATTGAAGAATAGATATTTTTAGAGAGAATTGTCAGTGTGCCATGTGGAGATTTGGAGCAAGTGGAAAGTTTGGAGTAAAATAAGAATAGTCTGGTTACAGAAGACAAGGAAGGCGGATCTCTCAAAAAGATAGGAATGGGTGACACTGAATGCTGTTGAAATTGAATATGATAACTTCTGAAATATATCTCTCAGACTTATTAAGTGGAGGTCTTATCAAGAACTAGTTTGGTATCATAATGAGGATAGAAATCAGACTTAAAAGAGTGGAAAGAGAAAAAATGAAGAGAGAACTTAGGTCATGAAATGGCATTGTGATCATGAGGAGAAACATCTTGCATCAACACCTGTTGTCATCTCTTAGGTCTTCTGCCTTAGGCTTATTCACTTTTGGCCTCTCTCCAGCTTGTCATTGCCTTCTCTTAAATTGTAGATTCCCAGACAGGGGTCAGTATTCCATTTATGTTCTACAAGTCGTAAAACAGAGAGATGCTCATCTCTTTTGTTCTGGGTGTTCTAGAGGTAGTGGCCCTTCATATTAACATATGAATCTTTTTTTTTTTAAGATTTTGTTTATTTATTCATGAGAGACATAGAGAGAGAGGCAGAGACACAGGCAGAGGGAGAAGTAGGCTCCCTGCAGGGAGCTCAATGCAGGACTCGATCCCAGGACCCGGGATCACGATCTAAGCCAAAGACAGATGCTCAACCACTGAGCCACTCAGGCGTCCCTCATATTAACATTCTTGACTATTGTTCTACAACTATTGACTCGTTTTTACCTTAAAGTCAACTGAATCCTGTAGATAGCCTTTTATTTTCCTTTATCCTTTCTTTCCCCTTCCCCTTTTTTAGGTAAATATTGTTCTTATGCTGAGTCATCCTGATATTTAATTCATCCAGTGGTCCTTTGTACTTATTTATGTGCATTTCTTATAGTTTATACTTATTCTTGATTTGTTTGTTAACTATGGCCCACTTTCAGCTGAGCCACGTATTTTTGATGCCTCTGTAATGTGTAGAGCATGCAGCCATAGTGCACACAGCCTGTGGTGACATGTCGCTCAAATAACTGACATCTATGATGATACTTTCTTTGTTTCCTTAGAAATAATTGACATATAACTTTATATTAATTTTAAGTGTGCAACATAGTGATTCTACATTTGTATATTTTGTGAAATGATCACCACAACAAATCTAGTTAACATCTATCACCACACAGAGTGACACATTTCTTGAAGAGTGATAAAAACCTTAAATGGGAAGAACATGGTAGAGTTTGAGGACAGGCTCTGGCATAGCTCTAAATAACCTCCTTCACATCAAATGTTAAAGAAAATAGATGAAAAACTGCACAAAACAAAATATATTATATCTCCCTGGATAACTACTATAAACATGTTATATTATAATCTTCCAAATGTAGTCATTAGTATGAAAAGCATAGATGTCTTTACCCTTTACAAGCTCCAGGCAATACCTATATTTTGAACTCTTGCTAGAGACTATATCTTGAAATCATTCAATATACATCTTTTACCAAAAGATGGTTATTAAGAGGGATATTTTAAAGGACATGTAGTCTACTCATATGTAGTCTACTCATCTTATTCATTTCATTCTTGATTACTTTGGCCGCATATTTGAGTCACATTTTATAGGTCTCCTCCTGAATTACTTCTGTGACTTCTACTTTAATTCTTGATAAAGTATGTAAGTTACTTCTGTACAAAGTCTGTTGCTTTCTTGTCAAGAGGTTTTTGCCATCCACTACATTAACCATAAAAAAGTATTAAAAAAAGTGGAGGAAATTATTTTAATCTATGAATTTTTTTCATTTTTTTTATACTGCAAGATGTGAATTTTATAACTAATTGAGTGTTCATTAGTTTTCTGGCCAAGAGGCTTAGTGCAATTTAGAATTACTATTTCATAATTATATAGCATCATTTGGCCTATATTTCTGTATGTTTATTTCTGGTAATATTGCTTTCAACTAGCTAAATTTTCAGGGTTCTGATATTTTCTGTTTTATCATAACCCACCTTAAATCTTTTATAGATAACCACAGGATACAGGTAAGCAAAATAGTTGGGTGGGAACAGTAATAGTAAATAGTATAAAAATGGTAACTCGGTAAGTACTAACTGCGTGATTATTAATTAAGAAAGTCATACATCTCATTGTTGCTACTTTTTCATGAGACCTGAGTTTGTCTGAATCCCAGCTCTATTCATATTTACATGTTTGATCTTCCACAGAAATCTTGGTTACTGATTACTTTCAGTGGTAAGAGTGTCTGGAATACTGAATGCTCAAGAAATGTTGCTTTTCATGTCTCCTGTCTTATAGCAAAGCCATATTATCCTCCGCTATAGATTTCTTTATTTTGAACTTATTCCAAAGACTATCACACCATCCATGACTTCTCAGATTTTGTAGCAATTTATTTCCATTTTTCAAAAGATTTCAAAGATATTCTTTAAATCTGGTGTCATCTCCTGCAACATTAAAGAAATGCTATTTAACATTTCCTCTACGTTTTCCTCCTAGCAATTAGAGCTGTTGACAGGGAAAAAAATTCTGAAGTAGAAGAGAAAAATAAATTGCTATTTTAAGCTATGGGAAGATGTGCTATTCAAATCCTTTGTGCAGCTAGGGACCTGGCATTTACTGGCTAACATGAAGCTTGGAGCGCTTAATTTCTTTTCATGAGAGCATATTATAAAGTAGTGGCTCAAGGAATAGTCATTAGAGTTAAAAGAATAGGGAGAAGGAGGAATAGAAGAGAAAAGGAAGAAGCAGAAAAGAGGACTGGAGGGCTCTAGTGCTGCCTATGGCAAGGTGGTTGGTGAAATCAGCACCAGTTGGGTAGAAGAGAGGCAACTGCAATGAGATTTCAAGTGGTTTGTATTACTGCCCTTTAAATTTCAATAAAGCCTTTTCCTTATGTATAGCTTTTGTGTTTATTTATATGTGAGTCAAGTAAGTGACTTGAATTCTAAGTGGAAATTTCCTTGGTATGTAACAGGGACAGTTTTCAGGGGATCTAAATAATCCAATCATCATCTCTCTGAAACAGAAGTTCTGGAATGTTTTCATCAGACTGCACGTCTCTGGGGGCTGGACTTCTTGTGAACCACACCCTGCAGTTTCAATCCATTGTTTCAATGGTATCCTGTTCTTTAATGAGAAGTGTGAACCAGCTGACATTTGGCTTGCACTAGGAAGTAATTTCACTTGTTCCAAAACAAGTATATTCCAGCAAACAACCATCAGTCAGAAGGCATTTAATGAATAACCGTTAGCTTCCCTAATACAGTGGTTGAACCCTCAGAGGTCCTAAGGCTCCTTGCCTTTAAGGACCACAGAAAACAGTTCAGGCAATATTAACAATTCAGAAGAAGCAGCTTTAGGATGAGTAAGTTCCAAATGGCCTTACATTCCTGCAAGTGCAAGGGAAGCCAGCAGTAATTTTGTTCACAACGCCTCTCTTAAAGTTTGACTGTATTATCTATTCTATATTCCACCTCCAATATTTGGCCAAAGGTTTTGATTTGATGGCCAGAGGGAGATACTTTCCATGTGAGTATGTTTACAACATCTCTTGCAGGTCAAAAGTCTTTTAATAGATGATGGACTAAAAAAAGAAATTGCAGAAGAGCAGAAAAGAAGAACCCATTGAGAAGGCAAATACAAGTTGAACCCAAGATGTTTTTGATTTGAAATTCTAGCTGACTCAAAGTCTTATATTCGTGGTTTAAAAAAGAATCAGAGATAATCAGTTGATGGTACCAGAATCTTCTTAGTTTTATAACTGGCAACATCCAGCCTCGCAGCAGCACTTAGGGATGGAAGAGAGCTGAAATGTGTGGGTGACGAGGAAGACAATATTTTTTGAAATAGCCCCAATAGAGGACAGTGAGTAGTATTTGAAGAGATGGCCAGGAAAAACATTACTGGGTCAGTCTAGGTCAGCCAGATCTATGGTTTTGGAATCAAAACACAGTAGAATCATTTTTGGATCATTCATTGTGGGCTCCAGCAAAGTTTTCATCCAATTCATGGCAGTAAATTTGGCTGCGTGAATTGCTTTCTTAAATGTTAAAATATATATATATATATATATATATATATATATATATATATATATATATTTGTAGATATCTCAATTTCAGTGATATTCAAAAAATAAAATTTTAACAAGTGTGGTAATGATGAGGAAAGTTTGTTCAGGACTCTATCACATAAAGACTATACCTACCTGGGGATGACCAGAACATTCCACTGGGCTCAGACACCAGAGCACAACTGCTTCCCACTAACTCCAGCAACAGTCAGCTAGAACTTTCCCCTGTTCCAACTGTCTTCTTTGTTCCTCTATCACAGCTGTTATTAGCATCACCTTCTATGATGCCTGTTTTTCCTTTTTGTTTCTTTTTACTTGGTCCCGTATGTATATCGACAAACCAGAGTGTAGGTGACAACTTGTTGATCTTAAAATAACATATTTATATGTCTGTTCTTTTCTTGATCTCTATTTCTCATAATAGAAGAATGAGGGGGTGGGTAAGCAGCATGCAGTAGTATTATTCAAGATTTCTAGGTAAAAATATACGAGGTAAATCTTTTCATAATCAACAATGCTAACAATTTCTAATCTCTATTTCATTGCCAATTTTTTATAAAGTATAAGTGTAAATGTGCAACACAATTTCAAGAAAACTATAATCTATTTGGGATAACAATATTAACGCATTAAAATTATTAAAATAATGTTAGAAATTCCCAAAGTTATATGGATTTCATGCTGTTTGTGCTAAGGACAGAGTTGAAATAAATGTCAAAGTTTTGGTTTTCTTGGTGAAAGAAGAGAATCCGTTGAGTTTTCACAGGAAGAGGCTTCAGGGCAAGTTACACGTTGTTTTTTTGTTGTCGTTTTTGTTTTATACTTGTTTCCTTTTGTCTGAAGGTGGGATCACATGGAATTGCTACAGACAGTGAACAAAGCTGGGCATGACTCTACTATAAAACTTCAGTGTTTCTGAGGTCTTTCTCAGTCTTTTCTCCTATTCTTAGAGGCCAGTAGATTAGAAAATGGTTAAATACCATTTCCAATAAATGCCTTTTGTTTTAGAGGCAGAGTTGTGCCACTAGTGAAATAATAGAAGTCTAGATCTACCAGTACATATCCTGGTAGGATAGGAATAATAAGCGTGTGTCTGTCTTATGTCATTTCATACATAATGAAATGCTTCCTGTTCAAAAGAAGCACGCATGTTAACTTCTTGGCTGCCAAGTTCAAAACCACCAATCAGCATATTAGTGTTGCTGAAATTTGCTGCTGCTGAAGCCCCGCATTTAGCAAGGATAGGGAAGAAAAAATAAAAGAAAGATTCCCCATCATTGCCACATTTATTAAATTCCAAAATCTCTATTTAGAACTAGGTACTGCAGTCCAATTCTCTGATTGTCTTTCAAATTCTTGCTACTATACAAATTTTAAGGGACAGTTGTCAGGTAGCATGTGGAGATTTGGAAATGCTTCCTTTAAACACTAAAATCAATGACACTGCATTCTCAGACTTAAAGGTATTTACAATTTCTTCAATACATGTCTTGTTTCTACACTGTGCAAATAAACAGCAGATGGATAGCAAGTCACGGGTGGCATTTAAGAAATGAAATAATACATATTGGTTATGTCATCAAAGGAAGTGCCTCACAAGTGAAACTCATAGGGGGAATGATGCAGAGTTGAAAAGCATTTCAAAGTTGCCTTTGCAGAGAAAAACCAATTAAGAATATTGTGTATCAAACTGTATAGAAGTGGAAAATGTTGCTCAAAGATACTGTTTAATGACTGTCCCAGGGCACACAGTGGCTACAAGAGAAAACGTAATTTTAAAAGAGTAATTCAATAGTGTTGAAGTTATAAAATTGTACTAAAAAGTCATCTGCCTGCCAAAAGCACAGAATACTTAAACTCTCCTGAGAAACATAATAACCCATTTATAGAAGAAATACTAGGTTAATTCATTTCCAAATTTTGCATTGAGTATACACATTAAATAGCTAATAGAAGAAAATCTTTTTTTTTTTTCCTGGTGGCAATCAATACTTTTTCAATATATTTATTGATTATATTATAGCACCTTTTAAACATGAGACTCCATTTGGATGTTTTTTCTTTTTACCATGTTTAATTTAGAATTTCCAGAATAAAAAGCAAAATTGATTATTGAGAATCTATTTAAGCAGATTGCAACTACACACTTTGGGAGGCCCAAATATTCTGAAACATTGTATTTGTTAGAAAACTTGAAGAATAAGGATATTCAATCTAGTTCATTTTCTGATAATAGATTTTTTAAAAATGAAATACATGTGCATGTGTTTGCACAAATACACATCCCTCTTTCCTGATAGCATATTATGGATTGGCAACTTCTTTGAAAACACAGATTTGTTTTTTTTCCTAGTCTTTGTTTAAATTACACTTTAATTAACTTGCAGTTTAATACTATTTTCAGGTATAGAATTAAGTGATTCCTCACTTATATACAACACCCAGTGCTCATCACAAGCGCCCTCCTTAATACCCACCACCTGTTTAACCCATCCCCCTGCCCATCTCTGCTCCAGCAACCCTCAGTTTGTTCTCTGTAGTAAAGAGACTGTTTTCTGGTTTACCTCTCTCTCTCTTCTTATCCCCCTATGCTCATCTATTTTGTTTCTTAAATTCCACATATGAGTGAAATCATATGGTATTTGTCTTTCTTGGATTTATTTTGCTTACCGTAATACTCTTTAGCTCCATCAATGTTGTTGTGAATGGCAAGGTTTCATTCTATGAAATGGCTGAGTAATATTCCGTGGTGTGTGTATATATATATATATATACACACACAATGGAATATATATATATATATACACACACACACCGCATCTTCTCTCTCTAGTTATCGGTTGATGGACATTTGGGCTCTTTCCATAGTTTAGCTATTGTTGATAATGCTGCTATAAACATGGAGTCATGTATCCCTCTGAACCAATACTTTGTATTCTTTGGGTAAATATCTAGTAGTGCAATTGTTGGGTCATCGGGTAGTTCTATTCTTAACTTTTTGAGGAAACTCCATTCTGTTTTCCAGAGTGCCTACACCAGTTTCCATTCCCAGTAGTGTAAGAAGATTTGAAAATAGGGGCAATCTTGTATATCACTGCATTCCACTCACCATCTATCACAGGGCTAGGTTCCTAATAAACATTTGTATAATGAATAAATCAGTTATTTACCATAAGATGTGGCTATAAAAGTCAAGCATAGTGACAAATCAAGCAATAATTTATTTTCATTTTGATTTTACTATTACCAGGAACTAGGAGACCTCTGTTACACTAATGGTATTTACTTGTACAAAAGAAAATTAACTTTGTTAAAGTCTCAGCTCCAATAAAATTAGACATTTTGAAGAGACATAATGATATTTGAAGCTGCAAAAGAACAAATAAATAAGTGAATGCTATTTGTTCTTCTTAAGCTTAGAATGGTTTTAAAAATGTAGAACTGCTTTTATGAGTGATCGATAAATGGAAAAAAAATATTTTCACAAGTTTTATTGCATTAAATTCTGACTACTTTAGGTAAACTTATAGTGAAATTTAACAAGGAGACAATTTCATGAGTATTGGTGTCTATTTTTATCTGAGCTTGGAATTATCTGGCATTTGGGAAGCCATTACTTCTTGCCAGGTGAGAGTTAGACAATTCACAGTTTCTACACTGAGTCAGAATTCCCCTGAAATGAGTTGAGAAAACATTTGGCTGAAGAATGAGTGTTTGTCTCTTCAGTAGTTGAGTCCTGGAAGCCTTGTACAAATTTGCTTCCAACAATTCAAAAGTCAAACATTCATCTAAAGAATAACATTCAATGTGGGACATAACGTATCTTTGCAGCCTTGAGAGATCAGAGGTGGGACTGAGTTTTATAACATTGCGCAACCCAGGCTAGGATGGAAAAAAATAACTGTTTTCACAGGTCATTTAAAAATTCATTCAGTGAAGATTGCTTTTGTTCAACACTTGGGTGTCTGCTACGTAGGGTATTTGAATTTATGTGCTCAAGATGAAATAAAGGCTCCTTGGAATTACGGGCTGGCAGGATTGCCACTGAAAACTAATTCAATCTATTTTAGAGTTCAATGTGAATAAGCATTTTTGTATATCTTTCCTAGTCACATATACAATTTCAATTTAATATTTTTGTAAGACATTTGCTTTTAATCTCTATTGATTAGTTCTCAGAGTCATTTTAGAGATTTACTGCCCCAATTCTGTAGATTTTCAAAGGCAATTTGGACATTTAAAATTATTTATTTATTTTGGAGAGAGAGAGAGACAGAGACAGAGAGACAGAGAGAGAGAGAGAGAGAGAGAGAATGGAAGGGAGGAGGGACAGAAGAAGAGGGAGAGAAAAAGAAAGAGGCAGAGTCCCTGCCAAGCACACAGGGAGCCTGATGTGGGTCTGGATCTCAGGACCCTGAGCGAAGTCAAGAGTCAGAGTCTTAACCACTGACTGAGCCACACAGGTGCTCAGGAATTTGGACATTTTACTAACAGAGAACATCTTGTTGATTGTAGGTACCTGTTACGAAGGAGAGACTTTCCTTGGATAATTTACTTCATTCCTAACATTGAGGATACCATTCTAAAGAATTTCTGCTTGTTCTGTGGCTACACTGAATATTATTATCCTATATAGCAATAGTCTTATATTTACAAAGTGCAAATTTAATCATTCTTTTTCTTTCTTTTTTTTTTTTATTTTAGAGAGAGATGGAGAAAGCAGGGCAAGGAGCAGAGGAAAAGGGAGAGCGTATCTCAAGTAGACTCCCCACTGAGCAGCCCAGGGGGCTTAATCTCAAGAACCTGAGATCATGACCTGAGCCAAAATCAAGGGGATCCTTGGGTGGCTCAGTGGTTTAGCACCTGCCTTCGGCCCAGGGCTTGATCTTGGAGACTGGGATCAAATCCCACATCAGGCTCCCTGCATGGAGCCTGCTTCTCCCTCTGCCTGTGTCTCTGCCTCTCTCTATCTCCCTCTGTCTCTCATTAATAAATAAATAAAATCTTTATTTAAAAAAAGGAAAAAAATTAAGGGTAGGATGCTCAGTTGACTGAACCACCCAGGCATCCCTCATTATTTTTCTTAAATCTGTCAGTGGATTTCTCTTCTTAGAGTTCAAAATCCCAAACTACTTGGGAAATCAGATTAAAATCTTCCTCATCAGGAGGCCTCTACATTTCCTTTGTGGTCACTCTTCCAAGATGTGGTCTCTATATCCTTCTCAAGATACCTGCTGCTCTCCAATACTCTATTAAATATAAAAACCCATGCATTTATTACAAGTAAAAATAGAAATAAAATATACTTCACCATTATTATCTTCCCATATACTAAAACCACTTTCTCTGGATGTGTTTTGTAGGGATTAAAAAAATAATAATAAATAAATAAATAAATAAATAAATAAATAAATAAATGTAACCACTAACATTTGTCTTACTATTTTCTGTGTGTGTATACACTAAATTTAATCCATATAATAACTCAATGAGCTTAGCCCTTTTCCAATTATTCTAATTTTATAGATGAGGAAACTGAAGTTCAGAGTCTTTTAGTGACTTCTCAAAGGACATAGAGTAAGAAAGTGACTTAGTTCAAAACCAGACTGTCTGATTTGATAATCTATTTTTTTTTATTGCAAAAGAATGCTTCAATATACTTCTTAGGGAAATTTTGCCTAGAGTATGTTATTTTTATTTATTTATTTAAAAGATTTTATTTATTTCTTCATGAGAGAGAGAGAGAGAGAGAGGCAGAAACACAGGGAAAGGGAGAAGTTAGCTCTTTGCAGGAAGCCTAATGTGGGACTCGATCCCAGGACCAAAGGATCATGCCCTGAGCCAAAGGCAGATGTCTGCTCAACTACTGAGCCCCCCAGGTGCCTCAAGCACATTATTTTTAAAGAATAATATTAAAAAGTTGCCTTTCAAAGGCTATGGTGTTTTAAATTTAAAAAATTAAACAGTAACATTGGTTAGTGAGATACTTTTAATAGCTAAGCTACTCAATTTGATTTCAGATCCTATCACACAATACCAGATTCTAATAATGGACTTTTAAAACATTTTATTCACTCTTAAAATTCCGATATTTCCAAAATGATGACAGAGATTTATAGTAAAAAGAGATAAAAGTAATAGATCCATTATATCAATAGTAAAGTAGGGAATTTGGATTAGGATAACTCAAGATAAGGTAAACCTTTGTACATGAAAATCTTAAGATTCCCTAGAAAGCAAAGTTCAAGGAAGGAAAGTCACAGAACATGTAAACGAGGGAGACCCACTACCCCTGGCTGCACTAGGCAACCTTCAATGAGCTAAGTGCTGGATCTCATTCATCTTTTTCTGCTGCTATCATCAGCGTGAGTTTGGTGTTATGACCATGACCATGAGAGATGTGCAGAATCCAACCTGATGGCATGTAGTGTCTATAAAACTTGTGGCCTGCCAGACAGGGAAAATATGAAAAGAATACAAAACACAGAATTCTGCTTACCCAAATCAGGCAATAAATTTAACAGAGGCTATTAAAGGATGACATAAGTGTATAAAGGATCCAGTGGAATGGCATTAAGTGTTTTTAGAGCCAGACAAGAAAGCACTCAAATGTATTAGGGGAGCCAAAGATTTGCAATATTCAGCCAAGCATAAAGCCCTTAGTTACCATCTCTGTGCGGCTACAGAATTCTTTAGTAGAAGAGAGGATGAGGTAAATAAGGTAAGAATAAGATGGAGGCAGTGGCTCTTTTGAGCCCTCTGAAGGTCAGAGTCCTTGTTACAGTTTATAAAAAGGGACTCTGTTTGGTGGGGGGTTATTGCTGGAGTTCTCAACAGCGTCAAAGCTTATGTATTAAGCAAACGTCTCTAGTAGGTAGGCAGTATAAGCATATTTACTCATTTCCTTGATGTGTCTTTCAATGCCACAAAGAGTTAGAATTATAGTCTTTTAAAGTGTGAAGTAAATTAAACTTTAAAAACCTTTTTGAAAAAAATAAAAAACTAAACAAAAAATAAAAACCTTTTTGTGTGAATTTTGGGAATGACTTGTGCATATCTGCTATTTGGAATGATGAATTGTTTGAATGAATTTAGAATATTAGAGTTGTTAACTTTACATTTAAAGTATGTTATTGGAAATTTAAATATAGACCTGAGAAATTATGTCTAAAAATTAAATATTTACTAATTTTATAAAATTTAAAATTTGCAAAATACATATGTAATATATATTTGTTAGAATAATAAAATGTCTCTCATATTTGAAAAGGCTTTGTTTGTTTTGCAAGGGAGTGTAAAGAGTAAATAGAAATAATTTAAAGAGATGATAATCTGTAATTAAAGGCCTTGTTGAACGTGATTGATTCATTAGGTTTATAAAGTGTAAAATAAAGACTTATAAAGTGTAAAAAACTATAGTTGGATTTAATGATTTAGAAAAATTGTAGTCTTGAACTTATATTTTTAATGAGTTGAATATTAATTCTAAAAAGTCCTTATTAACTGTTAAGGTCATCAAAAATCACAGAACATATGCACATACATGTCCTCTATGACTGTTCATTGGTTAAAACAGGGAGGAGAGGGACAGGGAGAGAATATATGACATTCCCCCAGGCAATAGTTTCTTTTGAAAGGAGTAAAACACAGCCACTTTGGAGAAGTTTGGCACTTGCCTAGAAAACAAAACTTACTCTCACTCCATGGTCTTGCAATCACACTCCCTGGTATTTACCCCAAAGAGTTGAAAACCTATGTCCGCATAAAAACCTGCAAATGGATATTGTAGCAGCTTTATTCAAAACTGCCAAAACTTGGAAGCAACCAAGATGCCCTTCAGTAGGTGACTGGATGGATAAGCTGGTGCATCCAGACAGTGGAATATTATCCAGTGTTAAAGCGAAATGAGCTATCAAGTCATGAAAAGACATGGAGGAGGCTTAATGCATATTACTGAGTTGAAGAAGCGCATCTTAAAAGACAGCATACTGCACGATTCCATAACATTGTGAGAAAGGCAAAACTCTGGTGACACTGAAAAGATCTGTGGTTTCCAGAAGTTAGCTGTGGGGAGGGATGAATAGCAATGCATAGAGGATTTTTAGGGCAGGGAAATACTCTATATGATACCATCATGATGGATACATGCCACTATACATTTGTCCAAATGTGCAACAAAAGAGTGAACTGTAGACTTTGAGTCATTAAGATGCGTCACTGTAGGTTTCTCATTTGTAACGAACGTACCACTCTGGTGGGGGATGTCAATAACCAGGGAGTCTGCATGTGTGGGGGCAAAGGGTATACAGTAAATGTCTGTACTTGCCTCTCAATTTTGCTATAAACTTAAAACGTCTCTAAAAAGAATCTTAGGGATCCCTGGGTGGTGCAGCGGTTTAGCGCCTGCCTTTGGCCCAGGGCGCGATCCTGGAGACCCAGGATCGAATCCCACGTCGGGCTCCCGGTGCATGGAGCCTGCTTCTCCCTCTGCCTGTGTCTCTGCCTCTCTCTCTCTGTGACTATCATAAATAAATAAAAATTAAAAAAAAAAAGCTTTAAAAAGAATCTTAAAAAAGATTTACACAATTCCATTCAGAAGAATTTTTCAAGCAGGCATTTATATATGAATTGTTCAATAGATAAGGACAGAATCTTCAATAGTTGTTTATAAAGGGTGCAGACACAATTTCCATACGTCGTTTTCTCTGGTGGTCCTCAATGCAACATAAGGTCATATTGTTAATTCTTAGCATGACTGTGGTGAATTAAAAAAAAAACAAATATATTTCACTCTTAGGGTTCATGGAGAATCTAAAAGAATAAAAAGTTAAAATTTCTCATATTTATACTCTAGCTGGACTTTTGGAAGAAACTTGACAGTAGGAAGTAAATATTGAAATCTCTTGCCATCACTCAAAGTGTGGAACTTCTGTAATTCAGGAAGCCAAGTTGATATTTTGTTGAAAAGTTGAAGATACTAAAATACATTACTGCCTTATTTGAATACCATACACTTTTCATGAAAGGAGGATGTGGTATTTGTGTGGATAGTGTCAGATATTTTGGTCAAAGTCGTTTTGCATTTCTTCAAATTATCAAATAAGTGCTTGATTTAAACCCAATATTTTTTTATGTTAATATATTGAAAAAAATGTTTGGAATAGCCTGGAGGATTTTGAGAGTAGGGATATTTATTGTCTGTATGTATTACAAAAGTTCCTTACTAAAGCTTGTATAAAAGTTTTTATTTTGAACAGATTTGGTCTGCCAAAAAAAAGCTCAAAAGTATCTCCTCAAGTAAATAAATTGCTTAATAGGTTGTGCTTAGGTTTTTTTTTTTTTTTTTTTTTTTTTTGTATATTCCCTCGGAATATGAAAGACAATCTTCCAGAATTTATAAGGTTGGTTTTTTTTTTTTTGCATAGTTGGTGATGAGTTATTTTTATTTTTTTCTGACAGTAAGTGAACAATGGCTCCTGTATTTTCCTTAAGACCGTCACTAGGATATGATATTGAAACTATGACATCAACACAGAAGGAACTAATCATGCTACTCTCTACCCCCATCATCTTCTGCTGTAACACTCGGTGAGAATGTAGGTACAGCAGAAACCGTGCTAGTCTAGGAAAGGAAAGAAGAAAATCTAGTCCCTCTTGATCCTCATCCCCAATGAACTATTGAAAGAAGAGAAAGCGGGAGTCACATATCTTCCCCAGCTTAATCCCTAGAAAAGAGGAGTATATTGAAGTGTGGGAAACAATAAAGGAGGGGATTTCAGAAACCTGACATTACATATGGTATTCTGAGAGCAGACCACCTTCCAAACTGCCTCCTACTAAGGGAAGCCACAACAAAACAAACTTAGTGGCATTCTATTGTTAAGCTGATAGGAGTTTTGCTTCCTATATAATAAAGATGGAAAAAGAATTCTTCTCTTGCTTATACAGGGCATAGGAATGTTGAGCCCAAACGATGGTTCTTGTCAGAGGGTATTGTTGAAACAAGGCAATGTTTTCTCAAAATTGTATCCTCAAGTTGGGGAACCCCATCTAGGTCACTGGCAGGGAAATCATCTGGCAGCAAGGCCAGAGACCTAGGGAGTGTTTTTAGGAACAGTAATTGCCAAGGTATGATAAGCCACTGGAGAGAACCAAGCGACATTGTCTCTACTGACAAACCAGTGATCATAAATAACAAGGGACAACAAGTCATATTGGAGTTGTTACCAGCAGATTCCTACAGAATCTTTTCAGACAAGGCCAGTCATCCATCAGCTCAATGGTTACCAGTCTAGGGAGCATCTTCAGCTGCTATTGCATGGTAAATACCAGCAGTATCCAAAGGGTGCCACATGGATCCAAGGAACATATCTCTTTTCTGCAAGCATAAGGTCCCATAAAACAAATGCCACCCTATACACTAAGAAGCTACCTCATTCTATCATGAGAAACTGAGGGTTTTGTTTGTTTAAAGATTTATTTATTATTTTAGAGAAAAACCATGCATGTGAGTGTGGGGGGGAGGGGCAGAGACAGTGAGAGGGAATCCTCAAGCAAACTTCCCGCTGAGCACACAGACTAATTTGGGGGCATATTCCAGGATCCCGAGATCATGACCTGAGTTGAAATCAAGAGTCAGACCCTCAACTGACCGAGCCACCAGGATTAGAAGACTGATGGTTTTTATCTGAATTCTCCAAACAGTGATACCCAAGGAGACAGTTTTAGTGGTTGGATTGATCTTAAATTATCTACTGGACAAAATACAGGTTTATTTCCTCTGCAACTCTGAAGGAAGGTCAGAAGGGTTTATAGGAATTTTCTGTTCTTTTGAATGTAGTATGAGTAGTAAGTTTACCCCGTCACATTTAGGAAGATAGTTTGGCATATTTAAGGATCTCTGTGAGCATATCACTGTACCTAAAGTTGACAACAAATCTGTCATCTAAATCAGAGAGGCAAGATGCCTTGAGTTCACAGGTGAAATCCTGAGACAGAAAAAAAAAATGACAGAGTGAGATATTAGTCAACAAAGAAAGGAAAGAAAGGTGGAGTCTTGAAAAAAATTTTTATTAGGGTTTCTTCTAATATTTTACATAAGGGATACTAAATTCAGCAATGACAATTCAAGCTATCTACAAAGTGGCTGGAGTTGTATTTGGAAACCATGTGCCCTGGAGCTGGGTAGACGCCAGAATCAAGTTTAAAAAAGAACTTAGAGCTGGTAATGCATAAGTCAGGGACAGGTTCAGAGGTCCAGGGAATGTCCAGCATAGCCATGCTGTTCTCATGAAGACTGATAAACATTTCCCTCTGGTGCCAAGTATCTAAGGCCAGATACCAGCAGTGGATCAAGGACGAAGGAGAGACTAGGATAAAAATCTCTTTTGTGGGGTACTAGCATTCATTTCTGGCTGCCTTTCATAGAGTCAAATTCTCTCCCTGAGGCTTAAATCCACTCTTTGCTTGTGATCATATTTGAACTCTAAAGGGCGATAGAGATAATGCAGGGGAAGCTGTGTCCCCAGAAGGAGACCTAGTACTCACTTATGGTGGGCTGTGAAACTTCCACTTGGCCTGCAGGGTTGCCTATTAGATCAATTGGTAAACAGGGGAAAAACATTTTGTTAAAGACCTAGCTTTCAATTTTTTGGAAGGAGAAAACCTCCAGGATCATAATACATGCTCCTTATAGGACCACACTGATTTACTAAAGGTAGCTTATAATTGTGGAGTAATGTTTCCAAACATTCTAGGTCAGTTTGTGTTTCTCAATTGCATTTAGGTGCACTTTACCTTGTTGTTGTTGTTGTTGTTGTTGTTGTTGTTGTTGTTTTTAATGAGATATCCATCCACCTCAGCGGGAGTTTTCATTATTACAATAGGAATGCAAACAGAAAGAATCAGTGTATATTAATCATTACTAAACTGGTTTGATTCAGAAAATATATGTTTTTAGAACATAATTTCAATACTAACTGCAGATGCTCTAAATCCCATGTGCCATGCCAAGAGGACATGTATCCTCATTATTTAAAATTCTTTATCTGATTATTTTAATAGAGAGGAAGAAGGAGAAAAGCTATGATATAATCCTATATTACACCATTCTGCACAGGAATTTGCTTTGCCAAAGGCTTGATTCCCAGCATTTTGACCCTGAAATAGTGCTGTGATAAGATTTCTGAATATACATTAGAATTGATGCTTTCATCAAGATTATACTGCTGATCCTGGAGACAGTGATTGCCTAGATGTAAATCACTGAAGACGGATTGAAAATGTTTGGCAAATCTTAAATCACAAGCATTTTCTCAATTGAATGAAGCATTGTAGCAATGATTAAACTTAGAATAGTTCTTTCTAAAGCTGTTTTGTTCCTCATAGATGGTAGTAGAAGAGTATTCTTATTAAATTTATTAAAAAGAAAGTCGTATGGAGATTTGAAGGAAATGGCTGGTCTGTCATTTTGGGGATCTGGATGGATACACAGAGAAGGAACTACCCTGAGGCATACATAACTATGCAATGATTGGGGTCTTATACTACCCCATATGGGATTTCAACAGTTTGGATGGCAGATGTTAATGCTTTAGAATCTTTTATAACTTCAAACTTTAAGTGGTGTGACTATATTCTAGAAAGACCAGTTTCTAAGGTTTCTAAAGAATGGTACTAACATTTGGGAAAAAACATCTCATGCACATACCACTGAAATTGATATATTACAAATCCGAGTTACTTAGTCACACCATGATTTTCAATCTTGAGTATTATGTAGCCAATAAACGTTAATGAAGAGCTTATGATAACATGGAAATCTTATGTTATAATATTAAGTGAACAAAACCTCTATGATAGATGATTCCATGTGTGTTATTACCACAGGTGTGCACACAGACAGACAAAACAGAACCTTACAAGAATAAAAACACAGAAACACATACATATATCAATGGGGACATAAACATATTTTTTGTTTTTGTTTTCAGTTTTCTGTATCTTCCAAATTTTCTATAAATATGAAATTTAATAATTATCAAATAACTTTGCATTGGCATTAGAGATGTCTGTTTTGAGAAGCAAGCATATGAGAACCTTTTTTCTTGTCTTCCTAATGTTCCTGATGGTCAAAGCAATATCTCATAATTAAGAATCTTTTGTTAAATAGTTGACATTCTTCAACAATTGGATCTCTGAATCCACAACGACATCTCTCCCCTCCAATCTGTCTGACCTTGATGGTCATGCTTTATGCCTCAAAATAAATACTTCTTTTTTCCTACACATTAAAAACCCTTACTTCAAGAGTGTTACCAGTTATCTTGATGATAATGTTTACTTCATAATGTCCTAATTGAAACAATAAATATATTATTATCTTAGGTGTATATTTTTAAAAGATTTCATTTATTTATTCATGAAAGACAGACACAGAGACAAGTTGAGGAGAAGCAGGCTACACGCAGAGAGCCTGATGTAGGACTCGATCCTGGACTCTGGGATCATGCCCTGAGTCAAAGGCAGATGCTTAACCACCGAGCAACCCAGGTGTCCCAGATGTATTCTTATGTTAAAACATTGTCAGGAAAAACCGATTTTGAGCATGCCATTTTTTTCCTTCCTATCTTCTTCTTTTAATCACTGTATGTATATTTGTGTTATGTGTGTCAAATGACCAATTGAATGTATTTGGATGAAATTCTGAGATTTGTGAAGCCTCCTTACTCTTCTCCCAGGAAGTTGTCTCAGAGACCTGCCAGTCAATCCATTGAAAGTGACATTCATTGACCTAGTTGTTGAACAGATAACACAAGAATTTCTAAGTACATTCTAAAATGCATGCTATTGAAAATAGTCTTGTCAAGGTTTAAAAGCAAAAGATGAATATGTTGAAAGAAAGCAAAAGGTCATTACATTCTAAACACTAGAAACTTGAAAGCCTCAATTCTTAAAATTTCTATTGATAAAAGACAATGTAAGAAATGTATGTCCATGGAGTGGGAGGTAAAGAGCTGATGGGGAATGATAAGTTATGACTGGATCCTTGTTATTAAGGATTCCTAAGACAGGATCAGAAGCCAAGTACCCAAACGGGAAATGCTAGCAATCCTCAGATCCAAGAACTGAGAACGTTTGTACCCCACTTCCTTCCTGGAACCCTGAGATGAGCAGTCACATAGACCTACTGTACAATGATGTGGGAACATCAAATTATAAATGGAAATATGTTTTTTCTGTTCATGATAGGACCTAAGAAAGTATCCTCCTTCCTTTGACTGGGTTTCCTTTGGTTTTCTGTGCCTACTACTCTATGCCCTATCCCCTTACATGCAATCAGCTGCAGATCTAGGAGCCTTGCAGTCATTATTGGTGAATCAAAAATGATGCAGATCTCAGGCATCAACAGAAGCTAAGGAGAAGGAGGAGGAAGAGGAGGAGGAGGAGGAGGAGGAGGAGAAGAAGAAGAAGAAGAAGAAGAAGAAGAAGAAGAAGAAGAAGAAGAAGAGGGAGGGGGAGGGGGAGGGGAAGAAGATGAAGACCAAATTTCAGGTGGAATTTTTCCATCTGAGCAGGTGCCAGGGCAAAAATGTGAAGGATGAGGTGCCTTCCCCCATGCTGCTATGGCATGTAAACCCATCCTCTTACACATTACCAAAATGGAGATGGCATCCTGAGGACCAGTGACAGGAGGGAGGAACCCATGAATTAGACTGAGTTTAAATCAGAATGATAAAATACTGAATTTGTCTGCATTTACTTGGAAGTATCTAGATTACTTATTCTGTTATTAAGGAGAAATGAGGGCTCAAGATTATTTCATGCAGTAATACAACAGATATTTTTGATCGCCTCTGTGATTCAGTGACTTGTCTAGGCACTGAGATAGAGTAGTGGAAAAGAGAAAAAGTCAGAACCAGCACTGGTGGAGCTTTGATTCTACAGTGGGAGTAGAAACATAGAAAGTACACAGATAAGACTAGAACAAGTCAGGTAGTAAGTGCTATGAGAAATAATGAATCAGGATAAGGGAGAAATAGTTATGTGGGGGCTTTTTTCAGTATAGGCAAGGAAGGCTTTCTGTGGAGTTAGAGTTTCAGCAGAGATTAGAAAGAAGTGAGGGGGAACACCTGTGATGTTTTGAAGAAAGAACATTCCAGGTAAAGGAACGATAAGTGAATAGGCTCCAATACAGGATTACCTAGTTTGTTTCTGACTTGACAATATAGGACCTACACACAATTTTAAAGAAATGTTCTTAATAAGGATAATATCGAATTAAATTTTGTTACATAATTAAAAAAATGTACTTTGTGAGTTTGGTCGCCTAAAGAATTTTACTTAACTATATATGGGTTCATTGGTACAGCAACAACAACGAAACTCATGACTCCTAAATTAGGTGTGGAAAAGACAACCAGAAAGATTGCAGGAGAATGTAAAAGCCTATGCATATATTGCTTTACAAATATCTTATGTTCTTATTCTAATACAAAGAAAATAAAACTAGAAATTGCTAGTAATTCAGTCAGAAACTTATACCTGAATAAAACCTTGACATATCAACAAAAGATTTTGAATGAATTGAATTTGATGTTTTAAGATAGAATGCAGTATTTTTTTTTTAAGATTTTATGTATTTATTCGTGAGAGACACAGGCAGAGGGAGAAGCAGGCTCCCTGCAGGGAGCCCAGTGCGGGACTTGCTCCCAGGACCCCAGGATCCCGACCTGAGCCGAAGGCAGAGGCTCCACCACTGAGCCACCCAGGCGTCCCTAAAATGCAGTATTAAAAGCATATGCACATTGTATCTCTTTTGTGTCTGTATTACCAGATAATTTTTTTTTTTTTACAATTTGGCAAAAATAGTGGTCCAGTATATTGAGAACCTAACCCAAGCTGGGGAGAATGTGGGGTTTTAAGTTATAAATTTAAATTATATTTATATCAATTGATATATACATATATCAACAAAGAGTAAAATATGATTTTTTTCTACTTAGCCATTTTGCTCTGATGAAAATTTCCTCTGCAGGTTTGTTTTAGGGGAATGAAATTACTGGAGATAAGAAATCATGACAAAACATTATGCTAAATTTTTAAAAAGTTTTTCAAATGAAGTCTGTCAAATACGAGAAGAGAAAGGATGAAAACAACAAGGAAAAGAGAGTGAATGATAAGCAAAATCTGTGGAAGTGCTAGAGTTAAAACTTTAAATTCCTAAATTCTTTTTGAGAGTGTTCGGCTATTTTGTGTATGTACGTGGGAGTAAGACAGACTTGTAAATATGAACAACACATTGTACAGTCCACAGATTTTTCTATGAAGCTTACATCTAAGGAAGAAAAAGAAGTTGTGATGCAAAAATGAGTGAGATCAGCATTCTCAAAGCTAATTATATAGGAATGAAGGATTACATTGGGTCACATACAAACTATCAAGCCGACATTTCTTAGCCAAAAGAAACTTCACGGGACATGCTCCTAAAGGCCTGATTATCCTGTCTGAAATCAGTTTTCAATCTTAATATATTCTAATATATTTCAGAAGTTATTCAAGACTGTTATTCAAAAGCCTGTTCAAACCAATTTCACTCCTTCTTCATAATTTTTATCAGCAGCAACCTTTTAAGAGAATAGCATTCGTTTGAAAACCAACTTTTATATTGCTTATTTTAATATCTTGTTTAACTTAAGGGACATTTTATTATTTATGCAACACATCTCTATTTATGTTCACTATTTTTGCTTCTACAGATCTTTGTCATATCTTCCTGAAATTTACTTTTTTCAGCTGTACAGGAAACTATTATTAAATATCATTTTATATTAATCTCTTCCATCCTTTTGTGTTTCATTTCCTTTCTTGCAGTTTACATCAGGGATGTGTGTGTGTGTGTGTGTGTGTGTGTGTGTGTGTGTGTGTGTTTATAGTAGGAAAAACTCCCACAAAATCATACATGGAGCAGGCTGGAATACTAAACAAATAGAGGATAGTTGCCTTGGAGAAATATATAAATCCCAGGTAGGTTGCACAAGAATAAGCAATAAACAATCCCCCCCTCTCTGAGATTTTTGGAATTGCTTGTTACACAGCATGGTACAGGCATATTGCTATTTAAGGTCGATAATATTATGCTAAATGAGAAAATTAATAGCATAAACTGTACATAACAGTCATTTGTATCAGTCTAAGGACAATGGGTAAATTAGACACACAAAGTATAATTCAGAATATTATTGAGGTCTGAGATAAAAAGATATATTTGCAAAAAAAAGATATATTTGCTAATACCACAGCCTCTGAAGCGAGTTAAATGCTGCCAATCTCTTTTTCTTTATCTGTATAATGAAGATGTGTCTTATAAACTCATTGCAAGAGTTAATATAGATGATCAGAGTGTTTATCACATAAGAAATCAACTGTTATTCAAAAAATGTACCAACTCACCAACCAAATAAATATCTTAGAAATTCTTTATTATTTTTTATAATGGAAACACTTCTTGAGGGGAAAGGAAAGCCTTCACATCATATATGCAGATCCTGAAATTTAGTAAAGTAAATTTCAATCTAAAGAAAGAGATTGCTGTTAAGAAAATAGGTGGAGTTTTTTGCCTTTTAATTCCAGAGTTCCAAGGTATATAATGCTGTAAACATGGCATGTACAATATGCTTAGTAACCAAATGTGTTATGCTTGAAAATATATCCAACCTAACATTAGAAGCAAACTCAACAGCAGCTGGACCATTTTAAAGGCTAATCCACTAGAAATTTTCAGATATATCTTTTGAAACTCCCTATAATTATGGCTCTTTGTAACATGTCATTTTTCTGTTTTATTAGGAACACAACAGTATAGTTAAGTCACATGTAATTTTTTTTCTCCAAAACTGTTTTTAAAGCATGTTACTGTAAATGAATACAAAGCAGAAAAAAAGATCCCAACAATTTCCTAAAATAGAATATTCAAATGTATGTCAGAAACTGAACATGTTCTTTTTAACATATTTTATTATCCTCCCTTATTTCAAAAAATCTTGTATATGTTCAAAACAACTAAATTTTATTCTATATACACTCACCTTTATTTTTTATTTTCATTTTTTTTTAAAAAGATTTTATTTATTTATTTGACAGACAGGGAGAGAGCACAAGCAGGGGGAGAGGCAGAGGGAGAGGGAGAAGCAGACTTCCCACTGAGCTGGGAGCCCAGTGTGGGGCTTGATCCCAGGACCTGGAGATCATGACTTGAGTGGAAGGCAGACTAACCCTCTGAGCCACCCAGGTGTCCCCATGGTTATCTTTAAATAGGAAAAATGTAGTGGCTAAAATATTATAAGGAATGAAATGAATAATATTTCATTCTACTTTGTTTATATTTAATAAAGTGTATTAATATTTAAAACTCTGAAAAATAGAGTGCCTATGTCACTCAGTTAAGTGTCTACCTTTGGCTCAGGTCATGATCCCAGGTTCTGGGAGCAAGTCCTGCATCAGGATCCCTGCAGCCGGGGAGTCAGCTTCTCGCTCTGCCTCTGCCTCCTCCCCCCACTCTGTCTCTCATGAATAAATAAATAAAAATCTTTTTAAAAAATTGAAGAGTATTCTGAGGATAGTCTTTGAAGTTTCTGTTGCTGCTATAACAAATGACCATAAATCTGCTAATTAAAACAACAACATGTATAATTTTAGAGTTCTGGAAGTCAGAAACCAAAAATAAGTCTCCTAAGGTGCCTGGGTGGTGCAGTAAGTTAAGTGTCTGACTCTTGATTTAGGCTCAGGTCATGATCTTGTGAGAGCACGCACATGCATTCTCTCTCTCAAAAAACAAAACAAAACAAAACTCATGAGCTAAACAAGGGTATAAAAAAGGTTCATTCTTCTGGAAGCACTAGAGGAGAATCATTTCCTTGCAGTTTCCAGGTTCTACTGGCTGCCTGCATTCTTTGGCTTCTGCTGGCAGCTCAGAATCATACAACCTTCCTCTCTAACTTTGCCTCCATTATCACATTACCTTCTCTGATTCCAATTCTACAGCACTTCTTATAGATTTTCTCCTGAGTACATTTGGCCCATCTGGATAGTCCAGGATGACCTTCCCATCTCCAGATCTTTTATTTAATCACATCTGCAAAATCCCTTTGCTGCCTAAGGTCACACGTTCACAGGTTTTAAAGATTGGGGTTGGAAATCAATCGGGGGCATTATTCAGTCCACCACAGCTATGCTTGATTTTTCGGAAATACCTGGATATGTGAAGAAGTAGATCTTTTTATCAATTAAATATTATTATATTTTAAAATTCAAAAACTCAAAATAAATAATTGATATTTTAAAACTATTTTCATGGATTTATCAAAAACTCCAAATAGGAGGTTGATTTTTTTAGCTTAATAATCATGAGGCCTGTAATTTTTCCATATCTTTCAGAGAGAAATTCCTCATTTGATTTGTGGGAGTGATCCCTCTCTATTGCCCTCAGCCTCAGAGCTGTCATAGGCAATGCACTGAAAGATAATCAATCCATTAGAAGGCCTGCATCTTATAAGCTATCCTTACAAGAGTTCTCTGTCCAAATTTAGATAGTCTAGAATAATATTATACTTGTTCTTTAGAATTTGCATGGACAAATATAAAGCAAATTAGGTAGCTTATAATGATAAGCAAAATTAAAATGGAGATAAAGTTGCCAGAAAAAAATGCAGTATAGTCAATTAAATTTGAATTTCAGATAAATAATATTTCATTTTCTAGTATTGTATGTCTTGAATATTGCATGAAACGCTCTTTTACTAAAAATTGTGTCTTGCTTGCTTGAAATTTAAATTTAATTAGATGCCCTATATTTTTATTGCTAAATTGGCAATCTTATAGAGAGATTATAATGGGTCCTAAGTGGCCACGAACTAGCTGAAGCTCTAAGGAG
This sequence comes from Canis lupus baileyi, assembly GCF_048164855.1. NCBI lineage: Eukaryota > Metazoa > Chordata > Mammalia > Carnivora > Canidae > Canis > Canis lupus. Next base: position 55,208,915 of record NC_132850.1, on the reverse strand, counting down.
ATTGACAATTTTGAGGAAGCAAACACTGTGAGATAGGGTACAGTTTGAAGATAAGCAGGGGTCCTTAATTTTGCTATACTTAAACAGGAAGATGAATTATAAAATACAGAAAGACTAGAATTCTTACAAATCTTTCAGAAGAGACAACCACCACAGTAGCGCTTGACAAATGACACACATAGGCAATTCATAGAAATAGCCCATAACTGTATGAAAAATAATTCAGTTGCCTTGGTAATTGAAGAAATGTCAACATAATGAGCTTTTTAAACCAAGTTCGATAAGCAAAGAAAGAAAAGATTAGAAAAGCTCAAAGTTATCAAGAATGTGGGGAAATTGGGACTTCTGTCCTCGTTTGTGGAAGTCTCAGTTGGTATAATTTTTGGAGGAGTGTGTGGTGATACTTTCCTAAACATATGCATGAGTCATTAAAATATGGGATGGTAATGTCAGGAAATCTTTCATTTTCCTTAAGGTGGTAATTGAAGGGTTTAGGCCCTTAAGTCAAATTCCTTTATAGGACTATGTCTCACCAGCCATTAAGGAGACAAAATCAAAGATGTATCGCCATGTGGAATCTACACAGAAAAGGGATTTCTTTCTGCATGTCTCAAGTCCATCCTTTTCTTTCTATTTTTAATTTTTATTTTTTTTAATCTAAACTCCCATCATCTAGCTCTGAACTAGTTTCCCTGGAAGCACTTTTGCTTAATCTCTTTCAGAGTGCGACTCTGATCCTGAAATAGTCACTTCTTTCCTCTCCCCTCTACTCGCTTTTGCTTAGAGGCTTTCAATGGCTTCCTCTTTTTTTTAGGATGAAGATTAGAGATGAAAGAGCAAATCATTGACATGACTTACTGACCACCAGCTCAGTCTTCTTGCACCACATTTGCTGCACTGCCCACGTGCAGTGACCCAAACCTCCCTCAGTTCCTGGAGCTCACCAGGCGGTCTTCCTGGCTGGGCATCAGACCTGACCTCCCTCTGACTGGTAACTATTACTCATTGATCACACTCTAACTCTGCCTGGCTTACTCAAGATATCCTTTTCTGAGCTCTAGGACTTGGTAAAATCCCTAATTACATGAGCATTTGTGGCACTGTGGTGTCCTTCTCCTTCCTCGCTCTAACCACAGTGTAACGTTTCATCTTGTGTGGTTATTTGATTCATGTCTCTCTCACCCACTGAAGACTAACAGAATGAGTATAGGAATCATGTCTAGTTTTTTTTCCATTATGGCAAGGTATATCAAAAAATCTTGCTGAATGAGTGAAGAAAACATTTATCTGTCTTCGAAACACAGTGATCAGCTGGGGGGTTAGCAACACAGACAGTTTCCAACTCAAGTGTCTGATAAAAACTTGTCTCCCAAAGTTCCAGTGACCAGAGAAGGGAGATTCAAAGTATCAGGCTAACATTACCTCTTATTAACCCTAATATGTCACTGTTTAATGATCCCAGAGGTCTTTCTAAGCCATTTTTACTGGGCTTCCTTATGATGTCTAAAGCTACCCTTTTTCAGATTAATGAATTACATCAAATAAGGAAGAAGACAGCGTGGGACACTCTGTGCCAGGTTTAAACTGATTTAGGAAGAACAGCAGTTTAAGAATCTCTGTTAACTGTGGTTTGAAGGTGTTTACAGATTCAGCATAAATTAGCTACACTAAGCAAACGTGGATTTTACCTGAATCAGGAACTGATTATTTTGATAAAATAAATGGAAAAAAAAATTTAAAGGGCAAAATGTTTTTATAAATAGAGTTCTTAGCATTCTTGCTTTTCTTTTTAACTTCTTCTGAATATAAGCGGGCAGTGGCTGTTGTGTATTTCTCTCACTATATTCCTAAGGCAAGCAATGACTAATTCATTAAGGTTGAGTCAGCTCCAGAAATTTCAGTTTGAGGTTCTCATATTTTATTCTACAGATAAAATAATTTGAAAGTAAAAAAAAAAAAAGAGCCAGAAAAATACCTAATGTTGTACTTTGTTGAGTATAACAATTAAGCATTAAATTTAGGTAAGAATTGTGAATTCCCCCCATTCATTCAATGCACTGAATATGCTTTGGTGTTTGGTATCTACTGCCAGATATTGCTTCTAGACAAGCTAATCTGTACTACTAGAATGACACCCTGTGGCTAGACATATCAATAGCAGAATGCTCACTTGTCATTCTCTTGTTTTTCTTTCTCAAAAATTATTCATTATAAAATGCAGTTTATAAACAGCAAAGAGACAAAATTCACTTTGCAGCTTGAAATAGGTTGAATGGTGTTAGTAAGAATACAGAAAATAGTTCAGAATTTATATCTTAATTTTTGTAGATCACAGCCTACAGCAACAATTCACTGATCAAGTAGGTAGAAATATTTCTCTTCAAAGTAGGCCATAACATTTCATTGTGTTTACAATTCAAGTGCATGTTCATCCCTGACATCTCACTGGAGACTCAGGACCAGCGGTGGGTCATGCTTGGTAGCTGTGTTAGCATCTCTATTTTACAATTATAGAGACAGAAGGTCAGTAAGGGTTAAAAGAATTTTTCAAGTCATCTGGCTAGTAAAATGCTGGTAATAAGCTCCGTATTGAGGCCTTTTGGATTAAAAATATATTACTTTTCTCAGGGAACCCTGCTGTAATGAAATCAACTGGTAATTACACATTCCAGCTTTGAAGGCTTGATCATTTGCAGTATCTTTTCTGTTTAAAACAGAACAAAACGTTCTGCTGCCAGAAATGGGATATTGGATTACTAGCATTTTCTAGCATTTTCTCCCTTTCTTATCTGTCTGTATAAATCTTTCTGGCCTTTAAGGCTGGTCAACACCTACCCGCCCCGTGCCTTCATTCATTGTAAACTCTTGTGAACCTCTGACCTTCCGAACATTAATTGAATTACTCTCTGTGAAGCTTATTTGTCACTGAGTCATTGTGATGTCAAGTAATATCATGTTTTTCTTGAACACACTTAAATATTTCCTGTCATTTAAATTTCCACCTGTTCATCTTCTAAGTGAATACCTTGAGACTGAGACCACATTGCTTGCTGTCCCTAGTCTATACACGACTCAAAACAATACTTTGTGCATAGATGTGCTTTGTTCATTTGATCATAATTATTCAGAAAGAAGAACTGAAATAATTATAACCTAACTGTTTACATATGCTCTCATATTTAACATCTATATGTCTAAGACACAGCTTTGATTCTGACCATAAATTTCCTTATAATTTAAATGTATATTTACATTTCAATATGATAACAAAGCAGGGTAAATCTTTTGTTTCTACTAATATGAATGCATTCAATGTATTTTACACACATTTTATGCATGTTACAGAAGGAAAACACATGGAATTTAATGCATTTTTTTAAAGATTTTATTTATTTATTCATGAGACACACACACACACAGAGGCAGAGACACAGGCAGAGGGAGAAGCAGGCCCCATGCAGGGAGCCCGATGTGGGACTTGAATCCAGGTCTCCAGGATCAGTCCCCGGACTCAAGGCAGCACTAAACCGCTGAGCCACCCAGGCTGCCCAATTTAATGCATTTTAATGTATTAAGCTAGAAAGAGGAAAATACTGTCTGTTAGAAATCATTCTTTACTGTCCCATGTTTTCCGTCACAGCATTCTTTTAAATTTGGGTATAAGAAAACCCACATTTACTTTCATTCCTCATGGATCCTGAGTGCTTACCTCGGGTCAGTTGAACGAGCCTCTCAAAGAAGTAAGTCTATATGATTTCCACTGCCCTGCTGTGCTAGAATCAGCTACTGCCTGAGAGTGGTGTGGAGGGTGAGGGGGGATGGAAGGAGCTGGTGGGAGGAACAGAGGAGATCAAAGAGGTGAAGGAGTGGTATGCCTCTCAAACTTCAAACTGTAAGCAAGCTCTGTCTTCTTAATTATCTTGAGTTCCTTGTGCATTCAAAGCTAGAACTTCACTCTTTCTCCTCTAAAGCAAACAGTTTCAACCCAATCACTGGGTTATATTACCCAGATGTTAGAGACCTTGAAAAGTTATTCATGTATTTGCTTTCAAATTAAACACATTTCTCTCAAATTGCACTTCGAATGCAGACTGAGTGCCAGTCTAAAGGGCTTCCATAACCAGGCTAGCTTCATGTTGGTTAAATGTTTAATTTTTACAAGTGACACACCTTGTCCACAGTACTGATAAGACTTGAAAAAAAAATGATAAAACTACCAGCACCAACAAAAAAAATCATTGTAAAGAAAGAAGGTAATATGCAGGATATGTAAGCTGCCCATTTAGCTCTCCTATTTTGGTTGAAAATTTTGTTCTCTCATTATAGTTTACAAAGTGAAAAATGTAGCAGGCAGTTTATATCAAAACTAGAAAAATACATTCAGCCACAATAAATGATTCAGAATTCAGGGTTTCAACCTGCACATCAAGATCTTCAGTAACAGCTAAATTTTACACAGAGTAACCTAACAGCCAAGGTAGTCTCAAAATCAATTTTAAAAAGTCTTCCCAATAAAGAGCCTAGCAACAGAAACCATGACTTCTAGAAGTCTTAAGTCAAAAACTGAAGGCTGCCAAGAGATGAGCAAAACTATGAGAGTAGGTGCATGCACATGACTAATTCTCACCAAATAGAGGAGTCAGACCAAAATTAGCACTGTTAGGGAGAAGAGAGGATTTTAAACTTGATCATGGCAGCTGCTGACAACCATTGGAGTTAACTTTGGTTTGGAATTTCACTTTGGAAGGACGAGAGTTTAAATTGCCAGCTACCCTTGACTCATACTTTTACTAATTATGTGAATCCCAAGTTGTGGCCCAATTGCTATAGTGAAGCCCCACAAAATAAGGTAAAATAAGGTATGAAATATGTTTCCTAACCATGGGGAAAATAATCTTGTCAGCTACAAGATTTAATTCACTGTAGCCTCGTCATCTATAATATATGATGACATCCTAGCTCAGCTGCCAGCTACTGATATTAATTATTTGGACTTGATTGAGGTTAACTTCTTTTGCTGAAGTTTTCAGAATTCTCTAATTTCTGCTGTCTCCATGATTCAGGGCTCTAAATAGTTATTAAAAATGATGGGATGTGCTAAATATGACTCTAAAAAAATTCAAGGTGTTTTATTAGATAGAATCATCCTTTCCAGGATATCAACATATTCGGTTCCCTTAAATTTATATTTTAAGTGCTTCTTCCATTTGTTTCCAGTATATATCTGTGCTTATGTAAAAGCAATAGATTTCCTGTATTTCTGAAAGAAACTATATTATCAGTTACAGAATGTAATGTAATGGCTTCCCTTGCATTTTGATGGGTAGCCCAGATAAGATGACATTATCATTAAAAAAAAAAACACCCTATCACAATGTTTTAATATAGTTCTTATATGTCTGAAGTATAATATATATGTAAATATATATACACATACACACAAATGTCTGAAATATTCATAAATTCAGGACAGATCGCTACAATTCCTTTTTTCACCATCACAACATGTCATATTCCCTGAGCTCAAAGACCAGCAAATAAGTAAATAAAACTAAAAGTAAAAAGCTACTTACTGAAAATTTTCTAATTACATAAAAAGACAGCATATTTTTAAAGTGTGTTTAGTTGCTCTTTGAGTATAAACGTATACGTATAAAATACATAATAAAATCACAGGTGTTTTGATTTTATGAGAAACTAATCTTATGCGTGGTTTTATTGAAGAAAGCTTAAATAATGAATTAATTCAGTTACACCTTTCCAGTTAAAACCAAAACTTCAAAATGAATCATAAATTTATCCATTTCCACAGTCCACAGTTTTGTCTTCTAAAATTTTTTCAAAAATCTCAAATTGATAATAAAAAATGTTTGGCTTCAATACAATCAAGCATATAAAAAAAAACCCACTCCCATAAAGATAGTCCACTCAAATTATCATAAATGTGAAGGTTTTATGTCACAAAAAATATTTTTGTTTCCCGAAGTTGACTAACATTTTCTTCCTTTGAAAATAACTTGGGTTTCCTTTAAAAACACTTGTGGGGAAACAATTATTTTCCTAAGATGCTGAATTCCTTTAACTGACTTATATTTCTGTTCTCTACTGTTGAGTGAGCATGCTTTGTGACTTATTTGTATATAAATGGGCTAAAGATGACCCCTTATCTATTATTCTATGTTGTTTACTTCTTCACAGCAGACTGGGAATCATCAGCTCCAAGCTCCCAGGTATCAAAATCAAATTTTATTTATTTATATTACTTTTTTAAAGATCTTATTTATTTATCCATGAGAGACACACAGAGAGAGGCAGAGACACAACACAGGCAGAGGGAGAAGCAGGCTCCTCGCAGGGAACCTGATGTGAGACTCCATCCCAGGACCCCAGGATCACAACCTGAGCCAAAGACAGGCACTGAAACCCTGAGCCACCCAGGTGGCCCCAAACTCAAAAGTTTACCCATCTAATTGGTTTAAATATAACTCAAATACAGAGAATTTTAGCCATTTAGAGCCTGTCTGCACTACCTCACAAAACTACATCCAATGTCTTCTAGCCATAGAGAAGGTAAACCTGAGCTAATAAAGACCTCAAGCCTCATTGACTTTGCAGCTCTCAGACCTACAGATGCCACATCTTGTTGTTGGGCAGCATCATCTATATATGGAAATCCTCTTTCTGATTGCCCTCTTCCTCATGAGTCTCTTGCCCTCTTCTTTTTTAAAAATTTTTATCTTTTTGTTTTTAATTGAAGTATCGCTAACATATAATATTATTTTAGTTTCAGGTGTACAACAGTGATTTGATGATTATATACATTATAAAATGCTCACCACGATAAGGGCAGCCACCATCTGTCACCATATAAAGTTATTATTGACTATACTCCCTCTGCTGTACTATAAATCCTTGTGTTTTACTTATTCTACAATAGAAAATCTATACCTCTTTTTTTTAAAAAAGAAACTTTATGCCTCTTAATCCTCTTTACCTATTTTGTCTATCCCCCCCCTCCCATTCTCCCTTCTGGCGACCACCATTTTGTTCTCTCTAAGTTTGTTTTGCTTTTGTTTGTTTATTGGTTTATTATTTCTTTTGTTTTGTAGATTCTACATCTAAGTGAGATCATATGGTATTTGTCTTTCTCTGATTTATTTCACTTAGCATAATACCCTCTAGGTATATCAATTTTGTTGCGAATTGATGGTAAAATTTCATGTTTTAGGGCTGATTAATAATGTATTATATATATAGGGATATGCTATATATATGTATGTACTTAATTGTATGCACATGACATGTCTTTATCCATTCATCTATCAATGAACACTTAGATTGTTTCCATATCTTGGCTATTATGAAAAATGCTGCAATAAAAATAAGGATGCAAATTTTTTTGAGTGTTTTTATTTTCTTCAGGTAAATACTCAGAAATGGAATTATTGGATCACATGGTATTTCTATATTAAATTATTTGAGGAATTTTCATACTGTTTTTCATAATGGCTGCATCAGTTTACATTCCTATAAACAGTGCACAAAGTTTCCTTTCTTCCACATACTTGCCAACACTTGTCATTTCTTGTCTTCTTCTTTCTAGCCATTCTGACAGGTATAAGGTGATAACCTCATTGTGGTTTTGATTTGCATTTCCCTGATGATTAGTGGAATTGAATATCTTTAAATGTGTCTGTTGGCCATCTGTATGTCTTTGGAGAAATGTCTCTTCATGTCTTCTGTCCACTTTTTAATTGGATTATTCATTTTTCTAAAGTTATATAAGTACTTTATAGATCTTGATTATTAGTCTTTTTTTTTTTTTTTTTTTTTTTTTTTGCTATATCATTGGAAATGCCTTCTCCCAATCATAGGTTGCATTTTCGTTTTGTTAATGGTTTTCTTCATGTGTAAAAAGTTGTCAGTTTGATGTAGTACGAGTAGTTTATTTTGTTTTAGTTTCCTTTGCTTGGTGAGACATATCCTGAAAAATCTTGTCTAGTTTTTCCAACACGATTTATTTAGGTTGAAGCCAATGTTCAGTGGCTATTCTGAAAATCATAGGGCCTTTATGAATCTACTCTATCTGTGCCCTATCAATGGGACAACAAGGACTGGATGTCAGTACCTCTATTCACAATAGGGTCTACTGAATTTTAAGCCCATTGTTGCAATGTGCTGCTCAGAAAAATAGATTCCATTGAAAATATGACTGTTAATGAACAATGCACTGGTCACCCAAGAGCTCTGATCAAGATGGGCAATGGGAAAAATGTTGTTTTCATGTCTGATAACACAATATCCATTGTGTAGTCCATAGATCAAGAAGTAATTTTGTGTTTCCAGTCTTATTTAAGAAATACATTTTGTAATTCTGTAGCTGCCAAAGGTAGTGATCCCTCTGATGAATCTGGGCAAAGTAAATTGAAAACCTTCTGGAAATGATTTTTTAAATGCCATGAAAAACATTTGTGACTCATGGGAAGAGGTGAAATATAAAGTTTGGAAGAAGTTGGACTTGACCTTCATGGATGGCTTTGAGGAGTTCAAGATTTCAGTGGAGGAAGTAACTGCACCTGTGGAGGAAATAACAGGAGAACTGGAATTAGAAGGGGAGCCCGAAGAGGGGACTAAGTTGTGGCATTCTCCTGATCAGACTTTAACAGATGAGGAATTACTTCTCATGGATGAGAAAGTAGTTTCTTCGGATGAAATCTACTCCTGGTGAAAATTGTTGAATTTATAACAAAGGATTTAGAATGTTACATAAACTTAGTTCAGAAAAGAGGGAGCAGGGTTTCGGAGGAAGTTCTCCTGTGAGTAAATGCTATCAAACAGCAACAGATGCCACAGAAAAATCATCTGTGGAAGGAAGAATCAATAGAAGCGGCAAAATTCATTGCTGTCTCATTTTAAGAAATTTCTACAGCCGCCAGTAACCACCTATACCCTTCAATAACCACCATCCAGCAGTATGGAGGCAAGACCTTCCACAAGCAAAAAAGGTTACAACTCACTGAATGCTGAGATGATGGTTAGCATTTTTTAAGGAATAAAGTAATTTTTAGACATAAAGTGTTTTTTAGACATAACGCTATTGCATACATAGTAGACTACAGTACAGTGTGAACGTCACTTTTATGTGCACTGGGAAACTAAAAATCTCCTGTGACCCCTTTCATTGTGACATTCACCTTATTGTGGTGGTCTGGAAATGAACCCACGATATCTCTGAAGAATGCCTGTATGCTAATACACAACTTTTTCCTCCATAGGCCCCCTGGGTGATTTTTCTAACCAGGTTTTTCCCACAGTTTTGAAGAGAAAGGCAAACATTTATTTTTCTCTGTATAGTTCTTCCCCATTGGCTTTCATTAATATTGCAAGAAATTGTATATACTTGAACGATAGGCTGAAATAAAAAAAAATCACGAGCTGTTTTATGTTTTTTACTATAACTAAAACTATTTCATATAGAATATCAGTTTTTGTTCCAAAACACAAGTTTAAAACATTTTTTATTGTGGTAAAACAACAACAGCAACAACAACAACAACAACACAGAACTGACCATCTTAGCCATTTTTAAGATTATAGGACAAAAATGCTAACTATATGCACATTGATATGCAGCTTATCTCTAGATTTTGTTTTGTTTTGTTTTTCAAAACAGAAATTCTGCACCCATTAAACAAAAATTTCCCTTTTTCCTCCCCCTCTGCCTCTGGCAACCACCATTTTACTTTTTCTTCCTAAGAGTTTGACTATCTTGGTTTACATAACTGGAATCATGCAGTATTTGTCTTTGTGACTGGTTTATTTCACTTGGCTTCATATCCTCAATTCATCAATGTTTCAGTATATGACAGATTTTCTTTCCTTTTTTTAAAGGATGAACAATATTGTATTCACTATATGTATGTATGCAATATATAATTATATGTGTAACATATATAGCATATAATGATATGTGAAATATATAATATATATCATTTTTTTTAAATCTATTCATCCATCAAGGACATTTAGGATATTTCTACCTCTTAGCTATAAATAATACCTCAATGAACATGGGAATATGAATATCTCTTCAAGATCAATATCTCTTCAAGATCCTATTTGAATTATTTTGTTAAAAATCTAGAAGAAGGATTGCTGAAATGGGTTAGTTCTATTTTTAATTGTTTTCAGGAAGCACACACTGTTTTACATAATGAGATGTACCATTTTACATTCCCACCAATACTTTCAATTACTTTACATATACACCAATACTTGTTATCTTTTAAATTTTGTTTTTACTTGTAATGTTTATAAGGACCATCCTAATGGGTGTGAGGTGATATCTTGTTGTTCTTTGATTTTAATATCCTTGATTATGAATGATGTTGAACATCTTTCATATGCTTGTTAGCCATTTGTATATCATCTTTGGAGAAATACTTATCCAGGTTTTTCCCTATGTTTTAATTAGATTATTTGTTTTATTGCTATGAGTTGTAGGAGTTCTATATACATTCTGGTTACTAACCCCTTATTAGATATGTTATTTGCAAATATTTCTTCCCATTCTGTAGGTTATCTCTTCACTCTGTTGAAAGTTTTATTGTGCAGAGCTTTTTAGTTTGATGGAGTCCCATTTACTTATTTTTGCTTTCATTGCTTGTGAATCTGGTGTCATATCCAAGAAAGCATTGGCAAATTTAATGTAGAGAAGTTTTCTATATTTTCTTCTATGAGTTTTGTAATTTGAGGTCTTGATGTTTAGGTCTTTACTCCATTTTGATTTATTTTTTGTATACAGTGTGATGTAAGTTTCAACTCTACACTTTTGCATGTGGATATCCAGTTTTTCCAGTACCATTTATGTGAAGACTATCCTTTTCTCCATTGTGAAGCCTTAGCACACTTGTGAAAGAAAGATAAGTTGACCATACACATGAGGGTTTATGCTGGGCTTTCTATTCTATTTCATTGGTCTACATTCTTAGGTTTATGCCAGTACAATACTGTTTTCAGTACTGTAACTTTGTAATCTGTTTTAAAAATCAGGGATTGTGAGGCCTCCAACACTATTTTTCTTTTTCAAGATTTTTTGCCTATTTGAGGTCCTTTATGATTCCATACAAATTTTAGAATGTTTTTCTGTCTGTTCCAAAATGCTATTGGGATTTTGAGAGGCCTTGCATTGTATCTGTAGACTGCTTTCAGTAGTATGGGCACTTTCAACAATATTAAATATCCCAATCCCTGAACACAAAATGACTTTTCTTATTTGTATCTTTAATATCTTTCAGCAACGTTTTGTAGTTTTCAGGGTGCAGGTGTTTCACCTTCCTGCTTAAGTTTATTCTGAAGTATTCTACCCATTTTGATACCATTGTGAATGGGAATGTTTTTCTTAATTTCTTTTTCATATTTTTCATTTTTGTATAAAAATACAATTGATCTTTGAGTGTTGATGTTTATATTCTACAATTATGCTGAATTTGTTTATTAGGTCTAAGATTTTTTTGTGTGTGGAATCTTCAAGGTTTTCTACATATAAAATTATGTCATCTGTCATATGTGAAGAGATAACTTTACTTCTTCCTTTCAACCTGGATGTCTTCCATTTCTTTTTCTTGTCTATTTGCTTAGGCTAGGACTTCTAGTACAAGTTTAGAACTTTGAAGAGTAAATAATCTTCTTTTGTTACAGAATTCTACTACTCTCACTTGCTAGTGGGTGTGAACTTTGAGTACTTTTCCACTTTGAGGGATTCGTAGTTATTAACCAAGTCCCTTTGGGACTAAATATATGAATATTATTAATTCCTTGTTTTTATATCATAGATTACCACTATTTTTTGAAGATTTTATTTATTTATTCATGAGAAACAGAGAGAGAGGCAGAGATATAGGCAGAGGGAGAGGCAGGCTTCCTAGAGGGAAGTGGGCTTGATCCCAGGACCCCAGGACCCCAGGATCACACCCTGAGCCAAAGGCAGGTGCTCAACCACTGAGCCACCCAGGTGTCCCAGATTACCACTCTTTATGTAATTTTACTTTTCTTAGTGACCTGACTTTTCAAAATTGAGGTATTCCTGTTTTTGTGTAACTGGCTGTAACTGACTGAAAATAATTGTGCCAAAACAATTGTTAAGGCTTCTGTTCTTGTTAAAAATAGACAATAAAATGTAAAATAGAAACCTTACTTATCTTCTGTAAATATAAAAACAAAAAGCTATGAGATTCACTGTAACTTTATCCCTGAGAAATTTTTATAAATACAGGTTTGAAAATATCGTTGTTAAAAGCATATTTCAGATTAACTCTAACTGCAAAGTCCTTGAATATCCTACTGCTCTCATATCCAATACATACCTATCATATAGTAATTATTTTTAGAATAACTGAGTGATAGAGTGACCTTGTTAGTCCAGCAAAGAGAAGTGTAGTTTTAGTTACTGGAATTTTTTTTTTTCTTTTTCATCATAGTTCATCAGATCTGACTTGACATTCAATGAAATTCTTGCAGGTTTAGATGTGGTTTTTTTTTTCTTTTCTCCTCTATATAGATCTGTCTACCTAAGATGATTTAAAAATGCCTATTTGCAGTAATTTCTTCGATGTGGGCCATAGAAACATTTTTCCTGGATGTGTCTCCTGAGGCAAAGGAAACAAAAGCAAAATAAACTCCTTGGACCAAAACAAAATAAAAAGCTTTTGTGCAGCAAAAGAAATAGTTAACAAAATAAAAATTAAAAAAAAGCAAACTGTTGATGAAAAGAAGATATTTGCAAATGATATATCCAATAAGGTGTTAATATCCAACAGATATAAAGAGCATACACAACTAAATACTAAAACAAACAAACAAGCAAAAAACACCTTAAACAAAAAAAAAAAAAAAAAACTGAGTAAAAAATGGGCGGAGGACCTGAATAGACATTTTTCCTGAGAAGACATACAGATGACCAATGGACACATGAAAAGATGCTCAACATCATTAATCATCAGGGAAATGCAAATTAAAACCACAAATAGATATCACTTTACACTTGTCAGAATGGCTAGGAAAAGAAAAAAAAAAGCCAAGATATAACAAGTCCCTTAAAGAATATGGAAAAAAAAGAACCCTCTTTCACTGTTGACGGGAATACAAATTGCTGCAGCCACTATGGAAAACAGTATGGAAGTTACTCAAAAAATTATAAATAGAAATACCATATGACTCAGTAATTCCACTTCTGTGTATTTACCTAAAGGAAATATAAACCCTGTTTCTTTTTTTTTTTTTAAGATTTCTTATTTATTTATTTGAGAGTGAAAGAGAGAGAGAGAGGGAGAAAGAGAGAGAGAAAGAGAGAGAGACCATGAGGGTGGGAGTGGAGCAGAAGGAGAGGGAAAAGAAGACTCTCCAAGGAGCAGAGAGCTCAACATGGAACTCAATCCCAGGTGCCTGAGATCATGACCTGAGCCAAGGACAGATGCTTAACTGACTGAGCCACCCAGCATCCCTGAAAACACTATTTCAAAAAGATAAATGCACCTCTCTGTTTACAGCAGCATTATTTACAATAGTCAAGATATGGAAGCAACCAAAGTGCACATTATCCATTTAGAGGAATGGATAAAGAAGATGTGATACATACACAATGGAATATTAGTCATAAAAAAGAATGAAATTTGGCCACTTGCAACCACATGGATGGGGCTAGATAGTATAGTGCTAAGTGAAATAAATCAGACAGAGAAAGACAAAAAAAAACATATGATCTCACTAATATATGGATTTAATAAACAAAGAAAACAAAGAAAATTGGAGACAGACAATAACGACAAGCAGAATCTTAAAGACAGAGAACTAACTGGTGGTAGCTAGAGGGGAGGTGAGTTGGAGGGTTGGGTGAAATACATAAAGAGGATTAAAAGATACAACTTCTAGTTATAAAATAAATAAGTCATGGGTATGAGAAGTAGAGCATAGATATGAATATAGTCAACAAGATTTGAATAACATTGGTGACAGATGGTGACTATACTTATCATTATGAGCCTAAGCAATATATATTAGAATTAATTGAGTCATTATGCTACACACCTGAAACTAATATAACATTGTATGTTAGTTATGCTTCACTTAAAAACCTAAAGAAATAAAAATAAAAATGCCTGATTTGTACAAAATACCGTATAAGCTAAATTAGCTTATCCCTTTTTAAATAAACCCCCTATTTAATAGATATATTGAAATGACTTATTTTCAATCATTTTTGCAGTTACTACCACTATTGATTTATTTATTCAAATAAAATTGATTGAAGATTTCTTGGATGGAGAACATTGAGCTGAGCACTGAGCTTAAAAAATAAATGTGAATGCAAAGACTTCATAACCAAGTCTGGTAACAGAACATCAACCTTGAGTAAAATACACTGTCAAAACACATATAATAAGAGGCTTGATGTCTTCATTTTCTCTCACTGTCTTTCAGTTCACACATCCTCTTTCAGCTCCACGAAATGCTCTTTGGCATCACTCATCATTATACTCACTCTAACTCATCTTTTGAAATTCTACTCAGATTGGATTTCCATCAGGCAGCTTTTATTCCTCTTTTGAAAGTAAAGGTAAAAAGAGAGAGAGAGAGAGAGAGAGAAAGAGAGAATGCTCCTACCGCACCTTTTTTGTTATTACACATCACAGCACTATTCAAATTCTTTTTCTCGTGTGTTTGTCTTACCACTAAACTAAACTTTTTTTAATGGAGGTCATAATACACATCTCTTCGTGTATCCTCAACTTCACCTGACGATAGAAAGTACTTAAAGATGCTTGAGTGCATCCATAGAACAAGAAGCGTGAGAGTGTATGGGAACACAAAAAAGTGTATGGGAACAAAAAAAAAGAGTTAATTCTTCTGTTGGAGATGGTATGGAGAGGAATTGGGAAAACTTCCTGGAAGTGATAACATTTGAGCTAGATCTTTTAGAGAAGGAGGTAGAAAAGAAAACAAGGGCCTGTCTGAAAAAAAGAATTTTTGGATCAGTCATACAGATTAGGAATTATAGCGTTATAGAAGTCTGCCTGCATGCTTTGAATAACCATGTTTCTTTACTTTAACGTCACTCTAAAATTGTTTTTATGCCTTTTGGATGTATTTACATACTGTTGTTCTTTTTAAATCCACTAGATAATTTGACTAAAAAAAGGCTTCCTTTCTTTTCTATTCACTGTATGATTTGCAGTGAAAGGGGATTTGTAATATTTTTGACAAAATAACTTGCTGACATTTAAAATGACCTAGAGAATGGTTCATAGTTATTTAAATCCTAGCAGAATTTCATAGTGGAACTCTTGGTTGCTGAGCCCGAATGCTGGTGTCCTCTCCACGTTCCTCCATACTGGACTGTCATAGACATAGATTTTTAATTGGCAACTTCAAAGAGAAGCTATTTTGGCTCAAATTGAACAGTGCTCTAGCAGCTAATGTATGCATGGCATTCTTTAGAATTACCACCAAGAGCTAAAACTAACTCCCCTTGCCCCTCACCCCGAAACCCCACCCTTCCAGCCCCATCCCCTTCCTTCATTGCAGCCGTGTAGTTCCAGGAAAATATGGTCTCATATAGAGCTGTCAGCGGGAATTTATTCAGAATGTTTGCAAAGTGGAAGGAGTTCTGATGTGCTCAATGGAGTTACAGTGGTGGTGGGCTCCACAGAATCCTTCACTTCACATGGTATCCTTGCTACATTAATCCAGGATTTTTTGTGGTAGATTTTTGAACAGACAAATGCTGGTGAATGGGGCTGCTAGGAGTTGCATGTGTGCCTATTGGATGGGAGCTACAAGGGAGTCAGGAGGAGGGTGAGTGGAAGGACAAGTAAGTTGGAAAAAGATCGAAGTACATGTCAGGAAACTTTTGGTTTCTCAGTGCCAAAGGGAGGGGTTGCCACTGACCTCATGAGACTTGAAGCTTTTCATTCTCTATATTTTTTCCTTCTTTTATTTTACTAGATTGAACTGTTACTTTTAATTTATTCATATCTTATGGGGTATTTAGGGAGCCTATCAACAAATTTCATATAATAATTCATCTAACATATTATTGTTATATTTGTTATTGGCTTGGATGAGAACAGGAAAAATATTTGTATCTGTGATTTTCACACATATTTTAAAAAAGCTGTGTTAATGCTAAAGGAAATTGACTTACAGCTTTTACATATTGAGCAGGTTAATTTCCTCCTGCCTCAATTTTTGCTCCTGTTTATCATATGGGAACTACTTGAGGGTTCTATTTAATAGCTGATTTCTTTTATAATTGCACTGAGGAGTACTTTTCTTTTGGGGCAGTGTCTTACCGGGATTGCCTCACAGACTATATGAGATAATCAATGTGAAAAGAACTGTACAAATCTGTACTATAAAGGATTATAATGTTCCATAAATTATCAGGCATGGATTTTTTAAAGAAAATGATTAATCAATTTTGTTTTGCTTTTGTTTTTCATCTTAACTAAAAACCTCACCTAACAAAAGAAAAAACATACTGTAAAATATTATTTAGTTGAACTTTTGAGGGGAATTGTATATATATCTTAGTTTGAGGAGAACTGATATATTTGAAAAACTGATTTATTACCAGGAACAAGGTATGTAATTTCATTCATTTATGTCTCATTTTATATTCTACAATAAAATTCAAGAGCGTGTTTGTTATGCACTGAATTGTGATTCCCCCAAATTCATGTGTTGAAGCCTCAATCCCCAATGTGAGAGTGTTTGTATATAGGGCCTTTAAGGAGAAAATTAAGGTTAAATGAGACCAAAAATGCGGGGCCCTAATCTGATATAATTGGTATCTTTATGGGAAGAGTAAATCTTCTCTCTCTCTTTGCATGCATGCAACATGGAAAGACCATGTGAAGAAATAGTAAGCAAATCATCTAGAATCCAGGAAAAGAGTTCTTACCAGCAAAAGATTCAGCTGGAACCTTGGTCTTGGATATGTAGCCTCCAGAATTCTGAGAAAATAGATTTCTGTTGTTTAAGCCACCCAGGCTTTGTTACTTTATTATGGCAGACCAAAAAGACAAATGCAATGTTTTTAAATTGAATGTATTTCTTAAACAAATCTAGTTCATTCTTGAAAATAATAGTAATGCAAATAATGGTAAATTTGAATCATTTTTTAATGTTTTGTCTTATGTAAACTTAGCTATTATCATTGCAGATAATTTATTGAAAAATTATTTAAAAATCACAGTAATGGTCTTCTCATAGGAATATATTAAATATTATTTCATCAGTGAGTCTAATATTGGATATGATGATTTGAGGTGCTCTTTATTATACTAATGAGGTGATCATTTATCCAATATGTATAAAAACCTGATTACTTTGCCTATAATTTATAGCCTGATATATTAAGATCTCAAATTTATATTCTTCTCCACCTCAGACACGTTTTAATAAAATTGCCAGTTGATATTTCTAGTTGGATATCTTTAAATATTTTTATTTATTTATTTTAGAGAGAGAGTGTTCAGGTGAAGTGGGGTTGGGCAGAGGGAGAGAGAGAGAGGGAGGGAGAGAGAGAGAGAGAGAGTAATCCTTAAGCAGACTCCCCGCTAAGCATGGAGCCCACCTCAGGGCTCCATCCTCAGACCTTGAAATCTTGACCTGAGCCTGAAATCAAGAGTAAGCCACTTAACTGACTGAGCCACCCAGGCATACTTCTACTTAGATATCTTACGAATATTCCAAATGCACTACATCTTTTAAGCATCTTAAAATCAACCTGTGTAGAACTTAATATGTCATCTTCTCCACCAAGCCATTTCAATCTATGACCTGTCTCAGCCAAGTGATTTACCTAGTAGCCCAGATTATCTGGACACAATATTTGACTCTTTCTGAAACTTCAGGCCACATAATTTATTTGTTTCCCCTGGTTCTTTCCCCAAATATATCTGGAAGGGTGACATAGACAGGAGTGATTAGAAGTAGCCTGAGGAACTGGTAAGCATTCACTGGGCGTATTAGAAACATCAAGGAAAGAAAACTCAGCAAAAATCATGGCTTTCTCATAGACAAGTAATCTAACTCAAACACGAGTTTGTTGAAGACAAGATTGAAGGCAGGAGAGCTTGTCCAGTTCAGTATACACGATTACTGTCTCAGCCCACATCAGCCAGCCTCAACCGCCTTCTGTTCTGTCTCCACATTTCTCCTTGCAAACTGTCACTGGAGTGCAGTGGCCCAGAACATGGGAAGGAAGAATAGGCACAATGGCCATCAGTTACTCATCTCAGCAAGGAATATCTTTCTTGCAGTCTCCTGTGAGGTGTTGGTGATTTTCAAATGTGTCTCTATGTGATTAACTAGTTTCTTCCTCTTTCAGTAAGATTGAAATCCCTGGTACCGTTCTGAGGTTTTTGGTTGCTTATCTTGAACTGGCAAACATTATAATGATCAATTTATGTGTCTTTCTCTCATACTTCACCTGGAAAAGTTAAGGGACAAGGATATTATCTCATTCTTATATTGGTATCCTCAGCATCTTGAATGAATCATAATATATAATATTAATAATAGTTCACAATCATGCAGTACCAACTCTGAGGCAGCACCCTTTATATACTGATGTTCATTTTTCACAAAACAATTATGAAGTGAATACTAGTACTCAACAGTTTTGTTTTACAAATGACCCAGAAAGCTTGCATAACTTGTCTAAGGTCAAAGAGCTTGTAAACAGCAAAACTAGGATTTAAACCCCGGAGATCTGAATCTAGAGCTTATGCTCTTAACCCCCACATTACATTGAAATGTTACTGGTTCCGAATGCATTTCCAAATGCATATTTATTTTTATGCCTTTTCTCATAAAAATACCCACATATTTGCTCCAATTCCATAGAGAATAATTAACATCACTGATTGAGACACTCTAAGAGAAAGGCTCTTTATGATGCCTCTTCAATCACAGAATAAAAACCTTTGTAAAGAAATGTACTGCCACCAAACTAATGGCAGAGGCAGATAGCAACTTATCTTCTCCTACCCCTAGCTTGGGCTCTCCACCCTGAAAGAAATACTATGAAAATATTAAAATGAATTCAAATGTTAGGAATTATTGTCATTGTCCATGATCTACTCTTAGGGTGTAAAAACAAAGCTTGCAGGAAGAAACTAAAATAAAATTAGTATTATCCATAAAGTTCTTTCTCAGTTTTGGGGGGGAAGACTTTTATAATGACAATGGACTCCACGGAGATTTTTTAGATAGTTTTATAAAAAAAATAATTTTTTTTTTCTGAGTAAAAAGAAACAAGAAAGCATCAGAAGTGAAGCAATAACTATAATAATTTCTTTTGTTTTTGGAAAGGTGTGTAAACCTTTAACTATAAGAAAATGCCTAATAAAATTACCACATTTTTCATGTTTTATTTGACAACATTGAAAATAATGAAAATTTAGTGTTTTAGTAGGTCTATTTATTATTCTTAGTAGGTCAGAACATTTTATCTTGAGAAAGAGAAAATACTTTGTAAAAATTATATCTATAAATGATTTTAAAAATAAATATATATACAAATAAATATTAAAGGTAAGGCAGTGAGGTGCCTTGTTTATGTCATAAACAAGAAGTAAAATGAAACACTGTCAAGTATATTTCTTACATATTGTTGAAAGAGTAAAAAAAATATGTTAGGAATTTATCATCACATAAATTGAAAATAATAATCCTGGAATATATATTAAAATGTTTTGTGTGTTTGGAAAACCGAATTTTAATCTTTTCTAGAAACTATACAGAGAAAATTATAAAATGTGTCCATGGCAATGAGATATATATGTCATGCTAGGTAGTTTGTAAAATATTTGGAAAATACATAAGATGCCCTAAACCTCAAATCAGTGAACTGGTACCATTTGGTGGAAGGAACCAACAGTTTCTCACAGCTTCAAGACCTTTGCCTAGCTTCCTAAGGCTGCTGTAACAAAACACCACAAACTGAGTGGCTAAAACAACAGAATTGTATTCTCTCACAGTTCGGAGGCCAGAGGTCCAAAATCAAGGAGCCAGCAGGATCATATTTTCTCTGAGACTCTAGGTACATTTCTTCCTTGCCTATTCCAAGCTTCTGGTGGTGGCAGTGGATCTCTGGCCTTCCTTGTCTGGTAGCTGCATCACTTCAATCTCTGCCTCTGTCAGGACAGGACTTCCACTTTGTATCTCTGTCCATATATGGTTTTTCCTTCATTTTATACCAGTCATATGGAATTAGGATCCATCCCAATAGCCTCATCTTAATTTGATTACATCTGCAAAGGTCACATTCATGAGCCCCAGGGTGAGAATTTTCACACATCTTTTGGGGGACACAATTCAATCCAAAGAGGAACTCAGAGCAACACAGTGTCATGTCAAAAAATCATCATAAGCTTACTGGAATATTAGCATATTAAAACTTGAAGAGACCTTATGAATCATCTATCCCAATCTCCAGAACCGACAGAAATTCTGTTCCAAAGGGGAGAAATGATAAGGCCAATACAATGTGATGAATTCATGCAGAATGAGACTCATGCTCATGTTTATATTTATTTAACTAGCTAATTTCCACCTTACAATATAGGTATTATGATATTATTACACTTTGTAGTTTATTTAGAAGGTAAATGCCTACTACTAATTTAGAAATGTTCTCCTAAAAAGCAATATTATGTATATGCTTCATGTGCTAAGTATTCATATGCATTTTACTCAACATTGACAATAACCTCATAAGATAATTTTGCTCTCATTTCAAGGATAAGAAAGTTAAAAATCAAAATAAATATTTACCTGAATTGCTTGAGGTTACATAGCTAGCAAATGACTAAAGTGGGTTCACACAAGCCTCATCTACCTGTTGCCAAAGTTCGTGCAATTTTCAGGACAGCACGAGGCCACTTAATAAAATAAGAACTTTAAGAAATGTTTGGGGCATTTAACACTGTAAGCTTTAACTAAAGCCAATGAATTTATAATGGACAATTTCTTTTCTCAGCAGTGTTGCTATTGGACGCTAAATAAATTTGTTAAACATTCTCCAAATAGTTTCTTACTGCATCAATAAATGTAGAAGGTTGAAAGACACACTTTCTGAGATTTTTATTTGTACAATACTAAAAATATGTTACATGTAGTTCTCAAGGACATTTACCTATCCAAAATATTCTGTTTCCTGGCTGTACTAAAAAGCAAATTTTTTTAAAGTAAATTACTGAAAATTTTATAAAAATATTACCATACTCAGGAACTTCTCTAATGAAAGTAGTCAAAACCTTATTCTCATGTGTGTGTGCAGAAAAAAAAAAAAAATAAGGAAAATAATTTCTTAATTGCTAAGTTAAATCTCTTTAGCTTCTATTTTAATATTTATAAAGCTGCAATTATCTACTTAGAGGCTTATGAAAGATTTTCTTCACTTTTTAATTGAATAATTAATATAAATATTATTGGATATGCAGCCATGTATACAGGCTTCATTAAATCCACTAGTAAATTTAGGGTAGTTTACATTAGTTCACTGAACAAAGAAATTGTTTTAATTGTCTTTGTATTACAAAAATCCAATGACATTCTGAGACAAAAATATGTTCTTACTAAATATTTGTTGAATGAATGAATAAATTAATGAGAAGAAGAAATCCCCTGAAGTGATAAGCTATACATGCGTGTAACTGAAAGAATAAAACAAAGTAATAGGAAACATTAGTATTTTACTTGGTTACTTTTATTTTCTCATTCATTCCTGGCGCTGGATTACACGGGTGTACCTCATGTTATGGTGCTTTGCTTTATTGTGCTTCACACATACTGCAATTTTTATAAATTGAAGCTTTGTAGCAACTCCTGTTGAGCAGGTCTATTGGTGCCATTTTTCCAACAGTATTTGCTGACCTCGTGTCTTTTATGTCAAGTTTTGGTAATTCTTGCAGCATCTCAAGTATTTTCACTATTGTAATGCTTTTTATCATAATGTGTGATCAGTAACCATTGTTGTCACTATTGTAACTGCTTTAGCGCACCATAAACCACGCCCTTATAAGACAACAAACTGAATCAATAAATGTGTGTGTTCTGACTCCTCCACTGACTGGCTGTTCCTTCATCTCTGTCCCTGTCCTCGGGCCTTCCTACTTCCTGAGACACCATGGAATTTGCACTGGTTAAGGAATAAAAGTGGTGAAGTAGGTGATGGCTAGTGAAAACACTATAAGGATAATAGCTTGGAGTGCTCAATTTGGTTGAAGAATTGTTGATGTGGGGATGATAGAATACTTAAATTGAAAAACTAAAGTAATGGTGGATGAGAAATATGCTTGAAATTGAGATTTCTGAGGAATCATGGCTATGACAATGTCATGGATCTGACCAAGAGAATATGTGCTGGAAGCTGGTACTGAAT
The DNA here is from genome assembly GCF_048164855.1 of Canis lupus baileyi. Taxonomy (NCBI): domain Eukaryota; kingdom Metazoa; phylum Chordata; class Mammalia; order Carnivora; family Canidae; genus Canis; species Canis lupus. The sequence continues at coordinate 55,186,465 of NC_132850.1, read as the reverse complement.
TATCCAATAGTTTAAAAACATGCTTAGCATGTGTATATGTACACCACATGCAACCACTCATTCACTTATGGGCAAGAATGTGCAAGCTAACAAATAAACAATTAAATTTGAAATAATTTTATATTTTAAATATTTATTTCAAAAGACTAATAAAATCCTAATTTGCTTGGAAATTTTGTTTTATTATTAATTATTTTCATTTTAAATTAAATATGGGTTAGATACCCTAGTCTTTTCTGGATAAGGAATGTTTAATCCTGGGTCCAAATAAAGGTGGGTTGGAGGAGGATGATTGGAATTTAGTGCTCAAAGAACTGAAAGAATTGAGTTTTAATGCATTATCAACAAGATGAATCAATATTTCTTATGGAAAATGCTATGAAGAATTCCAAGAGAAATCTCTGAGGATGGATGAATTCTGAGATGACAAAGCAAAGTATTTATTAGAGCTGGGTCCTAAAGGTTGGGTACCATATATAAGCGCATATGGTTATTTTTTCTGGGTATAAAATAACCAATTTTTACAAAAATTTTAGCAAAAATTACAATAAATAAAAAAGAGCAATGAAAATAAAATGTAATTTGCCTAAATATTTGAGGATCTGAAAAACAGTCTCCCTGTGCTCTTGTTCTCTTGCCATCTTCTGTCATTAAGAAATAATATCCAATTATTTATAATGCATGTGTTTTTTCCCATGCCAATAAATACTATTTGAAAACAAAAATTATAATTTATTAAAAATGCAAAGGCACAGAGGAAGGGAGTGCAGAGCAAAGCTTATTCAAGAAACTAAGGAGTATGAGCAAAGGAGCTGAGAGAGAACTTTTTGCTGTGGAGAAGGAGAAAGAAGAGCTGGTTGGGCCTGAAAAGGTAGTCTGTGTTGTAAACTACTCCACTTGAAATAGTAAAGAGATACCTGTTTTTAGAAATCTCTGAATATCCATCTCTGAATTTGAAACTGATTCTTTCGGTGTGGGATTTATTGAAAGGAATTTATTAGGGAAATAAACTTGATTATACTTTGCAGCATGTATGATGTGTTGAAAGGATTTGCCCGACATTAGAAACTGTTCATGCAGTGTAAGAGGCTTAAAGCCTGAGTTGTAAAAATAGTTGCCACAATTAAAGATTGAAACTGGTTCAAGAAACAATTTGAGGGAAGAAACATCAAATTGTAGATGCAGGAATAGCGACTTAAGTGTTAAGGTTAGAGTGGAAATAATGCCACTTAGAAAAGAGTAAAGTTTACTCAGAACTTTATTTATTTATTCATGAGAAACACAGAGAGAGAGAGAAGCGGAGACACAGGCAGAGGGAGAAGCAGGCTCTACGCTGGGAGCCCAATGTAGGACTCAATCCCAGGACCCCTGGATTACAACCTGAGCTAAAGGCAGATGCTTAACCACTGAGCCACCCAGGCATCCCAGATAGAACATTTATAAAGGAGTCCAAGTGTTAGCAGCACGGGGTTAACAGAAAAAAATACAACACACACACATACACACACACACACACACACACACACATACTCTCACAAACCCAATTACCAGAATTACTGACCTTACACTTTTTCTATTCTAGGTGGGAAAATAGCAATTTTCTCAGATGATCCTTTCGGGTATCAAAAAGGCTTTGATATATTTTCAGATATCAGTACTGTAAAAATCAATGATATAGTTGTTTGTTTTTAGGGAATCAGTGACTTACAGGTAATATTCAAGATTTCACTTGCTTTAGAGACTAAAGCAAGATAGAACCTGTTTTTTATTCTTTTGTTTGTTCATGTGTGTGCGTGCGTGCTCTAATTCCTGACTCTCAGAAGCCAATTAATAAGAATGGAAGCACAGCTTTGCTTCCTTAGATATCAGACAAAATCCTCTATAATAAAAGGCTGTCAACTGTTCTGGATTTATTGTTGTTGTTGTTGTTATTTTGCTGTCGTTTTAGTATAAAATTTGTTACCAGCATTTAATATAAGATTTTTAAAGACGTATTTATTTATTTGAGAGAGAGCATGGGTGCGCACCTGTGAGAGTGGGGGAGGGACAGAAAGAGAGGGAGGGACAGAATCTTAAGCAGGCTTCACACCCATTACAGATCCAGAAGCAGGGCTCAATCTCAGGACCCTGAGATCATGATTTGAGCAAAAATCAAAAGTCAGGCTGAGCCATCCAGGAGCCCCTTTTTTTTTAATTGGCAGGACTAGGTATTTGTAACCCTAAGTTGGCAATAGGCTATGCTAGTTTAAGAAGAGGCTCCTGCCTCTACTGGGCTGTGTACCCTTAAATAACTGGTCAATATCACTCTACGTTGCCTGAATCCAGTCTTCTTCCTGTTTCCTGTCTAGCTATGGCAGATATTTGAATTTGGAGCTTCTGCTTCAACATTCCTACCTTTAATGACCTTGGGGAACTATCAATAAATAAGGATGCCAAAGAGAAAGTCCTTTTGGAAGTGACCCTGATTTGCAAGATGGGGGAGGAAGGAAAGATAAAGAAATGTGTTTGGGGTGTTTATGGGAGGTTACAATGTGTCAAGTATGAGAGAGAGATGACAGCTGCACTTGTACTTGAGATATCACACCTGAGTGGCATTCATTTAGTGGAAAGAAGTTAATGTCATGGGAATGAGTTAATTCTCTGCAAGTGTTATATGGACAAAGGAGAGAAAAGGGCTTCTGACTGAGCCTTGGGGATTATCATGGTTAGATGTCGTAGGGAGTTTGTCTGGATATTACCAAAATGAAAATGTAGAGAACAAATGAGTCAATCTTCAAGATAAAAGGAGGAAAATGTATCATAATCATTTCATTTTTTTCACTTTGTTGAGAGAATTCACAAGTACTCTGATAATGAATTTCGAGAAAGCACTTTCACATATTTTAAATGATTTGCTATTTTAAAAATGCACGCTGTTTTTGTCAGAATGACTGATAAAAATATCCTGATAAAGATGATAGATGATCTACAAATGTAGACATTTGCAGCTGCATTACTTACTACTCTAAGGTTTTGATACATATGCACTAGCAGTTTCAGTACCAATTCAGTAGAAATAAATGTATCTTATTAAATTGCTATTTTAGGACAGAACATTGGCATTTTCTTGGATTTCTAAGAGACTTCAGCACATAATTTAATTTTCCAAGGCATCATGAGAATTCAATGAATTATGCAAGCAGAGAATGACAAATCTGAATGAAATAGTCTAACCTCACTTAAAAAAAACTGAATTCTTGATTTTATTGGCAATACATAAATTCAGTCTCCATATTAAATAAATAAAATTTACAAGAATACTTAAATGTCTCTTTGACCACAATGCTTAATCTTAATCACCTCCCTTACCTAGAGGTAATCATCATTTTCAGTTTGCTGTATATCCTTCTGGAAATTTCGTTATCATTTAAATATTTACTCATGTTGAAGTCAGTATATATGTACCAACATGGAACAATCTCCAAAACCTTTTGCTGAGTGAAAAAAAGACCAGATTGCATACTAATAAATTTATTATAATAATATTTATATAAAAATAAACATACCCATTGAAAACAAGACTACATATTTTCTACAAGTTCTCTTTATTGCTACCTCCTCCTCCTCCTCCTCCTCCTTCTACTCCTCCACCTCCTCCTCCTTCAACTACCTTTAGAATGGTAACCCTCATCTGTATTTCAGGTTTAGATCTCTCTTCTGCATTCCTAACCTATCTTTCTGGCTGCTTTAATATACAGCTTACTCTAATCATTCACAGATTCCTTGATGAGCAATAAAAGCTGAATATACTACCTTTCCATGTTTACCTTCTCCACCTTCTGTTTTCCCTATTTTTGTTAATCTTTCTACAATCATCCAGATGCCTCCCATTTCTCTGTCTCCAAATTTAATTATTTACTATCTTGTATCCCTAACTCACTTAGCTTTATTGTCCATCATGTCTAATTTTTGTATATTCCTGTTGCCATAGGACTTATTTCAGCCCAGAACTTTTCATTTAGACTATTTCTGAGTACTCTTTCTGCTTCAAGTCTAGTGGTTCACAAATATATTGGATCACAGATTACCTGGGGGAAATATTCAAACCACAGATGCCCTCTTCATGTTCATTGCTGAGAAAGCTAGTTTGGGACGGTAACTCAAAATCATAGAGTTAATTTAAAAGTTTTCATTCTTCCAATTCAAAATCCTTCCCATACTAGACCGTGGCTGTCCTGTGAGTTTAGATTAGTCTAGTTTTCTATTGTTTGGGGTACTGAAGTTAGGATTATAGCTATAAATATTTGAACATTGCTCATTTAGTGGTTATAGAAGAGTTCAGTGATCTTCAGGATGAGACTTCTAGGAACCTTAAATGCCTATACTCAATCTTTTCACTTAATGTGCAAATTACCATTATATTGTTTCTGATATAAACATATTTTAACATTACCTTACAACAAGAATAATTTTCTAATATTTTAGCTAATCTACAGGGGAATTTATGATGTGGAACATGCCATTGCCAATATTAAAAATTACTGGTGTGGAAAATTCATGAGAGATTTTAGGACTTATAAGGCTCTTGTAGGATTACAATGATGTAATATTAAGGAATTAAGAAGACTTTTTTCGCTAGGTATAATTACACTAATAAAATAAATTTCTTTCTTAGACAAGATCATTTTGAAAGGGTGCTAACCTTGTCCATAGTTCTTATTTTATTTTATTTATTTTTATTTTATTTATTTATGATAGTCATACAGAGAGAGAGAGAGAGGCAGAGACATAGGCAGAGGGAGAAGCAGGCTCCATGCACCGGGAGCCCGACGTGGGATTCGATCCTGGGCCTCCAGGATCGCCCCTGGGCCAAAGGCAGGCGCCAAACCGCTGTGCCACCCAGGGATCCCCATAGTTCTTATTTTAGAACAGATCCTTCTTTACAAAGATCTCTGAGACTGTTAGCTACAAATGAGGAAACTAATTTGATTACTTATAATAAAAAGATCTTCTTCTTTATTCTCCTATGTTTTTCTGATTTTTTCCTACTTATAGCTGATTGACTTGATCATTCTTTCTACCCACACAGTCCTTATAGTTTTATGGTACCTGAAGATCCCTAGAAATAAACATTTTGGTGGTGGGAGTTCATCTGTATAACCCACTAAAACAGGATTAAAAGGCCAATGTTATCAGAACAACCTTGATTGGTTTAAGACTCCTCTAAGAGTTTTGAGTTTATAATATGCAGCTCAATGGAAACTATTAAATTATTACTTTAAATATAAAATTATGTATTATCAAGATCTCAAGAATAATAGAATCAATGGGAAATCAATCAATTGATCTATCATCTTTCTTCTTTCTTTTTATTTCTATTTATTCATATCTATATATCTATTTGTTATCTCTTCTTTTTTCTTACCTCTATATCTATCTATCATCTATTATCACTTATATATGCAGAGACAAAGATTTGTTTTAAGGAACTGACTTATGTGATATGGGTGCTGACAATCCAAAATCAGGGCAGGCCAACAAGCTGGAAATTTAGGTAATGTTGCAGTCTTAAGGAGAAATTCTTCTTCAGGAATCTTCAGTCTTTGCTCTTTATTGTCCTTTCTGTTTACCTATCTTCAACTCTTATTTTCTCTTCCTCCCTTCCTTACTTCCTTTCCCCATCCCTTTCTTCCTTCCTCCATTTCTCTGTTTCTTTCTTCCTCTTTTCTTTTCTTCCTTGATTTTTTAAAATGAATGTATTCACCATTCATTCATTCATTCATTAACAAATGAATTGGGTATCTTTACTCCACACCATGATTCATTTTCTCTAGTAAATAAGATAAAATTTTGCAAGAAATTTGTAAAGCCATAACATGGCAAATAAAAGTAGCACGTATTGCCAAATCACAAATAAAATGATGTGACTGATACATACTTGTTATAATTAAAGAAAGAACCAAAAAAGCTTTATATTACATAAATCTCTTAGTAGGAACTCGAGATTGAAAATTACAGTAATTTATTGGGACTCCTGGGTGGCTCAGCGGTTGAGAGTCTGCCATCAGCTCAGGGCATGATCCTGGAGGCCTGGGATCGAGTCCCACAACAGGCTCCCTGCATGGAGCCTGCTTCTCCCTCTGCCTGTGTCTCTGCCTCTCTCTCTGTGTCCTCGTGAATAAATAAATAAAATCTTTTAAAACAAAGAAAGTTACAATAACTTACATTTTCTCAGCATTCCAGACTTTTTAAATTAACTTCTCTTTGGATTGGAACATTTTCATTTTTGAGAGCTATATGTAAGGTAGTTTGTGTTGCCAAAAGATGTTTGTAAAGGATTTTTATGTAGTTCCCAAATATTTTAATTGCCAGTATTATCAGACCATCTATCAATAAAATGGCCTTTCACCTAAAAGCCAATATCAACTATTTTGAAAGTTTTACAAGTTACTCAAGAAAAATGTGGAAATTCTATTTATCTATACCTAGCCACATATCCAAGCTACTGCCTGATATTCCTTTGTGAAATCAGATAGCTCATTAGTAAGAGAACTTTTCTCTCCTCACCAAACCTAGAACTTTATGACTGGCAAGCCCATTATATTTTAATTTCCAAATGCAATAGTGGATTCTTCTGACCTCATTGGAGAATATTTGTTAATTTTGTATTTGCACTTGATTGTTTATTATTAATGACCATTGTTCCTGCATGATGCTTAAAAATGTGATATCATTAATTTGCTTTGAAATTTATTCAAGTATAACTGTTAAATTGAACAAACATCCTGTATGATGTCATCAGAAAGTGTAGTTCTTAACTCTTCCTATATGTGTAGTGTATGTTAATACAGGGTTGCAAGACTATATCTTCATCATCTTCATCAACACAAAAACATAAATATATATTGCAAAAGCTCATTATGTCTTATATTCAAACTCTATAAATTGTTTCTTTTTCTTTGGAAATGAAACTTTTTGAACAAGCTAGGCAATGGAAATTATTTTTATAGATATTTATGCTACTACTCTCTTGGATTTAGTAGAAAAAAATCAGCAACATTATTATGTGTAGTCAGGGACCCTTTATTATTTCCCAGATGAGCCCTCAGATTTCTTCTTTTACTATGGAATATCCATCTCTTTATCCCGATGTCTTCTTTAACTTTTCATCTTTGATTTATCTCTTCCTGCCCATATGCAGTTCTATTTTCTTTCCCTTCCAAGCTTTCATTCTTTCATTGAAAAATTTTGTTTTAATAGAAACAAGGAAAGGAGGTAAAGGCACTTCATTTTTAAGTATATGTAACTTTTATTTTAAACCTCTCTTCTAAAAAAAAATAAATAAATAAAAAAATAAACCTCTCTTCTGGGATGCCTGGGTGGCTCAGCAGTTGAGCGTCTGCCTTAGCCCCAGGGCATGACCCTGGAGTCCTAGAATCAAGTCCCACATTGAGATCCCTATATGAAGCCTGCTTCTCTCTCTGTGTATATCTCTGCCCCTCTCTCTGAGGCTCTCATGAATAAATAAATAAATAAATAAACCCCAAAAAACAAAAACAAAAAAAACCTCGCTTCTGTTTGCAACCTTCCCTGTGAATCCTATCTTTGGGGTTCATGTGCTTACTAAAACAACGGCAACAACAACAAAAAACAAAACAAACAAAACAAAACAAAACAAAAACTGAAAAGACCTTGATAAAAAGTCCAGAAAAAACAATTTGTCTAAAGAGTATTGAGGGACCTCACATAAAACTTGCAGTTACAGGAAGCTTGTCTCAGTTACAAAATCACTTCTTGCTTTATAGAGTGTGATTTTATTTACTTTACTCAAAACTTCAAGATTGTTTTTAATCTGATTTGCCTATTGAGAGCAATGTGATATTTAACCAGCCTCTGTTTCCTGATGGTTTCCCTCCCTTGCTTCTGAAGCTTCCCAGATGTATACATGGTGTGCTCTCACATCCTGTTACCGACATTAATATATTTCACCCTTGCAACTTGTCCTTTATGACTCTTCCTACATCCACCATTGCAGACTTCCCTATTATAATGTAATCTCGGCTACTATAAATTTACATTAGTTCAAATTATGTCTTTTTTTTAGATAAAATGCAAGCACCTTGTCCTTCAACTTTCAAGAAGGCTGTCATATAACACCGGAGGAAGCTGGCAACTTTATGGGAAGCATATGTTGAGCCCTCAACATTCACCAATTAATGACCCAAATGCAAAGCAATTTAAGCAAGGAGGGAAATATGCTCCAGTGTCTAAAAGAAAACAAAACAAAATAAAACAGCAAGAATAAGATTATGTGGTTTGAAGTCAAGAGGATAAGTTTTCAAAGCCTAAACAAGTGATTTGTAAAGAATAATTCCACTTTCCATAAAAGTGAGAACCTGTGAAAGCTGAGAACAAGAAATCTGCAAGCAAACTGTGGATGGCAGGGCAAAAGGTTATGGTCCTAAGAATATATAATCCATTAGGATATATATATTCTGTATATATATATTATCCATCCATTAGTTCATTAGATCATTTTACATATATATACTTTATATATAATATATATATATATATATATATATATATATATATATATATATATAAATTTTACATCCTCCCCAGCAATAAATCAAGGGAGATATATTTGTGCAAAGGTAAATTTGGATACTAATTATTATTTTTGGAGGGAAAATTATAAAAGCATAATCTGTTGGTACTGAAAGAACACAGAGGTCAATCAGTCAAAATCTCTAATCTTACAAAAGAGAACACTGAGGTATTCATTATTGAAAGTATAACTCTTAGAATATCTCTTAATTCTACTTTTCTGTTCTTAACTTTTACTACTTGTCCTTGGCACAATATTTTGACATACATTCTTTTTGTTCTAGAACATGTTAACTGTGCTTATAAAGACAAGGTCCCACAGAGAATCAGAATAACTTTTCAGAAACTCTGCCTCCCTCCCAAACTTCTCAATGTAAAATTATAATTTAGAGAAATAGCTAATTAGAGGCAGCTGGGTGGCTCAGCTGGTTAATTTTCTGACTCTTGATTTCAGCTCAGGTTATGACCTCAGGATCCTGAGATAGAGGCCTGCTTTGGGCTCCACACTAGGCGTGGAGTATGCTTAAGATTTTCTCTCTCCCACACTCTGTCCCTTCTCTCCTTGTGTGTTATGTTCTCTGTCTCAAAAGAAAAAAGAAAAAGAAAAATATCTAATTATTCATTTCAATAAAGATATAAATGTTTTTCAGTTTTTTATTATGAAACAATTTTTAAATTTTAATTCTTTTCTAATTCAAAGATATATACATATAAAAGTTGCAAAAGACAAAAAGCTTATGAAGAGAAGTAGGAGAAAATAATCAGATATCCAATACTACATTTTGATGCAGGTTTTCCTATTTATTCTTATGTTTGTTGAAATAATTTTCTTTCCTTTTTTTTTTTTTTTTTAATTGGAATGCTTCATGAATTTGGACATCATTCTTGCACAGAGTTTATGCTAATCTCCTTTGTATTGTTCCAATTTTACTATGTGTTGCTAAAGTGAGCACTATTAAAGATTTTATTTATTTATTTGAGAGAGAGAGAGCATGAACAACAGGAGGGGCTGACAGGGAGGGAGAGGGAGAGAGAATCTCTCTCTGAGCACAGAGCCCAACGTGGGGCTTGATCTTATGACCCTGAGATCATGACCTGAGCTGAAACCAAGAGTTTGACCTGACTGAGCCACCCAGACATATGAGAAGCAAGCACTATTGAAATAATTTTGTACAGACAGAGTTGTGATCTATTCTATCATTTTAACATTGTTTGAGACAGTTTTTTCTATGCCATTACACATTCAACAGGTGCATAAAATTTTGTCATGTGGCTGTATAATTGTGTGTGTGTGTGTGTGTGTGTGACCTCCACCATCATCATTTATTCCAGTACTTTTTATATATAAAATATTAATTTTAAACATTATTACATAAAGATTTTCCCCAAAATTTTAATGAATTATTTCCTTAGGAGAGATTCCTAGAAGTGTTTAAAATGTACTAACATTTTAAAGGTTAATTTGTTTTCTACAAATCTTTCCTCAGTTTATACTCTCTCACTCGTATATGAGCCTGCCTGCCTCACTACAGTTTTGCCAGTAATGAGTTCTAGAGACCAAATTATTTGACAACATCAGGCTAGAAAAGTCATTGGTTAATTTAAAAATCCAATTAAAGTAGAAAGCACAATTTTTTTTCATAATTTTTCATAAAATTGAAGTGTATATATGTATGCTAACTTGCCTCTGTTGATTCAGAGTCAAGGGCTTTGATTTGTTGACCTCTTTGCTGTTATCTTTCTTGCATAAGAAAGATACATCCATCTTACATCACTACATTTATCAATTTTTGTTTTTTTAGCAACAAATCAAGGATACTTATGAATAGGAATACAGAAACATTCTGACCTTTAAAGAAAAAATTTGCCTCTGTTTTTTTTTTTTTTTTTTTAAAGACAACCTTTTTTTTTTTTTTTTTTTGATAGTCACACACAGAGAGAGAGAGGCTCAGAGACATAGGCAAAGGGAGAAGCAGGCTCCATGCACCAGGAGCCCGACGTGGGATTCGATCCCGGGTCTCCAGGATCGCGCCCTGGGCCAAAGGCAGGCGCCAAACCGCTGCGCCACCCAGGGATCCCTGCCTCTGTTTTTATGTTGTTTCATCCAAATTGGTTTTGACATAAATTGTTTTAGGCAGTTTACCCCTTTCAAAGTATACAATTGAAAAAAAAAAAAAAAGTATACAATTGAATGGATTAGTTACATATAAAAGGGAAGGTAAATACATCTCTGTGGTCTTCATAATCTTTTTATTTGGTGCTGGACATTCCCTGTATCTCATTATTTTTGGAGCAGAAACTCATGTGCAAAGTACAGGAAGATAAAGTTTAAAAATTATATCGAGCAGATCTCTTGTCCTTATATTATTGTGTACACAGCAGTCTTGACTTGGCCACATGGCTATTTAAGTAGCTTTGAGTTTGTACATATTGCAAGAAGTTTTCTCCTATTCTTCGTCACTGATAAATACGGTGCTGAGCTGGAATCAGGATACCCGATCATTCCCCCACAAGAAGTTCCCATAATCTAAGGAAGGACACAGGGGCAAAGGGCCTGGGCAGCAAAAGAAAATTTCTTCCCCTCACAAGAAAGCCAGAGATCTGAGTGCTGCAACCACACTTCCAAGACTGCATCCTACTTTAACCCTAAGGATGACCGTGGAGATGGTGACGATGATCATGACCATGACAGCAGGCACTGAGGAACTGAGCTAAAGGCTCTACAGCATTATACCATTGAATTCTTCACAACAGCTCTGTGGAGAAGACGTGAATGAGGAAATTCATGACTGGAAAGGTTAAGTACCTTGCCCAGTGTCTCACGTGGGGCTGTTGGAAAACCAGAAATCTGGTTGACTTTTGAGATCATGCTATTCTAGTCTTTTGACTGTGTCTTCCATCAGATCTTCCTCCTCTGCCAGACCTTAGAAGCTGAAATTCCCCCTATTTCTCACCCTATGTCTCCATCAAGATAACTTTAATGATTGACCATACAGACTAAGAACTTCAAAGTGCAACAATCTCCCTAGATTTTATTTTTTTAGCTCCAAGTACATATATCCCATGGTCACTGTGAAGACAAAAAAAGATAGGAATTCCCAAAACTTATGAATATATTGCCTTATCTTGACAAAAAAAAAAAAAGAGTTTACATTTGTGACTAAGTTAAGGATTTTGAGAAGGGGAGATCATTCTGGGTTATCCGGTGTGCCCATTGTAATCATGATTCCTGATATAAGGAAGGCAAGGGTGTCAAAATCAGAGACAGATGATGGGATGACAGAGGCAAAGCTTGGAGTGAAGTGCTTTGAAGATGAAGGAAGGGACCTGAGCCAAGGAGTATGGAGGGCCTTTAGAAGCTGGGAAAAGGCAATGAGGTAAAGTTTCTTTGAAGTCTCACAAGGAGCACAATCCTGCCAATACCTTGATTTTAGCTCAGTGAGACGCATTTTGGACTTCCTTGTGTTGTTTCAAGCCACTAGGCTTGTGGTAATTTGTTACTGAAGCAACAGGAAACTAATATAGACCTTTTTTGTGTGTAAAAATTTAATTATTTAGTTGAGAGAGAGAGAAAACATAGGGAGAACAGTGGGAGAGGGACAAGCAGACTCCATGCTGAGTGCAGAGCCCATCACGGGGGCTCAATCCCAGGACCCAAGATCAAGACCTGAGCTGAAATCAAGGGTTGGACTTTTAACCGACTGAAATACAGGGGCCCTGGAAAGTAATATAGTCTTATAAATGATGTTTGTACTTACATACTTCAGTCATGTGCTACTTAGTATGTGAAACTAATACCAGCCAGAAACTGTTATACAGTAAGGAACAATTCTTATGTCTCAGTTTTGTAAACTCTTTATTATGCTTCTTCTCATGACATTAGTCAACATGTATACTTTTTTGCGGTATCTTAAAGTTTAGTTTTTAAAAGAACACTAACTTATGAAAAGTTAACAATTATAGCCTTAAAGTGTTGTAGAATATGTCGATAAATTAAACCTCCTACATTTCAAAATAAATCAAGGAGAAATGAGATCTTGCAGAGCTATTTGTCAGAATGGATTTTAATTTATAACTAGAATGTGAATCGTGGGTAGATTCTGTAGAATATTTAAAAATCAATTATTCTTTTACCTGAAAGTGAATAAGGAAAATGAGGACTTTAAAATGTGAAGAACTTTACAGGGAAGATAGTGGCAGTGAGAAATTATTATGAAAAATATTCAGACCCAGAAGAGTCAATACAATATTGAAAGATAAGAACAAACTTGGAGAACTGATGTTAGTTGACCTCAAAATTTACTATAAAGCCACAGTAATCAAAACAGTACTGTACTGTTGAAAAAAAAAAAAAAAACAGATAAAAAGGTGAATGGAACACAACAGGGAGCCCAGAAGTATATCCATGTACATGTAGTCAACTAATCTTTGACAAAGGAGCAAGGGTCGTAAAATAGAACAAAGACAGTTTTCTTAATAGTGGTACTGGAGAAACTGGACATCCAGATGCAAAATAATAATAATAATCTACCTGCATACCATGCATCCTTCACAAATGTTAAATCAAAACGTATCACACACTGAAATATGAAATGCAAAACTATAAGGCTACCAAAATATAACACAGGAGAGAACTTAAATGACATTGGGTATGGTAATGACTTTTTGTAGACAATAACAAGGGCACAGTTCATGAAAAAAATAGTAGATAAGCTTGACTTATTTAAATCAAAACCTCTGATCTGCTAAAGACAATGTCAAGAGAATGAGAAGACAAACCACAGACTGGGAAAAAAAATATTTGCAAAAGACACATACAATAAAGAATTATTGCCCAAAATATATGAAAAGCACTTAAAACTCACAATAAGAAAGCAAGTATTCCAATTAAAAAATGGCCTAAGACTTTAACAGACACTTTAGCAACAACAACAACAAAAAGTAGTAATGGCAAGTAAGTATCTGGAAAAATGCTTCATATCATGTGTTATTAGGGAATTGCAAATTAAAGAAAAAAAAAAAAAACACTGAGATACTATTACACATCTATTTGAATGGCCAAAATCCAGAACACTGACAACACTGGCGAGGATGTGGAGCATCAAGAATTCTCATAAATTACTGGTGGGGATGCTAATAATATAGCCACCTTGGAAAACAGTGTGATGATTTCTTGTTTGAACTTACTATATGACCCTGTAATCTTGCTCCTTGGTATTTACCCAGAGAAGTTGAAAATTTTGTCCATAAAAATATCTGCACATGGATGTTTATAGCATTTTTATCTGTAATTTACAAAATTTGAAAGCAACCAAAATGCAGATGACTGAATAAATAAGCTGGTGCATTCCAACAGTGGGATATTACTGAGTGCTAAAAAGAAATGAGCTATCAAGGCATAAAAGACATGGAGAACCTTAAGTGTATATTACTAAGTGAAAAAAGCCAATCTGTCATGGCTACATGCTGTATGATTCCAACTATGTGACATTTTGGAAAAGGTGACATTATGGAAACAAAAAAATTAGTGGTTGCCCAAGGTGTGTGTTTGGGGGAGAGATGAATAAGCAGGGCAGAGAGAATTTTTACGGCAGTGATTGCAATGATGGAAAAATGTCATTATATATCTTTCCGAACCCATTGAATATATATTAAGAGTGAACTTTAAGGTAAGCCATGGACTTTGGATGATTATGACGTGTTAGTGTAGGTTCATTGTTGGTTAAAATGCACCATTCTTGTGAGTGGGGATGATCTATCAGGGAAGCTCTGAATGTGTGGGGGAGAGACTGTACAGAAATCTCTGTACTTCCTTCCCAATTTTATTTTAAACCTAAAACTATTTAAAAAAATAAAGAAAAAAATATTCAAGGGAGAATATATACTTAAATACCCTTTGAAATGTCCAGAAAAAATTTGAAATGTTTTCTATTTCATCCTCTAAAGGAAATTAAGATTTTTTTGAAGTAGTTCAATTGTATTTCTACCTGCACAAGATATAATATAACAGAACCCAAAGGTTTACTTCTAGCCCCATTAGGTTCAATTTACATATAATGGAGATTTTGCATCCCTCAACACCTAGTGACAGATAAGAGCAATTTAAACTTGACCTCCATTCTATGGATAATTTTAAAAGCAGAGTAATTTAAAAGTTATAATCAATTATTGATATTACTTGGCTTCTTAAACATTATGTGATAGGTAGTGGTTTAATAATCCAATATGAAAGTGACCAGATACATGAATTTTTAAGGTTGTTGGTATATAACGTTGCTGGCTTTTGTATATGCATTAATTAAAATTATTTGTCTGATATATTTGATTCATTAGTGGTATTTACAGAATTATATATTATTATGATTTAACAGGGATAATATTGTCTTGTTACAATGGGAAAATTCTTACCTTCATTGTCTAAATATACTAAAGTCCTGAAAACATTTGAGTACTTTAAATAATGGATTTAAATGTTTTGCAATGGTATTAAATGTCAATGGGCTTCTGTTTCTAAAACTTCATATATTACTTTCTTACATTTCTCCATTTATATTGAACATGTTTGGGTTAAAACAACTTATTGTTGGAAATAATTGCTTTGAAGAAATGATCTGTTAATAGACATTTTTACTTAAATATGAACATTTAGCACGAACAAAGTATCCAAATTTGGATAATTTGATTTAATAGATATGATATTGGTTCTTGATTAAATACACATGATATTAAATTTTACTCCTAAATTCCTATTCTTCAATAGAAAGTATGTGAAAAATCAGGGTGCCTAAGCGGCTCAGTTAAGTGGCTCAGTCAGTTAAGTGGTTCACTCCTGATTTCAGCTATAGGTCATGCCTTTAGGATCTTGGAATAAAGCCCTGTGTTGGACTCTACACTCAGTGGGAAGTCAGCTTGTGGATTTTCTCTCTTTCTCCCTCAGCCCCTCCCCCTGCTCATGGTCTCTCTCCCTCTACCTCTCTAAAATAAATAAGTAAATCTCTTAAATTTTTTTTAAAAGTATGTGAAAAATTACTAATATAAAAATGAAAAATATATCTGTACATGAGAACTTGAATATTTATATACACACATAGATTTGTATATACCAAATTTATGTCTTTAACTACATAAATACGTATGCATATAAATGTGCCTCTATTTTTAAATATACAAAGAATTCCTAATAATCAAATAATCACTAGTCAAATAAAAATACTTGATAATTACATATAAGTTAGCAATTTTAATATATTCAAGTATATTCATTTTTCTTGTAAAAATTACAACCTACATGACACTCAGTTCTCTCTATGTGATAATTCCTACATTTATAATATATATTATTTCTTTTAATTATCATAATAAACATGAGGAATATATTAAAATGAGAGGTTGAAAACAAAAAATAATTAGAAGGCATGAAAAAGGATTTGAAAAAACATGTATCAAATACACAAAAACATACCTTCTTAAAATATATGCATCATTCACATATATAATAGAAAAACAACCAAATCAGTAGACAAAGGGGAGCAGACACAATGAATAGCTTACAAAGACAGAATTTGTTTTGACCATCCGTAAAGAAACAGAATCCTCGGGACACCTGGGTGGCTCAGCAGTTGAGTGTCTGCGTTAGGCTCCAGGCCTGATCCTGGAGACTGGGGATCAAGTCCCACATCTGCCTCCCTGCCGAGAGCCTGCTTCTCTCTCTGCCTGTGTCTCTGCCTCTCTCTCTGTGTCTCTCATGAATAAATAAATAAAATCTTAAGAAAAAAAAAGAAAGAAAGAAAGAAAGAAAGAAAGAAAGAAAGAAAGAAAGAAAGAAAGAAGGAAGGAAGGAAGGAAGGAAGGAAGGAAGGAAGGAAGGAAGGAAGAAAGAAAGAAAGAAAGAAAGAAAGAAAGAAAGAAAGAAAGAAAGAAAGAAGAAAGAAACAAAGAAAGAAAGAAAGAAAGAAAGAATCCTAATAAGACCATATAAGCTCTCACTCAAGGCAAGTTTCACCCATGAATTTCCAGGAGCTGTCAGGTGGCAACATAAAACCCTGCTCAAGGTTCATGCTGGTGGCAACAACTTTCCATTCCATAGAGTTAGAGCCATACAGGTGTGGTGATGAGAAAGGATGTAAGCACGTAACAGAGCAGGTACCTATTGTAGCAGTTCAGTTTTTCATAATGTTTTCCACCTTAGAGAATGTTGGTGAGCAATGCCAGATGCCCATATACTATTGTCCATTGCTACTCTACATTTGCAAAGACATTGGTGGATATTAGCGGCTTTCAAAGGGAATAATAATTCAATCAAAATAGGCTGGATCTTAAAGATAGTTCTTTATTTTGTGAGTTTTCCAGAGCTTTTAGAGCTTCTCTTGAGCAGTTTTAAATTTCAGCCTTACATAAAGTACTTCAACAGCTTAACATGGCTTTCTATTAAAGCTATCTTTCATTGTCAGTTTGACAAACAGTAATAAAATTAATTATTTGTTGCAAATACCTGTAGTGTGCCAGGTACTGTGCTAAATTTACATACATTATCTCATTCAGTCTTCATAATAGTCCTATAAGGTAGGTACATACATAAAACACATTTTTCTTTCTTTCTTTCTTTCTTTCTTTCTTTCTTTCTTTCTTTCTTTCTTTCTTTCTTTCTTTCTTCCTTTCTTTCTTTCTTCCTTTCTTCTTCTTTCTTTCTTTCTTAACTAATGAAGGATGTAAGACATAGACTGCTCAAAGTTACACAACTGGTCAGTGTAGAGCTGGACAGTCTGATTCCAGATCTTACACCCATTGTAGTCCTTGGGCACCAATAATCCACTCATAGAAATAGAGAAACTATTCAAATAGATGCTTGATGAACTTCATTAAGAGTCAAGCAGAGTTAAGCTAGTAGTTAAGACATCCTCATTCCAGTGCTCACATTCTTAATCACTACTACCTACCCTCTCTTCAAGAGGAATTAGTGACCAAATTGGCTTGTAATGCTAAGACACATTTTACATTTCCCAACTAAGTTTGTTCTGAGTAAAAAAATGAGCAAATATCTGAATTTCTTCTTTTAGGATACCCAAAGAGGAAGACTTACTGAAATGTCTGGGGAAAAAAAAAAAAAGAATGGAAATATTCTTAACTTTATGTTTACCTATTACTTATTTAAATTAACAAAATTAATCACAGATTTAAATTCTGTTGTCACAGGTTCAGAATTATTTCCCATGCATTATTGTGCCAGAAATGACATGGGGAAATTTCTCTCCCATAATTTATTTTGGAAAATTTAAAATTATAGAGTAACTACATCCTGATAGAGGTATTTGTGAACATATTACCAGAATCATTGTTTTTTTAATTTCCCCATGGGAATATGTTAAAGAAAGAAGAAAGTAGAAATACTAATCTAAATAATCTACCTTAGAATGATCTACTTAAAAAAATGGTAATCATGATGAAAAATGTTCCTACCCAAGTATTCTAGCATTGTTAGCCACTACCATAGTTCCATGTTTGGGATATCTGAAATGTTATATGAGGTGTGATGTAGAGGGAAGCACTCTTTTGGATGTATGCCTGTTTCCTGGAATTTCCCCTGCATCAGCTGTGAAAGTGATCCAAACGTTTAGGTTTATTTGAAGATACAGCAACTTCTGGCTGACATCTGGTCTAGTTATTTGTGGTCAAAGTACACAATTTCTCTTTTTCTTTCTTTCTTTCTTTCTTTCTTTCTTTCTTTCTTTCTTTCTTTCTTCTTTCTTTCTTTCTTTCTTTCTTTCTTTCTTTCTTTCTTTCTTTCTTTCCTTCTTTCTTTTCTTTCTTTCCTTCTTCCTTTTCTTTTCTTTTCTTTTCTTTCTTTCTTTCTTTCTTTCTTTCTTTCTTTCTTTCTTTCTTCTTTCTTTCTTTCTTTCTTTCTTTCTTTCTTTCTTTCTTTCTTTTTTCATTATTTTCTTCCTTTCTTTAGATTCCTTTCTTCCTTCCTTCCTTCCTTCCTTCCTTCCTTCCTTCCTTCCTTCCTTCCTTCTGTCTCTCCTTTTCCTTCCTCTCTATCTCTTCTCTTCCTTCTCCTTTCCTTTCTTCCCTCCTGTCTTTCCTCTTCTTGTTTTTATTAAAATTTCAGATAAAGATACAAGGTTAGTAATAGTACTTTTTATGAAATATTTTTATTGAAAGATAATTTGGAGGCTGTGATATATTCTAATGAACTGGACATTTTAATGTATTGTTAACTTTAATTTTTACTGTAAATTTCTAGCTTGGAATAAAAAATTACTTTGATATGTCATTGCATTATATTACTTTTCATGTGCAGCAGAAGGCATTAGTCATTTATCAGCATCTTGACCTGGTGACATAATAATAATAATACCAAGAGTTGAAGTTAAAATTTGAAATTACAGTTCTCAAAAGTAGAAAATGTTGGAGATAATAGAAAATTATTCAAGGGGCACTCAGTTAGAACCTAAGTCTGCCTTAGGTTTGATTGTGATCTCAGGGTCCTAGGATTGATTGAGCCCCACATTGTGCTTCCTGCTCTGTGGGGAGCCTACTTCTCTCTCTGCCTTTGTCTCCTGCGCCCTCTGCTTGTGCTCTGTCTCTCACTCAAATAAATAAAATCTTTAAGAAAAAAAGAGAAAAGTATTTGAAGTCTGTGATTTGTCATTGATATTATAATTCTTTCATATTTTAATCAAAATTTTAGCAAATTAAAAAAAATAAGCTAATTTATGCCACTATTATTTGGTAAGGAAAGTAACATTTTATTCTTTTGGTTGTTATTGTATTATTTTTAATAGTCCTGAATACTATTTCCAAGGTTGTTAATATTTATGACTCTTGGAGAAACAAAATTATAGTATCTGAAGGCTGGCCTTTAAAGGGATCTTTCATTTCACATTTTTGATTCTACATTTTACAGTCTACCTGCTTATTAACCAATACCTGTGTGTATTTTAAATATTTCATGACTTCACTACTATTAACTGATTTATTACTGAAGGTCTAAACCAGCCTATTTGAAAAATTTACTTTGTATTTGTATTCTAGTTTCCTATATTGAGGCATTCTATTAGAAACTTTTCAGAACTTATATTTTTTATAATCCAACAGCATACATGACATGTCACAGAATCTATTAAACTGGAATAATGATTTTATCATAAGATACTATTTAACTCCCAAGACTAAGTATTAGATAAACATAGACATTTTAGTTTAATGAGAGCTAGTTCTTAGTTATTTTACATCTTTATTTTTGGATTATTAAAAGTCATATCTAGATTAGAATTCTTGAAAGTATATATATTTCTATTTTGAAAGAGGTTTTTGGACAAATTTAGCAGAAATTAAAATTTAATCCTGAAGCTAGAAGGAACATGCTCAAAAGTAGACTAAGATGCTTCTCCTTGATTATGAAGTGTTTGATTAATAAGAAATGAGATTATCAAACATGTTAAACAAAAATGAAAACTTCCTAAAACCTAAGGTAGTACTTAAAACCAAATTCCATTTTATTCTAACATTTAATTATATTAATAGATTTTGATAGATAAAACTAAGATAGATCTTGAATTATCTGAACATCAACATATTTATCATCTCTTTTTGTAATAATACAATATGTAGGATATTATTTTAGAAAGTTAAGAATCTATAGCATCTGTGAGTTTTCTAAAATGTCACACAAACTATATGACAGGTTGGTTATCATGTGTAATTGTTCCTAAGTATTCCTAAGTATTCATTGTTTCTATGGCAACAGGAGGAATAAAAATGTCTCTGCTTCACTGGTTCTTAGTTCATCATAAAATATTGTTTCATTATGCTTACAGAAATTCACAGAAGAAAAATAATCCTCATTTAAAAAAAACATAGATTTATCTGTATTAAGAATGGGTCCTTTGTGCTGATACAAACCATTTCATACTTACATAATGCACAGGTTTACTGGTTTCTATCAGACTTTCTATTTGTCAATCTTCCCTCCATTTTCCTCTATAACCTGTCTTTTCACTAATCTACATTCATTGCCTCCTTCATCTTAGCTGAATTCAATATCACATGATTATCTCCTTAAATACTGAGAAAGTTCTAGACAGATTCAATATACATTCATGATGAAAACGGTAAAGAAAATGGGACTGGAGAGATATTCCCTTAATATGATTATATTTCTCTACTAAATATCTCTATGATTTGGCAATGTAGTAGAAATATTCTTAGCCAGGACAATTAAATAAGAGAAATCAGTTAGAGATGTAAAAACGGGCAATTTAAGGAGTAAAATTATCTCTATGTTCAGTTAATATGATATAATAAACAGAAACACCAGAGAATCGATACTAAAACTAATTCAACTATTAATGAATTGAGTGAGTTGACCAGGATATAAAATTATCATATAAAGTCATCAGTCTTCATATATACATTTAAGATGGCAACAAAGAAGACTAAATATAAAGACATGAATTTCACAAGAAATATGCAAGATCAGTATGAGGAAAAAAAATTAAAACTAAATACAGATGAATAGATAGAATAGATAAAATAGAAAGTCCCAAACTAGACACAAATACATATAGAAATTTAATATATGATAAACCGGCAAATCAGTTTACCAGGGTAAAGATTGACTCGTTAATAAATAGTGATAAGACAACCAGGTAGCCATATGGAAAAAGTTAAAATTAAATTTGTCTCATATCATATAAGAGACTACTACGGATGGATTAGGTATCTAAATCTAAAGAATGAAGCCATGGATCTACTAAAAAGAAACATTCATGAATTTCTCTTTAGTTTCTGCATAGAGAAGGCATAGTGAGTGTGATATAAAATCCAAAGGCATTAATTGAAAAGACTGTTGCATTTGACAGCATAAAATAAAAATGGTTGAAAAAAAAACAGTCTTTAAAAATATAACTGACTTAACTTGTAGAGAAAAATTGCAACATTTAAAACCGACCAAGGGAAAGTGTCCTTTTTAAAGTAAAGAGACAAAGGACCAAAACCCTGATAGAAACTGAGAAAAAAAAAAAAAAAGAAATAATTAAAAGAATCACAAAAAATAGAAAAAAAATATTCTTAAAATATTCAATCATAATTAGAGAAATAATAGTTTAAAAATGCCAAGATCCTACTTATCATGTATCTAATGTACAAAAATTAACTATGTAATATTGAAATTTTGTCAGTGAGGCTGTGGGGAAACAAACTCATATTTTGCTAATGGGAAAGAAAATTAGTAAAATATATTTTTGACAAAATCTGGTAATACATAACAAAACTACCTACACACTTACTCTTCAATCCAGAAACATTTAAAAACATACACTAAAGATACACCCCCAGTAATTTTTGTAACATTGTACATTTGTGTACAATGTTATTCGTTACACCATTATTTGTAATTTCAAACTATTGGAAACAACTAATACTTATATACAGGAAAGAGATTAGATAAAATATGGTCCATCTAAACAATGGAGGACTATGCACAAAAGAATAAAGAAGATTTGTATGAATTGATATGGAGTGATTTGTAGGATATATTCTTAAATGAGAAAAGCAAATTAGAAAAGAAACTATAGTGTACTATCTTTCATATAAGAAATGTGGGGATATGAGAAAATATATACATACTTGCTCATTTGTGTGAAATAAACCTAAAAATAATACTTTTTTACCAAAAAGTAAAGACATGGTTTATTTCTAGAAAGTGGATGACTAGTGGTTGTAAAGGAGAAGGGAGTGTGAGCAGGGATAAGGACAGAGTAACTCTACCCTGAATGTATCTTTTTGTATATTTCTGATTCTTAGATGTACAGTAATGCTTCATAGATATCTCATCTCCTCAAAACTTAGCCCAAAAAACTATGTGGGGAAAACTTATGTGACATGGAAACATGTACAAATGAACCAAACTGAATTACAAATGAATAACATAATCATATTGAAATAGTACAGAAAAAAACAGCTAACCTGATAACTTATAATTGTAACTTTGATTGCTTACCATAAGGCAAAAAAGGCAAAAAAGAGCACTACACAAACGCTCCTATCTAATTAGTAAATGTGTTTTTTATAGGGTATAGGTTAACAATTTCAAAACTATGTAATGATGTAACATGTGTACTAGAACTAAAAGAAAAAGATGAAAAGGAAATATATTGATTGCATGCAATGAGAGCTGGAATTCTCATCTTTGGAAAAAGATATTAAATATAAGGAAAGGGGAAAAGCTAAATAAACACTGAGGTGTTCGACTGGAATCAGATATCAGTATAAACTCATTGTTTTAACAGTTATACAAATAGCTAGATCTAGAAATACAGATGTTAGTGTACACATATATTCCTACCTCTATTGGTTGTGGCCAAAAGCACCATAAGTAATGACACACACAAGCAGTGAACACACCTACAACCTAGAGCTTGGGAGTACTTAATGAAAGATGTGAGCTTGTTTAAAACAAATGTAGGAGCCTTTTGGAAGGAGTTTGAAGGGCCAAAACTGAAATAATTTGAGAAGAAAAAAAAGATAATTATATTGGTTTTTAACCCACATAATAAAATAAATATCCAAGAGTTTATTTTGACATGAGCAACTAATTGAATAATTATATAGAGGACAAGAAATATTTTTTCCTTACAGAAGAATTTCAATTAATAAATGCAGGAGGAGAGAAGAAAATAGAAAATCACCAAGAGATAAACACCACAATGACTGTGGCAAACCAGTCTATTGATGCTAAAAGTGTAGGGTAAAAATTTGAAGAGAAGCAGTATCCTTACATAGTGCCAAAGACATCTCTCCAGAAGGTCTTTTTTTTAAAAGATTTTATTTATTTATTTATTCATGAGAGACACAGAGAGAGAGGCAGAGACAAAGGCAGAGGGAAAGCAGGTTCCTCATGGGGTGCCTGACGTGGGACTTGATCCCAGGACCCTGGGATCATGCCCTGAGCCGAAGGCAGCTGCTCAACCACTGAGCCACCCAGGTGCCACCAGAAAGTGTTTACAAGGAAAAAGAAATAGTAGCTTTTTAGAGGAGAAACCCTGCAGTCAACACTTTAGCCAAATCAGCAAAATTAACATCACCGGTACTGAGAAATAGTAACATTATGACTTCTATTACATGATGGCCTGAGAGGCACATAGTATCATGTTTATTCTAGTTTTACCAAATAATATATACATTAACTTCTGTCATGAGGAAGCATCAGAAAAACCCAAACGGAGGGAAATTCTACAAAATAATTCACCTTCATTCTTCAAAATGTGAAGGTCCCTAAACAAAGGGAAAAGTGTGTTACTGTTGCAGACTGGGGGACATGAAGGACAAATAGCAGCAAAACAAAATTTCAGATCCTGCAAATGATTCTAGAGCATAATTCTAGAGCAGAAGAAGTACATCAGTGGGGAAATAGGTTCACAATAAATAAACATAAAATAAGCTCCATACTTTAGTTGATGGTAATATATCAGTATTAATTTCATGGTTTTTTTGAAGATTTTATTTATTTATTCATGAGAGATACACAGAGAAAGGCCAGGACACAGACAGGGAGAAGCAGGCTCCATGCAGGGAGCCCGAGGCAGGACTCCATCCAGGGAACTTGGGATCATGACCTGAGTTGAAGGCAGATATTCAGTCATTGAGCCATCCAGGTGACCCTAATTTCCTGGTTTTCATAATTAGACTATGACAATGCAAGATGTTCACTTGAGGAGAAACTGGGGAAGAGGTATATGACAACTCCCAATTTCTGCAACTTTTCTTTAAGTCTAAAATTAGTTTAAAATGAAAAGTTGAAAAAAGAAAAAAAAAACTTCAAAAACACTCCTCAAACTACATTATTGAATAAATTATCGAATTTTTTAAAAAAATTTTTGAGAATTTCTTTTCTAGATGCTACTTTGTTCACAGTAATGGAATTTGTAAAACTCCTCTCAGAGAGTTCTTTGTTCTGAAAAACATAAGTGTTTTTCTAGGTCAATTAGATTGGCTCCCCTCTTCTAGAATCCCTCAGTTCTCTATCTCAACCCACACAGAAAATTTGTCTCTGCAGTTTATATTGAAGTCCCAGCAACTTACTTAGTAGTTTTGTCTACAATTTCCTTAGTATCATCCCTATTATAAAATCCTATTTTCTTAACAATTCTTTTTCCAAAATCAAAGTTTTTTGGTTTGTTGCCTTATGTAAGTTTATATTTTAGCCATTTAAATCACTTTCCTAGGTAAATGAACTAATAAAAGTACATGGAATTTGGGCCATATACATATTCCTCTTCAGGATTCACTAAATTTAATAAAATAACTGGCATCTGTGCTGTGATGTCCACTTATCTCACATTCCTTAAGGCATTTGCCGTCATTATTTCTACACATGTGAGGTGTCTTACATCACATTTGGGCCCTCTCTGCTTATTGCCTCTTTCAAAGGGTTGTTAGTGTAAGAATTAGAGATGCCATTGGGTTTACCTGCAGCCAAACTGCTTGCTAGATGATGGAAATTCATGGCTCTGTTTCCTTGGGACTTACTAAACTCAAGTATATTCATGTGATCCATGGAATTTCAAAGACTAGAAGAAAAAACTCTTGTATTCTCTGTCAGATGTTCTGTAAACTCCTTATCTTGAATGTTTCTCCCCAGTAACTACCAGATTTAATGACAGATTTTTAATTCTGTTCTTGAATACTTTACATACTTTCATAGTTGGTTCACACTGGCATATGGTGACCAAAAGTAAGCAGTAATTTTTTGTATATAATTCCTCGGAAACTATTTTTCTTTTTGATCCAGATCATTAATTTTCAACATTTCACAATAAGTAAAGCTTGATCACATGCATTCCTGGGCACCAAAAACAGTGCTAATAACACAGTTTCCAGAACATGGTTGTATTTCCAATAAATGTTTGTTAAATTAGTGGACAAATAGCATATCTGCTTTCAAGCTCAATGATTATCACCATGAGTACTAGCTTTACTCCCTGTTATAATAGAAATTGATTATCTCTAAGTAATTTTTCAGTGTGGTGGTTAGATTTTGCTAGGTTACATTGTAGTAATAAACTCTACGAGAATCTCAGTGGCAGACACCAATATAGGTTTGATTCTCATGGCTGTTACATATTGGCTAACAACTGCCTGTCATTCTACTCTACTTCTCTCCACTTAGGGACCCAGGCTAGATGAATAGCCACTATCTAGGATAGTCTTGGCACAATGGAAAGAGCAATGACAGATCCACTTGACATTTTATAAAACTTCCCAGAAATAATACACATCATTTTTATTAGTATTTCTTGGCCCCATACTGCTACTTGGCTAAGCCTGACATCCTGTAAGGATAGGCCCAGTAGGAGAGGTGATACTTTGACACTAATACGATCTATTACAGCTGCCCTCGTAATTAAACATATTGGCTTTACTTCCCACACACATAAAATATACTCAACCCCTTCCCAAAGGTTAACTCAACTCAAAGGTCCCAGTTTTGGGATATAGTGATAATCATAACATTCTCTCTATGTGGATCCTCTTTATCTGTAGACTCATTAAGTATAAAGACAAGTTTTCTATTTCCCTTCACACACACTCATAAAAACAAGGGTTGAACAAATATAGAAAACCACAATAAAGACTCCTTTACAGAAACAACAGCAGAGGCACAGGGCCATCCCTAGTACACAGTAATTCTGTAGTCCCATTTTGAAAATATGAGAGCCCTACCCTAAGGATGGGCAACGTTCCTTGGTTAAACTCCAGTTCTGCTCCCTGGGACTAACTCCCAAATCCATGGTTCTCTATGGCTTTTGACTCCATCATCTGAAAGATATTATTTCTTTTAATCACAGATGAGAAGACATTGGAAAATATGCTATTTTGGAAGAATGCAGAGATCTTTTAACCTGCCTCCTGTTTATAAAAGTTTCGAAGTAGGGGCATCTCAAAGGCATTTTAAGTCTTGGACAGGATGGAGGATGGTTAGTCTCTTGGTTCAGCCAAGTGGTTCTTTTGACAGTGGTACCATCTCAAAACCTGAATTGGATTTTAATCTATTTGATTTCAGTCAGTAACCTCACAATTCTTTACAAAGTATGACTTGATTATAGGCTTATTAAGTTTTTCAGTTTGTCAGTAGTTCCATGTATTATTTTTCTTACTCTGAGTGATGGTGCTTTACTTATTTTTTAGTTACAATCCCCATTTGGTACTGTGTAACTGTAATACTGAATTACCGAATTTAACACTAATCACACATCTTATATTAGAGAGTATAGGAATGGCAAGGAGAGAGAACAAATTGGTAAAGAGATACAAATAAATACTCATCTAAGTAAAAGAGGGGCATGCATCTTCCTTTGTTCTCATTTCTGTAGCTGGTTACATAGTTGTTGTTGGTATTTACAACATCCATTTTCCATCAGCCATCTTGCGCATACTTTAGGGTCAGTCAGTGTCTTATTTAGTGAAGTGATCTAAATCTCATTACCTGGTCAGGTGGTCCAAAAAATTTTTTTTTGATCTTTTATTTTGATATAATGCAAATTTACAGAGAAGTTGCAAGAATAGTACAAAAAAACTCCCATGTATCTTTTATCCAGATTCACTAATTACTGACATTTTTATCTCACTTACTTTTTCACCATCTCTCTATATTTGTATATATACATAATACATTTTCCTGAACTATTCAAGAATTAAGCTAGAGGCTTGATGCCCCTTTACCACTAAGTATTTTAGCAGACACTTTCTATGAACAAGGACATTCTCTTGGCACAATTATCAAAATTAGTAAATGTATCATTGATAAAAGACTATTAGGTGATCCAAACTTTAAGTTCTCAAGTTCCTGTGTTAGTATTGGTCTTGTTGCTTTGTCTTTCTGTATTTTACCACTAACATTTGCCATGATATTTGCAAGTATTATCACGTGCCCTAGAGAATTTCCTAAGTTGTAGACACCAGTCAGTATATTAACCTTTCTTATTACTTGTTGGCAAAACCATTAATAGAGGTTACCTCTACGTGATGAGATGATGGTTGACATACCTTGCTTGTGTGTGAATGTGTGATTTCACATGATTTCCATTGAACATGCAGTTTCAATAGAATTACAGAAAAAGCATTTTAGAATAATATCCTGCATAGAATAATTCATGAGTCAAAAATGAAGAAAACATCACATCGCAAGTACAGGCATTTATCACTCCAGCTCATTGTCGTTGTTGCTATCCCCTCCCAAACCATATCTTTTCACACTACTGCTATGCTCTCTCTGGGTATGGCACGCCTGTCTCCTTTGTCCTCTCTCCCCACTCAGTCCTGGCCCTCCTCCCAGATTGCTCAGGCTTAACCACTTATTAAGCAGCATTTTACTTTTTCCATTGAGAAACAATTGTAGCCTGGATTTTACAAAGTTAATTTACTATGAATTCAAATTTGATCAAGTGATAAATATTTAAGGGAAATGAATTAAACAAACGTGTTTTTCTTTCATAAATGGCAGAGAAAATATATAACGTATAAATGAAAAATATCGAAAGAAAACTGCTGTAACTTAATTGGATTAATTAGATTATATTATACCTGTGGACCCATATCCTGGCCTTTATACTCTCTACATGCATGACCTGGGGCAAATTGCTTAGCTTCTGTGCCTCACTTTTATTTTCCATGAAAATGGAATCACTATTATACCTACCAAAAGCAAGATTAAAATCAAACAAAAAAAAGAGTATGTGAGATAGCTTTTGTTAGGTTTGATGACCAAAGTCACAAATCTGAGTCTTTTTAGAAATGTAAATTAGTTTGCTCAGGGCTTACTAATACTCTTAATCACAAAACTGTTTTCTTTGGATAAGACGTCTCAACATGTTCAGGGAGGAACAATTTGAGAATTACTTTAAAGGAGTGCATGATGAAATACTTAAGGAGTGGGATATAGTGTTCTGAAAAATTGATTTAGAGTGCACAATGGTTCAAAAGCAAGAAAACCTCCTTTTATTCCTCCTTGGTCTCCTTCGTAGGTTGGGATCAAGCTGGTCCACCAAGTTGTACAGGATCAAAGGCACTTGAGCCATAGATGACATCAGTTGTTACTTCCCACATGCCACCATCTCTGGGATTAGACGGCAGCTTTATTTTGGAGTCTGGAGCACTTTGCAGACGTGGACTAGTTAATGTGCAAATCATTTGTTATTTAGATTGTGCAGATGAAGGACTAGAGGTATGTAAAGGTTAAGGACAGGGCCAAGGTTTAGTTGTGACTCAGTTTATTGGGCTACTTAACTTTATCAGAGAGATTACAAAATAAATTGTTCCTATCATCTATCTATGGTAACAGGAGACCCAGAAGGATTAGTTCTAAAAATATTTTGTTTTCAAAAAAAAAAAATTTTTTTTGTTTTCTCTCTTGAGATGAGCTTGACTCTGGCAATTCTCTCATGTAATATACTTCATTACCATCCTTCAGATGAAAATAAACTTAATTTACAAGTCTTTTTAAATTTTCGAATTGAAATCATTTTTCAACTATCCCATCCTTTGATCCTCAGCAATCACCCCAGCCATTCCTCTTTACAACCTTCCCAGCCTCACTTTGCTTTTGTTTGTGGAATTCCTAAGTGACACATCCCAGTCTCCTCAGATCACTGGATCTGTGGCCAGAGGGCCACTTCTCCTTTTGTTCAAACAATGTCAGGAACATTTATTTCAAGATCCAGTTAAAATTCTTCTGTTTTAAAAACCCTTTAGGGAACAGTTACTCTGTGGAACTTGTTTACTTAATTCCTTTCCTACTAGTCTCCTGGTTGGTTTGAATTTTTCTTCCAACCTGTTTTTCTGGGGGCCGTAGAACCAAAAGAGAACAGCGTTTGTTAATAGTTTCTGTTGGCTCAAGCAGCTTTCTCTCATTTCCTTAATGTGTCAATTTTCTAGCTCAGGAAATAAAACCAAAGTAAAATATTATTTTCTTCTGTTCTGTTAATTATTTTTCTTCAAATAGTATCATATCCAAGCCCTTATATTATAGTTAATATCTTCACCATAACGGAGGTGATACAATAATGGGCAATAGGTAGAAAAATAAAAAGGATGTTTATTAAAAATAAAAAGTTTTAGAGAAGAAGAATAAGCAGGTAGGGAGAAGGGGGAGGGGATATTCTCAATACTTCCCTACAAAAAAACAACAAAAACCAAACTTCTAAAAAAAAGAAAGAAAGAAAGTAAAACAAAACAAAACAAGAAACAAAAACAAAAACAAACAAACAAAAAAAAACAAACTCCTCTACAATATGGCCTTAATAACACATAGATAAGAATAATGCTAACAATAGCTAACCAAAGCAGAGTGGGGAAAGAATGGAAACTTTAGGATTATTTTCTAAATAATGTTAATAACTGCTTTCACAAAGCCACAGTAGAGTGGAAAATAAAATCCAGGATTAATTAGTAGTATTTCCAATTAATACATATATAAAGAATGATGGAAATAAAAATCATTTTGGCATTACCATAGGATAACTTTTGCAGAATTATTGATGAATGCCAACATTTGTATCAAAAGTATAATGAGAAACAGGGTATCTGCATACTATTGAATAGAGAAAGGATGGGACTTCAGGCAGGGAAAGAATAGAGGCCTCAACCAGACTCTGAAGGTATTTCAGGTAGGAAGATCGAACGAAGACAGAGATCAGGAAAATTTAGACCACCTTTCCCAGTTACTAGGGTTAAAAGGTTTTTTCTTGATAATTACATTGTAGCCACAGAAAATAAAAATAACCACAAAAACTAATCAAGCCTCAAAGGAAATTTCACTATAAAGATTAACCAGACCTAGCCACCCATATCTATAGATCATAGATGTCACAGAAATGAAAACTCTCACACAATGTATAAGCACCATGTCCAGTTCCACCAACAAGTTTCCTGGTAAAGTCCTAATAAAAGTCCAGAGATGAAGAGCCCTCATTGTCAACCTAGTTGGAACCCTCTTATTCCTGAGAGCTTTTTCTGTATTCTCGCTTAGTAAATCTCTGTCTCTTTGCTCATCTCTTTTGTCCACGAGATTCAGTCTTTGCCTCAGTGAGACAAAAACTTCAATCTTCTGCTTCACTATCGAAGTGTTTCCCTACAAAATGCTTTTTTAATTATAAAGAGAAAATAATTATAATAAATTAATAGTAATTATTGTACTAGTATATGATATCAAGATACATTTTTTTAAAGATCCTATTTTTGTTTATTCATGAGAAACACAGAGAGGCAGAGACATAGGCAGAGGGAGAAGCAGGCTCCATGCAGGGAGCTGGATATGGGACTTGATCCCAGGACCCTGGGATCACAATCTGAGCAAAAGGCAGATGCTAAATCACTGAGCCACCCAGGTGCCCCTTATAACGAGACATATAAATACCATGTACCTCTTAATGTCATGCAATGGAGAGGCACAGAACCACTTGCACTTTTGCAAAACAATGCAACTTAAATATAAACATGAGAAGATATCAGACAAACCCAAATGAGGGACAATACACGAAATGACTGGTGAATATTCTTCCAAAGCATCAAAGTCATGAAAGACAAGAAGGCTAGGAACTGTCCACAGATTTGGAGGACTTTCAGGAGAGGTGACAACTAAATAAAATATATGATCCTGATTGACTCCTGGAACAGAGAAAGGACATAAATAGGACAAATAATAAATCTGAATAGGGCATATAGATTAGTTAATATCTTATTATTGTTAATTGCCTGGGTCTTGATAACTGTAATATGGTTTTATAAAGACATTAGTATTTGGGTCTTAATAACTGTAATATGGTTTTATAAAGACATTGGTATTGGAGAAACTGGGTGAAGGATATATGGAAGTTATTTGTAATATTTTTAACCTTTTGGTAAGTTTGAAATTACTTCAAAATGAAGTTTTTTGAAAAAAGGACTAATAGCCTTTACAAGCACATATGATCTCCAATAAAAAATTGAAAGTTTAAAGATAAATTCAAGATATCCAAATAAAATTTCCAGAAAAGGCCTCTTTCTTATTTTATTACTTATAAAGTAATAAGTAATTCCCAGGCTCCATTGAAGATCTAGTCGTCAAGTGACAAGTTTCTTATACAAGTAGAAACACTGCTTGCACACTCTAGAAAATATCCTTAAAACAACTCCCCTTCTTCCCTTTTTGCACTAGTATATATTGTGATTATTTGTATTACAACCACCATCTTGGACCATGAAGAGGACGACTCTACCCTCAAGGTATTAGAGTTTAGTGCTGTAAGGATAGTGAAACTTTGTGATTTCAAGAAGCTAGTGAATTTATTTTCCATGAGGGAAGAATATTGTATATTACTTTATATTTTTTGATAAATGAGGCTTAGACTAATCAATTCAGTGGGTAATTAAAGTAAGACAATATAAAAGACAAAATGTAGTTCAAAGAATGGTAACAAGTATAAAATGTCATATTGGCTGGCTGTCATGATTCTCCTATTCAATTACCATATAAAAGAACCCTTCATTTGTCCATGTCCATCATTAGTCAAGATCCAGAAGTGAGTGGCATGACACATCCTAGCATATGTTTGCCCATTCTTAGATGTTTAATTTATCTAAGTTTGTTGTACTTTCTATTTTTAAAAGATCATTATTTTATTGTATGAAAAAATATATAATATAACAAATTATAATATCTCCCATCTAACCAAAGAAAGAATAATCACAAATGCAACTGAAACATTTCATATACCTCTCCCCAATTCCCTTGCATTTCTTTCCAGTAATCACTACTGTGAATCTGGGCTATTTACATAAGCTAACTTTATTCTATATGTATTATTATTAATAGGCATGTAGTTTTGATCTGCATGGCTTTGAATTTCATAAAAATACTGTGATGCTGTATGTATACTTCTGCAGCTTTTATTTTTCTTTTTCTTTTAAAAAATATTTTGTTTATTTATTTAAGGGGCACTTGAGTGGCTCAGTCAGTTAAGTGTCTGCCTTGGACTCATGTCATGATCCGGGATCCTGGATGGAGCCCCTCAAAAGGATCCCTGCTCAGCGGGGAGTCTGCTTCTCCCTCTGCCCCTCCTCCCTGATCATGCTCTCTCTCTCAGATAAATAAATAATTTTTTTTAAAAAAATTAAGTAAAATAAATATTTTATTTACTTATTTATTTAAGAGAAAGAGTGAGCGAGAGATAGAGTACAACCAAGAGGGTGGGGGAAAAGAGGAGCAGAGAACCCAATGTTGGGCTTGATCCCTGGATTCCAGGATTGTGATTTGAGCCCAAAGTAGATGCTTAACCAACTGAGTCACCCAGGTGCCCCAACTCTTATTTTTCTAACATCACATTTTGGAGTTTAGTCATAAATTCATGTAGCTGATACATTTATAAAACTTCACTGATCTACAATATTTCCCTGCACAAATATCCTAAAGTATATTATTTCATTTTATCTTCAATTAATATTTAGATTTTAGATTTGTGACTATTTCAAACTATAACAACACTCTTGTGTAAGTGTGCTGCATGCTGTGTTCATTTACTATCAGCGAATCCTGTAATTTTCTCCATCCCCAAGGATTCTAAATTTTTTTCTTGCGATCCTAGAAACAGTTGGAGAGAATTGGTAGGAGTGGTGATTTCAGGATTTCTGTCTTCTAATGTTGAATTTGACAGAAATGAACAATTCAATGCAGGACAAAATCCGAGAAATTTACTACCTGGAATACAAACTTTAAATCTGGTTTGGGGTATTCAAAATATCATTTTACTTTGTCTTACTTTAGATTTTCTAATCACCCAAAATTTAAGAATGAGAAAAGAGGAAGAACTGTCAGCAGATTACTATAATGATTGTGAATTTCTTGTTCAGAAAATTGTATCTTCTAATTACTCAATTACATGAAATCAACTCAATTTTCCTGTCATTTTTATGGAACAGTTTTTTTACCTTCTTACTGTTAGTATTTTTGAAAAATGAATGGAGATTGGGGAATTTTAGTGTAATATTTAGATGGTTTTGAAAACAGGAAAACATTTGTCATTTGTTCCATATCACCTGACTAAAAAAACTAGACTTTCAGATTGTAGGGAATGGTAATGTAGGGCAATGTGATGCGAATATATATTTAATTTACCTTGTAAAATCACTTTAGCTTTATGTGTATACTGCTTTTACTTTTCCATACTTATCTTCTTTTGTAATATAATCGCTTGGTGTCTGCTTACACTGAATTCAATTCTTACATCAAACATTTATTCTTTTATCCAGATTTACCTGGAGGAAGTATATTATGTGTTGTGTTCATGAGTAAGGTATAAAAACCTAAGAACTTAAAAAAAAATGCAGCAACAGTGGTTATTGCTAGGGTCTTCTTAAGGTTCAATGCCATTTGCTGAATGAAAGATCTCAATTTTTGAAAAATCAAAACTTTATCAGCACCGGGCAGTAATAGATATGAATACCCTCTGAAGAAAAGGGAGAAGCCACCCTAGGGAAGGGAACTAGATAGAAATATGGGTTTTGCTTCATCTTAAAAATACAGAGGAAAAAAGCAAACTTTTAGGATCCGCTCGTTTGAATTTTAATTTGGTGTTCTTGAGATTCTCTGAACTTTGCAATTTTACTTTCTTTTTGTTTTGTTTTGTTTTGTTTCTGCAAGTTCAGTGCTGGCCATAGAACAAATGATTCTATGAACATTCTCTGTGAACAGAGAACAGAAACATTTCCAGTCTGTCTCATGGTCCCCTCAGTCACACTAATTCATTCAAGATTGATACCATTCCTCCACCATGAGTTTTAATTTCTTTTTGAAGTCAATTAAGTGTCTTGATTTTTATTTATTATTATTTTTTAAGATTTTATTTATTTTGAGAAAGAGGGAGGACACATGAGTGAAGGAGAGAGGCAGAGGGAGAGGGAGAAGCTGACTGCCCGCTGAGCAAGGAGACCAGCAGGTGGCTTGATCCCAGGACCTCGGGATCATGATCTGAGCCCCTCAATATACATAATTTTACTTGATTAATAAGATTTCCCTGGATGGTAAGAATACACAGTACAGTGAGAAAACATTGCAAAGATAAAATATTGCAAAGATAAAATACGTCAAGAACTATGATTATATTTATAATTGTTCAATTTCTTAGTGGCTTATCCATCAAAATACAATTTGGAAGTATGTGTACATGTGCACCTGTGTGCAAATTTACTTCCAGTGCACTCTGCATTCTTTTCTGGTGGAATGTATGGAAGCTTTCGCTAAGCCTTTTAAAATATTTTCTACTTTTACATCAAAACTCCTTTTGGGAATAGGAGTTTGAAAGACCCCATGAACATGCAGGAAATTCATTATTCCCATTTAAAAATCAGGACACTGGGGCTCCTGGGTAGCTCAGTCAGTTAAGCATCTGCCTTTGACTCAGGTCATGACCCCAAGGTCCTGGATCCAGCCTCCCATCGGGCTCCCTTACTCAGTGGGGAGCCTTCCTCTCCCCTCCACTTGTGTCCCCTCTTGTTCACTCTGCTCTGTCTCTCTCAAATAAATAATCTTTGAAATATGTATTTAATATGAATTTCCAAATTATGTATTTCTCCTGTATTGAACCATGCTGCTGGGAATCAATAAAGTAGAGTTTGATATATAAAATTGTCTTCAGAAATCTCAGGTGCCAATTTTCAAAATGGAAAGACCACCATATATATGTCCCTGATGTTTGTGTTTCAAAGAAATGGAGAAAGAATGGAAGATGTGAATGAAGTTAATAGGACACAGGTATGAGGCAACCTCTAAGATGGATGATTTGATGATGTACCAGAGACCCTCCCCAAAGGCTAAATTAGTACACATTTTTCCCACCATCCTACAGTGTTGTTGTCCCTATGTTATTTAATGAGCTGAATTATCAGTATAATTTGATATAATTCAAATTAACAATTACATTAAATCAATGTAAATATTTGCAAGGAGCTGAAGTCAGTGCTTGGCAAATAATAAGCCATATGTAAGTGTTTATAAATCAAATAATAAAATTAGATCCAGAGATCAATAAAATTAGCTCTGGAGACCAAGCAGTTAGTTTCATGTGACAGTCTGAAGTTGTTTTATTGACAGAAGGCTCTTCTAGCTAATATACATTAAAGTGCCTAAAATAGTATTTGACGTTTAAGGCATAATCATATAATAGAAGAGTATTAACTGAAAATGTTTTGTGAAAGTTATTATTTTCAGTACTTTGCATATATTTTTATTAATTCCTGGAATTTATATACATTTTTCTATTGGTTTCTTTGTAGCAGGGGTTATGATTTATCTATATTTCTGGGTCCTGGTATAAGTTAGAAATGTAGTCAGCTCAATAAAAATAGCCTTGTATATTATCAAGTTAAAGCTCATTTGAGGGCTTACGATAGGTACATTTTAGCTTATATTTTTAAAAGTTTTTGTAATTGCATAAATATAGGGCTGATTGCAATTTACATTACAAAATGTATTACAGAACTACAAAATTATTTACAGAATTTTTAAAAAGCCTCACTTCATTTGTTATTTGGTAAGTTCTTTATTCAGGAGCAATGCTGTGTGGAAAAACATGATGGTGTATAAAGCATTTGTAAGTCAATTGCCCACTCATTGTGGGCAGAGAAGGCAATTCCATACACAGAATAAATACTTATTCCAGTGAGAACAAAATGCAATCCCTTTCAAGGTAGAAGTGGTTAAGCTCTATAATCAGGTATCACTCAGTTCCTTATGAGTAACTCAGATCACATGGGAACCTGGTGGCTCACGGTTAAGTGTTCAGTCTTTAATAAGGCCTAGTAGCATCTGAGCTACTTTTCAAAATTAGAAGAGTTATTTATGAAAGATGGCAGAGCATTATTCAGAAATCCTCAGCTTCTTTGCTATGATTCCCATGGAGGTCTGCTAATGACTCCACATGCCACCATCTCCCATATATACTTGAAGCATCATGAGAGCTGTGATTCATATGACCCAGATATCTGAGCAAACCACATGGCAGCCTGGATATGCTGCATATCTTTCTTTTATTCAAGACACCACTCAAAATCAGTAGGTTTGGGGGTTACTTAGTAAATGGATTGGACTGAATGTTCAAATAAGGTATATGTCTCCTTCAAAATCCAAACAAGCCTATTAGCCATTGTTCTTCTCTGTTCATAGTAGGAAAGATGTAATCCTTCATTTTCAAAGGATATCTCATTTGCCCTAGATCACTGAACTCCTAATGGTTCACCAAAATAACAGCTTCCTGAGGTCTTGTGGAATTTGTTTCCTACCTACCCTTTGATTTGCACCTGTCTTAATAACATGTCAAAAGCATTTGCTACTTTCTCACCACCTGGTACAATTATCAAGTTATCACCAATGCAATAATCCAATGTGTTGTCCTATGGGATAGAGTGGAACTATTCTTGATAGATAATGACAAAGGACTGTAGAATTGTGGAAATTCTGAGGTAAGAGAGTGAAGGTATATCACTGGCCTTGTCAGCATAAAGAGAGCCATTTCCAATGGTCTTCATTAAGAGGTACAGAATAAATAAAACATTCATTGCATTAGAATTTACCAAACTTAGCAATATCACCAATTCAGTTCAGATAATTCTTTCTTGTTGGCTGCTTCTGTGCATTTGTAGGATTTTAGCAGTGTCTTCGGCCTCCAACAGTAGCAACCCTCAGTTATAACAACTCAAAGTATCTCCAGAAATTGCTCGGGTTTACCCAGTTTCCCTACTGGGAACATCTTATGACAAAGCTATGGTGATGGGACACCTGGGTAGCTCAGTGGTTGAGCGTCTGCCTTTGGCTGAGTTTGTGATCGTGGGTTCCTGGGATAGAGTCTCACATCAAACTCCCCCCGCAGGGAGCCTGCTTCTCCCTCTGCATATATCTCTGCCTCTTTCTCTGTGTCTCTCATAAATAAATAAATAAAATCTTTAAAAATAAATAAATTGTAGACTTTATTCAGAGTTCACCAGTTTTAGCTCTCACATCTTTTTTCTGTTCCAGGATTCAACCCAGAATGTCATGTTGCATTTAGCAGCCATGCATTAGTCTCCTCCAATCTGTGAAAGTTTCTTGGTCTTTCCAATCATGATGGGAAATTTTGAGGAGGAATGGATATGTGTTTTATAGAAAGGCCCTCAACTTGACTGTTTTCTGAGGATTAGACTGGGGTTTATGGTTTTTGGGGAATAATACCCAAGAGGTGAGTGTTTTTCATTGAATCATATCAAGAGGGATAAAATATCAACAGAACTTATTATTGGTTGTGTTAATATGGATCAAGTGGGTAAGTGGTGCCTGCCATCTTTCTAGTTTTCTGTTGTGTTTCAATTAGATGATTTTAGTTTGAATTTATTATGAATGTATACCTTTCCTGAAAATGTGCTAAATATTTTATCAAAATAATTTACTAATTTCCTATGTTTCATCTCTTTGCCAAGAACCTTTGAAAGTCATATTTTACTTTATTTACAAGCTAAAAAATTGCTTCATATATTTCATGGATGCTGATAGAGGATAGATTTCTGAGTCAAAAACAAAGGAATTTATCACTATAGTCTAGCAAGGCCCATGAGAATTGTATTGTGTTGGTTCCCTTTCTCCTAAACATGTGATGGAGAGGGGCCTAGGCAGATGACACAGTGAATCTCAGCTACGGAACCCAAATCTTTTGTGGTATGGGGTGAACCTGACTATCCTTCATCCCAGATGGATGAATTATCTTTATTATGCTGAGCAGCATATAAACTTTCTCTTTGCTCCAGCAGAAGTTACTAGCCCTACCTTGTAAGACCATTTGTTATGAAACATCGTTGAAAAGATAACCTGGAATAAAGGTTATTAGTGTTTCTTCTTGTGTGATATACAGAACAAGAGAGACCTATGATGAATCATCTAGCAACAATATTCATCCATGGTTCCCATATTTTCTTGGCTCCAGAAGCATTTTCCCATGAGTACAACCCTGTCAGCCACTATGATTAATTTTACTCACAGGGTCCAGGACCAAATTTGTTCAATTTTTCTCATATACCATTTAGTTAAGTTTTATATCAACAGGAATCCAAAGAGCACAATGGAGCTTATCCACAGTAATAACCTCAACTATACCCTCCAACATCCTGGATCTAACCAGTTAAGCAAAGGGTCAGGCTTTTTTTCAGAAGTTTCTGTATGGACTTTCACTTGGTCTGAGGCATTATTTCAGGTATAGAAGAATGTACAGCTTCTGCCTGGAACCATAAGGAGGAAGACTAGGACATTTTTCTCATAAGAACCCTAGTCAGTGAGTTAATATAGATCTAAGGCCTTTGGGGGCCAAGATAGTATCACAGATCAGTGCAGTGAAAGTGAGGCAAAATTTTTTACTTACCCACCCATCGGATGATCTCAATTGTAGAGACAACTGCCCATAGGGTAAACAAAAAGAATGATTCAGCATCCACTGAAGTATCTACATAGTTTACTCTGGTCAGTTAATACGTGTACAGAGATTTCCTTAAATTTCTTGAAACTGTAAGTCTTCCAAACTTCCTGAGACTCTGTGGTGTGTGTGTGTGTGTGTGTGTGTGTGTGTGTGTTGAATATAAAGCTCAGTGTTCAGGAAGTTTACAACTCTGTCGTACTCTTAACTTCTTATTTGGGCAGGGCTTCAAGGTCACCCAGGGATGAGAGACTAGAGTCTTCTTCTTTTGTGGACATATCCACAGTCCTGCATAAGCCTGTAACTGTCTTGTCTTCCAGGTGTACATAAGAGCTTTCAAAGTACTTTATGGATATCTCATTCCAGAGATCTTCTTTCTACAGTTTTGGTCAGACTCTTGTTTACCCCAACTAGTCTAAACCTCAAGAAGAGGCTGCATTAGACAAGTGATTTGGGGGGGAGCAAATTCTTGGGATATGGTTTTTCCTATTCAGCAAGATCACCTTTCCAGAGATCTGCAAGACCTATTGACTAGTGACACAGTTCTGAGGATGGGAATTTTTAAGATCTCCAGTCTCTTACTCTCTCTTTTGGTGGTGGCCAGGCTGTATTAACAGCTACCATGGTGATGAGACTGCTGGATCTGAAGATTCTATGAAGCTGGGGAAAGAAGGATGAGAACAAGCAAAGTTAAAAAGCCCCAAATTCTGGGACCCTGGGTGGCCTAGTTGGTTAAGTAGCTGACTCTTGATTTCGGCTCAGGTCATGATCTCAGGGTCTTGAGATGGAGCTCCAAGTCAAGTCCCATGTCAAGCTCTGCATCAGGCTCCATACTCAGCGAGGAGGAGTCCACTTGAGGATTCTCTCCTTCTCTCTCTGCCCCTCCCCTGTCCCCACTCTCACTCACACACAGGTGCTCTCTATCTTTTTAAAATAAATAAACCTTTTTAAAAAAGCTGCAATCTGCTGTTTGCCCTGAAGTTAAGCAGTTTTCTTGAGTAAATGATCCTCTGTTGT
Source organism: Canis lupus baileyi (assembly GCF_048164855.1). Taxonomy (NCBI): domain Eukaryota; kingdom Metazoa; phylum Chordata; class Mammalia; order Carnivora; family Canidae; genus Canis; species Canis lupus. Next base: position 55,146,398 of record NC_132850.1, on the reverse strand, counting down.
TCTTTTTTTTTTTTTCCCAAAATTTATTCAATACCCAGAGTTTTGAAAAAGTAAATTTTGAAATATGGTCAGCATTTGATTTTTGTGTTGTTGTTGTTGTTGTTTTTAAAGATTTTATTTATTTATGAGAGAGAGAGAGAGAGAGAGGCAGAGGGAGAAGCAGGCTCCATGCAGGGAGCCTGATGTGGGACTCAATCCTGGGACTCCAGGATCATGCCCTGGGCCAAAAGCAGGCGCTAAACCACTGTGCCACCCAGGGATCCCCTAGCCTTTTGGTTGTTTATGTTGAATAGCAGATTTACAGAAGATCTCATTCTCATTCTTTGAGTTTTGATTTTCCTATGAGAGGTTCTGTTGTAATTACTTTTCAGTGTCTGGTAATAGTTGCTTTATATATTCTGTTGTCCAGTGTTTTTAGTTGAAATCAGTAGGAAGGATACGCTAGTATATGATCACTCTGTCTGAACTGAACCTGGAAACTCTACAGTATGTGCTTTATTCAATCAAAGCAGGAACATTATATAACAGACTCACTCTATTCATCATTGACTCATAACAACAACAAAAACCCTATTTTTTATTTTTCAAAGCCCAAAATAACCAAGATTATTATAAATATGTTTGTGCATTAAGTGTAATTATACTGAAAGAATATTTTTCCTTATAATACATATTTTATAACATATAATCAGTCAATGTTTAATATCAAAATAATTTTAGTTCATATAAATGCTTTGATTTGGTTATTAACAAATATATGCATTAATATATGTATGTGTAACCAAATAAATTTTGTTGGACTATATAAGAGGTCCACATTAGACATTGCCTTTTTTTTTAATTTTTATTTATTTTTGACAGTCACACAAAGACATTGCCTTTTTTTAAAATTTTTATTTATTTTTGACAGTCACACAGAGAGAGAGAGAGAGAGAGAGGCAGAGACACAGGCAGAGGGAGAAGCAGGCTCCATGCACCGGGAGCCTGATGTGGGATTCGATCCCAGGTCTCCAGGATCGCGCCCTGGGCCAAAGGCAGGCGCTAAACCACTGTGCCACCCAGGGATCCCCCTAGACATTGCCTTTAAAGACAGTTTTACCATTCCATTTCTGGTTGTTATTAAGTAAACAGTATTTTAAGAAAGATTTGTTAAGTGCAGGAGGATTTAAGGACAAATGCTCACAAACTCTTTTCATTTTCCAAGGTTTGAAAAAGCTTTCCAAAAATATACATCCTATGTATACCACACTGTTGACATATAAGGAAGTCTGTGTATGTCAGATGGGCATGTTGGAAGGATCACAATTTGAGAAACATTGAAGTAGATGCCAGTTATGGTGCTCCCCAAAACATTCTACATGATGGCAAGGAAAATGTCCACAAACATACATATGTTATTTAATGTAACCTTAAAATTCATTTGCTTTCAATAGAATCTACATTTTAGTAATGAAAAGGACAATAATTAACTAAATATAACACTATATAAAGAAATATGTCTTAGCCAAAAATTTTACAACTATTGGTTTATTTGTCCTTTTCAATAACCATTTGGAAGGGAAAAAAATGATTTCCTATTCAAAAATTCTAGAATCTCAGGTGCAAAAGCATAATAGTAGAACACAGTAGTGGTGTGTCTACCAGAGAACCCAACAAATTAATATATTTCTCTATATTTTACAAATTTAACATGATTCCTTTAGGATGTTTCAAAAACATTGTATTTAAATGCCCTGATTTTAATAAGGGAGCCACATATAACCATAAACAATATTTTGTGAATACTATTTTTATTCATAAGCAAAATGGCTTATTGCAAAAGGAAAATGAGAAATGGGATTCATAGGAGGCGATGTTATCATTTGGAACACTTTATTTCTGGCATTACAAATTATATAATCTCTTTCCACCTAGACAAACATGAATTATTATAGTACCATTTTGATTATTTATATATTTATTTGAGAGAGAGAGAGAGAGAGAGAGAGAGAGAGAAAGAGAGAGAGAGAGAAAGAGTTCAAGCAGGGGAGGGGCAGAAGGAGAGGGAGAGAGAATCGCAAGCCAACTTCACACTGAGCAAGGAGCCCAATTTGGGACTTGATCTCATAACCTGAGCCAAAACCAAGAGTTGGATGCTCAACCAACTGAGCCACCCGGTGGCCTGATCATTATTTAAATTAAGATACTTTAAACTTGGAAGAATTGAGAATGTTTGTCCTTACAGGAGAAATGGAATGTATATACTGAAGCAAGTTGGAAATTACTGTATTTCTCATTTTATGACACAAAATTAAAACTATAATCAGAAATTATCAGGAAAAGTTAAAATATACCGAGTATTTTGGCCTGAATTATCTATCTATCTATCTATCTATCATCATCATCTATCTATATCTGTTCTTTATTGCACTATGTTTTTGAGACACAAACTTAATTTTAATTTCATAAATGTGGTGAAATCTTAAAAACTATTTCTCTAAATGCTTCTTTTGGTTTTTGACTATACTTTAGGTTCTATTCTAGAACCTGAATGCTTTGTCATCTCTCAGCAGTTGAGCGACTAAATTAAAGGAATTTTAGGTGAAATAAGTGATAGTTTTTCCATGCTCTTGGGTAGACATCAAAGGAAGAGGGCTTTATTTGATTCCCTGTGATTTTCTTTAGGTTTTGCGAGCCAACAAGTATCATCAGAGAACAAAACTTCCAGTTCAAAATGAAGAAGCAAAAAAGGTCTTCACTACCAAATAATGGTCTCAAACTGAGGAGAAAGGTTTTGAAAGGGATATTAATAGATCTCTCCAAACAAAACTGCTCCGAATGAAAGAAAATGTTTTCACTTTACAGAATTTTTTGAAATTATGAGAATGCGATGTTTGCAGGCAAACGTATGGCAAAAGCATACTATTTTCTGTAGTTGTCAAACAATTGTACTAAGGAGAAGAAGTGCCTCAAGGAACTCATGAATCAGTAACTAAGTGAAGACAAGCATAGCTGATTCCAGTTTTAGATGCAGTTTTCTGCCTGGAAGCATACCTTTGGGAAGAGAAAATAGAGGAATTCTTAGTTTCACATATGTGAAACCTCTTCCCAGACACTGCCAGCTTGGCATTCTCCTTGTTGCTATCAATAATCAAATATGACTGTTTTGAGTAATATAAGGACATTTGGGTAGAGTGATTGAGGATAGCTACTATTCCTAAAGCTTTCTGTTTCTTCAGTCTGACTCTGAGCAAATTTACAAGAGACAGTAATGAAGGTATATAATGCTCTTAAAAGGTCATCAAGTTGATGTAAACAAACCCATATATAATTGAAGATATTAAGATTTGAATTGTAATTATTAATAGTCACTGACGTGAGGCCATGTTCATCTGTACTATTGCATCATTTTGTTTTAAATATAAATGCTATTAAAACATTTTCTTCTTAGATGAATGGAATGAAATGAGTCCAATTTTTTACCTTATGCAGGTAATCTATAAAGTAGTTCGAGACACTCTGTCATTTAGGATAGTTCTGTCCCACACGCTAAAAAAATCTAATGTCTTATTCAGCAGTTATATGTAAAGTATCCAACAAGTGATATGGCCTAGGCACTGAAAAACCACAGTGTGGTACAGCCAATCACAATGGTCCTGGCCCAAATGACCAGCAGGACCATACCAGAGTTATACCACACCAGGTGGTGTGTCAGCATTGGTCGTCTTGAAGTATCTATGAGTTCCCAAGGGCTCACATTTTGATAGCTCCAAATTTCTGCTGTTGCACAATTACTGCTTCCTATGCTCTTTTGTGGCTTTTCATATATTTTTGACAAATCTGTATTAGTCAAATAACCAAAGGAGAAAATGAATTTGTTAGGTGGCTATTCGTGTACAGAATCTCTGGATCTATGGGTAGTCTTGAGAACCAAGTACCAAGAGCCAAGAAAAGAAGTAAAGTAACAGAAATCAGAGCTGCTGGTTAATGGATGGCCCTGCTGCCATGCAACTATGAAGAAATTTTCAGCAGTGCCTGTGTCTATGTATTGCCTGCTGAGGTTCCAGGGTGCTGGGCTGAAGCTTTTTATTATTTTTTTTCTGAACTTCGGTTCACTGGAACTTGCATTATTACACCAGAAAACCATTGGTTTAAAATTTAATATTATACTCTCCTGCTGTTAAAAAGTCCTCACACAATTTTTCCATCCTTACTCTATACTCTTCCCAACCTGTTAGATCACCTTTCCCTACCCAGAACTCTTGTACACTTATAACAGATTTTGAGCCTTATTCTAATTCTTTCCTTTAAGACTCTTCATTCTCACCTCATGGATTTTCTCATTATTTTCCTGAAAATAGATACTTACATATATATTTAAACATATAAAGTCATTTTCTTCCCCCAAATGAACTTTCTTCTTTGTTAAATCGTGTTAGTTTTCCCATCATAAGGTGAGATACTTAGTGATAGTGTAGGTTTCCTAACTTCCTAGTGCTAGTGTAGGATTTGGGGCCTGTTGTGTGCCCTGAAAATACTTCCAGTGGGAAATGGTATACCATGGGGTAGGGAACGATGTTTTGTCAATTCTTCATAGTAATGGTCATTTATCCCTACATCTGTTGATAAAACTAATAGTAAACTTCTTTAAACTATTCATGTCCAGGAGTTTGCAAACAATGAAAACATCTATATTTAAATATTTAAAATAATTTTTAGTCTATTAACATGTACAAAGTTAAAAACACACAAGTTTGAGAGCAACAATTATAAACATTTAATATTAAATATTGCATTTAAACACTTTGTAATAGGAAAACATTTATTAATTGCTTATTTGTATATGATACTAAGCTAGGAGAAACTTAAAAACAAGAGAACTAATGTGATCTGGGCCCAATTAGTCTGTGAATGATTAACTTGCTTGCTTTGAGCATGGTGCTAATGAGGCCCAGACCCCAGGTTTGATCTCCTCATGGGCTGGTTAGTTTGGCTCTTTGCCATTGCCATGTATCTCCTTTCTAACTTCCATAAGGAACTCTGACACATAGGTCACTGGTCATATGGACAAACAAGATAGAGAGTATAGACGTACATTTCCAAACTTATCAACTCAATTGGAAAAACGAAACATGCACTCTTTTAGGGGGAAGTCAATCATCTTCACTCAGCAACACACGTCCACTTCTAATAGTATAGCCATTATCAAAAATGAACAAACCCTGTTTATGTAGAATGCTTGACAGAGTGTAAACAGTGCCTATAACATTTTTTATAAGCATCAAAAGATACTTAAACTCTGTACATCTATCCATTTCATCTATATGCCAGTAGGACACTAAAAAGTAGAAGATAATTTGAGACATATACTTCAACAAGGGGACTAAAACAATTAGTTACATATAATTTAATTTAGCTATTACCTCACTGTTTAGATGATTTTTGTTTATGAAACTTAGTCATACTTGGTTTGCTTCAGTTTCAATCTTTTTTTTATTATTTTTTTAGAGATGTTGGGGGAGTGTGGGAAGAGAGGTAGAGGCAGAGAGGGAAGGAGAAAGAGACTCAAGCAGGCCCCACATCCAACGCAGAGACTGATGTGGGTCTCAATTTCATAACGCTGAGATCATGACCTGACCAAAATCAAGAGTTGGAGGATTAACCAGGCACCCCAGTTTCAATCTTTAAAATTTTTTTTTTGTCAATGTCAAAAATTGTTTTAGATGAACCCTCCTTAAAGTAAAGCATTCTGCAGTTTTGTTCATTTTTATACAATAAATCAATAAATGAATATGTGAATTGGAGTGCAAAAAATACTCCAAAGGTTGAAAGCTAGTTGTCTTGAAATTTCTATCTCTCTCAAATGATTTTTTTATTGCATATGTGTTAGCCATTCTCCTCAACTCTCTATGTTCTTGCATATCTTGCCTGAGGAAATTGTATGGGTCTTTAATAATAGTAGGATAAAAATCAGTATATTATTGCTTAAAAAACTTATTTTGGACATTTATGAGTTCTGTAACTTATGGGGAGCTGAAAACAGGTACTTAGCCAAATAACTTAGGTTAAAATAAAATATTATTTTAAAGTTAAAATCATTCCCAGGGTTTTGAGATACTAGGCTAGTTTTGTTTTTTGTTTTTTTGTTTTTGTTTTTTTTTTTAATTTTCTGAAGCCTGAAAAAAATGGTTAACTTCCTCAATCTTTAATTTCTGTACTAGATGTATTTTGATAACTAATGGGGGGGCTATAATTTTTTTATTAATTATGAGTACCTTATTAAGGCTTTCTTTATATATAGTTCTGGTCAATAAAACTTCGTCTTTGAAAGATTTATTAAGGTTGACTAAGGAATTAGTATTAAGATTGATGAAAAGTGATTCAAAACTGCTTTACATGGACTAGACTATGTTTAATGATTTCTTTCTAAATGCACTTTCATCAAAAAATAAGTATCTTGGGCACGCTGGGTGGTTTAGCAGTTTAGTGCTGCCTTGGACCCAGAGCCTAATCCTGGAGACCGGGGATTGAGTCCCACATCGGGTTCCCTGCATGGAGCCTGCTTCTCCCTCTGCCTGTGTCTCTGCCTCTCTTTCTGTGTCTCTCATGAAAAAATAAATAAAATCATCAAATCATCAAATCATAAATAAATAAATAAATAAATAAATAAATAAATAAATAAATATCTCACTCCTAACATAATTACATATTTTTAAAAGAAAATATAGTGGCAATATAATTTAATTATAATAAAGAGAATGCTGGCATGAGCTACACATAGGATACAAGTTTGTAAGCATTGCTGCCTTCTACATTTTTTATGTTTTTTTTTTATCATCAGGGGAAATTCATGATATTGGGGATGCAATAGGGAGGTTTTTATAGTGTAAACCCCTTGTATGCAAAATTCAGAAAGAAGATAAGATGTTATGGTAATTAAAGGATAATTCAATTATTTCTATGACTTCAATTATTATATTTTTGAGAGATTGGTGGGGGTTTGGGACCAAGGAGGAGAGAGAGAGAAAACCCTAAGCAGGCTCCACACTAGCCTGTGACAGAGCTTGGTCTCCCAGGGCTTGATCTCATGACCCTGAGATTATGACCTGAGCTGAAATCAAGAATTGGATGCTTAACCAGCTGAACCACCAAGTGCCCCTCAACTATCATTTTTAAAACATGGTTGGTTATAGGGACGCCCCGGTGGCTCAGCAGTTAAGCGTTGCCTTTGGCCCAGGGCGTGATCCTGAAGACCCGGGATTGAGTCCCCCATCCGGCTCCCTTGCATGGAGCCTGCTTCTCCCTCTGCCTATGTCTCTCCCTCGCTCTCTCTCTCTGTGTCTCTCATGAATAAATAAATAAAATCTTAAAAAAAATGGTTGGTTATAGTGAAAGGAATAGGAATTACACAAGGCTGTGGTGCCAGCACTTACTGGGCAGTTCAAAGTGGGCAGTATCAAGTTGAATAAGAAAACACAAATATCCAGTTTTCAGAACTAAGGCATTTTGACACATCTTTTGAGATCCCAGAGAACGAATAAAGAGTACTTGCTCTCTTCCATTCACTTTGAGACTTTGCAGTAGTTCCTGAATATATTTCTTGGAAGAGATTTTCACTTTCTTTTCTTTTCTTTCTTTCTTCTTTCTTTCTTGCTTTTTGAAGACATGTTTAAAATGTTAGGGGCAGCAACAAAACAATATATGAGAATACTGGATTGGTTAATCAACTTCCTCTCTCTTACATGTTGAAAATAAAAATTATGATCACAAAAGGAGTGGATTTCCTCTAGAAGTCATAATTTGTTTAGAATGTCTTCTTTGATCCCCCATGTATAGTTATCTTGTGTTCAGTCCCTGAGTCCAACAGATCAATTCTAGTAGAAGCAGCACTTTCACAGCAATGAGCTCAAAGAGCAAAGTTGCAAGCATAAGAAAAATTTTTGTACTACATTTGCAGTTTTCAAGGAAGTTGAGGGTGAACATGTAACTTGCAAAAGTATTTGTTGATATTTAATATCTGTCATCAGGATTATATCATTAGCCACATGCAAAACCAAAAACAAACAAAAAAACTGGCTGAAAAAACATTAGCACTTACTTCAAGCTTTAGTAGTTACATTAATAGGATGATGGAAGGTGAGACATCTGCATTTAGCTATCATTCTGTAAAACATGGATACACTTAAAACAAATCGGCTGTTCTAAACTCTGCTCATATTTTATTGCAAGTTTTTTATGCATTTATAAAAAGTGAAGGGATAGTGGGCAATGAGTTGGCTTCATTAGTAAAAGAAGAATTTTAAACACTTAAAAGATACCAATTTTATATTATCATATGATGTTTCAAATAGAGAAAAATAGTTAATTACAATAATTACTTGATGTCTTAATCTAAGTTATTAAATTTGAATGGTATATTGAGTTAGGGATTTAACATTGATTATTAAATTTTTACTCGCAGTTATAAGAATACTAATTTCCTGAGAGCACAGTATCATGTCACAAACATTATTCTTGCTGAATTACAAAAGCGTTGGAATAAAATTGTGCTTGGAATTGGTGGTGATGCACACAAAGCTCATAATTTTGTCATACAAATTGTAATACTCTATCAATTTAAAAATAAGCTGTTTGTTAAAATTTACAAACATTTCTATATATACACAGCTATAGCAAATAAACAACAAAAATTAAGTGATGAAGCTGTTATTAATACAAAAATGTCTGTGCCATGGCAGTAAATGTCTTTTCTATTTGCTACTTATTATCAATTAAATTTTGGAAGTGGTTTTGCATTATAATTATTGAAAAGTTTTCAAAATGAAAGATATTAAAATGTATTCCTTTAAAAAATAAGAAAAAAATATGTACCAATTAATCTATGAGAGGTTAATCTGTTTACAAATATAAGCTTGAAATTTTATTATTGGGGTTTGGAATACTTCATGTTGTGGGATAATCTCTTTATGTATCCCCTATATTTATTGGTTATGTTTGTATTCTATACTCCCATGCATTTGAATGGGATTCTAATTTCCAGCATCTGTATTTGCCCAAACATTCAAAACAATAATAAACTTTAAAAACTTATTTTATAGGGTTACCTGGGAGCTCAGTTGGTAAGTGTCTGCTTTTGGTTCAGGTCATGATCCCAGGGCCCTGAGATGGAGCCTTGCATCTGGCTCTCTGCTCAGTGAAGAGCCTGCTTCTCTCTCTTTTTCTGCCTGCCACTCTACCTACTTGTTCTCTCTCTGTTAAATAAATAAATAAAATTCCTTAAAAAAAAAAAAAAAAAAAACTTATTTAATAAATTTTAACTCATAAAAATATTTCTTGAAGAGTTTTATTAAGAATGAAGACCAAAAAATGATGGGACAAAGTATTTACACGTTTTATAATGTAAAAATAATTAGAATTGAGAATCTTCTCCACTTAGTATTATTTCCCCTGAGCTTATTGGGTATTTCAACATCTGTTGGAAGACTTTACTCAATTTAAAATATTATGAGCTGAATAGGCAGTCATATGAAAAGTGCAGCATAGGGAAAATAATCAATAATATTGTAAAAAATCTATTATGACCTGAAGGGGAAAAATCAATTGAAGACAATTATTTTTAATTTTTTAAACATAAAATAAAAGTTTGAAGAAGATTACATGAGTTTTATAAAATACAAAAATAGAGCATATTTTAAAAATATAATTCCAAATAAATAACAAGTCCATTGTATTAAGGACATTTATATATATTTACATATATATAGTTTATATATAGATGTATAAATATATATATTAGCTATAGTATATATGTAATATACAAACTTCAAGAATAATGATTCTGCAATTCTGCTTATGGTACTTTTAAATTAATGTTCAAATAAACAATAAAAATGACCCATTTTTTAAAATTTAATGTAGGCGGTTATATTTTATTTTTAAAATAAAAATAAGAAAGAATCTTATCTTTGAAAATAGTTTTGAAAATAACTTTGAAGATCCATGGTAAAATAAAACATGTCACCAATAAATAACTATTCAATAAAATGTATGATTTAAATTATTTTAACACACTTTCTCATCAAAAATATCTTGACTTGGATGATACATCATATAATCACAATATTCTTAGTCATCACTTCCTCCAGCAGGGTCTAAATTAAGAGCCAAGGTACCTGATGGAATATTTGAGACAATATTTGCTCACAAAGTGTAATAATCAAACTTTGAGCACTACACAGTTTTAGAGAAGGAAAAACTGAGTAGACTATATCAGATGAAACAAAGTTAATAAACAGAGAGAGAAAAAATTTGGAATTAGCCTAAAAAATATTGTCGAAGAGATGAAGGACCATATGTGTAAAGCTAAGAAAGAAGGAATCATAAAGAAAAGCCAACTGTAAATAAAGTCTATGAGAAATAGTGCAGCTGAAATAGAAATTTAGTGGATGGATTCAATACTCTGCATGGGCCCAAAATAAATGTAAGCACTAGAATATTGGATTAAGATCTTTCAGAGACCACTGGGAAGCAACAAAAAATAGAAATATTAAAAGAACGTTAAAAAGAGTATGTGTGATAGGATAAAACAGAAGTGTTGTGATACCTAAATTAAGAGACTCCACACAAAAGCAAAAGTGGCAGGAAAGAGAAGTGCCTGAGTTCTGCTCAGGTCGTGGTCTCAGGATTAAGTCCCACATGTGGCTTCCTGCTCAGTGGGGAGTCTACTTCTCCTTCTGCCTCTGCATCTCCACCGTGCTCCTGGGCTCTCTCCCTCTCTTTCTCAAATAAATATATTTAAAAACTTAAAAAAAAAAAAAAAAAAAAAGAATGGCAGGAAAGAAAATATTTAAGGAAAAGGACTCATGGAACTTCGACTCAGAGTTTTTCCTAGTTAAAGAAAAGTGAATTCAGATCAAAAGGTTTCTGATGCTGCCATGCAAAATAGATTTTAAATTTTCTACATATAGACACATTATATTAAAACTAAAGATTTAAAAGATAAAATCTTTCTGAAAGAAAAAGCCAGCCAGCCATGAAGAAATAAGATACAGATTTATATCAATTTTCTCATTAGCAATAGTTGGGTAAGCAGGAGAATATTTTCACAGTGCTGCAGGAAAAGAAACTCTAGTCAAGATATATATATATTTTTTATCCCATGCAACTACTGTTTAAAAGTGAAGACAAAAAAAGAATTTAAGCATACAGAGTCTCAGGAATTTTAAACTCATATAAAGACTCTTGGAAAATAATCTTGGATGAGGTAGTCAAATAAGAAAAATAAGTCCAGAATTCTTCAAGATAAATGGCTATGTAAGATATGCCAGTTGTGTGGTTTCCAAAACTCTTCTATCTTTAAATATATCAAATGCAATGTCTTTTCTTGTCTAAAACCTGACTGACAGGTCAGAAAACAAAAACAAAATCCAAAACAATAGATCCAGAAGATATAATGATGAAAAAATGAAAAACATTTTCATTATTTTTCATAACATGAAAAATATTAATCTTGCAATGCTATCTCAAAATTATTAAGCAAAACTTTATAGAATTTGGGTGAAGAAAGTCATCTATGCCGTCAAAAATATTTTTTTCAGGGCAGCCCCGGTGGCGCAGCAGTTTGGTGCCACCTGCAGCCTGAGGTGTGATCCTGAGGACCTGGGATGGAGTCCCACATTGGGCTCCCTGCATGGAGCCTGCTTTTCCCTCTGCCTGTATCTCTGCCCCCCTCTCTCTGTGTCTATGAATAAATAAATAAAATCTTTTAAAAAATATTTTTTCATATAATGATAGATGGAGTGAGTAAAAGCTAAGACAAAAATATTTAACAGTTAATCACAGAGGATAGCTATAAAGATGGCTAATGGTCTATACAATAAAAATCTATCAAACATAATTTGTGTAAAGAGAAATTTGTGAAACACATTAGACTTGAATGAAAAAAACCCTATTACACATCAAAATTTAACAGATACAACAAAAAGTATTTACAAGGAAACTTATAACTATAAATACATGTATTAAAATAAATGCAAGTGACTAACAATTGAGTGATCTTATTGGAATAAAATAGAAGAAAATTTTTAAAAATAAAGATAGACATAAGTGAATAAATGCATTGAAAATGCATAAATAAATTAAAAATAGAAAAACTATCTTACAGGTTAAAAACCTGACATTGACAAGAAATAGGGTAAGAAGGAAAAATAAATTACTTATAATTATATGAACTTAATCTTGTTTCTATTTGCTTCTTTCTCTAATATGTATTAGGGTAGAAATATGCATGTTAGGGGTGCCTGGGTGGCTTAGTTAAGCATCTGCCTTTGGCTCAGGTCATGATCTCAGTGTCCCAGCTGGGGTCCTAGTATTGAGTCTGGTGTTGGGCCCCCTGCTCAGCCTGCTTCAGCCTCCCTCTCTCTCTTGCGCAAATAAATAAATAAAAAATTTAAAAAACGATATATGTCAATATATTTTCATAAGTATGTATACATATATAATTCCAAAAACACAGCAGACATTAAAGCAAAAATAATATATGAAATTGATGAGTTATACAGTTGAAAAAAGTATAAATATCTAAATTTTAAAAAGAATATAAAATTTAAAGTTGATATAAGAAAAAAAGAGAATGCCATAAACCATTAATGTAGGTAAAATAGGAATAAAGGATTATGCAATTAGTAAGCCTAAGTTAATAAATATGAAGGATGATTTTAGTATAATTTTTATGTTCATTCATTTATTTCGGTATTTCGGCAGAAATTGACCTGGTATTTAAATGAATTGATTATATTAAGCTTCCTTCTCCAGATCAATGGAATTTATTACTTTTGGTGAAGAGTGGGCTGATCAAAAATGGTAGCAGGTCAGTTTTTTCCCCATTCGCATGCCTTTGTATCACATTTGTTTTTATTCACTGTGGCCCACTGTGCTGATTCACCCTTACTTACCCTTTGGTCAAGTATGACCATTTCTAAATTTGTCCTAAAATATTTGCACTAAGGTGAATTCATCCCACCTGGTATTTGTGGTCTTTAGTTTTCTTCCATGTGATTTTTCTTTGTGCATTTTTCTTCTGAACTTAACCCTATTTATACTTGTTACTGTCTCTAACATATATTCAGGTACAAATGTTAGACTCTAGCCATTATAACTCTTAGGGGTTACCCACAGAAATGTGAGGTCAAATAGTTATTTAAATATAACTCAATTATTTACCAACGAATTTAGGGACAATAAATATTATGTAAGAGATGATCTGTTAAATGACATTTTTTTGTAGGATCCCAAGAGAAATGCATCAAATTATGAAATTATATAACAGTTTTAAACATGACAAATGTGTTCTGCAAGCAGAGTTTCTGTGCTACTTCATTGTTCTGTTAATTGCAGGTTAAAGACTAAAATAAAGTATAGATATGACATTCCCTTTCCGACACTGAACACTAGGTACACGCGGAATATGGTCCTGTAGTGAACTGCCTCTATTTTTTCCCTCGAGGTTTGTCCCCATAGTATTAACTTAAAATTCTCATCCTTAAATGTATATTTTTTTTGAGAATGAATATAGAAGGAGCATCCCAGAATTTTACTGTTCTACTGCCCAAATGTTTTTCTTTTCTTTTTTTTTTTTTTTTTTGAGGTCATGATTCTTTTTAAATGGATCAGTTATTTAGAACATCAAGTTGTGAGGATAAACTCCATTTGTAAGAGAAAACAGAAGAGCAGAGGTAATCTTGAAGCTGAGGAACAGTTTTAATTTGTCGCAGAATTTGATTAACTTTGCGCTGTTCTGTAATCTCCTATTTCTCTTTCCCTGTGTCAGAGACCTCACCTTCCTGGCATCTGGGCTTGTGCAGCTTCTTGAAGCAAGCATCAGTGAGATGCCCTGGGATTTTCACACTGCTGACACCAATTTTGCTGGAAGTGGCATTCACAAATTTCTGGTGTGTTCTCTACAGAACTCAATTGAGGGCCAGAGGTCAGGTTACAAGCAGCAAGCCACTCCTCAGTGGCTTGAGGAAAACCACCTTCTTGACTCTTCGGGTGAGGATGACCAAAATGGTGCCAGGAGTGATGCTAGCTCAGAGTTTGCTCACATGCTGACTGAGATTTTTTGCTGTGGCTCAACAGCTTTCGAGGCACATCTTCAGTAGGATAATATACCCAGGCGTTTTGCAAAGTTTAACCACTTGGATACCACCATTCTTGTAACCATCAACTAGTTCCCTGACAGGAGCAAGAAACTTCTCCTTTGGCTTTTCAACTCTGGATTTGGCTGCTGAATATTTCCCCTTGTACATGGCCTTCCTGGAATACAGAGCCAATCCAGAAAATCTGCCTCCCTCCTCTGACTAGGACAGGGTTTTGGCTGCCATGGGGCTTCATCTTCTGCATTTTTAGCCTTTAGTTATCCTTCGAGACCCTGCTACCAGCATAAGCTTTCCTGTCTTTAGGTTTCTTCTCATTAAAATCTACTATCTCAGTTTTTTCACCTACCATCTCGCTTGAGGATGGAAAAGAGCTTGAGGCCATGTTTTTTTGACTGGTCAGCACTATAAGAGTCTATGCAAGATCTAGACTAATGACAACTGGAGAGAGGAAAAGGCTGTAGGGGGAAGCCCCTGCACCAAAAACCAACCTCATTTTTGCACGTGGATCTATATGTACTCTATCGGCATCTTATTAGTAAACCACCCCCAAACTGTGAAATACATGGATTTAATTGTTTTTGAATCTCTACACAGAAGTACTTCATAGTGAAATTGGGCACTCCATGAGCTATTGTAAAATGTGAGGTAAGTACACTTCTCATTAGATAATCAGCACCTGCTGTTACAGGCAGCTTAGTTGCCTAAAAATAAATTAATTTAATTAAATTTGAATATAGGATACCTTCATCTTTCTGCACATTTATATGCTTAGGATGTCAAGCTTGAATGTGAATTCCAAAGGAAATTCTGTTGTATATTTTTTTTTGCAGAGAAGCAAGAGCTGCTTTTCCCATTCCTACTGTAAGCTGCTTTGAACATCATTTCCAACGAATGTGCCAATTTGGTGAATGGTGTGAGCCAAGGTTTGCTGATTTCAAAGCCAGCTCACATCACTGCAAATATTTCATTTCTGTTTTTTGCATGCAGGATCAAAATGATGAAA
Source organism: Canis lupus baileyi (assembly GCF_048164855.1). Lineage (NCBI taxonomy): Eukaryota > Metazoa > Chordata > Mammalia > Carnivora > Canidae > Canis > Canis lupus. The sequence continues at coordinate 55,131,260 of NC_132850.1, read as the reverse complement.
GCTGACTTGTTCTCTTGTGATCTAGAAAAGACTTAGTTTTGGGTCAAGAATCACTGACAACTTTACCAAATGTTTTCTTTCATGTTTTGTTTTCCCTTACTCACTCACTCACTCACTCTCTCACTCACTCACTTACTCACTTGGAGAGCTTGAATTCATTATTACCAATCACTACATGTACCTAGCTCTACTCGGCTGGTAGTTTTAAGGATCAGAAATGTGGTATTGGAGTAGGGACTGGCAAGAGCTATTCGGGGGTTGGCGATCAGGACAAGTCTCCAGCTTCAGGAAAGAGTTGGAACCAGAACACGAGGGCAAAAGCATAGTCATGAGAATTGAACAGTTATTATGCAGAGACAAAGATATTTAAGAAAAAGCAGAGCCCAAGTATATGAGCAACTCAGACCAATTAAAATTTTTTCCCCAATGACATGTCAGCCTACTGATAGCTGAATGTCTGTAAATACCTGTGCCGGTCCTGGACTTTACTTAATCCCTGTCCAACTACCTGCCCTGATAACATTTCTGGAATCCTGAATTACCTATAGTTTCCAATTAATAATGTGGATGTCACATCTACACTTCCCTTTATTAAAGGAAGTTGGAGTCCTATTAGTTTAAGCAAAAGAACACAGAGGCTTTAGAGAGCTCTGGTTCCAGATGATGACATGGAAAGATCCTGAACTCCCCTCCTCCGCTGACACACCAGATCCACACCTAGTTATGCAACTACTCCTCCTGAAGAAGAAAAAAACTCAGGTTTTAGAAATGTAAGTATCATATAATAGTGATAAAATAATAGTACTAATTTAAGCTATCCTTATCTTCCCTGCCCCCCCCCCAAAAAAAACTCTGATGATGGAAAAAATATACTCATATTGTTGTAAAACTTTTGCTCTGCATTTTGCCTTTTGCATGTAGACCTAACATTCAGTTTTTTATTTTTTTAAAGATTTTATTTATTTATTCATGAGAGACACAGAGAGAGAGAGAGAGAGAGACAGAGACGCAGGCAGAGGGAGAAGCATGCTCCATGCAGAAGCCTGACATGGGACTCGATCCCAGGTCTCCAGGATCACGCCCCAGGCCAAAGGCAGGCGCTAAACTGCTGAGCCACCCGGGCTGCCCACATTCAGTTTTTTAACATGCAAAGCTTACATTCTCAACCTTCCTGTCCTTCCTTATACCATCTTCATTGGAGACATTGGGAAAGTATAATTCTTTCCCACCAAGTATGCGATGCTTCTATCTCTAATCCCATCCTCTCTTTTAAGCTCCAATACTTTATCTCTAACCAGCCTCTGCCACCCCCCACCTCAAGCTGCCTCACAATGGCAGCTTATCATTTCTCTGTTTCTGACAAGTTAATTACATAAATAAAAGCACATTAGGGGCAGCCCGGGTGGCTCGGCGGTTTAGCACCACCTTCAGCCCAGGGCCTGATCCTGGAGACCCGGGATCGAGTTCCACCTCCGGCTCCCTGCATGGAGCCTGCTTCTCCCTCTGCCTGTGTCTCTGCCTCTCTCTTGCTCTCTCTCTCTGTATCTTTCATGAATAAATAAATAAATAAAATCTTTAAAAACAAAAATAATAAAAGCACATTAATACACTTTTCATATTTAGGTGATTTTTTATCACAATGTCAAAATGGGCCTTCCTATGAAAGTTTAATCTTTCTTTGGCCACCTACACAACATAAGGATAGATGGGTCAGGTGATCGATTGTACAGGATGGATTCAGCTGTCTCTATCATGGTCCATTGGTTTGACAGATTTCTTTCTTTAAACTGTAGTTGTTATTTAACATAATAATACAATTGCTTTGGAAACATATGAAAGGGTTAAATATGCAAAAACAAGGAAGGAAGGAAGGAAGGAAGGAAGGAAGGAAGGAAGGAAGGAAGGAAGGAAGGAAGGAAGGAAGGAAAAAGAAAAAAGAAAGAAAAAAAAGAAAGAAAGAAAGAAAGAAAGAAAGAAAGAAAGAAAGAAAGAAAGAAGAAAGAGAGAGAGAGAGAGAGAAAGAAAGAAAGAAAGAAAGAAAGAAAGAAAGAAAGAAAGAAAGAAGGAATTGCCTGAACTTTTTGTGCTATCCATCCACTTTCAAACTGTCAACAGAAAAAAAACAAAACTAAAGTTGAGAAGAAAGAAGATAAGATCCCTTTTTCCTATCTTTGCTTAGAATTTTTAGAATTAGAAGATAAAGAGAAGGTACTTTAAAAATGATTTTAGACCCATGGATTTGGGCTCTAGTCTCCCAACCTCTCTCCTATCTCACTCAGTATTTCTCATTCTTGGCTCTATTGACATTTTGGTCTGAATAATTTCTCGTGCATTGTAAGATGTTTCACCACATTCTTGTCCTCTACCTATTGGATACCAGACAATACTCTTGAACTGTGACAACCAAAAATGTTTTCAGGCTTTGTCAAATATCTTCTGAGGAGCAAAACCATCCTCCATGGGAAATCACTGCTTCAGGTCAACACAAGTGATGAAGAAGGCTGTGGATTCAGCCTATTGTTCAATTGAATGCTTTGCCACCCTGGTTGCATCTAAAGTACTGAAATCTATTTATTGAATATATATATATATATATATATATATATATATATATATATATATAATCATGCTTAAAATCTATTTCCATAGATTTTAGTGTAATTGCTCTGTGTTGCAGCCTTGAAGGAGTTATTAAATACTTTAAAATTCTGAGAGTCTAACATATAGCCAGGGTTTAAAACCCTGGCTTAGAGACAATTTGGCTGGCCCTAACAGGAGACCTCAGGCTAATGAAGAGACTGCATTTCTGTACTTTAAAATCCTTGAAATTTTGGAGCATTACATTCACAGCACATGTTTCATTCTCATGAATTTATGTATTGAATATCTTATGTCAGCACAAAATAAATCACCGAAATCTATAAAGTCTCCAAAATATCAGACATTCAGTATATTTTGCATGGAAGGATATCTTGAATTAAATTCACTGATGCATTAAGTATTAAGTAAAATTGTCTGTATGGAACAAAACTTTTTTTACTGCTTATGCAGTACCTCACTTTATCTAGTGCAAAAGCAAGGCAGGAAGCCAACTTCCTAACACATGTTTAAAGGTGCAGTTGAGTGGATGAACAATACATTTGAATATAATGGAACTGCCAATTTATTTTTTGTCTAAGAGACCCAATCGCATTTCCTTAACAAATGCTCAAACCAGTGTTTAAAAAGCAAGAAAAATAAATAAGTGCAAGTCTCAAGGGCTATTTATTTCATATCCAAATATTTTAAAAATAAGTATTTGAAATCAGTGTGTTCTGTGAACTTAGTCAATTCACTCATATGTTGAATTCTTTTCTCCATTTCATTGGATAAAAACTTGACCTGCCCTTTATTTTTTATCTACTGACCCTAAATTTGGGACTTACATGTATTGATATTTTGTTTCCTACGTATTTTCAGCTTCCGCTCTCGGTCTTCCCTAAAGTTGTTTTCCTATTGCTTCTTGTTTGGATGATCAACCAAAATTTATAAACAGCTAAAATCCTCCAACTTCTTAGGATACCAATAATTTAAAGAGAGATTTAAAAAAACATGACAATGTTTAAGGGTAATGCCAATCTTCTGGAAAAAGATTCATTTAACTGTAATAAATTCTCAGGGTTATTAATAATAAATCAGTGCAGTTCAAAGTATAATGTGCATTTAAAAAAACTTTAGTGTTCTTTTTATGTGAAACATATAATCTGAAAATTGTGAGGGTTGACACCTGATGTGTAGTGTCCAAGATGATCTACTGATATCAGCCCAGACCCTTGACACCTGATGTGTAGTGTCCAAGATGATCTACTGATATCACACTCAGAAGACTACTGTCCTAGAAATGCTGAATTATTGGTATTGAATCAAGTCATTGATCACAGAGTATGTATACATTCTTTATATTTGCATATTTGCAAGCACCACTGTAATAACACATTCTATCAGATATTTATCATTAATCATGAAGATTAATTTCAGTCAAAAGTTTATTTATAAAAACACAAGTTTGAAGTACATTTGGTTGATAGAAGTTAAATTTGGATTTTAAATATAAATTAAAAAATATATATAAAAATATATCAATGCTCTAGAATATATGTAAGTGGAAATTCTATCAGTTTCTATTGGTAATTAAAAAGTCTATAAAATTTTATTGATAATTTTTGTCTATGTTGTCCCTGCATTTTCTCAATTATTTAACAGTTCCATATGTCATTTAGTGCACGTCAGAAGAAGTGCACTCCTTAGTTCCCATCATCTGCTTAACTCAATCCCCACACTCCTCTTCCCTCTGGTTAAATCTTTTTTTTTTATATTTTTCAGTCTTTGTTAAATATTCTTTAGATAATGTAGTGTAATGTTTGCTACTGTTTTATAGTTCCAGTATGAAGCCCACAAAAAAGGATGAATATCCTGACTTTGTGGTGAACTTTGGAAATTTGAACCGATGTGCAATCATACAAAGAAAAAATAAATAGAAATCAATTCCAATATTAAAGATCTACTAAGTCATATTAAGTATACTTATACTGATTCTTCTATTTTGTTGTTTATGTAATGTATGTTGTCTCCTTGTTAATATTTATTTTCTATTGTAAACAAAGTATAATTTGGTTTCAATAATTTCAGTTAATTTTACAAAGTAAAATGTAAAATGTAACCCTCACATTTACATGTGAGGGTTAATGATACATGCAAATGAGTCTCTTTCAACATTTTGTTGCTTGCTTCTCGCGTATAGTAGAAATAGCATTCCACACATGGAAACTTAATATGATAGGATTATAATCCTGTTTCTGTGCACTGGTAGTAACTTCACTCTTAGGAAAAGATACTAGAGCAGGTATGCAGCAATAGCCTGAGTTTCTACTACAGGTCTAGGATATCCAACATTCCCTCATAGCTATTTCTGTCACAAAGCCTCTGCCCCTTTCCCGGGTCTTGTTGCCTCAGTCAGAAATGATCTCTCTACAATATCCAAAATATGATAATGTCTTCAGAATTTTAATTCTGGCTAATTAACTTTTGTGAATTAATGGAATTTTGGAAAACTGTTCACCATTGTCCTTTTGCACATTAATTTTCCTAGGAAACTAGTAGCCATGGCCTTCTAGAGTGATTCTGCTCCATACCACTTTAGTTAACATGACTATGCTTCTCTGGGAAGAAAAATTTTCTTGTGGAGAGTTGCTCTAAAAGTGAAAATGAAACAAAAACTGTTATTTACCTTTCTAAACACTTCTTTCTTCATTAATGCATTCAAAAAGTATTTATTCCAGGGTGTATGGTACATGATACATTCTAGGCTTTATATCAGTGAATATAAGTAATGGTTATTTTCTTCATGGGACTTACAGTCTGAGTCTCCCTTTTGTAGTACCTCTACTCTGTGTTTTACACTCAATTTTAGTATCAGCAGTTACTTCATGGCCCAAATTTAACTTTCTGTGATTTATTGAGAGACACTATATTTCTTTTTAAACATATCACTGGAGTTTGTCACCTAAATATGTGTCTGTAAATGCAAGAATAATCAATTTGTGATTGAAATGATTCTTTACACCTGAAAGTTTGAGAGTCTGTATCACGATACTTATTGGTGAGAAACTCAAAGTTTTCTCTTTGAGTTTCAGAAACAAATCAAAGAGATCCCCATCTCATTAATCTTTTTCAACACCAAGTAGGAAGTCCTAACTAATGTAATGAGACAAAAAAAAAAAAAAAAGGAAATACAGTTTATACAGATTGGATAGGAAGAGATAAACTATTTTGTTTGCAGATGACATGATCATCTATGTAGAAAACCTGAAAGAATCAACAAAAACATGTTAGAACTAATGAATGATTATACCAAGTTTTTAGGGAACAAAGTTAATAAATAAAAAGCAATCACTTTCCTGTATACCACCAATGAACAAGTGGAATTAAAAATTAGAAAAACACAATATCATTTACATTAACATCATTCAAAATGACGCACTTAGTTATAAACCTAACAAAATACATGAAAAAACTATATGAAGAAAGCTAAACAGTCTGATGAACAGAATCAAAGAACAGGCAAATGAAGAGATTTTTCATGTTCCTTGATAAGAAGATTCAGTAGTTTCAAGATGTCACTTCTTCCTAACTTTATATGTCAAATACAATTTCAATCAATACCCAGCAAGTTATTTTATTGCTGTTGACATACTGATTCTTTACTGATCCTAAAGTTTATATACAGGCAAAAGTTATAGGACAGCCAGCACAATATTTAAGAAGAACAAAGCTGGAAGACTGACACTACTCATCTTCAAAACTTATTATAAAGCCACAGTAATCAAAAAAGTATTGGTATTGGTGAAAGAAAAGGCAAATAGATCAATGGAATAGAATAGAGAGCCCAGAAATAGATCCACATACATGTAGTCAACTGATATTTAATAAAAACAAAGGAAATACAATAGAGTTGGTACTGGGACAACAGGACATCCACATGTAAGAGGAAGGAAGGAAGGAAGGAAGGAAGGAAGGAAGGAAGGAAGGAAGGAAGAAAGAAAGAAAGAAAGAAAGAAAGAAAGAAAGAAAGAAAGAAAGAAAAAGAAAAAAGGAAGGAAGGAAGGAAGGAAGGAAGGAAGGAAGGAAGGAAGGAAGGAAGGGAGAGGAGGAAGGAAAAGAAAAGAAACACAGACCATGTAGCTTTCTCCAAAATTAACTCAAAAAGCATCACAGACTTAAATGTAAAATGCAAAACTATAAAGTTCCTAGAATATAACATAGGAGAAAACCTAGATAAGCTTGGGTATGGCCAACAATGTTTTAGATATGACACCAACGTTATGATACTTGAAAGAAATAATGAATAAGCTTTATTTCATTGAAATTAAAAACTTAACAGACACCTCACCAAAAGATATCCTACTTGCAAATAAGCATTTGAAAAGATGGTTCACATCATATGTCATAACGCACATTAAAACAGCAGTGAGATTCTACTATACACCTATTAAGATAGCCAAAATCTGGAACACTGACATGAAATGCCATGAGGATTTGGAACAATGAGAACTCTCATTTGTTGCTGGTGGAATGCAAAATGGTACTTCCACTTTAAAGACAATTTGGCAATTTCTCATAAAACTGAACATACTCTTATCATATGATTAACACTCATGTCTCTTGATATTCGCCCAAAGGAGTTGGAAGCTTGTATCTACACAATAACCTTCACATGAATGTTTAGAGCAACTTTATTCATAATTGCCAAACCTTGGAAGCAATTACAATGTCCTTTAGTAGGTGAGTAGATTAATAAACTGTGATACATCCAGACTATAGAGTATTCTTTAGCACTAAAGAGAAAGAAGAAAGAGGAAAGAAGAGAGAAAGAAAAGAAGAAAGAAAAGAAAGAAAGAAAGAAGAAAGAAAGAAAGAAAGAAAGAAAGAAGAAAGAAAGAAAGAAAGAAAGAAAGAAAGAAAGAAAGAAAGAAAGAGAAAGAAAGAAAGGGAAGGAAGGAAGGAAGGAAGGAAGGAAGGAAGGAAGGAAGGAAGGAAAGAAGGAAGGAAGAAGGAAGGAAGGAAGGAAGGAAGGAAGGAAGGAAGGAAGGAAGGAAGGAAGGAAAGGGAAGAAGGATGACAAAGAACAGAAGAGAAAAGGAAAGAAAAGAAAAAAAAGAGAAATTTTAAGTCATCATGGTCCAATATAACTTTCTCAGCTCTCATTCTCCTGCCTACATTCCAGCCAAAAGAAAGGAGAAGACAACACAAGAGAGTATACTCTTACTTTTAAGGACACGCTGGAAGTCATATATACCAATTCCACTTGTATTCCTAATTCCTAACAATTCCTATTTCTAGGGAACCTGAAATACATAGTTTTTTATTCTGAGAAGCCATGTTCCCAGCTAAATACCAGGCAGGATATTACAGCCATTTTGGTACTCTATATACAAGGAATAATGCCTATTTGATTACAACCTGCAGCCTTTGAAATACATTCTAAAGGGCCGTCAAGTCACAAGTTGAAAGTGTAGTCATTTCCTTCCTTGTGAGCAAAATTAGGATTCTACACACTATCTTATTTTGCATTGCAACAATTATTTTCATTTCCATGTTAGACAGCCAAATGAATACTTAAACAAAAAGTCTTATGTATGCATCAAGAACAATAGCCTATAGAATTTTTTAGGAAACTTCCTTTTTTTTGGATTTTAGATTTGAGCAAGTTTTCAAAGATAGTGTGACAATTTCCCATATCTTCCTCACCCAATTTCCTCTAGATGTTATCATCTTACATTAGATGGCACATTTGTCACGATTAAAAACTCACATAGATAGGTTATTATTAACTAAGTGCATACCTTATTTGGATTTCATATATATATATATTCCAGGATCTAATCCAGGATATCACATTCATTTAGTGTCATATCTTCTTAGTCTCCTCTGGTCTGTGACAGTTGCTCCTCATTATCAGCTTCATCATTATATAACTATGATTCTCTTCTTTGCTTTACCACCATAAATTTTAAAATGTTATCAGATGATAACTAGAGATTCAGGTAGACAGTGCCTTAACTAATTGCTTTATGTCTGGATTTTTTCTCAGAAATGTATAAACTAGTGTAGTAATTATTATAGGCTCAATACATTTGCTAAAAATCAATGAAGGATCATAGCTTCTCCTTGGTCTTTCTAAAGTGGGCAATTTTATGGTGGCAGCTGGATATGAGCTGAAATATCTCAAGTAATTTGGAAGATGAACAAAGACAGGCTATGTCCTGAGGCACAGGATGAGCAATTCTCATTTCCAGTCAGAAGTTGACTCTAGATAGCTCCTGTTTCTAAATTATAAGGGTCGTTAGATGAATTATTCTGAGCACTCTTCTTCACTTCCTCACCATGTTGCTACTAATGTACATTTGACTGATTACCAATTAGCTTAATAAGTAAAAGTATATTTTCATAATCAATCATATTTAACATACTGTTCAACCTTCATAAATTGATACTTTTATATTTAAGAAATATAGTGAATTAACTTAGATTGAGTGCTCATGATACATTATAGGCTATTTGTTGAGATTACTGCATAAAAGTCAAATTTTTATATTAATATTCAAATCTAGTATAACCCACATTTAAGAAAGGAAAAATAAGGAGACTTAAAGGTCAAGTAGAGTTATAACCATGTTTTCTTGATGTGAAAACTTTGCCTTTTTTTTACTATTAATCCTTAATGATTAAAAATAATAAAATTATACATACAAGAGGAAAATCATAGGGTTTACTGAAAAGTTCATTCATACAGTATTATTTTACAAATAACCAAATACCTGTTTTAAGATACAATATATTTTTATCCTCAGTTATTTTTAAACTTCTTTAAAAATTATATTGCTCATCCCTCATCTTTATAACATATCAATTTCTTTAAATACCATTATGTTTTCTAACTGTAGCTATAATAGGATATGACTCAAGTTATTACAGCCATTTTGGTACTTCCCAAAACACAGACTTGTAGAGAGAGACAGCATATCACAATATTGGTAGTCTCCTGCTTTCTTCTGTGTTCACAGAATAATAAAACATTTGGATACCCAATCTCTCTTGGCTTTGTGAAACATGTAATTTATATATAAATATTACTGTAAATATAATGCACACTATTCTTGGGAATTAAATAAACCTTTAAAACAGCATGATGAGTCATTTAAAAAAAGAATGAGAATAGTCATGGGACAAGTGAAATCCTATCAATTGCCAATGGTTATTCCTCAGCCACTCCTTGAAAGCTGCTCCTTGATCTTGTACTATGTATATGCATGAGTCTGCCCCTGTCTTCTTGTGACAACATACAGTCCTTCTAGGTTCTTGATATGAATTCTGATTTTCTTCTCACACATGTGAAGTGAAGATAATTAAATAATCTTGATGTGTAGACTTTACAAACAGAAATCTATTTATGGGGATACAGTATATCTCTCCTTTCTCAAAGGACAGAATATCATCAAGTTGCCAAGTCAATAGGGAGTTGGTTGCCAGCTGGTTCCTCTACTCAGTTGCTTGCTCTCCAACAGGGTAGCTTGTTTTGTTTTGTTTTGTTGTTCTTTTTGTTTATTTTTGTTTTGTTTTGTTTTTTGTCCTCATGATGTCTGGCTTTCAGGAGCAGCAAAGAGTGAAGATGTAACATGCAATCACATTTCAAGTCTCTGTGTCTCTGTTTTTTGTGTCTCATTGCCTAAAGGAAATCACCTGGCCATGCCTAGATTCAAGGGGTAAAAATAAACTTTATCTCTTCATGAGGGAAGACCAAAGTCATATTCTGATGGGGACTGCATGCAAGGATTGGAATAATTGGTGGTCATTTGCAGACTCTGTCACATATCCCAACCCTAGTTCAAATAGGTCTTAATCCAATCTGTACTTTCAACATATCTCATTAAAAGTAGGGATATGATAATTACATTTGCTACAAACTATCACTTAAATTGGTCCCTGAATCTAGTAGTATGGGGTGTGACTGAGAAAGTTTCTTAACCTCAATGGTCTGGAGGATGATGTGTCACCGTATAGAGTAAGATTAGCTCTTAATATTTGGGTTTTCAACTTAATTAAATAGCTAAACTGGTAAACTCTTTTCTTTTCTTATAAGTAGTAAAAAATCTAACATAACATTTTTCCCACTGGGTTGTAAGTTCTTGTCTCTGCCACTTATTTCAAAATGGCAGAGACATATTTTGAAGCTTTAGTTTTGATAAAGACAAGAATCTTGCTTGCACAACTAGACTAAAATATCCACCCATATTTTCCAAAATTAGAAGGACTTCAGACTTTCCATAACTCTGGATGCCAGAAGGCTAACCATGAGAACCACAGGAATTTTTTCAGTAATGACAACATGTTTGATCCGGAGTTTCATATTTAGTAGCTCAAAATTTCATTTCATAAGATGTTTTGAAAATGCATTTTTCCATAGGAAGCAAACATCAAATATGTTTTTCCTAAACAAATCTATGATGTTCACAGTATAATTATATTTTAAGAAATAAAGCTCTTTTCTTAAAAGTATAAAACTTTCAAAAATAATGTGCCTTCTTTTCTTTTAGTCCTTCTTTTAAAACTATATCACACTACGTGAGTCTCAGAGAATGAATCAACATGTTTAAGCTAGTATGAATTATTTTAGGCAACCCAACATGCATGTGGTGTGGTGTAAAAATACTGAAGTTTCTATGCACTGCCTTCTTTACACAAATAGACCACTAAAATGGATTGTGGACAGGTCAGAGCAAAAATAAAGCAGTCCCAAAGCTATAGATATATGATTAATAAGGTTGTATGGTAAATTCAATCTCTTTTCTACAAGTCTCTAGTAGTCCATAAATATTTTTACTTGGTGTAAAAATAGATAAGTTGGGCTCTGGTAGCCATATTACTTTGAAGAAGACTTAACTAGCTATAGTTTTTATTTTTTCCATTGGAAACAAACAAACCAACCAAACCAAACTGATGATAAGTATAAAGGACACAGATTGTGTATCAGGCACAAGAAGATAAATGCTAAATGACTGGAAGGGGAAATGGGACGCAAAATTAAAATCTGGGGCTTTGGAGTCAGAGGGATGTTCTACAAATCTTAGTTGGGCCCCTTGTCATCTGTAGGAAAAGTATACTCACTGCTATCCACAATAACCTCACTAATTCATTGATTTACTTAGTTATTCCCTCCACAAGAATGAAAAATTGAGTAAACTTTATCCTTCTCTTTACTTTTTCTTTACCTAATGCATAATACATTTCATTAAAATTTTTACAAAGAATATTTTAAGGTTTATATGTAAGATTTACACTTAAGGTTTAAAAAATTAAAAAAAACAAATTATATAAGGGAAGAGATCATGATAGTTAAAAAAAATTAGAGCTTCTGAGATGTCAAGAAGAGCTGAATTAGGTATATTTTTTTTCTAAATAAAGAACTGCATATTTTATTTTATTTTTATTCTTTTTTATTGAGATGTACTTGACATGTATCATATTAGTTTCAAGTGTACAAGATAATCATTAGACATTTGTATATAATACGAAATGATAACCACAGTAAATCTAGTTAACATCCAATACCGTACGAAGTTACAAACTTTTTTCTTGTTATAAGAACTTTGAAGATGTGCTCTCTTACCAACTTTCGACTATACAAACAGTATTATTAATCATAGTCGGCATGTTGTACATAACATTTCCAGGACTTACTGATTTTATAATTAAAAGGAACTACATATTTTATGTGATCAAAATTAATAAAATCCTGTCATTTTTCCAAATTAGGCAGTGTGTTGTATTCACAAAGAAAGGTGTCTTGGGATGCCTGGGTGGCTCAGCAGTTGAGTGTCTGCCTTTGGCTCAGGGCGTGATCCTGGAGTCCAGGGATTGAGTCCCATGTTAGGCTCCCTGCGATGAGCCAGCTTCTCCCTCTGCCTATGTCTCTGTCTCTCTCTCTGCATCTTTTATGAATAAATAAATAAAATCTTAAAAAAAGAGAAAAGTGTCTTACTTGAAGAACTTTTAAAGTGGTTTCCCATTCTTCACTCACACAGCACCTAATCTTGATTTCAAATTGTAGTTGAATTGGTGTACTTGCCATTTTAGAGGGAAGTTGAGATGTCGAAGGAGATGAGGATGGACAAAAGAGAGGAGGGAGATGTAGAGAAGGAGTAGAGTTTGAGGCCAGATACCGATGGAGTTGAGGATACAGGGCAAGGCCAATGGAGACATAAACATTGTTATAGATATAACACTTGTAAACACATAAGCATATGTTATAAAAATGTTTAATAACCTAAGAGAACCTGGACTACAGAAAATTTTCTACTGTTGTACTTGTATGATCTCATTTCCCTCAAGGGTGTTACTCTCCTGACTTCTTGCTAAATTCAAATTGCAAACCAAGGGTTGTTAAGTCTTAAGAGCATTTTAAGAGAAGATTTTTGAGCAAATATTCCCAAAGCAGCTGAAGTTCAGCTGACTCCTATTGTAAATACTCTGTGAAATCCCTGCTCTCTTTCTCCCAAGTGAGGATACTCTTTCAGGGTTGTTCTCATGCCTCAGCATTCTAAATTAAGGTTTGTGTCTTTCTGCACTCTAGTTGATTTTCCTCTACAGTATCTAGGCTTACTATGCTATATTATTATATTTGTTATTATATAATTCTTCTGATTAGTATTTCTTATTAAAGTAATGATAACATTTTTAGCTTTTTGTTCCAATGATATATTTTTGAATTGTTTTTTTTTTCCAGATAACACATCTAGCATCATTAACAACTTCTACATCCAATCTTCTTTACCCAGTTGCTCGACCTTGTAAATCATTCCATGACATACAATCTTCTTATATCAGTGTTGATAAAAAAAAATGCAGAGAATTGGGATCCCTGGGTGGCGCAGCGGTTTAGCGCCTGCTTTTGGCCCAGGGCACGATCCTGGAGACCCGGGGTCGAATCCCACATCGGGATCCCAGTGCATGGAGCCTGCTTTTCCCTCTGCCTATGTCTCTGCCTCTCTCTCTCTGTCTCTCTCTGTGACTATCATAAATAAAAAAAAAAAAAAAAAAATTAAAAAAAAAATTTAAAAAATGCAGAGAATTATTGGTCGAAGTACAGAGTCTCAATAAACATGTTTTGAGTGGATGAATGATTCCATCACCAAAATACAAATTCATAAGCTGTTTCAGTTCCAAGTGGCTATGACTGTGTACTATCATTATATTGTGTGGACAGAAAGAAATACATGTGAACTCTACCAAAATACCTACAGTTGCCCATGAGTTCCTGGGAATGTCCTTGTTTCTGTAGCACAAGAACAGATCTATTATCCTAAATTTAACATGAAGAAATTATTGCTGAGTTAATTAGAATGTCAAGGAGCCTCCATTGCAGATGAAAACCTCCCTTTATGATTTATTCCTGCATGGGATTATCAAACCTCTTGGTAAAAGCCACAGTCTGGGTTTTAATCTATATTAAATATTATCTAATATTTTAATACTCTTATGTGTGAACTTTATATGTTTCTGCTGGAAAGGAAAGAAGATCCTCATCTAGCACATGCTCATTGTCTCTTGGAGGTTTGGGCATGGAAAATGGGGATTGTAAATCTTTAGGGGTACAAAACATGTTCAAAGAACAAAGCAGCAACTGAGAGAATGATGTGCCGCCCTGCTTATCCTTTCCTTCCTTGTGTCTCCCTGCTTGCTCCACTAGAAGGAACAAACAGAAACTTTTGTCCTTAGTGTAAACATAATTGAGTCATTTAAAAATTTAACTTAAAAGCTGTGCTTGCCCATTCACTTATTTGTTCAAGTTATCAATAAATCAAGTCATAATATACTAAAAGCTTCTAAGCTATTAAATGCTTTTAGGTTTACTTTACAGTGAACTCATGTTTTATTCAGATTCTGAGAGAAAAGGCTTCATATTTGCTTTATCAATGGATAAACCATTCATCTTTTCTCACAGAGTATTTCATTTAAACTTAAGAAGGAATTTTCAAAGTATGACAAAGATAAGCCAGCCAGAGGTCTGTTTTTATGTTGCATCTGTACCACAGCATATTGCTAAAGATTGATTTCAACAGCATTGCTCATCTTTGTCTTAAAAAAATAGGGAATTGAAATTCTCTGGGTTTTCAAAGGAAAGAGGCCTTTCTCACCAAGAAATTAGCAGGTAGAAAAGAAGCAAATTATTATATTTATTAAAGAAAATTTAGATGTGTGACCCATAAAAAGTGATGGTTATGATAAATTTCAGGTGGCAATCTATTCAAACAGACAGCTCACATAGTTTTGTTTTCTGTTTAAAATATGTTCAGGTCACTACATCACAGCCTATTCACAATACCATTTAAAGGATACTTCAAACAGCAATTCTTCCTTGAATAGGCCTTGGTCTTTGGAAAAGCCTTCAGAGGGGAAAATAAATTCTTTTATGTATAACAATATTGGTTTCAATCTTCATTAAAGCAGTTTTGTTTGGAATCCTCTTTAAACTTTTCAGTTTTAAAATACGCTAATTGTTTTGTAGACAATATCAGAAAAAGAGACCCTTAAGACATTGGGAAGAGAAAATGAGAATATATTTTAAAATGATAGGTTAAGTTTCTATTAGACCTTCTGTTCTTAGAATTTAAATGTCCCTATTGGGTTAATCAGTGAAGTGTTTTGAAATTTAAAAATAATTTATTAATTGTATCAGAAAATAAAAAGATGCATTTGTGAAGTTAGTAGCAGGACTCCCTTCCTCTGAAGATAAATTAGGGTCAGAGAAGTTTCAAATTGAATGTGAAAGGCAGTAATTAATAGAGTGAAATTTATCTGAGTAGGCTTGAAAGGATGAATTCCAGAATACAATTAAAGAGATTTAGCCTTAGGGAAAAAAGGAGGAGCTTTCATTCTATTGTAGCCATGGGGAGACAAAGGATAAATGCAGATAAAACTATACTTAGATTCAAAAGTTTTCAGGAAAGCAAAGGAAATTCACACACGTTGCTGTAGAAAACTATAAAGAAAATTGACTAGGTCCAATAGGAGTATTAGTGGATCTCGTGGTGAAAGCCATTTGAGAGGCCATGAAGTTATAGTTTTGCTATCGAATATAGATGTAGAGAAATCAGATAATCTGATCACCCCAAATTGGAATTTTCCTAGGCAGTTCAATGGTAAGTAAGAATAAAAATGAATTTGAGGGGACATCTGGGTGACTCAGTGGTTCAGTGTCTGCCTTCAACTCAGGGCCTGATCCTGGGGCCCTGGGATTGAGTCCCACATCGAGCTCCCCACTGAAAACCTGCTTCTCCCTCTGCCTATGTCTCTGTCTCACTCTTTCTGTCTCTCATGAATAAATACAAATAATAAAAAGATCTTTAAAAAAATGTATTTGAGAATAGTATCAAGAGGAAAAACAGCGTACAGTGAGATCAAAGCTGAAAGATAATGACGTGAATGCACAAAAGAGGAGAAAAAGTAAAAAGCAGAAAGGTCACAGCTGGAAGGTCCCTATGAGGTCAGAGATTAAATACTGTGAGTGTTACCGAGTGATAGGCATATATGGTTCAGGATATAATAACTTTTAAGTTCATATTTCAGAAGGCTCATAGCGCTAGATATTGACAAAATATGTAGAATACACAGCTCGAGCATAGTGAAGGTTCAGGTCACTGGTGAAAATTAGGTGAGTAAACAGCAAGCATCCCGGCTTTGGGTAGATTTATCAAGTGTATGTGAAGTTGTCAGGGATGATTCAACTGGTGGTGAAGAGTAAGATCCAAAAGTATTCAGTGAACCAAAGGGAGAAATGAGTAGAGCTCATAGGGATGATGAAGTGGAGACAGAAGATTGCTAATCAGAAGAGAGGAGATAAAAAACAAAATAACATTCTCAAATAATGGAAATCCTCTCCTGTTTTCCCATACCTCAAAACATGACGCTTCCTCAGTGTACCAACTCTGCTCTATTTTGGTAAGTATGAGAATGACTCAGAAATGATCCCAAAAGGAGAACCACTGTTGGAATGACAAAATGCACAAAAATAACAACAACAAAAAACCCTTAACAAATTATTGAGAAAAATGAAGATATTTTATACACACTTTGATAAAGAAATTGGATATATCTTAGATGAAAGTGGAGGCTTCTGGGCAAGTGAATTTATATTTTTACGGACAAAAAATTTTGTAACACCGTGGGCAGGGATTTATTATTGCTTCACACTTGATTAAACAACTGTCTAAAGGCAATGGAGCTCTTTGTTGGAGAACTTACCTGGACTACTTTGATGTTCGAGGAGAATATATTAAATTTTGGTACAAAAAGCATAGTGGCAGCTTCTGGAAACTAATACAGTAATGTATTATTTTTGTATATCCCACATATATTTTATATATTATTTTTGAATATCCCACATATGATAATTAAGAAAAAAAAAAAAAAAAAAACAAAACATTTCCACCCGATTTCCATATCATAGATTGGAGTTCAGATGGTCCTACTTCTTAAAGATGATTTGATTTGATTTGTTTATCTGTGAAAGGTTTAAAAAAACTAATTTTTATATGAAACGAACTGTGAATATATGAATAAATCATATTTTAGAATTTTCTGTGACTTAGTTTATTTAACTTAAACAAGAGCAATGGTGCAGAATTGTGTTGCTCCAGATTTTTAAATACTAACTTCAACAAAAATAATATCTACAAGCATAATGATTACAAAACCTCCAGATAAGACATATTAATTTAAAGACTAAAATATGTTTTAGTTTTAAGATAATCCTCTTAATACTAATGCCTTACCAACAGCCAAAAAAAGGTACATAGGTAACCAAATATAACCACACATATGTCATGATTTCCCCTAAAAAAAAGAAAGACAGACATTTTGCCATCTTGTTTGTTTTTTTTGTTTTTTTTTTTAGAGAGAGAGAGAACAAGGGAGTGGGGGATGTGGGAGGGCAGAGGGAGAGAGAGAATCTAAAGCAACTCTATACCCAGCAGGAGGCTCATCTCACATCCTGAGATTATGACCTGAGCCAAAATCCAGAGTTGGACTCTTAATAGACTGAGCCATCTGGGCGCTCCTTGCCATCTTGCTTTTGAGCCTCTTATATCATAGGATATACCCTCAGCTATTTTATTCTGAATAACAAAGTGATGTAAGCAACTGGCAATTTTATGTGAATGGATGTTTTTAAGTTAGGGTTACTTATTTTGAGTGAGTGTAATACTTTTGCCTAGTTATTTTCATTACTGTTGTTTACATTCTTTGTATGGCAGATATTATATAAATTAATTGCACAGTATTTCAGTATTTCTCATATATGAGACTTCTAGGGTAAATCTGTTTGATAATGACCTCTAATTCTGTTGGTAGAAATGTAAGATGATGCAGGACCTAAGGTAAACAGTATGGAGGTGGCTCAAAAAATTAAAGATAGAATAATCATTTGATCCAAAATCTAACTTCTGGATATATACCAAAAAGAATTGAAATCTTTATTTCAAAGAGCTGTCTGCCCCCTGGCTGTGTTCATTGCAGCATTATTCACAATAGCCACAATATGGACCAAGTGTCCACTGATAGATGAGTGGATGGGAAACATATGGTATAAACTGGAATATTAGTCAGCCTTAAAAAAGAGAAATTCTGACATATGTGACAGCACAAATGAACCTGTAAACATTATACTATGTGGTAAAATGAGCCACTCGCAGAAGCTGCATAATTGTCCTTACAATATATATCTAAATTTGTCAACCTCATAGAAAGAGAATAGAATAGTGGCTGACAGGGACTGGGAGGTCTGAGAAATGAAGAATTGTTGTTCAATGGGCATAAAGTTTCAGTTACATAGATGAAAAATTTCTAGAGGTGTGTTGTACAACAAATGGCCTATAGAGAATATTGTATTGTGCACTTGAAACTCTTATTAAGAGAGTGGATCACATGTTAAGTGTTATTAACACACACACACACACACACACACACACACACACCACACACACAGATGCTAAAAAACATTGAGAGATGTTGTATATGTCCATTACTCTGATTATGGTGAAGGTATCTTAGGTATTTGCATATGGCCAAACCCATCAAATCGTACACATTAAATAT
Source organism: Canis lupus baileyi (assembly GCF_048164855.1). Lineage (NCBI taxonomy): Eukaryota > Metazoa > Chordata > Mammalia > Carnivora > Canidae > Canis > Canis lupus. The sequence goes on along the minus strand of NC_132850.1, from coordinate 55,112,570 downwards.
GTGCAGTTTTTATATATCAATTATGCCTCAATTAAAGTTGTAAAAATAATGAATGAATAGGGAGAATTTAAGCTTTATTAGATGTTTGAGAGACTTGGTCTTATTGAGGCCATTTTCCATTTAGAGATGGGAATTTAATTCCTTCGGCCTCCTCATTGCCTCTCTGTAAACTGGTGTTCTTTTTTTAACATTTAGGTCACTATTTATGACATTTTTATCTTCTGAAAGGTTATTCCTTGTCCCAACCATCACAAAAATATTTTTTATATACTTTTCATTAGATTTCTTTGGATTTAGGATTTTATGTGTAGCACTCCTATCTTTCAACCCTCTGGAGGTCACCCTAACCTAGGAAGGAAGGCAGGGATAACATTTATTTTCCTGCGTGAAGTGACATAATTTCCTAAGCCATATATTAAAATTTTCTCTCAGATTTTTGGTTTGATTTTATGTCAGGCTTCCATTTGTACTCTGAACTGTTTGTATGCCTCTATTGTGTTATATTAATCTATGTGTCTCACCCTACATCAGTAGTACATTGTATTTTTTATTTTTTTATTTCTAATTTCTATTAACAATGGCTCTGTGGCAAGTTGTGTTCTCTATGACAGCAATTGCCCTCTCTTTAACCTTTTTACAACGAGTGACTTAGTGATTCAGGGACATGAGGTTTTCTATATAACCCTTAGAAAATGTTCGCTTTGTCGCACACAAATGTCCTGCTAAAACTAAAACCGTAATTTCATGGATGTGATTGGGGTTTAGGTGCAAGAACTCCACTTCCCATGTCTGCCGACTTCAATAGCTCTGACTTATTGTTGAGATCCTCTCCGTGCTTTAAAAAATAAGTATATTGGAATTGAGGAATCTGGGCACATGTGGGTGGCTCAGTCTGTTGAGCATCTGCCTTTGGTTCAGGTCATGATCTTGAGGTCCTGGGATGGAGCCCCATATTGGGCTCTGCTCATCTGGGGAACCTGCTTCTCCCTCTTCCCCTGCTGCTCCCCCCGCTTGTGTTTTCTCTCTCAAACAAATAAGTAAATAAAATTGTTTAAAAAATGTGGAATCTGAAGATCTTACCATTATAGCCACATTCAGAAGACTATCACAGCAACATCAAGAGGAAAATATAAAGAGAGGGGAGTCCTTTTATTACTGACTAAGTAGAGATCAGAGTTTAATGCTGGTTGTGGAATACTCACTTCACATTTGATAAGTAAATCCAGGAAGTATTTGGTATTTTGGTTAAAGATGTACAACATTCTTTGTTTTCTAGATTTTTCTATACGTTACTGACTTTTCTGTTTCCTTGATTTTTAAAATGCTACCTTCCTTAAAATTTCAGTGTTGAAAAGAGGGTATACACCATGCTTCACTGTGATCTCTGATTTTTGAAACATTATTAGTACAAATTATGGTTAGAATGGAAATCATCCACTCTGATATGAAAGATCCTTCATTTTTGAAACTATATCACACAATTTATATCTGAGACCATTTTGATATCTATAAAATTCATTCCCTTTGTTCTCTTCATATTTGCCAGAATTGTCCCTGAGCATGTTTGATAAAATATTTGCATGTCTGGATCCTAGTACAGTTATTTTCTGGGGGACAGATCATAGGAGTTAGATTGACTGTGTCTTTCTATTTTACATAGGTTCAAGGTAGAGATGGGAATAATACAAACAGGATGAGGTTAGGGAGGAATAATTTCATGATAAATCATGTCAAGAAAAAAAAATAAAAAACAAATCCAAATACCAGGCTGGACAAAATTACATTTGCACAGCACTTTAGAAAATGCTTGAAGGAAATGGTCACATCTATTCTGGAGAAAAATGAATCAGCATTTCATAAAAACATAAGGATATAGTGACATATTTGTGGCTAAAGAAGAAGATGTTTTTATTAACTATTTCTTCATGGAACATAATTATATCGATTGTTTCTTGGAAAATAAAAGCTTTCATCATTCTTTTTTTACTATCAGTGACAATTTTTAGGTTACATTTTTGTTTTCTAAAAGTTCTTAACTTTAGTCTATATGTTTTTACCTAATAAGTATATACTTATACCTAAAATAGCAAAAGGATTAAAAAATTAAATTAAATCTTCTTAAGCCTTTTACACCAAATACCTGCCTTGTTTCATTTTACCAACAGGTTTCTGCCTTCATGTTGAAAAATAGAAGGCAAGTGGATAAGATCAATGAAACTCTATCATTTTAAATTTAAGAAAAATAGATGTAAAACTTGCTATGTAAACACCTGCTTCTTTCAGATATCCTTTGTCCTTGCTTTGCTAAGACACAACTCAGATATGAAGCAGATAAAATACGATTCTTGCCTCTAGAGTAAGATAGAGCATGCTTTTCAATTAAAAATATGGAATGGATGCATTTTCCATTTTTCCTTTATAGCTATAAAAATAAGTGGAGATTGGAGAAAATGGAAAAAAAAATGTTGGCTATGCTTAAATGAAATATTAGACCTTGTTAGGGCCAGTAATCCTACTCTTTTTAAATTGTGGTCAATTATATTGATGGTATACATCATCTCACAGTTTGAAAATCACTTTGGACTGTTATCTCCACTAAATTCCATGTCTATGTAAATAATACTCTACAAAGTACCTACATATATATTTATATAGAACAAATTAACTTCACAAAGTTTTTATGAAAAAAATAAACTGTTTCCTTAGGGTATATCCAGAAATAAGATAGAAGAATAATTTATCTCTTCCCCAAATTCAGCCAGATATGCAAATCCCGGCTCTTTTTCTGAGTCTCTCCATGTAAGAATTAACTTACCTAAACATTGCCCAAATGAGTGAAGATAAACCATGAGACCATTTCATTTTTCTAGCATTTTTTAAAATATTGAAACCAATCTGGCATAATATTTGAATTGCATACGGGTGATAGGTCTCATAACCATGCATATTTATTTCTTATTGTAATTTCCCCCTGCCCTCGCATAACAAAATGGCAGGCAAATGCCTGGATAGTCACATAGTTTTAGGTAAAAGTTATAGTTTTATCCCTCTTACTGAATGTCTACTAAATTGGTAGAACACAGAGAAAATTTGGAGGACAAAAATAAAATAGAAAATGAACAGTGGTTCTTTTCACATATTTTAAAGCTTTAGGTTATAGGCATGTCTTATAACAATATCAGCTTTGAACACTATTTAGAATGCATGATAACAAATACTTATTAGTAAGAAATATGCAAAATAGGAAGCGACATCCCATACCCCCAAGAAATCTTTCCTTCATCTTTACTTTCCTTCAAATATGCTCCATCATGGTTTTTATATCAGTTATTTGTAAAGAATATTCCATTTCATTTCATCTAGTGTCTTCTAAGTATTTTGCTCTTCATCTCTCATTGTACTGAAATTGTTCTTGCATTAGTCACTAATGATTTAGAATCATCAAATTTAATGGCCTGTTTTGTGTACCCATCAATCACCATTTGACACTGTTTAAACTGGGACCCCATCTATCACCTAGATGCATTATTCACATAAAAGCACTGAACAAGCTCCATCAATTTTATCTTTGCAATATTTCTCCTCATATCTTTTCCAAGCCCAATAGAAATAGCTTAATTTGAAATTTACCTGAATTACTATAAAAATCTCTTGGCTAACATTTCCGATTTCCTTCAATTCTCCTTGTTCTAAAAACAATTTGCGAATACTGTTGGGATATAATGACAAATGCTCTTTTGCAAAGTCTATCATCCATGGCTTGAATTTTGGCTAATTATCTTTAAAGATTCAATATTTTATTCAAAGAAAATGCTTAATTCAAACTATATAATGTTTAATTCAAACTATATAACTGTATCTTGCTCAATTTAGTATTAATATAGTTTATTTATATATATTAATGTATTTAATAGTATATATTCTAGATAGATAAAATATGCTTATTTCCCTAATAAAGTGGTCTTTGTCACCAAGATATTGACTCTGGTCCTTAGCACAAATAGGTTGTTTTAAGGTGTGTAAAGAAGCATGTACATATATAAGATGAAGAAAGGGAAAGTCCCACAAGAAGAGATCTTGCTTATAAGAACAGAGTTTCTGGATAGAAATTTAATGTTGTACCTATGTCTCTTTTATAAATATTGGTTACTTGAAAATTCAAAATGGTAATATGTTCATTATATCGAATATGTACAAAGAATAGAAGGAAATAACTAATATTCAAAAGTTAAATAAAGTGAAAACTAAAGTGGAAAAATTAGAAAATAATTTAAATTAAAAAAATATGTTATAATGTATTTAAAGTTTTTCTCCAATTATGGATGCATAGCTTTTTCATAGCCAGGAGTAAAATATGCACATTCATTAGATATCTTGAGTGAGAAAATCCAATTGTATAAGCTTGATGCCTCTGTCAAGGGCAGAAGGACACTGTACTGATTGAAGTTATTTATTGTTTTTATGTATTTTAACTGGACTTTGTAAGAACAGAATTTTATTTTGAATTATGGAATAGTAGGCTGAAACTCCCATTAATACTCACAGAAATTTTATGAGCTACTGTCAGAAATGAATACAAATGTATTTTGGGAAAAAGAATGCTTTAACATATTCCAGTCTATCTATCTATCTATCTATCTATCTATCTATCTATCTATCTATCATCTATCTATCATCGTCTATCTGTTCTTTTAAATAATTTCCAGTATAATTATATTTAGGTAGAAATTCTAAATGCTGTAAAGAGTAGATATTCTTTTGGTGATTTTGCATCTTACTGATAATACAAATTATCTATTTTATCACAGTTGTATTACTATTACAATATTAAAACATTTAAAATATCTCATTGTTATATTATCTTTAAAAATTGATTTATCATTGAAAAAAGGGGGGGGAAAAGCCCTGAAACTCATCTCCTTATTTTATGAAAACTTCATTTTGAATCCTAAACATTCCTGTGTCTGTAATAATTTTCAAGCCTCAAAAAATTACTAGGACTTCTAATGTCTCTTTTCCTTTCTAAATTACATACATTTTATTTCACTTATCTATTAACCCAAGAAATTCTAAGACAAAAATGCATCCTTTGAATACTGGAGAATGTTGTTAAGAGTTGGCCATATTTTTACTTGATATTTTATAATTGAATGAGTTCAAATTCCTTTGTACACTTTCTAGGCAACTTTGAGTTCCATTTCCTACAAACTTTAAATGACAGATCACTTTCCTGACTTTATATTTTTTTTCTTTTCTGTTGCTCATTTCCTCAAGATGTTATGAGCCTTTTGTACTAACAACCTGACAGTATGAACTTCTCAGCTTGCTCTATTTTATGGGGATAAATTTAGCCTCAGTAAAATCTATTTTTCTTCTGACTACTTTAGTACTCACTGTTACTTTATGTAGAAAATCTCTAAGAACAGTGAAAGAACATTTCACCATTTCATTGAATGATCATTTAGTTAACTATGTACATAAGAACTGATTATAGGCTTGGCTATTTGAACTTAACTATACAACTTTCCCTTTCTATTTTCTTCATAAAAGTAGCAACACATTTTTAGGCAAGCCTCAGTATATTGTTTTGCAAATCATTAGTAGAGAGTGCATACACAAAAATCATAAACAAAATTGGGTCTTCCATATTAATGACTGATGTCATCAATAACCAGAAACAAAATAGGTATATGCTTTAGGCATCTACATAACTAATGTAATCAAAATATGGCCTGAAATGGCATATTTGAATATGCTCAAAACCATTGAATCTTAGACTAGAAATGAGTCCAATGTACAGTATTTGAATTATAACTAAAAATATCTGTTAAGGAGCACCTGGATGGCTCAGAGGTTGAGTGGCTGCCTTCAGCCCCAGGGTGTGATCCTGGAGTCCTGGGATCCACTCCCACATCAGACTTCCTGCATGGAGCCTGCTTTTCCCTCTGCCTGTGTCTCTGCCTCTCTCTCTCTGTCTCTCATGAATAAATAAATAAAATCTTTAAATAAAAAAAGACAATTTCAAATTCTTTAAATATAGTATGGTTCTGGCATAAAAACATATGTAAACCAATGGAACAGAATAGAGAGTCTAGAAATAAACCCACATGCATATGGTCAACGGAGTTTCGACAAAGTTTCCAAGGGAGAAAGGAAAGTCTTTTCAATAAATGGTATTGGGGAAACTGGTCATCCATCTGAAAAATGTAAAATAAAATTGGTCCCTTATCTACACCATGCACAAAACCAATTTAAATGGATTACAGACTTATATGTGAGACCCAAAACCATAGAAGTCCTAAAAGAAAGCTCCTAGGGAAAAAAGCTTCTTGACTTTGCCCTTGGCAATGATTTCTCGGATATTACCAAAAGTGCAGGCAACAAAAATAAATAGATGAATGAATGGAATTCAGTTAAGCTAAAAAGTTTCTGTATAGCAGAGAAAAAGAATTGAAGGGAAAAGACAACCTATGCAATGGGAGAAAATATTTGAAAGCCATAGATCTATTAAACAATTAATATTCAAAATATATAAAGAATTCCTACAATTCAATAGTATAAAACCAAATAACTCAATTAAAAAGTGGGCCAAGGAACTGAATAGATGTTTCTCCAAAGAAGACATACAAATGGTCAAAAAGTAAGGATACTTATCATCACTAATTATCAGAGAAATGCAAATCAAAACCACAATGAAATATTGCCTCACACCTTTAGAGTAGCTATCATCAGACAACAACAACAACGAAGGATGAAAACTATTGGAGAGATGTGGAGAAGAACAAAAACCTCATACACACTGTTGGTTGGAATGCCAATTGCTGCAATAACTACAGAAAACTGTAAGGCCATTCCTCAAAAAACTACTAGAACTACTAAAAAAAACAAAAAACAAAAAACAAAAACAAAACAAAACAAAGCAAAACCCCACAACTACCATATGGACTTTGTTTTTAATACATAGAAAGCTGAAGAGGTTTCTTTTAATGGTCAGTTTAATCATATATATATATGTAGTTTTACCTGTAAGTCAACAAACTGCACGCTGATGACCGGATACACCACATATTTTTCCTGTATAATTTCTTAGGAAAAGATACTAAAAACAAAATAAAAGGATAAACATGTATCTTTGCATGTTTACACATTTGGAATGAAATTTTACCGTTTTCTTCCAGATGTCTTGTGAAGTTCCATGGACCAGATGTTCCAATCTGTTTTGTTTCTACAGATTTTAAGATTCTCTCTTATACTGATGAATTTCCAAGTAATGCCATGTTTCTTTAGGATAGTGTTTCTATACTCATATGAATTGGCCATAAAGATCGAACTTTGCTAATTCTATATATTACACTTACTATATTTGGAATTTGAGATAGTGTTAATGTGGATTTTTTTCTGGTAAGTAAGTTAATTTTCAGTGCCAGAGAATTCAGATTTACCTTTATGTATCATTAGTAGGACCTACCATGTGTTGTGTGCTTACTATCCATCAGCCACAGAAGGTGATCAAATTCTATTCTCATGATTCTGTGAAGTTAAGTCTTATTATTTCTATTTTATTATCGACACAACTGGTGTTCAAAGGATAAACAACCTACCTAATAACTTCAAAGAATGAATAACTTTCCTTACGGCCGGTGTCAGATTTACTTGACTCAAAAGTTGTAACTTTTGCCTCTATACTTTGGTTTATGTCTTCCACAAAGCTCAATTTCAGAATGTGTTTATCTTAACTCTGAAATGTCTCTTTACATTTCTGCTGAGGCCTCAAAGGATCTTCAAAGACAAATACTTTCTTGTGTATATTGAAAGATAATACCAAAAAAATAAAGCAGATGAGAGTCAAAGTAACCTCCACCACCCCATCCCCTTTTTTTATTATTACAAAATAATAAAATTATATTATAATAAGATAGATGGACAAACATAGTTCAGAGTAAAGCCAATGAAGCCAGCTTACCAGACTAATACATTTGCCAGTTGTCCACCACCTACTCTCCCAGTGTTATGTACCAAGAACAAGAGTCCTCCCAAGGAAGGACACGCCAGTAAGACTTGGAACACGAAAAGGGAAAATATATTTGTCTTCTGAGGCATACTTGTTCCCAAAAGAAAAAGAGCAAAGCAGAGATAAAAAGGCTAGTTCTTGCCTAATCTCTCTAGAGAAAGACAGAGTGAAAGGACAAGATTTAGCCAAGGGTGTTATTTTTAGAAAAGTTCCCAGTCCAAGGAAACCAGAGGGCTAAAGAGAAGCAATCCCTTTAAAAATAGACTTTTTCACGATAAACATTAAAAATGGCAATATTGTTAGGTAAATAATTAAGTTAATTCATTTCTTAATTATTTACTGATTATTTTATTGCCTAGAAATTAGTTTAAGGTCAAATAAAACAAACTTTCATCTTACTATTAAATTATTTTGAGGGGCAGCCCAGGTGGCTGGGTGGTTTAGCGCTGCCTTCAGCCCAGGGTGTGATCCTGGAGTTCCGGGATCGAGTCCCAAGTCAGGCTCCCTGCATGGAGCCTTCTTCTCCCTCTGCCTGTGTCTCTGCCTCTCTCTCTCTCTCTCTCTTTCATGAATACATAAATAAAATTAAAAAAAGAGATTATTTTGAGCATTTGATCTAATTAAAATACCATGACTAGGAGATAGAGAAACATGGAAATTAAAAAACGAGATCAGATGAACCAGCGAAGATGCTAGCTTTGACTTGAATTTAAATATTACTTCTAGCTCAAATATAATAGGCTAAATAATTCGGGGATAAAAGTTTTCTGTAATATTAGTTAAATTGATGTCCTTTGGTGGTCTCTGTTGCCTCTCTAGGACTTTGATTCTTCCCTGTTATTTTAGAAGGTACTGGACTAACTTATTTAAAATAGTACATCACAAATGTGCGTGTGTGTGTGTGTGTCTGTGATGGCAGTGGTGGTGATGGATGGCAGAGAAACTATAGAGTGTGTTTCCCCTGCCTCTTTATGAAAGGAAGCATATGAGTCTCATGGGTAGTTTTCATTTTATACAAGTTTTTTTTCCTCCTTGAATTTCTAACAGTATCTCAGACACATATCTCCCCAGTTAAGAGAACATGGGTGATGCCATAGGTTCTCATACGAAGTGGGTACTTATTTTGTCCCTTAGATGTGTCTAGATGAGAAAAGTACTGAAAACTGTTAATAAGGTCACATAAAAGCATAACTTCCTCCCAAATAATTTGCTCCAGGAGTCTCTAAATACACATTAAGTTGAAACATAGCAGAGAATTAAAGAAACAAGCATGAGGACATAGAAGTTACATGCACAAATGGTGGGATGATTCACATGAAGTCATGGAAAGCCATAGAACCAAAAGATTATTTTTCATGTCAAGATATTTTTAAATTAAACCTGTATCTATTGTGCCCAATGATTTTGTTTCAGACAGATGCCCAGTTACTCTTCCATAGATGGATTTGAATTTACCAGCAAGTAATGAACTTGCAAAAAATAAAATTAATTGCCTTATTATTTTAAGGCTATTTCAGAAGTTACTAATATTAACAGCAGTTTACGAGTTCTCAAAATTAAATATCCAGAGCTGTAATGATAGTTTCCATGTGATAAGATTAATGATTAAAAGAATGATAAAGGAAGTGCCATACGGTATGGAGGTGGAACATCTGTCAAAGACAATTTCTCGGCCTTCCTTCCTATGGGAAAATATTTTAATTTTTAGAAACACTTTCTTTGTCCATATGTTGTATAATGTTATGAATATACTAGTACAGAAATATAGAGAAGAATACATGCATGCACATGTGCGCACACACACGAAGAAGAAAAGGACAATATATTAATGATTTTTTTTTTAGATTCTATGTATACAACAGTTTCTTAGGCTATAAAATGTACTTGGTAATGTCATAAGAATAACAACTATATTCAGGCAAATTTTGAGTACAATATCAATTTTTTATAAAACATTTAGTTATATATTGACATCTGTCAATGCTGATGCACAGCATAGAGAATTAGACTATAGCTACATTTTAGTGAAATCCAATTGTGCTGGCCATAAATAAAACATATTATCAAGTTGGAGAAGGAAAGGAAAAATTGATTTCTGAAAAACTAGGCACAAATTAAAGCAAAGCTGTATGTGATCTCAAACTACTTTTTTATTTAGGGTAAAAAAGTAGTATTAGGTAGCTGGAGGAATTTCATATTCTATTTCCACTCAGAGAACATATAAATATTTCTCTGGCATCTAACTGTCAATTTCCTGGACATATCTTATAAAAATGATGCCTTTAAAATTGCAAAACATAAAATTTAAATGGTTTCATATAGTCAGAACAGATTTTGCTGTATGTGTATGTTTTAGAAAAGCAGTTGTTATTACTACTGACAAAGCTAACAGACAAGAAGAAAATCTATGGAAAAGTAGGATTTTTGATTCTAAGATCATTTACAGAGTAAACAATGTTATTGGAGAAATAAAATGTTTCTTAATAAAAATATAACAGAAGTCAAAAAGAGAACTAGAAATATCATCTAAATGCACGGTAAATATTTTTCTTCATCTTTTTAGGGATAAAATCAGGATAACCATTCAGTGGTGCTCCAAATCAATGTGATTCCATGGCATTTGCAGATGACAGTTGTGTACCAATAACCCAGAAAGGTTCTTAGGCCAAACTCTTCTGTACTAAGAAAAAAATGGATGATATAAATCATTCACCTATCTGTCCATTCATCTATCTATTTTTCGGTGAAAATTCTTTTTTTTTAAGATTTATTTATTTATTTTAGAGTGAGAGAAAGAGACAGAGAGCTTGGGGAGGGGGGTGCAGAGTGAGAAAGAGGGAATCCCATGCAGACTCCTTGCTGAGCATGGAGCCCCTACACAGATGCAAGGCTTTGTCTCTCAACTTTGAGATCATGACCTGTGCTGAAATTAAGAGTCAGACACTTAACCAATTGAACCACCCAGGCACCCCACACAATGAAAATTCTTTACATATTTTACAAGTCTCTTTTCTGCTTTGTTGGGGGACTTTTCATCACCATTCAAAGTTTCTCTATAGAGGCTTGTACTTCCTCCAGATTAAGTCTCTTGAAAAACATGTATGCAGCTCATGTGCCTTTTTCTGAGAAGTAAGAATAGCATGATATTTAGACATTATTAGCTTTAGGAGTAGAAATGAAGAACATTATATTTTTTTCAAAATTATGCTTATATTTAAATCATTAAATCAAATATTTACTTATTCTTTGAAAAAAGTTAATTTAAATGTAAACATTAATAGAGAAAAAACTACACAGTAAAACAAGGATCAAAACATCAGAAATAGTCTATCATGTATTTCATGGATAATCCTTGGCCCCTTTTCCCTAGGTTCCTCTTCACCATATATGGCCCATGCTCCATTTAAACCAGTTTTTATTTGCACTAAGTTGGTGAATGCAAGATTCTGATTTCAACTGCCTTATACTTTTTGGTTTCACAGGATTTTATGTTCAACTCAAGACCTTCTTCTATTTCCTTTCAATTTTTTATTTAAATTATAGTTACTTAACATATGGTATAATACTGGTTTCAGGAGTAGATGTAGTGAGTCATCGCTTATATATAACACCCAGTGCTCATTACATCATTACTGTCTGAAGTGATTTTTATTCTAATATGATCTTATCTCTCCTTGAAGCTCTTAGTGAAGGAACATACATTATCAACCAAAAACTGCCAGTACACCATAAAGATTTTAAACAACATATATATTATTCCAAATTCCATGTATCCTTCCATTTCCCTATGATGTCTCTCTAAGTTCTTTATGAAAGATGAAAATATATTAGTTCATCATTAATGAATAGTCTGTAAAGAAGGCATTTGAAGTTGTAAAGTTTAATAAAGCAAAGGACAGGGGAACAGTGGTATCCTTAATTAGAATGATAGATACTTTCAAGAGAACTCACAAAGGGAAGAAAGTTTCACCTGAGGGAGGCTAATATTGCAAAAGAGAATACCTCTATATCTTTTTGTCTAGAACCAGATGAATTCAACACAGCTGTTGTTCTTTGCCTTATTTAGCTCATTACTTCCCAAGATTTTTTAAAGATATATATATATATATATAATTATATATATATATATATATAATTTTTAAAGACTTTATTTATTCATGAGACTCACAGAGAGAGAGAGAGAGAGAGAGAGAGAGAGGAGGGGGGAGACACAGGCAGAGGGGGAAGCAGGCTCCATGCAGAAAGCCTGATGTGGGATTCCATCCTGGGACTCCAGGATCATGCCCTGGGCCAAAGGCAGCACTAAACCGCTGAGCCACCTGGGCTGCCCTATTTATTTATTTATTTGAGAGAGAGAGAGAGTAAGTGAGCATGAGCAGGGGGGAGGGGTAGAGGTAGAAACAGACTCCCCACAGAGCAGGGAACCCAATGTGGGACTTGATCCCAGGACTCTGGGATCATAACTTGAGCCAAAGGCAGGTGCTTAACCAACTAAGCCACCTGGGAGCCTTACTTCTCCAGATTTTTATGTGACACCTAAAGTAGATATCTCTACCTATTCTGGATGCACAACTTATGGCATAAGTTTATAAAACACAGCAGTTTCCAGGCTCCATTTCTAAAATCCTTCCAATAGTAATTTGATGTCAGATTTATTCTTCCCAAGAATCTTGTAGGATGGGATTTCACTTATGTTGAACATAATTAATCTCAATTGTTATGATTAGAACCTACACAGAATCACATGATAAGAATAGGCATAGCTTGATTTTTTTCAATTAAATTGTTTCTCGGATGAAAAGTTGCTTAATAAAATCTAGTATGTGAGAATGCATATTATAGATGTTAAATGCATTTTGGAAAATATAACCAAATTTTTAAAGTTAATATCTAAATATCTAAACCTAAATATCTAATATCTAAAATTTAGAGAAATTTAGGTTAATTTAATTTCTTTTCATTGACCATAGATGATATTTGACTTCAGGAACAATTATAAGTTTTAAAAAATAGGGATGTATTTAAGACGAGAGCAGTAATGTCTCAAGTTAGCTTTCTTTGCAATTACTTGCTTTTTGAACTTACAAAGAACTCTTGTCCTCAACATTCACATTTTTAATTGCCTTAACAATAGCCATAGTAGGTTTAGTGTAATTAATTGATACTGAAAAGAAATATCTATGGAGTAATTTTGTACACACAGATTGAATTCCATCATGTAGTCAATGTAGGTTTCGTGATTATTAAAGATAAATTGCAAATATTTATGTAAAAATTACTCTGTGCCAGTGACTACTCTAAGCGTTTTATATATAACTCACAAAAGCCCTGTAAGTAGGTACTGTTATTGTTTTTGTTATATTGATATGGTAACAGAAACAAAGGAAGGTCAACTTACTTGTCATTAGGGGCCAGACTTAGGATTCAAAAACAAAGACTTTTGTTTCAGTCCTTCTATTCTTAACCTCTATGCTATGCTTGCTATGAACTTATTTTTTCTTTATTTTGGCAGTGATTCTGTGGAAATATATTAATAAGACAACATGTGGCTTCATAAAGACCATTTATTTGTTATTTCATGGAAACATTATATGTTTAGATTCATATAATAGCATTTGTTTTGCCACATTTGTTCCTTCATTCAGAAGCATCCTTCAAGATTGTCTTGGAGTAGCTGCTGAATGACTGAATGAATACATCGAAAAACTAAATAATTACAGATATTGAGGTAGAGAGATCTGATATCATTCCAGTACTAGAATTATAGCATGAGCTCTGTGGATCAGTTCCCCTAAAAGATAATCATTATTTGTTGACTTTTTATTAACAATGAAAATTTTTTTCTGTAAATCCTTCAAAGTATATACAATAAATGAAGAAATATCGATTCAGGAAAATCTACTAAACCTTGGTAAGAGCATCTAGTAGTACTTGAGTCACAATTCATCTCCCACCCACACACACATAGCTCAGACTAATGGAAACTCCACTTGGAGACAATGTGGCCAAGAAAATGGGACTCCTTTTCTGTCCAGCTCCCAGTTAAGAGCTATGGTATGTCTCTGGGATGAGTGGTGAGCCAGCATTTCTCATTCCCCCAGCTACATGTTGTAGAAGCGAAATTCCAAGTGAATGAGGCCAAGAGGCCAGGAACTCCTTTTCTCCACCCAGACTTGACTCATGAACCAGAGGCTTACCACAGGTGTGGAAGGCCAAAAATACTGGGGTTTTGATCACCCTTACCACAGCTTACTCATAGGGCGGAGGTTTGGTATTGAATAAGATAATCAAAAGCACCAGAAGTTACTTTCCCCAAACAACACTCCAATCACAAACCAAGGGTGCTACTCTGAGAGTAGTGGGTCACTGTGTTACTGAACCAATGTGGGTCTGCTCCTTGATGAGTTACATACATAGACTACACTAGGTGGAGTTGCCTCACAGAGTCACCTTTATTTGCAACATATAAGGAGACCACAAGGAATAATTTCAAAAGCTGTGATTCCCCCAGTAGAGCTATGCAGGCGCCTTTTATTAGGGTTTGAGATAAATATTGAGAGGGGGACACCTCATCATCACATATAATGAATGGGCAGGCATAAAGTTGCACAAGTACATTCAAAAAACATGCCTGTATATACATGTATGTTATGTCAATGAAGCTTATGCTCCTGCCAGGGTAGAGACTTTAATATTATAATGAGGCTGAGGTAACTGTCCAGCACTTTATAATTTATCTGTGCAGGCATTCTCCTGGGGTCATATTCAAAATCTTTCTTATCCTGTTCCAAGAACTCATTAGTAAGTTTCTAAAAGATAAAATTAATAGGCAGAAGCTTCTAGAAGTTTCCTGAGTTTAGGGGGTCTCACTGGTGACAACTGTTCTTGCCTCCTGCCCCTGAGCAGTGGCTCAGATTCTTTTCAGTGGGAGAGGCATATTATAAGAACAAGCATCAAAGCTTTGCCCAAAATAATGAATTGGATGGAAACACTGTGGAGAAGTTCAAGCCTAGTAGTACTCCCCAAAACAACGGATATTTGTGGATATTTTGGTGGTCAGCAATTTAGAATAGGCTATCGCTATATGAAAGCAACAGCTGACTATAAGCCAACTAGTTTATTAAGAGAGATCTAGACCTCCTGTTGTCAAAACAAACCTCAAAGACTGGCCCACAAAATTAGCCCTGCAAAGGATCCAAATATAATTGGATTAGACGAGAGCAATTTATATCTCAGGGCATTGCCAGAAACTTTAAAACAATCAGCCACCAAATAGTGGAGCCTAACATCTGGGTGTGAACATAATAAAGGTAGACAGTATAATGGAGTGATCAGGGAAATTAAAAATCAAAAGAACCCTGCTAAAACCACTGCCACTGCAGGCTGACCTTGCATAAGCCCAAAGTTAAGCCCTCTGAGGAATGACAGGGGAGACTTCACACCTCAGGGGGAAAAATTCACTCAAATTCTCTGGCCAAGTTACTAAACGGATGAGCAAATCCACACCAACAACAATTCATGGGAGATTAGAGGAGGAGGGGGATATCAACTCCCAGAGTTCCAATAATATATTTTTTTAGATGTCCATTTCTCAAAAGAAGCAAATTACGAAGTATGGAAAGAAAAAAAAAGATCTATATAAAGGAAAACAAAGATGAGAAACTGTGGGTTTTACTAGGCAAAGATTGTGAAGCAGCCATTATAAATAGGTGCAAAGAGCTAAAGGAAATCATGTTTAAGAAAGTAACAGAAGTATGTCAATTATACTTCAATTTAAAAAAAAAAGTAGGAGGTATGATGATAATCTCCCATCGCATAACAAATATCAATAAAGTGGTGGAAAACATGAAAAAAATCAAATGAAAGATGAATGGATAAAGAAGATGTGGTTTACGTATACAATGGAATATTACTCAGCCATTAGAAACGACAAATACCAACCATTTGCTTCGACGTGGATGGAACTGGAGGGTATTATGCTGAGAGAAATAAGTCAATCAGAGAAGGACAAACATTATATGGCCTCATTCATTTGTGGAATATAAAAAATAGTGAAAGGGTATGAAGGAGAAAGGAGAAAAAATGAGTGGCAAATATCAGAAAGGGAAACAGAACATGAAAGACTCCTAACTCTGGGAAATGAACTAGGGGTGGTGGAAGGGGAGGTGGGCAGGGGGTGGGGGTGACTGGGTGACGGGCACTGAGGGGGGCACTTGACAGGATGAGCACTGGGTGTTATTCTATATGTTGGCAAATTGAACACCAATAAAAAATAAATTTAAAAAAAATTTTTGAAATTAAAAAAATATAACTAAAATGAAAAATTCACTAGACAGACCCAACAGAGGATTTGAACAGGCAAAAGAAAAGAATCCATGAATTTGAAGATGTACTGATAGAGGGTATACAGTCTGAAGAACAGAGAGAAAAAAAATGAAGAAAATTGAAAAGAGCCTCAGAGAAACTTATGACAGCCTTATGTATACAGAAGAAATAACAGAAGGAAAGGAGAGAGAGAGAGAAAGAAGCCAAACATGGAAGAAACATGTAGAGTACCAAGTCTAGGATCAGGTGCATTTGACTCTCATGTGTATTTTACCATTCTAAATCTAGTACATTTCCGTAGCCTTTGTGTCTTTAATATAATAATGTAATAACATGGGCATTATTGAAGAATACATCCTGCCCTTATTTCTGAAACAGAACATGTCACGATTTGGGTTCTCTGATGTTGACTCATGAGATATTAAATGTCTGCCTTCCGACATGGAGTAATGTATAAAGGATGCTCCGTCTTTCTTAGAACCTTATCTTGGTGGCACATAATGTCCATCTGATTCTCACTGGTAATGTTCAACTTAATCGTTTGGCCTAGGGATTTCCAATTTCTCTATCACAGAGCTACAATTTTTTTGGTATGTAAAAATTAAGGACTCTGTGAGAGAACAATTTAAGATGGTGCCAAGGATCCTGCTCCTTAGCAAAATTTCTTTTAGATTTAGCACCAACTAAAGATTCTTTCCTAAACCAATCTTAATTACAATGAATGATTATTTTATTTTGAATTCTAAAATATTTAGTTATATTTTCAAAAATTAAAGTCATGTATAGTCATTTAGACTTAAATAATTTTTATTTAAATTTTTGATATTTTTACCCAGGATTTGTTTTTTGTTTGTTTGTTTTATTTAAAGATTTTATTTACTTATTCATGAGAGAAAGGCGGAAACAGGAGGAGGGAGAAGCAGGCTCCCTAGGGAAGCCATATGTAGGACTCTGTACTAGGACTCTGGGATCATGCCCTGAGCCAAGGGCAAATGCCCAACCACTCAGCCACTCAGGTACTCCTAGAATTTGTCTTTTCCACCTAATTTTGATCAGCAACTTTTAATATTTCAGAATAAAATAACCTTTTATTTTATTTTATTTATTTTTAATAAAATAACCTTTTAAAAGCAAGTTAAAATAACTGCATTTTTATTTTTAAATTTTGTGTTAACATCTCTAATGAATTATGATTTTATTATTTTAATACAAAATCCAAAATCTCCAGATCAGTTACAATAAACAGAAATTTATAAGAAAACTTTGACTCTAGCAAAATCATTAGTGCTTTTGTATGAGTGAGGGAAATAAAATAACATGAAATATATAAACATATTATGAATTATGTGCATTCTTATTTTATTTCTAACCAAAAATTTATTGACTCATTAATTATATATTCAGATTTATGCAATAATACCTAAATTTGGTCTTTTTAAATGAACAACCATAGTTTATACATTTGGAGGGGTGTCTGTTTGTATGTTTAATGAAGTTTTCTTTGTCAAAATAGGAGTACAGGATATATACGATTTAGCAGTTTCTTACATTGATTTGCCATATTTAAATATTTAGACAGAAAATATATGAACTTTCATATGCACTTTTTGTTCTGAGCTGGCCCTTCAAAATTTAGAGGTTGTCCAATGACTGGAAGATTCTGTGTAGCACTGATCACTCTCGGTAGAATTTCATTTAAAGCAAGAGAAAGGAGGTTTTGCTTAAAGTAAATTATTTAGAAGAAAAATAAATTATTTACAAAATTATTCAATCAAAGTTTTATGCAAAGTTTATATACAGAGAGAAGATATTTACAAAAGTGTTAGGAAAGATATAATGATCAGAGTGGGTCAGGTGCTGAAATCAAACAGCTCCACTTGGCATCAAATGTGGGAATTCCCTCTGAGTTCCATATGAGCTAACAAGGCAAATTATTTCTAAGTATAAATAGGTTAATACCCCTTAGTGCCTAAATGTTGCCTTTTATTTTATCTCTGAAGTTTTAATGATGGAAAAATATAACTCACTAAATAGCCTGACACTCCCCCATTTTAAGTGTGGGAAACTAGGAAACATTTCTGCACAATAGAAGTTAGCAAAACACAATAAATCTGTGCAATATTGTCTGAAAAAAGAAACTTTTGTAAAATACATGTTTCTAAAATATTATTCCGCTCACTGGCAATCTGTAGAGGAGACATGGAGAAATCTTGGGCACAGGTATATACAGAGGGCCTGTATCTGCTCCTCTGTCACATTGGGGTAGCACCTTTCCTCTTGTTCTTCATTAATAACCTAATGACAGCTAAAATCCTTGACCTGGTATCCTCTGGTCCCCACTGAATCTTAGCAAGAGAATCTTCTCAGTTTTTCCCTTTGAGGTGGCATTTTATTTTTTTCTTGTATCTTCATAAAAAAGGAAAAACAAGCAAGAGAGGTAGAGAAAAAACACCCCTCCATTTTCTATAGCCCCACTTCTCTTAATCTCTGCCCTCTCCCCAGTCTCAGCCAATTCTTGTGGACTGTAGGTTATTTCCTCTGTGGGTTTAGTCCAATCTGATGTCTGACCTGAGGACTAAAATTAGGCTCATGTTATTTCAAGCATGGGAAGTCATAAAAAGTGCTTATTTCTGTCTAAGACTAGAAAACACAAATTTAGATCTTATAGTCTTTCATGTGACTGGTCAGCAAAAGGTCTTTCAATTCTGTTTCTTTGCTCTCACTTTCATGTTAATATCACTGCTGGGAAGTTTTCAAGAATCTCACTGAAATGTGTGAAAAATCCCCCCTCCCCCCAAAAAAAGGGAAAAGAAAAGCAAATCAACAAACCCCACCTTACTCTTTCTTTTACTTACTTTAAACAATGGCTGTATATTTGTGTGAAGTAAGGTCTTTCCTATGCCTTTCATGTCAACATGTAATGTAAAAAGTAAATAAGAAAAAAAGAGGAGTAAAAGTTGTTGGCTGAATATTTTTAATATTATGCCTAGATCTGTTTTGTTTTTTCTTAATTTTACTGAGCTTCATTGGGACCTTAAAAGTCCATCGAATTTGGATACATCATCGCCATAGTTGTATTACTCTCCGTTGCTCTAACCTTTCTTCAGTAACAAATAACTTAGCTCATTAGTTATGAGGAATGTTTTTTTCCCCTGTTGATTTAGATGATCACAGCAATACTCATTCTTTTTAAGTTTGCATCACCCTGACTTCAGGGGCCTACTACTTCATAAAATGGGACTTAATGTCCAGCAACATACACCCAAACAGGCAAAATCATTTCCTGAGATGTACAAATGTCCTTACCCACCATTTAACATTCCAAAATTTTGGGATTTCTTCTGGTTTCCAGAATAGAATTCTCATGTTTCCATTTCCCTCAATTACTCTATCAACAATTTTCATTAAGAATTCAGGTCGTTAGTCTCATATGAGTAAAACAAACTATAGTGACACTAGAGCAATCCTCTTCAAAGAGTATTCCCGGAAGCTTTAAGAAAGTTGAAATCCTCCCCCAAATCCATTATCATATATTAAAGGTTTTCTTTTTTTTTTTTTTTTCTGAGAGAAGTCACAGAATGGTTAAATGCTATTGTCCCAGCTCTTCTACATTTGCACAATGTCAGCTGCTATATTAACAGGACTCATTACTCCACTGACCTCAAATCGCACTGGTTCTTATAAATAAAGGCTCTGGCTTTGTTCCAATGAAACTTCACAAAAACAGCAGTGGGCCAGATTTGGCATGCAGGCCACCCTTTGCCTCTCTGAGAGATACATTCAGGAGGTATTGGAGGGCATACAAAAAAAAGTGTAAATTTCTAATCTCGAAACATTTGCAAGCTGGTGACAAAACACAAAGATAACTGACCATTTTACAATAAGTTCCAAATGAATGATGTGGAGAATGTCAAAGGCCAGAATTAGCCTTTGGAGATAATGTATGTGGGTAGAAAATTTTGAAATGAGAAACAGTGAAAATATAATGTTGTTATAGTTTAGCCATATTACTATCCACATTTAATACTCAAAAATGTCAACTCTATTAGTAAATTTCTAAAAAAAACCCCATGAAAGTAAGATTTTTGGTTATTGAGTCACATTAGTTACTTAATCATCATCCATTTTGTAGCTAGTCTATTTATAATTTTGACTAGTCTCCATTTTGTGCCATTCCTGGTTATCATGTTTGTATCTTAGAGCTATACTCCTTCCTTACTTATTTTCCTTGACAAAAATTTATCATAATTTCAAAATAGAATCTCCTGTGCTTTAAACTACCTGCCCTTCAACACTTTGGGGACAGCTTATTATAATGTTAGTCCAAACTAAAAAAAAAAAAAAAAAAAAAAAAAAAAAAAAAAAAAAAAAAAAAAAAAAAAAGGAGTGTTTATTTCCCCACTAAATTATTTATACCTGTACCATATGAAAATAGGCACTTCTTTCACACAGTTTAATGACAGCCCCAAGGCCAAATAAGTCAGAGAAGTCAGACAGTTTTCAAAAAAATGGTGAACTTTCGCCTAAGCCACCTCTATTATTGAATGTCATTACTTGGATTATTTGCAATAGTGGGTTGTTCTTTGCTTCAGCTAAGAGGCCTGATCTCAATATTCTGTGTAAAAGATAATGAACAAAAATAATTTTTAAAAATTACTGCAGGATAAAGCAGCCAAAGCACAATATATTTTTAGTCTGAAGATACCCCATTCTGTGGGGACTGCAACCACACTGTGATCTTAGTCCCTTAAGATCACATTAAGGGTGCGTGGGAGAGTAACTGTGAGAGAAGTCACAGTCATGTCTCTTATCTGATCTCAGGAGATATGCATTAGCACCTTTTTAAATTTACAAAGGAAAACGAGTGTATTTTTTGTTCTTACATGATGAATTTGCTTAATCTATACTTTAATAATAAACTGGGATTGATACACTTAACTACCAAAGGGGAGTAAAATTACACTGGAAATTAATGTAGAGAAAATAATTAATCTGCTTTAGCAGAAATAAGTCTTGTCAGTGATGTGGCTGTCACCAGAAGGTTGGGGAAAAAAGAAATGAGGGTCCATCTAGCATGTTCTATAATTATGATGTTTTATGTCTCTAAAAGGGGAAAATAATTAATTAGCAAAAAAAATTCTGAAATGGATTTCTGTGATAAATTTGCACATATCTAAAGCAAGCATATCTTTTCCCTAAAGTCCTTTTTCTATCTTTTCTTTTTAGATTTTACACACTTACATTATGATTAAGATGCAGAAGAAATCCTTCATATGCCAAAGTATAGCTCCTTAGTTTTAAATGAAGAAGAGTGGAGCAAGAATCTGTCTCTGGCAACTCACAGCTGAAGAAATGTTTTAATCATGTGAACAAGAAGAGAGCACCGTTATCACTCTTGGGCTATTACTAATCATCATGCTGGGAAGAGTTTATTCTTTGGGATATAGTACCTTTCCTTGAGCGCATCTACTCTGAACATCGTAACTTGATTGTGCTCGCCAAAACGAGCATAAATGGCATTTGCTCTTGTCCAAAGAGGAAGTTTAACCAAAAAGCCTTTCCTTGTCTACAGTTTTCCCAAGGCTCAATTTATCCCAATTTAATATAAACATAGCGCTGGGTAAATAATCTTGAGTCTGTCCTCATGCAGTGTGCCTGGGGACTCAGCTGGGAGTCTGTCATCCGGGTCTAATTGAATAGGATGGCTGCCTTTGAAAGCTGACAAGAAGGCTTGTTTACCTTTATGTATTCCAGGCACTGCTTTCATAGCTAACTGCATTTTTGGCAGGAAATCACATTTAATTTGGCTCATATTTCTTCAATCATTATCAAAATTACTAATTCTAGAATGCCAGTGATAGATGATTTGCTGCTTTTTAAATCTGCGATGTTACCAGGGATCTTTAGGAAAGTAGGTAAAAAGGGGGAAAAAATCAAAATGTAGCATGCTTTCTGTTTGTCGGTTCATAAAATTTTAGCAAAATATTGAAGCTCAGTTCAGAAATTCAGCATCAATTTTCATAATTAAGAATTGACAATTTCCTGGAATGCCCAGATGGCTCAGTCAGTGAAGCATCTGCCCTCCGCTCAGGTCATGATCCCAGGGACCTGGATCTAACCCCATATTGGGCTCCCCATTCAGCAGAGAGTCTGCTCCTCCCTCTGCCCCTCCCTCTGCTCATGCTTTCTTTCTCTCTCAAATAAATACAAGTCTTTTGAAAAAATAAAAAATAACAAAAATTCCAAACTGGCAATTTCCTGAAATAATCATTTCTTTCGTGTCTTTCTCTCTTTCCTCCTATCTCTCCACATGATATATAAAAACAGCCAGAAAAAGTGAGACATTTACGAGAGATGTTCTGTTAATGACATGATAATTAATTCACTACTCAGTTATTGGACAAAACTAAAGTAATTTGAATACTCATTATGTTTTGGAACAACCCGATCAATCCAAGTGTCATAAAATATTTAGGTAGCAATCATAGTGGAGTCCTTGGGGAAATCTTTGTACATCAGCATGAGTGAGGGTAACTTAAAGTGTCTAATCAAAGCATGTTTGATTTCCTTGAAGATGTTCTCATAAGCAAGTGCATTCTAATTTGTGCGTATAATCATGCTGTATCTTCAAATTTGTAGATATCACTAGAAAATAAACCTTTAGTATCATGATTGTCATTATTCTACCAAGCTATAGTCAATAATTGATAAGTAGAAACGACTGTGTTTTAACTCTAATTAAATATGAAAAGTATTAATTCTTGGTCAACTTACAGTTGAGTTGAATGGTTAAATGACTGAAAGCTCATACTGGATAAAATTGCATGATGTATTCTGATTTGTTTGCAGACAATTTCAGATGAAGAATCTTAAAGAAAGACTGAATAATCATAATCGTGTGATGAAGATATTTTATTCACTGTTGAATAACCATGGTGGTGCATAAAACCACATGTGCCATCCGGGTTCTCAGAGACACTTCAGAATCTTTCCAATTTGGCCAGAAGAATGTAGACCTCTTTGGAAACTTAACTATTTACTTTTATTACTTAAGAAAAACACTTAGAAATACAAAACTCTCCTAGAAAAGTATATAGTGGAGAGTAAAACTGAGAGCAAATATTATATAGAAGATTAGACTGATATCTTTACAGTATTTTCTTTCTGTTAGTAGAATGTCAGCTCATTATGCATTTACAGAATACCAACTAAATACAAGTTCTTTCACTGAAAGAACACTAGATTTTAAAGCCGAGAAAAGAACACTTAAAGCTGTCACTTATTGACTCTGTTTTCTTGAGAAAATCTATTCATATATTTTTATTTCCTCATTTATATAATGCACATTGTACAGATTCCTAACCTTGTTACCAACATCATTGAAAATATATAAACAAATTTGTAAAACATAAATTGCTAGTTACGTTGCTAGCTAATTCAAGGTAAATTCAAATTGGAAGCCGACATACTGGGATCTTTGCTATCGAATACTGGAAAACCTTTTAAACATAATCCTCCAAATTCCTGGCTCTGTTACTCTAGTAATACTCTAATAACTTGCTTTCAGGATCCTCAATATACATTCAATTTAAATCTCCTTTTTCTAAGATATATAAAACATACTCAAAGAAGAATCTCCCTTCATGAATAATAACAACGTTTATACCCATATAACCATTATCCATATCAAGAAATAAAATCATGGGGGATCCCTAGGTGGCTCAGCAGTTTAGCGCCTGCCTTTGGCCCAGGGCATGATCTTGGAGTCCCGGGATCGAGTCCCACATCAGGCTCCTGGCATGGAGCCTGCTTCTCCCTCTGCCTGTGTCTCTGCCTCTCTCTCTCTCTCTCTCTCTGTGACTATCATAAATAAATAAAAATTTAAAAAAAGAAAAGAAATAAAATCATGTATCCTACTCCAAACACAAATCCATAAAGCTCTCTTTCCAGAAGTACCCATTATAATAACTTTCTGATAATTAGTCTATTGCATTCCTTTATAGTTTTGCTATCACCTACACATCTTTAAACAATATAATTTACTTTTGCTTATTTTTGGAACACTATATAAATAAGATCAAAGGTCTTAAAATCTCTGTATGTCTTCATTCAAAATTTGTGGGATTCATCTGTATTTTTGCATGTAGGTAGGGTTTGTGATATTCAATACTGTATACAACTATATTTTAGACTTCACTGTTATGTATTTAACCAACAAGTGTTGATACAACACTTTGAATTATTTCAAGATTGGGGCTATTTTGATTCATGCTACGATAAACATTCCTGTACATGTTTATTGGTGTCAAGTACCCAATTCTCTTGGATGTATTCTTAAGAATAGAACTGTTGGGTCATTAGATATGGGTGTTTACTTACTTAAAATATATGATGTTTTTCTTTTCTTTTCATGAACACCCTACAAATTATAGCATCCATGTTAAATTAAAAGTTTCTTCTTGACTCTGTCTTCCTGCTCATTCTCATGTGGATCAAAATACAGTAACCATCTTCTGGTGTTTATGCTACTGTTACTGGGAGTTTTAATTCTGCATTGTTTTTTTTTTTTTAAATTTTTTTTCTGCATTGGTTTTTAACTCTAAACTGCATTATGACTTATGTTTGTGCAGATGTTATTTATTTATATTTACCAGAATGTTTACTATTTTCTTGGATCATCATTTTTTCTTCCTTCTTAAACTTCTTATGTATCTGCTTTCTGTCAGAGCCATATTGAGATATGGTACTTGCTTGAAAATAAATTCAAATTACTATCATAATTAAAAGAAATTTTTGCTTAATACGAAGTTCTAGGACCCCAGTCCTCTGTCTCTCTTTCTTACATATTGAAGATGCTTTTGCACTGTACCTTTGTGAGCTAATTTTTTGTCCTTTATTTAACTTTAAGAATTTCTTTTTAGTTTTGACACTTTCAAGTTTCATTAAGCAGTGTCCAAATGTGAGGTTTTTTTGTTTTTGTTTTTTAATAACATAAAAAGAATTTCTTAGGCTTCCCGAATTGGTGTCATTATCAGTACAAGAAAATGATCAGGGATTTTCTCTTTATATATTGACTGCCTCATTTTCTCCCCAATACAGATGATAAATTTAAATTGATACAAATAAAAAAAATAAATTGATACAAATGAGTAAATTTTAAAAATCTTGTCCAATATTATAAGAAATACAAGCCCTTAAATGTTTTCTTTCACCCTGGAGAGAAGAGTGATCTGTTTGTATGTACTTCACAAAGAATAAGAAAGACCTCCCTCCTTCCCTCTCTCCTCGCTCCCTGCACTCTCCCTCCTTTTTCTTTCTTTTTTTCTTTCTTTCTTTCTTTCTTTCTTTCTTTCTTTCTTTCTTTCTTTCTTTCTTTCTTTCTTTTCTTTCTTCTTTCTCTTTCTTTCTTTCTTTCTTTCTTTCTTCTTTCTTTCTTTCTTTCTTTCTTTCTTTCTCTTTCTTTCGTTCTTTCTTTCTTCTTTCTTTTTTCTTCTTTCTTTCTTCTTTCTTTCATCTGTCTTTTCTTTCTTTTTCTTCTTTCTTTCTTCTTTCTTTCTTTTCTTTCTTTCTTTCTTTCTTTCTTTCTTTCTTTCTATTTCTTTCTTCTTTTTTCTTTCTCTTTCTTTTCCTTCCTTCCTTCCTTCCTTCCTTCCTTCCTTCCTTCCTTCCTTCCTGTCTCTTTCTTTCATTTTTTAAATAAGCAAAAAATCAATTGCATGTATTAGAAATACAAGGTTTATGAACCAGCTGTTTCCTAACCCTTTATTACTTTCTGTCAAAATATGAGCTTCCTCAATAAAACAACATGCTTCTACAGGTTTACATATCCTCTTCTCTTGGCCTGAAATTCACTCTTTAGTTGCCTTTTAAACTGTGACCATTCTTCAAAATAGAGTCTAAATGAGACCAGTAAGGGAAAAAGAAAGAAGCAAATAAAAAACGTATATCTGAGAAGGCTTAACATAAGATCCTAAGCTGAAATAAAAGATTCGCTTCCTTTCTTTTAAAGAGGGAGAATATAAAAAACTAAGTAGACATGGGGTAAATTTAACATTAATTAATTAAAAGGCAATACACAGAGCAAGCTCCTGGGATAGGTTCTAAAATAAGACTGTTAACTGCCAAAGAGATCTAAGTTATATCAGGAGGCTTGCCCACAGATTAAAACGTGATAGAAATTGTAGAGAATTTAAAGCACAACAAATGGAGTTCTTTTTCTCTTTTTAATGTTAAGTGAGATAGAAGCATTAGAAAATCCAATAAAAAAAGATTTGAACAGTTTTCACACAAAAAAAAGAAAAATAAATGGTCAAGAAATATATGAAAATGCACTCAAGCTTATTGTTATCAAGTGAATGCAGGGGCATTGGGTGGCTCAGTCATTTAAGTGTGGGACTCTTGATCTCAGCTCGGGTCTTGCTATCAGGATGGTGAGTTCAAGCCCTACTCTGGGCTCCACATTCAGTGTGGAGCCTACTTAAAAAAAAAAAAAAAGGTAATGCAAATTTAAAGCAAATGTAATCATACCACATACCCATCAGAAAGGCAAAATGAAACATATTGTAATGAAATATTGTAAATATCACATATTGACTAGAATGAATAACAACTGAAACTCTCATGCTGTTGGTCCAGCCCTTTGAAAAACTGAAAAAAAAATGCCTACTAAAGCTGAACACATGCATATGTTTTCTTTTAAGATTTTTTTTTTATTAAGTCATTCACGAGAGACACAGAGAGAGAGAGAGAGAGAGAGAGAGAGAGAGGCAGAGACACAGGCAGAGGGAGAAGCAGGCTCCATGTATATTCTCCAAAGACATATACCAAAATGCTATATGAATCGTAGAAGCCCCAAAAAGGAAGCCCACTCAGATCTCTACCAACAGTAAGTGGATAAATAAATTGTGGTATATTTGCAAGGTAGCAATATACCAATATAAAAGGATAATTGCAATTATTTTCAGTCATATGAGAGAATATTCTTTTATTACAATTTAATGAGTATCAAAACAAGTTGAATGCATTGATCATGTTAGACACCAGAATAATAGCAGCCCCCTTGGAATAGCACTAAGGAGGCTCAAGGACATTTCTAGAATGCTAGTCATGTTCCATTTTTAAATCTGGGAGCTGCATACATGATTGTGTTAAACAAATAGTACACCTAAGATAGTTCTATTTTCTGGTATGTATAGTTTACATCATTTGTAAATAAGAAAAGAAAGGAAAACAAAATAAAAGAAATATAAACGACTTGCTAAAGGAAACTAAAGTCATCTGACTCCCATTGAATTTGCTTTACAGTACACCATTCTCTTTCTCTATCATATATTATAAACCTATAATTCTGAAATAATAGAAACAGTGTAAGTATGGTGAAAACATTAAACTAAATGAAGTTTCTAAGCAAATATACTTTCAAATGATTTTTATATTACTAAAAAAATGAGTTCTATCTTGATCTTAATAAATTACAAATAAAATAATTAATATGAATGTTGTAAGATTAATTAATGTTTTTCTTTGGCTGACCTCATTAGCCGTGTCCAGGTAAAATAATAGCAACTCTCAAAACACAATGGAGTGTGTAATATATGCAAAGTTCCATGTAGAAGCCAAATTGGGTAACTGTAAGGAATCAATTGCTGAAACCTAGCATATTCTATGCAACTATTAGAATTTTCTAGATATTTATGTAAATAACAAAGGACTTAAAATTAAGTTGCATAATTAATTTAAACAAATAATTAATTTCTCTTGTTTCATTTTATGTAACACATCCTATATTTGAAGACCTTAGATGTTTGTGAAAAGTGTTTGTTTACTGCATGATAGCCACCTTTCATTATCTCCGGGAAAGTACAGCATGTTAGAAAAATATAACTAAGATATCTGGTCATTCTTCAATCAATTCAAAGAGAAGGAATTATTATAGCATGGTCTTTTGGATGGTATGTTTTATTCCCCACAGTATTAAGAGTGGTAAAATAAACATCCATCCCAACAAAAAAAATAAAGGAATTTTTTTTCTTTTTAACAAATTGCTGGCATTTCCTTTTTCAATCTTAAATGTATAAATGCTGGCAAAATATATTTAAATAATGTAAATGGGTATTATCACATATGAATGTTAAACTTTTTTTTTTTGTTATTGCACAGAAAAAAAGTTTTTTAACAATTGTAGCTCGACTATTTAATGACAGTCTTGATGACAGGACCAATAATACCAGAGTCCAAGGATTTCATGAAATAAACCTCAGCCAAAAATGCTAATACAGTGAACTCGGCCTTTGCCTTATTTTGGTTTAGCAGGTGTTATCTATTTTCAGGAAACTGTAATAAACTTAATAAATTACTCAAGGAGAGATTAATGACACGAATATATCAGAAATAAAAAATTTATTAATATGTATAATGATAATTAAGTGAAGAATACTCTTTTAATTTTCAAATTCACCAAAAGTGACTAATAAGATAACCTAATCTTAACCCCTCATTTTCTACATGATAAACTAAAATTGACTTGAGGCTAAAAAGTTTAAGAGACATAAGGCACACTGATTCATGAAGATTGGGACTCCATTTTCTGATTTCTGGACCATTGCCTGCTTACTCCTTCCTTCCTGCTTCCTGCCTTCCTGCCTTCTTTCTTTCTTCACAGGCTTATTGAGCTACAATGCACATGACATATCCTATACCCAATTGAAGTATACAATGTAATGTTTTTAAACACATTTCCAAGGTTGTGCAATCATCAGCAGAATCTAATTTTAGAACATTTCTGTTCCTTCTTAAAAAAAAAAAAAAGTCAGGGATACCTGGGTGGCTCAGTGGTTGAGCATCTGACTTTGGCTCAAGGTGTAATCCTGGGGTCTTGGGAGCCTGCTTCTCCCTCTGCCTGTGTCTCTGCCTCTCTGTCTCTCAAGAATAAACTAATAAAATAATTCTGTATGTTGGTAAATTGAACACCAATAAAAAATAAATTTATTGTAAAAAATAAAAATAAATAAAAAATAAATAAAAAAATACTTAATAAAAAAGTCATACCCATCAGCTTTCATTCTCCATTCTCCTTCCCTAAAACTTTCAGCCCTAGACAACCAATAATATATTTTATATCTCTATAAATTTGTTACTACATACATTTCATATCAATGGAAGAAACAGAAAGTGTTGTTTTGTGCCTTTTTTCACTTAACATGTATTCAAAATTCATCCATGCTATAGTATTTATCAGTACTTTATTTCTTTTTATTGCCAAATAGTCTATTGTAGGAATATATCACAATTTACCTGTGTATTTATCAACTGATAATCATTGGATTATATCCACTTTTTGGATAGTACTAATAATGCTACTGGAAGTGTTGATGTACAAATTTTTGAGTGGATATATATTTTCATGTCTTTTCAGTATATATCTAGGAGTAGTCCATGGTACCTGTATGTTTAACATTTTGAGGAACTACCAGTGGGTTTTCAAAAGTGTTTTCACTTTATATTCCCACAAGCTTATGCATGAAGTTTCCAGTTTCTCTAAATCCTTGCCAACACTTTTTACTTACTGTCTTTTTATTGTATCCATCCTAGTGGATATGAAGTAGTATGCCATGGTTTTGATTTGCATTTCTCTAATAGCAAATGATTTTGAGCATTTTCATATACTATTGAGTGCTTAAATATTTTCTTTAGAAAAATATCTATGTAAATAATCCTTCACTCATTTTTAAATTGTCTTTTTATTTTTGAGTATAAGCTTACTTTTTAAATGTGGATGCCAGCCTTTATCAGATATATGATTTATAAATATTTTCTAGCATTCTACTAGACCATCCTTTCACTTTCTTGATGGTGTTCTTTGAAGCATAAATAAATAAATAAATAATAAATAATAAATCTTTAATTGTATCACAGTCCTATTTATTTATTTTCTGTTTTGTTGCTTATGCTTTTGTGTTATATCTAAGAAACCACCATATAACCAAAATTTATAACAATTTTATTTCTGTGTTTTCAACTTAGGTTAGGCAATGGTTTCTTAGACAAGCAATTTCCACCTTAAAAGGACTTGTGGGGGGAAAAAACTAATCTGAATTTAATCAAACCTATAGTTATGTCTACTTATTTAAAGAAGAAAAACAATGACTCAAAAGAAATAAGGAAAAGAGAGATATATTAAATAATATCTTGAGTATGTAATGTACAACATCTAGACTGTGGGAAATTAGAGAGCAAATAACCTGAATTCCTCAACAAAATCTTGCAAGGGAAAAAAAAAAAGAGAGAGAGAGAGAGAGAGATCGAGGGAGAAACATGTTTGAGCAGTTTAGATTACATCATCCCATTTATTACTTTGATAACTACTCCATTCATTTAGATAATCATGTTACTCACAATTATCACAGTTATATCCAACCTTTTTGAAAAACATTAAACTATTAATCTGTAGTCTATAAATGCAGAAAATATTGACTTGAAATAAATGCATTATATTTGCAATTTTATCATTGTTCAGATTTAGAAAGAAGTTACATGAATTGGTTGAAAATACATATGCACACATGTATAGTACCATACAGTTGATACAATCTGCATTACAGCAAATAGAAAGCAAAAATAGAAAATTTTTAGGCTAGAGAATTTCTTTGTTCCAACTCTAAATTATCTTTTTGCATATCTCAAATGCCTTTTCCCATAGCTCTAAAAAAGATTGACATTTTAGGGATTCTACAATGGTTGCTGGGAGATTATTCACAGCCTTAGCTAAACTTATATTCCATAATTAATTTTATATTGGTGCTGCCTAAATGTTCCTTTCTTTAGTGTTACATACTTGAGATAGTTTTATAGACCATTCTAAGAAGAGCTTTCTTATGATAGAGTATTGTCCCAGAAACAGATATTATTAATCTTGTGATATTGCCAAATTAATCTACTCCACATCTATCTTCACTC
Organism: Canis lupus baileyi; assembly: GCF_048164855.1. Classification (NCBI taxonomy): domain Eukaryota; kingdom Metazoa; phylum Chordata; class Mammalia; order Carnivora; family Canidae; genus Canis; species Canis lupus. The sequence goes on along the minus strand of NC_132850.1, from coordinate 55,081,279 downwards.
CCCAAATTAGGCAGACACATTTTCATTGAGTAAATACCAATAGTGACAATAAAATATGACCTTGGGGGTAATGGTGCCTTAGATAAGAAGCCACCATTGATAATGATGACATCTCTTCTCCCCCAGGATAGCATTAAACCTAAGTACACTGGACAATTTCAACTCAATTGAATTATAATTCAAATTCAGTTTGGTTTAAGTCAAGTACTACCTGTTCACCAGTTATTTGGTGTATTTTATTTGTTGCATAAATGTCACTTCTTCACACACTTTGGCATTCAAAAAAAAAGCCGTGTATTTTCCCTAAATCTAATTAGTTCTAGCTTGGATCTTCATTTGGTGAGACTGTGGAGAGTCCCAAGTACCCCCAAATACCCTTTTTTGTGCAAATACTTTTGGTACAAGAATAACATTGATCTTAAACAGAAGGAAAACATCAGGATGCTTTAAATGCTCAGTACTTATTGTTACCAAGCCACATGTTCATATTTCCATTAACACCTAGAACTTCAAAATTTCTGTCATTTCCTAATGAAGCAGTTAAACCACAGACTATCAACTAATTCCTTCTTTGGTGGAACAACTATTGTCTATATTTCCTCCTGCTTTCTCATCTCAAAGCATATCTCTATTTACCCTAACTCTCTGCCTACCGTTCAGACCCCTAGAATGTATCCCTAATTTTTAAACCCTTCCCAAATCCAAACCAGAAGAGGCATTCTCTTTAGCAAACTAATGTATTGAGAGCTGCTAAATTACTGAGACATGGTAACAAAGAAGGACTAACTACCATCTTGAAATAGAAGAGGAAAAAATATACTGGACCAAAGATAAATAGCTCTTAGTATTTTATGCAAATTAGCATCTCAGTAAATGAGCCTCCTGCATAGTGAATACTCCTGTGATAAATTCATAACAGTGCTGGGAGAAATAATAATTCTTATGGAGTCACCTAAGACAATATTTACTGATTTACTTCTGCCTTAGAATAGAGTTTGAAAATTTAATCCTAGAATTCAGAATCATGGGCCTATCACTCTCCTTATGAGATTTGCTCAATTATGTAATGTTTTTTAAGATTAATTTTACTTCTCAAAATGGTTAATGATTAGTACTTATAATTTTTATAAGTATATTTTATAATATAATTTTATTGTGAGTAATAAATATAAATGATGTATGAACCATGTTATGAATTTGTCACATTAACACTTTTTAAGTGAAGCACAGAGTACCTCATGGTGAGCCAAAGTTCAGCAATAGACCACAGGAGAAATTGAAATAGAGAAGTATATTATTCACAAGTCCTGGAGGAGGTACCCAGAATGCCTACAGGAGCTATACAAGGAGGGCAGGGCAGAATGCAGAGAGAGAGATTGGAGCTCAGGCACAGCCTTTAGAGTCCATGAGTTGAGTGTTGGGGTCCTCTGGCTAAAAAAGCTCAATTGGTCAATTCAAACCAAAAGAGGGTTTTAAAAAGCTATATGAAAGTTTTATCTAAGGGGTATATACGAAAGGTGTTAGGAGGCAGAGGAAGCTGTTGACCCCAGGGCTGTTGGAGAAATCGTAACAGGAACTTCTATTTGCCTATGACACAGTAGGGCATAGGCTTGCATGAAGGGCCAGTGTCATGTCAAAGTTCTTGTAGGCCACTTGGCCAAACAAAATTGACATGGAGGAAGTACCATGGAGTAGCTTAGCTAAACTCTCTACAGACCAAAATCTTTATATACACACACACACACCACACATATATATGATACGCACATACATTATATATATGACTATATATATATTATATACAATATACATATATACTATATCATATATCTCATATAATCATAAACAACATACAATATATAATTCCATATATCTCCCATATGGTGTGTGTGTGTGTATATATATATGTATATATATACATATATATACATACACACATATGATGGCATTAAAGAATTTACTGGTAGGAGGCAGTTTGCTATAAGCTTCTTGCATTCTTATATATCTTGAGTTTACAAAAATTATGACATTTATGACATTTTGATTGTCCTTTACCCAGACTACTTCTCATTGTTTATGCAGCTAACAGTCTTGAGAAGTGAAGAAATGCATTGCAGGAATGCATCAAATAGTTCTGTATGCACCTAGTCATTTACGAGAAAATTAAGACTTGCTTACAACTTAGCAGGAAAGTAGTGGGTTCCCTAAGTTCTCACGTGGAACATCCCATGGCACATATAGGCTCCACCTGGCCTCACAGGCTTTGCTGTGAGACTTCATATGCAGAGATCCAGTAGGACAATGCTCACAAGCTTGACCCCACTTTTGTTGTCATTCAGTCCTTTATCTCTGACTCAAGAGTCCTCTGTCTTCTGTCAGCATTCATGAAACTGTGACAAGGCTTTATGTTAGCTTGTAGAGTTATTTTGGTGGAGTTCAGGATCTCCTCCATACTATCAGACCCTTTAAATAGGGTAAATTCTGCAAAACTATGCCATAGTTCCCCTGAAAAGAGAAATTAGAGATGCTGAAAGTTGAAGAAAGAAAAAAGCTACAACTAAGTATTTTATATATTCACTTGATTTAAAAAAATATACATACATATATATATATTTTTAAACTATTTAGTTGGTGAAAAGAATTGATTTTTATTTTACCATCTTGTTAATTTTGAATCTAATACGTAAAAAGAGATAAATTGATTTACAGCTAATAGCGAAGGTAAACATTAATTTTAATTAGTACAAACTTTTCTTGTAAGCATAGTTTTATAAAAAGCAGATATTTTAATATTGCTTTGAAATTTCTCTAAGGTACTGAAAGAAGACGTATCCTGCCAGAATATGTATAAGTGATTCTCTTAAATCTTTTTATCTTATTACATTTTATTATGCACATGCTATATCAGTTTAATTTAATAAGATACATACAGAAAACCATCCCAGCTAAGAAATTAGATTGTTGACAATCCATCTAACATTCAAAAAAAAAAATCAAAGAAAGAGAAATGAATTAATCCCTTTTCAATATAATTCTTCACAAAATGTAAATAATGACTTATGATAACTCAAACTATAGGTAGGTGTCCTTACCCTTCATTGAGTAAATCAACCCCACTGAACCTTGTTTTTTTTTTCCTTTGAAATGGTGCTAGGAAGTGTATTAGTCTTCTAGGTTTGCCATTATAAAGTACCACAGACAGGGCTTAAATAACAGAGAAGTCCAAGATCAAGGTGTGGAGAGGATTAGTTACTCTTGAGGTCACTCTCCTTGGCTTATAGATGGTCATCTTCACTCATGTCTTCATAAGGTTTTCCCTCCATACTTGTCTGTGTCCTAATTGCCTCTTATTAATAGGCTACAAGTCATATTTCATTAGAGCTCACATTTATGACCTCATTTTAACTTAATTATCCCTTTAAGGTCCCTATCTCCAAACAGTTACATTCTGAGGTACTCAGGGTTAGGAATTCAATATATGAATTTGGAGAGAGGGACACAATTCAGCTCATTACAGGCCGATTATCATAGTGTATGTAAAACATCTAATAAAAACTTCAAATGTAATTGTAGTATAATCATAGCCATTATTATTGTTACAACCCTGTGGAAAGCACTAATTTAAAAATAATTACCTAAGATGAATCTTTGTATCTTGGTCAAAGACAAAATAACATGCAATATTCATAAAAGAGAATAAAATATTAGAAAATGTATGAATGAAGTTTATTCTTATACCTATTAGCAAGGTTAGTCATTTGTATTCAAAGAGTATCCTTGGATTGCAAGAGTTACCCAATATAGAATGTTTTTGAACTTCTCCAGTATATAAATGGCAAACGCATCTTACAATATTGACCGTCAAAAATACTTCAAATAAGACACAATCATACTTAAAACTGATTTGTATGGCAGTTAAAATGTTATATAATCATAAACCATATCTATTTATGCAAATATCTCTAATCTCTATGTCCAGACATAACATTTTTAAGCCGTTTTTTGTGATGCGTTTTGGCAATAAAATTAATTGGAATTTAAAACTAGAGTTGATATTATTCTTTGCAACATCAGACCCAATATAAATCTTATATCTTCCATAAGGTCATAAAACATTTATATTTTCTATTATGACTACATTTACTTTACTTGAACCACATATTTCTCTATAGTAAATATATATATATATTTATTATAGTCTATATTATATCCTGTATATTTAACTATCAAAATGATACCCATGTATTTATTATTATCAATGTACACCATTATCATTTATATATTTATTCATTCATTTTCTGAATTACTATTTTTATAATCTACTATATTGGCATTATGTATGATCAGATTTTGATTATTGTTTGTTCATAAGTTTCTCTCGCTTAAATGCTCCATAAGGAAAAGGATTATTTCTAATGCTGTTTTACTGTCCTGGAATAATGGTGCTCTTGCCCTTAAACAGCTCTTGTTAGGGACAAAGGGTTCATGTCCCCCAAAAATTCATTGGTTGTAGGCTTGATCCTCACTGTGAAGGTATTTGGACATGGGGTTTTTCAGAGATAATTCAGTTTAGATTAGGTCATGAGAGTGGGGCCTTCTTGATGAATTGCTGTTATTGTAAGACACTAGAGAGCTTGCTCGTTCGCCTCACAGGCACACCGAGAAGAGATCATATGAGTACTTAGCCAGGTAGCAACCACCTACAAGGCAAGAAGAGAGACCTAAGAATGGAAACTAACTTAGTGGCACGTTGATCTTCAGAGCTGTGAAAAATTAATCTCTATTGTTGAAGAGCCACCCAGCCTATGGTATTTTGTTATGGTTGAGAGAGGCCTTTTTTAAAATTCTTGATTAAAATCTATTCCTGATTACAGATCTGTAAAAGGAAGGATAGTTTCTAGCACTTCTTTAACACCCTGGAATAGTAGAGTGCTTTTCCTTATATAATTGAATCATATCTTAGAATATTCACTCCCAGAAGTCAAAAACAACAGTGATTTGCAAACACCAAAATGACTGGAGATTTCATGTATTGGAGAATTGTTTTCACGGTCAGAATTTCTTATCAGTGACTTAATGGAAAGGATAAATAGTTTTTGCCAAGAATCAATTAGTATAACTGCTTTTAGATGGCAAGGCCTCACAGGCTAGATTTGTTTTATCTTAGTGCACATTTATTTAGGATGTCTCATCATTCGACCTATTCGGCAATTTTGAAGAGAAATGTCATGGTCAGAGTCAAAGATTTCATTTTGTGGATTTCAGCACTGACTCTGGAAAATGGCTTGAATACTAAATGTCACTTGCACCTGAGGGATTCAACATACTGGCAAATTTTTCAATTTAGAACCAAGGCCTCTTTCTATAGCCTCTGTATAGATTGGGTCAAGTATATTTATGACCACCTCTAGAGAGACCTTAGACTACTTTCACATAGAAGCCTCTAGCATCTCAGATATTATTCAGCTTTGCCTTCATCTCTATTGGGACTCTCTTTCATTTTCATTCTTTTCTTTTAAAAAAAAATGTTCATTTATTTATTCATGAGAGACACAGACTGAGAGATAGAGGCAGAGACACAGGCAGAGGGAGAGGCAGGCTCCTCACAGGGAGCCCGTGATCCCGGGATCACGACCTGAGCTGAAGGCAGACGCTCAACCCCTGAGCCACCCAGGCGCCCCTTTTTCTTTATAGCTATCATTATTTGAGTTTTCCCTGAATTTTATTTCAGGTATCTCAATTTCCTTTAGAGTATATTTAAATCCATTTAAATTTATAAAATATCTTTAATTTTTATTTCCCCATTTAGCCCATGTTTTTGTGTAGATAAAAATTCTCTAAAAAAAAAAAAGAATAATAATAACTCCTTCCAAACCCTTAGGCTGATGGTACAGAACCCGATGTCATTGTCTTTTACTTAAAACAAATAGCAACCTCGTGTATGAAACCTGCCTTTCACGGAAATTATTCCCTCATGTGCAACTAACCAACCCAGGGTCACACTAAGACCAAAAAGGAATGACCCCTGAGCCTGTAGCAGCAAGCCCTGTACCTCTAAATTTCACCTGTATATTTTTTCTTCTTTGGACACTGAATGCAGTATGGAATTTAGGGCAACATATCCCGTGCTGCTTACCTAAATTGGAAACTAATATTTAGCATTACACCTGCTTAATCCAGCCCCCTTGCTTTATGCAAGTAGCAAATATTGTGCATGCACATGCATCACGGAAAGTCAAGGTGCAGCAGCAGCACCCTTGGCTGCCCATTTATGAAATCCTTAGGCTGTGACTTCAGTTAGGCCATAAACAGCCATGCAAATGTACCAGGACCAGAAATTTTGTAATTCAAGTCAATCTTGAGTAGTTTTGTGCCCTCACACCATGCATGAAGCCTATTAGCCTTTTTTTTTGGGGGGGGGGCAGCTAAGAATGAGGTCAACAGATTGGCAGAGAGCTACATTGTTTACTTAAAGACAATGAGTAGAGATTTCTCTCTGAGTAGTAAGCTACAGGAAGATTTTTAAATATTCCTATTTTTGATTACCTTTACATCCTTAATATCTAGCATAGACTCCAGCACATATTGGAAGTCAGTGTATTTTAACTAATTGAATATCATAAAAAATACATTTTGACTACAGTTGTGGTTTCTAATGCATATCCAATTCTGATTCTTCTTTTTTTCTGGTCTTATAGAAAGACTAAACTTTCCAAGTCCTTTTATAGTTATGTGAGACTATTGACTTAATCTAGGCCAAGAAATATGAACCAAAATAATGTGTATCACTTCCGTACCAAAGCATTTAAGAACTTGTGTGCTACACTCAACACTATCTCTTCCTCTGCTGTTAGCATCACAGAACTGCCAGTTGAGACAATGCTGTTAATAGGGTGAAGGTTTCTGTATCTCTGGATAAATAGCTATGTTATGTATGTATGTATTTTTTTTTTTTAGAAGGAGGGAGGGACAGAGAGAGAGAGAGAGAGAGAGAGAGAGGATGGTCAGAGGAAGAGGGAGAGAGAGAGAATCTGAAGCAGGCTCCACACCCAATACAGAGCCTGATCTCACCTGAGATCATGACCAGAGCCAAAATTGAATCCGATGCTTAACCAACTGAGCCACCCAAGGGCTTCTGTATCTGAATTGCTGCATATAGGAGACTTCCTCTGGATGGCTGGGCTACCCACATATGATTTTATGTAAGCTTTCATTTGTTTAGTTATCCATATTTGGACTTTATTTTGCTCTACTCTTGTTATGCTCATGCATAAGATTGGTTTTATGTTTGTTAATTCTCCCTAACAGAAAATGTTGGATCTACAGTAGTAGATTTTTTAACTCTTCATTGTTTATTATTATGTATGGATTATCTTTGAGAAGTCCATTCTTAACTTAATTTGTAAACTGATTCAATAAATTCCCTGTGAAGTCTTAACTATATGCTCAGATTTTTTTTTTCTTTTTTGGCTTGTAAAATTGCTATTGGCTATATGGTAAATGGTTCTTTTTTTAACTGACTGTGGGACTTAATCTTGGAAAGTAAAATGCCAATTTGTGAAAAAAAATCCATGACAAATCTAATAAATGCCACAGATGAAAATAAATAACATGCAAGTAATGGGTAATGATTACTTGATCCAGAAGAATGACTTAATTAAATATACAGCATTCAAAGATTTTTACTTCAGTAATTAAAATCCTCAGATTTTCAATTAAGAAATGACTCATGCTTTACCAGGGTTTTGCATTGCTCTCCTACTTCACAGCATACATTTTCATTGCCTTCTTAAGTATAGTAGTAAAGCCTTATTGTCAATGCATGTGACAATATAAACCAAACCAAAACCAAAAATGCTGCTTTAAAGGAAACGGAGAGAAGCACTTTAGGTGAGGGAAAATTCCATTATACATAATTATTTTTAGATTTAACCTAGAGTGTTGGCTTTAAAAATAAAAGAATACAACTTAACTATTTGCAAAAATTGTGAGTGGTTAAGTGGCTGGTGAAACCAGGCAAGAATACAGTACACATGATGGATGTGGTTTGTTTTTGTTTTTGTTTTATTTTTAGTGGCCAAAACCTTGGAAGCATGAGCCTGAGAGGAAATGAAAAATAAAGATCTAGAAAAGGGTCTAAATTTATAATTCAAATTTAGAATTGAAATAGAACTATTTATTCACCAAATTCTCAAAAGCAATTTTACAAGTGATGGAAAGTTTTGAGCCCATGATTAAAATTGTACAGGGATTTTATTGAATCGGTTTCACAAATTTGATATATAACCAGCACTTTACATGCACAATTTTAACTCTTGGAATAATTTTGTGAGTTAGGTATTATTTCGTTTTCACAATTGAGAAAATTGGCTAAGAGAACTTCTAAGCTTACTTGGGATAACAAGGTTGGAGCTTGGATTTAAGACCTTCTATATCTGATTGCAAGGCCTATAATATTTCCACTGGATCTCATTACGTTCTTTGGAAGTCAACTAGGCTAATTTGTAATGGAAGCAAATGGTAGCCCTATTAGTTATAGATAAAAGGAAGGCAAAGATTAACTATCATGACTTGTATTTCTGGATTCCTTCTGTTAAACCAAGGCTCTGTTTATGGTAATAGATGGAGTATGAAGTTTAAGAAAGAAAATTAGAAGTTTAATATAGAATATTTGGGTGCAGTAGGGCCTGCTATGAAGAACACAAATGTTAGAGTTCTATGAACATGAGTTTAGTTTTCATATCTATAAAATGGAAAATAATACCTTGCCTGTAGGATTTTTATAGACACAAGGGATAATGTGTAAGTACTTGGGAAAATGTCTGGCTCATGCTAAGAGATCAATGTATGATAGTTTAATAATTTTCACGTCTTTTTGTGCACTGTTCTTTGGACTGAATGCAACCCAAGTGGTTTCTGTGTACAAAGGAAGTAGAAGTAATCAGGGTAAAGTCAAAAGGAGTCAGATCAGTTGGGTAACACCAAGATAGGGAACAGAAGTGGCTGCATTTTTCTACTAAAAGAATGTCAGGCTATGATAATCAACACCATAATAACAGATGAGACATTACAGACAGAAAATTTTACTGGATTGGCCATGGCCAGTGCATGACTGCCATACCTACCTCCCAGAAGTAGCAGACAAGAATACACAGAGCGGGATGCCATCCAGGATAATGTGGCATAATTATGATTCTTGCCCTTTTCTATTAGCTTTCCATGGAAATGGACTAGGAGCCACTTGATGAAAACAAACTAGTGTTCCAGTACACAGATATATTACTTTTCACAGATCACTTTACATTCTAGACACTACTATAGTAGTGTGTGTTGGCATTGCAAATATTCCCACAGCATCACTCCAAATGCCACAATTTTATATGTATGCATTATCTTCCATAAACTTTTTAGGTGACCATTTTGTAACTTTTCAAAGAAAAATTACAAAATCCTGTGCTGGATACTTTTGGAGCTCTTGATTCTGAGCTCCAAAACCACCTTTACAGACTCCACTGAGGCTGCTGCTGAAGCTGCAAACCATATTTAGCTTTGCCAGGGATCCCATCAGTCTCTGCACAAAGAGGGCTCTAGACATGGACTGAGAAGCTCCAGAAAGGACTTCCTCCTTCTTGCTTGACTGTTGATTTCCTGTTCCAATCAGCATTGCTCCATTCCTTTGTCCCCTTGGCAGTGGCAGCTTGTAGAAATGGAGGGCATTCCAGATTGAATTGCTTCCATTTCCTGTAGAACCAGTTCATTGAGCCGCCTTTGAGACATGGCATCACGCATCTGATACCACTGTCCCTGTCAGATGTTTGGCAATCAGGGGCCCCTGACTCAGAGGCAAGATGGCCAGGGGTACACTATCCCCTTTCCAGAGATCTAAGTTTCACCCCAGGAGGCCCCTACCAAAAACTTTTAAATTTTAATAACGCCAACCCCTTTTTATTGCTTTCTCTTTCTCTGTTCTAGGGCTGGCAACTGCTTCCCACAGCCGCTACCTCTGTTGACACCTTATGTGTGAAGAAGGATTCATATAGTAGGTAGGGGGGCTTTTCTCCTTGGAAAGTCCTGCTTGCAAGGTTGTCTCCTGGCTAGTGTGTGGGAACTCTCAATATTTGATTGGTTCCCACCCTTCCCTCATAAGAATGGTTCATTGTGCCTAAACTGCAGATGCTGTGGTTTATTTATACTGAGTAGTTGCTCTCTTTCTGGTGGTCTGGAATTCTGGTAGGTGATAGGCAGAGAGTGCCTACGTGATCACCCCCAGTAAAACCTTTGGTTACTGAGTGTCTAATGAGATTCTCTGATAGACAAATTCCACATATGTTGTCACAATTCACTGCTGAGGGAATTAAGGGCATTCTGTGAGATGCCATTGGGAGAGGGAGGACCTTTGAAAGCTCTAGTCTGGTTTCCTCCAAAGTTGACCCATAATCTTGTCCTTTTTACTGATTTTGCTATTATTTTGCTATAATAAATCATAGCCATGAAGATGGCTATATGTTGAATCCAGTGATTTCTCTCTAAAAACCTAGAGCTGCTAACAGGGACCCCTAACACACCTTAGTTTCTCTTCCACTCCCTTCCTTTTTTATAGTTTTCTATACCTAGGTAATGATTCTTTGTATTAAATTTTCTCTGTTAGAATAACTGGCGTAGAGTAAGCCTAATACTATTTAATAGCAGGGTTTTTCATAGTGTACCTTTTACCTACATCAGAAAAATTACCTGGACACAGTTACATATATATTCACATGCACACTAGAGGTACTAAATCATAGGCTCTAGGGAAGGATATTGGGAACTGGGTTTAACATACACCCCTGAGAAAGAGAATATTTTAAAATAAATTTAGAGAACGTTTCTCAATCATGTGAAATAAGTTTATTCTTTCTTGAATACCTGAGAAGGTATTTATAGTAAATCATATGCTCTTGCCTTAGTGGAGTGAATTTACTTCTTTTATAAGAGCAGGCAACTTCCCAGTAGTCAGCATATCCTTGGACACTTAATACCTACGGGTACTTAATACTTTGGCAAATTGCTTTATAACCATATCATTAGTTATTCATAGAATCTGTAAGTAATATCTACTTTGGGTTTATTCCAAGGTCTTTGATAAGGTCGATAGAAGTTAAATTGCGAAAATGTACACTGGCATGATAAAGAGTTTTACCCCCTTCTTTAAAATAACATTTTATTTTATTTTAAGTAGCAGAGACATTTTTGAAATTTTCTAGGAGACCCTCAAGAAAATGACATGTACAATGAAGCTATAAATATTAAAATGCTTCTAAATATTTTTTATGGAGTTGATACTTTTTATCAATAAATTGGCAGAGCAAAAAAAATAATAATAAATTGGCAGAGTAAGAATAAAGACTGTACAATTAAAAAACATATGACATACATGGGGATCCCTGGGTGGCGCAGCGGTTTAGTGCCTGCCTTTGGCCCAGGGCGCGATCCTGGAGACCCGGGATCGAATCCCATGTCGGGCTCCTGGTGCATGGAGCCTGCTTTTCCCTCTGCCTATGTCTCTGCCTCTCTCTCTCTCTGTGTGTGACTATCATAAATAAATTTAAAAAATAATAATAAAAATAAAATAAAAAATAAAAACATATGACATACAAATGGGACATAGAGATTTTAATTATAAAAGCCCAATGTAATCTTTTTTTTCCATTTTTAGTATAGAAATGTGTCTGTGACTCTCACCTTTTCTCCTTCTTACATGATCAGCTTGGGCTGACAACTATGATGGGATAATTAACAGACTAAAAAATGAGTAAGCTTGCTATGGGTCATAAAATCGAACTTAAGTTCCAAATGTAGTGGGGCAGTCAGTGACCTCATTATTCCATTCTGACTTTTAAAGCAACACTGAGCAAATAGGAATAAGTCAAAGTCACTCTCCAAGAATTGGGAATTAAACTGGGTGGTTCAAAAATCTTTGATTGGAGGCATCTGCTTCAGATCAGGTTAGTGTCCAGAACAGAGACTAGGCATTGCACTGGATTCAGATTTGTTCTTTTGACACCTCTCCGCCCAACATCTCCAGGCTCTCCTTGCACATTATGGACATTAAAGACCATCACATGATACTTGGAACAGGATACTGAAATACATACTCCTCTGCCCCTTTGGAGTTAATCTGTGAAAAAGACTAGGATAACAGCAGTCACAATTCCCCTCCCTTATCATTTCCTGATATTGGCACATTCTACTGCTCTTTGTTCACTGCTTCACTGTTTTGACTTGCCATCACTTCTATCTAAAATAAGGAGATCCTTGGACTTATATTTCAGATTTTAAAGGTTTGGACCTTTTTAAGGGAAAAGTCCAGGTCTTTTCCAACATTGAACCAAATATTAATGAAAAGATATTAACATCTAGAAATAGATTAGGTTATAGAAGAGAGGTTCTTTTTGGTTTCACTCAACATGTTTTGAGCATCTTCTATTTGCCTCTGGATTCAACACTTGATGATACAGACTTGGTTCTTCAAAAAGACCTCTTTTGAGTCATCTTTTTTTCCTTAGTGGGACAAGTGATTGCATTTTGGATGAGATGATTATTTGTGTTTGCTATATTGCAGGATATTTATCATCCCTGCCCATTGTCCACTAAAAACTAACCATATTCTCCTCTATTATTTTGGCTATCAAATATACCACATACATTGCTGATATAAGATGTGTGCTGTACTCTATCTGAATTTTATTGTATAATAATTTAAATATAATTTCAATAGTATAATTTAAGAGTCAAGAGGACATCATTTCAAAATCTATTGTATCTTTTTTTTCTGTCTGAGAGTTTTCTATTCTTTTTTTTAATAAATTATTTTTTTATTGGTGTTCAATTTACCAACATACAGAATAACACCCAGTGCTCATCCCGTCAAGTGCCCCCCTCAGTGCCCGTCACCCATTCACCCCCACCCCCCGCCCTCCTCCCCTTCCACCACCCCTAGTTCGTTTCCCAGAGTTGTTAACATTTAATTCCTTCACCTCTTTTCTGGGCTAGCATCTCAACTTTCTCACATTCATGAGAACGTGATTTCCAGAGTGAATGAGCTTTTTCTTAGAGACTAAAAACTTCATTTCAGTTTCCTGACAAGGAAACTTTATTATTCTTGCTCTTGCAGAGCTGTTCTTTACTACTTCACTCCCCACTAAATTCCAATTTCCTGTCTGAGGCAAGCCTTCAGTTCTTCACTAATTTGCCAAGCACAGATGAGTAGGAGGCCCTGAGTCATCAAGGAATTTCCAGTTTGGTTACCAGAGTTAATCACTTCCAAGGCCATCTTTTATGAATCATTTAGATTTTGACTTTCCTTTCTCTACTCCATCAGATGTTCCTTTTCAATCACGTCACCCTGGTTGTATAACAAAAATCAGCATCATGCTTTCAATGACTGTAGCAGACCACTTCTACCTAAAATAAGAATTGCTTCCTTACACATGGACAAATAGAAGCCTTCTCAGAAAGCAGTTATGTGTCTGAAAGCTCAGCATTAATCATTTACTTGAGCTCTGAGATTGTGGGCAGGCCCTTTCATTTTTCTGTGTCTCTGTCTTAAATGAAAGGCATGGCTAGGTAGAGCCTAGACTAAAAGCTAGAGAGTGCTTTAGGTCTGTGAAGTAGGAAACAAGTGCCACTTTAATTTTAAGTTCTAGGGTATGGTGTGAACTCAAATACATGTGGTTACTGAGTAGTCATTGTGTTATGACGACCATTTTAAGGTATATAAAAGAACTAATGTAGAAAATGTGCTGATATGGCTTCTGAACTATATTTATAGAAGAGTCTCTGGATTCTAATTGTTTCTTCAATTTATACTTTGCACAGCCTCTTTGAACTATAGTCTAAGCTCCAATGTGCACGCCAGCTAGACAAATGCCTAAATGGCTCCAAGATGAGGTCCTCTCATGTGAGGGCCAAGCTGACCATGACAATAAGTTTATAAATCAAATCAATTTCTGAATAGGACAGAAAAAAAGAAGAGGAAAATCAAATGCAAAATATTTGCATATTCAATGCTTCAAATCACAATTCTTAACTAGCTGTGTTGAAAAAGATAAAACTATTTGTATTTATGAATATTTTTAACTCATTTGCTTTCAAGTAGTTAAACATTTTATACCTCATTTAGTATATATTTGAGCACATGTTTAAAAAAATCTCAGAGTAGTGTAGGTATAATAAGTAATTAACACAAAATATTTAGGGCAATAGAGGTATATTCATAAATAGATTTGTGACCATATATTAAGGGACATACAAAATTTTAACTCAATTGTTACATGAAATCCATCCTTGGTATCCCCCTCAGATATCTTATAACAATTCAGATATTTTATAACTGTTAAGAAATATAGGAGATCCATTTCTTATATGTTGAGAGTATTTTAAGTGATGAGTCACTGTCTTTCAAGATGTTGATACATCATCGGTTCCTGGCTCAAACTCGGCAGTCGCCCCTCATCTTACTCAGAATAAAACCAAAGCCCTTACAGCAGCTTCCATGCACCAAAACGATCTGTCTCCATGGTTAACTTTCTGACCTCAATCCCTTCTTTCCCAGACACTCACTCCATTCCAACCGCACTGGTCTCCTTGTAATCTCTCCACCTTCACATGAGCTCCGGTCTTGGGGCATTTGCACTGGTCATTTCCTCTGCCTGAAACTACTTTCTCTGGCTAACTTTCTCACATCCTTTAAACATTTGCCTAAATATTGCCTTTCCAATGAGGACTATATTTTTAAATGTAACCCATTCCATACCCTTGTTCCTTCAAATCAACAGTCAAGATATACCTTACCCTGCTCTGCTTCTTGCCACTTTCCATGACATTTTATGGCTTATGAAAAGGCCATGTGATTTACTTGCATATTTAATGTATTGTGTGATATTGGTCTAAATCCTGATAGAATGTACAGAGCAAAAAACAACACTATTGCTATGATCTGAATGTTTGTGTCCCACCCAAATTCACTTTTTGAGATTTTAATGCCCAATGTGATGGTATTTGGAGATGGAGTTTTTGGGGAATAATTAGGTTATGAGGGTGCAGCCCTCATGAATGGGACTAATGCTCTTCTAAAAAGACTCCTGAGAACTCTGTTGCCCTGTCACCACGTGAGGACACAGTGAGAGCTCTGCAGGCTGCAACCTGAAAGTAGGCCCTCTCCTCACCATCTGGGACCCTGATCTTAGACTTCAAGCCTCCAGAACTGTGAGAAATACATTTATGTCATTTAAAGCATTCTGTTTGTAGCTTGCCCTATTTTGTTATAGCATGTGTTGTTTTGTTATAGCAGCCCAAAAGACTGATAGTTGTGTATCTGCTTTGTCCATTAATGTGTCCCAGTTGCTAAAACAATGATTTTTTCACACTAAGCACCCCCGAAATATTTGATCTTTTTGAAGAGAAGTAACATGATTAGGTAATGATGATAAAGAATGATGATGATGATAGTGGTGGTGATGATAATGATGATGAAGTGCTTATTGTTTTCTACCTTGGACTAAGTAATTAACTTTCATAATTTACCCAAACTCCCCACTAAATACTGTGGCACATAGATATTATAATACTTCTATCATCAATGAAAAAAAAAAACTGACTGGAGAAGTTAAGGAATTTGTTTCAGATTAAACACCTAATAAGCTAGAGGAACTGAGACTGACATCTAGATATGTCAGACATCAAGATCTAGGCCCTTATCTTATAGGATGCTATAATTCCCAAAATAATAATTTAGGAAAATAAATTTCATACTTGCTTTGACTACTGACCAATAAAGGAAATAAATTTATTTTATATGGATAATATATTGCAGATACTGTAGTACAGTATATCATATGGCCTTTCACCAATCCATTTGATATTTTGGAGACTGTTATTCTGGTCCTTGAATTCATGAATCATTTATTTCACTTTACTACTCACTTTATAAAACTGCAAAATAATTGCTATGAATATCCTGTGAAAGTCTATCAGCACCAAATGAAGTATTCCGAATGAAACATGTAGAGTAAAAACTTTTATTAACTCAGCTTGCTCGATAACACAAAATCACAAGTAAAAAAGTTACGTGACATGAGGGAGCAATATTGTCAAAGGAAGGAATATAAAAACTTAAAGATTCCAAGTGGCTAAGTTATAAATGAGACAAACAAAATAGGTAATAGTTGGTATCAATAAGAAACATATGCTATGAAGAATAGAAATGGAGATAAAAAAGCAAATGTGCATAAAATTAACTAGATAGAAATTATTCCCAGTATGAAGTATAGTATTCCCACTTAAGTTAGCTCATTTTTAAGTTGCTGATAAAAATAGTGCCTACTTCAGGGAGTTGTTTAGAGAATAAAATGAATTTATATATTTTAAATGTTTAGAAACAGAGCCTAGCAAGTGTAAATGTTTTCTATAATCATTTTATGGTTCTAACGGGCAGAAATATATCTCTCTTTACTTTCCTATTATGGAAATCAATTGCTCTTGAATGATTTGACTTCATATCTACTTAGAAGTAGGCGGATTTGAATTCAGGTCAATTGAAGATTTTAATCTGTCCTTTTTTCCCTCTTTTCTGTCCTCTTTTCCCTCTGTAGCATCTGGGAACAGATGGAAACATTCCATCATGATAGAGGAGGGAATAGTCTGTTACCTGAACACTGCGCTCCAGGGTCTTCGCTGGCCTTTGTACTTCACCCCTCCGGGCATGCATCAACATCCATGCAAATACCTAAGGACCTTTTCCCACACTGCATCCCCTTCCTGACGGCCTCGGATTCTTTCTGGTTTCCAGCTCTCAGGGCACTTGTTGTGTTCATCATGGAAGCTCCAGAAATAACTTAGTGTACCACATGCCATGAGCAGGAAATGGGGAATGCAGGGAATTAATCTGAGCTCTTTCTCTGCCTCATCACACAATGTCACTATTTCCACTCTAATAGGGCCACCCCCTGGGGTCGTGGAGCACACTAAAAACTCCAATGGTAAGCAGCGCACCAGTGCCCTCTGCTTTCATGTGGTTGCTACCGCTGCACTCTGCCATTCTTGGCCAAAGCCCACATAGTGATGCTTTTGCTGGGTGAACTGGGAAGACACTGAGCCCTGAGGTCTCAACCCATTCCATCCCAAAGATGCTGCCAGAGGCTCTTGGTCTTGTCACCGGAAAGAATTCGAGGATAGACATGGCACAGCATATGAGCAACACAAGCAAGAGTTTCTTAAAGTGAAAATACACTCTCCAGATGAAAGAGTGAGTGAGCTTGAGAGATAGTTGCATGCCCTCAGGGTTGGATTTCTATATTTTATTGACAGTTATTAACTTGGGGCTGGAATATTTGTTACTTGGTGTAGGGATTTCTTGGAAGCAAGGTTTCACATCTTTTCTTATTTGGTCAAAGGTTTCCTGTCATGATAGCCACATCTTGGGCCTGCCTGAGGTGATAGGGCTCCTTGTGGAGTGCTCCCAGGACAAGTCTCTGGCTTTCCAACAGCTGGCCATGGCTTCCTCGTTGCTGGCTTCCAGGTATCTTGTTAGAATCCAGCTGAATGCCTCTAACTGTGCTGCTGAATCCTATCTCAGGGAGCCAGGCAGCACTTTAAACCTGGTTTCATTCCATTCAAATCTCCCAGGGAGTGCTTTTCTCTCTCTTATGTGGAGATAACTTCCTTATGTTATATCGTGTATGTATCTTCTATGTCCTGTGGCTACTGATTAAATTAATAATAAGAAAAATCTCAAGGCATTGAATTAGATATAGATTTTGAAATTTCATAAGAAAAATTTGATCGTACAAGTGTGTTTTCTGGCTAAATCATGAGTTGAACATTGATTCCTCCTCCCCCCCCCACCCAACACACACACACACACTGTTCAGCCTTTATAGTAGAAAGTATTAGGTGCTAGGAATTATCAGAAATCAAAATATTGGGATAGTGGTTAAAAAATGATTTAAATCTTTGCAAGAGTGAGAAAAGGGAAGGAAACTTACATTTACTAAGCATCTGTTACTGTTTCTCCGGTGTTAAAATTTTAATGGAATATTTAACATTTATTAAATGAGTCATAAAGCGAACAAGAAACTATGCTTACTGCACTGTATTTCATTTAAATAACAGTCATTTACATTTAAATAACAGTTCTAGGGATGCCTGAGTGGCTTAGTGGTTGAGCATCTGCCTCAGGCTTAGGGCTTGATCCCTGGGTCCTGTCATGGAGTCCTGCATCAGGCTCCCCACAGAGAGCCTGCCTATGTCTAACTCTCTCTCTCTCTTTCTCTCTCTCTCTCTCTCTCTCTCTCTGTCTCTCATGAATAAATAAATAAAATCTTAAAAAAATAAATTATAATAAATAAATACATACATACACAAATAACAGTTCTAGGCATGATGGGATTCCTGTTCCAAGGCTCTCCTCTCCTTCACATCTTGTGATTCAGTAACAGTCATCACATGTTAGGCTTTATTCCCAGCAATATTCTTTCATTGATTATTTGTCTCCATGTGACTTTTTGTTTTGGATTACCCCCTATGCCAAACTAGAAGGAAAGGAAATTCATTTGCTCCTTTTTTCCACCAATGATTTTAAAATAAATATCCTTTTTTTTTAAAGATTTTATTTATTCATGAGAAACACACAGAGAGAGAGAGAGAGAGAGAAAGAGAGACACAGACAGACAGAGGGAGAAGCAGGCTCCACGCAAGGAACCCGATATGGGACTCGATCCCGGGACTCTAGGATCACACCCTGGGCCAAAGGCAGGTGCCAAACCGCAAATCCACCCAGGGATTCCCCCATAAACATTCCCTTTAAAACTTTAATTTTTCCACCTCCCTATATTGAATTTTTTTATACTACATAAATTACACAACCTAATCTTTACCTATACGCTTTAGATAATTCATTACAGGGATCCACATTATCTTTACATAGTGATCTCTCATCATCAGAAAAAAAAATTCTTCAAAAAAAAAATACAGCAATGTTTGTCAAAATCATTCAACTATTCCCGTTTTAATTTTTTTCTTCCTTCTCAGGATGCTGTGTGTATGCTTTTAAATGCTTAAGACCTATATAGAATTCCAATTATTTACTATAAAAATGCACTGGTTAGAACTCCTTGTCCTGTTAGGTCAAAAGACTTTAGTAAGTGTAGAAGTCACTTTTAGGCAACAGACTTGAGCCATGGAATGCAGAAAGGGCCCACAGGGGACCACCTGGCTGCATACAGATAGGCCCATCAGGTGACCCACCTCAAAATAGCCATAGACCCTACTGACCAATGGGCTATTTATAACCAGGCACAGTTACCAAAAAGGGAGAACTCCATACATATATCCCCACACCTCTTCACTTTTCCTCTTTAAAAACAACCCAACCCATTATGTAAGTCTCTCTCTCTCTTTTTTTTTTTTTTCTGTCCCCCCTGACATTCCCTTGCAGTGTATTCGATACACTTCTGCTTCATTTATTCACCCTTGGGTGAATCCTTTCACTGCCCCAACACCAGCTTCCACCCACTCATCACACCACATTTGAGGGGCCCAATCTGATCAGGAGAGACACCACAGATACGCTTGGAGCAGGAGAACTTACTCCATGAAAGATTTCTGTACTGCTAAGGGGGACCTATGAACACTTGTTGCCCATGTGTGAAGGAGAAAGATCATAAAGACTAGAAGAGAAGGTTATTTGTTCTTTTGCATTTTGTAAAAGCTTACCTGCTTCACACATATTTCCTAGGACCTCCCAGTGAGAGTTGTCTCCCATAATCTGATTATTTCACTACTTACATTATATTTTTCAGTGGTCCATCAGATATACAATGATAATATGTTCCTTCACAATGTGATTATCTGGCTCCAGAAGCCCATTGAAAATACAGGTAATCACTTCTATAAAAATATGAAAATTCAAAGATACTTATTGTGTAGTCAAGTCTATCCATTAGTTGAAAGTAAGTAGTTGTAATTATTGTAACTAAAGAAAGAAACCCAGAATTTGAGAATCAGGTTAAGATACAAATGAGCAGCCAAAGATGAGTAGAAACTTTACTTAGAGAGATGGTGGCCCTTCCTGAAATGAGTAAGTGTGGCAAATATATGACCCTGGGTTATCTGTTGTTGATCAGATGGTGAAAACACAAAACCCACCCCTCACGCTATTCCCAAATCTCCCCTCTAAATCTTTACTCTGGCACATGCCCTCCTTCATCCATTATTCTTAAACTCAAACTTCAAAGTCATAGATGGGCTAAGGTTGAAGTATGAGGTGTGGCTCAGGATTGGGTGAACATTTATTTTTTGCATGCTTCTTGGTAATAAAAGTAGATATAAACTTAGAGTCTGAATTTCAGAGGACCTAAAAGTCGCTATGTTAAAAAAGCTTATCCGAACGCCTGCTTCACAGTGATGTTAATGCCTTGTACTTCCTCCTGGCCAAGTGCCTTCTGTCCTACTCAGAATAGCACAATAGTTAATTCTTGAAGCCTACCTTGTCTTTCAAGTCTGAGTAAACGGCTTCTCTTTGGGTTCTCATTTTATAGTACAATGCATGCATATATCACACAACTCAAAACAAAAATCCTAACTTCCTTCTTTCCACTTTAAGGACACTGAGCTCTCCTTTCAGGCACAGAGCAAAACTTAAACTGCATATTTCCACACCTAGCATAGTGCCAGCCAAATAATGGGTATTCAAGAAAAATGTACCATATAATGATTAAATAATAGATCTACAATGGAAATAGCTCATGATTCATCAGATTAAACTACTGGATTAGAAATAATTTACTTGATAGTGACTTCAGAAATACCTATTGATTTGCCTTTGTTAAAACTGATAGGCAAAAAGATAATATGCAGATTCATGCCATAGCTATAATTTAGTCTGAAATACACAGACATGGGTAAAAATATGTAAAACTAATATGCCCCATTTAAGAAGATATGAATTAGGACTGCATCAAGTAAGAAAAACAACAATTCAAATTCCTATGATCCAGAGTATCTGAGACTTCATTCAAAAGAATTTTCTTTAATTAGCTTCAATTATGTTAAAGGAGAATAGATGAATGGATTGGTATCTAAAACTAAAACTAAAAATTCTAAACAGAGCCTATTGAGCTGAAATTACAATGTCATTCTATATTCCTTATTGAAAACTGACAGTTCCTGAATAATCTTATCACTATCCAAAGTGTTCATTAGCTAATGCTTTCATAGGCTTTTCCTCCAAAAACCTGTGGTCTTCTGATAGCATTTCTTCATGCATTAGTTGCAAAAATAGCAGGTGACAAATTCTTCATAACACATGGACCCTATTTCTAGGGCCAAATCCTACTCACAAAAATACTTAATATTAATAAAGCAACATCTTACTTTTTACGGACACTTACTGTGAAAAAGATATTTATGTATAGACTTTTTTCGAACTGGATTCTCACAACACACCTAATGGTAAGGGCTGCTTGTATTGTTAATCCAAAAGCCTGTTTCTCAAGATGGGAAAATTATTTCCATTTAAAAGCTGACAAAAAATAGGTGGAACCATTAATGAAACCCACGGCTTTTCTCTGCACCATTCCAAGTAGAAAACAGAAGTTAGCAAATGTTGAAAACAATTCTTTTATTCATATTCTAAATTCAGAGATCCATATTTAGGATAGACTAAGCTAAATGTTATACTACCTAAAAACCACACAAGAATAACACCTTAAAGGTAGTGTAATAAATGTGTTTGTTGAACTATGGCTCCAATGTAGGGTTTTCACCAGTGATTACCCTTAATCCTAGCACCTCAAACATGTTCCTTTTTTCTTTTTAATATTTTAATCAGGGGTCTCATTTAAGCTGGAATTTAAAAAGGTTCAGAACTATTCCTGCCTTGACGCAAAACTTTGTGTTTTTGTTATGACTCTAACAAGTAAGGTTTTTATAATCCTCTGTTTCAGGGCAGAACTGTGAAAAGTAGCTTTTGATGTTTGGTATTATTATTTGCTTTCTTTTTTTGCCAGTTAATCTTGGCATCCTAGGGTGTTTTTTCAAACACTGGAGTAATAGCACAGCTTCCCAAAGTTTGGCTACTGGTTTAGAACAAAGAAGCTGGATATTATCTGAGTAATTCCCTCTTCAGTAGTTTCTTCATTTTAACATTATTTGGGTAGATTTTCATTCTTAATTAACTCTATGAAAATGTTTCATTACTATGTGATATTAACATAGGAAAAAGCCCGACATGAATTATGTTAAGTGAGTTTAGCAGCAAATGTAGAATTGGCCAAAACAATAATTTCTACATTAAAAGATTTACTGACTCCAATGCACTTATAATTTGAAATGAAAATAAAAACTTGGGGGGATCTCTGGGCGGCTCAGCGGTTTAGTGTCTGCCTTTGACCCAGGGTGTGATCCTGGAGTCCCGGGATCGAGTCCCACATTGGGCTTCCTGCTTGGAGCCTGTTTCTCTCTCTGCCTGTGTCTCTGCCTCTCTCAGTCTCTCTCTCTCTCTCTCCCCCTCTCATTAATAAATAAATAAAATCTTAAAAAAAAAAAAAAGAAAAGAAAAACTTGATATCCTCAGGCCAAAGTATCATCTATAATACTGTATTGCTCTAGGAATCAGTTTCCGTTTCACCTAGTATCATATGACTATTCAGTTATTTTGTTTGTGTTAGTCATCATTTACTGTAATTTCAATGCTCTATTTATTTAACAAAATAGTTATGGGGAACTATGTTCAGTGAGTTTTGGGGTCATTTCACTGAAAAAATGGATTGTAGCTTGCAAAGATATAGGGCTGATTGTGTATGCACATATTTTATAAAAATGTTAATTTGCAAGTCAGGTTAACTTCTTAATTAATCTAATCCTTACTTTTAGATGTCTCCAAACTAATGCACGGTAAAAACATAAAATTATAGTGAAAAAGCACCTGGGTGGCTTATTCAATTAAGCATCCAATTCTTGATTTTGGCTCAGGTCATGATCTCAGGGTCTTGGGATGGAGCCCCACATCCCACTCCCTGCTCAAGGGAGAGTCTATTTTTCTTCCTCTTCCTATATCCCTTCCCCCAATGCTCTCTCTCTGTCTGTGTGTATCTCTCTCTTTCAAATAAATAAATACATCTTTAAAAATAGTGAAATATAAGTGAATTTATCTTAAAC
The DNA here is from genome assembly GCF_048164855.1 of Canis lupus baileyi. NCBI lineage: Eukaryota > Metazoa > Chordata > Mammalia > Carnivora > Canidae > Canis > Canis lupus. Next base: position 55,058,083 of record NC_132850.1, on the reverse strand, counting down.
AAAAGTAATAATTGCAAAAAAAATAAGCAAACCTTGTGTCCAAACTCATTTATACGTTCATACAAACTTACCAGTTAGAGGCCCCATTTGACAAAAGAAGAAACTGAGACTTGGAGAGGTTAAATAGAGTGTACAAAGTTAGAAAATTCCTGGGCTAATATCTGAACCCAATTAATATGAAAACAAAACAAAACAAAAATGTCTTTGGAACCACTTGCTATATGACTAATAAATTAGAATGCACGTACTGGATGTATAAACTGTTCAGAAATGTAAATGTAAGAATATTGAATATGACTGTGTCACAAATTATCTATACGACTGAATAAACTGACCACTGAGGGCCAATGTCCTCATCCATAATATGAAAGTATTTAGCCAAATTCAATTATAGCAGCATTTTCGAGGACATAAATGTGGCGCCAGATTAATCATGCCCATTCTTATGATGGGAAGCATTAAAACCAGCAGTTGGCAATAAAAGTGGTTTACACAGGTGAACATGTCAACATTTCAGTGTTTCAAAACTCTGTTAATACTTTCCTGTCAATACCACTGCCACTTACGAATTAGTGCAACATACAATTATGAGACCACAAAAAACCCCAAAACACTGAGCCCGGGAAACTCTTGTAAGGTAGAACAAGAACATACTTGAATAGTAGCACAGAAATAGCAAACCTGATTTTCTTCGTCAGTTTACGAGAAAATACTTTTAAAATAGCCTCGATTGCACAAACTTGGTCAGTTTTGATTTTAGCTGTTTTTATAATTACATTGGAATAGTATCTGTCATTTCTAGATGAAAAGTAGGAGAAAAATAGCTTCACGCCAGTGTGACAAGATCTACATGAATCTTACATCTTATGGGAAGGGTAGTGAGGTATGCATTCTGCTATCATTGCTCAAATTTGCAACCATCTTCTGGTGTATTTTTGTTGGATATACCTTAGAATGGATGCTGGGGCATAGGCTATTTACTACTTTTCCTAGACACGTCCAACAATTTCTAATATAGAAGTGTAGGAGAGAACTCTCATTGCTTCCATTGAAATCCTTGAAAACATTTGGTATTTAAAAATTTTACCCCTCTTGGGATGCCTGGGTGGCTCAGTGTTTTATCTCCTGCCTTAGGCCGAGGGTGTGATCCTGGAGTCCTGCAGTCCCTCTGCCTGTGTCTCTCATAGAGATTAATTTTAAATAAATAAAATCTTTACAAAAAATAAATAATAAACAAATAAAAATTTCTCCCCTCTTTCATCATTTTGAGGTTTGAGTTAGAGTAGTGTGATATTGATATTTATTTTCTTATTGTTTAAGAGATTCTTCTAAATTTTTTGGTCCTTTGTTATTCTCTTTATAAAGTCTCTTAAAGTTTTTAGCCCATTTTTAAAAATGGTTTATTTATTTATTTGAGAGAGAGAGAACACGAATAGAGGGCAGGGCAGAGAGAGATAGGGAAAGAGAATCTCAAGCAGACTCCCTGCTTAGCACGAGCCAGACTCAAGACTAGATTTTCTGACCCTGAAATCAGGACCAGAGCCAAAAGCAAGAGTTGGTTGCTTAACTGACTGTACTACCCAGGCTCCCCTAGCCCATTTTTCCATTGTATTCTTTAATTACTATTGGTCTATAAATATCATTTATAAATTTTGGATATGAAATTCAAGTCAAATGCATGTTAAACCAATATATTCTCGGAATCTCTCAATCTGCCTTTTTGTTCTCCTACGAATGTCTTAAATAACAGTGAAGTGTTAGTTCTCATAGTTAAATTTATCAGTAATTTGCTCTATGGTTAGTGCTATTTGTGTCTTTTTTAAGATGTCTTTGCCCTCACAAAATGACAATGTGTTGCCCTTTATTTTTTTTTCCCTCAGAGCCTTGTTTGCAATTCACATTTCAGTCTGTACTCTACTTGAAATTGATTTTTATAGATGGAATACCCAAAAGAATATTTTTTGTCTCTATCATTGTACTAAAACCACTGTTGTAATCATTACAGCTTTATAGAATGTCTTGATTCTATCAATATAAACTCTCCCATGTTCGTTTCATCAAATTGCCTTGGTATTTCTTGGGCCTTTGCATTTCTCACGAGTTTTTAAATCATTTTGTCAATTTAAAAGCAAAACAAAACAAATAAAATACAAAACCCAGCTGTGTGTTATATTGAATCTATTTTTCAATTGGGAAAGAAAATACTAAATGTATAAATAATAAAACTTTTGATCCATCAACACACTATATCCCTCCATTTGGAGCTTTACTATTCATGACAAATATTTTATAGTTTTCAATGTAGATATAAATTACTTTAATTTTGTGGATGCTTTGGTAACTGGCATTTTTTTTCAATTCTTTTTTTTTGAGTTGTAGAAATATTTGAATGATTTTTATATATTGACCTTTGTATTGAGCAATCTTGCTAAATTCACTAATTAATTCTAATAATATGTAGATTTTCTGTGTAATAAATCACATTGTTTTCAAATAAGGACAATTTTATTTCTTCCTTTTCATTTATCTTTTATTCCATTATGTTGCCTTTTTGAATTGACACATTGAATAATGATGATTATAGAAGACAGCCTTACTTTTTTTCCCAATTTCAGCACAAAGCTCTCAATATTTTATCATCAAGTATGATCTTTATTGAGTTTGCTTATAGATGTTTTTTGTTTGTAGATAGTCTTTATCAGATTAAGAAATTCTACTTCTATTCCTAATTAGTTGAGAGTTTATCATAAATGTACTAAGTTAAGTGCCTTTTTAGCATCTATTGAGACGATACTATGCCTTTCTCTTTTTTTCTGTTAATGTGGTGAATTATACTTATAAATTTTTAAGTATTAGAGCTAAATTGCATATCTGAATAAATCTCACTAATGATGGTACATTATCCTTTTTATACACAGCAAAATTTGGTTTGCTAATACTAAATTGAAAGTTTCTCATCTTTGTCTATGGAAAGAATCTAACTGCAACTTTTCTTTTGTGTAATGATTTTGTCAACTTTGTATGTCAAGGTTATATAACCAGCCTCCTAAAAAGTCTTGGAGTGCATTCCCTTTTGCTCTATTTGCTAAAAGATATAGTATAAAATGCAGGTATTTCTTTATTATGTATTGAGTGAAACTCATCACTGAAGCCAGTGAAATCTGGCTAGTTTCTTAATAGGAAGATTTTCCATTTACACCTTTACAGTTTTGACAGACATTGAAGATATTGAACCAATTAAACTTTTTATTTCTTTTTTGTTGGTTTTGCTACATTATATTTTTAACAGATATACATATTTTATCCAAATTGCCAGATTGATTGGCTATAATTTATTTATAATAAATCACTCAGGAAACTATTTCTTGGAAAGTAATCAAATTATTTTTATTCTTTCTCTGCAAATAGAAGTTAAAATAACTGCACAAGAAAAATGAAATTAGGACAAGATGGCAGGGGGAGAGGGGGCTCATCATTATGCAATGAAAGCCAAACCAACTTTCAACGTAATTTTAGTATGCCAAAGCTGATTGTATGTGTGCACGTGTGTGTGTGTGTTTTCTTAAAAATATGTAAAGAGTAAATTTGAGACCCAAACTTCATAAAGTTAAATATGAGAGATTAAACACATGTGTTTCTCTCTCTCTCTCTCTTTTTTCTCACATGTGTTTCTCTTTACTGATTATTCAGGCCCTCCAAATTGTGAATGAACATCCACAAAATATTAACAATAGGATAGTTGAGGCAATGACATAAGAAAAGTTACTTTTAGAAAATGATTGGGTGGAGGGGTGGTAACATATTTAGGAAACTAGAAGAAGCTGTACCCTAACTTGTTTTGATGTGTTTCCATTTATCACACTTTTCATTCTTGATGCACCAAATATCCTCTCTCTTTGTCCAGTGGGATCCTCTTCCAGTTGGCTCTTGCTTACTTTAGACATGACCCTACTCGCTCTGAAAGCTTCTTTGTTCTCTGGTATGTGAAGCTGGTTCAGATCCATCTTACATATTTTCTGCTCCCAATCTGAAATTGTGTTTTGTTTTGTTTTGTTTTTTTCCCAAGGAGTCTTAGTTCCTATGAGTGGAAAAGAACTGTTTAGAGATCATAATCTGGGCACTCAGTGTGATCATGTCTAGTGAGTTGTTCACTTTACCACAAAGTAACCCTATCAGTACTGTTGATTTGGTATGACCCGTTTCAGGTTCATTCTTTCAAAGTAGTCTTGACTCTTCAATCACTCTTGTGTGTTCTATGCCTTTCTCTTGGTTGAATAAACACTTTCAAGAATATATATCCATGTGCCCCCAGAGTTTAGAGATCTGAATGATCTCATTGTCATGTTGTTTAGAAACTCTTAAGGAGGGATCCCTGGGTGGCGCAGCGGTTTGGCGCCTGCCTTTGGCCCAGGGCGCGATCCTGGAGACCCGGGATCGAATCCCACATCGGGCTCCCGGTGCATGGAGCCTGCTTCTCCCTCTGCCTATGTCTCTGCCTCTCTCTCTCTCTCTCTCTCTGTGACTATCATAAATAAATAAAAATTTAAAAAAAAAAAAAAAAAAAAAGAAACTCTTAAGGATTCAATGTCCTGAAGTGTGATACATGAGAGGTTATGAACAGAATTTGGGAAAGAATTTAATGTGATGTTGTCACAGTCTAACATTCTTGAATAAGGGCAGTGTAGGGAAAGATTATTTTTAGCTGTCATGATGTTGCTGTTGATGACAGGAGGAGAGAGTCTATGGTTATTTGTATTCTCACCACAATATTTAATATTACTTTCTGATAAAGGTTTGTGTTCTTTTTTGTTTCTGTTTTTATTTTGTTTTATTTTTTTGTAAACTATGAAGTCTAATTGTCAGCCAACAAGTGTACTATGGCTTGTAACTATATTCCCACAAATATGATAAAAGCAGAGATTTGGAAGAAGTGGCATACATAGTGACTTCTTCAAGAAAGTCTAATGATTTCAAGAGATAAAAATGACATCGGTGCTAAAAGAAGTTAAGAAAGAACATAGAACAAAAAGCTGTGAAATAATGTAACATATATCATTCATACATTATTTTAGAGGAGAGATAAATTTGGATTGGAAATATATCCATTCACTATTAATTCATGTATGTACTCATACATCTTCCTCCAAAGATGTTGAATTGATTTATAGAAACACATATAGTCATATATACAACAAATTACAATGCCCACAATTATCAAATGAATAGAGAAATTGTGTGAAGAGAAATTTGACAATAATTAATACTTTAGAAATACGCACAACTAATGGATTAAAACTCTCACTTCCTTTAATTTACATGAAGAACATGAGCCTAAAGATTTAACAATGAAGACATTTAACACAATGCTATTTGTCATGGTAGTAATGTGTTTACCACTGAACACAGCATTAACTATCCAGCCATCTGAAAATACTTCAATTGAATGATGATATAAAACCACTGAATATCATGTTTTCAAATAATGTTTAATGACATGCAAATACTCACATAGTATTAATTTTAAAAATATAACATAAAATTATATCTTAGCACATTTCCAACCTGTTAAAGTAAAACCACAAATTTCATAGAAAATGTAATGTGAGGGGCACCTGGGTTGCTCAGTGGTTGAACAGCTGCCTTTGGCTTAGGTCGCAGTCCCAGGGACATGGGATGGAATCCCGCATCAGGCTCCCTGCAAGGAGCCTGCTTTTCCCTCTGCCTATGTTCTTGCCTCTCTCGCTGTGTGTCTTTCGTGAATAAATAAATAAGATTTTTAAGGAAAAAATAAAAGAAAATGTAGTGTGAATAGATCTAAGTATTTGAAGTGTTTATTTTGGATGGCTTTTACAGATAATTTTAAATTCGTTTTATGTTACTTTTTTCTATTTTTCTGTGATTTCTATAGGGATTTCCTTTTGTAGGATCCCTTTTTTGTGAGATAAAATTTTATTTCACTTTTAGAATGTAATACATGCACTAATTAAGATAAAATATATACGGTAGGAAGAAAGAATAGAGTAGCAAAATTAATTAATTAATTAATCCATGTATCAACTTGCAGTAATAATTAGCATGCTTTCACGTATTTTATGGCTGCTAAAATGAACCACATATTTGGGCTCAGAGTTCCTAATAACCAGGTAAACACAGACACGAAGAAACTATTATATGATCGGCAGTATAAATAAGCCAAAAGTAAACCAGTTATCTGAGGAAGTGCAATTTTCCCTGGTAATAGGGATTAAGAGACCTTCTTTTGGACTTTATAAGAGGATACTGTGTTATACTGTCAAATGGAATAAACAGGAAGTCTTTGTTGAATGGGCAGGATTTCAACTAAATCTCTAGGTTTGAATTTTTTAATAGGTAGAGAAGAAACTGGATAGATACATTCTAAACAGAGAAAACAACAGGAACAAAGCTATAAAGTGATGAATAAACTCAATATGCTTCAGGTCATTTAAGATGGCAAGAGTAGAGGGTTTATATTGGAAAGACATTGATAAAGTATGACATGCAAATGTCAAACATAAGGATCCTGGGGATAAAGAAGAAGTCAGAGATGAAGAGGGGAGAAGAAGAGGGAGGGAGGGAGAGAGAGAGAGAGAGAGAGAGAGAGAGGAGCATTAAGTTTCATTGGAGAAGAGTATGCATGGATATCTTAAAAAAGATACTTAAATAAAATTTAATTTTGTATATTTAGAAAGAAAACTTTATAACATCACAAAACAGCTATGATTTATTGACCTTTTAGGGAGTGTTGGAAGTTTTGATTAACCTATCTTTAATCTACACACAATTTTCAAGATAAGAGTATTTATTCCCATTTTAAAGATAAGAGCATTAAATGGTTGGGTCAGTTGCCAAGATTGTACAAGTTAGTGGTAAAAATAAGGTTTGACAGCTGTTCTACCTATATTCTTTCCATCTATACATTGTGGTAGCTAAACATGAAGACTCTGAATTCAGTCATAGGGGTTTTTTTTTTAAACTGGCCCATTAGCTGTTAGAGGATCTTGATATTTCCATTTCCTCATCTTATAAATGAGAATGATAATGCAATATACCTTACAAATTAATTTTTAAGATTAAATGATTTGTTGTTTATAACATATATAAAACAGTGCCTGGGACATAGCCTTTACCTCTCATTGTATTTTTCTGTCTCTTCTCACCTTGAGCCAAAGGTGGTAGAAAATAGAAAATTAAGATTGTAATTTATTACTTTGAAATAAAATATATAATAAAAATTACTCTCACTGCCAATTCTCTCAGTCTCACCATAGTTTTAAGACCTAGTAGAAATATTATAATTTTTCTGAGAGTTTTTTTTTTTTTTGTATCCTAATACCCACAATTCCCATGGGTTAGGTGCCCCACTTCATGCTACCACAGCTTGAAAGGACTCATTTTGTTTATTTATATATCTCCAGAGTCTAACAAATTGTAGGGACATAATAAACATCTTACAAACTATGAAGGAAAATATTTAATTTCAGTCATTAGTCTTAAAAAAAAATAAGTTCCTTAAAACTAATGTAGAGTGCTTCCTCAGAACTCAAATACCTAAACCATAAAATTCCCAGAAAGCTCTTGAAATTTTAACACTTAGATAAATGATTTAATATGAAGAATAGAGACACTCTGTTAATTCCTGGAAAAGCATGTAGTGCACACAGACATTTTGTAAAATTCTAATGACATATATGGAAATTATGTTTACCTGTCTTGAAATTTATTGACAAACTCCAGAATATACTTTATCATCAATGGAAGTATTCTTATAACACTGCTTTAATTACAATATTATCTCCAGACTAATTAGGTATGGACTGGCCCTTTATTGCTTTAAGCATGGACTTTATGTCATAAGCTAGCTTAAGACTTAGACTGTTTATAGTAAGGTTTTTCTGCAAGAAGAAAAAATGTTTTGTTTACCACATAGTTGTACTTTCCTTTAACAATATAGTTTACTCGTACCTTTTCAGATTATCCTTCAAACATTCAAGCAGAGTAATTCAAAAAAACTTGAAAACCAAATTTGCCTCTTCTGATTTACATTGCAGGAAAACAATCTCAGATTCAGAACCTAAACATTCTAAATATTCTATTTAATTTCTGGCAGGCGGAAGTAAGACTTAAAAACAACTCCACTCCTGCCTGTAAAAAACGATGTTGCAGGCTTAACTGTCTTCATTTTGGTAGAAAGACACACTGAGGACAAAAAAGGGAAGTCAAATTTCTGATATTAATGGCTGATTGCTTTAAAGTAATGAAATAAAATATGAGAAGGCCTATTATATATTGGTGTGACTAGTAACAAAGAAATGATAGTTTAGTATTTGACTATTTAACTATTTAAATTTCTAAATGCCTAAAAACTAATTGGAACAATTATGATGGGCACTGGATATTGTATGTTAAGTGATAAATCACTAAACAACAACAACAACAGAAACTAATTGGAACGAAGGTGTTAAGAGCTGTGTGCAAATCTGGAAAGCTTGGAGTTAGGAATATAAAAAATAGGGGAAAATGGGTAAAATCTGACTTTTATAACATACTATATGCTTTTGGAATTTAGAAGTTTTAATGACTTTTCTTGCTCTATGCTTAGATTCCATGGGTAATATTTCAAAAGTAAATACAGATGTCATTTGAAATAATAAGCAGTCACATCAAATAAAGTTTTGAAAAGTAAAGAAAAAGAAATAAATTTGAAGACAGCAAAAGAGAAACTATATCTTGAATGTGAGGGGAAAAAAAATTCAAATGACAGTATGTTTTTCATCAGAAAACCATGGAGGCAAGAATGAAGTGACACAACATTTTTCAAATGCTAACAGAAAGGAATTATCAGCCCTGAATCTTCTATCTAGCAAAAATATCCTTCAGGAATGAAGGGAAATTAGACATTCTCAGATGAAGGAAAACTAAGAGAATTTGTCCCTGATAAACCTTCCTTAAAAGAAAGGGGAAAAAAAAAAGGAAATTCTTTAAACAGAAAGAAAAGAATACAATAAAGAAAGCATTTTAAAACATTTTAAGAGAAGGAAGAGGGAATAATGAAAAAAAGTGAATATAAAAAACATTTTCCTTCTCCTCTTGAGTATTTTGAATTATATTTGACAGAGCACAAAATGTAACATTATCTGATACAGATATCGATACCTGTAAAGGAATGTTTAAGACAATTATATTATGAAGAATGGAAGACTAAGGGACTTAAAAGGAGATGAAATTTCTACACGTCATGTGAATTGATAAAATGTCAACACCAGTACTCCTTCGTGGTGATGGAATAATTCTTAATCTTGATTGAAGTGGTGGTTAGAAGAATCTACATATGTGTGTGTTAAAGTAACGTAGAACTCTACACACACACTGTATCAATATGAATTCCTTGTTTTGATTTTGCCTATAGTCATACAAGATGTAATTATTAGGAGGGCTGAGTGAAGGGTATATGGAACCCCTATATACTATCTTTACAGCTTCCAATAAATCTGTATTTATCTCAAAATGAAGAGTTATAATACACACACATACATACACTCGCTGGGAAAAACAAAGAATGTTGGTTTGAAAAGACTTGTTTCTTAGTGCACCAATTCTTAAGCCATCATTCAATTCAGAATGAGTCTCGATGTCAGATTTTCCAAAAGTTCAGATTCTATAAATAGATTTTACTTATTTTTTAATAGATTTTTTTTAAAAAAATCGTTGTACAACTAACATTTAAGCCCAGTAATATGTTAAAAAATTGACCGGAAAAGTCTGAGTTCCATCTTCCAAATTATTTTGAAATGGGTGCTCAAATACAAATCAACTGAAGGAAAGAATCCTCCACACAGTGATAGGAAGTAAACCAACATACGATTTATTGTTTAAGGAAAAAAATTTCTAATTTTGAAATATTAGGAACTAAGGACCTGTTTTGTTTTGAAAATTTTTATTTTGAAATAATTCTAGATTCACAGGGATTTGCAAAGCTATGTATAGACATGTTTCATGCACCACAGCCTCTGCCAATGTCAGTCTCTTACACAACAATAGTTCACTGTCACAGCCAAGAAATTGACAATAATAGAACCTATAGAAGTTATTCAGATTTCAATGGTTATAAATGATCTCATGTGTGTGTATGTGTGTATGGCTCTATTCAATTTCATTGTATGGATAGCATTGTGTCACCACCTCCATGATAAAGAGAAAGGGTTGAAGAATGGATGTGGCTTATATAAAGGAGTTAAAAGAGAGAGTCTTATGGTGATAGCACAGTTGAATGAATTCTTTTTTTAACATAAAATGTAGAATTTGTTTCTACTTAAAATCTTTAAAATTTATTTAGAGTAAGGTTTATACTGTTGCCTCTGAGGTGAAATCCTGCATAAATAAAATTAAAATAAACAAGCAAGAAAGTGATGAATTTAAAAGAAAAATTTATTAAAATTGCAGTCTACCATTCTCTTTTCAGATTGCCTTACCATTTAAATTTAAGTGTCCAGGGGGAAAAAAGTATTTGACAACAAATAGAATTCAAATGACCTCTTGTGTTCGTTAACCCTATTAATTGCTTCAACATCCAAGTGCCTGCATTTACTGGCACAGAAAGTTCCTGTTATTTATTGCCATTTATTGTGGAAGACCTTTGTTCTTTGTGTTCCTCAGCTCTGTTATTTTTAAGAGCCAGGAACTCTGACAGCTGCTGCCAGCCCTGTGCAGTTTGTTTAAAACAATAGGGAAAATTGCCTAGCAACCTCACATCCAGCTTCTGGTACCCTCATGGAGATCACATTCCACAAACATTCTGCTCATCTCCATAAGCTCACAGGGGAACACCACACACACACACACACACACACACACACACACACACACCCTACAATCAAAACTAGATTGACATTCACTTTTCTAAAAGATTAGGTGCAGATAAAAGCTAGGTGGTTATTAACAATGAAGACATCACATAGAGATTTATAGAAATGAGTTAGTTGTGCCCTCTACAGATTTTATTGTTAAAAGTATACTTTTTAAAAGGTAAGTGTGCAGCTTCCATTGCTAAGATGGGATAAACACGGTGTATATACTTTACTAAATCTATAATGCCTTAGAACTAGTAGTATTGACAAAGTCGAGGGAGATACAAGTTTATTTTGAATCAATTTCAGCATGACAGCATGACAGAGAAATTAAACCGATACTGTTTGAATCTTGGTAATAGCCAGAATGTTAGGCTGCTCCTTCTTTACTCCTATTTACCAAGTGATTATGATGTTAAAAATGTTCTTGGATTTTGTGAGATCACTGTACCGAAGGGTTAGAAGGCTGGACTTAACTCTGGAATTGGGTTTGCTCGTCTTGTATTCCCTATCTATATTGATCTGAACAATCACTTGATTACTTTATGCCAGTAACCTCATCTGCAAAGTAGGAACTTCAACTAAATGGTCACTAAAGTCTCTTCTCATCTAACACTTCACAATTCTACAAATGGCATTGGTTTTCTGTAAGACTTTTTAGAGAGAATAGTACGAAGGAAAAAATGGTTATTGCAGATAGTTTTGCTTTGTTTTGTGTTCTTCTTATTTAACTATGCCATCAGACCAAATATTATTATCGATAAAACCAGAAGAGAAAAATGGGTCAGATGCCCGCAAATACCTACATGATCTTGGTAAGATGTCATGAGTACATACATGCACAACTATTCCATATAATAATATAAGTTATATATCAACTTCCTACAAAGTTTGGGGAAATGATTTAAGGTTAAAGCAGAGGTCAGAAACTACAGTCTGTGGACCAAACCCATCCTGCTACTTAATTGGTAAATAAAGATTTCTTGGAACATGCACACTCATGCTTTTGCTTATTGTCAAGGGCTGCTTTTCTGCTACAATGGAAGAGCTACGCAGTAATAACAGAAGTCATATGTCCCCTAAAGCTGAAATATTTACTATTTGGTTCTTTATAGAAAAAGTTTGTTGATCCCTGTTGTAATGTATGAGAAACTTTACTATATTTATTAGACTTAAAATTGGTCACCTCAACCAGACTGTGTACATATCAATGAAAAACAAATTTTTGTAAATATTAAACTGTAGAATTCAAGGTTCTGGGTACTCTACTGTTTCAGGAGAGGAAACAGTTAAAAAGAAATTAAAGACTGAATTTGATTGAAGAGGACAGATACATGTTTGTCATTAATTTCTCAAATGAGTAATTATATTTAGGTTTACTCATATATTTATAGCTAAATATTTAAAAACTGTTTGGAAGCATCAAAGTACTACATTTGAAATGTAATATCTATGCCGAGGATGCGATATGAAAATTTGGAGCTCCTTAAAAAATATGCTAATCCTAAAGAAAATGTGGAAATCAAGGGCCTGGACTTCCTCAATATCATTGATATTGATAAAATTCACAGTCATGGTTGTAAATGTATACATCAGCAGTGTAAGGCTTTACACACTGCAATACACTTTGCATATGCCTTACTATGATTGGATCACTATCATTTGATTTCTCAATCATAGATTATTCATTCTGAAGTAGTTAACAGAATCTTTAAAATGGAAGCAGAAAAATATTGAATCAATGGAGAAAGGAATGTTTATCTTTCTTGTTTCTTCCTTGTTTTTAAGCTTTTCTACCCAACACCCAAAATAGCAAATTACAGGGAGATAGAGTTGAATCTTGCTGGGAACTTCCTCAACACGTGGGTAATTTTTTGTTCTTTGAGATATAATGTAGGTTAATGGTTCATCTCCTGATGCTCTAAGAATCCTGACATTTAATAAAAAGAGTCATCACTGAGTAACAGCTACACCCCCATTCCGTTACCATGGAATCAGAACATGGTAATAGACCAAAGAAGAGAGGACTGCATCTATCTTTTTTCACCAACTGACAGCTATGGTGAAACCTCCTGGACCATCCAGCCACTGCTCAAAATTCCTGCTGCCATGAGAAGTGATGCTGTCATGCAAGATGACAAACTTCCTAAGAGCCTGCTACAAAGGGAGAAGAGTGGTAATAGAGAGATTCAAAGTAAAGGAAGGAAAAAAGGATGAACGATGGAAGGAACAGTATTGAGCTATACAAGTAGAGAGGAACTGAAGAAAAACTCCAATTTTTAGTTATGGTCTCCATGTAAAAATGCTCTTGATTAGAGTGGTGGGAGGAAATGGCAATGAATCAACAGGAAAATTAAAGAAATCCATGGATTTTGCTTGATGATAAAAGGCTCATTTCGGTATCCAGTTACCACTTGGTTTTTGCTATGGCTAGGCTTATTTATTCGGCTCTAATTTTTTATTATTTTAAAAAATTTTATTTATTTATAACATTATTTATCAGCTTCCCTGCAGGGACCCTGATGTGGAACTTGATCCCATGACCCTGGATCTACCACTGAGCCACCCAGGCATCCCTATCATTTTTTATTCTTTGGCCTTGTTTCTAGTCACGTGTGCTGCTTATCAGCCTCTACACGTCAAGCTTTGGTAACTATGGAGATCCCCAAACTCAAATCCCTTTTTCTGCCTACATTGGGTCAACACAGTCTCTGTGCTGGTAAACACTTAGCACCCCATTTTCCTCTTAGATCTTGTTCCCTCTTCTACTAATAACAGTCACATTATCTGGAGACTAATGTCCTGAATCTCATGCTCTTTTGCTTTTGGATCTGCTACTCGCCCATGAGTTTTTCTGATTCTGATTTTGCCCAATGACCCAGATTCTGCATCCAGACTGCACGTGTTTTGCTTCTGCTGCCATCTACCGGGAAGTCGACTCCTTTATGTCAGAGCCCTGCTGACAACTTGCCTACCAGATTTTCAGGCATCTATCGCCCAGAGCCGAATCAGTTCCTACCCAAGTTGGTAGGTCTGCTCTCCTATCTAAGTTGTCTGCCGATGCTGTCAGCATCTGGGGAAAAGAATACTAGAAATCATTGAAATGCAAATGGCAGCATAAATGAGAAGGTAAATTTGTTTTCACGTTCTGTTAATTTGATTTCCAGTGCGTTTTCCCACGTGTGTATTTTGTCACCTCTCCAAAGACCTGCCTATCTGGTCACAGAAAGTTTGCTAATATTAGGCTGATATTGGTAAAGAGGCCAATTTCTACGCAGAGTCCATATAAAAGAAGCAAGTTAACACTGGCATTTCGCCTGGACAGACTTCACATTTAACTGTGCCACCACCATTATTCAGCAGTGTTACTGAGAAAAAGTTACGTAACTAATTCTGAGTCTCAATTCTGTATCTTTAATATTGTGGCAATACTACTATCGACCTAATAACATCTGTGAAAAATAAGAAAAGAATTCGTGCAAAGTGCTTATCTTAGTGCCAGGTAAATAGAATTCATAGATGGTGCAGTTCCACACATACCAAAGACAGAATGCGTGAGGTCAAATTACAGCGAAATGAAAACACTTCTTTTTCTCTTTTTCTAAAACACAGTTCTAGTCTATAACATCATCTTCGTCTTTGTCTCTCTTTCTTGCCTAGAAGAATTCTTTGTCCACACAGGATAATTCGTATGTCGTTGCCTTACTGGACACCTGTCAAAGGAAGAAATAGAATATAAAAGGAAAGTGAAAGGAACTCTAGGATTCTCTAACGCAGAGGGAATAATTATGTATTTTTTGTAACCAATCATACGCAATTTAAGGGAACTTGCATTGCAATGATTTATACTATACCTCTCAGTTTTTATTTTAAGATTTAAAGAACCATGTTTAAATCATGACAAGAGACATGGTTGATCAAGTTGAAAGAAGCTATTTTGTAAGGGACGCTCATTAATGGACTTTTAACCCAACAACACTTGTCAGCAATGCTGTTCTTTCTATTTCTTTGAGGAACTTACTGCTAATAGTGCATGATAAATAGAATATATCTACAATTGAAAAATAAATTCTTGCATATTGAATTGCTTTCTGGTACTTATCTGACCTACGCCCTCATAAAAAGTTCTTATTGAAGATGTGCCAACATGGGCCATGACTAACTTCATGGAAAAGAAGTTAATTTACTCTTGAAATCCCAATATATGAATAAAACTGGTCAACAAAAAATGGCAAGGTGGCAAGTCCTACCCTGATGGTTCGGACTCAGAATTTAGTGGCAGTTTTTCTTCTGAATATAAACAAATTGAATAAATTTAAAGGCTGTGAAATAAGAAAAGCATTGCATGTTAAGGTTTGTGTTTACCTTGAAACCTGAAATTTTCAAAACCTATTCACTTAGTTATCTTTAGAACTATTGAAGAAACAATGATGATAGTCCATACCCTTCCAGTAAGAACAAGAGGTAACAGCATGTATTACTGTTCAGTAAGGAAAGGAATAAAATCTTGATCACCAATTCTTACAAATTCCTTTGTCTTCAACATTCCGTTGAATGCTCTAGTTCCAATGCTTTAATCTGCTCAGGCTGCCATCATGAAATAGTATAGACTGACTGGCTGGCTTAAACAACAGACATTTATTTCTCACATCTTTGGAGACTGGGAAGTCCAAGATCAAGGTGCCAGCCAATTTGATTGTTGGTGAGAGCTCTGTCTTGGCTTGCAGGTGGTCTCCTTTTTGCTGTGTCTTCATGTGGACAATAGAAAAAGAGGGAGCTTTGGTGTCTCTTCTGATAAGGACATTAATCCTATCAAATTAGACTCTTACCTTGATGACCTCATTTAACCCTAATTACCTCCCATGGGTCCTATCTCCAAATATAATCACATTGGAGCTTAGGGCTTTCAACATATGAATTGTGGGGTGCACAATCTGGTCCATATCACTCATCTGTGATAGTCTAAAATGATCATGAATTTAAGTTCCATTAATATGTGGGAAGTTGTCAGAGCATTAAACTACTCAAGCCTAAGTCTTCTAAATCTCAATGTCTGAATAACACCATCTTTACTTACTGTTTTTTGTTAACAACTGACTTTGTGGTTGTTCTTGGTAGGAAAGTCAACCAAGTCAATTTCAACAATGTAAAGCTTGGTTTTTCATTCAGATAGTTAATTAGACACCAAACTGCTAATCTCATCTTGTGGGCTGCCATGTTATCTCCTCTTCCATTTTTTATTCTTATTACAATTCCTCCTATTGTTAAGTGAATAAAATATTTTCTGCTTCCAAAGGAAAGAGATATAAAAGATTCTCAAACTATTTTATTTTCTTTTAGTAGTAAATTGCTTGTATGTGACTTACTATCAATTATCTTCCCTTAAAGAATGTTTGAGCATCTGAAGTGCTGCTCTAGTTCCCAGGATTGCTGTCTAAATGATGCCCATTGGTGTTCACAACTCCTTATCTGGGTAGCACTCGTCACTCAGTGCCAGGGGAGTGGTTTTGCAACAATATCATTTGTAACTATGGACAGAACCTTCTTTGTTTCTTCTTAAATTTTATATCGATCATGTCTTGCCTGTGTATTGGAATGAAGTTTAACATAAAGATGGAGGGAGTTCAAATGCAATCTGAAAATAGTACTGGCAAACAGCTTTGTGACTTACTGCTTAAAGTCAACATACATTTATTTAAGATACTGAATTAAACCAAAGAAAAGACATCCTGTAAAACTGGAAGGTAAAAAAATAAATAAATAAAATAAATTAATTAATTAAAAATAAAAATATATTTACGTCTGTTAGAAAGTCTGCACCATAATGTTTTATAAATATTTATTTCTCTAACTCAATTTCATCTTTTAAATGAAACTTCTTTTAGAAACACATTGCTTATCTTGGTTCCAATTAAATTTATCCCTAGAATTAGAGTTTCTTCTACTATGAGCTGTATATATCACTCTGCTGAAGCCCATGAAAATAATAAACTTACCTCTGTTGTGAAGAATCACTGTCTATGGTGTAGGCAGAGATTTGGGGGTTACGGGTTATTGAGAAAAGTACAAAAAAAAAAATCTCAGGATGTTTCCAGGTATACATGCAAGAGAGATGGCTCCATGGTATTCTGTGGATTGGGGTCCTTAAGTCTCTTCCTATCAAGCATTGAACATAAGGAATTAACAGACAACATTAAATCACACCAAAACTTTTCCTTAAAGTAGAAAGCTCTATGTTAAAGAGGGTAAATGTGTATAGAAAAGTAGAAACCAAAACAAGTGCGTAAAATCTAATTTTTTTCATCTTATCTAATAATAAACATTTTTCTTAATATTAAAATGTACTTATGGTAAAAGAAAAGTACTTGTAAGGAATAAACCATGAATCCACAGAAATATGAAATATTTGTCTACTTGATAAAGACCTATAGAAAAGAATTTTCAAATATTAGATCATTTCTTTTCAAATAGCTTACTAAATTCCACTTTTAATTTAGTTAAGCAATGTTTAGAAACCATAAAGTATAAAATATGAAAAAAAAAATAACGTTTTAGGGGCACCTGGGGGGCTCAGTCAGTTGAGCTTCTGCTTTCAGCTCAGATCATGATATCAGAATCCTTAGATGGAGCCCTGCATCCAGCTCCCTGCTCAGTGGGGAGCCTGCTTTTCCATCTACCTCTGCCTTTCCCATGCCTTTGATCTCTTTCTCTCAATCTCTGTCAAATAAATAAATAAAATCTTAAAAGAAAAGAAAAGAATAACTTTTTGGAGGTTTGCTGAATAATAGATGGAATTACAGGTAATTCCACAGATAAATGTGGAAAAGTTGGCCAAGATGATGTTGGCACTTTAGGCTTATTAAAAACATTTAAAGGGGTGTCAATGTGAAAAAAAAGAAGAAAGAAGAAAAGACGAAAGAAGAAAGAAAGAAAGAAAGAAAGAAAGAAAGAAAGAAAGAAGAGAGAAAGAAAGAAAGAAAGAAAGAAAGAAAGAAAGAAAGAAAGAAAGAAGAGAAAGAAAGAAAGAAAGAAAGAGAAAGAAAGAAAGAAAGAAAGAAAGAAAGAAAGAAAGAAAGAAAGAAAGAAAGAAAGAAAGAAAGAATGGTAAAATCATTTATTTGATCTCTTGCTTGGTGGGAGTGTGAACATTGGATCTTGGAGGCATCAGATGAGAATGAGGTTGATTTAGGGCTTTGAAGTGAAACAGTATCTCCAGACAGTCATGCCATGGTAGCCACAAATCCAAGAGTGAACTCAATAAAACAGTGTGGATAAGGATATATATTATGTGGAGGATCTAGAAAAGATAGTATCAGAATATTTGAGCCCTGCCTCATAGGCAAGGACTTACCATGTGGAGAACGGGATGATGCAAAAGTAGATGCCAAGAAAAAAGTTAAAAAGAAATAGAGAATATAAAAATATTTCTGGGCCTATCCAGCAGGAAGAAACTCAATCATGGAGAATAGCATGGTGTTTAAAAATGATTAAAACTTTTATTGCAAAATGTCAAACACCAGCCATCAATAAATTATGGCTAATTAAAGAAAGTGCTTCTATGAGAAACAACATTGGCTCTTTTATATTATAATATGACATTTTATTTACATTAACAATGTATTTACTATAATATTTTAAATTTAATGTCTGGTATTTGAATCCTTAATGTTGTATGATGTTGCCATAATGTTTCCTCTTCCTTGAATACAGAGGAGCTACATTTAAAAAGAAAACTGAAAGTGGTCAGAACAGAATGAATAAAACCAGTTAGATCATTCACATACAGGTTCACTAAAGCTATGTTTTCCCTGTTGCTTGCTGGACTAACATAATCTGTCATGGCAGCAAGGAGGTCTCTAAGTAAGACATTCACATTCCTTTCTAATGAGTCAACTTTCCGCCCTATAGCAATATCAGATGTCTTTTAAATCAAGCAAAGAGAAGCTATATGCTAGAGGAAATGACCTGCAGTGCCTTGAGTTTATCATGGGTTTAGCCCTTTTGTCCTTTTATAACTACACTGGGAGCAGTTAGTGATACTACCACTGTGTTTGATCTAACATTCTGAATCAAGAAACTAAAATGAGTTTGGAAGCAATATACTTAAAAAGCTAGAAGGTTGGTGCTTATAAGTAGACACAATATTGATGCTTACAAGATTCTTAAGTATGTCATTAATAGTTACTTCAAAATTATTGAAGTTGGTTAACTGGTTAACATAAAGAAACTTAACAAAATGTCTTTTGTTTGAATCTTTACTTCTGAAACACTGTCCAATTTGTGCTAATTAACTTTTCTTTTTATTATTTATATATTTTTGTGAAATTATTTTGTCTCATACATGAGAAAATTCCTTTTTTTTAAGAAGATTATTTCTTTAAGTGATTTGCTCCTATTAGCATGGGAATTGTTTTACCATCTTGCATATACAACTTGCTTCCTTACAAAACAAAATGGGAAATTTTGTGATGGTGTCTGTTATTCCAGGCCTTGGCTATGCAGCATGCTATCCTAAGATCATACAGTGACAGAAGGAAAAAAAAAAAAAAGAAAGAAAAAGAAGAAAGAAAAAAGAAGGGAAAGGCAAATGTGCATGAGAATGTGTCTCCCTAAACATCCAATAAACCCTCAAAAGTTAAAAATCAAATAATGAGCTTGATTATCATTTCTCCTTTGGTCTCAGTTGAATCAATGTTAGCCTGTTGACTGAGGTAGACACAACGGCAAGTCATAGTCAACAGTCTATTTGGTTCTCTATAGAATCATCATCTCTGGTTCAGATCACATCCATTGGTTTATATGACTCAGTCTTACTTCAGTAAGTGCTAATCTAATTTAAACCCAGACAAGAGAGTTCTTCCAAAAAAGATAATGGCACAAATATTCTTTTCCCCATCCTACACAGTACTTTTTACTGTCTTTGCTAAATTATATGAATAATAAAGTTTAGTGTCTCCAACGTTCATTTTTTATTAATATTTACAGATCCTTCATTAGTTGTACTTGGAGTAACAGTAGGCCTTACTAAAAGTTCGCATTCTGAGGTAGATCGTTCATGTATGAGAATTCTAATTTAAAGTGTCCGTATTGGAGTCATTAAAACTGTTTACCAATATTCTGTTCTCTCATTCCTGGGGCACCTGGCAGCATTGTGCTTCTTCACTTCCATAGATGTTGTCATTTAATTTGCTTCAGCCAGTGAAATGTGAGCAGGAGTGAACTGTCTGACTTTCCGATGGAAGCTTTATGAGCCAGCCTGTCTCCATCATGTCCGCTTTTCTCTCTGCTTCCATGACTATCAGAATCCCATCAGCATGGATCCTGGAATGAAGGCAATAGACACAGGGCAGACAGAGAACATGAATGAAAGTTAACTTTATTATTTTTTAACGCACTGAGATTTAGGGGTTAAAGCCATGGAACCTGGCTGCATTGACTGACATACTTGAAGAACTACCAAAATTGAAGTCCATTTCCAGATTAAGAAAATATTTGGATTAGAAAAATATAATAATATAAACAGAGTCTCTAAAATATATATATTCGATCCTCCTCATAGAGAAATTCTAGAAACAATACTTTCCATACTGATTTGTTTATGACCAGATACAGGCTCAGCCATGTGAAATTGCCTGTATTTGACCAGTTTTTAATGTAAAAATGGCAACCTCACATGGTTTAACCTAATAAATGTCCTGATGATACTACATTGTTTTGTGTATCTAAGGGAACCACACATTGTGTTTTAATAAGTTGATTGCTGAATAGAAATAAGATTACTCACATTTAGTATTTGCTTAGAGCGTAATCTTGTTTCATTAATGCCTTATGTTTAGGACATTAAAAAGTTAGGCCAAATAACACAGTGTTATTAACAAACATTTCTCTTTTGCAGACATGATCTAATGCATTTTTAAAAGTTTTTGTTTTTTAACATGTTAACCGTTGCTTGCTTTAGGACACATTCTTGAGGTCATAGACAACATTTATCACACTTAAAATACTATGACACAGTCTATTTTGTTGGTTTTGAAGTTTTTGCCAATGAAAAATAAGATAACCAATTAGCCATTATGGCTTATTATGTTAAATTTGTCCACTAAGAGAGTTTTCAAAATGACTTAAATGCAATTTTTCATCCTCAGAGTGAGAGCATTTCCATTAAAAGACAACACACATGAAATATTTGACTATTACTCAGATTTTTAATTACTGAAATAATATTCCACTAGGGAAAACCCAAATCCACTACAGTGAAATACTCAAAAATGTTTCCCTAAGTTTACTCCTACTGGGATTCAGAAGTGTACCAAATTAAAGTTAACTTTGAGGTTCTAGTTCTAAAAAAAAAAAAAAAGTGTGCTTTTTTTTTTTTTTTTTAAAGGGCTTTCTGGTTTAAAGAAATGAAGTTCAAGAATTATTTATAAAATGTCAGAATTTCCAAATGTAACTTCTCATAAAGCTCTTTGGATATCAAATGGATTCACCAAACATTTTGATGAGTTAAGTGTAAATGAATCAGTAACATAAGGATTAGATTTCTCTGCAAATACACAAGAACCTAAAAAATTAGGAAAAAGAGTGCCTTGGCAGAATTCAATTGGGTCTTGTCAAATCCAAAGAGTTTGAAAACTATGTTTCAAAGCTTTTTCTGAAACTGAAAACTCACTTTTTTTGATAATCTATTGTTACAAATTCAAACTGAATATTGCTTCCAAGTTCTGTTGGTAATAAATAAATCGAAGGTGGTTAGGACCATGACCACAAATTCATTTTCATAAATAATTTTTATAGCATCAAGAGCTTCTTCACATCATTTTTCTATAAATAATGTTCTCTAGAGTTATAAAAATTAAAACTTGAGAAAAGTGATCACAAGGTACAAACTTCCATTTAAAGATAAATGAGTGCAAAAAAAAAAAGATAAATGAGTGCAAGGGATGTAATGTATGACATGATGACTATAGTTTACCCTGCTGTATGATATATGTGAAAATCGTTAAGGGAGAGATCTTAAACGTTCTCACCACGAGGACAATTTATTTCCTTTTTTCTTTTATTTTCATTAGGTCTGTATGAGATGACGAATGCCAACGAAACATTATGGTAATCATTTTGCAACATGTGTAATTCAAACCATTATGCCATATACCTTAAACTTACACAGCAATATGTCAATTATTTCTCAATAAAACTGGGAAAAATATGGGAAAAAAAACCTTTGAATTTCAGCAAATAACAAAAGAAAACATGGAAAACAAATAACCTGGCTCCACCAGTTCTCTGTTACAGTAACAGAAAATTTTCATGGTGTTTCAAGGCCAAAAGAAATCCTCAACAGTTTTACTTATTAAGTAGCTGGGTCTACACAAGACAGTAAGCTGTAATATTCCAAAAATTTAGACTCTTTTCCTTTGGTGTCCAAAGACCACTGAAGGTCTTTGTGTCGTCATCGGCCACCCTCCACCCCGTGTTAAACTGTATTGTAAGAACAAGCCCTATCCAAAGTCTTGCTTCTGTAGAGGGGTCCCTTATACCAAGATCTGCATCTTTGACCTAGGGTGGAAGAAGGCAAAAGTGGATGAGTTTCCACTTTGGCCACATGGTCTCAGATGAATAGAAGCAGCTCTCCCCTGAAGCCCTGGAGGCTGACCTTATTTGTGCCAACAAGTCCATAGTGAAAAGCTGTGGCAAAGATGCTTTTCACACCAGAGTGCAGCTCTACCCCTTCCACGGCATCCATAGCAATAGGGTGTTGTCCTGTGCTGGAGCTGACAGGATCCAGACAGGTAGCAGGGTGCCTTTGGAAAGCCCTAGGGCACAGTAGCCAGGGTCCACATTGGCCAAATCGTCATATCCATCTCTATCAAGTGCAGAACAAGGTGCATGTGATCGAGGCCCTATGCAGGGCCAAGTCCAAGTTCCTTGACCACCAGAAGATCCACATTTCTAAGAAATGGGGCTTTACCGAGTTCAATGCCCATGAATTTGAAGACGTGGCGACTGAAAAACTGTTCATCTCAGATGGCTGTAGGGTCAAATATATCCATAATTATGGCCCACTGGATGAATGGCCAGCTCTGGACTCATGAGAATCTTGGCACTGCCCCTGCCTATCTATGCCCATCAATAAATCCTACTTCCAGTAAAAAAAAAAATCCAAAACTTTTATAGTCATATACAAAAACACAACATATAAACTTTTTTAAAGATTTTATTTATTCGTGAGAGATGGAGAGGCAAAGACACAGGCAGAGGGAGAAGCAGGCTCCCTGCAAGGAGCCCAGTGTGAGATTCATCCTGGCCCTCGGCATCACACCCTGAGCTGAAGGCAGGCAGACAACCACTGAGCTACCAGATGTCCCCACAATATATAAATTTAAAAATAATATTTTATTTCATTCTTCAAAATTACAACTACTTATTAACAGGTTGTATGGGCCCAGTTGAGTACCACAAAACTTCTCAATCATTGAAATATCATTGATTTTGCCACCTCAATTCTTGTTCTGATTTTCTAATAGTATTTGACTTAAAAAAAAGAAAAGAAAACCCAGATTCATAAGTATATAACATCACTGAGAGCAATGCACATGATCTAACATTGAAACTGTGAACTACCTTGATCTAGTAGCTCAGATGGTGTCCAAGAGATGTTGAGTGTTTCTACATTCAACAAAATATTCCATGTCACCTCCATGACTTCACTATGACACTCCAGGGTGCCTCAAACGCAGTTTAGGAGCTGTGGGTTTTAAGAATTTCGTTCAGTTATCTTACAATCATTTCAGGATTTGAATGGCAATTTATTTATAACTAAGCAATATTGCCAACAGTGAAGTCTAATATTAAGAAAAACTCATTAGTTTTATTGAACCTTAGTAACAGTACTTTATAATGTATTATAATATGTTCTTATATTTAAAAATAGTTTTAACAAATTGATAAAATAATAGTCATTGGAACTTACATTTTTCATAATAAACATAACAGAATTTACTTTGAAGGAATGTTAACTAAAAATTCAATAGGGTTTTTCAGTTTTTTTTAATTGAAAATATAGATATTATTGTTTTAGAAAGGAATTTCAGGATAAGATTTTTAAAAGGGAGAGTTGGTTTCACATTATCTTATTAAATTTTAAACAATTTAACATTAGAACATAGCACATAGTATGTTAGGAAAAAAAACAAACAAAATGACATTTGTTAATTTTGGGGTTCTATACATGAATTATGTCTAGAAATAAGTGGACTGATTTTGCTATTGTAATCTACACAGAAGCCTCTCTGAGAAAATTCTATCAGACAGTGTTGATAGAACTAACAGAATTTGCTGACAAATTCGAAGTGGGATATGAGAAAAAAAACAGTACTCAAGGATGACTTTTGGCCTGAACAACTAGAAGAACTGAATATACCGATCTAGGAAAATCATGAGGAAAGCAGGTTTGGAGAACACACCAGGAACTCAGTTTTAGAAATGTTAAGTTTGAGGTGTTTACTAGACATTAAATGGAGGTCTCCAGTAGGCCTGAAGGGGAGTTCAGGTTGAAGGGAAAAGTCTAGGCCAGATCGCCCAAGCAAGTTTTACTTCATGCAGGGACCCTTCTGAATACTTGCCTAACCCATCCAGTATTCACAACGACCTGATGAGCTAGTTACTATTACCCTCATTTTATAAAGAAATCCAGTCACAGAGAAACATACCATTTCTAGTTAAATTGAAAGAACAAGAGTTTGAACTGTGAGAAGCTGTCTCCTCCCCTCCACAGAGGAAGTTGATCTGCAAAATAAAGCCAAGCAAAACCAAGAGGGGATGAGAGCTGAATAAAGGGAGAGGAGTGCTGATTCTTTTACCATTCCTTTGGATTCTGTGAGCTAACCCAAGGATCATTCCTACCCAACCCTATGAGGCAATAAAGTCTCTTTTTGCTCAAGGCATTGCAACTTAAAAAGTCGTAAATAACACAATCGCTGAACATCTTGTTTCAAATGTAAAATACTGTAGGTTTTCTAAGAAAACACAGTAAATTTGCTAGGGCTAACCATATCTTAACATTGTCATTTATAAATTACACAATATTTCACTTTATTCATGAGATAGCTATTCCTTGGGATAATTCTAAAAACAAAACCTATTCTTTCTCCTAGCTTATATTTTAAATATAAACTGGATTATTATTTATAATGTTTTATCATTAAAATCATTTTAGTTTTTCTGACATAAATTTACTGAAGTGTAATTTACATTTATAAAAGGCAAGAATTGTGAGTTTGCCATTGGCCAAGTGAACATACCTATGTTTGCCTTTTCTTAAAGTTAATATATGCATGTATTCAGCATACGTATCAAAAGCCAAAGAAGCCCCTCTTCTACAATACAATCATTAGCGCCTCTACTCCCAGGATTACTATTATCCTGACATCAATAACACTACATTTCCCCTGCCTATTTTAAAATTCCATATAAAAAGAATTATATGGAATATAGTTTTTTTCAGCTGATTTCTTTTATTCAATATATTATTATGTATAGTTGTAGTTTGTGAATTCCCATGCTCTAGAGTATTACTCTGCATGAATCCGCTGCAATCTGTTTATTAATTTGACCACCGGGTGTGCATTTTTTCCAGTATGTGTATTCTTATCCATATGTTGGTGGGAACATATGTATACTTCTCCGCTAATTATATACTTTGGAATGAAATTTCTAGAGCATATTTATGTTATGCATATGTTCCATTTAGATAGATATCACTAAACAGTTTATTTTAATTCCACTATAATTAACATAAGGGGTTATATTAGTTTCAGGTGTATAATATAGTGATTCAACAATGTCCTACGTGATAGGCATACTGTCAACCTCCTTCAGCTATTTCACTCATTCCTCCACCCACCTCCTTTCTGATAATCAGTTTGTTCTGTATAGTTAAGAGTCTGTTTTGTGATTTCTTTCTTTCTTTCTTTCTTTCTTTCTTTCTTTCTTTCTTTCTTTCTTTCTTTCTTTCTTTCTTTCTTTCTTTCTTTCTTTCTTTCTTTCTTTCTTTCTTTCTTTCTTTCTTTCTTTCTTTCTTCTCTTTCTTTCTTTCTTTCTTTCTTTCTTTCTTTCTTTCTTTCTTTCTTTCTCCTTCCTTCCTTCCTTCCTTCCTTCCTTCCTTCCTTCCTTCCTTCCTTCCTTCCTTCCTTCCTTCCTTCTTTCTTTCTTTCTTTCTTTCTTTCTTTCTTTCTCTCTTTCTTTCTTCTTTCTCTTTCTTTCTTCTTTCTCCTTAATTCCTCATATCATATCGTATGGTATTTGTCTTTCTCTGACTGACTTAATTCACTTAGCATTATATCTTCTAGATCAACCCATGTTGTTGCAAATTGCAAGATTTCATTTTTTTGTGGCAGGGTAATATATATCAAATATGAGTAATAGTCCATTGCGTGTATGTGTGTATAAATCCTCTTTATCCATGCATGTATCAATGGACACTGGATTGCTTCCATAATTTGATTCTTGTAAATAATAAACAGCAATAAACAGAGAAATGCATATCTTTTCAAATTGGTGTTTTCATATTCTTTGGGAAAATACCAGTAGTGGAATTACTGTATCTTATGATAATTCTATTTTTAATATTTTGAGGAACCCCCATACTCTTTTCCACAGTGGCTGGCACCACTTTGCATTCCCACCAACAGTGCAGAAGTTTTTTTTTTTTTCTCCACATCTTCGCCAATACTTATTTCTTGTATTTTTTATTTCAGCCATTCTGATAAGTGTGACGTGATAACAGGTGATGATTAGTTCTGTTGAATATCTTTTCATGTGTCTATTGGCCATCTATATGTCTTCTTTCATATTCATGTATTATGCCCATTTTAAAATTGGATTATTTAGGAGTTTCTGGAGTTGATTGTGTAAGTCCTTTGCGTATTTTGGATACTAACCTTTTATTGGATATGCCACTTGCAAATGTCTTCTCCCATTTTGTGAGCTGTGTTTTTGTTTTGTTGATGGTTTTGTGGAAAAGCTTTTAATTTTGATGTAGTCTCAGTAGTTTATTTTTGATTCCCTTGCTTTAGGAGACATATCTAGAAAAAAAATGTTGCTATGGCCAAGATCACTCTCCTCTAAAATTTTTATGGTTTCAGGTTTCATGTTTAGGTCTTTAATCCCTTTTTTTAAAGATTTTATTTATTTATTTGAGAGAGAGAGAGAATGCATGAACTAGGGGAGGAGCAGAGCAAGAAGGAGAAAGAGAGAGAATCTCAAGCAACTCTGCACTGAGTATGGAGCCCAACGTGAGGCTTGATTGCACCACCCTGAGATCATGACCTGAGGTCGTGACTTGAGCCAAAACCAAGAGTCAGACACTTAATGGACTGAGATACCCAGGCACCCAGTTCTTTATTCCACTTTCAGTCTATTTTTGTGTATTGCATATGAAAGTTTCATTCTTTCACATGTAGCCATATAGTTTTGTCAACATCATTTGTTGAAGAGACTGTCCTTTTCTTATTGCATATTCTTGCCTCCTTTTTTTTTAAAAAAAAAATTTATTTATTCATGAGATACACAGAGAGAGAGGCAGAGACATGGGCAGAGGGAGAAGCAGGCTCCCTGTGGGAAGCCCAACGTGGGACTCAATCCCAGGACCCTGGGATCATGCCCTGACCCAAAGGCAGATACTCAACTACTGAGCTACCCAGACGTCCCTTAAAAAAAAAAAAAAAAAAAAGATTTTATTTATTTATTCATGAAAGACAGTCTTGCCTCCTTTATCATAGGGTAACTGACCATATAACTGTGGGTTTATTTCTGGGCTCTGTATTCTATGTGTCTATTTTTGTGCCAGTACTATACTGCTTTGTAGCATATCTTGAAATCTGGGATTATGATACCTCCAGTTATATTCTTCTTTTCAAATGCTTTAGCTGTTCAGGGTCTTTTGTGGTTCCATACAAATTTTAGGATTAATTGTTCTATTTCTATAAAAGATGCTATTGGTACTTTGATAAAGATTGCATTAAATCTGTGGATTGATTTGGGTAGTATGAACATTTTAACAATATTTATTTTCTCAATTCATGAGCATGGAATATCTTTCCATTTGTTTGTGACCTCTTCAATTTCTTTGAAGAAATTGAAGTGTACAGGTCTTTCACCTCCTTGGTTAAGTTTATTCCTAAGTATTTTATTATTTTTGGTGCAACTGTAATTGAGATTGTTTTCTTAATTTCCCTTTCGGCTACTTCATTGTTAATATATAGACATGTAACATATAGACAAGATTTCTGTATCTTGATTTTGTTCCTGCAACCTTACTGAATTCATTTATCAGTTCTAAGTCCTAAACAGTTTTTTAACATTATTGGTGATAATATATATTTGAAACAGAACAACAGATGATTGAAGAGTAAATATTCTAAGGATGATTTACAGTCCCCTTTCCATCCAGTAGATTGTTTGATGTTACCTGCTTTTTCTATTTTGTGAGAAACAGTTAATTTCTGGATACAGAAATTTCTATTTTATATAAGTATGATATTAAACTAAGTAAGTCTGATCATAAACTTTTATATTGACATTTCTAATAATAGTATATAAACATGATCATCTCACAGTTCTGTTGTACAGAAATTTAAAGGCAAGGTATGTAGGAAGCCATTTTAGATGCAGCTTATCATAGTTTATTTTCTAGCCTTTGAAGTCTTTCATTCTCCTTACATGCAATTCTCCCTACATGAATTAAAGCAGTGTCTAAAATCCAGTTCTTGTTATCTAAGCCAAGTCCAGATGTGAATGAAGCTCCTTAGGTGTAGTTCCTTAAGTAGAACTTATGTACAGGGATCCCTGGGTGGCGCAGCGGTTTGGCGCCTGCCTTTGGCCCAGGGCACGATCCTGGAGACCCGGGATCGAATCCCACATCGGGCTCCCGGTGCATGGAGCCTGCTTCTCCCTCTGCCTGTGTCTCTGCCTCTCTCTCTCTCTGTGACTATCATGAATAAATAATAAATAAAATCTTAAAAAAAAAAAAAAAAAAAAAAAGAACTTATGTACAAGTCCTCTTGTTCTGTAGACTTTGAAACTAAAGAGACCATGTATCTGCACTCCCTCTCCCATACCCAATATACCGTGGTGGGACAAGAACATGGGAAAATGAAAACCAAACATGAATCACTGGTCCATAACATTTCCAAAATCCTGTCAGATGAATATAGAGTTTCCTCATGAGGTCCCCAAACCAGGGAACAATTCTAATTGGCTCTTCACATCTCCATCTGGGTTCTTGGTTCTTTCCTCTGAGCCTCATTTTTTTAATGAAAGTTAACACGTGTTTTCAACTGAATAGTTTTCTCATGCTGCTTATTGCGACAGGTTTGTATGGGCATAGGGAATTCCAAGTGCTTTTCACTCTGTACTGTCACTTTATAGGCCTCCTGTGAATGTCATTGGAATTTGTTCCATTAGGCAAAAATCATACCTACAAAGCTCTTGGATATAAATCCTGAAGCTTCCTTTTAAAAAATCTCTTGTGTGAGTATATACTCTCCTGAGACACTTGCCATTGATCTTTCTGAGGGCTGGGCCAAAGATAAGACATCTGTAGACCATGTTTTTTGTTTTTTGTTTTTTTTGTTTTTTTTTTTTTACAACGCCACGGAATTTATCTTTTTAAGAAGGCATTTCTTGATTTTAGCAACATTTGCCAGTTGGAGAGACTGAAAATTTATTTTAAAAACCATCAAGATCTGGCTCCCCTTTTTTAAACAATCTTTCTCTGTGTGTCTAGCTTTCTTTTCACATTTAACATGGACATTCAGAAGAAACCAGACAGTGCCTTCAGCACTCTGCTATGAAATCTCCTTACCTACATCTTTGGACACATTTTCTACATTTCAGGTTACTGTGGCATGAGAGTATTAGTAAACTTGCTGTCCCTGCATACCAAGGATTCCCCTTTTTTCCTATTTCCAATACCATCTCTGTCAATTTTTTTGAACTCTCACTGGCAACATCCTTGAAATCCAGATTTCTACTATCATTCTCTTCAAGGCAATAGACTTTCTCTAACAAACTCTACAGAATAATTACAGTCTCTGCCCTCTGCTTGGCTATGAAGCCACTCCCATATTTTCAGGGTTGTTTTGTTTTTGTTTTTGTTTTGTTTTGTTTTTTGCAATACTCTATTTCCATTTACCAAAAAAATCAATTATCTATTACTGTGTAACAAACCACCACTTAATAGAATAAACACTTAATATCTCATAGTTCTTGTAGATCAGAATCTGGGGCATAGATTAGCTGGGTTCTCTGGCCCACAGTTTCTTAAAAAGCTGCAGTCAAGGTGTTGGACAGGGCTGCAGTGAACTCAAGGATCAACCTGGGGAATAACAATCGCAAACTCACAAGACAAAAGTAGGAAGATTATGTGGTGAGAGTGTCTTGAAAAGTTTCAAATGACAGACCTTCTGGCAAACACAATAATGGTGTATTCTAAGGGGAGAATCCTAATCTATGGACAGCTTTTGTAGGCTGTGCCTGTTTTATTAGGTTCATATGTAGTAAACAAAGCTTGAATCTATAGACATAGGGGATATAGTTCCTAGGAAAATGTCACATAAGCTATCTAACTTTCAGAGCATTTAATGGAAATATTTTAACATTGAAATAATTCTGTTTTTAAGTAAGCACATATTGTTTAGAGACCTTACATATTAATTTGTGCCAGAGGGTGTAGTGATATGGTAAAAAGATGGATCTGAGAATAAGCATTGGTGGTCTTAGAACACTTCCTGCTTCTCCTATGCCTTTGTATTACTTGCATTCCTGAAATAATAAGCAAAGCCTGATATTCACTAAGATCTCTGATGTTTTAAAATGATTTGATACCCTATCCTACTTTATGTTAGAAACAATCTCAAGTAAAATAAGACATGCATAATGATAAAGTGAAATAAAATTGCCCAGTGATAGGATAATTAGGGATGTTCTCCGAAACAAAGATTTTAAAGCTACTTACCAACCTTTACATTTGACTTTTTCAATGTGTGTGTGTCTGTGCGTGTTTTCCTAAAAATATGTAGAGTATTTGGATACATAAAACTTAGAAATTTCTGATTTTTTACATTCAAAAGCAAATAAAACCTAGAGTGAAAAAGAGACTCTGTATACAAAGGCAGTCCTTAATATCCGTCAACCTTAAGGCAATCCTTAATATCAGTCAACCTTTTTAAAGCATTTAAAAAAATTTTTTTTAAATTTTTTTTTAATTTTTATTTATTTATGATAGTTACAGAGAGAGAGAGAGGCAGAGACACAGGCAGAGGGAGAAGCAGGCTCCATGCACCGGGAGCCCGACGTGGGATTCGATCCTGGGTCTCCAGGATCGCGCCCTGGGCCAAAGGCAGGCGCCAAACCGCTGTGCCACCCAGGGATCCCCGCATTTTAAAAAATTTTTTATTTATTTACTTGAGAGAGAGAGAGAGAGAGAGAGAGAGAGAGAAAATGAGCAGGGAGCAAATAGGCAGAGGGAGAAGGAGAAGCAGATTCCCTGCTGACCAGGAAGCCAGACTTGGGACTTTATCCAGGACCCTGAAATCAACACCTGAGCTGAAGGCAAATGCTAAACCAACTGAGCCACCCAGGCGCTCTATTAACATAAATGACAATTACCCAAATAGACAATTGAGAAGAAAAAAAAAAAACAGTGTTAGCAATAATCAAAATAGAAAAAAAAAGGAAAAACAGTTGGCAAAAACACAATTTTAAGGGACATGTCACTATTTTTACCTATAAAATATTAAAAACATTTTTCCAATGTATAATGCCCAGTGTTTTCTAGGTAAGTAGAGTATGATGAATCTATTGCTAGGATAAAAGTGTATGTATTTTCTACTTAGAGGAAAAATTTATATTATGTATTATGATCTTTTACAATGCTTCTGCTTCTTGGTCAAGTACTTTCACTTCTATAAATTTAAAATAATATTCTCTAAAAGACAACCTACAGAATGGGAGAAGATATTTGCAAATGACTTATCAGATAAAGGGCTAGTTTCCAAGATCTATAAAGAACTTATTAAACTCAACACCAAAGAAACAAACAATCCAATCATGAAATGGGCAAAAGACATGAACAGAAATCTCACAGAGGAAGACATAGACATGGCCAACATGCATATGAGAAAATGCTCCGCATCACTTGCCATCAGGGAAATACAAATCAAAACCACAATGAGATACCACCTCACACCAGCGAGAATGGGGCAAATTAACAAGGCAGGAAACAACAAATGTTGGAGAGGATGCGGAGAAAAGGGAACCCTCTTACACTGTTGGTGGGAATGTGAACTGGTACAGCCACTCTGGAAAACTGTGTGGAGGTTCCTCAAAGAGTTAAAAATATACCTGCCCTACGACCCAGCAATTGCACTGTTGGGGATTTACCCCAAAGATACAAATGCAATGAAACGCCGGGACACCTGCACCCCGATGTTTATAGCAGCAAAGGCCACGATAGCCAAACTGTGGAAGGAGCCTCGGTGTCCAACGAAAGATGAATGGATAAAGAAGATGTGGTTTATGTATACAATGGAATATTACTCAGCTATTAGAAATGACAAATACCCACCATTTGCTTCAACGTGGATGGAACTGGAGGGTATTATGCTGAGTGAAGTAAGTCAGTTGGAGAAGGACAAACATTATATGTTCTCATTCATTTGGGGAATATAAATAATAGTGAAAGGGAATATAAGGGAAGGGAGAAGAAATGTGTTGGAAATATCAGAAAGGGAGACAGAAAGTAAAGACTGCTAACTCTGGGAAACGAACTAGGGGTGGTGGAAGGGGAGGAGGGCAGGGGGTGGGAGTGATTGGGTGACGGGCACTGGGGGTTATTCTGTATGTTAGTAAATTGAACACCAATAAAAAATAAATTAAAATAAAATAAAATAAAATAATATTCTGAGATGTAGAGGTATTTGTATAAAAAAAGTGTTAACAACACATAATATAAAATTTAATTGTCCAAAAATAAAAGAATTTTTTAATAAAATATGACACATCCATGGAGTCCATATGATCTAATGATTTAGAATTATATTATAGATTCATAACAGTAATTACTATTTACTTGTGATAGCTAATGCAATGTGTTTTGTAAATGTCAGTCATTGTTTCTATATACATATTAATGTGATTGTGTATCTATGTGAGACATAAACTATGGAAATATTACTTATTTCTTGGTTGTTTGATAATGGGAAACTTCTATTATGTCTTTTTGACTTCTTTGTATTTTAAAGTTTTTCTATGGTAAGATTTTTTTCTATTTAATAATGACAAAGGAAATATCATCATAATAAAGGCAACTAGAATGCTTTTCATTTCCTGCTGACTGCCTAGGTCTGATTGAGCAATTGGTGGAGGGAATAAATCAATCTCTAAACTTTATGTGTATTCTATTAAGGCAAAAAAGATACAAAAGCCTACTTTTTATTATACCCTGTTCCTTGCCTTTGAGTTGAATATTATATTTTTAGAAGAAAAAGAAATATATATCTTTGCTATATTTATAGTTAAAAAGCAAGTATTGGTTTTGAGAACATTAGGAGACTGCAACAATAGTTTATTAAAATGAAAAAAAATGGTATTCTATGAGCATAATTATTTATCTCTCTCACTACGCTAACAACCATTCTTGGTGTTGTGATATAAAGTTGAATAAATGAGCGCTCTTAGGAAGAAAGAAAAGTTAATCACTCACCTTTTAAGTTATTCTCTCAGAGTTTATTGCTCCTAGACAGGCTACAGAACAAATGCCCACATATCTTTGGCCTCCAAAAAAGATATCCAGCCTCATTTGGCCTAAAAAAACGTTCTTGCCAAACACTCAAGAAAAAGCAAACTAGCCTTTGATGTTTTTCTAAGCTAAGAAATATAAACAAGAGGAAATTCTTTCTGGTTACATATTTTTATTCTGTTCCGATATGTTGTCATTTTGTAATCAAGTCTATTTATCTTATGCCATTTTAAGAAATTATTCAGATGAGGAACATCTTTCATCCATATTCCTTCTATATCTGTTTTAAGCATAGTCAACTTAACTTTTTTTTTTTTGAACTTAACTTTTAATTCCAAAAAATAAGCTTCTAAACAAATAAACCAGAAAATATTTGGTTCTGCCCTCAATGAGGTTAAATCTGGTCAGTTCGTGACAGAAAGGAAAACAAGCCCTTCCAATACTGTGGTAATTTTACCTCTTTGTGTGGAGATTGGACTAGATGACTTTGAAAAGATTCTTTGATCTTGATGTTTCCAGGAGCCAATGATTTGATGATTGTTGACCTACCTTCTATTCTCATTCTCTCTCTCTCTCTTTTTTTTTTTCTATCTCATTCTCTGTTCCCTTTGATATGGTTTGCAATCCATTTGGAAGTACTAGCAGAACCAGGGTCTCAAGTGGTCAACATTGATAGCAACACCTTTTAAGAAATAATGAAATCATATATAGAAACAAATGACTCCTAAGCATTTCCTCTACTAATTAATATTTCTTCTTTGATATAAAATATTTTCTAGTTTTAAGTTTGACAGCATCATCCAATTATATTAGGTTGCAGTAGCTCCTGGCCAGAACAAAAGGAGCTCTCTAAAATAATCATACTAAGTTTAGTTTAGAACCCAGGCACCAAAATACTGTTTATTGGAAATTTTGTATGTACAATAAATATTCTTCTCAGTGACATAACAATATATCATTTCATTCAATGAGAAGCTTGGTTTTGGGGAATCAGACATTGGTGTTTTAAATAACTTGTTTGTTATGATGCTTCTTCACTTGCATTTTAAGTTCACTTGCATTTTAAGTATTGATCATCAAAGTTTGTAAAATACACACGGAACGCTAAAGGGGCCATTCACTTGAAACTACTTCAAAAGTGGAAAAAAGGAGGAAGAATTAGATCATTCAGCATTTGACCTATGATGGCAGTTCTTACTACAGCTTTAATTGAAGCTATTGAAATATTTCATTTCCTGCACATTCCTTCTCCAACACGATTAGTTTTTAATATTATGAGCAAGCTCATTACCACCTTCTGTAATTGTACTTTAAATTTATTGATTAATTAATGAAATTGAAATGCCAACATGCAACCTCATGGCATCTAGTTTCATATGTGAATTTTCAGAAACACATTCTTAGAATATAGAAGAATAGATGGTCAAAGAGTTTTTACCTGAAATGAGTGAATTTGTATGCTATCGTTTGACTGCAAGTGATAAT
This sequence comes from Canis lupus baileyi, assembly GCF_048164855.1. Classification (NCBI taxonomy): domain Eukaryota; kingdom Metazoa; phylum Chordata; class Mammalia; order Carnivora; family Canidae; genus Canis; species Canis lupus. The sequence goes on along the minus strand of NC_132850.1, from coordinate 55,022,935 downwards.
TACTTAAAGGAAAGGTCACTGAAAGAGATTTCTCTATTGAGTATTGTTAATGATCAAGAAATGCTGAATAGAAATATTTGTAGTTTTTCTTTATATTTGTAACACAGTGCTAAATTAGTACTTATGTTCCATTTATCATATATAAGTGTTCATCAGTTTAATGAATCATGTTCTCAAAATGAAAAACAAAAAAGGGATTTTTAAATGTTTAGACAAGAGCACTCTGTCTGTAAAACTCCCCTAATCAGTACTTTGCTCTAAGGCCAATAACAACCTAGAACAGAAGGTATTCAAAAAGAAGAAATAAATACAATAAAATGATTCAAAGGATATCTTTGATTGCTTAGGGGTTACCAAGTTTTCCCATCCCTCCTGAAAGTTTCTGCTTGCCCCTTTTCTAATTAACTTACATTTCCCACTTAGGCAATCACATCCTCATTTCTGTATCTTGGGTTATGCTTGCCAATTCTTGGACTTTGTGAAAGTAGAATTATACATTTTCTAGAAAGAGAAATTTCAAATTCCATTTTTTTGAATGGTAATATTAACACTTCCAAGTTATTATTACACAAAAACCAAAGCTAAACCTTCTGGGAGAAAAGTAGAAATATTTTGTCAAGAATAATTTTTAATAAGAAAAAGAACTATTTCCTTTCATATGTTTATGCTGCACCAACATGTGATAAAAATAATATCATTTAAATTCCCCAAGTATTTAAGTCCATGACATAATAAAGGTATAGGTTTAAAGTGATCAGTTTCATTCAAATGTTTCTAATATTGTCTTACTATGGATCAATTTATTTGGCAGTAGAGGTCACCTATAAAACGAGGTCGGCCAATGTGTTTCTAAATCACCTTAGATGTAAGAAAGTCTTTTTTATATATGCATATGTTTGAAAGTTGAGAATGCAATACTTAATTGACCTTAACCAAGGATTCAGAAGATATTAGGATGTCTTCATGGTGATAGAAAGTAGCTGTTTTTCATTAAACCCCTCTGTCACAGGACTAAGATATTGAACCATGAAACTTAGTACTATTTATTAAGCAATCAACTTAATTTTGAGTCTTTTGTTAGTGGGTCAATAGTTCATATTTTCTTGATTTTAATTTTCCTAGAACTACCCTCACCCCTCTCAATGGAACTCAATCTCTTGAAGGAAGTAAGTGTGTAGATGTTATAACATACTTAGATATATACTAATATGTGGGTTCCTCTTAATTGCAAAGGGTTTTGAAAAGAAATAGCCATGAAAATGCCAATAGGAGAAACCCGTAGTTGCACATACCAGAGACATATGATCTACATCTCCTTTAAAGATTAGAAATTTTCAGGAAAACAAGAAAATTTTCTAAGAACAAGAAATAGCATGAGAAAAAAAAACTATTTGTTAAAGGAAAAAACTATTTCTATAAGGCTATTGCAGGATATCATTTCAGAAATAGAGGGAAATGTAGCTGAATTTGTTGGTAGGGATAGGTTTGTGAAGGATTTTGTACATTATTCTATGAAAGGAGATTTGATCTTTTGAAGATTTTTTTCAAGCAAGGAAGTAGAGTTATCAGAATAACATTATAAAAGGTTGGCATATTGATTTTCTATCACTGCCATAACAAATTACCACAAACTTAATGACTTGAATCAGATATACTTCCTTATAGTTCTTTAGATCAGAAGTCCCACGTGGGCCATAGTGGACTAATGGTGTCAGTAGGGTTATGTTTCTTTCTGGAGTAATCTTTGCTTATTTAACTGTTGGCGAATTCAGTGTTCCAAATTATAAGAGATATGAGATATGCTTTCCTTGATCATTGTCGATGGAAGGTCATTACTAGCTTCTAGAGTTCACCCTCATTCCTTGCCTTAAAAGGCTTAATTACCCAGTGATCACATAGCACTGTGTATAATGTCTGTTCAAACCAGTAACTGAAGAAAAACTCATAATTTGCTGGGCACTGGGTAGGGTTCTCATTAAGTTCTTCCCTTAGTTATGAGAAGTAATTAGCTCTAGACTGATCATTGATCTAAGCCCACCCAACAAACCAAAAAAGAATGAAAAGAATGAAGTTATTTTTAAGTAACACAACGGTATCCCAGAGCAAAGCTCAAGAATATTTATAGGAATATAAAAATATTAAATTTCCAAAAAGATAGAATTCATAATGTCTTCCCTCTAATCAAAGATTGTCAGGCAGGCAAATAGGTAGAAACATGATCCATAATGAGAAGAGTAATCAATTGAAACAGTTGAAGGACTAACACAAATGTTAAAATGAAGGAAGGATGTATTACAATAATTAATATAACTACATTTCATGTATTCAAAAATTATGTATAGGCATGAAATCTGTGAAAAAGATTTAAATCACACTTCTAGAGAAAACTACAATGTCTAAAGTGAAAAAACCCTGAATAGAGGACATCAGTATAATATCAGGTTTAGCTTTCTATAGGAGAAGGTGGTTACCTTCTGAAATACTTGTGAATATGTGGATACACAGAGGCTCATATACACACATATGTTTTCTTGCTCTGTCACCTGAGATGACCTGGAAGTCCTGACACTCCAATAGTAATGAGCACATCTAGTGCCCAGAACCTTGGAGAGGAAATGTACCATAAGAGTCAGAAAGTAAGAAAGTGCTTTAAAAATAATAATGATAATAATAATATTCAAAAAATATTAAAGGGACACAAGAGCTAACAGGAGGAATCTTTAATGTGAAAAGCAGACATGGCTTGAGCAACAAAATAAAGTTGTACTGGATTATAACCTAAGTGCAAAATAAATATCCAAAAGTCCATACTGATATAAAAAAATATTGAAACAATAAATGGAGGAGAAAAGACACATTTCTCATGTGGATGATTTTAAATAATTATATAGATACTTATTCCTAACTCTTTAAGTATGAGCTGCACTTAGTAACTCCCTTCCAAAGAATGCAATATAGAAAGTAGGGACAGGTTAACTTTATGGAGAGAACTGAAAAGCACTACCTTAACCAGATAAAGGTTAACATTAATAATAATAAGTCATATCATGATACGTATGTACCCTTGATATGATGGGATGAGAATAGCACTATACCAAACTTTTCTCTCTCTAAAAAATCTATAACTCCAGTCTAATAATTAGAAACAAACAAAGAAACAAAATAATTAGAAACACATCAGACAATCCTAAATTAAGGAACATTCCATAAAATATCTGATCAGTATTCAAAATGTCAATGCCATCAAAACAAGAAAATTCTAAAACTCTATCATGGCCAAGAGAAGCCTAAGGAGATATGCCGAATAAATATGTGACATTCTGAATGATGATCTGGAACAGAAAAGGACATTATATATGAAAATTAAAAGAATCTGAATAAAATATATACTTAATAACATATCAATATTGGTTCATAAATTGTAATATAAGATATTAATAAAAGGAACGTGGGCATGAGAGTATATGGAAACTGTACATGATTATGCTTTTTTGTATATCATCGCTTTACAAAATTTTAAAAGTTTATGAAGAAAAATAACCATAAAATTAAAAAATCTATTGTACGGAATTAAAGGAGGTCAGTGTTTTCGAAAACATGGAATAGAAACTCTCCAAAATGAAACACAGAGAAAAAGAAGAATCCTCCTACAAAAATGGAAAGTATTTCATTGACTTATGGGACAAACAAAATGAAATGAAATACATTGGATTAAATCAACCAAAAGAAAGACCATAGAGGCTGGAGACCAGAAAAAAATAATTGAAGAAATAATGACCCCAAAGATCACTAAAGTCTACAGATCCAGAAATCCTTACAAACTATAAGCACAAGAAACATGAAGAAAACTATGCCAACGCATATCATAATATAATTGCTCAAAACCAATGATAAGACTAATATCTCAAAAGCAGCCAAGGAAAAAAAGACACATTGCGTACAAGGGAGCAAAAATAAGGATGGCAGTGCAGGTGAGAAAATAGTGGAGCCACTTCTTCCAAGTAGTAAGAGAAAAATACTATTTTAGTAATTTTCTATTGCTACTATAACAAATCACCACAAATACAGAGACTTAAAACAGTATGAACTATTTGCCTTTCATTTCTGGAGATCAGAAGTCTGAAATCAGTTTTGCTGGGCTAAAAATCAGGATGTTAGCAGGACTGTGTTCCTTCTGTCACGTCCAGGGGAAAATTCATTCCCTTACTTTTCCCTGCTTCGAGGCCACCTGCTGTTTTTAACTCCTGGTCCCTTTCTCCATCTTCAAAATCTGTAGCATGGCATTTTCCCTCCTCTGTGATGGTTGTTTCTCTCCTTATTTCTATTCTCATCAGGACACTTGTGATTGCATTAGGCCCACCCAGATAGTCCAGGAAAAATATCAAAGCCCTTAACTGAATCACATGCACAAAATTCCCTTTACCATGTAAATTAAAGTATCCATAGATTCCCAGGACTATGACAGAGACATCTTTGAGAGGATATTATTTAGCCTAATTGTCAACCTGTAAGTCTACGGCAACCCAAATATCTCTGAAAAACAAAGGCAAATAAAGACTTTTTCAGATTTAAAAAAGTTGAAAACATTTGTCACAAACAGACTCACAGAAGAAATAAACTAAATCCTTCACATAGAAGAAAAATGATACCTACGGAATGTATGATTCCATTCACATAAAATTGTAGCAAAAGCTCTACAGGACCATAAATGGAGTAAGTAGCAGAAATTATACTTGTTGATAATATTCTTTGGATCATTGAGTATTAAATGCATTGTAATATATTCTGAGCTATTTTTTGCCTGTTTTCCAGACATCGTAAATGACAAAGGGAAATATTAATTCTTATTATAATAGCATTCAGAAAGGAAAGATGGGTTAGGGTGCAAATAAAGTATACAAAATTAAGGAAATCCAAGAAAACAACAAAAACCCTTCCAAAAAGACTGTGTTAAGTAATACATTTGATATTGCAAATTTAAATATGCTTTAAAAATATAAAATTTAGGGGATTCCTGGATGGCTCAGCGGTTTGGCGCCTGCCTTCGGCCCAGGGTGTGATCCTGGAGTCCCAGGATCTAGTCCCACATCGGGCTCCCTGCATGTAGTCTACTTATCCCTCCACCTGTGTCTCTGCCTCTCTCTCTCTCTCTCTTTCTCTCATGAATACATAAATAAATTCTTTAAAAATATACATATATATATAAATTTTACATTTTATTTGCGTATGATTTTTTCAGGGAAACTGTATATGGTTATAAAATATCTAGTTATTTTATTAATCAGCCAAGTAATCTTTAAAAAGTGACCTGAGTTTCTCTTACTCAGTAACTTCTACCATACAAACAAATAAAAAAATTCAATTATATGACTTTATAAATCTTCCCCATCTGGAGTTTTTGTTTTTGTTTTTTAGTCCACTAGTAGTTAGCTAGTTAGCTTCAAGAGGTGTATCGTTGGTTCAATAATTTTAAAAATACCATACTCAAAATCACTCATGGACTTACCTCCATTAGGAAAGTGTATTTTTATTGGTTTCACTGCCCCCATACACAATTTTTAAAACACCATAGTCAGTACCGTTCATACAGCCTTGTGTCCCTCTCATATTGCATGAAGATTCATGAGCACCTGGAGTAATAGTAAAAAGCAAAAGACAAGAACATTATCTACTTGGTCTGTTGAGCAACAGAAAGATCCTAACCCTTTACCATGTTTCTATTACATCCTCTGTCCCCTTCTTCAAGTACTTAAAAGCTATTGGAGTATGAGTGAGCAGACATCTGGTAACCTGCCCCAGATGTATTTTAAATTTATTACTTAAGCTTATGCAGATAAAAATGGGCATATCATTTTTAAACAGCACTTGTTTTCTTGCATTGGTAAATTTTTTGGATAAAAACATAAAATTATGTGTATGTGTTTATATGTCATAACTGCTATATTAGTCAACAGTAAGGACAAATAGAACTGAAGTAGAAGTAACTGAAATAAAACAGAAGCCAAATGTGATTTAAAAAGATCCATAGAATATAAGAGAATATTGGAATTTTGGGCAACTTTTAACCACAATGAACCAGACTACCAGGTGACAGTATAATACATTAGCATATGTTGAGAAAATGTTCTGAAAATATAAATTATCTGAGTTTTCCCCCTGTTTCAGATGTTTCTGAGATTTTCACCAGAACATAAAATATACAGGGGTAAAAGAGGCCTCCAAATGCTTTCATGAAGCCAGGAATCTCAAGATATATTTCAAATATGCTCATTTTCAGAAAACTAAAAACACATTCACTCAGCATGTTTTGATGCAAATAACTATGAGGGAAGGGAGTAATCAAAGGAAAAGTGATGACCCCAGTCTTATTTTAGCGAATACAAATTAACATTTAAGAGCATGAATAAAGCCTTTCTATAAATTAGTAATGCCTTGTTAGTCTTCATTAAAAAAAAAAAAAAGAATTGACAATTAAGAGGGAAAAAATATGGTAAATAGCTGGCAAATCAACAGACACCATGCTAAATTCATTATCTTGCCCAACCCTGCTGAAGAGGACATGTGGTGAGGAAAAGATCATTGACAAAACCAGCAGGGGATTAATTAAATGGGGTGGTTTGTTCATAACTTTCCTCATCAGTTCTGTTCCATTGAACTCTAATGGTAAACAGAGCAGAAGCCAAAAGGAACAGTTTAAGATAAGCTCTCAAGCAAAATTCTCCTGCAGTTATCCATTCACTATTTACCGACACACTGCTGAGCATAGCCCTGATCTGTCTTCTTGCATTCCCTCCTGTCCAGCAGGAGATCTGCTAGGGACCCTACTCTCACTGCTATCTATCTGCTGCCCTCTCATCTCTCCTGTCTCTAAATTACCTGCTCCGTAGCATACCCGAGGATCCGGCTCACGCAAAGCAGCCTATTCCCTGGCTCATTGATGAAGAGTCCAAACCAGTCAATCAATGAGAAATCACCAAATTTACATGTGATTTCCTTGAGAAATCCCTGATGAGAGTCAGATGTGGAAGCAGATTGGAAGTGAGACTTTCAGCCTTCTCTTTTGTGCTGTCATTATTTATTACAAATGTCTTTCCTGTCTTCTCTACCTAGACTCTATGTTAAATGGGGAGAGATAAGAAATCCTTCCTCTTCCCTCTTCCTCCTCCATCTCCTCCTGCTTCATATGCACTGGCAGGTATTGACAAGGCTTCAAAACTAATAAACTCCTGAGTCATGATCAGCACAGTCCAAGTGGTTAAGTAAAGTCATCAGTACATTCCAAGCAATGGCAATTAATGGTCTTAGGGCCTTAAAGATGTAGAACACAAAAGCTCAGAGAAATACTTCTCTGTTAATGAGGATCAAAACCACAGGCACTAAAAGCAAAACAGAAAGGCCTCTGTAGGTAGACAGCCCAGTTGTAGACAACCCCTGTCTTATCAAGGAAAAGTGATGACCCCAGAGCAGCTGCACCAGAGCAGCTATACCAGAGCAGCTCACCTGTCTGCCCAGGGCTGCCAAAGACTTAGATGCTGACGGGCATGGGGCAGGATCCAGAAGGACTCAGCACTTGTTCAGCATTTACCTTTAGATTTCCAGAGAAGAGCGACAGTGTTTGAATCAAAAAATGCAGAGGGCTTCCTTCCTTTTGAACCCCAAGTTACAAAACAGGAAAAGAGGTAAGGTCTCGGTCTCAATTCCCAAGAAGAAACGCTCCTAATACAATCTTAGATGGAAGAGAAATTAAATAAAAAAGTCAAAGGTATCCATGAAGATTCCACTGGGAAAGCGTGGGAAATCTATTGTGTATAAAATGTCCAAACATCACTATCTTATCTACATTTATAACATTTTAAAATGAAGGCATTATTTGATGTTTCAGGTACTTGTAGTTTTATTTATTAAGTGAACATCTAATTATCTTTCATTAATGTTATGATACATAAAATAAAGTTCCGGGAGGAAATGGAAAAACACATCGCTGGTATTTTCTGCCGTATTTTCTAGAAGAAGATCAAGACATAAGATTTCCAAACTAACAAATGAACATTATATAACCCCTAGGACGTGAAATAGTGTTCAATTATTACAAATGAGGTTTTTATGGAATATGAGGGACAAAGGAAATGTTCAAGATGTATGAAATGTGAAATATGGAGCAGACAGTTGCATAAACTTTGAGCTCCATGAAGTATATGTGAATATGCCACACATTAACGATATTTACTCTAAGTTGTGAATTAGTGGTGTTTGTATTCTCCTTCCCTTTACAATATTCTCCAAATTTTTACAATAAACCTGTATACGCAGGAAAAAATACATTGAAAAAGTGAGTAAAACCCTTGCACGGACAAAAGAGTGAGCTTCTCACTCCACAAATCCTGTGTTGTGTAAACAGTTGCCACCTACCTCAAAATATGAAGGAAAAAAGGCTACATTCCTGATGTCGATTGTAACTTTTTTTTTTTTTTTTTGGTCAGAGAAAACTGATAGGTCTTGAATTTAGTAGTTGATCTATTTAATAATATAATGGCAGCCTTTATGATCAGGTGAAAAGAAAGCACATATGTTTTTAAAGGGAAGAAATTTAAGAACCTTGGACAATGACGTTCAAGAGCATTCATTTAATGTTTAAATTCTCAAATAGGCAAAATGTGTGTGTTTCTGAAACCATGCAATAAGTAGCTTCGTCGAAAAAAGTAATGTTGATTTTAGTTCTGAAGTGTCATTACCATGACTACAGCTCCTTGGAGAATGAATTTAGCCTTTCCGTGAGAAGCAATATTTATTTTTAAACAAGTACTTCAGTGACACCTTCATCCTTGCAAATGTGTAACTCAGTGATTTATGCATGAGAGAGAAAAGATTGCAATCTCTTCAAGCCTTCTTACTCCAAATGAAACAGAAATTTGAAGTCGTTTACCTTTCATTCTGAGTGATAACAGGTTTTCACATGTATTTTTCAGATAATTGCCTCAATTTTCTCATTCAATTTGGCTAAGAATTCCCCAATTCTCCACACATTTTTCTCTCTTTTGGCCTCTGGGCATAAGGAAAGAGCTAAGATTATACAAACCCGACACTGTTGCAGATTTCTAAAATGAAGGGCAAACAGATGAATAAAGCCAAGAAAACAGCTAGGAGAGGCTCTCGGTTACTATGGAATTACGAGCAACTCCAGCAAAGCTTGTGTCAACACGGATTTTCAAATGACCAAGGAGTGTTCTGAGAGGTTTTGCCATGAGAGCAAGTAAATACAAAAATTCATTTGGAAAATCTGAAGCACAGATGGCTATTGGTGTGCTTGCAGGACACAACTCCCTGTACGGTGACTGTGTGTTTTCAGTTGCTCTTCTTTATTTCTTCCTGAGCACCAAACAGACGTAAATCTAGCGAAATCCTTAAACATTTTTGAGATCAGAGAATCCATTGCAATTTAAGTAAGGTACAAACACCCCCCCCCTCTAGTTCTAATACCACACATTCAACTGGGGAGAGATCTACCTCCTGTTAATTTGCATTCTGCACAGTCATGTGCCTTTCTTTACAAGTGATGGTGAGAATCATGTAGGGTTTCAAGTCTGACAAACCTACATTCAAGCGCTGGTTCCTCCAGGCCCCCCCGTATAACCATGGGCAAAACGCTTAACCTCTCAGAACTGAGGTTCTTTACCTAGAAAATGAGGGAAGAGGTAGGAATATGACCTCCAGAACAGTTTTCTCCAAGAATTCAATGGGTTTACGTATGTGAAGTGCACCGCCTAGAGGGAGCAGTTAAATGTTCGTGACCGTCTCTGGATCCCTCTCATGACCCTTCTCCATCTGAGTTTCCATCCCAGGGGCCAGCCTTTGGCCACTTTCCAGCCATTTGTTCCCTTAAAGCTCATATGGAGACAAGCTGGTGGGTGAAACAGGGATACAAGGTGCAGGGTGGAAGAGAGAAGGGAAAACAATAAAGGTCAGGGGCACCTAGACGACTCAATGGCTTCAGTGTTTGACTCTTGATATGGGCTCAGGTCATGATCCCAGGGTCATGAGATCCCTGATCCCCACTTCAGGCTCTCAGGCTCTCTGTTCAGCAAAGAGCCTGGTTCTCCCTCTCCTGCTTCCCCTGCTTGTACTGTCTCTCAAATAAATATATAAATCATTAAAAAAAAAAAAAAACATAAGAAAAAGAAAGCAACAAAGATTAAATGGAAATTTTGATTCTGTGCTTTTGTTTGTTTACTTTATTTCAACTTAATAGTGAACTTGGAAAAAGTTCAAAGTGACACGAACACATACACGCACACATATACACACGCATACACACATACAATGGCGAAGAAAACTATTCAAGAGTGGAACTCCTTGGCTGGGGGGTGGATGGCGTGGTGAAGTAAGAGAGTGAATGGGCACCATTTAGAAATAGTATCCAGTTGTTTTCCCCTTTCTTTTTTTGTTTTTTAAGATTTTATTCATTTATTCATGAGAGACACAGACAGAGAGGCAGAGACACAGGCAGAGGGAGAAGCAGGCTCCATGCAGGGGGCCTGATGTGGGACTTGATCCCAGGACCCCAGGATCACACCCTGAGCTGAAGGCAGATGCTCAACCCCTGAGTCACCCAAGCATCCTTCTTTTCCCCTTTCCTCACTGCAACGTAAAATAGGACAAAATGTGATGTTGGGAGAAAAGAAACCCATCACCCAACCCCCCTCAGAATTCTTTGTGTAGGTCATGGTCCTGCCTAGCTATCCACAGAGGACAGCCACTAAGTGCTCCATCTTAGCGTTCTTAGCCATGTTGTGGTGAGAAGAAGATTCCTCTGGGATTTACAAATTGGAAGGGAAAGAACTCAGGCTGAAAAAAAAAACCAGGAGCATCTCTAAAGAAAATTCTTACATTTACCTTCATGTTAGCATTCTCTAACTATCTCCGCATCACAGCACAGAGTGATGGACTTAGGAATCTCCCCAGTTTACAAACAAGGTTGAGTGAGACTGTCCAAGATCATTCATTCATTTATTCAATCACTCAAAGAATATTCATCAAGCACCTACCATGTGCTTGTAAAGAACGGAAGATGTTACCATAGGACCAAACAAACATGGTCCCGAATCTCATGGCTCTAACAATCTAAAATGGGAGATAAACATTAACCAAAGATTTACAAAAGTACATATAACCACAAACATTAAGAGGCCTTTTATTTTGTTAAGCCACTGCAATTTGGGGGACTACCGGGGTTATTGCTCATTCAGCAGAGTGTATTTGATAATTGCTGCAAAATAAATTACCAATGAGGCTTAAAACAATAAACATGAGTTCAGTGTGTGATCATGAAATGAAGCACAAGTTAGCTGCTCTCTCTGGCTCAGCGTCTCTCACACCGCTCCAGTCAAGGGTCAGCTGGAGCCATAGTCCACTTGAAGTTCCACCGGAGGGGATAACATCTAAGCTCACTCACATGGCATTAGGAGACCTCTAGACTGTCAGGAGGAGACATCAGTTTCTTGCCATATGCAACTTTCCAGAAAGCAGCTTAAAATATGGCAGTGACTTCTGTAAGAGTGAGTGAGCAAAGGAGGGAGAGAAAACAAGACACAGTCATGGCATATTTTATCCTAATTCCAGGAGTGATATCTCATTTCTTCTGCCATATTCTATTTTCTAGAAATGAGCCAGTAAGTCCAATCTACACTCAAGCAGAGATGATACCACAAGGGATTAAATACCAAAAGGCATTTCTGTTTGGGAGCCTCCCGAGAGGCTGCCTATCATATTTAGTGCTCCCACCAGACTATAAGAAAGGGGAAAAAAAAAGAGAGACAATTTATAGAGAAAATGGAAATAAGAGCATTTCTGAGTATGGAATTTTAGGATGAAAATTATGGCTTTTCAATGTCTTTTCATGATTCCTTTACGTATCCTAACCAAAAATGTGGTTCCAAGAAAGGAATCAGAGAGGCTGAGTGAGTGATCTTAAGCCATAGAAAAATGATTATCTATTTCCATTCTGTTCCCAAAATAGATAGAACGTCTGTCAAAATGGCAATAGGGGTGCGGAGAAGGAATGTTGAATTATATGCAAGCTTGAACTTTTTTATAAGCCTCACTAAGGTCTCCTTAGCACCTATGTATGGTTACTAAGTTTCTGCACCCCAATTCTAGTGTGTGTGTGTGTGTGTGTCTGTGTGTATGTGTGTGTCTGTGTGTTGGAAGTTTTCTTCACAAGCAAGTCTCTGAAAACAGCTGGATGCCCTACAGCTCAACTTCATTCTCGCACTATCTACCTGGAAATTGTGTCTGATTTCTAGACAGAGCTACAAGCTCAGTACACCAGAGTACCCACACAAGTATACCCCCATACCCCTATCTTCAGATGCCAATAGTAAGTCCAGGTGGTTACCTGTGCATTTAACCTATTGACTATAAATCAGATGTTCCCATGATGCTCTCCTCTAGTTCAATTAATTTTCTAGAGTAGCTCACAGAAGTTAGAGAAACACTTCAGCACCAAATCAGTGGTTTATTATAAAAGGATATAACTCAGGAATAGTCAAATATAAGAGATGCATAGGAATACAAAGTATGGGGAAACGGTGCAGAGCTTCTATGCTCTGAGTACCTCACTGTCCTCACATCTCTTGTGTGTTTGCTGACCCTGAAGCTCTCTGAACCTGTATTTTGGATTTTTCTGGAGGTTTCATGACTTTAGGATGATTGAAAAATCATTAGCCATTGGCAACTGATTCAATCTTTGGCCTGTCACCTTTCCCAGGTCAGGGATGGGACTGAACATTCCAATCCTCTTCTCACAGACTTGGGTTCCCTTACAACCAATCTCCATCCTTAGGTAACCTGATATCTTCTGCAAGCCACCTCTTAACATAAAACAAAACAAAACAAAACAAAAACAAAAACAAAAAAACAAAACAAAACAAAAAAAAACAAAAAACAAAAAACAAAAAAAACAAAAAACAACTTTATTGCTCTTATCATTTAGGAAATTCCAGTGGTTATAGGATCTCTGTGCCAGAAATGGTACAAAGGCCAAATATATTCCTTATCGTAAATCACAATGTCACACATACTTGCATCTCATCTAGCAAATTCTAATGTTTAGGATGACTGGAGTAACCCAAGATGATAGGGATGAAAGAGGTCATCAATGTAGCCACATGCAACCTGTGTAGCATGTCAAGAATCTAGGAGTTTCCAGAGAAATGGTAAGCTATAGCGAACAATGAAATATTCTGCTTTCTTTTATTTATTTAAGATTTTATTCATTTATTCAAGAGAGACACAGAGAGAGGCAGAGATATAGGTAGAGGGAGAAGCCAGCTCCCTGCAGGACTTGATCCCAAGACCCCGGGATCACGACCTGAGCCAAAGGCAGACACTCAAGTACTAAGTCACCCAGGTGCCCTGCCTTCTTTTATCCTATTCTTATTCTAATTAATAAGTATTTAAGACTCTCCTATGTTGTGTTTAGCACTACGTGTGATCTTGGAACAAAACAAACATGGATCCTGCCCTCAAACAGTTTAGAGTGTTTTGGAAGAGAAAGCAAGGAAAAATACAATTTTATTTAATCATACTAGCACAATGATAGGAGCATTCTCAAGGTGCTATAGCACAAAAACAGCACTTTTTGTTTATTGGGTATTTTTAAGTAACTATATGTACACAATTACACCTACTTTTTATGTATAGATTTTCCTTATACATATAAAAACAAATAAAACTGCATTTACCTATAGATCAGTATATAGATTTTCTTCTGTCCTCCCACCCTGTTTTCATCATAGCTGACTCTAATTTATGGTCCACAATCCTGCTCTGGCATCCATACTTTCTAAATTCCTCCCTAAATCCCACATTCTACACTCCTGACACTAATATTATCAGTCCAAGGCAATTCTTCTTAAAACTCTGTACTCTCTGGATCAAATATGTGTTTTTCCTTATATGCTTTGCGGTTTACCCTAATTATGAGCTGAAATTGTATCTCTTCCCCTGGACTGCTATTTTCTTCAGAGCAGAAACCCTGTGTGTGATTCATCTTTCTAAGGAGCTGGTACAGAATACACGTTCAGTATATATATATATATTTTTAACAGGGTACATGCTCAGTAATTTTTTTTAATGTTTCATTCTTTTCAAAGAAAACCCTTTCATCATAAAGTATTTGAAAAATAAAAGTGAGCAAAAACCAAATACATAAAATTGCTTAAATCCACCTTCAGAGATAACTACTTTTGGTATTGTAATGCTATCATTTGTCAATTAGCCATATAAATGATATGGTTGTTTAATAATTGGTCTGTGGTGGTACAAAGTAAATGGTTTCCAAGTGCATCTTTCCTCCACTTCAAAAGTCCTAAGCATCTTTCTATATTATTAGATACAGTTCTTCAATATCATTTTAGTAGTTACTTGACATTTTGATCTACAATAGATGATAAATTTATTTGATCAATTCTGTTGGTGCTCTGAATGGATTATAATTTTTTCACTTGTATGGCTAGAAATAATCTTATGAATATCTTTGACATGTCAGGAAAATATGGAAGACTGAAATGAACAAAAAGGAAAGATTGCTGTGTATGCGGTCTACTGAACACTTCTGAGTTATTTAATCCTGTGGGGACTATACACTTCATTGTATTGGAACTCTGTAAGTTGTAGAAAATGTATAGTAATGCCAATTATTTTTGTCCAGAGAAATAGAAATGAATTGTGTCTGATGATGCAGGTGATTATTTTCCTGTGAATATTGACTAATCTTGCTTTTATTTATAAATGTATTGCAGCATTTCTGATTGTTCATATGTGTGTTTAATTCTCCTTTGAATTGGTTGTGATAGCTTATAGATTTGGTTATTAGTGAGTTATTTGAAATCTTTGTTCATTAAAAAAATATATCCATGGACCAATTGGAGGTGACAGATAGATGACAAATGCTTTTAGTTATCAGGATGGAGCAACCCTAAGGTATTTCCTAATGATCCTCACCTGGTATCCAAGCCCCTGTGCATACCCTTCCCCTTGAGTGTGAGCAGGCCAATGACGTATGTGACCAACAAAATATGGCAAAGTTGATGGGTTGTCACTCCAGTGGTTATGCTACATTACATACAACTTTGCTTTGGTAACTGACTCTCCTCCTTGGCTCTAGGAAATAAGTGGCCATGATGAGGAATTTCCTATGGGCAAGGAAGTACAGGTGGCCTCTAAAAGCTAAGGATGTCCTTTAGGGGCTTATGTCAGCCTCCATCTGACAGTTGGCAAGAAGCTGAGGCTATCAGTGCTCCAGATACAAGGAAATGAATTAAATGTGTGCTATTTTAAGCTGCTAAGTTTGTGGCAATTTGTATGTAGTAAAGAAAGCTAAATACCATCTCGAGGGCAAGAGTATGCATCCTGTGAGGATGAGGTATGTCCAGGAAATAGGAGTGGAAGTCACACTGTCAATAGCAGAAAGAGTTGCCAGGCTTGCCAGGAGAGCTTACTGTCTATGTCTGGAGTGTGCAGAGAAGTCCCTGCATAGCCTCCAGTTCTGGTAAACTCTCACTTTTACCCCAAAAGGGAGCTGGGAATTTGAACCCATGTCATAAAGGGTACTCAACAGTCATGACACCTTAGTCACATTGGAAGAAAGGAAAAAGGCATTATTATTTCAGTAAAGCTTATGCCATTTCCCTCTAACCATTTCTCTCTGCAATCCTGTGAAGCCAGCAGAAGAAAGGCAAGCAGATTGTAATGAATGACTGCACAATCCTTCTGGACATTTATGACCTAGATGGTGAAACTGATAGTGGGGATGTAGAAAGAGAAGTTTGAATTTTTTTTACTTTTTTTTTTTAACTTATACTAGTCTTTTCTATTTAGTAGCCAAAAGTGAGTCACACTTATTATTTATTATAATTGGAGGTGAATGGAAAGTACGGAATCTTCTTTTAAGAGATATTATGGAGAATATATTTCATCCTGTTTTTCACTCCTTGAGTTCAGCTATTTAGTAAACTAATAAAATATGTGCTTTTGTAAAAGGCACTTTACCTCTCAGTCCACTCAGACATAAATGGATATAATCCATGCTCTATCTAACCCAAAGGATTGTGCTAAAATCAGCCATCGTGAATTATGAAAGTACTTTGTAAACTAAAATTCCCTATATCTTGGAGCATATTGTCACTCTCGCTCCATATTGACATTCTGAAGTTGGTGCAGGCCGAAATAAATAAGTTTAATATAACTGAGCACAGAATTACTCCACCTCTACTCTTTAGGAGGCTATACTCCTCTCAGCTGTATAACATAACATGTGCCGTCCTTCTTTTCAAAAGTTTATGACGATCTAATCTCGATTCTAGGGCATAAAAATAACCTGCTTCCTTTGAGTGCCTACTTAATACCACATAAAGATAATAGATATTTTTATTAGATTCCAAGACTTCTCCTTGGAGTATAAATGATAGAGCACAAGATCTAGAATTGGGAAGGAGGGAAGGAAGGAAGGAAGGAAGGAAGGAAGGAAGGAAGGAAGGAAGGAAGGAAGAAGAAGAAAGAAAGAAAGAAAGAAAGAAAGAAAGAAAGAAAGAAAGAAAGAAAGAAAGAAAGAAAGAAAGAAAGAAGAAAGAA
Organism: Canis lupus baileyi; assembly: GCF_048164855.1. NCBI lineage: Eukaryota > Metazoa > Chordata > Mammalia > Carnivora > Canidae > Canis > Canis lupus. Next base: position 55,006,306 of record NC_132850.1, on the reverse strand, counting down.
AGAGAGAGAGAGAGAGAGAGAGAGAGAAAGAAAGAAAGAAAGAAAGAAAAAGAAAGAAAGAAAGAAAGAAAGAAAGAAAGAAAGAAAGAAAGAAAGAAAGAAAGAAAGAAAGAAAGAATCAAGTCTTCCAGACTGAAGAAAACTAGGTAGATGTGACAATTGAAGACAGTGCATGACCTTTGCATTAAATCATTTTCCATAAAGGACATCAGTGAGACAGGTTGCAAAACCTGAAGAGTTCACTGAGCAAAAGGAATGTAGAGTTATCTGTTGCTTTGCAACTTTTCTGTAATTTTGAAATTCTATCAAAATAAAAAGTAAAAATATACATATATTATATTTTATAATGAAAAAGATTCATAAGAAAGATATGATAGTTCTACATTTGCATGCATCTAACATTATAGCCTCGAAAGATAAAACCAGATGGTGATAAAGCAAAAGGAAAAACAGGCAAACCCAAAATCAGAGAGGAAGATTTATATGAATATCTCTCGGTGACAATTGAAAAAGGAGGCAAAAATCAGAAAAAAAATTATGAATTCAATTAACTAACTTAACCTAATTTTTATATATAATAACTTGCTCTCAACTGTCGCAGAATACATACTCTTTTCAAGTTCATTTGACACACTTCCCAGAATTGAGGAAAATTAGAATATAGAGTGAATTTCAATGAATTTCAAAGGTTTAAGATCTTATTGAATAGGGAAATGCCATGAGCTCAATTGTAGCCTCTTTAGAATTGATATTGTTAAGTGCTAAGACCTACTATTTCAGAATGTGACTGTATTTGGAAACAGGGTTTTTTAAAAGGTGACTAAGTTTAAATGAGGATGTTAGGCTGGACCCTTACCCCATCTGATTGTTGTTTTTTCATAGGAGGGGATTTGAACACACAGAGATACTAGGGATGTCCATGCACAGAGAAAAAGACCATGTGAGCGCTCAAGGAGAAGGCAGCCATCTGCTAGCCAAGGAGAGAGGCCTCAGAAGAAATTATATCTGTTGACACCTTCATCTCGGACTTCTACCCTCCAGAGCTTTCAGTAAATAAATTGCTGTTGGTTAAGCTACCCAGTCTGTGGACCAAATAAAATTTTTACTATTGATTAAAAGGCAATCCAATAAAATATGGGCAAGAGACTTGAACAGGCAGGTCACACACATATCTATAATAGACACATGAGAACTTGCTTAAGATCATAAGTATCTTTGCAGAGATGCACATGAAAAATACACTTAAAAATGAGGGGGAAATCCAACAATGCAGAGTATTATTGAAGTAACTGGATCCCTCAAATTTTGCTAAGTAGAGCATAAATTGTTATCACCACTTTGAAACTCTTTGGCGGTATCTACAATGATCAGCATACACATAGCCCATGACCCAGCAATTCCACTCCTGAGTAAGAGAAATGTGTACACAGGTGCTTCAAAAGACATATACGAGAATGCTGATGGCAGCATTTTCATCATGACATCTAACTGGAAATACGCATCAATAGTAGGCTAGAAAATAAATTGCATTAGAAATATTTTACTCTACAGAAATAAAACTAAATCCATTATTGCTACATGCAACAACTTATATGAATCTCCACAAACAAAAGATACAAAGGAATTCAGATATAAACAATATGATTGCATTTGATACAAATTTGAAAAAGAGTGAATTCTAGGGTTTAAGAAATCATGGTAACATTTAACTTTTGGATGGAAGATGCAGTGAGGTGTAGGACAGGGCATTAGGGAACTTCTGGGAGGCTGGGAGTGTTTTATATCTAGGCCTAATAGGTGGTTACCCAGGTGTACTCATTTTGTAAGTATTTATTGGGTTGTACTTATGAATCATGCACTTTTATGTTGTTTATGTTATTCAATATCATAGTTTATTTTAAAATTAGAAATTCATTATACCATTTCCAACAGACTTAGGGATCTTTCCTAATATGTTACTATTTAAACAATGCATGTGCTAATAAAATAAATGAACTTGATTATTTTCCATTAATATTTCACTATAGACATTTCATGTTTCTTTCCTCCAGTGGTTTCAGTAATTCTGGGCAATCTTTTAGGTTCATTTCTTAATTTTTATTTTAGGTTCATTTTTTAATTTTTATTTCTGGTATTCTGAAGATGGTATAAATTTGGATCCTGTACCCAGAGCAGGCCTCATGGGCATAAGATCTGTTTTTTATTTTGTTTTGTTTTGTTTTGTTTGTTTGTTTGTTTTAAGGGTGTGATAAAATTGTTTAATTGAGTGAAAAATACTATTACAGTAAATCAAAAAGGATTATATAAAAATTATAATTCCATTACACACAAAATGGTATCTATGTACACAGGAAAAAAGCTACAGAAGATGTAACTATAAAGATGATATAAGCAAAATGTTACTCCTGGATATATTAGTTTTCTATTACTTCATAACAAATTGCTACATAAACTTAGTTCCTTAAAACAACACACATTTATTATCTCACAGTTTCTATAGGTCAAAAGTCCAAGCACAGCTTAGGTGGATCCTCTGTTCGGAGTCTCCAGGCTGAAAGCAAGGTGTCAGCCAGGACTGTGGTTTTCTTTCAGGGCCCAAGGTTCTCTTCCAACCTCACTAGTTGTTGGCAAAATTCATTTCCTTGTGGTTGTATGACTGAAATTCTTGTTTTCCTGCCAGATTTTAAAGTCTGCTTGCAGTTTTTGCCACGTGACCCCACGGGCAATTCACAACACGGGTGTTTGCTTTTGTCCAGGCCAGCTGGAGCATGTCTATTAGACTTTCTCTTCTGCAACCATCTAGTGAAAACTCTACTTCTAAGGGGCTCACCTGGTTAAGTCAGACCCACCCACCATAATCTCCTCTTTGCCATATGATCAAACATAATTTGGGGAGTGATATCTCCCATCATATTCACAAGTTCTACCCCTACTCAAAGGGGAAGGTATTATATCTGGACAAGGATCATAGGGCATCTAGAGTTTTGCCTACCACACCTAGTTCTTTGTATTTTACATTTTCTTCTTTATGATTTCCTATTACATTCCTATAATTTAAAAATTCTACTAATAAAAACCTATGAATCATTCTGATGTAAATGAGTACTGTTCACAATTTCAATGCCCAAGTTATCCTTTTTTGCAAAATTTATAATGCAATGTAGTAAGATCTGTTTACTGTTTAGTCTCATAGATTGCCATGCTCAGAAGAGCTCTGAGCTTATTGCTGGATTGAATTATATTTTTTAAAAGATTTTATTTTTAAATAATCTCTACACCCAACTTGGCATTCAAACTCACAACCCCGAGATCGAGTCACATGCTCCACCGACTGAGCCAGCCAAGCACCCCTGAATTATAATTTTTAAAGCTTTCTTTCTGTAATTATACATTAAATTATATGAGACCTCAGTAATTTAAAAGTTAGGTAAATTATAAAAACTTGTCTTTAAGAGAGCCCTGGGTGGCTCAGCAGTTGAGCGTCTGCCTTCAGCTCCGGGGTCCAGGATCCAGTCCCACATCAGTCTCCCTGCATGGAGCCTGCTTCTCCCTCTGCCTGTCCTCTGCCTCTCTCTGTGTGTCTCTCATGTATAAATAAATCTTTAAAAACAAAGCTTGTTTATTAAATGTATATAAAATCTCTTCTCTTTGTTACTGCTTTATAAATACTACCTCCTATGAGTTTACCTTATTTTTAGCAAAACTCTATCATTCATTTTAAGTGGAAATCATGAAGTTACAACAAAGCAACTTCAGTGTTGGTGTTTTTCTATTTCATTTTGGACGGAAGGTATATTCAATATCTGGTAACAATACTGTATTATTAAAAACAATTTTTAACACTGAGCGTTTTTTTTTCTGAATTTTATGTAGGATGTAAGTAATCATAGGTAATATTCTTCCAAAGAAGATATTTATTGTGTACCATGCTAACAGACAAAGTGGGGATGTACAATGAAGACAACAGTATCCTTGTATGTGATTGGAATCGATCCAGTTGTCAAGTGGAAGGTAACAAGCATACCTGATATTTTTAAAGGCAAAGATTCTTCTTTCTTTCCAGAAAAGAAGACATTTTTTAGGGCAGAATTCTCTCACTTTCTTCCCTTCTCACCTCATCATCTGCTTTTTGCATAATAATATATAATTTCTGCCAGAGAAAAATGTTGAAATTGTGTCTGAACTAAATAAAGTCTTTACCATTGATTAAAGAAAAAAAAAAAAAAAGAGCTCTATGTTTAGTTGAATATTCGGTTGTCATTTTCTTAAAACTCTTGATAATTGTTATTTTTAAAGTTATATCTTATAAATAAAGTCTGCTGGGACAGTGGTGCAGAGGAGACAATGTGCAATCCAAGCATCTACCTTCCCTTGTTGCCCTATTTGCAGAGAGTACTCACAAAGCTCCCCAAACACAGAATTCCCGTACATCCATGGTGCATGGGAGCTCAACAAAATTTAAGGCAAGAAAACTGAGTTACATCTACATCTGATTAAGTATAAACACTGATAGCCCAAAGAGGTCATTCATTCTGTTCAAACCAGAATTTATTTATTCGTTTATTATTTTTTTTTTATTTTTCAAACCAGAATTTACATCAAACAGGAAAAAACACATTGGAATTCTCAGAAACACTAATGACCAAAGAACCCTATCAGATCCTTTCTCACTATGTCAATTCCCCATTTAAGCCAACCACTTACATGAAAAATGAGAACATAGGGAAATATAAGGCATCTCATATTTGTGGTTTTTTTTTTTCTCTCAGTGCTTATGTAGTTGGCAACATACTTAGGTCAAAATATTGGTAGAATGTGCATGTATCAAGTGAAATAAAAACAACTGGGTTTGGGCGGCATTTCCATGGTTCTGGTAGAATGAATACATACGCATATATGAGTTATGAACCATGAATTGTGTGATTTTTATGTTCCCTTATACCAACTGAACACACCTATCTGCATTTAAACTTGTTATTGTACATCATAAATATGAAGTGTAAAATTCCTGCAAGTAATTTTTTCACTTAGAAAAACATTAACTACAAATAAAATATACTATAATCAAGAGAGATAAAATGAGAGAAAGGTAGAAGTCTTATATTTTACATTTTTTTCTTCTTTCCTAAACAAGAGGCCCTATAAACTTTTCCATTGGAGCCATGGTTACTTGATTCCTATATAGGTAATTATAAAAAATAATAAGCCATGTCTGCATTATGAATCCACCAAACTTTCTTTTGAATCTCTTTTTGTCTAGAAAAAAAATCTTCCAGTTTTTCTTCTCTTTTTCATCTAAACTGATTCTAAATGTAACTGGATAAACCAATATATTGATTTCAATTGTGTTCAAAGATAATACTGCAGAAAATAATTACTATCTGTGAACATAGCTTAAGTGAAAAAAAGAACTGCTTTTGCCTCATAGATACTGTGCATATAAATGAGACAATTATAATGAAAGAATCAGGCAAACACTACAACTATAAAAACATTGGACACTCATACGTTAATACTGCATTTACCTACAAATAATGAAATGATGAGGGAGCCTCGGTGGCTCAGTGATTGAGCATCTATCTGCCTTTGGCTCAGGTCATGATCCTGGGGTCCTGGGATGGAGCTCCCCACAGGGAGTCTGCTTCTCCCTCTGCCTATGTCTCTGCCCCCGCCTCTGTGTTTCATGAATAAATAAATAAAATCTTTTAAAAAATAGTGAAACATGTTAAAGCATGCACCTTTGCTTTCCTTAGATCTGTGAACTTTTATCAATGCCATCTTAATCAGTAGAAAAGATGTATGTGAATAAAATTAACTGAAATGAAAGAAACAGAATCTATGCAACTTTCTTGATTTTTAAGATTTTAAAGGTGTACTTTTTTTAAACATGGAGAATCTTATTAAGATTTATGCAGTGGTACAAAAACAAGGGCTAGCAATTAACATTTTTACAACAATAATTAGTAAGAATTGGACACAAGTTAAAAGACCATACATTATGACCTTCTAGCATCTTGTAAAGAAAAGAAAGAAGCTAGACGAGAATATTTTCATTTGTTTGGCATTGAAATATGATACACTTACAGCATTAACTGAGATGCTTTGTGTGTATATATGTGTAACTTTTTAAATATTAAAGCAAAGCATATGCCAATGCATAGGACTGGATATCTACAAAAAGTAGTCTTAGGGATACCAATTAGTGGTTAATTCTAGCAATCAGTAGGAACATTAAAAACATTAATCAAAAATTGTGATTTGTGTCCGAATCCAAGAAACTATAGATTTTAAAATAAATTACAAAGAAAGAAAGAATGTTTAGTACACTTCAGTCTAATTGCAAGCTGCAAGTCAATTAACGGTAAATAATTCAGAAAGGCTCTTTCCTTTGAATTAAACTCAAATGTGTTCGATTGTCTATAATGTGGCAATGATAAGGGAATAAAGGTTTAAAGACAAATTAAAAGATTTCTTTACTACTCCATCCTTTGGTCAAAATACCATACTAATATAAGACTATTGTTTTAATACTATGACTCTCCATCTCTATAAATCATGGCAAATTTATCTCACTCCTTCCTCCTTTCCTCTTTCAACTGAGAAATTTCCTATTTCCTTCCTTTCAAGTGTTGAAAATTATTTTCTTTTCTTCTATTAGTGTGTATGTACATGTGTATATGCATATGTAGATGTATATACTCACACATATATTACTCATATACACACATATATGTGTATATATGTATTCTTTGTGTCATCAACATTAGACAATATCTTTTTTTTAAAGATTTTACCGACTTATTTGAAAGAGATAGAGGGAGAGAGGGAGAGAGAGCACAAGTGGTGTGGGGAGGGACAGAGGGGCAGAGGGATAAGCAGCCTCCCCACTGAGCAGGGAGCCTGAGGCAGGGATGGATCCCAGGAACCCGGGATCATGACCTGAGCCAAAGGCAGATTCTTAACTGACTGAGCCACCTGGGTGACCCTAGACAATAATTTTAACACTCCATAACAGAATGTCAGGAAATTGGAAACATAGTTTCCCCAAACTTAACTCCAATTACTTTTTCCACTTTCTAATAACTATATTTCTCTTACATAAATACACATGTAATAGAAAATGGTAACTTAGAGGTGCTGGCAGGCCATATTGGCCATAATGGTCTACTGTCTCATATACAATAGACTGTTTCTCTAATCATCTTTCAGTGGCTGGAGGAGACATATGATCCAACTCTGGTGAATCAAATGTAAGTGTAAGTGTGTGAGCAGGGCTTCTGGAAGAGGTTTTAAAAAAAAGACTCAGGTGACATGTTCCATGGCATTCTGTTCCTTTATTCTTCTTCCTTTTATCTACTTGAATGGTGAATGCAATGTGTGGAGATATAATATATACTCTTATTTGGATGCTGAGGAAAATATTGAAAATGAAGCCTGCACACAAAAATGGTATAGAAGCTATGAAAAGCAACTGAGTTTCACCAACAATCTTTGAGGAACTTAACTATAGAATTTTGGTTGCATGGCATAGCTGATAAGCTATTCTCTGCCACTTCTTTCTTATTTTCAGAAAAAAATGAATAAAATGATTAAAATAAATACGATTTATTGTTTACTTAACCAGAAATCCAGAAATAAGTAGTCTTGTGGTTGATACAGTAGACCAAAAATGCCATTACGTTTTCAGGATTTCCTCTCAGGCAATCCTGCTATATTGATTTATTGGACTCATACTTGTTGCCTCACGGTCTGAAGATGAATACTGTGACAGCCAGGGAGATGCACTGCTCAGAAGTTCATCTAAGAGAATTTGCTGTGAAGAGCAGAGTTGACTGGCAGCTCCAGCTGCTGCACATCTGGATGACCCACTATGTGATAACTGAGACCACCGTTCCCCTGGTTTGCTCCTAACCAATGACTGAGCCTGGTAGAGGTACTAGAGTCAGGCCAACCCAGACCAGGGCTAGATTCCATAGATGGGAAACACTGGGCCAGGTTCACAGCGTTGGATTGAGATTTTCTAAAACTACATCACATCCTGAGGTTTTTCCTCCCGAGCCTTCCTTCCCAGGCTCTGATAGTTCTCATAACCACTTTGTGGTGGGAAGTCTCTCCTTGAGTATTCCTGCTTCGTTTCCCTTTTCTGTTTTATCAACTTTCCCCCCCAACAGATCTTTTTGATGTCTAATTTGCCCTGGAATCAACTTCTTGGGAGACTCACACTAACACAGGTGGTGCTGAAAATAGAGAAATAGGCAGTAAAATGGGCTTTGAGGAGCAGCTTATTTCCTGCCCCACTCCATGTGGAAAGTGGGGCCCAAGGGGCAGCTAAAGTGCTCAAGTTATCACCAGTGGAAAACTGGAGAAACATCCCAGTCGCTGGAGAAATTTGTCAGTATGAAGATTCAGGCATCTAAATAAGTGGGGCAGGACAACGTCAACAGTTTGTTAATTATGACTAAATTGTATTGGTGATCTAAAGATAGATCATGAGAAAATGAGAGGCATGAATGAAGAGTTAGAGGTTGAGTGACAAAGAGAGAGGGTCTCCTTGCTAGTTTACAAAAAGGCAGTAGAAGAACAGATTCATTGGGAGAGCAAGCTCAAGATTTCATCACTAGGTCATAGATATCCAGAGAAGACAGAGCTGCCATTGCTAAAGTCAGGTAAAATCTGTAATCCAGAAGGATGGGATGGGAAATATTGGTGAATAGAGTTTTGCCTGTTTGGAGCCCTCTAAACATTCGAGCTTGGAAAAGTAAACCATTTCTTCGTTGTAAGCACCATTTGTTCTCCCAGTGTCCCCACTCCCCATAGGCCTTTATTCTAGAAAGCCAAGGTGCCTTCTCTGGAGTTGTCCTTATCTTCTTTTCCTGACTTCCAGGCCAAGAACTAAGGTTAAATTAGCTGGGGACCTGCTGGACCTAATACAGGAAGAAAGAGAGAATAGGCTTTCAAGAGTCAGAGGAATACCTTGAGATTGAATTTTCAGTGTGGTTGTTGATAAAGATGCTAGAGCAAAAGATTGAATAAACAAAAGTTTATTGATTGGGGGCACTTCCTCCTGACACTGGACTTAACAATGTTTCAAGAAGTTTTGCAGGATCCCTGGGTGGCTCAGCGGTTTAGTGCTGACTTCGGCCCAGGGTGTGATCCTGGAGACCCGGGTTTGAGCCCAATCAGGCTCCCTGCTTCTCCCTCTGCCTGTGTCTCTGCCTCTCTCTCTCTCTCTCTCTCTCTTTCTCTCTCTCATAAATAAATAAAATCTTAAAAAAAAATTTTGCTGTAGCAGTGGTTTTTAGAAGCATAGATAAGTGAGGGTTACCCCCCAGTGAAGTGCAAACATCTGTACTGCTCAAGAAGATGATAGAGGAAAAAATTAAAAGGGAAATGTGCATGCTGAAGTGGAGTTATTGAGGCTACATGATTCAGCAGAGGATTCACCCTGGGAGACTTTAATTCCATGAAATTTCAAAAATACACACATTTTAGTCATGTTTCTAGGAGGCTTAGTGGCCAAAAATTGTCCAGTATATTTTCTCTAAAATTAATAGATAGATAGATAGATAGATAGATAGATAGATAGATAGATAACTGCATCTTGTATCCCATATCCTAAAGGAGCAAGCAAGGGATCTGAAAGATATTTTTGGGCTCTAAAGCAATGCACTGCACACATGGGGATAATTCCTCAATCCATATATTGGAAGACACGGAAGGCTGGCAGCTTTTGGGTGATGTGGGGGTCAGGAAAGTTCTCATCAGCAGTTTGGGACTCTAGTACAGGAAGCAGCAGAGCCACCTGGGCCATATGATATGACAGATTATGCCATGTTGGAGACGTCCACGGTAGAAATAAAGGAAGTGTGCAGTTAATGGCATGTTCTGGTGGCATAATCACAATAAGGTCCCCAGGGCGCTGGGCAAGGCCATGCCCAGAAAACTACATGCTTTTTGAGAGACAAGAAGCACTGTCTTGTAGTATTAGGCCTTTTATTTTATTTATTTATTTTTTTATTAGGCCTTTTATTACTAGGATTAATCACGGAAAACCAAGAGACCAGGTGTCTAAAACTGTATATTATTTCCTGGTTTTGCCAGACCTACTTAAGAGAGGCAGGCCCAGCAACAATTCATCATATAATAAAAATGGTATCTCTATCACCAATTCTGAGCAGGACCAAAGGATATGAGCAAGTTCTATGAGTAGGACGCCCAGACCCCAATATCACCACAGTTGTACCAGACTTTGCCTCCGATCTCATTGATGGCCTTATGGAAATTCCTAGATGGCCAGCTGAAAGAGGAGAAAAATGTCTGATCTTGGCTGACAAATAGGTCAACTCTACATGCGAGTGCAAGCTGGAAATGATGATGGCTACATTGCAGTTTCTTACAGGGATGGGCTTAAATGAGAGTGAGCAAGCCTAGCTAACTGGTCAGAAGCCTTAAAGAAAGAGGGCTAGAAGATTGAAGACAAAGGTATGGGTTAGAGACACTGAGGTGGTCATGGGGAGAGTATAAAGTTTTAAATCTTTTGTAACCCACATAGACATTTGCCAGAAAGCATCTACCATGGAATAGGGGCTGAACAAACAAATAACAATATGATTAGGCTAGTAAACCTGAGATTGTCTTCATCATTGGTTATCCTGGAAATGGCAAGACATCTAAAAGTAATGGAATATTAGCCCATGAAAAAGAGCCATGAGAAAGAGGAAATCCTACCTTTGTGAGAACACAGATGGCCCTTAAGGACATTATGCTGAGTGAAATAAGCCAGACAGAGGAAGACAAATTTCATCATACCACTTATGTGTGGAATCTCAATAAAAAGTCAAACTCATAGAAACAGTAAGAAAGTGGTTTCCAAGACCTCGGGTGTGGGGAAAATAGGGAGAGATTGGTAGAGGGGTATAAACCTTTAGCTATAATAGGGTCTGAAGATCGTGTATCCCGTGGTGACAATAGTTAAAAACTGTGTAATTGAAATTTCTTAATAGTAGAACTTAGCTGTTCTTAAAAAAAAGAATCAATATGTGAAGTTATGGAGTTAATTAACCATAATGGAATTATTTCATATACATCAAATCGCCATAATGCACACTTGAAATATTTTACAATTTTGTCAATTGTATCTCAGTAAAGCCAAAAAAAAAATTGCCAGAGCAGGATCCTTGGTGTGTTTCTGATGTTAGCAGGAATTTTTTATTTTTACCATGGGGGTATCATGTCCATTTCATCTATATTGTTGGATTTGTGGTATAAAATTGTTCATATTATTTATTGACATGTTATTAGTAAATTTTATTATGTGAATGTGAAAATTAGTTATACACAGATATATATTGTGAGTAAAATTTAAAAGTTTGACAAAAAAAGACTGACAAAGGGTTCATGTTTTTATCCTAATAAGAGTTCTCAAAAACTTAAGAGAATGTGTATTCTCAAAACATACAAAAAATGAAAAAGTGGGCTCAGGACCTGAACAGAAAAGTCACAAAGAGGTAAAAATAGCCAACCAATATAATTTTTTTTATTTAAGAAAATAAAATATAAACAATAATAGGCTGTCAATTTTTCTTTAAAATTGTCACTATTTTAATACTAATACTTGGTGTTGGTGAAGATGAAATGACATACACATTCTTATTGATTGGCCTAGTAGCTTTTTTAGGAAGAATTTAGCTGTATCATTTGAAAAACTTAAAACAATCATGACTTTTGATCTCATAGTTTTAATTCAAAGAATTAATGTAAGAACATAATAAGTGAGAAATATGAATAAAAATCATATTGAAGGATGTCCAATATAATAATGTTTAGAATAGCAACAGTTTGAAGATAAAATGATAAATGAAATATCTAATATATTATTTTAATACTTATAAGTTTTCATATCAAGATATCAATAATAAGGCTTTTGGAAATAATAGTATTCTTTAATTATAATTTCAAATAAAAATAAGCAGAATAAGAGGTGAATTGAGAGTATGATTTCAATATTGAACCATCATAAGTTCAAGTATTAACATTTTGATAACAAAACATACATTTTTGTAAATCTAAAGTGTTCAGATATTTTATAATCCAAGGTGTTTACTTACTATTAAAGGTTTTTATAAAGTGGTATAACTTCCTTCCTCCTCTTGCATATCCTTCTTTAGCTTTTATAACACTTCATGATGTGACATGAACTTTGTATAGGATGATTCTTATCATTTCTTTGAAAACTTAAGCCAGAAATTGTTCCATCCAATTTCTTTCAACCAGTGAATTGGCCATTCTGATATTATTGTTTCGCTTTAAAAATATAAAACTCCTGTTATTTCATTATTAGAAATATGTTATCAACTTAATTCTACAAAAGATTTTAAAAGATCTTTACATTGTATCATGTTGTAGATATAAAACATAAAATGTTCCATTGTTCTTTTATTTTTATGGAAAAAATGGAAACTATTTTGGAAGGATTTTTTTTTTGTTTGAGCTTATTTAGTCAATTTAGTACGATGAAAAATATGGATTGGCTTTTCATGACAATTTAAATTTTATTATATTCTGTAATAAACATGAAATAACTTTCATAATTGCTATTTATATATTTGTAACACTTAACCTTGCTATATGTGTTTTTATGTAATAGGCATATGTAAAAATAAATCATTTCTATTCTAAGTATTTAAATGAATTTGATGATTACTTTTATGCATAATATAAAATTCTTGTTTCAAAATTTTTCTTGAAGAAATAAAAATGAATATTCAAAGTATGAAATGTATGACCATATTGCATGAAATAGATATTCATGTGAATCAAGACTTAGATATTTAGGTTGCTCATTTTAAAATCGGTTTACTCATTGGAGAGAATCTTTTGAAATTAAGTGTACAGTATGGGAAACCCACTGAATTCACAATAGCAGAAAGGTGTGATTCTCTTTGGTAGTGTTCGATATATCAGACCATGCAATATTTTAAAGATCTCACTTATGTGTGGAATCCAAAAACAAAGCAAACAAAAACTGAGCTCATAGATAGAGAGAACAACTTGATAGTTGCCAGGCAGGCTGGGAAGGTGGAGGTGGGAATGGCTATTGGGTGAAATGGGAGAAGAGGGTCAAAAGGTACAAACTCCAATGACTAAATAAATCAGAGGATGTAATGTACAATATGGTGAATGTAGTTAATAATATTTATTGTGTATTTGAAAATTGCTAAGGGAGTAGATCTTAAAATTTTTCATTAGAAAAGACTTTTTGTAACTGCATGGTGACAGATGTTAAGTAGACTTATTGTAATCATTTTGCAGTATATACACATATGGAATCATTATATTGTACACCAGACACTAATAAAAGTGTTTTATGCCAGATAGATAGATAGATAGATAGATAGATAGATAGATAGAGTGATTCTACTACATTCGTTTTGGAGTTATGTGGGGCTGTCGGAAGCTGTGAACTCGTACGTAGTGTGTAGAATTTTATTAGGAGAGAAATGGTTTCAAATCAACAACAGGGTTAAACAATGGAATTATTTATTGAGCCCTGAAACCATTTCCCGCCCCTTGAGGAACTAACAGTGTGTGTCTGGAGGATAGCCAACATTAAGCTCTCTACTTTTGAAGCACCGTTCTTGGTGTGCAGCTGAAAAGGCACATAAACACAGATGCCAATATTCAAACAGAAAATCATTTTCCATGAATGCATGAATTTTTGTGAGGATACTCAAAGAAGAAATAGTTAAAATGGATTTGAAAGCAATTTGGGTCTGATTCTCTGAAACACATATGTATGCATGATTGTGTGGGCACACACACACACTCAACTTCTTATGCACACATCAGGCCATGTTTTTTCTTTCAATATATTTCTGTGAACATTCCTAAGCATGTCTTTTCTTCATGTTAGTGAGCTGAAGGAAACTCGAGAGTTATGAAAAACAGCTTAAGCATTTGATTTCATGTGATGACATAAATAAGATAGGAGTATTTGGTACATTCTCTTAAGATAAATTCATCAGTATTTGATTTAAAGAACACACAATTATTTAAAAAAAATAAAGAACATACAATTATCATAGTTGCGAGAAGTACATATACACAAAATATTCTCCGGCTGGTCATTTGAGGAGCATTAATGCTATGTATGCTGAAAAATGCAAAGCAATTCACTGGTTTAAGAAAATTTTTAAAAATCAAAAATAAATATTTCCTTTCTTTTATTTCTCAAAATAAAGCTTGGCTTGAATTTTTCTTTGCTGAATTAAAGAGGTCTTTAGTATAGCCAATTATAACTCTGTGGTTAGAATATGAATTATGAGTTCAGATATGAAGCAATAACTGTGGGAGATTACTTGGTATAAAACCTCTCATCCAAAGATACAAATATGTGAAGAAAAAAATGTTCTAAAAACAGAAAACTTCACTGCAGGTGCCTGTTATTGGCAATGTCATGTAATAAAGTAGTTGGCATTGATCTATGTTTTCATAAGCCCTGTGGTATTCTGCAGGCTTATTAGCAAAGTGTATTTTGTAAAGTTGCAGGTTTAAATGTCTTTCTAAGAGTGAGTGCTCCTCACAATGAAGAAATAAGAGTCTTCTTGCTTTTTCAGCAGTTGTTATAAATGGCTCCCGGTGGGTTCGGAAAAGAAGGCAGATCTAAGATAAAGCTGACCTTAAGATACTTGGAGGTCCCCCACCACCTGTATAATATCAACTTTAATAGTACTGAAACATTCAGTATTTAGGTCTTCCTCATTATAAGTTAATGGAATAGCCAGATTTGAACACAAATTGTGTTACTAACAGTTCCTCAACTGACAATATATCATCCCAAGCCTTAATAGGAATGGCAAGTAGTAGTATAAAAGCATGGCAAGATCAAGGCTTAAACAGGTTTCATTGCTAGTTCTAGGACATCACAAAACCCTACTGTATGCTTTATTCATTCTAATTTTGACATTTTTAGAAGTTATTTTAATGCAACCTACCTTCGTTCATCTTTTGCAATACCTAACATACAAGCCAAATATTTAGTAAATGATTATTCTTATTCCTTTAATATAATGCATACTTCTTCCATTTTCTCATGTAACATTTTGATGGTATTTTGCACGACTGCCATTAGAATCAAATCTGTAAATGACACAGTAACTATATTGAATGCACAAAAATTATTGCCTTAGAGCATCTTACAATCCAATTTTTATTTCATTATGATCTACATGGAAAAGGCAAAAAATCAAGTCTTCTAAGTATATGAGTCAGTATATCTGACTTGCCCTTGAGCTTTATTGATGTAACTTACTTAAGAACAGAATCTTTTCTTTCAGGAAGCAACCTATAGCCTGAAAACCTTCCATTTCTCTGAACTTCAAGGTCTAGTTATTGACTGAATCTGGTTGGGGCACCATTGAAGAGAATCATGCCAAAAGTCTGCCCTCCCCAACACCGTATATGAAATAAAGCACGTGTAATGGTAACATATACCCTTGATGGATATTTTAATGATATGCCTGTGTTTATGACTATTTATACTGAGGAATGGGCCATGCTTACAGCTGAGTATACTGAGGAATGAGCCAAACTCTAGCCATGCTCTCTTTCTATGACCCTTCCAAACTACTCCTCTTCTCCAGTTGTTCTCTATGCTCTGTTCTTTTCATTCTCTTCCACTTTAGACTACCTTCCTGTTAGGATAAGTACCTATGTCAGAAGTTTTCAAGCTAGGTGAAAAAAATGTATGTTTCATTTCATAATTATGCAGTACTAAAGCATTTGTTTGATTCACTAGAGGCAGAATGAATTGAACATGCCAACTCTCCTTAGTAGTTTAGTGGTAATTTGTTAACATATTCATTATTGTTCACTATCTTTTAGGGACTGGTATTTGAAAAATATGAAAATTGAAGGCTAAAAATTGGATTATACTGACCCACTTCTGCAATTAGTATTTCTTCTCAATATCTTCCATGCACACTGCTATAGGAATTGATGTGTAACAAAAAGTAATCAATTTAACAAGATTTCGGTGGAATTGTTCTCATATGGGAATGAATATGGCAAGATGCTTTCCCATGGACTTATAACATCTAAATTCTGTATTCAAAAAATAATATTAGCGTATATTTGGAAAATGAAAAGATATATAACTACTTCTTATAACAAGATAAATATTTCTTGATTTTGTGCAATTTTTAAAATAATAGAAGTTACTATTGCATATATAGAGTTATTTTGTGACTATCCCAGAACCATATTTCACAGTATTTCTGAAACACTTACTTAGTTATAAATCAGGTAATACCATCTGAACTGAAATTAGTTCTAAATTAGAGGATATTATAAAAAGATTCATTGTGAAATTTAATTGGGAATTATTCATGTTACATTAGTCTAAATCACACACTAAAATGAATGCAATTATAGTGACACTAGAAATATTCAGTTTAAAAATGGTGCTTTCATGCTAATTCTCAAAGCTGGCTACAAATATTTGTCAAATTTTCTGGTTGACTCTACTGTCGGGTAAATAATAAATGAACAATTAGAATGCTTGTTTGAATAGAGACAAAAGTCATGCTTACCAAATTTACCAAAAAATGCTCTTGTAAGAGGTAAATTGGGACAGGATATGTATATATATATAGTATGTATATGTATGTATACAATATAAACAACACTAGGCCCATATTTAAGGCAGATTTCCCAATTGGAACACACATTTTAAAATTTGGTCAATTTCAAAATATTATCACCTGTAGGATCATCTTTTGATATTCTTTCAAAAAGATTATCCTCCTAATGATTTTTGGTAGGAGACACAGATTGCTATAATATAGGAGTCTAATGCTAGTGATAGGTATCAGTCACCAGGCAATGTGGAAGTCTTCATATGAAGAGGTGAAATTGTAACATCACTAGAAAATTCTGAAAATAAGTTTTCTAATTATGTTTTAGGCAAGGAATATAATGTTGCCTTCATTCTTAATAGATTTTAATAAAGATAAATATATGTTGTTGATTGATCTAATTATATATCTAGCATCTAAGAGCTTCTAATTTTTAAAAGCCAATTTCTCCCAGATTGTTAGCAAGCATATGCATTTGGGAAATTTAAAAAGAAGTTACTTATACTGAAATCATTGGAAGGTTTTTTTCTGTTTCTTTGTTGCCAAACTACTAAAATTAAGAAGTTTTATTTTTTATTAGAATAAAATACTTTTATTGTGGCTGATATAATATCTGATGAGGAAAATTCATTAGCATTAAATTTGATTAGTCTGAATCAGAGTGTGTATGTAATGCAAATATGAAAGGTTAATGACATGGGCTTTGATTTTGAACTTTGATGATTGATACTGACTGTCCACTCTCAACATCTGTGAAAGGAGTAATGATGTATACTAGTACTACCTTATTGAACTATGGCAGGCACTGCATGAAAAATAATAATAGATAATAACTGCTGTACTGATTGTTGTGTTTATTGAGAAAGGTAAAGGATGGCACATATATAGGCTTGCTTTTTATTTTAAGTGTTTTTATATTCTATGACTTTCTAGTCATGTGTATTTATCATTTGATTACTGAATATCAATTCTATAAGTCCTGCTTTAATGCCCAAGGATTTATACCCTATCTTCCCAATGGAAGGCCATTGGTTTTCCAGGACAACAGATTTCTCAGACTAGGAGACTAAAGAATCATTCTTTAACTAACACTGTTCCTATGACCAAGTTCCCATCGCTGAATTCCCCTTCTGGCCGAGGCTTTAGTTTTATTGATAAAGTTCCTTGATTTCCCAAGTCCAAATTTCCTAGCCTCCCTTCCTAAGACAGAAAGGCTCTGGCCAGGATTGAGTTTCCAGGGGTAGAGCAGGCCAGGGAGTGGAGTCGGCTTGAGTGAGTAACTTTTGTATGGTTGGGAGCAAGACAGAAATTAACACGAATCATGAGAGAGATGTAGGGCTCTCTCTCTGGGACTGGCTGACTTTAGGAAAGAAAATAAGAACCATTAAAAAATCAGGGCCAAAGTTGTGGACAGCGAACAACACCAAGATTCAAAGCAAAACACTGAGAGAGGGAGAGAGAGAGAGAGAGAGAGAGAGAATGAGAGAGAGAGAGAGAGAGAGAAGAGTTTAAGAGTTTATGCCTCAAAGGGTCCCCAAAGCAGTGGTTTATAGCCTGAAATAGTCTTGTTTTATGGTGCTTACTTTGGAACCTGTTCGGTACCCAGAGACACTTTGAAAAGCTACTCCCTTCAGGGTTAAGCCAACCAGCTTTTGTGAGTCCTGGGTGCAGGATCTCAGCATTGACTACTTACCTTTAAAACTGTTTATTTTAGCATTTAAAATTCTAGAGCATATCGATCCTAATAGCAAGGTTCCAGAGGCCAATTTCCTCTTCCAATTTCTCTGATTGTAAACTCACTTATGATAATGACAGGCCAATTTTGTGCCCAAACATGAATTTCTAAGTCTAAATCTCCTCCATGGACCCTAGACTCCATTCAGAGATTTTTGTTTGTTTGCTACTATGAATTTTGTTTCAGAAAGGCATAAGGGGGGATCCCTGGGTGGCGCAGCGGTTTGGCGCCTGCCTTTGGCCCAGGGCGCGATCCTGGAGACCCAGGATCGAATCCCACGTCGGGCTCCCGGTGCATGGAGCCTGCTTCTCCCTCTGCCTGTGTCTCTGCCTCATTCTCTCTCTCTCTCTGTGACTATCACAAATAAATAAAAATTAAAAAAAAAATTAAAAGAAAGGCATAAGGGCAGGATGAGGACTGTGGCATCTCTAGTGTATTGTTCTTGTGAGGGTATTTATCCCATGTTTCTGAATCCTGAGAACTGACAGAAAGCACATTTTCAACATCGCATGGCAGCAAGGAAATTTTTATCATTTCATTCTTTCAGCCATCAGCTTGATCCAGATTATAAAGAAATGCTATTTAGCAATATCTAGAAAATTTATTTTTAGCAGTTATTATGCAGATTAAAATGATATAAGGCAAGCCATGTCTTTGAAAATAATTATTCAAATCAAGAAAAGTTAGATTTATTTGTAAGTAACCCATATAAAATGAACAGCAGCAGGAAGACTGGCTCTTACAATTTTTATCTGCCAAAGATTATGGATTTGTGTGCTACATAATTAATCGGCTTTTAAAAGCTTTCAGACGATTAAAGAGAAATACCTCAGAAGCCAAATTTCCTTCCACAGAAGGAGACTTATGAGACAGTCTTTAATGAGGAAAATAGACCAAACATTGTAGTTTGAGTATCAGAAAAGACTTTCTGTAAAACACAGCTGAGAATAAACACAGAGTGCCATCATTTGGCAAGCACCTTTAACATCGTTCAGCTCTTTATTAGCTTTTGAAATGTAGACAAAATAATTAAAATAGGATTAAAAACTGCTGTATGAAAAAATCATTAATTAAATTAAATTAGTTAAAATAAATTAACATTGTTATAACTTGCAGATACTTCGCACTACCCCCAAGCAAAAAGAATGCATACCAACATTCAATGTCTATGATCAATTCATTTTTACACTAATTGTGCTTTTAAAAGAAACTTCTAGATCTTGATTCAACAAGTACCAAAGGAAGAGCTAATTGCATACATAAATTTCTCTATATTCTAAGGGATCCTCCAAGAAAATGAAATGACGTTTCTAGGAAACCCCTTTCTACATAATGTGTTGGACTTAAAGCAAAGCAACATGTCTATTTATATCATTATAGAATTGTTTTCATCATTAACTAAAAGCCTCATTGAGAAATGCTAGAAAAATTATATCAAATTCAATATTCTCAGTAATTCAGAGATGTTCCCAAGGGCAAAGTCTGCTTCTCCACACAGCATGTCCCTCCATTCAGTTCTCAGAAAAATATTCTTATATTCAAAATAATTACTTCTTTTTTCATTTTTATGGAAAATTTGACACATAATTAAGCATGTTATTTTCTTCCCACTCCTCTATCTTTTTCCCTCCTGCAATTGGGCAACCTCAAGCCAGAATTGAGGTCCACCTAGAACAACTCAAGATCCCCCAATGTCCATGTCTGTGGGCATTCTCCACATTGGTTTTGATGTTTGTACCCACGTTCTCCTTTCATCTTGACTTGCCCACTATTTATTTTGAGATTTGTAAGCCAATTCAAATCCTTTATAGAACAAAGTGATAAATAAATAAATATACTGCTGCTCTGCAATATGCTAAGAACACAGTCACTCACTTGTTCCAGTTTATATTGAGGAACAAATCTTGGGGACAGACTGGTTATTGTGGTCCATGGAAATAGGCCCTGGCTATATAAACACTGTCTCAATAACACCATTATTATCAAAACAGTTGAAAAACTGTTTTACTTTCTTAAGATTATAGAAATGCCATTAAAGAAACGAATTCCATAGGTTTGGACCTGTCATGTCTATCCTACTTGTCAAAAATAACTATAGCACCCTACTATCTAAAGGCTGCTCACAGGGGTATTCAGTGTGGTTTCTTGGAAGAATATAATTGACCAAAACAACATAGATCTTCATATCTATTTTTACTTTTTCCAATAATTCATTAAATTCGTGTGGAATTCCTTGCATAACTGGATTTGAAAACACTCTGAGAAGAGGTTCCTCCTAATTAATTCAGAATAATTGACAGAGATGTATTAAAATTGGAGAGAATTAAAACTTGTGGGCTCTATCATAGAAATATAATTACATTATTGCCAAGTGCTTATGGGAATAGGATTCGGAAGCCAACAGCAAAATGCCAAATACAAGTTCTGCAATACTCTGCCTTTCCAGAAAAGTCTTTAAAAAATTATTTTGGGTTTATGAATAATAATGTAATTTGAATATCTTAATTTAAATGTATGATACTATTTCCCTTGTTTTTATTTTTTACTTATTTTTATTATTGTATTCATAAGCCGTTTTTTCCCCTGATGCTTTAAATTTAAACTTTACCACCACCCCATCTGAATTACTCCAAAGTTCATAGAGATTTAAAAAATAGCACATGTTTTGTATCATGAAAACTTTTTATGGTCTATTGACCTGAAATATGGGAAAATAAGTATTTGAATCTCTATTCTTTCTCAAGACTTGCCTGGTACGAAGTGTAATATGTTAAGTGAGGTTTTATGGAATTAACTTCTTAGTATTGTACCGTCATATGCGAAAATAGCAAGTTTGGCATTATTCCTACAAATAAGGCTTCAGGAGAGCAGGTGAATTCATAAGAGGAAGCTCAGTATTTACAGGAAGGTGAGTGTACAGGGATAATTCTTGTTAAAAACACCTCTGTGTGGTTTTCATGCCACTCTCACTTAGCTGTCTGGGAAACCACACAAAGACTTTCTGTTTCATGCACAGGACCAGACTCAAAATATTTATCAAGCTTTCCTAAAACCATACACATAACGTGCTGAATGTCTAGACAGGAATAATTAGTATTTAAAGTAAAGGATAACTTATGATGAATTGTGAGACCTGGTGACTAGTTGATTAAACGTGTATAGATGTTTTGATATTTAAGTTCCATGAAAAACATCGGTTTCCTGAGCTTGTCTAACGCCTAAGATTCTGTTTCCACCCCGTCTCACCAAGCTTTCTCTCTTTATTCCCAGCCCGAGACTACACATCTGTCAAGTTAATTTGCTTGCTGTCATCCACTCCTGAGATTTGCCTGCCTCCTCAGTACCATCATGTGTGATTTGCCTTTGCTGGAATTTTCTTTCTACCCCACGTGGCTGATCATTTCTCTAATTTCCTTCAAAATGCATTCTCTGCAGCTTATCCTGTCCAGACACTTCCATAATTGATTCACTCTTACCCTATTCATCTCTGCAATAAATAAATATCCACTAGTTGCCGGCATAGGATTGGTTGCTCAGTACATTCTCTGTGTGTGTTTCTTGAGAATGTCATGTTAAATGTATCTAACATAACATATCGTTAACATAAAGGTCAAATCTCTGGACATATCCAGGTGTTGTATACTTTGGTATAAACTACCATTTTAACTTTATGTAAGGTAATTATCTTCAAATATTTAATTTCCCCTGTCTATTGGTCCCATAAGTTCAAATGAATATGAAAAGCATTATATGAAAAACAGTTTGTAGGTCAAGTAAATTCAGAGGTCTCTGTTGAACAATGTTGAATAAGTTTCCTTTACTGCAGAACATCTTGGGGCCATTCGTGTACTGCAATATAGAACACTTTTAAATGGGGGTATAGTACACAATATTTTCAAAACTTTATGTAACTATAAAATCAATTTTTAAAAAATGTTCTATACAGCATCACTGTACCACTTTGTAAAATGTTATGTTAGTCAGTTGAAGGTGATCTATCAGTTGAGGCTAGAGTATATGATAATACAGGGAATGAGATTTAACATTTATTTTCACTTCGCAGATTATTTAGTTATTCTTCAGTCAATCTCATTTCATTGAACAATCGAGTAAAGTGTTTATGAAGATTTGAGGATAATATGTATCTGTCAAACTATTGGAGGATTTACCAATTCCATACAACTAGTGATAATGTTAGTTCTCAAACTCTGACCATTAAATTTCAATCCCTGATGAATTCCAAATGCATGCAACTACTCAGCCTCCATGCACATAAAATCAATCCTGAGAAAATTCTTGTGAAGCCCAACATTGTAAATAATTTTAAAAATAAATAAGTCACCATAGATATAGTGGTTCAAATCAATTACAGATCTATAGCTGGTAAGTTTTACTGACATTTTCTGGATCTTAATAGACAAAGTTTTAATAAAAATAAATGTCATTTTGTCTCTCAAACAAGAGTACAACTCTAAGAGGAAAGAAATAAGACTTAAAGAATAAGGAAAACGTACATCATTCTATGTGGTCAAAAATTGTGCAAATCCATATTGACATTTGAAATTTGATCCTCTAAAATTCCTTTTCTGTTAATTTTAATATTTTAACAAAACTGAATAAATAGTATTCATTTCTATAATTACATTTTACATTTTGAACAACTGATACATAGCACTTTTGAAATTTTAAAATACATATTTTTGAACTGTATGTTAATATCTCTATTAAATAAATTAATATATAGTCAATAAATAAAGTTAACTCAAGAATAACGGAGAAGCTAAAGCCATACTCCTTCTTTTGGATAAAGTGGAACTTTAAATACCTGCCCTCTATCTGGACAGCATGAAATTTATGTGTGAATAAAGAATGTGGTTCAATTCCTTTTCCTATGGCTATCTTTATTTTCATACCAAAAATCTGCTCATTAGAAGGTATCATTCTATTTCATCTCAGCTTCTTGAAGTTGTTTTTGGGATACATCCTTGTCTGGTGGGCATTCTTGATATCCTCTCCTGTCGCTCACAAGCTCATGTCTGTCCAATAGGACACTCAGTATTCTTCAAACCTCAGTGTCGTCTAGGGAGAAGACTACCAGTGTGGAAACAAGATGGAAGCAGAGACACCAGGAAGGACGAAGCTACATTATCTCAAGTTGGAGAAGTCAGTATATAAACAAAGACAGTGGGATCATGGACAAAGAACAGCAGAGGGATTTAAGGCATTTTAGACACATAGAACTGATGGGGTATAGTGAGTAATGAAACCTGAGAAATATGGGAGGAACAAATCTGATATTTAGATTGTGTATTAAAGAAAGACGCCATTCATCAAGGTGCAAATCACAAGCAGGAGAAAGGAGAAGTCTCTTGGAAGAAATAGAACTCTGTGGGACAAAGCCATAGAATTGCCAGATAAGTTGTTTATTACAATCACACATACTTGGAGATCAAGAGGTAAACCCCAAAAGAAAGCTGAGAAAAATGAAAATTTTGTATTCACTAGGATGTAGGTGGTAGGTAACCTTGTAAAAGGAAAATATGGAGGTAAGTATGGCAAAGGGCCTTCCTTGCCCACATCTGTGAAAAATCCTTACTGAAGGCATAAGTAGAAGAAGAGAAGCTCAAGGCAGACATTGAGAAGGATAGACTGGACAGATGCAGACTAGGACTATCTAATCTCAGCCAGAAGAAGGAAACTCGAGGTCCCAGGACAGTCAATTGGCAACAGAACACAATAAAACATTTGTTGCACAAGAGATAATAGTTCAAACAGAAGATAAACACAATGTTTTATAATCCACAAAACATCCCCTCTTTTTACTTGTTCACTCATAAATTATGTTTTCTAGACAGCTGGAGTTTAGTAGATAAACTATATCAAAATTTTGCATCGTGTATATTGATAGAATCAATAAATCATAAAGTAAACTCCATATACAAAATAGTGTAGAGTGGCTCTATTTCAAATGAATTAAATGCCAGGCAGTGATTTGTTATGAAATACATTTTATGGAGTTTTCCCACAATTTTGAGGGGGAAAAGATCACCCAGAAGAAGCCATCATCCAAGTGGTAGTCATGAGTAATTTCAACTGTTTTAATCCTGTAGCAGGGAAATACACGAGATCTGTCAAGGGTCAAATATTCTATTGTGGGGTGATTTCTTTATTACTAGTTAGTGAATTTCTCCTTCTGCTCAAGAGACCAGGAATAAGTAAACAAATCCCTTAGGGACAAAGTGACCTGACTTACAAAGTTTGCAAACGAACTTAAAAATTTTGAAATGTAAAACTCTGAAATCTCTTTTGTGCATTTGGTTTCTCTCTGTTATATAGTCCATCAGAGTGCAAAGAGAAAGGTCACTTCTCACTTCTACTAGTGTTGATTTGAAGAACGAAATTTCAAATTCATTTCCCTTTGAGATCTGAGGCGGAACAAAACGCTATTTAGTTTCAGCAGCAGGGACATAGGTATTAAGAGTCTTCTGATTTTGAAGGAGATGTAGGCGGGGAAACTATGCCAGTGATGGTGCTGAAATGCAGAGATGCGAGCTCTGCAGTCTGAACAGCCCTTCATATTGTAGAGGCCTTCAACCAAACAGTGCTGCCCTCCGCCTCTCATTTCTTTGAAAAGCAGTTTTTCAAAGTTGTTAAATTAAAAAATAAGTTTTTCAAAGTCTTTAGATTGAAAAATAAAATAAGAAGCATGTTTCTACCAGACCACTGTATCACAAAATGCAGCTTGATGTCTTTCTGGATTCAATTTTATAACTAAGTCATAAAAAAATAGGTTGCAGGCATTTCATGCATTAATGCATTTGGGTTATTTTCTCTCAACTTTTGGAATCTTTCATTACAAAAGTATTCAACTTGACAACACTGAGTCAAATGTTCATTTTCCAGTACTAAATGTTAAAATAAAGACAGAAAATTCTATCTTCCATGGAGCAAATCGGGGTTAAAAGGCATAAAAGCAGTGAAAAATCCCAACATAATATGAGAAATTGACAAGGTGGAAATATAAAATCTGAGTTTATATATATACTTCATCGTCTATATAGCATGAGATGCAATTGGCTGATCTAGAAAATTTAGTCTGAATCTAAATGGAATGAAAGCCACTAAGAAGGAAACATGTCTCTGCATCAGCGTGTTACGTAGTAGGCAGGTTAGCATTTTTGTCCCTTAAACTCAGATCCTAGGGGAAAAAGTGACCACTGTGAAGAAAAATGCTCCACAACAATGAATGATGCCATCCGCTCTCAGAAATGTTAAAGAAAATGCTGTAATCTCAAACTGATACAGTCAATAAATAAGGTTACAGTTTTTATGGGATCTTCATGTATGATTTTTAAAAAATCATTTTTAATGTATTTTCTTTGTGCTTTGTCTACACTAGGTAGCCTGGGAGAAAAGCAAGTATAGTTATGTACATGACTAGAGGTGTTAACATAAAACTTGCAGTTCCATCGAGTCCATGTGGATCTGATCTGAAACATTGCAGATTGGGCCACAGGCTCTGTATTTCTTTTCTTTCTCTCTTTCTTTTTTTTTTTTTTTTTTGGCTCTGTATTTCAGTTTTTCATCTATACAAATGCATTCTATTATCTAAAATAATTAGTATATTATATTCATTTGTCTATTTATATTTTTGTCAAAAGTAATAGGTTCTAGATCTCTAGTGCTTTAGTAGAAAAGATTATATCATCTGTAAAAATAATTTGGGGATGGTATTACTATCATAATTGCTATTTTTGTTAGACTTGGGGCTGAAGTAATTTTCATTCTCATGAAAACAAAAGAGTAAAACAAGTATAGTCAATGTCTCTTTCACTATCAGAAGCTAGAAGTTTAAAAATATGTATTTTGTTACTATAAATTCAAGTTCAACATCAACTTAATATCTAGAATCTTACATGTACCCGCTAATTTCCTATCATTTAAAATACAAGTAAAAAGTATGGCTCTAGTACTATATAAAGCCCATCCAACTGGGCTCTATAGAGGATTTGTGACGTGTCAAATGTCTACCAGGTGAGTGGCTTTATGATAAATCTTGGAATCTCATGATAAATCAGAATGGAAAACTTCAGACAGTGCTGGTATTTTCAGAGGGCACTTAGTCTATTTCACATTTTTATTGTCCACCACTACCATTCCGACACTGATAAACCATATAATCAGAGTCAAATATGACTGTCTTTATATTGACAGTGCCTTAGGATGCCTGGTGGCTCAGCGGTTGAGAGTCTACCTTTGGCTCAGGGCATGATCTGGGGTCTAAGGATCGAGTCCCACATTGGGCTCCCAGCAGGGAGCCTGCTTCTCCCTCTGCCTGTGTCTTTGCCTCTCTTTCTCTGTCTCTCATCAATACATAATTTTTTAAAAACTCTTTAAAAAAGTTTTAACAGTGCCTCTACTAAGCATATGCTATACCCACACATACACCACATTCATTGTGGAAGAAAAAAATGTACATTTATTTTATATTTATATATACACACACAAATGGATCTTTACATTTATATATATCCTTTCAAAGATTTCTTCTGTTTCTCTAATTGAATTTTCCTCATTTTCCAACAAGATGTTTTCACATCTTCTGGCTTCTCAAGGCTCTAACATTTCCTTCTCCATATTTTCTCAACTAATGACCAAGGTTCACATTTCACAGAGAAACATAGAAGTCATCAAATACAAGCCTCTCATCTTCCCGCCTCTAACCATACTCACCATACTTTGCCCTCTAGGTCTCAAGATTATTTCCCTTCCCTGGTATTACGGTTGTTTTTCTCTTTCTCTCTATTATCAGATGTACCTTTTCCACTAGGTAATCCTAATTAGCAAAGCATATTCTCTTTACTTCCAATTCTTAAACACGCATCCCCTTTCAAATGCCCTGTGTTCCCATGTCACTGTCAATCTGCTTAATTACACTTGCCTTACATTTGCCTACACTCTCTGCTGTTACTGCCTTACTTGCAATTCATTCCTCGGCCCATTACAATCAGGCATCACCCCAAGAATCCACTGTATTTACTCTTTTTAAGTTGTCAGACACCTCTGTGTTTCCAAATCCAAATTCCTCATCTCCAAATATCCCAGCAAAATAAAGCAAAATGAACACAAAATCCAGCACAACAAAAACAATGAAAGTGCTCCTATAATAAGTAGGACCTTGATAAGTAAGACCTTAAATGTCTTCTTCACAAAGCACCACGAGGTAGTAACATCTGTAGAATCACATCTGTAAACTTTGAGAGAACATGTTTGTGACACAAGGATTCTAGGGCCAAGTGACAATTTTTATGTGAATGAAGAAGAATATACTTCTCATGTAATACTTAGGAAAATGTCATGCATGTATATTTCTGCAAAAAAATAATTGTATCCAAAAGAAATACTTGTAATCTATAGTTCTCCTTGTTGAAATTAAACTCATAAGTTAAAAAATCAAGCGTAAAGAAATTAGTTTTATGAAGACTTGCAGAGAACATGAAACCCAGTAAAGTATTGAGTTACCCAAACCAATATCATTTATATTGACAGAGAATTAGCCAACTACTGAAACACATTTATCGAATAAGGAGGTATATATGGCATCCAAATATTAGTAATTGAATAGCAACAAAGTTCTGAATTCTAAATTATTTTTATAAACAGTCATGAATAAGAAAGGAGGAGAAGGATATAAAACCTTGTTCAAGTTTTTTTTTTTTTTTTCTTTTCATGTTCTAATTCAACATAGCACTTAAAGGAAATGAAAAAAATTAACCTGCTCAACAATACAGGCTCAATTAAGATTTTCAAAATTCTAAATGTAAATGAGATTTTATCAAGAGTATATGTAACCTCAAAATATAAATAGATGTAATTTGAATTGTGCAGTTCTGTCTAGAGAGGAAAGAACATTCTAACCGTGAAAGTAATGGAGGAAAAAAACCTGCAATGAAAGAGTATGATAAATTTGACTATATAAAAATGAGAAATTTTGGGGCATCAAAGTATATCACAAGTAAAAGTAAAAGGCAAATAAACCATGAAAAATATTTTCTGAAATTATTGCAGACAAAACATGAAAAAGCTCATATAAATTAGTAAAAGAAACATAGACACACCATTACTATTAATATAACTTCTCTGCATTTATCCTTATACATTTTACTTAAATATTGATTTATCATAATACCAAATTATATAATTAAAGTGAATCAGATCTCTAGTGAGTAGCAATAAGCCCTTATTCGTTTGCTCTTTCTTTTGTTTTTCAGAAATGATTCCTTTATTTTCCCATTTATTTCTAGGTATTTTTAAAGTATAGCAAATAATTGCTCAGTGCCAAATAGTCTAGTTTCACTTCCAAAATTCATTTAACCCATAGATCTCTTGCAGTATTTTCATTAAATTTTGTTATTTTTCTGAATATGCCAAAATTAGGTTCTTAAGAGTAGACCAAATAGAGATTGTATCTCGGTACAGCCCAAGTGGAAACATTTAGTCATCTAGAACCAACATAGGGGAGGCAATTATTTCTTTTGAAAGCATATGGCTTGTGTTCTCTCTCCCACACTATCTCTCTCAAATAAATAAATAAAATATTTTAAAAATATATAAATAAGTAAACCCTGAATTGTTCCTGTGTATCACTTACATTCACATTCATTTTAATTATTTGTAGGAATTATTGATTAAAAGCAAATTCAGAAAAACAATCCTGCTTGGCATCCTGAAGTTTATTAATAAATTAATCACATTATTTTTGGAGTTTTCTATGGTATGATATTTGCTAATTTTTTAATGTAGAGTTTATTGTCATTTCTTTTTTATCCTAAATAAGTATTGGCTATTATTCTTAATTTTTAAATTATTTTTCTTAAAGAAATTTCAAAATGTAAAATAGACATTTACTTAGGTTAAAATCTTCCAGAATATTGCAGATAATAGCCCAGTGTTAGATTAATGGAAGGGCCTATGCATTATGAAAAGATATATGGAAATAACCTAATTTTCAGGGCTGCAACAAAATATGTAAGTCCATTTACCTTTTGCCCCTCTTTCTGTAGTGAATAAAGTCAATAATCTCCCCCAACCCTCCTTTATGACACATTTACGTCATTTTAGCTACATTCCCT
The DNA here is from genome assembly GCF_048164855.1 of Canis lupus baileyi. NCBI lineage: Eukaryota > Metazoa > Chordata > Mammalia > Carnivora > Canidae > Canis > Canis lupus. The sequence goes on along the minus strand of NC_132850.1, from coordinate 54,976,805 downwards.
GAATTATTCTGGTATTTAATCAAGACATATGCCATACAGAAGATGGCAAAGATACTAGCTTTGTTGATTCAGTAGTTGAAAATTCCACCTGTATATTGTGAGTGCCCCTGTATAAAGCCTTAGAATGTAAGAATTTACACTAATTAATCATGTTGAAGTGGCCCCTTTCCTGAGCTCCAGACTCATATATAATTCAATTGGTATCTTCACATGAAAGTCAAATAGGCATCTCAAACTTAGCTTTAATTCCTTGGTACCATCCAGTGCCTCCCCTCAGTGTTCTCTGGCTCATTAAGGGTGCCAAGAGCTGTTTAAGCTAAATCCCAAGGCAAGGACATCATTTTCTCCCTCTCTCTCACCTTCCACACCCATATCAATCCATCACTAAATTCTGTTAGTGCAAACATCAAAATCTATTTTGAAAGCATTCACCCCTCTCTCCTCATTGCTATCACCCCAGGCAAAGCTAACGTCATCTACTTTGTGGATGAGTATTATGCAAATTTTATATTCACAAAATATCTAAAAATACTAGAAAACTTACATCTGCTTACCTAGCATATATCTGAGTTGGCATTTTAAAGATTTTATCATAAATTTAATTAGCTAGAAAGAACATAACTTCTGAAATACTGTAAATACTGTACTTTAAAATAAATCTGTTTCATGGAATCTAATACTATAGCAATTTTTTTACCCAGTAATATTCTTTTAAAAAAATTGATGAACAAATGATTCTTTAATGTTTGAGAATTATACTTTGTATCTTCCTTCCTTACACCTATATTTTCATTTCCCCTCAGAACTCTAACATAAAAATCACTTACTAACCAGTATGTCATACTTTTCTAAAAAGTATGTACCACAGTTTTATATAATTTTTTAGAATCTCAAGGATACCAAAAAAGTTCCAAATTATTGGTATGCAAGTGGATTAAAACACCAATATATTAGATGCTTACATGAAAAATAATTAAATGAGAAAAACTATTTTAGATGAATATCAATGTTCTGAATGTTTTTTCTTCTTGGTTCACCTGTACATGGATAAATACTACTTATTGTTAAAGTGAAAAAGTTTATGGGGTACCTGGGTGGCTCAGTATCCAACTCTTGGTTTCGACTCAGGTCATGATCTCAGGGTCTTGGGATCAAGCCCTACATCTGGCTCTCAACTCAATGTGGAGTTTGCCTCTCACTCTTTAAAATAAATAAATAAATAATTTTTTAAAAAAAAATAAAAATAAAAGTGAGAAAGTTTATTATCAATTGCAGTTTTATTTCTCACACTTTATTTGCAAACATTTCAAAGCTGTTCCATATAAATAAGTAGATGGGATTGGAGAACGATTGATTATTAGCAACATCACTACATTCACTGAACAGAATCACATGGCAAAAATCACAAAGTGGTCCATGAAAAAAATGTATACAGATGATCAGTCGATCACTCAGTTGGTTCCTTCTGCAATTTTGTTGAAAGGAACATTTGGAAATCATCTGACTTGCAAAAGGACTTTTTTAAATCAGTGATAGAATTGTCATCCTCAAAATCTATATCAACATTTCAAGTTGCTCCCCAGTGGTGCTTTGGAGGATTTGACAATCTGAAACAATGCTCCATGTCAACTTCAGGGTGGGTAAGAGGCAAACTTTCTTTCTTTTTATTTTTTGTTGTTTCAAGTTTTTCTTTAAATTCTAGCTAGTTAACATAGTGTAAAATTAGTTTCAGGAGTAAAATTTAGTAAATTCATCATTTATGTACAACATTCAGTGTCCATAACACAGCACCTTCATGCCCCCACCCATCTCCTCTCCAGCAACTTTCACTGTATTCTTTATAGTTTGCTTCCTTCTCTTTTTTTTTTTAATTTTACTTTTCATATGTTTATTTTGTTTCTGAAATTCCACAGATGAGTAAAATCATATGGTATTTATCTTTCTCTGACTGACTTACTTTGCTTAGCATAAGACATTCTAGCTCCACTCGCAATGCTGCAAATGGCAAGCTCATTCACTCTTTTTGATGGCTGAGTAATACTCCACAGCGTGTATATGTCACTTCTTCTTTAGCCATTCATCACTTGATGGACACTTGGGCTCTTTCCATAATTTGGCCATTGTTGTTAATGGAACTATAAAAATTAGGGCACATGTGCCCCTCTAACCAGTATTTTTGTATACTTTGTATAGATACCTAGTAGTACAACTACTGGGTCATAGGTAGCTCTATTTTTAACTTTTGGAGGAATCTCTGCACTGTTTTCCAGAGTGGCTGCACTAGTTTGCATTCCCACCAGCAGTGTAAGAGGATTCCCCTTTCTTCACATCCTCGCCAACACCTGTTGTTTCGTATGTTCTTAATTTTAGCCATTCTGACTAAAATGTCATTCTGACTAGGTGTGAGGTGGTATCCCATCATGGTTCTGATCTATATTTCCCTGATGATGAGCAATGTTGAGAATCTCTTCATGTGTCTATTGGCCACCTGCATATCTTCTTTGGAAAAATGTCTATTCATGTCTTCCACCATTTCTTAACTGGATTTTGTGTGTGTGAGTGCTAAATTTGATTAGTTCTTCACAGATGTTGTATACTTGCCCTTTATTAGATATGCCATCTGCAAATATGCCATCTGCAAAGATCTTCTCCCATTCCGAAGATTGCCCTTTAGTTTTGTTGATTGTTTTCTTCACTGTGCAGAAGCTTTTTATCTTGATGGAGTCCCAACAGTTCATTTTTGCTTTTGTTTCCCTTGCTTCCAGAGATGTGTCTAGCAATAAATTGCTACAGCCAAGGTCAAAAAGGTTGCTAACTGTGTTCTCTTTTGGGATTTTCATGGTTTCCTGTTTCACATTTAGATCTTTCATCCATTTAGATCTTTCATCCATTTTGAATTTATTTTGTGTATGGTGTGAGGAAACGGCCCAGCGTCATTCCTCTGTCTGTTGCTGTCCAATGTAAACTTTCAAAGAGGGAAGCCTTCTAAAGTAAGCCAGTTGTAGAAAAAAATGCAAATAATTTTTGTTTAAAACAATCCTTGCTTGCCTACTTCTTGGAATACGGAAGGGAAACCCAGATGTGTCTGTTGAAGATGTCTGCGTGGATTGCTGCCAAGAGCCTCCACCCTGGCTGGGCCCATGCTTCCAGTGGCCTAGTTCATTTTCATTTTCCACAAAGTCACCATGACCATTTTAAAATGCAAATCAGATGTTGTCACTGTCTGCCTAAAACACATCAATGGCTTTTCTTTTCCAGTTACAATTGTCTTGTTTATGTTTCCAAAACAGGGCAAGCTGTTTTCTGCTTCAAAGCCTTTGCTTTGTGGTTTTCTTCAGGTCGGACAAACTTTCTCCCAATTTTTAGAAATGGCATAACTCTTATCCTTGAGATTTCAACTCATTGTTTCCTTCTCTTAAAGGCTTTTCATAAGCACCCCATCCAAACTAGGGCTCACATTCTCTATCCCATTGCAGCCTTCTTCTGTAGAAGTTGTTGCCATAATCTGAGGGAAAAAAAATACCCTTCTGTTTAGATATATATTTATTCAACACATTATCTACCAGTCTTATGAGGCCATAAACTCTGAATGACTGGAATTGTCCTCTGATGACTGGCACCCTCTCTTTAGGAGCACATAGTAAGTGCTCAAACTATATTTGAGTTGGAATGAATGAACTATAACTCAAATTTGTCTTCTAATGGATGAATGAGAGGGAGATTGGTAGGGAAAGGGAAGATGCCAAACAAAGACAGGAAAATTGTTTTTGAATTCTTGATATATAATCTCTAAAGAACAATTACTTCTCAAATTTTTTAATCACATGTGAACTCTTTTCACTGTTCTCTCTGGCAAGCTCCAAATAACTAGGGTAAATATCACACAAGTACTGTGGGATTCTGTTTCCCTTATAAAGAAAGTTTCTTAAAAATATTGAAGGCTAAAAAAAAAAAATTGCAGGCTTTTTTAAAAAAAAGTTAAATACAAACAAACCTTAGCAAATATATATTTTATCCCTGTCACATAAATATTTAAATTAGTGTGAATAAAGTCTTAGCATAACATGTCTTGAAATTTATATTAAATAGTGTTTATTTGTGCACTTCTAAAATATGAGTTTGTGAATTCACAAATGTGAATTTGTCTGCCTACACTGACAACCACAAATACATGCACACTGTATAAGTAACTGACATTTTCTCATAGTTTACATAGCCAATATTTTCTGCTACCGTGTTATATATTTATCATATGTCTATAATACATTTTAGTATTGATCCTCCTTCTTACTTAACTTTGAGAACAAGGAGTACCAGCTTAACTGTCCATAAATAAATCTTATGTCCTTATTTATTAAATAACAATATGTGTTAGCTGAATAATTCATTGAAAAAAAGCAAAGAACGTTTTTATATCCAAGCTTACTCACGGAAAATGTGTGTTTTGTTATTGTTTTAGTTTTAACTACTTGTATTGTCAGTGAGCCATGAGCTTGATTTCTCCTAATGGTTGTGATGATTTGTGAATCAGATATTAAGATGAAGATAAATGATGTTTTATAGGCAGAGCTAGGTTCTTTTTAAAAATCATCTGTTGAAAAAGTTCTTCAATTGGTTTATCTACGTGTGAAGTCTGAAGTATTTTTCTTAATATTTAAGATGACTTTTGATTTGAACATGTAGCTGTTTTCCAATTCAAATCTTGTACCACTCAAGTGAGGGAGAAGCTAAACGACAATTTTAAAGTGTCTCATCTACAAGTAAAAAGTTTGAGGGAACTAATAGAGTTTGAAGTATCTCACTCCTATCTCCACAAACTCTGGAAGGAAAAATAAGGTGAAATATGAAACAGTTCTGTTAACTAGGAGAGAGCTATCATCACACAGAAACTTCAAGAAATAGAACAGATGCAGCACAGATGGGTTCAGGTTGAAGTGGGCCTCACTTGCTCATTTGGAAAGTAAATTCCCAAAGAACTAATATGATCTTAGGAGCAAAAAATAAAATAAAAAAAATAAAATAAAATAAGGACTTTCCCAATCTCAGAATGATCTGTCTTGAAGGAGTCAGAAGTGAAAGCTAAGCAGGCTCAAGAAATTTTACATTTCAGACAGCCTAGCTATCTTTGTCATGACACCGGGCATGCCTCCATCCATGCAAATGAACCCAACTGTCACATAGTAACTCTAACCTGATCTAAACTAGGTGGTGTAATCTAATGGCTTCTACTCCAGGATTCTGGGAACTACAGGTTGTCAGGTGGCCTCTACATACAGATGGCCTTTCTCCAGCAAGAAAGAAGAATAAATCTGCTGGGCCACGATGCTGAGGTAAGAAGAACCCAGACTGTGTTTGAGCCCCTCCTCTCAGTTCTTCTTGGGATCCGGGTATGTCCTCACACTTCCCAAGGTTAACTACACCAAAGTCTTCTCACAAGTTTCACATTAGGCAGTACTTTGGCTTAAGAATTTTTATCCCTGCAATAGGAGAAGCCTGGCTGACACATATGCAGTACTCAGTTGAAAGCTCTACAGACACTGAGAAGAGGTAAATCTCAGGGCAGCCTCCATAACTGTAGTAAAGAGAAGATTAACAGTGATGGCAGGACTAATCCCCACAGTTTTTCTCTTCATGGAGTGTATGTTTACGAGGAGTAATAAATAATTAAACCGGCAAAAACAATACACAAAGAAAAGTGTTATTTTATAAAAATGCAGAATGGGGACACCTGGGTGGTTCAGTCGGTTAAGCCTCTGACTCTTGGTTTCCATTCAGGTCATGATCTCAGGGTTGTGAGATCGAGCCCCACAGCAGGCTCCATGCTCAGTGCAGTGTCTGCTTGATATACTTTCCCCTCCTCCCACTCCCTACACCTCTGTTCCTTCCCCTGCTCTCACGCACATTCTCTCTAAAATAAATAAAACCTACAAAAGCACAGAATGAGGTGAGAGCATAAAAAGGGGCATCTATCTCAAGAAAAGGAAGAGGAGATGACAGTCATTGAGTGGGATGAGTATTCCACTGAGAATGAAGAACACATGTGATTGCTTAGAGGTGAGAAAGAATAATTCATACCAGAACCTGATACGGTTTATTTTAGCTAGCTTAGAATTAGAAGAAAAGTGAAGAATGAAATAAGCCTGACAAAATACGCAGGGCATCCAATTCAGGAAAAAAAAAAAAAAGACAGAATACATTTTTTTTTTTTTAAGCATGGGCTTCATTTGAAGGTTGATAAGGAGGTATTCCTTTTTACACCAGAAGTAATATATGGAATCTTGTTTTACGAAATCACTTTGGGGTGCCTGGATGATTCAGTTGGTTGAGCATTTGCTTTCAGCTCAGGTCATGATCCCAGGGCCCTGGGAATCTGCTTCTCCCTCTCCTGCTGCTTCCCCCCACTCAAGCTCTCTCTCATTCTCCCTCTCTCAAATAAATACATAAAATTTTTTAAAAAGAAAAAAGACAATCACTTTGTCCACCGTGGAGAAAAAAAATTGAATGTGGTCATGATTAGAGATAGACTAGTTAAGAGGCTTTCACAGTAATCCAGTTTAATTGACCATAAAAGTTGAATTGACAAAACTTTCAAATTGGTATTTTGACAAAGTGAAAAAAAAAAAAAAAAAGGAAGAGTAAAAAATGATGCTCTGATTCGGGTTAGACCAACTGGGTAGTGGCATTCACTGTGCCAGAAGGCGATATAGAGGGAAGCTTTGGAGAAAGGTAAATGTGTTAAATTTAAATATGTTGATTTTGTAATGCAAGTGAGCAGTTAAGTGGAGATTTCCAGTGTAGTTCTCAATATAAGAAAGATGAAGCAGAGTTATTCATGAGTTTGAAAGGAGAATTGACTAGGTACATCAGGTCTGGAATTGTGCACAGGAATTACGCCGAAATTTAGAAGAAATTTTGCAAAAGTTATCCTAATGAAATTTGCCACATTTCTTTCTCCCTCTTCACACAGATAAAAGGAACTAGCAAATAAGACTCTATATGAGATTGAAGAGCGTTTCAGTATTACTCAAATGAGATTGAAAATGCCTCAGGGGGCACCAGAGTGGCTCAGTGGCTGAGTACCAGGCTTTGGCTCAGGTCCGGATTCTGGGGTCCTGGGATCAAGTCCCACATCAGGCTTCTCCCTCTGCCTGTGTCTCTCTCTCTCTTTGTGTCTCTCATGAATAAATAAATAAAATCTTAAAAAAAAAAAAAAAAGAGCCGTTAAAAAAAAAAACGCCTCAGAAAAGACAGCAACCTTCTTCATAAAAGTAATATGCTAGTTCAGGGTGAAACTTGATCAAATTTTAAGTACAACTAAACAGAAGCAAGAGCATACACATGCAATAAATAAATAAATAAATAAATAAATAAATAACAACACAAAATAGATGTCTATGAAAATATTCCAAAGGAAAAAGAAAAAAGAACATACAGTATAAAAGATTCACTACAGAAAACATAAGGAAATTTCAGATGATATGTGTTTTATAATCTTGATAAAACATAATTATGATGAAGTAAGGAAGGAAAGGGGATATAAGTCTACAGCAGCAGAGTGAATGAAATTTTAAGAAGCAGACATTTAAGTGATTTGAAGTTAGCAGACATTTAAGTGATTTGAAGTTAGATATTTATGGAACTTTTTTTAAGCACAGAGTCCACAGGAGCAATTTTACTTTAAAAAAAAAATTTAAACGTTTTATTTATTCATGAGAGAGAGAGAGAGAGAGAGAGAGAGAGAGAGGCAGAGACACAGGCAGAGGGAGAAGCAGGCTCCATGCGGGGAGCCCAATTCAGGACTCCATCCCAGGACTCCAGGATCACCTGGGCTGAAGGCAGGCGCTCAACTGCTGAGCCACCCAGGCATCCCTAGATTTCTATTACGAGACAGGAAGAGCCATATGAATTTTATTCATGATTCTCTTCTTCCCTCCTTACCCATAAAAAGACTTGAGAACTCCCTGACTCAACTTCTCAGGGAGCTGAGCTACACAGGCCACCTCCCCTAGGACTGTGCTTGTGGTCTGTGGTGGCACCTGCCCCTACAAGCTGGGGTGAAAATTGAGGTCAGAGGAATTCAGATGTGTCAGTTAGTTGATCCCAACTCATTCTAAATCCCCTCCCCAGTAGCTGCATGGCAGTCGATAATTATTACGGAGCTGGAATACTACACAGATTCCAAACTCAACTCTAAATCTCTGAGAGAGAGAGAGAAGTGGGGAAGGAAAGAATGGAAAAAATAAAAAGGAAAGAAGAGAAAAAACCTGTGATTGATGTGACTCCCATGTTCTGTTCTCTTGCTGACAGAAGTTAGATTTCCTTCTATTCGAACCTAAGTCCCCACAGGTAATATGATCCACCGGAGAGGGAAAAATATTCCCACAAAAGGAATTTGCCACAACCATCTTATGGTGACTATAAGTTTTAAGGTAAAGGTTTATGAATGTCAAGGTCTGCCTTGACACAGTGATCATCTCATCAAACAACTCTCACAGAAGCACTAAAGTCTGAAATGTCCATCAAAACATAATAAGCCACAGGCTGTTTCTGGAAACTAGGGAATTTGAAAAGTTAAAATGACAGATTCATGCTGCCTGGTCAGTGTCATCATACCCAAATCCAGGCCAGGTATTTATAAGTGATTTCCCAGGATTATGATCAATGATAAATACAGAGGAGACTCTTCAAAGAGACATGAGGACCACATGGAAGCCAAGAGCCAGTCCTGGGATTGGACCCTGCGAGGTGTCCCAGCCTGGATGGGATAGGGTTATGGCCTTGGTCAGTTTGGTTTTTCAGAATTCTTTAGTTCCATTATAAGAATGTGGTTAATTTTCAGTTACTTAGAGGTAGGTGGGATTTTTTTTTCCCATTCTGACTTCACTAACAAGTGGCATTTTATCATGAAAAACGTCTCAGATCAAATGCTATCAGACATAAAATATGTATCAGTAAATAGTCAATGACACAGTCATTCAGCCTATTATGTAAGCTCAGTGCAGCCCGAGTCCCTGAACTTTTACCTCATATGACAGCATATTGCACAAAAGCTTTACCAAGACAACTATGAAAACAGGCTAAGGGGCAGAATTTATTTATTTATTTTTCTTCCAGGAGTCCTCGTGGCTAAAAGTAACATGAAAGAGTCCTAAAACCTGAGTGTCTTTTTGAATGATATGTGCTCCTGGGCTCACCGCTTCCTCATACTGCACTTATTCAAGGGCAGGAGCACTTGCACAGTATTTCTAGCCCATCTACCCATCTTAAACATCACCCTTCTCACCAATGAAAAGCAATTTTTAGCATTTCCGTGCTATTTAACAACCATGTAGTGTTCAGGGAAGATAAAGACACCTATAGTTTGGAAACAGATTTTTCTGGAGTGTGGACTTAGAGTTTTTTGTTGTTAGCGTTTGGGCTTATGGTTTTGTTTGTTTTGCTTTGTTTTTGAGGTGCTAGCTAATCATGCATTTTCCAAATGCCAACTAATCACCCGTAGTGTGTACTTTTGACTAGAATGCTTAAAAGGTTAGCAAACTGCTCCCATGATATAAATTGAAGTAAACATGTATGTCATACCCTCTATGTTGAGTATTTTAAAAATAAATTGGACAATGTAACAATCTTGGATCACAAACTTTCTGAGTAGCAGTTTATCTTTAACAGTTTGAGATAAACGGTGGAAATAGGAACCAGAAAACTGTGTTAGACAGGAGCTAACACATCTTTTTGCTTTTTTTTTTTTTTTTTTTTTTTTTTGCTGGTATTTTAAGAAAGATAGCAGTCAGCTTGCTCCCATGAAAACAAATTTGACATGTTTCCAAATACTTAAAGTAGGTTATGTGAAAGTAATAATTCATCATTATTAAGTGCCTATTGTATGCCATTCCTTTTCATCCTCATCACAAAACCACAGCATAGGTATCGATAGTCCCCTCATTCTCATGAAAGTCCCCACCTGGCAAGTCATGCCTGTCTGGATTTATGTCAGAACTTCTCTTTAAGGACAAAGGTAGTTCAATGCAGAGGGGAAGGGTCGACTTTGAAAGTTACAGTGAGCAAGGTGGTTATTGCCTGTGATCTTTTCGACATGAGGCAAGGATTTCATTAGTCGTTATTAACCAAGACTAATATAACTGGTCAGTAAGCACCGTTCTGGTTTGGCTGATGCCAAGACAGCCAGCACAACTAGGGAACAGTCTAGAGCACAGATCAGGCCACGGTTCACACCTCTGCTGAGACATAATAAGTAACTTTCAAACCGTCCCATGTTTTATATCATTTGGGGAATTTTGATCTGCAATGTTAGTGGGATTTAGAAAAATTTAAAGGGCTTTACTGTTCAATAGCTTAATGTTATCTTTAAGGAGTGATATGTAGTTTTAAAATATTAAATCATGACAAGAAATCAAGTGGGCTTTATGTATGCACATGGCTCCTCATACTCTTACCTTCGTACTGAGAAGTGACATAAATTAAAAAAAAAAGGAGTGACATAAATAGACCCAGGAAGACAGAGCCCCAATATTTCTATAAATGACAAGTTATGTCCAGATTCTGTGAAAAAATCAGCAATTTTAATTCTCAGATATCACCTCAATTAGATTTTATTTTAAAAGATCTCTCTATTGTTTTGGAGATTCTATAATCATCTGAAAGTAGAGGAAAGCTAAGTAAATCAAGTGTGACCCTGAGGAAGCCTATAACGTGCTCTCACGCCAAAAAGTATCCCACATTTGTTTTAAAAGTGCTCTTTTTTTTTTTTTTTTAACTTCCAAGATGATTTTACCTCTTCTTATCCGCAGGGCTACAGAGGAGCAGAGGCAAAAACCATCAAGGGTATGCAACTGGATTTGGCTTCCATGGACACACCATCTGTCTTTCTCTGTTCTTTCCATTTTTGGCAGCATCCCGAAGCTCCTTCCTGGAGCGGTGCCACCAGGGCAGATTGTGCAGGTGTGGGCTCCCCGCACACGCACACTCAGTCTGATCCTTATCTGTCACAAGAGAGGACCTCCTAGAAAGAAGTCCCTGCTCAAGTGCTGCCCTCAGCAGGTTTGAAAACACAGGGACTACTGTATTCCTTGCACCATTTTCCCCCCAAATCAGTAGGCTTATCTCTCTACAATGAAATTAATAATTTAGGACTGTACCAACTGTCCTGTCATTGGCTGACGTGTCATGTTGAGGGATCCTGATTACTCACAGGGAGTATGAAAATACCCTGCACACTGCCCAGCAGCCTGTCATCCTTTGCAGACCCCTCGATGATGTCAGAGAAACAACAGTGGAAAGAGCGTGTCTGTGCCCTGACTGGGAGGTCACCTTAGCTTAGAGTGCAAGTCGGCTTTCAACTTGACATTTTATTGAAAGCATTTTTCTTGATGATTCATTGGGATGTAAAGTGCAGTTGAAAAGATATGTATAAAACAGATAGGCACTTGTTTTGTTTTGGGTTTTTTTGCCCCATCTTCCTCTTAGCAAAATAACCATATTCATAGCCCAGCTCTTTCACTGTTTGTTTTTGCTACTGTTTTTACTGGGCTAGCTGTGTACCAGGCAGCAGGGATTGGGTTAGGAGTCAGGACACCGTAGTTCCTGCCCTGGCTCTGCCCTGCATGCACTGCAGCTCGCTCATATTTCATTGCATGATTTTTTTCTAACAGATGAAAATGCCCCTGCCTCCCAGGAAAGTTCTGGGAATTCATGAGAGACCTTTGATGTACTCTTCAGAGAGCTCAGGTTTGTCCTGGAAAGATACGACGTATCCCATTTGGAGACAAGCAGAAGAAAACACTAGATGCTCACCTGGAAAACCTATTAAAAGGCAGAGACAACAACAGGAGAGCAGGGGGATCTCTCAGCAGAAAGATGAACTGAGGGAAAAGGCACACAGTCCCCCAAGAAACAAAGAATTGCTTGAAGCCCTTTAATGTAATGCCTCTAGGGTCTGTCTCATATTTCACTTGCACAATAAACTCTAAAGCATTTATGTTAAAAGCAATGCCAGGTTATTGTTGGGTTTTTTTCCTTCTCTCCAATCCTCCCCCAACCCCTGCCAAAATAAATAAATAAATAAATAAATAAATAAATAAATAAATAAATAAATAAATAAAACACCAGCATTCATTTATATAGACCCATATTTAATCAGACACTTCTAGTATTTATTTGATCATTCTCTTTGACAAATACCATAAGCTCCAACTCTGAAATCACTTTCATATTTGGGAATCTAACTATTACAAAGCAGAAACTCTTTTTTCTGTCATTTTTCATCAAGTGGGGCCCATTAGATTTTATTTACTGCATTAGCTTGTTTCCTGGAATCTGATTCTATAATTATTGTTCCTTCTAACCTTGTGCAAATGCAACTTTTGACCTTCCAGCTCTAAAACTATTTAGGATGGAGAACCAACCAAGTGTGATGGATGGTTTCGATGGCAGTGACTCTCAAAAAAGTTTGCACACAGGGTGGTCGAGGCAAATTTGGAAATTCAATTCACCTCTAGTATTCAAATATGTCAAGTTACAGGTATGTGTGCGTGGGGTGGGGGGTATGTGTGTGACTATGTCTGGGGATTTTAAGTTAATAGAATTCCATCTTGCTATTTAGAAAGAATGTAGTCCAACATAAACTGTGTTTTTGACCTAGACTACATTGCCCCCCCCCCTCAACTCAGACTACTAAGTAAGTTTCCCATTACATTCAACTCTTTAAGATGCACTGGCAAACAAAACAAACTTCAAAGCAAACTACCACAGCTTTTTCTCTCAACTTTGCCAACTCACTTTATAGGCAGCTGGGTACTTTGAACTTTTAATTTCATTTGCAAAGCTTAATTGGGAGCATCTAAATCATTCCCGATTTAACATCTCCAGCTGAATACAGTGACTGGATCACAAAAATGATGAAGCATCGGTCTTTGAAGTTCGGTTGTTAATGTAGCTCAATCAGGAAGACTTCAAAGGATCAAAAAGGGCTCCTTGGGTACCTTTGCCCACCTGGCCAGGTTCTCAGCACAAATTCATAAACAGGTAGGCTCCTGGGCACTTGAGTTCTGCTAAGGAGTGCGCACCCGTGGCTGAATAGTAAAACTTCAAAACAAGTTTGCTACCTGTAAGTCATTTGAAATGAAGCACCAATTTTGTTCTTAAAAATGAACGTACCTGCCTTGCCCTCCGTTTCTCCGTGTCCATCTAATTAGTTTGGAAATAGTAGCTACGCTGCCTCTGAAATATGAATTTGTTTTCTATTCAACATGAAGTTCTATAGATCCTAATTAAAAACAAAATTTAGACTATTAGTCCTAGACTCTGATTGTGCATCCTTGCACTTTTCTCATATGTGCACCCCTCATCCTGACAGGAGTACAGGTGCACCAACCAAAATTGGAGGTTTGCTTTTTTGTTCTTTTGAGATTTGTTGTTGTTGTTTTGTTTTGTTTTGTTTTGTTTTGTTTTCAAAGGTTTTGCTACCATTTAAAGTGTCTGCTTATCCAATAAGATCACTGGTTTGGCATAGTTAATGGTTCAAAGATGGAAGAGTATTAAAAAGTATTCATAGCAGGCTTTAAATACCCAAAGGTTCTGCATTTAAGGCCCAACATATAAATGGGGAAATGGGGATCATATTGTTCAGAGATACATTCCAGAGAGATGAAACCTGAGAATCAACTCACCAGCGGTTAGTTAGGGTAACTATTCAAATGCCTGGCCTAAACATTCTATAAACCGGTCTGTTCAAAAGGGTTTAGGTGAAATCTTGTCTGGAAGTTGTGGAATGAACTGAAAAATCTCTTAAAGTCCCACGGAGTCCTTTGATTCTACATTAAGCAGGCCCTAGACCACACACAGGCACTTTTTATGACATCGCTTCCTTGAATATTTGTTTTCTTTATGGAGCAGATGGGAAGGCAGAAGAAAAGGTCCTCTTTATCACCACAGAGACTTACAAAAGAAAATGATTCTGCAATAGAGATAAAATTACTACAATAAAAGATAAAATATTTGTATTTATCAACTTGACACTGACTTCCAGCCAAAGTTAAGAATAAAGACTAAGAAAAGCTTAAGGTCCCTGCCTCAATTGGAGATCGAATATTTATCTTCTCCTTAGTTACTAGACCAAGAGGGAACGTTTTTCCTCTGGTCAGGGTGGTGGAAGCATGTTGCTCATGTTTAGTCTGCACCATTACAGATTTTATGGTCTGATTTTGACTCACAAGGATAATTCCAAATAAGGAAGCATAAGAATTTAGAAGCTCAGTACTGTGGAGCAAACATATGTTACATTCAAGCCGAAGAAACAAAGTAGGGACTTTCCTTAAAATGATTAATTCTGAAAAAAAAAAAAAAGATTAATTCTGTGCTATTTTTGTGGTCCAAGAATGATTTGTAAATAGGTCTAGGAATGGATATAATGAGTTTCCTTCTGTCTCTTTTAAGGCTCAAGAAGCTGGCTATGTCATACTGAGAGCCTTCTTCACAAATTCATGAGGGTTTGAGGACTTTTCTAAGCACTTAGCTACTTGTGAGAAATTAATTCATGTATTCCAGGCCAAAGATAGAGAGCACTACCGTTATGGTAATCCAAAACATCTTTTTTTTTAATCCAAACAATATCTGTATTAAATGCATTCATTACAAAGCCTAAAATGAAGAGAAGCAAGCTTGCCTTAGATGACACCATAGCCCTTTTCAGAAATCTTCATTCAGAAATATTCATCCCATTTTTCCTTCTCCAAGACAATTTCCCTGAACTTCAACTGCCCAAGTTTACAGCAAGTGGAGTCTCTCTTTTATCCTTGGGCTTCTGGGCTATGTGCGAGTCCCCAGTCTCTCAGTGACCTGAAGTCATCTGGGAATGATTGGCTTGACATGACATAACCTACATTAGCTTTAAATAATGAGTAATATAAAAGTAATTGCAATTGTTATTAATAAAAATAATGAAGAATATAATCTATTGCACCCCTATTATTTGGCAGACTTTTTGCTAGGCACTTGACCAACATTATTTCACTCAACTCAAAGTATAAGCCCTTAAGATAGAAATTATTATCTGAATTTTACATAAAACTAGAGCTCAGAACAGTTCAGCAAAGTGTAAAGTTTACACAGCTAGCAATGGGCAGAGTAGGGATTCAAACCAGGTGTCATTAACTATAAAACCTATGTGATTTTCATTATAACCTTCTCTTCTCACTGTATCCTTTCATCATATGAAAATGCTAGATCCCTAAACAAAACCTTGGCCAAACTTTCCCCTTGAGCTATTCTTCTATCGATCTTCTCCTCTTTTCTTCATATTCATATTGTTAACCTTCATATTCATATTGTTAACCTTCATATTCATATTGTTAACCTTCATATTCATATTGTTAACCTAGTCATTTTACTACTGCTTCTCCTTCCTTACCTCATTTCCCCTGCCCAGCCCACTTCAGTCTGGTTTTCGTAACCAGTATTCCACTGAAACATCTCTGGTGAATGTTACCAATAACTTACTAATTGATTGTCTGATGAGTACTTCTCACACCTTAAGTGAGCCTATCTCAAACATTTAGTACTGTTGACCACTTCCTGTTCCTTTATCATCGTCCTTGTTCATAGGCTCCTTCCTTAAACTCCAAAACAGCATTACTTCTGAAACTCCATCTGCTATTTCATCTTAATCTTGGACCATCTGCCCCTGGCTGTTTTAGCACCTCTTCCTTGGTGACTTGCCAACTGGTTTCAACTACCAAACTGATAACAACTTAGTCTAGTGCTTCCTCTCCAGCTCTGCACCCACATATGAAAACACCTTCTTGATTTGGCCACTTATTTTTCCATAATCACCTCAAACTCAGCCAGTTTCAATTAGAATTTATTATTAATGTTCTTCTTCTAATCCATCCATCCTTAATTCCCTACCTTTATGAACAAGCTCCAATATATTTGGGATGCCTAATCCAAAATCTTATCATTCATTACCCCATAGACTTCTTTTCTTATTCCATATATGCCATCAGGCACTAACTCTCAATGACTTCTCAAAAATCTTACCAAGGAACAATCTCTTGAATCTACCTCTTCCTTTTCATTCTTACTGACTTTTCTTTGACTTCAGGTCTAAGCTCGTAGAGCATTTCAGGTACCTGGTTTCCTACCTGGTTTCTCTGCTTCTATCCTTGCCATTTTCTCACTGCATTCTGCATAATGTAGCCTAGCACCCTTGTTTAAAGTTATCAGTAGCATTTTTCTTTTCTTCGTGGTAACATTTAAAATTTTTGGAAAGGCACTTAAGACCCCTGTGATCTAGCATAGGGCTTAGCAAAGTTTTTCTGCAAAGGGATGAATAATAAACATTTTAGTCTCTGAGGACCATAAGGTCTCAGATGTATCTCCTCAACTCTGCTGTTGATGTACAAAAATCCCTAAAGCATATGTAAATAAACAGGCATGATTGGGTTTCAATAAAATTTTATTGACAAAAATAGGCTTTAGGACTGATTTGGTTAGTGGGCTGGAGTGGACAACCCCGAATGTAGTGAGCCCCTCCCTACTTCTTCAGGTTAACCCTACCTTACCTGTTAAGGTCCATCCAACATAAACTATACTTGGTTCCTTGATTTGTCATGTCTATTCTTGCTTCTATTGGTACCTGTTGTTCTTTCTCTTCCGGATAAATATTCTAAATTTTCTGCAAGGATATATTTCCATTTATCTTTCAAAATTCAGCTTTGATACAACATCTTCCAAGAAGGCTTCCTCAACTTTTCCCACACCAACTTCAACATGTTACCATATGATTTTTCACACGCTATTATAATCATCAATTTAACTGTATTTTCCCTGCACTCTGTTGTGTTGTCCCTAAAGACAGGGAGTATGGCTTTCATCTCATTATTTTTTAAGATCTCTGAACACTCTTCATAAATTCTTGTTAGTGAATGATTTAATATACACCACTGTGTTTTCAAATCCATTCATTATCGGGCCAGGTGAGAAGATTTTCAGTGGTTGCTTAGCAAGGAAAAGTAGTTGAGGGGAGAAGACAATTATCAGTAAATTTGAACTCTGTCCATATAGGTCACTGCTACTCCTGTAAGAGCTCACAGGCCAATAGTTACCATTCTTAACTGTTAAACTGAGATAAACTTTCAAGAAAAAACAACCAAACAAAAACACCAAGGATGTGGCTTCAGCTATAGAAACTAAACCATATGTCTCACATTTTGGAGAAACTTCAAGAACCGAGATTTTATTTCTCACAAGACCTGGATTTGTGGGCAAAAAAATAATCTCTACAACAGGGTTGATTTTTCAAATATTCAGCATCTGAAAGCACAATAGGAAAAAGAATCCTTTAGCCAGTTGGTATCGAAGACAAACACCTAAAGTAGAATAACAGAAGCAAAACCGAGAGTAAGCTAGTATATTTTGATCAAGAAAACTTTTTTACACAAATTATTTTTATTAGAAAAAATATATTATATATACATATATATGTATATGGAATGTATGGAATGTATATGTATATATGTAGCTGGACAGTGAATTTACTTTGTTTCCAAACCAAGAAAGATTTTTTCAGAAAGGTCATGGCCACATAGATAGTAAATGTAGTGCTCTTGTTAACTGCTAAGAATAAAATGTCTGCTTTGCCAGTTGCAATTGCAATCCTGGATCACTGGCTTTTATTCCATAAAGCTTACTTTTTATCAGGTGTGTGTTTGCACTTCATCTGTCAATAGTGATACTGAGGTGTAGTGTATATTGTGTTGAGAGCTCCAATTTTGCACTGAACTCTCTTGGTACCTACAAAAAGCCACTTATGAGCTATATAGGGTATATACGAATTACTCAACCTTTTCTACTTCTTTTCCTAGGAGATAGTAGTTGAAAATAAATGTGACAATATTTCAAGTCACATTATATCTCAAGATTACTTGTGCCAATACCATTACTTTATATAATGCAATGAAACCATTCGATTCACAAAAATTCATTTAGGGCTCTCCCTCAGTTGAAATAACAATAGCAATAATAATAATAATAATAGTAATAACAGTAAGAGCAAAAGCCCATATAGAGTTTATTATGTAGCAAACCCGCTCAACACTTTTCAAGCATTCATTCATTTAAACTCCATTCATTGCCTCTGCAATCTATGGAGGTAGCTACTATTACTGCCCCAGAAAAGGAAATTGAATTACAGAGAATTTACACAAAGTCACGCAGTGGCAAGGCTGGGATTCAAACCCAGGCAGTCTGGCTTCCGAATGCATGTGCTTAAACACTACACTTGACTAGCTCTCAAGCTTTAAGTGGAATGTCTATTTTGGAGTGTGAAAGCTACTTTTCATTTTTATGGACCCTATCCACATTCAAATAATGAAGAGAACAAGAATGGATTGAAAGTTTATGATAAATGGTTGTTATTTTACTGTCAGTGAACCAAATTCCAATTCTAACACTAGAAGCCACTGGCCTGTTTCTAATAAAAACAGAATACAAAATAAAGCATAAATCACCAAAAACTCTTATAAAGCACTTCCTTAAAATCAGCATCTAAAGGAATATAGCCTCTATCTTTGCAAGAGACAATAAAAGAAGTAAAATATATACTCAGATTGCCTTGGCATACAATTCTAAAACCTGATAAAGTATCGACGGTGACAAATAATCTTTGGGAAATTGAAAAACAATTATTACCTTATCCGCTGGCAGGCAGGAAAAATGGAAGCACTGTTAAATGGTGCACAAAAGAGATTAGTATGTTCATTGAGGATATTCTAACTTGAATAGAAAGGTAATATATTTTTTTTCTGCATTAGCATTCAAACAGTTCCTGGAGGAAAATTGAAAAGCTGTAGTTTATGTAGCTGGAATGAATTTCGCGGTTATTGTTAGTGCTGTTCACCCAAACACGTGGTATGGTTGCACTTCTTATTTCTGAACTTGAGGGAGATCATGTGACATGTGTCACTTCTGGGCAGATGCTTGAAGAACCCCTGGGCTTTTGGCCACACTTCCTTCCTCTGCTGCACTGACCACATCATGAGAATGTGTCTGCTGGGCTGGAAACCCTCAATGAATATGAGTAGAGCGCTGAGGCCCATCAGTGCCACAGGAATGAGAAATACATTTTTGTGTGTTAAGCCTCTGAGACGTAGGATTTTGTTGTTGGCGGTGTTACTTCACCCTAATATAACCCCCACAAGTTCAGGTTGGCAAAAAAGCGTTAAAAACTAAAACTAAAACAAAACAAAACAAAATAAAATAAAACAAAAAGTCATTCCTTTATTTTCTTTAACTGAACCAGAATCCAGAATGTAACTTGAAGCCCACCCATCCCCCCGCCACCCCCCCCCCCCCCCGCCTTTAACTGAGCTGGCAGTGAATTTGACATTATTCTATATTGAAGGTCACTTCCCATTTCCTAAATTTTACCAATAATCTGACACCTTATATAGAAATGTAATGGCAGGGAATCCTGTTTGGGTCTTCCCCTCCTGATGATTATCCCTGGAAAATACCACCCAGACTCACCTGGCATTTGAACAGTCAACACTGGACGGTTTGCAGGAATCCTGTTTGAGCAGAGTAAGCTTCCTGACTGCCAGGAAGCCCGCTCCACCCTAGGTAGGTCCTGCAGTGTCTGCTGGCGCTCTGGCCTCCAGCTCAGGTCCTATCACTTTTCCTGTTTAACGTCTAGAATAGGGAGGATCCAAGTGTTACAGGGTCCTGAACCTACACACTTTGAAAAGCTCTTTTTGAGAAAAGAAAACAATATACATAATTTCTTTATCTGGATCTGGGTGGTGGTTCCCAGAACATATGGACTGGTAACCACTTCAGTTAAAATGTGTATATCTTAGTCTATGAATATTATATGGCAATAAAAAGTTTCAGGGGGAAAGGTATGATTTTGAAATTACGCTCACGACTTTGCAAGGCTTTCCTGTGCCTCAGAGGGTAAATTTTATGAGCTCCAAGGAAAGGCACTGCCTATGACCTTGAAGCCTCCTTCCTGACCTCTGTAGCTTTTCCAGTCTGGGCAAATCTCTCTCTCTTATCCCAGGATAATCCTCACCCTGAGCAGTAAAATGCAATAACAAAAGTCAGAAAGGGGCTTGTCTTTAATTTCCCCTGAGGCAGGTGAGCTTGTAGTCCGTCTTGGGAACAGAGGAAGGATGGTTATACCACAAACTGTCAGAATTAATGTCCCAATAAATTATCCTGCCACATACAGACATAAAGAGAAAGCAACACACAGCTAATAGAATTGCACTGCAATTGATCTTGTGCATTATTCACTTGAAATGCCATATTTTTCTCTCAATAAAAGATTAAAGGACTCTTATCTAGTACACATGTCAACACTGGTGCGTACCACCTCAAAACGTTTATAATTATGAGAGAAATGGAGAAAAATGCAGGGTTGTTCCATCTGTATACTTCTATCTTGCACTGTTACAGCGCCCCGAAAGTAAACATAATCCAAACAAGGGAGACCCATTAGATAAGGATGTCGTCTGTCTTAATTCTGCAATACCATGAAGAAAAAAAAATGTCATAAATGAAAGTTAAAAGCTCAAAAGAAAGTCAAATATTTGTAATCTTATTTGAAAATGATCATCCCTTAGGGTTCTGAAGCAGTTATAAATCCTCTATTGTTCGATTCTGAATTTTCTATAAGCATTGCCACCTCCTTTTGTTCAACACATTACTTTCTCCGAAGAACAGAATATTGAATCACATTATTTTTAGGAATTACATTTTTTAAAAGATTTTATTTATTTAATTACTTATATAGAGAGAGCGCAAGAAGGAAAGAGAATCTCAGGCAGACTCTGTGCCGAGCGCAGAGACCGATGAAGGGAAGGGCTCAATCTCCCAAACCTGAGATCATGACCTGAGTTAAAATCAAGACTCAAATGCTTAACTGACTGAGCAGCCTGGGTGTCCCTGAATTACATTTTCAGTGTAAAGTTTCTTGAAGAGAAGTGGAAAAGCAAACTTTCCAAAGTCTCCCATCATGGGTACCAACATTAGTTCAACAAATTACAAAATTTTGAGATGATTTTGCAATGATAGGGTTTAGTCATGGTCAATAGATCAGGTCAGTCATGTTGATTCCTTTATATATAAATAAATAAAGCATATATATATATATATATATATATATATATATATAGCTGTTGTTTAATGGCAGACCTTTCTACCTTGAAATAATTCTGTACTTTGTTGATAAATTGGATTTTATAACACACTCTGCCACTTGCTTCCTATTACATAGCATTAAGCCTATGACATATCTTTTATTTCCAGTATATGTAATTATTTCCAAAAGCCTTATAATATGAATGTATAATACACTGCACATCCTCCCATGTAAATAGATTCTGTGTATACAAATAACTACTAGTTCAAATTTGTTTAAGATAACAAATTTCATTGGAAGTACTGAAATTTAAAGAAAAATACTGAGTACGCATTGGCTGATTATTCATAGAGAACCACTTCTAAAAAGTCTGGTTTTTAAACTGTTTTGAATTCTGGGACATCTGGGTGCCTCAGTGCTTGAATGTCTGCCTTTGACTCAGGTTGTGCTCCTGGGGTCCTGGGATCAAGTTCCACATGGGGCTCCCCACAGGGAGCCTGCTTCTCCCTCTGCCTATGTCTCTGCCTCTCTCTGTGTGTCTCTCATGAATAAATAAATTTTTAAAAATCTTTAAACTGTTTTGAATTCTAATAAAATACTTGAATGCAGATGGTAATTTTTCACACATCATTTATATAACTAACTTTAGAAAATTAACACCAAAATTACAAATTGACTTATTCTAGAATATTTTTACCTTATGAATGGAACATTAATATTCTCAATGTGATAGATTTACACTTTTCAGAAGTTTTCAAAAAAATACTTATATATGAGTGTGTGTATGGATAGATAGGATAGATAGAAGATAGATGATAGATGATTGACAGATAGATAATAGATAAATACATGATAGATAAATCGATAGATGATAGATAGATAGATAGATAGATAGATAGATAGATAGATAGATAACGTGTCTGGTCTCAAGTACCCTAGCAAAAATCATTGCTTGAGTTTTAAGTACCATGTTATTTGAGAAAGTGAAAGCTGCTTTGCATGTTGGCTAGAAGTTATGCATGTCTCCCTCTCTCTCTCTCTTCCCCTAATTCTCTAACAAAACAGTAAAAGAACACTAAACAAAAACATCTGGTTGGCCTGCATGACTTCACTAGTTCACTAGGAGAGTTCAAAGCTCTTTATAAATATTTCACTGCCTTACTAGTAATTAAACTATGTAAACTACTTCCCGAGTGTATTGCTCACCTATGAAAGTTAATTAACTATTTCAGTGCATTGGGGTATCATTAGGGCACCATTACTTTATAGCATAATAACCATAACTTTAGAAGTTGTATAAGCTGAACTGTGAAAATAAACACAGACTCAGGGCCTTGAAACCTAAACGAAACTTTTTGTAACCAAGTAGGAATTTCACTGTAAATAAAACAAAATGAAAAAACCTTAAAGGTTACTAACAATGATATCACCTCTATTATCTCACTATATAATAGCAATATATAGAGGCCGTTAAAATTTTAGCAAGATAACAAAATTTAATTATTTACATGGCAATGTAAGACTTGTTTCTCTATAAATGTATTTTTAATAAAATATTAATACTGAGAGGAGATCTGAAGAGAAAATGTGGATAGCAAGGAAAATATAACCAGAAAGAAAGTATAAAGCTAAATAAAAAATAACAATTTTTGAAAGAAATATACAAAAATTTAATGTAAAATATTAAATTTTATTATTTATTTAATAAAATTGATTGTATAAATAATACCTACTTACTATTTAAAAATAAATCTATTTTAAGGTTGTTTTAACTATAGAATGGCTATCTGTATGTTTGTTTTCTTTATTCAACTTTAATTGACATACATTGTTATAGTAGTGTTAGGCTATCTGTATATTATTTTATTTTATTTTATTTTTTTTTAATTTTTTTATTTATTTATGATAGTCACACAAAGAGAGAGAGAGATGCAGAGACACAGGCAGAAGGAGAAGCAGGCTCCAGCACCGGGAGCCCGATGTGGGATTCGATCCCGGGTCTCCAGGATCGCGCCCTGGGCCAAAGGCAGGCGCTAAACCGCTGCGCCACCCAAGGATCCCCTGTATATTATTTTAAAGAGTAACAGTTAATAAATGCATAGTCAAATATTAATGCTATCTGAGAAATGTTTAAAATAAAAGCAATACCTTTATGCACAGTACCCATTCCTTCTGCCTCCATCAACCCTCACAAATTAGCTTTTGTTTCATGGGTTATCATTCCAGGTACATTCTTCATTAACTCAACAAATGCATTAAAGAATATTAAAAAAGATCATGCTTTAAGACATATGAGTCCACAGACCATATGATATCCTGACATTACCATGTTTTTGCTAGGTAATATATTGTAGATATTTTTCATATTAATTTTTAATATTTTACCTCATGCTTTATAAGAATTGCTTGGTAAGCACTGTGTGAATATAACATATTTGTTTAAACAATCTCCTAGTGATTAGGATTTAAACTATTTCCTTTTTTTTTTCTAACAACACTGAAATATTTAATCAATAATATGGACAGAACCACAAAAACAAATTTAGAAATGGAACTGGTATGTCAAATTGTTTGAACATTTTAAATACTTTATGTTGAATTGCCTTCCCATGAACACTATATGATAGTTCCTATTTCTCCTAATACAGTTAATATCAAGTATTAATGATCTGTATAGGCTCTGTAAATTTGATGACTGAATATCAGTGTTTCAACATTGTATATATATATATATACATATATATATATACATGTTATATATATATATATATATTTGTTTGTTTTATTTTGATGGACACTATTCATCATTAGCCACATATAGTTCTTTTCTGTTCTCAGCTTTTACATTTTTAAAAAAAATTACAGAAGTTTATCCTTTTCCTTTGATTTATAAATGCTTTTTAATATAAAGGCTATTGGTTTGCATCTTTTCTATAAAATTTGGTTTGCATCTTTTTCTATAAAATTGAATACACTGTGTCTACTTCCAAATTTATACTTCTATTTTCTTCAACTATATAGTTTTAGTTATGGAACTATTTTTGCTATATATAAGTTCTTAAATAAATTTTATGTGACTATTTTCATATTTTTTCCTTTTTCTTTCTGGGTTTCATTTCCCACCAAGGTCACACAAAACAAATAAACAAAATACTTCTAAACATTTCATGACTCAACTTTTGGCTTGAAAAGCTTGTATGCATCTGTATTTTGTTTTAAGGATTGATATGAAGACATTTATTTCCAAGTAGTGAGGCACTTGGCCCAGCACAATTTACTAAACAATCTTGATTTTCTCCCTTGTTTCACTGTGCTTTTCTTCTCTCATCTTTCTGACCTCTCTACTAGGGCTCCAGTATTCATCCATCTATCCCTGAAGTGATGCCATGTTTTTAAAATCATATGAGTTATAAAATATGTTTGAAACCTGGAAGGCTGGCAAACTATTACTACTGTCTTGGCTTTCTCTCCCAGAATTTGATAATCATGATTCTTGAATGTTTGCTCTTCAGAGAAACTTTATGGCCATATGATAAAGCTCCAAATAAGTGCTATATTTCTGACTGATGTTATATTGAAATTAAGATTAATTTAGGAAGCTTGGTATGTTTAAATGTCATTTGCACAACAATGGTATTAATTAAATAAGGCAACTATCATAGGGATCCCTGGGTGGCGCAGCGGTTTGGCGCCTGCCTTTGGCCCAGGGCGCGATCCTGGAGACCCGGGATCGGATCCCACGTCGGGCTCCCGGTGCATGGAGCCTGCTTCTCCCTCTGCCTGTGTCTCTGCCTCTCTCTCTCTCTCTCTCTCTCTCTCTGTGACTATCATGAATAAATAAATAAAATCTTTAAAAAAAAAAAAAAAGGCAACTATCATAGAGTTTAGTACTCTCAGTCTACATAGCCTTCTTAGTTGGCATATTCCTCATCTCTTGCTAAAAGGCAGATCCAAAATTAGCATATGTTCATAAAAAATAGCCTCATCATTAACTGTCTTTATTCCTTAAGTTCTGGCCTAATTATTTTAATCACTAGGTTTTCAATGATCTTCTAAAAATGAAATTTCATAATTATTACTCAGTATCCATCTTTTTTTTTTTTTAACATGTAAAAGTCTTGGTGAGCCTCAGCATTTCCCTTCAAAAGTGTAGAAATGGTTGGGGCATGCAGTGGAATGTAAGCTGCAGGTGGAAAGGGCCTTGGTTTACATTCCAGTTACTTCTCTTCCTGAGCGACTCTGGGCAAATTAATCCATCTGTTTCAACTGTTGTATCCTCACTTGTTAGATTTGAACACTAATTCTACCTAGAAGATTTAAGTATTACTGCATATGAACTGAGTGCTCCATAAGTGGCCCTTCTATGGTTTCCAAGTGAATCAAATGTTCATATACAATGTGTTTAACATGGCCCCAAACTGATTAATCATACAAAATTCTTCTGATACCAAAAGCTAGAAATCTTGGGTCAGCCGTTTATATCTCTCTCCTTTTCTTTTACTTCTTATATCTTATATTAAATCTCTGTATGGATCACTCATACATAACTATTACTGTAGTTATTATTATAGTTATATTATATATTATTATAGCATATTATATATTATTATAATCATTATATTATATATAGTCATTAATATGGTTTTTATATTATTATAAAGTGGAGTGACCACCACTCCACTTTAGGACAACAGTATGTTATGGGTAGATGGTCAACTGAAGCTTTCCTAACCTCCATGACCCCAAGCTTCAAAAGTACAAAAAGCACTTCTTCTTTCTTTTTTAAAGATTTTATTTATTTATTCATGAGAGACACAGAGAGAGAGAGGCAGAGACACAGGCAGAGGGAGAAGCAGGCTCCATGCAGGGAGCCTGATGTGGGACTTGACCCCGGGACTCCAAGATCATGCCCTGGGGGATCCCTGGGTGGCGCAGCGGTTTAGCGCCTGCCTTTGGCCCAGGGCGCGATCCTGGAGACCCGGGATTGAATCCCACGTCAGGCTCCCGGTGCATGGAGCCTGCTTCTCCCTCTGCCTATGTCTCTGCCTCTCTCTCTGTGTGTGTGTGACTATCATAAATAAATAAATAAAAAATTAAAAAAAAAAAAAAAAAAGAACAAGATCATGCCCTGGGCTGAAGGTGGTGCTAAACCTCTGAGCCACCAGAGCTGCCCAACAAAAAGCATTTCATACGCTGCAAAACTGTTAGTAAAAAATGCAATAGTGTCAATTTAAGCAATTCATTACACTTTCATTATATTTAGTGTCTATCTACCTCTTCATAATATCTAATCATTTAAAAAGATTGTGTATGGTTAAAGAGACAAAGATAAGTCATGGCTGAACGAAGATGCAGACAGTTCTAACTCGAAGGTTGATGTTCTTTTGTCAAGAAACCATAGCCTATGCTTTTTTTTTTTAATTGAATTTATCATTTGAAGCGATAAATATATTTGAACATATTTATACATGTAAGCCATTATTGCTATCTTGTTCCAGATTAACCGTTCAGTATCACATTTCTTATGACATTTTCCAACTCCAATAAATAAATAGTTTTCCTCTTTTCTGCCATGGCATATCTACATGCAAGAGCCCATATAACCTGGCTCAGTTCAACCTTGTGCTCCTTTAATCCCCAACTAATCCCTCCTCTTTGGTTACCCTAAAATCATCACTTTCCCATTGATAAGCCCTGTTCATAGAAAGATACATCATCTATCATACGAACTGGACCCTGAGAAGAGAATGGATAAAAAATTATAACAAGACAACAGTCCTAGTTTTATTCCATATAAAACAAAATGTGTGGCAAACCCTACCTCTTCATGCCCTCCTTGTGCTGCAAGAATATTTTTCCTTCTCTTTTTTCACACATATGAAAAATATCTTGTAACATCTGGCCCAGATCCTGCCTTCTGCAGATATCTTTCCTCACCCAGATTTATATTTTCTCTCAATTACTTTTGCATCTAAACTACCGTCATGGGTTTCAAGTGTATTCATGTTGCTCATGATCAAGACTGTGAGCTCCTTTATGGGAGATGGCACCTAGTCATTTTATATGGTCTTATAGAAGCCTACATAGGGCAGGGCAAGTAATGGAGATTCAGTGAATATCTCCAGAATTATTTGGATAAGCCTTTCAACTTCAAAGTGCCCATGGTTAGCCAGGTGGGAGAGAAAATTAGCTGTAATTAGTTCATAATTTAAGCTTAATAATCAAGCTTAATTATATATATATATATAATTCCTTTTTTAAAAAAGTAGACTCTATGTGCAGCATGGAGCTCAATGCAGGTTTGGAACTCACAACCCTGAGATCAAGTTCTGAGATGAGATCAAGAGTTGGACTCTTAACCAGCTGAGCCACCCAGACACCCCAAGGAATATTTTACCTGTCTCCATTCAAAATACCTTTAAACAAGAAATTAATAGAGCACAGAATACATATATTTTAATAAAATTAAACTGAGAATCAGAACATGTGGTGGTGTCGGGATGGGAAGAACTTCTTCGGCTGGCTCCAGGCAGAAAGCCTCACCTTTCACAGGAGGCAAAAATGGCATAGGATAAAAGGCCAAGAATGGGCAAGACAAATTGTCCCTCTTTCAGAGTCGTTCATTGGGCTGCCCTGTCTAAACTCCCTCTTTCTAACCAGGAGCAATAGTTTCCTCTTAACCTATGATCCAGAAGTTCTTTGACATGTGCTGAGCTCCATGAGTCATTCACGCCCAAGCTGTGGTGTGAAGCTGCACCTTCTCGTAGACTATCAGTTGACACTTCCATGTCTATGATCCTTTACTGGTGCTGGAGATTGTAGCTCACAGAAGATACAGATCAAACCCCCAAGAATTGTGGAAGTGAAACAATAGCTGTCTGGTAATGCCGTGCTTCCAGAACTTGAGACTAACCATCACCAGACATGAATACCCATCCCCTATGAATATATTCTATCCTGAGCACATTTCAGCTGAATGCATACCATCCAAACTCATCTTAAAGGCTGGTGATGAGGGTGCCTGGGTGGCTCAGCGGTTGAGCATCTGCCTTTGGCTTGGGCCTGATCCCAGGGTCCTGGAATCGAGTCCTACATCAGGCTCCCCTCAGGGAGTCTGCTTCTCCCTCTGCCTATGTCTCTGCCTGTCTCTCTGTGTCTCTTATGAATAAATAAATAAAATTCAAAAAAAAAAAAAAAAGGCTGGTGATCAAAGGTTGGTGTCATGCTCTATACTACTTATTAAAGTGCCACAGCCAGATTTTCTCAGGCTCAGATAAGCTCGAATGCAGGCTTCCTCAACTTTGTTTCCAGTTTATAGAGCTGCACTTAATTTAGAAAAATTGATTCATTATCTCATTCTAGTCATTCTGTGAGCAGTCTTAGGACTGTTTAACTTCACGAGGACGGGAAATGTAATGAAAGCATTCTATCGGCTACAGTGTTTTTGACGAGGTAGAGCTGTGTAGAATGTGTAATTCTTTGAGCAAGCCATCTCCTGGAATAGATGCTATTAGATAAAGACTAATCTTCCTGTTTAATGAAGATATATATGCAGTTTTTCTCTTTTTCTGATTATTGATCTGAGATAAATAAGGTTTTAGTTTGTCACATTTAGTTACCTGGCCATTCATTAGCATTCAAATTAATAGGCAAAATCTCTGAACTACTGATTTTATGATATATCAAAAGACGACTTTAAAGTTATTCTTATATTGTTCTTATAATTTAGAGGAAAAAATGAATTATTCCCTCCATAGACTGCAAAATTTCCATAATCCCCAGGCTTTGATAGGTAACATTTTTAACAAACGATGGTAAAAATTCATGTTGCTTTGCACATGTGTCTA
Organism: Canis lupus baileyi; assembly: GCF_048164855.1. Lineage (NCBI taxonomy): Eukaryota > Metazoa > Chordata > Mammalia > Carnivora > Canidae > Canis > Canis lupus. The sequence goes on along the minus strand of NC_132850.1, from coordinate 54,947,804 downwards.
TATTTGTATTTTAATTATGTTCTGTGTGAACAGTGAGATTGAACATTGTCATTTGCCAAGAAATGCCTTTCTTTCTTATGTTATTAGTGGTTGCTGTGTTGAAGCCTTCCGTTAGCACATAAAATTGCAAGGCACCGACATCTTGCTGCCCCTTATCTCTACAGTAAAGACCTGACATTTCAGCAGGAAATGTTATCAGCATTTCTTACCTATGGCTCTATTCAGCAAGCTGCATAAACCGCTCCTGTAAAGAAAAGGACAAGTGCATGAAATGCATGGACCTGAGCTCTCATTTGGGAGCCATTGACTCACTGGTTTGTCGCATGAATAATTTAGCCTTAATCCATTTTAAAAGCTGTGTCATGGCTCTTCAGCTGCATGCTTCAATCAACATCCAGGAGTAAGTCACAAATGTCACACCATGACATGACCTTGACAGAGTAGGAATTCATGGTATAAAGTAATTAAAGAGTTCTGGCATCAGCAGGTTTATAAATCCAGTTTCTTCCTCCTTTCTTCCTTCTATTAACATGTACTTATCGAATTCTTGAAAGGAAAGAGTAACTCATGTTGTTTGCAGAAGATTGAGAACATCCAACGATATAAGGAAGTAAAATCAAATTGTCTGGTATTTCTACCTACTGCCATTTGAAGAATCTTAGGTGGGGGTGTCTCTTCTCTATATACGTAATACGCAGTATGCATGTAGTTTATGTATATGAACATCTGAGTATTATATGTTTTTATAAAATCTAAAGTACATTGACTGTGTTGTTTCATATACTACTTATTGTTCAATTTTTTTTAACTCTTAGACATACATATACTTTTGTTCAGTCACATCCAAATTACTTCTTCACATAGAGGGCCTACACTAGAGGATTTGGGATTTGGAAATCACTATTTATTAGGTGCCTATAAAATGCGAAGCTTCTCATTCAACATAAAGCAAGTGGAAGTGAGATGGGATGCAAGTTTCAATCGGAATCACTGCGACAAGCATGCACCTTTAGAAAGGACTCAGCTGTGATGTGCCCATCTCTCCCCAGTGAGAGAAGAAACTAAAGGTCACATGTGGAAAAATGGACTTCCTTGCTTTCCCCTCCTGCTTATATAAATCAAAAATGAAATTAGCAGTCCTCCTGACCTTTATTTCTCACCTCCTGCCCAGATGAAATGTGCATGTGGCACCGAGCATGATATTCCGGAAGGAATAGGGACAATATAAAAATCCACATAGACAAATTTTCTGTTCTTTTTTTTTTTTTTTTCCCCTTAGGTTACTGCTTGCTTGCCTGCTTGCTTAGAATTCAGGAGTATGTTCTCATTAACCACATGGGTTTATTTTTTTTAATAAAACATTGTAAATACTTAATATAGTAAATGTAATATATATTATTTTAAATTGTGGATTGCTTTGTTGCTTTTGAAATGTCTAGCATCCAATAAAACATAACATGGAGGCATCAGCTTTCAAAAGTAAAATTTTGCCATTAAAAAAATAACATGGGTGATAATTATAACCAGTTTGTTTAAATCACAAACACCAAAGCTTGAAAAAAATAATTCAATATTCATGGACACTCCATACTTTTTACATTAAAGAAGTACTTTATTTAAAAACCAGACACACACAGGGACACCTGGGTGGCTCAGTAGGTTGAGCACCTGACTCTTGGTTTTCACTTGGGGATGTGAAATCATGAGATTGGGGTTGTGAGATTAGAGTCATGAGATCGAGCCCCAGGTTGGGATCTGAGCTCAGTGGGGAGTCTACTTAAGATTCTCTCTCCTTGGGATCCCCGGGTGGCACAGCGGTTTAGCTCCTGCCTTTGGCCCAGGGCGCGATCCTGGAGACCCGGGATCGAATCCCACGTCGGGCTCCCGGTGCATGGAGCCTGCTTCTTCCTCTGCCTATGTCTCTGCCTCTCTCTCTCTGTGTGTGACTATCATAAATAAATAAAAATTTAAAAAAATAAAAGATTCTCTCTCCTCTCTCTGCACGCCCAACACACTTGCTCTCTCTCTCTCAAATAAATATTTTAAAAACAAACACCACACAAAAAACTATGCAATCTAAAAACACATACCTGCAAATACATATACTTATATATAACATATATGTATGTATAGTTAATGTATTAACAAAAATACACCATGGTTTAAAGGCATTAATAATGCCTTTGCTTAAATAAGCTGTATGATAAATCTGTTTATTAACTTATAGCCCTTTGGTATAGTAAATGAATACTCCTGATTTCTTTGATGAGTACCATTTCTTACACATTGTATATCCTAAACTTGTCCTAAAAGTGCTATTACTCTGAATATTGCCTGCTCTTCTCTTATGTCTCTGAACATTCCTTGGTCTCCTTCAGGATCTCCTGTTCTTCTGCAACTGTCAGGATCCCATTAATAGCCAAGATTCCATCCTCAGCCCATTTATAATCCCCATGCCTCTTTTCCATCATTTTTTTTATCACCCTCAGAGCTATAACTCCCAAATCTCTGTCACTAATTCAGATTACTTTCCTATATGTCAGGTTTGTATATCTAATTATCTACTGGTCATCTCCCACTGAACGCCTGAAAAACCAAGCAGTGTGCTCAGGCCAGCTCTTACTAGCTCATATGAGTCAATTGTCAAACACAGACATTATTTAAAAACTATATAAATCTACAGTCAAATAAATTATACTGGCAATAGAAATATTGAGTAAGTCAAACTTATTATTTTGAAATTATTTTATTATTTTGGTATTATCCATGCTCTTGAGGTTATTGCTATTTATTGTATTTGCATAGCAGAAATACTATATGATGAAGTGCTAATGCTCTACTCTTACCAACTCTGTGGTTAGTGATATGGATGTTTGTTTCTTGACTAGTCACATTGAGAATAGTCAAACCAGGGAAGTGGATAAAGGCTGCAAAATCCGGGCTTTCCTTTGTTTGTGGAAAGCTGGTTGTTAAACATTTACCGCCTACTACTGCTTAAACCGGAGTATATCTCTGCCAGTCATTGGTTTTCTTGCTCTGGAATCCACTCTATCCCTTTGCCTGATATCCAGTGTCTTACAGAAGAGCCATCTCTGTAGACTCCCTCGTTAGCTTCTTTCCAGTTGGTTTTCATTAATGGCACGTCCCTACAGGAAACTACCAGATGAAGAAAAGGAAAAGGCAGACAAACACTCTGATAGCTATGGCCTCTCTATTATAGCTCTAGATCTCACCAGAGAAAGCCACACCATCATTGCTTCCAGTAAGGTAATCATAGTTCTAGCAACATTGCCTTTTTTCTAACCCTCCAGATCTGTGAAGGCAGCAGCTTCCTGCAGATGTTAATCTCTGGGTTGCCTGAGAGCCCCCATTTGGCTTCTCTGCTCTTCAGAGATGCATGGCCAACACCTTGTGTAAATATTTTTTTTTTAAGTTTATTTATTTTTTATATCTCTACACTCAACGTGGACCCAAACGCACAACCTCTAGATCAGGAGTTGCACACTCTTCTGACTGAGCCAGCCAGGCATCCCTGTTCCTTATCTTTAGTTGCCACTTTGTGTATCAACAATCTAATTAGGAGACAGAAACCACACAGCAATTTTAACAGGGAAAGTTTAATATTAAAGATGTTTATTCATGCGCTGTGAGAGGAGAGTCACTATGAATACATAGAAGGAGCGCTAAAGGAAACCTTAGAGCTGAGGGGGAGTACAAAGAAAGGGTTAACTTAGAAGGAAGGACACTCTCCCAAATTGGCTTCAGACCTCATTAGAGAAGATATAACGCAGCCCACGGTGTGGCCAAAAAGTTTGTTGGGTAGCCCGGGCTAGAGTGGTCTGTAGTTACCAAAAAATCAGGAAATAAGCCCAGAGTACAAGCAAGCCACGCTGATAGGCTAGCATGTAATGGGAGTCCAGGTGCTGCAGTGGGAGAAGGACTAATATGCTAGGGGTTTAAGGAAGAAATATCAAGAAGGTGGTCCTTGAGCAAGGTCTGTAAAGTCACCAACAGGACTGTGCCTTCTGGATATATATACCTAAATAGAGAGTTATTACTTCCTGAATCTATTATAAGATATAATGGATACAGAGACTCGTGGTGCATGAATTGCAACATATTCATATTACATCAACTGATTACAGGTTCCCAACAATTGTGTATGAATATGTGCATGTAAGTGTGAAACATATATGAGATCAGGTCACACGACCAGAAGTCAGGAAACTAAGAAGAGCTCAAGAGGCAGAACAAATATTGAATAACAAGCTATAGGACAAATGGAGAAAACAGACAACCAGCCAAGATGAAAATTTTGTCAGTTGTCTGAGAGAAGAAATAGAACAATAAAATTGAAAAATCACCAAATAAGCTCTAGAAATATGAAAGGATTTTTTTGTCTGCTTTTTGAAGTCAACATCTAAAGTGTTAAACTTTGTAGTTGTCGTAAGATACTACATCTAGGAAAGCTTTTCAGAAGTGAATCTTTTGATACCTCTGAAAGAGAAGAGATTTGCCAATTAAATGTGTTTTGTTTCAAGCAACATTAACTGTCATGCATATCAGTTCAGATGAAATAGAAGTGCAACATTCATTCTCTCTTTTCTGGTTCCAAAAATGGAAAATTTGCAAATCCACACAGTACAATAATAATGCTCTTAATATGTCAGATAATTTCTCAGTACCACGTAAATTATGAGACCTTCCTTTAGACCAATAGCTAAAAGATGATTCTGCATCATAACTTCCTTTCAAAACTCAAGATGCAACTTACCCATTTCTCTAAAGAACTTTAAAAACAAAAGAACATTCTAAGCCAAAATGGTCCCACTTCAATCCACTACATTAAAATCACAACAGTAGTGTTGCATAGTTGTGAGCAATCACATGGCCTGCAAAGCCTAAAATACCTACTACACTCGATCTTTGTAGGAAATATTCGTTGATCTTTACCTAAAGTAATAAGAAGGTTCTACAGGTCACATTTGAAAATTTAATGCTAGGGTAAAACCCAATAATATGAATTCATGATACGGTGATTGACTCATGTCTTCTACCCAGACCCCATTCTCAAACAAGGTGCAGTCTAAAGTTTTTTGTTTGTTTGTTCCTTCGTTTAATTCTCTACGTGAGAATACAAGAGTTACAAATGAGTATTCTGATGATTATTTGGTACTTTCTCAGTCATGTAAAGTGCTCAGGTCATTTGGAATAGTCAACTCCCTTTCTACCAAATAAATGAAACATTTTTTTCCCCTTTTCACAATAATTGGTAGAAGATTGTCTGGAAAATATTGTTCTTCATCAATCTAGTGATAATGCATCCCACATTTACTGTGAACAGACTCCATTTATGTTTTATGACCAAGTTTTTATTATACTTTATTGTTTTATTTTATATGAAATATCCAGGATTTAAAAAAAGAACTTCTGAAAATATTATACCTTCAGGAACAAAGATAAATTTTCCAGTAAGATACAGGAATATGACTACTATGTATAGATAATACAAAGTAGAAGCTTTACTTGTCAGTCATAAGAATGTGTGTCTGGAAATACTATATATATGAATATTCATTTATCATATCAACAAAGACATTAATTTCCCAGGTTGCATAGAAAACCTGAGAAATGAGACACTGAACAATGTTTTATGAAAAAAAAGTCCTAAAGTCTCTATGATTCTCATCCGTGGACTCTGAATTAAGTACAACAATATCATGCAGTGATGTCTAAACTCAGACATAACATTACTTGTTGAGAAACAAGCAACTTCCTTTGTGGGAGAAGTATCAGGACATTCAAAATCACAAGAGCTGAGACTGATAAATTGCTACTTTTGAAGAATTATAAATCTTCCTTGCCTCCCCAGGTTTCTAAAAATATAAGTGAGGTAATCAGACTCTGCTCCCTGCTCCCAACTCCACGCTCCTAAATCCACCTGCCTAGCTGGCATTCTAAAAAGACATGTCAAAGTAAGTATATCCAAATCTAAATTCTTGATTCCTAAATCAATGTATTCTGTATCTTCCTAAACCTAATCTTCACTCAGTCTTCTAATTTACTGTAGATTATACCACAATTCATCCAACTATTCAAGTCAGAGAAAAAAAACAACAACCCACAACTCCATTACTTTGGATGTATTCTTTTTTCCTAATGCCCACATCTAAGATATCAGCATGCCCTCTCGACTTACTCTACTTTCAAAGTATTTCCTGAATCTGCCTACCTCTCTAATTCCCAGGCACCATCCCGTCAATGTCAATATTATATCTTTCTCAGAATGCTAAAAATCTACCTATCTAAACCCTCCTTCCTTCTTGGCTCCCTCTAATTCACAGCCTACACAGGAACCAGAGTCATTGTTTGGCAATGTAAAGCAGATCGCGTCACTCTTTTGTTTAAGAGGACTTTTTGTTGCACATGTACATGATATATATATATTTTTTTTAAGATTTTATTTATTTATTCATGAGGGACACAGAGAGAAAGAGAGGCAGAGACATAGGCTTCCCACAAGGAGCCCGTTGTCAGACTCAATGCTGGACCCCAGGATCACACCTGGAGCCGAAGGCAGACGCTCAACCGCTGAGGGACCCAAGTGTCCCCATGATCTATATTTGTAGGTAGAGATGCTCTCAGAGGCAGTTCTCTACTCTCTGAGTCATTATTCTCCTCTCTATATTACATTGTATTGTTTAGCTCCTTTATGGCACATAGCATTCATTTTACGTATCTGGTTGATTCATTACGTATTGTCTGCCTCTCTGATTAGATTAGATGATCCATCAGGACAAGGACTGTGTCTCTTCTTCACTTAGAGTTCCCCAATATCTTGTACCTAGAATAAATAACACATTCAAATATATTTGACAAGTAAATAAATATGAATTAAGTTCCAGATTTAATTTGCTCCTCATTAGTTGTTCAGGAAATTGCCACAGCCACCCCAGCCTCCAGCACCCTGACCAATCAGTAGCCGTCAACATTGAAGTGAGACCCTCCACCAGCAAAAAGATTACAACTTGCTGAAAATCAGGTGATAGCATTTTGGGGCAATAAAGTATTTGTTAATTAAGGCGCGTGCACTGTTTTCCAGACACAATGCTATTGCACATTAAATAGACTAAATATAGTGTGATCATAACTTTTAAATGCACTGGCAGAAAAATGAACTAGGAAACAGAAAAACTCATTTGACTCACTTGATTTTGATATTTGCCTTGTTGTGATGGTCTGGACCCATATCTGTAATCTCTCTCATGTATTCCTGTAACAAAATTGTAGAAACTACAGGTTTAAAAATAACACTACTCCAAAAAGTAATTTAAAGGGTGCTAATTGTATTTTCTTCGATGTATAGCCTGATCCGAATAAAAAACATAGGGTTTAGTATTTATAAACCTGCCATAAATTTTTACTTAATAGGTTCTGGGAAGTTTTTTCTAGGCATTTCACATACATTAACTCACTTAACATTTAACAAACTTATAAAGTACATGCTAATATTATTTGCATCTTTAGATGAGAGAAATGAATTACAGAGAAAATAAAAAAAAAAAAATTTACCAAAGGGGTGCCTGGGAGGCTCAGCGGTTGAGCATCTGCCTTCAGCTCAGATCATGATCCCAAGGTCCTGGGATTGAGTCCCACATCAGCTCCCCCCAGGGAGCTTGCTTCTCCTTCTGCCTGTGTCTCTGCCTCTCTCTCTCTGTGTCTCTCATAAATAAATAAATAAAATCTTTAAAAAAAATTACCAAGGACTACAGATTTAGCGAGATACAGAAATTCACTGGGCCCCTGCTCAGTTGGCTGGGTCCCGACTCTTGATTTTAGTTCAGGTAGTTATCTCAAGGTCATGAGATCAAGTTCCACACTGGGCTCCACACTAAGCATGGAGTCTGCTTAGGATTCTCTCTCTCTCTCCCTCTGCCCCACCCCTGCTCATTCTTTCCCTCCCTCTCTTTCTCTCTCTCTCTCTTTCCCTCTACAATAATAAATAAATAAATCTTTAAAAATAAAAATCAGGGATTCACACTGAGGAAATGTGACTTCCAGAATTCAGACTCCCAACCATTACAGTGGTTGACATATCTAAAACATTTCAATCAGCTTTAGAAAATTGTCTGGGACCCTCTCTGATGGACTAATAAAATAGCAGCACGCAGCAGTAGAAATCAGAGTAGTCTTTCAAGAACAGAAAATTATCAAAGTAATAAAGATTTTTAGAAAGTCAACAAAATATAGAGCTATTGAGATTCTCAAAAACAAATGAACACAAAAATAAAATGGAGGCAATACACTTACATAATTTTCTGAACAGAAAATGGGCCTTTAAGCTATATTTAGGTGATCTGGACTGTTAGTAACAATCAGAATTGGCTAGCACTTTAAAAATAAAACATATAAGTGTCAAGTTTTCCCAATTAATTTTGGGTAAATCTTTCCAAAGGAAGGTTCACTATAGAAAAAAAAATCAAAGAAAATTTGAACACAGTAGAAAAACAACATAGAGTGACTTTTTATTTTCATGTTGGCAGCAGATGATAGGGATTATTGTTAGGTATTATATTTTCCTACATACAACTATATTCATACTTGTAAAAGTGTAGCCAAAGGTGAAATTTTATATGTGTGTGTGTCTCCATATGTATCTTTATTGTAGTCACTGGTGGGTGCAGGTCCTTTTAGTTTAAGCTACCAAATTGACTGTGGAAATCTCCAGAGAAAGATTTTTATTGCAGAGTTATCCTCTCCAAAATACTAGCTATGGCTCTTCTGGAGATGCCCTTTAATTGATGGCGAAAGTTCCCTTTTAGGACTAATTTAGTGCAAATTTTTATCAGGAGTGGATGTTGTATTTCATCACATTTTTTGTCCTGTTTCCACTGAGATGCCCATATGGTTTGACTCTTTCTGTCTCATAATGCAAGGAATTACATTCATTGATTTTCTTTTTTTTTTTTTTGAGTATTTATTAACTTTATTTTCTAAATTTATTTATTTATTTACTTATTTATTTTAAGTCCAGTAACATTGATTGGATTTTTTTCCCCAAATTTTTAAACTAAAGGGATGCCTGGGTGGCTCAGTGGTTGAGCGTATGCCTTTGGCTCAGTTCATGATCCCAGGGTCCTGAGATCGAGTCCTGCATCAGGCTCCCTACAGGAGCCTGCTTTCTCTTCCTATGTTTCTGTCTCTCTCTGTATCTCTCATGAATAAATAAATAAAATCTTTAAAAAAATTTTAACTATAAATTCAATTTCATTCTTGCACATGGGATTATTAAAGATACCTTTTTTGCTGATGAGTAACTTTATGTTTCATATTGTTTTTCACATCTCTATTTCATTAATTTCCAATCTAATCTTTATTATCTTCATCCTTCTGCTTTCTTTAGGTTTTGTTTGCTCTTCTGTTCCCAGTGTCCTAGGAATTTATTAATCGAGGTCTTCTTTCTAAATATAAGCATCTAGAACTATAAATTTCTCTCTAAGCACTACTTTGTATAACTGCCATAATTCTAGTGTGTCCCTTCTTATATTCATTTACCTGAAAGCATTTTCTTAGTTTCTTTTTAATTTCCTCTTTGACCCACTGGTTGTTTAGGAGCCTGTTGTTCAATTCCCATACATTTGTGAATTTTTCCATTTTTCCCCCTGCCTTTGATTTTTCATTTCATTCTGCTGTGGTCAGGAACATAGTTTATTTTACTTCCACTCTTTTAAATATATTGAAATGTATTTATTTATTTATGGCCTAGCATATGTATGGTCCATCCTGGACAATGCTGCGTGTGTACTTGGAAGTACTGCTGTTGGGGATGTAGTGTTGGTTTCTACTGTTGTACAGCTTCTATTTCCCTGTGATCATCTCTCTGGTCATTCTATCCAATATTTCAATTAGGCTATTGAAGTCTTCAACTTTTAATAGGGAACTATCCCTTTTTCCTTTATGTCTGTCAATAGCTGTTTTCTGCATTTGGCGACTTTCCCACTGTTGTGTGCATTCATACTTGATGCATCTTTCTAACTCTTTATCATTGTAAAATGTCCCTTTTTATATCTTAAAACATCTTTTATTTAAAGTTGATTTTGTCTATATCAGTATGACCACTCCAGCTTTCTTGTGACTGCTGTTTGCATATCTGTTTCCATCAGTTTACTTTCAATCCATTTAAGTCTTTGAATCTAAAATATGCTTCCTTTATACAGCAGAATTGGATCTTTTTTTTTTATCCAGTTGGACAGTCTCTATTTTTAATTTAATTGTTTAATCTATTTACACTTAATGCTATTTTTTGTATAGTGGGATTTCCTTCAGCCACTGTTTTCTGTATGTCTTTTTTTAAAAGCAGAACTTTATTATATTTCAATACATAAGTTCTGTATAACCAAAAAGTAGAACATTACACTAAAACATTGGTGAGAAAACATGGTATTTCATTTGCAGTACATGGCAAATGGTTAACATCATTAGTCATCTATGTCTTATGTCTTTGTTTATTGTTCTAGTCCTCCTTTTCTGCATGATTTTGCATTAAGTCAACATTTTCAAATGTTACATTTTTTCATTTCTTTAGTGGTTTCACTATATTTCTTTTAGTTATTTTCTTAGTGATTATTATAGCTCTTACCATATACATCTTATCAGAATCTACTTTGGGGATTCCTGGGTGGCTCAGCAGTTTAGCGCCTGCCTTCGGCCCAGGGCGTGATCCTGGAGTCCCAGGATTGAGTCCCACATCAGGCTCCCTGCATGGAGCCTGCTTCTCCCTCTGCCTGTGTCTCTGCCTCTCTCTCTCTGTATCTCTCATGAATAAATAAATAAAATCTAAAAAAAAAAAAAAAAAGAATCTACTTTAATTTTTTTTTTTTACTTTGGATTTATATTAATTTAATTTCAATGAGATTTCATTCACAGGATAATCATCCTTTTTTTTTTTTTTTTTTTTTTTTTTTTTTTTTAAGAGAGAGAGCATGGTCAAGGCAGGGATGAGGAAGGGCAGCAGGGGAGGGCAGAGGAAGTGGGATAAAATTGCCAGGCTCATCTCACAACCCTGAGATCATGACCTGAGCCAAAATCAAGAGTCAGACACTTAACCAACTGATTTGCCCAGGTGCCCCAACATAGACTAGTTATCTTAAAATAAACAATATACTGCTATCTTTCCCTTCCTGGTCTTTGGCTATTATTGTGATACATTATGTTACTTTATATGTTATAACTATTATATGACATTAGCTTCTGCTTTAAAATATTATCTTTTGAAGATATTTTAAGATTTAAAAACAATTTTCATTTTCCTATGTATTCTATTTCCCAGTGTTCTTCATTCTGCTTTGTGGATACAGATTCCTTTCTGCTATCATTTTCTTTCTTTCTGAAGAATGTTATTGAACATTTCTTAGAGTGGGTCTGCTACTGGTAAATTATTTTAGCTTTCATACATCTGAAAATTTTCTATTCTGCCTTTGCTGTTGAAATATATTTTGTAGTAGGTATAGAACCATGGTTGAATAATTTTTCTTTAAGTACTTTAAAGATATTTTTTGGGATCCCTGGGTGGTGCAGCGGTTTGGCGCCTGCCTTTGGCCCAGGGGGTGACCCTGGAGACCCGGGATCGAATCCCACGTCAGGCTCCGGTGCATGGAGCCTGCTTCTCCCTCTGCCTGTGTCTCTGCCTCTCTCTCTCTGTGTGTGACTATCATAAAAAAAAAAAAGACATTTTTCCATTGTCCTTAGATTGAAACTATTTCAAATGAGAAGTGTACCATTTTTGTCATTGTTATTCTGTATGCAATCTTTCATTTCTTAGTTGGGGATGTAGTGCTGCTTTTAAGATTTTTTACTACTTCTTTAAGCAAATTAATTATAATATATCTTTGTGTACTTTTCCTCATATTTCTTATCTTTGGAATCCTTTGTACTTCTTGGTTTATAATTTTTATCAAATTTGAACATTTTCAGCTATTATTACATCATTTTCTCTCTTTTTTGGAGGGGCTCTAATTACATTTATTTTAATCTGCTTAAAGTTGCTCTGTATTTCACTAATGCTCTGTTCATTTTTTCTCTTTTTTATTTCTATGCTTCACTTTGAATAGTTTTATTGCTCTGTTTTTATTTTCACTAATATTTTCTTCTGCAATGTAGTTTTTCAAATCTGCTCTAATTTTCCTTTAAGACACTATATTTTTTCAATACCACAAGTTTAATTGGTATCTTTTTTGGACATTGTCCATGACTGTACTTAACATGAGCAATTTTTCTATTATTTTCTCAAATATATGTTATAAAGTTATGATAATCCTTTTAGAGACCCTGTCTGCTACTATTATTGTCTTTTTTATTTCTTATTCTGCTTCTATTATTTCTTCTTCTTCTTCTTCTTCTTCTTCTTCTTCTTCTTCTTCTTCTTCTTCTTCTTCTTCTTCTTCTTCTTCCTCTTCTTTTCCTTCTTTCTTCTTCTCATAAGTTGTCCTTTCCTACTTCTTTGGAAATTATTTCTTCAGTGTTTCAACACTGTGAATTTTACTTTACCAGTTGCTGTATATTTTTTGTATTCTCATAAATAATCCTTGCTTCATTCTAGAATGCATCTAAATTACTTAAAAGCCATTTGATTCTTTTCAATGGTTGCTTTTAACGTTTGTTTCCCAAGGGAAATATATTCTTGTTACTTTACCCAATGCTCATGAGTTATGTAGTTTTCCAATTTGGTTCATTGGACTATAAATTTCCCTAGCCCTGCATGATCTCCATAAATGGTTTTCTCTACTTCTTTTGTTTTTGTTTTTCCATAATCTTGGGTTGGTTTTTCACACAATTGTGTGCTGACATATATTTAAGTAAAGACTAGTGCTCTTTCTGGATTCAGCTTTCTGTCTCCTGTACTTGGCTATATATACTTTAGCTCTTTCGGTCGTCCTAGACTTCCACCTCTGTCTTTTCAGCCCAGCGAGACCTTCATATTATTCCTGGTTTCCTCCTCTCTATTCAGAGGAAGGGAAATCTCTCCAGTCAGTAAGCTGGGCAAACTGTAAGATTCATCTCATTTGTTTCAGATCTCTCAAGGACCACTGCCCTGTGCAAACTCATGTCCAACTTATAAAAACTTTTTCATCTTGTTTTATAGTTGATTATTATGGGAATAAAAACACCCCATCTTGGTGAAGATAATACGTTTCATAATCTAACATAAAACCTTTCAGACATTACAGCAAGCAAAATAATAAAAAATTGAGTTCAGTTATTATTAAGAAAAAATGGATTGACGATAAAGTTGTAGTAAGCTTATTGGTAGAAAATTGTGCTTACATGTTATAGCAGGGTATAACTAGACATAAAACCTCAGAGGTATATCTTAAACTTTAAGGAAGAATGCTGTGAAGTTAGCATTATTTGTCTTACTTTATCATATGGATACAGGCTCAGAGTTCTTCAGTGATATTAGCAAACCAAACTTAACATATAGGGCAGTAAAACCCCAGGTTATATGCGTTAAACCAGAGATCTCAAAATAATATCCCAAGAACCAGATTTGGCACTTAGAAATGATTTTTATGTGATTTTTGGGCTACATATTATTTTTCTTTCAAAAATTAGCACTTGATGATGTATTAAATCTTTCAATATCTCACATTAAATCTGACTTTTCAACTTCTTTGAAAATTCAGATTATCTATGGTCTCAGCCCACATTTGCCCATAGTGGCAAGTTTTCTGAAAATGATACACACACACACACACACACACACACACACCAATTTCAGCAGTCTCTACTAGCCTGCTTCACTTTTTCACATTACTTCCCCAAACCTACATTAATCAATCCTGTGAATACACAAAATACTCACAGGTTAGATTTCTGAAAATTTCTTGTAGGAATGTGTACTTACATATATATGGATGTTCACTCACATAACCATTATAGTTGGAATTGAAATATAAAAATACATAAGTCAAGGGACGCCTGGGTGGCTCAGAGTGTCTGCCTTTGGCTTAGGGCCTGATCCTGGAGTCCCAGGATCAAGTCCCGCATTGGGCTTCCTGCATGGAACCTGCTTCTCCCTCTGCCTGTGTCTCTGCCTCTCTCTCTCTCTGTGTCTCTCATGAATAAATAAATAAAATCTTTTTTTAAAAACCACATAAGTCAAGGTATAAACCAAGAATATGTGCTTAAGTCTCAAACTATTATAAAAATAATTTAAATTTTTATAAGAAAGTACCAAGTATGACACAAAGAAAGGTTTTGTGCCTATCATTTTCCGCTGGAGAATATTTATAGAAAAATAACTAATAATGGCAGCTCCAACTTTTAAAGCAAAAGTAATGTTAAATAATAATGGTGATAATACAGCTTTACTCACTTCCAATTTTTCTTCAAGGAAGATTGATTTCAACTTCATATGGGTATAACATTATTAGTGGTGATTTAATCCATTAAGTAGTAGAGTATCTAGATACTTTCTATATATTAAAATGAATGTAGTTAAAATGAATTAACTGTCATCCAGAGTGCTGAAATGAACTAAAGTTGGATCATGGGACCACTGCAGACAATGTTTGAAAAATTTCAGGGCAAGAAAAAAAATTCTGATAAGATGAGGAAAAGAAAATATTTTTTAATATTTAAAATGTGAAAAAGATGATTTCTTAAAGTATATGGCAGTGGCTTGACTTTCAATATCTACTTAAAAATAAAACTTTAAAAGTAGGCTTTACCTTTTTTAGATTTTATTTATTCAGTAGAGACATAGAGACAGAGGCAGAGATAGAGGCAGAGGGAGAAGCAGGATCCTCACAGGGAGTCCAGTGTGGGAGTTGATCCCGGGACCAGGATCATGGCCTGAGCCAAAGGCAGATGCTCAACTGCTGAGCCACCCACGTGTCCCTAAAAGTAAGCTTTAAAACAACCATTTTTATTTTACATTTGGCATAGTACCCACTTTAACAATAATTACTCTGGTCCAGTATTTGAACACCAGAAATGAATCATGATCAACTAATAATATTATTTTACTTTTTGAGAAAGTAAATTAGGTTAGAAATTGTGAAAGGTGTGTAATATAGGGTGTCTATTTTTCAACAAGACATTTAATAAAATTTTTAAACCATTTGTATGTATATTTATGTGGAAAAGAGTGATATAGGTGGAATAACGATAGGTTTGGTAGATCTAAAACTCTTGAGCAAATGTGCCCCTCAAAACTAAATTGCATAATGGATCAATATGCAATTTGGAAAGAAATTTGGGCTCTGTCATTTATAGTTTCCTATTCAGTGATATATAAATACCCTGAATGAAAGCAAAATTTGCAGCTCATAGCCAAAAGCTACAAGCGATAGGATACGCACTAAAGGTGTCTGGGTGCAGTAGGTGGTCATTTTCCACCCAGCTCAAATATGTCTTCCTCCCTCACCAGTCTCCAAAGAGAGAAATGGATATCCTCCTGGTTGTTAAAGAGCTAAACAACTTTATGCAACAATGTTTCATGCTGGAAAGAAAGAATGGGTTGAAAAAGAAAAGCTGAAGGGTTTTATTTTCCTATGCTGCTTGTTATCAGGAAAGAAAATGTTGCACAAAACCCCTAGAATATTTCTTCTTATATTTCATTGGCCAGAAAACAATCATATTCCCCTCATAAATCACTTACTGGCAAATGAAGAGATTGATATGGTTTGTTTAGACAAATTATGAGTCATAACGTGGACATAAACATTTGGCTAACCAAAAAAATATAATAATAATACAATTCGACAAGGGTTAAAGAAAGGGATATTGGCTATTTGATTAGCAAGTAATGGTATCTGCCATTGTTAAAGATATTCTGATGATATAAGCGTAGGAGGGTTAGTTACTATTTTGGATATTCAAGCCAAGATTTTAAAATCTCCCTAGAATCTAAATAATGGGGAGAGGGGGTTGAAATTTAAGACAAAGAAAAGATGTAAGTGAATGTAGAACATTATGTATTTCACCAGTTATGTTCATGTGTGCTGAGGGTCAGTTGGTTTAGACTAGTTGGAATGAGAAGAAGCACGTGGTTTTGTCTGACAACACATTCATCAAGAATCTATGATTAAAATTAAATTGAAGCTCTCCACAATCTAAGATTGTGTTCATAGAATCATATTCATCTTTTTTTGCCCCAACTCCACAGTAGGTTAGATTGTAGCTAAAGGATTGTTTTCCATTCTGGGTCTCGTTATCAAAAGACTGTTTACAGAAACTAAATCAAGAAAAACATCAAGGGGAGCCATATTAGAAGAGAAATTTTGTAAAAACTGAAGACATTTAAAGAGAAAAGAGAAGACCCAGGACCTCATGACAGCAATCTTCAAATTTAGAAGTCCTGTTATATGGAAGAAGAATTTTTTTTTTTCTGCGTAGCTAACACTTACTGAGCTCCTTACTATGTTCAGAGGAACGAGAACAGTCTGTGCTTTCATAGGGCTTGAATGTGGATTAAACAGAGTAACACACTCTTCACAGAGTCTAGATCACAGTAGGCACTCAATCCGTGTTAACTACTATGTTTAGCAAACAAGGGATGTTACTAATACACGTATTTTTAACTCAATTTACAGAAGAATATTTGGACAAACAGAATTAAGATGAGATTTGGCTCCCTGACAAGACAGTAACTTTTTTGGCACAAGCGAAACTGGATAATTTTAAGTATTAATTAATTTATGAATGTATTTAATAAGTGTTATTTAGCAGCCTAATATCTACCAGGCTCTGTCCTAAGCAGCGGTATTAGCACTGGGAAGAAAATGAAGGAGAAGCAAGAGAGCAAAACTTGGTTTTGCTCTAAAAGCTTATATTGTAACCGAAGAGAAACATACCAAGAAAATCCAATGTGTCGCATCGGGATAAGTGCTATTAACACTAATAAAGTAAGTGATGGATAATTCCAAGGGTGCTGTTAGGTAGAGGCAGGAATCAAAGAAGCCTTCTCTGATGAGATCATGTGAACACATCAGTGGTAGAAAGAAGTCAGTCATTATCAGAGAGAGAAAGAGCGAACATTCATACTTAACAGTTCTGAGGAGTTTGCTTAATGTGTTCAAAAAAGAAAACAAAACAAACAAAACAGCAAAATGAGCTAGGAGAAGCAGAGTAGGAATGTAGGTCAATGAGGTAAACTGAGTCTAGACTATGAAAGGTTTTGTACTCTGAAATTAGCTCTCTGCTGCTTATTTTTTCTTTATGTAGTTTGCCAATCCCCCTCTCCCTCGTGAAGGAAGCCAAGGCATTGAAAACAGTTTCCCTAATCAGTGTTACAAAGGGAATGAATTCATTAACTGGCTGGGGAACTAAACCAGATGACCATTAAATTCTTTCTGACCCTGATATTTTGTGTCTTACAGGCCTTTTTATGGAGTCCAAATATGCAATCTTGTTTGTCAAGTGAGGGTTTTCATTAAATCTACAATTTCAATAGTCAGCATCACAGCATTTATCACAGAGTTTGTGGTTCAGTACCTCTAATTTCTGACTTACAAGTGAAGAAACTTTAGATTTAGGTTTATTAAAACAGGCAAATTTTATTTTTTAAGACTTTAGTTATTTATTTGAAAGAGAGAGAGGGTGAGAGCAAGAGCAGGGTGAGGAGCAAAGGGAGAGGCAGACTCCCCACTGAAGAGGAAGCCTGATGAGGGCCTCAATCCTGGGACTCAGGGATCATGACCTGAGCCAAAGGCACACGCTTAACTGACTGAGCCACCCAGGAATCCCTAACGGCAAATTTTAAAACTAACACGTGTGAATTAACTTTAACTAAAAAGAAAATGAAAATTAGGTTTAGATTTTCTCTCTCTCTTTCTTAAAATGTATCTCTTCATTCCCTCCGCTATGTATGCTGCTAAGTCCTCCTGGCAAAGCCATAGGCTGTGAAGCTCAGGATGAAAATTGCTGTAAATAAAACATGGGCAGCAAAGTTACTACAGAGAATATATTCTGCAGCTGCAAAAACACCCCCAGGCTTTCCTCTGACACGATTCTACCTCTGTGCGCTCAGAGCTAGCTATGGGGTCACAGCATCCAAAAGCCCTCCAGGAAGACGTCTGCTTGCAGCTTTGTTGAGGTTGCCAGTAATTAGAAAAATTCTCTCCTAGAAAAGTCATAACTGAGATTTTTCACACTGACAAGACCAAGTGCTTAGGCCAAGTAAACGAGCCATTGTAGCTAAATGATGATTGCTCGGATCCTGGAACAAAAACTGATGCCAGTGAAAGAAATGCATGAACCAATTTCAGTGCATGGTATGCGTGTATGGGCGGACTCCTGCAGAGGTGTTCCTTAGATAATCTCATACAACTACTTAAATTAAATATTCTTGGAGGTTGGCCTGGATCAGTAGTCCTTGAATTTTGGAGTGTATCTGAATCAGCCGGAGGAAAACTTGCTCAGCACGGATAGCTGGGCCCTGCCCCTTGAGTCTCTCATTAGTAGGTAAGGGCTTGAGGCAGATAATTTGCATTTCTAACAAATTCCCAAACGCTACTGCTGCAGAATTAGAAACTACTGTTTGACAATCACTAATCTAGAGACATTTACTTGAGAAATTGGAACTTTATCCTAATTGAAATATATTTGCACATTCAATTAACTGAGTTTTATTTAATAGGGTTTGGGATGCTGAATGCTATAGTCACATGCTTTAATTCTAAGATTTTTCTATGTAAACTTGGGGTATAGACAAATTTTTTTCTTAACAATATTATGTGTGATGGCTAACATTGATAGAGACTTGGATTTACCACGAAACTTATAGATCTAGAATTATTTAGTGCTCATAAAACTTCTAAGAGGTAGGTATCACTATCTGAGTTTTTGATGAAAAAATAGCCTGTTGTAGGTTAAGTGAATCCTATAAGATTAAAAAGGGTTCTCTAGGTTGGCTCAGTCCATAGGGCATGCAATTCTTGATCTCAGGGTTCTGAGTTTGACCCCACATTGAGGGTACAGATTACTAAGAAAAAGTAAAAGTAAAAATCTTTAAAAAAGCGCTACCAAATGACAGAGAAAGACAACATTAGAATCGAGGCTCTATTTATTATTTTCCCTCTAGCAGAGAATTTCATAATTCTTGTATATATAAATCATCTGGAGATCCCACTAAAATGCAGACTCTGTTGATCGTGTAATGAATACATAATGGCAAAAAAATCAATATTTCTATAATATTTTAAATGAATTTATACTATTCTAATCATAACATTATTTATATAATTTTTTAAAGTGGTACATAAGGTATGAAAACATCATTTATTCCATCAAAATAAATTGTGTCTGCCTCATGTGAATTTGAATCTTTAAAAAAACTATAATTTTCCAATTATATGAGGCACATAAGTCTTATAAACACAAAACTACACACATACAAAAAAAAACTTGTAATCTGCTTTTCTGTTTAATAGAAAATTGGATTCTATTTTTAGTTACAAATGTCCTTAAGTCTCAATATGCAATCAAAATAGGAATGGTACAAATTTCCTCTTGAAAGACTCATCAAGCAGCCCATCTTATTCTAAGTAAATATATCATGCTTAAATTTGAGTTATTTCTAATCAGGAGATTTTTGTATAATTTTCCTCCATAAAATTACTTGAGGGCTATATTATAGACAGTTTTTTAAAAGATATCTCTAAAATACATTTTACTTAACTTTTCAAAAATATGTTATTTTTTTTTTAAACCATAATAGATCTCTTCCAATATTATCTCACAGTATAGTAACAGGTTTTGTTTTAAAGGAAGAAATATCCAAAACTAGAAAATCAAAAGTATGTCAAACTGGAGCATACAAAAGATTTTCTTAGGAGAATTTATGTTTGCTATTTATTACTTGGTTAGATACCACATAATATATTATATATTAACATATAGATTTCTGTTCAAGAGAAAAAGTATCACAAAGGTTACCCATTTTCTGTCTGATAGGATATTAACTTGTTTTTTGTTTTTTTGTTTTTTTGTTTTTTGTTTTAAACTAGAGATTTTACTCTAACATTTCTTCTTTCAAAATGCCTAGAAACAGCCATTCTTCAAAATGATATTTTAATCTTTTTTTGAACCATTTCATTGGCACTCTCATTAATTTATGAGTTGAATAAAATATTTGACATCCATTTATTCGGTATTTATATGAGTCATATTTTTAACTTTTTGAAAATTATACTTGAACAGTTTTGGAGATTATTCACAAGATGCCCACGTGGACTCTGCCAGAGATAATTTCATGGTGTTACCAGAGGACTGCAATTAATCCATTGCTCTTTAGGCCCAACCACATACTTTCTTGCCCTTGGAATCTCAAGTGGCACTAGTACTTTACTTTTGAAAACTCTATGCTTCCTAGGTTCCCCTCCCCTCGATTTTGTTCATTTGTTTCTAGTTCTTGGCCAAGTCTATTAGTCTGTGTTCTATCTAATTCATGGCTTGAGTTCTTTCTCCACAACCAGAGGCAAGGACCACAGACCGGCAGGCTCACCTCAATGGCAAAGTCTAGGGAACTGTGTGGATGTGAGTTGGTTTGTGCATCAGTGATTCAGAATGTCCACCAGGATGACAGAAATCTCTTATATGAGGTGAAAGATGATAGAAAATCTGCTTGTTAGCTTTCTTCTCTTTCATTTTACTATATGTAGCTTTCTTCTTGTTCATTTTACTATTATGTGAACTCATCAACGATAACGACATTTTTTTTTGAACA
Source organism: Canis lupus baileyi (assembly GCF_048164855.1). NCBI lineage: Eukaryota > Metazoa > Chordata > Mammalia > Carnivora > Canidae > Canis > Canis lupus. The sequence goes on along the minus strand of NC_132850.1, from coordinate 54,927,076 downwards.
CTGGAAAATAGGACAGACTTCTGAGATTTGTGTTTCTTTTTTATTCTTGACCCATAACTGAGGTTCTAAAATTGAAGCTGAAAGCTATCTATGTGTCTGGAATCAAGAAAAGTCTTTACCTTGCGTTGTGTGAGTTTGAAATATTTTCTTACCTCTAGGGGATATCATTACACTAGATTATAAAAACTCTCAAAGCAGCTCTGTTTTAATTGTTTTTTGAAGAAAATTAAGCATCATGTATTTCTAATATTTTGGGGACAATCATGAAATCAAACTTTCAATATTTTAAATATGCTAGCTAGCCTTTTAAGAAAATAAAATTTTCACAGAAACCATGATCTATAAACATTTTCATATAAAAATTTGAGCTCACTGACTTCGGGTGAATTTTTGAACAAAGTGGGCTTAATAATTTTGCCTTAAAATAGTAAATAAAGAGCTATATATAATTTTCTGACTTTATCAGTATGTGGTACAAAGCAAGCATGCATTTTATTTTTAATAGGATTTGGGTTTGTTATTTTATGAAGAAGCTAATCAAGACTGCCTACATTTTTTATACTGATTAACTGCACAGAATATACCATTACTTCTGCAGATTATTTAGGATTGTGAAAATAGAAAACTAGCGTTTAATCAAATTAAATCACAATTCTGCCAATGTTTTCATATCCACAATAATTTTGATCTGCAGTGTGTCAGCTTAAATAAAAGTTTAACTTTATTAAACTGTAGTTTAATCTTTATTTTTAGTTAACTAAATTAATAGATAATCTTTAGATAAATAGATAATTTCTAAATAAGAGAGAACATTGAAACCTAATCATAGTAATGAGCTCATCCATTCTGACTTTTAAAAAAGTTACAAAAGTGCTGTAGGTGGCTGTAGGCGTTTATACTATGTATGGTTATAAGGTTTGCTGGTCGGCCCCCAAATGCTTGTCTACACCAGACAGTCCTCAGGGATACATCTCCCAACCTTGTCTGTGACTTAGAAGCCAGTTCATTTGGTTAATAGTGATTTAGACTATTCTAGAAGTAATTGTGGTAAAATAATATAACTTTATGAGAGTCATGTTTCTATCAAGTGAAAATCCAAAAGAAGTTTGCGTGAAAAGAAAGTACTTGGTTATTCCAAAATGGGGGAAAAAACATGGCAAAGTTAAAAACTTAAATAAATAAGTTGCAGAAGGTTTTCAGAAAGTTTATTTTATTTATCTTAGATGATCAGTCCTGTAAACAATGGGTCTGAAAAGAAGCAATGAAATGTGTTAATTTTTTTATGTAAAAATTCTCTTAGTTGATGGGCTTATTAAGATTTTTTGTAAAAGGTGATTTGTGAGTCCCTTACAATGAGATACTATATTAATACAAAACCAGAATATTTGGCATTCCTTCTGTTAAAATAAAATCAATTTAGAAGTATGTCATTTTCTCTTGACAATGTCATTATTTATCTTACTTGAAATCAGCTCAGGCAACAGAAATTCCCTATCACATCAGAATAATTTTTGATGCTTTGCATTGATTTTGACATGTCTTTATTATTATAAACAAGCAAACAAAAACAAAATAATAAAGGTCTCTTATTTCTGAAAGAACTAAGTTTTCTTGCAATTGAATAACCTTCTAGAATTAATATTGTGTCATCATCCTAATTCAATCGGTAGCTAGATATTGTTTCTGAGGTCCCTGTGGCCCTACTGCATTCACGCGTTTGAAAATTTTACTTTGACAATAACAGTCTAGTACCTGTGCAGTGTAACCACCTTTCAGAAGGTTCTCGATTGAATTTACTTATGTATTATAGGCCTATTGTTTTCCATTGCTCAAGATCCATGCTGTGCTCAGCTGAGCTCAACACAGATAGAAATATCATCATTCTAAATTCCACTTCTTCCAGCTTTGAAGTCCAAAAAAAGAAAAAAAAAAAGTATAAGTATTTCTTTTCAAGTGATGGGTCAAATGGCATGCCCTGACTTGACATGATATAACCAAAGACAGAAGTTAATGCAATAAGCCATGGAACTTTGTTAAACCTGACATGTGAATTTAAGAGTTTATTTTGACACAAAATGACTTACTTCTCTTAATCCTTCTCTTCATTTTGGAGGATTTAGACCTCTTAGACCTATAGGGGTTTTTTTTAGAATTTATAAGGATTTTAAAGATTCAAAAAAACATCATACACTAATTGTATGTGTTTATATATTCTTAGTTTGTGAAGGATATGAACATACTCTTTACTGTCATTTTTTTCTGGGGAGTGGAGTTCATGAATATGGAACTTTAACCATCCTATGTCACTATTGGCATGTTCACCCGAGATTTTTTTTTAACATGGATGCCTCCAATGAACGAATTACACTTTTTAGAAATACCCAAATTCCAACAAAGGAAAATTAATGTGCACAACATTTCCATGGATTTTTACCTATCCTCCCTGACAATGTGTCAATGGAAATAACTGAGATGATGATGGTCCATTTCTTTCAGCTCATTACCATCAAATTATTTTCTACAATATTTGGTTTCCTTCCTGAAGATCCCCATAGCGACAATTTAGAAGCAGGGCTTCAGAATTAATTGCTTCATACTCATCCAGTGCAAATTGCTGGCCAGGAGTGGGAGTTCCCTTCTCTACGGAATTGCTGACATTGAGGCTTTTCTTAAAGCTGTTGCTAGACATCTCACGCCTGAAAAGAGCCAACACAGTAAGCGTTCTCTCTGGAGAGGAGAGCACAGCGGTTCCTAGGAAGTGGGCCTTTAGGGGGACGGGTCCTTGCTGTGTCTGTATGCTCCTTGACACTTGCTTTCATTCGTGTTCGGTTCACTCAAGTGCTTGTGTTGGTTTTCTCATTATCTCAAACCGTATGTCCCAAAATAGCTTCTGGCATGCTGTCCTGAGCACAGAAGCTCATAAAAACTCAGCAAGAGAAGTATTGGCTGCATTATTCTTCTCTGTAGGACTGAAGATTTAAAAAAAGGAAAAAGAAGAACCTGAGGTAGAAACTTGTGGCAAGGCCTGGGGGCTGAAGACCTGAAAAATGAGGCCACATGCCTACCGTTAGTCCCCACTCACTGAAAGAGCAAGAATCTGGCTGACTTATTGCCCACCATTAGAAGGTGCTGGTCTAGCCCTCTCTTTCTTGACCCTGCCTGCAGAGGTGCAGCCATCATCTCCTACTCAGCAGCATGGTGGCCCTTAGACCTCTGGTGAAGCCCAAGATCATTAAAGAAAGGACCAAAAGGTTCATCCAGCACCAACCAGACCCCTATATCAAGGTTAAGCAGGAGCGGTAGAAACCCAGAGGCAATGACAACAGGGTGCACTGAAGATTCAACGGCCAGATCTTGATGCCCAGGGAGCAACAAGAAAACACATGCTGCCCAGTGGCCTCTGGGAGTTCCCAGTCCACAACATTAAGGAGCTTAAAGTACTGCTGATGTGCAACAAATCTGACTGTGCAGAGATTGCTCCCAAAACCTCGTCCAAGAACCACAAAGCCATTGTAGAAAGAGCAGCCCAGTTGGCCAGAGAGTCACCAATCCCAGTGGCAGGCTGTGCAGTGAAGAAAGTGATTAAGCAGAAAGCCTATGTACTCATTGTATTTGGGTTAATAAAGTCATAATATTACAGAAGGAGAAGGAGAAGGAGAAGGAGAAGAGAAGGAGAAAGAAGGAGAAGGAGAAGGAGAAGGAGAAGGAGAAGGAGAAGGAGAAGGAGAAAGAAGGAGAAGGAGAAGGAGAAGGAGAAGAGAAGGAGAAGGAGAAGGAGAAGGAGAAGGAGAAGGAGAAGGAGAAGGAGGAGAAAAAGGTGCTGATCTAGGTCAGGCTTTAACCTGATAAAGGACAGACCAAGACCTGGAAGTTGAGACATCTGGAACATTACTTCTAACAGTACCATTAGCTACTGTGTGATTTCCCTTGATTTAGATTCTTTGGCTATTCGTTTAGCTAACTGTAAAAAGAAGCAGGAGGAGAAGGGATGGAGGAGACTTGTCAAGAGAAAGACATGTAAAAACCCATAAAACAATGTGTAGTACATAATATAGGTCTAATACCTGCTAATTATTATCACGAAATGTTTTGTATGTTTCCTTCTTGATTTCAAATTTAATTTCCCATAATTTCTAAGCAAGCAGAAGCTGTCAATACACCTAAGTATCCAAGAGTAATCCACTTGTGATGACTTAGAAAGTGAGACAAGACTATGCATTTCTGTGCTAAATTGAATGAGAAACCCAGGGAAATCAAGAAGAAAAAGGGAGCTGCTCCCACTTACTGTCCCTCTCTGCCTTACTGTCCCTCTCTGCCTCAGTGGAGGCACTGAGATATCTATTTTTCTTTCCTCCTGGGCTCCTGCAGGGCCTTACAGGGCTCCTGCCAAGCAGATTCATTTCACCTGCACCTTAAACCCCACTGTCTCCTGCCTTTCTCAAGAATAAAGCTCCTAAATAAACATGTTTTCTTCTTTGCACATCACCAACTCTCCATTTCTCCTTAGTCCTTCCCTCTGAATTAACAGCAATCTCGGGTCTCTCTTGACTAACTATGTTGATTTAACTCTGCTACCACTAAGCCTGCCACCACTTCCTACAAAACCACTGGCTTACTTGTTTCGTTTTAAGAATCATAAGTGCCCAGAATTGAAGTTTAGGCATAAATTTATTATCAATCTGGACAAATTCTTTCTTTCATTTATTTTTTAGTATGTTCGCTTGTGCAAAGTATGTTCTTTCAAGGCAACTTTCTTATTTCCTTTTTTAAAATATATATAATAGAGCCTTGGAAAATGCACTATTTTGTATATATTTACGTATTTAAGATTCACATAGTTAAGGATTAGGAATTCTATTACCTTGTCTTTTTTTTTTTTTTTAACCCAATGTTACATTTTTGGCATTTATCTATGTATTGATCTAACACAGTGTGAATAGGTATATAAATCAAATCAACTACTCTTCTGCATACAATTCCTTCTTTGCGTACATTATATTTTATAGAAAGAGGAGAAATCCCATGTTGTTTACATTGCCTTGCTTCAATACACCTAGAGGTCCATCTGCCTGGAGGTCACTGAGTGAATCTAAGCTATGTTTCTTGGCAAGCTTAATCCAAGTGCGGAATTGCTGAATCATGGGAGATATGAGAGCATTGTTACTGCTCTGTGGCCACATCTGCAGATATTTCCACGTTGCTGGAAGGTCCTTGTTTATTATGAAATCACATTTTCTAATATCCAGCTTTCTAACTACTACCAGTAGTAAGCTAACAGGTATTTCTGTATTTCAATTTACTTTTTTTCTGTCTACTAGTGAGGTTGGGCACCTATATATGCATTAGTCTACCAGATTTTTCTTCTCCAATTGTCTATTCAAAGTTTTTGCCTTTTTCTCCTATTGGGCTTTATACCTTTTTCAATTTAGAGGAGTTCCGTGTACAATATGTCTATTAGCCCCATGTTGTCTCTAGAGATTTAACCATATTTATTCGATCTATTATTAATCTTTAAATTCTGTCTGTGGCATTCTTAATTAAACAGAACTTTCTCATTTTGATGGAGTCTATGAAACAAATAGATCCACCAGGAAATTTTTCACTCAACCACTTGCAGTTTCCTGATACTGTTGCCTGCATATATATGGCCAGCATTCAGTCACCATTCTCTCCTAAAGTAATTTTCATGTTTGCCTTAGCGAGCACACCTTTGGGATTTATTATCCTTCTATTACTTCTTTCAAAATTCTAGATACAAAAAGTGAGCATCGTATGCTAATTTGCTATCTTGTCCTCCAAATGTCTTAGGACCAGATTTACCAACTATTTTCTTTTCCTCTACATTATTTGAAATTTAAATTGAGATTGCTTTTGGGGTGCCTGGGTGGCTCAGTCGGATAAGCATCTTCCTTGTTAAGCATCTGCCTTCTGCTCAAGTCATGATCTCAGAGTCCTGGGATCAAGCCACACATCGGGCTCCCAGCTCAGTAGGGAGTCTGCTTCCCCCCCACCCCGCTTACCCCTCTCCCTCTGCTTCTGCCCTGGCTTATTCTTGCTCTCTCTCACTCTCTCAAATAAATAAAATCTTTAAAAATAATAAAAACAAAATAGATTGAGATTGTTTTGTTGCAGGACATCAACAATGTCAACAAAATTTCAGAACTTCTTCAGAATGAATAATACAAAATTTGGGGTAGCATTTGCTATTATTTGCCCACGTATTCTCTTCCTAGTCAAGTTTCTACCTTCCTCGCTGCTTTTATGTTGGTTTTCTTCACCAGATTCCTTCCCTAAGCACTAAATATATGTGTCACTCTAAGTTTTGAGCACACTTCCCTTTTCATTCTTTCATCTAAAGATCTCAGCTACTACCATGCTTTCTATTTTCTCCATGCTCCTATAACTTTGAAATTTACAGCTGTCATCCTAACCTTTTTCCTGAACTTTAAATAATGTGTTCCATCATTTTTAAAATCGCCTCCAATTAGATGACCTGCTAGAAACTTAAATATAAAATATCAAGCACCTTTTCTTTTCCTGGGTTTCTTATTTTGTTGGAGTTGCTAGGATTCTCTCTGTTAACCAGTTTTCGAATCTAATCATTTCTGTTTTTCTTCTCCTTAATCTCATTAAGCAGTACACAGTCAAGAAGCACAGATAATTTCGGTGTTTCTCATGACACGTTTTTTCATTGTATTGTTAGTGTAAAACCCTAGAGCAGGATGTCTATTTTTTTCAGTAGCTGATCTATAACTTTTTAAATTAAAAATTGTATTCAAATAGTTGTAGATCCATATGAAGAGATTTCTGTGTATACTGTACCCAGTTTCCCCTAATGGTAGCATTTTGCAAGATTAATTTGTACATCTGTTATAACTGATTAACTTCCTCTGACACATCATTATCCCTTAGAGTCCCTAGTTTATGTTAGAACTCCCTCTTGGTGTTGTGCATTATGAGTTTGCACCATGTACAATGGCAGGTGTCCATTCATCATTGTAGTTTTGTACAGCATAGTTTCACTGCCCTAAAAATCCAATCCTCTGTGCTTTATCTCTTCATCCCTCCCTCTCACCCAACTCCTGGTAGCCATTGATCTTTTTACTGTCTCTATAGTTTTGCTTTTCCAGAAGGACACAGATTTGAAATCATGCAGTATATCACCTTTCAGACTGACTTCTTTGGGATTATGGTTGAATCTATAATCAAGTTAGAAAGAGCTTACATCTTGACAAAAAATGAGTTTTCCTGTTCATGAATATGCAATGCAATATCTCTCCCATTCACTTAATTCCTTGATATCTTTCATCAGAGATGTGTAGTTCTCTTCATATAGATCTTGTACCTATTTCATTACTCTTTTACCTAAGTATTTAATGGCAGGGAGACTGCTAATGTAAATGGCATTGTGATATTAAATTTCACTTGATCAGTCATGGTATACAGGAAAGCACCGGCCTTTGTATATTAACCTTGAATTCTGCAACCTTGCTATAATCACTTATTAGTTCCAGAAGCTTTTATGTCAATTCTTTTAGATTTTCTACTTAGAAGACCATATTATTTGCAAACAGATTTATTTCTTCCTCCCTAATCTGGACACCATTTATTTCCTTTTCTTGCCTTAATGCATTACCTAGGACTTCTAGTGTGATGTTGAAAAGTGGTGGTGAGAAGGGAAATTCTTATTTTGATCCTACTCTTAGCAGGAAACCTTTAAGCTTCTCATCGTTAAGCATGATGATATTTGCAGGTTTTAATAGATTTTCTTTATCAAATTGAGTAAATTCCCTCGTATTCTTATTTTGTTGAAAATTTTTATCCTAGATGTGTGTTAGATTTTGTCAAATTTTTTGGCATCTATTGATATGACCCATTGTTTTTTTTTTCTTCTTTGCTTATATATGTGAAATATTACACTGATTGATTTTTGAACACCAAATCAGGCTTGCATACCTGGGATACATCCTACTTGGTTATGGTATGTAACTCTTTTTATACTTTATTGGATTCAATCTGTTGATAGTTTGTTGAAAATTTTTGCATTTCATTCATGGAAGATATTGATTTATAGTTTTCTTTTCTTTTAATGTTTTTGTCTGGTTTTGGCATCATTCAGGGTAATACTTACTTCAGAATGACTTAAGATGCACTCTACCCTCTGGGAGAGATTGCAGAGAATTGGTATGATTTCTTCCTTAATGTTTGATAGAATTCACCAGTAAGCTCATCCAGGCCCAGTTCTTTATGTTTTGGAAGGTTATTAATTATTGATTCAATTTCTTTAATAAATATAGAACTAGCCTTACCCAGGTGTAAGTTTTGGCAGTTTTTATCCTTCGAGGACACGGTCCACTTCATCCAGTTTAGTAGACTTGTGGGCATAGAATTGTTCATAAAATTATTTTATTAACCTTTGAATATCAGTGGGATCCATAAGGATGGCTCCTGTTTCATTTCTAATGTTAGTACTTTGTGTCTTCTCTCTTTTTTTTTTTTCTCTGTTTTCCTGGAAAAAGGCTTATGCTTTTATTGATGTTTTCAAAGAATCAACTCCAGTTTTGTTGATTTTCTTTATCAGTTTCCTGTTTTATGCTGATTTCTACTCTAATTTTTATTATTATTATTTTTACTTTTGTTTATTTCAGATTGTATTTCCTTTTCTTTTTCTTGTTTCCAAAGGTGGAAACTTAGATTATGGTTTTTTATGGTTTTAGATTTTTCTTCTTTTCTAATATAATCATTCAAAGGTATAAATTATACTCTTATAATTTTTTTTGCCTCCTATCCTGTTTGTGTCTCCAGTTTGGGGGCGGGGTAGTAAATTGCCTTTTGACCACACTTCTCTGACAGAGCAGGAAGGGTTATTGATTTTTCAGTTTGTTCAGCCTCTACTTATTATTAAGACAGAATAAAAATTTCTAAACTCTTATATGCCAGACAGGAAACTGGAAATCTGTAACTTTTAACATATATATATATATATGTTTCCTTCGGTCTGCTGACTTCGCCTTTGTATATCCTCATCCCACCTGTCAAAATCCTATCCAGATCATGGTTAATTTAAATTGTATGTATGACAGTTGGTTAAAGAATGTTTTTAATTCTTAATTTAAAAATTTTATCTACTATACTTCAAGATATTTTCTTATTCATTTTGGACTCCGTAAAAAGTACAGATGCAAATAAATATATTTTAATATTAAGTGCTAGTTTAACAAAGAAGCTTTCATGGAATAAGTGGGATTTGAACTGCTTCTGAAGAATGGTTCATAAACTGACCAAATGACACGTGGCAAACAAGTTGTTTGTTGATATCTTGAGAACTCTGTTGTCAAATGCAAATTTAAATGAATTTTGTCTTACTTACTTTGGTACTTTATAACAGATATCAACACACTATGGGCAGTGGATCAAATCCTGTTGTCACCTATTTTTGTGAAAATATAATTGGAATATAACCAGTCCCATCTATTCACATATTTTTACTCCACAATGACAGAATTGAGTAGTTCAGCCACAGAGATAGTATGACCTGTAAACCTGAAAATATTTTATATTTGGTCCTTTATGAAAAACTCATAAGGACCTCTGCTTTAAGAGGATATTTTTTTTTAATTTTTATTTATTTATGATAGTCACACAGAGAGAGAGAGAGAGAGAGAGAGGCAGAGACATAGGCAGAGGGAGAAGCAGGCTCCATGCACCGGGAGCCCGACGTGGGACTCAATCCTGGGTCTCCAGGATCACGCCCCGGGCCAAAGGCAGGCGCCAAACCGCTGCGCCACCCAGGGATCCCTGCTTTAAGAGGATAAATGGGGGATGCCTGGGTGGCTCAGCAGTTGAGCATCTGCCTCGGCTCAGGTCATGATCCTGGGGGCCCGGGATAGAGCCTGCTTCTCCCTCTGCCTGTGTCTCTGCCTCTCTTTCTCTGTGTCTCCCATGAATAAATAAATAAAATCTTAAAAAAAAAAAGAGTATAAATGGAATACAAATTGAGAAACTTCTGGAATCTAAAAAATAAAACTGAGCAAAAACAAATTTCAAATACTTAATAGTATTCTCATTTTTTTTTAATAGTATTCTCATTTATGTTAACCTGAATACTTTAAGACTTTGCTACTCAAAGTGTGGTCCATTGAGCAGCAGCACCAACAAAATCCGTGAACTCATTAGAAATTCAGAATCTGAAGCCCTCTGCCAGACCTACAGAAATGGAACCTGCATCTTATAATGCAATTTATATGCACATAACAGTTTGAAAAAATGTGCAGTATAAGAGTGGCAATTATTGAACAAGATTCAAACCCGGACTTAAGCCACCTGCCTGACTTTGATTCCTGCTGCTGCCATTGTGTGGCTATAGATAAGCCACTTAAATTCTCTGTGCCTCAGCTTCCTCATCTGTAAAATTGGCTAATACATATGTCTTAGTATCATTGTGATGTTAAATGTTAGTATACATAAAACACTTAGAACAATGTTCTTAATATTTATCCAGCCTATAAATGTGATTAATAGGTCATCATCATCATTATTATATTAGAAATAATGGAACATGTAATTTTTAGCTTTAAAATATCACTGAGAAGCTATGAGATTAGATCAATTAGCAAATCATTGGTTAATTAGTAACAGTGCCTCAGAAGTTAGTAGATATAGGTCTAAATCGAAGTCTTTAGGTTTTTTTCTTTTTTCAAAAAAGCAAACAGCATGATTTTTTTCAACGTTCTTATAGAAACTTCCAATATTGGCTTTTCCAAAAGTTTATATCTGAGTTAAAATGGATGAACAATAAGATACCAATTTTTTTCTTACTTAATTTTGACAAGAGAGAATGTTCCCAAAGTATTTGCTTTCATCAGTTATATAATGGCTACTTTTCTGGAACATGTTTGCATCCAGTATCGCCTCAGCTGACAATGAAATGGTCCCTACCTGAATTAGAACCTCTGAGGAATGATCCACAAAAAAGCTACTGCTCCTGGGAATTTCTAGAAGAACATGTGTTTAGTTTACTTATGGGTTAAGAGGTTATTTCATGGGCACCTGTAGATAGTTAAAAGGATAAGTAATTCAACCAGAAGCCATTTAAAATATAAACCCATTGATTGACTGGGGATTTGGATGAGTCTTTACATCTGGAAGGAAGGAAAAGAAATGTACTCATTTTTTGTGCGTGAAATAAATCAGCTTTTAAGTCTGGGATCAGCAAGGAATTTGCCATATAGAAGAAAGAGTGCTAGCTAACACTATTTTCTTAGAACTGTCATTTTCAAATATATTATTTATTTGAATAATGTTCAGGTTATGTTCCTGAAAATGTGGGCTTTATTTAAAACCACGAGATCTAAGGTGTGATATCTCAAAGGAGCCATGTTTTTAAAGGGTGTTGTTTTGAGTAGAGAAAAGAGTAGATTTGGGGAGACTAGGCATTTAAGGACTCTAATACAGTTTCTGGAATCGCATTGTCTAATATGATAGGAACCAGTCTATTAGATAGGACATGTGACTATTTCAATTTAAGCTTAAAAATTGCGATGAAATTAAGTTAAAATTTTGTTCCTCAGGCACACTAGCCACATTCAAGTGATCAATAGCTACTTATAGCTAGTCACTTAATTTGGGGACAGCACAGAAATATTTCCATTATGTAAGAAAGTTCTATTGAACATGCTGCTGTAGAATACAGCAAAGAATATAAACATACAAACTTGAAATAATTTGTTTTGGAATATGAAAGCTGTATTAGCTCTATTAGTTTTAAAAAGAGCATCTATTCTATTTTACAGAAAACTTAATAGCAGGATGTTCTTTTAAACTATAAGTTCATTACATCAGTGTGAGATTTCAGGCTCTGTGGAATCTTGACAGTAGACTCTGTATTTTCCTTGAAACCAAAGGCTTCTTGAGACTTAGGCATGGAATTTGGGGGAATTTTGGTTTGACAATGAACCTTGTAATAGAATACCACGGACATCACTATTATATTATTACATGTTCATATTATTCGGCAACCTTGAGGTAAGTGGTAGTAGAATGTTTTGGACTTTGGTAATTCTGTAGTTTGATTTAGATATTTGAAGGTAACTCAGGGAAACAGATATTGAAATCCAGTTTGATTTTTAAAAACGTTCATTTAGCAACTACAATGGGATAAAAGTTTATTAGGCTAAGGTGAAATCAGGTAACATCTGGATGCAATTTTGAAGCAAACATGTTTTTGGATCTTCTGGGGGAAGGCCAGCATCAGACAGGTGAAAAACAATGAGGAGCGGGATCCCTGGGTGGCGCAGCGGTTTAGCGCATGCCTTTAGCCCAGGGCGCGATCCTGGAGACCCGGGATCGAATCCCACGTCGGGCTCCCAGTGCATGGAGCCTGCTTCTCCCTCTGCCTGTGTCTCTGCCTCTCTCTCTCTCTCTCTCTCTCTCTCTCTCTGTGTGACTATCATAAATAAATTATAAAAAAAAAAAAAAAAACAATGAGGAGCTCTGGTCCCCTTTTTTGTCTTCTCTGCTCCATCCTTTCCCAGGTTTCTTGAATCCATGGCCCACCCAGGACATATTGAGAAACTTTAGGATCAGGGCATCATGAAACCATGTTTGATATCTAGCTGTTGTTTTTTTTTTTTTTTTTGTTAACATGACCATTATGTGCATATTGGAATTTCATGATGTCACATAGCACCCAGGAATTCTTGTCAATAATATGCTGTCTTCAAGAAATATCACTTTATTATGCATATCATGTTCAAATTCTTCCATCATTTGGTGTATTATGACAATAAACTAGACATATTAACTATTATCTTTATGGTTTCCCCAACCATGCTGCAGACTGCAGAATTTCTACTTCAGTATGACAGTGATTTCATATGTAGCACTTTATGGTTTATAAAATCCTTACAAAAGACATTTTTCTTTATAAAAGAAAAACAGGGGGGATAGCTGAGAAACTTTGCAGTCTTCATTAAAGAATATTCTCTTAAGTAAAAGCACCTAAAAGTTGCCCAATGAGACTTTTTCCATCCACTAAGAAGAGCCAGAAAACATTGCAGTAAAGAAACACATTGTGCGATCTTTATTCCTTTTGGCTAGAGATTACATTTTACATTCAATAGATCAAAATGAAGGTATATTAAAAATATAAAAATGCCTCTCAAAGACTTTCCTTGTTACCAGAATTGCTATGATTTGCTTTTTAAAAATATCTGATGAATTAAGCTCTATCATGCTTAATTTCCTTCTGTTGACTTCGTTTTTAACCTCAGCTGCAGATATTTACTGATAAGATTGATTCTATTTAGACCAAAAAACAAACAAACAAACAGAAGTAGGATATCAGAGTTTATTATATCCAGGATCACATTGATTTGGGCATCTGCAGTGATTGTCTAAAATAGTCCTAATTAGGCCAACAGAGAACGTACATGTAAAATTCCACTTAACGTATCATGTGTTTAGAAGGTCCAATAAAGGCAAGATGTGGCTTCAACAACTTTATGTACATGTTTGTATACTCTTTATGTAGCCTACTGCACCAAAAGATGTTCCATGTCCAATATTCTGAGAACCTGTACCAGTGTAAAAGGATAACAGAATAACAAGACACTGACTCCTACGGGTAAGTGTATACTGTAACTTTAGCATCCACCACTGTCTTCTAGAATAAGCGAGAACAAGAAGAAGAGGATAAATGGTAATCTTCTGTCATTTCTTATTAAAACTAGTAGAAACTTTTCTGCAGGATTATAACAAAATTCCGGAATAAGGCAAAAGTCCTGCCAAGTCCTTTTCACTTCTGAAAATGTAAGAGCTCCACCTTGAGGAAATATTATTTTATTATACTTAAAGAGATTCAATTGGAAATAGAAGGCTATATTTGTGATGACTAGTGACCAATGGAAAAAATAAACAAATAAAAGAATTCTAAAATTACGTGGCTGATTTGGAAGCTTACCTCATGTTCCCACTTTTGGTCAAAAACAATAGGCACTAGTTCCCAAAAGAAGACAAATTACTGTAATCTTAATGGCCCTTTTCAAGACTGGAATTTCATTTGGCCAAATCTATGTTGATGACATTGTATTTGAGGTTATTCAAAAGGCAAACTAAAATTTTGAAAATATTTTTACTCCTCTGGTCTCTGCTGGCAAGTAAGTTTCTAATTCTAGGTAGCCAAAAAAATACTTAAATTGAACTTTTTCTAGAACCTACCATTCATGTGTTTGTCACTTTTGGCAAAATTGCTGTTTGAAAGAGGAAGATGGTGAAAGTCATAGATAAAATTCCATATTTTACTCACTTTCTGCAATTTAGTGGTAAGGCTGGTCTTTTTTTTTTTTTTTTTTTTTAGTTTTTTTGTTTTTTTTTTTTTTTGGTTGTTTTTTTTTTTTTCATTTTGATCCGTGCTTCAAGGGTCAGGCGCGTGAAGCTGGAGAAATTACAATCTGCTCCAAGCAAAGAATAGAATAATTGTCATTATCTCACCCGCGCTTTTCTCCTGGTAACAAATATTTTGGGACGCAGGGCCACGTGATTATAATAAGCTATTTTTCTATATTTTCTCGATTCTTTAACATTTCGTATAATATATTCAACTAATGGGAATAGCCTTTCTGTGTATGTGTGCATGAATGATAGCGTAACCTAATTTTCTAGGTTAATAGCCAGTTGGTCCCTCACTATTTATTTTTAAGTGATTGTTCCAGATATATGGGAGAGTTATTTATCATTTATGTCGACCTTGTATTACTTAACCTTCTTGTTAATTGGAATAGTTTTTCACCAGATTTTCCTAGATTTTTAAGGTAGACATTCATTTCATTTACAAATAACCCCATCTCACCTGAATCAGGATTTGTAATGGCTTTTTCCTAGAAAATCAAGGGTTTATTATAGATTATACTTAATCTCATAAATTTTTTCCATTATTAATATCTCATGTAGGTACCATAGTTAGGAATTAATCTATTTCTGATTGTTCAGGTTACTAGCACAAGGAGCTACAAGTGCCACAGACCCATTGCATAGGATTAGCGTTCACTAGTAGACTGGGACAGTCACAGCCCTTGGCTGAATCAGTGGAAGGCCACTTATCCCAGTTTGCTGCTCACCAAGAGTGGCATCTGGTCACAGTCCAAGAGACTTGAAAGGGAAGAAAGGAAAGAGGATGGAGGCGAGCATGAGAGCTCACTTTCTTACTCTCTAGTTCCAGTCCAAGGGAAGCAGCTGGGTGCTGAGGAGCCAAAGCTCATTAGAAACCTACTCCCTTATGAATGCGCCTACTCTCCAGCTGTTACATCCTATTGAGATGCCTTTATTCTCACGGCCCATCCTTAACAACTTCTCCTGACAGCCATAGAAGCTGTTTCAGAGCTTGGGTGGATGAGGAATCTAATATATAAAGAGAAAAACGTAAAAACATTTTTGATGAATATTCTCAAAATAAGAGAGAATATTTAAATAAATATCAAAGATGCAAGCTAATGATTGATGGAACATATTTCTTTGGGATTGAAATCCACACTCCTCTACCACATTAAAATCCGAGAATTCTATGGGAATGTAAAATGCATTTAAACATATGTGCATTCGGTAGGACTATGTACTCGAAAAAAAAATTTAGAAGCTTTTCTAAATTTTTAGAGACCACTTTATAATGATGGCACTAATTGGACATGGGGAAGAAGAACCATGATTTGGGGCTGTTAGAAGCAATGGACAAACCTACAATTGCTGGTCTCTTTAGACATAAAGAATGTAAAGGAGCCAATAAACACTGGCTATTTTTAGAGATTAAAAACTAATGCAGCTCCAGGGAAGCAACCCATGCGTCTCAGGTTTTCTAGATGCAAAAAGAAGATAATAAGTATACCTGCCAGGTGACAAAAACTAACGTGATTAAAGACCCGGTTGAAAGATGCTGTTAAGGAAAGCATGTGTCAAGCCTTGAAGCCTAACTAGGAGCTGGTGAGAATTCTTGACGGAAATGGATACACTTCAGCTTTTTGCTTGATGCCAAATTTATATGTTTTATAAGACCTGAAAGAAATTTGCCTCTAAGCAAAAGTTCCTGAAAGGGATTCTTTTGTTTTGTTTTATTTTTGGGGTTTGTTGTTGTTGTTGTTGTTAGCTTCAAAATAAACAGCTCTCCAAGTCCCTTCCCTGAAATGCAGTAGCTTGGATGGTATTTTTATATAAAAGAAGAAAAAAATACAAGTTTTTGCACTTTTTATATGGAGCTAGAGCCACATTAGAACTTCAAACTATTTTTTTTTAATCTTCAGTAAATGAGTATGTCTTTAAGGAGACTGGGTGTTGGGGGTGAGGTAGCAGTATGGGAATGTATCAGAGCAAATCACAGTGGGAGAAAGCTTGGCCCTTCCAACTTTCTGCTTTAGTCAGTAGAATTTGTACTATCGACATAAGGGAGAACAGGGACGCCTGGGTGGCTCAGTGGCTGAGCATCTGCCTTTGGCTCAGGTTGTGATCCTGGGGCCCTGGGATCGAGTCCCACTTCGGGCTCCCCACAGGGAGCCTGCTTCTCCCTCTGCCTGAGTCTCTGCCTCTCTCTCTGTGTCTCTCATGAATAAATAAATAAAATCTTAAAGGCAACATAAGGAAGAACAGACAAAGATCAAAGGGGTCCAGAAAACAGACATTATCCAGGACAATAAGAAAATTGAGGCCAGCAACTCTTTCTAGCTCCAGGGCCAAACTCAGGATGTTGCTACCAATATTCCCCTCCATATGAGGCTGCTTCTGGCTATTCCATTCTGGGGCTCCCCGAGGAGGCCCTCACATTCTGGCCTTCGCTTCAAATTTTATCACTTGCCTTATCTATTAATTATAATTTTATTTATTTATTTTTTAATTCCCAATGCTTTGACATCTTGGGGCCTTGCTGACCCTGAAAAGACTGCCCTTCTCAAGGTTAGTTAGCTAATTCCTAGTTATGGCAAACATTTGCCAGGGAGCTTGCCCTCTTGTGCAAACCAACCAATCCAGAGAGCATCCCTCCAAACTATCTCCTTTATCAAGCACTTAACAACCCTGGATCACGATCCCCCTCCTCTAAGCACCCCAGGGCCGGGTACCAGACAACTAGGCACAGCCCTTATGCCCCAGAGCCTGCTGAAATCATTCAAACTAGCTAATCCTAAACCTGTTTAGAACCACAATAAAGTGTTTACCCAAATTACGCACACTCACTCACACACACACACACACACACACACAGGAATCTTCTTTTACTAAGGATCTGTGTTTTTATGACCCACTTTGCCTGACATAGTCACACTTTCTGATTTACAAAAATATCACCTCTGCTACTTTAGAAGAATTCCTAACTTCTCTAGGCAGACTTTTAGCTTTCTCTTTTGAACCTAGCAATATGATATTCATGCTTTAATGATGGCATTTACAATGTTGTATTATAATTTTTTTATTTCTCTCATACTTTTGCTATAAGGAACACTGTTATTTAATTTTGGTATGCCTAACATCTGGAACATCTCATTCTTCATAGTGTCAATGAATACTTGTGTGAATTAAGTTTTTTAACCAATAAAACCTTTCTTGATCACCTTTGCTGAAAGTGACATCTTTTTTCCAAATTCGTTATCGATACTATTCCTTGGCCAATTACTCATTACGGTGGACTATGTCTGATGTGTATATGCTATCTCCTAAACTGGACTGTAAATTGCTGAGGTTAAAACACCAAACTTTGTGCTTTAGTACGTCTCGTGTTGAGCCCCAGTGTTTGCACATGCTAACAGCTGATTAGCGACTGTTAGCTTAATTTAGATATAACTAGTAATTCGACGTTATTCAAATTCTTTTTAGAATAGAACAAGAAATAAGCAAGTAAACAATCTGTGTGAACGCCTAGAAATATAAATCATTGACTGCATGTGTAGGAACCTATTACATTACATTTCTCAGTGAATCAAGAAACCTCTCAGTTTCCTGGGTCTCTGTCAGCTGGGCTCCCCAAATATTAACTAAACCCATATCAAAATTTACAAAATAATACAATTGTCTGTGACAGAAAAAAATGTGCAAATCAGTATAATGTAAATAAATCATACTGTTTTGTTTAGGAATACTTTGTCTACAAGGATTTTAAAGGCCCTAAAATTTGTGAAAGGATTAAAAAAAAAAAGGATCTTCTTGGAGAATTTTCCAGTATCTCATGGAACCCAAGGACAAAAGCTACAGATAGGCTGGAATTAAGACACTGACCATTATCAGAAACCAAAGGAAAGTGCTATCTCTGTCTCTTTGCTTTATCTCTGTCTCTGTCTCTTTCTGGCCTCCTGGATTTTTTTCTTCACCTATTTCTTTCCTCGGGTCCTATCCCCTGATAGCCTCTCCCTGCATTTCATCAATGTACCTGGCTGTAAAGCACCCATTCTGGCCCAGAAAGATGCATTACCTTTCGGTCTACAATGCACATCCATACTGCTGTTGTGTCTTCCATTAGTTTCCAGGGAGAAGACTGGGTCAGGAGTGTTTAGGAGTCCCTTGGGGTTGGAGTAGAGGGTAGGATCTGGGACATATAGGGGATTCCCTTCTCACTGAGGACAGAACTCATTGTCAAGACTCCAAACTCTGGACTCATCTTGGATTTCTTTTGTGTCATTTCTACTCCTGATACTGATTGTTCTATGTGTAGACTAGTTTCCTTAAACACATGATTAGATTTACTTTAAAAAAATTATAATCTGCAAGCCATGGCTTCTGAATAGAATTCAGATTTCAGAGGAAGCATGCCCATTTGAGGCTTCAATTAAAGAACTACTTATAGTTCTTATATAGTTCCTTATACCCTGACTTTTGCTTTTTACTCCACAGCAGCATTGCTGCTTATCACTTTGGGAAACCACATAGGCATTTGTTTTTCTGCTTTAGAGCTATGGCAAATTATCTATAAAAGAAATATCTCCCATAATTGAAAATACACTTACCAGAAATGCAACACTTTTGGAGACATAGTGTTACTGGTTATTACCAGGTTTGGAGTCTAGTATGAGGCTCTGAAGTTCAAGATTGGTTCTATTCTCATAAAAGAAAAGATTTGACAAGTGATAAAAGGGTATCTAAAATATACAAATATCTTGGAAAGAGAGTGATTCGCTCTTATTTGACAATAATATCCCAACAGGATTGAAAGGAAATAAAACCTCACTGCGCACCTAGTGGAAAGGCCAGAATCCAAAACACTGACAATTCCAAATGCTGACAGGGATGTAGAGTGACAGGAGTATTTATTCAGCACTAAAAAGAAATGAGTTGTCCAGCCATGAAAAAAACAGAGAGGAAACTCAAATACATATTACTGAGTGAAAGAAACCAATCTGGAAAGGCTACCCCCTGCATGATTCTAACCATCATTGTGGAAAAGGCAAAACTATGCAGACAGTAAAAACATCAGTGGTTGCCAGGGGTGGTGTTGGGGGAGATCAGTGAATGCAGAGCACAGAGTATTTTTATGGCAGTAAAATTACTTTGCATGATATTATAATGATTGACATATGTCATTATACTCCTGTCTAAAGCCATGGAATATATACCAGTAAACTCTAAGTAAACCATAGACTTAGGGTGATTACAATGTGCCCATATAGGTTCATTCTTGATAAATGACAACAAAACTGACCATTCACATGAGTGATGTTGATAATGAGGGAAGTTACATGTGAGTGAGGGTGAAGGATAAATGGGAAAATCTCTGTACTTCCCTCAGAATTTTGTTGTAAACCCAAAATTGCTCTAAAATATAGTCTTTAAAAAGGAAGTAAGTCATAATTGTTTTAAGTGCCTACATTTGTCAACTACCTATATTATTTCCTTAGTTCAGATGAGGAATAAATAAATACCCATCAGAATGATCTACCCATCAGAATGATCAACTTCTGTCGAAACTGCAGTTTCAAGTTTAAATGGATCATTTGTTTCAAATTTTTCATTTCCATTTATTTAATTACATTGTATAACAGAGATCTCTTAGCAAAAGATATCTTTAACCAAAAAATAAAATAAAATAAATGAATTTGACCCCTAATTTTGGTGTCTGCAATAGGAAAAGCCAAGGGATACAAACCACCGTGTTGTAGTATATTCACTGTTCCTCCATATGTAACAAGCAGAGTACAGAGGACTGAGTCAATACTCCGTCAGAAATTTTCCTTTAATCAACACTTCTAAGGTATCTTGTTTCACCATGAATAAATCTGTTAATAAAACTAAAACATTGTGAGGCTTAAAAGCAAAAACACCAAGGTTGCTTTTAATTTGTCTTGTAGTTATTGAAAGACTGAAATGATACATTTAAATATAATCTTGAATTAAAAGACAAAGCTTCATGTTTATTTCAACAAGAGATATCTATATAACTTGTGGTATAATCCATTTTACAGTTTATTAGGATATATTAATGAAAGCTTTTTAAATTCCATACAGCTGAATTGTCTCACATGAAATTATGAGCTTAACAGATGTTTTTTTTTTCTTTTTCTTTTTTTTGGGGGGCACATTTAGACCATTTCTCTCAGCATTTTCCTCTGCTGATGAGTTGCTGTTTCTATTACAAGGAATGCTTTAAACATAATTGTAGTGCAGCTGTGGTCATAAATGGTTTTGATGGTGTTTAATCTCCACAATACTCTAAGTGGCTTCTCAAGCCTCAATCAAGATAGCTTTAAGTGATTAAGTCAGTGTTTTGTAGATACTGATTTGTGTCTTAGAGATAATATTCAGTGGTCACCATATTGTAACTTTAAAAGATGTAAAATTTTGTATCATTGCATAATTTTATTATGCAAAACGACTGAAATATGAGATTGCTTGAATTCAAAATGAGTAGCAAAGTACTTTCTTAGATAGAATCAGACTGCATTATAACTTATTAATCACATCTAAATGTTCCAAATGTAGACCACCATATCTTTATTTTCTTACTCCAAGGACATCTGCCTATAGGAACCAGGCACCCAAAACTACTGCTTTGGTAGCTCACTACCGTTGGAGTAACAATATCTGAAGAACACTCTCTGTCTTATTCCTTATCTTTTTTTTTTTTTAATTAAAGACTTGTAGAGAATCAGAATGGTAAATTCTTTACAGTTGATGAACCCACACTGACATGGAATAATCATACCGATCCACAGCTTACCTTAGGGTTTACTCAGGGTGCTGTACATTCCACGGGTTTGGTTAAATGTGTGATGACATGCATCATCACTATAGTGTCATACAGAGTGTTTTCACAGCCTTACAAATAGTCTGTGCTCTGCCTCCTTATCTTGCCCACCACCACCCCTGGCAACCACTGATCTTTTTACTGTCTGCATAGTATTGCCTTTTTCACAATGCAGTGGAAATTGTGCAGTGTGTAGCTTTACCGGCTTGGCTTCTTTCACTCAGTTATATGCATTCAAGGTTCCTCGTTTTTTCATGGCTAGACAACTCATTTCCTTTTTTCTGAATAACATTCCCTGGTCTGAATGTATCACAGCTTAGTTAATCCATTCACCTTCTGAAGGTCATCTTAGTGGCTTTCAGTTTGGGCAATGATGAATAAAGCTGCAATAAATATCTATGTGGGGCTCTTTAGTGGACACAAGTTTTCAAATCTTATACTTAAATACAAGGAGTGTAATTTCTGGATAGTGGAGTAAGAGAACATTTAGTTTTATGAGAAACCACCGAAGTGTCTTCCAAAGTGGGTATATTACTTTGCTTCCCCATCAGCAATGATGAAAATTTCAGTTGCTCCACATCCTTGTCAGCATTTAGTGTTGCCAGTGTCTTGGATTTTGGCCATGCTAATAGATGTGCAGTGCTATGTGCATTATCTTGATGGAATATAAAGGATAATGCAAATGCTCATTTGTCATTTGTATGTCTTTGGTGAGGTGTCTGTTAAGGTCTTTGGCCCATTTTCTATATGGATTGTTTCAGTTCTTATTGATGAGTTTGAATAGTTCTTTGTATATTTTGGATAATAGTCATTAACCAGATGTTTCCTTTACACGTATTTTCTTTCAGTCTATAACTTGTCTTCTCATTTTCTTGACAATGTGTTTGGCAAAGCAGAAGTTTATAACACTTTAATGACATCCAGCTTATCCATTATTTCTTCCAGAGATTGTGTCTTTGTGTTGTGGTTACAAAGCCATTGCCATAGTCAAGATCATCTATGTAGATTGTTTTATCACATATGCAGCCATAGTGATATAGTTAGTAACATGAGTACAGATCGCTTAGACTTTTCACATGCTTATCAGTGGTTTTCCAATCATAAGCCACTTAAATAGTAATGCTATCTCATCAATAAGGTTCATCAGCGGGACACCTGGGTGGCTCAGTGTGTGATCCCGGTCTGGGATCAAGTCCCTCATCAGGCTCCCTGCAAGGAGCCTACTTCTTCCTCTGCCTGTGTCTCTGCCTCTCTCTCATGAATAAATAAATAAAATCTTTAAGAGATAAATTTATTTAAAAAAAATAAGGTTCATCAGTTTACTGTTTTCACATTTTGCTCCAGACTTTGATATGGGAGGATACGGAGTTTTCTTATAGTCTACTACCCAATCACTTTCCAAAGAGAAAAACAAATAGAGAAAATACAATTAACAAAGCACACTGTTGGTCTCATTGTTCAAGACTGCAATTTAAACCAAACCAAAGTAAAACATAAAGCAGTCTTGAAACCAATAGAAAAGCATGCTGGACCTTTCTGTTTAGTTATCAGTACTCTGATGCCTATGTCAAAAAAAAAAAAGCATGAAAGTGATCCCTTTGATAAGCCCAATTACCCTTATAAATGAACTTAACAGAAGGTAAAAATTGTCAGTATTTTAACAATTGGAGCTTTGAGATTTTATTCTCTTACTTAGTCTTTCAAAAAGAAACAAAGTTCATTATCAGCAAAAGAGGGAAATGTGCAGTCATTGGAATATATTGGCTTTAATGAAATCACCTAAAAATAAGTGCCTCCTTCTATAGGTTTCTTTTTTTTTTCTTTTTTAAGATTTTATTTATTCATGAGAGACACAGAGAGAGGCAGAGACACAGGCAGAGGGAGAAGCAGGCTCCCCGTGGGGAGCCCAATGTGAGACTCAATCCCAGGACCCCAGGATCATGCCCTGAGCCGAGGTAGATGCTCAACCACCGAGCCACCCAGGTGCCCTTCTAGGTTTCATTTTTAATGTATCTCAATCTTTAATTTAGTTTTCATTCTTTAACCAGTGTATAAAATAGGGAAACCTGTTTGAGAGCGGTCTGGTATGTTGGCAAGAGGGCAGATTTGGAACAGAAAGGCCTGGGTGAACATTTCCTGGTGACCCAACCCTGGGATCTCACCGAGCTTCATATTGCCCACATTGCTCCATGTTCACAATGGTGCAGTCACACAGATGTGGGATGTGGCCGAGGCCTTGCACTAATCAAATGAGCTAATACACATGACGCACCTCACACGCTAACTAGCACATTTGATAAATATTGATTTTTGTTTTCTGTTTCTTGGGTCCTACATGGAATGTTTCTTTGAAGTTGATCCATATGGTAGAAAGATGGATTATTAATTCAGAAACCTAAATGTGACAACATTAAAATAACAAGGGCCTATAAACTGCTAATGATTAAGAGTTTGAGAACATTTTTATAAGTCAGTCTATGAAAGTCTTTCTTTCAGTTAATAAAGTACATGTTCATGGGCCCAGACTTTACAGTTGAAGGTTCTAGAATCTCAGAAAATGCATCAAATAACAGCCAAACTTAACTCACTTAAAAGCTACACTTCCAGGCCTCATTAGCTAATCTTACTTAAAGAAATCACACAATCACATTCTAACAGCAGGCCCTCAGCTTTTATCAAAGATCACAATTATGAAACTGGCATAATAAAAACACAACAAAAACAAGCAAAAAAACTACTTCTGTCAAAGATAGTGCCCACTGTGCTCATCCCATATTCCTTGGTTAAGGATTCACATGCAAATTCCCATACATTTTGGCACCTAGAAAATGAATCTCTTTTAAAACACTGGCAAGCCTCCTTTTATCAGGTAATTACTAACGTATAATCCATGTTTCTGTTACTACTCTTGGCTGCCAGCAAATTTAGATTTCATGCTAGTAAGTTCTAGTAAATATGTGCTAGCATAAGCCTAGGTCACTGATGCATTCACTTTATTATACACTTAGAAAAAGTAAATATTCTCTTCAGTATTTTAGACAATAATTTGAAATTTGCCTTTCTTAAGCATAAATATTAGATAGATACTGGAAGTTGATTCTTTAGCCAAAATCTAGACAGAATTTGAAGCCACTTAACTCTGTCATTCCTAGGAAGGCATGTCTCAGATTGTCATGCAGGCTACTCTAATCTCATGTCAATAATGTTGATAGTCAGTAAAATCTGATCATTATTTTGTGGCCCAGGGCAAATAATGTAATCTTTTTATAGCTATTCACATTGGTCTGTCAAGTTTCTATCAGCATATACGTATAAATGGTAGGAGCCATAAAGTCTCAGTCAAAATCTACTTCCCAAAACAGGATCTCAGAATAGAGAAAAAAAATGGATTTTTAAATTACAAGATACATGTCCCCAAGCATAATGTGAGGATGATTTTAGATAAATCAAAATATAATTTTTAAAAGATTCCTAACCATAAGATCCAGGTTTAGTCAGGAAGGCTGCAGATAAAAATGCTTTACTAGCTACTTCTCAGCCCAGGATTTTTATAAAAAGAGAATGTTTTAATAGCCAAAACCCCAAATATTCAGCAAAGCTAAGAGAAAGATATAATTTTCAGACTCAAAAATATGTGGGAAGGTTTGCAAAAGCAGCTAAGATAGAAAATAAGTGATTCAGGAGGAAGTAAAGGCAAAACACTGTGAACAATAGTTTGAAGCAGCAGATCTCAGCATGTACCAGTAGAAAATGGATTTCTTAAAAGTGAAGAGCTTATCCTACAGAGCACAGTCATATGTATTCTTTCCAATAATGAAAGAAGGAACTACTGGGTCAGCAAGGTTGGAAGATGTCTTCTAGGCACAGCTTCTATTCAAGTAGGCAAGAAAGGACAGGGCTGTGTGAAGAATTACCAAGAGAGATGCTTCTGTAGGCAGCTGTCTGACTCTGACAGAGCACAAGGAGACCTTTACAGGGTCAAGCCCGGATGGCCACACTGGCCCTCCACTCTCCCCAGGAATCTTACTGCTGTTTGGTTCTATGAAATGCAACTTATTCAAGGGTAGATTTAAACACATCATCTGACACAACATCCAAAGTACATACCAACAGGGGAAAAAATTGGAAAAGAGAAAAAAATGAGAAATTAATGAAAATTTGCTTAAAAAAATCACCATGAAACAGTTAAAAAAAAAAAAAAACTATGTCCAAATAGTTTGGCATAAATTAAAACAGCTTAAAGGTTTGATCATGTTTATCAAAGAAAACCGTTGATTAGAAACATAAGAACTCCAGAAACTGGTGTCAAGAAAACAGGAGAAATTGAAGCATGAGCTGGTAGTCTCGGGGGGGGGGAGGGGGGGAAGGAAGTAAAAGAAGATAACAAAAATAAAGTTGACATTGGAAGAACACAAAAGATAATACATTTTTTTG
The DNA here is from genome assembly GCF_048164855.1 of Canis lupus baileyi. Classification (NCBI taxonomy): domain Eukaryota; kingdom Metazoa; phylum Chordata; class Mammalia; order Carnivora; family Canidae; genus Canis; species Canis lupus. The sequence goes on along the minus strand of NC_132850.1, from coordinate 54,901,434 downwards.
AAGACATGGTAAAGGACTTTGAGTCTAGAAATGAAAATAATAAAGTGAAATGAAAAAAATAATTAGAAAGAAAATGCTATATGTAAAAGATAGGCAAAAGAAATCCAACATAAATATAATTTAAGCCCCCAAGCAAACATAGCAGTAGAATAGAACAAATTGTTAAAGACTAAGAAAAAAAATCATTTACAAAAATAGGGTGGTGGTAGACAAAAAAAGAAAAAAAGGAAAAAGAAATAAGCTATTTTAACATTGTTCAAAGTAGGGAACTAATAGAGATTATCTCTAAAAACCCAACATCTAAAAGAAAGGTGTACTTATTAAGAACAAGAATAAAACAATCAAAATCCTTCAAAACAAAACAAAAAAAATTAAAAAAGAAATCCTTCAAAACAGAAGAAAACATTTACAAATACAGAACAAAAAAATAGACCACAAAGCAGAATTCTTTCAGTGGCTATATATACACAGAGAAAATATAAATAACACAAAAGATCAAATATTATTCATGTTAATAAATGTAAATAGCTTAACTCTCCTATTAAAATTACAAAAGATTTTTAAGACTGATAATAAAACAAAATTTAAAGCTATTTTGTACCTCATAATCTTGTGAAAATTGGCTATATATTGAACTACAAAGAAAATCTAACTAAATTTAAAGGCAGGGCAGCCTGGGTGGCTCAGCAGTTTAGCACCATCTTCCACTGAGGACCTGATCCTGGAGTCCTGGGATCGAGTCCCACACCGGGCTCCCTGCATGGAGCCTGCTTCTCCCTCTGCCTGTGTCTCTGCCCCCCTCTCTCTCTCTCTCTCTCTCTTTCTCATGAATAAATAAATAAAATCTTTTTTAAAAAATAAAAATAAATAAATGTAAAAACAAGTAGGAAATAACACAAAACATATCCTAATTAGAATTCATATCCTAATTTTAATTTTATTAAACAAGGAAACTTTAACAAAATCAAAATAAATCCCTCTTCCAACATAAAACTTAAGAAATCTTTCCTACACAAATCTTGGCTCAAGGAAGAAATGTGGAACAAAATTTCCAAATGCAATAATAATGAAAATACTGAAACCTGTAAGATACAACTAAAAGATACTTTCTTTTTTTTTTTCAAATACTTTATTTATTAATGAGAGACACAAAGAGAGAGGCAGAGACATAGGCAGAGGGAGAAGAGGGGAGCCTGATGTGGGACTTGATCCCAGAACCCCGGGATCAGGACCTGAGCCGAGGGCAGATGCTCAACCACTGAGCCACCCAGGCATCCCTAAAAGAGTACTTTCATAGAAAAATTCATGTTTTTGTATATTTAAATTAATAAGAGAGTGAGCACAAATTATTTAAAGCTAGTAATAAATAAGCAAAATAGACTAAAGAAAAACAAGGGAAGAAATTAATAACTTTATTTTTTTTTAAGATTTTATTTATTTATTCATGAGAGACACAGAAAGAGAGAGGCAGAGACAAAGGCAAAGGGAGAAGCAGGTTCCTCGCAAGGAGCCCAATGTGGGACTCAATCTCAGGGCCCGGGGATCATGCCCTGAGCCAAAGGCAGACACTCAACCAATGAGCCACCCAAGCGTCCCAAAAACATTATAAAAATAACTAGAACACATCATAAAATTAGAAAACATGTAGAAGAACAGAAAAAAAATGGAATTAATAAATAAAAAATCAATGAATTATAAGATTATGAGATAATCTCATATTAAAAATGAAAGCTGCACAAGTAGATGAAATAGGATATGAGTGAAATATGTACATAAAAATCTAACAAAATAAAAGAATGATCCAAGGTCACTATCTCTCTCTTCATACAAATAGTGCAAATAAAAATGAGTTGTGTGAATTATTGAAACATGGACTATTGTCACATTATAGTAATTATTGTATTAAAATTAGATCTTCAGAGTCCTGCAAACATCTGTCATTTTTATGGTTTTATGTACACAAAATGTCATGTGGGATTCTTTGCACACGGACATTTCTAAGCACATCACATCTATAAGAGAATCTCCCTTCATGTTTTTGGCACAAAACTATTGTCAATTATGCAGTAAATAACTTGAGGGAAATTTTACACTTAAAAATCAATATTGTAATTTGATTTACACAGAAACAGACATTGTTTTGAGATTAAGGTAGTCATAAAAATTAGTCAATATAAAAATTGAACTGAGTGAAACTTATTATGAGTGACTTTATTCTTCACACACTGTTTAATATCCACAGTTTTGCATATTGATATCACTCCGCTTCTAAGAGAAAGGCATTAAAGTAATGAGAAGGCACTGTAGTCAGTGTTGGATGTAAGCTGAGAACTCAATCGTTCAAAGTCAGATTCCTTATAGGGGTCACCGTGTGCATCATCCAACCTCCTTCCCCCACTGCACCCACCCATTGGCCTCAGACATGTCTCCCATCACTCTCTTGCTGTTCACTCTGCTGTAGGATCACTGGCCTGTGTCCTCTCTATCATAACAGGTGTGCTTCTCCCATAGGGTCTTGCCATTTTCGCTGTCTAGAATTGTCTTCTCAATCTCATTGGTGATAGTTTACCACTTTCAGGTTGGGGTTGAAATATCTCTTCTTCGAGAGACCTTACTGATAACCATATTTAAAAGTTTGACCCCCCTCATGACCCATTCTCCACACCCACCCAGGACCTTCCTATCTAACTTCTTTGCCTCCCCACCAATACTTACCACCAGCTGATACACTGATTTCATCCATGTATTTGCTTAATACCCTTTAAGTGCTTAGATTTTTATGTTTTCCGTGTCCTGATTTAGTCCTAGAACTTTTAATGGTATGTATTGGGCATTTGATGAAGTTTTGTTGAATAAACAATAGACAAACTGATGACTGTTCTTACCAAGCACCTTCTTGAAAGTTCTATTTTCTGGTTGCTATGTTTTCATACTATAACCTCAATGATTTTTAAAATATACTCATGTTTTGCCAGAAAATGTCTACCTTAATATCTTTATATTTCTTTTTAGTTATTAATTGCATTAAATTCCCACTGAGTTAGAAGAGCCAATAATTATCAGAAAGGGAGACAGAACATGAAGACTCCTAACTCTGGGAAATGAACTAGGGGTGGTGGAAGGGGAGGAGGGCGGGGGGTGGAGGTGAATGGGTGACAGGCACTGAGGGGGGCACTTGATGGGATGAGCACTGGGTGTTATTCTGTATGATGGCAAATTGAACACCAATAAAAATAAATTTATTATTAAAAAAAAGAAGAGCCAATAATTAAAATAATACTGATTTCAAGGTGTATCACCCAATATCTATGAAGCACCTTTTCTGTGGCCTGCCCTTCCCAAGTCTCTGGGAAAAAAAACAGTAAGTTCCAGACCTCAGAGAGTTCATAGTCTGTCTGTAATACTCTGTCTTTCAATGCATACTTTCTAAGAGCTAGCCTTCTCAAAAATGAAACACCTCTTTAATCTGTGTACCTTCTTTTGAAGAATTTATATTGAGCAAGGGATATAGGCTATATTTAAGGAATCCCTCTTAAAATATATATCTTTTTAGTGGCCTAGAACACTAATGTAATGATGCTTTAATTGAATGGATATCTAAATTTTAAAATATATTAAGTGAAACACAGGAAATACAACTAATGTTTATATATGCTAAATGGGAACATTAAATCTAAATCTAAATCTGTATATTCTTATAGCAATTTCAATGGCCTTCAATCATCAAGAAGATCTTCTCTGCGATGAAAAACCTGCATAATGTATTTATTCAAAATATAATTGATCCCTTATGTTTCATATTCATAATAAAAATTATAATACCCCAAGAATAGCCTATGAATTCTCTGGAAACAGAACCCTTCTTGTTCTATTGTTAAATGTGAAACATCCTCCATATTTCAAAATGCCTTCAAACAATCAAGGTATCAAATACATTCTTGAAATTGCTATATTTGGGAGAGGATTTTCAAATCTATTGGAATCATCAGCCTACAAAATACAGGGAATCTTCTTTATTCTTGAATATGTATCTCCCTTCCAAACAGTAACAATGTATACATACAAATAAAGCCCTGACAACATAATTCAACTTATTTTTTTTCTCACATTTATTTTTCCATTCAAACTTTTTATTTAAATAATTTTCAATATTGGAAATATTTCAAGAATTTACGATGGATATCCATATTATTCACTCAAATTCATCACTTGTTAACATTTGCTAAATTCTGTGTGTGTGTATGAGTGTGTGTGTATATCCATCTAGCTAGAAATTGAAGTTTTTGAATCATTCGAAGACATACTGACACATGATACTTTCGCCTAAATATTTGGCAGGACATTTTTCTTAATAAAACACAATATAAATATCACACTCAAGAAATTTATCATAAATACGACAATATTATCTAATATACTAGTTTCTCTATTCAGATGTCTCTAATTACCCAAATGATGACCTTTACGACTGCTTCTTCTCTCAATTAAGAAACCTTTCAAAGAATGTCCATTGATTACTTTTAGATATCATATCTTTTAATCTCTTTAATCTAGAACAGTGTCTACCTTTTCATAATACTGATATTTTTGAAGAGTATAGGGTAGCAGTTTTGCAGAATTTCTCACAATTTGGATACTTTGGATTGTCTACTTAGATATTCAAGTTAAATGTGTCGTCAGGATTACTACAAAGGTGATACAAGACATGTTTAAATCAACATAATTGACTACAGAGGTTGTCTGAGCACCTACTTTGTGAAAATCGAGTGCTGTGAGATTTCTGTGTGACTCCAATACCATTTTCCCCTGCCTTCTGTAAACTCAGAGCCTCTTAGGAGCCTTGTAGCAAGTGAAAAACTAAGCAACCAAAAAAAGATCAGTCACAGTGACACATGTAGCTATACCTTTCTGCTTGAAGGAAAATTATCTCCCAAAATAAGATCACCCCATAAGCCAAGTAGTCTAATAATCATAGAATTGCACCTGTTGCTGCAACTGCATTTTTTCTTTTTTAATTTTTTATTTAAATTCAATTTTCCAATATATACTATAACACTCAGTGTTCACCCCATCAAGTGCCCTCCTTAGTGCCTGTCATCCAGTCATCCCATCCTCCACTCTCTTCCCCTTCTGTCATGCGACCACATTTTAAAAGTATTTTGCCCTGTTATCCCTATCTGCTTGCTTGGTAGCTCTACTCAAGATCAGGAAACAGAAAGTTTATTGCATATCTGTGCTCATCTCTCCAGTTTACTTACCTTTGCTACTTATCGCATATGTTCCATAAACATCACAGAATATCAATTTGCCCCATGGGTTCAGAATTTGTTTCCGTTCTCATTTTCCTTTCAGAGCTCTCTGTTCCATTTCATCTTAAGTAAGGAAAGGGAAAGGACTCCATAACAACAAAAATAACATGATCTAAAGACAATATATCCCATCATTCAACAATACTTATCAAATAATCACAAATCAGATCCTTCTCTAGCAAAGTGAATATAAAAGTGAACAATAGTTCCCTACTTTCTTGGAGTTCATGTTTTAAGGAGTAGAAATGAGGTAAACCGTAAATAAATACATGAGCAAGTATTAGGAGTAATATCAACAAGATGGAGGAAGAACAAGTCTCTTCCATCATGATTCCAACAGAAACACTGATGAAACAACAGTATTTAGACTAAAATACCTTTATGACAACTCCAGATTCCAGTTTTCCACCTTAGAAAAGCACAAAACTATGAAATCTCTTAGAGATGGGTAAGGGGAGAGCTTCACTTTGTCCATGTCAGACTCCCCCATAAACTGTCACAGCTGGGGGGGCTCAGAGAAATCCACTCAGCCCACAATTTCTCCCTTGAGAGATAGAATGAGCGAGGCATCCATCCAAAATCCTCGGCCTCTGGGGGCACTGCTCAAGAAACCTACTTCTGGGGCAGCCCTGGTGGTGCAGCGGTTTAGCGCTGCCTGCAGCCCGGGGTGTGATCCTGGGGACCCCGGATCAAGTCCCACGTCAGGCTCCCTATATGGAGCCTCCTTCTCCCTCTGCCTGTGCCTCTGCCCCACCCCCCTCTCTCTCGTCTCTATGAATAAATAAATAAAATCTTAAAAAAAAAAAAAAAAGAAATCTACTTCTGATTCCCTCACTCAGAGCATCAAGACAATTGGTATAATGAGAAAGCCTGGGGGACAACCAAAAATGAAGAAAAGGAGCAGGAGCTCTCAGCAACTTGCGTGGTATTGGGAGAAGATGCACAGTCCTGAGACTTGTCCTTCAGGAAGAAGGGAAAGAGGCAGAGCTGAGGCTCAGGTTCCCAGCACTGCACTGGTTTCCCTTGTAGAATAGGGGAAGGTGGCCTACAGCAGCCAGAAGAGCTGGTGAGCTTGGGAAAGGCACCCCAATGGCAAACCCCTCCACCAGGAGGAAGAAGGGAGTGGATCTCACACATTCACAGAAAACTTTTGAAATGCTCCCAGAATTTCTAGCTGAGCTGATGGGACACCTTTTGTTCCCCTGCTGAAATCAGTCTGAAAAGACTGGAGATGACTGCTTCTTCAAATATGCATACAACATAATTCTATCAGGAACCCAAAAGAGTATGCATACACAATACTATCAAAGGAACAAAAATAAATCTCTAGTAACTGGCTTTAAAGAAATGGCTAATTATGAATTCTCTGACAATTAATTCAAAATAATATTTTGGAAGAAATTCAATGAGTTAACAAGAGAACACATGCTACTAAACAAAGACAGGAAGATGATACTTAAACAGAATGAGGATATGAACAAAGCTATAGAAACCAAAAAAAATAATAATAATAAAAAAGCTTAAACAGAATGAGGATATGAACAAAGCTATAGAAACCATAAAATAAAGCCAAACAGAAATTTCTGAACTGAAAAATACTGAAATGCAAAGCAAAGCAAACAGTCACCGAAATGAAAAGGTAAGCTATGGAATGGGAGAAAATATTTGTGGATTGTATATCTTATAGTGGGTTAATTCTCAAAATATATAAGGAACTGCTACAGCTCAATAGGAAAAATACAAGTAGCCTGATTAAAAATAGACAAAGGATTTTAACAGACATTTCTTCAAAGAAGACATGCATATGGCCACAGGTATATGAAAAGATCTTCAACGCCATTACCAGAGAAATGCATATCAAAACTAAAATGAAATAATATCTCATAACTGTTGGAATGACTATTATTTTAAAAAAAATAAGTGTTGGCAAGGCTGTATGGAAACCTTCTTACACTGTTGGTGAGAATGTAAAATGGTACAACAGCTATGGAAAACAGTAGGAAGCTTCCTCAAAAAATTGAAAATAGGGACATTTGGGTGGCTCAGAGGTTAAGTGCCTGCCTTCAGCCCAGGGCGTGAACCTGGAGTCCCAGGATTGAGTCCTACATGGGGCTCCCGGCCTGGAGCTTGCTTCTCTCTCTGACTGTGTCTCTGCCTCTCTCTGTGTGTCTGTCATGAATAAATACATAAAATCTTGAAAAAAATTAAAAATAGAATTACTATATGATCCAAGAATCCTACTTCTAGTTATGTAATCAAAAGGTTTCAGGGATCCCTGGGTGGCGCAACGGTTTGGCGCCTGCCTTTGGCCCAGGGCGCGATCCTGGAGACCCGGGATCAAATCCCACATCGGGCTCCCTGCATGGAGCCTGCTTATCCCTCTGCCTATGTCTCTGCCTCTCTCTCTCTCTCTCTATCATAAATAAATGAAAATTGAAAAAAAAATTAAAAAAAAAAAAAGGTTTCAGAAATCAGGATCTTGAAAAGCTATTTGCACTCTTGTGCTCATTGCAGCACTATTCCCAATAACCATAGGAGGGAAATAATGCCCAGTGTCTATATCCACAGATGAGTGGATATAGAACATGTTGTATATACATACAATGGGATATTATTCAGTCCCACCATAAGCTCCAACATGGGTAAATCTAGAGGACATTATGCTAAGTGAAATAAGCGACTCACAGAAGGACCAATACTGCATGTTTCCAATTATAGGAGGTATGTAATGCAGTCAAATGCACAAAGGCAGACAATAAAATAGTAGTTGCCAGGGGCTGGGTGGTGGGAGAGGTGGAAGCTGTTTTCAATAGGTATAAAATTTCAGTTGTGCTAAATGAATAAATTCTAGAGATCTGCTCTACAATACAGCTCCTATAGTTAACAGTACTGTATTGTGCGCTTCAAAAACTTGTCAAGAGAATAGATATTTTGGGATTAAATATTCTTACTAAAGTCCGTGTGTGCGCGCGCACACACACACACACACACACACACACTCCAAAGGAACACAGGAAACTCTGGGAGATGGTGGACATGTCTATCTGCCAGGAACATTTTAAAAGGAAGATATAAAGAGACTGGGTGAATACTCAGAGAAGGCCTTTCTGGGGATATTGATTTAAGCGAAAATCTGAAAGACAAGAAGAAATCAGCCATTAAAAACAAATCATGAAAAAAGGAAAACTATTGTCAAGACTGTAAACTGGGAAGGGCTTGGTATTTTTGAGGAGTAGGAGAAACACTAGCAGGCCTGGAGCAAGCTGGCAAGAGGAGGATGAAGGAACAGGATAAAGTCAAGGATACACAGTTTTGGTATGAGGTTCTTATCAGATTTCTAAATAGCAGAAATCTCAATAATTAGCTGATATTCAAGTATGAATTTTAGATGATATTCTCTGGAAACTATAGAGACTTTTACTATTACTTTCACTATAGGAGAGAATTCAAAATTATAGCTTTTGCTTCAAGTTACCTTACAAAGAGCAAGTAAAACAGGTCTATATGCTCATTTCCATTTGACAATAGATGATCTTGCAAATTCCACTGTACTAAGTGCACTGTCCACTAGAACTGGCCGTTCCAACTTTATGTGGAATACAAAAACAAGAAGAGAAAACTAGAACTATGAACAGCTCGATTCCAAGTAAAATTCCTTCAACAGACCTTTAAAATATTAAGTTATAAAGGAGACTTAGTTGCCCCGAAGAGTTGTAAAAAGACAGAAATGGTTTATGAACACTTAATATTAATTTATTGGAAGAGAGGAATAATTTCAAAACATTAGAGCTCCATTCATTCATACATTCATTCATTCATTCATTTTGGTTACATTTAGGGGTTCTCAGTATGCACCAAAGTGGAGAGAACAACTAAGCACTGACCCTGCTTTCAATGAATTTATGACCTTTGAACAGAGGAAAACAAGATAATCCTATATTATATTATATTATATTATATTATATTATATTATGTTATATTATGTTATATTATATTATTATATTATATTATATTATATTATATTATATTATATTATATTATATTATACATATCAGGCTTAAATCTGTTGGTTGAAAATAGAAAAAGTACATGGTTTATATAAGTCAAGGAATCTAAATATCATCTTAAGAATGACAGATTGATAGAATGATGCTCAAAGCATTTGAAGCTTTGAGCAAAAATGTAACCTGATTCAATTTGCATTTTAAAATAATGGAGAGTTGCTGATAGATTTGAAGGTAATTAAAAAGGTGATCTGTACGGATCTTGGTGCAGGGGTGAGAGGGAAAGGTCCAGAAGAAACCCACACCCACTTTCCTGAGGCTTAGGGAGGTTGGGAGCTTTAGCCAGGAGAAATATGAGCAGGTATTTGAAGAGAAATGATTGAGTAATCTCTTCTTTTCTACTTTCTATTCCTGTTTTTAGAATTAAATAAAAGAACTACAGAATATCTCTTGTTGCTAGTATAGACATACCAGCCTGCGTTGTACTTATTTTATTTCCAAAAAAAAAAAAGTTAGAAAAAAAGATAAAAGATATGGAGAAGCATTTTAAGGGAATGATGGTTTTCCACGTTGGGGTATTAAGAGGTGGAGTGGGCTCCAGGGACTTGTGCCCACTTTACTACTGTATAAACAAGCCTGTCTCTAAGACAGTTTAGGAGGAAGATCTCAAACTGTCTTAATTCACTCCTAGTTTGCCTCCTATAAAGAGTTACAAACAGTCCTGCTGTAGCTGAATAAAATGTCAAACAAAATCCTGAGAACAGATTGAAAATTACAAACAGCTTATAATCAAAGAAGAAATCAGATAGCGAATAGTGCTGCACATTTAAAAACCACTGGAGTGCATCTGCAGGGCTTCCTGCGCCACCTGCCCGCCTCTGGGCTGCTTCCATGAGGGCTGGGAGAACCGGGATGCAGCTTGAATGAGAAGCAAGTGAATTAGTACTGTGCAAATTAGAATCTGATACTGAAGTCTCACAAAATAGAGGCACAAAGAGAGGCGGTGTGAACTCTGCATATTTCATTTATGTGTTTTCTCCATGGAGAGAGAAGGAGCAGGATGTGTGAGAACAGGCTTGGTTCAGAACAATGAACCACATGCCCTGCCTCATCTGTTTAAAGCAACACCCTCCTCTCTCTGCTTGCACCCTGAGCTTTCAGTCCAAGAGAATATTAGGGAGAGGTGAAACACCCTTTTTGCAGGACATGGGGAATTAAGGTTTAACCAAATTTTCTCAGGATGGTGCTACTAGCATTTTTCCCTACTGATTTGAAAAATCACCTATCAGATTCTTGCTAGGATGGTTCACCAAAATGGTGCTGAGCTTAATTTTTGTTATTTTAAGTGTTCAGAATTACAAGTCTCCTCTCGGAGTTCTTGGTGAGACACAATAGTATAAAACAATATTTAAATTGAATAGAAAGTTTCAACTTAACAGAAAGCCTATTTTATGAATACAAGTCTCATTTCATGGCACATATCACCTTGGTTAGGGAAGGGAAAGAGACATTTGGGTTTCAATTTTAGATGGTAAATTCAAAATGTGATAAAGCAATTGGCTTAATGTCATTTTCTATAGCAAGTCAAGGGTTAAAACCCCAAGACTCTAAATCAGGGCTAAGATGTGTTTTATTCCTAGTTAAATTACACATCAAAAAGAAAGAAAGAAAGAAAGAAAGAAAGAAAGAAAGAAAGAAAGAAAGAAAGAAAGAGGAAGAGGAAGAAGAGAAGGAGAAGGAGGAGGAGAAGAAGAAGAAGAAGAAGAAGAAGAAGAAGAAGAAGAAGAAGAAGAAGAAGAAGAAGAAGAAGAAGAAGAAGAAGAAGAAGAAGAAGAAGGAAAGCTTCACTGTTTGGTGAAAAGCTCCTTCTGTCAGCAAAACATATTGCAAGATGTCAAGCACCATAAACACCAGAGGGAGATGTGCTCTTAATCCATTCTGTTGTTAGCAAGTGTCAGAAATGTCTTTCAACAGAATAATTATAAGGTTATCGTCCATGGACAGTCATTTGTGAATCATGTGCACCTGCTGACTAGAATCTGGGATTCAAAAAGTTCATTCACTTTGTGAAAACAGAAACTTTTTTCTTCAAAATAAAAATAGAGAGGAAGGCACACTTTAACACTTGTTTTAAAATAGTCAAGTTTGCTATTAATAGCTTAGAGGAAAAGCTGTGTGACCATTCTGTAATGAATTCTATGAATTTAAATATCTAACAAAAGCTCAAAAATGAAATGGAAAAAAAAAGATAATTGAATAATACCAATTCAATTAGCAGTTGTAACAGTTTAATTTATTTGAAAAACCAGAGGTTAGAATTTCATGATCCCATAGAAAAAGCAAACCACACTCTAGTATCATCTCTCTTATTCGTATTCAGATCACAGAGGTGACTATATTTAGATTTTTGCGTGGAATGCTTTAACTGAATGTCTCTGAAAAGATAGCTAGAAAGACAATTTCACATCAAATACTGATATTCAAACTTCAATCAGCATATATTGAAGAAAGGATTCCTTTCCAAGTAGGATGTTACAGGAGTTCGTTGTCTGCTAGGAGAGGATACACATGAAAAGACTATGTGATTTATACTGAAATAAATCCTTTCATTCAATACAGACTAGGAAGCCACGGTTGCTATGGCAACTGCTTACTTACAAGACCAGTTATACACAGTAATTTCCTTGCTTGTTCCATTCCAATCAATATAGTACCCATGTGTCCTTTTTTGAACAAAATGGTTACACCCTCGGTGTTCCCCAAAAAGGAAAGAATCATTATTTATCAGTAACTTTGCAGATCCTTGAATTTCCATTATTTTATAACTTCAATGATATACTTCAATTTTATTTTGTATCTACCATGAGACTAAGAAGAGGCAATCAGAAGTGAGCTTCTCTACCAGGCAATATAAAGCACCTTGATGAAACTTTTATCATTTTCTGCTATAGATTACATGCACACATTTCTTTCTCAGTGATTCTTCAAATGTCACATTTTAAGAAATAGCCCTAGGGCAAAAGGTAGGAGAGAATCAACAACTTGTCTTAAGAGCTATGTGCAGAAAAAAGTCTATGTATATGATGGGTATTATTCCATAAAACAGAACTGAAAGATTTTATTTATTTATTTATTTATTTATTTATTTATTTATTTATGACAGAGAGAGAGAGAGAGAGAGAGCAGGAGAGAGAGAGAAGAGGGAAGGAGCAAAAAGAGAGGGACAAGCAGCCTCCATATTGAGTGTGAACCCCACCACATGGGACTTGATCTCACAACCCTGAGATCATGGCCTGAGCCAAAACCAGGAGTCAGATGCTTAACCGACTGAGCAACCCAGACGCCCCTCCATAAAGTGGAATTTAGAAGTAAATTAGAGTAAAAGGTTAAATTCAGTGTTGGCACAATTTTTCAATCCACAGTCAAAGGCTACCTTGTGTCAGGCACTGTCCCAGGCACTGGGGATAGGGCATTAAGCAAAGCCCACTGCTGTAGTCATTGGATTTCTATGCCACTTGTGGACATAGAACTGTGGGAATGAGTCCTCCACTGCTCCTGCAAGTTCTTAGAGTAGTGAGAAAGTAGACTTTGGAGCTAAACCAAACCTATGAATACTCCTTTTATCTCTTAATTATGTGATTTGGAGCAAATGAATTTACTTCTCTGACTTTCCCCTCCATTTTCAAAATAGATTATGTGTTCATGCAAGTTTATTGGGAAGATAACGAATGATAAAATGCATAAGAGAATAGAATGTAGCTATTTCCCAGCAACTGTTTCTGGAATCAGCTCCTTTCTGTAAAAAGCAAAAGTGCAGCAAAAACTGGCCTGCTTTTACCTAGAAATTCAGAAGATCAGACAAATAGGAAAAAGGAGTTATTCCTAAGTGAGAGATCACTATGACTTATATCAAAAAGTGAATTAAAGAACCTATTCCCAGTAATGGCATTGTGTGGTCCTTTTTCAGGTCTCACTGGCCTGAAATCACCAGCTATAGATAGAACTGTATCAGTATAGTAGTAGTAGTAGGCGAAGCAGTGTAGGAGTATGCATTTATGTATAAAGGGCTGAAAACAGAAGTGGCAGATAATAAATATCCAAAAATGCTTATTATATATATAATAAATAGATTATATTACTTTTACAAGCAATGTGTTAAATATTCGACATATATAATCTCATTTCATCCACACGCTTATGTGATTCATACTTCATAAATGAGACTTTTAAGTGCAGAAAAATTTAATGAAATATGCAAGATTACACTAGTAAGTGAAGAGTTGAAATGTAGGTTAAGAGCAAACAGGATGATAATAATACAGGGTGGAAATAGAGTTTCAGTGAGTAATACAATATTAATATTAAGAAAAACTACCCTAGCCAGTACAACATTTTTTTTTTTTTTTTTACTATGGATCTGAATGGGGCACAGTTGAGGACCACTGAGTGACATATAAAGGAGGCTCCAGAGGAGACCATGCCAAAGGCAATTTCCCTGACCACAGAAAAGACTTGTCAATAAGGTAAGTTGGAAGTTAACTCTTCACTATTTGGAATCTGACCATATAAATGATCACTACTAAATTCATTCTACTCATTCTTAGTGCTATTTAATATCACTGCAAAATGGTAGAATTTTTTTACCAACTTTTGAAAATGACGTTGGGATGAGATTCATGAACACAATGGATTCCAAATGACAATAGTAATTAGAATTCTAGTACCCCTGAGGAGCAGATTAGGCCACTAACCACTATTAGACATAGAATGATGTTTTAACCAAACTTATTTCCTAATTATTTGTATATTTCACTACTAATTATGTTTGAGTCTTATAAATACACATAATTTTTAAGTTTATTTAAAATGCATCATATCTCTTCCAACTTTTTCAGCTCATGTTTAAAAATTGCTTAATATAGAAATTGAACAGCCTGTGTCTATATTCTTCATGTGAATTTGTTTTAAAGAACCAACTTAATGACTCAAAATCATTGCAATAATGGGTACATAAACTTTATATCCTAATTAAAATTAGTATTCAGAACCTATCAAACAGCATGGTTAAACTTTCTTCTATCAACAGTGAAATTTTACAGTTTCAAAGCTTAATAAAATTAGCAATTTTATGGTAAAAAAAATCAGTTTAATTACCAATGAACTTCAATGAGATTCATAGCTTATTTTTAACAAAAATAAGTAGATGAGAAGGCAGTAGGATAACATATTCAAGATGAAATAAAAAAGAATGTCATACAAGAATCTTATGTCCAGCAATACTATCCTTCAAAAATGAATGAAAACTTGGGACATTCCCAGATAACCAAAACCTGAGAATTCTTTACTAGCTGACCTGTGCTACAAGATATACAAAAAGGGATTCCTTCAGGCAGACATCAAAGGACACTGGACAGAAACTCAAATTAACCCAAATAAATAGCACTGATAAAGGTAATAAAGAAATAAATAGCACCAAGGAAGGTAACCATATAAATAATATATTGTATAAGGAAATATAAATGTAACTGAATTCACAATGGACAAAGGATTTGAATAGACATTTTTCTAAGAAGTTACAAAAAATGGTCAATTAATACATGAAACAAAGCTCAGCATTATGCATTTAGCAAAATGTGAATACAAACTACAATGAGATGCCATTCTTACCCAGAAGAAAATAAGATAGACAATATAACAAGTGTTATAAGAGTGTGAAAAAAGAATACCTTGCTCCATTACTGATGGGTACATAAAATGGTGCAGTCACTTTGGAAAGCAGTTCGGCAGTTCCTCAAGATGTTAGAAATAAAGTTCCTGTATGACTCAGTGATTCTAATCCTAGATGTTTATCCAATAAAGATAAAAATGTGTTCACACAAAACGTGTACCCCAATATTCATAGCAGCGTTATTCTAAATAGCCAAAAAAGTGAAAATATCCTACATATCTATCAACTAATGAATGAATATACAAATATTTGGCAAAAAAAAAGGATGAAAGACTGATGTAGGATACAATATAGATGAACCTTGAAAAAAATTTGCTAAGTGAAAGAAGCCAGCCACAAAATAGTGTGCTTTGTATGATCTCATCTACAGGAACTATCCAGAAAAGGCAAATCCAGAGAAACAGAAAGTAGGCTATTGGTTACCAAAGGCTGAGGGGATAGA
Organism: Canis lupus baileyi; assembly: GCF_048164855.1. NCBI lineage: Eukaryota > Metazoa > Chordata > Mammalia > Carnivora > Canidae > Canis > Canis lupus. The sequence goes on along the minus strand of NC_132850.1, from coordinate 54,885,951 downwards.
AGAATGGAGTGTGATGGGTAATAAGGTGATGGTAACACTATAGACTTAGATAGCAGTGATGGTCGCAGAACTCTGTGAATTTGTTTTCAAAATCGCTAAATTGTGCACTTTAAATGAGCTAATTTTATGGTATGTGAATTATATCTCAAGCTTTTATTGAAAAAATCAGGTTAAGTGGAGAATCTCTAACCCAGAAATAACCCTTATAATAATTATTTGATCCTTATCTTTTTATTCCACAGATGAGAAAACTAAAGACAAAATAAGATAAATTAATTGTTTAAGGGCTCAAAGCTTAGATCAATTGTTTGAATTCAGTGTGGATCCCACTACGTCATGTAGATAGAGTGTGTGCATGCCGGGTGTGAGAACACTTGAAAATTACTTAGATATACAATATTTTTGCTTTCTTCTTTCAGAGACCCTGGGAGGATTATCCCACTGGATAAATATTCCAAACTATAGACAAGTATTGGTTGGAAATGTAATTCAGGCTTATGTTGTCCAGATTTAAAAGCAGCTTAAGACAGAGGTTTAAAACAGGCATCAGACAGGGTGCCTGGGTGGTTCAGTCGGTTAAACATCCAACTCTTGATTTCAGCTCAGGTCATGATCTGAGGGTCCTGAGATCGAGCTCTACTTAAGTAAAATTCTCTCTCTCCCTCTCCCTGTGCCGCTCTCCAACCTGGTGTGCATATGTGCTTGCGCTCTCTCTCTCCCTCTCTCTAAAAAAAGTTAAAAAATAAAACTGGCATCAGACCTACCTGCCTTTAAATTCTGGTTCAGCCACGTGATCTCAGGTGGGTAGCTTAACCCGGGTAAGCCTCTGTGTCTTCAAACACAAACTGGCCAAGACAAAAAATACTTAGATCGTGGTGTTTTGAGAATGAAATGAGAAAATGTGATGCATTTAGCTTAGTGCCTGATACATTCAAAATAGTCAGTACCTGCTTCCAATAGTGAGAATGAGAATGATGATGATGATGATACTGGTTTCAGTAACAGACTACAGAGGTCATGTAAGGGGTTTCCCATCTCTTTTCTGAGGTTCCTGTTCTCATCATGATCATTTACATAATGGTACATTATTGGAACTATGGATGATTTCCTCTGTCCCCATTTCTCCACATGAGAAAATCTGAGACCACTGAGCGGAGCAAGAAACCAAAATAGAAGGCATTAAAGTCATGAAGGAGCGTCCTTGCATGTCTTTGTTGCTCACTCTTCCTGGAGTCCTGATTTCTGCCTTGTGCCCATCGAGTCCGAGGCCCCTACTTAGGAAGTGAAGTGATTAGGATGTTCAAAGAAAAGGAGATGTTCACCTGAATAATCAATATGATATTTCAAAGATATTGCATCTGTACCAAAAAAAGTAAAACTCTGTTACACATATAGAAAGAACTCTTGGGAGAGAAGATTCATATCTATCGTGCATGGTCCTCATAGATTGATCTAATTTTCTTCAGCTATTTATCATTTCTTATTGTTCAGAGGATATGGATAAATGGACCCTGACATTTTCTAGATTGCATTCATTCATATCTGTGATAAATACAGTATTTCATGGAATCATACTGATGAGTAATCAAGACAGTGAGAGAAGGAAAAGGAACTATCATTTCCTAGGGCCAGAAGGTCATCTCATTTAATCCTCTAAAGACCTATGTGGTAGACATAAGTATTCTAATCATACAGATGAAAAATCGCTGACTCTGAGGGACATAAGAGTACATGGCTAATAGGTGGCAAAATGAGAGGTCACAGTTTCTCCCCTTCAAACTAGGATTTTTCTATCACCTTTATTGAAATGTAATGTACATACCATAAAATTTTCTTGATAAGAGAAAAATATATTTGTCTAAATGGCAAAACTAATACTGTTTCTACTACGCAATGCTGCTTTGGGTGAAATATGACAGTAAGAAAAAAAAAGAATCTTTAGTATTGCGCCAAGAACAAGTTTAAAAAATAGATAATTCATCCCTTAGATGTAAAGGTTTGTATCAAAAATGATACGAAAGTCATGCAGATTTGCCCCAGATTCTTTTTTTTTTTTTTTTTTTTTTTTTTGCCCCAGATTCTTTAAATCTGGAGCACCATGGGGTTAAGTCATTGTGACTGGAGGTAAACTATGAGAACCATGCCTCACGTTACCCCACATGACAAACTTCATTCCAAATTTCAGATCTATCTCTTATTAGCTATGTGACTTTGGGCCTAATGTTCCTGAGACTCCATTTCCCCATATGACTGGTGTAAGATTTTGATTAAATGTTTATGAAGTACTTTTTTTTCTCTGTCAGACACATATTGAGGTCTCATTAAGGGCACATTCCTCCCTCTTCGTTTTCTTTGCTCTCTTTAAAATATAAGTACTTCCAGGAAGTATAGAGCATTAAATAAATTTTAATAAGATATGAATTCCCATATGTATTACCTCTTAACAAGGAGGGGTGCTAAGAGTCGAAGGGCTTTTAGCTCTGTAAGACGGAGGTGGAGGGGAGAGGGAGAAACAGAGAGAGAGACAGAGACACAGAGACAGAGAGACAAAGAGAGGATCAAGAATTATGCAGCATAAATGGAGGGTAAGTAGACTAAGAAATACCACAGGAACTTGCTCCAGAAGAATACCTGAAAAGTTTTAAGGTAAAAACAAGCAAATAAACATCAAAATGTTAGCAACAAAAATTCTTCTGGAAAACTCTAGGAAAGTTAGGGAACAGAAATGATTTGACTTGAGCTTCCACATCCTCATTTTATTACTTTAATCTTCTACAGTGAAGTAGTTTTCTGAAAGGAAGGTTTTGTTTTTCCTCCTCTGGATAAAATTACAAGATTGCAAGCAAAGTTAAGTTATAAATATTACTAGAAAAATCCTTGAGTAAAATTCTACTGGATTCTTCAAAGTCATTGAAAAATTAGTTCAGGCTAAATTTCAGAGAAACAAATTTATAGTTTTTCCGACTTAAAGATAATTTGCTTGACTTAAGGTTTTTTAGGTTAAACTGTCAGCTCTCATCAAATGAGTTTGCTACCTTTAAATTCAGCTGTGAATTCAGTTTTGTTTTTGTCAAAAAACTTGCTATTACGCAGTTTTTGTGAAGGAGAGATGATAGGGTACATTTTTTTCTTCTGACAATACATTGAAAAAGAACTAGGTCAGAGAAATACAATGCAAAACAATCAAATGAACAAACAAAAAAACCCAAAATAAAACGGTGTACAAAGGGTATGATTCACCAGCCTTTAGTTGTAGATTAATAAATTCCTTAGGGAAACTGTTTTCAATATAAGCCCTTTTATGATTAAATATTAAAATTTTAAAGAAATTTTCCAGGGTACCATGAATTTTCATTAAAATATTTCAAATTGATGAAATGTATTAAACTATCAATATGGACACACTAATGCTCTTTGATTCAAAACAAAGCCTAGCAATTATTTTTAAACCTTTGGAGTAATAAAAAGAAAAAAAAAAGAGAACTATAATACAAAGTGCAGCCACATTCCAAGTGCTATGAACTAAAAGCTAAATAGAAATGCAGTTTTCTGTAATAAGTATCTTGAGGCTCAACTAGTCAGAATAGAGCCAGGGTAGTAGATATTGACAACTTGTTAATTTGTCACCTAGTGCCATTAATTTATTCACTGAGAATCCACTCTCAAAACAAGCCCTCCTTCCATTTCAAGGTATAGGGGAGGGTTGTCTCATCAACTTTCTTCACCTCTTTACATCCTACCTGGTTTCTGACTCACTGAGATAATACCCACTGGCTGCCTTGCCAGTGCAATTGTCCTGATAACTGAAAATCTATAATGCTCCTGTCTCCAGAGCAAACAATCTCTGTCCCAAATCTTGAAACTGTAGGCAGAAGCTCATGCAGAACAATGAGAAAAACTTACAAATAAATTTCTAAGAGATTGTGGTCATTCACAAATGCTAAAGGACAGCTCTTCAGCAGCTATCTTTTGTGAGGAAATTAGGTCAATTTGAAACCTTCATACAAATATATAAAATATTAGAGGCTAACTCTCATGAAATTTATACTCTCAATTTCAATATTTGAAAGGAAAAAATGAATGTTTGATTCACAGCAGATAATACAATAGAATTCTAAAAAAAATCTTTAATTTCAGATAAAAATTAATGAGTTTTCTACAACTATTCCACATTGCTCTACCCCCCCGAACTCGTTTTTAATTGTGGCAAAATAATGTAATTGTGTAAAAAATTTAATATTTAATAAAAAATTTAATATGAAATAAAATTTAATATTTTTATCATTTTATCATTTATCATTTAATATTTTATCATTTTATCATTTTATCATTTTAACTTGATGTTAAGTCCATTCATAATGTTGTGCAACCATCACTCCTATTCAGTTCTAGAACTTTATCATCCCAAACAGAAACTCTCTGTCCATTAAGTGATCACTCCTCATTCCTTCCTCCCTCCAGTTTCTAGTAACCTCTAGTATATTTTCTGTCTCTATTAATTGCTTTTTCAGGGTACCTGATATAAGTGGAGTCATGGGATATTTCCCTTTGTGCCTGTCTTATTTTATTTAGAATAATGTTTCCAAAGTTCATTCACTTTGTAGCATTTTTCAGAATTTCATTCCTTATTAAGGCTGAAGGCTATTCCATTGTATTCTGTACCACATTTTGCTTATTCACTCATTTGTTAATGCACATTTGGATTGTTTCCACAGTGTTGCTTGATCCTAAGCAACAGAAGTTTATCAGGATGATGCAGTCATCTGTCATCCTAGATCTATCCAGAGCCCTCCTCTCTGTCCCCTCAACCTTTAACAGGGACCTGGGGGAAACATGATTACCCTGTACACCCTAGCATAAGCCAGACTGTTCCTTTCATTAAGTCACTTCGAGAGAGAGAGAGAGAGAGAGAGAGAGAGAGAGATTTTATTTATTTATTTGTGAGACACCCACAGAGAGAGAGAGGCAAAGACATAGGCAGAGGGAGAAGCAAGCTCTCTATGGGGAACCCAATGCAGGACTCAATCCCAGGACTCCAGGATCATGACCTGAGCCAAAAGCAGACGCTCAACTACTGAGCCACCCAAGTGCCGCTGTAAAGTCACTTCTGTGACAACTTTAGGAGTAGAACAGAGGCTTCCACAACTTGTCTCTCCCCAGTTTCTTCTCCCCTACCACTAATGAGTGGCCTGCTTCCTGTTTTTCACCTGCTTCTCAGAAAACATTCCACCAAAATTGTTCAACAGATTCAACTTAGGTCTTGCATCTTTCTTCTAAACTTTGATTCAAAGGGTCAATCTTTTATTTAATTTCCTTTCAATCATTTAAAGGATCTTAGATAACTTCTGATCTTTAATAAAATTGAAAAAATGGAGTTTGTCATGTATTAGTTTATTATATTTGCACTATCTCCAACTGCTCATCAAAAGAAAATGGAGTTCTGTATTTTACTAAACTACAAATTAAGAAAATAAATTCTAACATAAGTAGTGAGAGCTATCTTCTCTTATTTCAGAATATAAACGAAGGTTAAAAAATTTTCCTTTTAACTTGTGCCTTCCACCGAAAGGACCTCTCTCTAATCTATTTTGAGATGCAGGATTTCTAAAGTACAGCAGCTATAACCCTAAATACCTAAGATTCCAAAATGTATCTTTGCCCATCTTGACACTGTGCCCATAAGCTTAAAACCCAGCAAAGGAAGTTTATTCAGGGGATGGAAAAAATATTGTTTGTGATCTAAAGTCTGTCATAAGAATCACCATTTGGGGCACTGGTCAAGTAATAGTCTAAACTCCCCTTAAGACTCTTTCTTTCCCCCTTCCTTCATAATATTTTAAATTAATTGACTAAATAGAGCTCTACAGAAATATACAGATTAGACTCACAGCACTAAAGAGATTTTTCTGAATTCATGATAATCCAAGTTACTGAGATTTATTATTTATATAATTGTCATAAAACTGCTCAAACCATTAATTATACTAAGTTATATATAAATTATACTTAGTTATGTATAAATTTTAGAAAGCAATTTAATTTATTAGATGTTCAGACTAGCATATGTGAAGTATATATAATACCATGTTCTTCTTATATTTGTTCTAAGGATTAATTTTAAACAGTTTCTAAAACCACTATGTCTGGGCTTCAAGCAATATTACAAAACTGTAGTCATCAAGACAGCATGGTACTGGCACAAAAATAGACAAATAGATCAATGGAGCAAAATAGAAAACCCAGAAATGGACCCACAACTATTTGGTCAACTAATCTTTGACAAAGCAGGAAAGAATATCCGATGGAAAACACACACACACACACACACACACACACACACACACAATCTCTTCAGCAAATGGTGTTGGGAAAACTGGACAGCAACAGTCAGAGGAATGAAACTGGACCACTTTCTTACACCATACACAAAAATAAATTCAAAATGGATAAAAGATCTAAATGTGAGCCAGGAAACCAACAAAATCCTAGAGAAGAACATAAGTAGCAACCTATTTGACCTCAGCTATAGCAACTTCTTACTAGACACGTCTCTGGTAGCAAGGGAAACAAAGGCAAAAATGAACTATTGGGACTTGATCGACATAAAAAACCTCAGCACAGTGAGGGAAACAACAAACCTAAAAGGCAACCTACAGAATGGAGAAGATATTTGAAAATGAAATATATGATGAAGGGTTAGTATCCAAAAAATATTAAAAAACTTATCAAACTTGACACCCACAAAACAAATAATCCAGTTAAGAAATGGGCAGAAGACACGAATTGACATTTTTTCCAAAGACAACATTCAGATGGCCAACAGACACATGAAAAGATATTCAACATCACCCATCATCATGGAAATACCAATCAAAACCACAATGAGACACCACTTCACACCTGTCAGAATGGCTAAAATCAACAATGCAGGAAACAACAGATATTGGTGAGGATGTATAGAAAGGGGAACCCTCCTACCCTCTTGGTGGGAATGCAAACTGATGCAGCCACTCAAGAAAACAGTATGAAGGTTCCTCAAAAAGTTAAAAATAGAATTACCCTGTGACCCAGCAACTGCCCTACTAGGTATTTACCCAAAGGATACAAAAATACTGATTTGAAGGCTCATATATTCCCTTATATTTATAGCAACACTATCGACAATAGCCAAATTATGGGAAAAAAAAAAAACAAAACAAGAGTCCATAGACTGATGTGTAGGTAATATATATAATGGAATACTACTCAGCCATCAAAAAGAATGCAATCTTGCCATTTGCAATGACATGGATGGAGCTACAGTATATTATGCTAAGCAAAATAGAGAAAGACAAATACCATATGCTCTCACTTTAATGTGGAATTTAAGAAACAAAATATATGAACATAAGGGAACTGGGAAAAAAAAAAGAGGGAGGAAAACCATAAGAGACTCTTAACTGTAGAGAATAAACTGAGTGTTGCTGGAGGGGACAGGGGTAGGGGATGAACTAAATGAGTGATGGGTATTAAGGAGGGCTTTTGTGATAAGCATTGGGTGTTACATGTAAGTGATGAATCACTAAATTCTATTCCTGAAACCAGTATTACACTATATATTAACTAACTAAATTTATTTTTTTTAAGATTTTATTTATTTATTCATGAGAGACACACACAGAGAGGTAGAGACACAGGCTGAGGGAGAAGCAGCTCCATGCGGGGAGCCCGGTGTGGGACTCGATCCCAGGACCCCAAGATCATGACCTGAGCCGAAGGCAGATGCTCAACCTCTGAGCCACCCAGGCATCCCAACTAACTAAAATTTAAATAAAAATCAAAACATCAAAAATTAATCAATCCACTATGAAATTATCTTTTTTTTCCCCCTTTGGTTTATTTGTTCTTCTGCTCCCTAATATCTGAACTCTCTCTTCATTTCTAGTGACTGGGATTTGGGAAAGCACAAACCTTTTTCAAAGCAAACAAAAATATCCAGACACTTGCTTTATTGAATGATAGGAATAGGGTATGGACTATCAACAGCCTCGATCTATCAGATAGCACTTTCCTGGTTAGGTGAACTTACCTTAAAACAACAACAGACATGAATGTTTTAGAATTCATTATGGCAGAAGCAATATCAATTTTTTTCACAATGGTGCTCATCATCCAATTGTGGTGCCAGTAGCCTTTCGTTGGTGCTGTCTCCTGATCAATAGCACAATCAGTGCCAAGGCCTGTTGCTTTGGCAGTGGTTTTGCCCACATAATTGTCCTTGCCTTTTGCCTGTTTTGGACTCTTCATAATAAGTTGTTTTTATGTTTCAGTAGATCAGAATCAGTTTTCACAGTTTGCCAAAAGAACCCTGACAGCAAAGACAGAATTGTCCTCCTCAATCCTACCAGAAACTATCACGGAAAGCCCACCTAAAGCCTTTCTAACAACTCCCTCTTAAAAGCGTGCACTTGGGCAGCCCCGGTGGCTCAGCAGTTTAGCGCTGCCTGTACCTTGGGGTGTGATCCTGGAGACCTGGGATCGAGTCCCATGTGGGGCTCCCTGCATGGAGCCTGCTTCTCCCTCTGCCTCTCTCTCTCTCTCTCTCTCTCTCTGTCTCTATGAATAAATAAATAAAATATTTAACAAAAAAAAAGTGTGCACTTAATGCCCATGAATGTCTGCAGCATTTAGTTGTGAAACACTGTTCTATGAATGCAGAAGGAAAGTCTTTATGGCAAATCTAAGTTAAGACTTTGAAGGACGCATAGAATTTTGACAACTGACATAACATAATCAGGAACAAATTGAATAAGACCATATATCAGAATAAGGGCTCTCTAAAGAACTGATCTTTTTATATAAAGAGATTTATTGTAAGGAATTGGCGCACACAAGTGTGGAGGCTGAGAAATCCCAAGATAGCCGTCAACCAGCTGGAGACCCAGGAGAGTCAATGTATAGTTCCAATTTGAGTACCAAGGCCTAAGAATAAGAAGAGATGTTATAGAATGTTAAAGTGCAAAGGCCAGAAAACACTGAGCCCCAACAGTCTCGCAGGAGGAGTTCCCCTTTATTCATTTATGGGTCAGCCTTTTTGTTCTAATAAAGCCTTCAAATGGATATAACAGGGCTCACCCACGTTGAGGAAGACAATCTGCTTTACTCAGGCTATTGATTCAAGAGTTAATCTCATACAAAATTGCCCTCAGACACACCCAAAATAACTTTGACCAAGATCCTGGACACCCTGTGGCATAGTCAAGTTGACCCATAAAATTAATCACCACAGACCAAGCCTGTCAAAAGTGCAGATCTGTTCTGGGAACATTTAGCCTGCAGTGTGTCTGAGAAGAATAGCAGTGGGGACCTCCTGCCTTGGCTGAGAGAGGAGTATACCAGGAGTCACTGCTGGGAAAGGAGATGTGTTTTGTTCCATTTATTTCTTTGTCCTTAAAAATGCTAGAGCGAAAAGATTTAAAAAAAAAAAAAAAAAAAAGATCAGTAAAATAGAGTACTATAGAAGAATACCAAGACCCAAATTTGTGACAGTTTAGTGTCACAGAGTGGGAGAAAAGAAACATAAAGAAAGAAAGAAGTCATAAAGAAGGCTAAACAAATAGGGTGGCAAGTAAGACTATGTGCATATATGTATATATTTTATTCTCTGTGTATTTTTACCATACTTTAGAGTCATATGAGATAAAATAATTTAACCATTCACAATATAACTCTTTAATAACATAATAAATATGGTTCAAAAATACAATCAAATGAAAGGCAAAATCGCCTTATGATGAGGTTGATATAATCACTGCCTCGAACCCGAATATCTTGCTAAGTAAGGTATCCTGGTGACTCAAGTTCTGAATGCTTCCTGTTTTGCAAAAGAGGCTGTCCTCTGCTTTTTCCTGTTTGCCTAACTATTCTCTCTAAATCTTTCCTTTCCCCTAAGTCTCTTCTCTTTAGAAGACAAAAACTTCAACCTGAAGAAGAGAGGAAGCCAGTTGCCAATTGCATTATTTCCAAATTTGCATTATTCCTAAGTGTGTTTACACAGCAGGATGTTCCTATTCTAAATAAATACTTCATACACACACATGCACACACAAACTGTATTTATTTAAAAATTGAAAAAAACATTTATTTTTGTCATTAATACTCAAATATATTTAAATCTTGAACTGAATTCACAGATCACCACTCTTTCTTTTTAAAAAATGAAAGGATACTAACACAAATGACATCTTTCTCAAAACCAGTCTTTTGAAAGCTGTCATGGTTCCATCACTTCTGAAGAAAATGTTTTAGTAATTACTTTAGCCAATATGAAGGGCAATGATCGGAGACTTCATTTGATTCAAAATAAGCCATAGTGAACAGAGTATTACATATGATCAACATTCAGGAAATACAGAATTCTTCTAAAGTGAGTGCAAAGCTTCAACTGAATAAAGTCTGCAATATTTCTAAGCAGCCTTGATAGATTCATAGTAAGAATTATGAATGCACATACAAACCACATGGGATACAGTAGTTTAACATTTGCTGTTATTATCAGAGACTTCCTCTGTGAGAAGCAGTGAAATATGGTGGTTAGGTGCCCTAGATCCTCGAACAAGACTGAATGCCAATCTTAACCTCCTGGCCTCAATTTCCTTATCTATAAAACGTAGATAATAATAGTACCTGTCCTCAGGGATATTGCAAGTATTAGAGGATAGATATAGATATGTTCATATATATGAGTCTATATAATCTTTATTTTTCTTTGTTTTCTTTAAATTATATGTTTATGACCAAATCCTTATTGCTAAACTTTTATATATGGCCTTAGTACTTTCTTACAATAGAATACAATTTCTGTAACTGTGACAGTCTGCAAGGAGAAAATAATAGATGAACTTCTAATAAAAGTATGTCATCTCTACAGAAATCTGTCCAACAGAACTTTCAACGATAATGGAAATGTTCTGTCCTGGACAAGGCAGGAGCCACTAGCTGAGAAATTGGATTTTTAAGCTTATTTCATTTTACTTTTATTTGGAATTTAGCCACACGTGATTAGTGCCACCCTACTGGGCAATAAAGCTTCAGAGAATTTATTTAAAAAGAAAAACATTAAGGAAAAGCATAATGTAGCTTCAGAAATCGATTAGCTGTTCTGTAGAAACCGTCACAAAGAATGGACTATATTAGCCTTAAAACTGATACTTGGGAATTTTATTCATTCTTGTGACATTAGTATGTTAAATATTTTCTAAATGTTGGGAGGAAAATAATTAGGAATTAGTACAGCTTCCCTACTTTAAAAAACCTAAAATGTTATATAATAGCCTCAAGATAGGATTTTTTTTTCAAGGAATGTATCCAAAGATGTTTTTAAATCAATTTTATAGATAATTCAGAAACTTCTGTGATAGAAATTATGCATCACTGGAGACTCCTTTCAATCTACATATACAATATTTCCTAACTTCTTTCTCTGTTTTGATTACCTAGAAGAAAATATATCCTATACCACGGCTATAATAATTAAGAAACTAGGCCAAAGTTAACTAAGGAAACCTAGTGGATATTAGGTAACAAGGTTAATATAATTCCATCACTCTTGATGTGCAACAATATTTTACTTTTAATTTATCACCTAGTAGAAAATTAAGGTTAACAATATTTTACACAGTTATTGTAAATGAAGGTGACTTTATAGAAATGTAGGTTTCCTGGGATCGAAGGAGGGGGAAGCAGGGAGCCCCCATCTCCCTTTGCCTCTGGAACTCTCTCTCTCTCTCTCTGTCTTTCATGAATAAATACATAAAATCTTTTTAAAAATTGCAAAGTCAGATAGAATTCTTACTGACCAGAGAAGAAATGATCATTTCCATAGAAACAAACTATACGATAAAATTATATCATTATAAAAATACAATCTTAGCTAATTAAGTCAAATGATTTTTCCTTAACTCACTACAGAGTATTAGAGCACAGCTGTCCTGGTTGTCTACCCATTGAAATATATTATAACTGCACACATAGCTGTCCTGCTACATTATTCCTTAACCATTTCTAAAGTTAGGGGTGACCACATAACTAAGTTCTCACCAATACAATGTGAGCAAAAATCATTAATTTTACTTCCTAGTTGGCCAGTTTTCATTGGTTGGGCCTTCTCTATGCTCTGAATCTCCTTTTTTAAAAACAGCTTTATTGAGCTATAATTGATATATAAAAACCTGCACATATTTAATGCATGCACTTTGATGAGTTTGGCCCTACATATATACACCCATGAAACCATCATCACATTCAAGGTATAGATATACACACCATCTCAGAAAGTTTCCATGTTCCCTTTGTTGTTTTTTGTTTGGTTTGGTTTGTTTGATTTTGTTTTTCATGAGATGAGAGAACATGGGATCTACCATCTTGACATTTTTTTAAGTGCATAATACATTATTGTTGAATATAGGCACTATGGTGCATAGCAAATCTCTAGAATTAATTCATCCTGCATAGCTGAAACTTTACACCAATTGCACAACTCCCTATGCCCCCCTTCCCTCAGTCATTCAAATGGTCAAAAGGTATATTAAAAGGTGCTCTCATCATCACTAATCATTGGGAAAATGCAGATCAAAACCACAATGAGGGCAGCCCGGGTGGCTCAGCGGTTTAGCACCACCTTAGGCCGAGTGTGGTCCTGGAGACCGGGGGTCGAGTTCCACGTCGGGCTCCCTGCATGGGGCCTGCTTCTCCCACTACCTGTGTCTCTGCCTCTCTCTCTCTCTCACTCTCTCTCTCTCTCTCTCTGTATGTCTCTCATGAATAAATAAATAAAATCTTTAAAAAAGCTCCATCTTCCTCTCTCAGGATGGCGAGCAGCAGCACCTGTAAGGCTGAATTCATTGTTGGAGGGAAATACAAACTGGTACGGAAGACCCATAAGAGAGCAAACTCTAGAAGATTCTTCAAGGTGGGATGGGCATCCCCCACACATGGTGGTATGGTCAGGGAAAAGACTACAATGTGCCAGTCATAGATTTTCCTGGACCCAGTTTCAATGACCTCTTCAATTTCTGTTCAAGAAGGTTCACAGTGAAAACTGTACTTATGTTAGCTGACCAGATGATGAGTAGGATCATATGTACATACAAAGAATTTCATACACAGAGACATTAAACCAGATAACTTCCTAATGGGTATTGGGTGTCACTGTAATAAGTTATTCCTTATTGATTTTGGTTTGGCCAAAAAGTACAGAGACAACAGGACAAGGCAACACATACCATACAGAGAAGATAAAAATCTCACTGGCACTGCCCCATATGCTAGCCTCAATGCACATCTTGGTATTGGAAAGAGTCGCAGAGATGACATGGAATCATTAGGATATGTTTTTGATGTATTTTAATAGAACCAGCCTGCCATGGCAAGAACTAAAGGCTGCAACCAAAAAAAAAAAAAAACAAAAACAAAAACAAAGACAAAAAATATGATAAGATTAGTGAAAAGAAGATGTCCACTCCTGCTGAAGTTTTATGTAAGGGGTTTCCTGCAGAATTTGCCATGTACTTAAACTATTGTCGTCGGCTACACTTTGAGGAAGCCCCGGATTACATGTATCTGAGGCAGCTATTCCGCATTATTTTCAGGACCTTGAACCACCAATATGACTACACATTTGACTGGACAATGTTAAAGCAGAAAGCAGCACAGCAGGCAGCCTCTTCAAGTGGGCAGGGTCAGCAGGCCCAAACCCCCACGGGTTTCTAAGCATGAATGAAGGAACAGAAGAAGCAGAGCAGATGATCGGAGCAGCATTTGTTTCTCCCCAGTTCTAGGAATTTTAGCTCATATGTACACTAGCCAGTGGTTGTGAACAACCATTTACTTGGCGTAAAGAACTTAATTTCAGTATAAACTGGCTCTGGGAAGCATTGGTGATGCCATGTCCTGAGTTGTAGCCTCTGTAATTGTGAATATTCACTGAGGTAGTGAAACATGGTGTCCAGTTTCCTTTTTTTTTTTTTTTTTTTTTTGGTGTCCAGTTTTCTATTGCATTTTTTCAAGTGGAAAAGTTAACTAAATGGTTGACACACACAAATTGGTGGAGAAATTGTACATATGCCAATTTTTGGTTAAAATCTTTTACTTTGAACTATACTGCTTTGAGATCTCATTTCAGAAGAACGGCATGAACAGTCTTGAGCCACAGTTGTGAAGGTTGTAAATGCTCACAATTGTGCATTCTTAGGGTTTATCCACCCCTGGGGTTTGCAAGTTGTTCACTTAAAACATTCTTAAAATGGTCGGCTTCTTGTTTGCAAGCCAACTGATATGGTAGCAACCAAAGATTCCAGTGTTTGAGCATACAAAAGACTCTATCTGCTTACTTGTGCTAGAAATAACAGCATCTAACGTGAAGACTCGAGAAAAACTTAGTGACTACTAGACTATCCTTAGGACTCTGCATTAACTCTATAATGTTCTTAGTATTTAAAAAAAAATGCATATTTGTCACAGAAGTTTAGTTAACATCTTACAACTGAACATGTTTGTATGTTGCTTAGATAAATGTAATCACTGTAAACATCTATATGATCTGAGATTTTGTTTTTATTTTGAAATGGGAGCTTTTTGTTTACAAGTTCATTAAAAACTAAAAACTGTTTAAAAAAATCTTTAAAAAAAAACCACAATGAGATATTACCTCACACTAATTAGAATGGCTATTTTATTTTTTTAAAATGTTGGTGAGGATGTGGAAAGGTGGGATATTCCCACCTTTTACACTGTGGTGGGAATATAAAATGATTCAGCTGATATGTAAAATAATATGGAGGCTCCTCAAAAAGTTAAAAATGTGATCTAGTAATACCACTTCTGAATATGTGCCCAGAATAATTGAAATAATGATCTCAAAGAGATACATGTGCTTTCATGTTTACTGCAGCACTATTCACAATAGCCATCAACAGATGAATGGATAAAGTAAACATGGTATATACATAAAATAGAATATTTTTAAAAAGAAGAAAATTCTGCCGTTAACAACATGAAGACTGAGGACATTATGCTAAGTGAAATAACCCAGTCATAGAAAGAATACTGCTTGATTCCACTTAAATGAAGTACCTAAGTAGCCAAATTCACCAAGCAAAGAATAGAATGGTTTTCTCTTCCTTGTTGACTGAAACCCAGACTTTGCCTAGATCTAAGTAGAGCTATGCCAATTCTTATAATACCTAAAGCATGAATTTCTTAAGCTGGGAATTATGGGACCAAGGATTCTATGGATAAATGCAAAGGTCTGTGAGCCTGGATGTGGTAAATTAAACTTCTTTTCTCCTGACTTTTAACTATGATGTAGCATTTCCTTCTATCATGAAGTACACTACAAATTACCTATGTACTAGCAGTGACTTCATTCTCAGAAATTAGATATTTTATATCTCACCACAATTGCTGCAAATATTTTAAAATAGAGTTTGTAATTATCATTTCTTCAACATTACAATAACTATTGTTACGTCTTCTTATTTAATTCACAAACAGTCACAGTGGAAATAGCAAAGGGATTGGAAAATAGAGCAATGAAGTAGAATAGAAAGAAATAGAAGTAGAAAAGAAACAGAAACAATAATCTGTGACATGGAATTTTAAGAGGTAGCATTAAGAGGGAAATAGATGGATCCATGAAGAAATCGTGCTGGGAATATGGTTACCCACACTGAGAACAAAATTGGTTGGATCTCTACCACACATCAAGTACAAAAATAAATTCTAAATAAGGTTAAATTTAAAACTGAAAATTTTGGAATAAAAGATGGGAAAATATTTTTACAAACATTGATGTATGAAAGGATTTTTAAACAAGATTCTTAAGCACAAACAGTAATTTCTAAATGAATCTTGTTATATTATGTGAAAAATCTATTCCTCAAGTAATGCTTTATAGAGAGTGAAAAGTGGGCCAGTCATTTAAACTAAGACCTTTGTAAAACATAAAACTTAAGATTTACTACCATTTATGATAAATAGATCAATCTTATAAATAATTGAGAAAAACACAATTAAAAAAATAATTCACAGAAGAAAACTGAATGTCAATAAACATGAAAATGTGTTCAATTTCACTGGAAGTCAAGAAAAAATGTCCATTAAAATAAGAATAATATTGCACTCATCAGAATGGAGAAGTTAATAAGTATGATAATAAAATGTGTTCCATGAGATGTGGAATAGCAATATGTCATAAATAAAAATAGTATCAAGATGGGTGATAATGAAGTTAAAA
This sequence comes from Canis lupus baileyi, assembly GCF_048164855.1. Lineage (NCBI taxonomy): Eukaryota > Metazoa > Chordata > Mammalia > Carnivora > Canidae > Canis > Canis lupus. The sequence goes on along the minus strand of NC_132850.1, from coordinate 54,869,678 downwards.
TCTAAGATTCTTGCATTGCTTGGAAGAGGTATTAAGATATATGTTTTAGAATTGTTTAAATATTCATGGTAGAAATACTAATACATCCACCAAAAGAAAAAAAAGAGAATATATAAATTCCAATACAGTAATGGAAAGGAAAATGGTTTAAAAAACCTTTGAACCATCACCCTCAAAAAGAGGAAAGAAGCATAGAAAAATTAAGACACATAAATGGACAAACTAGGATGGTTGAACTATTACTGTAAAGGCATTGGTGTCATTATTGAAAGAATAGATTCTGAAATCAGATTGTCTGAGTCCACACCTTGTCTTTACAACTTAGTTGGCTGCATGAATATAGCAAGTCACTCAACAACTCTGTGCTTTTACTTCCCCCATTTCTAAATTGAGATATTAACTCAGTAGATCTCTATGAGGGCTAGATATTATAATTATGTTAAATATTATATGATAGAATATTGATGAGCACAAAATGAGCAACGCATGTGTTAGGTGAGCAAAAGAAAATAAGGTACAAAAATTTAAAGGCAAAAAAGACCATGGGATATGCCATCTGAGAAAGATCTAATCTGATCTTCATCATGTGGAAGTCTAGTCCCAGATAAATCAATCAATGAACATCTAGAGAGAGACGAAGAAGTTAAAAGAGATCCAGAAAATAAAAATACAAATAAACACGATAAAGGGGACTCAGAAAGTAGTAAAAAAAAAAAAAAATGCAGAGGGAGTGGTGGTGGTTAAAGTAGATCCCCAAGAGAAATAAGGACTTACTTAAACTGGAAAGTGAGAAAATTAAAATGCCATGTGATGACCATTGTCATTTTATATAAATTCTGGTGAGAAAGTGGCAGATCAGATTTCTTTAAGATCAGAGATAGCTAAAATAGATAAATTTAATTCAAATAAAGCAAAAAGGATTAAGATTGGGAACAGTTATCATCATCATCATTATTATTTATTGAGCACCAATTATGTTAGAGTCTATCGAAGGAGGCTTTAAACACAAATAATAAGTAGAAGACATAGTCACTGATATCAAATATGTCTCAACAAGCAAGGCCAAGTTGCTTGTCTGATAATGGTGTTGTAGCAAATAACCTTGAATGGCATGAGGGAGGATAAAGAATAAAGAATAGGAAAAATTCTCTTTCAATTCCAATTAATGTATTTGTCTTCTTTCTCTCCCTTGCATACACACCTATAGCTTGAAAATCAAGGTTCTAAAATCTTATCTGTGTAGACATCAACCGGAAAGTTACTAAAAATGCTGATTTCTTTAGCCTCCTCACCTCAGAGATTCTGATTCAAAATTAGATTGGAGAGAATGCTGAGCAGTGAATTTTCAGTAAACAACAATGCATTAGCAACTCCTAGCTTGGAGGTGGGAAGGAAATTGTTTATAGTTTGTATCACAGACATCTCTCTCTGAAAGTGTTTATTGAGGATCCATCTGCTTATAATTCTGTCCTTAGTTTTGCACAAACATTCTAAATTTGCTGTGTCAAATATATACGGACACACGGAATACTTTGATGAAAAAATTAACTTATTTCCCAAGTGTGTGGAAGAAATTGGGAAAGAGTACTTTAAAAAATGTTTTCTGATGGCTTTGGGCTTTAAATTTAAGTTTTTCTTACCAGAAAGGAATTGGTCTATTCTGTACTTGTATCTTCAATAACTTGGAGGGCCCATATGCTCAATTCTGAATTATTTAAGGGCGTTGTATTCCCTAAATAGAATGAATCACATAGATTTCATAAAAACAGAACCCCTCTGCCTTCAACTGGGGGATTATTAATCTCCACTTCTTGCTCACTGACAGACACAGGGGTGGTCTTTGAACATTGCCTGCACTTTCCTACCCCAGCATCCCTTCGTGCTGCTTTCACTACCTCAACTAGCTTTGTAATTCCCTACTGTCTTTTATATGTTATTTTTTCAAGAGTCATTCTGGTTGACCTCTTTAAATGTATTCCTCTTGAATAAAATCCTCCACATTCTATTGTTAATTTTTTAAGATTTATTTATTTATTTATTTATTTATTTATTTATTTATTTATTATTTATTCATTTGAGCGAGAGAGAGAGAGAGAGCACAAGCAGAACAAAGGACAGAGGGAGAAGGAGAGGCAGATTCCCCATTGAGTGTGGAGCCACTGGAGCTGCATGGAGAACCTGCTTGAGTTGGGCTCAACCTGAGGCTCCACCCGAGGACCCTGAGATCATGACCTGAGCTGAAGTCAGATACTTAACCCACCGAGTCACCCAGGCACCCCCACGTTCTATTATTGCTATTATATTTGTAGTCCTATTATCCCTTACTAACTTGAAAGTTCCTCAAAGGTAGGACTTTATAATATTCATGTTTTTGACCTCAATATTTAGTTTAGTAGATTCTCAGCACCTACTAAATGAATGAGTTACAGTGGGAAGGGAACAGTGATGTATTTAAATACCACAGTGGATCCTCCATTCATCTATTTACTAATCTACTCATCAAATATTTTCTAAGCAGCTACATGTGCCAGGCACTATTTTAACCACTGGTAGTCTAACAATAAACAAAACAAAACAAAAAAAATATGTGGCTCCCTGGAATTCACTTTCAACTAAAAACAGATAAGCAATGAGCAAATGAATAAGTAAAATACAATATGTTATATGGTAATAAGTTTCATGGAAAAACAAAGTAGGGAAGAGGGGCAGGAAGTTTAGACATAAAATAATCAGAGATGGCCTCACAAAAAGAAGTATATTTGAATAGAAAATTGAAAGAAATAAACAAGAAGTCTATCTAGGGGGAAAGAGTGAGGTGTTTAGAACAGCAAGTGCAAAGGGGCTTCATCAAGATTGTCACTACTGTTTTTGAAAGTCAACTAGGAGGCTGGTGAACTGGAACAGAGTAAGTGAGAAGAAAAGTTGAAGAAGATGACAACAGAGAAAATATATAGAAATTTTTGATAACTCTTAAGTTCTGTTCTGAATAAGATGAAAAACTTTGAAAGGCTTTAGGGCAGAAGAGTAATATAAACTGACTTTTTACCAGGATTACTCCATCTTATATATTGAGATTCAAGGGAGAAAAGTCACAGATCAGAGCAGGCAAGAAGAAACTATTGTAAATATCCAGGAAAAATAGAATGGCTGAGGTAAGGATAATAACTATGGTAGAAACAGATTCTGGATGTAGTTTGCTTTGCTTCTGAACTGGATGTGGGGAATAAGAGAAAGAGTGAGAGACAAAAATCAAAGTTTTTTACACAAGCAATGTGGCAAACAATGCTGTCATTTACTGACTCAGAGAAGGTACAGGGACAATCAGTTTTAGGGAGTTCAGTTTGGCACCTGTTGAGATTGGATGCTTAATAGAGTCACCAGTCTTGGCTAACAATACACATTTGGGAGCCATTGGCATATCAGTATTACTTCAAAACATAGGACCAAGACTTAGAGGATGAGTTTAAATAGAATGAAAGGTCTAACACTGGACCTGGTGATCAAAACTGCATGAATAGATTTGGTAGATGAGAGGCAGGCATCAAATATGACCAGTAAAGTAGGAAGTGACCAGGAAAGTGGGATATCCTGGACCAAAAGGGGATCAACTATGTCCAAAGATGCTGATAAAGTATGCTGAGGCCTGAGAAGCACAATGAGGTGAGCAGTGGGCGGTTATTGAAGACCTAGACAAGACCAGCTATCACGGAGGGGCAGGGTGGAAAATGTGAATAAAGAAGACTTTTAAGAAAATGGGAGGAGGAATTAGAGATAGCAAGTACACGTTACTTCTGAGAAGGGTTTTTTTCTATAAATGAAAGGAAGGAAATATGGTGATATTTAGAATAAGTAATGAGTCAACAGTTGTGGTTTTGTTTTAACAAGGGAAATAAACAGTTTATACATGTATATGATGACAAAGATGAAATAGAGAAAAATGATGATGCATCAGAGAGAAAGAAGAACTGCTGCTGCAGGGTTCTCAGCGAGGCGAATAGGATAGGATTTAATTCACAGATGGAGGTGCTGCCCTATTCCAGAAGGGCAGACGGTAGACTCACTGCAAAAGGAGGGAAGGAAGAGCAAATACGCCCAGATGCGGTAAATGGGTAGATGTAATAGAATGAGCTTGGGTAAAATCTCTGATTGCTTCTTGTTTCTCAGTGAAATAGAAATTAAGCTCATCAACTGCGAGTGGGGATGATGAAAGAGGCCCTGAAGATTTCAGAAGAGACGAGAAACTATAAAATAACTAATTAGCGGAGTGGAAGAGTGAACATAGCGAAATACAGCAAGGCAGTGGGAGAGCGGAAGGGGTCCACCAGAGATTAGTGACCATAAATTGAAAGTGAGCCTAGTTGGCATCGAAGTGTGTCTTCCTCCAACTGTGGTCACCTGTGTGGATGGAAGGGCAGGGGAGATGGAGCGTTGGATTCAACAGCAGTAAGTGATTACAGTGAAGCAGAAGAGGGGCAAAGGAATTGTGTGTGTATGCAAGTGAGTTCATTATTAGCCCCAGCCATTCAACATGCTAGCTGGAACCTACAAAACTTGTTGAAAAGTAAAGATTCAGAAATTAATTTTACCTTTGCTATCTTCACCTAGGATACACTATATATAGCTATGATTTATTTTTAACTTTGCCCAGTCCAAAGGGAATTCTTTGCGTACCTTTTCTTTATCCAGAAACAAGTGCTAATAAAAGAAAATTATGCTTTATCATTATATAAGAACAGAGATATGTAACAGAAAACAATAATTGTTAAATTTTGAAGGGGAAACAGGAGAAATAAAGGCGAGTGAGAGGTACATTGTATAAAATACACCTCAAAACAGAATCTTGAGATCACATAAAGGAAATAGAGGATGGACAGCTAATGCTTATTTAAAACTGAAAAGGAAAAAAAATAAATAAAACTGAAAAGGATATCTGCAATTAAGATGCTATAAAGGGTTACAATGCAATTATGTTGACATAACCAGCAACCTGCTATAATTAACATCTACTTAAAATTCACAGAAGAATCCACATTTCAAACATTGTCATTTTTCAGAAAAAAAGCCATTAAAATGGTGTAAATATAAACACATGACATCCTGAAAGAAATTGCTCTATCAAATAATGATACTTGCTCTTCATCACCATCACTAAAATGTGTTAATACCATCTGTTCATTCAGACCATCATGAAAATTTACGTAATATGATAAAATAATGCTTGAGTCTACATGTGGATTATAAGCCTGGCTGTAACAATGAAAAGTAAATAAATAAATAAATAAATAAATAAATAAATAAATAAATAAAACAGTAGCCAACTCAGTATGTGAATATTTGTACAGCATTAAATAATAATTAGTTTGTAATTTGATACTCATTTCTATGACAGCTGACAATAATCTTTAGTGGGATCCTGTAGCTAATCCTATTCACCTTCATAGTTGTACATATTCCCACAATCCTCCCTTCACCACCATGCCCATATCACCTTCCAACCTGCCAAAACAAATATACACCACCTAATTGTATTTCTTTAACAAACAGTAGAAATATGTTTTACATTTTTTTAAGATTTTATTTATTTATTCATGAGAGACACAGACACAGGCAGAGACATAGGCAGAGGGAGAAGCAGGCTCCATGCAGGGAGCCTGATGTGGGACTTGATATCGGAATCCCAGGATCATGATCTGAGCCAAAGGCAGATGCTCAACCACTGAGCAACCCAGGCATTCCAATGTTTTATATTATTGTAACCTCTGAGAGTCCAATGTGGTTCCTTTTCTAAAGACGAAATCTGACCTATACCTAACCTAACTAACCTGGACCAACTAACCAGCTTATACCCACATCACAAAGATCAATACACAAAGAATCAAATTCAGAATTAATGGTTTCATTTTATTTTCTGGCTTTCAGAAAGCCAGGTGGTTCGTATGGACTAAATTGGGTTCCCCCAAAATTCATATGCTCAAGGCCTACCTCCTAGTACCTAAGAATGAGACTGTATTTGGAGTCAGAGTCTTTAAAGAGGTTAATAAGTTAAAATGAAGTTGGTACAGTGAGCCCTAATCTAGATGCTGATGACCTTAAAAGAAAAGAAAACTGGGACACAGACATGTACACAGGGAAGACTGTATGATGACATAGGGAGAAGGTAGTCATCAAGAAGCCAATGAGAAAAGCCTCGGGAGAAACAACACAGATGATACCTCGTTCTTGGGCTTCTAGCCTCCACAACTGTGAGAAAATATATTTCTGTTGTTGAAGCCACCAACTCTGTGGCATTTTGTTATGGCAGCCCTAGCAAACCAATACAATTGTCAATGCAAATTTGGTTTGTTTTTAGTGAATTTATATTATTGTGCAGCCATTACCATGGTCCAGCTATAACACTTTTCTAAAAACCCAAAAAGTTTCCTTATGCTAGTTGTAGACAATACCCTCTCCCATTTCCATCCTTAAGCATAGTCTAATCTGATTACTGTTTCAATAGATTGATTTTTCCTGGAAATTTCATAGAAATTGAACCATACAAGTAATATTTTGTACCGCTTTCTTCTACAAATTTAATTGTTGTAGCTTAAATTTAGGTCTATAATCCATTTAGAATCCATTTATGTTTAATTTGTATGTATAGTATGAGTGAGGTAAGTTCAGTGTGTGAGTATGTGTGATTGTGTGTGTGCATCACTATCTTATTGCCCTAGCACATTTGTTTAAAGTCTATCATTCTCTTAAATAAATTCCATTGGCATTTTTGATGAAAATCAATTGACCAAAAATGTATGGGTTTATTTTTGGATTCTTTGTTCTAAGTTCATAAATAATAAACATAAGGCCTTCATATTTTGATTAGTATGACTTATAATAAGTTTTGGATTCAGATGGTATATATAAGTCTATCAACTTTGTTCTTTTTCAAAATTCTTTTTTCATCCTAGTTTCTTTGCATTTCTGTGTAAATATTAAGATTACCTTGCCAATTTCTCCAGAAACAAAAACTAGAACTACAAAATTGTACTGGAATTTTGATAGTGATCGCATGGGCTCTGCCAATCAATTTGGAGAAAACTGTTATTTGCAAAATATTACATCTTCCAATCCATGAACTTTGTATGCCTCTCCATATATTTAGATCTTCTTTTATTTTTCTCATCATGTTTGGTAGTTTGCATGGTAGAAGCCCTGTACAACATTTACTGAATTTATTCATAGATTTTTAGTTTTTGTGCTGTGCTTTGAAATATTTTAACAAGTCTTTTTTTGCTTGTTGCTACCGTATAGAAACAAAATTAATTTTAGAATGTTAATTTTGCACATTAAAACGTTGTTAAGTTCACTTATGAGTTCTAGCATTTCTTGTAGACTCTTGGAGGTTTTCAGGACATCAATGTAATTCCTATCCCAGGAAAAATTTGCTGAAGGATCTTGGATTGAATTTATAAGTTGAGAATTTCAGTAGACCTGGTTGCAAGAAGCTGGAGAAAGGACTTTGTGGAAAGAATACATATTAAACTTGACTTAGTAAATTATAAAAACATAGAGTATATATTGAGCTGGAATAGGATTTGCATATAATTTTGTGCTTTAGCTTTAAATATTTATTTATACTCTTGGAATCTGTTCTACATGCAAAGTTTAAACAAAGATTTGGTTTATAAAATATAAAAAAACAGTGTAACATTAAAGCTTAGTGGTTTGAAGTCCCAAGACCTTCGCATATGTAATAATAGCCTCTTCATTAGGATGTGAGGCTCCTGTAAGACTTCGTGAAACAAAAATTGAAAAATAGTGATTTAAAGCAAACTTTCACTTAATAGATGCAGAAATCTATTTCTTACCTAGGGAATTTTTCCAAAAATAGCACTGCTAGTCAACGGAAAACCTTGTCACAGTGTATTCACTACTTTTTCTACATACTTTGCCATTAATTAAACACAATATAAAATAGTGACCAATAGGCATTTTAATATTTAACTATAAAATATATATTAGGGACAGTGGAATATCAGTGTTGCTGGCAGAATTTAGTAATAAGTGTAAAAGGTCAGTAAATATTGGTAACAACAAATATTTAGACATTATTATTAACAAAATACAATTAAGAAATTTAGAAATATTTCTGGTACTTTTCTCTTAGATTTCATTTTGCTACTAATGATATAGAATGATAATCATTAAAAAAGAGAATTATTAAAACCTACTTTATGTGATTCTATGATGCCTGAGTGTACTGAGATACACAGGAGAAAGTTCTTGACCATAGACAATTCACTATCTCTGGGATATAAGAATCCACAAGATGAGATAATAACCATTTGTGTATCTATCTTTTTTGTACCTGCTCATAAGTGTGAAGAATGTGCAGGTACAGTTAAATTTATTATTTTATCAACAGCTCTGTGACAAAGGAAACATGAGTATCATATACCAAATTATTTCACTTCTATCTGGAATTTAAAAAACAAAAAGAAATAAACAAAACTGAAACATATCCATAAATACAGAGAGCACACTGGTGGTTGTTAGAGTGAAAGGGAGTAGGGGATGGAAAGATGGGTGAAGGGGAGTGGGAGATACAGGCTTCCAGTTGCAGAATGAGTAAGTCATGAGGATGAAAGGTACGGTATAGGGAATATAGTCAATGATATTATAAGAGCATTGTATGGACACAGATGGTAGCTACACTTGTGGTGAGCATAGCATAACATATATATTTGTCCAATCACTATGTTGTATGCTTGAAACGAATGTAATCTTGCGTGTCAACTGTACTTCAATTTAAAAAAAGATACTAGGATGCCTGGGTGGCTCAGTGGTTGAGCATCCACCTTTGGCTCAAGTCGTGATCCCAGAGTCCCAGGATCTAGTCTCACATCGGGCTCCCTGCATGGAGCCTGCTTCTCCCTCTGCCTGTGTCTCTGCCTCTCTCTCTCCATGTCTTTCATGAATAAATAAATAAAATCTTTAAAAAATAATAAAGTAAATAAAATAGTAAAATAAAAGATACTGAACCTCTTTCAGTTACAGGAGAACTGAAAAGCTTGAATATCAGCTAAAAAATAAATAAGTTAGTTTTCCAGCACATAGCTGGTTGCCATAGTGGTAAAAATAACCATTAAGAGAAATATGAAATGGTTAAGTGCTTCTAACTAGATATATGATAGCATTAAACAGAGATTTGAAAAACTCCTTGTCCTAGCTCTATCCTTATTTTCAGTCCTTAAAAAAATAGTTTCTAAATTATGTCTTAAGTTTATAAGGCAGTATGCAGAAAATTATTTTAATTTCAGCAATAAAAAGTACATATAAATACAATACTCTGTTAATACTGTTTTGCAAAAATCAATCAATCAATCAATCCTTGGTAGAAATATTTGACTGGCAGTATGGCAAAGAGTAATGTTTTCCCAGAATCTATATCATCTCCAAAGAGACTTGTATAATTTTTTAAAATATTTACATAAATGATAGCTGATAAAAATGATGATTATTCTATCATGGTATTAAGGAAGCTCCAAATCATGATCTGTCATGAGAAAACATCAGTCCAATATGTTTCTGTATGTTTGCATAGCAACACATTGATTATGAAATTTTAAAAGTGATCACATGCTATAATTCCAGGACAATTTTACATTTTAAGAATTAAAGTTACTATGTTAACAATCAACAATTGTCTTTGAAACACTTGTTTAAAAAGTCAAGATTTTTGGATTCTGTTTTCAGACTAAATTAGATCTAACAGAGAAGTCATGATATTCTCACCAGGGAGAAGAGACCCTTAGGGTTTATTTGTTCACATTCTTGTGTTCCCAAGTGAAGTAAATAGTGGCACAACTTGTCACTTTACCATAAGACTTTTGAAATAGAACGTATGAACTATTCCTTAAAAATACACAAAGAAAATTGAAAGTAAAGGCAAAGGACTTTTCTAAATGTTCTTGCAAGGTTCCTGCTGGTAGAGAAATGATTTTCATAATATGTATGAGGTTTGTATTTCTCCTAGGGATATTCTGTGTTGAAGAGAGTTTTAAAAAATGCATCAGTGAAAAACAACAAAATAAAAACAGCTTGGAAACCTCTAGGAGAAACAGCAATAGTTTTAAATTCTATCAAAATTAAAGTATAGGCTTTTTTCTTTTTTTCTTTCTTTCTTTCTTCCATTTTAAATTTTGTATCGCAAGATCAAAATAGCATAGAGGGTGAATTACTAGTAATTATATTTTAAAAGTGTAAGGGGCAAAAGAAACATACGCTACCATTTATTACAGATTTGAGCAGGAGACAATTGCAGTCAAGAAAATGTCACAATTTTTTCATGTCAAAATGACAAAGGAGAGAACATTTTCTGAATTTAATTGTAAAAATCATTACATATAAAATCAAAGGATTATGACAGGCACAGACAGGTCTGTCATTAACGTATGTGTAATAATCACACAGGTATGACTAATTGCTAATTGCCATTGGTCTCAGAAAAGATTAAAATACCACTTGGAAATCTAAGCAAGAGATATATAAGCACACAACTAAAAGAAATTTATTGGAAATCAAAATGTCTTATGGACTTGTATAATAATGTCAGAAATAATTATTTGGTTCCTATCACTTTATTTAGTGAGTTTCTCTTCCTTAGGCAGAAAATTAATGCCACCAATTATTATGAACTAAATTAATAATTACAATACACTTATTAATTAAATTAATTACATATATATATTTGTTTAAAGGAGAAAATTTTCCTTTTTAAAAAATAATTATTTATTTACTCATGAGAGACACAGAGACAGAGAGAGAGAGGCAGAGACACAGGCAGAGGGAGTAGCAGGCTCCATGCAGGGAGCCTGACGTGGGACTTGATCCCAGGTATCCAGGATCACACCCTGGGCTGAAGGCAGCGCTAAACCGCTGAGCCACCCGGGCTGCCCAACAATTTCCTTTTAAACTATTCGTTTGAAATTTGTTCAAAATGTAAAGAAAAATGTTTGAAATAAAAATCATTCAATAGCAGTAAGATCCCTAATTATTTTAGATAAATATCTTTCCCTTTGGAGCTCCCATAACAATTTATCCATATCTTCTTCATGGTCCTTAACATTATCTTCTTGAATTATATATTTTTAACATGTCTGTCTCTTCTTCTGTCACATTGTCTGAACAGAGACCATGTATTTTTCATCATTCTCCCTATCAGCAGATATACCAAAGAAAAAGGTTTAAAAAATAACTGACTGAACATCTTCTAACTTATTGGATCTGAATTTGTGAATTTTCTATGTTGGTATACTTTGGATATTCATTTAAAAAAGAAATAGATTATAAAACTTACTCCCCAAGTTTATCATTTTATAAAAAAAAAAAAGTCACTCTCACCTGTTGCTACTTTCAGGAAAGTTAGCAAAAAAATAAAAAAAATATGAAATTTGATATTTCAGAGAAATCCGAGGAAATTTATCTTGGTAGAAAAGAAATTTAGATCATAAAACCTATAAAGATAATTTAGTAAATGTTTATCTTCTCTATCCTTAATGGTTTTAACCTTATAGGAATAATATTGTAGGTTTATATTTTACATGATAGTTTAAAACATTTAAGATAAAATCGTTTCTAAATATTAGTGGCATTTTGGCTCGTAAATACAAAATAAGTGCCTTATTTTGAAGGTTCATAATCCAAAACCTAAAAGACTTCATGTTATTATACAAATCCCCACCTGGCACATTGCATTCTTGAAACTACAAACCGAATCATATTATTTCATGGGTAGCCTTTCTCAGCTTTGAATATTTCTGAATTCTTGAGGGTATATTTGGGTAAATACAAGAAACAAACTATGTATTCCTGAAGTTTCTGTCTCACTTTAATAAATTATGTCAACAAGAGGACTCTGCATTGAAAAAATCTAGTAGTATTGACTCTTTCAGCCCACACTGGTGTCTATTTCCTGGTGGGAATGACAGTAGCGAAAGAAAATATACAAAGATAAAACATTCATTCTCCCATGTGCTCTGGACACTCAAGTAGATGCTGTAATAGATACTGCTGGGCCTCTCCTGGATTCACTCATTAACTAGCTTTGGTTAATGTAACTTGACCTTGGGTCACAGACACCTCCCCTTCTCTGAGACAACACCCTTGGCTTACAAGATGCCTTACCAGAGAGGGTGACTTCCCCTTCCTTCTCTGAATAGCCACAGCAAACACGGACAAGATATTATAAAAGACTGGCACCCTATGCCGCAAGGGAAGGCACCCTCTGGGGTGATTTATGTGCAGCAGGCCAGATCTAGACTTTGCCTGAGATCACACTCTTGCTTGGCTCTTCCCAGTTCTGCACTGTGCTTCGTCTTCTGCCTTAGAGGGGGAGGGAAAGACAAAGCAAATAACCCTAATGTAAGTCTGTGTCAATCTCTGTTTCTGGGGAATCTGACCTAGGACAGCTAGTATCAGAAGTAGTTCTGGGAAGGGATTCCCTGTGAATTGTCCCTCGCCAGCCTTACCCAGGTCTAACACCCTCAGGATCCACTTTGACACAGGCTGCATGGTTCTTCCAGATTCGTTCCATCCTACAATCCCTTGTAGGCTTTCTTCCTAGATCTGGGCTTGTAATGACCTATTTAGACAGTGCTGAATCTTGGCTTCAATTGTCAGATTTGACAAAAAGGCTCATATGGTGAGAAGGGGCTGCTTCTGGTGAAAAATAGAATTCAGGATAGTTTGGGGGTTCAAGATTCTGAGATCGGTCATCCTAAATGTGTTCATTCCAGATTGTGGATCCTACTTTTCCCCTCTCGTGGCCTTGATATGACACAGGAGGTCTTCTAGGTCAGCACATTCTAGTCTTTCAGATCTGTTTCCCTTATGATCAGACTGTCGCCCAGATTTTCAGCAAAGTCTGCCAGAAGCTGTCAGAAATAAGTGGTTGTCTAAAGCTTCCAGAAGTCATGTGACTTTCAGAGCCTACCCTACAATGGAAATGGACTCTCCCAAGCCTAGTGTTCTCTTTTTGTAATCTCTTGGTTGGCACAGAAAGTATTCATCTTATTTCACAATTCTTATAATTGTCCCATTGTTAATTAGGTGCCACAACCCTTTGCTCTCCCTGTACTTCCTTCTATTTGCACTTACTCTCAAACAGAGGGAAAAGCTTATGTGATGGTGGTGCAGCTATTTTCCAAGAGTTTTCATCCCTGTTTACCACCCACAATGGGTAATTTCAGATAGGTGAGCAATGCTACTCCCAAATCTCATTCCAAAGACTGGTTTTCTAGAACCATTCCCCATACTAACTGTATTAATTCTTGTTGTCAGAGTTGGAATTAGAACTCGAGCTAGGGCTTAAAATGTTGATACTCTGGGAAGTGCAAACCTAAGAAGAAAACATACAGTGAAATAAAGCAAAGGAAAAAAATGAAACGTAATGCAGAGGATTACTAACTGGCCACAGCATAGCCTCAGCCATGAAGAGGGATATATACAGAGTCACCAACAAGATGAGCTCCCAAAACACCTGAGATCTCCCCAGAAGGATTTCCAGCAGGAACCAAGTGTGATGCTAAGTGATGTTCACCAAAGAGAAAAGAAATGAGGAGTGTATCTGCTCACCTCTCTCCTGTCATGTTTCCCATTGCCCAAGTTTCACTCGAGGGCGTAAACTGCTCAGGACTTCCTGGATCTACACTGCCTGTCCTCTTTAGTGGCAACTCCAGAAGCTCATTGAAGGAATTACAGAGGAGAGAGAGAGAGAGATTAGGCCCAAAACTTCTATTCACAAAGATTTTGATATGTTAACTTTTGATACTATCTTCAAAGTTCTAATAAATAGATGTTTATTGTATCTTTGTAAAATGAACATATCTTAAAGGGATGATTTTTTTTTAATTTATTTATTTATTTATGATAGTCACATCAGATAGAGAGAGAGAGAGGCAGAGACACAGGCAGAGGGAGAAGCAGGCTCCATGCACCGGGAGCCCGACGTGGGATCCGATCCCGGGTCTCCAGGATCGCGCCCTGGGCCAAAGGCAGGCGCCAAACCGCTGCGCCACCCAGGGTTCCCAAAGGGATGATTTTTTAAATGCGAGCGCTTAAATACACTGTATGTTATGAATGTGTTCCCCCTAAAATCATAACCCAATATGACTGTATTTGGAGATAGAGCCTCTGAAGAGGTAATTGTGGGTAAGTGAGGTCACAGGGTGGAGCCCTAATTCAATATGACTGGTGTCACTCTAAGAAAAGAACAGACACCAGGGATGTACAGAGAAAGGGCCATATGAGCAAATAGTGAAAGGCAGCCACCCACAAGCCAATGACAGGCCTCAGGAGAAACCAAATCTGCTGACACTTTTATCTTAGACTTTTAATTATCACTATTGAGGGAAAATAAGTTTGAACTGTTTAAGCCACCCAGCCCGTGGAATTTTGTTGTGGCAGCCCTGCCCTGGCAAATGAATGCATTGAGTAACATGTACTGTCTTCTGTTTTGGTTTTTTCTCTACTTTCTATTAATCTTCAGAGATTTTTCAGAAATAGATGTCACTTGTTCTCTGAAAAGCTCTATATTCACTTTACTGTTCCTAAATATTCTCCACGGCATTTAGGAACCAAAAGATTAACAGATTTGTTTTGGAAAAATGGGAAATTTGTCAGTTTATATACTTGTAGTTACTGTGTATTTTGCTTCTCTCACAAGCCTGCACTCTGTGAAGTATTGAGGCCACTAAGATTAATTAGAAATGTTCCCTGACATCAAGTAAAGTATTGCCTAATGATAGATGTCCTGGCATAGAGATGAAATTGAGAATCGAGTCTTACAGAATGCTGAAGAATTAAAGGTAGATGACAGAGCTAGGAACTTCATACCTAAACATATCTTCTTATTTTTAAAATTAAGAGTGACACACAACATAATATTTAAAGATTTAAAGTAAAGACACATAATCATGTTATAAAACAACTACTTTTATTTTTCAACTACTTTTATTTTTGCACTTTATTTCTAGGACTTAGATTGAATATATAATTAATTGTTAACATTGAATGATTGCTGTTTTGTGTTCAGTTTCTTCAGATTATATCATAAAGGTTTGCATTATTTCTGAGCATTACATTAATCATATTTATTGGTTTCATATTGTTTCTCGATGTTGGCTTGCCATGATTTAATTTGTATTTTTCAGTGAGACTAACGTAGTATGCATTTACCATAACTATCTCTTCTTTTGGGAAATGCACTTTGTCCACTTCTCTCCTGGGAACTTGGATTTCTTATAAATGTCATTGAGTTATTTAAATAGTCTAGGACTAATTCACTTACTTAAATATTTGATATAATATTGCCCAAATGCTATTATTCTTTTAAATGGCATCCAGAAATTACTCTTGTAAATGTTGGGGTGTTTTGTAATGCAATTTAAAATTTAAAAAAAATAAGAAAAATAAATTTTTTTGGTAAAATATTGATCTATACAAAATTTGAAACTCAGTCGTTTCTTTTTGACTAAGCTATAGGCTCAACATAATTATAATAATAATAAATTTATTATTCTTCCCTAAATTTGATCAACAAACTAACTCTGGATTATTAAATATCTATTCCTCTTTTATTATTATTATTATCATTTTTGATGTAAAATGAGGATCCAACTTAATTTTTTTAATGCTTTAGGTTAGAAAAAACCCACAGCTTGACTAATAAGGACCAGTGAAATAAATAAAGATGTATATATACAAAACATACAATATAGCCACTAAGAAGAAAGAAACAGATCTAATTACGGTACTATGAGATTTCCAACAAATTGAGCAACACAGCAAGATATAAATTAGTATGAATAGTATAATATTTTCTTTTAGAAAGAACAAACATTGATGTTTAACATAAATTTTCTAACTCATACACAAGAAATAATTAACATGATTTATCTGTGGAAAGTGCAATCAGGAAGATAGCTGGTTAGCTGAACTTTATTTTCCATCTTACAGACTTCTTGGGGAAGCAGAAAACATGGTGACTGATTGGAATGTTCTCAAATCAGAAAACGAACTGAGGACAACAGAAATCTTCACTATCTCTAGTAGTTCAGTTTCAGACGAGGGATTTCTATTTTCTCTTTATTCTATCCTCCTTTTGACTTCAAATGAATTTGTAATGTTCTTTAACCTATAAACACAGGTCTTTGGGAGGGCAAGTATGAACCAAGATCTGATTTCTGTAATACTTCAGAATATAAGAATTTGGAGTATCCAGTCTTTGAACTCGGATGTCCCTCACACTGTCTACAAGTTAATTCAGGGAGACTCACGTTCAGAAAAAATCCCCTTTTTTAATGTTTTCCCACTCTTGTGCTGCTCTGCTTTTACCTCTGGGCTGAGCCCTCTCTGACAACAAAGTTCATTCAAAAGTGTTTTCATATGCATCTCCCAAAGCTGCCATTCCTGTAACAAGAATAGTGTTAGGTGCCATATCTTAGTGAGGAAAATAGATTTTTCCCCATTATGTGCTGTCACCTAAGACCAGAAGCAAGACTACTCATGAAAATTTCACAAAACCACTTGAAGAAGAAATGCAGGCATTTCTGTTTTCTAGCTCATTTCTGACATCTCGTCAGTAGCTGCTCACACCAAACCACCCATATCCCCGAATCAGCAAGCAATGATTTATAGCCACAGGACACTCTCAGTCCATATTTACAGAAAAGTACTGCCAATTCTGTAGTCGTCATTTCTGTTTCACCCTCTGGGGCAGTTTACCACCTCGAAACTTCACTTCTTTTTTGAATAATTAAAGACTTCTTTTGGGTGATTTTTCCAGAACAAGGCAATTCTCAATATAGTGAATATAAGTCTCACTTATAGGGGAGCAGCTGTATCATTAAGATGACAGGTTTTCCAACTGAGAAGATTTTTTCCCCTCAGGCAAAATTTAACCAAGATCATCAGGACCATATATCCAGAATGTGTCCATTCAATCAGGTTTTGCAACAATAGTCTTCCCCCCCACCCCCCCACCCCCACCCCCAAAAAAAAGAGTCTTCCCTTCCCAACCCTTAGCATTAGGATAGAAGTTTGGTGCTGTAATAGCTTTGTACATAGTGTGTTGACACTTTCCACATCGTGCTGAAGCAAACATGGCCTTTCCACTGTCTAACTTATAAAGATCTTAAACATTTATTGCTATATAAGTAACATATTATGTGTTTAAAGTACTTATAACCTTTGTCCCATTATATTTTCTGGCTCAATTTCCTTGGTCTACAAAAATAAATGCATTTGATTTTTTTTTTAGATCTGATTAGTTATGGAATTCATAACTCATATTAATAGTTTCAGTTTTTGACAGATCCCTTTAGTTTTCAACTGTAGGTGATAAGAACAAAAACCAAAAAAATAAAAAATAAAAAAAGGAAAGGTAAGAAAAAGAAAGAAAAAAAAACACATATCAGTGTTCACAGCCTCCTCTTGCTGGCACCACCAGCCCAACAGGTCTAAGGATATTTTTGTCTTGCATGTTCTCCTGAGATTCTAACGCTTATAAAGACCATGTGTGAAATTCAGAATTGAAGGAAGAAAAGTTAAATTGTTGTTCACAATTAAAATTTGACACAGAGTAGCTTTTGGGAAGGGGGTACAAAACAACAACATATAACATGTTAAAAAGACAGAAAGAAAAGAGTTTAAAGAAACAGTTTTACACATAGATGTTTAAAGAAACATAATGAATAAGATTGAGTGGCAAGTGGGTAATGAAGACTTTTAGGTCATTTGTGCTTCCTGTAATACATCTTGGAGAAACTTGCAGACAATTTAAATTCCTGAATTCTTTTTTACACAAATAGTGACATATGAATATACCATTCTTTACTTTGCTCTTTTGCACTTAGGTCTGTATTTTATCATTGTAGCGTTGCATTCTATTACTCAAATATTTATTTAATTGACTTAGTATTAATGTATATTTATTTAGTTGCTAATCTTTGATATTGCAAAGAGTAAGTATAATTGATAATTATTCATATACAATTTTCATTTGTGTCCTTATATTTAAAGAAAAAGGCAAAAAAAAAAAGGACAAAAGAAAAATGCACACAAGTAACACTGCTAGGTCAGAGGATTCACTTACTTCCGTTTTGATAGAAATTGCCAAATTGTCATGTATAGAAGTTATACCATTTTATATGACGACCAATGACAATAAGAATGTCTGTGACCCCCTCCCCACCACCACCAATTTCATCAATAGAGAATGCTTTCAATTGGAGGAGTATGACAATACAATGGTTAGAAAAATGATTTCTTCGTAAAGATTGAATTTTCATCTCTTTTATTATAATTAGGATTAATACAAAATTATATTAGAGATTTATTTCTGAGTTTGTGTATGTGTGAACTGTCTATTAATATCTTCTGACTACTTTTTAAAGAGTTGTTGGTATTCTCATAGTTTTGAGTACTCCTTAAAATGTACCCTAAATAATTAAGAGATTATTTTCTGTAAAAAATTAATATCCCTTATGAATAAAGAACAAGACTTCTCAGCAAAATACCAGCAAAACAATTTCAACTACATCTTAGAAAGGTTATTATACACTGTGACTCAGGGCTATTATCCCACTAATGCAATGCTGGTTCAACCTAAGAAAGAGAATCAGTGAAACTCACATATGAATAAAATTAAGATAAAAAACCCCCACATCCTCATTTTAAATGACAGAGAAAAAGCAAGGATACCTATCTACACTACTATTCAACATTATCTGGAAATTCTAGCCAAAGCAGACAGGCAAGAAAAAGAAAGAGAAGTCATCCAAATTGGAAAAGAAGCAAAACAATCTCTATTCAAAGATGATGTGATTTTATACATGTAAATATGATACACACGCACACACACACACACACACATACATATATATGAGTATAAATATACCCAAGAACCCACAAAAACTATCAGAGCTAATAGAAAAATTCAGAAAATTTACCGAGTATAAGATTAACATGTAAAAATCTGTTGTACTTGCATATGCCAGAAATAAACATTTAAAAGAAAATTAATAAAATGAATCCATTTATAATAACATCCAAAATAATGAATTACCCAGGAATTAATCAAGGAACTAAACGACACTCAAAACTGGAAAATATTTTTGGAAAAAAATAGATAAGAACTAAATAAATGGAAAGACATGTAGTTTTCATGTAGTGAAGACAATATTCTTTAGAGGGCAATATTACCAAAGCAATCTATACATTGAAGGCAATACCTACCAAAATTTCAACAGCCTTTTTTTCCTTTGCAGAAATGAAAAAGCAAGCCTCAAATTCCTATGGACTTTTAAGAAACCTCAAATAGTCAAAACCATATTGTAAAAAAAGAAAGAACAAACCTGAAAAACCTCACATTTATGCACTTCAAAACCTATTGAAAATCTACAATAATCAAAACATTGGAGTACCAGAGTAATGCTGACATATAGGCCAATGGAATAGAATTGAGAGTCCAGAAATAAACCCATTCATCTGTAGCTAATTGATTTTTAATAAGGATTCCAAGATTATTAAATGAGGAAAGAATAGTCATCATTCAACAAATGGTGGGAGGACAACTGGATATCTATAGGCAAATGACTGAAATTGGCCCCTTACACCATACAATACAAAAATCAACTGAGTGTGTGCTTGGGTGTCTCATTTGAATGGTCCAACTCTTGATTTCAGACCAGGTCATGATCTGAGAGTCATGAGATCGAGCCCTGTGTAGGGTTCTGCACTCCTCAGGGAATCTGCTTGAGGAATCTTGCCTCTTACCTCTGCCCCTCGTCTCCTGCTCAAGCCCTCTTTCAAAACAAAACAAAACAAAACAAAAATCTCAAAATATATCAATGATCTAAATATAAGAGCTAAAACTATAAAACTCTTAGAAAAAATAGCAACAAATCTTCCTGACTTTGGATTTGTTAATGGAGTCTTAGATAAATCAACAGAAACATGAACAACAAAAGAAAATGTAGATAAATTGCACTTCATTAAAATGAAAAACTTTTGTACATTAAAAGATGCTCTCAGGAAAGTGAAAAAGTAAACCTATAGAAAGGGAGAAATATTTGCAAATGATTTATCTGATAAGGATCTGTCTAGTGTCCAGAATATATGAAGAACTCTTATACCTCAACAGGAAAAGAAAGCTTGATTCTTTAAATGGACGAATTAGATAATACAATGATCAAGAAGGGTTCAAATAGACATTAATCTAAAGAAAATATACAAAAGACCAAAAGAATATGAAAAGATGTTCAATACTATTAGTCATTATGAAAATGCAAATCAAAACCACAACAAGGCACCACTCATAATAGGATGTCCAGAAGCAAATAAATGGAAAATTACAAGTCTTGGCAAACACATGGATAAATTAGAAACCTCATAACTGCTGCAGGAATGCAAAGTAGATCAGTCACAGTGGAAAACAATTTATTAATTCCTCAAAAAAATTAAACACAGATTACCATACGACCCAACAACTGCACTCCTAGGCATATATGCTAGATATTTAAAACAGGTACTTAAACAGATACACATTCAGACATAGCACCACTATTCACAAGAGCCAAAAGGTGGAAGCTACTCAAACGTGGGTCAATAAATTGGTAGATAAACAAATTATAGTATATACAAACAATGGTATATTATTCACTCGTGAAAAGCAATGGAACATGTTACAATGTGGATGAACCTCAGAAATGTTATGTAAGTGAAAGAAGTCAGACATGAAATGTCAACATTGTATGACTCCACTTGTATGAAATATCCACAATAGGTAGAACCATAGAGACAGATCACAGATTGGTGGTTGCCAAAGGATGGGAACAGGGAGGATGGGGAATAATTTAATGGGTGTAGAATCATTTTAGGGTGATGAAAATATTTTGGAACTAAATAGAGGTGATAGTTGCACATCTTTATAAATGTGCTGAATTGTTCACTTTAAGATGGGTACATATTTACATAAATTTTGCCTCAATAAAAAAAGATTCATGTTCAAAGGTCCTTCTTACAGTAAATAAAAACTACTTTTTATTTTGCCTAGACTGGCCCTAAAAAGTGTAGTTTCCTAATAAGGTCTATCCCTCTACATTTATGGAATTTTGATATAATTTCATTTTTAGGGGTTCATTCTATTGGTCTGAGACTAGCAATAACCTCGGCATAAAAGAAGAAGAAAAGAAGAAGGAGAAGAAGAAAAAGAAGAAGAGCTCATATATTCAAGCACTAAGTTTATTTTTTGCTGTATTCCTCCATTAGATAATAATGAATTAGCTGAAAAAGAAAAAAACAATTAGAGAATGCAAACTAAATGCTTTTTTGCTTGCTGTCACTTTGGCAGGTCTTTCTTAGGATATTGCTGTTTCCCTTTCCAATAAAGGCCTTCGTTCAATGTGCTGAAAGGAAGAAAAGCCTTAAATCATCGCCTTTATTCAAAGACCTTTAAATAAATATCTTTTAGTAATAATTTTAAAATGACAAAAACAACTAAGACAGTAAGTGATTTGTTCCCTTTGCCATTTTGGTAAAGTTAAAGTGCATAAAAAGACAAACCAAATTGTAAGAACATGTACGTTTTGTTTTGTAATGAATAAATCTTGATAACCATCAAGAATAATCAACTTTAAACCTGCTACTCAACAGTTGCAATTATTTTATTTTTATTTTCTTATTTTTTGGCAGATCCAGGAATGTCTCAAAGAAACAGATAAAGAGTAAATTGCATTTGGCAGTCTTACTATTCTTCTCACTATGGGATCTCCCATGCACTTGACCTGCATTAATTCAACTCCATGAAACCAACTTTGATGTTCTGTCAAAGATAACAGTTTTCTCAGCAGAGGAATTCCTGACATATTTATGAGTTATATCCTTATTTTGCAAAAAGTAGAAGTTGGGGATCCCCTGGGGGGCTCAGCAGTTAGATGTCTCTGAGTCTTGGTTTCAGCTCAAGTCAGGGTCTCATGGATCTTGAGACAGAGCCCCAAATCCGGCTCCACAGAGAATCTGCTTGATATTCTTTCCCCCTGCCCCTCGCCCTACTTGCACATGTGCACTCTCACTCTCCCTCTCTCAAATAAATAAATAAATCTTTAAAAAAAAAAGTAGAAGCTGGTTTAACTAAGATATTCCATCCTTTTAACAGACCAGGTTTTGCTAGAGTGAGATGAGGGCACCCAGACATCTGGATATCCTAAAACTGTGTGCGATCCCACTCCATCTTGGCCCTCCCAGCAACCTTTCATATTTTTTCCCATTGATTAATGTTTCCTTCTCAAGTTTAAAATATCAGCTGTTGCTCAAATCTCAAAGGAAAATCAGGGCTCAGTCCTTAGGAGGTGCAAACAAATCTGTGTGACCCTAACAACAATGATCTTTTATGTGATTTTCCTGTGACTTTTTAAAAACACTGGACAGTATCAAATACTTGATTATTGTCAATATAGCAGTGAAAAGTAGCAACTTTTTATTTTAGTTGCAGCATTTTTGAAGCATTATCCTATTTGAGAGATTTGATTTTTTTTCTGTCATTCTTTTAATGAATTGCCCATTCTCGTCCTTTTATTTGTTATTCTTTTAGCTTTATTGAGATATAATTGACAGCACTGTGTAAGATGTACAATGTAATAGTTAGTCTTACATATATTGTCAATGGATTACCACCATGTTGACTTAACAGCCATCATTTTATGTAGTTACCAAAAAAAAAAAAAAAAAAAGAGGAGAGAGGAAAAAGTTGTTGTTGCTTTTTTTTCTTATGATAAGAATTCTTAGGAATTTACTCTATTAGCAACTTTCAAATGTACCTCACCATCATAGTCTGGCTATAGTTAACATTCCATCTCCAGTACTTATCTTGTAACTGGAAGTCTGTAATTTATGACCACCTGCCTCCAATTCCCTTCTCCCACCCACCTCCGATAACCTCTGATAAGTTTGATCTCTTTCTAGGAGTTCCATGTTTGGGGTTTGGGGTGTGTGTGGGGCGGGGGTTGCCTTTTTTTTAAATATATTCTACAAAGCCTGCCATTTGCAGCAACGTGGATGAAACCTGAGAGCATTATGCGAAGTGAAATAAATCAGACAGAGAAAGACAAATCCTGCCCTGTCCTTTATTCTACTGTTATTAAAGTCCTTGGGTTTTTTTTTTTTTTTTTTTTGGTCTTGCCATTTCATGGTTTCAGTATTTCTTCTGACATTCAGAATCCTGTCTGTTAATAGTCTATATATCTGAAACATTTCTTCTTTTCTTTTTAACTTATATTTCTAGAAGAGTCATATAATATCTATTGTTCTTGAAGTAAAAGACTTTTATAAAGATACATATGGGATTGTTTTTGTTTTTGTTTCTGTCTTCCTTTAACATGCTTTTCTCACTCCAGGAATTTTGCCTGGTACTTATTGAACTCTAGGTCTGTACACACAGAGGTCAACATTCAAAATTTACCCTCCCCTCCCATTCTTACCCAATTGGTTATGTCTCTAATTATTTGTTTTATTTCAACATTTTCATTTTTTTAATGGAGAACCAATTAACCAAGTAAGTAGGTAGGTAGCATCTCTATTTTCTCTCCTCCACATAAAAATAGAGTCCTGCTTCCATCTCTTTGTCTCGCCCTCAGAATTCTAAGAGATTTTATCATTTTTGTCCTTCATATCCATTGTTCTGTTGATATAGTTCTATTCTGATATTTTTCTGTTTTAAATTCATTTTTTTAAATGTACGATTAATTTTTGTCTTGTAAGACCTTCCTTCCTTACTCCATTTGGGAATTAATTTCTCTTTCTGCTTGCCTCTCCCCTCCTTTTCTCACTTTTTCACTCCTCCTCATTGTGTATATCAACTTTCCTTTATTTCAGTCATAAAAAAAAATGTTTCATTGAAATACATCAAAGTAAAAAATACCTAAAATACTGTCTTCTCTGTACCTCATTCATTTATGTTATGAAGTCTTCTATTGTTCTTTAAAAAAAAAAAGGTTTGTTTTATTTATTTAGCCTTAAATTATTTAAAACAAAATTTCCTTGGAATCCAGATGAGTGGATTTTCTCATACACTCTTTCTTTCCACTTGGACAATTTTACAGAACTCATTGAAAATGCAAAGTGGAAGGGCACCTGGATTGCTCAGTTGGTTAAGTGTCTGTTTTCGACTCAGGTCGTGATTCCCAGGGTCCTGGGATTGACTCCGGCATTGGTCTCCCTGCTCCACAGGGATCCTGGCTCTGCCTCTGCCTGCCCCCCCCCCGCCCCACCTCTCATGAATAAATAAATAAAATATTTTTAAAAAATTAAAAACTAAGTAAGATAAAAATGCAAATTGGAGAAATTGTTATACCCCCAAAAAGAATATAAAGGCCAGAGAATGGAACCAGAACAATGGGAGGGGAAATGGATTGGGGAGCCAGAGTTGCTCAGCTTTGTCTCCCTTGTGAGACTGGACTTCTTGTGTAGAAATGATTCTACTGCTTTAGTCCATCTATGGGAATTAATAATCCAAAAGCCCAGTTCACTGTGATGGACACCATTCCTGAAGGGCCTCCACTTGATCCAGGGACCCACTCTCTTCCTCGTTTGGTTAACAATTACTTCTCATGTCAAAGACAACTTTGTGAACTTGCAGAAAGGGAAAAAAAAAAGGTGCTACAGATGCCACCATGGCTATGTAGGTTGCTGCTTATTATAGACTGGCATCCCAAGGATGCTTGTAACTTCATGGGTCTGCATCCATTAAAAGAGATTCAAAAGATTGGCCTATGGATCTTCCAGCTTCTCACTCTAGCTTTTGCTCCAACAATATACATGTAATGTCTGAAACTCTACATCTATGCTTCTGTAACACTGTTGTTCGGGTTAAAAATTGGCACAATATTTATTATAGTTTAAAATGGGATTTGCCTTGATTCATTAATTCCACTTCTAAACATACTCACATAGTTGCCTATATACATATGAATGCTTTTTTTTTTTTTTTTAACTCAAACTAATATTGTTTGTATGGGCAAAATCTCAGAAATAGCCTGTGTTAATCAGTGAGATACAGATTGCTTGATTAGAGTGTATCCATAGAAAAGAATACTAAGCAGCTGTTAAAAGGCACAATGTGAAAGAGAAGGAAATATAACTATTATTTACTGTTAAAATGTTTAAGAGATTTAAAAAACAGAATCTAATAAAATGATATATGTATAAACATGTGAGACAGTACATATAGCCATAAAGACATTGAAAATATCTGAAAAACTCAAAAGTGGCCAGAAATTTGGAATATGTCATGAATGGGAAAGTTTGGGAGCATAAACTCTTATAATCATACAATTCTATTTTCTATGATTTTTCTTTGTTTTTAGAAATTTATCAAAAAGGAAGAATACCTACAAGTTAGTGTTCATTGTTCCAACTGGACTACTGTACTTTCAATCTCCTCTTACCAGTTACTCCCTGCTCAGCTCCATGAATTCACTGTTTCTCCCCTTCCTTAGACATCTTTCTTCTGCCCAAATTCTAACCAAACCTTTTTATGTAATTCAGCTCTCAAGTCTCATGTCTCCCATGTGGTTTTCTCTAGTGAATAACTGCCCTCCACAAACTGTTTAAACATTTACCCCACTGAGGATCCATAGCAGACTTTATCCTAATAATATATCTCACATTGCTCACTGTTGCCACTTGTTTGTCATGACATAGTAATTTCCTTAAGAAGGGTGCCTGGATCAGCAGTTTCATGGTCTCATGTCCCGTATGGAGTGGGTGCCCAGTGAATGTTTATTAATTCATACTTTATGAAGTAAAATTGCTTTGCTTTCTCAAGTACTTTTGTATTTACAAGGTTTGCTTTGTTTGCCAGCAATTTTTTTCAGACAAAAGGATGATCATTCATCTCTAACAGTATTTTCTCCATTCAAAATAGATGCTAACCTAGTAATTAGTTTCAAAATTTTAAGTCCATATAACAATAATGTCCATAATATATTAATTATTTCTGCTGGCCGTTGCCCCATCTTTATACATTAAATGTACTATTAATAGAACTCATAGTATGTCTTTTCATCCTTTAAATGGCTTTTATGAGGGCCTGAGCATTGAAGTGGTTTCCTCTCACACTATAAAAGCTTTCCTCCTTTATTTTTTTTTTTTTCTGATCCTCTCATCTTTTTCTTTAAAGCCAGGATGATGGCCTCCTGTAGTGCTGCTGTGTTAATTCCAACCATCACATGAGAACAACCAACAGGATAAAAGAAAGCACATTACATGAAATTTTTTTTTTTTAGTTTAAAGAGCATACCTGTGTGCTCACAAAAAATAAATGCCTTTCCCAATGGGAAAACACATTTATTATTTTCTTTCTAAGGCTTTGCCTCTAATGTAAGGTAGAGTTTGAGACATAGCAGTTCATTTCTGTTACCATTCTGAGTTATTGCCTTGCCACAAATCCTAATGTGTGACTAGGCCTGGAAAACTAAGGAACCTATTCATTTGGGACTAATATTATCATATTTTCCTGCATGCATTCATTTTCCTTGTAGGTAATTAGAATCAATGGAAATACATACATCCATTCAAAATAGAAAGATTGAAGGCTAGCTTCTACCCATGGTGATGGAGCTGTTACTATAAAGTTGTTACTATACCAAATATTAAAGCACAATGTTTACCAATCCATCATAACTCTATTTTGCACAATTATTCCTTTGGATTAGCGCACAAAATATGGACAGGCTTGACAAGACTTATCCATTTATCAATTAATAGGATCAAATAAGTTAAAAATTTTACCAACACTATTCCCTCCCCAAAATATATTAAACATATAATCTTAGATTAAAATATAAATGCTTCTGTTGAATAGATTTAACTTTAGGAAAGACTATTTTATATTTTTGCATCATGCCACAGACTGGTAAACATTTCAAACTGATCAACAGTGTTTAGCTGACCAATATTTGAAAACTTCTGATCTGGATCACTCTTGCAAATGAGGAAATAGATCCAGCACTTCTGAAGAATTTACTCCCAAAAGGTCATGGGATTCAATAATGGACTGATAAGGAATGAAAACTCAGGCTTCCTTTGTCAGAGGCAAAGGGACTAGCATGTGTGTTGATACCTCTTTAATGTTAAGACTCAGTGTATCTTCTTCATTAATAAAAGTGTTCTTTTATGGTGAAGAAATTTTAAGGGTTAAATGAATTTCCAGAAGTTGATTTTATTTCAAAAAAAAAAAAAAAACCTGTGATTAGGGCTAGTATTGCAATAAAGGATTTGCCCTGTAAGAGGTAACAATCCTGTTGTTTTTTTGGAATGACTAAGATCAATTACCCTCCCTCTACCTTGAGTAGCTATGAACATAAGAATTTAGAAATGTCTGGAGAGAACTTCTTTTGCAATCTATCTAGATGTCTGTCAAATGTGAAAAAAATAAAATAAAATCTGTTAAATGAAGTGAATTATATTTTCAAATTTTCTGACGTGTAACTGCTTTTACACCCTGGACCAAAATCAGTTTGACCATTACATATTTAGATATTACCGATTTTTTTTTGGCCAACATTTATACTAAAGATTTTGTATCAGTATTTGTGAGCCTGAACTATTTTGTTCCTTCCTTTATAGCCCTTGTGTGTTGACATTTAAAGCAACGCCAGGATCATTATACAACTTGGGAAGAGTACCTTATTTTATTCTTTGAGAGAGTTTGTATTAGAATGAAATTATCTTTTAACAGAGCAAATAATAAAATTCTCTTTTTAAAACATTGAGGCAGCTATTTTAATTTAAGATTTTAGATATTTTTTTAATAGAAATATAAGTTTTTATTTGTATTCCTTTGATTCCGTTTTAATTTATTATTTTTAAAGAATGCATAATTTTGCATACATTTTTAAGAAGTTCATCTATTTTGCTAAACTCTAAAAAAATAGCATGTCTTTGTGGCTCTCTCATTTGTATCTTCTGTTCTATTTTATTAATATTTGCTCTTCTCTTTACTATCGACCTATGTATATCTATTTTATTATTTATTTTTGAACCACTAAATTGGAAGCTTAGTTCGTTAACTTCCATTATTGCTTTTCTATGTTATAATGTCAGAAATTAATTTCAACTACTTCAGCATAGATAATATATTATGTATATCCTGATTTAAATTAATCTCTAAGAGGAATTAAATGATTCTAATAACTAAAGCACACAGCAAGAGTGCTTTGTCTGTATTTATGCCTCAAAAGGATTTTTAAAAATATAAAATTTAATATAAAATGTTTATCACAACTGAAAAGAAGAGTAGTAGGTCATTTTGCTCTTAGGTTGGTTTTACAAGAAAATCCTAGGTCTTATTGCTGTTTGAATTTACAACTTTATTCAGTTTTAAAGTATTATTTGGTACTGAGTATTACAAAAAATTAGCCAGTAGCAGGGTGACAAGAACAAAGCCTCTTTATACCTTTAACTCTAAAAGTTGGAGCTCCAACCACAACAAAAATTCATGATTGTGAGTAGTCACAAGGCCAATAACAGTTCAAAAATTAATATAAGCATTAGATAATACATGTCACTGTAAGAATATTGAAATTTGCTTAGTACATCTATTTCTCAGGTGGTTGTGTCAAAACTCACAATTTTAGTGGATTCATATATTTCACCTTCTATTTCTGTCAATTTTTATTGTCATATTTTGAATCTGTTTTAGATACATAAAAGTTTAACATTTTACAGTCTTCCTATTCTGCTTATAATTTTTGTCAATACTGATTTATTCAGATTTGTTTCACAATCTTACTTTGTATTTGGGTTTTTTCCCCCCCGCATTCCTTTTCTTCACTCTTCCTTTTGGTTGGTTTGATTGACTTTGTGTTTGCTTAACTTCTTTTGTTATTATTCTGGTAATTATACTTTTTATTTCTGGGCTTTAGTTAGATATTTTATAGATATTTTATTAGACTTTTTGTGTGTACTTCAACAAGTCCAGATTAGTAATTTGCTTTGTATTCCTCTTCTCAAACAAGGTACAATCTCAAAAAATTTCTGATTCTCTAACTTGTTGTTTACCTGGTTCTCGAATCAGGGCTTGGTTGTTGTTTGGTTGGTTGGTTGGTTGGTTTTTGTTTGTTTGTTGTCATTTGTTTATGATTCTTGATTCATGCTCCATAGATCTTTTGTATGTGAATATTTGAGCCTAATTTTAAAGTGAGTTCCTCCTTTAAGAGGTACAGATTTCTCCAAGCAGATGCAAACTTCACCTTCTCACTTTTCTATGTTTCTATTTATCTATCTTTTGTGGACCTTTATTATTATTATTATTATTATTTTGCTTTCAAGTCTAACCAACAATTTGAAAAATATTTTAAGTATGTTATTCATTGTTTTAAGTGTATGGTACATCAAGCTTACCATAGTGATAGAAAAAGGAATCAACCTATATTTCTTTTCTAAAACACTAAAGAGTTCAGAACAACATGAGATAGAAATGTCAAAAGGGCTTTTAAGCAAATTATTTTATCGCCTAATAGACACTTTATATAATAGTACATATTATCTGTAGAGTTTTCTGTATCCTCTGCTATTGAGTTTTTTCTCTTGTTTCTAATATTTGAACAGTGAAGATCTCTACCACCTTAGAAGGAACAGACAAAAGGAGAAATTATTACCTGCCCAAATTCTGACAAATAACTATGAGAGGAACCCTTTTTATATAAACCAGAAAAATTGGCAGTTGTGAAATGCAACTGGTATTCTTTTTACATTTAAGGAACTGAAAGCCATTTTTTTTTCTCCAGGGAAACACACAAATATCAAGCATGCATAATGTATGTGGCTGGAGACAGTGAGAGAGAGAGAGAATTTCCATTCTTCTATTAAGGAAATTTATTAAATATGCAGAAATTGTTTTGTTGAAAAGAGTAGCCAGACCTTCAAGGGCCACACATGAGAAGCAATAATGAGAGATACGAATCCTCTTTCCAGCTGAAGGAAGAATTGTAAAAATGGAAAAATGTCTAGAGATCTTTCAATCTACAAGATCTTGTGTCTCCAGTAAGAATCATCCTTGGGATATTTCTATGGGCAGCACAAAACAACGTTCTTACTTCCACGGGGACTGTGGAATGTTACCAGGGTGTCACTATAGCTGATCGTGACGTTACTTTCTAGTCAACCAGAGAAGCTCCTTGCCCAGGGTGAAGATGAGAATAACATGATAGAGAAATGAAGCCGGCAAATCGCAAAACAAAGACCAAGTGGTCTCATTCCATCAGTTATGACTACATGTAGCACTGCATGAAAAATTTTAGTTTCATGAGGCAAACATTGCCTACTGTCTCTCTCTTTTTTTTCAGTTTTACTCAGAATAAGTGTTTTATTGACATATAATGAACATATAGTGTTACAATAGTTTCAGATGTACAATACAATGATTCAACAATTCTATACATGACTCAGCTCTCATCCTAGTAAGTATATTCTTTTTTTTTTTTAAGATTTTACTTATTTTCTCATGAGAAACACACAGAGAGAAAGAGAGAGAGAGAGAGAGACAGGCAGAGGGAGAACCAGGCTTCATGCAAGGAGCCCGACGTGGGACTCCATCCCGGGACTCCAGGATCAGGCCCTGAGCTGAAGGCAGCGCTAAACCACTGAGCCACCAGGGCTGCCCTAGTAAGTATATTCTTGATCAACCCCCATCCACCAGTCTGTTCTCTGTATTTAAGAGTCTAGTTCTTTTGTATGTCACTTTTTTCTTTGTTCATTTGTTGGTTTCTTAAATTCCACACATGAGTAAAATCATATACATTTCCTCTCTTTTATTTTTAAGTTTTTAAAATTTTACTTCTGTTATTTTAAAACAAGATCAGTCTTGCTAACATTATCTTTCGTGCATAGCCATCACCTATGGGATATATTACCAGTATATATGTAAACATAAGTAGAGTGATAAACACCAGAATATAAATAAGCATAAGTATTTTTTTGGATAAAATTAAATTATACATTACCCTGGATATCTCTTTTCATTTATTATTACATCTTTTAAAGTTAATTCACATAAACCTCATTATTTATATAAGTAGAATGAACACTATAATGTGTTCAACCATTTTCTCCCTTATAAACACATGTTTCCCTAGATTTTTTATATATTACAAGCACTGCTGCAAAAAAAAAAAGAAAAAAATCACTGATTTTAACAGATGGGGAAGTACTGGAGTATAATCAGAAAAAAAATAGACAATGAAATTGAAGTAGAAGTAGACACAAGTCTTCATAATTAGCTTCATGGGTTTAAGTCATTTACTAAGAATCTTTGAACCTTATTATGTTAATTTTAAAATGATATTTTTAAACTATCCAAGATGGCAAATCAGTTTCAATTTACCTACACAATTGCTGCCTGGAATGCTCTATTAAGCGAGAATCTAAAGTCATATTTTCCACAGCTGGAGACGTGCCATGAAAGTGGCAAATGCAGTGTGTATTTATCATCCAATTCCAGCTTACCATCTTATAACTATAACTTAAAGGATGGTATGAAATCTGAATTGTTTAATGAAGATCATTTAAAGGAACTAGTAGTGTTTGGTTTTGGAAACGTATTTTTTCAAATAATCTGATTTGAGTTTCTCTGTAAGAGGACTAGAATCAGTTGTTGGAAGAGAGGGTCAAATTTAAACTTTAATGAAGAAAGAGTTTTCTAGCAATGAGAGTGTTTTAATAATGAAACAAGACGCTTGTTGGATGGATTTATTCAGAAGAAGCTAGATCACCACTGAGGATGTTTTAGAAAGAAAACTCATGTAAGGATGGTAGAAGAATATTTATTATGTTTTAGACACTGTGACATTCATTTCCACATATGTGACATTCTAGTTGATTATTAGAATAAATTTGCACATGTTAACTATACCAATCATGGTAAAATTAAAGGAAGAGTTGATGGCCAACCTGAAGAGACAGTAGTTCTGAACGCACTTTAAATTAGTTTGTCCCAATGAATAAGCCAACTTCAATTAATTCACATATACCTTTCAGTTAATGTTCTGTAAGAATTTCCACTGCAAAACTTAATTTCAGAATCTTTGCCACACCACAAGTAGGGCAGCAAAGTCATAACGTAGTTATAAAACTAAGTCAACTGTCAGCTTCAGTACATTTCTTTTATTCTCAAACTGTTTTAAGTCACTCAGTGAAGAACGGCGGGAAGAGAAAAATACTAGGAAAAAATTATGCAAAGCACTAATGTTTTGATAATTTAAGGTAAATATTATTCATATTAAAAGTACTGGATATAATTTTTATTACAAATACAAGGGGATCTGGGCAGCCTGGGTGGCTCAGCGGTTTAGCACCTGCCTTCGGCCCAGGTGGTGATCTTGGAGACCTGGGATTGAGTCCCATGTCAGGCTCCCTGCATGGGGCCTGTTTCTCCCTCTGCTTGTATCTCTGCCTCTTTCTCTGCATCTCTCTGTGTCTCCCATGGATTAATAAATAAAATCTTAAAAAAATATACAAGGGGATCTCAAGTTGAGATTATTTTTAATAGAAAATCAAGAGATTTGAAATCTCAGAAAACTAGGAGAGAAACCACAAAGTTTGACCTAGCCTAGAGAATTCTGTCAAGATAAATAATCTCTGCACATAAACTTGGATGATTTTCTTGGGCCAAATTTGAGGAGAGAGAAATTTCAAAACTGTTTTTCAGTTTGGAAGTAGGGCAATTTTATGGTCAGAAGAGTGATAAAAGAAAATGCTATCCCATTTCTAGCAATGTGGTGAGGGTAGAAAGGAGTGATAGCTTTAGTGCAGTATTTTCCAGAAAGCATTTTTATCTAAAGCCTAATTTTCCTTATAATTATAACTTCTTGTCATGAACCTCATCGTTACCTCATCCCTATTTAATTTACGCATAGAAAAACTCTTCTATTGACATTGTTTTATCTTATTGCTCCACTGTTTAAAAACCAAGGTACTTCCTATTTTATAATATAGGGACCAGAAGTCTGTGTACTATGTATACAAAGCTGCTATGAAGATTATTTAAAATAATAGAAAGGAAGGTTTCTTTCCCTGCACAATATTATGAAGTTACCAGAGGTTATAGCTTTCTTTTCTTTCTCCCTAACTCATGGCATTTTTCTCTTTCCTATATTCTTTCCCTTTGTTCCGTGCCATTTCAAAGCATAATAAACCCTTCTTTCAGGTGTGCATTTCTCTTGTCTACCCTACAGTGTGACCAGGCCACTGCGTCTCCTAATAGTCAAACCGCAGAGTCGAGTCCGTAACAAAATAAACATTTACATGACTTAATTTTCTAGATGGAACACTGTAGGCACTTGTCTGTGTAGGGGTGCAGTGGTTGGAGGTGTAGGGAGTTTGACTACCCTAAGAGGTGTCTTAAAGAATGTAGATCAACTATTTTTCTTTTTTTTTGAGAGAGAGAGAGAGAGCGTATAGGGGATGCAACAGCAGAAGAGGGAAAGAGAATCTTAAGCAGTGTCCACACCTTGGAGCTCCACACGGGGCTCGATCTCAGGACCCTGCAATCAGCACCTGAACTGAAATCAAGAGTCTGACTGAACCAACCAGAAGCCTCAATAGACTATTTTTTTAAGTCATCTATTATTTCATCCCAAAAGTATAACAATACTCATAGTAACAAAATTTGGTAGTGCCCCGGATCACAAGGGTCCTGTGTAGGGGGAAAAAAAAGGCACCTCTGAAAGGCTTTAAGCAAGTAAAGATATAGTCAGATTTTGCTTTGATTCTAAGTCCATGAAGAATTTGAGCCAACAAAAAATGACTAGGTGATATTCAAAGAGGAGTTTTTAAATATTGGCAGAATATTAATGGCTAAAGTCAATTAGATTTATTTGTTAAATGACAGTATCATCCACTAAGTGCCATTTCTCAATAGGACGAGTTGCCCAGGACACAGAAATGAGTAGAAGAAATCTGGATACAGGAAATCAGGACAATATTTAACATAATGGTTTAGTGTGATTTCCAAAAGGAAAACGAACAAAAAACTTGTAAATGTTTTTCCTAAACAGTACTCTAAATTAGTATTCAAGCAATAAATTTAGTTCCTAATCGTTGTAAAATGCCAAATTTTCAGACATTTATTCTCCACATGTATGTGTGCATAAGCCATGCACACACACACGCACATGCACACACACATTAGGTAACTGCATTCATTATTATGTTGATTTTTTTAATCCAAGGCATCTTTCTTGTTTTCAGTCTCTTTGTTTTTCATTCCTTTGTATGAAGTTGATACTTGTGCTAAAAAGTTTAATTCTATTCTTATTTCAAATCCTAGCTAGTGCTTTCACCCCCACCCCACAATAAAATGTACCATTTCCTTTACCTTTTTCTTCTTCACCATATTGCCAGTTTTTTATTTTTGTTTTTTATTTTTCTTTTGTTTCCTTAGCTTACACTTTCAATTCATGTTTAAGAACAGACTTCTGGGGGCACCTGGGTGGCTCAGTAGTTAAGCATCTGCCCTCAGCTCAGCGCATGATCCTGGGGTCCAAGGATCGAGTCCCACATTGGGCTCCCTGCATGGAGCCTGCTTCTCCCTCTGCCTGTGTCTCTGACTCTCTCTGTGTCTCTCATGAGTAAATAAATAAAATCTTTAAAAAAGAAAAAGGTGGCGACTTCTGGGTTGCCACTCCTGAGTAGCTGTGCGAATTTCCTTGGCTAGGACTCCCTCCAGAATCTAGACTCCGAAAGCCCTGCATCCCTGTTCAGCTGCCTGCTTTGGGACGGACAAGCAAGGGTGGGCGAACCAAAATATCACATCTCTCTAGGATTCGGATATCTGCCTGGCAGCAGTACTTTTCTCCAATCAATTCTTTTCTTCAAAGAAAAGTTGTGTAGAATTGGTTTGCTTGCTGCTGGGACAAAATATTGCGCTTTCTGATCTCTGTGCGTACAGAGCTGGGCCAGGGCCAGGCCTCCTGCTTCTAGGGCTGCCGCTTCTTCAACTAATTTCTCCATCATCTTTCTACCTCTCAGAAATTTATTGAATTATCAAGTCTCCCTGCTGTCCAAATCCCCTTTCTTTTATGCTTATTTGACTTTAGTCTTTTTATGACATTCTACTTGGGCATTAGGAGTGAGGAGAGGCCAATATCCAAGAATGTTAAATAGTAGCTATTCATGTTTATATGTGTATCCTATTTACACATATTCTTACTTTTAGAAAAATGAATTGGGAGCGTGGGCTTTCAATGAATCTCTATGATGCTGTCTTTAATCAAGAAATAATAAGAGTAGATGTTCTCTCGCTGTGCAGAAGTCAGTGTAGAATGGCTTTGAGTTCAGAAAATGGGATCTGGCCTGGAGCTCAACACCTCCTTGTGTCTTTGGGGAAGTTGCCTAATCTCCCTGAGGTAATGCCTGCTTTGCAGTAGATAAGCAGGAATAAAACACCCTAAATTATGTATGATGCATAGCAATACCTGGAACAGAATAATAAGTGCTTAATGGACACCAAAACGGGAATGAATATAAGCATTGATGTAAATAGGCAGATAAATAGGTCTATAAACTGATTACTAAGTGTTAGGCCCTGATTCTGCTAGGCCCTGAAGGAAAAATGGAAAGATAGACATGTTTCCCACCCTCAGAAAACTCTCAAATAACTAAGTAAGCGAATGCAGTAAAGTGTACTACTAGCATAAGAGAAATAGATGATTGTTTTAAAAGTTTATGACTTCATGTGATGATAAGTTGTTTTCAGTAAACCTTCCCAGAAAATTCTCCCAATGCTTTTTAGCTATTAGAAAGGCATCCCTCTGCCTACTTGTGAGCTGTAATACCTCATGGGGCTTATCAATTCAGCAGAGTCAGGCTGAATCATTTATTAAATTAGTAAGCTACAAAGAGAACGCCCAGTGTGAGTCACAGAGAGCTGTTGCTAACTCCAGAGTTGCCTGCTGGCTCTTTGAGGCTTTGCTGAACTCCGGTCCCAGTGGGGAGGGCCGAGACAAAGGAGACAGATACAGGGGACATTTAAACACTACAATTCAATTCTCTTCTTTTATGGGCCTCCGTGGTTTCTCTCCTGGCATTAAAGCCAATCAGCAGCGATGTTTCCTTCTGCCACAGAGACTGTGATGCCAAATCAGGAAATTTCAAGCAAAAGAAAACAGGAGTTGCTTCTCCTTCACGCACAGGATCGACCCTGGCACAAGAACAGGAGTCTCTCTCTTTCTCTTCTATTTTCTCATAGACCCCTTGAGGTATGGCCCAGCTCTGACCATGTCTCACCTTGTGGTGTTCACTGTGGTCTGTTACATCAGGAGTTAGAATCTCTTCCTGGAAGACTGCCCTGAATTTGAAAAGCATCTGTATAGTAAGGTAGTATGGGGAGCCGTTGGAGAAAATGCAGTATAGTCACAAAGGAATTGGTAATTAAAATGATTGAGAAATAATATATTTTAGAAGAGCATCAAGAAAGACAAATTGCCTGGGTTGAAAATGGGAAGCCTCACCCTGTTTGATTGAATACTGAAACTAAGTGAGCATAGACCCTGGCTACTTTTTTTTCTTTCTTTTTTTTTTTTACGATTTTATTTATTTATTCATGAGAGACACAAAAAGAGAGGCAGAGACATAGGCAGAGGGAGAAGCGGGCTTCCCAAGGGGACCCTGATGCAGGACTTGATCCCAGGATCCCAGGATCATGACCTGAGTCAAAGGCAGACTCTCAACCACTGAGCAAGCCAGGGGCCCCTAGGCCCTGCTTTAAAAAAAAAAAAAATAAATAAAACATTTTAAAGAATTATAATAAATTACAACATAAAGCCATACAAGAAAAGAAAAACAGCTAGAAAAGATTTCAGTTACAAAAAAAAAAAAAAATTGTTTTAATAAAAAAAAAAAAGGCAAACACACCTGAGAGTGCCTTTCTGCAGGTAACAAAAGCAATCTTAATGTGGGTTTCCTTCCTACACATTTGTTGTCTTCTCAGGACTGGTACCTCAGGCCATTCTTGCAACTGCACGTAGAAGGAGCAGCCCAAAGTGCTTGTCTATGCTGTTGATCTAAGAACACCCTTCTAGAGTCCCCTGTTAGAGTCAGTGCTTTTATTTATTTATTTATTTATTTATTTATTTATTTATTTATTTATTTATTTTTGAATCTCTAAATCTGGGGCACCTGGGTGTCTCAGTGGTTTAGTGTCTCCCTTAGGCTCAGGTCATGATCCCAGGCTCCCCCACAGGGACCCTACTTCTCCCTCTGCTTGTCTCTCCTCTTCTTTCTGTGTGTCTTTCATGAATAAATAAATATAATCATAAATCAATCCATCCATCCATCCATCCAAAATAATCTGGATGAGTATGGTGGACCAATGACTTTATAAGATAATTTATGGGGATCCCTGGGTGGCTCAGCGGTTTAGCACCCCCTTCAGCCCAGGGCGTGATCCTGGAGTCCCAGGATCGAGTCCCACATCGGGATCCCTGCATGGAGCCTGCTTCTGCCTCTGCCTGTGTCTCCACTTATCTCTCTCTCTCTCTCTCTCTCTCTCTCTTTCTGTGTGTGTCTGTGTCTCTCATGAATGAATAAATAAAAATCTAAAAAATAAAAAAAAATAAGATAATTTGTTTATTTTTAAAACCCCACAGTTTTATTTTTCAGATGCTCTGAGCACTTTTGGGAAAGCAGGATATCATATTATTAACTAAAAATAATAATCCCATTCAACTCAGTAAGATGGTTGGCTCTTGCCCTGTGTCCTGGGCCTCCCTCCATACCATTCAGTTCTGTTTCCTTCAAGGACGTCTGCTTTCACAAGTATGGTTTTCAGCATAGAACTCTCCTTCAGTGAGTTTTACAGATTTGCCTTGGAAGCCTTGTTTACACCCGTGCAGACTTTCCAGATGCTTTTGAGTTGCAATGACACTATCTTTGTACCAGATTCTGTCCTTTATCTAATTAGCAACACCAAAGTGCATATGAAAAAACTTGGAAGTCCTCTTTACCCAGGTCCACCCAGAGTAGTTTTATCGTCTACTAACAATACATTTGCCTGTGATGTGTGATAGTTTAATCAATAAGAGAAGTTAATTCACCCTGGAGAAAACTTGATTCATCAAAATTCTAGGGCTTTTGGCTTAGTTATCAATGGAAGAAGTGGTCCACATTTCTCAAGGTTCTAAGAGGGTCTTCTGTCAGCAAACAGGTCTTTGAAAAGGGTTGGGTATGAGCAAATTGAAGTATCAGAACTATGGAAGACTGAGCATGCGGTAGGTGACGGTTCCTGCCCTCTGCCCCTTAAGTCTTCCTTGGGCTTGTGTGATCTGATGTGTATCCCAGATATCTGGTGTTTAGGAGATAAAGGAGTGGAGAGTAAAGTTTAATAAGTCAGTACGATCTCAGGTAGAATTCAGCCATCCACAGTGTCTCAGAAGTGGAAGCAAAGAAAAAAGTGAGAGGTGAATCATGGAGAAGTAGAGAGAGGGCCTTGACCTGCCCGGCTGTGGAACTGGAGATCTGGATAGATTTATCACTGATCACCAAGGGGCAGGGTGGCTCTGTGTTGATTACACAGGCTACTGACTACATGATAGAAAAATGCAAGAGGTCAGATAATGCTACGGATCACAAAACAATGATCAAAAAGTACAGAGAAGTATTCAGATACTATGGAGTCCCTACAAGGCAGAAACCGAGTGTTACAAAGGGGCTTCATGCATACTTTGCAATATGAGTTGAAATAGTGCTTATGGATATTCTGTCCTCCAGACTGAGTCAAGAAATACCAATGAGTCCTGCTAGGCCAAGAAGGATGAAAAAAAAAATTCTTTCTGTGCCTATTCTTGCTAACTATTTCATCCTACAATGTCCTTTTAAAAGCTCGATAGTGCAAATGTTTAACCGTGGAGAATATATGCAGTGACCCTGAGTGCCCCAAATCTATGGATCAGAGATGTTACAATTCAGGTCCCTTTTGCCAAGGGACCTTCTACTGCAACGGGTCATGAAATTATGCAGAGAATGCGATACATGGAACAAGATCGCTTTGACCTTAGGCTTTAAATAAAACATATGTGCAATATATCAGATAAATTAGATATATTTTATGTATGCATAGAATATGTAAACATATATGTAATATGTAATTTATCTTATACAGACACACACACACATATCAATAAACATAAAGACAGTTCACTTAGGAGATTTAGCGAAACTCACTTCGCATTCTGGGAGGCCATGTGGGCAAAGGCAATTAAGATCCATTTTTCTAGCAGTGTATTTCTCGGAGCAAATTTTTTCATTGAGAGGTTGAGTTTTCCCATTTAATTAAAAGTGAAAATTGATCGTCCCATTAAAAGATCTTAGATAACATACGTGGTTATTTGCTTGACATGAAGTTGCTGACAACCGTTGTCCCTGATCTGCTGGCCTGCCATTCAGTTTTATGAAAGGCTCTAAAGTTACTGGAAATAAAGACAGATGTTCTCACTTACTTTGCATCTGCTCCAGCTATCAGCTTGTTTCCTTGCACTACCCTTAAATTATTCCCTAAGGTCAGAAAAACATCAGACACATTTTTTATTCAATATTACGAGTGAAATAAGGAAATGTTTGGAGAAAAGAAGGAAATGTTTTGGAGGTGGTAGAGAGGAGACTCTTGCTTTTAATCACTAATTAGAGTGGTCTATAAACATGAACTATTGAAGGACTTGATGGAATTTTGTTTTATAGCTGGAGTTTTTATGCTTTTATTGGTTACAGCAAACACCTGGAGTAAGAAGCCTTTGCTTTCACGTAATAAAAAAATTATAATAGTTTTCTTGTTGTTATTGAATGTTAATGACAATCTGATAGGTTGGATATCGCAAATCCATGGCACGGCTGTAATTTAATGTTAACTGAACGAATGTATATCCCAGATATCTGCACTGTGCCCATTGAAAATTAAATCCAAAGCTCATCATAATAAACAGCACCACCTCAAATCAGAAAACCAGAAGCCTTTCTACATAGTAAGCTTCCTCGCAGATCATTTCTATTATTAAAAAGCTAATTTGATGAAAGCCCAAGTCTTCTTTATTCTTTGATATATAAAATTCTTCTTAATGTTATCTGGGAATTCCCAGGTTATTTAAACAACCTTAGAAAATGGTCAATTTGCAGTTGCAGGTTTAAGTTTTCTAATGTTCTGGGCCACATGAAAAACTAGTTTTATGTCAGTAAATATTTAACTACCTTTTCTATGAGATGGAGCCAGAACACAAGTAGTACTTTTAGAAAATTATAGTTTGTGGGGTGCCTGGGTGGCTCAGTTGGTTCAGCATTCAATCCTTGATTTCGGCTCAGGTCCTGATCTCAGGTTGTGAGATTGAGCCCTGCATTGGGCTCTGCACTGGACATGGAACCTGCTTGGGATTCTCTCTCTCCCTCTCACTCTGCCCCTCCCCGTATCTCTCCTTCTTAAAAAAAAAAAAAAAAAGATTATACTTTGCATTCAAAATAAGAAGAAAGGCCTTACTATGTGAAATATTATCATGGCAATTTATTTTCCATTTCTGTATATACCAGTTACAGTCACTGTCTCAAGACCATGTATTATGATTAAATCAAAGAGACCACATGCTGAGAAATGTTTTTCCTTTTGAGAAACTGTGGATGATTTAACATTACCAATAGTTATTGCTACTGACATAAATTCAAAATTAATGGTGGTGAACCAGAAATATCATCAATATTTAAAGGACTTCATTTATTGAAATACTACATATACCCATATAACCTTACAGATAGATAGCGACAAAAGTCTCCATCAACATAGCAAGAGGACACTGGGAATCAGAGAGAGAGAAAGAGAAAGAGAGAGAGAAAGAGAGATGCTCATATCAATGGCTTTTTATGTAAGGAGGAAACGTCTTTGTTCCTATTCTCAGAGAACCATGCACCCAGTATAGCTTAGTTAAGAAGACAAAAACAAAAACACCTGAAAGTGGGCATGATTGGTAGATAGTATTCAAGGTGCTTTCAGGAAAGCCAGGTGAAATCTTAAGACTTTTTTTTTTTTTTTAATTGACTGAATAATTTTCGTCTTTAGAAGCTGGAGGGGTAATTCGGTTTGGCACTCCCGGCCTAGGGAGCCTAATGGCCCTGGTTTTCCCCACACTCTCCCAGTGTGAGCCCTGGAAGTCCTACATCCTGGGAAACTCCTCAGTCCTGGATAAAGCAGGGCAGCTGGTCATTTTTCCAGAATATCTGCACATTGACCTCAAATGGCAAATGTAAGGTACCCAGCTGCAGTTCAATAAAGGGCTCCAGGCAGGCACTTGGGTTTCCTCTTTTCACTATTTACTTGATGGATGACCTTGAGCACTTAATTTTATCTCTCTGAGACGTTCAGCTTCATCATCTGTAAAAGGGAGATAATACTTAACCTAGTAAGTTTAAGTAATAATGAAATAATGTATATGAAGTAGTACGCACGTACAAGGTTTGAAATAAATGGTCTTTTCATTTTCTACTTAAGCTATAGCTAAAAAATAAAAGATATTCTCAAAATCAGGCTTAATAGTAAAGCTGTTTGAAACCATATTATATCAATACATCCTCTCTCAAGTAAATACATAGGGAATAAAATTACATGAAATTGGCCTTCTCTTCCAATCATCCGGCGTAAACAGAAAGCATACCACAAATAGGATGAGTGGCTAGACCCAATATAGTTAAGTAATGCTGATGCCAAGTGCTGACACTTCACATCACTGGAGGGACTGTTCCTTTTAC
The DNA here is from genome assembly GCF_048164855.1 of Canis lupus baileyi. Lineage (NCBI taxonomy): Eukaryota > Metazoa > Chordata > Mammalia > Carnivora > Canidae > Canis > Canis lupus. Next base: position 54,827,867 of record NC_132850.1, on the reverse strand, counting down.
TGAGGATTTCATGTTTAAAACATAAGAACAAAATAAAGATATATCACAGCCATACCACAGTGATTCATGCCAGATATTTTGCTCCTCTATTTTCTTTTTATTGGGTGATAGAGGAGAGGGAAATAGTGCAGGACAATATAAAGCAGCCTACAGTACCTCCATTCTGCTCTTTTAACTGGGATGAAAAATCTGAATACACAGATTTAAGAGGCATAGTGTCGCTTTCTCTGAGAAATGCATATTAATGATTACCAGCTGGAAACGGAGAAAGGGAGCGTTCATATTTTGCCTGAGAGTCAAAAAGACTAATCTACAGTATGGCATTAAAAGTGACTCTACCTTTTTTATTAAGCCAGTTATTCCCTGGGAACACTTTTGTAATGATCACCTATTTCCATAGGGATTGAATATTAACTAAATCTTGTGAGCTCTCGGCTCATTTTTGTCTTCACAAATATCTTTGAATAAAAACAGAATAGCTTTTGTTTGTACCAATATGACAAGTTTGAAGCCACAGATGCTATGCTTTTTTTCACTTTTGTCTGGAGAGTTTTGGCTGATTCCTAATGCGACAAAAATCATTACAGTCACTCAATACATGGGTGAAAGGGGTGGAATGACTCTTTATGCCAAAAGGGAACTCAATGGTAAAAATACAGAATTGTTTAGGTATAATATTATGACTTTGGACTTTTGAAATGGATATAAACTGCAAAATTCCAACAATAATTAGGTTTCGCAACAACCTTTCTTGACTATTTTTAACGAGTCCTATCTACATCTTCTCCTGTAAGGGAAACTGGAGGAGGTTCCACCCATCTCCTTCTTGGAGAAAAGTTATCAATTGAGCCAATAACAGTTTGGTTATCCATTCAACATCTTGTGTGGGAACTGCACTGCTATGGAGAATGTTACTGTTTTTTGTGTCTTGATTTGGCTATTTTTTCATCCTAAGAAAACTCTATACAAAAATTATGATCTTGTGCCTGCCAATACAGAGCTTATCACATAGTCCAGAAGGAGTATTACAAGTTAGCTCCGAGATATTACCAGTAAGTATATTACAAGAGCTACGATAGTATCATCCCATTATATGACCTTGAGAATACAGTATTTATTTATTATTTACATTTTCACTAAATTTTAACATTAGCCATATCCATGATTGTGACCATCAGCAGTTACTGTATGTTTTGTTCTTTTTGTTACTTGAATTTCACATTAAACTTAAATAACTGTGGTGCTTTGCTGTGAATAGGAGATAGTCCATAGCTCCTTTGTTTTCCTTTTCTTTGGGGGAGGCTTATTTTTTTATTTAAGTTCAATTAATTAACATAAAATGTATTGCTAGTTTCAGAGGTAGAATTTAGCGATTCGTCAATCTTATATAATACCCAGTGCTCATTACATCTCATGCCCTCCTTAATGTCCACCTCCCAGTGAACCCGTCCCCCTAGTCCATAACTTCTTCAAACTTTACATCATCCCGGCAAGGTTAACACACCTCTCCCCTGAATTTTCACCATTAACAAAAATGTACTGCTATACCTACTCAAAAGATGAAAAACAAATTGTCTCTTTCCATATATCCAAAGATTAACATGCTAATGTGTTGCGGATTTAACAAAAGATCTACTCCCTTTGAGTTGCAATGGTTAAATGGCATAAAAGATACAAGGTTGGTGTAATGAAAAATAGAATACACGTGCATACATTTTTCACAGTAGAAAACAAACTCCGAAAGACATGATTCAGCTATTTTTTTCTAAAGAACATTGAATCAGAGCAAGTAAGTTCTGTGGAGAGAAGAATTGCTAATCTCCTGCAGTGTTTCACAGTGGGAACATGAGTCGAACCAGGAGTGGAGCAATCCTTAGTCACGCAAGGTATTTGGGACAGTAGAGGACATCAGCATGCTGACTCCACTCATCTTATGTGAACAGTGCCTTCCAGACGCTGTTGCAGAATAATCGGTTTCCTCCCCATCTGCACACACATATATCCAAACAGTCTTAGGGAACCACTGTAATCTTATTCAATACTCCATCAGGGCACTTGAAAATGTCCTTCCAAACACTCAGAGTTTGAGCTCTAATTTTAATTATGCTAATGCATTTTGCTGAATATATTTTGCCATCTGTGTCTTTTCTCTGCAGTCAATAAATCTGTACTTTATTCACATAGATTTAAATTAAAAAAAATAAATCCTATAAAATGCTTTATAAATATATTTCTAGACATAAACTCTGTATCTCATCATCCAAATGAAGCTCCGATATGGGTAATCCATGACATAGCAATTATAAGGGGCTGCTGATGAATGAAATAAAAACTTCCCTCCTTCTAAAGCAGTACCACTACTTATGTATGGTTCTTCTCTCCCTGTAGGGCTGGAAATTTCTGACCTCCTGCTAGAGTCAAATCTGTTTCATGACTGTCAGCTATGAGTCATTCTTTTCTAGAATTAGGGGCAAGACGGTATTTAGAGATCACCTGTTTCAGATTCTTCATAAACAAATGGAAATAGTAAGAGAGGCAAAGAAATTAAAGCAGTAAATAATCTCCTTGGGGGAAGAAAATGAGATTTGATGATAATAACAGAGTACAATGACCAGAGGAGTGATTAGAGAAAAAGATTGGAAGTGAGTGGGAATTCCATCAGACCTTGTAGTTCTCATGACCCAAACCTAACTTGAGGCTACTTAGGAGCCATACATAGCTCATGGCTTCAAGAATCACCCCTTCAGAGAGGGGTTTTCAGTTACTATAGAAAAAGACGATATTACTCAAAGTTTTGCCAGAATATTATCCAGAAAAGAACCAACTAGCTACTGTGAGGTCAGTGGAGGAAGGTCTTATTTCAAATGCAAAGTTCTGGGCCTCAGACTCTGGAGCACTGATTAAAGGCTCAATTTTGAACAGGCATCCTGGGTAACTCTCACATACACTAAATGCTGAGACTCACTGGATTGTGATTTTTTGGTTTTGGGCTTTTTTGTTTGTTTTAGAATATTGGATTCTTTTTTTAAAAGATTTTATTTATTCATGAGAGACAGAGAGAGAGAGAGAGAGAGAGAGAGAGAAGCAGAGACACAGGTAAAGGGAGAAGCAGGCTCTGTGCAGGGAGCCCGGTATGCGACTTGATCCCGGGACTCCAGGATCACATGCTGAGCCAAAAGCAAATGCTCAACCACTGAGCCACCCAGGCATCCCTATAACTTGTCATGAATTATGATTTTTATTTTTTTTAATTCCATAATCTGCATCATAATAATTAGCAGTAAAATGTATTATGCTTGTTTTTGTTTGTAGAGATTGTTTTCTAGTTTACTGCTAGTTGTGAGAGGAAAGAAGCCTAGAGAAACAGAACAAAGGATAAACGTTTTGGAAAAGGAATGATCTGAATCTCAAAAAACCTGTGAAGGAGTGTGAGATGGCTTGGTTAGTGCCCAGGTCCAAGAGGTGGGTCTGGAGATTTTCTCTGAGGAACTTAAGACATAACTTTAATGACCTTGTATTATGTACTTTCTTTAAGAACTGAGTCTCAGTCAGTTAATGAGTAAGAAAATTTGGAAAAATAATATCAGAACTGAGCAGCATGGTGAATTAATATTGAAAAGCATTGTGAACTTGGAAAAACAGGTAAAACTCCCTAAATTTCAAGCACCATTTATAAAATTAGAGGGGTTGAATGAGGTGATCTGTAGTTTCCTTGGTTACATGACTTGTTGCCTATGGGAGTTTAAAGCATCATTTCTGTCTTCCATTCCAGAGGACTCTCAAGAAGGACATGTTCTATCATGAAAGAAAATATGGAATCCACAAAGATCCATAGTCAGCCAACAAGGGAGCAGAGTTTACAGTTGCTTTCTCCTTTTGGATCTTTCTCTCTTTTTTATTTTGCTTGTTTCTTCTCACCTTCTTCTTCACATCAGTGTAGCTGGTTTGGTAGACCAGAGTCTAGAGATGGCCTTTCATTAAGGAGGCTGTTTGGGATGCATCTGAGGAAAAGGAACAATGAGGCTCAGGTCAGCTTCATAACTGGCATCATACCATCATTTAAGTCATAAGCTAAAATGTCCTTGATATTGTACACATGGCTCCACTCACTAGCCCACAATAAGAAAACAAGATTAAGATTTGGATATAATGCCCTTAGCTAGTGATTAAAAAGCATTATTTTCCCTTGAGTCTCCCCCATACACATACCTTTAGGAACCTCTTTAGAAAGGGAAAGCTTACGGTACTTGATTGATTGGGATGTGATTTTCATTTCTCACCTGTCTCATTAAGTTAAAAGAGGGAGAGAGAGAGAATGAGCAAAGGGAGAGGCAGACAGAGACAGAGAAGCAGACTCCCCACAGAGCAAGGAGCTTAATCCCAGGACCCCGAGATCATGACCTGAGCCTTATAAATAATAATTTTGTTTCTATTGTCTGTTAATGTCATTCCCAATGCATCAAACAACATGATGCAGAAGATAGCCCATGATATTATGCTTGATCAGAAAATTGTTATTTCAGTTTTACAAACAGACAGAAAGAGTGCCACACTCATACTCTAAAATCAGCTGGAAATCATGAATGGCATGCTGTGAGCATTTTGTGCAGTGGAAATTTCACTCAGGTGCTAATTCCATATGCTTTTCTTTAGAGAATTTTAGACTTAATTATAGTGATTTCGTAGGTCATAACAGAACTTTCAGTAAGCAAATTAATTTGTCCTTTTCAAAAGGTTTAACGTAAGCAGTAAATAAATCAAATTATCTTAAAGCACTAAAACATATTACATTTTAAATAGCATTGTAGTCAGACTTAGAATAAAAGTACACAACTATATAAAATATATTTCTGCATATTTAAGGAAAAAACTGAGCAGCACACACTAAAAAGTCTACTCCAATCTAGAGAGCTTAAAAATTACAGAAGTCCTTTAATTAAATGAGCCAGGGCAATGGAGTCTGTCATCAAATCTACGTCTCACTAATAGGTATCTTCAGAACAATAACAACAACAACTCTGAGTCAAATATCTGTTTTTATCAAGAATTATATTAGGTCTGTGACCTGAGACAAGTTTTGCCAAAGAATCAGAAAATACAATTGAACCACCCAAGGCCTTTCTATGCTACCTTCTTCACTGTATTCCTGAGCGCTTTAGTGTTGATATGACACAATGCCAAGAAGAAGAAAGCGAAAGTTTGTTTTGATTTAAAAGAACAAAACTTAACTGTCTAAACACATTTCCATACTGCTTTATAGACATAACACCTGAGGACGGGATAATAATCAATTGTCAGAATGGGAAAGAGAGTGACAGAGTGACACATAATTAACTCCAACTACTACTCATGTGAAATGAGCACTTACTATAAAAATCAATTTGAAGCCACAATTAAAAAGCCAATATTCACACTGAAGCTAGCACTTAGGGAGCTACAGAATAAAGCTAATAACTGGAATAATTATCATTAATGTGTTTCTATTCATTCTTCACTTTTCCAAATACATAGCTATGCAATGGTTTTGAAATTAGTGTTTAATTTATGAAAATTCAACTTACAAAAGCCTTTCCTACATAATTTTCAGCACTAAGGTGTTACCTTATGGTTGTACCTGTAAAAATGGAAATGACTATTACATGCAACCACCATACATCCCAGCAATCATACTCTTGGGCATTTATCCCAGAGCAATTAAGACACTTTTACACAAAAACAAAGGTTCATAACAGTTTTCTTCATATCTCAAAGTGGTTAGAGCTCATATGTCATTTGATGGGCAAAGTGTTAAAAACAAAAACAAAAATTGGAGTACATTCCAACCACAAAAGATTATGTATTATATGATTGCCTTTATACAATGTTCTCAAAATGACAAAATTATAGAAATGGAGCACAGATTAATAATTTCTAGGGGCTAAGGATGAAAGTGAGGAGAGCAGGAAGGAAGTGCATGTAGCTATAGGACAGCTGGAGAATCCCTGTCGTGATGTATCTTTACTGCATCAATTTCAATTTCCTGGTTGGGATAATGTGCTATCATTTTACCAAGTGCTACCATTGGGGAAACTGGGTAAAGAGTACATTAGATCTCTCTGTTATTTCTAACAATTACATGTGAATCTATATTTCGAAATTTTTAAAAAGTTAGTTTTAAAAGTTTTGATTAAAACCCTAAAAATTAAACTTAGAGAAAATATCTTAAATGAATTTCCAAGGAATTGGAAAAATGTCACATATAATTTTAAATTAAGAGCATAGAGAGTGTCATCATTGAATCATATGCGTTCAACTTTCAGATGAACAGTATATAGAATTATTACAAGCTTAATGAGTGTTAATGCTAGTTGAGTTTCTGGGCCATGGCTCTTGGACCAGAACAAAAGAGAAAATTGCTCTAATTACTAAGTATTACTAAATATTTTTCCAATGGAAGCAAAATCAGGCCAAATAGTAATTTTCTAAATATCTCACTAGTGCATGGAAACTTTTCTAAAATTATTATCACCGGAAGGTATGTTTAATACTGCTACATTGGCTGTGCCACTATATCAATAATTCTGTTTAGTGGGTGACGTTGCAAGCTTGAGCCTAAATTGGGAAGTCCCTTTTACCAACAAAAGTATTTAAAAATTCCTCTTTTTGCCACTGTGAGATAGACACCATTTGGGCACAATGTAAGCTGACAGCTGAGAATGAAATAGAGCTCAATGGAGACCACAATACAGTTCTTAGACCCCAAAGACTCATTTTAAGTTTCAGGTCCTTACATTAGGGAAAAATTAATTCTGCGGGAAGGGGCACACAGCCCAGAAATGATCAGAAGAAGCAAAATTTCTGAGCCAAGTCACTGGAGCAGATGCAGAAGCAGAGACTGAACTGTAAGAACCTTGATCTAAGGAAGAGCTCTTCCAGCACATGCCAGCACAGGGAAAACTTGATCATATAGGTAAAGAACAGGAGCAAAACTTTCCAGTAGCCCTGGCTGACAATTTCTTAATGAAGAGAAATAAAAATCTTGTGTCAGAACTCCCAATATATCACTTGTTCTTATATATAAATTATGCTTGTATTACTCATACAATTTACATAACTAAGTAGAATATATTTTATTTCTAAAATTAAATTTCTTGGGACTCAAAAAATCTTTAAAAAAAAAAATTTTAATAGAGACTCCATGCCCAGTGTGGCTCGAATACAGAGCTCAAACTCATGACCCTGAAATCAAGACCTGAACTGAGATCAAAGGTCAAGAGTTCAACCGTTTGAGCACCCAGAGACCCCTCAATGAGTCTCTTGTCATGTTCACAAGATGCTAAGATAAAAAATAATACACAATCCAGATATTGTTTGCGGATAATTGGAGCATGGGTTATCAAACAATAACTGTAGTTAAGATTCTGAAAACACAAAACAAATTGAGTAATATGCCTTAAAGAAAGTTCCTTTCATAGCACTAATTGACAACTGTTTATTCCACAGTGTATACCATTAAGGTAAGAAAATATATTAATAAAAAAGTGAGCTTGTTTTTAAGTAAAAATATCCACATCTCTCAGAAGGAATATGTATATATTCCTTAATATTGCATAATTATAGGTAATATATAATATCACATACATAAATGTATGTACATATAATTATATATAATTGTAAGAATATAACAATATTATTATATTTTTATTAAAGGTATCCAATAACCTTTGGGGAACCAAACCAAGGTTCCAACATATTTAATGACTTTCCATCAATGCTTTGTCATTTAGACTTTGTAAGTCCAAAATGAAACACTATCACATGTATCAAACCATTCACATTCTGATGACATGGACACATGTATTTTCTGACATTCTTTTGGACTAGATTGATAGATAAATTGCAAGTAAGGAAATATGTAACTATTGAGACAACCACATCCAAAGGATACTAAGTTATATTTCAGCATGAACTAACCAAGCGTCTACACAACACAATTCAGAGATGTAGAATGATAAACTACACATTTCCAGATCCATCTTCTGAAAAGGCACATTGATGCTGAATTTGACTTCAGAACACTACATTTACAGATTCCAGAAAAGGAGTGGGAATGGAGGGAAAAAGAAAAAAGAAAAGAAGAAAAGAAAAGAAAAGAAAAGAAAAGAAAAGAAAAGAAAAGAAAAGAAAAGAGAAAGAAAGAAGAAAGAAAGAAAGAAAGAAAGAAAGAAAGAAAGAAAGAAAGAAAGAAAGAAAGAAAGAAAAAGACTAAAAATTGAAATAAAATGCTAAAAATGTCAAGAACTTTAATGGTAACCTAAATAAATCACAGTAGTATTAACTGACCAGCAAAATAGTGTGTGTAACCTTAGACTAGAGTAATGGAAAAAAACTCCAACACAAAGATAAAATTAGCCTCAGATTTTTATTTAATTTTTTTAAGCCTCAGATTTCTAAGCATACTATATTCCTCCCCTGTCAGAAGCTTTATGGAGTTTTGATTTTAAGAGGAAATGGAAAAACTGAAGAACAGTAAAAAAAAATTGAAGGCTCTAAACGTACCTTATGGATCATGATGAAAGGAACCAGGGTGCTGGCCTAGAGATGAGATGATGTCAGGGAGGAGAGTTTTAGATCTTCCAACATATGGATGTTTCTCCTGTACAGTGAGGACTGGTTGGTGATGAAGCGGGTTCAGCATCATCTGAAAACACAGTCAGTGCTTCCCAAATAATAAATAGGTTTGGTTTGGGAGGTAAATTCTTAATTACTGTATGTTCAAGAAAATACTAACCAATCATATCATGAATATGTTATACAGCATATTCAAGCACTAGATGAATAGCTTTATTACAAAAGGGTAAGGCATCTAAGAGTTTTTAATAAGCTCTATGTATGTGTCTGGTAATTATCACTTCAAGGAACCGGATATGCGTATATCTACTTCTTGCATATTGTTTGTCTCCATAAGATTGTAAGATCCTTTAGGATAGGGGCCTTGCCATTCCTACTCATCACTTTACTGCCGTGCCTGGGAAATAGCAGGTATTCGGTGAACACTGTTGAATAAATGTTGGCATTCCTTTCAACTGTCAAACATCCCTGTGGGGTAGACACGGCCATCCTCAGCTCACAATGGTGAAAATTAGATCCACTAAGCTATAATAACTTGATCAATTTGCCCAAATAGAACTAGCTCTGATTCCAAAACCCAGGCTTGTCTCTACATTTGAAATGTTTAGGAAGGAAAAAAAGCAAACGAAAAAAACAATAGGTAAATAACCGGTCTGTTGCTGTGTAGACTGCTCCGCTCTACTTCCCTGTGTCACTTGTTGCCATGGTTTCTTTTGTTAGCTCACCAGCCAACGGTGGTTTAACTATTGATCTAACTACTAAGCTAAAATTAGGTAACATTTTCAAATAAATTAGAGCTTAGAATGTGATCTATTTATACCTTCGGTTATATTTCTTAACTGCTTTCAATTTCAACATACAAAAAAGAGAATAAGAATGAGATTCTACTTCGAAGTGCATATGTCGTGTTAGCAAACTTCGGTCTTATTAACCCCGCATGCAATGCAGTCCTGAGTAAATAGTCACGCCTGTGCTTTTAGATTTACCTTATGTAAAACATTTGATACAGTACCATAGTTTTGTCTTTAATTTAAAAAAAAAAGGTGATGCCAAGGCATGTTTTTTTATTGTTTTCATTATTCAATACAGAACTTCAATCCAGTGGTTCAGAACCTTCAGATCAAATAGCATAATATAAAACATTATAAAATAATACAGTATATGAGGAAAGAACATATATTTTGTATATCTATATTCTTGCAAATGTCATTTCCTAACCTAAAATCACAATGATAATTTAACATCATAGTGCATTAAATCTAGAAGAAAACATAAAATTATGAGCTTTATCATTCTGCAACTGTGGAAAGTTCGGACCCAGAGAGTTTCAGTGATCTGCGTTGCAGAGCTAGTTAGTGGCAGATGGGGGAAAAAGAACAAGTCTCTTAGCTTCTGTTCTGTTGTTTTTTCTACCAAAACATCCTGTTTCTTATCATCTAGTGATAAGCCCAATTCACTAAAAAAAGAACTAGAAAAAGTTCTATAGAACTAGAAAAAGAACTATATTAATTCTTCTAAAAAATGCAACCCAAGTGAAACAAGACATTTGGAAATAAACTTTTTTAACTTAAACCAACAAAATACACCAACAGAAATAAAAGCGAAATTCTAGTAACTATAAGGTAAATATTTATATTTGATACATTTTGTATATTTAGTTGGCTTCTATAGTTGATATATATTTTGAAAGGTGGTTTTTCTGTTAGTGAAAAATATCTCACGTGTTGGCTTGAGTAGAATCTCTCACCCATACACACACATACATATACCCTAGCACATGTGACAAAAGAAGTGCAAAGCAGAGCTATTATTAATATTTTAATGACAAGTGGGAGCACAGAGGTCTTTGATCTTTGCATGCCATCCACATGACAGACTGGTATTTAATGTAGTTCAGGAAAATAAAGCAAATCAAAGTAAAACATTTTTAATTAGTGGTTTAACTATGTGATTAATGATGCCTTTTTAAAGAAAATGCCTGTACCAGTAAATGAAAAACTCATTATTTCTAAAAGCTGGTTTCTTCTACTTAATGACCTCTTCTAATAGGCAGATAAATTGAACTGCAACGTATGAAACTTATTAGCCTGAACATTTTCACAGGGAACAAAATTGAATGTTGTGTTGCAGGTTGTTGATCAACTAATCTGAAAGTAATGAAACAAACAACATTATACAAAGGCTTCTATTAAAATGGCATGCAACTAGCTTTTAAACAACCACACAACAGAGTTGAATCTTATTGGCACAACGGAATAATCTGTACTAAAATGAAAAGCACTCCCAAAAAGAGTAAATTAGACCTTGAAAACACATCTCTGTTTGTGTTAATATGCTTTGTTTATTTGGAAAGAAATTTCAACCTGATTTGGAATGTCCAGAAAATAAAATTTATCCCGTGAAAAGAAGTTGAAAAAGTCTTTAAATATCTGGTTAGAAATACTGCCAGTACACAGAATTCAAAAGCAGTCACTAAAACAGTGACTTTATCAGTAGAATATTATACCAAAGACTTGGCCTCTAGGGCCAGCTGAACTTTGTGTGACTCCACTTTGGCAATTTCACAGATGAATGTCTTTGAATGTAGCCTGAACCTCACTGAACCTCAGTGGACTCATCTGCAAATTGGAGATAATAATATCACCTATTTGAAATGGTTAGAGTGAAGTGTGAGATGATGTGTATAAAGCATTTAGCACGTATTAGTTGTAGATACTATTTTTATTGATCGTAAGTCTTGTTATAATATCTGCCAATAAAAGGTAGTCAATATCTTCACCAATTAATTGTGATTACTAGTATGTAAAGGATTCCCGAAGCAAAGATGATATATCTACCTTTTTGAAAACTTAATCAATTTCCCTTATGCTCTTTGTATAATTAAATTCTCAAAATAAAACACAAATATGACTGTTGTCTTCAGATTTCCCTGAGATAATCAAATATCATCCATGACTATAGAATTGGTGAGGACTGATTTAACACACCTTAACCTGGGATCCCTGGGTGACTCAGTGGTTTAGTGCCTGCCTTGGGCCCAGGGTGTGATCTCAAGTGTCCTGGGATTGAGTCCCACATCTGGTTCCCTGCTTGGACCCTGCTTCTCCCTCTGCCTGTGTCTCTGCCTCTCTCTCTGTGTGTCTCTCATGAATGAATAAATAAATAAAATCTTAAATAAAAAAACATACTTTACCTTGATGTTTCTTTTTAATGATTTTATTCAATCATTCATTCATGAGAGACACAGAGAGAGAGAGGCAGAGACACTGGCAGAGGGAAAAGCAGACTCTCCGCAGGGAGCCTGATGTGGGACTCGATCCCAGGATCCCAGGATCACACCCTGAGTGGAAGGCAGATGATCAACCACTGAACCACCCAGGCATCCTTTAACTTGATTTTTTGGGGGGGAAGGTGTATGCTTATTGAGAGTGTAAGATTATTTATTTATTGAATATAGTTTAATACACTAGCAAACTCTTCATTGGAACTAGTTATACTCAGTCTGAAAACGGTGGAAAGCACTCACTGCCTTTCTCCCCATCTGCCAAAGTCATACTTATTCTTCAATGAATCAAATTATATTTATTTTTCGAAAAAGATTGATGCCAAAGCCCAAATGAAATGCTATTGTTCTTTTCTCTCTAGTACAACAGTGAGTTTCTTATATTTCTATTTGGCTATGCTTTCATTCTCTCTCTCTCTCTCTCTCTCTCTCTCTCTCTCTCTCTCTTTTTTTGACTTTTTATCTATTAATTCATGAGAGACACAGAGAGGCAGAGACACAGGCAGGGGGAGAAGCAGGCTCCCTGTGGGGAGCCTAATGTGGGACTCGATCCCAGGACCCCAGGATCATGACCTGAGCTGAAGGCAGACAGCTGCCTCATTCTTTCATTCTATTCCTATTATAATTGCCTTACTTGTGTAGACTATAGACTGTGAGCTGAAATAGCTTCTGAGTGTATTTAAAACCTTCAGAGGTAATAAGGACAGACATGACCTAGATCATACCTACTTTTCTAGTCTTCCCTGAACTGTTGTCTCCACTGCTCATGGTTCAGTTCACCACCACCCACCTATACTACAGTCTGTCCGGATGGCTCTATTCCTGGTTCTTCATGTGTCTGTTCTCACCCTTCCGGTTTCAGTTCAAAAGCTGACCCTCAAGAGGGGCTCTCTCTGGCCACACTTTCAAAGTCTCCAAGCCACCATCATCTCTCACCTGAACCATAACAGTAGCTGTGTAACTGGTAACCCAGTTGCCATTCTGGACTTGCATCCCCACTATTAAATCAGTCAGAGTGATCATTTAACAAATAAGTCAAAGGGAGATGGTGGCAGCTTCATAGTTTTTGAAGACGCCTAATCCTTCCACAAAAACAGAAGAGAAAAAAAAGGAGGAAGAGAAAATGAGCAAAAGGATGAACAAATGAGCAAACAAACAAAACAATAAATTCTACAGATAGACGGACTACATCTGGAAGAAAGGAATAACAAGGCATCTCCCAAGAACTCCAGTATGCAAATGGATGGCACCAACTTACCAAAAGCAAAAAGACCCAGTTGATTGTCAGCAATTAGGTGGAAGGAATGGGGAAGGCAAATAAACTTCTAACAGTTCTAAGACCCAAGGAAAAACAATAACAAACAGGTAGTAATCCTCATAATTGAGAAGTCTCCATCTGATGTGGAAAGTTCAGGGAGCTAATCTGAAAACCGTAGTCACATCTGCTACTAAGCTTCACATACAGGCAGATAAAAGGGAAATCCACAAAGTTTAGAGCAATCTGGGCCCAGTATAAACCAAAAAAAAAAAAAAAAAAAAGGAGAAGAGAGGGACTGACTGGTAAGTTAAAAGCACTAAGAAATGAGTTGGAAAATAAAAAAAAAAAAAAAGGAACAAAAAAATACATATATCTAAAATCTGGTTCTTTGAAGAAAAAAAAAAGAGGAGCAAAACGTGTAAACCTAAAAATGATGAGAAAAGTAACCATAGAATTATAGAAATGTATAATTAAAAGATACTACTTTTTATTAGATTAAGTAAACAATTTGAAAAGTATAAAACAAAGTGTATCAGTATCTAGAAAAAATAATTTTAATACATTTATAACACATTGACATTGTTATGCACACCCTATGTCCTTTATTCTATTACAATTACACACACACCTACACACATACACACACACCTACACATGACGGTGCAATCTTCAGGGCAGAAATGATCTGTCCTAACATTTCTGTGATGCATTTTTCATCAGGTAGAGAAATGAAGTAATAGTTTCTGGAGTTGTAAAATACATTTTTCATCTTCTGAAAAGGAGAAAATTATTTTCTGTTGAAACCTCAAGCATTAAGGGTCTCAAATTCTTTAAGCTCCTTTTGTCATTGCCACATAGTAGATAGAGTGCTCATATCTTGTAGAAAAAATGCAGCCACAAAAGGGAGCACAGAGGCACAGAAGGCTGTGTGGGAGATAGTGAGAGAATGCTCTAGTATCACACAACCCTAGTTAGTATTTTATAAGCAAAAGAGAGCAAAGCAAATGACCCTCAGTAATCAAGAAATAAAGACACCGTATTAAAGAATTGACATTGAATAAGAATGCATCATCACATATCAAACTCTATGGTATAAAAGTCCTGAAACAAAAGATAATTTGGTTGAAGTGAGACAGAAGAAGGTAGAAACAATGGTCAAGGGTCAGAGGCTGATGTCAGAATGCCTTAATGTCTATATTTATGTCTATAAATGTCTTAATTTACCATGTGGGACTATGTATGTCATTTTCATGCCATAGACTATATAGGTCCGGTCATTATTAACAAATTCCACATATCAGTTCTTACAGATGTTTTCTTGAGGAAGCTCATTTCCCTCTATGCCATGTGTTACAGACACTTGGATATTGAACACTTATCCAGCCACGAGTCTGGGCTGCCCCGACCCTTAACTATTGGAATATAACTGACCAAGAACTTCACCTGCTGCCCTCTGAAATGTGTCACCGTGTTTGCTTGCACCAGTGCCATGCTCCCCACAGCCAGGTCCCCACCAACGACTGAGCACAACAGGGATGCCAAGCCAGCCTGTTCCTCAGAGAAACACCTTCCTTGATGCCAACGGCCTTGTTAACCCTATTCTCATACTACACAGAAGCATGGACAACTTCCACCTAACTTTCCTTCCTTCTCTCCTTTGCTCAGGACTAGCCTTGCCTGGTGGGCTGACCACTCTCCCAGCAATATCCAGTGCTGGATAAATATCTTTATCTCTCACCCGAATGCAGTTTATCTTCATAAGCATCTTTATCCACATAGATTATGAATTTTCTGCATACAATCTAAAGAAAGAATAACTGGAAGGAACACCCCAGGCTTTGTATATAGTATCCTCATGATTAGTTGTTTCTGGAAGAGGAAGTATCCAAATAAGTGTTGAATGAATGAACTGTACTTGAAGCCAGACATTTTAAGCACAAAATTATAATATCTGCATGACATTTTAAAAGTGCAAATTAATTTTAAAAGTATATCAACTTTTAAAATTACACATTTTAAAAGTTACACACTACACATCTGAAGTGGAAATGGGCATGACCTGAGGTATCATTAGTAAGATTTTTTTTTCTGTCATAAAATATATCTAATAATAAAATTTACCATATTAACCATTTTTATATGTACATTCACGTTGTTGTGCGACCATCACTGCTCTTCAACTCCAAACAATTTTCATGATCCCAAATTGAAACTCTGTACATTAAACGATAACTCCCTATACCCCCCTCCTCTGGCCCATGGTAGCCACTATTCTGTTTCCTATCTCTATAAATTTAATTTTCCTATCTCTAGTCTAGGAACCTCCTGTAAGAGGAATCATGCAATATTTGTCCTTTTGTCTGGCTTATTTCACTTAGTATGCTTTTAAGCATACCATAGCATGTACCAGAACTTCCTACCTTGTTAAGACTGGGTAATATTCATTTATGTGACTAGATACATTTTGTTTTCCCATTCATTCATCAAAGGACGATTTGAGTTATTTCCACTTGTTGACTGTTATGAATAATGTTGTTATGAAATATGGCTATACAAATATCTGCCCAAGTCCCTGTTTTCCATTATTTTGAATAGGTACCGAGATAGAAGTGGACTTATTGGATCATATAAAAATTTTATGTCTAACTTTTTTGAGGAAACACCATACCATTTTTCACAGTGACTGTACCATTTTACACTCTTGCCAGCAATGAACAGGGTCACAATTTCTCCATATCCTCATCATCACTTATTTTCTGTTTTTGTTTTATTTTTTAATTTTTTTTTTATTCAGTAAAAATCTACCCCCAACATGGTGCAAAAACTCTCAACCATAAAATCAAGAGTCGAATGTTGTACTGACTGGGCCAGCCCAAGCCCTTGTTTTTGTTTGTTTGTTTGTTTGTTTGCTTTGTTTTGTTTTGTTTTAATAGCTATTCTGATGGATGTGAAGTGGTAACTCAATGTGGTTCAATTTGCATTTCCCTAATGATTAGTGTTGGTATGCATATTTTAATGTGCTTACTGGCTATTTGTATATCTTCTTTGGAGAAACATCTATTTAATCATTTTGTCCATTTTTTCACTAGATTGTTTTGTTATTGCCAATTTGTAGGAGTCCGTTATGTATGCTAGATGCTAACCCTTTGTCAGATATATGATGTAGCAATATTTTTTTCCCATTCTGTGGGTTGCCTTTTCACTCTGTCAACTGTATCCTTTCATGCACAAAAGTTTTCCATTTTAATAAAGTTCAATTTATCTTATTTTTCTTTGTTTGCCTGTGCTTTTTTTTTTTAAGATTTATTTATTTGAAAGAGAGGGAGTGGATGTGGCGGGGAGGGGCAGAGGGAGAGGGAGAGAAAGAATCTCAAGCAGACTCCCCTCTGAGTGCAGAGCCCAATTCAGGGCTCCATTCCAGAAGCCAGAGATCATGACCTGGGCTGAAATCAAGACTCAGATACTCAATGGACTGAGCCACCCACCTGGGCACCCCTTGCCAGTGCTTCTGATGTCATACACAAGAAACCATTACCAAATCCTTTGGCATGAAGCTTTTCCCTTATCTTTTCTGATAAGTTTTATAGCTCTTATGTTTACCTTTGATGCATCTTGAGTTTGTTTTTGTGTATTGTGTAAGACAAGACCCCAACTTCATTCCTTTGCGCTTGGATACACAGTTTGTCCAGCACTGTTGGTTGGAAAGACTTGCTCTTCCCCATTGAATGATCTTGACACCCTTGTCAAGAATCTATTGAGGGATAGACAAGGGTTCATTTCTAGGCTTTCTCTTCAGTTCCATTTGTCTATCTTTATGTTAATACACTGTTTTGATGACTATAATTTTATACTAAGCTTTGAAATCAGGAAATGTGTGACTTCCAAATTTTTTCTACTTTTATGAAGGTTATTTTGGCTCTTCAAAGTCCCGAGAGATTCTGTATGAATTTTAAGATGAATCTTTCTGTTTCTGCTAAAAACAAAAACAAAGCAAAACACACCATTGGGATTTTAATAGGGATTGCATTGAATTTGTAGATCCCTTTGTCAATTTAAAAATATGAAGTCTTCCAATCTATAAACACAGAATGTCTTTCTGCTTATATATGTTTTCTTTAATTTCTTGCAGCAATGTTTTGGAGTTTTCAGTGAATAAATTTTTTGCCTTCTTGGTTAGCGTTTTCCTAAGTATTTTATTCTTTCTGATGGTATTGTAAAACATGGAATTATTTTTCTTAGCATTGTTTTTTAATTGTTAATTGTTAGTGAACAAAAACACAACTGATTTTTGCGTGTTGACATTGTATCATGCAACTTTGCTCACTTCATTTATCAGTTCTAATATTTTGTGTGTGTGTGTGTGTGTGTGTGTGTGTGTAAGGTTTAGTGTTTTCTACATATAAGACCATGTCCCCTGTGAATGGAGATCATTATATTTCTTCTTTTTCAATTTGGATGTCTTACTCCTTTACCCTGTCTATTTGACCTGGCTAGGACTTCCAGTTCTGTGTTGAATAGAAGTGATGAACATCCTTGTCTTGTCATTGATCTTAAAGGAAAGTTTTCCCCCATCTTTCACCATTGAATATGGTATTGGTTGTAGGTTTTTCATATATGAGTTTTATTATGCTAGGGTAGTTTCTTTCTATTCCTAGTTTGTTGAATGTTTTTAACATGAGTTGTGTCAAATACTCCTTCTGTATCAACTGAGATGATCATGTGGTTTTTCATCATTGTATTAATGTGGCTTATTATATTGATTTTCATATGTTGACCATCTTTAAATTCCAGGAATAAGTCTTTCTTAGTCATGGCATATAATCTTTTACATATGCTGCTGAATTCATTTTGTGGTATTTTGTTGAAGATTTTTGCATTAATATTCATAAGAGATACTGGCCTGCACTTTCCTTGTAGTGCCTTTTGCTGGCTATGATAATGCTGGAATCATAGAATGAGTAAGGAGGTTCTCTCTCTCCTCATGAGTTTTGTGGAAGAGTTTGAAAAGAAATAACCTTACTTCTTATTTAAATGTTTGATAAAATTCACCATGAAGCCATCTTGTCCCTTAAGACTTTGCAGTACAAACAGAAACCTGGCAAGTCACTGGTACTAAACTCAACTATGGGATTTGCTCAAACAAAACATAGATAATTTGTTCACTTTAATTTGGTGCTATATGGCAAAGCCTCCCATTCTATGTAATAAAGTTAAGGTCAGTTGGTGAATTGAAAAATATTGTTTAGTGAGCCAATTCAATGACTTATTCTCAACATTAGCTTTGGAAGCCTAATTAAGAGCATGCTTAAGCTCAGTGCACTTATGTTTTCCAATCCTTAGGAATTGACTGAAGTGAAATAAGAGATAAAGCCATCTTTTCTCTGATAAAAATAAAGTTTATTTTTACCTACTTGAAACTCTGTTTCTAAGAGGTGGAACAGAATGATGTAATTAACTTTCTTTTTTATGCAGATCAGGGCATTATAGCATTAGTTTCTCTACTTTTCCAGCTATTAGGTAACACAGATGAAGTAATATTAATTTATGGCTCTGAAGTTCTGGTTCAGTCCCAGAGAATGTACTTCTCCATAGTGGTTTGGTCATACTCACATTTTTATAGGCTATTTGGGGTCTCTACGTGTTCTAATAGAACAGCAAAATGATGTCCTGCAGTATGTCTATAAATCTCTAAGTTCCAGAGATTGAATTAACCATGAGGAAAATATAGATTCTAGTGTAAATAAAATGAATTTTCTAAATTCATAAAGAATAAGCATTACAGAAATGAATTAAAATTAATTTGCCTAAGATGGGCAATAAATTTTTATAAATGTCTATTTTCAAACATATCAATAACATTATTCTAGAAACACTCAAAATTAATGTCTCTATTACAGCCACAAAATTAAATATATTTCACTCAGCTCTTATCAAATTTAAAGAGTACTGAAGCTAAGTTTTAAAGACTTCTTAAAACTAAATAAATAACCAATACATTTTGATTAAAAATCTTTGTCGTATTCAATCTATGAGCTCAGAAATACTTTTCAAACAACACACATATTTTTAAATAAATAACACTTGCAAAGTCCCTTTACACACTTTGCAAAGATAGCAGAGTAGATAATTAGTGTTTAGGATTGGAGGACAAAAATGACTTAACCATTTGTTGTGTGTTTTGTATTTGCATTTATAAACTTACAGTTGTCTACCTCTTTTCATGGTGTAGCTATTCACTGAGACAGGTCAATGTGGATATGAGTCTATTCCACATTTTTCAGGCTACTTAGTATTCCCGGCCATGGCTACCTAAATGCCACTTGAGTTCCTCAGTCAATGAAGCAGCAACAAAAGCATGCACCCATTTATTCAAAAAGTCCCTAGACACATGCTCCCAGATTAGATCCTCTGAACTTGAGGCATCCTGGAGCTTCACACAAGTTCTGAAAACCTGGTTTAAATATTTTCACTATATACATAAATAAATAAATAAATAAATAAATAAATAAATAAATAAATATTTTCACAACAGAGATGCACTTAATGGTTATTTCGTGATCTCAACTTTTATGGTAATTGCCATCTGTGACTGGAGATAAAATTGATTGACTAAAAGAAAGTAGCTAGAGAGCTTCTCTAAAACTGTCAATCAAAAGTGATAAAACACATAAATGAAGATAATGATGCGCCCTTTGAAACAAAATTTACTAAATGGTCAAACACTGTTTCATTCATTTGTTGAAATTTAATTCATTTTTATTTAGACCACAATTATATTTTCAGATTGTACGAGTGAATCATATTTTTCGATCCCTTGAAAATGAATTTAAAATTGCAACTGACATAATTAGAAATGTATTTAATCTGCAAGACAGTTATCAACTATTAAGTGACTGCACATCGGACAGATGTCTTGGCTGTTCATTACAGTACCTTGGCTTATTAGGTTCCCTAAGATTCCTTTTAAAAGAGTAAAAAGGAGTTAGAAAGTTTATACAGGAATACCAAATTACATAATATTACATTGGAATTGGAAAATATTAAGATATTTACAAGAATAGTGTGGGGGTTTTGTCCATATTTAGGCAATAGCATCATCATAACTTAGTATTAGAGGAAACGTTTAGACACTCTGATTATTTCAAGTTGGGTTTTGCAGGAAACAGACCAAGATGAGATGGATGCACAAGACCTTTCTTAGGAAGCAGCCTTGAAATCGACACTTGTGGAAGAAGAAGAGAAGCAGGTATAGCCAGAGCTAGGCGTTGAGCTGAAATGCAGTGCAGAAGGCCACAATCAACCCCAAGTGGAGTTTGGGGCTAGGAAGGGTCTTCAGTGAATCGATGCTTTGATCAGTCATTGCATTCAGGACCTCCCTGGAAGGAGGTAAGACCGGTGACAAGCAAATTAATTACCTTCAGCTGAAGCACTGTGCAGAGGGCAGCCACTGTCAGACTGTACCCCCATCTGCTGGGGGAATAAATAAGCCCCCACCCTCGAGGGGAGAAATGCTTGAGAAGCAGGTGATTTGGTTAATTACTGTGAACTTCTGTCTGACATAGCTAAATGATCCAATGCAGTGACCAGCCGTAGACCTCATCTCTCTTAACCTTTTAGGTTGTGACTGTGAGAGTTTGTTGAGTCTGGTGTAGCTTGTGTTCTCAGAGTTCACTTTCCAGAACAGTGCTATTGTTATCTGCTGTTATATGTGTCTGAGCTGTCCATGCACGCCCAGGTCCCTCTCATCTTGCTACTGCAGCATGCACCCCCTGCCCCCGCCCCACAGATTGCCTGCATGTGCTTGCTGAATAACTTTCTCCAAAACCCTTAAAGACCACCCTGTCTCCTTACCATGCTGTGTAGCAATGCCAGGAGATTAACACGGCCCACTTTCTCAGCCCTCCATCCTCAACCCGCAGCTGTCTTGGGTTACAAATGTCACAGCTATCTCCCCCAGCCCCCCCGGTGGCCCATGCTTTATGCCATTACCCAGAGTTTGCCATAGGGAATAGCCCAGGTCAGCTAGGATGGGAGCCCACTTGATTACACTGGCTGCCTTTCCTAGTTCAATTCTCCATCATCCTCCTGTTGTGTCTTGCGCCTCCCCAAAGAACTACTTTTGCTCCTGTCCTTTGCCTCACGTTCTTCTGGGGAAGCCCAGGCTAAGATCATATCTTTTCACTCAATGGCTTTATGAAACAGCATAAAATCAATCAAATGGATCTTAGAATCAAACTATACTGCTGGGATCCAGATATTAAATTCTCTACATATTTGCTCTAAGATTTTGAGCATATCAGCCAAACTCTCTGGGACCTGATTCCATACCCAGAGTTGGGTAAAAGTGAATTTAAGGGCACACTCCCCTAAACTGCCAAGTCGGCCTCAGTTGTGCAAGGGGATTGGCAAACTGCAGAGTCGGAGGGGATGGTCCCTGCGAAACTGCCCTTATTTCTTGGTGCCAGCTGGGAGATTGAGGGTTCCTAGGACCATTCTCATTCCAGTGCTCCTGGCTACAAATTTAGGGGTCCTCACAACTACCTTCAGAACTGATAGTTTGCCAGAAGTCACAGAACTCCGAAAAGTGATGTATACTTACTATTTATATGCTTACTGTTATATATACTTACTTTTACAATTTTATTATGGCTGAAGGATACAAAGTAAAATCAGCCAAAAGAAGAGACACACAGTGGAACCTGGGAATATTCTAAATATGAAGCTTCCTTATCCTCAGAGACATCCACAGAGCATCTCCAACCTGAAAGCTCACCAGCACTCAGTGTTCAGTTTTTATTAGGGTTTCATTATGTAGTCATGGTTGATTGAATCATTGACCATGTCATTGAATTCAATCTCCAGCTCCTCTCTTCCAAAAGGTTGAACTGATGTCACTTGGCCCAAAGCCCCAACCCTCTGGTCACATGGTTAGTCTATCTTGAATGGATTACTCCCATCCTGAATCGCTCATTAGCATAAACTATCAGGTGTGGTTTCAGAGGCCCACCATAAATAACGAGAACGTGCCAATCACTAGGGAAATTCCAAGAGCTTAGAGGCTACTTCTTAGTAACTAGGGACAAAGGGCAGACTTCTTTTTGGGCTGAAGCCAGACTTTTTTATTACGCATTTCCCAATTTATAAAATGAGTCTCATAACAGTCTCTGTTTTTCAAGGATTAGATGAGAATTTCATGCAAATTACTTATATAGCTCATGATAAACTCATGAAAGTGTTTTTTTTTTTAATCATTTTGATTATGTTTTCTTTTCCTGCCAGTCTTAATTCATTTGCTCCTTTGACAATTGTGTGTAAGGACTTTCGTAGTTCAGGCTTCAGAATAAAGGGCTGGTAGTGCACGTATTTGCAAAGAGAGTGTGAAGAGAGCTGTAGAGCAATCTAGGAGTCACTCTGAAGACCTGGCAAAGTTGAGCGTTAGCTGTTTTTCCCAAAGACAAATTAAGTGTGAAAATGAAATATGAAATAGTAATTTATGGTACTGAGTGAATCTGTTCTGTGCATATAACCATCCAAAACAAAACTGGGAAAAGCACGGGGTAATATTTCAAAAAGAGATTGCTAGTTTCACACATAGAGAAGATGAAATTATTTTCTATTTTCATTTTTTCAAGTTATGGGGAAGAACATAGATTTTTCATTTGTGTGTTTGATTTCTTATACTACATTAAAACATGAAAATAATGAGTAATATGTCCAGCTACGTTTGATCACAAAGTACATTTAGACTATATATCTGAGAAAAATAGCTACTTATCTAATGTGCCAACTTATCAAATGTGCAATACTTGTGCTATGAGAAAATAAATGAAGAGTAAAAGAAATAGATGAAGGCTATTAATTTCACAGATGAAACTAGTCCAACAAGTTCTCATTAACCTCTCTACTAAAATGCCCTGTGAAACCAATTTGTATCCTGCCAGACTGCATGTTTAATATTCTTTTTATAATTTTAATTTGTTCTCTATCTTCTCTCCACAGACCTTGATATTAAAATTAGAAACTATACATCATGATTATAATCTTAATCTTTAACTTTATTTGGCTGTTGCTTACCTTTTCTAAAGTGTAGAGTGATGTATAATGAATGAACAGAAAATGTATTTTCATTTTTATTTTTTTTTATTATTTAATTTATTTATTCACGCCCTGGGCCAAAGGCAGGCGCTAAACCCCTGAGCCACCCAGGGATCCCCTGCCTTTGACTTCAGAGCATGATCCTAGAGTCCCAGGATCGAGTCCCACATCAGGCTTCCTGCGTGGAGCCTGCTTCTCCCTCTGCCTGTGTCTCTGCCTCTCTGTCTCTATGTATATCATGAATAAATAAAAAATCTTAAAAAAAAAAATGAAGTCAAAGGCAGACACTCAACTGCTGAGCTACCCAGGTCTCCCAAAAATGTACTTTTAAAATTTCCATTTGTTTTGTATATAATTGTTATATCTAATAATGTTCCCAGTGATTTTAAATGATGAATCTTTCATTATTGTATCACACAATAAAATGTGTTAAAATGTTTTATTTCATGACTGCACATTATCAATGAATACAAGAAAACCATTAATTTTAGATGCAATCATGTCAGTGTCAACCCACATAGTCAGTCAGAGTCTGACTCAGAAATGATTCAAACACATGAATTTGCAAAGTCCTCTTCATTATGTTTTCATAAATGTATATTCATTAATCTGACATTTTTTTCACCTAGCTGTTAGTCCAACTTTTGTCCTTGGGTTGAAAAAGCTTATGCTACAAAACTGAAGTCCATCATGCTTTTTAGAATTTCCAAGACTTGCTTTACAATCTCATTTTAGCAAGTTCTTTGGGTGTGGAGAGTGGCATGAGTTATGTGTGGGAATAAAAATCCAGTATGATCCTTAGATTGGTCAATTTCCCTTGCATCTCTGCCAAGTTTAGTTTCATGTATTTTAAGAGACCTTAGAATTTTTCATTTCTATACTAAACTATACTAGACTTCAGATAACACAGGTGCTTGAAAAATTTAACTCTGATTTGGTAATCTATTTTTTAGTTTTGTTTACATTTCCTTTGACTCCAAGATATTGTTTTATATGCTCGATGTTTGTTTAAATATGTCCTCTTGTTTACTACTTTGCTTGCTCATTATTGTTTCTTGCATATTAGATGTTTTAATGAGGATTAATTTGGGAGTAGAGAAACCTGGAATATACTTTTTACTGAAAGGTTATTTGAAGCAAATGTCCTAGTTTTGGTTGACATGAAAACGTCATCGTTAGTTTGCTCTCATGTCTAAAAGATTTTTTGTTGATTATACAAGTCTGTGTTCATGGCTATTTTTTCTGAGTTTTAAAGTATTATGCCATCACTTTCTGGTTGCTACTAAAAATTAGCTGACAGTCCAATTGGTAATCCTTTTATTGTAATCAGTCCATTCCTTTTCAGAACTCTGTGTCTTTGGACACAGTTTCATTAGAATATGTCTGTGCCCAATTATCAGGATAGGCTAGGTCAGTGGTCCTCAACCTATTCAATCTAGTGACATTTGGGGCTGGATAATTCTTTGCTGTGGAAGATGTCTTTTATCTTGGAGGATGTGTAGTGGCAATCCCTGGCCTCTACCCAATAGACGCTAGTAGCACCACCACCACTACCCTCCCTGAATTGTGCATATGAAAAATGTATCCAAATATTGACAAATACCCTAGAAGAACTAATGTTCAGCTAGTTGAAACTGCATTAATTAAGAAAAAAATTTTGAAATGTATCAGTATTTACGGCAACAAATGTTTACATCTCAGTGATGGTGCATATCCATTGCAAGTGGACTATGTCTTAGTCCCTATCTCCGTTTGTCTGGGATCCAGGCTGACAGACAAGCCTTTATTAGGGCATTTTCAGGAATCATGGCAGAAAAGGAGAAAGACTTGACAAAACATATTCTCTTTCTTAAAGCTTCAGCTTTAAAGAGACCTATGTCACTTCTACTTCCATTTCCTTAACGACAGCAAGTGATATTGCCAAACTCAATAGAATTGGGTGGGAACGTTGTTTTCCTGCTTAGGAAAGAGCAGAAAATATTCGAGAATAATAATACAGTCTCATGCAACGTCGATATGCTTTTATTTGTTTGATTTCTTGGATCCGCAGATTATAATCTTTTCTCACACCTAACATACTCCCAGTATATCTTCAAATGTTTTCTCTTTCTACTATTCTTTATTTCTGGAATTCTACTTAGAAGGAGGCTAGACTTTCTGAAACCTCTTGTAACAAATTCTTTTATTTTTTTTTTTTAATTTTTTTTTTTTAATTTTTATTTATTTATGATAGTCACAGAGAGAGAAAGAGAGAGAGGCAGAGACATAGGCAGAGGGAGAAGCAGGCTCCATGCACCGGGAGCCTGATGTGGGATTCGATCCCGGGTCTCCAGGATCGCGCCCTAGGCCAAAGGCAGGCGCCAAACCGCTGCGCCACCCAGGGATCCCAAATTCTTTTATTTTTATATATGTTTACTCTGTGACTGCATTATAAATAATATCATTAAATATATCTTTGAGTTCCTTCGCCTCCTCTCTGAATGTGCTTAGGATCCCATTCTTTTATTGATTATGCTTAAATTTTTAATGTGTGTATTTGACTTGATAAAGGTGCACATTAATCAATATTTTTGTCTTCCTCCTAAATAACACAGGAGACTTAGAATGCTTTAGTCTGTCTTCCATTGTAACTTTATTTTTCTTTTTTTTTTCCATTGTAACTTTTGCCATATGTTAGTTCCCCTTTGTATTCAAAGCCCCCAATTTTTTTATAATCATTAAATTGTTATTATATTTCACATATTACCAACTTCTTTTTTTGCCACTATAGCTCTTTTCTGGGTTTAGTTTCTTTCTTAATAAATTTCATTCTTTTATGTTTCTTTCAGCAAAATTATATATTGTCACCCTTGTATTAAATATCTTTACTTTACCCTCACTATTGAAGGATACTGTAGGTTGATAGTTTTTTTCTCTCAGTGTATTTTTTCCTGCACTCAATTTTTGCTAATGTGACACTTGCTGTCAAATTATAATTCCTGTGATTTATTGTTTATAATTTGTGATTTATCATGGCTCATTTTAATATTTTTATTGTCCTCTTTGTTGTTCTGCAGTTTTTCTGTAATATATCTGTGTCTTCTTATTGATCAGCACTTAAATCGTTTCTACAGTCTGAAGGATTGTTTATCAGTCTGAAAAAAAAATCACAAATTTTGCTTTTCTATTTTCATTTGTCTCTTCTTTGTTACCCCCATTAGATAAATGTTGTCTTTATCCTAGTCTACCTTTGACATCTCAATCTCTTTGTATTTTAAATCTGTTTTGGTGTTTTGGCTTTGCTTTTTTTCATGCTCAACCAACTGGAAGGAAAGACAGATTCTTACAGAGTACATAGGACATTTTAGAAGATATTCTAAATGAGTGCAAATAAATGCAGCACAAACTAACCACATGCATATGTAGAAAGTAGGAAAGGATTTCTGTATCATATAAATTATGAAACATCTTTTCAAAGGCAAAGGACAAGAAAAAGTTTTTTTGAGGTAACAATGTAGAAACCAACACTCCAGAACATGAAATGCAAATCACTTTGAGAGTATGTAGGTGTGTGCTCTTTTGTTAAAACAAACAAAAAGTATTCCGTGTGTGTTTTTCTTTACTTTGTTAAGAAAAATTCTAACATTGTATTGGTGAAGACAAACATGGAGGTTTATACAAGATAGAAATGATCTAAGAATATAACTAAGCTTTGTGGTTTTCTACCCAGATTTATGAGTTCTTACTATTCTATCATCATGCGCCTAGAAATAAGAAGGAAACTATAACAAAAACAGTCTTGGAAAATTCATTTCATTCATCCCTGTAATCATTTCTGCAATAATCACTGTGTTTCCAAGCTTGGAGATATCTGCCAAACTCAACTATGTGATCACCTGATCCTTTCATTTACAGCCCTGCCTCATCATGGCATCTTCCTTTTGACCAAGATTTCTCATTAGATCACTTTCAGCTATCCTGCAGGAGGATTGCTTTCCTACTAACCAATAGAAAACATGAATAAGTTTAAATCTTTGACCTTTGGTCTTGAAAAACAGTCAAAACAAGAAAAAATTTATTTGAACCAGAAAAACTGAAATCATTAATGGCTAATGTCATGTGCAAGAGATGAAGCCACAGTTTAACAGAGGAGGGCCACACCTAGAAAATTCAGTTCAGCTAAGAGAAAACAAAGGTCAAGATATTGTTTGTGGATAAATAAATCTGGGAACTGTAGAAGATTTTCTACTTTATGTGAAATAGTTTCCAAGCAAACTGTCTGAATCTTCACAGTAATAAATACATTACTAAGCTTTTCACACATATACAATGAATTCTTCCTTTTCTTAGTGTTACTAAAAACTACCACAAGTATTTCTGAGGACCTATAATGGTCAAGATCACCAATTGTTCCTATGTGAAACATACCTAACTGGGTTTAGAGCAGAAATATTCCTAAAGAAAGAAAAGGAGAAAACAATGCTTCTATATAATGGACCGTGTAATTAATGTTTATAGAATCGAGAGAAGTATCCTGAAATAAATTTCTTCATCTTCCTATATCTAAACCGACCTTTCCAACTAAATGATTATTTTCCTCTTCTTTGGTTTGACAGAAGAAAGGTGACCTTGAAAGCACATAAATGATGCATTTATTCAGAGTTAGATCTCAAGATAACGTGCGAACATTTAGATTGTTTTCTTCTTTCTACAGACTTCGGAAATAGGCATGCCCTTGCAGCACATAAAGAAAGGATCTAAGTAAGCATAATTTATAGATAGATAGATAGATAGATAGATAGATAATAGATGATAGATAGATTGATTGATAGATGATAGATAGATAATAGATAGATAAGAATATATATATATATATATATATATAATTATTGCTTAGCCATTGGAGAACTCCAAATTATTCTTCTCACTAAAGTTGCCATAGAAATTACATCTTCAGAGATGCCTAGATGGTTCAGTGTTTGAGCATCTGCCTTGGGCTCAGGGAGTGAGCCTAGAATCAAGTCCTGTGTTGAGCTCCCTGCAGAGAGCCTGCTTCTCCCTCTGCCTATGTCTCTGTCTCTCTCTGTGTCTTTCATGAATAAATAAATAAAATCTTTTCAAAAAATTTAAATAATAAAAGTCAAATGACCTGAAAGACGAAAGAAAGAAAGAAGAAAGAAAGAAAGAAAGAAAGAAAGAAAGAAAGAAAGAAAGAAAGAAAGAAAGAAATGAATAAAAATTACATCTTTATTCTACCCCTGTACATCTATGAGGGACCTGACAGCTGGTTTTAATGGAAGATAAAATAACCCCAGTTAATGTGCTTAGAGACCGAGACGATACAAAAACAGGCCTCAAGCCTAAAACTTCATCATCTTCAAAACTCTCCAATTCAAAGAGAATCTCGTGGCCCTTCCACTGTCTCTCCTGCCCACTCTGACAGCCTTGGTGAGGAAGATGGTGGAATGACCCTTCCTCCTATGATATTCCTAATAATTTGTAAAACGTGTGAGAATGGAAGAGCCAGAAATCACATTCACAGTCTCAGCCATCATAAGCAGCTTTGGGTAGGCAGGAGAAAAATAGGACTTCAACAAATAGTCCTTATCTGGGCAAAATTATCCTGAAATAACCTTGTTCTAAACTGCTCAATTACACTAATCCAGGAATTTAAGAAAAACAAAAACATTAGCATTGATTACAGCATCACTAGAATATGTAACAAATTGTATACTGAAGTCCTCCTGAAGAATGCCATCTCTCTCATTGATACAGACAAGCCTGTAAAATAGCTTTGGCATTTTAATGCTCGCGCATTCTAAAGTTCCAGATGACAGCTGCATAGCCAACATTTTAAAGTGATCAGAAAACTCATGCTACACAATGGTCACAGCTGGACCCATCGATCAAACTGTTTTTGCTCAAATGAGATTCAGGAGTTGTTAGATAATTAAACAGTGTACGTTCTGGACTTCAGAATTTTAGTCATGGGAGCTAGACCTGGAAGAAAGTAAAATTGGAACGCTTTCTGTGTTGTTTTAGCCTAAGCTGAAGATTTTTAAATCCCTGCATGATTCTAGGACATTTACCAGTGTCTGCATTCAGAACCGTGCCCTATAGTCGTTATCAGCTCTATTGGTCATGAAAGTGGAGAGCATTTAAATGTTTTGGATTGGATTAAAATACTAATATTCACCCATGTGAAAGTACAGTGTTCAGTAGGAGTGAGAATTGCATCTTTCTTCCTGAGCAGAGTAGAGAAAAGAAGCCCTTGGCACCAGTGATCTCAGTTCCACGACTTCTGCACTTATGGGCAATTTGTCAGATAAGATCATTTTCGCTGGACGATACAGAAATCCTGATTGTAATAGTTCAAATTGTGACACTGTTTTTTTTTTTTTTTAATTTGATATAAAAGAATTTCAAAGCTCCAAGATCAGTACAATGGGCTTCGGTTCTGTTTCCTTGAGGCTGCCTCAGCTCTGCATTCCTACCTTATTTTGTTTCTTGCTAACACTTATTAACCCTATCTGTGTGCCAAACTTGGTGTAAATGCCTTCGATATGTTTTAATTCATGTACTCCTCACAACAGTCCTCTGAGTTAGACCATCTTGTTTTTCTTATTTTATTCTTCAAATAAGGGGATTTTGGTTTCATATTAACTCATAAATCCTCAAAATATCCCATGAAGTAGGCAGTGTCATTACCCATTTTACAGAGAAGGGAAATGAGGCACAGAGAGATCAACCAACTAGCACAAGACTACATAGCCGGCAAGTGGCTGATTTTGAAATTGAAGGTAATATCCTGACTCCAAAGCACCTACTCTTAACCACTAGGTTGTCTGTCCTCATTGTCTCAAGATGGCACACAGCTGCGGGGAATCCCTTCCCATGTAATCACATGAGGGCAGAGGGGGAGTTCATTCCCTTGTTTTTATTTTTAAGACTCACCCCCCCCTTGTCAGAGGCCCCCCTCTGCAGACTTTCATTCAGGTCTCTTTTGCCACCCTTGTCACCCTTGCCCAACTTCAGCTATCATCAGCAAGAGAATGGGACCATCATGATGGACCCATATGTTCACAATTAGTCCTGTGGCCTTGGGGTGCAGCCAGGTTCTCCTGAAGCCTCCTGGAGAAAGAACATCAGGACAAGGTGAGTGCTCTGCCAGCAAGGACACAGGGGACAATGGATGTGGACTCAATGGCCATCACGTCTGCTGCAGTGTCCCCCTTATGGTCAGGTTCCAGGAATGTGGACATATGGGTTGAGTATCTGAGATCCAACAGTCCTTAGCCTAAGCCCTCCTTTTGGAATCTCAAATCATAGAGTCATTATGCCAGAGATATGCCAGAAAAGAAACACACCTAGAGCAAATTCATTCCCCTTGAATACCTCTTACACTGGAAATTCATTCTTTCCTCTGACAGGTAGCTGGTGAAAAATTTCTCTGTGCTGTTTTTCTGGTGCTAAAAGGCAGTGTTGAACAAACAGATACAGTCAGCTATGTGGAATTTACATTGTGGTTGAGGAAAGACTTCTATAATACATAAATAAACATGATCATTGCCAGGTAAGGGACTAGAGAGTAACTGGAGTGAGCTGGGAGATATTTTAGATAGGATAGTCAAGCAAAGCTCTCCCAGAAGGTGACATTTGGATCATCTTCAATGACATTTGAATCCCTTCAATGACAGGGAGGCAAAAAGGACGTGTCTGGACAGCAATTAGCATCAGGGTTATGAGGTTTGCCTGTATCATTCCAAATCTCAGCACTGCCACACCCGTGCACATATGTCACAGCTCTGTGCATCAGGTCCCTCAAACTGTATAACTGAGATGAGTCATAAGTTTGTTGGGAGGATTAGATGAGTTAACACATCTCACAAAGCATGTGCTACAGAGCGCCTGGGGCATTGTGAGTGCTCAGTAAACGTTAGGTTTTGTTATCATCTCAGAAATATTAGTCCAGATGCAGCTAACGGCAGGTTACCCTGGTAGGAGTGATGCTCCTGGAGAGTAGACACCGAGGCAGGAATAGTGGGGACAGGGAGCTAAGTGAACATGGGAGAACGTGGTATGAAATGAGGTCTGACAGGGATCCGGGGATGAGACCACTCCTATCAGCAACTCTTAACCCTGGTTCTATATGGGGATTGCCTTCGGATGAAGTAAATCAGAAGCTCTAGGAATGAAGGTCAGCTATGAGATTCTGAAGTTCAGCCAAAGAGGAAAATCACTGACGTGCCTTTTGTATTTTAAAGAAAGGAGCTTGAGTTTTATTCTAAGAGAAAAGCCAAGCCATCGGTATGCTTGCGGTGTCCTACCCACTTCCTCCCTCAATCTCATTTCTGCACATGAAGTTCTTGACTATCTTTCAAGGATGTCGCATTCTCTTAGATTGGAAGACTCCTATGACTATCTCTCCTTCCTCTGAGCACTACAACACTTTCTCCTCCTGAAAACACAGGATTCACAGGTTGTGTTCTGCTGTGCATGTTTTTTTATTCCCCACTGGAAGGTAGATTCTCCAGCTGCAGAAACTGTGTCTCCTAAAACAATGTCTTGTACATTAAGATACAAAGGCGTATTTTTAAAGCATGAATTTAAAGGCCTTGCCTAGAAACAACTGCCTAGGCTAAAAGCTCAAGTTATAACAAAGCTCCCATTGCTTTAGCAAACCAGCCCATTTAACAAGCATCCAAATGTCAGGCACTAAAAAACAAAGAGATCAAAGACGGTTTCACCAGGTTATAGTTATGTGTTGAAATCGGCAACACAAAGAATGTCATGATACAGTTAGGGACAGACAGGCATAGTAAGAATGTAAACTACCAGGTCTAAGTGTGATTTCACCCAGCAAGTTATGTAACATACACACAAAGAACATAAAGTTCTAGGTTTCATATCATCATGGTACCTGGTACCCAAGAGCGATGAATTCAATTTGGGAGCAATTTCAAAAGTATCAAGAAAAAATGGTGGAAAAATTAGATCCCTCAATTTAGACTGATTTGTAAAAGAACTGTTGGAAGGCCTAAGTGTACACTCCACTGAAAAAAAACCCACCTAGTTTTACATGCACTATTTATGTTTATATATCAAAATCATTTGATTTTCATGGCTGCGATGGACACCAGTTTGTCGTAAGTTTCCAAATGGATGACTATTGAAGACAGAGGTAGACGATATTACTATCTGGGGCTTCTGGAGTGTTTTGCAATATAATAAAGAAGAAGAAATTAGGTTGTCTGTCTAACAAATAGAAGTGAACTCCATATGGAACAAAGGCGGTCACTTTACATGGGAACTTACCTTGAACAGCAGTCTACAAACAAAATAAAAGTTAAAAATGGCCTTGTCAGTTCAGGGCTGGAAGAGCATTTAAATGTCTGGCCAACTCTAGTTCACATTGTGATATATAGTTCTCCTGGGTACAGACTGTCAAACTGAGTTAGTGTCAATGAAAGAAAATGGGAGATGGACTTTCAGATGTTCTCATTCAGCTAAAAAGAAAAATACAGTTCAAAGAGCTTTTACCCACTGAGCTTTTCACATAACCACTCAGTAGGATGGACATAGTGCTTGGAAAAGAGGGCTCATAGGAATAGTAAGAGAACTTGATATCTATCATCATTTTATAAAGTGAATCCAGGTGATTGCTTCACAAAAGAGCAAATAGATAATTTCAAAAGAGTGAATAGGTGGTAAAGATAATATAATCACCCAATTCACATGGTCACTTAACTGGGGAAGTGAATTTAGAATAGCTGCTCTTAAGCAGCTTTCATCGAACATACTCTGCATCAACCAAGCCCTGCTTTCCATTCCCTCTCAATCCATACTAGTCCATGTTGGCTATAGCCTGTGACCTTCTCAACTTCACCTTCTACAGACATTATGTCAGGAACAGTGCTGCACGCAGCCCTTAGAATTGACAGCAGGGTCACTCAAGATAAACTAGGTGGGATCTTTGGAACTATTTTTCCCTCTGGACACACAGCAAAACCTAGACCACGTGTGGTGAAATGCACTTGTAGAACTTGGACTGAAATGTTCTTAAGTTCAACTTTTATACAAACTATCTCTGTGTAGCTTTTCCACTGATGACATAAAGTCACCTTCCATTTGCCCAGCATCTGTCAGTTAAATATTTTGAGCTATTTCCTTTTGGATGGTCCTCTGATCAACAGCATGATTTTAGAACATCCTCACCTTTGTCAACAAAGCAGGGTTTGTGTGATCTGCCCTTACGCTTTATAAAAACAGACTAGAAAACAACAACAACAAAAAAGTGCTGATGCATGTTATAAGAAGTATATAGTCTCACAAATTTAATGAGGATGGATGCGATTATGCCTCAATAAACTCACTCATCTGGTCCTTAAATTAGCCAACCATGAGTACAACTGTGAAAGCAGAGCTCAAAATGTAGGACATACACATGTAGGAAATACATCTTCAAAGCTGTATCTGAAAACTTCCAGATATAATTAGAGCTTTTGCTTACTTTTTTCTTTTCTGTCTCCAGTGCAGACATTTCAGTTAATTAAGCCTTTAAATTTATGATATATTATTAATAAAGTCTGCATAGGTATTTTCTTTTGTTTTATTAATTTATCCCCCTACACCTAGAAATCTCTGTGTGTTGATGACAGACTAATGCTTTGCCCACTGCCGTAAGACTATTTACTGGTGGAAATGAATACGAAGTTATTTAAATCACTACAGATAAGCAATTGAAAAAAAAAAAAAAAAAACAAGCTCCAAATGGTTATCAACATTAAGACTGAAAGTCTATGAGGTCTTACACTATGTAACTGCTGAATATCTGCAGTGTAAGAAGAAATGTCCCTGAGTGGTTCCAAGGAGGAAGGTATTAAAATCAGGATTAAAAAAGAGGCATTTGATGTAATTCAGTCCTAGCTCTAATGATAAAACTAAGGACTTTATGTAGACCTAGGCCAAAAGTGAATGTACTGGTCAGATTTAATCAAATACTGAGCACAGGGATAAATTGGGAAATTATCTAATGCAAGGAAGCCAAAGGAAAGGATGAGTATCAGAAAAATTCATCTGAGATTTTAGGACCTTGGAATTTTTAAGATGGGAAAATCTGAGTAAATCACTCAGTCAGTGCTTGCCTTCAGACTTACTCTATTAAAATCTCCAGCATCAAACATTTTGTTAAAGGGCCATCTCCTCTGCCTCACCCTGCATCCTGCCTCTTCTTTCCCCACCATTTACTCTTCAGGTTGGAAACTGCAATGTGACCTCAGAAATCCAAACCAGAACAAACAACAACAACCAAACCCCCGGGTCATTCAAAGTGAAAATGTGTCAAGAGAGAAGATTTGAGTCAAATCCAGATGGCGATGTGCCATGAAGTGCTAACAGAGCTCTTCGTTTTCAGCAGAGAGCAAGAACAGGCAGTGTTTATAATGACGTGTTAACATCTGTCTGTGAATATCATCTCCATGGCACCAAAGTACACCACCCAAACAAAGGAAATTCACAATAAAAGCAAGACTCTACATATTCTTAATGGGGAATTAGTGTTAGAACTGACAAAGACTCATTGTATACTCTTGACAAATCCAGGTCAGGTATACGATCCCTCAAAGAATGACTTTTGTACTAGATCAGACAAAAATAAGAAGGTAGACGCTAAGGAAGTTTTAATGTGAGTCATGTCTAGCAGTTCCTCAGTTAGCAGCGAAGAAGAGTAGAAATAAATACCAGCATGAAAAACATATTTACCTAAATTTAACCCCAGATCCACCATTTATTTGCTGTGTGTCCCTGGGTAAGTCCTTTAATGTTTGTCAGCTTGGGTTTCACTATTTAAAGGAGAAAACGGTAGGCAACTCCTTGTAAGAATAATTAAGAGATGTGGACTCTTCACAAGCAACCCACCTGTTAATGTGTGCTCAATAAATGGTAGTTTTCTTTCTGCTTTCCTCATGAAATAGTCTCTGTTACTTTGATCTAAATTCATAATAGCTCATTCATCATAGATCAGTTAATTTAGCCTAGAAACATAAAATCGCTTTATTATTTTTTTTTCTAGGTACTACTTTTGGTCATGTTCGCTTGAACCCCCTTTCTCAGGCTTGAATGGCATCCCAGGAAGATTTTGTGACTTTTGAGATATTTTTCCTTACCAGAAGTTAAGCCATACAAGGTACAATTCCAGTCATATAGAATCCAATGCTTTCCCGTGTGCTGTATCTGGCTATGCAGGGGAAATTGTCTAAGAAAAGAGAAATGGTTGGCAATTTTACTGCCCTCCCCCTTGCCCTTGTAAACTTTATGTCCTGGCTCATCGTGACCAGAACGGATGGGGGGAACAGGGCAGGTGTCACTCGAACAGGGATCAGCTGCAGTCTTTCCATGGTGGGTTGCTGTTGCTCCTCTAGCTAATGCTGATTGGCTGGCAGTGCTTTCTGTGAGGAAGGCATCCCAGGGTTGGCCTGCTCCTTGAGCACCCATGTGAGGTCTTTGGAAGGTGCTCCAGAGCCCCCTAGCCCACAGTCCCTGAAATGAGAAACTGGTCTGGGTTTCGTCTCTGGTCTCTAGTACCTTCTCCAGCTCCAGCCCCTGATGGTCCACCTTGAACCCACCCCTACTAGGATCCTTGTATGCAGTAAACATGCCAGAAAGTGCTCCGCTCAACTCCTTCTAGAGATTTCCATTTGGCCCATGAAAAACACACATTCTTGTCATCCTAAACTGGTGGCCCCAGCCTGCTCCATTTCTTTTCTCTCTCTCTGGCTTACTCTTTCTCTCCCAGGTCACCTTTGGCCCTGATCAGGTGGGCATCTGGTAGAGAGGCAGATGTGTTGTGTAAGCAGGTATCCAACTGCAGATCAGAATGCCAGCCTTCCCGGTTTTCCATTTTTGCAGAGAAGCCTTCTATCTTTTATGCCTTCCCCTTAACCCTCCTGCTGTCAATAAACATGGGAATTGGGGCTGGTGTCCCTCTTCCTTAGCTGGGAAGGGAAGGACTCAGTATTCATCACTAATACGACATTCCCCAGGAGGCTAGACTTTTTCTTCCCATCTGGGCATCACCTCAGTCTTAGAAGGCTGGGGCTTCTCCTTTTCATGGCACTGATTCTGCAGGATTCTGGCTACAGTGTTAGTTCTCTTTAAAATGTAAGGAATATGCTTCTGTTAGTTTTCAGCTATGGATATAGGCCACCCATTTGAGGATAAAGGGAAAAGTGTTCATAATATTGGATCGCAATGTCATCACAAATGAAAAGAATGGCAAAGAAAAATCTAAGAAATAATAAAGTTGAATACATGGCAAGAAACATGACTGTTTGGTTTTCATTTGCTTTTCTGTCTATAGTGTTATCACAAACTGACTCTGACTCAACTTTACGACTGGTCTAGTGTTCCCCACACACTCCCACGCAAGTGAGTAGGAAAAATTCAGCCTGTGAGTTCTGTTCTCCACCTCTCCTTCACGTTCCTCTCTGAGATAGTGTTTGATGTGTGAGTTCAAGGAAACTCAGGGGACCTTGGGGAAGATGGGGTTGGGTTCTCAGATCTATACACTATCCGCAAAGTCCATGCCAGTATTTCCTGTACAGTGGCCAGCCTGATCTTTCTTGGGGTGCACATAGCACCTGGTTTCATCCCTGGGTATTCTAATTAGCATCTGCGGCTGAATCTGTAGCTAACAGGAGGCCTATCAGTGCCGAGCTCAGCTGTGGCCAGTTACTTCTCTCTGCAAGCTCAGCCTTCATTTTGCTTGTGCAGAACTAGATACCCCACACCCTCAACAGGTTCCCTGGCCATTACCACTTTTAAGGCAAGTTCATCTCATCACTACCTTGGTGGGTCCCATGACACACCCACTGGCCTTAGACTCAACATCTATCACATGTGGGAACCAGATAGGATTGGAAATGCCAATGAGAACTTTCATTTTATTCCATCCTTTTAATGAGGATACTGGGTCCTCTGTCTTCTCTAGGGTGATTTTTAAAAACTATTGTGTATTTTTCTCATTGATTCTACATAACTTTTAAGTCTCTCTGGGAAATTTTCAATATCCATTGGAGTAAGAGACTGAACTACCAAATACTTAGTTCACTGAGATTGGACAGGGTGGCCATCACCTCCAAGGTAATTTACAGAAGAAAGAAGTCATCATTATTTACTTGGTAGTTTCTCTCTCTCTCTTTTTGAGAGAGAGCACAAGGGAGAGAGTACATGAGAGAAAGAGACCATGAGCTGAGCAGAGAGGGGCAAAGGGAGAGGAGAGGTATGGGGGAAGCCAACTCCTTGCTCAGCAGGAAGCCCTATGTGGGGCTTGATCCCAGGACCTCAGGCCAGTAACCTGAGCAGAAGGCAAATGTTTAACCAACTGAGCCACTCAGGAGCCCCACACTTGATAATTTCTAGTAGGCATTCTGTTACACTATTTGTTGCTTTATCTGAATATATAAGGAAATCTTTCTACAACATTGTAATATGACTATTAAAGATAAAAAAATAATGGAAAGAGTTTTCAATAACCACAAAGTTCTAAATGGTTAGTGTGTTACCTTTGTCTTGTGAGGGAATATATAGGTAATAGGTAAATATTATAGAAATCTATGGGACAGAAAATAAAAGGGGCACTTAAGCATATTGCAATTACTATAGAAAATAAACATTTTTTTCCATAATTTTAGAAGCTTTCAAAAAAAAAAGAAGCTTTCTTCTTTTTGGAAAAAGATACATTAACATCATTTAGAGTTTTCAAATGTGTCATCTGTAATCTGATAGTTGAAAGACTACACTTCTAGAAAATGACACATTTGAGCTGAAGGTACTTTTTTTCTTCCAAGAAATTCCAAAATATATCATAAAAGCTATTTAAAAAAAAAAAGAAATTAGTGCCATCATTCTTCCACCTCTTTAATTGATATTGCCTCATAAACCCTATAGTTTACAACTTCGAAAAGCCTCAAACCAGTTTTTCAAAGTTATAGCTGGAGTAAATTTTAAAAGTATTGCTTCCCAAAATATCCTTGAAAATATACTTATGTTAATTTAAATGGTTTAAAGTTAATAAAATTTCCCAGGTTTGGTTACTTTTGCTTTAAAAAATAAATAAATAAAACCATCAATTACTGATGTGTGAATGATGGTATATTAAGCCAATCACTAAAAATGTCTTGGAAACTGGATTTTTAAAATGTTCAGAATAGCAAAATTATTTAGTATTCAATTGAAATCATGATTTTTTAAATTCATGTGCTAACTAGAGCTTCCCTTCAATGTGTGATGCATATTTACTACTTGTTTCAATTACCAATGTTCACTTCTTCTCCAAAAGGATGATTATTAGCTGGACCAAAGATGGGATTCACTTAGTCATAGAGTTGTGGCCAGGTCTGTTGTAACAAAGTGAGGTGGAGAACAGAGGTAACTAGCAATAACTAATAACTACTGAGTGCTCACTTTTCACAGAACGTCCTAGTATGCTCTATGGGTGACTTTAAAGAAAGCAATAGTCTCTAGCTTCACCGTGTTTAAAATTAAATAGGAAAATTTAAAAGAGCATCTATATATATATATGAATAAATATGCTAATTTAAAAGTATAAACAAATATAGCAGACATATCTTGTATTTGTAGCACACACACTTTCAGAGATGAGAATATTATTGCAACTCTTTACTTGTTTGCAATAGACACAGTTTAAGAAAGAAGAATAGGGTGCAAAATGATGTAGGACCATTTTGTTATAATACAGAAGAAATAGCCATAGACTTTCCACTTGAGAGGAATCAGCAAGTCCACCCGTTGGTGTGTCCATGCGATACATGGTTTAGTCAAACTGGTAATACAGTGTTCCTCTGAAGAGCTCCCCAGAAAAATCCAATTCAGAAAATCATAATGGATAGATACCAGGGTCCTCATGCAAGTTTATTATTTGTCCTTCCCTAAAATAGAATCTAAACGAGGACTGCTTTCTGGCACGAAGAAGGAGGTAACAGCAACTCAAAGACCAGAGTTACCATATTGAACCTAAGTTACTTTTAGACATTGTAATAGATAAATTATTGGATTCATCTTAGAATCTAGCAGGCTATTTAAAATAGTGATTATCTTCTCAATTACATTGGATATGATGTTTCGATTCCTAGAAGCATTTTTTAATTAATCATTTTATCCTCTCTTCTGTAAATTCACTATTTTAGTTGGCTATATTTTATCCGTGGGTTAATTCGGTTTTTGCTGTAAATATGCTGCATAACAAACATCCACTAAATTTCCATGACTTACAAAAACCATCATTTTTTTCCCATATTCACATGTTGGTAGATGATCTCTCATTTGGCTGCTCTCAGCTGGGCTTGTCTCGTCTTTCCTTAGCTAGGCGGAATCACAGGCATCGGGTTGGTCTGAGTTGTCCTTTCAGGATCCAGGCTGAAGAAGAAATAGCTCCCTGAGAAATGTTCCCATTATGGCAAAGGACAGCTATTCCAAGGGTATTGGGTGAACCTTGCCACTAAGGCACAAGTTGGGAAAAGGCGCATGATCATTGCTGTTCAACATTCCATTAGTTAAAGTATGTGTCACTTGGACAAACTCAAAGTCAATATGGTAAGGAAATATACTCCATCCACAGGTGAGTGATAGCACAGCAGGTGAGAGAGGAAGAACTATGGACGCATAAGACAATCCACCCCAGTAATGTAAGAAAAGAGATAGATAATAAAGCCTGGTGTCCAGTACTATCTTCCAAATAGTCCACTAAGAAAATCACAATTGCAAAAGAAGTCAGGATGTAGCAATTTAAACTCCTTAGTAAGGATGACTCAAGCTCATACCCACCCCGGAGTCAGCTCCATACCTATTCAGTCATCTCAGGCCCTGATGGGGAAGCTTTTCCGGCTCAGTTTATAGCACATTCTTTTCCCCTTCTTTTGGTTTAGTATTTCGGCCATGATTCCCCGGACAACAGCTTTTCTTCTGGGTTTAGCTCTGGCCTCTGCCGCAGATTCTCACTCTTACCAAATCCTTCATTGTTACTCAGCCTGGGTAGGTATTCCCACCATCCAACCCCTCACCAGAAGCATCTGGCAGGTACAGCCTGGCAACCATGACTCCTGACTGGATGCTGTCTCTTGAAAATATCCAACTTCTTATTGAGAATGTTTATACTCAAAACACGAAAGTCATTACGCAGTGAAAGATATTATGAAGTTGGACTTCTTAATCAATAATACTTAAAGAAAATTTGTGATTCGATTTTATATATTCATTTATTCATATTTATATATTCGTTTTTGTTTAAAACAAAGATCAAATATAAGAGATTGGGCTTCTTAAATACCAGAGAAGCCATGAGATATGGTATTTATGCTTTTATCCTTACCTGTGTCATTAAGACTTATAGTCACCTTTTTTTTTTTCACCTTTTATATATCTCCCTGTCTTTGATTTCTTGGTAAACTCATTCAAACGATGACAGCATGAGCCTTAAAAGTTTCACAGAATTCTACTCATCTGATACTAAGTATCTGAGACAAGGCCACAACTTTATCTTTGTTAATTAAAGACATATATCTTTGGGGCATCTGGGTGGCTCAGTCAGTTGGGCATCCGACTCTTTGATCTCAGGGTCATGATGTCAGGGTCCTGGGACTGAGCCCTGGACTGGTGTTCTTGCTCAGTGGGGAGTCTCCTTGAGGTTATCTCTCTCTCCCTCTCCATCTGTCCCTCCCCTGTCTCCTCCCCTGGCTCATGCATATATGTTCTCTAAAATAAATCATCTTTCCAAAAAACCAAATATATCTTCTATTCGAAACTAATCCCAATGTCTCACACATGTGTAGTCCCTCCAATTTGAAAGTTGAGAAACTGCACACAAATTTAACAAATACGCATTTAAATGATGCAACTGCTAATTTAGATAGCACTTAACATTTGATGCTTTAGTTTATTATTTATTGGACCATATTTTTCAATGAACATCTGATGTAAAAGTCTTATTCTCACAAACTACATTTTCATATTGTTTTTCTTCACCGACTTAAGAGTCAGTCATTCTAGAGAATATTTGTGGGCCATCTACCATATATTGAGCATTGGACACTTCACAGACTATAGGAACCAGCAGTATAGACAAGGCTTCTGTTGTCAAGGAGATTTTAGATATCATCTGCCAGGAAGAGAGATAAGAGAGAGCAAAATAAATTTAAAAGAAAAAATATATTTTTGGATAGTTCAATGTTTTATGGAGAAAATAAGCAGAGAAATGAAATAGGAAATGACTCCCAGTATGTGTGCTATTTGATTTAGGGGGTCAGGAAAGATATGTAAGCTGAAATCTAAAGGAAAAAAGACATAACCAATGTGGGTCTCCAGCTATGTGGACATCTTGGGGAAGAGATCTCCAAGCTTGGAGGAAAATAGGGGAAAGGGTCTCCTGTGCAAATGGAGCCTGTGGTATCCAACATACAAGGTAAAGACAAGGCACGACACTGCTGCCCAGTGAGTAAGGGGGAGCATGGTAGCTGGTGGGCTCAGTGTGGTGGGCAAGGTCATGTCACTGAGAGTTTTGACACAGATGATGGTGGTTTCCAGGGTGTAGCATATATACAGGCCAATAAAGAAGCAGTTTGCCTAAAAAAAAAAAAAAAAAAAAAAAAAAGAAGCAGTTTGCCTATGAAGCAGCAGCAAGGACCAGGTGTTTGGGGATCTTATTCATAGTAATCGCTCTCTCACTGACACACTACACAAACTTGAGCAAACAAAACACTCTTCTGGATCTCATTTTTCTTACCTGTAAAGATAGGAATCTATACTGTCAAGTTGCCATTATAGATATTAATAAATTAAATTAAACAAAAATCTAATGATCTAACATTGACTGACGACTAACATTGTTATATTAAGCCTCTTTATTTTATGTTAATCAGACTTGGAATCTGTTTGTCCTTCAGCATAAAACCATAATAAGCATAGCTTTGTGGGTGGACAAAGTAGTATCCTAGCAACAAAAAAATAAGCACTTTCTTTGTACTAAGCTAATCTCATCACATACAAATGGAAGGGAAAATGCTAGAGCTCTGATAGAAACAAAAATTCTATCACAAGATAACTAATAGAATTTATGTATTCAATCTGTTAACACATGTTTATTCAATCCCCACTAAACGCCAAGCACCTCGATGATCATTGAGGACTTGAAGTCAGTGCCCAGTATAATGTAGGGATTTCATATTTATTAGGTTATTTATTAAGTTAATTAATTATTCATGTTAGTAAAATACTGTACAATGACACTGTTGTTTTAATTGCAAATAGATTGAAGAGAGCCAAATAAGTGTATTTATTTATTTATTTATAAAGAGATTTATTATAAGAAATTTACTCATGTGATTATGGGGATTAGCAAATCCCAAGATTTGCAGAGTGAGTTAGCAGGCTGGAGAACAAGGATAGTAAGTACACAGTCAAAAGTATGAAGGCCTAAGAGGCAGGAAAGCTTGATAGTGAAGTTCCAGTTCGAAGGCTGGCAGGCTTAAGACCCAGGAAGGGCTGATATTTCAAGTCTAAAGCCCAGCTTGAAGGCAGTTAGTGGAAGGAATTCTCCATTACTTGGGACTAATTAGCTAGTCTATTTCTTTGTTCGGCCTTCAACTGATTGGATGAGGCCCACCCACATTGTAGAGGGCAGCCTACTTTGAACAGTCTACTGATTTAAATGCTAATCTCATCACCCTCATGGAAAGACCCCAAACACTGGCTGACCCAATAACTGGGAACTCTGTGTCCTAGTCAAGTTGACAAATAAATCAACCATCATAGTGTCCAATTTGTGAGGCTGATGGAGTAATGAAAATGGGTGATAGTGATGGCAGCAGAGAAGGAAAGAGTTTCAAACATTGAAAAGACATAAGGGAGGTGGAGAGAAATAGGGACAGTGGAGTGTGCAGCAAGCATTTTCCATTCACTCAGATTATCCGATGCTTATTGGAAAAGTCTGGAAAAGCGGTACATGTGATGACTATGGATGCAAAGTGAAAGCACCTTTCCCCACCAAGTACCCTCTGCGCTACTGCCACTGGTTAGCTTTTTGTGGTGGTGGTGGTGACACTGGGGGTGGGGGGTTGCATGTTACTGGTTGTGTATGTGTAGCATGTGCATGACTATATGGCTGGGGGTCGGGGTGCAGAGAAAAAGAAGGTTAAAAAATGGAGAAAATGACCAGACAAAACTGGTCATTGCCTTGCTAGCTCCTGCTGCTTAGAGACAGTGCTGCGGTTTCAAGGCAACTCACAAACACGCAGTTGTGAGCAAAATATTAATGACAACCTTGAGAAGTCATACAGTTCAATCCTCCGCCTTCAAGTTCACACTTACGTCTTCCAGAAATAAAATCCCATCTTTTCATTTTTCTATTTCCCCGGAAAGGAACATCCCTGTGGCGAATTCATTATCAGAACTATTCGATTTCCTTTAAACCATTGTCACACACAATATTAGTACATAATAAGGAGTCTCTTAGAGAACCCAGGTGCTCTGATAATTCTGTTATTGTTGCCACTAATCATGCAATGGACCAGTTCTCGGCTCCACCATCAGGAGACATCAATTGTGTGATGGGGGACTTGCTAACTGGCCTCGCTGCAATTCAATTCCTTTTCAACAGTAAAATGGAAATCTGGATTAGAGAATCATTAAAGCGTCTTCCAGGCTTAATTTTGTATCTATGATTTCTGAAGCTTTAATATTTGATTTTTTTTTTCTCCTCTAGCCAAGCTACCTCCTTGTTTTAAAAGGTACCATGCTGCCCTCATGTGGTCAGACCTGAAATAATACATAGTTACTGAAGCCAGGAAATATATTTGTTTTGTTTAGTTTTAATAAAAATTCATAAATGGTCAGTAACAAAATCATGCTGAATCACGTATCCATTAAAAGTGTCAAGGTTTTACGCATTCACAGTGATGCAAAGTTTTCATGTACGAATAATAACATAAATACTAATATTAGTTAACATTAATGAGCACTACCTAAATATCGGGCCCTACACATATTTTACATATCTTATTCCACTTAATTATTCAAAGATAAGGTGGGGGTTTTTTAAAGATTTTATTTATTTATTCATGAGAGATACAGAAAGAGAGAGAGAGGCAGAGACACAGGCAGAGGGAGAAGCAGGTTCCATGCAGGTCCATCCCAGGACCCCAGGATCATGACCTGAGCAGAAGGCAAATGCTCAACCACCGA
Source organism: Canis lupus baileyi (assembly GCF_048164855.1). Lineage (NCBI taxonomy): Eukaryota > Metazoa > Chordata > Mammalia > Carnivora > Canidae > Canis > Canis lupus. Next base: position 54,783,390 of record NC_132850.1, on the reverse strand, counting down.
GCCACCCAGGCATCCCAATAGGTTCTTTTTTAAATGTATCATTTTTTAGATGCAGAAAATAAAACACAATTGGATCAAGTGTCAGGATATCACAATAAATAAATGGAAAGACCAGTATCAATCCAAGTTGTCTGATGCCATAGCCCTAACTCTTTGACAGCTATATTCTCAACCAACCATTACATATTTATGAGAGCTCATTCCCTGAAATTCCTTTGTTCTAGGAGACATCCCTAAGGAATTGGACAGAGTCCCTGAAAATGTGATAATATATATGAAAACTACAAAATACAATGTTTGATATGAAAAGAAGAGCTCAAAGAATATTATTTGAATTATGCATTCTATTGCTAAGAGTATAACACTTCTTTATTTGATAATTAATATTCGCTATTAACGTGATGTGAATCAATAAAGAGATTAAATATTTTATACCAACCGATGAGTACTCATTTTCTCAATAGTTCAAATGCTATCAAGGTGAGTGCAAAAAGATCTGTTAAAAATTTTGTAATGGAAGAAGATTTTTTTTCCCCAGGTTTACGATTGTATTGAAAAACTTCATAAGGCAATCAGCAGGGGCTGTGTTTCTAGTTGCAGAAAAGAAAAGAGGGCCACGTTTAATTTTAAAAGTGGGAGAATGTATCCACTCAAAGTGTCAGCATAAGACGTTAGAAGTGTAATAGCAGGCTACCTCGCTAATCTCTGGCTCTCTGAGGGCTAGCTGTGTGACTTTAGGTTTTCTTCATCTCATTGGGAACCATCTACTCTGCAAATTAAAGGGACCAGGCTCTAGGATTTGCATATGCTCTGCCAGCTTCTACATTCCATTGTCCTAGTGATTCTAAAAAGTCTTAGGCCACATTCATCTTTGACCCACTTTGTTTAACAATGTCACAATCACTTCTTGGCTCTATGGGTTAAGTTTCAGAAAACCCAATAGGAGGAGGGCTTGTATTTGGTTAGGCTTTATTTAACTTACTCAGCTATTTCTCAACCACCCCCATGAGACTTGAGGTTAATAAATAGTCTTATCTCTTCCTCTAATAACTTAAAGATAGTACCGCCATCAGATCCTTTTAATGCATCACCCAGACACAGAGAGCTATGGATTCAGTTTCATGTGACATCCTCTCTCACCAAATTCCATGCAGAAAGCACGCTCTGCTGTCATGTTACCTCTATTTTCTAGTCCAAACTACAAGAACCCTATTTCCTTAAATATCTTTAAATTAAAAAAATACCCAGTTAAACAAAAATTCCCCAAGTTTCCTGGGGAATGAAACCCACACAAGTTATAGCTATTAGGAAATTACCTTATTTCCCTGATAATAACAATAGCTAGCTCTAATACTATAAGACTATGAAAAACAGTGCTGACATCAGTAAAGAAGATCATTAAGATGCAAAAAAGACAAGGAAGAGCTATAATCTTCACATATGAAAGTATTTTTGTCTAAGGACTTAACAGTGAAGAGAATAAAGTCTACAAGTCTATAAATTGGTTGGAAATCTTGTCTGAAAGGAAAACATTATAGCCAAATAATTACAACTCCTATGAATCAACTTCTCTGACCCAAGTACTCTTTATCTATTACCTCTAATCCTCATAACAACACCAGAACTAGAAATTATTTCCAATGTATGTATAACGTAATCAAGGCTCAAGACAGATAAATAATTTCTTAAGGTCACACAGAGAATACACAAATATAAGAATCCATTTTGGGATGCCTGGGTGGCTCAGCGGTTGGGCACCTGCCTTTGGTTCCTGTCGTGATGCTGGGATCCGGGATCGAGTCCCACATCAGGCTCTCTGCACGGAGCCTGCTTCTCCTTCTGCCTATGTCTGTTTCTCTCTCTTTGTGTCTCTAATGAATAAATAAATAAATAAATATTTTTAAAAATAATCCATTTTTATTCAAATTGAAGACAATGCTTTATTCACTAAACTATGTCACTCACATAGGGTCTTCACCCAAGTATTACCTTGAAGATTTTGTGATGCACAAATATGGTATTTAAAATGGTGATAATCCGGAAGGAAGCAGAGGTTCCCTCTCACCACTGCTTTTCAACATCACACTTAAAATCCTAGCTAATACAATAAGACAAGAAAAGGAAATAAAAGCTTTACATATTAGGAGGGAGAAAATAAACTGTCTTTGTTCACAGATGATAAATTTGTCAGGGTAGAAAATCTAAAAGAATCAACCAAAAACAAAACAAAACAAAACAAAACCCTGGAACTAATAAATGATCGTAGCAAGGCTGCAAAATATAATATTAATATACTAAAGTCAGTTCCTTTCCTATATACTAGCAATGAACAATTGGAATTTGAAATTAAAGGCACAATATCATTTATGTTAGCACCCGCCCCCCCAAACACTTAGGAATAAATCTAACAAAACATGTACAAAATCTATATAAAGAAAGGTACAAAACTCTAATGGAAGATATAAAAAACTAAACAAAAGGAAAGATAGTCCATGTTCATAGATAGGAAAAATCAATATTGTCAAGATGTTAGTTCTAATTTAATCTGTGAATTCAATACAATGTCAATCAAAATCGACAAACTGTGTCTAAAGTTTATGAGGAAAGGCAAAAGATTCAGAAGAGACACTGATATTGAAGCAGAAGAGCAAAGCATGAGGACTGACACTAACCAACTCATAAAAGCTGCAGTAATCAATACAGTGTAATGTTGGTGAAATGGAGTAGAAACCCCAGAAATAGACCCATATAAATATAATCCACTAATATTTGACAAAGGAGCAAAGGCAATACAATTGGTTTCTACAACCAGTGGTGCTAGAACAACTAAACATCCACATACAAGGAAGTGAACCTAGACATAGATTTTATTATACCTTTCACAAAAGTTAACTCAAAGCAAAATTATAAAACTCTTAGAGGGTAACATAGGAGAAAACCTAGACGACCTGGGTATGGTAATGAATCTTTTAAAGACAATGCCAAAGGCACAACCTATGAAAGAAATAAGTCATAAGGTGAGTTTTATTAGAATTAAAAAGTTCTGCTCTGTGAGAGGCAATGTCAGGAGAATGAAAGACAAGACACAGATTTGAAGAAATTATTCGCAAAGGACACATCTGATAAAGGGCTGTTGTTCAAAATATATAAACTCTTAAAATTCAGCAATAAGAAAACGGACAACCCCATTAAAAAATGGGCCAAAGAGCTTAAAAGATACTTTACCAAAGAAGATATATAGACAGCAAGTAAGCACACAAAAAGAGTTCAATACTATATGTCATTAATGAATTGCAAATTAAAACAATGAAATACTATTATATGCATATTAAAATGGCTAAAATCCAAGACACTGACATTATTAAATGTGATGGGATATGATGTCTAAAGATGTAGAGCAAAATGAACTTGCATTCATGAATGGTAGTAATGCAAATGGTACAGCCACTTTGAAGGACAGTTTGACAATTCTTATAAAACTACTATATACTTTCATCATAGTGTACATACAGCAATTGTATTCCTTAGTATTTACTCAAATAGAATTGAAAACTTACGCACACACAAAACTTACACACGGACATTTACAGAAGCTTTATAAATTGACAAATCTTGGAAGCAACCAAGATATCTTTCAGCAGGCGAGCGAATAAATAAATTGTGGTATATCTAAATAATGGAATAATTTCAGCACTAAAAAGAAATGACTTATCAATCCATGAAAAGATATGGAAGGAAGTTAAAAGGATATTGCTCAGATAAATTTAAGCCAATCTGAAAAGGCTGCATACTAAATGATTCCAAGTATATGACATTCTGGAATAGGCAAACTTGTGGAGAGAGTAAAAAGATTCTTGGTTGCTAAGGGTCAGGGGAGGGAGGGATGCAGAATTTTAGGGCAGTTGAACTATCCTGTTGATGCTATAGCAGTGGATACACGTCATTACACATTTGTCAAACCCCACAGAATGTTGAACAGCAAGAGTGAACCCCAATGGGAAATAATGATGCATCACTGTAAGTAACTGATTGGAACAGATGTACCCCTATGATGGGGGATGTTGATAACGTGGAAGGTCGTTCATGTGTGGGGACAAGTATTGTATGGGAACTCTCTATACTTTCTGCTCATTTTGCTCCAAACCCGAAACTTGTCTAAAGCACAAAGTTTATTAATTTGGAAAAATTATGATCAATTGAAAAGTATTGAAACTAAATAACCCTTGGGACGCCTGGGTGGCTCAGATGGTTAAGCGTCTGCCTTGAGCTCAGCTCATGATCTCGGGCTTCTGGGATCAAGCCCCACGTCTGGCTTCTGGCACAGTAGGGAGTCTGCTTCTCTCTCCCCCTCTCCCCCTCCCTCTGCTTGTGCTCTCTCTCTCAAATGAATATATAAAATCCTTAAAAACAAAACAAATTATTGAAAAAAGAAATAAAAAAGGAACCAAATAATCCTTCAAAGCAACAAAGCTAAGTCATTCCGCAGCTAATTGTGTGTGCAGTTTGGAGGCAAGTAGGTATCTTTTTCATATGCTGCCTGAGAGACAGAGTTTTTTATAATTGTTAAGTGTAGGGCTAGATTTACAGTCAGGATGAATCACCCTCACTTACACAATTTTCACCTAAAGACTGATATTCCTATATGCTTGTCCCCTTCCTGTAAGTCCTCCTTTTTTCTTCCATCTCATTTTTGGAACAACATGGTTTTTGTATAGGCAATAGAAGCCAAAAGGTATGCACTTCTCTCAGGATCCACTTGCTTAAGGGGAATGGAGAGCTAATAAAACCGAATGTGCATTAGTATTAACGACATACTCAGAATAAAGGATACCGGAATTATTGTCTTCGATCGTGAACATGACAAATTTCTGCTATTTAAAATCATTACATTTAATAATGTAGAAAGAAAGGGAGTTTTAGGCTCCTGCAAGATATTATTGCCATCCAAAATGTCTTGCTTTTACCTGTGAATCCCAGATTTTTCTGAAATACTTAGGACTATCGAACAGTCAGCCGATGCAGAGAGAACCGACACTCTTTGGCTCTGGGTAGTTAATCATGGTTCTAAGCTAACCCATTAGCTCCGTCTCCACAGTGCAGTAATGCAGCAGAGCTAAAGCATTCCTCTGTTCACATTTATTCAAATGTCAGCAGAATAGAAATGGATTGAGGTTTCTATAGAAACCACTTGTGGTTTCAGGTGTTTCTCAGGGCATTTTGTTCCATTAACTGTTTGGAGAAAGAAGGTACGCATTATGGCTTTTCATTAATGGTATTTTCCCTCCTCGTTAGAAGCTGGTCCGTGGAGTTCCCACATTCTCCTTTGTTTTACCACATTTTTGGCAGCCCCTGTGACAGTCTTTCCCCTCCAGCTGAGAAACCAGAATGAGCTCCTTCTAAAGCCCGACAAATCCTGCCCATTAGCGGTGGCTGTTCAGACAGCATTTCTTCTTTTTTTGGCCAGAAAGGAAATTTGAAAGTCTCGTATCTGGAAATTTATGTAACACATCTTCTTATGCAGAATTTATAGTCCCTCTGACACGCTGCCAATACTAGAGGTTACGGACAACTGCAATGACTGTATAAAGTTGATTGTATAAACCGAACCAACAACTACAAGTGGCAAGGGCATGTAAGTGAGACTTTGTGGCATTGGTAAGATTTTCACTGTAAAGTCCAAGACTGAAGATAATCAAATCTTTCAATCCATACACTAGCTAATTAGTGGACTGGAGAAATAATATCCTTTCCCATAACATAGGGAGAAAAATTAAAAAGGAAAAAAAACAACCATTCAACACAGAAGTAATGCAATGACCCAAGTACATTATTGGGTGCCATGTCTTTCTATAATTTATATCAGAACATAGAAAGCTCATAGGTCACTGTGAAAGATCTGATTACTAAAGAAAAGCCAACACAAAATAAAAATAAGAAGAAGAAAAGAAATATGCTTCGGTATAACCGAGAGCAGCCTGGTGTAGCTGAAAAACTGTGCAGGAGCTCTGAAGTCTGACAGCTCGATTTACATCTCACTATGGCTACTGACCACTGAGGAGCTAAATAAATTCTTTAATTGCTTTACAAGTCACTTGTCCCATGTGTGAACTGAGGGTAAGAATTCCCACCTTGTGCACCTGTAAGTATTAGAGGTAAGGGACCAACTTCCTCATCAGCATATTCATTATCCGAACCCCTGCAGTGGTGAAGTCTACAGAAATGCAAAATCCTCGTATCATGAAAACCTTCACCAAAGGACTACCTTGTTCTAAAATTAACACCCATTCAATTATTTCCCCGATTTAATACTAACATCTCTCTCAGGTTAGGTTTCAAATTATTTGAAAATCTGTAGCTGATTACCTGAAGTTACAGTATCTCGCTCAATTAGAGTGACCACTGATAACACATTTTTTTTCACTGATAACCACTTAATAATGTTCATCTGAGAAGGTGCAGGATTCCATGAAGTCTATGGATATGATGATGAGGAACGGGAGAGGCTGCATGGCATAAACTAGTGCCAGACGACACAAACTCCAATGCTAGATACACCGGTTACTAGATGCATAACCGTGAGCCAGTATCTTAGCTTTTCTGTGCCTCAGTTTCCCCATCTATAAAAATGATAATACTATCTACTGCAAGTATATGTTAGGAGGACTTTAAAAAGTGCTTGGTACATGCTTGGTGAATCACAATAGTAAGGATGAAAACAAACAAAATAACTTCCATGACAAAGCCATTTAAAAACGAAGTAGAATGTCTAAAAACTGGAGAAAATCCAGAAGGTTCTTGACAGGTAAGAAACAACAATGAAAATGATTTGAATATCCTAGAGGTTGAGAAGCATTTGTGAAAACGGATGAAGGCCTGGATTATTTTCACAGCCAAAACAATCACCATGTTTGTCAAGATGAGGCTTGGGTGGCCGGCCTTGGAGGCAGCACCAAGAAGCCCCACCTTCTGGTGTTCACACCTGGGGGAACCCCAACTTCCACAATGCACCAGGCTTTGGCTGTGAAAACAGGAGCAGAAGGGACGGAGGAGCCCTACCCAGGTTAGGGTAGGGAGGCCCCTGCTGCTCTCATCTTCCTCCTTCCCTTGGCCACTCTGTGCCTCCAAGCCCTCACTTGGAAGAAGACAGCTGTCACACCACAAGCAGCCCTCTGAAGAGCCCAGGTGGGAAGGATCTGAGGGCTTTGTTCAGGGGCCTGAAAACTAAACACTCCTGCCAACAGCCACGTGAGCTTGAAATCAAATCCTCCTTCAGATGACGACAGCCACTCTGTCTGCAAGCTCAGGAGAGAGCCTGAACCAGGACACCCAGCTAAGCTGGTTCCAGATTGTGGCCCCACAGAAACCACGTGGGATAATAAATGCCAGTGTTTTTAAGCTGCGAAGTTTGGGAGTCACGGTCATGCAGCAACAGGGAACCACCACACAGGTGAAGGAAGCTGCGTGTGCTACTGCGCAAATTCATAAGAGGGTTTATACCTCTCACGTTTATTCCCAAAATAGGTGGATACTTGTGACCTTTCCTTTCCCAGATAAAAGCCTCTCGAATCACTTTAAAAAAATTTTTAATAGGAACTTTTGGTTCCCCTTTAACTAGCCTGCAAACACCTATATACTCTGTGAGCTTCTCATTTCATCCTCTACTCTTCCCCTCTTTCCACTCTATCCACACTCACTTTCCTTTCATGTTTCTGGAATATGCCAGGCATACTTCCACTTTAAGGCTTTTGCACTGACTCTCCCTTCTATCTTAATTTCTCTTCCCTCAAATACCTGGGTATCTTACTTCGTCTCTTTGATCAGTGTCTCCTCCACCTCGAGATCTGCCTCAAGCACCTAACTTAAAATTGCAACCCCATTCCTTCGCCCTCCTGACTCTCCCTTATCCCTCATTTTTGCTCCATCACGTGAGCAAAAATGAGGGATATCCTCATATCCTCATGAGCATATCCTCAATTTGCTCCACTGATTCTGTGTGTATCTCCCCTCACCGCCTGCCAGCTCTATGGGGTGGGGATTTTTGTCTCTTTAATCATGCACTGACATATCCTCATTACCCAGAACAACGCCTGGCACTTAATAGGTGCTCAATAAATGTTTGTTGATGTGAGTTTAGGAAGTAAATTTAGTTCTAATAGCTCATTTATAGTACCAACTACCCTGGGTTAAGAATTATCGCTATACTTAAATTTTCTGACTCACTGGTTGTTAATAAACGGTAGCTATGATCTAAAAGCAACCCTCCATTTCAAAATAAGAATCGTTAGCTTGAGTGACTCACAAGAAAGGACCGGATGCAGAAGAACTAAAGAGGCTGAGATGGGCATTGATTTGTGAACGTATTTTCTAAATTAAATCTTTGCCATTACACATTCTAAGAGCAATATATCTCATCATGCGTGCATATAAAAGGACTCTCGTGTCTTTCCTTTTAATACTCAAAACAGATGTATGTTATTTTTATTACCAATTTTGCATCAAAGAATAGTATTAGTCACTTTACCTAGACAAAAACTAAAGGCATAAATCAGACGGTGGTTCTAGAAAGTCTAAGAGGGCTATGACATCGATTTTGAGGACTTCTGGAAGCCTTGCTTAGAAAAGATTCTCATATAAAGGCCCATTAGCACCACCTTTATGGATGTGGGACCTGTGCAGTCACACAGGGCCTCGTACTTAGAAGGGCCCATTACTTGGTTTAATGCTCTGCTGTTGCTGTCTCGGAATTCCTAATAATTTATGAATAAGGACCCTCATTTTCACTTTATACTGGGTGCTGCAAATTACATAGCTGGTCCTGCGGCCCAAGGAAGACTTACTCAGTTACCACTCACTGCCCAAGGACACAAACAGAGGCAGAATGGCCACAGAAGCATAGAGAAATTTCACAGCTGTACCCCCAGGCCTCCTCCCATCCCCGCCCTCCTCCTGAGAACTGGACAGACAGTAGCAGTGGTGCAGTGCTTGCTACTCCAAGTGTGGCCGGTGCCAGCAGTGGCAGCAACATGCCTGAGGAGCTTGTTGGAAAAGCAGAATTAGGCCCCACTCCAGACTTATTGGACCAGAGTTTACATTTCCTGTGCACTCTCGATTTGAGAGACAGATGTGTGCTGCCCCAGGAGTAATCCAGGACACCACAATAGTGGACATTTGAAAGAGGTTGCTTTTCTTCAAGAGGATCCTTCAAGAGGATTTCTTGGATTTCTTTTTCCCTTTCCACCAAAAAAAAAAAAAAAAAAAAAAAAAAAATCCCTCATCTGAGATGGTGCCAGATTGGGATGCTAACTGACTTGAACATTACTTTTGTTCCTTCTGCAGTCCCTTCTCCAGGATCGGGTTAATATGAAGTGCTGTGGTTTGAAAAAAATTAAATAAAAACAAGAGGAAAGCATGAAGAATGGGTTGTTACGAACAAAGCTGAGAAGGTGGAAAGCGTTTGGAATAAGAAAAAGAAGGGGAGGGACGCCTGAGTGGTTCAGCGGTTTGGCGCTTGCCTTGCACTCAGGGCGTGATCCTAGAGACCTGGGTTCGAGTCCCAGTCGGGCTCCCTGCAGGGAGCCTGCTTCTCCCTCTGCCTGTGTCTCTGCCTCTCTCTGTGTTTCTCGTGAATAAATAAATAAAATCTTAAAAAAAAATAAAGAAAAAAGAAAACGAAGAGGAGAAAGCTACCTTAAACACACAATAGCTAAAACCGAACACTTGCTATGCCCGGCGTCCTGCAAAGTGTTCAGGTGCCTCACTGTATCTAAGCATCACTACAGAGCCCACAGCAGCGCGGAGTCCCCAGCGGCCACCCTGTAACCGAGGCAGGGGCTGTGCGCCCTTTCGGGGGCTGTGGGGCCCGGCTCGGACTTAGAGACCTCTGCCCGGGGGTGAGGCCTGCGGCAGCTCGCGCACACCCGCATCGGGCCTTCGTGTTGGGAGACCGTCGCGGTGGGGACAACAGGAACCAGACCAAGGTGCATTCAAACACCGCCCGAATCTTTCAATTTGAGATAAAAGGAAGAAAGGGAAGAAGAAAGAAAAAAAAGAGAAAAGAGAGAAGAAAGGGACTTCGTCCCGAAGCGCAGGTGGCACAGTGGCCTGCACCGCGGCAGGGGAGGGGGAGGCCCGGGTCCGGGCTCCAGCGGGAACGGCCGGGCGGGGTCCCGGGGTCCCGGGATCGAGTCCCACGTGGGGCTTCTCCTGCATGGAGCCCGCTTCTCCCTCTGCCTGGGTCTCTGCCTCTCTCTCTGTGTCTCTCATGAATAAATACATAAAATATTTTTAAAAAAAGAAAAGGGCGAGGGCCGCCTGAGTCGCCACCCAGCGACCCCACGGGCCGGGCGCTGGGGCAACCGGGCGGCCGAGCTCCCAGCGCCCCGCAGCCCGCCCCCGGCTCCCGCCACGCAAACCCCGACCGGGAGGAGCCAGCGGGCGAAAGAGGAAGCGGCCCGGGGAGCGGGGGGCGGGGCCAGGGGCAAAGGGGCGGGGCCAAAGGGGGAGCGGGGGCGGGGTCAGAGCGGGGGCGGGGCCAGGGGCGGAGCATGGGGCGGGCTGGGGGCGCAGGGCGCGCGGATGGAGCTGCAGGGGGCGTGGAGGGGGGGGCGGGCGCAGCGGGAGGGGAGGGGGCGGGGAGAGGCAGGGCCGGGGGCAGGGCCTGCGGGCAGGGGCGGGTCGGGGGCGCAGAGCGGGGGGCGGGGGGGTGGGGCTGGGGGCGCAGGGCGCGCGGATGGAGCTGCGGGGGGCGTGCAGGGGGAACGCAGCGGGGGGGGAGGGGCAGGGCCGGGGGTAGGGCCTGCGGGCAGGGGGCGGGCCGGGGGCGCAGAGGGGGGGCGGGGCCGGGGGCGCAGAGGGGGGGCGGGGCCCGGGGCGGGGGCCGGGGGCGCAGGGCGCGCGGATGGAGCTGCGGGCGCTGCGGCGCCTCTGGCTGCTTTGCTGCTGCTGCTGCTGCGCCGGCCCCGCGCAGCCCCGCGCCACCTTCACGGCGACCGAGGCGCGGAGCCGCGAGCCGCCGGCGGCCGCCTTCCGGGTACCGATCGCGCCGCCCCGTGTGTTTCCTGGTCGGGGGGGGGGGGGTGGGGGTGGGGCTGGGCCGCCGCGAGCCGCCTCCACCCGGGGCCCGGGCCGCGGTTCGCCGGCCCCTTCTCCCTCCGTTCTCCGCGTGGCAGCTGCCCCGGGCCCGGGGCCCCCGGAGTGCCGCCCGGGCCGTGAACCCCGCGCCCTGAGGAATCCACGGACCCGTCCAGCGTATTCTCATCCGCTGCAAGGGGTGCTTTCCCCGGGCTCCCCTTTTGGCAGGTCCCCGGGCCGGGTCTCCTTGAGGTCGCGAGAACCTACTCCGGGCGGGAACCTGCCGGCTCCTCCTCTGCCGCCGGGGGGCGCTGTCCTGCCCTTTGGTCTTGCCGAGCCGGGGCTCCTCACCCGAACATTCTTCGTGGTGGTGCACGCGGATTTTGAGAAAAGGGAACATTGTGTTTCTTTTCCACGTTATTTTCGAGGATCTTTATGAGCGTGTAAAATCTAATGACCCCGGCGTTAAAACTGGAATGCGCCAAGTTAGCGGAGGATAAGCAGGGTTTCCCGTGACCTTGAGTTACCCATTTAGGGTTTGCGTCACTGGGTTCTGTGTATCTGATACCGCTTGACAATTTATTTTAATCAGGGAAGATGTCATCATTTGATGACAAGAGAAAACTGATTCATTCTAAATCCAAAAGAAGTAAGCATTTAGTAATACTGCTTTCTGGAACTAAGTTTTGGCTTCTTGCTGCTTTAGTCTTGGGATTTCTCCTGGCATTCTATTTTTTTTTTTTTTTTTTAGATTTAATTTATGTATTCATGAGAGTCACAGAGAGACACAGGCAGAGGGAGAAACAGGTCCCCTAGGAGGAGTCTGACGCTGGACTCGATCCCAGGACCCTGGGATCACACCCTGAGCCGAAGGCAGATGCTCAACCTTGAGCCACCCAGGCGCCCCTCCTGGGGTTCTATAGCTGTGCTCTTCTGCTCTTCCTCTCTCCTCTAGAAAATTCCAGTGTGTAGGAAGTCCCAATCTTAACCTGGTTCTGCCCATTCTTGTTTTTTGCCCAAACCAAGATGTGTACTTTTGTCTCTGCTTTATTGCTCTTGAGCTACATTCTAGCTTCTTTGAACCAGAAGCACCAGTACAATTGCTACAAACTTTCTGTCCTGTGTTCTACCCCTGTCCTGAGTTTGGTGGCTATGGTGGTGACCCAAACCCTGCAGGGAGAAAATAGTCAATCTTATCTATAGTGATCACGTATTCATGGACTGAATACATAGAGGGACTGCTGTACTCCTCAAGAAAATCATGTCGCAGGTTTGGAAGCACAAGAAGGCCCAAGTCATAAATGTATTTTTTTGACATTTATAAGCATGTGTATTTACTTACATAGTTATTCCTATTGGTCCTGTGAAAGAGCCCTATATCCAGGAGGCAAATGTCTATTATAAAAATGCAACTCTTCTCAGGAGAAAGATAAGGATCCATACCTGGAGATGGAGTTTAAGTGGAGGAAGGCAGTTATGAAGGTTTTTAGTACATTTAAAAAACTTGAGTTGAAAAAGCCTGGAAAAGTTTCCAAAGCAATTGCTTCCAGTGGGAGTTTCCTTCATGAAATGGATGCCCAGAAACGAGAGTGTTTAGACTTCAGAACACATTGCTGGAAAGTGGGAACACTTCTTTTTTTTTTTTAAGATTTTATTTATTTATTCATGAGAGACAGAGAGACAGAGAGAGGCAGAGACACAGGCAGAGAGACAAGCAGGCTCCATGTAGGGAGCCTGACGTGGGACTTGATCCCTAGGTCTCCAGGATCAGGCCCTGGGCCGAAGGTGGTGCTAAACGGCTGAGCCACCCGGGCTGCCCGGGAACACCTCTTGGTGTTAGAATCTAGATGTCTGGACCTAGAGTAGAGGGCTGGACGCAGGCAAAGAAAGAAAAGGCCTTGCTTCCTTGGCAGCCAGGAGCATGTGGCCTAGCAGGGTAGACTGAAGGATGTGGTAACTCAACTCAGTATAACTCCACAACGCTTTGCTTCTGTAAGATTATGTCAAATTATGAATTGGGGGAGATTCCCCACTGTTCACCCATCAGGTAAATTGTGTGCAGAATCTAGAAAATGTCCTTGCTTCACAATGAAGTCAAAGTTTTAAAAAATAGGGGCACCTAGGTGGCTCAGTCGGTTGACTGACTGACTCTTGGTTTCAGCTCAGGTCATGATCTCAGGGTCATGGGATCCAGCCTCACATAAGGGCCCTTGTTCAGTGCTCAGCACTCAGCAGGGAGTCGGCAGGAGATTTTCTCCCTCTCCCTTTGCCCCTTCCCCTGCTCTCCAGAGTTTTCTCTCTCTCTCTCTCTCAAATAAATATGTAAATAAATATTTTACATTTTTTTAAAAAAATAAAGTTTAAAAATTAAAATAGAATCATAAAGTGCTCTGTGTTGGGCCAGAATCTATAGATAGCATAAAAAGTGAACAAATCTATAGATTTGTATAGAGCTATAGTCTTTGGATCTTTGTTTCTTATTTAGGGATAACAAATAGATCACATCATGTTTGCAAAGTGATGGATTAGTAGTGGCTGCCTGAAATATGGCATTGAACAGTATTTAAGGGATTGTAGTTGGATAGAGAGATGGACAGCTAGACAAATGAATGAATGAATTCTGACTCTTGGAGAAAGTGACCAATTGATGAGTCATGTCTTTCATGGTGGTGGGTTCAGAGAATGGTGAAAGGGTCTTGTCATCCCTGCCTTGTGTATCCATAAATTCCTGGGACTATTTCTTAAATGGAAGTTAGATGACATCTATGATACTTGCCCACAAGCTATCCTCACATTATCGTTGGGTGAAGACGAGGCTGCTCCTTGGTTTGTTGTGGGATGCCTGTCAGGATAACTGATGAGGGGACAAGGGATAGTGACCCCTACCTCTGTTCTTTCACTGCTTTAGAACTTCTGGCACTCAAGAAGAACCTAACTAGGATCCAGCCTACTCTTCTTTGTGATGAAACCGAGGTGTGCACTGATACTGACTGATGCTCATCATTTTGCCACAGATCAGTTGGTATTCTTACGCCTTCGAAAAGTCACAGACCCAATTGTGGAACTAATAAAAGTCATATGTGCTCACTTCAGGATCGTGTTTACATGCCGATACATGTGTGACTTGTGCATAAAATTTCAGAATCGTCACCTTAAAAATTCTTGCCATAATGATATAAAATAAATAAATAATAAAATAAAATAATATATACGTGTAGGCATGTTGTTTCTGTGTAAGTTGAAGATCATAGCATTTTATAACGAGCAATCCTAACTAATGGGTCACGTATTTGCCATAATCAACCCCTTGAAATCTGGTTTGTGTCCTCCAAGTGAACTCTTATACAAGAATGCTTTAAACCACATTTTCTACCTAACATGGGTGAATTTTATGTAAGATACTGTTGTTCAAGTGACCACTTCCAGTAATTCTAGCTTAATGTATGCATTGCCAAAATGGAAATATATCAGGAACTTGAAATCTTGGATCAGAATTTATTCATTCATTTGTCCAGCTGTCCATCTCTCTATCCAATATTTTGATATTCTCTACATATAAGAAGTTGGTCTAGGTTTTCTGCGTCAGTGGGGGAAAAAGACATGTGCCACATTCTAAGAAATTATAACCTAACAAATGGATATTGCATATTTAAACATTGTACTGTAATGCCTATTTCAGTGAACAAATAGAAAAATGTAGACTAATACACTAGAAAAATAATTGCTTCCACCAATTCTCAAGAGTGTCTTTTTAACTCAGTCTTTATATGCATGCACACAGACAATACCGACTACATATTTCTTTTCATTTTACTTTGCATGATAAGTATGCATGCATATTATTTTTACACAGATGTCAACACACATGTAAAATATTCTTTGCGTAGGCAGCTTTTGTAAAGCAACTTTTGTAATAAAGCAGTAAAACTTTGTCAAAGTATTTATTTTTATTTTCCTAGTAGAGGCCTTCTCAACAACTGCACTCTTGACATTTTAGAACGGATAATTATTTGTTGTGGGGAGCTGTCCTGTGCCTTGTAGTGTGATTGGCAGTGTCCTTGGCCTCTACCCACTAGGTGCCAGTAGCGACTATCAAAAATGTCTCCAGATTGCCAAAAGTCTTTGGGAGGGAAGAGAAGGAAGGAGGGAGATTGCCTCAGAAGAGATACACTGATCTAAGATTTGCATCTCCCAAGTTGGAGAGAAATTCTCAGCAATGCCCCAACACTGCATACAAATATTTTACCTTTTGGTTTATCCCTGGGCTTACTACAACTTCTAGAAACTAAAGCACCAGCAAGGAGAACAATTTAAATCCATCTGTACAATATATGATTTATCCTACACCAAACCTCAGAATCTGCAAATGAGGACTTTTAAGGGAAAAGTCTAAGTAACAGAAGTGAGAAGGAGTTTAGAGTGCTAAACAAAAGGTGGTCTTCCAAAGTACCTTTTGATTCTGTAGTGATTTCAATGTACAGCTCATCCCGCCAATGCATGGATTCATCGTAAGGGAGCACACACCACATATTGTTAAGTGCAAAATAGGTCACCATCATATGATCTGTCTGTTTTTCACACTTCTGAGACTTTCAAAACTACTAATGATGTTTCCTGTATACTTCTCAATACTTTACTCTCTTCTTTCATGAGTGAAATTAAGGCTCAAGTCTTTCATTTTAATATTTTATATGGATTTAGGATCGTTTATTGTACTGTGTGTATAGTTTATTATACTATTATATCATTATGATATGCTTCATTGCCTTATGTTAAGAACATGTGGTGATTGATCATTTACCGATGATTGATTCTGGACAGAGGTTGTTAGCATGATGAGGCGCAGAGGCTCAATAGAATCACAGTTCGCGATGCTTCTATGAAATCTGCTCTCATGGAAGAAATTGAAGTAGACCGGAAAAGTCACTTGAAAGAGGAGTTCATTCTAGAAAGGAGACACAGGGCTTTTTAAAATTTAAGTGATTTGACATTCTGTTAGGTGGACTTGATATGTGTCCTACTGTTACAGCAAATAGAATAGATATTCTTGGTTATACTGATAATATTATTTTACTATGAAAGCTATCTGTTTCTTTCAATAGGTAATTGATCACTTCTAATTCCATGAGAAAGATTAGCCCCACATTAAGGAAACCTGAAAGCATGGTCTTTGAACAACATTTTCTATATCCAAATGCTCTGTGTTCAAAAGAGAAAAAAAAGATACAGCATGGGAGTATTTAATATCTTTCTGTCAGTCACTGTAATTTGTGTTTTCCAAACAATCTCATAATTAATCCTCACATTATTCCAGGTCAGAATTGCCCCATTTGTCAGTGAAGAAAATAAAGACCAAAGAGGTTGAATATATAGCCAAAGATTGCAAGGCAATGTGGTTAAGCCATGTATTGCAAATTGAGAAGAGATTGGAGAAATCTACTGTGTGCGTAGGCAAATGTGCAAGGGAATTGTGCTTTGTTCAGCTTTGTTCACAATTCTCATGGAAAGCACTTTTAATATTATTAGTGGTTTTGCAAAATCCAAAAAGGGAGGATGAAGATTAGTGTCAGGGAGAGGACAAAGTGGAGCACTTTGGGGTTTAGAGGTCTTTGTCTTTGGCAAGAAGTCACATTGTAAACATCAAGTAGCCTCAGCGTGGGCTGTGGACAGCCATGAGATGACAGGAGTCATTGCACTGGAAAGACATAGGAAACTCACCAATGCGATTCATTTAGAAGTTGGCCTCTGGCTGATATAGGTATTTCGTAGATTCCCACAGTCACATGGAAGAAATTTTCTGTCATGCACTGTTTGCTGAGGATTTTTATAATGAATTAGTTTTGAATTATGTCAAGGGCATTTTCTGCATCACCTGAAAATATCCTACAATTTTCCTTCCTTTTTAAAAATTCTGCTAATGTGGTATATTATGCTGATTGATTTTCAAAAATTCAACCAGTGTAACATTTTTTAATGAACCTTACGTGGTCATGATGTGTTGTCCTTTTTATATATTGTTGGATTTAATTTTCTAATATTTTCTTAAGGATTTTGCATCTATAGCCATGAGGGCTATTGGTGCGTTGTTCTATTTTCTTGAGATGTCTTTGTCTGGTTTTGCAATCAGGGTCATACTGGCCTTATAAATTATAAAATAAGGTGTAAAGTGTTCCCTTATCTTTTGTTTTCTCAAAGAATGTGTATAAGATTGGTATTATTATTTTTTAATTGTGTAGAATTCACCAACCAAGACATCTGGGCTTAGAGTTTTCAATTTCTCTTACATTCAGCTTTTGTAATTGGTGACTTCCAAGGAGTTTGTCCATTTCATACACGTTATCAAACTTACTGGCTTACAGTTTTTGAAATATTCTTCTAATGACTGAAGCATCTGTAGTGATGGCCCTTTTTTATTCTTGGTAATTTTGTCTTATCCTTTTCTTTTTGTTTTTTTTTTTTTTTATTTCTTTTTCTTTTCTTTTTGTTTTTTTCATTTCTTTATCACAAGACCAATGACTGAGAGAAATGAGGAGAGGGTCAGGGAGAGCTGTCTGGTTGCAATGTAACTGACCCTGAGTGGAGGAGAAAGTGAAGAAAGGTTGGGGAAAGTGCCACATGCTGCAGTGCAGCCCAAGGAAGGGTCAGAGAAACCATCAGGGACTTGTTAATCATCAGCCAGCTTTCAGGGGAGTCCCACGTTTCCCTAAAATAGGCCAGCCTCAAGGCTCAGTCATTGGCTAGATGCAGCCTTTGTAACCGTGGCCTCTGTTTGTGTAATTGTGATAATTCAGCGTACAGCGCATAAGCTCCTTATAGATGGACAGATGGACGTCTCTGAGGCCCACTCTCATGGCTACTGCATACTTCCCTGTGCAGTCAAATGTCGTGCATTCTCAGTGCCTTCCCTGGTTACTCTTACCCCACAAAGATACTCAACCAATACTTACAAAATGAATGCATTTTAAATTCCTTAGCAGTTAGCAGTCTCTGGCTCATATTTGTCACATGGAATATGGCAAAAGATATTTGCTTTGTGTTTCTGTTCTATTTTTATGTTTGTAATCTCCTCACTAAATTATATTCAGAACTCCACTTTACCAGGATTATTTTTAAGTAACTAAAATTTAACAACTGTTTATTATTTTAGTAACAATCCTTCCAGGCATGGTCAATAAGGACAAAATAAGATTATGATAAGTTCCAGTCATAGTTTGCTTAAAAATAAACAGCCTAAAGCTATTAAAGGCATGTTGTATATAAGATGTCACTTGTGTATTTATTCAACAACAAATATTAAGTAAGCACTCATTGTGTGCTAGGCATGTACTCAGTGTGGGGATACAGTGATGAGGCCCTCATTTTATTTACAGGTTTTTGAGACAGACACACAATAAACACAAAATGCATAAACAAATATTTACAAGCTAGAGTTGGAAACTTACAAAACAGTAGTCCCCTGAAGTTTTATCTATCATGCAGAGTTGGTTAGCATTAGGAAATTGAGGGAAGTTCTCATCAAAGTCAAGCTTCAGATAAATTATCGCAAAATTCAGAGCTGAGAAATCTGTAAATGGTGATATTTTCTCTCCAGATAAAGAAGCCAATCTATCCTCCTGGAACATTCCAGGATTATATATCTTTCACAAAGCCTTTTTACCCTTAATGAGATGGAGAGGTCTGTAAAGCTCCAATGGAATCATATTTATTTATTATTTACTTATTTTTTTCGTGCTCTGTTACATTGTGCTTGGAAATACAAAGATAAAGACACACTCTTTGATTTCATAATTGTTTAATCTAAAGAGTGTCTATTGGGGACGGTTTCTACTAGTATCTGGGGTTTATTCGCAATTCATTTTATTTTTTCCAGTATGTTAAACAAATACATAGTTTGTGCTTTCAACATGCTTAGTGAAAAGGAATTATATATGCATTAAGACATACCTCTCCCTGCCTCAAAAATATACCTGAAATCAGATAATAGTTTTCATACAAATGTCTATAAATCTGATCTGGAGGTCTTAATGCAATCTTTCATTCTGATCCGCAGGAAATAAATCAAGTTTTGACTTCTAATACCTGAAAAATATGTCCAAGTTAGATACACATACATTGCTCTGCAAAGTTAATATACGTGATGTGAATTAACCTTTTTCTTTTTTCAGGAAAGTCTTAATAGACATCGATACTTGAATTCTGTATTCCCTCGTGAAAACTCAAGTGCCGTCTATGGAATAAATCAATTTTCTTATTTGTCTCCTGAAGAGTTTAAAGGTATGGTGTGATTTTGCTATTAGTTGTTTGGTTTTCTGAATTTAATTTGTTTCCTTAATTTTTGAGGAACTGTTTAATTGCGAATGTAGTAAATGAAGTCATACTTAACATTTATTAAATACTGAATGTTATGCATGTGCCAGGTGCTGACAGAAAAATAGACTCCTGGCTACTGTCTTCTAATTATTGCTTAAGATTTAAATGTTGTAATTACAGATGTTTCCATGTGGCTGTAAGGGCCAGTGTTTCATCCCTTCTGCAGTTTTTTAGTGTCATTTCTATTCTGCACATCCACAGTTCCATGGGTGATGATAAAGCTAATGATGTCAATTATACTTATTTTTACTATTGACAGAGTTCTATCAGACAAGTCATTTTATGTGGCAGTTCCATTCCTGTTGTAGAAATTCCTATCTTTGTAGCTTCCAGTGTCTGCGTTTCATGTTCTAAAGGAAAATCACAAATGGCCGGCTCTACTGGAAAGCTACTGTTTGTGTTTGAAAAATTTCTCCAGAAAGAATCCCAGGAGGCCCTCCCTATAAAATAATTGTGGCTGTCTTTTTATCTCATGTTTCTATTCAGCTATTTATTTAAGAAGCAAACCTTCCAGATCGCCCAGGTACCCGGCAGAGGTGCGAACATCCATACGCAATGTGTCTTTACCATTAAGATTTGACTGGCGGGACAAACGTGTTGTAACCCAAGTGAGGAACCAGCAGACTGTGAGTTGTAGGGCCTTTTTTTTTTTTTTTTTTTTTCTTTTTGAATCATCTTAGCATGCATGGGAAGTCACCTTTGAGGACCAGTACAATCAAACTTGCAATGAAAGCCATCATTTCTCTGGGTAAAATCACACTCCAGTCATCCAGAAATGACAATGAAGGAAGAATCTCTGGTGAAATGAGAAGCAGGTATCAAGGCCAACTTTTATTTTAAAGATAAACCTGGGGGGCAGCCTAGGTGCTCAGTGGTTTAGCGCCCACTTCGGCCCAGGATGTTATCCTGGAGACCCTGGATCGAGTCCCACGTCAGGCTCCCTGCATGGAGCCTACTTCTCCCTCTGCCTGTGTCTCTGTGTGTCTCTCTCTGTGTCTTTCATGGATGAATAAATAAAATCTTTAAAAAAATAAAAATAAAAATAAATGAAGATAAACCTACTCCTCTGCAACCCCATTGGCATAGGAAATGTCAGCCAACCAGGGGAAATCGACCCTTAACCACAGGAACATAGTCTCAATTTATCTGCAGTGGAAACCTCAGTAGGTCACTCAGCCTCCGTGTATAGTGGTTTTTTTTGTTTGTTTTTTTGTTTTGTTTTGTTTTTTGTTTTTTTTTTTAAGATTTTATTTACTTTTTCATGAGAGAAAGCGAGAGAGAGAGAGAGAGAGAGAGAGAGAGGCAGAAACACAGGCAGAGGGAGAAGCAGGCTTCATGCCTGGATGTGGGATTCGATCTCAGGACTCCAGGATCAGGCCCTGGGCCGAAGGCAGACTCTAAACCACTGAGCCATCTAGGGACCCCCCCCACCCCCCCACTGTATAGTGTTTTAGACCAAGCAGTTTCTCAGTCACTGTCTAGTTGGAATGATACATTTTTACTTCTCAGATTGTATATCTCTTATTCTTTTTTTTTAACATTTTATTTATTCATAGAGACAGAGAGAGAGAGAGGAAGAGACACAGGCAGAGGGAGAAGCAGGCTCCATGCAGGGAGCCTGACGTAGGACTCAATCCCGGATCTCTGGGATCACGCCCTGGACTGAAGGCGACACTCATCTGCCAAGCCACCCGGGCTGCCCTCTCTTATTCTTTTAAAAATATCTATTGTTATGATTTAAACTTTACCACCAAATCATTTGCTTTATTATTGAATTCATAATGAAGTGTGAATTAGCCAGAAACTGAATCCTTCCAGAAAGTATCTATCTTGTATTAAAGGAATACAATTCAATTAGTAATCTTTAATTAAAGAAATATACTGGAGAGATATTTTTGAGCACAAACTGCCTTCTGGGGCAGCCACAGGGAGGTAAACTAAAGCTAGCTATAGATAAGGTATTAGCAACCTGTATTCACTTTTCCCAAGGGGTAGAGACCTAGAAATAGAGTTCTTTAGCATGTATCTTCCTATGCCATAGGAATTGGAGGTATAGACATAAGACACTTAAAGCCATAAACTTGCTTGACACTACTTCACAAAGACAACTAATTGTTCTCCTTCCTTTCTTTGCCTAACTCCGTAGCACTTGTCTAGTGATGAAGTCAGTTATGTCCAACTCCTAACCTTACCCTTACCTTTGCCTTTTCTATGAAGTCCTCTTTCTTGTGTGTGACAATTCAAAAACATTGATTTCATTTCCTCCATCTTCTCCCTTTTTTTCAGAACCAGCCTTTTTATTCTTTCATTCTAGTCTATCTAGTAAAATCAAGTTAATAAATCCAGAATCAGGAAGATTGCCAGCCAACGTTAGAATGAGGAGTGACCGGTGTGGGTTTTTATCATTATGACATTTTATGTATATCTGTGATATGCCCATACTGGCACCTTGACAGCCTAAAAAGTAATTCAGTCCATCAAATAATGAGTGGAGCATAGACGACATACATCCTCATCCCATGTCACCACATCACTGCCTCTGCCCCTTAGGGTGGAGACAGTGGATGCCATAGAGGCAAAGTATCAGGGAAGAAACAAGATGGATTGAAGAGTGGGTGGGTATAGGAGCACCTCATAAAAACAGAAGTCACATTCAGTGAACTGATTAGTCTTTTAAAAGATCATCCAAGTGTTCTCTCGATCGCTAAAATTCGCTTTTACCTTGCATTATCTAATTGACAATAGTGATCATCAATTTATCTCTAATAATTATATTTTGGTGCTTAAAAGAGAATTATGGTTTTCTTTTCTTTTGCCAGTTTGAAAATCTACAAGATGGGCATTAATATTCTGTAGGCCCCCAAATTGTACTCACTTAAAACTTGATAACTTGTAATATTTAGAGATGTTGCCAAACTTGGTTTGAACATTATTTGATGATAAATACAATGCTATTTCTGTTTTTTTTGTTTTGTTTTGTTTTGTTTGTTTTTTTTTTTTTGTTTTTTTCTATTTCTGTTTTTAAACAGTGTGGAGGATGCTGGGCCTTCAGTGTGGTGGGTGCTGTGGAATCTGCATATGCAATAAAAGGGAAGCCTTTGGCAGACATAAGTGTACAGCAGGTCATTGATTGTTCATATAATAATTACGGCTGCAGTGGAGGCTCTACTCTCAATGCTTTGAACTGGTTGAATAAGGTAACTAGTATCTCAGCCTTTTAAACTCTATGTTTCAGAATTTAAATAGTTTACTCTCATATACCAAAGAATGTTTTTTAATTCAGAAATTTTAGATGTCCAGAGCTTGAATTAATCAGATTTAAAAATGAATTGCTTTCAGGCAGGTCAGCCATTGAGAGATCAAAGTGTGAAAAATCTTACCTGGATTTGTTTTCAGAAAAATACATATATTTCTTCCTTAGCATTTATTAACAGGTAAATGTTTTTTTTTCATAGATATGAATTGTATAACGTCTCAGAAAGATGAGAACATATGATTACTTATTGCCATAGGATTTTTGAATATTGCGATTATAAGCAACCTTAGAAATCAGCAAATTTAATAACACTTTATGTAGATGAAGAAATCAGACCTGAGAGGAGAGGTCATGTTGCCAAGTCAGTAGCTGAGTCAGGACTGTGTCTTAAGTCTTCTGCCTCTCACTGGAGGGCTTTATCCAATACACCACCGTGTGCTCCATGTTCTTAGGACACTCTCTGACATGGTCCTATATCCAGTATCAACTTCATGAAGCCAGCCAATGAGGATGTTACTATGTTTTGTAAAAGTTGTCAAGCTGGAATTTCCCAAACTTGAATATTCTTTCCTTGAGTGTTTGCCATATTTTGAGTTACTACATGCCAGGAGTACATGTTCTGCATCCCCTGGCTTCTGTAAGACCAGGATCAGAAAAGGAGGATAGTCTATCAACAACTAAAAATATGAGGCATGTGCTAAATGAATAGCATATAGAGACTTGGATGGGAAGAATGCTTGAATTGACCATTGCCAATGCTGAATGCATCTCAAAAACTGGCTGACAAAGCCAGAAGCTCTGGAAGGAAAATTGAGTTGCCCCATTGCAACCTCAGGAGAAAAGCAATGACTAATATCAAATGGAAGTTAGTTCTAAGGTAGGAAGATAGAGGAAAAACAAGAGTAAAAGAGAAAGATGCTGAGTTTAATTACTTAGAATATCCATAACAAACACCTAAAGGTTGAATTTAAGATCTTAATAACCTAAAGGGTATCCACATGAGGAGGATGTGGCCAACTTGAATCTTATTTTGACGCATCATAGTTAAGTTCTATTTGATTTCTAAAACAACTGCATTTTAATTAGAGAATACTTTGGATGGTTTTTTTCTTTTAGACACAAGTAAAACTGGTGAGAGATTCAGAGTACCCATTTAAAGCACAGAATGGCCTGTGTCATTACTTTTCTGATTCATATTCTGGATTTTCAATCAGAGGTTATTCTGCATATGACTTCAGGTAATTGTCTTATTCTATTGTGTCTTTCTCTGTATTAATTTCTGATCAGTTGTCCATTCAGAATCAATAACTGGATTGAAGGCATCACTGCATACTTGTAATTGTTTTGAGACCTACTTTTTGATACAGAGACTAATGGAGTATTATGGATGTTGTTTCTTAAGTACGATCTACTTATTTTTCCATTTGTGTTTATAATGGAATTAACACATTTTAATCCAGTGTAAGGTATAGTTTATATTTAACACCTTCCTTTTGACAAATTGAGTTATCCTAATTGTCATTTGTATAGTTGTCTCACTGTTGAATTGATCCAAAATCGCTTTGTATAGACTCTCCAATTAATATCAAGCAGTCCACTTACCAAGAAGTAGTTTTTGAACACCCTTGCATTTTTTTAAGGCATCAGCTATAAGAAAAACATAAACTGAAAGTTTCATAATAGTAGCAAGTAGTCTTGCTCTACTGATAATCTACCTAGCTCTACTGGAGATAGATTCTGTGGCACACGCTATAGGCACGATGGGAGTACAGGGGTAGATAAGGACAGGCAGAAGAAAGGGGTTTGTGTTGGAAGCTGAAGGGCGTGATAACTTTGGATAGGTTCAGGGGAAAACAGTCATTAAAACAATGCTTTAAAAATGCATAGAGAGGGGATCCCTGGGTGGCGCAGCGGTTTGGCGCCTGCCTTTGGCCCAGGGCATGATCCTGGAGACCCGGGATCGAATCCCACATCGGGCTCCCGGTGCATGGAGCCTGCATCTCCCTCTGCCTGTGTCTCTGCCTCTCTCTCTCTCTCTGTGACTATCATAAATAAAAAAAAAAAAAAAAAATGCATAGAGAGGGCAACCCGGGTGGTGCAGTGGTTTAGTGCCTCCTACAGCCTAGGGTGTGATCCTGGAGACTTGGGATCGAGTCCCATGTCGGGCTCCCTCCATGGAGCCTGTTTCTCGCTATGCCTGTGTCTCTGCCTCTGTGTGTGTGTGTGTCGCTCATGAATAAATAAAATCTTAAAAAAAAAGTGGTAGTTTAAAAAAAAATACATAAAGAACTGAAAGCCAGCTAGAAAACCATTGTGACCATTTGATATGGTGTAAAATAGGTATTCAGGGATAATAGGACAAAGGAAAATTCAAAGAACTCCATTTTCATTTAAAATATATATATATAAAGGGACCTTTGTATACTCTTTGAAACAGAAAACAGAATGTAAATTATATTCAGCCAAGGTGACAGACGACCCTAAAACATACTGATACTGAACATTAAAGGACGTCTTGATCCAGATGGTGCCTGCCTGTGAGAGCTCAAGGAAATCAAGGGTGACATTAGATCATTGAACAAAATGGAACCCCTCTAAATATGCCTAAGTGTACCAGACAACTGGCAGATTGTCAGCACAGCTCCTGTCTTCAGGGGCTCTCGGGGTGACCCCAGGAACCACACGCCAGAGAGCCTCAATTCCACTGATGGCAGGCTACAGACAATCTATAATAAAATGTATAGAGTCACTGAGTGCATTGTTCCATATCTTTTGTGAGGGAAACACACTTTCAAAAATGAGGAAGTGTGTCTCTATAAGCTGTCGATTCCTTGAGAGTGTAAGGGAAGCATGTGTACAAGAAGGAACTAGATTTTCAAAATGACACTTAAATTTTTTTAAAGACAAAAAACCCCACTAACCCTACAAAATGTCACTTAAAAACTTCAGGAAATCCCTCATGAGTAGCAAAATGAAAAAAAAAATGAGACAAAAAGGAAGAATAGGCATGAGTCTGAATTAGAGAGAGAGAATATAAAAGTGACTGGCATTGGACCTGAAGCGTATTTTATCTAACCCTTTGGTTAAGAAGAAAGAGGTCCCTATAAAAAAAAACCTTTACATTTACACTGAATATAATAAAGATTCTTATAATACAGTGCTGAGCTAATTGTGTTAGGCTCTGAAAGATCTTTCATTGATTTACTCTTTCATTAAATATACATTGAACACTGCTTCAGGTTCTGGGGATTCGGCAGTGAACAAAACAGACAAAAAAAACCCTGAGCATATTTTAGTGATAGAGACAGTCAATAAAGAAAACATAAAAATATGTACAGAATGTTAGATATAATAACAGAGAATTAAGTAAAACAGTGGGGAAAAAGAGGAAATACCAGAGTGAGGGAAAGGGAGGGGCTCCTTGAGAAGACGACATTTGAGCAAAGACCTGGAGAAGTGTGGGAACGTAACCATGCAGACATCTTGGAGATTACTGTTTCAAGCAGAAGGAGCCAGAAGTGCAAAGGCTCTGAGGCAGAAACATGTTTGGCATATTTAAAGGATGATGAGGAAGCCAATGGGACTGTAGTCCCAAGATGCACAAGACTAGTAGGAGATGAGGTAATAAAGGTTATCAGGTGATAACCTTGGAGCAGCGCTAGAAGAATGGTCTTAGGATTGAGACATAATAGGTTAATACCCCTCGTGGAATATAAAGCCCCACAGAGTATATTGAAGGATTATGTGGATTATATGGATGAGAGAAAAGTGAGTCAAGGATGAATCCAGGCTTGGATTCAAAATAATCTTCTGTAGAATCTGAAAAGATCTAAAAATGAAACCAATCAACCAACCAAATGAGCAAAACCCCACTGAATCATAAAAACAGTCTAGTCCTAAAGTAAAATGACCATGTATACCCAGGATTCTTCATGCCCTGTTCATCAGACCTCAGGAAAGACCTTTCAAAACTCAAACTAAATATGAGGATGACTATTTAAACAGAGAAACTCCATATAACAAGGGATTGAAAAACTAGAGCACAGTACCACACCCTGAATTCTAGGAATGAGAAGATAGAAATCCACATTCTCATGAAGGGTTGGTAACCTACCAACCTACCTTAATCACTAAATCTTGATGACAATAAAATTCAGAATTCTTTAAAGAATGTAGGATTTGTATCTTACTTATCTGTGAAATAAATATAATAAGCATAGAGAAAGATTTGGTAATATACCCATTATCAATAATATGTATTTCGATAGTACACTTGACCTTCAAACTACACAAGTTTGAACTACATGTTCCACTTAGAAGCAGATTTTTTTTAAGAAGTACAGTATAGTATTGTATTTTCTCTTCCTTCTGATTTTCATAAAAACTTTCTCTAACTTTATCGTGCGAATACAGTATTAAGTACATATAACATAGAAAAATGGGTTAATGGATTGCTTATGTTATCACTCAGTCTCCCGGTTAACAGTAGACAAGTTTTGGGAGGAGTCAAAAAGTTACTTTCGGACTTTCAACTGTGTAGGGGTTGGGCACTCATAACCTCCAGTTCAGTGGTCGATTGTAATTCTACATCGGGCTAATAATGGAAAAAAAGATGCTGTTTGGAGTATATTTGGACTTACTAAAAGCCAGCATCTTTCTAAAACACAAATGATAGCAATGCTAATCAGTTCTGGGGCAAAAAGGAACATTTGCTTGCTGGTCCAGACTATGGCATATCCTCCTATTTCATACTATTCCATACTTTTATTTTCAGTAGACTTCTATATATAAATATCCTGTCATGTCATGGGTCAATGTCAATTGATTGGTCCCTCCAATCAATTTTGAGGACAACCTTGTTAAAATAATGATAATTTATGATTTAAATAATGTGCATTCTCCACTTGAATGTTTAGAATAATTGTTGGGGAAAAAGAAAAGAAATTGTTGTTTTATCATGCACCTCTAAAATTCTTTTTTTTTTCCTTTTCCTAATTCTCTGGAATTGTGTGTGTATCTTCCTTTCATGCGCTCCGATTCAAACGTATTTTTCCATTAATTGGAGTCTGACACTAAGTACAGCTCACATTTAGTTAGCTAGTTTATGTAGGCATCACGTTACTTTTTTAATATTTTGCTCAGAGCTACTAAACAAGAACTAAACTTTAAAGAAACATGCATTCACAAAAAACTCTGAATTTTTCAAGGCTTGTTACTGTCTTACTCTTGCTTCAAAACAGAAACTATTACTCAATTGTTTCTTTGATCTTACAATGTTAATTTTTTAGAATTGTACTCTAAAAAGATATATTTCCTTCTTGATCATTCTCTTTCCATCATGCTGTTCCTACCCCTAGACCTTTGAGGTCATATATTTACAGTATATCTTTTATTATCTTAAAAAGATATAGGCACTTGTGCACGCTTTTACAGAGAGAATCCCGTTTGTCATATCTGGATAACAAGAATATTCAAAATTTTGAACACCAATTGTTCAAAAGTTTGAATACAAGAAAATATACATTATACACTAAAAACCTATGTAAACAAAATTCGCTTATTAGATAATTTAGAAATAAGGAAAGGAAACTATTTTAAATTTACAGTATAATTTTTTTTAATATTTTTTTCAATTTTTATTTATTTATGATAGTCACAGAGAGAGAGAGAGAGAGAGGCAGAGACACAGGTCGAGGGAGAAGCAGGCTCCATGCACCGGGAGCCCGACGTGGGACTCGATCCCGGGTCTCCAGGATCGCGCCCTGGGCCAAAGGCAGGCGCCAAACCGGTGCGCCACCCAGGGATCCCAAATTTACAGTATAATTTATGTGTTAGGCTTGCTATAAAACTTAGGCCTACAATTTTATCCTTATATTGATTTTACAACATAGGTGACTTCAGTCAGTTACCTGCTTGAGTCACTGGACTCTCCAGTGTGACCAGAATGTCTCTAGTCTATAGCTGGAATTTGAAGCCAGGTATGCAGAACCTCAAAGCCTATATCCTACTATGCTGCCTTTTAGGAATTTTGTAATTTTGCCTGTCTCAGGGTAATCTTAATGAATACAAGTTATTATTACAGTAGCAAAAATTAGAATTGACTGCTTATAGATCTCTAGAAAAGGATCTTCACATTAACAGGTAATATAAATGTTTAGAATGAATGTGTAGTTTCTGTCTGAATAAATTCTCTTTTCCACTCCATTTTTTTCCCCACTTGTGGACAAAATAGCCCCTTGATAGAAACTGATCCCCAGCTGGATATGATGATGGATTATTTACTTTTGGGAGCTACTAATCTACCCATGGCTTGCGGCAGCAATAAACTACCACATGCTATCTTAATGGCTTGAAATATCAGTAACTTGGTTTCAGTGTCCTTCACTCATAAGGTTGACCTTTAAAAGTGTAAATAATGGTTTAATCATACTTCCAAGATCGATGATGGCCAAATGTTGTGTAATATTAGACTTTATCAGTAGGTGTCCATGTGTGAGAGCAATAACTGGGTCTTTCACAGACTTCACAATCTAGTACTAGTTCTCCTGGCATCTTAACATTGCTTCTGTCATATAATTACATTTGCCACCTTTGTGTTACCCTACACTATGGTTTCTGCATTTGGCATTCTCTCACATAAATTTGTCAATCTGGATTCTCACATGGTATGGCAGAAATATATTTCCATGCATCCAGTCTTCTTACTTTCCTTATTAAAAGAATCCCCCTATAGTAGCTGAGCACTGCCAGCTAGCTACAAAACCCCATTTTCCATCTTCCTTGAAGCTAAACTTAGCCCCATAACTGAGTCATAGCCAATGAGATCCATATAGACATATGCAGAATGTGTGTGTTACTTTTGGGAAGTCTTCTCAACGGGAATGTAGCACCTCTCTCTTTTACTCTCTGAAATATGTGTTAAATGGCTAGAGCTCCAGCAGCCACCTTGGACCATTAAATGGCCTTGGCAATGGAAACCTCACATGATTGAACAAGCACATAGAAAAATTCTGGCTTCCTGCTATCTAGGAGATCCATAGTAGTCCTAGACTACCCAGTCTCCCAGAATTCTAGTCTCCATCTTTTAGGTCTTCTGTAATTGCAACCAAACCTACTCCTAACAATACACAGATTAAATAGATTATTTTTATAAAATATCTTTACCTTAAAAACAACTCCTTAACCATGTATTTCCCCTTTCGATAGTGACCAAGAAGATGAAATGGCAAAAGTACTTCTTACCTTTGGCCCATTGGTAGTGGTAGTAGATGCAGTGAGTTGGCAAGACTATTTGGGAGGGATAATACAGCACCACTGCTCTAGTGGAGAAGCAAATCATGCAGTTCTCATAACTGGATTTGATAAAATAGGTAAGTGCTGATAAGGCTTGATTGCTTTCCAGCTTGAACTCTGACTGACAAATGGTCAACATCCTTCAAAATGCTGAAATTTGGTGCCTCTATGTCTAAGTCTTCCTAAGACCTTTACAGATTTTCAGTAGACTTCTATATATAAATATCCTGTTATGTCATGGGTCAATGTCAATTGATTGGTCCCTCCAATCAATTTTGAGGACAACCTTGTTAAAATAATGATAATTTATGATTTAAATAATGTGCATTCTCCACTTGGAATGTTTAGAATAACTGTTGGGGAAAAAGAAAAGAAATTGTTGTTTTATCATGCACCTCTAAAATTCTTTTTTTTTTTTCCTTTTCCTAATTCTCTGGAATTGTGTGTGTATCTTCCTTTCATGCGCTCCGATTCAAACGTATTTTTCCATTAATTGGAGTCTGACACTTAAGTACAGCACACATTTAGTTAGCTAGTTTATTTAGGCATCACGTTACATTTTTAATATTTTGCTCAGAGCTACTAAACAAGAACTAAACTTTAAAGAAACATGCATTCACAAAAAACTCTGAATTTTTCAAGACTTGTTACTGTCTTATGTTTGTAGGAAGTACTCCATATTGGATTGTGCGGAACTCATGGGGAAGTTCATGGGGAGTAGACGGCTATGCCCATGTTAAAATGGGAGGCAATATTTGTGGTGAGTCATGAATTTATGTTTAAAACTTCAGGCTAAATGTCCATTTGAAAATATTAAAGTTATGAGCCTGTATGCTTATAATTTAAGTCCATAGTATGCTTCCAGTGTACTCAGATCACTTTTACAGAATAATTTTCATTCTTTAGCCAATTGATGAAAATAAAATAGTGTTCTTTAGAGACACACGTCATACATGTTCACATTTTGAAAAAGAAGAAGGACTGCAGGGAAAGCAAATATGTGCAAAATATGATAAAATAGAGTACTCATTTACCAAAGGTAATTTCAAAAACCATATAAACCCTCAACTTAGGAGGCTGAAATTCCCAAAAACATCTCCAAAGTTTATTTATTTCATTTATTTTTTAAGTAGGCTCCACACCCAACGTGAGGTTTGAACTCACAACCCTAAGATCAAGAGCTACACATCCCACCAACTGAGCCAGCCAGACACCCCCCAAATTTATTTTTTTATAGATGAATCAATTTTCCTCAATTTGTGCATTGTAATACCTGCTCGAGGATAACAAGAAGCACTTTTCTTTGTGGCAAAATGTATGAAAATCTGAGCACTATGATTGTTTCTGATTTAATATGCCCCTTGTCACCTACAGATTCAAGCAAAAAATATACTGGAATTAAGGGGCTGATGTGAATACCAAATAATACATTTTTTACTGAATAACAGCTTTGTTTTTGGTTAGCCACAAGCCAAATTAAAATAGCTAGTTAAGTATTTTAAACTGTTCTACAATGTATGCTATATACTAAAATTTTGATCTGGAAAATCAGCACAGTTTATGAATCAAGTTCCACCCCAACTATATTGCATATTAAAGTGATCATTTAATTTCTCATTACAATGATTCCTAACATGTATATAACTTCTTAAAAACTGTAGAGCCCTCCAGAGAGTGAGACTGAGAAAAGAGAGTTATAGGAAAGTTTGAGAGTTTAAATGTTGATTCAGTCTGGTGACACTTGGCCAATAGTTCCATAATGTAGGATCCATGAGAGTTAATCAGTGGTCCGTTCTATCACCCCAGTAAATTTTTTTAATTAAATTATTTATGAAGGAGAGTGAACATCACAGAAATCTTCCAGCCAGAGCACTATTAAGCCAATCAGGCTTCTACTTTTTAGCAACATGGGGACTTTTACATTTTTGGAACTTGAAGATAAATTACTGGTGCTATTCATGGACCTTGGTTACTAAACTTAAATTATCTCTACCTATCAAAGTTGTGGTACCTGGATCTGGGCCGAAGGGTGGCTTTTTCAAGGCTCTGGCAAGGCTCTGATGTTTGTTCATAGTTGCCTCAATTATGACTCTGTATCCACCACCCCCCGCCCCCGCCACACACACACACCTCTTCTTCAGCCCCCATCTACTAAGAGGGAGTTGAAATACTTTCTCCTCTCTACTTGTGTTCCAACTTGATCCTTCAAGGGCCTGCCTAGTTAGTAATTATGCAGGGGTCCAAATCCTTCCTGAAAATGAATATTTGGTGAAAGTTACATACCTAATGATCACAGGTCTCTTAGAGACAATGGTATAACACAGATAGCATCCCATGCCCCAAGAAATTTTAAAGACATAGCTCATTACAATGACATCCAATCTTCAAATGGACTATTTATTGCTTCCACCATGATATTGAGATCTATGGTCTTATGTGCTAAGAAAGCATAGTACATTTGTGATTTATTTAAATTTTGCTGAAGTTTAAATCTTAGAGTTTGAAATTTCAAATTGTATTTAAAACAATCCTATAAATTACTGTATTCCTCTAAGCAATACATATGAGTGCCATAAAGATTTCAGATACATTCATCTATTTAGGTACTTAGTCATTTTGGGTTTTTTGTCATTTCTTTTTTTTTTTTTTCAAAGATTTTATTTATTTATTTTACAGACAGAGAGGGGAAGAGCACTTAAGAGTGAGGGGGAAGGACTAAGGAGGAGGAAGAGGGACAAGCAGACCCCACACCAAGCAGATCCCTGCTCAAGGCTCAGTCTCACAACCCTGAGGTCATGACCTGGGCCAAAACAAAAAGTCAGTTGCTTAACTGATTGAGCCATCCAGGTGCCTGAGTAGTTTCTTGAAGCAAAACTATTAGCCATCTCTTCTAATATCTGTTTTTGAAGTTACCATGCTTATACTGACAGATAGCTATAACCATTACATTATTTCCTGGAGGAAATAGACCAGCGCTAAAAATTTCTTTTTTTCTAGGTATTGCAGATTCTGTTTCTGCTGTATTTGTGTGACATGTTGGGCAGATCAAAGGACAACGACAAAAATGAAGGTTCATAATGAGTTGTAGCAAAGAACTTCATTCTCAGC
Source organism: Canis lupus baileyi (assembly GCF_048164855.1). Taxonomy (NCBI): domain Eukaryota; kingdom Metazoa; phylum Chordata; class Mammalia; order Carnivora; family Canidae; genus Canis; species Canis lupus. The sequence continues at coordinate 54,750,293 of NC_132850.1, read as the reverse complement.
ATTGTTCATCTTTGGGCCACCAGCTCTCTTTGGGCCACCAGCTCCATGGCTTGGGAGGAATCTGTAGAACAGTTTCTTACTCTGGGATAAAGGTCACATTAGGAATCTCTTCAATTTGAAGAGGCTTTTATCTGGTTTGATTGTTGTTTTTGTTTGCTTATTTTTAATGATATACTTCCAGTAGGTTAAAAAGGGAATACGAATGTCTTTTCCTTTGTAAAACATAATCACCAGCCTTAACTTACACTTCTATACAAGAATAGGCAGCCTAAAAAATGAGGTGTGCTTCTCACAAATATATTCACAGCCCTCTGAGATGGAATTTCTTAAGGATTTTGAAATGCCAGTTGCTTTACCTCCACAAAAAATGTTTACCTCTCAAACAGTAGAAAGGTCATATAGAAAGAAAAAAAAAGGACAAAATCCCTTTTTAAGAGAAGTGGATTGAAATTAAAGGACCAGTACGGCTACTCTGTGGCAGGAAAAACTCTAGTAGCATTGCATGAGAGACAAATTGCTGTTTGGAAATTCGCCTTGTTGATAGACTTTCAGCAGATCTTAAGTCTTCCTTGTTCTTCCTGTATTAAAGAGCAATGCATTTCCCCACTCTCTTTCTCTTGTTCGTTACTGTGACACTCCTACATTTTCCTGGTGGTTTGGCTCCCCTGGCTAAAGAAGTCTCATTTTTTACTTTACAATTCTATTTTATAACTATTTATTTGGCTCCATTTGCCTCTAAACCTTTATCAAATCAAGATCTCACCTTTCTGTTCCCACTTTTCTGCTTTCCCCATTCTAACCACATTTTTTTATGCATCCCCCTGGCTTCCACCTGGTTCTGATTCTTGATGCAAGTTTCTGTTTTCTCTTGCAGAAGTCATTATGTGTGGGTATGTGGCAATATAAGAACCTCAGAGCAGAAGAGCTGATCTTCTGTTTGAATAGAAGTACAATTAAGTATTAAATGGATTAATAAAAGAAAATCATATCAAATATTGCATATGTAAACATTTCTTCTCTGCAATTTATGGTTACCTTCTAATGTAGACTATCTTAGCAAAAACAAAATTTTAAATGTAATAGCAACCACTAAAAAAATGAGGACATTCCATTTTTCCCATCGCTTTTGACCTTTATCTATCCATCTGCTTTATTAGAAAAAGAAAACTCAATTACAAAAGACTGTATTTCTTTGGTTTGTACCAACCAGATGCAACCTCAAATGAATACATGTTGGCTCAGGTTTAGAAATGTTCCAGGAAGAAAAATATTGATATGCTGATTACTTTTTTAATTAGCAAAGTGTGTCAAAAAAGAACTGTGTGCTGGTTGTTCTAGTTGTATTTATCTCTGTATTTACTGACTTCTATACAATATAAGTGCTTTTCTGATACTCTTTTTCAAATGTTAAAGATTTTTTTTAATTACAAAATGATTAATACCTCTCAGCTATTCTGGATTTTGATGACATTTATAATAAAACCACCTATATTTGACTTTGGGTGAAGAAGACTCTTGATAAGTGTATGACCTACATTTTGTGAACAGTGTTGATGTGCTTTACATTCACATAAGAGTTTTCTCAGCTCCAAATCCATATATTCAATTTTTGGTTTTCTCCATAGACCTCAATGTCTGCAAAATTATCTCCTCTTCCCTCCTTTTAACAACAACAACAACAACAACAAAATTTGCACACCTCCTAGAGTCTCTGTTTTGGTTAACAGCATCAACATTATGTAATTAACCGATCAATAAAAGTGAGGGAAATATTATTGAATCAGGTCAACTACACCTTAGCAACCCATCACTTATTCACCTATGTTCTTGGGGCGCCTGGGTGGATCAGTGGTTGAGCATCTGCCTTTGGCTCAGGTCGTGATTTCAGGTGTCCTAGGATCAAGTTCCACATTGGGCTCCCCACAGGGAGCCTACTTCTCCCTCTGCCTATGTCTCTGACTCTCTCTCTCCAAATAAATAAATAAAATCTATAAAAAAATCACCTACACTCTCTGTTTCTACTTTCCTTTCCTAGATGCGTATTACTTAATTATATCTTAACTCCACTAGTCAGTAGTCTACTTACTAAACTCTATGTCCCTTAATACAGAGGTTCTCAAAGTATAGTCCCCAGACCAGAAGCCACTTGAGGACTCATGAAACACTTTATTTATTTATTTATTTATTTATTTATTTATTTATTTATTTATTTATTTATTTATAGAAAGAGAGAACATGCATTTGCATGCACGAGTAGAAGGAGAGGCAAAGGGAGAGAATCTTGCAGATTCCCTGCTGAGCATGGAGCCTGATGGAGGGCTCCATCCCAGGACCCATGAAACTATGACCTGAGCTGAAACCAAGCATCAGCTGCTCAACCAACTGAGCCACCCAGGCACCCTGACACACTTTGTCTTTATAAGTGCTCTAGATGACTCTGATGGATGTTGTTATAATCCATTTACTATGTGTCCCCTGGAATTGCATTTCTGTAAGACATTATGTTATTTCCCTGCTTTAAACAGTTCAGGAGCTCCTCAATGCCTAAAAGATAACATGCCAACTTTTTTAAATGACCTTTCATGAAGAACCCCCTTTTCTACCTTCTTTGCCTCGATCTCTGCTGTTCTATATAGGCATTTGCTGTGCTCCAGCCATAAGAAGCAACTTCAAGTTTACCCAGTGGGGCTAAAAGGAAAGCGATGAAATTTTCACATAATAATTAGGACATAATGAAAATCATCAAGATGTTCCTGTGTGTGATTTCACAAAGATCTCAAAGTGAATACTAAATTAGGCAAGCTTACACACTCTGTAACTCGTTAGAGAATTATAATTTAAAGTGGATCATTAACACTAGCAAGTTTGAATGGGAGCAAGGATAGAAACTGGCATTACAAATTGTTTTGACTTTTACATTAGAGTTACTGATAAATCCCTTGGAAAAAACTCTTACAACTACATAGTTTAATCATACCAGAAAATAAAAGAGCTAAGTGAGATCATTTAGTCTGTTACAAGAATAAAGCCTGACAAATAGCATTTATTCTAAGATTCCAAAATATCTTGGTGACAGAACATCTATTAGCATATTTTTTTCATTACTTCATGAGAAGAATAAAGATCGAGATAAGTATTTTTTTTAAAGATTTTATTTATTTATTTATTTGAGAGAGAGACAGAGCACGAGTTGAGGAAGGAGCAGAGGCAAAGGAAGAGGGACAAGCAGACTCCCCATCAAGCTGAGAGCTGAATGTGGGGCTTGATACCAGGACCCTGAAATTATGACCGCAGCACAAGTCAGATGCTTAACTGACTGAGCCATCCAGGCGCCCCTTAACATAAGTAGTTTTATCCCCACCATATAGATAGTAAACTGGGGCTTAAAATTGAGTTTGTACTGGAATGGGTAGTTAATAAATGGCAATGCCAGAATTTGCTCCCATGTGCACTGATTTCGAAGCCATTGCCTTTAGCCACGATGCTACTTGTCTCTATATTTTTTAGCTTAGCCACCATCAGGTACTACGTACATGTGTGCGCACACACACACACACGCAGGCACACACACATGAAAGGGCCTTATAGGTAAAAGCAGTTAGATGTAACTGTCTAGAGATAAACTAGACAACATGATCTTTATAAGAAAAAACTTATAATTGAGACCAAAGAATAGTTCAATTCCATGAAGAATTTGCTGCTCACTTACAGATAATCGTTCCAGGTCAAGGTTGATCTACATTTAGATTCCTTTGATAGTATTTTGCCCTCCCTCCATAAAATAAATCTTAAGTATTGCCAATTTCCATGCTGATCTAGAAAAAGAAGAATAAAACTCCTGTCTGATCTAAACTCTTAGTCTAATACTTGTTATTAGAAATGAGCTAAATCACTATGTAGTGTGTTTCTCCTTCTGTCTTCTGAAACAACATTCTTCAGTTGAGGGAACTATCACTCATTATAACCTCAATCCTGCATTGACTCTGCCTCCCGGAGCTGGGAAGAGCACCTTTGCCTTTCTGGTCAGGAGGTGTTGGAAGCTGAGACCTTGCCTGAGGGAGAGCTGGGAAGATAAAGCCAACACCTACAGAAAAAAGTGGTGAGACGCAAAGGGCCCTCAAAGTGTCCTTCTTAGCGGATCCTCATAGTACTCCAGGAACTGGACCCATGCCCAGGCTCCTCTCAATTCTTTGAGCTAGTAGACTTGTCCAGCATGTCCTTCCTTCTAGGCAAGCTTCAGATAGATTCCTGTCATTGGTCATCAAGAGTCCCAATAAACACAAGCAATGTTTCCAAAATAGTATGTGGAAAAAAGGCTAATTCTTATTATTTCTTAAATATTTTGATTGTGTAGATCTTTGTACAGAATGACACATTTTATTGCAGAAAATATTTGAAATAGCTGAAGTTTACAAGCTCATTAAAGTATGAAATGAGACGAACCTGTTAAATGGTTATATTAAGGTAAATATCAAAGGACAGAGTTTTTAATAGGAAAACCTTCTATGTACAATGGTACAATTCAATTGAATTAACTTCTCATCTTAATGTTTAGTCTTATCACAAAAATGAGTTAATAAAATTATTTACAGGATTGAATCAAAGGACCACAGGGCTTACCTATAGTATATACATATATTACATTAGGACTCTTTGTATATCATGAAATTCATAGAAAATTTTAAAAAACACAGATTGAGTAATCGATGTCTTCATAGATTTTTGCAGATGGTTTTAATCTGATTCTTCACTGCTGAAGTAAGAGCTGTCACAGTATTCAGCCGTGTAAAGGAATTTATGAATAATTGGGTTCATCTTCGGTATCCAGTGTCGGGGAACCAGATATGTTGAAAGATTAAATAAATCTACAAATACCTTGTATCTGTCACTGGAAAAACATAAATATACAGATGGTGTATATTTATTGACATGAAATGTTTAAAATTGTTTATCAAAAAATTTTCATTTCTCAGGAGATTTTTATGTCATAATTATTATTTAATGTTATGCTTCCTTATACATTATATATTACATTTTGTGTATATTATGTATGTATTAGTAAGGAGTTAAGGCATATAACTTCTTAAGATCATCTTCTTTTCGTTCCATATCCAAAGTTCATGCTCATAAAATAGTATTATGTGTTTCCTTGATCCTAACCAGGCTGGTTCAGATTAAAACCTAGAGTCTTATGATTGTCATGCTACCTTTATAAAGATAAGGGAAGGTGTACTCTTGTGTCTGACTTTTAAAAGATAGTATGCAAAATTAAAAAAAATTAAAGCATACAAAATTCTTAGTTGAATGTTCATTAGAAAATATTTCCCACCTCCAAAGTAGCTGTCAAGTAATTGACATGGATGGATTAATAAATTAAAATGCCAACTTTTAGATTCATAGTAAATATCTATAAAGGTTGTTTTAACATTTACAATCTTGTGTGTTAGTTATTTGAATTGTTTCTGTTTTATAGCAGACGAGCATTTGCTTTTGAGGTCAAATTAGAGTTCATTTCTGCTCTCTGTTACTTTGCAACTTGTGTGACCTTGGATGAGTTGTCTAACCCTCAGTGTCTTGGTTTCTAACTCTGTAAAATAAAAACTAGAGCCCCTTCTCCCGACCAGGCCTTTGTAAAGACTTAATGAGATAATGGCACACTAGAAATGCTATTTGTGTTCATTATTACCACCATCCACTGATGTGTAGGGTCATGTGGTACAGACAATCATTTACTGTTTCATGTTTACAGAATGTATTCCCCAGGGAAAGAGAAAATATGTGATGACTATGAAAATTCAAATCAATGAATTTTATAAGTAGTATAGAGTGTGTTTCTAAGTAAAGTGAAAATTTATAAGAAAGATGAAAAATTGAACCTGTGTGTCTTATAATTGTCAATCTAATAATAAGAGTAGGGATGGAAACCATATACAATATGAAGAATTTTGGAGACTAAATGTGAATATGTATACAATGGAATATTACTCAGCCATTAGAAACGACAAATACCTGCCATTTGCTTTGATGTGGATGGAACTGGAGGGTATTATGCTGAGTGAAAGAAGTCAATCGGAGAAGGACAAACATTATATGGTCTTATTCATTTGGGGAATATAAAAAATAGTGAAAGGGAATAAAGGGGAAAGGAGAAAAAAATGAGTGGGAAATATCAAAAAGGGAGACAGAACATGAGAGACTCCTAACTCTGGGAAACTAACAAGGGGTGGTGGAAAGGGAGGTGGGCAGGGGGTGGGGGTGGACTGGGTGATGGGCACTGAGGGGGGCACTTGATGGGATGAGCACTGGGTGTTATGTCATATGTTGGCAAATTGAATTCCAATAAAAAATAAATAAAATTAAATGTTCAAAACAAAAAGAATAAAAATAAATGTGAGTATCTAATTTATTCTTGAGCTGATTCTCCTTTCTTACGGGGCCTTTTAAGTTTTCCCATTTTCCTATGTATGTATCTATCTTTATATCCATCTATAATGTTGGGAACATTAAATACATTAAAAACACAAATGTCCTATAGATCTTTCTAGCGTGTTTTAGGTGCTAAATAAATGTTGGTGCCTTTCCTTGACCTCTTTCCTTCCTGGGCACTCTCTGGAATAGATGGAAGTAGTATTTATAACACAGAGTCATACTAGGAAATAAGAAACTATTTTTTCAGCTGTGTCATTCACCTGGGCAAGAGGACATTAACCGAATAAATGATAATTGTTTGAGTCTAGTCCAAACTTGAGCCAGAATGAGTTGAAAATGTTCCTACCTGGATGAACTCCCTCATATCCTCATAGGTCATGCCACCACAAATAATGCCTCATTTCATCTCAGGATCAAAATGATGAAGTTCCAGAACTAAGAATTTTTATAATGACCTCTCTAATAGGAATGCCTTCATCTAACCAGGATAAATGTGTTGTTAGCAGTTCGGATGAGAGCAAGTATAAATCACATTTCCTAGATAATGTATGTGTATGTAGACGAACCAAGAATCAGTGACTTCCACCAAGAAAAACAGGTGAATTTCCCCCAACTTACCTCACTGTTGAGCGCAGATAATGATAGCCAGAGGACCCACCAGTGCCAGCTTTGCTGCCCAGCATTCTGTGCACCATGCACACGTGGTTATCTAGGCAAACACACAAATTAACTCCATGGATCTTTTTCTGCCATTAGTTCCACAATTTTCTAAAAGCAAGTGGTTGGTAATGATTATTGCTCCCTGAGAAAATGTTCACACCTTATCATTTAGCCGTATGGAAGGTTTGCAGGTGAGAGCCTGATGAGACCAGTAGGTTGCCTGGCACCCCACTTGGCTCAGGCTACATGCATATGAATCCATCCAAAATAATGATGGACTAGCCTGTGAACACAATAGGAAAGAGTAGGGCCAAATTATGACTTTCACAAGCCCTCACCACCTTTGCCTTCATGGGTCCCTTTCTCCATTTTATATATATATATATATATATATATATATATATATATATATATATATATTACACAGACATATATATGTATATACATATATATACACACATATACATATATACATAATATATATAATATACATATATACACACAAGTAATACACACACATATAAATTATATTTTAAAATTGTATTGGCATAAGGATGAATAAGATATGGTTATATATTAACACATTCTATTTAACCTGAAGTTATTTTTTTCTTCTGACTATTAAATAGTTTCATGGAGCCCCAAAGATAGTCTGGGCCCTTGGTATTATGCTTGCTGTGTATAATGGGTAAATGGCCCTGGGAGAGAATAACTGTTGGGCAGATTTAAAAAAAAAAGAAACAACAACAAAAAACACAATTCATTCACACACAAAGGAGGAAAGAAAAGATAGCAGGAAAGGGAGCAGACAGATGGAGAAAAGGATTCAAGATATAGGATGAGAAGGAATAATTATCAGGGTTGAGGTGGTCATGCTGGAAGGTGTGAGGAAGGGACACCTGGGTGGCTCAGTGGTTGGGCGTCTGCCTTCGGCTCAGTTTGTGATCCTGGGATCTGGGATCAAGTCCCGCATCAGGCTCCCTGTGAGGAGCCTGCTTCTCCCTCTGCTTGTGTCTCTGCTTCTCTCTTTCAGTCTGTGTCTCCCATGAATAAATAAATCTTAAAAAAAAAAAAAAAAGAAGAAGGTGTGGGGAAACTTACATCTCCATTTAGTCATGAGTGTGTCTATGTCCATGAGAGAAGTCAGCAACTGAAAAGGCACCTGGAATCTAGGCTCTTCCCTAAAGAAGAAATAATAATAAAAATATATCTATTGAAGCAACTCTAGTGTGTTCAGAAGGGCATGAGTTTTGTAATCTGTTGGCTCTCCAAACAAATGTCAACTTCACCTGTTAAGAGCTGCAGCAGCTCTGAATTACTCTCTCAGTCTTAGTTTCTTAGTCTCAAAAATGAGGATACTACTAATCAGCTTATAGTATTTGTTTAAAGGGTCTAGAATATTCCATGTAATACATGTAACCAGCCAGAATCACACTCAACATTGACACTCATTAAAAGATAGACATAGGAGCACCAGGGTGGCTCAGTTGGTTAAACTTTGGATTCTTGGTTTCAGCTCAGGTCATGATCTCCGGATCCTGAGATCAGGGTGCCCATCTGGCTCCAGGCTGAGTGTGAAGTTGGCTTCAGATTTTTCTCTCTCCCTCTCCTTCTACCCTTCCCCCCAGTTCCCACACATGTGCACACATGCTCTCTCTCAAAAAAAAAATAAAAAAAGCCTTAAAATTAAAGAAACAAAAAGTAGACAAATACTCTATTTCAGATTCACCAGCTTCTTATAGGCAAACTATATTAAAACTTCTAGGCAAAAATATTAAAACACAAAAACAAAAACTGCTTTTTTATTTCCTCTAATACATTTTTTTTCCCTTTCTTTATCTAGTCATTCAACACTCAGTACATTTTCTGCTTCAGGTACATAAACTTGAGTGGCATACATTTAGTAGAAGTTTAGGAAAAGAGTAAAAAATTTTGTTGATGTTTCTGAAGGAATGAATTTGAGAAGATTAAAAAATCAAATATAAGAGGTCCAATAAATGCGGTTTTATTTTTGTTTTTGTCTTTAATGTTTACTAGTGTGCTCTCCATTGTTCTGACACATTTAATTTATGAAACATGAAGATAAGGCCTTCATACCAATGGAGTGGGAGTACATGGACATTTAAGGGACACCCCAAACACTTTGGACAGTAAAGACAATTTTACTTGAAATTGCAGAATAAAGAGAAATCAGTTTATAAAGTTGCTTTCACTTTATCACTTTTTAAAAATTTCATAAAACAGGAATACTCTACAACAATGTTTAATGATGGAAGACATTTTATGACTGAGTTTCTGAGTAGATTAAACTTAGGCCATTTAGAAAATGTCATGTCATATAGAATATTGTAGAATTCAATAAAAAGCAAGTTTAATTGGTGTGTGGTATGTATATTTTTACCCACTATAGGGGTAAAGTTACATTCTTACTATCTAGAATACAAATTAATGAATGTCACAATTATTTTCTAAGATTTCTCCCAAAACTAAATGACTTCTTAAAACTATGATTGCAATTCATAAGCTTTATACTTGATATATTATCTGTACCCACTCCTCAGCTTCTGCTTCTACTCTTCTTTGCTTTTACCTGTAAAAATATATCATCAAGGCCCCCTGAAGTGCTCTGTATGACAATCGTCTTTCACCTGCAAGAAACAGTGAGTTTCAATATAATGAGGAATTTAAGGCAGTCATATTAATTTGGCATCATGATCTTAAATAATTGAGTTTCATATGTTTTTAGAAAACAGTAGTTTGGTTTAAATTTTTTATTCCTTAGATTTTACAAAGCAAATTAATATATATTTCAAATATATATGTAATACATATTTTATATATGCACACTTTATATATATAATACATATGCCTTTAAAATATATATGTATGCATTTTAAATTTTCATGACCTTTAAGTATCATGTTAGGAAAGCTTGATATAGAAAATATTTAACTTCTATACTAAAATATATTTAAGTCAAATAGTATAATGACTTACTTTATAAAAAATAAGATTAATTCCGAGGTTCATTTGAAAGTAGTTTTTTTTTTTTCTAATTCACTCAAAATAACCTAAATTACTTGAAATCATTTGGCTTCAAGGAGTACAACCATTATATAAAATCTCTTATAAAAAATAAAATAAAATAAAATAAAATCTTTTATGGGTGCTCTACTAAAAGGCTTTCTTCTATCTGCAGAAAAACAAGATTTTTGCTATTCTTTACAGGGATTTTATAGAAAACAGACGAACAACCTTTAAGTTTGTAGCATTTCATAGCAATTTCATATACCGCTATGCCTTGTACTTATGTTATAAAAATTAATTTTACCTTCTATTCCACTCATTTCCAAAAAAATTGTAAGTAATTTGTAATAAAAGTTCCAAATACAAAAGAAAACAAAAATTTCAAACACATAAAAGAGTTAAATAATGAAGGTATTGATGATATTACTGGTCAATGAGCTTCAGAAAATAATATCCCAACATTAATTATGCCAGAAAATCTAAATATGTGCTTTCCCCTGTCTATTTGGGAAACTGATTTCCTCTGTCAAACCACCCTTGCCCTCACAATAATTATTCCTCTGCTCTGTACTGCTGTATTATTTACAGTTACACTGCTTATCTTCATTTCTGTCTTTATTTGGCTGTGAACTAAAATGCACTCCTATTCAATTTCTCCTGGTATCCTGTATGTCTGATACATATGAAAGCTTCTGACTAATGTCTTTGAGATATATTGGACACACAAACTTACCATATAAAGTTATAGCAGAAAAAATTAACCTTATTCATGTTTCTGTGAGCACGATATAAAGTTTCATTTTATTTCTCCCACATAAGATTTGGTATTTTAATCTCACAGTCATAAATTACGGGGAAAGGACTCAGAATAAAATACTCACCTTTACTATAGAGATGTTCATGACGTTTCTCATCAAATAAGGAGAGTAACACTTCTTTTTGTTTCTGAAATTCAGCCATCTGTTCCTCTTTTTCCTCTGACTCTTCTTTAGCCTTTGGGAAAAATATTGCATTAATATTCTCAAGAGAGATCACAGATTCTAATTTTGGAAAACATCTCTTGTGAGAAATAGACTCACAGGAGCAGAAAGGGTATAGTTTCTGAAGGAATATTTGCCTTCTCATCTAATAATATAACTTGGAAATTATGGCTTATGAGATGAGTCTTCCTCACACTCCCTGGTTCTATCCTTTTATTTAAGTTTACATGATTTGTTAATCTCAAATGTTATTTTCATAAATATCATGAGAAATGGACTCAGAGGGGCAAAACTGGAGACAACTTACAAGTGGCCAATAATCTAATTTTAGACAGTAATTTTTTAAGACAGGAAGGAAAGTAATTTCACGTAGGAAAGGTTAAGAATTTCCAGCCAGAAAAACTATTAACTCTATTAAAATTCTATATTCAGTATAGAATTTATATTCTATATATATTTATATATTTTATATATTTTATATATTTATATTCTATATATATTTATATTATATAGAATATATTCATATTCAGTATATATATATATATTCAGTATATATTTATATTCTATAATTTCTTAGATATTTTCCACACTCAGATATTATTCATTTGAAATCTGTTGAACCATTTAAGGAAATTCTTATACTTCTGCCTACTACAAATGCTTTACTTACAATTCAATTAATTGAGCTGAAGCAAAAATCAGTTAAGTCAATTATTTCAGTTTGAACAATCACTCATGTGGTAAGAACTTGTATGCACATTATTGTCAATTAATTATTCATTATTTAGTAAATGTCACGCTAAGGTGATAGAGATAAAATTGTGAGCAAAAATTGAGTTCCCTGAACTCATGCAGTAAGTATACCATCTGGTGGGAAAAAGACATCAAACAAATAATTACCTAGGCAATTATATATATATATATATATATAAATTATACTGCAAGTGTGGACAGTAGAATATAGGAGCAGAATATATAATGCCATGAGAACTTAACAGTAGTGAGGAGGTCAGGGGAGATCCTTTTTTTTAGGATTTATTTATTTATTTTACAGAAAGAATGAGTGCATGCATGTGAACGGAGTTGGGGGGAAGGGAAAGCGAGGCAGAGGGAGGGATCTCAAGCAAACTTCCCTCTGAACATGAAGCATGATCCCAGGACCCTGATATTATGACCTGAGCCAAAATCAAGAGTCCAACGCTCAATGGACTAAATCACCCAGATGTCCCAGGGGGAGATATTTTTGAAGTTCTCCTGGAGCCAAGACTTGAAGAATGGAAGGAGTACCTGGGGAAGAATATTCTAAGCCCAGAGAATAACATATAAAAAGACTCCGTGGTGATAAATTCAAAGAATTAAATTTACTATAAAGAAATTCAATATGGTTGGACCACATGAGATGATGAATCACCTTGAAGACTATGTTAAAGGTTTTTATCTTAATTTTAAAAACAATTGGGAGAAAAACAGGTTTTATGCAAAAACAAAATGTGATCAGATCTGCATTTTAAGAAGATTGCTCAAATTGCAGTATGCAGGATAAATTGGAATGGAATCATATTGGGGAGAAGTAGAATAGTTGAGAGAAATTATGAGTCCAGGTGAAAAACAAGAGTAGTTTTCATGTGATTGAGGGTGGTAGATAAAATGGAGATATCTGACACCTATTTAGAAAGTAAAATTGGTAGGATTTGGTGATAAGTTGAAGAAGTGATTGAAGAAGAGGGAAGCGCCAAGGATCAGTTGTACATTTCAAACTTGACAAACTAGATGGTTTATAAGAAAAAAATTTCTTCAATTTGTAGAAGATTGAGTTGATATGAGGAGGAAAGGAAAAGGAAAGCTTGGTTTTATCATTATGTTTTTGAGAGGACCAGGGGGAAATTATAAAGTAGGGTGTGAGATAAGTAATTTGAAACTTAAAGAGTTATTTATGCTGGAGATGAATGTTTGGGAGTTATTGGTATATAAGTAGATATTAAAACATTAGGTATAAATGAGTTCATGTGGTGAAAGAGTGCAGAGAGAGAATACAAAGTGTCTAAGACAATGCATTGCAAAATCCTACCACTTATTGGTCTGAGAAGAAAAATGAGCCAGTAAAAAAGGGACAAATCAAGACAATAAGGGCCAGTGATCTAAAGGAAGACAATGTCATATATTAAATCCAAGGGGAATTTTTTTCAAGAAAGAATAAGGAGCCATTATTATTGAATGCCACTAGGAGATGAAGTAAAATAAATTAAAATGAATCCATTGGATTTATATACCTGGAGGCCTCCTATGAATGATGGGACAAGAAGACAGACTGATTTGGGTTGAGGATTTGATGAGAAATAAATAATTATGCTAACTATGTGCTAAATACTGTACAGATATTAATCTAACTTAATGCTCATAATAATCCTACGAGGAAAATACTCTTATTTTCTATTTTACCATTGGTGAAAGCAAAGCAGAGGGAGGTTACATAACAGAAAAGTTCAATGTCACAGTCATTAAGAGATGAAAGTGAGACTTGAACCCATGCAGTGTGACTTCAAAGTCCCTGCTTTAAGAACTAACCTGATACAGCCTCCTCAGATATAGAATTGAAACAATTCTTTCGAAAAAATGTAGTTATGATGAGAGGATGAGGGAAATGAAGAATCAACAGTATCTTTCTTAAGTGAAAGAAATTTTAACCGAGAGGCAACAGGAAGGGTCCAACAAATATACATGAGCCCATGGTAAATTATATGGTTAAATATATTTGGTTGACTGGTCTTTTGTGAGCCTACTTCTGTCTAAAATTGCTCATGATATGAAATTTTCAATAGAAATAAAAAGGTCTATTAATCTGATATATTTATCTAAAATAAAATCATGCCGATTATGAACTCTTTATTTTGTATTATACACAAATAAAATCATTCATGTAATATATTTCTTGCAGATGCATTTGTGAAAGAAAAAGAATATGAGAAAAATGGAAGTTTAAGAGAAAGCTGGAGATTTCTTAAATAAAATTTCCAATAAATAAAATATCTACTTATGGCATCATAAATACCTGAATTCTTATGAATTCTTCTTCCAGGCCCTTGACAATGTTGTTTTCAAGCTTTCCCCAGAAGTTAAATCCATGTGGCTCTAAACCTGGTGTTCTTTCCAGCCATGCCTGAAGCATTATTTTTTTAAGTAAATATATTGTAGAAGTTTAAATAATGTAAAATACATTGTATCTAATATCTATGAACTTGAAATAGGAAATTTTATTAATTTTGAGAAATATATGTCATAAGTGTTTTTTATGTATATTTTCCCTTTCCCTTCAACTTCTTCACTTAAAGAACAGTAATTCATTATATTTCATTTCTTAGTCTTTAAAGCAATCATATAATAATATTTACTCATTATTTATTAAGAAATATAGGATTACAGAAATCCCAATTTTGTTCTATAAATGTATGCACATATCTAAATGTTGTTTGAATGAAGTCTTCTGGTTTATTCTCAAAATAAATTATGGCTTAGGAGCTGAAGGAATTATGACATGCTTATGATATGCTCTCTTCTAAATGTAGGAGCATAGTATACTTAACAACTTTGGCATGAACTATCTATTGGATTATTCTAAGAGTCCACAAGAATTGGTTTTTTTTTTAATGTACTTTACTTTGATTCCAGTATAGTTAACACAGAGATTTTTTTTTCATGTAAAAATGAAACAAAATTCATGCATCTCTTTGGATTCTCATTTAACCTATTTTTGGTTTTGAAATTAGCTTTGTGATTCTTTCCCTCCCATCTTTATGAGCTATTATTTGGCATCATATATAGCATATTCACCTAAATCCACATTTACAATACCAAGGGCATTAGTGTGCAGAGTAGAAGTCAGTAAAGAAAATTTTAATTTGCAAAGGGAAAAACCATAATGAAGGAAATCAAAACCATGTAACCTTGATTTAATAATTTACTTATGGAGAAACAGTAGTCCCTCAAGACCTTGTATAGACTCATAGAGAATTAAGATATGAAAAGAACAAATTCTGAAGACTCTACTCTTAGTAATTTACTTTAATTGAGAAAAATACTTAACTTGTGGAACTGTTCAATTATGGACTATATTTTTAAAAGTAAAGCTCACTAAATGACTATACTTAGCTTAAAAATCAGCTAAGTGTTGTTTAGTAGGCTTGTTTAAAAGAATTGCCTTATAACATGGGAAAGTTATTAAATATGAACATAATTGATTATATAAATATTTCTGAAACTCTCAAGAGAGTTCGTTTATTTTAAACATTTTAATTAGTTGAGTTTAAGTATTTTTATAAATTCTCTCTGTTCCTACTTACAATTAATGTGACAAAACAGCTGAGTTTTAAAATTTTGACCTAACAGAAGCTAAATTAATAAGATGTCAGGATAGTATTTGAGCATACGTACCTCCACCAGTTGCAGTAGTGTTTGCTCCTGCTCAGACTTAAGCAGCAGTTCATTATCTTCTCCTTTGAAGTTATCACGATAATGTCTTCTGTTGTAAGGGACCCTCAAACTCTGAAGGACACCTATCTTGTTTTCTAATAGTCGGAATTGCAAACTCTGGAAGCCTGATGCTGGAGATAAGTACTCTCTGAGGACAAATGGAGGAAGGCAAGAGAAGAGAAAGAAGAGAGGAGCTGACATTACAAAACACTGATTTCTTCTATTTTGAGAGGTCATCAGTTTTACTCTCTTAGGTATTACCAAGAACACTGACGCAAAACTGCCTAGAGTTGGACCTGTGATTTGACCTTGCTGAAGAAAAACAATGAGCTGTCTAAATATCATTGTTGCTGTCGATTAATACATTTAAAGATGGAATGTTTATATAGTTTGGGCAATGGCATATATGCATGTGTGTACATATATATACGTATACACGCACATACGTATATGCACATATGTTTATGTGTTTGTACACCAATTTTTTTTCCTGAGATAAAGACACATGGACATTGAGCAATACTGCTTATTCTAGTGCTGAAAAGATTCTTTATACATATTATTCAATCCCTCCTAAAATTTGTATTCTTGGGGGATCCATGGGTGGCTCAGCGGTTTAGCACCTGCCTTCAGCCCAGGGTGTGATCCTGGAGTCCCGGGATCGAGTCCCACGTCGGGATCCCTGCATGGAGCCTGCTTCTCCCTCTGTCTCTCCCTCTCTCTCTCCCTGTGTCTCTCATGAATGAATAAATAAAATTTAAAAAAAAAATCTGTATTCTCGGATGTCATCATTGACCTCACTACCTAGTATTATTATGAGCACCAATGAGATACTACCAGTAAAACAAATGAGATATCACCTTGCACAAAATAGGCAATCAAAAAATGTTATAATTCCCATCCTACATCCTTCTAACTCGTCTATTCTTCTAAGCTTCCTTCACCTAATTGATTGTAAGACTTCAATTTTTAAAAACCACCACAAAGAAATTTTACTTGACCATCACACATGTTGGAGACGCTGCCTGTGATATCCTTAAATGCACCTGATGTTCTTAAGAAAATCTCTTCTCCAATTTTAGTATGAAAAAGCTTTTTTTTAAAAAAATATATATGGCTTTGGCTGCCTGGAAATGCAGAGCTGATGCTTATAGTTCAATCCATAACTTAAACTGATACTTTTGCTGACAGGCTTCCTGTCAACTCTTGTTTCTCTTGTATTTTTAGTTTTGCTATTTTTAAAAATGTAGTTATATGCATTGTGTCAGTCATGTTAGCCATTTTGATAAGTTGTCCAAAATTCCTTTTTTCAAAAGATTTTATTTATTTGAGAGAGAGAGAGAGAGAGCACACGCAGGGGGAGGGGCAGAGGGAGAGGGAGAAGCAGGCTCCCCACTGAGTGGGGATCCAGATGCAATGTGGTGCTTGATCCCAGGACCCAAAGATCATGACCTGAGCTGAAGGCAGATGCTTCACTGACTGAGCTGCCCACATGGCCTGTCCAAAATACCTTTCAGTGGCTTCTCTGCCTTTTGGCTAAAATCAAGTGTGAAATTCTTTTTAGATAAAAACAAGACACACAACAATGAATTGAAGTTAATTGATCATATTAGGTTCATCTGTAAAAGTGAATGAGGGCATATTTTTTAAAACTTTTCAAATGCTTTGTGATCAAGACTCCCACATGTTTGTAGTGACTCAGTGTCGGTAGGACAGGAGCCTTACTCAGCACACATGTTCCCCTTCTACCCCACCCAAATGAAAAGGCAAATCCCACCGCATTCTTACAAGCCACAGATACACACCTGAAGTCGTTGAAGTCCAAAGCTGTCATCGTTTCCAGAACGGAAAACTGCTGCACCAGTAGTTTAAGGATCACGGCCACTCGGTGCATCCGAGTGACAACCTTGAGCATGTTCCTTTCATCCCTGACCTGATGGTTAAGAAATGGAACACAGAGTAATCAATCCTGATTTCTAGGAATACAAAATGGACTACAAACAATAATGTACTCCTAGTAACTTTCTCTGTTTTAAAGAGGAACATTGGGATTAAAATTTGCCATATATATATATATATATATATATATATATATATAGAATTAATAGCGACTAGAAGTTGTGTGCAAAGACTGTCTGCAAATTTGGAATCATTTTTCTTTAAAAATAGAAAATTATGTGGAAGTAACTAAGAAGTCAGTTTTGAGACCCAACAGCCACTGATTTCAAAGTCAATTTCTCTCTTAGTTTTCTTCAAGGAGTAAAGGTCAAGGAAACAGAGTAACTTCTGGCTGAGGACTAAACAACACCTGTTTTTATGTTAAGTGTCCATTAACATAAATGGGAATTGTATTGACATGTATAAGAGGAGTATTGTGTGCGCAGAGTTGTCTTGGAGCAGGGGCTCAGAGGCTGCAGGGACTAGGTTGTGTCCTGCTTGGGGAAGGTGTGTAGGAGGAGCAGGGGGCAGAGCTCCGGGTGGAGAGGGTAATTCAGACTTCTGCAATCACCTCAAGCTCTACCCTGCTCTCCGCCCACTCTTGATCCTACCCAGGCTTTCCCTCGGTATTCCTTTCCTATTCTCTTTTTTCTTTTTCCTTCTTCTTCTTTTTCTTTTAAGTTTTTTTCAAAATTTTATTTATTCGAGAGAGAGAGAAAGAGAAAGATACAGTGAGAGAGAGAATTGGGGTGTGCATTGGGGGAAAAGCAGACTCCCCGCTAAGTAGGGAGCCTCTCCTCTCCCACCTCCATCCCAGGACCCTGGGATCATGACCTGAGCCAAAAGCAGCTTAACCAGCTGACCCACTGAGGTGTCCTCTTTTTCTTTCTTCTACTACTCCCTTCCTCCCGCCTCTCTCTTCTTGTTTTCACTTTCCTCATCATTGTTCCTATCATCCCATATCAAATATTCATTAGAAAAAATCTTTGAAGAAAACACACACACACACAAAAGAAAGAAACACAATTCTGGTACTTGTTAGTTAAAGGATCTATATTAGCTATTTTGGCAATCTACCGTCATATACAACAACTTCTTTAAGGGCAAAAAAAAAAAAAGTTCTAAACAAGAGGCCTGAAATTGAAATTTGAAAGGAACCTTAAAGCAATCCATAGCAACGGCACTGAAAGTATAATTCCACTCTTGTCCATTCAGAAAGGTTTTTAAAATGTTTCCATTAATAATTCCATCATTTGGTGTTAAGTTTTTCTAATAAACAATATTTTTCTACGTGCTCAAAAAAAGTATAAACCCAATATTGTGACAAAATTAACTTACATGGCCATTCTGAAAGATCTCTCGAACAGAATCTAATTCCCAGAGGATTTGCTTAAACCAGAGTTCATAAGCTGCAACGAGAAAAATCATTGTCAATTGTAAAGTTATGGGAGCTTTTTTTTGACCATAATTCTCTGAAAGACAGGATTAACACATTGAAAAAAATAAAATGTAATTTTAAAGCAACAAATACCAATATAGTCTTACATTTATGTGAAGAGTCTAAATCTTCATCATCTACCTCTCTTAGTACCAAGCACAGTGCTTAGCATGAAATAAATAATAGGTGATTATTTTACGAACAAAGGAACTAAATAACCAATGTAGTCATTAGATGAGCATAAAATATCAAAAATCTTAGAGATTCCTGGTGCATTCTAATTTGGTGCTATTGTATGGGTAAGGTTATGTTTCTGTACTAAGTAGAGGAATCAAATATAATTTTAAATTACATTTAAGAAGACTTCCAAGGGATCTAATTTTCATATTTGGACTAAAAGCAAATCAAATGTTTATTTCTCAGTTTCTATATCTTTTTTTCAAGTTTAACTTTGTGTGGCTAGTTCCATAACCCCACTGACCACATATCATAACTGAAGGCTGGAAGGACAAGTCTTCCTACCAAATCATGATAGCTCCCATTTCTTGTATGCTTATCACATGCTACACCTTGGGGTAAGTGCTCAATGCACATTAGTTTATTTCATCTTCACAAGGACGCTATGAATAAGAAGATAAAATAATTGTCTCCATTTTGCAGGTGGAGAAATAGAATTCTTGGTCAAAAAACCTGACCAAAGTCACACAATTTGTAATGGTACAGATGGGATTCTGAACAGTTTTCTGATTCCAAATCTGGGCTACCCTGCCATGATACTTCTATTAATTTTGTCTTGGCTAAGACAATAAATGTAATAAAAATGTAAGCATGAAAACAGGAGAGGTAACATATCAAGTCAATTATTTTCTATCTTATTTTTTTACTCTAAGGTGTTGATCATTTTAACCAGTTAGTGAAGCAAACAACCATTTGAGAAAAAGACATGAAGAACAGATAGGGAAAGAAAGCACATCTAGAAATGGACCACTGACTAGCATGAGTCATTGGACCTTGTCAGACAAAGGACTATATTACGGCACCAACAATCTTAGAGTCAATTTTAATATTCTGAGATCACAGACCTCTTTAAGACATATATTCAAGAAATTTTGTGCACAATTTCAATGAGTTCAGGGACTTTCTAAACTCCCAAAGTCACAGATTCCTATGTTAAAAACCACTGTCCAGAGGTAAGAAGCCTGAGGAGAATAAACGCACACTTTAGACAAATTTTACATTTCTGTTTTGTACCAGATTATGATTATGTAAAGTCACAATAAATTTTAGTGTCTATTTCTTGAAAATAGTTTTTTATTTTATTTTATTTTATTTTATTTTATTTTATTTTATTTATTTTTAAGATTTATTTATTATTTTTACAGAGAGAGGAAGAGAGAGTGAAGGGGAGGGGCAGAGAAAGGGGGATAGAGACTCTCCAGCAGACTCCCCCTGAGTAAGTAGCCTGATGTGGGGCTTCAACCACAACCCTGATAAGATCATGACCTGCCCTGAAATCAAGAGTCAGTCACTCAACCAACTGAATCACCCAGGCACCCCTTGAAATTAGTTTTTTAAAGTTCCAGGTTGAAAAGCAGTAACATCTTATCTTGCAAATTCTTTGTGAATTCCAAGATATAGAATGTTCCCTTGGGTTTAGGAAAAAGCTAAAGTCCTACATGATTCAGTTAGCAATGAAGTTACATAAAAAAGACTGTTACAAAATTCTAAAAGGATGCCTTATGAGAATTTATCTGGCAGCAAAATATTTTCAAGCATTTCTAAGGGAGGTGATTCCTTCATCTTTCTCCATCTTAAAGAATTGTGGCTCTCATTATTGTTGGGAAATGCTTGTGGAATAATGACTATCCAACCTTTTGTGCAACTTACCTTGATGAGTTATGATAAAAAGATGTTCATCATGGATTTTATTTCCTTTTATTTCACTTTGAAGTTCCTGTGCATTCAAAACCTTTTCCAACTTTAAACAAAAAATAAAAAGACTAATTTTGTATAAACTTCCACGTATAAGATGGATAAGTAATGAGGATCTAATATATAGCATAGTGATCATAGTTAATCAACTGTATTATATACTTGAAAGTTGCTAAGAGAATAGGTCTTAAGTGTCCTCACCACAAAAAAAAAGAAATGGTAATTATGTGAAATAATGCAGATGTTAGCTAATGTTATGGTGGTAATCATTTTGCAATATAGAAGTTTGTCAAATTAACATGTTATATACCTTAAATTTACACACTATTATACATTAATTATGTCTCAATAAAGCTAAAAAAAGATTTTTAAAAAGAAAGATTAATTTTGAAGTTGTAAAACTTTTTTTTTTATCAATTTAAATAAGAAGTAGAGAAAAAGAAAAAATAAATAAATAAGAAGTAGAATACAATGCTAAAAAAAAAAGAATACCCAAATTCTCGGGAAGCATTCTATGTCTTTTTAACAAATCATGAGTCTTAATCATAAAGAATGAGTTAAATTTATGATTTTTATTCTTTCCAGAAGAACTTACATTGGGTAGGATTCTATCATTACAAATACAATTGCACTCAATGAGTAACCATATCCTTCCTATCTCTTGAAACTAGTGTGATAAAAGCTTGGTAATTTAGCTCACTGTTTACCTCCCGCTCTTTTACTACCCAAAGAGCCTATTCTAAAAAGATCGTAACATTTTTTATCAGCTCATCCTTAGAAACCCATCATTGAAAGTATCAAAGGCTCAAACAATTCACTTCTTAAAAAATGTAGAAGACAAATAGAATGGAATTTACCCCAGAATTATCTCCAAATACTTCACTTGTAATATTCCTCTTTCATTTACTAATAATTTCAAGAAAACCTGTATCTCCAACATTTCTACTTTATGATAAGCGATTTTAAAAATACATTTTTCTGGACACATTTGCAATGATCTAGGCTGGGATTTAGTGACCATGTCTTATTTACACAAGTTGTGCAATGCCTGCCAGTTATCTACACTTCATCTTCTCATGTCTACTCTTCTGCTCTAGATTATGCACTCTGCCGTGTACTGTACCTCTGTCAGAGAAGTGAATTTTCACATACAAGTCTCCTGAATTGTTCTAACAAAAGTTGAAAAAGCATACATTTGCATATTTATGTCCAGAAAACTTTTTGATGACTGAGAAAACAAACAAACAAACAAACATACAAACAAACCAAAACACGAAAATGTCACTTCGCAGAATTTAGCTCCTAACCGTGGAAGCTAAACACTGCAAGGCCTCTACCACTTACATGCAGGTAGTTTCCATAGATAAGTCCTCCTTTGCTGGCTCTATTCACACCAGTTTGTGATTTGTCTTCTTCATTGTCTTCTACAGATAATTTTTTAAAAGCACAGCTACAGGTTACGTAAGTGAGGAAAAAAAATAGGAGATCTTGAGAAAGCATAGTAACTAATAAGACGAGTGATCAAAATTCTCTGGCTAATTGATTTTAAAGGAGATTTTTAATGCAAGAATAGGGATGATAATTTTGAATGCTTTTAAAACTCAGAATCAAAGCATTCTTAATTGGCATTTCTAAGAAGAGCTTGGCCATACTTAAAATAGAGGTAAATACTCACCCAAAGTTGTTGCCTAAAAATGGGCACCCACTCATGGTGAGAGCACTGAGGAGAGCTGAGGTTGGACTCTAGACAGAGGATATCATTGACCTTCCCAGATGTTCTACAGCTGCCTCTTATATATCCTGCCCTCCCTGAACCAGCCAATCAGCCCTCTCTGTGTGCTCTGAGGTAGGCTCTCATTTCAGTCTGTCCAGAAGCTGAACTCAGTAAACTTTGGAGAGCATTTGTGTTGGGGACTGTTTGTTTGCTAAAAAAGCAAGATTTCTGCCAGACCAAATCATTTGACTAGCTAAGTTCTGTTTTTATATCCAAAACAACAAAAGTCAAAAAAAATCAATGGAGGCTAGAAAAAAAAAAAAAAAAGAAAAAAAATGACATTTAATTATTTTATTCCAAGGACACATTTGGCACAATGTTAGGATATATAATATAATGAGCTTGTAAAAAACAAATATTTATTCTCTCAGTCTCAGATTTGGCTATTCTTACTACTATTCAGCCAAAAGCTGAACTTGAGTGTGACAGAGGCAGGGTACATGCTCATACCCCATTTCCATCTCGTTTTTACTGTTTTTCTGGTCTAAATCTCATCTAATAATTAGCAGCAGGTGGCCTGCTGTATTGTATTGGAACCTAAATGGACATTATTAGTTTACTGTTTACCTGTAAGCAATTATGGGACAATGGGAATCATCCTCACTGGGTACTTTGTACAGAATGTAAAAATAATAATAAAGAGCCCACAATTCCAAATAATGTCAGTGATAAAATATTTTTCCTAGAACACATTATTTATTAGTTTAACTTCTCAATTGTTACTTTGATAACTATTGAACCAGGCCAGGAGCTCCATCACCCTGTCCTTTGTACAACCACGGCTACGCACTAACCACTACATGTAGAGTCAGTATTTCTCATCAATTGAATTATCTAAAAAGGTCAATTGAGGTTTAATTTACCAAAGTAATTAGATGTCAGAAACTTCATTTCTAGTCATGGCTCCACCACTGAGGAATTGTGTGCTACAGGGAAAAGTGATTTAAATTCTATCGGTATCAACTACTCTCTCAAAAGAAATGAAAGTGTTCAAAACAGGTCATAACTAGTTTGATCCAACATAAAATCCTGATTTTATGATTCTTAATAAATTATCATGTTTATTTTTTTTATTTTTTTTTTTTATTTTTTTATGATAGTCACAGAGAGAGAGAGAGAGAGAGGCAGAGACACAGGCAGAGGGAGAAGCAGGCTCCATGCACCGGGAGCCAGATGTGGGATTCAATCCCGGGTCTCCAGGATCGCGCCCTGGGCCAAAGGCAGGCGCCAAACCGCTGCGCCACCCAGGGATCCCAAATTATCATGTTTAATGCAATTTTACAGAAAGATAGACAACATGGAAGTGCCATGTTATAAGAGAACTGGGAAATCATCAAAACCATACCCTAGACCCCTTGTATTCCCTTTGGGTTTTTACTGGTGACTCTGGCATTGCTCATGCAATGAGTAAGGGGGTTTGCAAGCGAGGCAGAGTCACTTGTCCTTATTGCTCTCACCCATGGTGTTTGGGACCAGATGATTACTAGCTCCTTTTTTCCCACATGGTTGTTCAACTAAGTAGTGTTTACAAAGAATACAGCTATATAATTTACTCTACTGCCTGTAAGATTTTTGGGCTAAGAAGTGTTCTTCCCTTATTGATGAATATACTAGTGAAAAAAAAATGAGGAAATGTTCTTTTCAATACAAATTGGAAAAATTAGGTATTTTGAAGCAACATAGTCATCTTCTTCTTCTTCTTCTTCTTCTTCTTCTTCTTCTTCTTCTTCTTCTTCTTCTCCTCCTCCTCCTCCTCCTCCTCCTCCTTTTCTTTCTCCTTCTCCTTCAGAAATAGGACTCCATTTAGATTTTCTAAGTAGTTTCATTTCAGTGGTTAACCTTAGCAACACAGGAACTGATTTTTCAAAGTTAAATTTAGTGCATTAGAGAAATTATGAACTAATCTAAGAAAAACTTATTGCCTTTAGCCAGGACAGTAAATATAATAGCAATGCCTCAACATGAGGCAACATGCCTAGAAACACACTTTCACTTAAAGAATCAAATTTAAGGATGAGAGCCTCAGGCATTATACCAAGTAAATAGAGGAGAACATGAGTATAAGACAATGATTTGTGGTGACTTCTAAACCCATTGTATATCCATATACATTTAATTCTGTGTATACATTAATTACAGAAAGAATATGCTAAAGATAGGATTGACTGATAAGTCTACTTAGAAGATACAAATCAAGACCAATTCTAGACCTAGGAGAAACTCTAGAAACCACTGAATCTGTTTTAGAAGTAAGAATACCAAAAACCTGAGAGGCACCTCGGTGGCTCAGTTGGTTAAGCATCCAACTCTTGATTTTGGCTCAGATCATGATCTCAGGGTCATGGAATTGTACCCCAGCTGGGCTCCATGGAGCTTTTTTAAGACTCTCTCTCTCCCTCTCTCTCACTCCCTCCCCTGTATGTCTCTCTCTTAAAAAAGGACTTTTTTTCTCATATATGTCATAAAAGAATATAAAAAATAAATAAGACTACTAAAACCAAAGACTACATCTCTGGTTCTTTCCTTGTGATTTTTAAGATTAGAATATAGAGAAGTGAGTCTGGGAGATGAAACAAAGACAAGAATTAGCACTATCAGGTGTTGGGATAAACTTTGAAAGTGAATAGGAATTTTCTTTATTCCTTCAACCATCATGATATTGGTTTCAAAAAAAAAGGCTACAAATAACCAGTTGTAGAATGTAACATTATCTTCTTTCCCATAACCTTCAAAGCTTAGAATTCTTGAAACTTCCACCCCTGCTCTATAACCCAACTGTTCACATTTTTCTTAGTCAACAGTTAAAGGTTGTGGCAGACACAGAAACACTAAGTCAAGAAGGGAGTTCTCATGGATAAATGCTCCAGCATCTTATTTTTCAAGGATAGTTCTGAAGGCACTCTGCACCCTTCTCCAAATATACTGGAGGTATCCCAGTTATTAATCCCAGTTATTAATGCTATTAATCACAGGATTGACCTCATTAATGAATCCTTTGGTTTTTTTTTCTTTCCCTTCCTATCTCACACCCCCTGCTCTCCCACTATTATTCCTGGGAATGTCTCCCAGATAAGTTCCCTCTACTCAAGTCCTTGTCTCAGGCTCTGCTTTGGAGAAAGCCAAACTAATATACAGATCTCTTACTTATCATGAGATCTAATACATTTAGGAACTAAATAGCTGCTTTTTTGTTTTTCAAAATATTTTTCCTTTCTCAGCAAAGGAGGTTCTGTGAACATATCAGCCATTCAAAAATCCATTCATTTGGTTGATATAGGGAAATACCATTTGATATATAAAATAGTCATTTGTTGTTGATGTTATTCTGTTGTTGTCATTAATGTTTTGTTTGATTCTCAAGATGGCAATCTAAAGAAAGTTAAATCCCTTAGCTAGGATTTGAACTTACTTATACAGTAGAAGCTTTTCAAAGTAAAGCTGGTAAAACTGGGGAATGGTCATCCATAAGTAATATTTGCTCAGTTTTTGTTATGAAAGACCCAAGAAAAAGCAGACAAGAAACTATTAGGACACTGATTTCAAGGAAAGGGATACTCATGATACTAATTATGGATCAATTAAGAGATTATTTTGTTCCCTTGTATGGATTTAAGATGACGAGTTTCCAAGGGAAAAATTTATTGGGAGATGTGTCTATGTAAGGCGGCTTTAAGCCATTGTGTAAATATAACTCTTATGTCTCACACAGCAAAAGTATCAGAAAGGAGCCAAAAACTAAGTGATAAACTCATATTTTATTTCATCATTTCTTAAAAACCATGGATATTAGAAAAAATAATTCCTTTAATATATCCAATGTAAATCGTAGCAGGTTTCAAATACAAGATCATAAAAACTGCTTTTGTCCATTATTGATGTAATTTGCTATAAAACTCCAATTGACATTTTAACATTTATTCTTGCCCCCAGGTCAAATTTGATATATTGTCATTTAAAATTTGTCACAAAATTAATGTTTTTCATTATAAAAGTTAATAGAAGGATTAGGCAAGATGGCAGAGGAATAGGGGTGCTCGTTTCATCTGGTCGCCCCAGCTTAGCTGGGTAACTTTCAAACCATCCTGAACACCTATGAATTCAACCTGAGATATAAACAATAACTGGAATGCTACAAATAGAAAAGTGACCACTTCCTGGAAGGCAGGAGTGTGGAGAAGAGAAATGGAGGATATATAGGAAGATAAACATCGAGGGGAAGGAGCCATTGTAAGCCAGCTGCAGAAAAGTGATACAACCCCGGAACTCCAAATAAGGACCTTTACAATCTGCTCCTGAGAGAGTCTTCCCTACTTAAAAAGTGTTCAGTGGTGAAATAGGGTAGAAATGCAGGAGGGACAATGAGGTCTCAATATTCCTGGAGGCACAGAAAGAACAGGGGCACCTGAACCAGCAAAGTTACCAAGCACTGGATTGAGGAAATGGGTTTAGATCAGCAAGCCTGGGAGAAGGCTCCACTTGGTGGGCCAGAAACCACAAACCTCAGAGGAATTGGGCACCCCTATCTGTGCTGGGTCCCTGCAAAGGACCGGAATGCAGCAACCTCCCACTTGCATCTGGGAGAGGCGGAGTGGGTACACACTCAATAGGGTGAAGGCCCTCCACACCGGGGCTCTGCAATAGACAGAAGTGGGGCAACCCTCTGCTTCCTCTGGAAAGGACAAACCCAAACTTTCCCTGGCACAAACCAGGGAAAGTTCTCCTCCCACACAATGCTCTTGGAATTGTACAAATCAGTGCCCCACAACCTGCCCCTGAGGAGGATCTGAGTTAGTGGGTCCTATAGGAGTTTGCAATTTGGCACATGGTAGGAGCTCTTGGCTCCAGGGCTGGAGATCTGGCTGCTGCCATTGTTTTTCCTTTCACCCTCAAGAGAGGAGAGGCCTCCAGAAAACAAAAGACCTCACAAGGCAAACAGCTTACAATGAGCCTGGCCAAAGAGGGGAGGCAGCATCTCTGCCCAGGCAGAGACACCTGAGAATCAGCACAGCAGGCCCCTCCCCTCAAAAGAACTGCTGGAAGAAGAGGGAAACAGCAAGTTTACTGACCAAACAGACTGGAAAGCTCCAGGACTGAGAGAAAATAGTATATAGAACTCAAGGTTTTTTCCTTACGATTCCTTTATCTTTAAGATTAAAATTTTCCAATATTCTTTCTTTTTTTCCTAACTATAGTATTTATCAACTCACTGTTTTTAGTTTTTTTTTCTTTTTTGACCTTCATATTTTATAATTATATGTTATAGATATATTCTTCATTTTTGGCTTCCTTTCACTGTATTCAATTAATTTTTGTATATATATAATTTTTGTTGTTGTAGTTTGATAACTTAGTTTTGGAATTTAGTACTTTCTAACATACAGACCGAAATACACTCAGAACCAACTGGATCACTGCTTTGGTCCACTCTGTGAAATTATATTCTCTTTCCCCTACCATTTACCTCCCCCAACTTTTTAATTTGTTTTTCATTTTTGTTTTCTTTTTTTCTTTTATTTTCTGGTCACTGACCTCTTCGTAATTATCTAGTGTGTATTTTGCTTGTGTTGTGATTGATATTTTTGAATCTCCTCACTCATACAGCCTTTTTACTTGGACAAAGTTACTTGAAGGAAGAATTCACCACAAAAGAAAGAACGAGAGGTAATACTCTCTGCCACAGATCTAATGAATATGGATTTAAGTAAGATGTCAGAGATAGAATTCAGGATTATTATAAAATTACTAGTGGGACCTGAAAAAAGCATAAAAGACTCTAGAGGTTCTCTTACTGGACAATGAGATCTAATTAGTCTGAACTTAAAAAAGACACTAACTGGAATGCAGTCTAAACTGGATGCTCTAACAGCTCTGGTAAATGAGGCAGAAAACAGTAAATGACATAGAAGACAAGTTGATGGAAAGGAAGGAAAATGAGGAAAAGAGATAAAAACAACTAAGAGATCACAAGGAGAGACTCCAATAATTAAGTGACAGTTTGAAAAAGAATAACATCTGTATTATTGAGATTCCAGAAGATGTGGAGAGAGAAGATCAGAAGGTACATTTGAAAAAATCATAGCTGAGAACTTCCCATTTCTTGGGAAGGAAACAGGCATTCATATCCAAAAAACAGAGAAGGCCCTCCTCCCCAAATCAACAAAAGCTGATCAACACCCTGACATATAACAGAGAAACTTGCAAATTTCAGAAATAAAGAGAAAATCCTAAGAGCAGCTCAAGACAAGAGATTCCTAACATATATGAGGAGAAATATCAGATAAACAGCAGACCAACCCACAGAGACCTGGCAGGTCAGAAAGGGCTGGCATGATGTATCAGGGTACTAAATGAGAAAAACGTACAGTCAAGAATACTTTATCCAGCAAGGTTGTCATTCAGAAAAGAAGGAAATAAAAGAGCTTCCAAGATAGACAGAAACTGAAAGAATATGTGACCATCAAACCAGCCCTGCAAGAAATATTAAGGGGGATCCTGTATGCAAAGAGGGAGCCCAAAGAAGCAATCTGCAGAAACAAGGACTATACAGGTATTAGTATGACACCAAATTCATGTATTTCAATAGTTACTCTGAATGTGAATGGGCTAAATGATTCAATCAAAAGACATAGGGTATCAAACTGGATAAAACAGCGAGACCCATCTGTATGTTGTCTACAAGAGACTCTTTTAAGACCTAAGGACACCTTCAGACTGAAAATGAGGGTGTGGAGAACTATTTGCCATGCAAATGGACCTCAAAAGAAAGCTGGGGTAGCAATCCTTAAATCAGATAAATTCGATTTTAAATCAAAGACTGTACTAAGAGATGAAGAGGGACACTATATCATATATAAAGGGTCTATCCAACAAGAAGATCTAACAATTATGAATATTTATGTCCCTAATGTGGGAGCAGCCAATTAAATCAACCAATCAATAGCCAAAGTAAAGAAACACATAGATAATAATTCATTTATAGTAGGAAACTTCAACACAGCACTCTCAGCAAAGGACAGATCACCAAAGAAATAAGGGCTTTGAATGCCACACTGGATCGAATGAATTTCACAAATATATACAGAACATTCCATCCTAATGCAACAGAACACATTCTTCTCAAGTGCACATGGAATTTTCTCTGAATAGACCACATATTGGGTCAC
Organism: Canis lupus baileyi; assembly: GCF_048164855.1. Taxonomy (NCBI): domain Eukaryota; kingdom Metazoa; phylum Chordata; class Mammalia; order Carnivora; family Canidae; genus Canis; species Canis lupus. The sequence continues at coordinate 54,720,485 of NC_132850.1, read as the reverse complement.
AAATCAGGTCTCAACCAATACCAAAAGATTGGGATTATTCCCTGCATATTTTCAGACCCCAATGCTTTATTTTTTTTAAAGATTTCGTTTATTTATTCATGAGAGAGGCAGAGACACAGGCAGAGGGAGAAGCAGGCTGCCCCCACAATGTTTTAAAACTAGAATTCAATCACAAAAAGAAATCTGGAAGGAACTCAAACAATTGGAGGGTAAAGAGCATCCAACTAAAAAATGAATCAGTCAACTAGGAAATTAGAGAATTAAAAAGATTCATGCAAACTAACAAACATGAAAGTACAACTGTTCAAAATCTTTGGGATACAGTAAAGGTGGTCCTAAGAGAGAAGTACATTTCAATACAAGCCTCTACTCAGCCATTAGAAACGACAAATACCCACCATTTGCTTCAACCTGGATGGAACTGGAGGGTATTATGCTGAATGAAATAAGTCAATCAGAGAAGGACAAACATTATATGTTCTCATTCATTTGGGGAATATAAATAATAGTGAAAGGGAATAGAAGGGAAGGGAGAAGAAATGGGTAGGAAATATCAGAAAGGGAGACAGAACGTAAAGACTGCTAACTCTGGGAAACGAACTAGGGGTGGTAGAAGGGGAGGAGGGCGGGGGGTGGGGGTGAATGGGTGACGGGCACTGAGAGGGGCACTTGACGGGATGAGCACTGGGTGTTATTCTATATGTTGGCAAATTGAACACCAATAAAAAATAAATTTATTATTAAAAAAATTGGAAAAATCTCAAATACACAAGCTGACCTTACACCTAAAGGAACTAGAGAGAACAAACAGCAAATAAAGCCTAAATGAAGCAGGAGAAGACAAATAATAAAGATTAGGGCAGAACTCAATGAAATAGAGACCAGAACAGATCAACAAAACCAGGAGCTGGTTCTTTGAAAGAATTAATAAGATAGATAAACCTCTAGCCTGACTTATTAAAAAGAAAAAAGACATTAATAAAATCATGAATGAAAGAAGGGAGATCACAACCAATACCAAGGAAATACAAATGATTTTAAGAGTGTATTATGAACAACTATATGCCAAAAATTAGGCAACCTGGAAGAAATAGATGCATTCCTGGAAGCCTACAAATTACCAAAAACTGAAACTGAAAGAAATAGAAAACCTGAACAGACCAATAAGCAAGGAAATTGAAGCAGCCATCAAAAATCTCCCATGAAACAAAAGTCCAGGGCCAGATGGCTTTCAGAGGAATTCTACCAACATTTAAAGAAGAAATAATACCTATTCTACTAAAGCTGTTTCAAAGGATAGAAATGGAAAGAAAACTTCCAAACTTCTTCTATGAGGCCAGCTTCCCTGGATCCCAAAACCAGACAAAGACCCCACCAACAAGGAGAATTACAGAGCAATATCCCTGATGAATGTGGAGGCAAAAATTCACATCAAGATACTAGCCAATAGGGCCCAACAGCACATTAAAAGGATTATTCACCACAACCAAGTGGGATTTATCTCTGCAATGCAACAACATTCATAAATCAACCAGAATAATAGATCATATTAATAAAAGAAAAGAACCATATGATCCTCTCAATAGATGCAGAGAAAGCATTTGGCAAAATACAGCCATCCTTTCCTGATTAAAACTCTTCAAAGTGTAGGGATATCTTAATATCATAAAAGCCATCAATGGAAAGCCCACAACAAATATCATTCTCAATGGGAAAAAACGAATAGCTTTTCCCCTAAGATCAGGAACATGTCCACTGTCATCACTGTTAATCAGTATAGTACTAGAAATCCCAGGCTCAGCAATCAGACGACAAAAAAGAAATAAAAGGCATTCAAATTGGCAAAGAACTCAAAATGTCACTTTTCACAGACGACGTGATACTGAATATAGAAAACCAAAATCCTCCACCCCAAAATTGCTAGAACTCATATAGCAGTTGTGCAATGTGGCAGGATACAAAAATCAATGTATAGAAATCGGTTGCAGTTCTATACATTAAAAAAGAGACTGATGAAAGAGAAATTAAGGAATTGATCCCATTTACAATTGCATCAAAAACCATAAGATACCTAGGAATAAACCTAAGAGAAGAGATAAAGGATCTGTACTCTAAAAACTACAGAACACATATGAAAGAAATTGAGGAAGATGCAAAGAAATGGAAAAACATTCCATGTTCATTGATTGAAAGAATAAATTTTGTGAAAATGTCTATGCTACCCAGAGCAATTTACACATTCAATGCAATCCCCATGAAAATACCATGGACTTTCTTCACAGAGCTGCAACAAATAATCCTAAGATTTGTATGGAACCAGAAAAGACCCCAAATAGTCAGAGGAATGTTGAAAGAAAAAAAGAAGCTTGGGGCATCACAATGCCTGACTTCAAGCTGTACTACAAAGCTGTGATCATCAAGACAGTGTGGTACTGGCACAAAAATAGACACATAGATCAGTGGAACAGAATAGGGAACCCAGAAATGGACCCTCAACTCTATGATCAACTCTTCTTCGACAAAGCAGGAAAGAATATCAAATGGAAAAAGACAGACAGTCTCTTCAACAAATGGTGAAATAAAAATGGAACTGGACCATTTTCTTACACCACACACAAAGATAAACTCAAAATGTTTGAAAGAGGTAAATGTGAGATAAGAATCCATCAAAATCCTAGAGGAGAACACAGGTAACAGCCTTTCTGAACTTGGCCACAGTAACTTCTTGCAAGATACATCTATAAAGGCAAGATAAACAAAAGTAATAATGAACTATAGGGACTTCATCAAGATAAAAAGCTTCTGCACAGCAAAGGAAACAGTCAACAAAACTAAAAGACAACCTACAGAATGGGAAAAGATATTTGCAAATGACATATCAGATAAAGCGCTAGTATCCAAGATCAATAAAGAACTTACCAAACTCAACGCTGAAAAAAACAAATAATCCAGCCAAGAAATAGGCAGAAGACATGAACAGACATTTCTCCAAAGAAGACATACACATGGCCAACAAGCACATGAAAAAATGCTCCACATCACTTGTCATCAGGGAAATATAAATCAAAACCACAATGAAATACCACCTCACACCAGTGAGAATTGGCTAAAATTAACAAGATAGGAAATAACAAATGTTGGTGAGGATGTGGAGAAAGGGGAACATTTTTGCACCATTGGTGGGAAAGCAAGCTGGTGTAGCCACTCTGGAAAACAGTGTAGAGGTTCCCAAAGAAGTTAAAAATAGAGCTACCCTATGACCCAGCAATTGCACTACTGGGTATTTACCCCAAAGATACAGATGTAGTGAGACTAGAGGACACCTGCACCCCAACATTCATAGTAGCAATGTCCACAACAGTCAATTGTGGAAGGAGCCACGATGTCCTTTGATAGACTAATGGATAAATGTGTGGTGTATATATACAATGGAGTATTACTCAGCCATCAGAAAGGATGAATACCCACCATTGACATCGATGTGGATGGAACTGGAGGGTATTTTGTTGAGTGAAATAAGTCAATCAGAGAGACACAATTATCTTATGGTATTACTCACATATGGAATATAAGAAATACTGAAAGGGACCATAAGTGAAGTGGGGGAAACTGAGTAGGAAAAAATTAGAGAGAAAGACAAACCATGAGAGACTCCTAACTCAGAAACAAACAAACCGTTGCAGAGGGGGAGGTGGGTGGGGGATGGGATGACTGGGTGATGGGCACTAAGGAAGGCACATGATGAGATGAGCACTGGGTGTTATACTGTATGTTGGCAAATTGAATTTAGATAAAATTTAAAAAGCAAAACAATTAATAGAATTTTTTAGACTAATTTACTATTTATAAATGAGAAATGATTTTAACATTATATTTAGTATGACTGGTACAGAAACAAACTATAATATAATCTTCATAAATAAGTCTTAAAATACTAACACATTTTATAATCAACCAAATAAAATCAATGAGATGATGAAAAAGCTTAAGTACTGTAGCCATAACATATAGTTTAAACCATCTGAAATTATTGCTTTTATAAGTCTGAATGGTTGAATATCAACAATTTCATATGGTTCATCTTATTATCATTAACGTAGTATTAAAGCTATACATAAAAATACTATTAAAAGGGGTTTTGAATCAGGAAAGTTTGCAAAATACTCAAATAGACAAGTTTGTTCTTCAAAAAAGAAAAGGGAGACAAATTCTGATGCTACTGTAATAAACTTGTATCTCTAAATATTCAACAAAATATGCAGAATGACTTATTTTATTAGCAGAGAACCCAAGACTTCATATTCTTAGACTGTATAATTTTCAGATTTCATTCCCCATCACTTCCCACTCAAATGTTTTGTAATAAACCCAAAGCATAGTTACTAAGTTCTGGAATCTTCTAAATTCTCCTCGCTTAGAGTAATCTGCCCCTCAACCTGCAGAACTCTTTCTCATTTTTTGAAACACATTTCAAATAGCACTTTCTTTTTCCAACGTACCATAGGTGATGTAATTACCTCCTCTTCAGTGATTCAACAACACTGTGTATTTAATTTCTTAGCCTTATCACATGTCATTGTTATCTTGGGTTTTATGTCTGACTTGTTCACAAAGCTATATTTCCTCTAGACAAGTAGTACTCTGTGTTCTTCCCCTTGGCTCTTCTGCATCAGGCCAGGTAAATAAAGACACAATCATTTATCAATAAAATTGAATCTCATCTTTTTATCACCCTTTGTTTAGCAGAGTCAAAGATAAATTTAAAAATTCAGGTATTGGGGCATCTGGATGGCTCAGTCGGTTGAGCATCTGCCTTAGGCTCAGGTCATGATCCTGGAGTCCCCAGACTGAGCCCTGCATTGGGCTTCCCGCTCAACAGGGAGTCTGCTTCTTTCTCTGCCTTTCCCCACCCGCCCTTCCCATTCATGTTCTCTCTCTAGCTCTCTCGCTCTCTCTCTCTCAAATGAATAAATAAAATCTTTAAAAAAATAAAAGTTCAAGTATCAAGCAGAGAAGTAGCTTATTGAGAGTATTGAGAAACATGGGAAGGAAAAACATGCATAACCAATGAAGGCAGCAAATGAGCTTTGTTTTAAAATGGTGAAGCTTCAGGTACCATATGTTGTGTATTTACACCTAGTCTGTGCATGCAAGCAGGTCAGTGAGTCAACAATTTGCTAAGCACCTTCTCAGTAAAAGTTGTTCTGGGGCAATTAATGATCTTTTGTGCAATTTTAATTCTCATGAGTCGGAGATTAAATTGCTCATTCTCAAATAACTGGCTTATATTTATGAAATGATTTGCACAAATGATTGGAGAAAATTCAATAAAGAGAAAGAGAAAAGGACTGTGTTTTTGTAACATCTACTATATGTCAGGCATTGTTCCATAGGTTCATGAATTCAGTCCTCTGAGAACTGAGACCACAGATGCTGGTAATGGACAGAGCCAGAATAGAAACAGAAGATTCTCACTCTGAGGTATTTGCTCTTTCTCCCATATAGGCTGCCTTGTAATTCCCAATTGTTAGACTTCAATAACGTACTGTGACATAATAGAAAATATATATTGGTCTCTGCCTCCAGTTCCTGGCACAGAGTTCCTTAAACTTTTGTAATTTCCTAAGCAATAAGAGCACTAGGAACATTTTTGGTTCTAATATTTGGTCTTTGACCCTATTCCTGATACAGCTCCTACAACTTCTAATGGGGCCACTCTGGGTGAACTTCTCGATGGTTCTTGGATGAGGGATGGTCACCAGAAAGAACAAGCTATGTATGATAAAAAGCTCAGAATCTTTGGCCCCACCTCCCATTCTCTTGAGAGAGAAGGGTTGAAAATGGAGTTAAAGATCCATCGTGCATATATGATAAAGTCTCCATAAAAATTCTAGTAGTATGAGGTTAAGAGAGGTTCCAGATTGATGAAATGGTGGTGTGGGGACAGTGAAACACAGAGAGGGCATAGAAGCTCTGCACTCATCCCCAAATATTTCACCTTTCATTTGTCTGTTCATCTGTATTCTTTTTCATGTCCTTTAACAAACTGATCAACCTTAATATTTCCTTGACTTCTTTGGGCCACTCTAGTAAATTAATTGAACCTTAGGAGGGGGTCATGGGAAACTCCTATTTGGAACTAAATTGGACAGAAGTTATGGGTAACCTGGGGCTCTACCACTTGTGATGGGCACCAGAAATGGGGTAAAAGCAATTTTGTGGGACTGAGCCCCTAAACTATTGGATCTGACACTATCTCCAGGTAGATAGTGTTGAATTGAGTCACACTATAGGAGACCCATCTGGTATCCAACTTTCTTGTTCCTTCCTTTTAAGTGCTTTTTGTTCTTGTCTCTCTCATGTTTTTAGTTGGGAGCTCATGATGGCCTCTGTACCCTGTTACTCTGGGGCAGAGACACTGCCTATCAAGGTCACTTTTTTTCTTTTCTTTTTTTTTTTTGTAGCCATTGTCAGGTGGAAAAATAAGTGGCCAGAGGCTTACCTGCCTCTTGTCTGCTTGATCTACAGTTTAATTTGCTGCCCACCCTTTGTCCTGCTCTTATCTGATATCCAAGTGAGGCCTTAAAGTCTTCACTGGTTGTAATAACTAGGGACATGGAGACAGAGAAAGATACAGAGAGAGAGAGAGAGAGAGAGAATTGCTTGGAGGGGGAAATCTTCCACACATTTGGTGACCAAAAGTAAAGTGTTCTGTGTAAAGGTAAAGGACACACAACTGCTGGAAAACTGAGTTTTTCCTTTTTATATACTTTTACTGATTCTCCTCTTTATCAAGGATTAAGTCCCATGTTTTGTATTGCTATAAATCTAGGAATACCCTTAATTGTCTCATACAATAAAGAAATCATTTTTTACAGTAATGATCTGTTAATTTGACTTGGATTTAAACTTTTCTTTAATGATGTAACAAATTTGCAATATCCAGGATTTGACCTATACAGCAAGCTTACTAGCTTCTCCAGGAAGTAAGGCATTTATGAAACAGTAAGTCTCACTAGTTCCAAATTGGCTTCAAGTCTTGGGTCTATTTAAACAGCCAAACTGGAAGAAACATATCCAAAGGTAATAAAAAATCGATAGGATACCCAAAGACTTGTATCTCTGATGTAGAAACAATTGCTTAGTATTTTCTACATAGTATTTTTTTTATCTCATAATGTCTTAGGTATTTTATTTTATTTGTTAAAGATCTATTTATGTACTTTAGAGAGAGAGAGAAAGAGAGCTGGGAAGAAGGGGAGAGGGAGAGGGAGAGAGAGAATCCTCAAGCAGACTCCCCACTGAGTGCAGAGCTTGGCACAGGGCTCAATCCCAGGACCCTGAGATCATGACCTGAGCTGAAACCAAGAGTTGTCCAATTAAAGGACTGAAACTCCCAGGCACTCCTTAGCATTTTAAATACAGCCTAGGTTTTAGGAATTAAAAGTCACCTAGTTCCATCATCTGTCCAATAAACAGAGAATCCTTTGAAACCGTGTACCCAGATATAATTTTAAGTGTTGATTTAAATTACATTTATTATAAGGTTATTTAAATTTGTGTTAAAAGTATTCATTCTCTCAGAATATTGAGTATGATGACTATGCTATAGGCCATGTTCTAGGCCATAAGATCAAAATGATGAACAGGACAGAATATATTCATTCTTTCATGAAGCTGATGCTCTCAGTTAAGACTGAGAGGGAAATGGCAATAAAAACCAAGACAAGTTAAAGATAAGATAATGATTTTAGATCACAATAAAGATTATAAATAAAATAAAATGGTGTCATTAGACAAGGAATAATGGAGTGGGAAGGTTTGACTGATAAGGGAAGGCCCCTGTGAGAGGGTCAAATAGCTGGGTCCGAATGGCCAGACAGAGTTGGTCAGGCCCAGATCTAGGTGAACGTATATAATGCTTATATCTTCCATGGAATTTAAACTTCAAGCAAATTTGTAAAAACATACAAATACAACTATATATTCAATACATTCAAATTCACAAATCTAACTCAGTGTCCTGTTGAAACTGTGTGACAGGCCATTGTGTGACTGTTTACACTTGTTTTGATACAGGTCCTTCTGAGTTCTGCTTGCCTATGATGACAGGGACGTGTGATGCTTAATTCTGCCAACACTTTTGTCTATTCATACGATTGTGAAACATCTGTTCCAAAAGAACATGGTGATCATATCTGGGTTTTACTTAGTGTCAGATATAGAAAAGTCAGACACCTATTAAGCTCACCTGTGTTCGTATCTTGTTTCCTAGGACAGTTACAAATATTCTGGGTAGTGTGTGATGACTCGAATATAAACATAAATGCACAGCTCTTCTTTTTATAGGTGAAATAAAACCAGAGTTTTCCCCTGTCTGTGTAGAAAGCATCCTCCAGGCTGGAAGGGTAAAGACGGACTTCTCATCAGCCATGACCTGTTGCTCATGACCATTTTTGCCTTGAGCATGTGCAAGACTGTCAGCTAAAATTTTTAAAGCAAATAATGCAAAAAATATTCTGTTTAATGGGAGTGAATAACTTATTTTCAATATATAAATCCTCAACCTTTTGATATGGTATTTTCAGAAGAATTTAATGGATAAAAAAATAGTGAAAATGTCATTTGTTGAAGTTTTCTTTTTAATTACCCATTCCACTTCAGATATTGGAAGTGAATTATGATGTGGATCTGTTTTAAAAAATAATTCTGATTAAATCAAAGCATGTCTCCAATAAAAACATATAAAAATAAATAAAAAATAATCAAAACATGTTCTTCCCTGCTCCCATCAAACAAATGAAAACAAAACCAGATCCATAAGACATATCTATTTAAATAGTCAATGAAATATTAGCTAACTCTAGCTGCCCACATATCATAGACCAACCCTATTTCTATCCCACATCTGACAGAAGCTAACTCCATTCCATTCCACTTTCTTCCCCAGGTGGCATAGAAGTTCTGCTGTGGCTTCCAGCTCAAACTACTTGGCTTGCATGCAGTCTTTAAGCTAAGCTGTCTATTTCTAACTGACTGTGAGAATGAAAGCCCAGAGAATTTCAAAATATTAACTAAATGCACAACTAGTTAAGGACAGAATTGAGGCAAAGTCATTTTCAAGCCTCTTGGCAGGATGCCTGGTTTGCTCAGTTAAGTGTAGGCCTTTGGCTCAGGTCATGGTCTCTCATGGTCCTGGGATCGAGCCCTCTGGCTGCTTGCTCAGCAAGAAGTCTGCTTCTCCTTCTTCCTCTGCCCCTCAGGTCATGTTCTCTCTCTCTCTCTCTCTCTCTCTCTCGTAAATAAATAAAATCTTTAAAATAAATAAATAAATACATAAATACATACCTCCAAGAACACAATGATCATTCTACTATATCACATTACTTCTCTAAAAGGATAAAAGGAGACTGCATTGATTAAACAAAATATATACAGGTAATTGGTAAAATAAAGTTATGTATTTGTTTATACCCCTCTTGTTCCAAAAGAAAAGAAAAACTTTAAGGCAATTGAGCATGGAAAGAAAAACCACAGCTAAAACTAGGCCAATAAACAGAATAAGTCAAAAGGAAAATGAAGGTAAGAAGATATGATTAAGCCAGAAATGAGATTATTATAATGCAAGCTATAAGAATCTAGACAGTTTTTAGAGATGAGCCAAAATTTGGCTGTAAGTTTTCTAGAAGCCAATACGAAGAAGGAAATAATATAGTTACTTGACTTACAGTCCTATTAAAATAAAGATAAATCAGTTATTCATGAAATCTACAAATGAGAAAAAGCGAAAATTATTTTCTTTTATTACTTAGGAGTTTACCTAGAATATGAATGAAGCTTTTGGATGGATGTCACTAGTCTCATTTGATAGATATTCCATTGAGGATTATGATGGGACTGAATGCCTAAGAAGGTTTATTCGTACCCTACAGGCTTAACTCATCACTTTGGTTGGAGGTGGTTTGGAACAGAACTTCTCTTACTGACTTCATAGGATTAATGGAAATAAAAGTTTCTGTCATCAAATGCTGGCTGTACATAAGTAGGCGTATGCCCTGCAAGTCTTCTTAAAACCTTTCAAATTGCCAAAGTGCATGGTAAATTACAAATTAAGGGATTCTGCTTTAAAAATTCACATAAGCTTATCAAAGACCTAATCTAATTCTATAGAATAAAATTTGGAAAATCTTATACTGAAAATCCTAAATATTTTGTACCTCTTATCAAAATCTTGACATCTCAACTGGTGAATTTACCTTGTGTAAATGTGGCAAAATAAATGAAATACCGTGAGAAGCACTGTGATTTTACAACAAGTGATTGGTGACTGGATGTGATAAGTTTTAACCAGGAGGCAGGAGTAAAAAGTGGAGTTGAAGTTTTCACTAGAGAAATAGGAGTCTCTCATATTAATAGGAGAGGAAAATTAAAATCATTGTGTGCAGTATCCTTTGCTGCAATATGTAATATACACAATTTTGTTAGATGTTTTCTTGGGGTGCAAAATAAAATGGATAATTTCCCAAGGCTTTCTTTAACTCTTGAAGATTTGATTGAAATCCTCCTTTATCATGTTTTCTCCTCATAGCACCATCTATCCATAGTAAAATTTAATTCCTATGATTTCTGAAAGTATATTATTTATAAAACTCTTCTGAAAAATGTTTGCTTTGTCTCTGAATCTAAAGAGCAGACTCTGTAGGGCACCTGGGTGGCTTAGTTGGTTGAAGTCTGACTGTGATCAGGTCATGATCTTGGGATCCTGGGATGGAGCCCTCCCTTAGGCTCTGAGCTCACCAAAGGGTCTGCTAGTCACTCTGCCTCTATCCTTCCCCTTGCTCATGTACTCTCTCTCTCTCTCTTTCTCTCTCTCTCTCTTTCAAGTAAATAAGTAAAATCTTTTTAAAAAAAAAGAAGAGCAGGCTTTGTATCTTCCAGAGAGCACAATAAATTTTCTTACTCATGGCAGTCACTATGAAGTTATGTGCATTTAATGCACATAATTTAATGATATTTGCATGACTGATTTGATTACATAGAAGGTTTTTTTAATAATACTCAAAGACAAATAATAGATTATAGACTGCAAATGACTTTGAGGACTGAAATAGGTATGATATTTTTCTATGTAAAAATTAGGAATATGCTTGTAATTATAATTATTGTCAATCTTTTAACCAAAAAATGTGTAAAAGTCATTCCTGACAATATGGGCTAATTCATAACAATAATTGCTAGTATGTGTAGAATTTAACACGTAGCAGACACGTTATCTCATTTAATTCTTGTGACAAATTTATGAGTTGCCACTATATTATTATACAGACGTAGAAAAGCTACCTTGTGGAATTTGAGTGACTTCTCATGGTTACTAATGTAGAGTCTGCATTCAAGTCTCAAGCATGGTTTCAAATACTGTCTCAGACCACTCAGGCTGCTGTAACAAAAATGTCATAAACTGGGTAGCTTATAAACAATAAACATTTACTTCTCGTAATCCTGGAGGCTAAGAATTCCAAGATCGTTGAACTGGTGGATTCAATGTCTGATAAGAGCCTTGCTTCCTCTTGGATCCTCACAGCGCAGAAAGGACCAGAGAGCATTGTTGGATCTCAGTAGAGGACTAACCCATTCCAGAGGCTCTGAGCTTTGGCCTAATCACTTCCTAAAGGTCCAAGTCCTAATATCAACACTTAGGGTGTTAGGATTTCAACACATGAATTTGGAAGAGAAATAATTGATTGCAGACACTATGTTCTTTCTAATCTGTTATGTTGCCTTCCAATAATAAAGTAACTTTGTCACTAAGTGAATTTGTTATCTTGATATTTGTCCAAACTAAGTTGACAAAGTATAACTAGGCTAATGAAGTATAATAATAGCAAATAGGAGAAGCACAAGATATAAGAGGAAGGAATTCCATAAAAACAAACAAAAATAATGGCAACTCTAGATTTTTTTTTTAAAGATTTTATTTATTTATTCATGAGAGACAGAGAGAGAGAGGCAGAGACACAGGCAGAGGGAGAAGCAGGCTCCATGTAGGGACCCTGATGTTGGATTCGATCCCAGGTCTCCAGGATCATACCTGGACTGAAGGCAGCGCTAAACCGCTGAGCCACCCGGGCTGCCCTAGATTTTTTTTTTTTTTTTTTTAAGTCAAATTATCATTCTAACTTGAAAGAACTGTGGTTTATTTTAAGCAAAAGATTTTGGTCATCTCAGGCAAGAAAAGGCTACAATAAAAGAGCCATGGGCTCTGAAAACTATAGCTGCTACCACCAATCAAGAGGCAGATGTTATTTTTTAAATATTTTATTAAAATTCAATTTACTAACATATAACACCCAGTACACATCCCATCAAGTGCCCTCCTTATTTTTTTACAAATATGTATTTATGTGTTTATGTATTTATTTGAGAGAGAGAAAGAGAGAGAGAGAGAGAGAAAGCACTAGGGGGTTGGGAGAGAATCATAAGCAGACTCCATGCTGAGTGTGGAGCTTGATGTGGGGTTCAATTTGGGGCTCTATCTCACGACCCCGACATCATGACCTGAGCTGAAACCAAGAGTCACACGCTTAACTGACTAAGCCACCCAGGCGTCCCTGGGGCAGATGTTATTTTACAGAAGAAAAAGAACCATTGCTCTCTGATTGATTTTTTTTTTTTTTTGATGGAGGGAGGTATTTCATTGATTGTTAAATCCATTTCACACCTCAGTAGCAATTTCTCAGCAACTCTGTAAATACACTTAATGCCAATAGATTCCAGCTTTCTTTTAGATGCCTGCCTTGGTGCTTAGTCTGAGAAGCATGTTGTTAAGGTGAAGGTTGGTGTTTGCGTTGTATACAGTGAACACTTAGAATTGTCATAGTAAGGGAGGAAAAAGTTTTCCTTGACCCTCTTAGGGTCCCTGGTTGGGTCTGAAAATTAAACTGACCGGCAGACCAATGAGAGGAAAGTTTACAAATTTTATTGAATTTGTACATGGGAACGAGGGCATTCATAAGAGAATGAAGACCCGGACTGACCAAAGCAAGAGGGTTTTATACCTTTTAAATAAATAGGTAAGTAAGTAAGTAAGTAAATAAATAAATAAATACATAAATAAATACATGAATAAATAAGTGAAGAATTGGCAAGACAAAGAGATTTAGACAAAAGGGTATGGTGAAGTAACTAGAAAAATAGTTTAACAATTTGTCTGCAGATTACCCGGGTAACTTCTCTGAGCTGGTAAGAGTGTATTTCCAGTAAAATGTGAAATTTTTTCTTGCCTTTAAGCAGAAAAGGGGGAGCCTTTTTTGCATTTACTGCTTCTTTATTGCCTTCAGCTTAAAATAACTTTTAAGTCAAAGAAGTATATTTTGGGATGATGTATTCTGGTTTCATTCACTAATGACTGCTTGATCACTTTGGTTGTTCTTTGTATTTTTATCTAACTGGCTATTTAACACACACGCACGTACACACACACACACATACACACACACAATCTTACTTAGCAATTCTTTTGAAAACCCCGTTTTTTTCTGCAGGAGAAAGGGTATATCAAATATAAAGACCGCAGGGGAAGAATAGCATTTTTGAATATTTTATTCAAACAAAAATATACGTATTGTAACAACATGCTAATACACAAATCAACAAGTCAAAAATGAAAGTCACTGGAGCTCCACTTCCCAGAAATAACCAATCATCAACTTGAATCTTACCCTCCCTGAATTTTCCCCTGTCCAGAAAAACAATAGATTTTTAAATTTTTTTTTTACTTTTTTAAGATTTTCTTTAAATTTATTTGAACGAGAGAGAGTGAGTGAAAGAGAGAGCATGAATGGGGGAAGCAGCAGAGGGAGAGGGAGAAACAGACACCCTATTGATCAGGGAGCCCAGACTTGGGGCTCAATCCCAGGGTTCTGGGATCATGACCTGAGCACATGCTTAACCAACTGAACTACTGAGGCACCAACAATTGACAATTTAATACTTATAATTTTAATTTATATCATTTTAGGCAAAGCTTTCTTTACTTCTCTTGAAAACTATATGTATGTCTATGAAAATGTCTATTGCACAATTCTTCAACCTCAGCCAAGACACATTCATATCCTAAGCAAACCAGTATTTCTTGCTTAACCAGTTATGTTCATCCTATTGAAGACACTGATTCTCAAAGAAGATCTCTTCAAGGTTGGCTGCAGCCCTTGTACCATGAGAAGGGACAGAAATTCTACTCCCTTATTTTCAGACTGCTCTACTTTTTTCCCTAAAAATTCCATTCCTCCTCACTGTTGCTATTACCTGCTGCCTCTCACATCCTCCTCCTTGTTTTCTCACTGATTTTACCTACCTGCTTATTGTCTTTCTCTTCAAAAGTTCTCCTTTGTTAGTTCTTAGAATTTTCAGTATAGGTATAGATGATCCTACCAACAGCCTGGCCATTTAGTTCACTGAACTTTCCTCCTCCCCTAAGGCTTCTGACCTCCAGGGTCTCTCAGCCAGTCACTCCTCACCGATCACCCAGACCCACACCACCAGTGCAGGAGCCATTAGCCATGTGGCTACTAAACCCCTGAGATGTGGTTGGTCCAAACAGAGATGGAAAGTGTACATCAGATTCCAAAGACCCAGCACTGAAAGAAGAATGGAAAATGTTCCCCCTTATACCTAATTTGATTGCAAGTCAAAATAATACTTTATTTTGTTAAATAATATCTATTATTACAATTAATTTCACCTGTCTCCACCTTTTTTTTCCAGCCACAAGAAATGTTGTACTTGTCTGATACTAGTGCCACACTGCTGGACTCACTTTAAATCATAACCATGAACTTCAAGTGAACTCTTTATATTGCCATGCAGTTATATGATACAATCCCAGGCCATTCATTCTATTAATTTTCACACCTTCTTGTCTCCCCCCACTCCTTTATCTACTCTCAGCTGATGATCCTGATTTCATTTTCACTGAAACATTTGAAACAGTCCGAGGAATATTTCCATTTTCAATGTATTGTCACCTCCTAGCATCAACCCCAAATATCCTGTGCTCCAGCCCTTTACCATAAATGAACTATCATACAAAGCTCTCTACTTGTGTATGTATATCATAATCCACCCTGACATAAGAGCTTTGCTCCAACAATTATGCCCTCGTTCTCCCACATATTTGCACTTTCACTCTTAAGTGCATCGTATCTATAAGCACACAAGCATGCTATTATATTTGAAACTCATGAAAATTTTTTTTGACCACATTTTGGATGTCAGCACTATTTTATTTTTCCATTTAGTGGTAAAAGCCCTCAAGAGAGTTGTTTATATGCACTGTCTCAAACTTCTTGAATTCTCCTTTCGGCCACTGGAATACCCACCCGCCACTTCTCTAACACTGCCACAGTGCCTAGAGCAATGTCAAATTTCAGGCCTTATCTTGCTTGAACCATCAGCAGCATTTAACATTGTTGATTACTCTATCACCACCTATGATTCACCTTCTTCATTTGGAGACAAGAATACCTCACTCTCTTGGTTTTTCTCCTGTCTCACTCTCACTGGTCATTCTACATGGTCTTCCTTTTTCCCATAGCTTTTAAGATTGGAGATCAGGGGTCAATTCTTAGTCATGCCCTCTTCTCTAGCTATACTCCCTGAGTTGGTGATTCACTCATTCTAATGGACTTAAATACAATCCATTTACCACCAATTCCCAACTGTCTGTCTCCAGCCTAGACCTCTTTTCTGAACTCCAGACTCATATCTCCAAAGCCTATTGAACATCTCTATTCCGATGGCTAATAGACATTGCAAACTCAACAGGTCTACAACTGACCTAATCTTTCCCATTCTATAAAATCAACTCTACTAAAAGTCTTCTTTATCTTATTTGATAGTAATTCCATTCTTCTGATTGCTCAGGTCAAAACTCCTGGAGTCATCCTTGACTTCTATCTCTTTCTCACAACCCCCATGTAATCCACAAGAAAATCCTTTCGGAAAAAAAAAAAAAAAAAAGAAAAAGAAAAAAAAAGAAAGAAAGAAAAGAAAAAAAGAAAATCCTTTTGGCTCTACCTTTAAAAATGTAAGAATCCAACAGCCTCCTACAGCCTTCTCCAGCACCCCTTCACTTGCTCCACCCACTTACCACACACATGCTCTTCCCAATACCTCAAGCAAGAATACATGTAAATTGGATCATGTCATTCTTTAAACAAACTTGAAAAAAACTCTCCATTTTATTAAAATAAAAGACGAAACTCTCACTGGTTTATAAGCCCAGTATTATATGTCCTCCCATTACCCTTCTGACCTATCCTCTCTTTTTCTCACCACAGTCTACCTACTCTGGCTTATTTGCTCCTCCTCAAAAACTAGTAGCTTCCACCCAGGACCTTAACTTTAGCCCTGCAGAGTGCCTGGAATGTTCTCCTCTAGAGTAATTTCTTTATTGTTTTCAAGATTGTTCAAATTTGACCTTCCCAAGTATGTCCATACTGCCTACTCCGCTTATTACAATTGACACCATCTCCTCAAACTGAGAATTCTTGATCTCTCCTGCCATGTTTTATTTCTTTTCTTTTTTTTTTCCATAGCACATTTCATCTTCCACCTCATTAGGTAACTTACTTAGTGATTAGTGATTAGTTTTATTGTCATCTATTGTAAGATACATTAAGCACACAACTTATAACCTTCCTTTAGAATAGTCCTCCAAGGTATGGAAATAATGACAAATATTTTTGTTCTAAGTAGTTGGAAGGCAGAGACATTTCTCTCAAATGTTCTATTGCACAAAAAGATAAGGGATTCGAGTCAAGAAAACAGAAAAAAAAAACTACATAAAATTGCAGCTAGAATGTTTGTATAATTGGACCCTGTCCAGGCTACCTTGACCCACAGGGTTATGTACTATACAGACACATAATTTTGCAACTTCCTGGCCCTACAAGTTAAGCATTAGTGGAGTCCTTCCCCCTCCATTGACCAATAACAGGAACATTTTCAATACTGTGCAGAAAACCACAAAGGTGTATAAACAGAGGCATGGCTGCAGTTGAGTGACAAACAGAAACCTCCCACAAACTGAGCCAATAGCAGACTATGGCAGAGAAATGGAATAAGAAACTCATTAGCAGATTCTCAAAAGCCTTTCATTTTCAGAGAGCTAAGCATACCAGTGAGGGAGGGGCTTTAAAAAAAAAAAAAGATTTTGTTTATTTATTTGACACAGAGAGAGCACAAGCAGGGGGTATGGTTGGCAGAGGGGGAGGGAGAAGTAGGCTCCTCTCTCCCCTCTGAGCAGAGAGCAGATGCTGGGCTCCATTCCAGATCCCTGGGATCACGACCTGAGCTGAAGTCAGATGCTTGACCGACTGAGCCACCCAGATACCCCTAGGGATGTACTTCTTAAATACATGAATAATTGGAATAGACCCATAGTACATTTGATATGTTTGTTAATGATGATGTCACAGATATGTAACATTTTCTTGTGTATACTACTCCTATATAAATTATAAAGCAGTTGTTTCCTATATTTAAAGATCTAGGGATGAACATTTCATTCAATCAGTACATGGAAACATAAGTCAGAAGAATTCCATTTGGATAACAAGTTTAACGTCTTATTAGACAAACTAAGGCAACAAGAAATAGAATAAAGAAATACACCGTATGCTCTTCACTGTTGTACTGATCCAAGAAATTTGGTTTCTAGTACCTTTACTAGGAAAGCATAAAATAAACATAACACAAGCAAATTGTTGACTTATTTAAAAGGAACAACCAGAAATTAGCATGTCTATATATTGTCTTAACCGCACTTTTCATAACCACCCAAATAATTGAGAGCCATGAATCCTAACCCTTCTTCTACAGCTAATTATTTTAGTGCTTTAAGTTGATTAATCTGAGTCTAAAGCATCACAAGTTTGTCTCTCAAACTGACCGTGTTTTTCTCCTAAAACATATTTGAGTTACTAGCTTTTAATAGAAAATGGGACAGCAGTAAGCCTACTAATTTTATTTTAGTTAGTCCTTCCAGAAAAGGTGCCAATTTAAAGAATCCCTTAGATGAATAACCATTGGACTACATTTTCATGTACAGAACAATGAAACAATCCATTGGCTAAAAAAAATAAGCAGGGAAATCAGAAAAGAATGCTCTTTTTTACAGAAGAATGCAAAAAAGCCCCACAGAAATAATGATAGGAAGAAAATATCATTATTTTGGAAACATCATAGCAATAATGAATTCAGACAAGATGTGTTGATTTATGCTGAAACTCATTGCATGAAATGCTGAAAAGGAGATATTTTAATCTCAAAGAATCACTCCTAGGATTACTTACTAATTACAAAAGGGAACAAGTACCTTTATAAGAACAAATCTGACGGCACCTTAGCCACGAGATCAAACATGCTGCCACCAATAATAGGAGAAACTGAGATCATGTACTTCTTGATGTGATGCTTTGTGAAGAACACACATCTTTCTGGTACTCCAGAGACCTTAAACATTTGACTTGAACTTGATCAGGAAGAAGAAACTATACAACCAAGAATTGAAAGGTATTATGCAAAACATCTGACATTGATTCTTCAAAAACATCAATGTAACAAGAAGACAAAAATAAATTGAAGGTTAGGAAACCATTCTGGATTAATGGTGTGACTAAATAGACAGGATAACGGAATGCAATCCATGATCCTTGACAAGATTCTGGATTGGGGAAATAAAACATTATAAATAAAGTGTTCTCTGTTTGGGGAAGAAGTTGGAGATTCTGAATGTGGAATATATAATGAATAATGGTGCTGTATTGGAGTAAAGCTTCCTGACTGAGATTTTTATATTATATTTCTTCAGGAGGATGTCCTATCTTTTTTTGTTTTTTTTTTTAAGAGATAAGAGAATGGGGGAACCTGGGTGGCTCAGTCAGCTAAGCATCTGCCTTTGACTCCGGTCATGATCCCAGGGTCCTGGGATGGAGCCTCACAGAGGGCTCCTTGATCAGCGGGGAACCCGCCTCTCTCTCTCTTCCTCTGCCTGCAGCTCCCTCTACCTGTGTGTGCTCTCTCTCTCTTAAAAAAAGAGAGAGAGAGAGAGAGAGAGAGAGAGAGAGATAAAAGGATGATACATTTAGAAGTGAAGATAAAGCAAATATGGGAAAATGTTTATAATTAGTGAGTTATAGTAAAAAATATTTAGATATTCATTGCACAATTCTTTTAACTTTAAGTCTGCACTTTAATTATTTTTTAAGATTATTTATTTATTTGAGAGAGAGAGCATGCACACACATGCAAGAGGCAGTAGGAGAGGGAGAGAGAATCCAAGCAGACTCCCTGCTCAGCACCAAGGCCAACATGAGGCCCACGTGGGGTTCCATCTGTCCACTCTAAGATCACAACCTGAGCTGACACTGAGAGTGGGACCCTTAACCGATGGAGACACCCACATCCCAGTCTGCACTTTTAAAAATGAAAGGTTGGAAAAAATTGCAATAATTTTCTTCTGTGTGTCATGAGGAAAGTACAAGGCTAGGAGAAACTTTATATTCATTCGCAAATATTTATTGACTGCCTCCTATCTGCCAGACATTCTTCCAGAGAATCAAACAGGCAAAGAGCCCTCCTTTTGCAGAATTTCTGTTCTCTAACCTCATGTCTGAGCTTCCTCCCCTGTTACATGGGTGAGGGTGGGAGATGGCAATGAAGTGAGACATGGTGATGTCCATCGTAAGGCCCCTTTCTACACTAACTGCTATCATTTTTGATGCATGAATTTATTTGTGTTGAGTAGATATGATAGAGTGGCTAAACACTTAGTGTTTTAGAAAAGATTATATTGTACTGAATACAAAAACACTAACCAACAAGGCTTACACACAGGGTATAACAGAAAATAGCAGTATCACTTCTGCTTTTGGTATTATTGCAAACCAAAGCAAGACATCATCAAAGTATTTATTGAAAACATGCTAAGTTTTGGGTTTGCTTTAGTTTCTCTTTCCAAAATTATTAAGAAAAAAAATATCTATTTCCAATAAAAGATAAAGTATTCTTTACCTTCTCTTCTTTTGCAGATCCTATAGTCTTTCAAATCTGTCTAAAAAGAACAAAAATGCTTCACTATTAATGGTTATGCATTGTCCCAAACATAGTGTAAAATACAGAGTTTTAATTCAAAGCTAAATTCAAAAGTCGTAGCCAAAGATGATCCTTTAAAATACCTTTAGAGGGCAGCCCGGGTGGCTTAGGGGTTTAGCACCACCTTTGGTCCAGGGCAGGATCCTGGAGACCTGGGATCGAGTCCCACGTCGGGCTCCCTGCATGGAGCCTTGCTTCTCCCTCTGCCTGTGTCTCTGCCTCTCTCTCTCTGTATCTCTAATAAATAAATAAAAATCTTAAAAAAACTATTTAAAAAATAAAATAAAAGACCTTTAGATATGTGCCAGTTCAATAGGATCAACATTTTTATGAAAAACATAGGAGATTTAAAAAAATAGAATAAATAGGAAATACTTGAATAAGACACATTCATGTGGCATATTATTGGTACTAGGTCCTAATATACTTCTTTAGACACTGCATAAAATTCTTAATGTTATGTTCTGAATTCAAATTTGAGGTCAGATGAAAGGTTTTTTCCACCTCCTCTCCATTCTCTTTTATTTTACCTTTTGCATTTATTAGTAATGAGTGACTTTCTGCTGTTGACGCTACTTGTGCTATGACAATTCAGAACACTGTAGATCCTCACTGCATTTGGTTTGCCATGTGCTTACTCACCTTTGTATGTGTGCATGTAATGGGGTGTTGTTGGAAGGGATCAGGAAATCAGTCTTTTACCAAATGCACTTGTTATGCAAATCAACTGCAAGAAGCCCAGAAAGTAGGAGGAAAGAAAGTGGGAGTTTCTGTATTTTTAATGAGATCCCCCAGAGAGTTAAGAAAGTTCAGAAGAAATAGGAGATAATGGTGGAAAGGACAGTTGACTTTAATTTCAATCAAACAGGGAAGACAGGGCAAATGGGTGGGAGATTTTCTCATTGGACATTTCTCATGGAATTTAAGTCTACTAAAAGTTGTTAATAGAATGGAGGAGAGGGTGAAGTATTTGTAACCGAAAGAGAGGAGAAAAGAAAGCAGCCTTGAAAAGTTCATCTTAAAGCGGAAGAGAGGTGAGGATCAATGCACTGATGATGAGTGCAAGCAGGAGCAAATACTTTCATCATTTTTAAATGTCCCAGAAAAGACAGAGAAGTTTGAGCAAACACGAAATAAGAAAATGCTTTTCTTTTCTTTTTTGTTAAGTAAAAATAGGGAAGAAATTGAGAGATCTCCTTTCTTTCTGTTTCACTCTATTTTTCTTTCTCTCTGATGGATGAAGACGCTGTGGGGAAGTAACCCAAGGTATAGGCTCCAGAAAGAGGAAGTGAAGCAGAAGTGAAAACAAGAAGAAGAAGTAAATATGAAAACATGAATACACTTTAAGAAAATTGCTAGTTATTTCTGAGCCTTGGTTAAATCATGAAGAAAATAATATATAGCTTTAGAAGACTTTCTTTTGATCCCCCTCCCCCATCTCTGCCCAGAAACTCCTCTCCTTTCCCTCTTTATTACTCTTGCTCCACCTGGCCTGTTCTTTCTGGACTAGCTCCACTTCCCACCAGGCTGTTCCCAACTTGTGTCAGCTAATGACTGCCCTGAGAAGTTCAAACAGTGGATAACTGGTAATTAAGCCAACTTAGCATTCTAACCCATTACCTGGTTCATCCAAGGGTTCCCCAGCCTCTGTGGAAAAATGGTAGGATGAAGAAACAAGGAAGACAGGAAAGGGAAGAAAAGGTGAAGAGGTAAGTCAGCTGCCATTCCTCTCAAGAACCACTGAATTTAAAAATTCTCTGAGGTTCTAATGGAATCCCCAAAGACCCCTTTCATGGAGAAATCCATACATCATGAGATTGACCCTCTTCCTAATATCTTTCATTTGTTGAGAACATCATCCCATGACTTTCATTTTACATCACTTGAAATTTCTTAGTTTGCTTCCATATAACACTAGTCTTAACTTATAGTACTGAGTTTCCAAGGAAATATATGTAAAATGTATCTGACCATGTTAATGGTTAAAACACTATTATGGTAACTAAAAAGACTGGAAGTAGTGAGCCATGCAGTTCCTCAGTTGTGTCAAGAGGTGGTGCCATTTATACACAATTATGCATATTTCTCAGTTTATTATTTAATATAATAAATTCTAATAATTTCTCAAAAATGTTAATAAGAAGAAATAATTGACCTCTGTGCTTTATTAAATTTGTATGCTTCCCGCAATCATTACCTCTTGAGGAAGTTTTATGTTTTATGCTGTCATTTTCATTGATTACTATTTCTGTTTAAAACATCTTCACTTGTTATTAAGAAAGTAACTTCAACCGGGAGAAGACATCTTTATCCCCCAAAATTCAGTTCAACTGCATTTTGATTGAAAGCAGGATAAAGAGAGAGGTAGATAGAAGAGTGAAGGAGACTCTCTTCCAAGCGTATCACATGAGTGTCAACTAGGCTCCTCAGGGGTGATTCTAAAATCACAGATTTGTTGGGATTCTCTCTTTAATTCTGAGAAAACGATTTCCAAATTATATTTTTTCATTTCACTCTATGATGGCTTCTCCTCAGTCCGTAAATACCCATAGCTGTTTCTAGCAGCATTTTTGGTTTGCTGATCATGCTTTATGAGGCAAAACATAGCAACACAAACATTTAAATTACCCCCATGTTTTACGACCTCAACTGCTGTATTTTATATAAAGGCCACAAAATGAATATGGTTATCGATGAAAATCGGATATACCCCAAGGACTCTGCACGCTGAACTTGAGAATGGAGCAGACTGAGAAACCAAAAGCATCTGCTGAGAAAGGTGGGTAAGGAGTCAACTGCTCAGAGCAGTTTCTACGTTCATTCCCACAGGCTAGACATCAGCCAAAGGGAAGGGGGATTATGTTTTTCATTTGGGAAATCTGATTTCCGCTATTACTTGGATATGAGTAGCATAGTTTCTGTTACATAGGAAAGAAGTAATTTGTATGAGGGAGACCAATGAAAATTGTTTTAAAATATTTACTATATGCTAGAATCTATTTTTTGGTTTTATTTTGTTTCTTTTTGTTGTTGTTGTGGTTGTTTTTTGGGGTTATTTCGGTTTGGTTTGGTTTGGGTTTCTATTGATCATGTGCCTACAAGTTTTATTTTTAAAATACAGTAAAAAGTGTTTGATATTCCTCGAAATGCCTCTATGAGGATCAGTATTCAATACAAAGGCCACTTCCAAAAACTGTGTAGTGTTTACTTCGGTCAGGGAAGTAAGACATTTCCCTAGCTTTGCGGGCTCATGTGCCGTTTATTAAGTCAATTTTAACCTTCCTCATGGTAATATTTTACCTTGTTTCTTCACTGTTCGTGTACAATAATAAATTATTTACGAAACTCTTTTAAAACCTTAGCAAATGATTAAGAATATTCCAGTAACACCAAAGCAATTGTCAAGGAGTAGTATTAAACAAGCTGATTTTCAACAAATAAGCCTGAAACTTATTTTTCAAGGTAATACTTGCAAGCGGCAATACTTTTTGGTTTGCCAGTTACTGATTCCTAGATTACTCTTCCCCTTCTAACAGCATTGAGCCCTCTACTAGGAGGGGTGCCAATGCCCAGAAACAGAGTTGTCCCTCTGTAAGAGTCAATTCTTCGTGTTTGTAACTAATGGCTAAGTAATACACGAAAGAGTGTTGCTAAATTTATTTTGCTAGGAAATATTAATAACAATAAACTTTTCTTATTTTTTTTTTTGCCCTGGGACTGTGCCAGTTACTTTACATAAACATTACCTAATTTTGTATAAAAACAACAGTATGTGGGACTATTGTAAAAGTTTTGTCTAAACTCAAGCTAATCAGATTAATACAAAATTTCCTGTTTAGTGGATAGTCTATAAAATAATCATAATATAATCTGTGCTTTGCAAATGAAATGGGGTATCTTAGAAAATGTTTTAATAGGTACCTTTTATATATCATAATGGAAGCTCAGCTAATTGGTTGGGACCTATGAAGTATTAAATCATGATTTAATGATAAGCCACACTTGAAACCTTTTAGAAATAAATTAATGCTGATCAGCTGACAGAAATAATACTTCTTGAATTGAAGTAAAAAATATAAAAGTCAATTTTTTAAATTATGAACATTTTTTTAAAGATTTTATTTATTTATTTATTTATTCATGAGAGACACAGAAAGAGAGAGAGAGAGAGAGAGGAGCAGGCTCCATGCAGGGAACCCAATGCGGGACTCGATCCTGGGACTCCAGGACCACATCCCGGGCGGAAGTCAGGCGCCAGACCCCTGAGCCACCCGGGGATCCCAATTCTGAGCATTTTGAGGCCATTAAGAACTAGTTTCTTAAATTAAAATTGTAGACAATGTTAAAAAATATTTTAACCATTTGCCCCGTCACTAGTAAATTAGCAGAATAACAAAAATAGCTAAGACAAATTGAGAACTTATTATGGTTCATATGACATGCCAAGCCATCCCAGGTATTATCTTATTTAAAACTCCCAACAAACTCTTGAGGCAAAAGACTGTTCTCCCACAGAGAAGAGGAACCAAGTATTAGAAAGATTGAGAAACTTGGCACAGTGTCTGAACAATAGCACAGGTTATAAGAGGCAAGACCTAGAATCAGGAGGCTGATATTTCCATTTCAAAGACTGTCTCATCCTCTGAGATGTTTGCAGCCTTCCTTCAGCAAAGAAACTCTCCATGTCTTCTACAGAAAGATAAAAATGAATTAAACCAACAGAAAATTTGGAATATGTTCTACACTGCCAGAAAAAAAAAATAGGGCCACCTTTTACCAGTCCTTATCAATCAATACAAATAAACAAGAGTTGAATGATCACTGGTAGTATTGAAAGAATTAATTCACTGTCTAAAGAGATTGACAATAGACTCCTCACCTGATGGTGCAACTTTAAATATTCCAGACTAGATTAACCAATTGAAGTAAAATAATTGTGTTTCAAAGCCAGCGAAACTCCAGAAGTTCAGTCCCACAATACATTACTGTAGGACTAAAATTAATTGAAGACAAGATTGCTTTTTAGCCCCACTTACGACCCTCAGAAGAATCAGCCTGATTTTGTTCATGACATCTAAGGGACTCTGTGATTCTTCAGTGAGAAATTTAATTAAATTAATTGATTAATTACTTAATTTTTAAGACTTTATTTGAGAAAGAGAGAGCACACGTGCGTGTGGATGAGGGAGGGCAGAGGGAGGGAGAGAATCAAACTCCCTGCTGAAGAGGAAGCCCCACCCAATCCCAAGACCCTGGGATCTTGACCTGAGCTGAAGGCAGACACTTAACCAACTAGCCACTCAGGTGCCCCAAGAAACTGTATTTCAAAAGTAAGAGCCATTTTTTTTTTGAAGATTATGAGTTGCAAGCCACCCATTCTATCAGACCCATGCCATCAACACTTCTACCTCTTGATTCCTAAAGAAATCATTTAACCAAGATGGATTTTGAATATCTATGTATTATGCATAAAAAGGATAACCTGCTTGAACTTCTTTGAGTTATATTTCTCACAGATGGCATTACTTTTGTTTGTTTAATTATTTTGTTAAAACTTAAGGACTCTTGGAAAAGATAAAGCTATGCCTTTCAAAGAAGCCGCTGCCATCTCCCACTGAACGGAAGAAGTTTGACCATGACTTTGCCATCTCTACTTCCTTTCATGGGGTCCACAATATTGTTCACAACCAGAGCAAAATTCGCAAGCTGATCTGGTCGGTGATAGTCTTGGGCTCAGTCTCACTCGTCGTATGGCAGATCTACAGTCGCTTGGTCAACTACTTCACATGGCCCACCACAACATCTATAGAGGTTCAGTACGTGGAAAAGATCGAGTTCCCAGCTGTGACATTTTGTAATTTAAACAGGTAAAAATTCCTGTTTCAGTAGTCATAAGTCTCTATAACTTTGCTAGCATGACTTTATATCACTGAGATAGTTTCACTCTATGATATTGAATGTATATGAAACCATAAAGTTCTTAAATTATACCTAAAATCCTAAATTTAGGAGGGCAAAGAAGCTTATTTGATTTCTTCTTTAATTTTCTTTCTTTCTTTTTTTTCTTTGTTTCTTTGTTTCTTTCTTTCTTTCTTTCTTTCTTTCTTTCTTTCTTTCTTTCTTTCCCCAATTGCTTACTAGACATCACACCAAATCCTGTGCTTCGGTAAATGTAAAGGTCCTGATCCTTGTGTTTAGAGTGTGTTAATTAGCAAAAATGAAAGAAACATAAGCAACCACAATGCAATATGTATGGCGCTTGTGCAGTACAATAAAGTATGCACACGGGATATGCTAGCACAGGGGGCAGGTGACAGTCTATATCTGGTGTCACAGGAGTCAGAGTATCAAGGATAACTAGGCAGTTTCCAGGTGGGAATGAGGAAGAATCTGAAGAGGGAACCACTGTGCAGAAGTAGTTTGGAGACAGGAAACGTTCTGATGTGTCCGTGATGAGACCTTTAATGTAACAGAGGCAGGCCAGCTTCATGGGTGTGTGACCTGTGCAGTCACAGAGGGCTCTGAGCTCAGAAGAGCCTCACCCTTGGTTTAATGCTCTGCTGTTTTTGAGTCTTTAACTACAAGTCCCTCCAGAAAACAGCAATTCAACAACTACCCCAAGTCCTGTAGGAGGGCAGCTATCCCCCACGAGGCCTTCCAGGGAAAACCCTGTATTTGCCCATTGATGAGCCTGAAAGATCACATATAGGATTTATCTGGGGGGTGGCAAGGCTGATTTCCTTAAGGTCTACCACTGATCCACTACTTGATCCTGGACAACTCGCTTAATCTTAGCTCAATTCTTACATGCATAAATTATAATGTATATATATAATATATATGTAATATATATATTAAAACATAGTTGCTGTTATGTTAGATGAGATAACATATACACCATTTTGTCTTGTTCCTGGGGTCTTCCTTGGATAGGTGTTCCATACATATTAGATATTATAGCATGTTTGTGTGACTGTTACATAAGTGTCTAGGTGTGTGTGTGTATCAAGGTCCCAAAAGTAAAAGCAAATCAACCCCACTCCCCAAAGATTTTCTATACTATTGCCCATGTTAAATGGCCTGCATTCTAATATAAGCAAAGGTTGGTTGAAGATATCTTATTAAAATAAAATGTATATACTATTTTGAAAATGGCAGTCTGAGGAACTTCACAGATCTCTTCAGAGAAAACAATCATAACTAGTAAAAAAGCAATCATTGAGGGTTAAAGCTTCAAAATATAAAGAACTCCTACACCTCAATAGCAGACAAGCAAACAAAAATAACTCAATTTAAAAATGTACTAAGGATTTGAAGAGACATGTCTTCAAAGAAGACATACAAATGGGCAACAGGTATATGAAAAACTGTCAAATGTCACTAAACATCAGAGAAATGCAAATGAACACCACAATTAGATATCACTTCACACCTGTCAGGATGGCTATTATTAAAAAAATTAAAAATAAATTAAAAGAGTAATAAGTAAATAATTTAAAACAACAACAAAGATAGCAAGTATTGGTGAGGATGTGAAGAAATTGGAATTTTCATACACTGTAGGTAGGAATGCTCAAGGGAACATGCATTATGGAAAACAGTGCAGGGGCTTCTCAAAAAATTAAAAATAGATTTACCATATAATCCAGCAATTTCACTTCTAAGTGTGTATCCAAAAGAATTTAAAACAAGATCTCAAAGAGATCATCATTGTACTGGGGAAAAACTCCGTATTTGCCCATGGATGAGCCTGAAAGATCGCATGTAGGATTTATCTGGGAGGTGGCGAGGGTGATTTCCTTAAGATCTACCACTGATCCACTACTTGATCATGGACAACCTCATTTAATCTTTAGCTTCAATTCTTGTATGTATAAATTATAATGTCATAATATTATAACATGGTTGCTGTTACGTTAGATGAAATAATATATACACCATTTTGTCTTGTTCCTGGGGTCAACAATTCTGTATTGTACACTTAGATTTGTTTGGAGAGTAGATCTCATGTTAAGTGTTCTTATCACATAAAATCAAATTTTTAAAAAACTGGTAGAAAAAAAGAGAAAATCATTGTATCTACTACCTAATACCTAAATATAATAAAACATACCTAAATACAGTTTTCTAAAGCAACCAATAAAATATCAGGAAATTGTCCTCAGAGAATATAGCAAATGAAGAAACACTAAAAAAAAAAAAAAAAAAAAAAAAAAAAATTCCACTAAATCCCAATAAGAACAGTGTAGAACTTGCTTCACAAACCACTTAGTTCTTCTCTCTTTCTGTCTTAGCATGATAGAAGCTACATTCTAGGTGGGTTTGACCAAAAAGAAGGGCTCTTTCTCCTCCCCCTTTCCAGTAAAGGGCTACATTATGCCCAGGAAATTCAGGCAGCCGACATTCCATCCAATTCAACCTCATACTGCAAAGGCTAAATTCCAGACTAGAAGAGGTAAAAGATGGGTTCCCTTCCTCTATGTCACCTCCTCTTACAGGGTGGAAGCTCTACCCCAGGCATGGCGGGCTGTAATGCTTAATTACCTTCACCTCAACGTGGAGCTTCCACACTGAGAGAGAGGCATGGTCAGAAGACTAAAACCACTGTCCTGTCCAGAATGCTGCTGGTAAATATTTTGCCCAATGGGAGGGGCAGGCCATAAGAACAAAGAACTCTGACGTTCTCCCTAATGGAACTCTTCTTGTAACAGAGTGTGGTGAAATTCAACTTTTCTTTTAACAGAGTATATGGCTCAAGCCTAAGGATGCCCTCAAAACAGAATCGATTTTGGTGGTAAACGATTAAGTGGAGGTTAGCAGGTTCATGAGACCAACAAGCTAAATTGTAGGCCAGCTATTTTTTCAGTAAGAATAAAAAACAAGAGGGGCACCTGGGTGGCTCAGTCAGTTAAGCATCTGACTCGGGTTGTGGCTCAGGTCATGACCTCAGGGTTGTGGGATAGAGCCCCATGTGGGAATCTGCTTGCCCTTATTCCTCTGCTCCTCCCTTTGCTCATGCTTTCTCTCACTCTCTCTCTCCATCTATCTCTAAAGTGAATAAATAGTCTTAAAAAAAAAAAAAAAAAAGAATGCAGAAAAGAGATATACAAGAAGAATTCTCCCAGGGTCAGAAGAACTCTCAAAGACTGGCCTCAAAATTTACTCCTTTAAAGGGGCATGAATTCAATTAAATTAAACTGTGGAGAAATCTATGCCTCACAGTATTATTAAAAACAATGGAGGGCAGCCTGGTGGCTCAGCGGTTTAGCGCTGCCTTCAGCCCGGGGCATGATCCTGGAGGCCCGGGATCGAGTCCCACGTCGGGCTCCCTGCATGGGGCCTGCTTCTCCCTCTGCCTGTCTCTGCCTGTCTCTGCCTGTGTCTCTCTCCCTGTGTCTCTCATGAATAAATAAATAAAATCTTTTAAAATAAATAAATAAAAACAATGGAGATTAAGATAAGGAAAAGACAAGCCACAAAATGAGAGAACTATTTGCAAAAGACATATCTGATAAAGGACAGTTAGCCAAACATAGAGAACTGTTAAAAATAAGAAAACAACTTGATTAAAAAATGAGTCCAAACATCAACAAACACCCCACCAAAAAGAAATGTACAGGTGGCAATGGGGCACATAAAAAGATGCTCCACTCCACATTATATGTCATCAGAGAAATGTAAATTAATATAACAATGAGATACCACACCACACACGTATTACAATGACCAAAATCTAAAACAGACCTCAAATCTTGGTGAGACTGTGGAGCTACAGGAACTCCCATTCATTGCTCTCATTATTGAATTTAAAACACAGTATGTTACTGGAGATAAAGAGGTCAGTTTATACTGATAAAAGGGGTGATCTATCAGGAAGATATGATTCAGCATATATAGTTGCATGCTTCAGTACCCTACTTTTGGTAATTAGTAGAACAACTGAGCAGAGGCTCAACAAGAAAACAGAAGCCTGAGCAGACTTGAACAGCCATATAAACCAGAAACTAGACCTAAAAGACATCTGTAGACTATTCTATGCTGTAGCCGCAGAATCCATACTCTTCTCAAGTGCACATGAAACATTTTCTAGGCTAGGTCATATGCGAGGCCATAAAATAAGCTTCAATGAATTAAAAAGATTTGAAATCATTCAGAATATGTCCATCAACAATAGAATGAAATTAGAAATCATTAATAGGAAGAAATTCAGGATAGTCACAAATATATGGATATTAAACACCACACACCTAAAAAGCTGATAAGTCAAAGAAGAAATGAGATGATATTAGATAATACTCAGAGATAAATGAAAAATAAGGATACAACATAGAAAAACTCATGAGATTCTGGGGCTCCTGGATGGCTCAGTCAGTTGAGGATCTGACTCTTGATTTCAGCTCAGGTCATGATTCCGGGTCATGGGATGGAGCCCTATGTCAGACCCCAAGCTCAATACAGAGTCTACTTGTCCCTCTCCCTCTACTCCTCCCCCTGTTTGTGCTGTCTCTCTTTCTCTCTCTCCTCAAATAAATAAATAAATTTTTTTTTTTTAATTTTTAGAAATTTTTTTATTTATTCATGATAGTCACACAGAGAGAGAGAGAGGGGGTGGGGGCAGAGACACAGGCAGAGGGAGAAGCAGGCCCCATGCACCGGGAGCCCGATGTGGGATTCGATCCCGGGTCTCCAGGATCGCCCCTGGGCCAAAGGCAGGCGCTAAACCACTGCGCCACCCAGGGATCCCGAATAAATAAAATCTTAAAAAAAAAATTATGGGATGCTACTGAAACCACACTGCCAGAAAAATTTGAGATCACCTAATTTAGAAATAAGGAAAAATCTTGGGAAGCCTGGGTGTCTCAGTGGTTGAGCGTCTGCCTTTGGCTCAGGGCATGATCCTGGATTTCTGTGATCAAGTTCCATGTTGGGCTCCCTGCATGGAGCCTGTTTCTCCCTCTGCCTGTGTCTCTGCCTCTCTCTGTGTCTCTCATGAATAACTTAATAAAATCTTAAACAAAGAGAAAGATCTCAGAGAAAATATTTAATACTCTGTGATTTAAGTATTTTCATAACTTTTAGTATAAAAATTTAATTCATTTTACGTAGCTCAAATTGCAAATCAATGATTTAGGCTCTTGTGTTAGATGGTGCTATCTCAAAAAACTGCTAGTGTATTCTAGTTCAGTTAGATATAGGAAATACCCAGACCAAAAACAAAATTCAATATTTTAGAAACTATAATTACTGAATAAGGAAATTCTTAATTGTAAGGGAATTATTCTTTCTTATGTGACAAAGAACTTAGGTGACATCTATACTGTAGAGGTTACAGAATTTTCATCTCCCAAAGTCTAATTTTATAGGTATATAATTTGAATCACAATACATGGGCATCTAACCCAATATAGTCCACCAGATTATTGGCAGGTCAGGAAAAAACTGAAGCTGTCTACTGTTTGGTTCTCAAAGCCACTGGTCTTCAAATGTTTTGGTTCTTGGGCCACATAATGGAAACTTGAAAAACTATTCTTCTTGCATATTTTAAATTGATATCTAATTTTAAACCATAACTGTAAATAAGTTTATTTCTTATTTTAGGAGATTAAAAATGTAAATTTTATGAGATGGAGTAGGAGAAGAATCATTGATGATAAGAAAACATATTTTAATTGATTCCATGAAGTTTTAAGAATTTTATTGCGTAAACCACATTGATATAAATCACATAAATAGTTATCTGTGGACTTTACTTGATTTTCCCAATAATCTAGAAGTCACACAGAATAACCTAGTTACATTTAAAATAACAAATCATACTGCTTTGTACTACTACAGCTTTTCTCAACTCACAAGATCCCAGCAAGGGCTCAAGCACCTTGGGTCTAACGCCAACCTTCACCTTAATCAGAAATATGTGCATGATAAAGCAAGACAAAATTTAAGGAGCCTTGATAAATTAATTCTTAGAGTCTTTTCTGAAGCAAGATACAATTTAATTGTGCGAATCGGTCTATCAGAAGCCCTGAGTTTGTCACACACCAGTATGCATTATATGCTATGATTTGTGATGGGTGACAGGCAAAAAGTCTTTCATAAATGAGAGAAGAACCATGGTGAATGCAGGCTGTTTTTAAACTTCAGGTGAAAGTTGAAGATCTGGAAATTTATTCCCTTAAAATTGACTGTTCATGAGTACCTTCAGGTCCATGCACATCGTTTGAAGACCAAGCTAAGCTAAACTCATCACCTCCAATTTACATGAGAGAAAATAAGGCTTACCATTGCAATTTTCCAGACCTCTGCAAAAGATGGCTGCTGTTGGATCCTACTGTCTGTAGTCTTGCTAAACTACCTTATCAGCAGGAATGGATACCTGCGGTCAAGAAATTTTGCCAAGGGATCTCAAATTATTAGAAAAGGTTTACTTTTAATCATGGGACTTATGCAGTATATATGACAGCCTAGAGTACATAATTTTTGTACCATTCCCCTCTTTTATACAAAAAAATATATTTTCAGTTACAATTATGAAATTAAATATATGGCAACAATAGCCTATTTGTATTTGTTCTAAAAATGTTTTTAATTAGGCAAATATAACACAAAAATGGGAGGGGGGAGCAATGCATTGATAATTTTTAACATTAATGTATTTTTGAAATAAAAAGAAAAGGTTTGTATTTTGCATCTGTTGCAGTTATGAATAATAATAGCATTGTAGCTTCCAGTTTTTCAGCCTTTTGCAAATTTGCCAATGGTTTCATCAAAATTAACCTTCTTAATATATTCATGTTCAATAGAGCTAGATTTGTAGATACAGTTTGATTCACAGTTGATTGAAAAATACTTATTAATTTTAGTTTTGAAAATTTCTTTCACACTAGGCAAAGATTATACAAAGAAGACAAACTCATCAGGATGCACTTGGCAGAGATTTATAAAAATTACACTTCATGATAAATTCCAGGAATTGCAGTACTGCTTATGGTTTTGTTCCTGTGGGATCCATTCTAGAGACTTTCAGATGTTCCTGTGTCAAACATTCTCACTAAACTATCTTCATAAAATTAATCACAGATTTCCCTTATATTTGGTAAAAACTTCTGAAATTTGTTTCCTTCTACTAAATGCAGGAATAAAATAAATAAAAAATAAAAACAGAGATAATGACTGGATGTAGTGAATATGGATACTATTTGAGCAATTGTATTAGAATGAGTA
This sequence comes from Canis lupus baileyi, assembly GCF_048164855.1. Classification (NCBI taxonomy): domain Eukaryota; kingdom Metazoa; phylum Chordata; class Mammalia; order Carnivora; family Canidae; genus Canis; species Canis lupus. The sequence continues at coordinate 54,687,110 of NC_132850.1, read as the reverse complement.
ACTCGAGTTCCGTTCCTTTATCATCACAGTAGTCACTGTGCTTTTTTGTTTATTCCAAATCTACTATTTAAATGCAAAAACAATATGAGGTAAGAGATTTTATTTTTTTGTTTTTTGTTTTTTAAGATTCCATTTATTTATTCATGAGAGACTCAGAGAGACAGAGAGAGAGGCACAGGGAGAAGCAGGCTCTCTTTAGGGAGTCTGATGCAGGACTTGATCCCGAAACCTTGGCATCACGCCCTGAGCCAAAGGCAGGTGCTTAACCCCTGAGCCAACCAGGCGTCCCAGTAAGGGATTTTAACTAAAAGATAAAATCATGACTCTTACACAAGTATAAAATGAACACCTGTCAAAGATTTTATTTTAGTAGAGAACTGTGAAATATTAAAATTGGCTCCCAGGAGAATCCAAACAGAAGATATTCTCACCTATTTTTCCTTCCCATAAAATGATCTGCAAAATATACATTTCTTGTTAATACATGGTAGACTTAAATCTGTCTTGGTGGGATTCAATGAGGGCCTGAGTCAGGCATCAACTTGGACATCAGATGAAATGTGTGCATTTGGGTCACAAAACCTGGGGATGTGTAGTTAGAGGCATTAGTACATGCAAGGACAGATTCATTAACCAGCTATTATATTAACTTGTTTAAACAAATCAATGGATTTTTATTCCTGTTTTCTTTTGCCAGCCTCTTACCAGTGTATGTTAAATAAAAGAGCAAGGCAAACTCTAATTATGCAAGATTTCTGAAAGAATAGACTTGGGAAGATTTAGAAATTTGAATTAAAGTCAAAAATACACTCAGATCAAGACGCTTTGGTTTTATGATGAACAATACGTCTCACAATTTTTTTTTACTTCCTTTGTTCCAAATATTGTTAGACCTTATTCATTAAGTTTAGCTCATCTGCCTAACTCACCTTCATGGTCTCAACTATTATTATTATAATTAAAAAACCTTTTTTGAGAATATTTTAAAATGCCCTCCCTTTTACCCTTTTTAGCTATTGTATTTATACCTCTTACATGTGGGAGAATTCCTTCATTTCTTTCCATAGGCGCTTTTGAAAAGAATCCAGTGAACATTGAATCTCTTTGGGTAGAAACTCCAAAGTTGCAGGGCTTGGGAGCAGGTCCCTTGTATGTCATCATTCACAGAAACAGAGAGCTGAAGGAAGTTCAGTTAGGCCTAACACTGTGATCCTCCCCCAAATCACTTGCAGATGTGGACTGTTAACTCCCCAAATTTTGACCAAGAGAAGCAAGGTTGTTGGATATACTCCTGTTAGGTATAATACCACCATGGATTTCCTTTTCTCTAAGAAAAGGGGAAGTCAAAGGAGGATATGTGTAGGATTCTAGAACCTTAAGGCCATCTAGGTTCAAAGCTGGTTATGTAAGATATTGTATTAGGACCTGACCATGAAAACCTCTAAAAGAATGTATGATATTGGTTTGGGTTTGTTTTTTTATTTTCCATGTAGGGCACTCTACCTTGACTGAGAAAGGGTTTAATGTGGCTTGTATGAGAAAGCAAAATTATATAAAAGATAATAGAAAGTGAAGAAAGTACTTACTGTAGTTAGGGCAAGTAGATTCCTTCTGCTTTAATTGCCGGGAAAATACTTTGATAATAAAAGAGGCATTAATTTCATGAATATTTACCTAACTCTCACTAAATTCCAAGAACTCTTCTAAATGTTTTAGGAAAAATAACTTAATCCACAAAATAACATTTTGAGGTAAGTTTTTTTTTTTTTTTTTTTTTTAACATACCATGATTTTACAAGGGAGGAAGCTGAGTCACAGTGAGATGAAGAAATTAGCCAAGTCATACCATGAAATGCCTACAACAATCAGGGCTTGATCGGAGAAAAAGAAGCACTGTGAGTGACACAGAGAAAGGACTTTTTTATAAGGATTAAGCCCACTGCATGTAGGGGCTGGGTAAGCTGTCTTTCTGAGTCTCTTGCCTCCATTTCTGGTGCTGGGCTTGAAGTCAGCAAGATCAACAGTCAGAAAGGAACACTGATCTGAAGCAAAGGGAAGAAATACCAACTAGAAGGGTACGGCTCTCTTTTTCACTACCCCTGATCTCGATGGTGCAGGCGTCTTGCAGGATGAGCTGGCACCTTCTCCAGGTTGCACTCCCATTTGACCCAGGATTTGAAGAAGCTGAAGGAGGCAGGAAGGAGGAGCTACAGTCCTGGCTGTTGGCCCATATCAACAAGTTGAGTCAGGAGATGTACCGCAAATGGGTATGAGGCCCAAGTTCCTACTCTACGATGAACTTGAGATTGTAACTAGATACATCCTATGGAGATGTTGGAAGATAGTTCTAACATAGTCATACGGGTGCAGGGCAAAGCCACAATGAAGAGCTGGGATTTGAACCCAGGAAATCTGGCCCCTGAGTCTCTATTCTTAGCAGCTTCACATTCCTACCTCTCTCTTCATGCGGGGTCTTCAAGATCCATTAGGATGCATCCAGATCAAGGTTTGGAAGTGTTCTAGATAAATGAAACTACATGCACAAATACAAAGCAAATGCAGGAAATGACAAAGACCTCTTAGGAATTCCATTTTGCTTGAACGTATTATGAACGAAGGAGAGCGTAGCAGATAAGCTGGAGAAGCTGATAGGATCGGGATATTTGGTGTCTGTCCTCTAGATAACAGAAATTTTTTGCTATTCTGAATATTGCCTTTATTTTTACTCATAGGTTCCGAACAGAGGCTGCAGCCAAATTTGGTGTTATTTTTTTCTTATGGAATATCGTGTACAAAGTCGTCCATCTTCAGGAAATCAGGTCCAATTACTCTGGCTTTAAAGATGCTACTGATTTTCTTGAAAGTCATCAAAACTTCAGCATTACAGAGTTTGTTAAAAAAAATGGTTTTTACCTCAACAATAGAACTCTGTTGGAATGTAACTTTTTTGGAAAGCCATGTGGTCCACAGGTAACACTTTGATGTTTCTGCAAAGATCATCAACATAAGAAACTACTGCAACTGTACTGTTTCATACTGAGATAAAGTTTACTTTCATAGGGAATCAATCTAAATTTACTCAAAGATTATATTTCATTAGCTCAGCCTTATGACATCAGGGGGCGTGGAATATACATGAGACATATTTCTTTTTCCAAGTGGTTGGATAAGAAAAAATAGAGAACAGAAATTTTGATTACCTTTACTTCAGGACAATCTCAAAAAAAAAAAAATTTAACCCAAGGGAATATTTTAATATTTCCCATTCTTTGATAACATATGCCAAGACAGCATTTTTATTATCATGAAGGAGCCAACATTCAAGGTTTGTTTTTCTTTTTGCTTGGAGGCAGTAGAAAATGAGCAGGTGCTGGCATTTGACTATGTAACTATATATATACACACACTTATATTTCCTTATATATATATTTACTTATATATATATTTACTTATATATATATTTACTTATATACTTATATATTTACTTATATATTATATTTACTTATATATGTATTTTATTTTATTTATTTATAAATATATTATAAATATATTATAAACTATATATATTTCTCTAATCACTCATAACATCCTGTTTTTATACTTAGTGTAATTTACATTTAAGATAGTGTTGGGTATACCTGGAAACTATTAGCAAAGGGTATGTAGGCACTTCAACACCCTGTTTCTTGTATCAGCAATTCTGTAGCCCGTGTTGTTAGGTGATCCCAAGCAAACTTCACGAATTCATGATTCTGGGACACAATTCCTTATCCTTCTGGTAGCCTTCCTTAGTGCACAGAAAACAGAAAAAAAAAAATGCTTGACAGACCTCTGACAGAGATGAAGCCCTGTTCCAAACTCTTAACTTAGAGAAGTTCTTCTATGTTGCTTGTTATTTACCAACCAACATGTTTATTTTTTGTTTTTTTAAGATTTTATTTATTTATTCATGAAAGGCACAGAGAGACACAGGTAGAGGGAGGAGCAGACTCCCTGCGGGGAGCCTGAAGCCTGCTGTGGGACTCCATCCTGGAACTCCGGGCTCATGCCCTGAGCCAAAGGCAGAAGCTCAACCACTGAGCCCACCGAGGCGTCCCTCAACCAACTTGTCACCAAAAAATTTTGTATTAGACATGTATCAGATGGGAATTTTTCAGTTGCAAATTACAGAAACCCACCTCTGGAAGCTAAAGAGTAAAAAGAATGCATTAGTGTAATGAACAGAGAACTCTTGAGAGTAAGACTGGCTTTAGAAAAGCTTCAACCAAGGATCTTTGACAACCTCATTAACATTCTCTCTCTTGACTCACATTGATTTTTTCCTGTGTGAATTCTCCTCCCAGAGCCATGATGCCTGCTGACAAGCCTCGCCTCTTATTATCATAGGTTAACACTCCAGTATCCTCTCAATAATCCCATGCAAAACTGATTAGGTTTACTTAAGACACATGTCAATTCCTAAACCAATCACTGAGGTGAGAGTGGGGTATTCAGATTGACCCAGTTTTTATCTTATGCTCACCTCTGTAGTATCCGCGTTTGGAGGAAAAAGATCACCAAAAAAGCAGAACAATGTGATTGGCTGTCCCAACATGGTGGGGGGGAGGGGGTAAACTCCTCAAGAGAGGATGTGAGAGCCTTCTCCATAGGTAAGAACACGTTTCCATGAATCCTTACTAAACATAAAACAAATAACTTTTTAAAACATTTTCATTTACATAAAAAAGTCTCCATTAGATAATCACAAATTAATTAACAAGTGCATATTACAAAAAAACTATTAATGAACACAATCCAGAATCACTGTTATCTATTCTTCTGATATTTCTGCATTCTCATTAGACAGATGTCTATCTAAAAAAAAAAAAAGAGCAATCTAAACTTCAAAAATGACCAAAATATCTAACTAATTGCATTTAGTTTGGTTCATTTTCTTTTCTTTTCTTTTTTTTTTTTTTGGTTCATTTTCATATTGGAGGACTTCGCACATGTATTCACTGAATATGGAAATTGTTTTACTTTTAATCATGGTGAAAATATTCAAGCAAAGGAAAAAGTGAGTGTCTCTGGAAGAGGCTTAAGCTTGCTCTTCAATGTCAATCAGGTACTGAATTTTCTTAAACCTAGTCAGGGGTCAAGACAAACAAGTATGTGCAGATGTTTCAAGAGATTTGATCAAAATATTTTGCCCTATCAAACTGTTCTCACAGTTGGTATTATTTCAGTTTTTGTTAATGTAGTCTGGAGCCCCTTAGATGCAAACATTGACTTTACAGATTAAAAACATCAAAATTTAGAGGCATAACCTGGACGTTTTCAACTATACTATTAGCTGTCATTTTTGTGACTCCAGAAATGTTTATGCCACAAAATCATGAAACCAGAGGTTTCCAAATTCCAATGTATGTAGTTGATTTAAAATGACTTTATCTATTTTAAGAATATGTTAGAAAGATTTTTATGTAAAAAAGGCAATATGTTTTAGAGAAGAGTCATACATGCACACTTGACAAGCCATGGAATCTATAGTCTGAAGGATGATTTAAAAAATATTTGTTATAAAGAATGTTGTATAAATTGATTTTGTTTAAGCCTAGCTTCTGCAAATTTGTACTTGGTCCAAGAAGTCTTAAGTATTAGGCCTGAGAGGCAGATGTCCAGACACCAGAGGAATACAGCAGTTGTCATCTTCAAGGGTACCTGGTATAGCTCCCTACCAAGGTTATTTCTCATGTTCTATCTTATACAACTGTTTCTAGTATTATACATTTAGAGATATATGCTTCATTATTTTGGTTTTATAAATGAAGATTCTGAAATGCTGACAAATTAAGCATCCAAAATCATACAATTAATGCACAGGGGAGAAATAAACCTAGTTACCCCAAATTCCATTGAACTATCCTACCTCCCAATCCAAGTGAATGGGGCTGTTGGCTACTTCCAAAGAATTTTTTTTTTTTTTTTTTTTTTTTTTTTTTTTTTTTAGAATTTTTCTTTAAGGCATGTTTCATAATTTCCTCTTGTACCCCATTCATTACTTTTGCTCAAACACAGTACTGCACAGTGTAATGCATGTATATATATTTGATTTTATATATAAATATATATTTTTTTACCGGAACATATGTTTGATTAATATTTCCAGGTCATTTAAATATTAGTCTTATAGTCTGTTCAAATATTATATCATGAATTTTACAAACTGGAATTTCCCAAATATTTTTAGAATGTAATAAAAACCTGCAAATGCAAAATAATATTCCATAAGTAAATGGCTCTTAAATACTTGTCCAGACTAGCCGGTTGAGTGTTTCTTAAAGAGTCATAACAGACTCAGGAGAAATAGGTTCCTGAGTTACAAATGGAATATTAAGCATGTTTATTAAATGTAATTACATATGCAGTTGACCCATTTGAAGGAAAAATCATCATATTCCCAAGCCCGTTCTTTCCCCTTATTTTCTGAAATTACAACTATAGACAGTCCTCAACTTAACAATGTCTCCATTTACAATGTATCGACTTTACAATGATGTAAAACTGATCTGTATGCAGTCAAAGTCATACTTCAAGTTTTGAATTTGCATCTTTTCTTGGGCCAGTGATATGTGGTATCACACTCTTTCATGATGTTGGGCAGCAGGAGTTCCCAGCCAGCCAGGCAATCACCAGGGTAAATAACTGATACACTTACAATCATACTGCCCCCATACAGCCATTCTGGTTCTCACTTTCAGTTCCATTTTCAATAAATTACATGAGATATTCAACATTTTATTATAAAATACGCTTTGTGTTAGATAATTTTGCCCAAGTGTGTGCTAAAGTGAATGTTCTAAGCATGTTTAAGGTAGGCTAGGCTAAGCTATGATGTTAAGTTAGGCATATCAGATGCATTTTTGATTTATGATATTTTCATCTTACAATGGGTTATCCAGATGCAACCTCCTTGTAATTCAAGGAATATATAACAAAGTTCAGTTTAATTTTTTTCAACTGGCATAGAATTTATAGAAGAGCACTGTTAAAGACATAGTGTAAGTCTTCATCTTAGGGGGAAATGAATTTCAATTTTAAATAAGGCCAGATTTTAATCGCAAGGAGAAGAAAGGAGCCAAATGATTTTCTAAAACAAATGAAGCAAAAAGAACAACCAAGAAAGAAGCAACTAAAAGGCAACAAGGTAAGGAGAGGGCCCCTAGGAAAACAGACCATTAACAGTTATGGCAAGTACTACAGTATTCATCCAAGGCGAAAATAATCTATGGAAACTGTTGACACCTTGAACATGTGATTCAACCGTGAAAAGTATGTCTTAGCTGTTTAATTTTCAGTTTTTATATAAAAAGAAATTGAACCGTGATATGAAATATTTGATTTTAAGTCAGTTAAATGCCATCACAAGGTAATAAAACTAAATCTTAAATTTGTGTAGAATTGATATCAATTTGTATTTTGGGAAAATTTTTGTTTGTTTGTTTGTTTCAGGGGGAATTCACTGATGACCCAGCCCTTGGCTTTGTTGATGCTGGAATCATCTTTGTTATCCATTCACCAAAGAAGGTGCCACAGATTGATGGTTTAGGCTTGTCGTCACCTGTGGGAATGCACGCACGGGTAACAATCCGCCAAGTCAAGGTAAATAATATGTGCAAGGTGTAGTGTGAGGGAATCAGGTAGGTTAATAACTGTATATACACAAAAATAATATTTCCACTAGAAACCCCTTTCTGCCATGCCTTTAGAAGACCTATGGAAATTCTATAGTTAGTTGCATATCACATTCTTTCTCATTACTAGGAGGTCCATATGTAGTAAAATCAGTGAATTCACACATACAATGTAAGTGAAAGCTGGGAAACCTGACAAATTCAAAGTAACTTTAAATTGCATTAGAAATGGAAGGGGTCAGTAAATACGAAGAGACCCCTAAGTTGTTGAGCCATGCATTTTCCCAATGAGATGTCCTGGGAAGAAGAAAAATAAGTGGGAAGAAGAGGAATCTTAGAATCAGGCATGTCTGGCAGATTTCCATTTGCCAGCCATTTGCCTGCAATCTCCTTAATTAACTTCCTGAAATTCCATCTCCTCCCTCTGATAAAGATAATATCTCTTTTTCCTAGTTATTGTAATAACTATGATGTTTAAGTGAAATAACATAAAGCACTTACCAGGGTGTCTAGGTGGCTCAGTTGGTTAAACATCTAACTCTTGATATCAGCCCAAGTCATGATCTCAGGGTCCTGAGATCAAGCGCCATGTTGGGCTCTGCACTCAGCAAGGAGTCTGCTTGGGGTTCTCTCTCTCCCTCTCCCTCTGCCCCTTCCCCTGTGTGGTCTCTCTCAAATGGATAAATAAAATCTTTATTTTTTAAAAAAGATTTTATTTATTTAATAGAGAAAGAGAGAGAAAGATAGCACAAGCAAGAGGAGTGGCAGTGGGAGAGGAAGAAGGAGATTCCCCACTGAGTAGGGAACCCAGTGCAGGGCTCAATTCCAGGACCTCAGGATCATGACCTGAGCCAATCATGCTTAACTGACGTACCCCCCAAGAGACCTCAAATGGATAAATAAAATCATTTTAAAATAAAATAAAAAAAAACACTTCATATTGTCTGGCACATAATAAGTGCTCAATAAAATATTTTTGGTGTTTAATTTTGGTTGCTGTTTTGTGGGTGGACTGATGAATATGTCAACATTATTTCCATAAATTATACTATTTTTTTCTTACATGAGTTAATTTTTAGAGCAGTCTGAATTTATTGATTCACTTTACGTACAGAACATTTAGGATATGTGTTAAAGGCACTGCTATATTTACCTTCAGGGATTTTCAGATTAATAGATTAAGTAACATGGGAAAATGTAGACAAAAAAAGAAAGAAAGAAAGAAAGAAAGAAAGAAAGAAAGAAAGAAAGAAAGAACTCTGAGAGAAAAGTAAAAAATGTATATTAGCTTCTCTTCTTGGGATGCAAAGGTGTGGATTGACTCAGATAAACCTCCTGAACTAGGTGTTTATTTTCTCTTAAGACAGTTCATCAAGAACACCCTTGGGGAGAATGCAACCCTAACATCAAGCTACAGAATTTTAGTACTTACAGCACTTCTGGTTGCTTGAAGGAATGCAAAGCTCAGCACATACAAGAACAATGTGGATGCGTACCTTATCTGCTTCCTGGTAAATAAAGAATGACAAATTTCCTCTTATTTAATTATTTTTTTAATTAATTGGAATCATGGGAAATAACATCATGAAATTGTTTTCCATTCTTATGAAAGCTATGCCAGAAAGTCATCTACTTGACAAATACAACCTCAACAGACAGATATTAAATCATGGAGTCATAGGAGAGATTTCCGGAGAAGAAAATTGAGCCAGTCTCCAATTCTTATTTTCAGGCTGTAAAATTGGGTGCTCTTCAATATCTCAAACTAATCATCACAATTTTCTCAATTCAAAAGAAAAATTAGATTGTCTATATAAATCTTAGTCAACCCTGAATATTTCATTTTGGGAAATTCTTTTATCTGTGGTCAGAAAAACAACCCCAGGCTCCCTTTGCATACAATTTGAAACATTTCCAGGGCCATGGATATGGGAAGCAGGCACTGACCGAGGCGTGGAGCAGGATGGATAAGAAATAGACTCTGACTTAGGCTCCTCATCTCAACTACACAGTTTCTCCTCTCCATGACCTTAAACTAAACCTCTTTGTAGTTTCTGTATTTAAAATGGGGAGAAGGATCCCTGGGTGGCTCAGCACCTGCCTTTGGCCCAGGGCATGATCCTGGAGTCCTGGGATCGAGTCCCACGTCAGGCTCCCTGCATGGAGCCTGCTTCTCCCTCCTCCTGTGTCTCTGCCTCTCTCTCTCTCTCTCTCTCTCTCTCATAAATAAACGAATAAATAAATCTTTAAAAAATAAAAAAAAACTAAATGGGGAGAATACTGACAGTGTCCTACCTTATAGGATTGTCATAAGGATGAAAGGAGTATGTAAGTGGTTTAAAACATACGTGATACAGAATACATTCTACATAAGCATCGATTATTTTTATTCAGATTTGCCTCATCCCTTTTCTCCAGTAAATTTATAAGGAAATGTAGAGTGCATTAAGGAGATACCAGTTTGGCTCTTTAAATTTTTCCTCCCCATGTATATTTTCTTTAGATATTAGCATGTTTTTATAGGTTTTGTTTTGTTTTGCGAAAGAGCGGATGGATGGATGGATGGATGGATGGACGGATGGATGAAAGGTATTTTCGTCCTTACATCACTTATTTCATAAAATGTAAAGTCTCTATGTTTACACTTATTATTTTTAAGGAAATGGGATAGAGTGTGACCTACAAAAGTTTTACAACTGTGTTTCTCCTACACTTGGTAAGTGATTTAATGTAATTCTTTATTCTCAGAAGTTACATGGCAGTTACATGTTCAGAGTTATACAAGTCATTAAATCATACTATGGCTTAGTCCAGAAATGAAATAGAATAGAGACTATAAAAGAGGGAGTTTTTTAGTGTTTTTAAAATTAAGAACAAAAAACAATTAAGAACAGTAGCTTTTAGAGACATAGACAGTAAAACAAAACAAAACCCTCTGATTTAAAGATACATCTGAATTAAAGATTTTCTGTGACAAAGTAACAGCAAGAGGGTTTTGATTTTTATTTCTATTTTATTGTGTTTTGAATTTTATATTTTGTATAATCAAAATAGCTTTTTTTTTCTTATTGTGTAAAGCATGCTTCTTGTGACTAGTTCAAACATTTCAGAACAGAGAAGAATCTTGTGGAAATCAGTAGAAGTTGCAACACTCTGAGAATTACTGTCATTATTTAGGTGACCATTCTTTTGTTTATTCATTTCATTATACATATATTATATATAAATGCATATATTAAAAATAATGCAAATGAGATCAAACCATACATGCCGCATTTACTGGGGACAACTTCTTAAGCAACATCTTTTTTGCTTTCATATTGTTTATCTTAACACCAAACCAATGTTAACACTCTAGCATATTTTACCTTTATTTTTTTCCACATATGTAGCTTCATATTTATAACACCAAATCATTGGGGTTTTTTTATTAAAATAGAATAATATTATATACTCTTCTATAAAACTTGTGGAAATTCTCTCCCATTGTGGAAATACCTCCAGGAAACCAGGAATAGAATTAAGTTTCTTTTCTATTGTTGTGAAGTATTTCATGGAACGGGTATGGGTAGAAAGGATCTTATATATATATATATATATATATATATATATATATATATATATATATATTTAGTAGCTTTCAAGCTGCATATGCAGAAGTTAGATTAGTGACCAGTGGGATTAGGAGTTACATTATCAAATTTCTTATCATTGGCCTATCCCTGATGGGGGCTAGAGAGAAAGTTTGGAGATACAAATTGTGCATGCAGTTTCTTCAGGGAGTGTTGTAGGATAATGGAATACCCAGACAGGTGTGTGTTCGTGACAGTATGTGCTTGTGAGTGGATGTTTTTGTGTGAGTAGAGGGAAGGAGTGGTGCTTTTAACCAATAAATAAAGCACTAGAGGATGCATGCAAAAGTCATGCCCTGAAGGAGTATCAAATTTAGATTCTGGAAAATAAGCCCAAAGTTGATCATTAATCAGGAGTTCTTGGTGAACAAAGAGTTCACAAGAACAAAGAGTTTCAATGGCAGAACCACAGGGAAATCAGGAACCTGAATATCCACCAAGTGTGAGGAGCAGTGAGATTGGGCACTGGGATGTGCTCCGAAGGAACCCTGGAGAAAGTATCACCTCCTGTTGGGGACTTTTCCAGTACACATTTGCATAGTATATACTTTTGCTGATTGCTCTGCTGAGATCAAGAGAAGACAGAGGACAGAGAACCCTGTGGCTGATTTAGAACTAGGTCCACAGATTCAAGAGAATCTCAACACCCAGCCACATATCTCACACTGTTAGAATTTGAGATAAACCCAAGGATAAGTTTACTTTAAACCTGAGTCATTGGCTCTCGGGATTATGTTTGAAATTTGTTCTCAAAGCAGCACAACATCACACAAACAACTTTCCATCTTTCTCCTGTCTGAATGAGTACTATTTTATGGAAATAAGTCCAGAGACTTTTTGGAAAGATTTCTGATTTCTAACAATGATCAGAATCCAGTGACTCAATGAATTTAAAAGGTAACAGCTCCTATGTTTCATATTGTCTTCTTTGCTACATTTATATTAAAATATAAATTAAAAAAATAAAATAAAATATAAATAAAATATAAACACCATTTGTTAAGAAAGTAATGATAGAACTCGTTAACCATTTTTTTAGCATTGAAAGTGAAATGATATAGTTTTTAAAAACTCTGTCCTCCTAGCTGTAAAGCAGTCCTCTTCTCTGAGTAGCCTGTCCTGTTTTTCATTTCAGATCTCATTGAATTGAAGGGATTATGTACAATGGGAACACATAATTCTAGCTGCCCTGTTTCTTGTGAAGAAACAGAATATCCTGCTACTATATCTTATTCTACTTTTCCAAGCCAAAATGCTTTGAAATATCTTTCGAAGAAGTTAAATCAAAGTCAGGAATATATCAGGTAATCTTTTCAGTCTTATAAATTATTTGTAATTAAAATGAATATTTTATATACTCAAAACTTTTAAAGGCCAAGAAAACAAAATCCTGATCAGTCCAAGGAGGCAATGGCTTATGCCACTAAATTTTTTTTTTAATTTTTATTTATTTATGATAGCCACACAGAGAGAGAGAGAGGCAGAGACATAGGCAGAGGGAGAAGCAGGCTCCATGCACTGGGAGCCCGATGTGGGATTCGATCCCAGGTCTCCAGGATCGCACCCTGGGCCAAAGGCAGGTGCCAAACCGCTGCGCCACCCAGGGATCCCTGCCACTAAATTAATAATGGAAATTTAGCATGTCTTTCAATCCTTCAATTCAATTGTGTGAAAGGTAAACTGAAGCCTGCTTGAGTAACTTGCTCAATTTGTTGACCAACTGGGGAAAAAGTTCTGGCTAATAGTAGTTGATGCTTTAAAATACAAAAACTACTGACTTGCATAGCAGATAGTTTGAATGTTTTAATAACTGTAAGGTTGATGAAGCACAAATTATTATTATCACTTTATAGGCAAGGAAACTGTATCTCAAGTAACTGTCCTGCAAATGTAGTCAGTGGTGCAGAAAGAACTTACGTCCGAGACCAATGGCACTGGGTCCCACATATTTTTCCAGGAAGATATATATACTTCCAAGTTTGACTAACCGAGAATTGTATTAGGTCTCTTTCTGCTACACCATGCTGCCTCTTCAAAATTATGAGTCAAACTTCATAGAGAACTCTTTGTTTTAAAATAAGGGAGCAACCTTAGCACTTTTCTTTGTTTTTTGCTTATATTTTTAAGCTGAGCACCTGAAACAGCAACATCGTACACGGGTGTTTGTACTTTTATGTGATATAAATGAATATGTATTAACTACTTAAAAACTGATTTACTTTTGCACAGCCAGGTATCTAACTTTGAAAGCACATTTTGATTTCACTTTTAGCCTGGTATTCATTGTCATGAAATAAAGTAGTCTCCCCATGTAAATGCCCAGATAGTAAAGTGATCTTTAAAAGTCAGGAAGAAAAAGTACTTTCCTCAAGACAGGGTTGATAGGTATGATTTCAAACACTTAGCAGGTAAAAAGATGAAAGACAAGAACACTTGCAATTATTTCTTTGTTAACACTCTTTATCTGGTACAGATGTCTCTTTGTATTCCATTTTAATATGGGAAAGTGATTTACTCATGGTATTATTTCTGTTATACATAAATATGACTGAGAAGTACCGTTTGTGTGCATTTTGGCTGATAGAGATCTCCTGAATCTCATCATTACGTAATATGCAGAGAACGTAGGCATGATTTTGGAGACAGACTGGCGAATCAGAAAAGAACCCATGTATAAAGGAGATGATCTTAGAGAACATTGGTTTCTTTTCCTCCTAAAACTTAGATTATTATAAACGTCTCTCCCGTAGATCTTATCACATGATTGGCATGTGAGAACCTTACACAGTTGTGAATAGTAGAGGCTAACTATGAGGAATAAGGCAAGTAGCTGACCTGATGCAGCAGGATGCGGGGGTGTTCCAATCATAGATGGAACTGGTGGTTGGAAGTCACACATATAATTAAGAAACTGGTTTGGGCCCAGGTACCAGAAATCAAAGAGTAGTAAATCAAAAAAACAAACACAGTCTGTCATGAGAGCAGATGTGAAATCTTAGCAGCAGTAAGACTTGAGGCAAAGCAACCCCTAACTGAATCATGAAGAGTGTCGGTGTTTTTTCCAGGCACACAAACCAACCTCAGACCAATCCAGGTCAGTCTAGGGCCTCAGTTGCTGAACCACATTACAAAGATGATAGCAAGCTTAGCTTGACTGAGGCAGGCAGTATGGAAGTGAATATAAGGATGAATTTTGGCTGAATCTTGGCCAATTTAATTTGTAAAACAAGTGAAATTTTTAAATTGTTCTGTTTTGACCTAATAATTTTGCAAGCAAAAATTGCATGAAATCGTTTTATCCCAAACTAATCCATTCCCCTTAATATAGCACTCATACTCAAGTAACTGGAAGTATTTATCGTTTTGTAAATGCAATAAACAATTTTTCCTTGATCTCCTTGGCATTTTAAAATCCAAATATTTTATAATTGTGCCTCTCCTGACACAAACAAATATTCTTGGGCTTAAATCCTAAACAATTTCACTACAACATGAGGCATAGATTCAGTGAAACCTAAATTACTAGGCAAGTCGCCTGCCTGAGAGAAGGTGATTGGAAGTGGTTATGAGGTTTGTGCTTGGGAAATTAAACACTATTATCAGGGTACATGCAGATTAGGAGCACGATGGAGGACAAAAAGATTGCGGTATTACTAAATTACTGGACTTCCAAGACAACTTTATTATTTCCTTCACTTTGGCAACTGTTTTATTATTTGTAAATATGACAGTACCCCCTAATTATCTACTTAAACATAGTACATTCTCCTGTTACCCTGGGTTAAGCCAATAGAGATTAAGTAAACATATTAATGATATATTCTGAATTAAGTGTATTTGGAAGTATTGATTTCTAAAACTGAACAATTAGGAGAGTGATTTACAGCCATGTTCCTAAGATATATTAGAGGACACCATGTAGTTCTAGGAAACATTGCTAATAGGATGCATTCTGAATGACAACTATTGTTGCCATCTGAAAATCATCAGGTGGTTGGTTTCCACCTCAGTTTATACAGCAGATTACTGTTTAGCCCTTCATTCATTGCTTTCATCTTCAATTTGTTCCTGTATTTTTTTCATTTTACAAATATATAGTGGACACCTATTTTGTGTCAAGATTTGGGGTGTTGTAGGTGTTAAGGGTTCCTCAATGAGCAAAAGACAAAAACCCTGTCTTGTGGCACTTATTTCCATTGTGAAAATGAACAATAAATATGTATAGTCACGTCAGTGCTAAGCGCTGTGGATAGAAAGGAATTGAAAAAGGGGCTGAGGAAGCTAAAGTCAGGGAGGACTGTTCTCAGGGTTGAGGACTGCAATCAAGTCCTAGGAAGCTGATAATCGAAGTCCTGGGAAGTCGAAGACCTAAAGCAGTGGCTCTCAAATGTTTTGATCTCAAGGTCCCTTTGCATTCTTTAAAGTTACTGAAGAGTTTAATGAGTTTTTCTTTATGTGAGTTGTATCAATAGTTGTCACAATAGAAATTTAAACTATGAAAATGTTATATATTCATTTATTTAAAATGACAATAGTAAATGTACTATATGGCAATATAGATAAAAGCTTTTTACAAAGAGTATTTTCTGAAACAAAAAATAATTCAGGAAGAGGAGTGGTATTACTTTAGAATACTGTAAAATTTCTTCAGTTTCTGGCTTAACAAAAGACACCTGGATTCTCATTTTTGCATTTAATCTGTTGATTTATGTTATTGTGGTTAATGAATATAAAGAAAATCTTGGGTCAAACAGATATGTAGTTGGGAAAGAGATATATTTTAATAGCCTGTGTAGATATGTGACACTTTTCTTTGATAACACATCAAAACTCAGTAAGTGTAATTTCTTAAATGTTAATTGTAAATTGAATCTTGTGGTTGCCCCATGAGGAGTGGGACTAACTCTTGATTCAAAATTTGATTTGGATGTTGGGGCCTATGATGCCACAGATGCAGCAAGGGGGTATGAAAAAAATTCATTGGTCATGTAATGAGCCTCTGGGATCTCCCAAGCCAATTCTCTCTTGACTTGGAAGGATAAGGAGAGGCAACTGGCTTTGCCTTTCATTGTGGTCATGGTGTAGGACTTGGATGAGAGGTCTCATCCCAGGGTTTGAGCTTACCCAGGTGCCAGTGGAGAAAGTACATGGACTTTCTTATCAGCTTATCTCTTATGGGTCAAGAAGAGGGAAGGGTGGCATTTGAAAGCTGCCATTTGAAAATAATGAAATGTCAAAACATATCAATGAAGTTTTCATACTTAAATATATTAAAATCTATTGATTTTGTACTTTCAATGGATCTTTCATTCATGAATGATTTTGAACATTTTTTGTGATCATTAGAAAAATTCTAAGTTGTGCAGATCTTCCAAATATTGATCCATTTTCTTATATAATATACATTTAGTTTTAATATCATTATTTATCAGAAGAGCCTTTAAAAGTTGGGAGTTATCAAGCTCATCATAGTAGACAGAAATTTTCCAAAATTATAACTGCAACATAAAAGCTAAGCTTGAAATTTATTATTAGCTACAAATCATATCAGTTATTTCTCTTGAAGCAACAAGTCATTTTCTTCATTTTTGTGACAATATTTGTCAAATATCATAGCCTAAACAACTATAGTTTTCCAGTCATCCTTTCAAGTAAAAATGATGTTCCATGTAAACATGGTTACGGTAACTTTATTTAAATAACAATGACAGTGAAAATGTCACATAATATGTTTGTATATTATGAAAATAATTTTTATTTTTGTGGACCCCCAATAAATATTGGTGCTCAATATTGAGCACCCTTAAGCATCTGTGACCACACTTTTAAAACTGCTGATGTAAAGGAGATATAAGAACTAGCCTCAGTAAATGGTGGGAGAACATCCCAGAAGGAGGGGAAATCAAATGCGGAGAGAGATCTTAAGCCAACAGCATGCTTCATGAATGGATAGAAAAGAATGGAGATTGGTGTGACGGGAAACACTGTAAGCAATGGCTAAAAGTGGTAGGGAATGAATTCAAAGTGAGGTAGGTGGCAGAGGTAAGGTGATGGAGTTTTAGTTAGAGTATACTAGGACATATCTGGGGAGTTTTGAGCAAAAGAATGATACGATTTGCAAGTTGCAGAAGTATTATTTTAGTAATTGTGTGATGAAAAGAAGATATGTATATATTGCAGAGAAATACATTAAAATTGAAAGTGGAAAGATCAATCAAAAAACTATTGAAAAAATTGAGGTGAGGGATAAGAGTTTAGGCAAAGGTAATAGCAGTGAATAGGGTGAGAGGTGGTTGGATTTTGTATATATTTTTAAAAGAAAACTAATATTTATGCATGAACTTGGCTATATAGTGTTATTACATTATAAATAAAGAAATATCAAGAGCTTGGCTTGAATATGTTCAATTTGAAATACCTATTGAATATTCAAGTAAAAATAAGACAAGACAATTGGATATATTATGGAAATTCAAAGTAAGGTCTAAGCTGGAGACAGAGAGTGAGAGGGTATCCAAGACTATCTGAAGAGTTATTTTAAAATAGCTTTTATTCACTCTAGTCTCATTTAAAAATTTCTAGAAAATATTAAGAAAGCAGAGTCTCTGCTTAATATATTATTGATATAAAGTAAAAGACTACCATTTACTGAACATCTGGTATATACCAGATTCTGTGCCATTCTTTACACACATTATTTAATTTCTCCTCATACAACACTAAAATCCCCCCTTTAAAATCCCTACTACAGATGAGGAAACCAAGAGTCAGGAAGGCCATGCTGTTTCTCCAGGATCAAACCAGGACACAGATTTGAATTCAAATTAGACACTCATTTACTTACATAAATGTATGTAAATATTCCAATCTACTTAATAGATATTTACATTTAATGGCTTTTTCCAATTTTCTCAGGAATAGGGCATAGAAAAATGATTGGATCTTGGAAAAAATTCTTCTCTCTAAATACCAACATGACAAGTGTAACTTCCAAATGGAGCTTTGTGACCATAATGCTGTGTTTCATTCAACATTACATGACATTTGAATTAAAAATGAATATTACTTTAATCAAATAAGAATTAAAAGTAGTGCTGACAATCTTGAGCTAGATTAACTCTATTTTTATCCTCAGGGAGAATCTCGTGAACATTGAAATAAACTATAGTGACTTAAACTATAAGATAACTCAGCAGCAAAAAGCAGTGAGTGTGTCTGAGTTACTTGGTAAGTGTTCTTTAGTCATTTCTCAATTTTTAAGACATCTCCTATCAGGCTTTTTTGTCCTTTTGTACTTAAGCTTTTAGCTTATCAATGAAGAAGAAGAGATAGTAGTTACCTTTCTTTTTTATTATTTTTAAATTTTATTTAAATTCAATTACTTAACATATAATCTATTATTGGATTCAGAAGTAGAGGTCAGTGGTTCATCAGTCTCTTATAATATCCAGTGCTCCTTACATCACATGCTCTCCTTAATGTTCATCACCCAGTTACCCTGTTCCCCCAAACCCCTCCCCTCTAGCGACACTCAGTTTGTTTCCTAAGATTAAAAGTTTCTTATGGCTTGACTCTCACTTTGATTTCTTCTTGTTTTATTTTTTCCTCTCTTCCCCTATGATCCTCTATTTTGTTTCCTGAATTCCACATATGAGTGAGATTATATGGTAATTTTCTTTCTCTGATTGACCTATTTCACTTAGCATAATATCCTCTAGTTCCTTCCACGTCTTGGCAAGATTTCTTTTTTTTTTTTTTTCTGATGGCTGAATAGAATATGATATATATATATATATATATATATATATATATATATCACATCTTTATCCATTCATCCGTCGATGGAAATCTGGACTCCTGTAGTTTGGCTACTGTGGACATTTGTGCTATAAATATTAGTGCTTGTCTTTCATCTGTCATTTAAATCTGACATTAAAAAAAAAGAAATCTGACACTTTCCCACTCCTCAGACACACCTCCAGTAAACCTCACACCCGTTTTCACAAAGAAGAGGCTGACATTCATATCCACACCCAGCATCTTACTTTCCCTTCAGACACCACCCCCTTCCCCAGCAAATGACTACTGTTGAGTGTTTCAACAATCCTACCTCTGAGTAGAGTATCAGGCTTCTCAGACCTCCACCCAGACTGGGTTGAAGAGACTGAGCAAGCAAAATTCAACCTTTAAGTTACAACAATTGTCCGCTCACATCCTTAACAAATTATTTGTTGATTTCCTAGATCTCATTTAAAATTTAGAGGAAGTCATATAGGAGACGATAGTCAGACACAGGCAAAATGACAGCAGTCACACACTGGCAGTTGAGCCCTGAATGAGGAGGAAATATATAAATTCTTCAAAGCTCTAGGGGCAATTGACACTTGATTACCATGCTTTACAAAAATAGCATGATCCTAAAATGGCCCAGGGAAATGAGAATAAGATTCATAATGTAATCTATTTAAGAAGTTAGTGCTCCAATAGTCAAATTCATAGAGACAAAGAGTTAGATGGTGGTTGCAAGGGGCTAGGGAGAGTGGGGGATTGGGGAGATTTTTTTAATGGGGTGTGGAGTTTCAGTTGGGAAAGATGAAGGAGTTCTGGAAATGGATGGTGGGGATGGTTGTTAAGGTGAAGTGTGAAGGTACTTAATACCACAGAACCATACACTTAAAATCTATTAAAATGGTAAATTTTATGTCACATTTTACAACAAAAAAAGCACAAAGAAAAAAGATAAATATAGGTTTTTAAAATTTCTTAAACATAAAAATTTTAATTCAATATGTGTTAATATGTTGTTGGATGAAATATTACAAATGCTTAAAAAGAAATAGTTTTCCAAATTGCTTGGAATTTGTTGCTGGAAAACATCATCACTCAAGAAAGCCATCTGAAGGTTACATTTCTGTTCTGCATTCAACACATGGAAATGGATTTATAATTGTCTAGGATGTTTTAATAATTTGCCTGGATTTCATGTCTTCCTAAATCTTTGAGTTATATTTTTGGAAAGGTTTTATAATTGCTTTCTCGTTCTCCCTCTCTCTCTCCCCTGTCTCTTATTTAAGGCACTGGTTGGTTAATTCTTTCTCTATAACTTTTTCCTTTTGGGGATGATTTATATAAATATTATTTTAAGATATTATTAGTTGCCCATTACTTTATTCATACCAAACTTTTAAAATAATACAATTAACTTATCTTATGTAATATCAGTTAC
Organism: Canis lupus baileyi; assembly: GCF_048164855.1. NCBI lineage: Eukaryota > Metazoa > Chordata > Mammalia > Carnivora > Canidae > Canis > Canis lupus. The sequence continues at coordinate 54,666,579 of NC_132850.1, read as the reverse complement.
AATTGACTTATTAGCTTCAAATAACTTAAATTCTAGTAATGTTTAATTTGCTTTTTATTACAAAAATGATTCATTCAATTTTTGAGTTTTTGATTTTATTGCAGCAGATGTTGGCGGCCAGCTGGGCCTATTTTGTGGGGCCAGTATGATTACAATTATAGAAATTATTGAATATATATTCACCAATTTCTACTGGATATGCATTTTGTTCTTGCTGAAGATACCCAAAATGACACAGGGGGCTCCTCCACCTGGGCATCATCTGGAGAAGAGAAATCACATAGAAGAATGCTAATGTTCATGAGGGACAAAAGCTTTTGGTCTTCTTTTCATAATACCTTCAGATTTATTCATGACTAATTCATTGTTATATAACTTTAGCATATATATATATGTATATATATATATATTAGGTACTGTCATGTTTTTTCACTATTGAATTCCCAGCACCTGTAACAGTAGAGATTGTGTAGTAGGCATTTTATAATTTTTTTTTTTTAATGAATGAGTGTGTAATGCAAAAAAGACATGCTTTATGACTGGATATGCAAATTGGACCTGGTAAATGAACTCTATGAAGAGACAAGATAATTATTTATTGAGAAACGAATATATGTAATTTGTGCTTTCCAACATTTCAAATAATCTTTATTTTCACTAAAATTCAACATAATTTTATTTTGTCTGGAGACTTCTACTGTCTATATAACTTTTGGAGAGGCAGGGATCTCTATTTCCTACTCAGGTGAATACCTAAAATAAATCTATTTAAAAACAAAGTTAAATTTATGGTATACTGGGAGCACATAGTATTTTGTCATTTCCTCCAAGTATCTCCATCTACTTATTTAATCTAGAGAGAAAATTCAAGATTTGCAGTGTTCCCATCTCCCTTTTGGAAAATCAACCTGATTTAGCCTCTCAGAATATTCAGTTGATGCTGAATTATTCAAAGGTCATGTCAAATACATTTAAGAAATAATTATCGAGTCATAAAATTCTCCCCCAAATTCATTCTAGTATTACTGGATCTTCTTTCCTCTCTGGCCACATGATAATAATTTTTGAAAAATCTTAAGGTGTTGTTTTCAAGTTTAATTATAAGCAAGTGTGAATGCCCTGGAAATGAAGCCAGTGCAATCAGACAGGACTCAGGCAAATGAGAAATATGTATACCTCATCACTTGGAAATCCCAACCATGATAAATACTTCATAGAAATTCTCTCAGAGACATGTGACAGACTAGTTTCCTCATCTACATAGCAGTCAGTGTCTCCCCACTGTCAGCTGTGTGAGGACATGCTATGGAAGATAAAGTAGCAGAGAGACACTATGGATTAAATGTGATCACTCTCAAATATTAGTACACTGATAAATCTTAAAAATTGTTAGGTAGAAAAAAGCTTAAAGGGCACCTGGGTGGCTCAGTAGTTAGGCGTCTGTCTTTAGCTCAAGTCATGATCTCAGGGTCCTGGGATCGAGCCCCCAGTTGGGCTCCCTGCTCAGGAAGGAGTCTACTCCTCACTCTCCCTCTGTCCCTCCCCTCAGCTCATGCTCTCTCACTGGCTCTTTCTGTGTCTTAAATGAATAAGTAAAAAAAAATTTTTTAAAAAGAATAAAGTTCCCTTTAAAAAAAAAGAAAAAAGCTTAAATGCATAGAACACTCCCAAAGGCTATCATGCAATAGTTCATGTAAATCAAATATACATGTATACAGAACATATATATGTCTTAAGAGAACATGTACTTAAAAAGTAAACAAAAATATAGCATTAAATATTTACATAAAAAACACATTAGAAAGATTGCCTGTAGTGGAAGGGGGAATGAGAGATGGGGAAATAGAACAAAATGAAATAAACAAGGTAAATTAACAGAAAATATAAGACAGATGAAAGTGCAATGTGAAAATTCACCCATTTCTCTGTCTTGTGGACCAAAAAAATTAGAATAAAATATTTGGCTGCAAAGCCATGTGTTTTGTTTTGTTTTGATATTTGTGAAAAATCATTTGTTGTGTTAATATTAGTATGACTGAATCTCAGGCTTAATACAAGGCAGCTTCTCACTTATAATTCTTCTCTGCTTATCCAAATTTGTTTAGCAAAACCTAGGAGATAATATTCTTATTCTTTTTTCAACATGTTGAAAATATTATTTAAATAATTTGTATTATGAGTGAGTCATGGAAGAAGGATTTCATAAGTATTGTTGCATGCCTAACATAAAATGAGAAAGTAGCAGAATATAATTGGGATGCCTCCTATTTTTTGGACTTGATGAATCCTGAATTATAAGAAATTCTAAGTATTACACATGACTTTCACTAACTTATCTTCCTATGCTTTAAAAATCACAAGTATATATTGTTTAAAAACAATTAAATAAGGATTGTTATAATGAAAAAGGTAATTGATTAAGAACAGAGATTCTTAGAATGTAAGCTCCACTTCTCTTAATTAATACCCAAAATCCAAGACTCTAGACCCGGGAACAATGCCAGTCAAGAGAATTGGGCAATGCAGAGCAATATAAGGAGTAGCTTTTGAATCCTTAAATCAATAGATCAGAATTACTTTGGGAAAACAATAAATATTATGGATTTCGTGAGATTTTGATGCCTAACAGTTGTCATCATGACCTTGGTTTAGAGTAGCAAAAGCTCTAAAATAGATTGCCAGAGACCAATCTTATTCATAGACTTTGCATGATACAGCTTTGGAAAGTTGGAAAAATTGATTGAAAGAAAGAAGTTGAATGAAAGGGGAAATGATGGAAAATAGGAGACTGCTGTTTCTGTTAATCACTTTTGTAAAAGTGAAATTACTGATGAGGAAAGGGAAAGAAAATGAAACACAAAACAAGGTAAAATCGAGACTGGTATACAAAACAAACAAACAAAATGGGCCTTATTTTTTGCCCAAAGTTCTAGTGGGAACTTGCGAAGATACAGTGCTCCCTCATGAGGCTACATTATGACTATTACAAATTCACCATCTTCATACCATTCGGTAACAGATCAGAGGAGAGCTGGACCACTTGGCTGAAAAGTACCATCAATTCCATATGAATCTTTGCTATCTTCATTTTTTTGCTTAAATGATCAAGGGGAAAATAACTGAGTAGAAAACACAATGGAACGGAGGAGACTATTTGGGATGAGCATTAATCTTTGGTTAGTTGCCATGGTCAGCATCTGAACAATTTCCTAGAATTTTAAATATACAAGTATTACTTCTTTGGGAATGGATGAAGGTGGGGATACAAACAGTCCGTGCTTTGAAAGACAAAGTTACAGCTCTGTCACCTACAGAAAAAAAATGGAGTGATTCTGAAGCATTTGAAATATGGGTATGAGCAACCCTAGGCTTGTAACACGATAACCGATAATGAACCATCCTCCAGTGATACAACCCTGGGGTAAATAATAGTGGAAGTCAATAAAGGTTTGGGCCCCTTACATAGCCCTCCTGTTAAGAGGGGACAGGGTCATATGTTGAAGCTGTGAAGGTGAATACCCAAAAACCTGAAAGAACCACTCGGAGTGTGCATCGGAGCCACAGGGGATGACATTAGTGCTAACAAGAAGCTGCAGATTGGAGAGCAAAAAAGAAAAAAAAAAAAAAAAAAAACATTTTGTGTGCCCTTACCTATACTTGAACCCATAAGGGAATGCACTTAATATATAAAATACACAGTTTTCCTATTACTGGCTTATAGCCTAAATAAGTCAGTTTCACCTTTTGCTCAATTTTAATTCATCATGCTAAATAAGAACTTTAGGATTACCCAATTTTTACCCACAGTTAATATTTTAATTTTAAATAAAGCACAGATGATTTTGGAAGTATTGTCAAATGGGTGTTTGAAGACTCATCTTCCTGACAGAGGTCTAGTATTGCACCTCAGCACAAAAGAGTAGAAATTTAGGCCTGCAAATCACTGACTGCAGCAACTACAGACCATCCTTAACATTGTCTGTTACCAGGCTTTGGTGGAGACAGATCCTGCCACTGAGACATCAAATAATTCTAAACCCTAGTACAGTTGCAATTCTGTCCAATGAAGACAGAACAACTCACTGATAAAATGGAAATGGTGCACACAAAAGCACGTTTGATGGCAGCAATGAAGGAAGGGAAGCGTGGGAGTATGTTGCATCTAAGAATAGGTCGTAACTGTGCGTTTTAGGGCCAATGACAAAAATCCCCCAAATAGTGATCTCTTATTGCTGAATGTTTCAGATATCATTGTTTCCTCTCTGTTTTAGCAGCCTGATACACTGACGGAAAACTCTTTACTGATAGATATGAGTCAGTTTGGAAATCAACCCCATTCACCCTATGAACGGTGAATCTTTGGTTGAAGAAGGCAGGGTAAGTCCATAAAATGGACATAACAGGAGGCATTATAATTAGAAATACTGAAGCGTGAGGGGATTCCTGGGTGGCTCAGTGGTTTAGCACCTGCCTTTGGCCCAGGGTGTGATCCTGGAGACCCTGGATTGAGTCCTGTGTCAGGCTCCCTGCATGGGACCTGCTTCTCCCTCTGCCTGTCTCTCTGCCTCTCTCTCTCCCTCTCTCATGAATATGTAAAATCTTTAAAAAAAAAAAAGAAATACTAAAGCTTGGGACTCTCATCCCCAGAATAATATTTAAATATTTATAAATTAATGGATTGGTTCATAGCCAAGCTGTATAGCCAATCAAATAGGCCCTCAATGAACCAATCCATTCTCAAGGACAAGAGCTGGTAGGTAGATTACCAGTAACCCCAGACAGAACCCTTACCAGTAATACCAGGTGACTTCAAATGGGTTCTGATCAGAACAGGCATGATTCCTACTTTGGGCTTTATTACCCTTGACTGAAGCCAATCCCCTCAAGGCTTTGAAACAACAGATTGTGTTCCTGTTTGATTCTACCAACTACATTTCATAGATCAAGGAGACACATCACTGCTATCAATGTACCAAGATGAGGTGAGAAATTTAGTTAATCTCCTGCCACCCTCAAACTGGCATCAAAACAACTTACTAAAAATGAGGAGAGTGTGATAGCGGTGCAAAAGCCAATCTGACTTATGGGTAAATGCACACCTTATCAGAATGTGAGGGATAGTGGAGGAGGAACACCTCTGGAAAGGATTCTTTTGAAAGAATATGGGGATTAGAATGAATGTTGGAGGACGATGCAAGCATATCTATTTTCTTATCTCAAAAATAATTTCCTTATTTCACTGGATCTAGCTGTACCAGGTAGAGGATTGTACTTGTATGTGCTGGAAGAGGGAAGAGCCACTATGCAAACAATTGATACCATAATGCCAATTACTCTGAAAGTATGAATTTTCCTACAGGGACAAATGGACCCATTCCACATTATGCGGCTCACCTGGGACTACCTGGAAGTGCTGGCCCACTGCCTGTAGTAGCGATAATTCCATAATCTTTACATTCCTAATGGTACATTTTTCTTGGAAATGGACAAAAGGGAACACTATTGGAAGGCTATTTCTTCTACTCGCCTGTGAGGGGATATTATGGGGGAATCTGAAACTCTCACCTAGAGAGGCCAAGTCTGTGTTAAGACAGGTAAAAAAAAAAATGGATAGGTAGAAACCGTGCAAGATGGGAAAACAGCACATAAATGACAAGTAACATTGGGAAAGATTATCACCATTTTATTCCTGAGAGGCAGCTTCAAAACAAGGGTCCTATGCTCATTTGCTTTCCTCTGAGAGAGAAAAGTGGCCTGGTGCCAAACTATAAAGTTGACCCAATAATGCTATTTGAGGTACTTGAAGAGAAAGATATGAACTGGGGTCCCTTGGAGGCCTGCCTGTTTTTCGAGCAAGTTGGAATTATCCAAGTTTGGGTTTTGTGTTTTGAGTCATGTTTATCCTATTCATACTTTTGTATAGCCATAAATCAGTAATGATTCACCCAAAGAATCTTCAGGAAGGACTGAAACTGGAAGCAGAGTATTTTGAATTCCCATTCTCTAGGGGCACTATTCATGGAGGTGCATAAAATACAGCAGGTAGAAAGTAGCAACAGCACTTACGGAGTTTAGCCAGCGTTGTCTCACTCACCTGAGACTAGGTGCCTGAGAAACAGGATTTGGTGTGTGGAGCCAAGTGATTTAGGTGTTACCAGAGGCTGCCTGGCCTGGAGAGGTAATGTATAGAAACGAAAGACTACAGAGATTTCTAAACCGATGGAGCATAATACTGGCTAACCATTCTGAGAAAGGGCTTGTATCCTTAATCAGGAAGGATTTAGCTATAAGGAAACCTCGTGTATTAAAAGTTCAGTGGCATGAAAAGAAATGAGCTATCAAGCCATCAAAAGGCATGACGGAAACTCAAGTGCATATTGTTAAGTAAAAGGAGCCAGTCTGAAAAGACAACATACTGTGTGTGACTCCAACCATATGACCTTCTGGAAAAGGCAAAACCCTGAAAACAGTAAAAAGAAAAATCAGTGGTTGACAGGGGCTCCAGGAGAGAGAGAGGGAGAGAGAGAGAGAGAGAGAGAGAGAGAGAGAGAGAGAAGTAGGTGATGCCTGAGAGATTTTCAAGGCAATGGAACTATTTTGTGTGATACTGTGCTGATGGGCATATGTTATTAGACATTTGTCAAAATCCATAGCATGTGTCAAACAAAGAGTGAACCCCAAAGTAAACTCCAGACTTTAGTTAATAATAATACATTGGTATTGGGTCATCCATTGTAACAAATGTACCAGATTAACGCAAAGTATCAACAATAGGGGGAAGGGGAAGTGCTGGGAGGAGGTGTATAGGGGAATTTTGTACTTCCCACTCAATTTTTCTGGATACATAAAACAGCTAAGAATAAATAAATAAAGTGTATTATTTTTTTAAGGGGCCATGGCTAGGGGTGCTGGACTCAGGCTAGAGGAATGTATTTGTGGAAACACTATATATAGACTAAAATGAGATGTGTTTCTGGTAAGTAAGAATGCATGATATATCATTGCTACTTTCTGGCCTTAATGCCATGAATCAACCAAGAACTTTCCCTATGGTGCATCCAAATGCATCCAGATGTCAGGTTGGTCAGCAGGCAGAGGGTCAGCCCTTCAAAGTGTTACCTGGAATCCTGTGTTGTTGAAAAGTACTTCTTAAATTTTGCTCCCCTTATCCCAGATGGGGCCTGAAGTTTAGTGAGCAGTGGCCTCTGGTATCTGTGTTTGTAATAGGAAATGCATTTTTATACAGGAAATCTTTGGGGGAAGATTTGAAGAATAACATGGTAATCTTGAGGGAGATATGGTAAAGAAAGCCAATTTTTAATCTCTCACCACAGCTATATGCTATGATAAAAGATTTAGAGTTTTAATTATGGATTTAAAGGTACATGAAACTTGACAGGCAATGATCCCAGGATGAGGCTGTATTTTCAGAAGTTAACTGAAAACTCCCCAGTGATGTCATATTCATGGAAATTGAGTATTAAATGCCATTTAAATGTTTCATATGCTGACAAATCACAGTAAACCATTCAGTTCAATATGAATTCTGTTGGTGACCTGGATGTGTTGAATAAATTAGTACACTCTTCTAAGGCACTGGCATAATTTCTCTCTCTATTAGAAGTAAATTAAAATCACCTTCAGATTATTTTCTTTATTCTCCTGAACCAAAAGGAGATTTCCTACAACAAAATGCACTAAATCGGGGTGCCTGAGTGGCTCAGGCTGTTAGGCATCTGCCTTTGGCTCAGATAATGGTCCCAGGAGTTTGGGATCAAGACCCACATTGGGCTCCCTGCTGGCAGCCTGCTTTTCCTTCTCTCCTTGCCACTCCCTCTACACGGTCTCTCTATGTGTGTCAAATAAATAAATAAAATCTTCAAAAAATGCACGAAATCATTTGTTTTGAAAGACAGAGAAAAAAGTACATGATGATATATGTACATATATATACATATATTCTAATACTATGATTATATGCATAAATATACTAATACGTGGTTAAGTTTCAGAATGCTTACTGAAAGAAAATAGTTCAGAGAAGGTGAGAAAAAATAACTTTGCATTGTTGGTGATATCAAAACAGAGCTGAATCCTGTGGATCAGATTGGTAGAACTTGGGTAACAGAGAGAAGGCAAGGCCTTCAGCATAGAGGCTTGGAACAAAAGCTTACAGCTGCAGATTTTTACAGTGTGTTTGCCAAATATCAAGATTAGTTTAGAGAGAGTGGAAGGCAAATCAAGTTCAACTGGAGATCGTTTTGAATAAAAAGAGTGGTTGGAGTGGTTAGATTATAGGGCTCCTTGAATTCTTATCTAAGGTCATTGATCTTCACCCTATAGAAATTGAGAAAGAGCCACTATTGTTTCTCAAATGGAATGGTTAGATTGTGGTTGGAGACAGAATGAGCAGAAAAGAATTGAAATCTCCATGCACTGCCAACAGTACTGTTAACAGATAAAATTCTGGAGATCAATATGCAAGTACTTAGGCAGATTAAATATACACATAATTATGACCCAACAATTTTACTCTTAGAGACATAAATATGTATTATATATAACAGTGGGAGTTGGGGATATTTTGGAAGTCCATTAGTAAAGAAATATTATTTTGTGGGCTCATATTCATGACCCCCAATAAACCATCCTTCAAAGTAGTCATACCCATGGGTAGTCTTCTCCCACACCGGGCTTACTATATGATTTGCTTTGACTGAGTCAAAGTGTAATATAAATAGAAGTCTTTTAAAACCTTGTATGTTGGGGCTTGTCCCTTTGGAACACTGAGAGTCCAGCTGCCATGTGTAGGACACACAGAGAGAAAAAAGTCATAGAGGAGGACCAAGATACCTAATAAATGAATAAACTCTTCTTAGATAGTGTCCAGCTAAGAGCCACATGGAGTAGGAGAAGCACAAAGATTAATATGTTGTTTTAAGCCCTAAAGTTTAAAAAAAGAGGATTAAATTTATGTAGATACGTGTGAATAATCAGAGAACAAGAGAGAAGAAAGAAAGTGAGAGAGACAAAGGAAGGGAAGAAGAAAGAAGGAAGTAAGGAAGGAGGAATGAAAGGGAGGAAGGAGGAAAACTAGATGGCTACCTCTACTACATGGGAACTGCATGATTGTTATCATTCAGGATTCTTTAAAAGCTGTCTACAGCACTCATTTTTTAAACATGATTTAGAGAAGGAAAGGACACGAAGTTGCATGCTGCACGGTGGGACACATGGTCTCATAAATATGATGCAGACAACTGTAGAAGAAATCCATCTCTGTGATCTGGGCATGCTGGAGACAAAGAACTGAATGTAAAATACTTCTACTACACAGAGTATGACTCTCCACAGGTCAGAGGTTGTCAGAAAATCTAAATGACAAGGAAGAAAAAATAATAAGAAGAAAAAAATAAATAAGTAAAAGACAAGGAAGAGAAATCCAATTCAGGATACATACTAGTAGTAAATGCTCAACTGCAAATAAAAATTATGAAAGAAATAGAAATAAAAATTAGAGAAAAATGTCCATATTAACAGAGTACTCATATCTCTATTACGTAGTATGTTCTAAAGAGTTTGTAAAAACAAACATTCCACTCATTGGGGCCTTGTCATACCCCCGAGAAGGAATAAGAATGATCTGGAAATACATGCAAATGTACTCAGCTTCACTAATCCTCACAGAGACACAGACAATTAATGAGGGCCTTAGAGATTTAATAAATATAAAAATACTAACAACACTACTTGAAGTTACCAACAGTACAGGAACACAGACCTATTTTTAAACTACTAATTCATCTCATTATGAAGGTAATTTGGAAACACATTAAGCATTGTCAAGAAATTTCTCTTCTTGAAATTTATTCTCTGAAACTAAGAAGAAATGGGCACCAAAATTTATGATTAAGGAGGCTTATGGTAGCATTATTTGTAATGGTTAAAAAAATGGAAGCAAATTTAATTTTAAAAAATTTGTTAAATTAAACTAATGATTATCCAGAGATATTTTGGAATGATATTGGAAAATTCTCACAGATTATAAATGGTATATATAATATTATTCAAATTTTATGGAAGACTATATAAAATTTGATTATATGTGAGGCTTAATTAGAAGACAAATTTCAATATTTGTTAAAACATATAAAATATGGAGAATAGAAAACAGGAACTGAATGGTAGTTTAGGCATACAAGCTAGAGAAGCCTCCAGAACAAATATACAGTATGCTATATATTGATTAAATATAAGAAAAATCATCAAAAAATTAATAAAATTAAAAGTATTATCACATTAATTACCTAATTAAAAGATTAATCAACTGTGGCCGATTAGATTTTTATCTTAAGAAGGCAAGAGTAGTTTAATATGTAGTAATTCATTGATACGGTATAAGATTTCAAAGCATATAAACAGCTTATTATCTTAATCAATGCTAAACAAGTTATTTGATAAATGTCAGCATCTTTGCCTGGATATACAAAGGGCTTAAAAAAACTAAGAAGGAAATTTTCATAACATTGTAGAAAAAAACAAACTTGAGCTGCTGGCCAGGGTTACACTTCTTGCTGAAAGTCCAGAAGCTTTGCCATTAAAATTGGGACATAACAGAGAAGCACATTAATGTTTCACCATGTGTGGGAAGTCCTGACTAATTCAGTGAGTCACTAAAAAGATAATTATTAGATATAGCGATTGAAAACAGGAAAAAAACAATATTATTTGTAAAGGTAATGGTTACCTAGAAAAAAATAATCTAGTGCAAATTATGAAAACTAACATACAGAATGTACAGAAACTAACTTCAAAAATATTCAGGATTTTTATGATGAAAGTTATGAAAATATATTGAAAGATGTAAAATAAACTCATATTGAATGAGACAAAGGAATTGAAAAATGCGTTTTGCTAAATTATTAAATAGGTTTATTATTCTAATCAGTAGCCTATTGGGCTCATGGTTTTGTTTTGTTTTGTTTAGAAACTTAATAATACTAAGATTGATCTTTATTTAATAATATAAACATAGTTATATTTCAGAGGAAAAAAAAGCAGTAAGTTTTGAGGTAAGGGATAGTGAATATTTCTTACCAGATGTTTAAAAGTATTTTAAGAATTTACATAGAGAGGGGGCACCTGGGTTGCTCAGTGGTTGAGCATCTGCCTTTGGCTCAGGTCATGATTCCAGGGTCCTGCAATCGAGTCCCACAACAGGCTCCTCCCTCTGTCTAAGTCTCTGCTTCTTTGTCTCTCTTGAATAAATAATAAGATAAAATATTTTTTTAAAAAGAATTTGTGGAAAGAACACCATAGTACTGTTGGAGAGATGACCAGCAGGTACATGGCACAGCTGGATAACCCTAAAACAAAACCCAGTAAAAGTTCAGTACCTAATAAATCAGCGTTACAACACATTAGGGGAAAGAAGCATATTTGAATTTGCAGCCAGCTAATTGGATTTTACAATTTCAATTCTTATTTCTTATATACCTTCATAAACTCAATATCAATCAAGATGAATACAAGAGGGAAAACCATAAAATGTAAAAGACTACAAGTATACACTCTTCAGATGGTTAAAAACTTCCTACATGTAGAGGCAAAGAAACATCATAGAGGTAAAAATGGTATATTTAACAACATAAAAATCCTGTATATGAGATATATGATGAAGTGTATTCAACAACAACCAAGCAACTGAGAAAAATATTTGCCACAACTATGACGAAGAAGCCAATGCTTTATAAGCAAGGACATCATTGTAGCATTATTCACAATAATGTAAAAGTTGGAATTCCAATACCCAGCAAGTGACGAACTATGAATAAATTATGGATCAGCTATATAATGAAAAAATAACTAGTCATTAAAAACCATGACCAGATATGCTATATGTTGGCAAATTGAACTCCAATAATAAACAAATAAATACATTAATTAATTAATTAAAAATAAAAACCATGACCAGGAGCTAGGGGACAGGTAGTTGCCAAAAGCATGCAGTTTCCATGCCGAGGGTAGCAGTGCATGCTGGGTATCTTAAAAATCTCTTACACTGGATCAAGGGATAATTATGAACTGTGTCAGACACCCTGGCATATACATTCTTTCTCATACTTAAGGAAACTAGAAAGACCTAGAAGGCCTGGTTGCTCCAGGTACACTATCCTTCTGATTTCTGGAATGCATGTCACTTGAACCTGCCATAGGTCAAGCACTGGGGTGTTCTTCCTTCAAAAATTTGCAATGATTACCTCATACCATTCAAGTATTTGCTCATGTGCCTCTCACTGAGGCCAATCTCAACTCCCATTTTCAAATTGCAAACAGCCCCAGCCCCTGTACTCCTGATCTCCTTTATTCTGTTATTTTTTTTTTTTTTACCCATTAAACATATCACCTTCTATTCTTTAGTATACTTTTGTATTAGTAAATGCTCTACTTCTTGTCTGTCACCTTTTCCCAGAATGTAGTCTCCCAGGGTACAAGGAACGTTGCCCGTTTTCCATTGATCTATCCCTTCCTCTTAGACTATAGTCTGGCTTATTGTGGGAGCTCAGTTAACATGTGCTGAGTGAGGGAGCAGGTAGTGTAGTAGGGAAACCCACATACACCAGAAAAAATGGGCCGGATCTCACTACTCACTCTGTCTCCAGTGTCTTAGTGCTGAGGCCTGGCTCTGCTAATCCAGTTGAGAAAAATCATAGTCCATCCATTAGATGAAATTTTATGTAAACATTATATATCCACTTTATGAAAAATGTTAAAGACAAGGAAAAATGCTTGCATATTTTACATTGAGTAAAAAGGGTAGGTACAAAATTATGTAATTCTTTAAAAAAAAGATTTAATTTATTTATTCATGAGAGACAGAGAGAGAGACAGAGAGAGAGAGGCAGAGACACAGGCAGAGGGAGAAGCAGGCTCCATGCAGGGAGCCCGATGTGGGACTCGATCCCAGGACCCCAGGATCGGCCCTGGGCTGAAGGCAGCGCTAAACTACTGAGCCACCCTGTACAACGCTCCCCCTGTAATTCTTTTTTTTTTTTTTTTATGATAGTCACACAGAGGGAGAGAGAGAGAGAGAGAGGCAGAGACACAGGCAGAGGGAGAAGCAGGCTCCATGCACCGGGAGCCCGACATGGGATTCGATCCCGGGTCTCCAGGATCGTGCCCTGGGCCAAAGGCAGGCGCTAAACCGCTGCGCCACCTAGGGATCCCCCCTGTAATTCTTAATACAAAAAATATAAACAGAAAAATACTACTAATATATATATATAGCGAGCGTATTTTCTGAGAAATAAATTTTTTTATTAAACTAAGTAGAGCATAACACAGTAAGCTGTTTTTAAGTATTTAAATTACTTTTTACAGTTAAAGGAATCTCCTAGCCAAAAATATGGAATAGTTTTGCTCCAGGTACCTGTTGGTTAATTTGATTTCATTTTAGATCTAGTACTTAGACTCTAGATTCTTCCTTTCTCTCCCTAAGTAGTTGATCCATTAATAATTATTTCTACTGACATTACTCTGGGAGGAAGAGCTGTCTCTTCTCCCTCATTTATTTGATTTTTTCAGTCATTTATTTATATGAATATGGATTCAGGAAGTTTGTTCTTATAGCCTTGGTTATAATCTAATATCATTATTTACTTTGCTGCTCAAGTCAGAGTCATAATATGAATCACTAAAGAAATCAGGTCCTTTCTTCACTTGGAACCTGCTCAACACCAGAAGAATGAGTAAGGATTTCATATTTCAGTGTCATAGAGATATTTGTTTTTAGTCAAGTTTGGCCACATAAATAACTTATGCCTGGGAAATGGTACTTTTTTGTTATGGAAATATATTACTCCATGTTAGTGATATTAAATTAATGTTGATACTTTTGTTTTTGTTGCTATTTAGCTTTATTCATTCTTTAATTTAATAAGGAGTAACGTTTCAAAAATGATTTTTAACAATTTGATGATTTTTGAATTATTAACATAATATAGTAGAAAACAATTGAAAAATCTACTTAAATTGTGTCATTAAAATGTGGATGAAGATATATAATCCCATGTAAACAATGTGTAATTCCTAAGTAAATTTCTGCATAAGAACCAGGAGGACAATATGCTTCATCTTCACACTTAAAGTAGTTGTTGTTTACGGCAAACACCTGAAAAAAATTGCCAGGGGAAAAAAGACAAGTGCATTGGCAAACCCAGTTCATCACATTTAAAAATTTTTGAGAAAAACCATGGGTGATTAAATTTCTGAGATAACCTAATAGATGTTTTAGTTCTAGAATGAAGGTCAGCATAATTTTGATTTTTTTTTGACAAAGAAAATGTTGAATACAATAAAATATTTTAAGTATACAAAATATTAATTAAAGTGCTAATCCATTAGCAAATTGTCTGTTGGGAGCTCATATATTTAAAAGTTTTAGGAACTTGTTAAGACTTTGCCTTTTTGTCCTTTGCTCTCTATGTTAAATATAGATTTATGGGAGTGCCTGGTTGGCTCAGTCAGTTAAACAACTGCCTTTGGCTTGGGTCAAGATCTCAGGATCCTGGGATCAAGCCCCTCCTGGGGCTTCCTGCTGTGCAGGGAGTCTGCTTCTCCCTCTACCTCTCTTTCTGGCCCTTCTCCCCCACTCAGGTACACATGCACTCTCTCAAATAAATAAACAAAATCTTTTAAAAAATAAAATAAAATTCAAATCTTTGTGTCTGTGATTCAATTTCTTTAGTACATACAATTACAATTTTAAATCTAGCGGGAGGTGGGTGGAGGGATGGAGTAACTGGATGATGGGCATTAAGGAGGGCATGTGATATGATGAGCACTTATATGCAAGTGATGAATTATGGAAAACTATATCTATAACTAATAATGTATATATATTAGCTAATTGAATTTAAATGTAAAAAACAAAGCAAATAAAAATGTGATTAATAACATCTTATAAATTTTTTAAGATACATATATTCACATATGTACACACTTGCACTAGTGGGGAAAGTGGAAGGTATTTATAGGGAAATCTAGGTGAATTTAAATGAATAACAACAGATTGTAGAATCTGTATGTGGAGAAAAGGCTGTAATAAATAAATCCACAATCACTCAAAGAACAAAGTGCTAAGTGGAAAACACAGATGTTTTAGAAATTATGCAAATATCATACTTCCTTCCCAGTGGATTCTCCAGTATTTGGAAGAAGGACACACAACAATCCGGAACTCCTACTGTGCGGCAAAGCTCTCGCCTGGCTGTGGGGACTAGACTGGATACGCAGCCTTGGACCTGCATTCTCTCAGTCTATTTGACAAGAAAGCAAGTCAACAAAATTTTAGCAAATGGAAGAATGGCCATGGATTATGCCCAAGTACGATGGAAGCAAAGCCCTAAATTAGGGTATGGGAAATCAGGACAATTTCTTCTGTATTTCTGAGACACTTTGCTAGAGGACATAAGGAGGAAAATAAATATGAGTTATTTTTTTTTATAAATATGAGTTCTTTGGGTCAGCAACCCCTACAAATAAAACAAAAAATGCTCCTAGATGTAAGCAAGGTGCATGAGAGTGAGTTGGATGCGTTCACAGAGCATTCACTCAACATCCAAGGAGCCCGCACTCCTAGAAAGTGCCTTAATGGGGAATACAGTAAATGACTTTCTATCCCTACCTGTACGGCCCATCAGAGCGTAGTACTGGCATAAAACACTCCTACAACCTGAAAAGTCTTGGGCAAATCTGGTTTGCAGGCAAAACATAAGCCTATTGTCCTTAAATGGGCCATGGTGCTCTTCCAACCAATCTCCTGCTGCAAAGCAGATGATCCTCTTGGTCTATATGTGTGATCATTGTCTTGTGACCTACTCTGAGTTTCATCATGTGTCCCTTCTCTGGACCTGCTTTTGCCCTTTGCCAGTGTCCCCAGTGCCTCCAAATCCTGCCATTCAGTGTTAGTCTGAAGATTTGAGGCTAAAACCACCTGTCATATCTCCCTACACTCCATGCTCACTTGTCCAACGAGAACTCTATCACCTGACAGATAATAATCTAATGTTAAAACTCCCATCAGAAGCTGACCTCTCGCCAACTGCTCTGCTTCTCTATAATTTGGCAGTCACCAGAGCATGCTGGTTGGCAGCCTGGGTTCTGGCGTCTAGTTGCCATGTGTAATTATTTGCTCTTCCACTCACTTTGCTTGACTTCTGGCAAGTTATGCAAACTTGATGTGCTGCATTTCCTTTTAAGTAGAATGGAGGTACAGCAGTGTGAAGAGCAAGAGGCAAGAATGAGCCCAGGGCAGCCAAAATGCCATGTGCCACTGCCTCCCCATGTCCAGTGCCAAGGTTCTGCTGCCACTGTCACCAATCTCAGCCCGAAGGCTGAAGGGGATGCTAAAGGACATAAAGTCAGAGTGAAGGATGAGAGATCTGCAAGGTTGCCTTATCCTGCACCTCCAAAGCCCAAGCCCAAGCCTAAAAACCCCCTGCAAAGAAAGGAGAGAAGGTGCTCAAGGGGAAAAAAGGTGAAAGTTGATGCTGGCAAGAGGAAATAACCCTACAGAAAATGAGGGTGGCCAAACAGACCAGACACAGAAAGCTAAGCGCGCAGGCCGTGCCACGTAAAATGTATGCACTTTTGATAACGGTGTACCTCTGGTGACTGTATAGTTTGAAATACTGTTTTTTATCAAATTATATAAAAATGTGGGATTGTTTTAAGCTATGTGGGAATTTTTTTTTTTTTTTTTTTTTTTAGCACACAGAGCATTTCATTGCTGTTTTGGAGGAAAGGCATATGTCACTAATACCATATCCCCCAAGCTAGATTGATATGGGGGGAAACTCCTTTTCCCTTCTAGTTTTGAGAAACTTCCTTTGGGTTTCCAGGAGGAGGGATTCCTTAATATTGACACACATTAGCCACGTTGGCATAAACGTATTATAGTGTGAAAAACCAAAATTCATTATTTATGTTCTCTTCTTCTTCTCTGCCTTCACCACAGACTTGACTCCCTTAAACCCAGAGGCCTGATGGAACCTGACCCCCAGACATGGTTCCCAGTATGTCAGGCAATCTGGACTTTGCAGTGTCACCACAGAGATGTCATTCCCTCAAAGGATTTCCTTTTTTAGCTTGTGGATCTTCAAATTGATGATTCTGCTACTTTCATTTCCCCAAAGGCAGGGTTGTCTTGTGGAAAGTTGTTCAACAACATGCTAAATGTGAAACTGTGAACCCTCATTCTGATGTTCAAAGCATCCGATGAAGACTTCACTGGGCTTTCTAGTGGCTCACTGATTTCGGTAGCCCACTGAAGAAGGGAGTGCGAAAGTTGTTGTATACTGTTAAGGATTGTCTGCTCGTGTCCTGCCTGAAGTACCATGATTGTTTACAAGTATCTTTAATAAAGCTGGATACCATTTGAAAAAAATGAAATAAAATACACTGGAGGTGAGAATAACAGTATTGACCAATGGGTTACTGTAAGGATCAGCACATGTGTAATGTTCAAAATACTGTTGGGCTCATAAGGGAACCAGTGACAGGCATGGTAGGTGGTATTACCCCTCACTGTCATCAGTAGCATAGGTTTTTAAATTTTTTTTTATTTTTAGAGATTTTAATTAATTTATTTATTTATGAGAAACAGAGAGAGAGAGAGGCACAGACATAGGCAGAGGGAGAAGAAGGCTCCTCGTGGGGAGCCTGATGTGGGACTCGATCCCAGGACCCTAAGATCACAACCTGAGCCAAAGGGAGATGCTCAACCACAGAGCCCCCCAGGTGTCCCAAGGTTTGTATCTTTTATTCCAGTTTTAACACTATTTTTAAAAGAACTTTTAAAAGAGATTAACATTTTAACAGATGCAATGAGTTATCTATAAGAGCTGCGAATCTCTAAAAATTTATAAATCAGGAACAACTTTTTAGCATGAGAGAGAAGAGCATGTGGTCAGTATGATAGGCACATTTTATCCCACTAATGTCTGAAGAGCTCCTACATTTCAGGGATATTTTATTGAGCCCAAGTGAAGTAAAAATTGCTTCCACAAGTGTGCAAAATGGTTAGTAGTTATCTGTTGCATAATTCATTTTCAGTTAGTACTTTGGTAATATTCTTGTCAAGTGTAAAAATAGGCTCAGTCGACAGGGAAAGAGCAACTTTTAACAGGAATATAAATGAAAAGGGAAATGGAATGTGGGTGGTTACTCAATGAGAAACTAGGTCTTCATAGTCTTAGCTTTGTCAGAAGACAATAGGTGCTGCTTGGTGCTTTATAATTTCTTCTTGCAAACCTTGCAAGAGAATTGTCAAGTGAAAATGCAACATTCTTTATAATTTTTATAATATTAGAACATTAAGTTGCTTCTGTTAGCAACTTATGAAAAGGTCCAATTTCTCTTTCCTTAAATATTTTTCTAAGAATCTCTCAGCTAGAGCTCATTTTCCTTTATTACTCTTATCACCATTTATATTATGTTATAATACGTGGAGTGTTAAAGTTCAAAGGCTCTATTCAAAACTGAATATTATAAATTAAATTAAAAAACATAAGCATGTATATACTTTTTTTTCTTTATCCCATGACCCCTTTCGCTTTCAACAATTCAGCAATTTTTTTTGTTTTGTTTTCATAAATAACAAGGTATTATTCAATGTGCTGGCAAGGAAGAAACAAAACAACCAAATATTTCAGGTGAATATTCACTTTGTACAGAAGATCCATCAATATCCTGTGTAGTTAGACCTGAATTGTGCAATAATGGCCATCAGCTTCTAGTAACCACTGAGTGCTTGAAAAGTGGCTGGTGTTAAGTTAATTAAACGAGGAGGCCATAGACTGATGTGGCTAGAATGCCATAGAAGCTTGCATGAACGACCCAAAATTCTAATCCTTTAAATGCCTCTAGGTTATGAAATTGAAACCCAAAGACAACCAATCACAAACAGCTATGTAGGCTTTAAACTATACCCAATCAATAATTTCCTTACTTTGCCTCCACTGTCTCTCTAGAAAAGCCTCCTATCAGTGGAGAGCTCCTAACCACTCTCAGAATGGTGCTACCCATTTGGAATAGATTTTTGTTTAAATAAATTCTCAAAATATTTAATAAACCTTAGTTTACCTTTTAACACTAGTCTGAATTGAGATGTATTGCACATATAAAATACACACTGGATTTCAAAGTTTTAGGTTGAGATAAGGCATATCATATATGGATTACGTGTATAGATTGGGTTAAATAAAACATATTATTCAAATCACTTGCACCTGTTTCTTTCTACTTTTTAAAGTGTGGTCACCAGACATTTTCTTTCTTTTTTTTTTAATTTTTATTTATTTATGATAGTCACAGAGAGAGAGAGAGAGAGAGAGAGAGAGAGAGAGGCAGAGAAAGAAGCAGGCTCCATGCACCGGGAGCCCGACGTGGGATTCGATCCTGGGTCTCCGGGATCGCGCCCTGAGCCAAAGGCAGGCGCCAAACCGCTGCGCCACCCAGGGATCCCCACCAGACATTTTCTAATTTAAAATTTCACATATCTAATGCGACTCAAATTTACATCTGACCTTATATTTATTTTTGACTATGCTGATAGAGACCAACTCTTGCAATTTCTAAACAAACTTTAAAAATATGGTGCTTTGGATGCCTAGTTTTGGGACTTGAGGCTGAACTTTTGGTGCCTGTAGCAGGAGGAGCCTGAGAGGACAAAGCTAAGATTTCAGAGTGATTTTCATCTTGATTTACACATTTAAAAGTCTTCCCAATGCATCAAAATGGGCCTTCTGATTTTCTGTTAGACCCTGAGCTGTTCCTCCCAGCTAGGAGCTGCCCCAGCCATCCAGACCAAATCAAAGAACACCTTAGCCAAACCCAACATAAGGAATATAGTGGTGGATGGTGTTTGCATTCCATTTTTTGCAGTCATGCACATCATATATGGATCTGATGCCACCTAATTTGGCTAGAGTGGTACTTTTCAGTTTGTTGCGTTGGACCAATGTTCCAAAGGATGTTGCTGATTATAACATCTTTGGCACAGTTATACAAGAAGTGAAAACAAGCAATGTGGCTAGACAGGCTGCCTTTGGAGCTGGCTCCCCTGACAAGACTCCTGCTCTCTGCCAACCAAGCCCACATAGCTGTTGGCTTGATCATTTCTGGGCAGTGTGATGTGGTCATGGTAGGTGGTGTAGAGTTAATATGCGACATCCCTATTTATCATTCAAGGAAAATGGTACTTGAGTTCAGTAAGACCAAGACTTTGGGTCAGTGACTGTCTTTAATCTCGAAATTCAGACTGAATTTCCTGTCTATGGCTTGAGCTCCCCACAGTGGCTGAGTTTTCCACTAGTGAGACCCGGGGCCACTCTACAGACCAACTCGTGTTGCCTTGACTGTTTCTCGACTGGACCAGGATAAGTACATGCTCACGCAGGCTGGCCAAGAAGGCACAGGGTGAAGGATTCCTGTCTGGTATTGCACCCTTCAAAGTACCAGGAAAAGATACAGTTACCAAAGATAATGGTATTGGTCCTTCCTCCTGGGAACAGATGGTCAAACTAAAACCTGCATTCCTCAAGCCCTCTGGCACTGGGACAACTGCAAATTCTGCTTTCTTATCTGATGGTCCACCTGCAATGCTGATTGCGGCAGAGGAAAAAGCTCTGGCCATGGGTTGTAAGCTGAAGGTGTATCTGAGGGATTTTGTGTATGCGTCTCAGAATCGAAAAGATCAACTTTTACTTGGGCCAACATATGCTGCTCCAAAAGTTCTGGAAAGGGTAGGATTAAGGATGAATGATATTGATGCCTTTGAATTTCATGAAGCATTCTCAGGTCTGATTTTGGCTAATTTTAAAGCCATGGATTCTAACTGCTCTGCACAAAACTACATTGGTAGAAAAACCAAGGTTGGATCACCTCTTCTGGAAAAGTTTAACAACTGGAGTGGATCGCTGTCCCTGGGATACCCATCTGGAGTTACCGGCTGCCAGGTGGCCATGGCAGCTGCCAAAAGATTATAGAAGGAGGGGGGCCAGTATGGCTTGGCGGCTGCCTGTGTAGCTGGTGGGCAGGGCCACGGCAGGATTGTGAAAGCTTATCCAAAATAATAGATGAAGAAGAGGTGACCAGGAGTTTCTGTGCAGCTCTCGCACTAGGCAATGCCATTCCGATGCATTACTAAATGACATCCATAGTTCCTTGTTCCTCTTAGGAAAACACGATTTGTGGCCTTCTGCTAAAATACTTCACAACGAAGCCTTGCTAGTGTTCTGAGGTTGCCGAATCACAGCTTACTGCTTGATAGTCAGGGATTTCTTAGTCACCGGAATCACACAGTGATAACGTTTAAGAAATTGTTTTTGGTCTCTATTTTCATTAAATAATAAGAGTGGTTGCAATTTGGGAAACCGGCCAGCTGAGGTTTGGAATCATCTTTGTACCACTTGCAAATTATCCTCTTTCCTGTTTGTGACCTGAGGATAAGTGTTTTCTATAAAACGCAAAGCACTGGGCCTAAAGAAACTTAATTATGGAAAGATAATTCAGAATTTAAATGTCACTGAAAACTTGTAAACATTTCGATATATAAGTGCACTGTTAACCTTAATAAAGTAAGGAAGTATCCAAAAAATGGTGCCTTGGTGGAAGAAATAGTTATACTAATGCATCAAGGAATTATGAACACCCTGTTATCTTACAGCCTGCTGTATGTTTAAAATTGAGGTTATAAAATCATTAAACATATATGTTTCAAAAATATCAATGCACGTACACACTGGCACAGTGCTTTTAAAAGGTTTTGATTCCAAACACACTTAACTCCCAAATCTTTCCTGTCTCAAACTCTCTAGGTTACTGGCTTCTATCTGTAAGACACTAGGCTTTCTTGTCAGATCCTAAATTTGATTTCTACATACTTCCCGACACTGATATTTTCTCCAGACCCTGTCTTCACCTGGTCCCAGATTCCAGGAAACAAACCCCTCATTCCTAGAGAAGCACCATAATCACTCCCATTCAGAATGCCAATTGCCCAAGAGCTGGCTCAGCCTTGCCTCTCACTGTAATGATTTTTCCACAAAAATAACCCAAATCCCTTTGGTTATGTTTGAACTACAATACCAGATTTTAGTGCTGTGGTTGCCCAGAACTTTATAATTGTATAGTATTCATGAGTGTATATAAATTATATTGAACCTTATTCATGTGACTCAGGAAACCACAATAGGGAAAGTATTTAAGAATTTTTTTAACTTATTTTTTTAAGTTGACAAAACTATATCTCCCCAGCTTTATTGAGATATAAATGATAAATTAAAATTGTACACATTTAAGGCATGCAACATGACTTTTTGATGTATGTATGCATAGATTATGAAATGATTACCACAATCAAGCTAATTAACATACCTATCACTTCTAATATTTACCTTGTGTGTGTGTGTGTGTGTGTGTGTGTGTAGCAACCCTTAAGATCTTGGCAAATTTCATGTATACAATACATCATTATTGTTATTATGCTGTGCCTTAGGTCTCTAGAATTTATTCATCTTACCTTTGTGGGTTTTTTTAGTTTTTATTTATTTTAGAGAGAGAGAGAGAGACAGAGAAAGAGAGTGAGCAGGGATGGGGGGTAGAGAGAGAGTGAGAATCTCAAGCAGACTCCCTCCTGAGCTCAGTTACCAACACTGAGCTTGATCCCTCCAGATCCAGAGACCATAACCTAAACCAAAAATCAAAAGTGAGATGCTTAACCAACTGAGCCACCCAGGTGTCCCAACTTTATATCTATAAACATCTCCCCATTTCCTCCAGTCCCTGTTCCCTGGTAACCAACCTTCTACTCCCTGTTTCTAGGAGTTCACCTTCCTTAGATTCTGTATGTAAGCTGAATAATGCATTATTTGCCTTTCTGTGTCTGGCTTATTTCACTTATCATAATGACCTTAATGCCTTCAAAGTCTATGCATGTTGTCACAAATGGTAGATTTCTCTTTTTTAAAGACTGATAATATTCCACTTTATATGCATGTATCGCATTTTATTTATCCATTCGTCCACTGAGGGTCACAGATTGTTTCCATGTTTCAGTTATAGAGTTCTCCTTTTTTTAGGGGAAGTGCTTCTTAAGACAAAATGAGCAATAAATTTCACTAGTAATAATTTAAAAAATCTTACATGTAAAACTGGTAGTTCCTGTCTTTAACTTTTAAGGGGTAATTTTCTATTCAAAGAATCACTGCTTGAAATAGAGGTACATTTACTCTCCTTATTTTTCAGAGAATCAAAAACACAACTCTTAATTTAAAAATGTAAACTTATGTAACATAATTAGGTAAATAACATGAGGCCAATTTTTAACAGATGCACATACGTTAATATTTTTATACACTGATCAGGATCTAGTCATTCTGATTTTAGCTTGCAGCCAAAAGTCCACACCAGGCTTATGCCTTGGATTTGTTTTAATTACCTTTAAAATCTCTCAGTGAGAGGCACCTGTGTACCTCAGTAGTTGAATATCTGCCTTTGGCTCAGGTCATGATCCCAGGGTCCTAGGATCGAGTCCGTATTGGGCTCCCTGCAGGGAGCCTACTTCTCCCTCTGCCTATGTCTCTGCCTCTCTCTGTGTGTCTCTCATGAATAAATAAAATCTTTAAAAAACAAAAAATAAAATCTCTCAGCTGGTTTACTCAATATTCCTTAACTATTAAAGTGAGTACAGTTAAGGACAGATTGTCTACGTATTTTCAAAAGGACCAGGCCAAAGTCACAGCATCACTGCACTGGAATTTTTACCAAAGAAATAGTGGAATTTTAGAGTAATAATTAACTTTAGATATCATCTTATCCAACTTCTTTTTTTGGAGATTAGGAAAATGATTCCTAAGAAGGTAAATGATTTTTCAAGACCACAGGCCTCACCTTGCAAGAACTAGACTCAAATTCTTAACTTTCTGTCCAGTATTTTTTGTTGTTGTTGTTTGTTTTAAATCTACCCTAGAGGCTATATCCTCTCTCCATTTGGTAGAGGTAGCAAGGAAGAATCACTTAAATATACCCTTAATTAATACAAAAGTAGTTTTCTAATTTTCTCCCTGTAAGTAAATAGCACTTTCTTATTTGTAGTTGTATTTAACATGAGACAAATACAGCTTAGTTTGTCTATAATAATTCTGTACAAAATTATAGCTTCTGTCATAATTGTCTGTTTTAATAAATTTGGACAGCTTCCTACAGAATTAGCAGGAAATACTTGGGTGAAATTTTAGAACAAGATATGTGTGAATAGGTTCCATGCTACACAAATGGTTATGATGAAATAGAAATAATTATTTTTATGACATTCTTTAAACCTGGGAGAGGACGGATGGGTGGAAGGGATGGATTCAAGGCTGTACACAGGAAGTGACAGTCAGGTGGGAGCCAAGGCAGTGGACTGCACTTTTGAGAGATACCCTGTGTCCCTCCCATTTTTCCAGACTTCTATTCTAAATAGCATTCTCTGCTGCCCTCTAGAGTTTCTAAGAGTCATTAGTGAGGACCCCAAAAAGAAACCTATTTAGGGGTAAGCAGATAAATGACTTTTCCCCTTTAAGAATTCTGCACTCATTCACAATCTGGGTTTTGTTTTTGCTTTTTCCCCCCATACCACCAAGTAATTCTCAGGGAATCAACTGAGTGTCTTACACAATTCAACTCAACTCTGACACTATCTACTCAGAGACAGCATCAGAATCCACAGGACAAGGGCTCAGTCCTACAAGACTGTCCCCAGAGAAATATTTCCTTACTAGATTATCAGTTTATTATAAAAGGAGATTAACTCAGGAACAGTCAAATGAAAGAGATAAATAGGGCAAGATGGTGGAGGGGGAAGGGCAGAGCTTCCATGCCCTCTCCCAGGGCACCACTAACCCTTTATCTTCACGCGTTCACCAACTCAGGAGCTCTCTGAACCCTGTCCTTTCGGGGTTTTATGGAGGCTTCATTACATAGGCATGATTGATTAAATCATTGGCCATTTGGCAATTCGATTCAACCTCCAGCCCTTCTGTCTTCCCTGGAGTTTGGAGCACAGGTGTGGTACTGAAAGTAGAACCCTTTAAGCAGTGGTTGGTTCCACTGGCAACTGGTCTTCATCTGTGGCTGTGATCTAAAAGTCACCTCATTAATGTAGAAAAGACACCTTCTTCAGTCTCATCACATAGGAAATTCAGAGATGAAATATATATTCTTATTATCGATTTCAATATCTCATACTTCAATGACAAAGAAAACATAACATGTCATTTGATGAATCATTTCATATATCTAAATGAAATAAAGAATTAGTTCTGAAAGATATTTGTGTGTGTATAAAAATTGGCACTCTACTGTGAAAGTTTTAAAACATGTATTTACATCTTCAATTCAAAGCATGTACTTCTATCTTCAATCAAGCATTCCGCTTTAATTTTTTTGAGGTGGTTTTCATTGGATTTGTTTCACTGAACTTTGATCGGTCCTCAATAAAACTTCGATCCTGCCACCACATTAAAGCAGACCCATACACTCCTGTATGAGAGCTTCCCCAGTTCCAATCTTGATTCTTCTCTATCTAAATCAGCCCCTACACCAATGACATTATGGTTTCCCTCAAGTACAAATTGAATAATGGCATTTTTTGAAGTCTTTTTTGGCTTCCTTTTTTGTCCAGTCCTCATTTGTCATGCCCTTGTATTCTGGTTTTTGACCCCACCACTCAAAGAGACTGCTCCCTCCCTTCCTTCACTCGACAAATACTGAATGTCCATTTTGTGGTGGGCTCAAATAATAAATCTAAGAAAGGAGGAACTATTTTAGCCTTCAAAAAACTTGAAGCCTAATATAGAAACAGACATATAAACAATGTGCTAACCATGGTAAGTACTGTGAAGTACTAAGCTAAGGAAGAACTAAATTTGTCTAGGAAATCTCCAATGGCAGAACTGAGTGCCAAGAAAATTAGGAATTTGCTGGAAGAGTATGGGTACAAGACATTCCAGAAAGAGCTAAGTAGAAAATTACAAAGGCAAAGACTAACAGATAAATCTGGTAACGGTGATAATTGTGTATGCTTTCCTAGGGTGTCTAGACAATGACTAACAAGTGATCTAGGCAAGAGAGTAATTTTGATTTGAGAAAGACTGCTCTGGCAGCCTCTGGGAGTGACGAATGGAGAGGGGAAAGACAGGAAGTAGAAAGACATATAAAGAAGATCTTGTATTTGTCCGGGTTAGAGATGATGAATGCCTGAAGTAGGATGGTGTAGGTAGAATAGATTTTTAAAATATTCAAGATCAAAAAAACTGGAATTTAAGTGTTTCAAACGCAGGGAAGATTGTTCACTGATGCATCCCCAATACCAAGAACAGCGCCTGTCACAAGTAGATGCTCTGAAAATGCATGTTGGGTTCTGGAAAGATGGCAGCTTGCTGTAGTTTTTGATTCTTCCTGAATGTCCCTTCAAAACAGGCATATCAATTAAAATTACAAAGTCAAAAACTCACAGATGCCTATACCAAAACACAAACACTTAATTGCAACCCAAATGTACCCCAAACCTACAGGTTGGGAACCAATGATAGCTAAAACCATCAGATGGTGTTATTATCTATGAGGCAAGAAATAGGAGGAAGGACCTGGTGCTCCAACTCAGAGAATCTGGATATCACAAATACATACTTATTGGAAAGCCCAGTTGACCCACCTGAGGCTATAGCAACCAAAACAGAACAGCAATCTACAGAAACCAATTACTGAGTTGAGTATAAGGAGACCAGGGGAAGGTCTGATGATGATGGGGTGGGACGGGAATCTATGAAACTAAAAATAACCTACAAATTCTCCTTCCCAGGACAAATACCAGTACAGAAAAGAAAGCACTAGAGACAGAATCCATATTGAGCAGGACAAAACAGTTGGGGCAAAGGAAAGAGAAGATACAGAAAACTTAAAACACATGATTAAACAAGTCCTGGAACAAAAGGAAAATACCAAGTAAAATTGGAGAATTAAAAAATAATAATAATGAAAAATATTAATAGCTAAAATATGATATATCAGAATACTTGGTCCAAATGTTTTTATCAGAGGATATTTTATAGCATTTGATTTTGAAGGCAAACATATAACTCAAAAAAGTGGTACCAAAAAAAAACCCTGAATTAAATAAAACAGAAGAAATTAGTGATTAAAAAAGAAATTTAAAAGTTGGAAAATAGTAAAACTCACCAATCCAAAAGCCAGTTGTATGAAACAGAAAAAAGTCACTAATTAACAGGCCTAAAGTGAAGAGAACAAACACTCTTCGAGGCAAAACAATCTTCAAAAGTGAGAAAAAACTTCAATATCATAAGTTTACTTTGTATGTCTATAAAATACTTTTAAAAATCTGAATGAAATGGATGGGTTTTTCTTTTATAAAAAAACTAATAGTAAGTCTAATAAGTTAAAAACTTAAAGAGATCAGTTCCCAGAAAAGCGACAGAGAGAATTGTGGAGTAGAGAGCTATTCCATAGGAAAAAAACAAACAAACAAACAAACAAAAAAACCAAAGGCGCTAAATCTGAAGATGTTCACAGGAAGTTGTTTCTCAGGTAATGAAAATGTTAGTTAAACTATTCCAGAAAAAATTAAGCAAACTTTCATATTTGTTATATGGGGAAATCTATGATCTGTTCTCCAAACCTGACCAAGACAGCATCAAAACATACAAAACTACAGACTGTTCTTGCTTATAAAAACGACGTAACAATCAAAGTGAAATGTTAGCAAACTAAATACAGTGGCATAGTAAAAAATAAAACATACTTTTTTTAAACA
This sequence comes from Canis lupus baileyi, assembly GCF_048164855.1. Classification (NCBI taxonomy): domain Eukaryota; kingdom Metazoa; phylum Chordata; class Mammalia; order Carnivora; family Canidae; genus Canis; species Canis lupus. Next base: position 54,638,705 of record NC_132850.1, on the reverse strand, counting down.
ACACTTTTATTTTTTAAAGATTTTGTTTATTTATTCATGAGAGACACGGGAGGAGAGAGAGAGAGAGAGGGGCAGAGACCCAAGCCGAGGGAGAAGCAGGCTCCATGCAGGGAGCCCGACGTGGGCCTCGATCCCGGGTCCCCAGGATCACACCCTGGGCTGAAGGCGGCGCTAAACCGCTGAGCCACTGGAACTGCCCAAACACACTTATTTAGGTTATTAGGATGTTGGTAAAATAAACCATATAAAGTGGCAAGAATAAAATCTCGCACAAAGTAAATGTGCAACCACTGTGAGTCATGACTCTTAGTAGTCACAGATTTGACAAGTGAGTTTATTAAAGATGAGGAAGAATCAAGGAATATCAATGCTTAACCAGCCACTAGAAAACAAAGTTGGAAAATTCGTATTTCCTAACCTCAAAAGTCACTACAAAGCTACAGTAAACAGGTCTGTGTGGTACTGGCATAAGGATAGACATAAATCGATGAGAGAGAATTGAGAGTCTGAAAATGAACCCTTACATTTATGGTCAATTTACTTTCAAGAGGGATACCAAGACAATCCAATGAGGAAAGAATGTTCTTCCTGACAAATGACGCTGGGAAAGGTGGACTTCCACAAGCAGAAGAAAGAAGTTGGTCCCCTAGGGCCACTATATACAAAAACCGACACAGGATGTACCAAATACCTAAATGTAAGGAGCTAAAACTATAAAGCTTTTGGTAGAAAACACAGTTATAAATCTTCGTGACCTTGGATCAGGCAATGGTTTCTTAAAGATATCCAAAGCATAAGCTACCAAAGAAAAACAGAGAAATTTAACTAGGTCAAAATTTAAAAATTTGAGCTTTAGGATACCGGGTGGTTCAGTGGTTGAGCATCTGCCTTCTGCTCGGGTCGTGATCCCGGGGTCCCAGGATCGAGTCCTGCACACAGCTCCCTTCGAGGAGCCTGCTTCTCCCTCTGCCTATGTCTCTGCCTCTCTCTGTGTGTCTCTCATGAATAAATAAGTAAAATCTTAAAAAAATAATAATAAAAAATAAAATACAATCGAAATAAACAAACAAAACTTGAGCTTCAAAGTGCACTACCAAGAAAGTGAAAAAACCCACATCTTAGGTGAAAATATTTGCAAATCATGATCTGTTAGGTCTAGTGTACAGAATATAAAAACACCTTCAACTCTACAATTAAAAAAAATAACTCAATGTATAAAGGGGCAAATAATTTTTTCCCCCAACTTCTCAATAGCCAAATATCTTTTATTGGTACTATTATCAAGCTTATAATTTGCAGAATAGACACAAGAATAGGAAAAATTCCACAAAATAGTGAGAGAAAACAATATGTCAGGACCCTCCCACCCATTCATTCCCTGTGAAAAAATCCACAGGGAGAAAATGATCCCTCCTGCACTACAGATGATGATGTCAAGGTCTCTCCAGGCCTTCTGATTTGGGCCCCTGCCAAGTTCCTCGCCCATGGGTGCCATCCATGCTTTCCTGCCTGACCGCAGTCATGATAAACTGTCACACCTCAACAAAGCCCAGCGCACTTCAGCTCCACTTTCCCCACCATCACCACCGCTCCTGTGCTCTGTGGGCCCCTCTTGCATCAGCCTCCTGTCCTGGGCACCCAGCAGCTGTGAAAGCTGTGGGAGGCCCACTACGGTGCCAGGGTCAGAGATGTGCCCAGCTGTGGTAGGAATGCGGGGATGGAGTGAGTTGGGAAGCACATCTGGGCATCCCAGCCAGCATCTGGGCACTCCCCCTCCAGCTCTGGATCAGCCCCTTGGCTCCACGCCTTCAGGGAAGAGGGTAGTGGGCAGGAGATCAACAGGGACCCCAGTGAGTGGTCTGGTGTCATCCCCCACTCACCCAAGGGGCAAATAACTTGAACAGGAGTTTCTCCAAATCAGGTCTACTGATTTGGTCTACTCCAAAATGACTACTGAGCACATGAAAAGACAGTCAACGTAATTAGTCATTAGGGATTCACCAACCCAAACCACGACGGATGGCACTTCTCGCCCACCAGAATGCCTTAGACCAAAAAGATGGGCAATAGCAAGTGCTGCGGAAGACGTAGAGAAATCTCAACCTTCATACACTGCTGGTGGGAAAGAAAGTTGGTGTAGGCATTTTGGAAAACATTTAGCAGTTCCTCACAGAGTTAAACCTAGAGTTCCATATGGCACAGAAATTAACTTTCTAGATATACACACAAGAGAACTGAAGACATATGTGCACAAAAGCCTGTACACATATGGTCACAACAATATTATTCATATTAACCAAAGGTGGAAACAACTCAAGCGTCCATCAGCTTATGAATGGATAAAGAAAATGTGGTCTAGCCAGACAACCGAATCTTATTCAACCATAATAAGTAAGGAAATACTGATCTGTTACAACATAGGCAAACCTCAAAAACATTACTCTAAGTGAAAGAAGCCAGACCCCAAAGGCCACCTATGGTAGGATTCGGCTTATATGAAACACCCAGAATGAGTCAATCCTTAGAAACAGAAAGTAGATCAGTGTTGCCGGGAGCTCGAGGAAGCGGTTAATTGGGATTGACTACTAATGGTTATGGGATGTCTTTGAGGGGTAATGAAAGTATTCTGAAATTAGATAGTTGTACAGCTTTGCGGATATACCAAAAACACTGAATTGTACATTTATAAAAATGGAATTTCATAGTATGTAGGTTATAGCTCAACAAAATAAATGAAATCCAGCAGACCACAAAAAGCTGGAAAAAGGATTAAAAGAGAATTGTCAAAAATTTAGTGAATTTTTAATAACTCTAGAATCCAGGTGGTAGGTGAATGGTTGTACCCTCTACAAGACCTTTCACCTTTTCTTTATGTTTTAAAATTCTTACCAGAAAATGTTTGTGAAGTAATTGAACAGAAATAATAATAATAATAATAATTAATAATAATAATAATAATAATATAGAATGAAAATAAACTTGAAGTTGTTCAACAGGGTCAGTGCCACAGAGAGACTTCAAGGAATTTAAAATTAGGAAGAGAACTTTTTGCAAAGCAGACTCAATGCACAGACTCCGTGCTATGCATGAGGATTAGACAGGGGAGAGGCTGGAGACCCTGAGCACAGGCTGCTGAACTTGGCCTGGAGCCTTGTTTCCATGGTATTAATTCATCTTCAAACGAGACCCCCATAAAACGGTCCCCGATCTGGCTGCTGACTCCTTATTCCCATCCTACCTTCATCCACTCCTTTCTCATTTTCTAAGTTATTCTTTCAGTATCTTAACGATGTTGTTTTTTAAAAGATTTTGTTTATTTATTCATGAGAGACACAGAGAGAGGCAGAGACATAGAGGGAGAAGCAAGGTCTTTACAGGGAGCCCCATGTGGGACTCGATCCTAGGACCCCGGGATCACGACCTGAGCCAAAAGCAGACGCTCAACCACTGAGCCACCAGGTGCCCCATTAGCTATGCTTTTTATCACTACAAATATCATGTATTTTAATGACTTGCTTATGTGTCTTTCACTCCTAAAAGACAGGTCCTCAAGGGCTGATGTCATTTCCTCTTGATCTGTGAATCTGTCCCTCCAGGTCTAGTCTTGCTTCTGCCACCTTGTTGGTACTAAAGAAAAACAGTGTTTGAGGATAAGCCTATCCAAGAGGAGCCAATCAACGGTATTAACAAGAGTGAATCAAAATTAATTTAAAGTGCAGAATCAAAAAAAATAATACTAAAGTGCAGAATCGGGGAGATTATGCAATGTGCTTCTAAAAATGACAGTAATAATATGGCCAATAATAACATTAATATTATTTTTGTTGAAATACAAACTGATGACAAGTGGAAAAAATAATTTATTGAAGACTCTCTTACACATGAACGTGGAACATTTATACATATACAGATGTGCTGATACGAAATGCTAAATTTAAAGACATTTTTACACAAAAGTAGTTGCACTATATTTTATAAAGGTAGGTATAAATAAATTATCAAATATATTTAAGAGCGATAGGCCAATTATTCCAATAGGAATGCAGTCTACATCAAAATTAAAGTAACTTTTCTGAACATGATGGCCTGGTTATAATCACATTCTTCCAAGCAAAGAAAAAGAAGCTCATTACTGGAAATAAAAAGCCAGAAATGGCTCTTTCAGGAGTATCCCAGCAGTGTCTTCAATTTTATTCTTGGATGTGGTCAGAGCGCCTAACATTTATCCCAAGCTAATGTAATAGCTCAGTGTGAAACAGTACAGCTTTTTATAACAGCTGCATGTGGTTAATAAGATTTAATACAAACAACAGAATTGTAGAGGATATTATAATGCCACATAATTTGAGTGAGCCACCAAAGATTTTAGTAACAGAAATATGCACCCTACATTTTTGAAGGAAAACTAGCACAATTCAAAATAGTCACTATTTTCTTAGTATGGTATATTCATTCTTATTTTGGGAATCTGAAAATAAATTGCATTTTTTCCTAAAACAGAATTCACTCCTGTAGAAAACGATTTCTATAATGAAGTACACCAACACGATATAAATTTTGTTACGTGTCATTATAGTCATTAAAATATACATGTACATATACATCGAACACTAAACAGACTTGGTAAGCCATGATATGATATATACACACAGGACCAAATACTGTTCTGTGTCATTTAATTAAATTCAACAAATACTTATTGGGTGCCTACCACTTGCAGATTACCATGCTTGGCAACGCTTGTGGTAGATCTTAAGACGCATGAAGCTCACATCATTCACATCTAAAGCCAAATTTCAGGTAACATACGAAACCTTGAAAATAATCAGAAGAAGTGCTAAGGTTGAGTAATGAATCATGAAAGCTATACCTAGGAGAAAGGCTTGGGGTAACCGCGAAGGACAAAGCGAAATCTATCCACAGGGACTAATTGCTCCCAGGCTTGGTGTGTGACAGGGGACAACTGGAGCCCATTCTGCAGTCCTCTTCGTCCCACAGTCTAACATTCAATTATCATCCTGTGTTGTTTCCTTTGAAGAGTGGAATAAACAGGGATTCATTTTCAGGGGTAATAAAGTTTGTAATATCCCCCCAAATATTCTCTCTTTTTTTTCTTTTTACACAAAAATGTGATCGGCATTCATATCTGTTTTTCTGTCTTCCCACCATAATTCTGGGTGAAACAGGGCCACCCATCTAAAATGAGCAACACTTGAGGTAGAGTTTAACTTATTCAAAGAACATCTGTAAGCATGCCAACCCCACAAGTAAATTATTTAAAAAGAGCAGAAGGAAGATAAAGATAAATATTTTAAAACTTGGCATTCCATTCCTTTTAGGACTTATGCTGTACCGGCATTTTCAGGGCATGTATACATACGGAAAAAAGAAATATAATCAGTTAGTCTCACCCCTCTAAGGAACCAGCACATCAATAGGGGGACACAGTATCAAACTGGCTCCTGAAGCAGAGCACTGTGCTTGGGATCCCAGTGGGCATAACCTTGGTGTGGACAAGCCAGTGCGAGTGGGGATCCGATGCAGAGGACCAGTGTCTGAGGTCTACTCTAGCACATGCGTCCCAGCTGGAGCATGACCATGGCATTAGCACGAACCGGAAGCTCCCCTATGCAATCCTTTAGGTTCAGGAACATTCTAAGTCACTCCTTTCTAGGAAAAATGCACGAGGGACTAGGGCATCTAAAAATTGCCAAACATCCCACAGGGAGCTCACGTGGCCCTTCGGAGGATCTGAAGCTCCATGATTAAGAAACTTCTCATAAATTGTGGTCCTGACTCTGCCCAGATGGTGATCTCGGAACAGCTTAAGGAGCTAAGGGAAGAGGCCGCGGAGGCCCTCACAGCCCTCTCGCCTCAGCTGTGTTCAAGCCAGATCATGGAGGAAGAGCAAACAACAGGTCTTCTCCATCTGGTGCTTTTGGCTTTAATTTCATTAGAGGACAAAAGCTGGCAACCATAAAGTATCCCCTAAGAACTTTTTTTTTTTTTTTTTTTTTTTTTTTTTTTTTTAATTTTTTATTTATTTATGATAGTCACAGAGAGAGAGAGAGAGAGAGAGAGAGAGAGACATAGGCAGAAGGAGAAGCAGGCTCCATGCACCGGGAGCCCGATGTGGGATTCGATCCCGGGTCTCCAGGATCACGCCCTGGGCCAAAGGCAGGCGCCAAACCGCTGCGCCACCCAGGGATCCCCCCTAAGAACTTTTTATTGTTCTAACTGGCTCATTAATGTTTCAGTATTTCCGCTGCTTTACTGGAGAGTTCATGTTTGTAAGCAAGAATTCTTTTCAAATGAAACATATTTTCAGCGATCATAATTTAGCTTTATTTATTTGTTTATTTATTTATTTATCTTTAGCTCTCTCTATTCATATTCTGTCTTTAAAAAAGAGGAATTACATGCTGATTAGTCATACCTCTGTTCCCGTATTTTTTCTGGATAGAAACCAAACTTGCATCGGTTCTTTTTTGCCCTTCATGGACACGGGGCCTCTATGCTCCAAATGGAACTGCGGATCTGAATTTTCTGGTGTCATAAGACATCTGAAAAACAGGGGACAGAGAACAGGGAGAGACGTATGGAATATGTCCATATGGAATATGGACATATGGAATATGGACATATGGAGAAAGTGACATGAGCATGAAATTAGAGCTCAACACAATAATGATCGACCCACAGTAAAGTTGTATTTAAAGGTAATGCAAGGTTTTAGTAAGAACGGTCATACAGGGAATTCCTAAGGTGATCTGAAATCATTAAAAGTGGGAATAATGGTCCATTCTTCTCAAATAAGAAAGAAACAATCCTAAGAGCATAAGTGATGGCTGTTTAAAAACACTGAGAGTTAAACCACACGTAACGACACATTTTTCTTGCAAATCAGACATGTTTTCTTACCTGTATGTATATTCAGATACATTTATTTTTCCTTTTTCTCCAGTGGTTTCCGTTCTGCTTGTGAGGTTAACGGTATTTCCAAAAAGGCAATACCGAGGCATCCTCTGCCCTATGACACCAGTAACTACCTCTCCAGTGTGTATCCCTATTGTTATCTGCAGAAATCAAAACTTTGTTTCAGTAAGTTCGATCACCAAAATAATTATTTTTGATTACTTTATATTACAGAATGTAGAGTCACCATATAAAAATCATAAGGATTCGCTAAAAGAACTCCAAGTGTATTGCAGCATACTTATAAAATAGAACTCCAAGTATATTTGTGAAAATAAAAAAAAAAACCCTCACAAAATCTGTTTTCCAAGGAAACATTTTTCTCAGTCTGAAGATCTCAAAGATGTGGATCTGGCAACTTAAATGAGACACAGGGAACAGATTTTAAAAAATAAATCAGAAAGGACAGGAAGTTTTATCTCATCCTCATGACTTCAGTATATAGAACAGAGAGGTTAATTTCAAACAGGTGGACAGATTTCCCATTTCTATGAAAAAAAATGTAAAACAATGGGTTTGAAAAAGATTATTGTCTTTGCCCTCAAGGTGTCTTTCCTTATACATAATTAGTGATTGCTGGGTAGAAAATGTGAGTCAGTTGTCCACAGAGGTCTCCTACTACTATTATAATATCTGTTTTATTTACTAACCTGAACAGATTCGCCATCTACTTGAACCTGGCCAGCAATTTCCATCATGTCCAAGGCCAGGTGGCAAATGGATCGTGCATGGTGGATGCATGGCTCTGGTAAACCACTCACTGTCATGTACTTGTCACCAACTGTCTCCACCTAACACAGCACATACAATTTACGTGTTCATTGTTTAGAATAAACATTGCCATTTCATTTGCTACCCATATATATAAATAAAATATTCTTGCAAAGCTACAAGTAGCTTTCAACTTTCCTTCTCTGAATTCTTTTAAAATTCTAACACATTCAACTCCAACAAGGTGAAATCTTGTGATTATTTGAAATTTACACACATGGCACTTGAGGTCTTTGATTACAGGCAGGTACAGACACAGCATTATTTTCTCCCTAGTAACGCCTGGTTTCTCACCTCAGATACCCTTATCATTCAATAGAACAATTGATTATCAAAATCTCCCTAAAATAATGATGATTTACGGCACAAGAGCCACTGCCCAAAGTCCAGTGATTTGTCATGCTCATTAACCATTTATATTTTGATGTGCTCACAAAGCATTATATTGTATCTCAGAAGACCACTATAAATAGTCCTTGCGGCACGCCTGTTACTCCAGATGCCTGGAGATGGTGTAGTTAACATTCTTGCTTTTATGAAGCAAGAATGCTCTGACTCCATTTTTCCAATGTAATATTTGTTTTTTAATTGAAACAAAGAGCAGAAATGCCTTATAAATGTTTATCTTCAAGTCAGTGTTATCTAAAAGCAAATCTGAGTCCCCAGCACCCTTCTCATGCTCTCTGACTTTTTACTATGCAAAGCATTTATATATTTCGGTAAAACTGTCTTCTGCAGAGCACTAAAATGAATACTATGTTTATATTATGTGTGATAAACAACGGGTGCAAATTCATTAATGTAAGTGCAAATAACATTTGCTGAACATCTCATTTTAACTAGGGAATCATTGGTTCTCTTTCTTTTGGTTACAAGCAAGGGAAAGTTTTATAACAAGAGCTAATTACTTAAGCAAATGATAAACAGTGACTGCGTGGAGGCTGTAGGGCTACCATCAGAGAACGGACCCTCTGAGCCTAGGATCTCAAAATTCAGACTCTGAAGAGCACCGCCTTAGGGTATGACCTGGACTTGCCTTATAAACGAATGGATTTTTCCGAGAGTCGGTCAGTGTGTCAAATCTGGTGTAGAGGTCATTGAGGAGGTTTACAATCTTCATGGCCCCTTCTCCGGATGCATGCTTGCTGCAGAAAGCATTGAAGCCCACAATGCCACTGAAGAGGATGGTCACATTGTCGTATCTTTTGGCAGGCACGGGGCGTTTGTGTCTCAGCTCATTGGCAACAGATGGAGGGAGGACAGAATAAAGCAACCTATTCGGTGGGAAGGGGGAAAAGCCACAGTAAGAAATGCTGGGCATCGCCTCAGGGCTCCTACTGCCCACTTCACAGAGCTTTGAAGTGATACACACTTCAAAAACCTGGTTTTCGTACAGGACACCCATTATTACCCATATGTGTGAGGCAGGTATCAAAAATACCATCATTTATTTGTTTTAATGACATACAACATCTCCAAATCCAAACCAAGCCAAACGGAAATAAGCCAAACAAACAAATAGGCATTGGGGGAAGCCTGGCAATTGGAAGTCAAAGTCTTTCATCTGTGGTCCGGATTCTGACCCACTATTATGGCCTCACAGTAGGAAAGCTGTCATCATTAGCACCTAAAACACTGTCTGCGTAGCCTAATATCAGGACCTTGTTTATCTCTTAGGAGTAAGAAGACTACCTGAATTTGTGTAAATTATATTAAAAGAAGTAGATTTTTCTCTAGTCTCATTCAACCTCATTCTTCCATGGAAGAAATTGATAAAACGGACGAAGACTGGGCTAGGCAAGGAAAGAGTGTATTTCTATAGACACTACAGAGATTACTCTGATGGCTTCAGGGATTACACTGAGGGGCAAGGGTGCTAAGCACAACAGGAAGGGGATGATGGCCGAGGAACTGACAAGCGAGAAGCAGAAATGAGGCCGATCGATGTCTCTTGGGGTGAGGACCCAGGGGAACAAGTGATGCCTCTCTGCCTTTTTCTTCCCCACAGCCACGGTGTATACCCGCAAAGTTTAACCTTGCAGGCTTCATACAATGTGTTATTTTCAGGGATGAAGTTGTACCACCTACCAGTAAAACATAGCATTTGAATTGTTTTTCAAGCAGAGGGAGGAATTTGAGTTGGCTGCCCTCTACGCTTTCTGAAATCTGCAAAATGCCTGGATAGATTAAGGGGTCCATTTAGGGCCACAAGGAAAGGGATGAGAGCAGCTAAACATAGCTTTGAGCTTCTTTATACAAAAGTCAAGACAAGTGAATTAAGAAGCTATGGATAAAGATAGGCATTAAACGGCCTTTTCTATGTCATCCCCATTGTTAATAAATAGTTAACTGATGTGTTTTTTTAAAGGTTTATTTATGTATTTGAGAGCGCGAGAGAGACCACACACCCTTCACATCTTCCCTTTCCATGAGGAAAACGTATAGGAAGAACTTCCTATGACTCAACCGAGTAAAAGGTGAGGGGCAGAAGGAGAAAGAGAGTCTTTGAAGCAGATTCCATGCTGAGCACAGAGCCTGATGCAGGGCTCCCTCTCATGAACCTGAGATCACAACCTGAGCCGAAACCATGAGTCCCAACACTTAACTGCCTGCACCAACCAGGTGTCTCAGATTTTGCTATTTGTGTTAACCTGGGTCATTATAGATGTAATTGTGATTACAGATGACATCAAAATTGTCCGGTTCATATCTGTCAAGCCCTAGAATAATAATAATCCAATTCCGAGATATCTTTTAAAAGGCAATGGCCAATGTAACCCTGAGAATCCAGCCAGCCCCAGCACACGGCCTTCATATGAAGGAGGGAAGGAATGGATTGTTCAACTTTAAAGACGCTGATTTTCAGAGAGAGATATTTCAGCATCTGTTCATTCAACTTGGTTTGTAAAAACAGAAGACAGATTTCCACTATCATTAAGACGGATTTATTTCTGTACGCATGATTTCTTTTTAAGGGATGTAGATTTTATTGACTACTCCAGAGCTTCTACAGGCCCCATGCCTTTTTAGTCTGCTTATCAGACTTAACTACAGTGGACACACACCACACGATGCCCTTCCTTCACCACAAGGTTACATTCTTACGTGTCTGTCTTTTTCTTTTCATCTTCCAAGGCTCTTAACGTGAGCTGCAGCCGGTCTGTGAGGATTTCCAGTTCTTGAGTCAGTTTGTATTCCTCTCTGAATTGCTCTCCCAAAAGAACGAGGTCACGCGTGGCATCGTGCAGGGGGATGTCGCTCAGATACAGACCTCTCCTTGTCAGATCATCCAGATTCATCACACTGTTACACAGGGAAGTGAGGCAAAAATCAGTGCCAGCTTGTCTACACGATAATCCCGAGCCCAGTAACTGTCAAGGAGTAGAAGCCTGTCATCTCCTACCATTCAGTTCCTACCATTCAATAGGTCAGGCTAAAGACAAGAAAATTTGGAGAGTCACATGAAAAATATTACTTTATTCTTTTATGTATTTAAAAATCTATCAAATAGCATTGAATTCGACATAGGTATTGCCTATGCCATCAAAAATCACACTTTTTGATGCCATCATCCTAAACTGAAAGATAAGATAGAAACCTGTCCTGTGCAACCTGGTCTGTAACACAAGGCTGTTATACACTGCTATCACATTTTCCCCTCATTATAAAGAGATGAAGAACAAAAAAATTTTTTTTACCCTCTGTAACAGGGATAATAGTGCTTCTTTTGAGAAACCAGTTCATTTTTGCCTTGTGGATTCTTTGACTTTTGTAACTGGTTACTTTCCCCTTTTAGACTAAAAGTGTACAATCAGATTTATGACCTTTCTTTCACATGTATTTTATGTATTTATGACTTTTTTTAAGAATAAGATTTTATTTATTTGAAAGAGATCCTGAGAGGGCACAGCAGGGGGAGGGGCAAAGGGAAAGGGAGAAGCAGGCTGCCCGCTGCAAGAAGCCCAAAGCAGGGCTCCATCCCAGGACCCAGGGATCATGACCTGAGCTGAAGGCAGACACTTAATCAACTGAGCCACCCAGGCGCCTTGTATTTTTGACTTTTTGATGTGTATTTTATTTGCTACTCTTCCTTCTGGTTCTAATTTCTTCTACTACTCTTGTTTTCATTAAAACTTTTCTCATTTTTCTTTTAAAGATTTTATTTATTTATTCATGAGAGACACAGAGAGAGAGGCAGAGACACAGGCAGAAGGAGAAGCAGGGAGCCCGATGTGGGACTTGATCCCGGGTCTCCAGGATCACACCCTGAGCCAAAGGCAGATGCTCAACCGCTGAGCCACCCAGGTGTTCCACTTTTCTCATTTTTGAAACATTATTTAAACTTGCTAGATTTTATGTGCCTCTATAACCTATTTTTTTTACCTAAATTATTTTTAGAATAGCACACTAATATTTATTGATTCAGCAATAATCTGGTAAGTGATTGCTTTTTAAGTTTACCTTTTGGTTAAAATGTCCTAAGGTTACGCTATTGGTTTGGATTCTTTAAATACAAGGTAATTACTTCTGGGCATGCACCATAAGAATTTCTCTAAAATGACATAATGAGTTGTGACTTCACAGAAGAGTTTTGGATTGATAAAATGTCTCCTTGTTATACGTTCTCAGGAGAAATGTCCACAAATCAGAGCAAAAATTAGCATATCAATACTGAAAAATAAAATAATCAAAGAGTTTACTAATGAACCACTATGGTCTCTTTAGATTTTGTTAAAATGCGTATGTACGTTACAGCTCACTTTCAGAATAGACCCATTTGAAAAGAGGCCAAGTCCTCCGCCACATGGTACACAAGACCTGCCCTTGAGCAGAGAAAAAAAAGATTATGAGCCAAAAATGAAAGTGGCTAAAAATACTGACACTGAGTTAGGAAATAATCAAATTATGTCTCACTTTTTAAAAATGTTACTTATGATTTTAATGAACTATTAACATTTTTTTCTAAAGTTAACTACTCATTTTGAAATTATTTACATTACAGGTAAAACTGCTTTTAGGAGATGTCATTTTCATGTGAGTACAAATCTTTCTATGCACATGAACAGGTACCATAGGATAAACTGTGAGTGTGTTACTACGTGACCAATTTCCACATATGGCAATGAACAAAAAGACTCCAAATTTTCTGCTTCTGCTTCCAAAGAGACCTTATTTCTGTGAATAGAAGTTGTCACTACTGAAAAGCTGTCATTCCACTAAAGCTCAACTTGAAATGAGACAGAAGAAACAAACACTTATGACAGCACATGAAGATATAGTCAGATCAGTACAAGTGATGAATTAGAAAATATAGTTTGTTTATATTCTCTAATTTTGTCTCTTCTATTTTCATGATACATATTCTCAGAAAAAAATTGTCTTATAGTTTTTAATAGTGCATTAAAAGAAGTTGTTACAAGGTTATGTTTTTCAGAAATTTTAAGCCACTATCTTTATTTTTCTATTTTTTTTTTTAAGATTCTATTCATGAGGGACACACAGAGAGAGGCAGAGACACAGAGGGACAAGCAGGCTCCCTGCGGGGTCCTGAGGTGGGACTCGATCCCAGGGTCCTGGGATCACACCCTGAGCTGAAGGCAGAGGCTCAACCATTGAGCCACCCAGGTGCTTCGAGGCATTATCTTTTTTTTTTTAATTTTTATTTATTTATGATAGTCACACAGAGAGAGAGAGAGGCAAAGACACAGGCAGAGGGAGAAGCAGGCTCCATGCACCGGGAGCCCGACGTGGGATTCGATCCCGGGTCTCCAGGATCGCGCCCTGGGCCAAAGGCAGGCACCAAATCGCTGAGCCACCCAGGGATCCCATCGAGGCATTATCTTTAAAGGAAAACTGATCATGGTTCATGGTGGACTTTAAATTTTTAGCCAAAAGCTCACCAAAACATGCTTTATGGAGTATGTTACTAAATATGTTACTAAATAACATGCATGGCTTTCAGTTATACAAAGTTATAAATATACAAAATATCACCTAACAAGTTCCAGTTGTCTTTTTCTATATTTCTAAGTAAATTTAGATATAATTTTGTTATTCTGAGTTCCCCTGTACTGAGTTTTCCTTCAGTAAAGTGTTCTGTCAAATTAGAAAAAACAGCATCCTCCAGTTTTACTTCCCTCTGATGTTTATTATAAATAACATAATCTACATAAATTTCAATGTAATAATATGTATTGAACGGTGAATCCAGATTAAAATAGCTAAATATGTGCAATATAAAATAGTTCAAATCCACAAATAATTTTAAAAACTAATTTCTCGGTACCAAATATCTATGTATCCATGACATCATAGTAGATGCTCTACGGAATTGCTTTGCTATGTGACACCTCTTTGGAAGGTATCAAACTATAGAATTAGCTACCTGCAGATTAGATTTTTCCATGATTTAACGGTATAAACACTCGCAAACTGATTCAGACAGGACAAATCAAGCAGAATACCTGATTTCTTCTGAGCTTATTACAAATGCCAAATGAAATTATCCTTGTTATAGAGAAGTGTATAGACAAGGGCTGTAAAATCTAATTATGCTTAGAACATGTAGACATGATTAAATAGAATGTTATTGAATTTCTCTGTGAGCTGAGGGTACTTATAACCATTGTAATTAATCTAAAAATGATTACCTTGGTGAACACAGAAAAAGGATGCTATCTGCTTCAGGTAAGTAGATCATCTGACCCTTGAGACGTAAGCAGCTGATCTCAGTTCCAGTCAGCTCATCCTCACATTCTAATTTCTCTACGTCCAACAATCCTTCCTTGAAAAGGCAAGACATAACCGTTAACTAGTACCTTTCTCCCTACCTAGCAATTCAACAAAAAAACAAGGACACACGGGCTTCCTTTTCCACCAAACCGTAAGGGAGAATAAATGCAACAAGAAGATCAGGAAAAGCATTTCACCAAAATGCTAACGGGTCATAAGCAAAGTAGCTTCTGAACCCAGAAAGACGAGAGCCACACTACTGTTTGCGTATTGGTTTAAAGCCTCCAGGAATCTTATTTCTGATTTTCTAGTATGGCTGGAATATCTAATACTAATTTCTATGGAAAAATAAACCAAGCATCTCCATTCCCCACACCTGCATTCACAGAACAATGGGGAGTGGCTTCAAACACTAATGTATGTGTTGGTAAGACCTTTGCGAGGGCTGCAAGGACAACAGGTGTACTGTAGGACACTTCTGCTGTCTCAGTCAAAAGAACAGTAAGTCTGAGGTCTGGGGACCACCTAAGTAATCAACTAAATGAATATTTTATCACTTTTATTCTCCCACAAAAATGACATTCAGAACAACAGTTTAAGGAAGAATTAAATTAGGGATCTGGTTGAAGTTAAAAAAAAAATTCCTTATCTGTTCTGATTTCTAAAATAGCAGATGGTAGCTTTAGGGAGTAAAAGATGTTTGTTTTATTATGTGAAACTGAGCCGTCCCAGTAAGACAGTCTCAAAACTTATTTTTGTTAATTATGATCAGTTGCTAGGAGTTCCACCGCCCCTCAGGCAAATAAGAAACTACTAGCATTGCCTTTGAAATAGGGCTCCCTCTGAGGTTTCAGTTGGGATCTGTCTACACCTTCTCCATGTCATAGAATGGTGGACTAGCTAACTTTCCCACAGGGATGCTTCTAAGTAACCTTCCTTATTCACATTGAAAGGAATAATAGCTAGATTACCTTGCTTCTCAATACGAAAACCGTATTGATGTGTGAAAGGATCCCATGGAAACTAATGTCGATATGAGGACGGACGAGAGAGAAGACAGACAATAGGCTGCAGTTCCCAGGCTGGAGCTACAATGCCAATGAAAGGAGAGAACATGTGATTAGCCAAAATAATTCTTAGGATTTGAGATTAGATTCAGCCGACTCAAGAAGACTTAAAAATAGAAAAGTGTCATCATTTGGTAGGGCAATTGCCTCAACCATGGACTCCTACTTGACCCATGTCGCTCAGCGATGGAATGGGTGTCCCATGCTGCATGAACATAAAACCTAATATGGTCTCAGAGTATTCACACATTCAAGTATAAGCTAATGTAAGTAAGGGAAGCATTTTCAAAGAAGAAAGAATAGAAATTGATCCTTTTTTAAAAAGATTTATTTATTTATTCATGATAGAGAGAGAGAGAGAGAGGAGAGAGAGAGAGAGACAGAGAATGGCAGAGACACAGGCAGAGGGAGAAAGAGGCTCCATGCAGGGAGCCCGATGCGGGACTCGATCCCAGGACTCCAGGACCGTGCCTGGGGCCAAAGGCAGGTGCCAAACCGCCAAGCCACCCAGGGATCCCCAGAAATTGATCTTTTAAAAATGTAGTATGAGGTATCTCAAATGCCTGTGGCTTAAAATGAGATTTAAATAGCAAAACCACCAGCAAACACTCATAGTTTGTTAAGAGACGACTAATAATAATAACAGGTAATAGTTAATAATTGCTTAGACACTGGACTGAATATTCTTTATGCACTCTGTATGCTCACACTGAAATACAGGGAAAATAGGCCAAGAAAGATGAAGTAATGTGCTCATGGTCATACAATGAGAGAGAGGCAGAGCCAGCAGAGGAGGCACGCTGTACCCTACCCTGCTTCTGGATGTAGAGGTTTACAACAGAGCCCATCCGGGCAAATGCTCAATGAATAAGTCTCTTTAACTACAAGTGGAAAGTATCTCAAAATGTGTTGAGTACTAGTTCAAAAGTTAGCAGGCAAGGGGAGAAGTAAAAAGGATTTTCCAAATGGGTTTGGATAATGCAAGTCAAATGTAGATTCTCATCATCAGCCCAAATGTTGTCCTTTGATGCTTTGTCTGCTCAACCCCCTGAGAATCTATCATTTACCTCTTTAGCGTTTGTGAAATTCCCTTCTTTTCCCTGAAAATGTCTATGGCTGACTTTGGAAGCTATTCCAATCAGCATAGAATGAATGAATGAATGAATGAATAAGTGAAAGATGCTTATTACTAGAAAATCACCCATGTTTTCATTTAAAAAAAAAAACCAGCATTCCCACTTAGTTTTCCATCCTGTAAGTGACTAAAACAAACAAACAAACAAACAAACAAAAACAAATAAATAAATAGCCAGCCGTCCTAGGGAAAGTTGTAGTATGTTCAAATATATGTAACTCACTTTTGAAGAATTCATGTGATATATATGATGCACATTACCTAATACACAGTCAATGTGTTGAATGAATAAATGGCCATTTTTTTGGTAACAATATTCCCCCATGGCCTTTAGTTTCAGGCCTCAAGAAAGTGCGAGGTCATTTTACCTGGGGAAGCACTCTGTATATGGCGTTGCCACACTGAGTAACCACTAGGTCCCGGTCAAATATTATGTGAAAAGGAAAAGCTTTGCAGAAGGTATATGGGCTGATGCGTGATTCCTGGGTACCATTTTCTTCAAATCTATCAAGATCTTCATAAAAATCTTCTTCTTTTGACTCTTTTTCCTCAATTAGAAATTGAGTATGATCACATTCTTCATTTCTTTGCTGAATAACCTGGATTTCAAAAGGGGAGATGGTGTTGATTGTTTGCATTTCAGTTTGATTAAGATATCTAAATACCTAAGAAACTGGGTATGAGAATTGCGTTTAGAGGGTTAATTTAAAAATAGGAATATATGCAAATACTATGCATGCCTTGGACATTGTCTTATGCAATTTGAAGACTGAATAATTATTTATAATAAAATTGCAAACCTAGTATCAGTCCCTTAGTAGCCCAGATGGCCTCTTGGGTAGAATTAGAAAAGTACCCTCTTGTCCAGGTAGGCTTAGCCTACTCAGCCAGGTACACTTGTGCAGTGAGTGATCTATAAAGCATACAAAGTGGCTTTATTTAATATGATAAAAAATGATATTCACAAACAGAGGGAAATGAAATAATAGAGACATATATTTTAAAATACATTCAATATCAGGCTGCCTAGATGGCTCAATTGGTTTAAGTGCCTGACTCCTGATTTAGGCTCAAGTAATCATCTCTGGGTCATGAAATCAAGCCTTATGTTGGGCTCCAAGCTCAGTGAGGAGTCTGCTTGAGAGGCTCTCTTCTTCGCCTTCTGCCCCCCCCCCCACTAAACAAATAAATAAAATCTTAAAAAAAAAAATACATGCACTGTCATTTTTATCCATCAAATGGCAATTTTAAAAAATACCAAATTGGGTAAAACACAGAAAAAGAGTCATCTCAAATACTACTAGTGTGAGGGGATCTTGATTAAACTTGCTGATTGTTAGGTTATTAGATTGATAATATACAAGTAACCTTTAAAAAGTTATATATACTCTGGTTTAATTAAAAATCTAGGAACTCATCTAAGGAAGTTATCATAATACTGGGCAAAGCTCTATAATTTAAAGAAATAACTACATTTCTAAAATACTCTAAATAATATATATAATAAATATAGAATAATACAAATAAATATTTATTACATACATATAAGTAAAACATTTCTAAAATATTATTCATAGGCAAATACATTACTAAGATATAGAAAAGATGTTTTTTCTTTTGAGTTCAAGAAACTACAAGCAACACATCCTCTTAGAAAGGGAAGTACTATATCTCAACTGTGGCCAAATCCAAATGGAAGTAGTTGGGGCAATAGTTCCTCAGTTAAAGCTAAATGAAAGCAGAATATTGCTCTTTCTCACTTTTTTTGTTTGTTCAGGAGTTCACTGCAGCACACTTTGAGACTGCGGAACAAATCACAGTTAACACGGATGCTATTGTATATATTCTTTCAAAAACGGTTTCCTGATGGAATTAGGGTATTACTACCATCAGTGTCATACTAATCTACTACACTGGCTAAATAGTAGTATTCTTATTTATGATTTAAACATTGTGCCCCACTAAGGCTGATTTCTCTAAAGTTTCATCAACAAAATAAGGTCAACCTTAAAATTCAAGCCTAATTTTGATGTTCTGCTCTGATTTTAGCTATAGGAACTGAATTATATGCAACTTCAATTTACTATTTAATTCCTCAATTCTGCTCTTTTGCTTTGATTAAAATGTCAAAATGAACTGCTCTCTGATCATATTTTTAATCTCTTCTTGGTATATTACTTCTTTACATGGTATAATATTCCTTAAGTAGTTAAATCGTCTGGTAGCTCTGGACCTGTTAAACTTACAGATCCAACTTAAGAATACTTAAGGAAATTAAAACAGTATCTTTGACAAGAATTAAATATATAAAACATAACTAAAAATGAAAATATTTCAGAATTCGTAATGGAGTACTTGAATAAATAGAGACCACAAGGCAACTTAAATATTGTATAAAGTAAACCATGTAATTAAGCAAAAACTTGAATTTTATATAGAGTCTGCTAATGGCTGTCAACCTTCCATGACAAATACATTAATAACCATAGCAACTGCAGTATCTAAGTATGCCCTAATTTGAGTTTGTTTCCTAAAGTGTCTATGTATTTGTCTCTTGCTCAACTTGCCTAAATAAAAAAATAAAACCAAGAGTAGATAGACACAGTGTGCAGATAGCCCCTCATAAAGGCTCACTTAGTATAGATGTAGTGTTAGTTTGGTGTCATGATCAAAGATCAGAAATGAAAGGCATAAAATAGTTTGACTATTAAATTCCAGTGAGATTCTTAATCATTGATACATTTTGATTCTTTACCGAAGGTTTTAATTTAACTTTAAAATGTCTCTGGATTTGATAATGTCAAGTTACATAGAATCCCACTTTGTAGTTGTGGAAAAACTAAGGTTGCACCTGGGAATCACCAACAAGTGCCACAGAAAGTATTGACATCAACTCCTGAAAAGAAAGAAAACCACAAAACCTAACATGACATTACTAGATCAAATATATGGGACGCTTTCCCAATATAATCAATTTAAATGTTACAATTTTTATTTGCCATAATGCTGTACTTAAAGTTTGGGCTTTCCTTTGTTTTTCTTAAGAGTTTATTTATTTATTCATGAGAGACACACAGAGAGAGGCAGAGACATAGGCAGAGGGAGAAGCAGGCTCCTTGTGGGGAACCCAATGCAGGACTCGATCCCAGGACCCCGGGATCATGACTTGAGCGAATACAGACGCTGAACCACTGAGCCACCCAGGTGCCCCAAAGTTTGGGCTTTCCATATGTGCTAGAACATAACTTTGATGCCTAAGAAATATGCACAAAGAAAAAAAGCTGAAATAAGATATCCCTCTCACTAATTTTCTCAGACTCAGGGCCGCTGAAAAATGGCTCTTGAGGCCGAACATGCTGAGCGCACAACAAACAGCTGAACAGGAGAGACTACGTGGGTTACAAAGAGTAAAACGATGGTTCTCTTTATTGCCTGGCTGTCGTAAGAGTACTCTGATATCACTCAGAGCTAAGAGCAAGTGTTATCAAGAGCAACACAACTTTTAAAGTATAAAACCTGGTTTCTTTCACCTAGTAATCTAATTAAAAAAAAAAAAAGCAAAACATTTAGGTCACAAAGTGAGAGATTCCAACTATATTTCGGGGACAGGCAAAAAAAAAAATCTACAAAGAAATAATGAACAGCAAAACAATATCTAAGTTTATATTATCTTAGAATCTGACTACCCACATAATGAGGTTTTTTGTATTCTGGAGGCTACAACCTAGCCAGTTACATATCCTTTTGCTCCCCAGTTCTTGTGTGCTCACAGGAGATGCAAACTAGATTTCATGTGACCTTATGGAAAGAGATTATCTGCTGTCACAAGGACAAAATATCCTGTATAATGACTTCCACGGTCAAATATAGAATATTGCTCGTGCAGCACTGTTTTGGTTCAAGTATACCTCTGATGAGGTCCACTAGGAGTGATAATTAAAGGTAAATTCACAGAGTATCATGTTTAATATTCTATATATCTGATGTGTTCAGAAGGGTCTCCATCACCAGCCATTACCTTCATGTCTATTTCGGTGCCATGTATTTGTTGAGCAACAGTTTTGATGATTCCGATGACAATATCCTGAAGTCCCTCTCTCTCGGAGTAGTAGTGCAGAATGAGTCCTTTGCCCTTTTCTGCATCCGTGCACCTAAACGAAGGAGCACGCATGCCTGGGTAGATGGTAGCAAGGTGATCATGTAGAGCATCAAGGTTCTGCAATAAAGGGGAGATGGGATGAATAAATGATGCTTCCACAATGGCAGCTAACATTGAGAAAACAAGGTAGGGAAGCAGGGCTCAAATCTGTGGTTAGTTGGCAGAATGACTGAGTGAGGACTCACATAGCACAATCTTCCCTTGTGCACCAAGACAACTGAAGGTAAGGACCATAGAGAACTTAAAGCTAAAGTAGTATAATTAAGAAAAAATATTTTAAAAATATAAAAAGAAAAAAGAGAGTGGGTGGTTGCGTTGACCGGGTGACGGGCACTGAGGGGGGCACTTGATGGGATGAGCTCTGGGTGTTATGATTTATGCTGGCAAATTGAACTCCAATAAAAAAATTTTAAAAAAGAAAAAAAGAAAAATAATCTGAGGCTATTAACAGTTAATATATTTTAAAGAAGGATAAATAAACAAGCGGGTTGTAAAAAGAATGACTGAAGCAAGAAAAACATAATTATGGGCTAAAGCAAAGATATGCATATTTATAGGAGTTTGGAGAAGGTATATATGCATGTTATGTTAGAAAAATATGAATGCCTAAAGTGATCACAATTTACCCTATATAAATTGTTAGGACTGTTACTGTTTACAGTCCTAACAATTATTAATTCAAAACATTGTATCAGTGATAAACATACGAAAACATAAGCATATTATTTTGTGAGGTAATGTTTTAGGACTGAAAACCTTTTTATAAATTAAAGTAGCAGGATTGTTTCATATTTATTAGTAGCCGCCAATCAAGATACAGCTTCACAGCTGACATGTGAAATAATTATCTTTTGGAACCAAATCTTGGAAAACTAATAAATTTACCAATAAATACTTTCTGTACTTGTAGTTTTGTCATTAACGTAGAACATACCAAACTTCCCAGCATCCTGCATTA
Source organism: Canis lupus baileyi (assembly GCF_048164855.1). Classification (NCBI taxonomy): domain Eukaryota; kingdom Metazoa; phylum Chordata; class Mammalia; order Carnivora; family Canidae; genus Canis; species Canis lupus. The sequence continues at coordinate 54,616,908 of NC_132850.1, read as the reverse complement.
CTCACTAATACACAAAACTTATTTGTATAAAGATGACCAGGAGAAATGGTGCAAACGATGTGTTTCATTTGGTCCAACATGGTTTTTCAAATAATAGCTCATAATGTGTTAGCGGGTGTGTGTTACACATATGCGTAGGATACACACGGCATAGCACGGTATATGAATGAAGAGTGAAGTAGCTTTAGAATTAAGCCGACTTTGATTTAAAACATGACATTGTCCTGAGCCCTGTAACAGCATGGAACTGAGCTGTCAACACCTGAATGAGCATGGGAACAATTATCCCCTAGAGACTACATAAAGGAACGTAGTCTTGCTGGCACCTTCATCATAGTCTGGCAAGACCTTAATGGACTTTGATCTAAAAAAAAAAAAAAAAAAAAAAAAAAAGAGAGAGAGAGATAATAAACCTATGTTGTTCAAGGCACTTACATTTGTGGTAATTTGTTATGGTAGCAATAAAAGCTAATACGCCAAGCAAATAGTAATCTATCAAGAACTGGTGATTATCACTAAAAACAAGTGGATAAAATGGTTTTAGAATGCAATAGCATAAAAGAATGCATCAAAAAAAGAAGATGCTGGATATAGGCCAAAACTGAACTATGGCTCTGGTTCCAAATGTCTCAAAGAAGCCAATTTAGGGAAACGGAAGTATCCAGTAAGTTATTAGGAAGTGAGTACAAGGTGACTCCATGGGTGCCCAAATTCAAGAAATGGTCGACCAGGGCACCAATGGCACTGTGGTTTAGTTTTATGTCCCCTCCATTCAATGATTCATTTATTCTATAGCTAAGTCACATGCAATACATATTATGAGCTGTCTGTGGTACAGGCCGGGGACAGGGTAGAGGATCCGACACAAATCTGCATGACATGGAACTTGACTTTAAATAGCTCATAGTTCATACCACAAACAAATGTGTAGAGTGACTTTTGATGAATAAATATGGGAGCCAATAACTCAGACTGAAAGAATAGGGTTCAAAGGCTTCAAAGTGAAAAGAAGCCCTGAAACTAGGTCATGAAAGGTTGACTTATGACTCAAATAAATGTTTCAACAGTCTTCTTAATTGGGTGAATCTGGTTTCTTTGTTAATTGCCTTCATGCCTAGTGATTTTTGTTTTCTTCCTGAAAATTACACCTGTTCTAATCCCATCAGGCCAGCTCTTAACAAAAATTTCAATTCATCCTAATTGCCTCTAGAGGTTGCTATTGCCACATAAAAGGAATCCAATATGGCAGACAGCCAATGAAATGAAGACCTAAAACTATTTTACTTGGTTCAGGGGTAGGAAGTTCTTCCTATAAGTTTTCCTCACGTAAATTCTTCCCTGGAAAGGGAAGACATGAAGACTGTTCCTTTATAACCCGTCCAGATCCCTTGTACAACTACTGGTGTTGGAAAAAAAAAAAAAAATGATAGAAAAATCTGGTGAGAAAAATCACGAAAAAAGTTTTAATACTTATTTCCATTTCTCACAAGTAAGAATTGAGCTTGTTGCAGCATTTAGGAAACGTCCTAATGTAGGTAGTCCCAGGTACTAGGCTGTGGCTGATTTCAAAGAAAAAAAGAAATTGAGTCTAACCATAACTTGAAATACGTATCTTAATTTCTTCCCACTTTTCCTCTACAAAATGTTCAAATATATCATAAATCAATATGCCAACATCACTTCCATTTCCACCTATTTTCATCTCGAATCATATTGTGCCATTAGCACATTTCTATATGTAGCTACACAGATGGCATGAGGCAGTAGTAACTGGTAACATTTACATTAGCAGCATCATTGATGCTAATGTAGGCCAGAGATTGGCCAGGATAGCCCAAGACCACTTTGCCATGAGTCACACAAAGGTAGACACGGTACCTTACATGGGGACCCATTTTAATTTAAATAAAAATAATGATATGAGGTATTACAATTGATAACAAAAATACTGCTTAAATTGATCACTGCAAAGCAAGTGGGATACCAAAACACACCAACTCAGAATGTTTGTCTTTTAAGTTTTTGTGGTAACCAACTCTCCAGGGGCTTACTGTTTTATTGAATTTGAATTAATTAAAAGGACAAGTAAAGTGCTTTCCTGGCATAAAAGATTTAACACCACTTAATGTAATATTGATTTTCTGTAGAGAGCATCTAACATACAAAATACTCTTGGGATTTCTTTAGTTACAGCTTTTCTTACTTGGTTTTATTCTCCTAAAATTAAAGTGATGTCCACAACTTATCTATTATTAGAAATAGACTTCATGATTAAAAATTAAGTTGATTTCATTTGAGCACATTTATATTGCTAAAAGTGTGCTTCTTCATTGTTAGACTGTGCTTGTTTGCAGCAACCTGGAAGACCATAAAAAAAGATTCTCAAAAAGCCAAGGGAAGAAAACTCGGTCCACCTTTTATAATATGATCGACATAAAGCTAATTATTCATCCACATGCGTGTGGCAATGTACCTGGAGAATAAGAATTTCATATTAAAACTGGTATTCTGTTTTATTTCTAAATATACCATGGGAATAGATATACAAAAAAAGACCCGAATGGCCAGTTTACAAAGAAGTATACATACATAAAAGAGACATAAAAAATGTAAACATATAGATTTCAGCACAGTAGATTCCCAGCAAACAATAAAGCAAACCTTAAATATGCTTTGACTTCATTCTTCTTAGCTTTATAAAGTTAGAATACAAGAAAGGGATAGATAGCAGGTCCATTCATCTATTTTCTCTGAAGATGCCAAAAAGGGTAGTCAGGTTTTCATTTCACTTCTTATGTTCTGATATCATTTTACTGCTTTTTCTACAAGTGAAATGAATACACTTTTTCTACTCAGGAATCCTGCTATCCATAACTCCAATGCATCTTGTCACCTAGCATTTATTATTTGCAGAAGAAAAATTAGTGCTGGCATCCTGGGAAACTGTGCTGGAGTTCTGGATTTAGTACAATCCACAGATTCAGGAAACAAATGAGAATTTATTATTCCTTTGAGAAACTTTGAAGTTCCCTATTTTCAAGGATCTTGGAATGGTTCAAACTAAATGCAAGTTGTCTCTGTAATATGCACAGTAAAAATAAGTTCACACATAATTATAGAGGCAGAGTTTCCAGGAATTAACTACCTCATTCCCCTGCTTTCTCAGCATCTGATGAAAAAAATCTCTAAATGATGCACATGTTACATGGGTGGAGTCCTTGACTTGAAAGTTTTAAGAGAGATTTTTTGGTCTCCAAGGACCCTTATCTTACTGAATGGGGAGAAGGGAGTTGCCTGTGTTACTGGAGAACATTACTGAAGTTTAGACTGAGAAGAAATCTTAAAAAATTAGTCATTTCAGGGCACCTGGGTAACTAAGTGGCAAAGCATCTGCCCTTGGCTCAGGTTGTGATCCCAGGGTTCTGGGACCAAGTCCTGCATCGGGCGGGCTCCATGCCCTGTGGGGAGCCTACTTCTCCCTCTGTTTCTGCCTCTCTCTCTCTCTCTCTCTCTCTCTCTCCATCTCTCATGAATAAATAAAATATTTTTAAAAAATCAGTCATTTCAAACCTCTCTTTTATTAGGAAGGAGGATGAGATAAAGCATTTCCTTTCCTTTTATTTCTTATACTTCTGAAAAATACGGCCAACACCGGCATTTGTTTACAAGCAGCATGCAATCTGAAACATATTTTGTCAAGTTTTGTAAGAAGTAAGTCATTTTAGAATTTGAGGATAAAAACTTTTAAACAACTAGGATTAAATAAAGGTGGAAAACCCATATAACGGGAAGCACCAAGGTTGAGGTATGAATAGCATGAGATCAGAACAAGTAAGGTTAATGCTTTAATGATACTCCTGCCTCTTATTCTTGGAGCTACTTTGTAGGAAATAGCCTTTCAACTGAAAAGAGAATCTTTTTAGGAAGAAAAAATATAAATATCTTATTTCAAAAGAAATTGTATTGGTGTCACTAAAATTATTTCACTTAATATTGTTAAAACTACAATATAATTATCAACACCATCTTCTCAAGAAAAATATTTTAATTAAAGAAAAAAGAGGCAAAAAGTCATAGCATTACCTGAGTAAAATATTTTACCTACTATACTGCTTTTAAATGCATGTCTAAAAAATTTATATACTGCAACTGACAATATTTTGTAAAATTGTTAACATATATATCATTTACCCAAGCAGAAAACAATCTTACAATTCTAAAATACTCATCTTCCCTTATAAGTCTTTACTTGTCAATTTTAAAATTGCAGGTTATAGAAACTGGCATTTTGTTTTTTTTTAAGATTTTATTTATTTATTCATGAGAGAGAGAGAGAGAGAGAGGCAGAGACACAGGCAGAGGGAGAAGCAGGCGCCATGCAGGGAGCCCGACGTGGGACTCGATCCTGGGTCTCCAGGATCAGGCTCTGGGCTGAAGGCGGCGCTAAACCGCTGAGCCACCGGGGCTGCCCGAAACTGGCATTTTGGATGTTGAGAAAAAGTTTTCCTTTTGAAGTTCAAAAGTTAAAAATAAAATGAATGGTGCATTTTTGTCTAAGAAATATTATAAATAATTTAGAGAAGTATCAGAATTTCACAGCTGTTCAGGAAAATCTTCATATTTCCCAAAATAACACTTTGCACAAACATTTAAGAATTTTAGATCTGTCATCAATCCCAGAGTGCTCCTGGTGGGCTGGCCAAATCACTGCTGTGCTTTAAAGGCCAAAACCTCGGGTCAACCTGAATTTGAAGAAAATCCCACTGAGGTTTGCACAGAGGTGCTGGTAGAGGGACATTCATGTATGAGAACTGAATGAAGGAGTGAAATCACCACCATATCAAGGTTAGTGGAAGGAACCAGTGTTTCCAAGCAAAAGATAACAGAAAAAGAAAAAAAGGAAAAAAGATAACAGAATATTTGCTTGATATCCAACTGAGATTCCTACGCATATTTAAGCAGGCTCATCACTTAAATTCTAACTAACCTCTAAGATTGTGCATTGCTCACTTAGTTGTCATTATTCAACCTGGTAGCTTCCCATGCTTATTTAATTTTCACTTTACCACTATAAATTATTGAGAGGTAGAGAATATACAATGTAAAGGAATATCACACCCCTGAGAATGAATTGGTAGCTCCACTGTAGATTGACTTGGGTTTCATTCCTCGAGGCTACATATCATTCTTATCAAACCTGATCTGCCCAAAGCTCCTGACTCATCCATAAATACGTATATAAGTGTACGTGGACACACTAACATAGACATAAAAAATGAAGAGGAAAACAATACAGAGTGCTGTCCCAATTATGTGTTACTGCATATCAAAGTGCCCCAGACTTATTGGCTTATAACAGTAAGATATTATTATCTTTTGTGATTCTGTGAATTTTCTGGACTCAGGAAATTCTTGGGTTGGAGTAGACGAAGCTGGGGACGGTGTCATCATAATGCTCTACCGGGCTGTTTTCCCAGGACAGGTCACCCAAAAGGCCGGTAGTAGTTGGCCCTTCAATGGGAGTTCAGCTAGCGCTGCTGTCTGAAAGCTTACACAGGACCTCTCCATGTGGCTTGGGCTTCTCACTTCATGATGCTGGGCTCCTGCAGGGAGCATCCCAAAGGCAACTATTCCAAGATACTCAGGTGGAGACTTGAAGACTTACTATGATCAAGCCAGGGAAGTATCAAAATGTTCCACCTGTTCTATTATGCAGATAATCACAAAAGCCAACGCAGATTCAAGAGAAGGCAATGTCACAATGCAGAGCAGCATAGGAGATACTAATGCAATGATTTTTGGAAGATAAAATCGGCAATAATGCAAACAGGACAATGGAAGTAAGATGATCATGGATTAAGGTGGAAGTACTGTCAAGTTGGCCATTCCTTACTAGCTAGGTTTTTTGCTTTTTTTTAAATGAAGCTTTCAAATCCTATACGTTTTCTGCAGTGTTTTAATCTATACACTAGAAGCTTCAAATAGAAATTTACATAAAAAATAAAAAAATAAAAATAAAATAAAATAAAGAAATTTACTACAGTGACAGCATGAAACCCCACATTTTATTCCTAAATTTACAATTAAGAAAATGACAGAATAGAAGAAAAATTCTTGCTGAAACATGGTCTTATCTGTAAGATGATATATGCAAGTAAAATATACAAAATTCAAAACTAAAAATGTCCTGTTTTTTTCTTCATCTCTTTTTGATAAATCATATTCCATTACAAACCTAACTAAAGGTTTAATTCCAAAGTTTAATATTATATATATATATATATATATATATATATACACACACACATATATATATATATATTTTTTTTTTTTAAGAAAGCAAGAGTGGAGGAAGCTGGGAGGACCACAGGGAGAGGGAGAGGGAGAGAGAGAATCTGAAGCAGGCTCCATGCCCAGCACAGAGACCCACTCGGGGCTTGATGTCATGACTGTGAGATTGAGACCTGAGCTGAAATCAAGAGTTGGACGCTTAACTGACTGAGCCACCCAGGCACCCCAAGGTTTATCTACTTTCATCAGCAGTCTACAAATTGATGGTTTCACAGGAGATTTAAGAAAAACAATCCCAAACTATGTAATGTTTAGAAGCACAATGTTTCTAAGAAGTTTCCTCTAAAAATGTTTCCCATACTTTATTAATACTTAATCTATTTAGTATTTTTAGCTATTTTTTGTTAAAGTCTTGAGGTAGATTAAAAATAAGCATAATGTGAAACTTTTTAAATTGAATTTGGAAGTACAAGAGAGTTTGGATAAGCAGGGCCTTGAATTTAATATTAGTAGCAAAGCCTCTTAAAGGGGAATTGTCCATTATTTAAACTGTTCAAATTGTTAAATTTAGGTCATTAAATTGTTTACATTGACTGATCCAGGGAAAAGAAAAACTTTACATGAGAAATATTTTTCTGAAACTAAACTACAGATAATTTCTATTCAGTGTGTCCTTGAATATTAGATTTCTAAAAATGGAACAGGAATATTATCTCAATAAAATCACGTGGGCCAAATTAAGTGTGTGTGTGTGTATATATATATATATATATATATAATAAAAATATTACTAAATCAATAAAATATCCTGGGCCAAAAATATAATATATACATATTATTATACTAGCCACATATATATACAACATATAATTCAGAATTAGTTAATTCTAACATTCAAAGATTCTCTATAGATTGTCTATTATAGGCTGTGCCTGGTATTCAGAACTTTTGGAAATTATTTCAAGAAAAGCAAAAATGTATGTTTAATAGAAAGCCATTCTTGTATGTATTTATTTATTTATTAATTCATTCATCATTCATTCATTCATTTGAGAAAGAGAAACAGAGCACAAGTATGCGAGGTGGAGGGCAGAAGGAGAGAGAGAGAGAATCCTAAGAGGGCTTCATGTCCCAAATGGAGCCCAACACAGGGCTCGATCTTATGACCTGAGCCAAAATCAAGAGTCGGATGCTTAACCAACTGAGCCACTGAGGCGCCCCCTGAGCCATTCTTAATGATGTATCCAACTGAGAGGCTGAAGAAAGACAACTTCCAAGGAATTTCTCCTTGGAAGCATGATAAGTGGTCAGAGCTGCCCAGCCTAAGGCATAATCAAATGATTTCCCATGTTATAATTCCAGTAGCTACTTTATTGTTGCCTGGAAATTCCAAATGGAGATATTAGAATGATCATTTTGAAAGTTTCTAGATACAAATAATGTAACTTGTATATTCATTAATAAATAGTAATTTGCCATGTCCACATTAGATGGAAATTTCTAGGTGGAAATTGCCTATTATTATACATTTCAAACTGTAATTCATCTCTAAATAAAGTTATATAGTTTCATCAAAAGAATAATAACATGAAAATAAAATAAGTGTTATCTTTAATAAAAGAATTAATCTTGAGCTGTTGGTGTATTTGCTTTTTACTTTTGTACAAACAACAAATCTTCATTCTTCAGTCCTCAAAAATGGTATTTATTCATTCCCATATATGTATCTGTGGAGATACCATCATTAAGAGATTACACATGGTCTCTGGTTCCATGAAGTTTACATTCCAGCCCATTAAACAGGAAATGATAGTACAGTGTGAGAAATATGAGGGCTGGGGAAATAGAGTGTACTGTGAAAAACTGAGAAATGCCAATTTCTCTGACTCAGAAAGGGCAGAGATTGGAGAGGGGAGTGATGTCCTCCTGGAAGGAGTAATTTGACCAACAGGATAAATAGGATTTATTTAGCTGGAAAGCAGCAGTAACAGTGTTCTAGATAAAGGGAAGAACAGGTGCAAAAGTTCAGAGGATAGAGAGAGCAGGATAATAAAGACTGTAAAAGAAGTTCTCTTTGGTCAGACTTTGGTAGAGGAAGAATAAGGATGGATAGGGGATGTTAAGTAGTTTCACTAATTTTAATTACTTTCTACTTTTTCCAGTGAGGAATTGGGAATCATTAAAAGGGTTTAAGCAAGAAAATGTCTAATGAGATATATTTGAACTTTCAGAAAAAAAACAGTAGGGTTATAGAATGGAGAAAAGATTGGAAGAGTCTTGAAGGGAGGCTGGGAAACCATCCAATCTCTAGAGAATGATAGCTCCCACAAAAGTATAGAGAAAATAAAGAAAAGTGATAGAATTCTCAAAATTTAGGAAATAGACTCTAAGGATTGATGCTTGTTTGAAATCAGAATGAAAAAGAAAAGTTTTTAAATTCTCTTTAAAATAAGACCCAGCTTACCTTACTCCTTAATGAAGGATTAAAGTCTACGAAAAATAATGTTTTATTTATTTATATAATGAAAAATGTAAATTTTTATATGGGAATGAGGATCTTAAGACAATTTATGGGGTACTTGGGAGGCCCAGTGGTTGAGTGTCTGTCTTGGTTCAGGGCGGGATCCCAGGGTCCTGGGATCGAGTCCTGCATTGGGTTCCCCACAGGGAGCCTGCTTCTCCCTCTGCCTATGTCTCTGCCTCTCTCTGTGTGTGTCTCTCATGAATAAATAAATAAAATCTTTAAAAAAAAGACAGTTTATGAAAATCAGTCGCTTTATTTTATAATCACTTATACAGAAAAAAATATTCTTTTAATGTCTATGTAAATAGCCTAATCATAAGATAAATGCCTACGGTATTTTAATCCATTCAATTTGCTGGTAAGACATGCAATTTGAAAAACAGGACAAAAAGGAATTGGATAAAAAATAATAATATTGGTGAAAACTTCACAAAATTCTAACTTACTAGTTTCTTCATTGTTCACACTGAAAGAAAAATAAAATCATATGTAATTTAAAGATATATTAACTAAAGTTGCGTATTGACTTTGAGGAAAAAGGACTTAGAGCTACTTAAAGTAATGCTGCCCAATGGAAACAAAAGGCAATAAAAGCCACTAGAGCAAGCCACAAACGCTAGCCACATAAGTAATGCTAAATTTTCTAGTAGTGATGGTTAAAACCGAAAAAAGGAAACAGGTGAAATTAATGTTCATGATACATTTTTATAGAACTCAATATATCAAAAATATTACCATCTCAACAAGTAATTAATATAAAATATCAGTTATTTGTATTCTTCTTGTACTGCTTTTGAAATCTGTTGTGTATTTTACCCATAGCACATCGAATTTCAAATACTTAGTAGCCAAGGGGGCTAGTGGCTATCCTATTGAGGATGGGGCTCAGGAACGTAGAGAAACACGGGGAGGCCGCTTGCTCTCTTCCTGTGCCATTACAAATTTAGCAAAGGGAAACAATGAGTAAAGATTGACAAAAATTTTTGTAAAAACATTTGGATGGTTGTTTTGTTATGTAGACGTGGCCATTGAGAATAAAAGTTAAAATTAATACAGAGGGACTTCAAATCGCAACTTTGCCCATAAAATAATGCAAGTTAATAAAAGTATTAAAAAATGGAGTATGTATTCAAAAATCCAAAACCCCAATAAACTTCAAATATCAAACTTTAATCCATTTAAAATAACTCATTTAAATACAGCCTGTTAAAGCTTAATTTAAAAATCGCCTGGCAGCTCCTTCATTGGGAATTGGCAGCTTTTTTTTTTTTTTTTTTTTTGACACCAGTAGTTCTATAAACCCACGGCAGGGCATTGCAGACCAGTTTCCATCTTGATTTAATGCTGTTTTAAGTTTATAAGAAAAATGTCACTATGTAAACAACAGACATTTTGATTAAACACTATAGTTCTTATTTTGGCTGTTAAATCAATAATGCAGCTGGATTGAAAGTAGTTTACATTCCCTCAAAACTGGGCTTGGGTTCAGCTAGTATTGTGCTGACATCATTTACCAGCAAGATCTGGCCGCTTTAAGCAGCCAGTTTAGAAATGTCCTTTAAAAACAGCCACATAATTTTTCAACCTTCACACATTTCAAGAAGAGGGTCTTACAAATGCCTGTGCTTAAAATAGGGCAGTCAATCCAAAAATAGTCTCTCATCGAATGTGTAATTTACTAGTAAAAAACTTTTAAGGTAATTTAGACAAGAATAGAAGACAAGGGTGTTTGGGGGCCTTATTTCTTTCACTTCACCTGAAAATGCCTTTGGGAGGGCTCTCCGGTTTCCTTTTGTACAGCAGCTTGATTAATATGGAACTGGGAGTGATGCTTCTCGAATTTGTTTTGGTGGCAGAGCACCTGAAAGCCATGGTGCTTTCCCCCAACTTTGAGCCCAGTAGAATCTCAATACTGACATATCATTTAATTACACTATACAAACTAGGAATACCTTAAAAGAGAAAATAGGACCACCTTATATAGCTAAGACATAAACCCACCACTATTAGCACATATAAACCATTAAAAGGGGGGCAGTTAAACATCACAATAGGCCATGTTGAGATGTTCAGAGGATGTTAATTTCCAACTTGGATGTTCAAGGTGGGCAACCAAAAGTTAAGGGAAAAAAAAAAAAGAAACAAAAAATGTTAAAATGTATTCGAGACCACCCTATAACCGTTATTTTATGTGAATTAGAAAAAGTCACTGTAAAAAAGAAAAAGAAAGTAAAAGTCACTGTGATTTCATTTCAGTAGCAAGACACTGTCATCTAGCTGGCTGTGCAAAAGTATTCTAGAGCCTCCGTTTAAGAATTACTAATTCAGAATTTTTAACTACAGAACTTCAAATTGCTTACCTGTAGAAATTCTCTGACATTAGATCCCAGGACACGCAAGATTGTATCATAACCAGACTCTTGGCAAAAGACAAAAAACATCTTCCCGAACATTTGGAGGATTTCCCCAGCATTGAGATCTATTTATAGATTTGAGAGAACAACAACAGAACATATTATAGCTAGAATATTGTTAATGGGAAGAATGAAAATAGGTGCATAATTTAAAAAATTAAAATATCCCCAACTTTTGTGCAAGTGGACATAGATCCACAAGAAAAATTCATAGGGAAATCTGTGAAGACAACACAGTGACATGTCAGCAGCATAGACTGGTACTTATATGCAAAACAATCAGTTTCTCAGCTTTCACAGCAAACTACTTAACTAATTTTGACACCTGTATTTAATGTACTAACTTACTTTTTCTGAAAAACACAGAAAAAATCATCAAGAATGCACATGACCATATTTTCATGAAAAATGGTTTTCTCCATGTAAATATGCATATTTAACAAGTTGGTTACATATAACGTGTACCCCAATATCATGCTTTTTACTTACTGTTCAATTATTAATATTTCCTAAAATCTTTACATGTTTTCTGTAATATCAATTTTAATAACCTCATTAACATAGGGACACAATAATTTATTTAACCAATCCACTCCTCTCAAAAATGTAGACTTTTCCAATTTTTGATAGTACAAGTAATCTTGAGATAAAAATATACATAAATCAAAAATATATATATTCAGAAATCTTAACCTAAGTAGATCTAATAATTCTTTTAAGAAAAATTCCTAAAGGTTTTGTACATTTTTTAAGAGACTTTGACTAATGAAGCAAAATTATTCTCTACAATGTTGTCTTTATTTAGCATCAGATTAACAATATCTGTGATTTCCTCTTTAACTCTACTTTTGACAACACTAGACATTTAGCTTTTAAAAATTCGTACATTTCTATGAAAAAAATTCATATTTGTTTCAGTTTTGATTACTAATGAGGCTAAATATTTTTATTATTAACAATTTACCATTCTTTCTTTGTGATCCTTGTATTCTATAATAGATATTTACTCATCTAATTATACTTGGCAAAGCTAAAAAGCTGCTTTCTGTTCTACCCAAACTGTAGCCTAGCTGCAAATTAAGCACATGAGATTAACTTTGAGAACAACTTTTTTTTTCCATGAAGCTGGTTTTGAACCCTGCCTACTTTGCATGAGCTTTCCCTAATGTATACCTCCATTTCTTGTTCCTTTCACCAATAGTTAACAGAATTCGTGATTGCAAGAGAGATTCAAAAACAATGGTTTCTGCACACTACACTTTCATAATTACCATATTGGACATCACAACTGAAGTTATCATCACATTAAGTGTCAACAATTTTTTCCCACCCTGACACATGGTTTTCTGTGAAGGAATGCTGAGAGCCTCTCCACTCTCTAAAGAGCTTGTAAAGGAAAACTAGGCCTCAGGACAGCCTGAGCCTTCCCTCCACCATCGTGCAGCATGCACCCTGCATAATGATACAATGGGATCTTGGTTTATTATTCCTCTGGGCTTCTCTGTGTAACTTAGCCAAAGAAGGAAAGTCACATTCAACTTACTGAGGACTTTGCTTGCAGCAGCCACCAAATCATAAGTTTTGGAATCATCATATATTATTCTGACAAGAAATTGTCCTTCTTCATCTAACTGTGCCTCTTTTCTGGAAAACAAAAAAACAAGAAACAGGGGGAAAATGCTGAAATAAAAGAATAGCTAGTATGGTTAAAACTACTGTATAAACAATGGTTTTACACCTGAAATGGGATGTTTGTTTAAATCAATGCCATGTGCCTAAAAGTCTAATGATTAAGGAGATTTAAATCATTTCACTTTCCCCTCCTCAAGTTAAAATGATATGTTTAAGCATATTTTAGCAAGACTGCCATTTATAGAGTACTCTAATGCCCAATGCAATGCCTGATATTAAATATAATCAAGAAATAACTTTGGGTTTAACAAATAATCAGCAAACATTGGTTGAGTCCCTATACGTGCCAGTCATTGTTCCGAGCATTAGGGATGGAGCCTTTAGCAAGATAAACAAAAATACTTGACCTCTTCCAACATACACGTTCTAGGAGGGGAGATAGATCGGGAATAAAACTAATAAGTAACATATAATGGTAAGTAGTTTGAAGAAAAATAAAGACAGGTAGTGAGGTAGAGAGCTTGAGTACAAAAGCCAGGAAGCCTCCCTGAGATATGGGCATTGAATAGAATCTAAAGGAAGCTCTGGGAGTGAGCCATGAGCAGTGTGGGGAAGAGGGCTAGGCAGGAGAGGCCTGGGGCCCTGGGGGACCAGCAGAAGTCAGAGCGGAACAGAGAGGGGGCAGCGTAGCCGTAAAGGAATGGGTAAGAGTGGTAACAAGGGTCGGGTGGACTTTAGGATGACTGTGGCATTTACTTGAAAGAGATGGATAGCTTTGGCCTTTGTGATATGAGCAGCGAGAGAGGAACTGACTTGGGTTAAAGGAATCAATCCTGCTGTTGCATTAAGGCTGATCTCGGGCAGAGCAAAGAGACCAGTTAGGAGGCTACCATCAACTCTCAGGTGAGGAAGCCTGGTAACTTGATTCCGAGAGAGAACTGGTCCAAAAGGAATATATTCTGCAGGCAAATTCAACATGATTTGCTGATAGATTGAATACAGGATGTCAGAGAAGGAGAGGACACAGAGTTGGCACTGAGGTTTTGGCCTTAGAAACTGGAAGGATGTTGTCACCAATGGCTGAACTAGGAGAGGCTGTTGGAAGTGGACTGAAGCAGGGGGGTAGGGGTTGGGGGGTGGGTTAGATCAAGGGTTATGTTTTAGGAGCATCTGGGTGACTCAGTTAGGTAAGTGGCCAACTCTTGGGTTCAGCTCAGGTCTTGATCTCAGGGTCGTGAGTTCAGGCCTGCATTGGGCTCCACACCCAGCATGGAGCCTACTTAAAAAAAATGGTTATGTTTTAAACATATTACGTTTGAGTTTCCAAGTGGACTGATTAAACCTCCTAATACATCATTAGCTTATTAAATACAGTAGGTCAAAATATTTACAGTATTCATAAAAGGAAATTATAGTTACCATTTTTAATAGTTGTCATGATCATATAAATATATTAATTTTGATAGGATTTGGATTATTTCTCTCAAACAAGTGTCCAAAGGAGAAATCTATTATTCAAAATATTGCCAGTTGTAGAAAAAAACTGACAAGTTTGCAGAGATCTTTTCCAATGTTAAATTCACAAAAATACATGGAGCTTGGAAATCAATCTGACTCAGTCCAATTCATCTAAATCCCCGTAGGGTGCCAGGAGAATGCAAGACAAACTAGCCACTGTCATCAGGTGAACTTGGAACACAGTAGCTGGAATAGCTACTTATGAAATGCTGCCAAGGCAGGTCATGATCCCTTTCTCTCTCTCTGAAGCTGTGTATCACAGCTGCTGTCCATGGCTGGAATACCAGTGTCTGCTCAAGGGAAAAACTCCAAATGGTGGTATGTAATAGGTCCAGGTGGGATGAGATATTCTTAAAAAAATATCCTGTGTTCTTAAGAACATACTTTGCCTGCAGTTATGCATAACAGTGCATTAAAAAAAAAAAAAAAGCCTGATTATGGTAGGCACAGAGATCTGAATTTCAGAGCCCAGAATTTATCGGTTGAATGAACTTGGACAACTCACACAAAGCCCATGAGAATTAAAGCTCTACTTTTTAAAACCAAGAGCAATAATAAGAGATACAGTGTGCCAAAGTATGTTCTAAGTTGTTGAGGAGTGTGTGTGTGTGTGTGTGTATATATATATATATATATATATATATATATGAATTAATTACTAATGACTAATATATATGATTTAATTATATATATGAATTAATTACTAAGGGCCATAGTGCTTCCCATGTCTATATATTCAAAAAATTAAAGAGCTGTATATATACAGATGTGGAAGTCTCCCTTTTGGTGAACATACACAACTATTAAATGAGGGGAACACATGTTCCAGACCTCAAGCCTTTTTAATACAAGAGGTCAATGAAATATTCCCAAATTATGAAGAAATAATGTACAAACACTGACTTATCTCTTGATAAATGTTGTTATGTGTCTCACACATTCTAATTTCTAATTGTATAAAAATATAAAATATAGGAAGGGAAAACATTTAAAGAATCCTCCACTACCTTGATAACCACTGCTAATACTATAGTCAAGTATATTTAAGTAGTTCATGGTTAAATATACTCGTATGTATGACATACACCAGATTATATTGCCTTAAAAGCCTCCTTTTTTGACTTTAGCATTTGAGGGGGATCTCTTCATGTCAATAAATACATTTCTATACTTTGCATAAAATTGCACTGTTATAAACATATTGAAGGTTTAGTGGATATTTAGATTGCTTTTATTTTTTTCAAGTATAAACAGTGTTGTGATGAGTATCTTTGTAGGTAATAATTGTATTTCTATGTAAAAACAATAAATTCCTAGAAATGGGATTTCTGATTTGAAGGATACGGATAGCCTATTTTTTTTTTCTCATTTTGCCGCTAACATTTTCTTACAAAATAGCATTGGTCAACAATTAGAATTTTGAAGCTTCTAATTTAGGGCATTCTAATAAAATATAGATACATTTTAATTAAATATATAATAAAGTGTAAATTAACTTATGTTCTCACCATACCCTATCCTCTCTCTTCTAACTGGAAGAAATCAAGTGACATAAATTCTTAAAATAAACTCAGTTCCTCAGAAACACTCACCAAACCGTAACAATAGTTAAACGAGTGAAGTAGAGAGTACTCAATCCCTGTGCATAAAATAGAAGAATGGCCATTTCCCTAGAAATCCCCTAACCATGAGTCAATGCATTCCTTCTTTCCTTTCTGCTTTAATAAAATAAGCTCCCTTATCGTTTAAGCTTTACTTCCTGAAATTATCAGCCCAACATGCTCCCTGGAGGGAGGCTGAAATATAAATTAAACAGTAGTACATGGAAGGAAATAATCATCTTCTTTGAAAAATGTCACATTAAATTCTAATGAATTATTTAAAATACTTAGGATTCCTTATTTACATTTATCTTAGAAATATTTCGGAATTTTGAGTGGCCCTTTAATTACCCCCCCCCCCCAACTCACCCTGGAAAGGTGGTAGTTTGCCATCAATATTTGCGTACCTTTTACGCCCCAGGCACTTTTCTAAGTACTTTTAATATATCAGTGAAGGAAATAAAGATCTCTGCCCTCAAAGAGCTTACATTTTAACTAGAAGAAACAATGAGCAATAAATATATAATCAGTTTTATAATCATTCATGAGGCGATGAACGCTACAGAACAAGGTAGATGAGGCTAAGGGATGAGATTAGGGATGTAGGCAGAAGGTGAAGGATGCGATCTTAAATATACGGATTATAGAGACTTCCTTGGAGAAGTTAATTAATTTCCCAGCGAGATTTTAAGGGATACAATTGATCTCCATGACCTAATCTTTCTGGACCCATTTTCCTTTCTTCTGTAAATCATTTGTCTTCTCTTTTCAAGGGAAAAGTGAATTGGAGAGATTACAGACACTTTAGTAGGAGATGGTTTAATACATTCAACTGAGCAGGGTATTTACAGTGCAAAAGGAATAGTATGCTAAAGAATTAATTTCATGAAATATGCTCAATGAAGCTACTAGAAGTGCTTTTTTTCATGTGTCTCAAATCTCAATACAACTCTTCTTATAACTTCTGGACAAATTTCTATTTGTTCAGACTTTATGCTGTCAAATAGTTTGGCCTCCAGGTGGTGCAGAGACATGATAATAATCTTTCAGATAGACCTTCAAGATATATCTGCCACTATTTTTTCGAGGGAAACTTCAGTGAGATCCCTTCTGACATTACATTCTTCTTTTTCTCCATTTGGAGATTTTTTTTTTCACTAGTTACTTAAAACCACAGAGGGTGATCAGCAAAGAAACGCTGGGAAGTAAGCTGATATTCAGATTAAATAAATGATTTATATAATTCAGACAATAGTAGCTTACTTCATAATTCTCCGTAAGCTTGTAGATTTTTCTTTTTTTTTAAGATTGTATTTATTCATTCATGAGAGACAGAGAGAGAGGCAGAGACATAGGCAGAGGGAGAAGCAGTTCCCTGCGGGGAGCCCGATGCGGGACTCGATCCCAGGACCCCGGGGTCACAACCTGAGCCAAAGGCAGACGCTTGACCACTGAGGCACCCTCATGTCCCTCTAGCTTTTTTCTCAAAAGCAAAAGTAAAGGATGCATCAAACGCATAGATATAACATTTCTAACAATATTTAAGGTTTATATTCTTGATAGAGTTTCTTTTGTGCTTAAATTATCGAATTCAGCCAAGTACACTAACCAAATTTTCCAGACTCACTCATCTTTCAGAATATATTTTCTAAGTATTAACTTTGTTTAAATTGTTGTACACACAAAGCAAGTATGTAATTCCCTATTATTAAAATCATATTCCCTATTATTTAAATCATATTTAGTTTACATGTAAAAAAAGCCACAGGTTCCTCTAGGAAACACTTTCAAATTTTCTCAAAAATGAAAGACTTTGGACATACTTTGTTTTCCAATAAATTTCAGATGACAGCAAATATCATATGACACCAGAGGTAAATTGGATTAAAATATATTCAATAGTGCTCAGTCTTCCATCCTTCCCAGATAGTACCCCTTGCAGTAGTCTGTGTTATCTTTACATATACTCAAAAACTGTATTTTGGGTTAAGAATTACATTTTTCTACTTGGTGCATTACTCAATAAAAGAAGTCAGCAGACGGTAAGACATATTGAGAGATTTATTTTTAAAGTGGCTTAAATGACACTGGATGAAGTGGGAAAAGAAGGCACTTTCTTTGGTTAACAAGTAAACCTAGATAGAGAAAAACCCATCTGGTTTCATCTGTATCACAAGTCATAGTGTTTTCCCCCTCACTATGCCAAAGAAGCAGCTAGGCTACTTCCATATGGAGTCGCACTAAGCTTGGGCAAGTTCATCTCTAAGTGTTTCAGTATCTTTATCTGTAAAATAGAGGAACAGCAGTATTACCTGGAGCCATGTTGGTTGGCAGAGTGAGTCTACGTGAAGGGGTCAGAATAGTGTTCCCCACCCACTTACTGCTCAGTACATCCAAATGGCAATAGTCTACTTGTTGAAGAAGATGAAGGAGCCCGATGTGGGACTTGACCCCAGGATCGGGCAAGAGGAGGAAGACAAAATGGCAAGTGGAAGAAGAGAAGGAAAGAAATGGCAATCAAATATTGGGAATTTTTATTCAGCATCAGAAGAGTCAAACTAAAGATGCACTTAATTTGTTGATTAAATGGTAAGTGTTCTATATTCAAATAGCCAAAAACAAATAAAGCCTATCTCCCCTAAGGGCTTCAAGAATACAGACCAAGCTCTCACATTCCATGTATTTGGAGCCACAGTAAGTGTTTAAAAATTAAGTAGGCATACGTGAAAAATTTTCCTAGTAGCAATTCCCTACTTACTTACTTTTAAAGACTGGCTATTTGTTAGAATTTGAATTGATCATTTAATTACACCAATTGCTTTTCCCCAAAAGAGTAGCAGGTATTTATTTATATTGTGGTATTTTGTGGTTTTGGTTTTTGCCTTTTGCTTTTTCAATCACTGATGCCTAACCCAAGAGCTGGAACAGAACATGTGCTCGCTCAATCAATGTATCTATGTTTTTAAAAGAAGTGAATGTATTAATTAAACATATTTCCCTCATGTGTTTCTAAACTGCCTACTAAAAATCGAACAATCCAACATTGTTGTGAAAGTGAGCAGCTTGTTTTCAAACTATTTAATTTTTAAGGATTAGGTACATAATTTGTCACAAATCTCCAGGCTACATTTCTCATAACTCCATACTTAAGGAGATATTTATTCCTTAACTGTGAAATGTGAATGTACTGGAATGCCTGGGTGGCTCAGTGGTTGAGCATCTGCCTTCGGCCCAGGTCATGATCCTGGATCCTGAAGATTGAGTCCCGCAGGGAGCCTGCTTCTCCCTCCGCCTGTGTCTCTACCTCTCTCTGTGTGTCTCGCATGAATAAAAAAATGAAATCTTAAAAAAAAAAAGAAATGTGAATGCACAAAAACTGAATTCATATTCTGACACTGAATCCCTGTCATTACACAATTTTCAAAAGTTTAGTATACTAGAAGGACTTGGCTTTTAGGTAAAGAGGTTTCTTATCGAGGTATGAAAACAGGTGCTTTGTGATGCTAGATCCTGAATATAGGAATCTTAAAAATAAAGTCTCAAAACGGGGTCTGATCTCAGAAAGAAAAAGTCGGCACACGTCAAAAAATCAACCTGACCAATTATCTTTAAAAACCATGTTTAATTAAAAGACAGAATGGTCTATTTTAGTGTACTGTAGGGACATCATAAATGCTGAGTTGTGCCCAACCAGTACTAAAATTAAAGCCCCCACTTATAAACCACAGATAACTATATATAATATTAAAACGTTAAAAATTCCTATTTTTTTCTGTGTGGTTGTGAAGTATTAATGACATCTCAATCGTCAGTAGTGGATTCCCACTAAAGTCTGAATCTGCAAAGGAGAAACTCTGCTTTGAGGCAGCTGTGGAGGGGAGAGAGGAGAGGAGACAGGCCTTTGAAACGCAGCGACAGCTTCCTGCTTGGAGTCTCCTTGGGTTCCTACAGTCCCTCCTTAAGTCAATGTGTTCACTCATCCAAGTACTGTAAACAGTAACAGTAAATGCTGTCAAGAGTGACACAGATTGAGGCAAAGTGACATCACTCTTGATTTATAATGATTTTTTTTTCCCTTTGTACAGGTTGCCACAAGAGTCTCATCAGTAACTGCCCAAATTCTGAGGACACATCCATAAACATCTCACACGGACCATTTCAGTAGCTTCATCAGACAAATGCACTCACTTAGACCTTTGTGGGTGCACTTCATCATGAACTCACCTTGTGAGTGTGCTGAGTCACAGCTCTTCTAAAAATAAATAGGTTGCTCAAAATTTCTGGGGCTCTGGTTTTCTTTAGTAGATGTCTTAGTTGGTGAATATAAAACTACCTCTAAAAATGTCATAGCCCAAATCACCTGTATCAGTGCTTGAAAAGTCCAGGAAAACAAAAACAAAAAATGAGTAGTAACAATGCACACCCACGTTGCCCCAGGTCCACGCTAACCTGGCCGCCTTCGGAAGGAAGGTCATAAGTCCTTCTCTTTGAGGAAAAGCACATAATATGATCATTCGAAATCCCCACTATTCAAATCCCTACTGTGATGATTAACAGCTGAGTGATTTGAGACAAGGTTTTAAAATCTTGAAGCCTCGGTTCCCTCACTTATAGAATGAGGACAATGAACAACCCTATTTTCAATGGTGGCTGTGAGGACTGGGGAGACATGGGTACAGAGCACTTAGGACTGGGACTGAGCAACCTTAAGGTCAGCGTGCAGCAGAGATGAGCTGTAACATTCAAACTGAATGACATGATGAGCATTCTCATCTGGTTTTTACATTTAATTTCAATATTACAAACACTTATCCACAGTTTATAACACTGACTTTAAGCAGCACCATATCGACTCGACTTTTGGACACTTGCTAAGGGATTTGATCTTGTCCTGAATCCAATCCAGTAACTGGCTTTTGGTACATGCAATTGGTAATCCAACAGTAGGGTTTTTTAATCCTTTTATATATCCGTACACATACGGAGATGACGTAAATGAACTGGGGCTCCTCTAAAAGGAGATGCTATAACACAGTGCTCTATCTTCTGCCTCTGGTGATTAAAAAAAAAAAGAGAGAGAGAGAGAGAGGCCATCTCAACAGAGCTTATAATGTGTTATATAGTGGTCGTAAATGTCATCATTCTTTTACCTGGGATAGAAACTTTTTTAACCTCAATATCTTTTGACATAAAAAAAGGTGCTCCCCTTCACTAGACACATGTCATGTCAAATGATGACATTTTTTTTTCTGTCCTGGTTACAGAAAAAAAAAATCTGTGAATATGCATGTGTTCTACTCTCTGGAAATTAAAAATGTGAAGGATTTTACACACACACACACACACACACACACACGGGAAAAAGAGAAGAAAAAGACAACAATCTAGCAGACCCTTTCCTAGGTAATTGTTACAAAGGCTAGAATCTACTAAGACAAAACACACATTAATCAATAGTAGAAAAACATAATTATAAACTATGGACTTTGAAGAAAAATCAGTTTTGGAGGTTTTCTTCCCTGAAGAAGTCACATTTGTTTTGCCATCTCGAAGCTGAGACCCGTTTCCATTTCTGGGTAAGGGATGGGGAGAATGGAGAGAAGGAGAATGCTAAGCACAGGTGTTATCCTGACACATAAAATTTGAAGCCTTCGGGGACTGAGCATGGCCCACGAGGCTGGAGTGCAAAGAGAAAGCAGCGCAGGTGGACTGAAAGGGTCCCAGGCTGTTTGAGTGAATCTGAAAACTGATCCCAAGGAATTTCAGTAAAGTAACAATTTAATATTTCATGATTCGACAATGAATGGCAAGTGGATCAGAGTATGAGATGGTGGGGCCTCTGGGTGGTTCAGTGGTTTTGAGTGTCTGCTTTTGGCTCAGGTCGTGATCCCGGGGTCCTGGGATCGAGTCCCATGTTGGGATCCCTGCATGGAGCCTGCTTCTCCCTCTGCCTGTGTCTCTGCCTCTCTCTCTCTCTGTGTCTCTCAGGAATAAAATCTTAAAAAAAAAAAAAAAAAGAATATGAATTGGATCCAAAGTCACGGTATCAAAGAGGTACAAAAAATACTACAGAATATTTGCCTTTTACCTGGGATAGAAACTTCTTTAACCTCAATATCTTTTGACATAAAAAAAAAAAAGGTGCTCCTTTTCACTAGACACAAAAACATCATTTTCCCACTGTTAATGAATGAAGAGGCAAAGAAACAGATGGAAAAGCTGCTAGTACTCATGTCTTCTAAGTTGTCACCTTCTGAACTGGGCCAGTTATACAGATTTCTCCAAGTGTGTTTTCCCGTTAATGTCTTCACACTATCGGCCCATAACTATTGCTTTCCAACACACTGAGGAGAAACATGTGCTCAAGCCCCTCATCCAGCAGAGAGGTGAGAGAGTCAGAAGGACATTTTTCCTTGTGAACAGTAGCAACGTCTAGTGAACATCTGCCACAGATATGTTGAGGAGGTCAAAGGGGAGAATACAGATTTTCGAATTTCTCCTCTGGCTCTGATTTTAATGTGCAAAGCTCCTTTGCTGAAATGGCTAATTAAATAATATGTTTCTATGATTTTTGCTTCATTCTCAAAAAATGCAGAAAGTATTTGCAAGTACAAAGACCTAGCTTAGTTTCAGGGGGATACTTCAAAACATCAAAGAAAAACCTTGAGGTAGAGCTGTGACCTGGTCTATCACCTACACATCATGCTGCTCACCAGACTTGGTTCCAGTTCCAGGACAGCCTATGTGAAGACCTCCCTGGGAGCCATGTGAAGGGGTTTGCATACAGACACCTACTTCCACCTGCAGGAATAATTTCAAATGCTGGTGAGCTTATCAGCTAACATGCTGTGCCTGCCTCTATCTGTCAGGCTAACTGGCAGGTCTTTCTACAGGAAAAGGTCTCAATCCTAACAATTATCTAATTTACCTAATTTTTATCTTACATATTATTTTTTTTTATTTTTGCTGAAGAAGTTTCTGGGTATGACAATGAATACTGTTTCATTTTTTTCAAGATTTTATTTATTTATGAGAGACACAGAGAAAGCACATACACAAGTGATGATGGAGGGACAAAGGGAGCAGCAGACTCTCCACCAAGCAGGCAGCCCAAGGTGGGGCTCGATCCCAGGACCCTGGGATCATGACCTGAACGGAAGGCAGATGCTAAACCTACTGAGCCACCTAGGTGTCCAATACGGTTTCATTTTTATTTTTATTTTTTTCGGTTTCATTTTTGTATGTCTATTACATTAGCTCCTACTTCTATCTTAAGCATTTAACCTGGCACCAGAAGAGAAGGGTTGGAGTCCTGACCTTTCAGTTTCCTGGATATAATCCCCTAGGACAGTCATTTAATCTCTTGGAAACTCAGCTTTATCACTAAAAACAACAAACATTGTGTTCAGTTACGTGTGGAATCTACCAACGACAAGCTCAGAGAAATGAGTAGAGTGGTGGTACCAGGGGGTGGGGGTAGGAGGAAATGGGGAGCTGTTGTGCAAAGGGTAAGACAGCCAGTTAGAAGATTAACAAATTGAGTATAACTAATAACAATGTATCATATACTTGAACGATGCTAAGAGAGTAGATCTTAAATGTGCTTACCCCCCCACACACACAAAAATGCTAACTATGTGTTAGAAGTGGTAGCCAATACTATGGTGGCAACTATTAGGACAGCTTAATAAATGCATCTGATCAACACATTGTACCCCTTAAACTTACACAATGCTATGTGCCTATTATATCTCAATAAAGAAGAAAAAAAAATTGAGCTGGAAGGGCCTTTTCAATTTCAAATGGGTATTGTTGCACTCAACTGAAATTGCACAGAGGAAAGGATTTTTAAAATTTTAAATAGTTTTTATAATATAGTGTACCAGTAACCTATAAAAATCTACTTGAACAAGTGTATGGAAAAGTATAGAAATTTAATTCTATAACCTCATGAATATGAAAATCTGATGAAAATATGGCCAACCATGGTGCATTACTTTGTTTTAATTTGTTTTGATAAAATGAATATGAGGAGCATATGCTACATTTTCAAATAATAAACAGAGATTAGGGGATGGGGGGGGGCTAGAAAAATGTAAGATTGATTCCAAAGCAGAACCAGCATCAGGAGAGTAACAATCTTCCCATAATCTGCAGAATGGAGAGGGAGGAACAAGTCAGACACAGAGAAGCCAGCCACAGTGCTGTCAGATTAGCACAAAGGAAAGTGCTAGGAGCCAGAACGGAAGAAGACGAGAATCTAAGGGGCACTTCAAATTCAAAGAACTGGTACTAGTTGCATAGAACGGACCAAAGAGAAAAAAAGGTGAAAATGAAAAGGAAGTTACTACTTCTTGTAGAGTGATGGGAGGACATTTAGTCTATGTAGACTTGAATGAGCTACTGCTGCTTTCGTACCTCTTAGGTGAGCTGGGGAAGAGAAAAGTCAAAAAAAAAAAAATTGGGATCTAGGGTAAAATTAAGAATAGCTACCATTTATTAAGAGTTTCTTTAAAAAACCTGTGTTAAGCATTTTCAGACATTTTCCAACGTATTACGACAACTCTACACAATAGGTATTATGTATTCCTTACACAGGGAGGCTTAGAAAGCTTAGGCAACTTGGGGAAGTCACACAGCCAGCTTATAGCAAAGCATTCGCCTTTTTGAACCATTAATGAACGATTAATTTGTGACTAGCAAATTCAACTAGATGTATTTACTTCAAAACTGGATGATCAGCATATTTCTATGCTTGAGTTACAGGCAGAAATGTTTTCATGTATGAGCTACAGGGAGAAAAATCAAGGAACAATAGGACTAAAAAAAATCCTGATAACTCTGGTAAGAGTTAGTAGCATGATAAGATTTTATTTGGAGGCAAGGAGTATATATTACTTTTCTACCCTCCGATGCCTAAAGCACTACACTACGCTCATTAAAAATAAGCTTCTAGGGACATCTGGGTGGCTCAGTCCGTTAACTCTCTGCTCTGGCTTTTCCCTACTCCTGATGTTCCCCTGCTTGTGCTAGCACACTCTCTTTCCCTCTGTCAAACAAATAAATAAAATATAATAATAACAATAATAATCATAAGCTTAACCAGAGTATGAAAAAAGGACTAAATCAATGAGTGAAAAAATATGCTACCCTACTAAATAAATATGAATTCTTTATTCAAGGAAGACGATTGAATAACCTTCTAGAGGAATTTGCTCCAACATGTATCAACTAACAGTGGGATTATATCATTTTCAAATCACATACTAATATTTTGATCCAAGTATTTATCTCATACCTTTTAGTAAGACAGAGAAGGGCTAAGCCATGTACTGTATAGCACTAGGGAGTGTTAAATCTATTTTTAATCTATTCCTTGGCCTGTTCAACTCTAGGCAAAATAATTAGGTTTTAGAGAAATATTTTGTCTCTTTGTTTTTGATACAATTTTAACCATCTGAGGTTTTAGTTTTTTGAATCCATCTTTATGTTTTCGTGAAGTTAAACCAATCTAAAATTAAACCCATTAACTTGATGCAATGATTAGTTTCACCAAGGATGACAGAAGAATAATAGAAATGATTAAATAGCAGTTAGGTGCTTTTCTAATACGTAGATCCTGACTTCATGTTTTCTCTAAAATGATGATTGGTTTTGATCATCACCTTGGGACCATGGTGATGATCCCAAGAAAGGACTGTACTATCTGAAAATTGAAAAGAAGCCAACAAAACCAAGATTTAAAGTAGATTCAGAGGTCTCTTTTGCTTGTTCATATGTATTTATGGCCTAGATCAGAGGTTAGCAAACTACAGCCCATGGGTTAGATCCAGCCCACTGGCGGGATTGTTTGGTCTGAGAGCAAAGAATCATTTTCATTTTAGATAGTTACATTTTAAGTTATGAGTGACTCTCCACAATATCCTCAATATTGACTTTCAGCCTGCAACACCTGGATTATTTACTATCTAGCCCTTTAAGAGAATGTTTGCAGAGCCTCAGTCTAGACGATTTTTTTTTCTTAAAAAGGAATTTAAGGCTTGTGTGAAATGGTTATATGATTGGTAAGAGTGTAAGTGGATACAAAGTTTACAATGAAGCATTTTTGGCTCCTACCACTCAGAATTTTCTGTCTGGAATCTGTTACTTACGGTTTTATTTGTCATTAAATGTTTGGCATCCTTTCTCAGGAAGAATGGATGGCCATTTCCTACTAAACCGAAAAAAGCATTATATAAAGTTTTATAAACATCAATTTATATAGTTTCTCACAGACGTTTGATACTCACTAAAACTTCTGCACCCTTGCCCCTGCACCCCGCCCCCCAAATCACACATTTGTTTTTTCATAAAAAGTTAAAACAGAAAGTATACTGTATGTTGAACCATCGGTTGCAGTGACTTTCCCTGGAGCAGAGGATGAAGTCGAGAGGAGGTATCAGAATCTTCCAAGGAACATTTTAAAATGAAGCTCCTCCAAATTCTCCTCTCCTTCCCACAGCCAGTGAGAACTGCTTGGCTGTGCTAAGCAAATGATCCTCCAGGGAGTGCGAAGTAACCCCTCCAGGGTTCTGACTGGGTTTGGAAACTAATGAATTGCATTCATCCCTCTCAACACAGAAAACTGAACAATGACCTCTATTCCAGATACTAAGTGGTGCCCAAGACAATATGGGCTCCGCCAAAAAGGATGCTCAGACAAAAAAGGATCAAAGTTAACACCTGCATTACAACACTAGTTTAACTAATGGTATTCCTTCTGCAGGGCTACATAATTGTTTCAGGGGTACCTTTAAAATAGACCCATATGATTTGTTTCCTTTACCAGAAAAAACGATTTTGAATGATTTGAGCTATTAACACTTTAACAGATTAAGGACACTGTTCAGAAAAAAAAAAAAAAAAGAACACTGTTCAGAAATAAAGATAAAATTAATGAGTTAAAAGATATGGGTGTTTAATTAAAAATTAATATATTGTTTTTAAAAATACAACGTAACAATATTCTTAGCTTACTTCAACAGAATTAAGTTCTCATACCACTGGAATTTGAATATTTTTAGATAGTCTGACCTTCTCTGGGGAAAATATGGCCAATACAAACAGATCACTTGATAATTTAATTTTTGAAGATTTCTGATACATTTCTCTGTAAAGTATAATTTTTCATCTTTCTATTTAACTGGTTTAAGATGGTAATGCGCAGGACATTCACTCTACATCTGGTCAAAACATGTATTTAGCCATCATAGGTATCTTTTGTTGTGCTCTCAAAATTTTAAACATATTGTCATAGCATATTCACCCAGAAATTTGAGGATTTCTACATTACGGATGAGAAAACATGTGGGGGGTATGCATGATGCTTTCATAAATTCTCAAAGTGGCTTAAGAATAATCCTATACTTAAAATACACTGTCTAAAATCATGCTTTTGATGCCCGCCTTCTCTGTAACTCTAACAAGCAAAATACAAATTATGAAGGTATTAATAGATTCAAGCCCTAAAGTAAGTTTTAGCGCCTCAACACTCATTTGATTCAATCCATAATTTCCAAATCCCTTCTTCTCTTTATAATATGTAGATATGCCCTGTGGGTAACATAAATCGCTCCTGGAACATGAAATCATGCTCAGCCATACCGACCCTAGGAAGGGAAAAGTCACATCCTAAGTGCTTAATATTTAACCCAGGCCATCTCCATGGAAACAGATGTTTAAAAGAAATCATTATCCTGGAACTGCAGAATAAGACCTGTTAGAATTGATTGCTAATAACTGCAATATATTTGGGGGGAAAAATAGCATGAAAACATCACCCACTTGTTACAACAAAATGGAATCGGTGAGGTCAGGAAATGAAAGTAAAAGATACCAATGTGCTCTCCTCTGCCCACCCAGGTCATCCCTCTAAGTCCCTCTACCCCCGTTTCAGTGTGACAGCTTGTTGTTCCAGCCTGAAAACCCATATATGTCGTTCTGGTGCAGCTAGCTGGTTGTGCTCACGTTAAATGCAAATTTCAGCATAGTAACAGGGAAGAAAAAGGGAATTTTGTTCCATCGAAATGTTCAACGCGCCGGCAGAGAGGACCCATCCATCACTGCAGCGGCCTTAAGGTCTCAAGTGACTGTGCTTATCTCCCCCTCCGTGCGAAGAGCGGGGCCCCAGCGCCGGGTTGGAGCTAGGATGCTCCCGGGCGAGGCAGCCTTCGCCCCAGGGGAAGCCAAAAAAAGGGGGGGAGGGGATAGGTTTTGAGAAAATGAAAGGGAAAAAAAGACAATAAACATTCCCATTTTACTATTTCAGATGAGTAAATGCACTTGATCCAGTTGCTCAAGAATTCCCCTCCCGAGCAGTGAGCCTGGGCACACGGACAGGCTCCGGGCTCCACTGTTTTCCGTGTCCCGAGGTGCGAGGTGACCGAGGAGCCGAGGCTTCCTGCCGCTCTCAGGCTCCGGCTCTTTGAACGTCGCGGAGGCCTCCGCGGTCCCCCGGGCCCCTCCGCGTGGGAGCCGCCGGGGCGGGCAGAGCGTTCCCACGCCCGGGCCGGGGCGCCAGGCCGCCGTGACCCCCGGGGATCCTGCCCCTGCCGTTCGCCCCGGCGGCCCCGCCCCGGCCCCCGCCCCCGCCCCCCGCCCCCCGGGCCCGCTCCGGAGCGTGGGAGCGCAGCTGGGGCGCGGCGGGGGGAGGCATCTCCGGGGATGCGCGCGCGGGCAGGGCGCCCCGGCAGGAAGCGGGGGAAGCGGCGCGGCGCGGGGGGCAGCGCCGGGGCCGCCCCGGGACCCCGCACCCCCGCGTGGACACACGCACACGTGCACACACGCGCACACGCGCACTCACATGCACACACGCGCTCACATGCACACAGGCGCGCACACACACGTATGCACACACAGGCGCGCACACACGCACATGCACACACACACGCGCGCGCGCGCACACTTACTTGATGTCTTCCCACACCTCGGGGCCGTAGTTGCGGATCACCAGCAGCTCCAGCGCGTGATTCACGAATCCGTACTGCAGGGACAGGGGACACCCGGGCGTCAGGGGCCGGCGGGCTGCAGCATCCCCGCCCCTGCCCCCTGGCTCCGCTCCGTCCAGAGGGGCCTCGGGGCGCCCCCCCGCACCCCGGTAAAGGACTGAGCCTCCCGGTCGCCGTCCGCCCCCTCGCCGGGCCGCCGCCTTCCCCTCCGCTCACCTGTCGCCGCGCCCGGGAAAGTGGGGCGCCCCCGCCCCCCGCCCCCCTCGCCTCCCACACCCCCGCGCGCCCCCGCCGCACGTCCCCTTCCCGAGCCCGGGCGCTCGCGGGTCGGTGCAGGGCGCGGCCCCCCCAGCCCGCCGGGACTCGGGCAGAACGGCTGGCGGCGCGGCCGGGGCCTCGGGCGGGGGCTCACCATGGTGCGTGCGCCCGAGCCGGGAGGCGGCCCCCACGCGAGCGCGGCCGAGGGACCGGGCGGTGGCTGCGGCGGCGACAGCGCCTGGGGCCCGGGGGCGGGGGCGGGGAGCGGCGCGGCGGCCCGGCCCCTGATTGCCACCTCGGCTCAGCCAATGAGGGCTCGCGCCGCCGGAGGCTGGTCGCGGCCTCGGGATTTTGAACCGGGGAATTCGGGTGCTCGCGGCGCCGCGGCGCTCCGGGCCTCCCCGCCCCCGCCCCGGGGCCGGGCTTGCACCTGAGGCCAGTGCGGGGCCCACCCCGAGCGCGGTCCTAACCCTCCTGCGGGAGGGAGACCGCAGCTGTCGCGGCCCTAACCCAATGCGCTGCGGCCGGGGGGCTGGCTGCAGGGGGAGCCGGAGCTGCGAGGAGTGTGCGCGCGTGTGTGCGCGTGTGTGCATGTGCGTGTGTGTGCATATGTGCGCGCGCGTGTTGCAACCGGACAAGTCCTAAAAAGGCGCACGCCCTCGTGGCCCGCATCCTCCTGCTCCTCCTCGTCGCCTTCCTCCGTGGCTTGACCCCTCAACAGCTCCGGGAACCTGCAAGCTTGACACTTAGGCCCCGCACTTCGGGACTGCGCGAGGGAGGCCCCTGAATCGGTGGCTACCGAGCCTCCTGCCCACCCCGACTGTCCCCGTCGCTGCACTTCCCTGCGAGGTCCACCTGGAGCCTGCTCGCCTGACCCCGCCCCATAGCCGCGAGCCGTGACTCCAGGGGGGCTTGCACCTGTCCAGAAGGGACGCGGGCCCCCCCTTCCCCGAGGTAACAGCCGAACTGGGAGGCACCCAGCTCAAAATGAGCAACCTTTTAACTAACCTGCCTCCCAGCCTGCATCCTCCGGGCACTTCCGTTAGTGCTCTGAGCCCCACCACCTGGAGAAGGTGAGGGGAACTGGAACTTTCTGTGGATTAAAACTCTGCCCTGAGGGACATGATTGACGAAGGTTAGGTCAAAAGTGAGGAAGGAAAAGCAAGTATTGCTTCTAAGTCTCAAGTGGGCTGAGAAGCCCGGATTCTCTTCTATAATATGAATAGTTTACTGGGACAACAATTGGCAGAGAAAATGTCAAAGCCAGAAAACTGTACTGAGGTCT
Source organism: Canis lupus baileyi (assembly GCF_048164855.1). Classification (NCBI taxonomy): domain Eukaryota; kingdom Metazoa; phylum Chordata; class Mammalia; order Carnivora; family Canidae; genus Canis; species Canis lupus. The sequence continues at coordinate 54,586,399 of NC_132850.1, read as the reverse complement.
ATGCTGAGGCCTAATTGTTAAAGAAATAATGGTCTAGAAAATAAAACAACACATAACTTCTAAAAACACTAATTCTGGCAATGACAAAATGATCGAATAAATTAGATCCGTACAAAGGAACGCTTTATACAATGTATGAAAGGCTAAACCATTATATAGTATTAACTATTAATTTTTAACCATTAAAATAGCCTGTTGCTCTATGCAGCTCTGTAAAGATAGATACATAACGGTACAGAAAAATTTGTTATTAAATAAGCAAATGGCACATGAATGTAATTATCCTTGATTTTTTAATGGTTTTTTTTTAATGGTTTTTAATGGTTTCATAGGATAAAATGCTATTTGGATGCTGACAAGACACACACACATTGCTGTAAGCATGAACTTTGGGGAGATGCACAGGAAGTCTCGATATGCCTATTGTCTCTAATTCGAACCGGTGGCTGGAGAGACCGAGACTTTTACATTTTGATTTATGACCTTCCATACCTTTCGATATTTTTCTATGAGGATGTGACAATTCTCTGACTTGTTAAAAAGAACGTTTATCATATCTCAACCTATCTTCTTTTGACCAGCAGTAGATACTTGCGGTGCCTCAGTCTAGGGTGCACTACCTTGGACTTTTCCTAGGAAAAGATAAGGAGAGGAAACAGCTCTCTGATGATGAAAAATGAGAAAAGTTTACCTGGAGAGAGATATGAGAGGAAGTGGAGGATGAGCGACCCTGTCAAATTCTGTTCTCTCTCTCTCTCCAAAATTCAAAATGCCCCCATCATTGCTCTTTCTGTCTGGTAACTTTGTGCACTGGTTCCCCTTCCGTCCAACACTTCTATTTACGGTTGTAAGTATATTTTATTGTTCTGTTTTCTAATTGTCCCCTATTCACTCGGAGTCCAAAAGATGACCTCTTCACTCCATCTTTGCCAGCTTTTGTTTGGCCCAGAAGATGCTACTACAAAGGATACAGATGTTTAGGGAGACAGGGGGTGCCCGCCAGCCAGGGAGTATCCCAAAAGGGGGTCACTCTGTTTCTGCAACCCCCTACCCATTGTTGCTACTGCTGTTCCTTGACCAAGTCGCATAGGAATACAGTCACAAGGAGTCTATGCAGGATTCTTAGCAGCACTGTATTACCCTGGTAGCTACCAGGGGCAGGCCAGCTCCAGATGACCCCCCATTTTAAAGTGGTGTTCTTTTAAATTTTTATTTTATTCATTTTTTTCAGTAAACTCCACCCCCAACATGAGCTCAAACTCACAACCCTGAGATTAAGAGTCTCATGCTTTTGAAAAAATTAATTAAAAAAAAAAAGAGTCTCATGCTTTGCTGACTGAGCCAGCCCGGTGCCCCTGGTATGCAGGCTTTTTCGAGCCTAAGGCAGTTGAGACCCTACAAGCTCAAGAGAAATTTTCCCCTTCCCTTAACTACATAGAAGAATCTAAACTGAGAGTCTTTTTTTCAGAATAAGGGTCACCAACAGAGATAAATTGTATCTGAGTGACCCATCTGTATGGCAGGACAGACACATAGTTATGAAATATCTGCCCTTCTTCTTGTCCTGCGAATTGCATTTCTTCTGTTAAAAAACAAACTTAAACCAAGTAAATTCGAAGATCTAATTGACTTTATTAAATAATTCATGAATCAAGCAGCACCCAATCTAATAAGCAGAGAGGCTGTCCGAGAAATGTTCAAAATGGAAGGTTTTTATAGAAAAACGGTGGGGCGGGGGGGAGGGCAAGAAGGTTATCATTAGCGAAAGAACCAATTGTTCCAGGTGAGGGTGGTTTCTGGGGGTTTGGGGGGAGGGAACCAAGATGTCTCGTGTCTATCACCTCATCTTTCTTTGGGAGAGAGAGAGGACCCAGGTGACATCTTCAGTGGTACAGATGGAAAAATTCTACATTTCTGGAATATACTATAGCTGCAATTACATTATGTTTTGAGCACCAGTTTGGGGACTCCAGGTAAGTAACACCATTTGGGGCCTGTGCCCATCTTTTAAGACTTTCCTCTGAAGTCTCAGACCCCTACGCCCTTCTCCTTGGCTCAGGATGCCACATGTACCTCATTTTGCCTGATAGTCTTTGTAATTTCTCTGTCGGTGTGGATTGCCTGTACATACACAATCGAATTGTATTATCTCCTGTTAATCTGTCAATCCAGGTAGAAGAACATTTGAAGGAGACAGGAATTCTTGCTCTGGGACAGGTGGCATGATGGGAAGGATACTTGGGCTCACCAGACACTGCTTGCCCTGGACCATAGGCTGCAGCTGAGAGGTCCTGGGAAATCTGACGGTCAGCTGGCAGAGGGTGAGATTTCTTACCAAGTCAGCCTCCCAGAATCCATCTGCAGAGTCCGGGGGAGCAAGAGTGGTGAGGATCCTTTTTGTCTCTTCCTACATTTAGATTAGCAGGAGGACATATGGGTGGAAGTCCCTCCCTGGGCTTAGCAACTCTTTGGTTACTGATCCCTTTCCGCCCAGAGATCATCTTTGTTTTCTTTTGTCTGAGTCTTTCATGTTGTTTGTCAAAAAGACTGGAATATGCATGTGAGGTAAAGGCTGTTGCCAATGGACACCATGGAAGCCAAGGCTGCAGAATCGGTGGGCAGGATCGAGCTGTTAGAGCAAGTGCCACTGAACTCAGAGATTCCCATGATAGGATATGTTGGTCACAGATGGGTTCCATGGACACTAGGCCATCTACCACCTTCAAGAAAACTTCCATGCCATCAGTTACGCTTTAAAACAGTCCCCAGCCCCATGGCACATCTCTTCTAGATATTAGTGTGGCTCCAAGAGACCCAGGTCTTAGATCAAGCTGTTAATGTGCATATTCCAGATATGAGTTTTTCTTTCATCCTGTTCTATGTCCTAAGAATTTGGTTTTTTGACCAGTGAGAATATTCTCTTTGGTCTCCACCATTCCAAGGGTGCCCTTACCAGGGTGCACTTTGATGGCCTGTTGAATGGATTGGGGTTTTGAGTCTCTCTGTCCTGCCTTGCCAGCTTTTCGGGAAGTTTTTCGTGAGAGATACAAACCCAAAGGAACCTTTGTCATCTCAACCTTCACTGTTTGTTTGTCCTGGAAAGTTTCACCTCAATAGCTCCAGCCTGATGTCACAGATTAATGGGCCTGTGACTGGAGACGTCTCATGTTTCCACCGGAGACCAGAGACACACACCAGCCTTACTACCTATGCAATGAAAGCCTTTGCTTTCTTGGACTAATTTCAAAAGTAAACTTTTGGATCGTGGGGGTTGCATCATGTAGGTCCTCTCTGGGCACTTCTTGTGGCTTTTGTTAAAAGACTAAAAAGTTTATTGGTTTCAGTTGCTATTACTAGATCTTACTTATAAACGGTCACATAGCAGATCCTTTAAATCGGTTACATTAATATATATATGTATTTACATACAGCCAGCAGAAGGTGAGATTTCTTACCACGTCAGCCTCCTGGAATCTGCAGAGTCCAATGAAGCAAGAGTGTATGTGTATATATACATATATATGTACATGTATAAAATATATATTTTATGTATAAAATATATATGTATAATATACATATGTATATGTATAAAATACATACATATATATTTATATAAATAAAATTATAATATTTTATTAAAATAGTATTAAATTATCAATTAATATTATATTAAATTAAAATATTAAATTATGGGATCCCTGGGTGGCGCAGCGGTTTGGCGCCTGCCTTTGGCCCAGGGCGCGATCCTGGAGACCCGGGATCGAATCCCACGTCGGGGTCCCGGTGCATGGAGCCTGCTTCTCCCTCTGCCTATGTCTCTGCCTCTCTCTCTCTCTCTCTGTGACTATCATAAATAAATAAAAATTTAAAAAAATTTTAAAAATATTAAATTAATAATTCAAATATTATTAAATTATTAATTAATGTTAGGTTATAATATTTTATTAAATATTATAAAATATTTTATTTATATGAAATATATAAGTATTTTTATATATGAAATACTTATATATAAATTTTATATATTATATATAATATTACATATTTTATATATATAAAAAAAGAACTCTCAATTGTCTTATTAGTAGCCTTTAAGGACTAGCCTTTAAGGACTCCCTTGACAAAATAAAAAGCAGAAATTAGACTTAAGACAAAAATAAATGTCCACATCCAATGCAAAACCCCCTTCTTAAAATCCAGCCTCATTTCCCTACAAGGTTTACAGAGATCACTCAGGCCTAATCGCTAGGTACAAAGTATACATGTTGCTGATGTAAATACCGAAAGCCAGGAATGACTTTAACAAAAGCACCCAGGTTGGCAATAGGGCTTGCTTTGTGGTGACCTGCCAGGGCTCTTGTAATCAGGCTCTGCCAATTTCAGACGTTATTAGTACGCAATATCCTTTACAGGTGTTTCCTAGACCCCTACTACAAAAGAACTGGTGTCCCCTGGACAGCAGCAGATCTTTTAAATTATAAAGGCCTTTTACCTCTACTTTCAAAAGATTCTACCAAATTTAGAAAGACTATCTGGCTATATTCATAACCTTCCTTCACAGAGGATAGAAGGCCAAAATTTTTCATAGGCCCTCTACAAATGATCAGTGAAAGGCCAATATTCAGGAGCTGATGGAAACCAAGGTTGAATAGTGTACCCAGGGAAAAAAAGGCTTTTGTTAAAATGCATTACACAGACTTTACAAAGACGTAGATCTTTTGGTTCCTCTCTTATTTAAAAATTATCCCTGATATAAAGAAAATAATTTAGTTAAAAAGGCTAGCCTGTCCTTTGATATTTAGGCTGTAATCCAGTTATTTGGGATAGAAACAACTGTTTCTGTCTTACAAATTTCTGCAAAACCTGAAATGCAACTCTAGAGGCAAGTTAAGATCATATATCACTAAACCTCACCTATCCCTATCAAAATGTTTGTAGATATTATAAAAGATCAGGATATTGGTACAAAGTTGTTCTGTACTTAAAAGGTAAACAAGGTAAATTTTAAATAGCAATTACCTTGAAAACTCTAGGGAAAAAATTTTATTACATTCTTTCTCTGTCCCTTTAAATGACAAATCTTACTGTATCTTTGAAATGTAAACATAGCCCACAGTTGCCTGACTCTGAAGAAAGAAAAAAAAAAAAGACAAACTACGGAGTCTAGCACCTCTAATAATGGGCAGATATGTTTCAAATATCCACCTTGCAAAAATCTTGGATAGTCACCCTGTGCCTTTGTGATACGAATTCTCTACTCCCACATTCTCTAGGAACTAAGAGGCATTCTTTGAAATGCAAACTTAAGGGAGAAATTTTTCATCAGGAAAAAAAAATATTTGAAAATTGAGGCTATAACATCCTCTCCACAAGTATTAGTAAAAACAAAAGCTGTAAGGTTTTGTTTGCTTCCTGTTATTTCTAAAATGTATGTCCATGTATATTGTAAACTAAACGTGAGATATTTTTTTCTACCTCCAGAAGGTGTTGCTAAAATTAATTGAAAAAGGGCTCTATTTAATGGATTTGAAAGCAAAATCTTGTAAGGATTGGTATTCCAAAATTCAGAAAGATAAGAGTAACCCAGATGTTTTCAGGTTCACATGATCTGAGAAAGCATTGGTATTAAAGCTAATTTAACATTGGTGGTTTAATTAAGATATATGTGTCTGTCTTTAGAATTATCAGCATTAAACATAAAACTTTTATTTTTTTAAAAGATTTATCCATTTATTTATGATAGACCCAGAGAGAGAGAGAGAGAGGCAGAGACACAGGAGGAGGGAGAAGCAGGCTCCATGCTGGGAGCCCAATGTGGGACTCAATCCCACAACTCCAGGATCGCGCCCTGGGCCAAAGGCAGGCGCTAAACCGCTGAGCCACCCGGGGATCCCTAAACATAAAACTTTTATTCTGCTTGTGTTGACTGGAAGTCAAATATGTCCATGATATTCCTGTTGCAAATTTTGTTAGGAAGAAAAGCTTAGAATGGTTGACTGTGTGTAGGGCCTCATGAAGTCTTATTGGTAGTCTAAATATAATTGTTAAGAACAAACTAAATAGATGTAAATAAATGAAAAGATGGGTAAGCTTTGACCAGTGAGAAATAGTTTCCAAAATATTTGGTAATCTAAAACTTTAAAGTTCTGATAAAAGAAAAAAATAAAAAAAAATAAAGTTCTGATAAGTTAAATGATGAGTCAAGTTAAATTTATTGAATATCTAGGTCATTTCCAAATAAGATAAAATAATGATGCATTAAGTACTAAACCTGCATTTATCTAATTTTGTCTTATTACAGGAAAACTAAAGTTAAATTTGGATCTTTTCATAAGCAGGCTTTATGCTTTATTGACAGATTGTACTGTGAAAAGTTTCTAAAAATTTTGAAATATATTAATAGATTTGCCAGGCTAAAGAACTCTGTGTAACAGTTCACAGTTGCTCACTTCTTAACTCTCACAAGAAATTGAGGTTTCTAAGTATTACAAAACCTACTCAATGTAATGAAGACTACTGGAAATAATAAGGGAAACAACTTTCTATGCAAGGAAAATATGATTTGTGATTTCAGTAAGAGAAAGTATGAAGAATAAGAGTATGGTTTTGTTTGGAGAAAAGAAAGTGGTTTTGTCTCAAAGTGAAGCTGGTTATTTGGGCAGGGAGGAGTGAGGACAAAGTCTGAATGTAAACGGGTTGCAGGTTTGTAGAAAGGGAATCTTTTTTTTTAATTTTTTAATTTAAATTCAATTAATTAACATGTAATGTAGTATTGGTTTCAGAGGTAGAGGTCAGTGATTCATCAGTCTTCTTAATACCCAGTGCTCAGTACATCAAGTGCCCTCCTTACTGCCCATCTACTCTGTTACCTCTTCCCCCCACCTACTTGCTCTCCAGTAACCCTCACTTTGTTTCCTATGGTTAAGAGTCTCATCCTTCGTGTCCCTCTGTGATTTCGTCTTGTTTTGGTTTTTTCAAGAGGGAATCTCTAGAGAGGAGTTACATGTGTGGTCAATGCTTGCTAAGATTAAGATAAATTTAAGTAAGCAAATGAGTTTTAATATCAAAAGTACACTAGTGCAGGGGCACCTGGGTGACACAGTCATTTAAGCATCTCACTCTTGGTTTTGGCCCAGTCATGATCTCAGGGTGCAAGCTCGAGCCTCACATTGGGCTCCGCCTTCAGCCCTGCGTCTGCTTGGGTTTCTCTCTCCCTCTCCCTCTGCCCCCACCTCTGTAATATAAATAAATACATTGCTTAAAAAAAAAAAAAAAAAGGACATTAGTGCAAAATATTTGTATTTTCTTTGTTAAAAGGACAAACATTTCTTGAATATCGGCTTGCCCTTAATAAAAAAAATAAAAGTTTTTCTTTACCTTTTAAGTTATCTACCTACCTTAAAAAAAATCCATGTTTTGCCGAAATAATTTGCTGTGTTTATTATATATAATTTATTATTTGTATGCCCTTGATTACATACAAAAACTGTGTTAATATTAAAAGAGCTAAAAAATTTAAAAATTAAAAAAATTAAAAAATAAATAAATAAAAGAGCTAAATTTTGCTCACAATTATGTAACCTTCTGTATTTGCCTTTGATATCTTTTATTGTCACTTTGATTAAATGTATAATTCAATATTGTTTTATAATGTTTCATGTTCATATCTAATCAAATATTCAATCCTTTTGATATTTTTTGACATACTTGCCAAAATGAAATTCTAAAATGAAGACTTTAGATCACAATCTAACCGAAATTTTCCAGTGGGCCCCTGGAAACATTTCCAAACAATGGAAGGCCCTGGGCTGAACCAGTGGGCCCCTGGAAACATTTCCAAACAATGGAAGGCCCCGGGCTGAAGGTGGTGCTAAACCACTGAGCCGCCTGGGCTGCCCTTAGATTCTATTTCTAGAGATATGTAATTAAAATAAGTGTTTTGGGACTCCTGGGTAGCTCAGCAGTTGAGTACCTGCCCCTGGCATGATCCTGGAGACCCAGGATCGAGTCCCACATCAGGCTCCCTGCCTGTAGCCTGCTTCTCCCTCTGCCTACGTCTCTGTCTCTCTCTCTCTCTCTGTGTCTCTCATGAATAAATAAATAAAATCTTTTTAAAAAATAAAATAAAATAAGTGTTCTAAAAATTGTGTAAAACTCCTAGAAAGCAGGGGCGCCCGGGTGGTTCAGTTGGTTAAACGTGTCCTCCGGCTGAGGTCATGAGTTCAGGGTCCTGGGATGGAGCTTCATACCTGGCTCCCTACTGGAATCTACTTCTCCCTCACCCTCTCCCCCTCTCTCTTCCACTAGTTCTCTTGCCTGCTCTCTCTCTCTCAAAGGAATAAATAAAATCCTTAAAAAAAAAAAAAAAAAAAAAAAACCTAGAAAGCTGATGATAATAACCAGGTATGTTATTATCTTGAAATGATATGTGTGTGTCACAAAATAATCAGATTTTCTTATCAATTGCATTGTAATGAACTCGAATCAGCTCTTTAAGGATAGCTATTTTTAAGTCTTTTCTCATTTATGGACAGTTAAACTGTTACTCAGATGTTCTTATTAAAAGCTTCCTATGGACCTGTTTCATCTTCAGTGAGACTCATGGGAAGAACTCTGAGTACACGTTTCTGATAGCCTTAAGATCATAAAATTGAACTAGGTTACATTTCTCATTTTACTAGAAAAACTGAATTCAAGCGGAATAAGAATTATTATCATGGGACTTGAATAAACTAAGGAAGATAATTATAAATTTTATAACTTTTTGTTTGTAACATTGTTGACTTTTCAAAAATGCTTTAGTTTTCTTGATTTAAGAAAACTTTTTGTCTTAAGCAAACTGACAGTGATTTGCTAAAATATACTTTTGTGAACAAATTGAAACATTTATGTTGCTTCCTATCTGCCCCCTCCAGAACTCAAAAACTGTTAATATTCTTAAAATTTTAACAGCAAAATATTTATTTGCATAAGTTCAATAGGAATCTGTATCTCTTAGGATACAACTGAACGCATTAGTTTTGCTACCAAAGCTTGGACTGGAATGTGATATTTGAGAGAGTGATTAGTAGAATCAGATACGATCAGATTTAGCTTTATGGAACCAATAAAGCCCTTCAGAAATATCAGCCTGGTCTTTTCGAGTTCCCAGAGCCTTGCAAGTGAGTAAGAAGGTCAGTTCCTGGCAAGTGTAAGAAACAATACTTTGAGGACCTTGAGAAGAAAAGAATTCACCCAAATCCACAGGTATTGCAGACATAGTCTGATGGCAAGTATTTGGCTTGGCTTCTGGCCTCAACAGGCTGTTAAGAGTTCAATCTAGAGGATCCTAATGAAAAGTTCCAGTAAAGAAGTTTTTAAAGAATCTATATGGTTCTTGCAGGACTTATGGAAATAGGCCAAGTTTTGTTTTTGTTTTTATTTTTTGAAACTAGACTTATCTTGCCAATTAGTGTTAATTTGGCTATCTTTGATAGAAATGAGAGTGATTATAGAGCAAAAATTTGTTTCAGTAGCCCATTTTTGTAGATATTAGATTTTGATACTATTCATTATAAACTGAACTAACTCCTGATTTATTCTAGTGTCCTCCAATACCTGGCTATACCTCTCTAAACTAATATTTGATTTCCCCCCCTCTTTTTGACTTGAAATCATTTGAGAGCTAAAACTACCCTTTTTCCTAAAGCTCTGCAAACTGAGTATAAACAACTAAATGTAAATTTCAGAGAAATTGCTACCATAATACATGTATAGACAATCTTTGTGTCTGTTGCTCTGTGGGCCATGCAACAAGATCCCCAGAGATATTTAAACTACAAATTGGGATAATTGGTCAGATTGCCACTGCCTGCCCTTACTCTATCTGAAGATGCTTGGAGCCTGACATCTAGAAATCTTGACTGGCTACCTTTGAGAACTCAGAAACTGGTTTGTAATTTGATCTAATCATTAACTGTTGCTTTCCTTTCTTTCCACTGAAATACCTCTCATTTAATATCTGACTATTTGAACCACAGGCCTAACTTTGAGAACACAACTGCATCACTGCCTCCTGAAATGAACTTACCTGAACTGACCTATTGTCAGGAATAAAGGACTAGTTCAAGGACATGAAACAGTATACCAGGTCATCTTTCCTAAAGTTTCAGAAGAGGGAACCATAGGGGCCAAGGCAGGCTGCCTCCAGATGAGCCACTTGGCAAGCAGACTATTCGAGCTGAAGGCAATTGAGACTCTAGAGATACCTGAGAAATTTTTACCCTTTCCTTAACTACATAGAAGAATCTAAATTGGGGATTTTTTTTCCCAGATTAAGGGTTAATAGCAGACATAAATGTTATCTGTGTGATACATCTGTATGCCAGGGCAAACGTCTAATTATGAAACATCTGCTCTTCTTGTTACCCTGTCAATCACATTCCTTTCCTTTCAAGTTCCAGACCAATACCCCCCTCTCCTTAGTTCAGGATGACAAATATGCCTCATTTTCCCCACTATATTTGGGATTCCTATGTCTGTGTAGATTCCCTATATGTAAGCTATTAAATTTGATCATCTCCTGTTAATCTGTCTCATGTCAATTTGACTCTTGGTCCAGCTAGAAGGATTCTGGAAGGGGACAGGAATTCTTGCTTCATGATACCCTCCTCTCTGTATACCCCATGCTGAGAAGAAGAATTAGTACTGTAAGAATAGGAGGAGCTTAAGGAATCTCTTAGCCAGCCCTTAAGACAACACTATTTGAAGCTTAGTTCAATTCGTAAAAGATGAATAAATAAAAAGGCAATATATGGCCTTCAGAAATATCAGCTAACATGACTTTCATTTTCAGCTAGTAACAATAGATTAGTCACATAAGTTAAATATTAAATGTATTGTAACTGTTGTTTTCAAGGCTTTTCCAGAGATACAAAAATAATAAACCTTAGGTTAGTGGCAAAAAGGAACACATTTTTGGAGGGTGTTTTCGGGTCTGTGCATGTGTTTTTCAAGGTTTTGATGTTTTGCCAGTTTTTTCTACCATGGAATCGGGGCTTCTATTTTTGGATCATTTCATGGAGCAACATGTTCCTTAATTTCAACAATTCTGATTTGATTTATATTTGTATCCTCCTTAACCTGCGTGGTTCAGAGCCCAATTAATATTTCTTTGTGGAGCCTTTGGTACTTGAGCTATATATGTCTATTCCAAAACAGTTCACAATTCTTAAACACCTCTAGATATTACATTAAAGTGTTGATCTTTTCTAGTCTATGTTCAGCTACATGACTGAGTATTACTGATACAAAAGGAAATAGGAGAGAATGAACCGCTGATTCATTTGTTTGAATACTTCTCTTTTTATCTTTATTGAAAAAAATCAACAAAGAACAGAGTCAGCTCTGTGGACAACATGGTGTAGTAGTTAACTAGATTCTTTAGTCAGACTGCCCCCTCCCCGTGATTTAGTAGTGGTATTAACATTGGACAAGTCACTTTAGTTCTTTAAATACAGTTTCATCACTTATAAAATGGGAAAAATAGTAGGTCAATACACTCCAGTGTTGAGAAGATTAAAAATAGTACCTACTTCACAAGTTTATTGTGAATAGCAAATTGTTAATACAAATGTGATGCTTAAAACAAGAGTGGCAACCATTATGCACTGAGAAACTATCAGCAAATATTATTTTTGAGGTTGTTGCTGTTATTGCTGTTTTTGCAATCAACCATTAACATGTCTAAACCCCTTAAGCCCCCCTATGGAAATGTAGGCTTAACGAGCCCTGGAGTTAACTGGCATCGCCTGGCAATGAATGCATAGCAAAAAGAGCTGAAACATGGCAATTAGAAGATCTAGATCAGCCTTGTCAGTTACTACTTGGCAAGTTAACCTGAGCCCTAATTTCTCCGTTTTACAATGGTGATAATATTGCTTGGCCCACTTTCCTAAACTAGGGTACTAGGAGAATCAAATGCGACATGTTTGAAGGCTTCTCATAAACCTTAAAGAGCAACACTGCTCTGCTACTGATTATATGGCATTAGTAATTGAATAAACCAAAGACTCACATAAGAAGAACTGAGTGACAAGTGACAACTAGACAATCCCTTGTCTGTGTAGGGGCCAAGGGAGGCTGCCTCAAGATGGGCCACCTGGATGTAAATCTTGTTTTGAGTTAAAAGCAAATAAAACCCAGCAGATTCAGAAAAAAACTTCTTAGCTTCACCCCACATACCCCCCACCAACTGCCTGCAGGTACCAGGAGGAGAACTATTAACAGAGATTTCTTGTTTAAATAAACTACTTATCTGTATCATAGTAGGCAAACTATTTGTTTTGTCTTCCAAACATCTCCTTTCACCTTTCTCCTAATGATCTTTCTCCTCTGTATCCTCAAATTCCTACCCCTTTCCTTAGCTCTTATAAGCCTCATGTTGCCTCACAGTCTTGGAATTTCATGTCTATGTGGATTCCCTATGTGTATGAAACTCAATTTGATTTTCTCCTGTTAATCTGTCTCATGTCAATTTGATTCTTGTCTAGCTAGAAGGATCTTGAGGGCATAGGAAATTCTTTCTTCCCAACAGTTGTGTCTGTTGACATTCATATTGACATTCTTTTCTTTTTTGTTGAAAATGAAATGGAAATATAACTAAAAGATACAATAATGTTATGCATTTTCTAACAAATACAACATGAATAAAAATAATGAAAAGGAAGTAGATTGTCCATTGATCCACTTATGTGCAGCATGAACTTTTTTTTCTAAATGGGAACTTTATCAGTATCATACGAAGCTAAAATAGCCCATGACAGCACTGGGTGTTATACTATATGTTGGGAAATCAAACTCCAATAAAAAATATACAAAAAGAAAATTAGCCCATGACATTATGATAAAATATTACTCATTTCCATTGACATTTATAGTAAAACAGTTTCATTGAATGTAATCATGAGTACGTTCACAAAACAGAAGTATTTAATAAAATGTCATTTAGAATGCATTTTGAAGGATCTTTATGGTTTCTGGTGTACCTATATGATGGCTCCCTGCATGACAAAGAACATCAAACTGGAATACAGAAACAAAAAGTTCTAAACTGGTTTAACGAGATTCATAAAGCTGGTAATGATGTTTCACTTGAGAAGCATCTATACCCTATTGAAAAGATTAGAGTGTGAAACAACATTTGCTCTACTAGAATGATTTTAAAGCTGTTTAGTTAAAAAAAAAAAATCTTGCCTCTAAATAACCTTTGCAGTTTACCAAGTACTTTCACACATATTTTGCCCTTGTCCATGAAGGAGATGGTTTTGATCATTTTAGATGTTGGGACCAAGGCACAGAGGAGTAAGGGACTCGTACAATGATAAAGACCATGGATCTACTCATTGACCCCATGGTAGATCATTAGACTCCAAACCTATAGCTCTTTCCTTATGACATCATTCTTTTCCCTTTGCTATCTGGAGAAATCAACAGTTTGTGTTTGTTTATTATAATGCTTGATAGAGTAAAGAGAAATCAAAAGACAAACTATCTGCAATGAGCTATGTAAATTAGAGGGAATTGACATAAACCTCACTTTTCTTATCTTTAAAACAAAGATATTACAGATAGTAACTTTTATATCTTCTATAGCATTTTGGCAAGAATCAAATGAATAGATACATATGAATGCTTTTTATATATAGTACAACTTAATGCACACTGGATTTGCTATTCTTATTATATGATTTTCTGTCTGAATTATGTGAATTATGAATATTCTTGTGAGAAAATACCACAAAGAAGATATGAGAATGGGCTACATAGGACTTCTGGCCTTTAGCCCTACTAAGGACAAGCTACTGAACTGTCTAAACCTGTGAAGTAAGGCAATTGTGGAGATGAAATATGATAATGTATGTAAAGGAAATACTACAGCGCTTGACACACAGTAAATACCCACCAAATGTGAATTTACAATTCATTTAAGAAATGTATTCATTAAAATGTAAATAGTCCATTTTAACATGAGGTAAGATAACACTTGAATCTTAAATGACATTATATAGAGACTAGAAGCCAGGATTTCCTGATCCCTGCCTCTATCACTCCAGCCCTACAGACGGAAGCCAAAGTCAGCAGAATAAAGCAGTCTAGAGTCATTCCATTTTGTTATCCTAAGGGAATGAAAATCAAACCACCCAGGGCTCTGTGTTTAAATTTTATCTGCCGAAATAATGTATATTCACTTAACTGAACCCTTCCTTCCTTCCTTCCTTCCTTCCTTCCTTCCTTCCTTCCTTCCTTCCTTCCTTCCTCTCTCCCTTCCTCCCTCTCTCCTTCTCTCTCTTTCCTTTTTTCTTTTCTTTTCTTTTTTCTTTTCTTTCTTTTCTTTCTTTCTTTCTTTCTTTCTTTCTTTCTTTCTTTCTTTCTTTCTTTCTTTCTTTCTTTCTTTCTTTTTTCATCGTTTTCATTTTCAACTCTGCCAAAAGTCTCACACACACACAAAAATAGACCACTAATAAATACCTATCATTTCCAAGACCACTCAGACCTACTTTCTTGGCCTGCTATGGAAATCTGTGGTTTCTCCAGAGTAACTTGGGTAAAGGTGATTTTAGTGAAGTCAAGAGTTGTCCCATATGAAAAGACATGGTACCATAGAGAGAACTGTGAACTGAAAAGGGAGTCCTGAGCTGTGATGTGGCCCTTCCCACATATGTAATATTTGATATGTGTAGTGGGCAGAATCATACCCTCCCCTTCCCCTCTCCATAAAATGTCCATGTCCTAATCCCCAAAACCTGTGAATATGTTACCCTATATGACAAAAGGGACTTTGTACACATAATTAAGGATCTTGATATGTGGAGAGTATCTTGGATTCTCTGAATGAACCTAATATAGTCATAAAGGTTCTTATAAGAGAGACAAAAGTATCAAAGTCAGAGAAGATGTGGTGATAGAGGCAGAGGTGAGAGTGATTTGAAGAAGTTGCCATGAGCCAAGGAATGCAGGTGGCCTCTAGATACTGGAATAGGCAAGAAAATGGGTTTTCTTTAGAACCACTAGAAGGAATGCTGCCTTGCTGACACCTTGACTTTAGGACTTCTGACCTACAGAACTGCTAGGTAACAACCTTTTGTTTTAAGCCACTAAATTTTTGGTCATTTGTTATAGCAGCAATAAGATACTAATACAGTTTTCTCAGTATCTTTTCTGAACCAAATTCTGAGATCTCTTGAAGACTTTGTTAAGGACCGAATATTTATGTCTCTAAAATCCATATGTTGAAGCCTTTTCTAATTCTTAATGTGACAGTGTTAGGGCTCTTGATAGGTGATTAAGTTTAGTGGAGGTCATAAGGGTGAGGGTCCTAAAAGGGGATTAATGTCCTTATAAAAAGAGGAAGTGGCCAGCCATGTGAGGACACAACAAGGAAACAATCATCTGCTAGTCAAGAAGAGGGCCCTTTTCAGGAACTCAGTATGTCAGCAACTTAAGCTTAGACTTCCTAGCCTCTAGAGCTGTGAGAATTAAGCATCTGATATTGAAGTCACCAGTTTATGGTATTTGTTACAATAGCTCAAGATGACTAAGGCAGACCTATAAGTTATATTTTTTTTCTTTCTTTTTAAATTTTTATTTAAATTCCAGCTAGTTAACATATGGTGTAATATTGGTTTCAGGGGTAGAATTTAGTGATTTATCATTTCTATACAACACCCAGTGGTCATCATAACAAGAGCCCTCCTTAATACCATCCCCCATCTAACCCATCCCCCACTCATCTCCCTCCATCAACTCTCAGTTTGTTCTCTGTTGTTAAGAGTCTCATAGGAGTTTGTTTCCCTCTATCTTTTTTTATAAGTTATATTTCTATGCTAATCCTTCAGAGGTGTCAGTAATTGTAGTAAATTTCCCACTTTATTCTATGCATATCCTATTACTATGTGTATCAATCTCTTATCTTGTTGGCTATGTTGTGTTTCACCGAGAAAAGGACCATACTGATGTAGCTTATATATAATATAGGACCTGGGTGCCCCTCCCATGGTTAGCTGCAGTCTTCTTAGAAGGAACAATATTTCCCCAGAAATAATTGACACAGGAATTGTTGGCTTGTCCATCAAAGTTCTGCACTGCAAGCAAAAGAAACTAGCTGTGGCTGACTTAAACACAAGAGGAAACATATGACCCCTGAGAAATTCACAGAATCACAAAGAAGACTGGAAAAATTGTGGGAAAAACATAAATTACATGGAATTCTATTCATTTCCTGCATGAAAAGTGATCCAAAAGATATTGATTTGAGTGTACATATGACATAAGTAGGTAGATTTTGGGAAGTTTCCTTTTTACAAGATAGATAGCATTATTTAATAGTTTTGGACTTGGGGAACTAAAATTTATCTTTGCTCTTTGTGCTGGTAGGTGCCTTACAGAATCTACAGTTTCTTTCCCCACCAGTCTTCTCAGAGCCAGAAACCTTCCTTCCACCATTACCAAAATATGTGGTCTGTTTCCCAACACTAGTTAATTTTTCTATTTTTTAACTTGTATTTGAATATCAGGAATATATAGAGGGAGATAGTTCATCCTGAGAGTTGAGAATGGGATTTGAGAAAAAACCAGCAGTGAAACTAGAAGGCTGGGAAAGGAAAAAGGGGAGCAACATATGAAACTAATTATCTTGAGGGTAGGGAGAAATTCTGGAGGAGAAGATGAGTCACATTTCAGGGATGAGTATGTGCATAAAAATCAAAAGATTATTTATCATGGATTACACTAAAGATACTGATTATGCATTTAAGAATAAATGCACTGAAACCCCTGTAAACCAATTGACTGGCTTTTCTTGGTCTAATTCTACCATTTTATCTTCTGGTTCATGGCATCCTTATTACTCCTTGGCACAGATTCTTAGTAACTGTCATTTAGTCTTGGTCCCAGATGTAACCCGATGGTGTATCATCTGGCATTTTAGAGTCTCTCATCATATCCCTAACCTTGAGACTTGGAGAGCTAGGAACAAGCAAGGTAGAAGGAATCCAAAGAAGCTGCATGTTCCTTGCCTCTAGGAATATCATTATGGTCCAGGAAATAGGGGAACTGTGGATTGAAATGCTTACCAAGAAATCCACATGGAATCCAACGATTCTAAAGCAAATGGTCCACATTTAGAGACCCGCTGTCTGGATCCCAGGTAAAGCCTGATGTGTGGCACTTTTGGTCTCCTCCAACTTGGTATCAGGGTTGAAAAATGAATGACACCCAAGGTGCAGGGAACACCTCCAAAAAAACTACAAGAGATTCTTATGCGGGTTGTGTCAGTTGCAAGAAGGTTCTGTACAGACTATTTCCAGCTCTGGTAGTGATGAGCTCCCGTTAGCAGTTGTTCTGCAAGATTCCTGCTCTTAGGCTAAAACTTGTCCTGAAAAAAAAAATTGCCCTCAGTGTGCAATTTGTTGGGTGGGAGGGAACCAGCATGCAAGGACTGATTGGCCAGAGCATCTGATTAAAGGAGACTGAGCCCATCCCAAATCCCTTCATAGCCCAAACAGTAGCCAAAGTGTAGTGACACCCACTATTTACATAAACAGTCTGTGAGGAAGAGACATTTCCTTGCATTTGCCAGATTATAACAAGACCCGTTATTTGGCTTTCTTTTTAGAGGTGTCCTACCTCCCTCACTTGGGAACCACCCAAGTATATAATAGGGAGGGTTTTTTGTTTGTTTGTTTGTTTGCTCTTCACTCGAATGTGTTTCATCTTTCCCTAGGGATAAAGGGTTCTGGGCCCTGGTCCAGTGGGATCAGCAGATGATGGACAAAATCCAGAGAGCATCATCAACGATTGTCCTGTTCTGGGAGAGGGAAGAGAGGACATCACAGTCTTCCCTTGGAGGCTTAGATGCACTGCCACATTAAGGTTCTACCTTCATTATCACCTACTCTCAGTCCTGCATTGCTCCCAGACCTGAAGTTGGGTATGATTTGTCCAAAAACATTCACTTTCCTGACTATGTGGAACTGCCAGATGACGTGTGGCGCAAAGTACAGAACACTGCCTGGTACTGAGTACATCCTCAATAAATCCTTGTGCCAGGAACTGTGCCCATCACCAAGTGATCAATTTCTTCCCCTTCCTTGCAGTGAGGCTGGCCAGGTCACTTAGCTTAAACTCACACTGTGAGCAGAAGGGGCATGTGTTACCCCCAAGCCTGAACATAACAACTCGCCACACAAACATTCCCATTTCCTTTTCCCATTTGCCCAATGGGTAGCTATGCTCAGGGTATAGCTGAAGATTAGAGGGTCCGTTTGGATCCTGGATGACTAGTGAAGCATCACTCCCCATTATGTAAGAGATAACGGGTTCATGTGGGCTACTAACCTTCTGGGTTTTGTTTATTTGTGGGTTAGCCTACCTTAAATAACACAGGACTAGCTGAGGGCTTGCAGACTGGATTGCTCACCCTTGTAATATTTCTGCCTCCTGTACCACATACAGCCTTTACAGGACAGGAAGCTGAGGAAATTCTTTCCCCTATACTCTGTCCATCCTAAAGGGTGTGGGCCTATGCCTTGCCCTTTGTTATGAATCCAGACTCCAGTTAATAAGACTACTTCTTCTGTAAACGGGAAGCAAAGGTGTAATCTGGGACTTTATCTGGTCTCAAAATCATCAGGCAAGTTTGACATGAGTCATAATATTCAAGTTATTGACACAACAACTCTCTGGGGACTGAACCCAAAAATATGTCTGTACTACTGGACCAGCTCCAGAGTGCAAACTCACCACCCTGTGCCACCTACAATTTGAATAAATACACACAGCTCTCTCCTATCAGAACTGTGAGAGAGCAGCACTAATGTAAATCTCACGTTATAGAAACTGTATTTGTGACAAGTACATAGTTCTGAAGACCATAAATCAAATAGCGTTTAAATGTATCAAGGGTAGCTATTTAATGAAATCCTAATATGAGTTATGAGTTATAAAGGAAAGACTCTTTTGACACGATGAATATTCCATTTTATCATCATTTTCATAAAGCAGGTTTGCTCTTCTAGTAAAATATGCAAGAGCCATAATCTCTAAAGCCCACTGGATTGGATAAGTAATATAAAGTGATGAGACCGTTTGGGTACATTTAAGACAAAAGGTGATATTGGGGACTGCAGTGAGCTAGATATTTTTCCAGCCCAAATGAGGCAGCTTCCACTCAGGGACAGCCTTTCATCGAAAGGATAAATTGTGAGCCAATAATGTTAACTACACTGAAATTCCTTAGTGAGATCTATGATCTAGATTTCTATGGAGAATCATCTAATTTTTAAATTTTGGCACTCTGTCCTAACCTTTTCCTACTTGCGAGCTAACCAGTTAGCCTGAGGCAGTTCCAAGGTTACTGGCAGAAAACATCAGACTCCTGGGACAGTGACTAAGGACTGTATTACTCACAGCAAAGCAATAGCCAGTTTCTAGAGTCCCAGTTCCCACAGGATGATGCAAAATGGGCCAGGAGGCACCTGGGTTATATTATAACATAGGAACCTTGACCTTAGGGAACCCTGAGTCTTTTATCCTGGACTGTAGGCATGCCTCCCTTTGTTCCAGAGGGAGATACTATCTGTAGCTTACAAGGGAGTTAGCTATACAAACATCCTTGAAAAAGGTAGTCAGAGCCTCTGGTCATAAAACATGCATAAATATGAAGGGCCCATGGAAAATTATCTCCCAACATTATTCATTCCTAGTTTCTATGCCATCTTGGCTTTCGGTGAATTTTGTAAGTATAGCACTCTGATTTTTTTTTTTTTTTGATTGAAAGAACTGAGTCCAAATATGTTCAATTTGGCTCATATAACATTTAATTATAGCTAGTATCAACAATACCGTGCAGCAGAATGAGGCCACGCTGAAGTACTGACCTCAATCTTGCCCTGGAATCTTAGACCCAAACAGCTGAAAAAGCCCCATTAACCACCAGGTCTAATTTAGAAGGCCGGGTGGCTTTCTCCTTAAGTTTCTTGTTCATGTTAGAGATTGCATAGACTCCACCTTGACCTACAGGAGGAAAGGCTAGGACAATTTTATCATCATCCATAATCCTCAGCTCACTGGTCTGGGTGTGAAGCCTTCGAGGGCCTACGTGGCAACTTTGACTTCAGCTAAAGCTGGGGGAAATTTTATTGCACCATTCTACCCTTATGACTTGCATCACAGGGACAACTGCTTGCAGCATATGCGTGAATAGTCAGTCCTTTATCCCTCCAGGAAGTTTCCCTGAGTAATCAAGAGTGGTCCTACTCTGGGGAGACCTCTGTAGTCCTCTGCAGGTGCCTACTCTTGGCATTGCATTGAACGTTTGAAAGTGTCATATTCCTTCCTTATTACTCCATACCCCTACCCCTACAGTACAATTCACTGTGCTTTCAGAATTAATGCATGAGGAGGACAGTCCCAAGTCACATGTGGTGGCCCTGGAAAGAAGATAGTGGTGTTTACCATTCTCGAGATCTCTCAAGTGGAACCTACTTTAGTCAGGGGGCGCAGGTTGATAATGCCTCCTCTGTTGCTTCCCAGAAAGCTAGTAGACAGTGGGGTTCCCAGTTCAGTTTGAATACATAAGTCTAGTCTTTGTTAATGGAAGCACTGAGTGCAGTTGGCCCAACCGTCCCATGGATCCATGCCGCCAGCCAGTGGTATTCATTCGATCCACTAAATAACTGAGCAGCAGCTACAGGAATGGAGTGGAAAAGATGGTTTATGTAGGATATACATGTGCTGGAGCCATCCCCTGCTGTGTCTGATAGATTCAGTAAGGTTAAGGGGATGGTAATTAATTCATGTTTAGAGTTGTCTCATAGGAAATGGCAAGCCATTAGTCAGCACAATTTAAGGCATTTAAAACAACTTGGAACCAAATGAAAGCATTTTCTTTTATGAGAAAGGATCCAGGGATGGCTCTGGATGATAAAGATCATTAATATTCCTCCCTCTGCCACATTTCCTGGGGGTCAATGTGTTCACTCACCAGGGGCCAGGGTTATAGCTTCTCCTTCACCATCATGAATCTGGGTCCTATTTTAGTAGCTATAACTTCACCTTTTAAAAATCTTCCCCTAATTTCACCCGGACCATTCATTTGGAAAGGCTAGATGGTGAATGACAAGGGCGTTTTTATTTTATTTTCATTTTTTAAAATATTTTATTTATTTATTCATGTGAGAGACACAGAGAGAGAGAGTGAAAGAGGGTGGCATAGACACAGGCAGAGGGAGAAGCAGGCTCCATGCAGGGAGCCTGACGTGGGACTTGATCCTGGGTTTCCAGGATCAGGCCCTGGGCTGAAGGTGGTGCTAAACTGCTCTGCCACCTGGGCTGCCCCAACAAGGGCATTTTAAAATAAAATTTAGAGAAATTGATTGAGTTCCCCCCTCTCTGGCCTAAGCGAGAACTCAGTAAAAATTATGCTTAATCAAGAAGTCATCCTATGATTTAGAACTATGCTAACCCAACAAGGGGAATCAAAGTGGCTAAACCCAAATTAAGTCTGAATTTCTAGGTCCCATGGCATCTGGGCTGCCAACCCAGAGGCTGGATAGCCATGCTGGCCTCGAATTTCTTTTAGGAACAGAAAGAAAATCATGCCCAAGAAAAGCCAGAGCAAAGTCTTGAATTTTTAAATAAGGTCTATTTAGCAGCTCCTTATACCTTTCATTCTGTTCATTACCCAAGAAGCAGCCTAGAAGAGATGATTCTTTCCTTTAGCCTACTGCATTCAGTAATCAAGCTTCCTTATTAAGGTGTGTAAATCAAGGGGAGGTGACGAGAGTAGAGTCAAAAAAGTTTTAGGCAATTTTTGAGAAATTCGTTCTAGTGATCAATGATACAAGTACCAGAGGGTGGTAGGAAGCATGGAGTTGAATAATTTGAGTATCAGCACATTGTTGAGTAGCTCTGGCAATAAAAAGTACACCATTGTTAGACTATAAATGTTCCAAGAATGTCAAAACAATACAGAGCTTATTTTCAAGGGCTGTAATAATATAACTGCAGCAAGCTGATCCAGCTGGAATGCTGCACTGTGATCCAAAAAAGGTGTCGACATTGGTGATGCACCACTGATAGCTTCAAGAAGGGGTCAAAGGGCTGACGCATATTGTTGTGCCTGACCTATGATGGTGAACGCGTTGCTATGTTCACTACAGTGGTGGATCCAGGGTAGGGATGGGAGAAATCTGAATGGTGCAGTTTCAGTTAGTCTCTGGGTTCTATTCCATATCTTTAGAGAACAGGTCCTTATCACAGGCAATTACATGAATGATTCAGCAATTATAATTTGTTTTGACTGTTCATGGCCCCAGGGAGGGGTATCTTTAGTCTGCTGATACGTAGCAGTCCAAAGAGCTAGGACGTTAGCAACTATCCAAGAATAAGTAAAAAATATACTAGGGCACCAGTGGGTTTTAGTTTAGCTGAACCATCAGTGAACCAGGCCCAGACATATAGGAAACCTCTGTGAATCAAGGGATCCATTGAACCAGTAGCTTTGCTGTGTGGCAGCCGAATAGCTCCCCCCACAGTGACAGCTGCCACTTTTCCATGTGAGGCTGAGATGGCGCTGGGGTCAGGCCAGCTGCGTGCTTGATCATCCTGTTTGTACTTACCAGGGGAAGCTTGTGAGCTATTCCCACCTCGTTAATGATTGAGTCTGAGTCAACCTACTCTGAAGTGGAATATCAGGCTGGACACTCTCAAGATCCTGAGGGCTAAGGCTTCCGGTTTTGACAAGAGCCTAGTGGCAAACTAATAGGGGCTTGATAGTAAGAGTCATTTAGTAGCTCTTCTGGGGAGGCGACAAGTCTAAACCTCAAGGAGGGCTTCTGAGGAAGGCCTGTAATCACCAGAACTATCAGAGGAGAGCCTTGTAGCTCCGAGATGTGGTTAAAGTTGCGGGGCACCCAAGTTACTAACATTTACCTACATGCTGCTCTTACTGATGGGGAATTCTTCTGGAATTTAGGAAACAAAGACTTCCCGGCTGCTGCCATCCTTTCTTAACAAAGCATGGTGCATCTAGCATGCTCATTCCCCAAGTGAACTAGCTGAAATTTTAATAATTCACCTGGTTTATGCTCATTGGGCATGCAGATTTTCTTCCTTTGCTCTGAATATAAATGTACCTCCCAGTAACCATTGTCTAAAGAGGACTGGAAACATCTTTTAAGCCAGGACTGATCTTTGCCTCAGTTATGATAATGAGGTAGACTAGAGGCTGGCCCCCTGGCTGGGGAGGAAGTCTTCTCACTTGGAGGACTACAACCAACAACCAAGCCACAGTTTAGGCAACTGGTTTTGAACCTCCTTTCTGATGCTTGACATGCAAATTCCTCCCAAATTCTTCCTCACTAGCAGGCAACAAAATGGAGGAGCATGTATAATCCTGCGGACCATGTATAATCCTCCATATGATCTGGTCACCATACTTGTCACCGGTTCCCATAGACTCTTCCCTCAAAACCTGTTCATCAGCCCGCAGCATCTTTATACTCCCTCTTCCAGGAAACCATCTCTCTGTCAGCATCTCATCCTCATTGCTAAAACTGTCAAAAACTATGAGGAGTGAGCTTTTAGTTCAATTGCAAATTAACAATTTTAACTGCCATAGTTTCATGGAGGCTGGCAGCAGGTTCCTGGGTCAGAGATTAAAGACTTCATTTCTCACAACTATGAAAGCAGACAGAGAGCCTCAGCTGTAATTTGCACTGGTTCCCTGGGCCCCAATTCCACAGGACACTGTGAAGAGAACCAAGTGACCCTGCACACACAATGGGTTGCATTATAGGAAAGAAGCCCTGAGCTTAGGAACACAAATTTTTTTATAATGGTCACTAAATATGCCTGCCCTTTTGCTCAAGGGAGACATCATCTTGATTTTCAAAGGCGGTTTCCTAGACAAACATCCTGAAAAGATAATGTAGACCAAAGGCAATCTGTGCTTGTTTCCCTACCAAATAAAAGGCAGTGATGGAAAGTTGTTTTTCAGCAGAATGTAGCTGAGACAAATTGCCCCCCAGAGCTTGTGCCACTAACCATTACACTTGGATAGCCAGAGTACAGTTTTATTCTTCAGTTTATTTTTTTTTATTTGATTTTATAGTTATTTGAAAAACTTGGATAGGAGTCTTGTTGAAAATAGGAACTTTACATATCTAAGGAAATTCATTTTGGTTATGTTAGTGCCATATTTGACAGTAACTTTTTGAAAAGGGATAATAGTTGTTGGTCCTGTTTTTCCACACTGTTGTGTTGGAAGTTTCTTACATCTGTAGCAACAAGACCTACATCAGAACAAATGTGTTTGCATGGCTTGGAACAACATTGCTTTTATGTCACTTGACAGTTCACTTTTCTTTTTAAACAGCACTCATTTTAAATTTTAAAAAGTTTTTTTTTTTATTTAACACTTTCATTACAATAGTTACGTGGCAGCAATATCTAACAAGCTTTTGAGATACAGGATAACTTTTTGAAAGACTTTGCAACTCGGCCAAAAGCAGAACTCAAAATAAATGTGTTATTTAAAAAGACTGTGAAAGTAATAATAAAAGGAGTGTTGTTAGTATCAAGAAGGTTTTCAATGCCAGGTCCAACGGGGGTTCTATTTTACATAGAAGAAAAATGAAAAGTAGTACTTAAATTAGAAAAAAAAATGTATGTTTACCAAAAACTGGAGGAAAATAGGTTGATATGCTGAAAAGAAAATTTTAGTTGCCTATATGTGAAGCTTCATGAATCATTCCACAGAATAGAACGAAATAAACTAATTCTCTTTATTCCTCAAAAATCAAAAGTGGTTTCACCTAAAGCAAAAGTCACCTATTTCTCCTAGTTATACATTTATTTCAAATATTATTTACATTTTTTCCTCTCTTGATAAAAAGCTCTTAAGTTTGAGGGTTATGTTACCTTCCTGGGGTGTTCTAGGAGTAGAATGCTGGGAACCACCAAACCTCTGGAGATCAGATAAGTCTTAGGGTACAGGTCATACGCACATTTTAGGAAGGGTGATGGTCTGTGTCTCTCCTCTTTTTCATAGTGTATGTGACTCGGTGAAAATGAAGACCCACTAGGCTATTGCAGCAGTTTCCACTGGGGCTAAGTAAAACAAAACAAAACAAAACAAAACAAAACAAACAAACAAAAAAAACCCCCTAGAATTTTAAATTGTATTCATGCTCATTTAAAAAATAAAATAAGCTTTACCACTATATCATAGTATATCAGATTGGGGACAGCATATTACATTTTTAAATCATAAATCTTAGTAATATTACATTTATGCTTATGTGTTTATAATATATTGTCAATGTACTAAAATATTTTGCTAGTAGTGTGCAGGAATCCAAAGATTGACGAGCATTGCTTTAGATGAGTGAATATCAGGTTGTCATAAGATTTTGCAAGGCATCTTTAATTAACATGTGGGAGGAGGTGAAAGAACAGCACATTCTCAAATACTAATATATTTTTATTCACTTCAACTTTCCAAGACAATTTATTTGGGGAAGAAGGCAGCCTACTGTGACTGAACGCTGCCGAGATGCTGCATATCCCTGCTCCACTGGGCAGCAGTACTCCTGAGGGCATAGAATTCCATGACCACTATCACTATAGCTTTCCAGAAGGCTTCAATTTTACCCCTCTTATTCCCACTGTGTAATACCTTGGATTGTCCAACTTCTGTAGCAACATTTTTTTGTTTCGCTTTGTTTTAATTTTCTCTGAGCCTGCCTCAGAGTTCTCTCCTCAATACAAATGGCTTTGGCAACATTTCAGACTAAACAACCATCTTAGCAGTTACCTTACTTAAGGTTTGGACACTATGCATAGTCACTTTTTTCTGCCAAGCACATTTCATCACAATCTGTAAGGTTTATTTGCAATGTAATATTTTGACATTAAATACTAAAAAAATTGAAAGGAAGCACAACCTTATCCAAAATCTTTTACCAGAATATCTGAGAAATCCAAATCTGCCATTTAAATTTTGTCCTGATTTCTGTCCCAGGGTTTAAATCTAAAATATTAACATTTTCCTGAAATAAAGTTCATTATGATGGAGAGGAGTGTGTACTGATATTGATAAAAGAAGCCTGGCTTTCAGAGTATCACTTTTTTTTTCTTTTTGTTTAGTTTATTTCTATTTTTTAAAATGGGAATCTATGCATTTATGAAGCCTCTGCTATTTTTTTTTAAATTGTTTTATTTATTTATCTATTTATTTATTTTTGCAGATACCATTTGAATAGAAGAAATGGGCATAGGTAGAGGAATAATGGCTTTGGATGAAAAAGTATGTCGATTTTGTGAGCCAGTTAAAACAGATGCAGGTACGAAAGATTAAGAGCAAAGCTGCTTCAACAGGAAATATATAGATGGCAACAAAATGTAAAACGTTTGAAGTGACTGAAAGTAAGA
Source organism: Canis lupus baileyi (assembly GCF_048164855.1). NCBI lineage: Eukaryota > Metazoa > Chordata > Mammalia > Carnivora > Canidae > Canis > Canis lupus. The sequence goes on along the minus strand of NC_132850.1, from coordinate 54,559,927 downwards.
ACACCAAATGAGTGCACATCATCAACCTACTAACAGAAGCACTTAAAAGGAAGCTGCACTTTGTCTAGAATCTGGAAGCAAACGTGCTAACAGCAGAAGGAAACTGAGTGCAACAAAAACTATGAAGGACTAATTACTTCCATAAGCTTAGGCTTTTCAGGACAGGAGTGATTCTTCCTCTGCTCGCGAGAGAACACAAAGATGTCCCAGGCTTTGAGAAGAATCCTAACCACAAAGGTACATTTTAAAACTATAAACTTTGATTAAAGTACATTTTGGTGTTCTCTGCTTAGTAAAGCAGGCAGTCCTTGCTTTTAGCTTGTATTTAGACAAGGAGGTTGCACTTCTCTATGGTCTCTGCAGCACTGAGTTCTTGCTTTGTAGAGGATGGCAAGTCCTTCAACACAGGAATTGTTAACACCCCGGCCTAGCTCTTTCCAGGATCTGCCCTCCCATCTCTCTCACCCATCATATTCCCAATCCTTCCACCCTTCAAATCTGCCTTCATTTAACTTTCCAGGGACAACCATCTAAAGAGTGCACTGACGTGCACAATCAGGCAAAATGTACTTTAAGTTTTATTGTTCCGTAAAGGTTAATGATCTATCCAGCCATCCCGATGAGTGTGTGTGAGAGATTCCTTTTCACTCTTTAATAATGATTTATCCAGGAAAAAAAAAATCCATGCACTTGAAACTACTATAAGAATTCATTAACCCATTCTTTTTGGGACCATTGACTGTCGTTTTAACAGGGACTTGCAAGTTGCTTAAGAGCATTATATAGCCCTAGACTTCATTGGGGCTTTGCATGAAAAGCTCCAGTTGGGCATTTTCCAGCCGGGGAATCTCAGGGAGCCATGTCTATCTCCCAGACACTATGTGGAGTAGACTCTCCCCTTTGTTCACTTCTTTCACTTGCTAGACCCACCACAGAACACCCTGTTCCATCCTATGACTGCTTCTAACATAACCAAAGGACATGCTTGGAAGGGTCTGTCTTGGCATGATTGGCAATATGAGCGAGAAGTCATTTGGCAGAGAGGTTGGTGAAATGTTAAAGCAGTTTTTCTTTCCTTCTGACCAAAGGATCTGAAGGACTAATGACATTTAGAGTAATATGAAATTCCAGTACCAGACGTGCCATCTTTATGTTCACACCTGTGTGTTCATACTCAGGGAATAGCATGAATCATTTTCTTTTGAGATATAAAAGGAACAAGAAGCCACAGATGGAAACAATAAGACTAGAACAAGGGCAGCCCAGGTGGCTCAGCGGTTTAGTGCCGCCTTCAGCCTAGGGTGTGATCCTGGGGTCCCAGGATTGAGTCCCGCATCGGGCTCCCTGCACGGGGCCTGCTTCTCCCTCTGCCTGTGTCTCTGACTCTCTCTCTGTGTGTCTCTCATGAATAAATTAAATAAAATCTTAAAAAAAAAAAAAAAAGACTATAACAAAAAGAACAGTTCCTGGAATTCGGAGACACAGGCTGATTGGGAAGCACTCTTGGGACCCACATTACTTCTTAGAATAGTTAAACTGGCAACAATATTCAAAACTCTCAGCCCCCAAACCTGTCATAGACCCTCTGTCCATTCTACCCACCATCCTTAATTCTACTCCTAACTTCAGAGCTGCTAGTTTGATCCTTTACTTTTCTTGAAATCTTACCCTTTAGGGTTTCTGTCCCTGGCTACTATCAGTGGTCTGGATTTAAAAATGTCTCCATAATTGCTACCCGGCATCATGGATAAGAGAAAAAAAGTGCTCCTTAATTGTTTTTAGGATCCATGCTGTGAATTTTGAATATATTCTATCATGGAAATGTATGTTCATCTTACTTAAGATCCATAAAGTATTCCATAATTAGTGACCCTTTGTAGGCTGGCCCAGGGCATCTATCACAGAAAATTTAATTTCTTTGTGAAATTACATTTTTGGTAACTTATTATTTAAATAAATTGTCAAACTTATGGAATAGTTATAAGAAAAGTACAAGGAATTCCTGTAGACCTTTTACTCACATTGTTTACATTTTCTTCCATTGGGTGTGTGTGTGTATACAGAGAAAATATTCTTTGAATTTTATTTTATTTATTTATTTTTTAATATATTTTTTTATTGGAGTTCAAGTTGCCAACATTTAATTAACTTACAAACTTGGAACACAAATTCGTACCCAGTTGGGGTCTGTTTAAAAATTTGATAAACACATTTCATTTTATGCTTTCCAATTTCCTTTAATTCGTTTCATTTTTGTTGTAATAAGGGCTCAGTTCTAGAAAGAAATATGTGTAGAAGTCTTTATTTTTCTTTAAAATGCTTTTATTAACTTCATATAATTGTGAGACTATAATTCTATTTTCCCAAGGCCTATAATACTTTTCGATAATAGGATTGGTATTTAACAAGATTCAGTCAGTGCTTCAAGATGTTGGGATATCATTTAGTAAATAAATTGTCGTTGTACCTGTTGTAGTAAATTTTGGATACTAGAGGTCAATCAGTAATGACTTTTCATTCCTGAGATCACCAGGCTAGAGTGTCTATGGCTCTGCTAATACTGATTTAAAAATTATAATGTTCATCTTTCTCCTGCCTTGAAATTGAACTCTTTTTAAAATCAGATCCTTATCCCAAACCAAACTCTGTATGTTATTTAGGTCTTCAGAGAGCTTAGACTAATATCATTAAAAATAAAAGTTCCAGCTCCAGAAAAATGTTTAAGAATTTCCATAATGAAATCACAGCATCGTTTTCTTCACTGATATTAACATTCTTTTTTAAAAAGATCATTGAGATAATTCAACTAGAATAAAAAAAATTCACAGATGTGTACTTAATTAGACAAAAAACTTGATGATTCTTAGGACATATATACACACCAAAGTGTCCAACACAAATATTTAAAAATAAGCTACTAGCAAAAAGAACAAATCTCATTTCCCACTTCTGAACTTAGATTTTCTCATTGGAACTTTGTACAGCTCAGCAAGGCAATGCAGGGTGTCTGCTGAAATAGATCCAAATTTCTGTATGTTTGCGTGTGTTTTAATGTCTTATTTCTGTGCTTTACGGTATATCCCCTGGACTCTTACTTTACTCTCATGTTGCTTCTAATTAAATTAGAATGATGTTATTGCATTTTAATACAGGCTATAAGTCTCTTTTATCCCAAATGTTATGATACAGAAGCAAATGAATATGAATTAAATTGCTAATATGAATTAAAATAGCCTTTAAAAGTGCAGAATAGAAAAATGTCAAAGAAAAGGCAGCATTTATTGATATGACACATCATGTTATGGCAGATATTTTTATAAAACAATCTTGATATTTATAGAAGAACTATTTTATATTCATATTGCATCTAACCCATAATTGCTCATTTTCTTAAAAAAAAGGAAAAGTGCAACAGAAAAAAAATACTCAACCTATTTCATTACATATGCCACCAGTTAAATGAAGAAATGTAATAAAATGCAGAGCTGAAAGATGCAAAGAGCTTATGGTATCAAAGACTATCATTTCTATTTGGAAATTTTTTAAGGCAACACAATCACAAATACACTTTGACAACCATAGCATTCCACCAGGACACAAGACTGCAGGTTACTCCATCAGGTTGCACAGGTCAGGTCACTACAATTACCTGATATATGTACAATGTGTTGAATTTCGAGTACAGGTAATAAGTGATAGTTACAGTAAGAGAAATATCCCCCTAATTTGACTTTTCTTTCCTTTTTTTTCCTCTGAAGGTTTGAAGTGAATACATTTTTGTCATGTTAAGTGGAAGAAAAGTAGATTGTGACTTAGTTCCTGAAATTTTAATACTATTCTTAGTCATTTCAATCTTAAAGTGCTTTCAGAGATTCCACACATGCTCATAGGAGTCAAAACCCAAAGACTAATAATCAGATACATATTTTGTTAATCTATTCCTGAGGCTTTGCCTAAAAAATTGGCATTGCCATCTTCAACATCTTTCTTCTGGAACCACGGTTTTGAATTTGTTGCTGGTTCATAAGCTTCCAGAAAATGACAGATTCCAGGAATTTCACTGGGGAAGTTTGGTGGAAGTTCCTCCCTTGAACGAGGGGTAAACACAAAGCCAGGGCAGTCTTTGAGTAATCTGAAATGATTAAAATCAAAACATTAATATTAAAATCTAATAGTGATATAACTGTCTACACAAGATAAAACAACCCAACTAAATGAATATTCCGGAGAGTACAGATCTTCCTTGACCTATGATGGGGTTACATCTTAATATGTTGAAAATATCATAAATTGAACATACTGTAAGTTGAAAATGCATTCAATACACCTAACCTACAGAACGTTGGCCTAGCGTGCCCTAATGTGCTCAGAACAATTACAGTAGCCTGCAGTTGGCAAAATCCTGTAGCCTACACATTTTTATTATAACATATTTATAATAAAATATTTAATATTTCATGTGATTTCTTCAATGTTTTATTGAAAGTGAAAGAATGGTTGTATGGGTACAGAATGGTTGTAAATGTATCAGTTGTTTAGCCCCTAACTGGGAATAGGAATGTCATGTGGCATAACACTAGCCAGGGAAAAGATCAATATTCGAAGAAAGATCAAAATTCAAACTATGGTTTCTACCAAATGCATATAGTTTTTGCACCATTTTAAAGTTGAAAAATCATTAAGTTGAACCATCAAAAGCTGGAGACCATCTGTAATAAACCAACCATTTTCAGGGTGATTCACAGAAAGATCCTAATTATTTTAATAAGCATCTTCACAGAAGAACAATGAAAAATCAATTCACAATAACAAAAAAACTCTACCAAATAATGTATTTCACTCATATTAGGAAAAGTAATCATAGATATAATCAATAACTCATATAACAGTAAATTCACAGTAGTGGGAAAAATGGAAAATAATCTAAAAGTCTAATTATAGCAAAAAAAAACCCCAAACCCATGAATAAACATAGTGTTATAGAATAAGGCTTCCTATGTTGAAAAAGAAGACATTGTCCATTTATTGATTCATTTATTTTGTAAATATTTTGAAAAAGTAATCAAGGGCAAGAAGTTGTGAAAGAAAAGTTCTATATAAGATAGATATAGATATAGAAATAAATAATTAATAATGAGAATAACATTTGAATCTCTCAATAGAATTTTTATGAATTCCAAGTAGGTAAGAGTAAAAGAAGATTTAATTGTACAAATTGACACTTTTCTTACTATCTGGTATTGGAAATATTTCTTCTAAATTTATCTGTTTACCATATTTTACTATTTGCTACTAACTACTTGTCCATTATGGTAAACTCATTTTTTTGTGCTTGTTTATTTTTTATTTTTAAAAAAGTTTTTGTTTATATCCCAGCTAGTTAACATACAGTGTTATATTAGGTTCAGGATAATATGGTGATTCAACACTTCCATATAACATCTGGGGCCCTCCTTAATCCCCATCACCTGTTTCACCCATCCTCCACCCACCTCCCCTCTGGTGACCATCAGTGTGTCCTCTGTGATTAAGGGTCTATGTCTTGGTTTGACTGTCTCTCTATTTTTTCTCCCCTTTGCTTGTTTGTTTTGTATCTTAAATTCCACATATGAGTTAAATTCATTTTAAATTCCAATCCTACTGATGAAGTTACTGGCTCCTCTTTCTATTTGCTTCCCTAGCTTTCTGTCAAATGCATACTTAATAAGCATCTTTCTAACTTATTATTCAGGCACATGCATTCAAAATGGAAAATGTTGACAGTTCTGGGCCCTAAACCAAGTTCCACAGAAAACCACTTATTGTATCTGCCCAACCAGATCATGGCCACCTACTCATCAGTTTGTGATATCATGTCTAAATGTAATAGACTGATGGTGTCACATTAGATTTGGTACCATGACATCCTTCTATGTACTCAAGAAACCAACTGAATAGAAATCTAGGTCTCAAAAATGGGAGGCCTTCAGTAGAAAAGAACAGGTGAGCATTCAATGAGCTAATTTTTAAAAACTCATCAATAAATATGTAATCTGCAAAATAATTTATGAAATAATGCTTTAGTCATGATCCGTAAATATTTGGAACCTCTTATTTACAAAGCATACCATTTGTTAATATATAATGAAAAGTTACAGAATGCCATAGTATTAAAAGTATAAACTTCAAAGTCTGGTAGATCTAGGTTGGAATAGCAGCAAGGATGTCAGTTTTCTAGCCTTTAAGATGGAGTCATAACAGTTCAGGTCCCTTAGGACACTTGTAAAGATTAAATAAATAGATTAAACATGACTGGTTAAGCATCAATTAGCTATTAGTTAACACTCAGCGTATCGGTAACATTTAGGGAGCAGAAGCCTTCATCTACTATTGGTGGGATATAAGTTGGTAAGACCAATTTGGACATCTGATTGATGCTTAGGTAAAGCTGAACTGGATAGAGCCTATGATCTGGGAATACGATTTGTAGGTATATTATAGAGATACATGCTTATTCATACTCTAGATTACATATTATATGACATGCACATATAGTGACATGCTAGACCTGGCTTTTGACTGGCTTATGAGAGCCAAACATTCAGAAATTTTATGAGCCAATTAAAACCATCTGTAGCCTGAAATCGACTGTGGTGGGAAGACATACACCATTGAAACTGGTAGATGCTAAAAATCAAAGATTCTCCACCTTACTCCCAATGTTGGTTTATCAGCACACCGCTGCGTTAGGAATAGTTTTTTTTTTTTTTTTTTTAAGGATTTTATTTATTCATGAGAGACATAGAGAGAGGTAGGGGGGAGAGACACAGGCAGAGGGAGAAGCAGGCTCCATGCAGGGAACCCAACGTGGGACTTGATCCTGGGACTCCAGGATCATGCCCTGGGCCTAAGGCAGATGCTTAACTGCTGAACCACACAGGCATCCCAGGAATAGTTTAAATAAATGAACTGGGTTTACATTTCATAAAAAAAAAAAAATCTGAAAAACAATATTCAGCAGATTTAAGGCAAATCATGAAAGGACAGGGGCAGGTTGAATGAGAATCTATTTTTCTCTGGTTTTGTTTTACTACCTGGAGGAACCTAAATGAGAGTTACACTCTTGGCCTCTTTCTGCCCACTTTCTTTCCCGGTAAAACGAAGCAGCAAATCTTATTGGTGAGTTTGGGAGAAGCTGCTGGGCGTGCTTTTCTCTTCTCAGTGCCTTTCTGCCTCTCTCTTTGGGAGCCTGCCTGTCTGCAGGAAATGTATGTTGTCAGCTGCCCCCACAAACCCTATAGGGCACAGAGTCCAGCATGTCAGACAACGGGGTGGGAGGACTAGAATATTTTATTTTTATGTTTTAAAATAGGGATCTGAAACAAAAATGACAAAATGCTGACATTTATTAAATACTAGTATTGGCCGTATGGATGTCATGTTTTCTTTTATGTTCTTTAATCATTTAAATTAATTTATAAAAAATTAATTTATAAAATGCATTTGTAAAATGCATAAAAATAATAAAGTTTTGATAAATGGCAACACATAAAATGATAGGTAATTAAGGTCTTTTTTCTGTTCACATCAACCCAACATTTCCTATTTAAATACGGTATTTACAATCATAACCTTATATTTAAATTTATATAAAATAATCAGTACCTAGAAGTGGCCTTAAAGGATACCATTTGATTTTATTAAGGGGTTTACTCAGGATGACACATCCAGAAAGCTCTATGTTTAGGACTGTACGGCACGCTTTCTGAATACAAATTCTATGCTTTTTAAAGAAACTTACAGATAAACACAATTAGAGTGTCATGGAGTTAGAAATGTTCATGATATCATCTTTAAGGAAAGATCAGAATGCTTTTTTAAAGATTTATTTACTTAATTTGAGAGAGAGAGAGAAAGAGAGAGAGCACGAGCAGAGGGGAGGGGCAGAGGGAGAAGAGAATCTTAAGCAGGATCTGTGCTGAGCAAGGAGCCCAACTCCGGGCTCAATCTCATGACCCTGAGATCACCACCTGGAGAGCATAACCTGAACCGAAAGCAAGAGTCAGACACTTATGCACCACCCAGGTGCTCCCAAAAGATCAGAATCTTTAAGGAAAACAGGTTGCAAAAATAAAACCATTTAGATGAGAGGCTGAAGGAGATAAGACCCAAGAAAAGCTGCAATAGTCTCAGGCAGATGTCCACACATGGTGGGGTTTTTCTTTACTGTCCCTCGACCAGACAGCTTTCTCCCCAGATTGCTGCAACAACTTTCCTATTTTCTGTCATCTTTCTCCTATTCTCTTTCTTCTCTTTGTCCTTCCCCTTATAAAATTCAAGTCCTTCTTCTCTGTTATTATTAGATTCTCAGATCTCTCTTGCAACCAGGGGTTCCTGGGTCTACTTCCCCACCCACTCTGCATAGAATCCATTTTTATCTCCCACCTGCCATTTTTGTCTTTAATGATCCCTGAATCACCACATAAACTTGACTTATTAATCCACTGACCTGAAACTTGGACAATATTTAGTCTTGTCTCAGCTTTCTGCAATTCAGTACGATCAAACAAGAATGAAGAAAATTGTCCCCCAAAATAAAACTCCTCATGACATTGAGAATAAAGGAATGTATAACTGTCATGACATAGAAGCATTCTAAATTACTGATTAAAATTGGAAGTGAAAGGTAAGATCTGAAGTTAAGGATTTTTTTGTGCATGTTGGGTATGTATTCTGTGCCCTAAATTTACAACTATTTCATAAATATATCAAGGAAGCTACAATTGATGTTATTTTACTTTTTGAGAAATGTCACCCCAGAATTCAATGTATTAGCAATAAAATTCTTCAAGGAAATAATTAAGTTTTATATTTGTACAAGGTCTAATGGAGTCTATTGTTTGTCCCAAACTTTGATAGAGCTGAAATTATGTCTTTATTTTACAACCCAATTATTAAATTTCACAAAGCATGGATTTTTGATTGAAATTTAAATTATCTATTCTACTTTAAATTTCCCTATCCTTTGGAAAAAAATAGTTTTTTAAAAGAAAGCATTTTAAAATGTGGTTAAATGTATTTCATATTAAGTGCTTATTTCTTACCTAAATAAAGTATTTTAACTACCACTTGCCCTTTAGATAAGACATAAATATTTCCTATATGAAAGTAAGAGGTAAGTAAATTGAAAAAGGAAAAAAATAAACCATACCATATTTGTCTACAAAAGATTGAAATAAATTTAGCCAGAGCACTGATCTTCAACATCGATCAATGAGCATATAGAACTATTATAATCACAAATTATCTTTTTGATAATTGGTGGTGACACCATATTGCATGGTGTAAAATCCTGTATGTGTATGTCTCATAGCATTGCCAATATGGCAACTCTAAGGATTTAAGCTATGAGCCTTCTCCTGTTGCTGAAAATCTGTATTAAAGATTTCCTCTGCTGGAAGACTTGGACCATATTTAGTCTCGTCTCAGCTTTCTGCAATTCTGCACGATTGAGATCATCAATTACATGTTGAGAGTAAAATGAGTAGCTGTTATCAATGTCTTCTATTAAGATTCAAGACAACCAGTCTTTGAGATGTGAAACAAAGGAAGATTTTTTTTTTAAGATTTTATTTATTTATTCATGAGAGATACGGAGAGAGAAGCAGAGACACAGGCAGAGGGAGAAGCAGGCTCCATACAGGAGAGCCTGATGTGGGACTCGATCCTGATCCTGAGATTCCAGGATCATGCCCTGGGCTGAAGGCGGTGCTTTAGGGTTAGCCACCCAGGCTGCCCCAAAGGAAGATTTTGAAAGAGTTTTGTGTTATACTGGTTAAAAACAAAATAGAAGAAACAGAAAATGCACTTTTTCAATGAAAAGTTTTGGTGTTAAGGATAGACATACACCCAAGGATTCCTGAAAGTGCCCATGCGTATACATTGAACACTTAACAAGAACCACTCTTCTGTTATCACAGGATCATTACTCAAATCCTCCAGAGAAGAGAGTCATATCCTCTAAGGATGTGAGTTCTTATCCCTCCCTGGTGCATCTACGAAGACTCTAGGTCTATTAAGAGTCACCGAGGACTTTTCCAATTCTCATGCTATCGTGACTCATTTTTATATCAAAGAGTGGACTGTCAATCAATAAATACTTATAGCTTTCTTACTGTGTTCTGGGCACTGATCTGGGAACTGAGGATATAAAATGTATACCACAGGAGGCTGACACTCTACAAGGGGAGGCAGGCAATAAACACTTAAAGAAAACACCATTTCAGATACAGGTACAAGCTAAGAAGATGAAAAAATAAAATAATGTGAGCTGTGAGAGGTGGCAGTTGTTGTTCCTCTAGCTATGGGGGCTAACGGTGTCTCTTTGAAGAGGTGACCTTGACTTAAGGTGTAATGATGAGAAAGAGGAAGACGTAGGATGATCCAGGAAAGAAGTGGAAAGCAGAAGGGCCAATATCCTTGATCCAAGAATGGGTTTAGCAAGTCAAATGAAAAAAAGTAAGTCCAAGGTGGCAGAGTGTCAGTGAGTGAAGGAGAAAGTAGAAGAAAATATAGTGACACAGGCTGGCAGGACATGGATCAAAGAGGACATTTTAGTCTGTGGTAACGTATTTAAATTTTGTTCTGGCTGTATTGGGAAGCCATTGGAGGGGTTTTAATGTAGGAGTGATGAGATCAGATTCATACTTTATTTTTTTTAATTTTTATTTATTTATGATAGTCACACAGAGAGAGAGAGAGACAGAGAGACAGAGACAGAGACATAGGCAGAAGGAGAAGCAGGCCCATGCACCGGGAGCCCGACGTGGGACTCGATCCCGGGTCTCCAGGATCACGCCCTGGGCCAAAGGCAGGGGCCAAACCGCTGCACCACCCAGGGATCCCCATACTTTATTTTTTTAAAGACTTTATTTATTTACTTGAGACACAGAGAGAGAGAGAGAAAAAAAAAAAAAAGCAGGGGAAGTGACAGGCAGAGGGAGAAGCAGGTTCTCCGTTGAGCAGGGAGCCTGATGGGTTTCATCCCAGGACCCTTGGATCATGACCTGAGCTGAAGGCGGATGCTAAACCACCTGAGCCATCAGAAGCCCCGGATTCATAATTTAGAGAGACAATCTGGCTACAGTGTGGTGGATGGACTGTGGGGAGGAGGTACGTGAGACAGCAAGCAGAAGGGTGAGGGTGATCCTGGGTTGGCTCAGGTGGGACAGAGGTAGGAGGCTTGCCTTGGGGTGTAACACTGAAGGAAGTAAAAAAAGATGTATTCGGGATATAATTTGTAGGTGGATGTGGTAAGCTGTGAAGGGAGAAAGAGGCAATGATCATTCTGAGGTTTATAGTCTAAGTCACTCCGTAGACGGTGGTGCCATTTCAAGGAGATTGATGAACTTAGGTTTGGGGGGAGTGGATTTCCTCAAGCTGCGGTATGTGGGAAATCACTTGTTCTAAGACGATCACGTTAATTTTAATTTGACAATTAGTCATCTGAGTAAAAATACAGAATAGGATACATGGGTCGTTAGCTCAGAGGAGAATTGTGGGATGGGCTAGAGATTAAAAAAGAAAGTGAGTTCAGACTCAGAAGACCATAGGGACAGAGCTCTGGGGACTTGGAAAGTTTGATAGGGAAAGAGTAAAAACACAAGAACTAAGAAGGTGAAGCCCTGGGGTAATGAGAAAAGCAGGTTAGGGGGGTGTCACAAATGTCTAAGGAATAAAATGCTCCAAGGAGGGTGTGCTCAAGCTACTGAGGTGCCATCGAAATGTTGAGGAAGATGAGAAAACTGACCCATGAGTTTAGCAAGAGACACCGATGACCCTAATAAGAACCATTTTGGTGGACTGCAAAGGACACATGTCGATCGGTGTGAGTCAAATGGCCAATTGGAGGTTAAAGAAAAAGAAAAAAAAAAAAAAAAAGGTAGAGACGGTCAGCATAAGCAACTCCTGCAAGGAGTTTTGCTGGAAAAAGGAACAGAAACACGGGGGGTAGCTGAGATACACTTGGCAACAAGGACGATCCTATTTTAAGAGGTTTGATAGTAAAAGATATGTCTGTATTTTGATGGGAGTAATCGTTTCACTAGAGAAATTAATCGTAGAGAGCAAGCAAGTATTTTCAGGAGACAAGTTTTTGAGAAAGCAAGAAGCAGCAGCCCTCCGAGCAAACCTGGAGGGATCGCCTGGAAGGGGAGCGGGGCATCTAGGGCTTTGCCCCGGAATAAGTGCCTAAGACAAGGGCCCTGGGGTGGCTAGGCTGATGGGATCTGCCCCCGGAAGGTGGTGTAGTGCTTATCTGGTTGCATTTTTTTTATTCTTCTTCTGTGAAACATGAAGTGAGGTTATCAATTTAGACTCAGGGCTGGAAAGGAGAGGTTGTGGAGCTTCAAGGGGAAAGAAGATGCTATAAAACACTGGTCTCGGAGAATAGGAAAGATAACCTGCTGGGGATAGTTAGCTTGGTAAGTGAGCTACCCCACATATCTGGAAAACCTTTTGTTATTCAAGAGTTTCCATTATAATTGGATTCTTAAAATGAGATCCAATATATTCCTGTCTGGCATCTGAGGTAAGGGCATCCTGGGGACCGGGCCCTATAGCCCGTGGGGACCGTACCAAGTCCGGGTGACTAGTGCCTGGACTGTACTGCTGTCAGAAGAGCCATCGAAGCAGGAGAGCATTATAGGTGCTTTGACAAGAATCAGCGTGGGGGAAGACAGGACATGTCAGGGATCACGCCGGGGCCCCAAGTGTCCCCGGAGAGCTGTTCTTATGAAGCAGAGTCATGTTTAAAAAGGCGAGGGTCATGAAGTTCTTGCTTTCTTCTTGGTAGGGTTATCTAAGCCAGAGACTGTTAGGGAGGAAAAATCCATGGGAGAAAATGCCAACTACAGATAAACAAAAGTAATAGATTTCAGGCATGCAATGCAAACCGTACCTGTACGTCGTTGGGCTGACGTTAATCTTCCGTGGTATGCTGCAGGACTCGAATTTGTTGGCCAAGGTGACATTGTTTCCAAAAAGACAGTAGCGAGGCATTTTAACGCCAACGACTCCAGCAAACACTGACCCGGAATGCAGTCCAATCCTCATCTGGAAGCCAAAGGTGACACAAGGTCCCCGTCAGGGATAAAACGCTTCCCGCTCAGCAGGACTATACAGACGCCCTTTAAATGCTTTTACCCTTTGTTCCCCTCTTCTGCAAAACCTCCTGCCAACCTCCCTTCACTCGCATCCGGCTGAAAATTCCTAATACAAGGTCAGTCCCCCCTCAGCTCCTCTCCACTCTGCATGCACTTGGGTCTGGAAAACAGAGCATCTTTGTTTCAGCCCCCTTCGGGGCACCCCCTTCCGGGCACACCTCGCACGGTCACCAGGGGGACATGACAAAGGGTGGATGGCTGTGGACGTGGACCTGCTCTGTCCATCAAGTCAGACAGACAGACGGAAATTCCTGGCCCCCAGGTGGGGTTTCCCAATGCACTGTCAGGCAGGGGCGAGAGAAGCCAGTTCTTAGAATATACAGAATAAAAAGATCTACGGCAAACACTTTGTCACTGCTCAATGACTAACGTGAAAGGAGAAAGGAATTGTAAGGTTTAAGCGGACGGTGACAGAGGAAGCAGAGATGGAGCTGCTTGGAGCTACATCGTGATGACTTTTGTCATTACGTAATACACTTTTTTTTTTTAATTTGTAAAGATTTTATTTATTTATTCACGAGAGACACACACAGAAAGAGAGGCAGAGACACAGGCAGAGGGAGAAGCAGGCTCCTGCAGGGAGCCTGATGTGGGACTCGATCCCGGGACCCCAGGATTACGTCCTGGGCGGAAGGCAGGTGCTCAACCGCTGGGCCACCCAGGGATCCCCATAATATACTTTTGTTAAACACTCCTGGATGTATGGAAAAACCAGAGCTGGGCCACATCTAGATATAATGTGCGGCCTCTGATATGCTGGGGTGAAAGTTTAGGAATTCTGAAGATTCAAAAAAAAAAGGGAATTCTGAAGATTGTCAGTGATTTGGAGAACAATTAAAACAATATTTTGAACAGGCATCTTCTATAAGGTCTGAATTCTTGATGTTCTTATGGGATGCCCAAATTCTTAAATTGCCGCTACAATACAGTAAGTTAAAGTGGGGATATTTTATATGACGATCGGACATCGCATGCATTCTTTTCATGTCCTCTGTTCAGTGGACCATTAAAAAAAAAAAGTTTCATTAGATATATGCATTTTAAACAAAGGCCAAGTACTCAACGATTTAATGTTATTCACAATTCAGAAGACTCTAGTTTTGCCTAGTTTTACAACTAATTTTAAATATTTGCTAACAACGTTCTGGAATCATTTGCTTGTAAGATGTGAAATCATGAATTCTGCACAAACAAAAACACACGAGCAAGAATCAGGAGCCCTGCATCCCCAACCAAACTCTACTAACAATGGACAGTCTGACTTTCTGTGAGTCTCTTTATGTCCCGCTCGTTCTTTCTTCATCTATAAAACACAGGATTGGATTAGTTTTAGAGTCCTTTCTTTGTCACAATTTCATTTTCTTTTTTGTCACAATTTCATTTTAATCAGCAAAGCTTAGGTACCTGTTACATCTGGTATTTTCTTCTTTAGGACAATACAGTTTTGCCCATGTACCAACCAATCAGTATGAACAAAAAGCTATCTTCTGTGTCTAAATATGAAACACAGTTTTAGCACATAATTTACATCAGAAAGTTTCTGCTCCTTTTGGGCCCTCTTCTGGTTAAACCAGGTTCTCTCTCTGTACTTAGTTATTTTAGCTTTGTCCATGATAAACTTATCATAAAACTTTTCTCTATTTCATAATCAATCATCAGTTAATCACTCAATCCAAACAGCCCAGACAATGAAAATGCCCCTTGGTTCCTCCCATGCTGCTCTCCCTCCCTCCGTCCCCTTCTCCGGTTCTGAATTTCACTCTCAACAGCCACAGCTTTCTTTCCGGGGAATTTTTCAAATTCACATGCAAATTCACAAATTTCATTTCCAATTCACAAGACAATGATCCAAAGTTTAAGATGCACAATGCGTCCTGAGTGGAAACCTGCTGGGGAAGTCTTCCCTTTGGGGACCCCGTTTGACGCAGCACATGTCTCGTCAGGGACATCTTGGGAAGAGGAAGGAGAGTAACAGGAATCTGATTCCAAATTCACTTTGCACTTACTCTCCCTGCCACATTCGGCCCTCTGGTTTCTATCAATACTCCACCTGCAGCTTTCTAAGCCGAAGTGGGTAGATGTCAGTAAGGAAATCAGCAGTGGTAGATGATTTATACATATGGCATGTTGGAAAAACACGTAGAGTTTGGGGAGGGGGGGAAATAGTTTTTATTCTTTCACTCGGATTCCATTCCATCGGGTAGCAGGATAAGGAGGAAAAGACTGGGCTCAACATATGGCTTCCATTACGAAGAGAGCCAAGCCTACACTTCTGAGTAGTATAGTTTTGTATTTTACATTTTTTTTTCTTTTTTCTATGATTTTAGAGCATGCCATATAGGATTCTCTGGGACTTCAAAGTCCCATTTCTGAAAATCATCAATAGAGGACTGTCCTATAAAAATGAAGCAGCAGATTCACTATGTGTAGGACGAGTCACGGTGATCTTCTTGTATTCTAGTAAACTAATGCCTGGCATGGTAATTTTATCTTCTCGGCTGCAGTAAGACATTATTCTGAGATAATCTAGAAATGTTAGAGTGTTATGTGCTTTGGAAAATACTGGGTTGGATTAGCAGTCAATTTTCATTATAGTGTCATGACATCCACTGCAGAGGTTGGAAAACTAAAAATTACATTTTCCAAACTCGCTTGCATTTTCCAGATGCATTCTGGTTTGGTGAATCAGATACACTCGCAAGCGATCTGGAAGCCGGGATTTTTGCCGGGACCGCACTTCTGCTGCTTCCAAGTGCAAGCACAACTGTGGAAGCCTTTGGGTGTCCTATGGCATGCTTAGCAGAGGGCCTAGTTTCCAGTCCCTGATTTTGTGAGGGTCACGATGCAGGATTTCCACGAACCTGATTCAAATTATAAGAAGTGCCAATAACAGAGGCAGCAGGTTTCTGAACACAGACGTTTGCCGACTGCAGCTGGGGTGATAGAATTCCAGAACCAGCTTCTTGATCTTGGAAAAAGCAATGGCTCTCAAGAGCTTTGGGAGCCCCCCCCTTTTTTTAATTGGAGTTCAATTTGCCAACATTTAGCATAACACCCAGTGGAGCCCTTCTTTGAAGGTTTCACTTATAGATGGCTTCTTTTGTCCTCTCAGCGATTCTGTAAGCCACTGGATACTCTATCAAAAATTTCTCCCAGCCTCAGTAACTTACAGATTTTGCTCTCCACAACTAAACCCCAACTGATGCTCTATTCTTTGGATAACTAATTAATAAGCATTTACTCTCTTCCCATGACATTTGCTGGACAATACACGGTCTGCCTCACCTTGATAGGTTCTCCATGGGGAGACATGACTTCATCAGAGAGCTCCATCATCTTGAGGGCCATCAGTGCTATCTGGGCGGCATGGGTGTCACTTTCTTTGTGCAATCCCCCAGCCACACAATACGCATCACCAATGGTCTCCACCTACACATAACAGATATTTTCCATATTACAAATACAAGTTCGGAAAAAATATAGTACAACATCATATAGCAGAAGTCTCAGTGTTTGGGCCCTGTGGCAAATCAGAGTCAATCAGATACTCTCAGAAATGGCAAAAGTCATAAGGTTTGGGAGCCTTGCATCAGGCACCTGCTCTGGAGGGCAGTGTGGTTCTGTGAGCACAACATCAGGGAGTGGCTTCTACTCCCAGACTTGCTGCTGACTCAACACATCATTTTACCTTTTTTTTTTTCCCTTCTCCCATCATCTAAATGGCTCTGTAGAGGCAAATGATGTAATGCAAATGATATTTTGTGTTTATAACAAATTGCTTAAAGCTTTTGGAATCACCTGCCGATGTTATATCCTCTTAGCATACAGTGTTTTTTTTTTTAAGATTTTATTTATTTATTAATGAAAGAGACAGAGAAAGAGAGGGGCAGAGACACAGGCAGAGGAAGAAGCAGGCTCCATGCAGGGAGCCTGACGTGGGACTCGATCCCGGGTCTCCAGGATCACACCCTGGGCTGAAGGCAGGTGCTAAACTGCTGAGCCACCTGGGCTGCCCGCATACAGTGTTTTGAACAGTCACTGGTCAATCAATGTCATACGAATTTACTAAGAAAGTGTGATACAAAACTAAGACATAGTTTTTCAAAAGGATTTGAGGATTCTCAGAGGAACTATAAGTGGGTCTACATGAATATCAATAATAAAGGACACAAATGAAGATGTCAAACAATGGTCCTATTGGAAGGTTATTGAAAATCAAGCTGTTCTATAAATTCCAAGTGTCATCATTGTCATTACTGTTGTTGTAACAGAGGATTTTTATCCGTCTGTGATGCTGATGACAAAGCTACTGGTTAATTTAAATCCACAAATCATCCACCAAATAGTAACCACTGCATTTCTTTTCTCCACTAAATATTTACTATAACTTATTAAATCATATCACTCCTTTTGCCCAAACCTTCTAGTCTGGAGGGATGGAGATGAAAAAGGAAAAAAGAAAGGCAGACAAACCTTCAGTGATTCTCCATTTCCCTCAGAATAAATTTTGAAACTCTTACAATGCCCCTAGAATTCTGACCTTTCTGCTAATCTCAGATTTTATTTCTTCATCCTCTCTCTTGCTCACCTTGTCCCAGTGCCACTGGCCTCCTGTTATCCCTCAAACATACGAAATGTATGTAGCATGTTCCCACTTTGCTATTCCTTTGCCTGGAACAGTCTCCTACAGACAGCCACTTGGTATGTCCCTCCTTTCCTAAAACATCACCACATGAGAAATGCCTGCCGCAACTGTCCTCTATAAATAGCAATCACTCCTTATCTTCTGCACTTCTCCTGTTTAGCTCTATCCGGAATATCACACTAACTGGAATACTATATACTTGCTCATTTGTTCATTTTCCCTCTTTCCCCCAGTAAAATGTTAGCCATCTCAGTTTGTCTGTTTTATTAACTCCTAAATTACAAGTGCCCAATATATTTGCTAAGGAGTGAACCAGGCAGCAGTGCCTCTCTATAAGACTTTCCCCAGCGATATACGAAGTACCTAAAATAATGGCTAACATGTCTCAGGTACCCAATAAGTGTTACTGAATCAGAAGTGATGCCTCACTCCTACTTGGTGTTAGATGACTATTCTCTATGCTGTCATAGCACCTCGTGGGCATGTGTTCAGAATCGAGCATTCACCATGTCATATGGAAATCTGGCATTGGTCAGCCCGCCCTTCTCTCCCCCGACATGAGATCTTTTCACTCATGCTGGCCAATCCTGGATGACAGTAAATATCTGCTAAAACAATCAAAAAACGAGTACTGAATGAATTGAAAAATGAACCAAAGACTAAAGACAACAAGAAAATGAAGTTAAATAAAGTCCTGGTACAAACAGGTCCTGGGGAAAACAAAAAAGCTAGACTGTTTCTTGGAAGCCACCACACTCACAGGCGAGCTTATGATTTCACAATCCATATATCTTACATTTATCTCATGGTTAAGAAGCTTCTTGATTTGTCTCCAGGTATTTTCATGCAAAATCAGAAGGGAAGGGAAGGATGGAAATACAGACAGAGCAGATGATTCACTAGCTAGCTTGGGTTGTGGTTGGATTAACCACGGAACTCTCTGGCTACTAACCACGTGGTAAACAGCACGGATTCTGAATACTTGATTGGAAAAACTGAATTGTTTTAGTTTCAACAAGTTGAAATTTGTAGAATAGGGCTACTGCCCCTGTTAGCAGTGACAGCAGCAGCAGCAGCAAAGGAGAGCGAGCCTTTCTTCGTACAATTCTGAGAGGAGACAGTGTCAAGATAGAAACTATCTACTAATAAATATAATAAATTCCAGAAGAGGCCATCAAGCTTAACCTAAATGAAGCCAATTATTTTATCAGTAAGTATACATGGACCTCTTTTTTTTTTTCCCAAGGGAATTATGACTCTGTCTGGAATTTCCTGCTGGAAATTTTTTAAAGGAAGGTTTTATTTCTAGAATCTAGATTGGAACAAAGCAGAAGCTTATGTATTCCCATACAAAATATTTGTTTCCTCCTCAATAAGGTATTTATTTCATGTTGAGTGAAACTTTAAAATGCCAGATTGCACATGGCAAACTAAAAGGTGATTCAAGCCACATAAATGAGAAGGGTGCTCTATTCTTAATGCCAATGGCTAAAATAATGCAAAAGACTTTAAGTTAGTAAAAAAAAAAAAAAAAAATGTTTTAATTCTAGGAACACAGAACACAAAACCACCTCATTGTTCTCTCATGGCTAATAAAATTCCATTAAAATAAGGCTAGTACATGTTAGGGATAATTACTGTGCCTCCTCATGCCTGGAATGATGCTTGGTACATGGGAGGCACTCAATAAATCCTGCGGTATCTTGAATAACAGATATTATTTGCCATAATCTTTGGAACAGTCATGTTCATGAAGCTTATGGGACATAATGTATGTTATTCGTGCATATAAACTCTGTAGGTGGATATTACTTTCTCTGTTTTAGAAATGAGAAAGGCTACTTCACTTTCTCAGCTTCCAAAGCCAAGCAGAGAACAAGATTTGAAGACAGGTCTCTCTTTGCACAGATGTCTCTGTCCTTGGCCTTTCTTCAATACTGCCTTAAGTCAGTGTTTTTTTTTTCCTCTTAATCAGCATGCAAAGTATCTCGTTACCTCTGTACTGAGTTAACCTATTTGAAGACAGTTTGTATAACACCATGTTTCTTCTGTACTTTTACTTTTACAAAGGATAACTTTACCCCACGCAGGTCATACTTAAAATTATCTCATGATTAATAATTCAACTCGGTTGCCACAGCCAAGGGTCCTGTTCACTGACTTTTAAATTGAACCAGTTCATGGGTCCTACACCCTATCCTCCACTCAGGCTAGCATCCCCGCATTATAGGCTTATTCTTTGAGAAGACAATGGGGCAGTCCTCTCATAGAATGATTATCTCTCTTTCTGAGCAGATTCAGAGCTATTTCTGGCTAGAGAACACCCACATGATTAATGCACAATGCCTGCTCCCAGGATGCGGCTTGCAGAGAAAGCCTTTCATCGGCATTGTAACTCGGGTCCTAGTGATGATGCTTTTTCCCAGCAACTCTTGCCTGTAAAATGGGCCTTGCCCTCCTCTCCCCTACCTTGTAGACATCCAGCTCCCCACACTGCTGGTCAAAGCGAGTGTAGAGTGCATTGAGCATGGTGATGACCTGCAGCGGCGAGCACTGCGAGCAGATGGCAGTGAACCCCACGATGTCTGAGAAAAGCATGGTGACATTACTGAACTTCTTGGCTTGCACAACCTGCCCTTGCCACAGCTGCTGGGCAACCTCGGAGGGAAATATGGAGCACAGGAGATCCACCGTCTTCTTCTTCTCCTCTTCCAGGGCTTGGTGGGCTTGCTCAAGGGTGGCCTTCAGCTTGCCCAGCCTCTTCTTCAGGCCATCTTGTGCTCTGGCCTGTTCCCCTATCAAGACTACATCCCTCAGTGCATTGTGAATCGGGATATCTGAGAGGTAGAGCCCTCGTCCTGTAAAATCTTCTAATCTGTCCACACAGGGTGACCCCAAGAACAAGATTGCACTGGATTCAACAATGTAGATCATTTGGCCTTTGAGGTCCATGACCTGTGAAGCAAAGGCAAATCAACTGTAAGTTTCCGATACCTTTTTGAGACAAACAGAAAGGCAGACAGTGACAATCCCTTTGTATTTAAATTCTATTTTTTTCTTACTTGCTGAAAAGGAAGAGGACGCTTTCTTGTGGTTTGAATTCCTTGTGCGTTCTAAGATGCACGTGGACGTTTGAAGAGCGGATAGATAGGAGTAACTCTACATAGAGATCAGGATTTTCAGTAAACAATGCAAAAAATCCTTGCTTCAAGGCTTTCTCACTAAGGGGAACGCTGACGCTTCTGCTATTGTATTCTTTCAATAGTAGCAGGCAGTGTAAAGGATCGTGCCAAGGATGCCTCAAGAGACGTGAGGCGGTAGGTGATCATCCTGCTTTACTGAACGAGTGTGAGCAAATATGTGTACGTGTGTTCCCTGCAGCAAAGAGTAGAAATCAACCCAAATGTCCTTCAACAGGGGACTGGCGAAATAGAGGACAACCAAACATTAGGATTCTATGCAGTCATTGTAAAAGGGAAATCAACCTACACCTCATGACATGCAAGAATGCCCAAAACGTGTTGTTTAGTGAAAAAAAGGGAGTTGCAAGTAGCATTTTGTTTTGTTTCACACAGAAAAATGTATCTCACTGTTTTTTTATTTTTTTGGCTGTAATGAACATCTTTCCATAGTACCTATTTTGAACCTTTAGCTCCACTGCTTTTATGATAAAAAGTGGCAAAACTGTTTTCATTGTGGGAACAACCTGCAAATCTCCTGGAATCATGCATGTTCCAAAGTTATATGCATCATAAGCTTCAACGTTAGCTTTGCTCATACCATCAACTATGATTTTGCAAACTCTTTCCTTGGACTAAAAGATTACCCAGATTCTCTACCATGAGGACAACCCCACTCCCCAACATTCTCTAACAGTTAACAAAGTTACTGATTTTCCATGTCTACTAAATATATTGATTTAAAAATCCATCTAGTGGTCTCCTATAAGAAACAAGTAGTTTTTGTATGTTTGTTGCAAGATAATGCCTCTTGTTACTCCCAACTGCCAGCTATTTGATGATGACTGAAAACATATTTTTATATAAATATTTACCTAATTCCATTTATAAAAATGCTCTGAAAGAATTTTAAAAGGTAGATCGCACTCAGTAAATATTTGGGAAGTAATGAATCAAGTAAGCAAGCAAAGGAATGCAGAAAGGATTTTGCTTTAAATTGATTTTTGCCTTAAAATGGTGTCAGACTTGTTTTAAACATGTTTTATCAAAATGTCTCAAGAGATGCATGTATTTTTACCTTTTCATTTCTAGTCCTTAACCAAGAAATGATTTATTTCCTGTTCAAAGTGCCATGACATTTTCCTTACCCTGGAAGATTTCTTCACAGAGTTGTCCCATCTCCTCACTCGGACAACAAACTGCATGTTCAGCATAGTCATGATTCCACTAAACGTCTGGTTGATCTTCGGAGTCAGAACTTCAAAGTACTCTTCAAAATGAGGCTTTCCTTGAAAGTCTCTCCTGTTCATCAGCCTTCGAATGCCATTGCCAAACTGCAGAATGGTCATGTCTTTGTCAAACATGAAATGAAAAGGAAAAGTCTTACAGAAGAGGGAAGCCGGAATCACCAGCGAGGACTGGGGTTTGCCTGGGGACAGGGATGGTTTGGTGCTTTTGACATGAAGGGAGTACAACAAATAGGGTTGATTGACGAACTCGCTGCAATCATTTCGGAAGCAGGGGGGCAGTAGTGACACTTCCACTTCGGTTTCGTACAATATGTGAGCAGCTGCCTTAATGATGCCCGGAAGAATCAGGGACGTGATTCTCTTAGGGAAAAAATAGTAAACATTTAAGAAATCATGATCTTTATCCAGGCACAGAATGGAAGCATCTTCAAACCGGCCTCTCTTTTCTGCTTCTTGGCAGTGGCTGCTCTGTTTCAAAAGGGTGCTGAAGCTATTTAAAAAATCTTTGAGGGTTCCTCCAACCACACCCAAGATGTGTTCATCTTCCTCATAACATATTTTAAAAAGTTCTTCACCGAGAGATTCTTTGACAATTTCCACTGGAACTCCTGAAAGCAAATAATACATTTTCCGCATTATCAAATACATCGTCCTGGAGGGCTGTACTGTTACTACTATTTTTAACACTGAGTTGATGATTTAGTTCCCTTTACGTCTGGTAACAAGAGTTCCAACTACAACAGACCATCTACGTTCAAATTATCTACACAGACTAGTTTCTACAATTCTTGTAACTCCAAATAAAAATTCCCAATCACTTAATCACGAAAGAATGATACATTAAGCATAGCACACAATTTTTAATCTTCCTTAGGAGATTCTTCTTACAAAAGAACAATCAGTATTACAGAATCAAGTTAATTTCAGAAAAAAGCTCTCCCATCATTCTGCTAATGACAAACCAGTACATCTTGATAAAGGAGTACTGTCTCACTTGGAGGTCCTCCATCAGTAGGAATATCAGACAAGAATTTATTTATTTATTTATTTATTTATTTATTTATTTATTTATTTATTTATATTTTTTTTAGGAATGAATTTAAAGTCACTGGTTATGAAACTCCATTTTGTCATTTTCTCTAGAGTTGATGTAAAGTGATTTATAATTTTTTTAAAGCAACACAGCATTCTTGTTGTTTAATGTTACCTAAATGAATATTTGTTTGGAATATATTTACTTCCTGTAACTTCTCCTTCCCTAATCTCCTTTATTCTTTAAATTCTGTGTATCATTTCTTTTTTCCTCATCTGTAATTTGGAAAAACAATAGTGCCCTTTTCATAGCACTGTGGTGATGTGTAGAGACTATATTTAGAACAGTGCCTGGCTCCAAGGAAAGGCTCAGCATGTCAGCCATCGCCATCATCATCATCATCAAATTCTTAATATTGTGTACTTTTAGAAAGATTTAACCCATTGGGCCATGTCCTCCAACATTGAAAAGGATAGTACGACAAAGTTACCCATCCACTTGCCTCTCTCAAATTATTATTTTTTTCTCAAATTATTAATATGAGAACACTGTTAGTCCTTTTTCCCAGGATTGTTTCCAATCTTTAAAAAAATTCTTTATTTTACATTGTTAAATAAAATTTTTCATGCATAAATGAGGAATAATTAGTTATGTTCAAGACCAAAGCATGTAAATGTCTATGAGTCAGCTTCCCATGCGGCCTTATCTATGTGTCAGCAAATAAACATTATAAAGAAGAGGAAATGTTTTCGGTCAAACAAAAATACACAGCAATGAAAAGAATTATTCTTTATGTTAACACAATACATAATGCTGAATACTTCACACTGGAAGTCACCAAAAAATAAATATGAATATTTTAGGAGAAAAGATTAGTTCTACTGAAAATATTAGTTCTATTAGTTCTGCTATTTTCTATTAGTAGAAAATATTTACTGTTCTATTAGTAGAAAATTAATTTTTACTTTTCTATTAGTAGAAAGTATTAGTTTACAGGTAAAATATTAGTTCTGTAAATATAATTACTCCCTAATTAGATATTCTTAAAACAATTCTATTACCTGCTGCAATTGCTTGGTCTGTAATTATTTTTTCCAAGTCTTCTCTTTCCAAAGATTTCCTGAAAACATGTCAACATCTTAAATTATAAACTGACAAATGAATGCTACAACTTCAGATCAGAACATATAGACATGATGACAAAATAATTTGACCTACCTTTTCTGTGGAGGCAAACCTTGATTTATCAAGTTTAGAGGAGAGGAACAAGGACACATGCAACCCAAAACAATGTTGGAAAACCTCAAAACATACCTGATTTGGAGTGTTTCATCATTTTTTGAAGCATATTTACCTTTTCAGTTAACTTTTCCTAGGCTAGTAATATAGAGGTTTACACTGGCAGAGAACCAGAAGTATGAAATGGCCAACTAGGGGGATGGGAAGAAATCTGCCCCGGATTTTTCTGATAACACAATCAAGAAGAAAATTTTACATACTGATGGATTTCACGTTTTAAGTTTCACTATCTTCTTTCCTAAAGCAAATATGTAGTATATCTTGCTTCTGAGTTTAAGGCTCTATATATTTAACTCTCAGGCACTATTACATTGAACTATGTTTATAAAAATTAGTAACTAAAGAAATCTATTCTTTATTCAATCACACTGCATTGGTTTTTACAGAACAGAAGTTGATAATATAATAGCATACATTTTGATTAATGAAAAGTCTTAGTAATTTCGACTGGATGACTCATTTATTGATTTACATTTACCTAATTGTTTTTTGATGGTTTCGGATAGTGACGACTTCTTATGACCAAACTGGCCAAATCACTAATCCACGTGAAAAGACACCTAAGCTTCTATTTGTAGGTCAGTTTGTCATTAGATAAACCAATTTTACAAACAGGCAAAAATCTAAATTTTAAACAAATTTCAGTAAAACACAATACATATAGAAAAGTTTCAAAGTAAGTATTTTTAAGAAGGAAAACTGCTCAGTCCACTATTTTATCACATAAAGGCATGCTGCTTATAATTGTACAAAGTGCTAGGTAGAAATACTTTCTTATCTAAATTGGTTGAGGATCACTACATAATTTTATATCTAGTTTGAATCTAGATGAATCTAGATATCCCCATACCTCTTGTAATATATTACTTTATATGAATCATCTTCAGATTTGCTTATTTTTTAAGCAATTTCTGTTTTTTCTTTTTTTTTCCTAAAGAATGAGAGAATTTCTGCTCAGAGAACCCAGTTCTGCCAATTTTTTGCACCCATGATATGAGATGTGAACAAAACTTAGTCCCAACAGCACATAATACTACTACTGTCAACTGCTGTTGTACATACTGTTATGTATAAGGGTGTAAATATATTTATTATGTTTGTAAAATTCATCCTGTACAATTGCAGATCAAGGTTGCTCTTCTGTGATATACAAGATATTATGTTTTAAAGACCTTCTTGGAATACAATTAGAGAGTTTAGTATTTTGATGTACTAAGACCCATTTTAAGTTTAATATTTTACCTTTGCAAAAACTTTAATTAAAGATGTTATTTTAAAAAGAAAAAATAACAAACAGCACATAAAACAATTAAAAATAAGTCTCCTATCTTTATCTTTTTTTTTTAAAAGGACTAAGCTTGCATATATGCCAGCAAATGTGTGTGTGCTTGTACACACACACATCAGCCATGCACAAATATGATGATATGATCCAAAGATCCCAGGAAAAGAAACAAAGCAAAAGCTCTCTGTGAAGCCAACCCAGAGAGATATCACAATGGCTGCATTAAAATTCATTCACTTAAAAGGTGGGGAGCAAGGGGCTCCAGTCTTCAGTTAAGGACAGTTTATTGTTTTAATACATGGATTTTTTGCTTCTCAAATATAAGATAATAAACAGTCCAAAAAAAAAAAAAAGAGTTATGGTCAGTGGTTGGTAAGCTGAGAGCAGTAGAAATGGCAGCTGACCTTCCAAAATGAGATGGGGAAAAAAGGAAACAAAAAATTATATCCAAGAAACTAAAAAAGCAAAGCAGAGGGAAGCCATTTAGCATATCAGCAGGCAGTCATGAGAAGAAGGTTTGTCATCTTATTTCAACAACTGAATAATTATCATTAAGACAATTTAAAAGTATGATCAGCTCTTTAAGAAATCAAGGAAGTGGTAAAAAAAGTTTTAGATTTCCAAATAAAATGATTTTTATTTTTTTTATTTTTTTAGTTTGAGGTATTTTTAAAGAGATACCCCACTGGGAATACATCCTAACTGAACCCGTGCAACTAGTTTAGGAACATTTCAGAACACAAAGCCCTGAGAATAAATTTGGAGCCAACTGGCTGCCAAGGACTTGAGCAGACAGACACAGTAGCATAGCTAGGGTGACTTGTGGCTATCTTATCAGCTTCGCTGAGAATTAAGGTCAGAGGCATTCTGGAATGCTTTCTGTATCACTCATGTAAATAAAGCTTCTGTCAGACGCATAGATTCACACTTTCTCCTTCTGGACCCCTGCTGATCCCTTCTTGGCTTGCGGGCTGCCTGGAGTCTGGGACCAGTTAGTCAACTGGGAAAATTAAGGATAGATAATCAGCTCATGAGAAATAGACTGATGAATGGATTTATAAAATATTCCCGTAATGGTACTGGTTTGCAAAGCTACAATGTTCATTTCTGCAAATTTGAACACAAGTATTTATCCTATTATTTACACATGAAATAATCCTTGCAACTTCAAGGAATCAAAACCAAGGCCAATCACATTATCTGCCAGCAGTAAATGTGCCAAGATATATTTGAAAAACTATATAAAGCAGATTTTTAAACAAAAACTTCTATATTAACCCTTTACAGAAAGCTTTCTTTAAAAAATGTTCAAAAGACAGGGTGCAAGAATAAAAGTCTAACTGGAACTGATACTCAGCTAGTGCCCACAAATATAACCAAACTGGTTATGAAAATACGGAAACACTTCCCTTGGGATTGATAAACAGCTGTTGCCTCAAGGTTCCTGAGTCAACCCCTTCCTTTTAGCCACCCCCCAACTTTGATTCTTCAATTTCCTCCCGATGCAGCAACTGGAAGTTTAAGCTGTGGGAGGCGGGGGTGGGGGTGGGCACTGGGACCCTGCTCCACCTTTAGGAAGTATCCTGCAGGCAGGGAGCCTGTGCCTATCATCTGGGGTCCCTGCCTTACCTGTTAAGTATTGACAGTACCTCTTAGTTGGAAAGACTAGGCCTGATGGCTTGTTAAAAAGCAGCAGTACACGGCGACATGGTTAAAATCATGGGCTCCAAGAAACCCAGGCTTGAAACTCAGTTGTGCCTTTGCATAAACAGCTGTCAAATCCTAAATATTTTACATGAACCTGGGCTTAGTGATGTATTCAATGTGAAAAATAAATGCACCTACTTTCAGATTAGTAGCAGTTAAAGCACTCAGTCCAGTTCTCACATACCACAGTGATTCGAAACGTGTCGATGCAGACACTAAGTGGTGGCTATTTGCAGGGGTGTCAGTAAGTGTAATGGGAGGTTCACACAACTAAAGTGGTTCAATTTACCTGCTTTCTTTTATTTTGTGTTTTGCCAATGTTCTCTGAAGTGCAAGGTTCAGCCGCTCCAACTAAAAAATGAAAAGAAATGTTTTAAGCATTCCCTTAAATCATAATTCATTTGAAGATACATATTTTTAAGATTTGTCCTGAAAGTTTCTATCGAGCAGAAACATGATTACTTTAATGGTGAGCGTGGTGAATTTATGCTTCGGAAACGGAGACTGATTTTCTAGACGTTTCTCCAATCTGGGAAGAAACAATGAGCTTTGGCTAATTTGAGTTTGGATGTGGGCTGTGGCTCACAGGCTTTTTGCCCTTTGTGGGTGGTCTCGCTGACAGCCACAAAACAAGCTGAGTTGAGGTCCAAATAGAAGACTCCAGTTTGGTAGTGCCAGGTCTTCCACGAAGGAATGGTGGGCACCACTTCCTCTGGGTCAGGAAATCCTCTTGGATGTGTTGCCAATACTTCAGTGTGAGCGGGGCTCAAGCCAAGCAAATTCCTGTTCTCACACCCAGCCCCCCACTGACTTTCTCAACTACAAATGTGGATTTATGTTTCATATTTCATTTACATGTCCTGGCCTAGAAAAGTCTGGAGCTATCTGTCTTTCCCTTTTCCCTAATCCCTTAAATCCAAGCTTTCACCAATGTCCGTTGATCACTGATTTCAAACAAATCTTGCATTTACCTTAACTTGTACTAATTTCCTTTCTTTAAACCAATTGTTTTCATCAAATACTTACACTTTTACTCTCTTCTATTGATTTCTGAGTATTTCATGAGTTTTTCCACATTCTAAGTTATTTGTATGTAATCCTTGATGCTTCAGAAATACTTGATTATCTATTAATCTCTCTTAATCGCGTGTTTTCTCTAGTTGGTAAGTGGGATGTAGAGCGTTGGTTAGCAGTGCTGCCAATGTTTTGCATTCCATATAAAAACCATATGTATCTATACGTGTATTTATGTAATTGTTGATTCTTTCTGTAGTTTGTCCAGAGGAAAGTGAAGAATTTTCTGGTTATGCTCCAAGTTGGGAAATTCCTTTTTCCCTAACAACTATTTATATCCCTCTTACAGTTTCCACTGGTCAAGTGAGGCAGCAGAGTTAAGCAAAATAGAACAAGCTTCTGTTTTAATAAAATGAGTTATGGGAAGGACTTTCAGTTTTAAAGTGCATATAGAGCTCAGGGGGAAAAATCTAGAATTTATTGAAAAAAAAAAAACAGAAATGAAAAGTTTGCATCGGATGAGCAATAACATAACACCTTTTCAGGCCCTTCTATTCTGCTACTCTGGAATGACAGCTCCCTATTCTAAATCTGCTAAGGATATTTACCCCCTCCTCTGCCAGAAAAAACCCAAACAAACCCAAAACACCACGATTGCATAGTTAAATTTAATTATCTAAAACAAGAACTATAATGTTGTCAAATGCTGTTTTGAGCCTCTCCTTTAGGTTGCTGATAGGATTAAAACTAAACAGTAGGCTAAGCATTAAATCTGTCTACATAAAAAAGAATCAATTAAAAAAAGCTGTATTTGATCAAAGACACGCTGATGTTTGGACAGTTGATGAAATAATCTACACTGAATACCATACAGTCCAAAAACATCTGGTAGTGGGACATTTACTGTCATGAGGCAAATGGCCTCAGTTGTCAGAGTTCTACCTTTTATCCCTAGAGGTCCTATAGCTTTGCCTTCCCTGCTACGTGACGCTGTAGTCAAATTTTGATGGTTATTCCTGTGAGTTCACAAACAACACAGATTATTCTAAATAAAGAACCAGAGAAAAGGTAAAATGTCATTTAGAGTTGGTATTCAGAGTGTTTTAAAAAGAGATTCCAACATGTGTCTGACTTCAATGGCAGGAATTCAAAATTTATCAAACAAAATAATGAAGCCAACATGGTAATGACAGGACCCAGGGAAAATATGGAAGCTCTCCAGCCTTCCCATCCTCACCATCTGTTCATCTCTGTGCATCTCACTCTGTTCTTGGAAATGAGAGTCTCAACCACTTCCCAGACGATGATGCCAACCAACTCCCTGAGAAGGATGACATCGCTCATCCTAGCCAAAGCTGGCTGTCTAGTAACTTGGGTGGGGTGAGAATAAGGAAATATTTCCATTTCAAAGACCATTAACCAAAGTACTATTGTGCTAATACTGTATTTGAAGTAAGTTCCTCCAACTTTCTGCTGATTCTAATTTCTCCATCTTCAAGATTCAATGCTAGTCTCTTCTTTCTCAGTCGCTCTAGTCATTCTGTTGACAGCAGTACTTGTTCTTCCCTTCGAAAGTTGTGCGACTGTAAAAGTCAAGTCGTTTAACCTCCCAGGTCCTTCCTGGGAATGAAACAAGATGACCTCTGAAGTTCCTTTAAGTTTCAAAACTCAGTAGCCTGTGGTTCTTCAGCGCTCCACCCAAAGCAGAGGGGTGGTATTGGGTTAACAGAAAATTTTCAGTGATTATAGCTGGAGTCGGATTAGATCAATGTGCTATCTCCCAGATTAAGTGAGTTCATATAAAACTGTGAACACTGCCAGAGGGTGGAAGACATCATGAAGACTTTTCAGTTGCTCTTCTCTTTAGCCCTGCAGGAGGAGAGGAACTCTCCACATATCCCTGCATTCCTAAGATATGTGACCTCATTAGGGACGTGTCCTGTCCCCAGGGATGTCTTATAGGTGGATTACAGAAGGTGCTCCAGATTTTGAAGTGGCACGAGGCTAGGCAGTTCACAGAGCTGTATCAAGAAGTGCTCAAGCTAGGGGCACCTCGGTGGCTAAGTGGTTGAGTGTCTGCCTTTGGCTTAGGTCGTGATCCCGGGGTCCTGGGATCGAGTCTGACATTAGGCTCCCAGCAGGGAGCCTGCTTCTTCCTCTGCCTTAGTCTCTGCCTCTCTCTGTCTCTCATGAATAAATAAATAAAATCTTTAAAAAAAAAAAGAAGAAGAAGAAGTGTCGGGAGCTAATTTGCAAGCACTGGGCCATGACCTTGACTCAAGGAAGCAGGTCAAGCCTGGCTTGTGCAGAGACTTCAGACACAGAGCTGGAGGTGGAAACGGAGATTTTCCCACCTCCACAAATGGGCAGGGAACATATAACGCTCTTTGGAATTAGAAGAAAATGGATAGAAAAGAAGTCATTCTTCAAGGAATTTAATTTTAAGATAATAGCTAACAACTACCTAAGGCACTTAAGGGATGGCAAGGGCCATGGATTATTTCAGACCATGCTCATTAAAACTCTAGGGAGTAGGTACTGTTATTACTACCATTTTACAATAAGGAAGTGAGGATAAGAGGGGCTAAGCAGTTGCTCAAAGTCATAAAGTTCATCAGAGTGCAGGACCCTTTAAAAGAATTCAAGATCTTAAACGTTTTAAGATTAAACATAATTTAAGAACATGATCATTTTCAAGGAGTGTGTTTATATGTTTCCAGGAAACAGTCTACATCTATTATAGCCTTGAAAGTGAGAAAGCACGCGTTTACATTTTCCTTTAAAAATACTCGTTTACAATTTTCAAAATATCAGTAAAATCTCAAAAGGGCAAGCACTCACCTCAGGAAAGATCAGTTTGCAAATACTCTCTGCTAAAGTGTGAAGATAGACTCGGCTCCTACTGGTCTTTCTTTGAGGAAGACTTCTTTGTACATTCTTCTCAGGGACATCCTGACAGATGGGCAGAGTTGCTTTGCCACTTTCTGAGGTTCCCGCTACCTCTTCTCCTGGCTCTTTGGGAACCTGCCCAGGTGCCAGTAAGGACAAAGGGCACTCCCCTGTGATCTTGAGATCCTTCAGCTTCGTGCAGAACATGGTGTTAGTGGCCTCTCACCCTGCTGTGGATCACCTCCGGGAAAGCTGTTCTTCTTATGCGGAGTGACAAATGGAAGCCACTAGCAGATCAAGAATACGGGTGACTGGAGTGTCTATGGGTAGTAGGAAGTCAGAACAGAAAGAGAAGTGATTTTGTATACTTACGAAAACAGAAAAAGACAGGTGTCAAAAGGCAAAGACCTCATATTCATATATCATTTCCAAGTAGACAGAAAATTCTGGTGGACATGTCAGTTACAGAATGGATGAAATATTTGGTAAAGATCTTTAATGTGTGTATATTAGTAAAATACTTGGTTTTAGTATTTTTCAAATGGAACAGAGCTGCATTCCACATGTCCCTACCACAAACTACTGATTTCCATTTTTATAGCCCACTTGGTCTACTTTGATTCCAAAAGAGTGAAACTTTATGGTTTTATGATAAAAGCCAAGTATTAGGGAAGCCCAGGTGGTGCAGCGGTTTAGTGCCGCCTGCTGCCCAGGGCGTGATCCTGGAAACCCGGGATCGAGTCCCATGTCGGGCTCCCTGCATGGAGCCTGCTTCTCCCTCTGCCTGTGTCTCTGCCTCTCTCTTTCTGTGTCTCTATGAATAAATAAAATAAAAAAAATCTTTAAAAAAAATAAAAGCCAAGTATAAATCTATGTCTTAGTGCTAGTCTTACTACATTCTCATTATGCTCCTCTTTCCAAAAAATCAGGATAGCAGAAACCAGTGTCTCCCAATATGGAAAAAAAAATATATTTAGTGCTACTCAAGTATATGTTTATGGATCTAAAATGCTGAATTTTAGATGAAAAAAAAGATTAATTGAAATGTTAATTCAAAAAGAAGATGCTTGTTTCTATAAATAGCAAAGGAATTTTGAAATATCATCAAAATGAAAAACAAATAATATTTTTTTCAAAGAACTGATCCCTAAGATCATGCCATTGGATTTGCAGGGGTCTCTGGATCTGAGTCTAGATGACACTGGAGTACACCAAGAAAGTCTCTCTCCCAGAGGCCCGCTGAAAACATATGTGCGGCTATTCCAGCATGTTTCCCTTGTAATTTTGTTTGTATTGATGTTGTGACTGTGAATCTCCACACACAATCCACAACCAAATAACTAGTTATCTGTCACTGAAACCGTCTGGTTAGTAATGCAGCTTGTCAGCCATACTAATGGTCTTGATTAACTGGGTTCACCAACTGCTTCCATTCTTTGAAACACACACACACACACACACACACACACACACAGAGTGAAAAGGAGTGCAAAAAGAGCCCAAGCTTACTTACTTCCTATGATGCAAGGTGCTGGGGAGTCTGTGTTTACAGTTAAGCCTCACACAAACCATATGACACATTATTGTTATTCTCACGGCGCCAGAGGCTCAACAGTTGAGGTTATTTTCTTTCATTTGACATGCCAGAAAGTGACAGCTAGGCTTCAAATCTAGGTCCATGTCACACCAGGGCCAATGTATTTTCTATGAACCTAAACTCCTAGACCAGTTTCTACGTAATCAGGCTTAGGTCATAAACTAGGATTCATTTAAAGATATGGTTTACATATTTATATTAAAAAACAAACAATAACATAATTCTCCTGCTCACAGGCTGGTAGCAGCTGAATCATCCAGGATAAAGCCTTATACTTCAGTCTTTAGAACTGGAGATCAATTATTCCTTTTCTTTTCTGTGTGCCTCAATACTCTTAATATGTTCTTAATGTGTGTAAGTAACAGCTTGTAATTTGTCGCAGATAAGTTCTCTAATAAGTTTAGGACAATGGACAATTCATTTGCTGAACTGGGACAAATAAGGAAGCTACATTTGTCATCTGATGGCCCTTGGGTGTGTCGTAGGTTATTAGGTATGGGGGAAAGATTATGGATGCTGACAGGCCAATAGAAGCTGCCAGTACTCTCTGTGAAAGCCCTACCCCAAATCTGTGATCATATGTAATTTATGAATCTGCAAGAAGATACAAGGAAGAGCCTATCTATTCACGAACAGAAAACACTTTCTGCCAGAATAGAATAGGGAGCTCTCTCAGCAGGCTACTGAGTGACCCAAAGTAATCTGGTGATAGAGAAAATGGTTACTTGGAGTCTGAAAGACCTAAAAATCCAAGGTACTCAACCACCTTTAAGATTCAATTCTGGGGTGGGGGGGATCCCTGGTTGGCTCAGGGGTTGAGCGCCTGCCTTCAGCCCAGGGCGTGATCCTGGAGTCCCGGGATCAAGTCCCGCGTTGGGCTCCCTGCATGGAGCCTGCTTCCCCCTCTGCCTGTGTCTCTGCCTCTCTCTCTCTCTCTCTCTGTGTCTCTCATGAATAAATATTTAAAAAGAAAAAAGATTCAATTCTGAGAAAATATATGTTTCTCATTCTTTACTACATTCGAATGTAGCTATTACTATGCACTAACTCCCGTCCTCATACATGCTTTAGATCAGTGGACAGTGGGCCTTTCTGTAAAGGGCCAGAGAGAGATAATTTCAGTTTTGTGGGTTTCTATCAATGACTTAACGCCTGCCATTTCAGCATGAAAGCAACCACAGCTGATATACGAAGGAATGGTATGGATGTGTTCCAATACAACTGAATTTGCAAAAACAGGCTGTGGACTTGGCCCTCAGATGGGTCCTATCCATTTGGATCCAGCCATAGCTTGCTGACCTCTGGTTATAGAAAGCTGAGCAGGTTAACTGAAGCATTTTAAGCCAAATATAATTCTGCCTATAGGACCGGAGCTACTTCCTCATCTCCTCTACCCACCCCACCCTCAAAATATAGCAGCCTTTGTGCATCTGTTTTGTTCAACTTGAAAGTAAAAAAAAAAAAGACAGCATAGTAGATAATATTAAATAACCATAAAAATTATAATACCATTATTGTACATAATTTTTAGGAAGAAAAGCTATATTAACTGAATGCCATGATTTCAATTATATCAAGATACGACCATAATAACTAGAAGAAGAAAGTATTCAAAAAAAAAAGGAAAGCAAAAAAATAAATTAGAAGATTCTAGATTGGATCCGATGAAGGTATAGAACTGCTCCCTGAAATAAATTATTCTGGTACATATCAGAATTTTAGTTTGGGACTTAGGAGTTTGACAAAATACAGTTTATGATAACGTCTCCCATTAACTTTAGGCTTTTCATTAATGTTGGATTTCAACCCTTGTCCCTAAACCCAATACTTTGATTCCCAGCCTCCTATGCAATCTCAGAAGGATAAAACGGACCAGTCAACCTTGAAATTCTCTCTTCTCTGGGTTGCACAGCACTGTAATTTCCAGAAAATGTGTCTAACACTGTTTTTTACTAAGTAAAAACAGCAACAGGAAACAACTTGTACTTAGTTTAAGATCAGTTAAGTGTTTAATCTCATTAAATCACATATATATAAACAAGCTAATTAGCATTCTTCATCTGCTCAACCGATGAAATTACATTACGAAACAGATGTACTCAACGCTGATACCTTGGAAACCTGTTTGCCTTGTGTCTGCCTGCTAGGAATACAGAAAATGTTCTTCAACTAAACCAGTGATGATTTTTAGGTGTAACCTTAGCAGTGACTCTGGAAATGGTTTGGTCAGTGGCTGAACACAGTAGATAGCCGGTTGTAGAAATGAGAGTAACACAGTAAAGGAAAAACAAATTAATTAAAGTAATGAACTTGGTGACAAGGCCTTGGCAAGCAGTGGGATATATGTTCTCAGAAACTCAGAGAGGTATTTGCCATCTTCAAGGTTGATGATTAAACAGCTTCCAGATACACTGAATGCCCTCTCCCTTTTAGTAGTAAGTGATTAACTCCGTTATGGTGGGAATAATGACCCAGCTTTTGGCCTCATATTAATAACCAGGATGCATGATTGTTCAGGTAAAGAGGCTATCCATCATTTAAACTCTAGAGTTACACACAAAAATCTTGTTTCCTACTTATAAAAAGACCAGAGAGAGGGATGCCTGGGTGGCTCAGTGGTTGAGCGTCTGCCTTTGACCCAGGCCCTGATCCTGGAGTCCTGGGATCAAGTCCCACATCAGGCTCCCTGCAGGGAGCCTGCTTCTCCCTCTGCCTGTGTCTCTGCCTCTCTCTCTGTGTCTCTCATGAATAAATAAATAAAATCTTTTTAAAAAAAATTAAAAGACTAGAGAGAAAATAACCCATAAGGACTCTGCCACAGAAAGCCTCTTTTACAACAGCAAGTCTTAAAGAGCAGATTTCAAATTAGAAATTGGGGTGTGTGGGAGGAGCCCAAGAACGAAGTCTCCATAGTAAAAGCAAACAGTTACATCCACTGTCCAATATTGGGCCTAGGACCTAGCCCTGCCAAAATCTGTGGTTAAAGAGATATATGTGTTTTAAGATCAAATTCCAAAGTCTAAATTTTTAAGAGTAGCTGAAAGGAGAAGAGAATTTGGAAACACAAAATGCCTTAGTGAGGACAAAGTTTGCATACAGTAGCACAAACTCATCACCATTTTCATAAACTGGTGTCAAGCTTAATTTTCAGGCAGACCAGAAATCTAAAGCTTTTATTCTTCAAAAATTGAAAAAAAATCAAATAAAACTCCATAAACCAGCCTTTTACGGTGTGTTTCTTTTCCTTTTGCAGTGGGAAATATTTATAGAACTTTCCTCTGTGATATATCAGGAAAGCAGGACAAAGTACTAGAAAAACTGGTATGAATGTCCAAGTCACTCCAGTACTAAGTTAAAAAATAAAAGCAAGCAAATATCAGATTCTTTTATCTCCTCATGCTTCCCTAGCTTTAGCATTATCTCTGCTAGGTATGGGGGATGATTATGGATGCGGACAGGCCAGTAGAACCTGCCACTACTCTCTGTTACTTATAGTCCTACCCCAAATCTGTGATATGTAATTTATGAATCATACATCTTGAAAGATCAAGCCTTGGGTGCTGTGTTCATTTCCTTAAGAAATATTTATTCCTAAGTCTACAACTCCCTGGCTTTTGCTTCCACTGTGTTACTGACACTTTCCTTGCTCAATTCAGTGACAATTTCTGAAAAGTTAAAGCTCATGAACCTTTTGGGTTTTAACATACTTGATGAATTCACCATGCCATTTGCATTTTCTTTTTCATAATCTCCACTGCCACTGATTCTTTGATACTTCTACTGCATTTACTCCTCATTCTGCTCAATAGGTATTTGTGGATGGTCTACTTTGTGTTAGGCATTCTTTTAGATGCAGAATAAAGGACATTGCCTGGCCTCTTGGAGTTTACATCTGGCAGGGGAACTATTTCAGACACTTCAGTGCTATATGTGATGCATGCTACAGAAAGGGGAAGTGCACAGCAAGTGCTCTGAGTGTGCAAACCAGGGATCCAGACCCTGTCCCAGGAGGAAGAGACATCTGAGCTGAGATGTGACCCTGAACTGGGTCAAGAAAGTTCCAAACGGAACAGCATTGCTTGGAGGCCAAGACAGATCTGGTCATGTTCTAGGAACCAAGATAATTCCAGCATGGCTAGAGCATGGGGTCAGGGAGAGCAAGGTGGTAGGGAAGGGAGCTGAGACAGGCAGAGGCCAGGATTGTGGAGGGCTCTCCAAACCTTGTTAAACAAAGAAAACTATTCTAAGAGCAACCACCTAAAAGACTAAGAAGGAAGAATGTGAATAGATTGGATTGTATTTTTAAAAGATTATTTGGAGTGGAGAAT
Organism: Canis lupus baileyi; assembly: GCF_048164855.1. Classification (NCBI taxonomy): domain Eukaryota; kingdom Metazoa; phylum Chordata; class Mammalia; order Carnivora; family Canidae; genus Canis; species Canis lupus. Next base: position 54,522,499 of record NC_132850.1, on the reverse strand, counting down.
GAGGAATGTGTCAGAGTTGGACAGGAGGCTGATCTGGGTTGGACTAAAATAATGACCTTAGGATGAAAAAGTGGATCAATTCCAGAAGTATTTCAGCTAGAGAATCTATAGCCCTTGGCTACTGACTGGATATGAGGGCTGAAGGAGAGCAAGGACATATTCCTCCAACTGTACTTCTCGATACCATAGCCAAGAAAGGAGTCCAGGGCCCGTGGAGAGCAACCAAGAGTCCATAATCCATTTCCCATGACTTTGGTTATTCAATCATAACTGAGCCCAGATTTTGGGTTTTCACTATTACATAACACCTTGTGGGAGTCAGAGTGCTCCAACTTTCCTGCTAAAATCTCCTTTTGGAAAGTAATTTCTCCTTCAAAAGCCCAGACGTGGGAAAGCGGACTCCAGTTTATGTTACAAAACAGAGCATTCACCTTCCAACACTGCATGTGCATGTATGCATAAGGTGTCTCCAGCGATCTGTGAGAGTGAAGGCTACTTACCTTGAATTTTTGTTACCGGAGAGCCCATACTGTCAACCTTTCCGAAACAAAGAAGTGAGCTCTAAGGGCAACAGCAACCTCAGTTGTGTGACCAAAATACTAGAAATTCCCCCTCACCTGATGTCAACTGCCTCACCAAAGCTACAGTAGCCATGCAACTTATGTTTTATAATAATTATAATAATAGTTGTATCTAGTACTGATAATTATAATTTAATAAACTGTATTCTCTCTCTTTACAATTTATTTATTTGAGGGAGAGAGAGAGAGTGTGTGTGTGTATATGTGAGGGTGGGTCAGAGAGAGAGAGAAGTATACTCTACTGAGCATAGAGTCCCACATGGGGCTTGATGCCAGGACCCCGAGATTACAACCTGAGCCAAAATCAACAGTCGACACTCAATTGACTGAGCCACCCAGGTGCCCCAAATTGTATTACTGCTTTATTAAAAATAAGGTGGGTGTGACTCACAATCTGTTTTCACTGGAATTGGGAGCAATTCTCTAATATCTGTAAAGTAACACCAGAGTTTAGTATAGTCTATAGCAGGGAGATTTTAACTCTAACAATTAGCATTATGTGATTCTCAATTTTTATATCCAAATGTTTACATCCAAATGTTTTATACCTAAAGAGCAAAACTTTTGGGAGGATAAATCCTAAATCTCTATGTTCAGGACTTTCTAGTGTGATTATCACTGAAATTTGAATACATGCACTTAGTATGTCTTCAAGTTAAATACCATTACCACTTACGGTAGGTCATGTAGGTCATGTGGAAATCAGATAAATATTTCAATATTTTGTCCCTGAAATACATAAAACAATTTCCTGCAGCTATTTCTGTAATTCCCATCATTGTTCTATGACTAAAATAGCTCCTTAGAGACTTAGTCATTTAAAAATCTATTTACTGAAAATATAACAATTATTATGGAAGAAGCTAAATGAGAAATGGAGTTCCCTTTTACATCATAAAAATTCTTTTTGTTTCTATCAATTTTCATATAAATACTGTGTATTTCTGTGATGTGAACTGGCTCATACGCAGTCCTAAAGAGGGCATAATGTCCGTATAAAGTAGCAGCCATGCTGGATTTCCAACCACCTTGTGGTCTTCCTCCTACCTCAGTCTGACCACTGTCCCATCTTGGAAGTACTTATTAGACCTTTCCTCTATTTTTCCCCTTGTCTCCATAACTCAGCAGGCTCAGCACTTTCTTATAATTTATTCAGCTTTTCCCCTAATATCAGGCCTATCATTAATTGCAGTATTCCTTAGAATGCAATCAGTCTTTTTACCTAAATTTGTATAATTTTTATGATTGTTGTTGCTTTTGTTGGTGCTCATTGGGTTTACTGGTTTCACTCTAACACATTTTCTTCCCACAAGCCCTTTTATTTTTAGTGCAGTTTTGCAGCATATGAGGTTTTTCAGGAACACATATATCGTATTATTCTAGAAATGCCTGTATGCTCAACAATGTTTGATTTAACTTTGCAAGGAAGATGAAAAGCTAAGTTAATTACCTAGAAAAAAACACTCAATAAGTTCACATTCTTGAAGAGTCTACAGATTCCATTATGATATGATACAGGTAGTATAGCCTGATGAAACTTTTAAAATGAAAACAGGTCCATGAGGATTAAACAATTGGGCTGATTGACAAATTTAATTTAAGTGGCACAATAAAATTACTGACCATCCAACATCTAGACTTCTCCATTTTCTCTCTCTCTTTTTTCTTTAGTTTTGGCCAGTCAGGAATACCTGGAAACACATCTTTGATTTCACATTCATGCATACATACACATACACACTTAACTTCCCCTCTTGTCTCTTGTGCAATGATGACTTTTTTAAAGTGTTTGAGATTATATATTAATATCCATATACCTGAAGATGATGATCATGAGAGAGACTTCATGATTGGAGAGGTAAGTTCACACAGATGTCAGTGCCATGCACAGTTGTGCCCTAAAGTGGTAGACTGAGTGTAGAAGCGACTGAGTTCAGGCTCTAGGACCAGGTGGTCTGTGTCTGCTTCTTGCCTCTACCATGGACCAGTTCTGTGACCTTAAGTTCTGAACTTCACCGCCACATTCTCCATCTGGAAAATAGGGATGCTGACAGCAACTATCTCATAAATGTGTTGTGAAAGTAAACAAATTTATGAAAGTAAACAAATTGACAAATGCAAAGCACTTACAAAAGTACCTGGCGCCCAAGATGTAATGATTAATGTTGACTATCACAATTCCTACTTGGCAGGAGCACAATGCTACACAAGTTTGTTAATGTCACTGAGTTCCTGTTATCTCAACTGTGAAATGGTAAAATGGTGATGGAACAGGGATGTATGAAGGATTAGAGAAAAATCTATGCAAAGGTATTGTGCAAGAGAATCATGCTCAATGAAGTCACAAAATCAAAGATTGACAAATTTATTCCATTTCCTCCGAAAGATCCACTAACATTTTATACCTATGACACCTTTCCTATTAGCGCTCAAAACCAGTTTAAGGGAACTTGTAATTCTCAATTTTTATACCTAAAGATTGATATACTCTCCAAATTTGGAAAACATTCTCTACCTGAAGAACATTAATGCATACCAAGAAAATAGTATCTTTGTCCAAAATTAGTGTTTATTTTATTGAATTACAAAATAATAGAGTTTACAGCATGGCCCAGAAGAGTAATATTCTAATATGGTTTTATTTTATATAATTCCACTAGCTAATAAGTTGCATGCCAAATTTCTTTAATAAAATATTAGAATAAAAATTGGACTGTGCTAGATTTTAAACCCGTTTTTCCACTCATGAAACCAAACCTGTGATATAAATCAAGCAAATCTTACATCGCTGAAGTACATACTATATTCTACAAACCCACATTATTCCCAATGCGGAAAACGTTTTAAACAAAATAAACCTGTAATGACCAAACTGACATAGAAATTCTGCGGTATTTGATTTTCTTTTCCTAGAATGCTAGGTTGACAAATGATTAGTATTGTTATACAAACAATCTTGCCTCCAATCACTGCTTTCATAAACTAACTATCTCAATATTGATTCAGGGCTAACTCTTTTATGTGCTTACCTTCTCAATGTGTACTTATTTTGTAGAAAGGTTTAAGAGATGGGTAGGATGTTAATTTTAGGGTATTTGTGAAATCAAGTGAAGTCAGCCAGGGTCTTATTAAAATAGGAGATACCATGGTTTCTAAGAAGAGTAAAATGGATTCTGGTTTAGATTGTCACACCTGTGGAGAACTTGAATTAACATTTTAATAATGAGGAGATATCAAAGTGGCCTCATCTTTTAATTTTAAGATTTTATTTATTTACTCATGAGAGACACAGAGAGAGGCAGAGGAATAGACAGAGGGAGAAGCAGGCTCCCCGTGGGGAGCCTGACGTGGGACTCGATCCCAGGACCCCAGGATCACAACCTGAGCTGAAAGCAGACACTCAACCACTGAGCCACCCAGGCCTCCCGACCATTAGTGATTAACTAACTCAACCTTCAAACTCTCTCCTCTCTCTAGAGGTCAGGCTGGGACACAGAATTCTAATCCTCTCCTCATGTGGTTGGTTCCCCTGGCAACCAGGCCCCATCCCAAAGCTACCCAGGAGCCTTATCACTTTGGAGATTCCTTAGGTTTTAGCAGTTGTGTGCCAGGAAACAACAGGCAGACGCCAAATATATATTTCTTATTCTGTCACAGTATGGCTGTGTTCCAATGAAACTTTATTTATGGACACTGAAATTTGAATCTCATAGAGTGTACATGTATTGTGAAGTTTTCTTCTTTGGATTTAGTCAACCATTTATTAAGATAAAGACCATTCTTAGCTCTAGGGCAGAACAAGAACAGGCATCAGGTTGGATTTCACCACCGTTCGTCAACCCCTGTTTTAAAAGGTCCTAAGACGGGCACCTGGGTGGCTCAGTCAGTTGAGCATCTGACTCTTGATTTCAGCTCAGGTCATGATCTCAGGGTTATGAGACTGAGCCCCCATCAGGCTCCGAGTGGCATGGAGCCTGCTTAAAGTTTTCTCTGTCCACCCTGCCCCGACCCACTCATGCACACTCTCTTTCTCTGAAGAAAGCAGAGTGGGGAGGGTTCCTGAGAGTCCATTGTTTTCCTGAGTGGTAGTTTAGCTTTATCTGACCTTCCCATTCCTGGCCCAGTCTAGGCATCTCCTTCACTGCCTGCACCTCTACTATTGGTATATTTGTTTCTGTTCTCTTTTTTGATCTTTGTTGACAGACAGTATTTACAAGTCTTAAGTTTTCATGGCTTTAAAGTTTGGAGCCCATTTTCTCAACATCTTGAGAAAAGTTTCAAGGGCTGGGTTAGAAGACTCATGAAGGTCACTATTGTGTCTTCTTCCAGAATCTTCTTTCAAATATGACACGTTAAAGCCCAGATAATTCTATTTTCCTCTACCACCGGGTGAGTTTTGTTCCAGTCAGATCACCCTTTCCTTCCCATCAAAGTTGAGGCCACTTCAGGGCACCTGGGTGGCTCAGTGGTTGAGTGTCTATCTACCTTTAGCTCAGGTCGTGATCTAGGTTCGCATCAGGCTTCCCACAGAGAGCCTGCTTCTCCTGCCTATGTTTCTGCCTCTCTCTCAGTGTCTCCCATGAATAAATAAATAAAATCTTTTAAATAATTCACTAATGGTCAACGATTTCATCAAGCATGCCTACCTAATGAAGCCTCCATAAAAAATCCTAACCAAAGGGGTTTTGGCGAGCTTTTGGTATGGTGAACACATGGAGGTGCTAGATGGGTAACACACCTGGGGAAGGCAAGTGAAGGTTGTATTTTGAAAAAGACCTTCCTCTTCTACAATTCACCCTGAGATCCCCCCCTGGACACTCTAGGAATGATGTTTCTCTGAGAGTTCCTGGGGATATGATGGGCAGTCAGGGGCCTTCTTGAGTTTTCAGTTCAACAGCAGAGCTTTTCTGACTCGTGAGACAGAAAATGACCTTTTGTCACCAACAGTGGGATCCAGATCCCCGATGGTCATGCTGGAACTGGGCCAGCAAAAGAAACACAGCAGAGTCCAGCACAAATTCCATTCCTTCTGAACTTTTACATAATGATTAAATTAAAAGAAATCATTACCAGAAGTAAATTTTGGCTTCTGAACACGTCCTTTGCAGGTATATATTTGGATACGCACAAAGCTACATGTTGAGAAAGGCTGAGTTCATTCCCATTAAATTCCAAACCACAACCATATTATTTTAATGCCTTTTTATATCTAATTGATTCAAAATGGGAAAAGTTAAAAGAAACTTTCCTGATCATACTAAACTCCAGGCAATTTTTCTTCTCCATTTCAGTATCTCTTACATGAAAGTGAACATAAAGATGGCATTTACATAATAGAGGCTTAGAACTAGAAAAGATGTTAGAGACCATGTATTGTAACCCTTCCTGCTTACAGATAACAGAACAGAGGTCAGATTTCAATGACTTGGCCCAAATCTCAAAGTTATTAAGGTGTAGAGGTCAGTTGGGAACTCAGACAGATGGACTACAAGCCCAGAATTTACTCCACTATCCAGCTGACCTTTGAAAAACATGAATTCGAACTGCACTGGTCCACTTACACACTGATTCCCCCCCCCCCAATAAATACAGTACAGTATTGTCCATATATTTTCCTTATGATTTCCTTAATAAGATTTTCTTTTCTGTAATTTATGCTATTGTAAAAATGCGCTATATAATACATATGCCGCACAGAATATATGTTAATTGGCTTGATGCTATTGGTAAGGCTTCCAGTCAACAGTAGGCTACGAGTACCTAAGTTTAAGGTCAAAAATCATGTGGATTTTCAACTGTGCAGGGGTCAGTGTCCCTAGCCCCACATTGTTCAAGTATCAACTATACTTTTATCGCCCCCTCAAGTGAAATGCAGAAAAGCTCCCCTTTTGTGAATCCCCAGGAATTGCAAGGACTGCTTTGTGAAAAATTTAACACTTAGTAATATTAGTTTTCAATTTTTTAAATTTATTTTTAACAGTAATTTTAATTCAAATTCCACCCTTAATAATTTGAGAGTTAAAAATACTTCAGCTCAGTCCAATCAGGAGTTTGCATTTCATCTATACATCATATTATTATTAATAATATTAGTTGATTAATATTAATACGTATCATAAGATTGCTTTGGCTGTCTTAGTTTCTACAATATCTCCCCAGACTCTTTTTCATGATTTTCTTATCACCATTTGAAGTTTGTCAGGAAGCTATCTTAAGTCCTTTTTCAATTCTCTAAAAATATTTTCTGAATAACCTTACTTATGATCCAATCTTTGCCACTTAATTGAAAGTAGGTATGGGGGCACCTGGGTGGCTCAGTGGGTTGAGCATCCGACTTTTGTTTTCAGCTCAGGTCCTAATCTCAGGGTTGTGATATCGAGCCCCACATCAGCTCCTCACTCAGCACAGAGCCTGCTTGAGGCTCCCTCCTCCCCCCACTGCTTTCTTGCTCTCTAAAATAAATAAATAAATAAATAAATAAATAAATAAATAAATAAATAAAATCTTAAAAAAAGTCAGTATCTTTCCAGACTTAATCTAACCAGCCAATGTAGATCACAATATATTCAACTTTGGACTTCCAATGAGTTATTTTATGCTGTAATTAAATGACAGAGTAACTGAGTAGGAGTCATCTTTATAAACATGGAAGGAGTTAGATAGCTTAAATCTTTATTATCAAATTCACTCATTTTTTTTCTTTTTATTTTCACTGGATCCTGTGTATGCACAGACACAAATACATATATACATATATTATATGTATATTATGTATATATTATATACATATAAATGGCTTACAACTTGAGAAAATGTTTCAAAAAGTTTTCCTATATGTTTGCCTTTTCTATTTCATTATTCTGTATTTACCATCTGATTTATTTTTATTACTTTTCTTTTTTTATTTATTGTTTACCTTTTTTGAAAGGGAGAAGTCTTGTTATAGATGGAAATTTATGAAGTTTACTGAATTGCGAGAAAGAACCCAATAATGCTTAGGTAATTACCTATGCTCTTTTCTACTTCTCTGTTAAATTAGCTAAACAAAAAAATATACATGTTTCCTGTAGTTCATTGCTTTATCAGAAGCACTGAGTACAAAACATCATATATTATTTGGTATTCAATAAATACGAACTAATGTCAATAAAACATACTAATATAGGGCCATTCTTATAAATAACATAAAAGACAAAACTCAGGCAAAAAAAAAGTATAAAATAGAAGTAAAATGAAGTCTATAAAATTTATTGCTTCTTGAAAACAAGTTTTATAATGAAGTATTAATAAATCAACATAATTCAATCAATACTAAGTTTCTGAATAAAGATAAAATTTTCTTTAATTTTCTTCAAAGTCTAGTATGGGTGATATATTTTTTCTTAAATGGCTAATAGAAAGTGGAGAACAGGTAGAGATAGAAAATTAATGATGTTTATAAGAAACATTGCTTTTGGGCAGTGGCAGCACAAAGATAATCAGGGAAAGCTTGGAATGCATGGAATTGGATCTTGCATTTGAAAATGACTAGGGTTTGGCCATAAAGTCATTAGCAAAAACTCCTGCCAGAGAAGGAGAGCAGTTAGTGAACATGAGGACTGAAGGAAGTTGTGGGAAGGGTCAGGAAAGCATGGGTGCTAGAGATATTATAAAATTAAAGTTGGCATCACATGGCAAATGACTAGATCTGAGGAACAAGATGACGTTGAGGTTTTTTGTCTGGAAAGATAATGGTGCCATTAATAGAAAGAGGTAACAGAAGTCAGCTTGAGAGAAGGGATGTTGAATTTAATTTTATACACATGGATCTTGAACTGTTAGCCAAGAGTCTAGGTAGAGATGTACTTGAAAATTGGAATTTTTAATTAAGGATAAGAGACATGAGTGTGTGGTCCTCCACACTGAGGAAGCTCTGAAAATTGACTTTAATTCAAACTGTTTCATGGCAAAGGGCCGCAAGTGAAGAGAGAAAATAGCCAAAATCATTACTCTGGGTGAATATTCATATTTAAGGGTTAGAGAAGGATTTTTAATGACTCAAATGGAGAAGCAGCAATCAGAAAACTATAATGAGAATGGAAACAGAAGAGGACACATGTTCAAAAAGAAGTGTATTTTACAAGTCTGTAGAGGGTAAGGGGGTCTATTAGTCAGCTCAATCTGACATAACAAAATACCATAGACTGGGTAGCTTAGACTATAAACATTCATTTTTTTTTCACAGTTGTAGAAGCTGAAAGTCCAAGAGCAGGTGCCAGCATGGTTGGGTTTGGTAAAAGCTCTCTTCCTGGTTTCTAGATGGCTACTTTCTCACCATATCCTAACATGGTGTAAAGAGAAAGAGACAGAGGAAGTTCTCTGCTGTCTCTTCTTTTAAGGGCACTAATAGCATCATGAGGGTCTCACCTTTATGACCTCATCTATACCCAATTATATCCCAAGGGCCCTCACCTCCGAATATGTTGGGGATGTTTAGAGCTTCAACATGTGAATTTTGGTGGGGACACAACTCAGTCCATAGGAGGAGGGCTGAGAAAATATCATCTGACTTTTAGATTAAAAAGACATTTATTGGAGCACCTGGGTGGCTCAGTGGTTGAGTGTCTGCCTTCAGCTCAGGTCATGATCTTGGAGTCCTAGGATAGAGTTCCACATCAGGCTCCCTGTAGAGGAGCCTGCTTTTCCTTCTGCCTATGTGTGTGTCTCTCTGTGTGTCTCTCATGAATAAATAAATAAATTTTTTAAAAAAATGTATAACTTTAATGAGACACATTTCAATAAGAATAGTAGAGCAAAAGTGAAAAATAAGGAACTATGGTGAGAAAATACTACAATGTGATTGATTATGGATTACATTGAGAAACAGCAAGTTTGAAAAAAGGATTTTGAGAATGAGAAATCTCTTGTTCTTTCTTTATTTACAGTGGTAGTTTTCTGTAAATAGAAATGCTTAGCCACATCTATATCAAGTTAGCTTAAAGTAAAAGTACAGAGTCTTCACTTCTAATTAGGTGGTAGAAAATCACAAGAGACTCCTACTCCAGCCGCAATAATGAGAACTAGCTAAATAAACTACATAATTAAGTTTAAAAAAAACCTATCAGGGGGTGTTTATAAAAAAACACAGTTCAAGTCACACCCAAAATTAAAGACTTAACACTTCCTACTATGGTCAGAAACAAAGCAAAGATGCCTTTCCTCAACACATCTAATCAATGGTACTGAAGTTATCCTAGTCATTGCGATAAGAAAGAGAAATAAAACACATATTAGAATAAGAAATGAGACCATGCCTATGTGTTGTATGTATACATAATTGTTCATGTAGAAATTCCCAAGGGATCTACCAAATAAGCATATTGCAAGTCTAGTTCCAGACAATGGCAATAAAGCAAAATTGCAACAAAGTGAGTCAAGTGAATTTTTTGGCTTCCCAGTGCACATAAAAGTTATGTTTACACCATTACTATAATCTATTAAGTGTACGATAGCATTATGTCCAAAAATATGTACATACCTTAATGAAAAGTACTTTATTTTTCAAAAAGATTTATTTATTTATTTTAAAGGAAGGGGGAGGGCAAGGATGAGAAGGGGCAGAAGGAGAGGGAGAAAGAGAATCCCGAACAGACTCCCTGCTGAGTGCAGAGCCAGATCCAGCGCCCCATCCCACCACCATGAGGGTCATGGCCTGAGGCGAAATCAAAGGTGCCCCTGAAAAGTACTTTTTTTTTTTTTTTTTTTTTGAAAAGTACTTTTTGCTAAAAAATGCTAACCATCATCTGAGCTTTCAGTGACTTAAAATCACTAATCACAGATCACCATAACAAATTTAATAATGAAAAACTTGAAATATGGTGATCATTACCAAAATGTGACACAGAGACACAAAGTGAGCAAATGCTGTTGGAAAAATGACACTGGGAGACTTGCTGGATTCAGAGTTGTGACAAACTTTCAATTTGTAAAAACACAGTATCTGTGAAGCACAATAAAATGAATGGTGCCAGTAACAACTAGAAGTGAATTAAGCAAGGTTGCAGATACAACCATGGACGTATGTATGTATGCCAATCTACAAAAATCTATTGTAATTTCTGTACTAATAGTAAACTCCTGGGAAATAATATTTTTAAAAATCCATATATAATAACATCAATAAATATGAAATACTTAGGAATAAATCTAACCAAGGGTTTGTAAGACCTCTGTACTGAAAACTACAAACACTGGTAAGATAAAATAAGGAAGGCCAAAGAAATGCAGAGGTATATCATACTTAATACTGTTAATGTACCAATTTTTTCCTAAATAATCTATAGATTCAAAGCAATTCTAATTAAAATCCCAGCTGTCACGTTAGTAGATATTGATAAAATGATACTAAGATTTAGGGGAAGAGAGAATATCAATACTAAAGAGGAAAAACAACACCAAAAGATTTATACACCTTATTTTAAAAGTTATTGCAAAGATAAAGTAATCGAAAGAGTTTGATATTGGTCTGAAAGGAGTAACACAGGGATCAATGGACTAGCGAGTCCCAAAACAGATCCAGAGTTGTGTGTTCAATTATACAAACAACATTATCAAGGTAATTCAGTGAGGAAAAAAAAAGTTTTTTCAATACATGATGTTGGAACCACTGGATATGCATATGGAAAAAAAATGAACATTGATCCATATCTCACCACTATATACAAAAGTTAATTCTATATGGATCACAGCCATAAATGTAGATGTTAAAATGATAATACTTGTAGAAGAAAACAGGAGAAAATCCTTATGATCTTGTATGAAGCAAAGATGTTTAAATAGAAAAAACAAATCATGAAACATCAAAGAAAATGACAAATTAGACTTCATTAAAATTCCAAATCTTTTACTCTTCAAAAGATGCCATTAAATAAACAGAAAGATAAGTCACACACTGGGAGAAAACATTTGCCACACATATATCAGCAAAAGTAATTAAATCCAGAATATATGATGTTTTACTGCTAAATAAGAAAGCAAACAATTTAATTAAAAAATGGGCAAGAGATCTGAACAGATGCTTCACTAAAAAAGATATATAAATACTCCATTAATAGCTCTTCCTATAGTCAATAATATTAATTATGAGGCAAAAACCCACTGGAAAGTCTAAGATTTAAGTTTGACAGCGCCAAGACTTAGCAATAATGTGGGATAACTGGAATTTTTTATATGCAGCTGGTGGGAATCCAAAAAGGAACAAGCACTTTGTAAAACAGTTTGGTCATTTCTTAAAATGTTAAACATGCCTTTTCATACCACCCAGTGATTCCAATTCTAAGTATTTACCCAAAAAGAAAGGTAAACATGTATTCAAATAAAGACTTGAATGCAAATGTTCACAGCAGGGTTTTTTTTCATAATAGTCAACACCTGGAAACAATTCAAATGTCTCTGATCATGTGAACAAATAAAAAAAGATGTTGCAGAGCCACACATGTAAAGGACTATCACTCAGCTGATACATGCAACAAGGAAGATAAATCTCAAACCGTGTGAATGAGACTCCACATACAGGATTACATTACTTCCACATAAAATCTAGATATTGCAAATAAATCTGTAAGTAGAGAAAGAAAGCAGATCATGATTGTCTGGGGGACAAAGGAAGAGGGAGGAATTGATCAGCAAAAGACACAAGAAAACTTTTAAGGGGTGATGGGAATCTTTTTTACGTTGGTTATGGTGGTGGTGGTTTCACAGGTATATACATGTGTCAAATCATATCCAGCTGTGTATTTTATATATGTGAGATTTATTGTACATAAGTTGCACACTGTCTAAGTTGTTCTTAAAAACAAAACAAAACTAAGTGGATAACTCAAAGAAACTTAAATAGATTCCAAAAGGAAAAAAAAAAACAGACCTTAGGAGAGATGAGTCATGGCTCTTTTCATCCCAGATGAAGTGGTGGAAGGTTAGAGTCTCCCCCAGGTAGGTATTAAGAAAACTGGGTAAATCTTTATCAAGCTTTTAACTGCTGCAAGATAGATTAGAATCCAGAGATGCCTCACAATTTATATTGACTCAGTCTTCCACACTTGCAGCTTAGTATGTATGTGTGGATGTGTAAACAGAGAGTATCCATTGAGAAATGGAAAGCAAAGAAAATGCAACAATTGGAAATCCTAAAAATGAAAAACACAGTGCCACCAATAAAGAATTCCATTTAGTTGACCTAACATCAGAGGAAAGGATCGATGAACTTCAAGTCAGGTTAATAGAAATAACTCCAAGAGAATCACAAAGAGAATAAACAGCAAAGATGTAGAAGGGCACCTGAAATCTATAGAACAATTTGAAAGGTCTAACATAACATGTACTTAGAGTCCCAGAAAGGAAAATAAGAGAGAGAGGATACAAGAAGAAGAAATATTTGAAATGTCTGGGAATAGTCCATATTTGACAGTAGCATTAACTCACAGATCCATGAAGTTCAGCAAATCCTCATGTATGATAAACCCAAAGAAAATCACACCTAAGCATTTTGTTACCAAATTTCTGGAATTCAAAGATAAAAAGAAAAAGAATAGCCAGGGAGTCATGGAAACTAGCAAATAATGAAATTTAAAAAAAAATTAAGGACCGAAGAAACAAATAAATGTTTCCCTTAAGTTATATATCCAACAAAATATTCTTCAAGAGTTAGTACATATGAAGAAAAGAGGTGCCTTCTCATAACAATCATAACAACTTTAGACTGGTGGAAAATTTAAAGATATTTTGTTTTAATTTAACTGAATTTCTATCATAATTCTTTCAATGACATTAATTATCTCCTGTTTCATGCATTCTATTTGGAAGTTCACAGGTCTTTGAAACCTAACCCCTGAGTTTAAGCTGACTAATGTGTAAGCAAGTATGATATGGATGTATGCAAAATCACTTGCGAACCACAAGAAAAACTTTTATATGGCCAGGAAAGGTGCTAAGACATAGTATTTAAGAGGATGGATGTTGCCTAGCTATGAACACTGGGTCCACCACTGAATGAAGATATGATTCTAAGGCAAAGAACTTTAATGGTCTTGACTCCATTTCCTCATCTATACCTTAAGTGATAGACTAGAACATTTCTCAAGGGGCTCAAGAAAGCTTTAATTTTAATTGTTTTAACAATGCCTGGAATATAATATGTGCTTAATAAATGCTGACTCCTAGTTTCTGAAATCAGATATAAAGTCATTCTAGCACCTGTATGCTACATCGCTCATGGCTTGGTTGAACTAAAAGCAGTAATACTCAAAGTGTCATCTGCAATTTCTGGGGGATGCCCCGGGGCCCTTTAAAGGATATGTAACTTCACAATTTTCATAACGCTACTGAGCTACGGTGTGCCCTTTCCATTCCCAGTCTCTCAAAGGTATAGACACGACACCTAACAATGTCATCATTTTATCAGCTAATGGGATGTGTGCTTGCATAGAACTTCCTAAGGTCGGAGATTTGTGTAAAAACATATGCATGTTCAGGGATTAATTCAGTTCAGAACTTCTGAGCTTTTCCCAGAAATCATTGGTTTTACTTGCTAGCATCTCTGTAACCCCATCATTGTTCAATAAATCATAATTTTAAAATTCCCCAGTTCTTCTTACACCTCTATGTAAATACAAAAAGCAACTACACTTCGCTGTTTTATTTTGCAGTTGTATTAGTGTATGTTTTCTAAATTGTAAATTTTTACCTAAGCTGCTATTTTAGTAAATTCTAAAATATTTATTCCAATTTAAAGAAAAATTTATTTGTATTTTTCATATATTTAAGGATGTATTCTTGGCTTGAAAAGATGAGACTGGAAGACTTTCCAGCCTACAGCTGGACCATCTACATCTGCCGTGGTGAACTCGACAGCTTCCCAATACTTGCAAATCTTTCCAGATGAGATTTATGGTGATGATAAATTGTAAAGTGTGTCAATGCTTGTTAGACCCGGCAAAGCTCAGTGAACCAGTATTTTCTAAAGACCATGATGTTACAAAATCATGCATTAATAAAGGATCCATCCATTGATTGAATATAGATTGTAATGGTTTCACGTCCCATATTGCAAGTAACCTTTAAGTTATGATCATGTTCCAAATTTGCAAATTTTTGTATCAACAAAATTTACCATTATCTGAAAACACTATTAAATCACTCCTCCCTTTTCAACTGCATATCAGAGTAAGGCTCGAATATTTTTCATATATTTCTACTAAAACAACCTGAATATGTTAAATTTAAAAAAAATATATTACTTTTGAGGCACCTGGGTGGCTCAGTTGGTTAAGTTTCTGACTCTTGCTTTCCACTCAGGTCATGATCTGCAGGAATGGATCCCTGTGTTGGTCTCACACTCAAGGAAGAACCTGCTTAAGATTCTCTCTCTCCCTATCCCTCTGCCCCTTCCCTCACTTGCATTCTTCCCCTCTCTCTAAAATAAATAAAATCTTTAAAAGAAAGATAAAAATATCACTTTTTATTTCAAACAATTACATAATGATTGTGGGTTCTTTTACCAAATGCATGGGTAGTACTATAAATAATATGCTTTAGGTTTGTATCTCACAAATCATTTGGGTAGTGCCACTTTGCTCTTCCACAGCATTTACCTTAATGTCACACTAATTCTGTATCCACCAATGTATCCTTGTCTCTGATACTGGGCAAGACTATGTATTTCCTTTTCAGAGTCTGTATACTGCTCTAGACCCCGTCACAACATGCTTTTTCCAGGACCTTTCTTTATAATTACTCTACCTAACCTTGCCTTAAAATCTTCCCCCTTTCTTCTATCTGAATTCCTCAATTTATCCATTTAACCAGTCATTCATTCATTCATTTGTTCATACATCCTAGAGATATTTATTAATCACCTATTACCACTTTCTAAGAGATGAGGATTCAGGAACCTAAAACCCAAAAGAAATGAAAACAAACCAGCACTAGACCCTTAGGGAATGCTTCATGTAGGGAATGGGGTATGGACAGACTCGAAGCACAAAAATTCAGTTAAAGTGTGGTTTCTTACACATCTGATGGGAACACAGGAAATCTGCATCCAAACCTGACATGGTACATTGGCAAAAGCTTCCTCAAAAACAGACTTTAAGCTGCATCTTCTCGAATAAGTAAGAAATCACAAGGCATAGAAAACAAGAAAGGTATTCCAAGGAGCAGAAAAATACGTGCAAAAGACAATGAGAGAAACAAAAAAAGAGCCTGGTGATCCATTACAGTAAAGACTATACAGTAAAGACAATATGTCCACAACACAGGAATCCAAGTAGGAGCATGATCAAGACCTTGAACTGCAGAGGTAGACAGTAAGGCCAGCAGAACACCCGCTTGAAATTACCAACACTGCATGATCTCTACACCACTTACACTGGTTTTTAGCACATGGCATGCAGCATATTCTTGTATTCATACAATGACCAGTGATTATTTATCAAGGACAGTCAATGTAAAGAAACATAGCCAAACACCATTTTACAGCGTGTAAAATAGACTATGACAACATACAGCTACCAATTTCCACTACCTACTGAAACAGTTCCAACATGAAGATAAAAATAATTAAGCCAGTGTTACTCTGGTTTGATTTAGATAGATCATCAAGGCCACAACAGGCTGGTGAGGAAAATGTTCTAACCACCCCCAGTGAAGATAGGGAACAAAAGTATGAAGAAACAACTTTTTTTCAGGCCTTCTTTACTGTGTTTAACCTTCTTCTTCCTGTGTGAGCACCATTGTGTCACCCAACGTACCCTACTTGTATCTACCTTTCCCATTTATGGTCCACACACTAGGTCTTTCAGTTTTCTTTTTCTCTTAACTTTTAAAAGTCTGCAGTCCAGGAAACCATGCTCTTGCCTGAAGGTAGAAGTCAATATAATCAATGTGACTTTTGCTACTGGGCGAACAAGATTATACTACTCTTCTCAGTTAAACAGTTATTCCAGGGCCCCCTAGAGATAAAATCCAAAGGACTGCATCAATCCCCAGGATAGGACCAGTGGGGGGAAAAAAATAAACTTTTGTGGTAGATGGCCTATGATACCTTTCATATATAACCTTCTTGCCCTTGGCTAAGCCATCAGATGAGTTGCAAGTCTAAATCGGGATAAATTCGTATAGCTTCAAAGGGTGGCAAAGAAAGAAAAAATGAAGAAAGATAGCAAATTCACTTAGGCTAATTTGCTAGCTACCCAAGGAACAGATTCTCTCAAGAAATATCACAGCTCTCCTATATTCCACTGCTGATTTTTTTTTTTTAAGTTTAAGACAGCACAACAAGAGCTTAAGAATTACTCGAAGCCAGTCCCTACAGAAGAGAACCAAAGATAGATGCATGGCGGATTAAATTGTTATTTGGGGTAGAGATGGACAAAGAGGAATGTTAATTACAATCAGTGACTGTGAATATTTTAAAACATTTAAAAAAAGGAATTTTACCCGAAGAATCTTCACTGGGAAAGGGGCCTGTTGCTAATCACATTTACAAATGAATGCTAATCCACTGTAAGAATATCTTGTTTTAAATACTGACACATCAAGTATTGACAATGTTAATGTGTTTATCCAAACCTCTTCCATGTTACAGTTGTCATCCTCTACATACTCCACTCTTTGTGTTTTTTTTTTTTTAAGATTTTATTCATGAGCGACAGAGAGAGAGAGAGAGAGAGAGAGAGAGGCAGAGACACAGGCAGAGGGAGAAGCAGGCTCCATGCAGGGACCCCGATGTGGGACTTGATCCCCGGGTCTCCAGGATCACGCCCTGGGCCAAAGGCAGGCTCTAAACCACTGAGCCACCCAGGGATCCCCTCTTTGTGCTATCTTGATTAAACTGTATACTCACAAATATACGACATAAAAGTTTATATGATACCAATGGAACATTGAAATCACTTGCCCCATGTGTTATTAACTTAATTATATAAACCATGGAACATTTAAATACTTATAAAAGAGAGTATCTGAAATTGCAAAATGACTGAAACTTGAGAACAGTACCTCAATATCCTACATATAAAATTAGGCTAGTAAAATAACAAAACTTCTCTAATAAAACACACAGCATTAAAGTTACAGGAGCTTCTCAAGCTCACAGAGGGAAGCACCTGATCCACGGTAAGGAGCCAAATCACTCCCTCATTAAATTTAGAAATGCGTATCAAGTTTTGAATAGTTTGAATTGATTTACGAAGGTCTAAGTAAAAGTCACGCATGTGCCGTATCTTGTCCCCAAACTCAAACATCAAGATGGTTCTTCATTACCTAATAAAGCCAAAACTCAGCCTGGCATCCCAGTCCTTTGTAATCCAATCTCACTTTACCTTAAATCTTTTTATAAATATGCCCCATTATAGCCTCATCACTCCAAGCAGGCCCGTATCATAGCACACATTTTTACTGAGTGCTTGGGATCCATGGGACACTTCTATTAGGTGTCAGTGAATGGAATGAGCGCTGGACAGATATGGTACCTCCTGCCACCGAACAGGAGTGTAATGAATGCTGAAAACAGACAATTGAGCAAGCAATGATAGGGTAATATAAGAATATGAGGGGGAAGCACAGGGCATTGAATGGAATCATAACAAAGCACTCAACGCAGACTGGGAAGGCCAGAAGTTTCTGAAAAGGAGAGCCTAGTTTGAGATTTAAATGTTGAGGAGTTATTGGTCTCTCAAAAATTGAGCAAATGGAAAAGAAATGTAGAAATGGAGGGAGAGGTCATAGTATTTTCCACAAAGGAATACTTCAAGGTTGTGCTTGAGAAGACCTGGTGTCACTCCTTCTCCCTCCACAGCCCAGTTCCACATGGGCATGCAAACACATGGACCCACACACGCACCCCCCACGCTTACCCCACTCAGCCGCTTCCTGCTCTGTGCCTTTCCTATCTTCTGCCCAGAACACTCTTCCCACTCTTCTCTATATTTAAATCCTACAGGTCCTGCAAAGTCCCACATCAGTCCTCTTTTAAAATCTCAACGAAGAGTCAGGTCTTCCCCAGAGAGCCTTCAGGATGTCCATCCTGCAAAACTCTCTCCTTTAGGTTCTTCAGCCCTTACTAGAAAGGCACCACTCACGTTAAGCTCATTGTTAAGTGCTGATGTGTGTAATGCTGAGACTATTTCTGGGCTCTGTTATCTCTACACGCAGACTGTAAATTCCCTCGAGTCAGGGACTGTGTCATAAACTTTGCTTGTATGTCACTCGGCGACAAGCATAATCCATAATAAAGCATAATCCATAATAAAGCTTACTGGGAGAAGTACAAAAAGTTGAGCCTCTGAGAAGAGTGCCGTAAAATATAAAATAAGCCGAAGCTTTCAAAAATTACAAATTAAAAAAAAAAAGTTCTTTTAATTCTTCTAGTTTATCTTTGAGATAAAGTGGAGACAATGGCATTTATATTGGGTATAGGAACTTGCAGGGGAGGTGACGAAATGCAGATGATGGCACGGGACTGGTCAAGCAGAATTATTCTATTTTTGTTTTGTTTCACATCCGTTCCTCAAGAAAATAATATTCACACTGCCACAAGTAAGACAAAAGTCAAAGTAACAAATTTAAGGCCCAAGGTATAAAATGGTGTTAAATATTCTAAATGAGTTTTAATCCATTCATATAAAGAAACTGCATTACAAAGTACTGGAAGCAATTGTAGATGAAAAAAGGGAATAGTTAAAATCATCTTTTAAAATATTACAATGAAGAGAAGGGTTGATAGAGAACAAAGAGCGTGATGATAGTCATTCCAGGCATGATTCCCAAGAGAGTCTTAAAACTATGGTAAGTGAGTATTCAAAAATGTGAGGCGTTACCTATAAGCTAGTGAAGGGTGTCAAGGAGCATATCATTATCTAAAAGTAATAACTTGGTATCTATTCTGCAGAAAGTGGAAATGCATTTTAGCAAGGAATCTGAGCAGTCTGTCACAGTATACCCCTGGGCCACACAAGGGGATGTAAACTCCAAAGAAAGAGAGTTACTTGATGTTATTTATAACCGATTGGACATCCCCCATAAAGAGGACTAGTAATTCGTAGAGTCATGTAAAGCAAGAGGAAGGTGTCTAGGATCATGCCAGACGTCTTTCCAGTTCAGCATTTTACAGTTACTTGGATAAAGATATTAATTGTATCCTAACCAAATTTATTAATGCTGCCAAATCGGGAAGAATGGCTAATCTTTATCAAGGAATCAGAATCCAAAAATACCTTGACCTTCTGGAACAATAGGCTAACTAAAGGTAAAGATTAAATTTAACTGCAGTATTTTTAAAAACCCCAACTTAAGCAGTCAAATGTACAACTGGGGAGAAGCATACCTGCAGAAGAGTATGGATAAAAGGATGCATGATTAAACAGTATAGTGTGGCTGCACAGAAAAGGTGGGGGAAAGCCGGGTTAGATTTTAGGATGATTTACTATACAGTATCCAGAGGAGATAACCAATGGCATCAGTCCACTCATCTATGCTCTAGGCAGCACACCTTAAGAAAAACACCAGTGCATCCAAAAGAGAAATTCCCTCATGATAATGGGACTTCCAAGGCATGCCAATTAAGGATGAGTTGAAGGAACTGGATAGTACCAATAGAGACACAGAGTTGTCATATATAAAAGCATTTTGTATAAGTACCCCAAGAGGTAATAATCAGGGTACGACCATTACAGAGGTAAATAATACCGTTCAATCTAAGAAAAGAATACTTATGCTCAGGATGGGTCAAATAAAGAAACGCCTCCTAAGTTCCAGATGAATCTTGATAAATGGTTTGCCTAAACTGATCTTAATATTCTCTGTGAATATGGAAGTAAGGTCATCTGCTAAGAACGAAAAGAGTAGAGATAATATGGACGGGCTGAAAAACCTGGATAAATCTGGAACAAGGGCTATGGAGAATTTGATATGGAATTATCCAAGAGAGGATAAAATAACTTCCTAGTGCTATTAACCATCTCTTAAGCTGAACTCAGAATGAATCTGATTCTGGTAGGTCTAATGGCAAGAGATCCAAAGTCTAGAGCAGAGCTGACATTGCTGTTCAAGATGAGTGTGGTAAGTAAAGAGAGGAAAAAATGAGAAAATTGAGGGTGGCCAATGAACAAAAATGAGAAAGAAGGATGTTGGGTAGTGAGTGGAACTAGCAGAGGGATAAGAGGCTGTGGAAAGAAAGAGTATAAAATTCACAGCGTTCTGTTCTGCTGGGGCAATCCTGAGGGATGAGAAGGCCCAAGTGGGTAAATAACAGCAGATTCCCAAAGGGAGGTCAAGCAGGTTAGGGTCCTGTGACCGCCAAACCCACAGATGTTGAATGAAGCCCTGAACAGTGACAGCTAATGAAAAACCTCCATTATTTTAGATTCCCAAGGAAAGTAGAATGTCCAGGAGGTCAAAAAGCACTGATAACAGGGACAGGGTAACACAAGTGAAGGTTGTAAATTTTAAAAGACAAAGGGAAATTGGACAACGGTGAAAGAAATAACAGTTTACAAGCAGTTCTGAACGGCACATGAGAGAAGAGCACAGCAGTGTCTCTGGGTGATCCAGATCGTAATATTCCATAAAGCATCAGTACAAAACAAATATTTTTTTAAAAATTGTATTCTTGAACAGACCAATTTACAGCATCAAAGCATTAAAAAAACCCATAATTCAATAATTACAAAGACAGCACAATTAACCTTATTAGACACCTACTATGTGCCAGGCACTGTGATTCCAGTGACAACTATCCTGAAACAGATCTGAGTTTGGTAGACAACACAGACAGCTGTACGGGTATTTTTAATGTGATGCCACACAGAGAAAGGAGATATGTAGATAGGTCAGACCTGGAAAATAATTCAAGATTAAGAAGGTCTTGGTTTGTTTTTTTGTTTTGTTTTGTTTTTTTGTTTTTTTGGTCTGCCCAACTTCCTTTCCCCAGGGTGTTCACTCTCAAAGCTATTGTCTTTGGTTGGCTTTTTGCTAATTCCTACTGTGGTGAGTAGGAGGAGAAGGTATGTGAGTTAATTAAACTGAGTTGCCTTTGATTTTCTGAAAGGGAGGGTTCATTTTATAAAACAAGCATTAATTGCCAGAAAGCATTTCGGGTGTGATATGAGTCACTACAAGCAGTGAAAATCACATTTTTGTGGCAAGGGGTATCATGCCCCAGAGACCCGTAAATTCCCTTAAGTTTTAAATGGTAATCATTCTTTCTTAGTCTGGGCTGAGGAGGGAGTTTACCTACAGCTCTTCACTCCTTGCAAATAATTCTGTTCATGCTCTAGAGCCCTCATGACTATAGGAAGACAAAACCTGTTGTCCTGAACCCAGGAGAGAGAGAGAAAAAAAAAAATATATGAAATAGGTCAGACACTTCTAAACTGTTTGAGAGAAATAAAATAAGCAAATGTGATTCAGGACAGCCAAAATATTATTCTGACCCCGAGTAAGTCCACTAGTCTATGGACAACCAAATTTGTTCGTATATAGACCTAAAAATTGTCAAAAGCGCTTCCTGTATCGGGTCAAGGTAGAGATACTCAAAAGTATTCCATAGGCACCTAGTAAATACTTACTGAATAAATCCAGATGGTCTAGACACTAAAACTGTAATTATTGATATTTTACAAAGAATAGTATCTCTTTCTACAAATATGCAGAAAAGTAACTAGTAGTATGTAAGACAAGCAGCTTCAGTGAATACCTATAACTAAATGGTATACAAATCAATGCCATAAAAGTTATGTATCACAGCAAAGAAAAACTAAGCAACTTGCTGGCAAATTTGACAAATAGAAAATATTCTGATTAATTTCCTCTAAAAAAATGTTCCCATCAGAAACATACATTTTGGTTTATTCAAATACTGCTTTAGCTTTCTACTTCTCTTTACCTGGAGAAATTAATTCTTAAGGCTAATTTGATTTCTAGCTAGAAATTTTGGGGGGTATCAATATTATTATTTAGAAAATCCATATTCTCCCTCTTACAATTTTTATTAATTCTTAGCAAATGTAATCTACAAATGTAAATACGGGATTTAATTTCCCTGATACGGTTCCTGACAAAATTCAAGGTTATCCAGGCTTAATTTATTAAAAAAAAAAAAGTAATATTAACTGAAGATTTAAGTCTTTTTGTTTGAAAAATATCTAGACAAAAACAGTTGACATTTAGGCACAAGAGTATTTTATTGGCATATTCATAATAGAAATAACTTAATTTTAGTTATGACTCCTTTAGTTTTTAGTGCGATCTTAAAAGTTTTACAAAAGAAATGCCTTAAAATAAGATTGTTTTATAAACCATAATTATAAGAGATACAATGAATAAAGTTTTTGAGGTTTACTACTTTTTCCCCCCTTCAGTGTTGCCAGATATAAGTCAAATACATTTACATCTTCTACATTCTTTATTTTTTTTTAAATTTTTAATTTTTTTCTTCTATATTCTTTAAATGACAGAAAACTATCTTAGATATATTATACCTGGACATCTAAAAGGAGAGCCTTTAAGGGATTATTTATATCCATATACTTTGAAACACCACCACAAGTATAAGTACTTTATATTTCTATCAGGTTTCAAGTAGAGAAAAATACAATTTTTTTTTTAATTTTCTGTGTCATGCCAGAAAGAGATCTCACAGTACTAGAAGAAACAGAATGTACCTACCTATTCATGACAAATTTTTACTAACTAAAGTTCACCTACCTAAGTTTCCTGATACATTTAAAACCATTCAAGTGGACCTATTTTATAGGAAATGTTTAATTATTGTAACATGAGTTACTCTAGAATCTTGCCTACTATTTTAAGTCTGCAGGCTTTAGGTGGAAAGCCTATTGTTTTGACCAGAAAAATTGTTTTGACCAGAAAAAGTAAAGTTTAAGTATTTTAACTGTGGTTATTCTTCTTTCGGGTCAAACGTCCCTTTGGATAGCTGAGGACTCTGGACCATTGCCCCAAAAATGCAGTGACTCAAATGTTTAAATACAGCATCAGGGGCTTCATGGCCCCTTGCAGCAGATTCACACTCACTTGTCCAGTAACTGAGCAGAACACAGACAATCTCACGTGAAGAGTAATAAAGCTTAGTCAGCTTTTCGACAACTTAAAACCTGCGTTGGAATTTTAGATTTTCATGTTGTGCTATTTTTACTGTCACTGATTTTTAACACTCTTCCTAACACCTGAAGTGACCACTCCCGAGGAGAAAATAGAGCCGTTTTAGGAAGAGCAACAGATTTCCTCCACACTGTGGACCGGGATCTAAAACTCTCCACCACCAAGCGCCTCCCTCAACCCTTGTGTCCCTTACCGGAGGGTGAGCGAGGCCCCAAGACCAGGTCGCCAAGGAGGTGCGCACCCGGGGCCACCGGCGGGGGGCACCGCTCCTGACAAATACTGAAAATACATCTGTGTGTGGCCTGTTGTATTTACAACTCAGACGGGTTTTCAATAACCAGGTGCCTCTGGCCGGTTACCACTGAGGGAGAGGGTCAGCCTGGCCTCCTTCAACGGTGCAAACTGCACCCGCTGCAGCCAATGCAAATGCAGCCTCGGGGAAGCAGCGTGAGCAGCAGCCAGACGCGCACAGCCTGCGGTCGCGGGGGCACGAGGCCGCGGCGGCCACCGGGGTGACCCCGGACCCCGGACCCCGACACCCTCCCCGGCCTCCCGGGCCCCAGACCCTTCCCCGGGATCCCCCCGGCTCCCCGCCCTCCCGGTCTCCCCTGGCCCCGGATCACCGCCCCCGGTCCCCCCGAACCCCCCCCCGGCATCCCGCCCCCCCCCCCCGGCATCCCGGGCCCCCCGCATCCCGGCCGCCCCTCTGCACCCCCCCGGTCTCCCCGGACCCCCGGATCCCGGTGCCCCGGCATCCCGGGCAGAAATTCGGCGGCCAGATCAGACCAGGCGCGCACACGCACACGCACACGCGCGCACACTTACTCTTCGCCCCAGCGCCGAGCAGCCCCGCTGGAAGTTAGCTGGCTGCCCCCGCCGCCCCCGCCGCCCCCGCCGCCGCCCCGGCTGTGCGCTCCCTCCCAGCCGAGCGGCTCCCAGCGCAGCAGCCCGCGGGGGAAGCGGCCGCAACGCCGCCGCGCGGCCTGGAGCCCCCGCCGCCCCGCCGCCCCGGCCGTGGGAGAGCAGCGCCCCCCCTGCGCCCCGAGGCCCCGGCCGGGGAGAGCAGCCCCCTCCCGAGCACCCCGAGGTCCCGGCCGGGGAGAACAGCCCCACCCCGAGCACCCCGAGGTCCCGGCCGGGGAGAGCAGCGCCCCCCCGCGTGTCGACCCCCCCGCGTGCGCCCCGAGGCCCCGGCGCCCGGGCCGTGGGAGAGCAGCGCCCCCCCCCGCGTGCACCCGGAGGCCCCGGCGCCCGGGCCGTGGGAGAGCAACGCCCCCCCGCGTGCGCCCCCGAGTGCACCCCGAGGCCCCGGCGCCCCGCAGTGGGAGAGCAGCGCCCCCCCGTGCCCCCCCGCGTGCGCCCCGAGGTCCCGGCGCCCGGCAGTGGGAGAGCAGCGCCCCCCCGTGCCCCCCCGCGTGCGCCCCGAGGCCCCGGCGCCCGGCCGTGGGAGAGCAGCGCCCCCCCGAGTGCACCCCGAGGTCCCGGCGCCCGGCCGTGGGAGAGCAGCGCCCCCCGTCGGCGCCCCCCTCGGGCCCCGCGCTCCCCTGCGCGCTGAGTCGGCCCCGGGCGCCGTGTCCTGCGCTCCGCCGTCCCTCCGCGCGTGGGCACCGGGCCGGGCCCCGGGGGCAGAGCAGCCGCAGCGCCGCAGGCCCCGGCGAGGGGAAGGGGACGAGCCCAGGCCGGGCGCCCGGGGACAGGGGCGGCCCCTCGGGGCGCGCAGGGTCCGCTCCCTCGCCGGCCTCCCGCACCCCGCGGCGGCGTTTCCGGGCCTGGGGGCGCCCCCGACCCCCCGCTGGGAACGCGGGAGAGCGGGCGCGGGGGACGCGAGGCGGGGGGCGGGGGCGCACCTGTCGGGCCCCGGCGCCGCGGCACCGCCCCGGGCTCGCTCGCGTCCACGCTCCACAGGCGGCCCCGGCCGCGACGTGCCCAGGGCAGCGGGCTCCCCGCTCGGCTCGCGCGCCCCGAGAGCCGGCGCCCCGGCCCCTCTGCGGCTCCCTCCCCGAGGCCCCCGAGGCCCCGGAGCCCCCTCCCCTGCCCTGCACCGAAGGACGGAGAAACAAAGTGGAGACCAGAACGCACCATGGTGAGGTCCCGCGGCTCCGGTCCCGCCGACGCTGGCCGCGCTCCCCGCCCCCGGTCCCCCCGCAGGTGGCGGCGGCCGGCGGCGGCTCCCGCTCTGCTCCTCGGCCTTTTGCCTCCGGTTTGGCGCAGCCCAAGTGTCGGAAAACCGCAAGAAACCTGCTTCGGAAAATCAGCTCAGGGTTGGAGTCCCACCCACTACGCCCAGACTAGGGCAGGGGACGGAGTCCGGTCCTCCCCAGCCGCCCCGTCGCCAGCCCAGCAGTTACTGTGCGGAGACCGAGACGAAGGGACAGGGACAAAGGAAGAGAAACCAAAAAAAAAAAAAAAAAAAAGGGAGGGAACTCAGGGAAAATTTGGCTCACTTAAAAAAAAAAAAAAAAAAAAAAAAAAAAAAAAATCTCCGCTATGCACTGGTCCAGAAAAACTGTCGTTTTCAGTAGTTAAAACCTCCAACATTTCTGCTGAGAAGTTAATACCGCACAGCCGTTTTTTT
Source organism: Canis lupus baileyi (assembly GCF_048164855.1). Classification (NCBI taxonomy): domain Eukaryota; kingdom Metazoa; phylum Chordata; class Mammalia; order Carnivora; family Canidae; genus Canis; species Canis lupus. The sequence continues at coordinate 54,496,189 of NC_132850.1, read as the reverse complement.
TTTGTCCTGGTTTATAGGTTTAAAACCAATCTAAGGCTTTGCAAATGCAATTCTTCGGTTGCAGAGCTTATACCGTCTTCCCAGTAAAGTCCCCACTCTGCTTGGTTCAATGCATTTAATTATATTGGTTATGTGTGTGTGTGTGTGTGTGTGTGTGTGTGTGTTTGTGAGAGAGAGAGAGAGAGAGTATTCTAGGACAGAAAAATAAGTTCTGATTTTGAGTCAGTTTTCCGATTTTAAAAAAAAACCCATTAGGCTATTTCATTTTGAATTCATAATTAATCCTGATTATTCTGTGACCCTTCTTCAAACCCGGGAACTCTGAAGCCAAGCATTCATGATTATCTGCAGTTCTTGTATTTCTCCCCAACCCAGCATATAATTTGGTCCCATGTTAGACTCACCACATATGCAGAATTTTCTCCCAGTCTTGCCTACTGCGTTCTCCTCTTGACAAACATTGTGCAAATAAGCAAAGGACGGGGTGGGGATGGGGGTGGGGGTGGGGTGGGGGTTGGATACATTTAAATGTGAAAAGGTATATTTAAGTGAACTTGGCCCTAGTTATCAGGCAAAAGTTCAGAGCTATACATATGCATTTTTTTTGGTTCCACCTTCTCTGAAACCTTCTCCTCTACTCCCAGTCCATGATAATGTCTCAATCAGGAGGGCTTTTGTCCTCAGAGCTCAAAGAACTTAAGACATAGAATAAAAAATAAAAATACTTACCCAGTGTTGCACTGTGCAGTCAAATTGCAGTAGGTGACTATGTCAGCCTTGTGTGATTGTCTCAAGTGACCTCGAGGAGGAATCAAGAACAGGAAACACTGGAAAACCAGGTGAGTAGAGTCATGCAAGCAATATTTTTAAACAATCAGATATGATAGGAACATAATGTGTTAAGATGACCTAAGGGCCTTTCTTGTGTTTCTGTAGGAAGCAGAAAACCTTAATTTTTACAACGTACTATATTTACAACTATATTACATTTTACACCTGTATATATATATATATATATATATGATGGCAAGTATTTAGGGAAATACTTGTAAGCACATATGTAGGTACTCTTTCCCTTTTGTATCTATAATCCCCTGTAGCTCACAAGCTTCGAAACAGTTCTGTGGAGCAATGTGAAATACTATGTCCCAGTCCTCAGGGAGATCATGAATAAGGCGTTGACTAACCTACCAGGAGGTTGGCCTTCTTTCAGTGGACATCACAATTGAAAGAGGAGAGGATCTCCTACTATTTTTTTTAAATAAATTCAATGATATGAAAGCTCAGAGGAAGAAGAGATACATTCTGATAGGGGAAATACTTCATAATGGAGCAGCATTAGAGTTAGGCCTTAAAAATGTGGTCATTATGAAAAGATGAAATAGAGGAGATTTTTCTTTGTTTGGTTTTGTTTTCAGGCAGAGGGAAATGTGTGAGCAAGGGCATGGCGTTGAGAAGGCATGAAGACCAATATTCAAGAAACAGACTGATGCCATGAATTAGAAATATGAACTAAATGAGAAACAAAGAAAGTCTAGGAAGATAAAGTGGAAAGATTAGTTGGGGCCAAGTGGCCCCATTGGCCTATCTTCCAGTTGCATGCACTGTAGGCTTATATGAAAACTGTGGTTTTGTTGTGGTTTTTTTGTTTGTTTGTTTGTTTTTTTACTAGCGTTACTCTCGGTATTCCTTTCATCCTGGAACATGACTTGTTTAACCCATTCCTTTCTGCCTTCACCATCCTCATAGCCCATATCACACCCAAATCCTTCACAAGTACTACATTTAACCTCAGGAATCTCTGCCAGGGGCTACTGGGTAAACTCCCAGCTAAGGAGTGTGTGTAATCTCCTTCTCCCATCCTTTGTGTTGGTCAGGCAATGCAGTATGTGGGAAAAGCAACCAATCTCAGGTACTAGTGATCGTGAAACACGTGTTCTGAAACACGTGGATGTTTGTTGCACCCTGAAAAAGTGCAAAGAGTTCCTGATGTTAGGGAAGTAATCTTTGCAGCCTAAGTGGGATTCAGTAAAATTACTGTTGAGTGGATTAATGAGTAGATGAGTATTTCGTCATCTGCTGGATCCATATCCTGTCTTATAGATAATGTGTATGTTAAAACCTACTTGCCTCCACTTTATTGAGAACAGGAAAGTTGTCATGACAACTCAATAAAAAATGTTAACGTGGACTAGTATTTGGTTTAAGGCGATCCTTGGTGATCTTGTCAGCTTTGGCAGAAAAGCTTAAATTTTTCTTCTCAAAATGCTTGTCTTCTTCTGCGTCTACAACTGACAATAGCACAAAAGCATTCAAATGTGTATTCTTCTCACGTTCAGAAATGACAATGGCAACCAGAGAAGTGATCTGACTCTTAGCTACTCAGAGTGTGGTCCGCTTATCAGCAGGATCATCGTGACCTGTCTTCCTGCTGGAAATAAAGAGTTATGAACCTCACTCCAAACCTACACAATCAGAATATTCCTTTAATTAAATCTTCAGTTGGTTCCTAGGTATGTTAAAGTTTGAGAAGCCCTGATCTAATATCAATGCATTAAGTATGCTAGATGTGGAAACGGGTTGTATGAATCTGTCTAAACCTAGGGATTTTTAGAACCAGCATATCCTTTTTTTTTTTTTTTCCTGTGATATTACCACCAAATCAGTTTATATAAAGTCATGGGACTAACTGATTCATTTCTCCTGGCTTCTTGGTCTAGTTCATAAACCAAACATGAATTCATAAACCGAAGGAAATGGAGAGAGAAATACGGATGGGGGCAATGCAGCAGGAGGAAAGACATGAGAAACATTGACCATTATTGTGTACTCTCTTGATATGTCGGGGACAGAACGTCACTTTATTTTTTAGCAAATGGACAAACCACTTGACTCTACTGTTTATCAAAGCAGGGTAACTTGTCAAACACAAGAAAGATAACTTCATTATCTTTTTCCTCTTTATGACTCCTTTTCCCTCCTTTCCTTCTTAAGATGATTTACTTTCAATTTGTTTTAAATACAGCTGGTTAGATAAACTTTACATTGCTAACTTGTCCTTGCTGGGACCGTGTTTCGTGGTCCAAACTGTCTCTTTTAGAGTGTGAAATTTCAGTTAGGAAGGACCGACCATGTAAGGTTAGAGTCCTTAAATTTCAGGTAGCAGTTTGGACTCTAAGGATTCTAATGATGACAGAAATGTTCACTCTGTTTTCTCAAACCAGTGGTGTTTGTTATCAGTAAATAGAGCAGTATACAGAATAATGTGCCCTCCCTGCCTTCAGATGCCCTGAAAAAATATGACTGTTATGCTCCGAGGCACATGGCTAGGGGAAATTAAGGTTGCACCGAGAATGAAGATTGGTAATCAACTGACCTTGAGATAGGGAGGTTATCCCCGATAATACACGTGGGCACACTGTAATCCCAAGGGTGGTTGGTTATAAATGAAAACTGGAGGCAAGAGAGTCAGGGTCAGAGTCAGAGTGATGCAACGTGAGAAAGCCTTGACCAGCAGTTGCTGGCTTGGACGATGCAAAGGGGTTATTACCATGGCATGAGTGCAGCCTCTAGAAACTGGGTAAGGCTACAAAACCTAGGCTCCCTGAGAGCCTCCAGAAAAGAAGCAGCTCTGCCAAGGCTTTGATTTTAATCCGGTGAGACTCACTTCAGAGTCTCAATTTGTGTTAAGTAGCTAGGTTTGTGGTTGTTTGTAACAGCAGCAATGGGAAAGGAATGCAGATTTTGGTACTGGAGCGTGAGGTGCTAGTGTAATAAATACCTAGAAATGTGAAAGTAGCTTTGAAATGGGGCAGTGGCAAAGCCTGGAAGAATTTTGTGGGGCATGATTTTTCAAAAGCCTAGGTTGCTTTGAATGTGCTGTTAGTGAACAGATGTATGTTAACTCAGCAGGCGAGAACTCCACAATGTGATAGAGAACTGGAAGCATGGTAGACAGATCCTGTATCATTCTAGAGAATACGGAACACGTCATAATCTGACTGCTGGTTGAATTAGGAAGTTGAAGATGCTGCCAGTGAGGACATAGCTGGAAATGAGGAATATGTTACAGGAAACTGGAGGAAAGGCTATGTGGAAGGGAATTTGGCTGAATTACAGTCTGCAGGTACCAGAAAGGAGGAATTTGGATGGTTAGTGGAGGAGATTTCTAAGCAAAGTGTTGGAAGGCATGGCTTGGGTTTTCCTTGCTGCTTATTATAAAATGTGAGAGGAAAGAGAAATGGAAAGAAAGAACCATTAAACAAAGTGGAACCAGGATTGGCGATTTAGGAAATCTTCAGTTTATCTAGACTTTGAAAGATGCTGTGCCACCCTTTTCCAGGTAGACGTAATGTCCCTATACTTGGATGACATGGAGAGAGGTTTTCTTTATTGATTCTCATATTTGAAAAATCTGCTGAACATACCGATAGGGGAGATCCCCCTATTTTAATTTCATGTCCTAAAGTCCTAGTCGTATTGACTCTTTTACCTCTATATCATTACACAATACCAGTAGTATTCCATGAATTGTGTTTCAAAAGGAGGCCAGAGCGGTAGTGGTAGACCTCGATATGTTTACTGCTGTCGACTTCAGAAAATTGAAAAGAAAACATAGGGTAGAGACATTGACGTGGAAGTCCTTAAGATGAATGGGTTACTGGATACTGCAAAAAAGAGACTTGCAAAACTTACTCAAAGATATTTATTGAGTGTAACTCTACCCAATAAAAAAATATTTCCTATGAGTAAAAACTGACACATTGAAAAGGAACAGCTCAGCCACACAAAGATATGATGTCTATAAAAACAACAGGAAAAGTCCACAGCTAAGGTTAATCTCTCATTCCAACTTAGTTCAAAACACACTTAGTTTTCAATATTGCTACTTCCACTGTAGCTTAGTCCCTACCCTCTACCCTGCTTTTACAAGATTTTTAAAGACCTTCCAAAATAATTGACCATATAAAGCCAGATTCTGTTTTCTGAGTATTTTATCTTTCTATTTTTTTTAAATAGGAAAACTAATGCCAGCTTCCAACAAAGGTTATTTGGAGTTTGTAATAGCCCCAAACTGGAAACAACTCAAATATCCAGCAACAGATGGGTGGATGAGCAAATCATGGTATACTTGTATAATGGAATACCACTCAGCAATAGAAAAGAAGAAGCTGCTAATACATGAAATCACAAGGACGAATCTCAAAAACATTGTGCTGGGGGGGAGAAAGAAGACATAAAATTGTACATATTGCATGATTCCATTTATATGCAATTCAAGAAAGGGCAAAGCTCGTCTGTAATGACTAAGAGAAGCTTTGCAGTTGCCTGGAGCCAGGGTGGAAGCACGCCAGCAAAAGGGGCTCAAGTAAAGTTTTGGTGATTAAAATGTTCTATATCGTGATTGTGGTGGTGGTTATGAGGGTGTATACAAGTATCAAAACTCATCGAACTACACACTTAAAATTAGTGTTTTTTATTCTATCTAAATTTATCTCAATGAAGTTGATTTGAAAACAACATCGGCCACAACCAAAGTCATTGAAACAAGGATGAATGACTTCCAGGATTCTAACATTTTAATTGTCAAGAAGAATCATAATAGTTGGCATGGTAGGATGTTAAATATGTGCCAAACACAGTTCTAACCACTACGTGCATTAGGTCATCCTTTCCTTCCAGTAATCCTTTGAGGTAAGCATTATTATTATATTTACTTAACACAGGAAAAAATTGAGGCATAGAAAGATTAAATAACTTTCCTAAAAGCACAGAGTTAACAAGTTGCAAAAGCAGGTTTCAGACTCGGGCCATCTGGCTCATAAGCCTGAGGTATGAATCACTCTGGTTATCCTGAAAAGAGCTTCTTAATTATGTGAAATAAAGAGTCCTAGTTCAGACACATTAAATCAGACTGTTTGAGTACTGGTAGGTCCCAGAAACCTGCATTTTAACAAGCACCTGTAGTCCATTCTGATGGTTGACTATGAAGACCAAATATTTCAAGGTAGTAAAGTTGTCTTACTGTGAATTCCTTGGACGGGTACCTATTCCTGACACAATTATGTAATAGGTTTGGGTTTTCAACACTTGCCCTTCGAGCTGTTTATATATTCTCTTAAATTCTTTGCTTGACATTAGTTTAAGCTGCCAAGTAAGGAACGGAGAGCATGAGTTTGGATAGCTTTATTTTTAATAGAATGGTTAACTAAATAGTAGTATGTAATTATGTATTTATAGAAAGGAAAAGAGAGACGAGAGGGAAGGAAGGAAGGAAGGAAGGAAGGAAGGAAGGAAGGAAGGAAGGAAGGAAGGGAAGGACAAAGCTAGGCAGATTACTGAAGAGGTAGGCAAAACATTGGAAGTATATTCAATAAAGCAATTTACAGAAGAAACTATTAAGGAAGATACACTCAAGTCATTTTCTACCAATTCTTCAAACGTCATAAAGGTTGAGTTGTTCCTGCTTCCTTTCATGGCAGGTCATGTTGAAAAGTAACCACTGATTAAACAAATGCCTTATACAAAGGGTTGGAAATTCTTTAACACTTTTTATCTCTAGGTATCAAATGTATAAGAGACCCCAGGGCTCCCTCCTTGGGAGCTTCCACCACAGGAGGACAATACTATTTCAGGGGGTTCCTGTAGAGCTGGGTTAAAATAAGAGTGTGCAAGTATCACAGTTTAAACAGAATATTACGTGTAAAGGAAAGCATTTAGTCAAAATGATAATTTTTATATGCAAATATAAATATAAAAATATCTAGCTACCCTTACATTTTAAGAGGAGCATTCCCAGGCAACATGACCTACTCATCTGTAGAGAAGAGAGCCTTCTGCACGCAAAGACATGTTTGTAATTTTTCAAATAATGGTCAATGAAATGAAGAGGATTCTTTAGTCAGTAAAGCATCCTCTCTCCCTTTAAATATCATAACACAGAAAACCTTGTCTGCTTCCTCTGTTACTCTTTCATAACTTAAAGGTGCAAAATATGGTGTGAGAATAATCATGTGCCTCTCACTAAGCAGCCCAGCGGGAGCATGGCCTGGTGGTTTTCCCTAGTCTAACACAGGACACTCACCAACTGGTGATGTGTGCCTACTAATGAGCTAATGAGTGTGCAGCAGAAACATCTAATGAATGGGTATCAATTTTGCTTTTCATTTTCGATTTATTTCCGAAGCCAAGATATTTTCTTTAAGCTCTGCTTTTAAGAGTGTTTCACGTATGCTTCTCCTTCTGGGAGAACTGAAGCACATAGATTTCAAAACTGGGAAAAGCAGCCAGAGAGACTGAGTTGCTCTTAAATGATAATCTCTCCAGACAGGGCCAAAAGGTATATCCTGTGCCATGCGTTAAAAAAAAGAAACTGATTTAAGTTTCAAAGTAAAGAGAATTCTGTTTTGACATTTAAAAAATAGGCAAACTATGCATAGGCAGACTGGTTAAAGTCTCGTTTTGTGAACGTGACAGTTATGGCAGCTTTTATGATTATAAAATAATTTGTTTAAATGGTTGGTGATATTACCGAAGGGCAATCGTGCCTTACCAAATCTCTTTCTTCTCACTTTTTAAAATATTCTATTTTGGTCTGATTATACAAGTAATGCAAGTAATAAAAGAGGCCTCCCCTTTCCTACACCATAGCAGATGTACAGAGAAACCCTTCCCGTGACAGCACACTTGACGATGCCCAAGAAAAAGTTAAACATGATTTTAAGGCTTAACTAGGCTGGATGTCTGGAAAGGGTAACACAAGCTGAAACCAGACGCAGTGAGAAAGAAAGACTTCCCTAGTAGGCAAGCACAGTAGTTGGCAATTGCTTTGAGGTCATGTGCCTACTCACGGTGGGGCCAGAGCTTGGGTTATTGGGCAACATGTTTGGGGGACCTAGACCCCAAAATGAAACACAACTAGGAAATGATAACACAGGAAATAGAAATCTTGGAGGCGGTGTTTTCACAGGGTAAATTCTCTCATTAGATACTGACTCAGATTGGAGTACGGGGTAGAAACCAGGTCTCCCCTAAGTATTCCTGGTGTCAGAAACTTCTATAGTTTGGGATTGGAAATTAATACAAACTAAATGGCTTGAAAATCTCCAGGCAGACCATTTATTTTAAAGTGGACGTACATTGGGAATGCTGCAGGAGCCTGGCAGGAGCAAGTGTCGATCCTCACTGGTGGAATTCCCTTAAAGAGAGTCTTCGGATAATTTCTACAGATAAAGTCCCAGGAAAAATGAGCACATAATAAGGAAGTCCCCAAATACGTGAAGAATGCAACCACAAATGACAGAAAAAACTCAAAAACTTAGAAGTCAGACAGACCTACAAGGACTACAACAATAGAAATTATTCAAAAAGAATATAAAATAAGTATGTTTAATATATTTTGTAAAATAAAAGACATTCATTGCATAAGAAAGGAACCAGAATATAAAACTTGACCAGTTTGAAATTAGAACCAAAAGGAACTTCCAGAAATAAAACTCTAATGATTGAAAATAACTGTTCTGTTGGAAGAGTTAAATAGCACATTAGATAAAAATGAAGAGAATATTAATAAGCTAAAAAATAGATCTAAAGAAATAACCACAATTTAGAAAGGGAGTTGGATGAAAATATGAAAGACAGGTGAAGATTTATGAAGGATATTACCAAGAAGGAGTCGAGAATTAGTAGGAAGGGGATTTTTTTTTTAAAGATTTTATTTATTTATTCATGAGAGACACAGAGAGAAAGAGAGAGAGAGAGAGAGGCAGAGACACAGGCAGAGGGAGAAGCAGGCTCCACGCAGGGAGCCGGATGTGGAACTCGATTCTGGGACCCCAGGACCACGCCCTGGGCCAAAGGCAGGCGCCAAACCACTGAACCACTCAGGGATCCGGAAGGGGATATTAAAAGGGACACCTGCTAAGGTTTTCCAGAATGTAATCCAATCACCCACACTCTTCTTAGTACAATTCAAAAAGGATAAATGCAATTTTTAAAAAATCTGCTCATAAAACATTGATGAAATAACCAAACCAAAGGTAAAGAGATCTCCAAAGTGACAAGAAAAATTCAGATCACCTACAATGGAATGACAATTAGTTTGACTCTCAATTGTGCTAGCTTCTTAATAGAAACAATTGAAGGTAGAAGAAAATAGACTCTTACTTTCAAGGCACTAGAACTGTATATTCAATAAAATTGTCTTGGGAGAACTGCAGGCAGGGTGAGAAGAGGGTGATTTTACAACCATCGTCTTATAAATGAAAGAATTTCTAAAGGTGTACTCCATTTAAAAACTTTATTTATTTGTTTGCTTTTAAATAGGCTTTATGGTAGGCATGGAACCCAATAGGGGGCTTGAAATCACCACCCTGAGATCAAGACCTGAGCTGAGGTCTAGACTATAATTGACTGTCACCCAGGTGCCCCAGTTATACCCCGTTTTTAATAGAATTTTTTTTTTTTGAAAACACAGTATTTCCAGTCAGATGATCTGAAAGGAAGACAGAAGAAAGGGCAAAAGAAAAATAGTAAACATGAAATATGTTTAAGGTATATGAACAAAGGAATTGATTGCTAAATTCTATTTTAAGAACTTCCTTTTATCAAAGACACTATAAAGAGAGTAAAGAGACAAGATATAAAGAAACTGAAGTTATTTGCAACACATACTTAAAAATGGATGAATAATTTTATAAATAGATGGATTTGTTCACATATCTTATATCTTTCTGTATTCATTCTCAGGAATTTGGGTCCTAGAAAATGAGTTACTTTATACTTAGCAATGTCACTTGCCAGATCATTTCATAAGTTTTAATAAATTTATAATATGAAATTTGTATAAAGGATATTCCTCTGCTTGCTTTAATTTTATTTTAATATTTTAAATTGTTTTGCTATTATTTTAATTAGAGATTTATGTTAAACATTTTCATGAAAAGCGAATTTCAAATTATATTAGCTTTATAAATTATTTTTAAATATCTTACCTATCTATCTAATATTAAATATCTATCTTATTTGGTCATTATCACTACCACTATCTCTTATTTTTTGAAATGTCAGTTTATACTCTTTGCCCTTGGTTAAAGTATTAGTGCTTTTTTTTCCCCTAATTCACTTGAAGGAGTTGCTTATATATTTAAAATATTCATCTGAGGGATACCTTGGTGGCTCAGTGGTTTAGCACCACCTTCGGCCCAGGGTGTGATCCTGGAGATCCCGGATGGAGTCTCACATCGGACTCCCTGCATGGAGCCTGCTTCTCCCTCTGCACGTGTCTCTGCCTCTCTCTGTGTCTCTTATGAATAAATAAATAAAATCTTTAAAAATTAAAATATTCTTCTGAAATATCAGAATTACCAACCCTTAAATTGAATTCTTCTTGATTAAAATTACAGGCAACTATGGGGGATTTAATGATAAGTCAAGAGACAGAATGTTGTCCAGGACTGGGCTGATTTTTTTTACCCCTTTCAACTTAGTTATAAAACTTCTGGTGACTATAGTAGGACAATGAAGGAAGAACACAGCTGGAAGACTAGTCAAAAAGGACAAGGACTTATTTAAAATTAAATATGCATGCTCTGTTTCTTCTTACTGTAATTAGAGCCAGCCTTTTTTTCTCTGTTTACTGACACTCAGGAAAAATGAAAAACATTTTCTCAGATTCATTCATTCACTAAAATATTTTTATTGAGTAGCAATCACACAACAGATACCGCTCTAAAAACTGGAGACTCGACAGTGTGATAAAGAAGGATCCTTGTTGTCATGGCACTTTTACCATGATGGGCAATTTAAAAAGATTAACTAAGGCACGGGGGTGGCTCAGTTGGTTAAGTGCCCAATTCTTGATTTCAGCTTAGGCCATGATCTCAGGGTCGTGAGACGGAGTGGGCTCCTCACTGGGGATGGAGCCTGCTTAAGATTCTCTCTCTCTCCCTCTCCCACTGCCCCTCCCCACCCAAGAAAGGGAGAGAGGAAAAGAAAAAAATATATTTAGGGTGTCAGATGGTGATTTGTATAATTAAGCAGAGAAGGATGATGGAGGTGAGGTGGTGAGGAGGAGGTTCAACTGTTTATTCAACCACTAAGATTTTTTTTCCTTTCATATCTCAGTTATCAGATACTTAAGTTCTATTATGACCACTATATCCAAATCTTTGTCTTCAGGAAGACAGAAATCACTTTTTGCATTTCGAGCAGAGAGAGGTGCTAAGAGAAATATTGGAAGATCTCAAGGAGGAATGTACAGATCAGAGGAAGATACCACTGATGATGTTAACTGCCTTTAGTGTGAGGGTGGCTGAGCCAAATCTCATGAGTCACTTTGTCAGTTCAGGTGCCAGCTGTTGCCAGAGGGAAATAGCACTTCTCTTTTTCTCTGCTATCTAAAGCTCACAAATTCAAACTAAATCCTATTGGTGAGGGACTCTGGGAACTATAGTTTCCATGCTCCCACTTGCATTCCAAGAATACATGAAGGGGCAGGGCTGATGCTCAATTGATAAGACTCTGGTATAACAACAGAGTTTGAAATAAATTCTTGCAAATATTGTATAAGTGTATTTTTGTCCAATTAGCCCATACAATATATTTGCTGTAGGATATTGAATCTACTATGCTAAGGTGTAAATAAGCCCACCAATTTTGAGTTAATTAGCCAGAATTTCAGAGCACAGAGATAGTATTAGAAAAAGAGCCTCTGACTCATGTCACTGGGCCTGAGAGGCATAGGAAGTGCTTCCTGGAGCACAGAGGAGATGCAAATCATGTGAGGTTGGCTTTCGGAGGAGACTATCTTTGAAAATGTCCCTGGATTTACAGGTTAGAGAACATGACAGCTCAGAAAACCAGGTGTGGAAACTGAACCTGGGGAGAAAGGGGATCATCATGGCAAATGACCTAAATTGATTCCTGCATAAAATGTTGCCAAGGGTTGAAGGGCGCCACACTATTGTGTCAGATAAAGGCAGAGTGCCTAGTATTAAAGTGGTCAATGATAATGCTCCAGAGCACACCTTGCAACCTGGTTTCTTATCAGTTTTGCGTTTGCATCAGACCAGGGGAGCAAACTTGAATTTTCAAAAAAATAAAAATAATATCTGCTACTATAACACCTATCAGGTGATTCAGTTCGATTGTTTACCTTTGGTGGGGAGTTTCATAGCTAACGGCAATGCCAGTACAGGACTGTCAGTCTAGAAAAGGAACTTGCTCCATTATTTGAAGAATTGAGACAAGTTGTGGAAATTTTTTAATCTGACAGTGATTTTGTTGTACACCCTATTGTCAGTATAATAGACACAATATCAATCCAATAATCTTTAGATCACAATAATATTTGTATCCATGTATTCAAGAATGGGCCCCTTTTCCACCTTACACTAAAGAATCTATAGATATAATTTACAGACAGATTGTTATTTTTTCTTGTATAGTCTTTCCTTATTTAGAGAGCTGAGGATACCACAGAAATGGTACATTACGGATACCATGAAGTTAGCCAAAATATGCATGAGACTCTATTCAGTGGGTCAGAATCAAAATAGTGCTTTGATCCACTTGAGCCTTTAAATGCTCCTTATTATATAATATCCCCTGGAGTGCGGAATGGAAGCAGACCCTTCTTATTGCAAATAACAATAATGAGGGCATATTTTTCTTTATATTGTTTTATCTCTCTGTATTGAATGTAAGGAAGATAAAATGGCTTAGTAAAAGTAATAGACTCAGTACAACCATGGAAGGCAGGAAGGAAGGAAGGAAGGAAGGAAGGAAGGAAGGAAGGAAGGAAGAGAGGGAGGGAGGAAGGGAGGAAAGAGAAGAAGAGAAGAAAAACGAGAAGAAGAAGAAGAAGAAGAAGAAGAAGAAGAAGAAGAAGAAGAAGAAGAAAAAGAAAAAGAAAGAAGAACGAAAGAAAAGAAAGAAGAAAGAAAGAAAGAAAGAAAGAAAGAAAGAAAGAAAGAAAGAAGAAAGAAAGAGAAAGAAAGAAAGAAAGAAGAAGAAGAAGAAGAAGAAGAAAGAAAGAAAGAAAGAAAGAAAGAAAGAAAGAAAGAAAGAAAGAAAGAAAGAAAGAAAAGCTCAGAGAACATTGTAGAGATGTGGAGTTGAGGCTGAGAGGAAAGATGACTGTATTGCCATGTCCTTTATGAGATGTTTGGTGTATCAAGAAAGTTTAAAGCATCAAGGGCAATATTCATTAATTTCACATATTGAAACATTCTACCATTTCAGGAGATAAACTAATGCCATTAAAGATAATTAATTAATTAATTAAGTCTTTCACTTGATTCAACAATATGTCAATAGTTGTTTATTAACCTAACTTGGGAATTATCATTTTTTTAAAGATTCTATTTATTTATTCATGAGAGAGAGAGAGAGAGAGGCAGATACACAGGCAGAGGGAGAACCAACGTGGGACTCGATCCCGGGTCTCCAGGATCACGCCCTGGGCCGAAGGCAGGCTCTAAACCACTGAGCAACCTGATCTGCCCCGGGAATTATTATTATTATTTTTTAAAGGGATCTAATTGTGGCCCTCCAGGAGTTCACAGTTTAAAAATAAAGGAAAATTAAAAAATAATTGCACTACAGGAATACAAATGCTATTATAGAAATGCTTAGAGGGTACTTTAAGAACCCATGAAGGGTCATGAACCATTTCAAAGAGTCGATTATGTTTGAATTAGAATTTGGGGCTGTCCAGTAATTTTCTAAGAGGATTAGTGGAAGTGCAAATTATTATTCTAATTATACAGACTAGAAATTGAAGCTCAGAGAGATTAAGTAACTTTGTAAAGTCATACGGTATCTAACATAGTGTCTGACACAGAATAGGGACTCCTAATATCAATATTCATTGAATGGATGGAAGGATGAAGGGTGATTTAGTGTCCAGCAAAATGAGGATGCAGATATTATTGTATTTACTGAAGATTTCTAGGGTTTATATTTTCAAATTTCAGAAAATGCTTAGAGCTTGATTCAGTTTCTTTTTTAAAGATTCATGATGGGGATGCCTGGGTGGCTCAGCGGTTGCCCATCTGCCTTTGGCTCAGGTCATGATCCTTAGGTCCTGGGATCAAGTCCCACATCCCTCTGCCTGTGAGGAGCCTGCTTCTCCCTCTGCCTGTGTCTCTGCCTCTTTCTCCGTGTTGCTCATGAATAAATAAATACAATCTTTAAAACAAAAGATTCATGATGTATTTTTTTTAAAAAAGACAAAATTCTTAATGTGACAATAACCTAGCAAATGATACCAACAATAAGATAAAGAACAAAGAAATTGAACTTGCTTAAAGGGCATATATAATTATGTTAAATGATCATAACAAAGGAAATCAAGAGGTCAAGGGAAAATCTTTTAAGAAAATTCACAACCATATTCATATACATTTTAATTATGGTTTTATATAATTCAACAAATACTATTAATAATCCCAGATGCATTCTATCTACTTTCCCCATAAATTTGTAATCTAAGATAGAGATCGAATAGGTAGGAACCAACTTAGACTATTGCTTTTACAGAATCATTATTTTAGCCTATTGGCCATGGAAAGGAAATAGCTGGTGCCTGGGCACTTTGATGAGTTATCAAGTAAAATTAATTATTTTAATCATAGTGGAACAGCAAGGGCATTTTTTATCCTATTGCCTATATCTTTTTCTTCTACGAATAATGACTATTTTCTTTTTAAAAAAGATTTATGTATTTATTCATGAGAGAGAAAGAGGCAGAGACATAGGCAGAGGGAAAAGCAGGTCCCTCGAGGGGAGCCCGATTGGGGCTCCATCCCCAGACCTGGGATCATGCCCTGAGCCAAAGGCAGACGCTCAACTGCTGAGCTACCTAAGAGTCCCAATAATGACTATTTTCTTTTTGGTGTTAAAAATGGGTAAGTTAAAGTAACTAGAAATTTTATATGTTAAAGAACAATTGTTGCTAGATAGGAAAACATAATAGTAGTAGTAAAATTGTTATGTCTTAATTTTCCCTTCTTAATGCAAAGTGAAATTGATGCATTTAATAGAATTATTTTTAAGATAATTAAAACCATCAGCTGGAATGTGGAAATAACTTATAATGCAAGATAATTTGACATACTTGGTAATAAACTTCGACTGACATTTCTGTATGGAAAATGAGTAAAATAGGCAGTTATAATTAGCAAATAAAAAATCTTGGCTATATTAAATTATTCAAAAATCAGAACTGGTGATGGGCCTTAGGTTGCCAGGATGACTTGTCTAAATAGAGGCATTTATGAGAATGAAAAGAGTACTAACAATTATTATGTTGAGATGGTAGACATAAAACAAGAATTTTCCTGGGCCAATTATCCCTATCTCCTTCCTCCATCAATAGGATGTGTCCTATTGATGTGCCCCCCCATCCCCTTCAACATGATGGGATTATCCAAGGATACATTTTACTGAACACAAACCCTCTGCTCATGTTAACTCATATGCTCTTCTAGACTTTCAGATGTTGCAAATTTGGAACATTGTTTTAATTTTCCATCTCTCCGGTCTTATTATGGAGGGTTCTCTCATCTCCCATCCCACTCAGATGTCTTCCTCCATCTCGACAATGTCAAACATCATGTACCAGTTAGCCATATTATTCTTGCCTATGGTTTTAGCCGTCAGATGAAGTAAGGAAATTAGCAGCAGCTACATGTACTGCATAAATGTGGCTCATAGAGATTTGGGGCATTGTGGTAAATGGATCTGAGGAAAAGGAAGACAGAGGAACAATGGTCTCTGGAGAATGGGATTTTCTGTGACCCACAGTTGTGGGTCAGGGAGAGTGAGAAAAATTGAAAGGAGTTTGGAATATTTTTTGTAATATTAAGGAAGAAAAGGTATCAATATTAGTTACTTTTATAGATACCAGAAAAACAATAAAGGAGAAAGTGAAAACTAATATGGCTTTGTGGTTATGCAAATGAAACAGGTAATTTAATCTGATGCCAGGACTTCCTTTCAGTTTTGGTAAATCACAATGCAGTAGATTAACTGTTGACATATTATTAATATTATTATTTTACTAATTTGATTGTAACTTTTATCTTCTGTTACTTCAGTAAAAAGAATACTGTAATTTGGAATGCTGCTGGTCTCCGACTTTCATTAATTTCCACTAAGTTATTGGTGTTTTACATTGAGCCACTCGGTTAACTTTTCAAAAATTTAAAATTATCCTTGTGAGCTCTTATTTATAACTATTTCATGGTTAGCGACTTGACATAGGGCAGGCACATCAATTTTTTTCATGGGACTATTAGCAAAGTATAAGCTTTTCAGCACATAGTGTTTTTCATTTTCCTTCGGGGTGAGATGAGGGTGTGGTTGAGTCATCTCTGTAGCTTCTTCTGGTTACAAGGTTTTTGTTGTATGAGTATTGTGAAGACATTTGAAGAGTTGGGATAAAAATCAGAAAAACTACATTCTTTCTCATTTCTCTCATATGTGTTAGAAATAGGCGTGCAAAAATCTAAAGAAGACATCTTCCATTAAGCAGAAAATAAACATCAGAACTTCAAGTGCATGTAATTTAATCATGGGTAAAATTAGGTTGGCAAGAGAGGGTAAAGCTTCAAAAACAGACATCTTTAACAGAAGTAAAATAGTAACTGATGCTAATTCTATGAGAACATGTAAAGCAAAGTGCTGGATGAATATTGTCTAGAAAATATTTTTGGCTAGAAAATATTTGTATACCTGTGTTTTGGCCTTTTTTTGGCTAGAAAATATTTATATACCTGTGTTCATATAACAAGTATAATTTATGTCTATCTGAATTTTATGTCCAAAAGCTGTTTTATTTTAATTGTATTCCCTAAAAGAGGCGAAGAATAGTGCTATTATATGAACTATCTGTTTTAATACTTTCAAGAAAATTGAGAAATAATTTTGAGAATATGAATTTTTTCTGTAGAAAACTTTACTTGTTCACTTAGCTGTAAACTATGTTTGTCTTAAGAAGGGCATTTCGCTCACCAACTCTATGACAATTATATACTGATTATTAACTCATCACTCCTTTTAATTAACTCAACCAACATAAAAAGGTGGTGCAGTGTCCTTTACAAATAGGAAATACTTAACAGTAATTCTCCTTGTGAAAAGTGAGTTTTGGAAGAAAATAAATGTGATGCTATTTGATGAATATTATAACAGAGTATGGGATCTCAAATTCCCATGACACTTTGGAACCATGATTTGGGGACAGTTAAGGGTGATGGAATAAAACTTGCTTTGTAATTCAATCTTTTTTTCAAGTGTAGATAATTCTTCCTCCACCAGGTTTTCTTTCAATAGGGCAGGATAACACTTTGAGGTTTTGGCGGGGAGTTTTTCTGTGGTTGTCTTTAAGATTTCATTTATTTATTTGACAGAGAGCACAAGCAGCGGGAGCAGCAGAGGGAGACTGGAGAAGCAGGCTGCCTGCTGAGCCTTTTTCCTAATCAATGTGGGGCTTGATCTCAGGACTCTGGGCACCTGACCGGAGCTGAAGGCAGACGCTTAACCAACTGGCACCCCAGGATAACACTTTGTACAACTTCTCTATTCTCTTTCAGAGAGGAAGGAGCAGTTCAAATAACAGTGATTATTATGACCATTAGATAATTCAGGAAGAGGCATGTTTTAAACTTTCTATAACAATGCAAAACTGCAGTAAACATCACCCTGAATTAGTAAAACATTAACATCAGATTCTTAGTCTAAATTTTCTCATCTGTCTTCCACTATAAACTTTATTTTTAGAACTTGCTTTATTTAATCTTGGTTTTATTCCATAACTAAGTGGAATGAAACATTCTAAGGCAATACAATTTCCTATACCTGATTCTCTAAAAAATTATTTAAATTTCCTGGTAAATTGAATAGTTGTACAAAGCACTAAGGTGCCCCCTTCCCCTGTCTTAACAGAAATTCAGTGAAAAAAATAAAAGTATTTGTATAAATGTCTATTTTTATTGTGGGCATTTTGAGTGAGTGCTTGGCAGAGTGTATTTTTGTGACAATAAAACAATTATCGGGATGCTTTAACTCTTTTCTTAGGTCATAAGCCATGAATTTCACCATATTGAGAGGCAAAGTTTATTCATCATAACACAAGAATCCAGAAGCTTTGACTATCTAGAAAACAAAATTAATTCACTCCAATCCCCAACATTAATCTTAATCAACTAAGCAGTGTTGAATCACTATATTGTACACACAAAACTAATATAACACTCCATATTAACTATACCAGAATTAAAATTCTTAAAAAATTTTAAAAGTGAAAATAAATAAATTTCATCAAATGAGCATTCGCCTGAAGATAATTTGAAATCTCCTTTAGAACTGGAGGGTATTATGCTGAGTGAAATAAGTCAATCAGAGAAAGACAAACATTATATGGTCTTATTCATTTGGGGAATATAAAAAATAGTGAAAGGGAATAAAGTGGAAAGGAGAAAAAATGAGTGGGAAACGTCAGAAAGGGAGACAGAACATGAAAGACTCCTAACTCTGGGAAACGAACTAGGGGTGGTGGAAGGGGAGGTGGGCGGGGGGTGGGGGTGACTGGGTGGCGGGCACTGAGGTGGGCACTTGACTGACGGGATGAGCACTGGGTGTTATTCTATATGTTGGCAAATTGAACACCAATAAAAAATAAATTTATTAAAGAACTTACTCCCTTTTTAGATATTAAAAAGAGAACAAGGTAACTATCATTGATGTTAGTTCTTTTATTATTCATTTTATTATTATTCAACTACATTCATATTCCTGCAACCTAAAGATGGGGCTATAGAATCCTAAATCTGTAGACCATCTTTTCCTGCATCCATCTTCTGAGAATCACCACATGAATTAGTTTCTTGAGCTACTATAACACAGGATCACAAACCTGGAAGCTTATAACAACAGAAATTTCTTCTCCCACTGTTCAAGAGGCCAAGAGTTTGAAGTCAAAGTGTTGGTGGGGAGGCTCTGAGGGAAAACCCCTTTCATGCCTCTGAGTTTCTCCTTACTGAGAAGGAGCAATGCTTGACTTTCCTTGGCTTGCTGCTGCATCCCTTCAACCTCCGTCTGCATCTTCATGACTTCTCCCTCTGTGTCTCCATGTCTTCTTTTCCGTCACTGATAACGATATTTGTCTTTGGATCTAGGGCTCATCCTACTCCAGGAAATTCTTTTTTTTTTTTTAATAATAAATTTATTTTTTATTGGTGTTCAATTTGCCAACATACAGAATAACACCCAGTGCTCATCCCATCAAGTGCCCCCCTCAGTGCCCGCCACACAGTCACCCCCACTCCCCGCCCTCCTCCCCTTCCACCACCCCTACTTCGTTTTCCAGAGTTAGGAGTCTTCCATGTTCTGTCTCCCTTTCTGATATTTCCCACTTATTTTTTCTTACTCCAGGAAGTTCTTATATTGAGATCCATATCTTATTTACATCTGCAAAGACCCTGATTCCAAATAAGGTCACATTCTGCGGTTGCAGGTAGACCTGTCTTTGGGGGTCTATGATTCAACCCACTACGCCAGAGTTATCAACAATTGGACAGTTTTCATGTAAATTCTAGTTTGCATGAAGTTTCGGTTGAGGGATTTTGGAACTGTCGTGTCATAAATACAAGAAACCAGGAATTAAAAAAATGTGACATCTAACTGTACCCCATTCATCTCTAAGATTCTGTAATTGTGGTAATAGTTACATTATGCCATTTGCAGTATTGATGGTCTTATAAAATTATCACTTCATTTTGTGCTGTATACAAACAATAGAAATAAAATCTACTCTTTATCTTTTCCTTTTCGGTGGATTTAGTTTATTATTCTAATGGAAAGATCAATGTCATTCTAAGAGATACTCTCACAGAATATCATAATTTTAAATAAATTAATCAGCTTCGAATAAACAAGGGTCATAACATTTAAAATGAGGAAAGACCAATATTTACCAAAAATCAATATACTAATTATTACAATATATTTCATATAAAATATATACTCAAAGTGAAAAACGGGTAATAACTTTAAAGAAATTATATTAAAATGTAAAAAATAATTATGGTGATGTCAAATCTCAGGCCTGAGCTTTATTTTGCAGCACATTTTGGTTTTTGGATTATTTAAAAATAGATAATTTTCTTATAGATTTCTTTTGGGAATAAAATTATTACTTTAAAAATCCCTAAAATTCTAATTAGCCAGGGAAATCTTGGCAAAGGAATTTATTTGGAGCAAAGATGAGTTTATTCTAAAGCTTCCATTTATATTGATATGTTTCCTCATGTGTCAGCAGAGGTCCATATCTATCTCTATTTATAATATGTATTAATATATATTTTTGCCACATTTGCTGATCTTTAAATAGTATAAACAAATCAACTACTGATGCTGTGCTCACCATAGACTGATTGATATTTCTTATTCAAACCACTTGTTATACAAAAAAAAAAAAAAACAAAAAACAAAAACAAAAAAAAACACTTGTTATAAATCTCCTTTCTGGACTCACAGCTCACTCTTGTGTGTGTGTCTCTGCCTGTCTGTCTCTCTCTGGCTTCCCACCCCTAATCTTCTCCATACACTATATATAAAACTTATTGCATGTAATTATGTAATTCAGTATGTTGATATAGATGACTTTCTATGCTAATATAACTCCATTAACTATGTACATACATATACATATATATGTTTGTGTGACTATTTAATTAACATTTTCTCCAATAAAATATTAAACTTCACTAAAGCTTTGCCAGAACGGTTTTTAGCCACTTTTTTCTTTTTTTTTTTTTTAATTTTTATTTATTTATGATAGTCACAGAGAGAGAGAGAGAGAGAGAGAGAGGCAGAGACATAGACAGAGGGAGAAGCAGGCTCCATGCACTGGGAGCCCGACATGGGATTCGATCCCGGGTCTCCAGGATCGTGCCCTGGGCCAAAGGCAGGTGCTAAACCGCTGCGCCACCCAGGGATCCCCCACTTTTTTCTTAAAGTGTATTTCTGCAGTTATCTTTGAAGTAACCTTTTAATTTTTTCCCCGGTTACAGTAGTTTTCTTAATCGTTCTTGTTTAAAAGCATATTCCCTTAATGTATTACCAGAGAGTCAAATCAATGATTTATTTCTTTCACATTGTTTTTTCTTAGGCTGCTAGCATTTTTCTGTGCACTTTAAATAGCAGTCATGGTCAGAATACTTGATTTTATAATCTGAGTTGTGGTAAAGTGGTCATTTGTGTGAAAGTGAATTTTTGAACCTTCTCTTGTTCAACTTTTAAGTACTTATATTAACCCTTTTAAATATTGGGCAACTTTATATGCTAATGAAAGATTAAATTTGATGAAAAAGTCAAAAGCTGGCTACAAATTGCTTTTGATGGTTTTAATATCTTTTGTTATATATGAAAGCATTTCAACTTAAATTCTATTTATCTTTATAGGGATTAGTTTTCAAGGGCATCTCTAGACAAGGGTGCTTTCTACTAAAGCAAAAAATCTCTCATGCAGTAAACCATAATCCAAAATCATCATCCAAGAGCACAGAGCCTGTGAACTTTTTTATTGGAAGTAATACCAATAGATGCTGGCTCGCCCTCTGTCAGGGGTGCTGGGTTGTGCTGGAAAGGTACTTAGGAAAGGTGACATCTAATTGTACCCCATCCATCTCTGAGATTCTGTAGCTGTGATAATATATTTTGGCTATGTCAGCGTTTCAATATCACCTTGAGATTCAATAGAACATTCATTTATTTATTATTTAATAATAATGCAACATAAATTTATTGGAGAAAAAACGATCAATATAGAGAAACTTAAAAATTAAAATCTCATGTAACATTCACCATTCAGAACAAACCTGTGTAATATTTTGGCAGATATATTCTCACTATGTTATTCATTCATATGCCTACCATAAAACTTCAAATAATGTGGAAATCAAACCATATTTTCCTTCTTAAAATGAGATTATATTCTTCTTACTATTAATTTCTCTAAATATTTCTAAACATTCATGAGTAATTCCTGTGGATAAATTCCCAGAAATTTAACTGTTAGATCAAAGATTGTTACTGTTTTTAGCCACAGTTGTTTTTTAAACAACTTACACATTTTGAAAGAACGATTTTTTTTTGTAGCATCAGCAATAGTCTTCATAGGGCATTTGAAGCACAATTATTATGTATACTTAATGTTGCCATTATAAGTATATAATTTATTATTGAGGCAAAATTTTGGAATAAAACCAAAGCAAGAAGTCTCTGGACAACTCTTGTTCAGGACCCATGCTGTGTAAAGTGCCACAATATGTTTCTGCGTATGCCATCAGAAGGCACAGGGAATGGAACAAGTTCAAGGCCTATGGGGTTTCAGTATTCTTGGAACAAAATATAGTCTGTGCAATGCTCTTGGAACACTTATAAGATGACATATGATAACTAAAAAAGAAATAAAGCAGATTTGGAAAACTCTCTGGACATACTCATTTCCTTAATCTGAATCGTGCCATTTTAAAACCATGTCTAGTTTTCTAAAAATTTGTAATCTTTATTTCGTTTTGACTTTCCTGACATGTACAAATCAAAAAAAAAAAAAAAAAAGTAAAAGATAAGCCCAGGGTTGTCTTGACACCATTTTGCCTAAAAAATAGTGAATCTACACTGGCTTTTGTCAGTTGGAGCTAGGACAGAATTAAGCTGTAAGGCCTTAAATTTTCCATTGTATGTAATGGATGATCTCTCCTAGGCATCTAGAATGATACTAGTTATATAACATTCATTGGAGAATTGGGCTTACTTACACGGAATACTGGTGAGGAAAGGCTGTCCTACGAGATTCGAGTGCCTGCGTGATCCAAGCACAGGACTAAGGCACTAGAACAGCATGGCCACATGGAGATGATGAGGTCACGAAGTCAGCACTGCTGGATGCCATACATCGAGGGGAGGGTGAGTAGGGAGCAAGCAGGCTCTGGAAGCCTGGCCTGATTTTCACCAAAGGAACTGGTATTATTTCTACTTGCACAATGGCTTGCCCCTGTGCTTGTCCCAGCCCAGTATAAAGAATATCCTTAATTATGGGATGGAGAGACATGATCTGTGAAAAGGTCAAGTAGCATGTCTTGTTTATCCCTAGGGCTGGGGCACAGCAAGGGTGCACCATCAGAACTCAGTAAATCTGGTGCAGAGGACAATAAACTGTCAGATAACTTAATTCTGCAGTTTCCATGAACCGAGCCTCTGTTTCTCCATATATAAACTAGAGAACATGATTCAAAAGATTGCCTCAAGGATAAAATCAAATAATGCTGGTAAAGATATTTTTGTGAACTTTAGAACTCTGAATAAGGAATGTATTAGAAAACAGCTTCCAGTGGGGCCACTTCTCAAAAAAGAGAGTAACTTAACATTTTATTAGTCTGGCTAAATTGCAGTACACATTTCCACACTGACATGCTATTGTATAATCGAGTACAAGTAATCTGTACCATTAAAATGTAATTTTTCCCATGAGATTCAAAAATATTATTTTAATTTTAAATGGAAAAAAAATGAATCCCATAAAAACCTTATTTTCCAAGAATAGCTTTGTTCCAAATAGGTTGTCCTCAGTTGGCTTAAGCAATCTAAAGTTGACCGGTTTTATGCTATTGGAAGAATTTTGAATTGGATTTATGACAAATTGGTAGTCATATTGA
Organism: Canis lupus baileyi; assembly: GCF_048164855.1. NCBI lineage: Eukaryota > Metazoa > Chordata > Mammalia > Carnivora > Canidae > Canis > Canis lupus. The sequence continues at coordinate 54,472,466 of NC_132850.1, read as the reverse complement.
TATATGAAAGCTGGCATTTTTTATGTAAAGGGAATATCACTATTGCAAAAGAATAACTTCAGAGATTATATATATTACTAGATCCAAATAGTGTCTTCCACAGACCCTCTCAAATTCAGTTTTTAAAAAGTAAGTAATTTTGTTTTCAGAGTAATAAATGCCTTTATCTCATATATTTAATTTTTTACTGAAGACTTAAACAAAGAAGACATTTATGTTTAGCAACATTATCTAATCCATACTTGTTCAGCTAAGCATTGTGATCTTTTATGAAAATTTTAACATTTTAGAATTTGAATGTGATAATTTTTTAAAGAATTTTTTCAGAACAGGTTTAGGCTCACAGAAAAGTTGAAAAGAAGGTACAGAGATTTTATCTTTTTTTAAAAAAATGATTTATTTATTTATCTGAGAGAGCGAGCAAGCAGGGGAAGGGACAGAGTAGGAGGAAGAGAATCTCAAGCATACTCCCCACTGTGTGCAGAACCTGACCTGGGGCTTGATTCAGGACCCTGGGATCATGACCTGAGCCAAAATCAAGAGTCCAATGCTTAGCTGACTGAAGCGCCCGGGCACCCCCAGAGATTTTCATATACCCTTTGAGCCTACAGATGCATAGCCTCCCCATTATCAGCATCCTCCACCACGGTGGTATATTTGTTATAACTGATCAACCAATACTGACACACAATCTGCAAAGTCCACAGTTTTACTGGGGTTCACTCTTGGTGTTGCATATTCCATGGATTTGGACACATATGTAATGACATGTTTTTGTTATTATAGTATCATACAGGGTATTTTCACTGCCTCTTTGCTATGCCTTGATAGATAATTTAAATTATTGGACAGTTATTTTAAAGAGATACATCAGGGATGCCTGGGTGACTCAGTCAGTTGGGTGTCAGATTACTGATTTCAGCTCAGGTCATAATCTTGGGGTCCTGAGTTTGTGCCCAGTATCAGGCTGGGTGTGGAACCTGTTTGAGAGTCTCTCTCTTTCTTCTTCTGCCTCTCCTTCCCTCTCTATTTCTAAAAAAAAAAAAAAAAAAAAAAAAAAAAGCCCATCAGTACCATTCTTTTGTTTGACATCTGAAAATGCATCATGTCAGTTTCCAACAGCTATTGTTGAGAATGGAATAATAGAGTTTTGAAGCAAGAAGAACTAAAATTTTAAGCACTTAAAAATTCTATACCCTTTTGCACTTTTCATATACCTGTTCATATTTGGAAAGTGTAAAAATTGGTTCATAACAGCTCTCACTAAAAATCCAAGAATATCCAAGTGTATTCTACTAGGTTAATGTAAAAAATAAGTTGCGCACATATGTTGTAAATAGATCATAAGGATTTTACTGAGCTTAATTATACACAAGATTTGAGGCACTGCATTATGCGTAGGTGAGATTTTATTCCAATGATATTTTAAATTCTATTCCTGAAACTCTGTATGAGGCATTTTAACAGCACAATCTCTAAGGTTAAACTGGATGAATAAATCCTATATTCAAATTTATTGTTATGTTATTTATTCGAATGGGAAATGTAATTAAACATCATTGTTGCAAACGGTACAAGGTATCTTGATCATGCACAACTTACAGACTCTTTTTTTTTTTTGCAGTAGGTGGAGATTAGCCATTTTTTCACGACCATATCACAGGTCATAATGAAAACAAATCTCAGGCCACCTGGGTGGCTCAGTGGTTGACCATCTGCCTTCCGCTTAGGTTGTGATCCCCTGGGGTCCTGGGATCTATCGCCACCACCCCCATCAGGGTCCCCACAGGAAATCTACTTCTCCTTCTGCCTATGTTTCCACCTCTCTCTCTCTGTGTCTCTCATGAATAAATAAATAACAAATCTTTAAAGAAATATCATAAAAATTCTGCTACACAAATATTTATTTAAAAACATTTATTAGGGATCCCTGGGTGGCGCAGCGGTTTGGCGCCTGCCTTTGGCCCAGGGCGCGATCCTGGAGACCCGGGATCGAATCCCACGTCGGGCTCCCGGTGCATGGAGCCTGCTTCTCCCTCTGCCTATGTCTCTGCCTCTCTCTCTCTCTCTCTCTGTGACTATCATAAAAACAAACAAACAAAAAAACAAAAACAAAACAACAACAACAACAAAAAAAACATTTATTAGCTAACAAGCACAAAAACAATATCATCAACTGGCATATAAGCTTGATTGATCCCAATATTCTTTTTTCCTAGGATATACTACCTTGCATGATAGTTTCATTAGTTTTACAAATGCTTCCCTAGGGGCATTTGTAGAAATATTCTATACGTAGAATTCTCTTACTCTTATAGTTGGCATCAGGCAACCAGAACACTACTCATAATAGACATAAAGTTATTTAGAAATGAAGCCTAGGAGAATCCAGGGTTTGCTCAGACAAGAGTGGAAAATGTCTATATAATATTTCAGGCAGTTCACTTATCTTGCATATTACTGACTTTGACAATGAAAATCCATTTCTAGCATTACTTCCTACCTGAAAAGCAGGACCTAGGAAGTAGGAAGACCACAAGTACAAGTTTATTCAGGAGTGTCCCACTTGACTTGTGGCTGATTTTGTTTATACTTATAATCCCTTTGTCACAACTGGATTAGCATCAGTATAGATTTCTCATTTTTAAAAGTGCAGTACTATTATTAATAGTTGCATTACAATAATCAGGAATAGATTTTACAGACTTTCTTTTGGGCGTACAACTCCTGCTATGCGCCCTATATAGTATTGAGTGCTCTGCTGCAATAGAAAGACTTTTCACTTTAACAGGTGGTAATCAAAAAGACAGTGATAATCCATCTTCCTTTTCAGATGCAATATAACTGGCATTTTTGTATTAAAGAACACATAAAGGGCACCAGCTGGTAAAGACTCATGCCCAGACTAGAAATTGCTACTTTGAAAAGGATTGAAGGTGATTTTATAAGGAACTAAATATAGTAATTTTGTAAGGAACTGAATGTAGTATTCAATATATTGAATAGCTAAATTCTTTAAAAATTACCCAGGAACATGATAATAGAAGCAGAGTTGGACACGAAATTGACTAAACTTTGTGAATATATAACAATTATATATATATATAAATATAAAATATAACAATTATATTTATATCTTATATTGATTATGCTTTTCCTTATGTAAACTTTTTATTTGAGGGCAGTTTTAGATTTATAAGAAAAATAGCAAAAATAGTATAGAGTCCTGATATACTCACATCAAATTTTCCCTATTATTAAATCCCATATCAATATGATACATTTGATATAGTTGATTAATATTGATACATTCTTGGGACATCTGGGTGGTTCAATAAGTAAAATATCCAACTCTTGATTTGGACTCAGTCATGATCTCAGGGTTGTCAGATGGAGTCCTGTGTGGGACTCTGTAAGGGGCATGGAGCCTGCTTAAGATTCTCTCCCTCTCCCTCTGCCTCCATCCACCTCCTCCGTCCCTCTTAAAAAGGTATATATATATATACATCTATCATATATAGCATCTATCATCTATGATTCATAGATTCTTGTTATCTAAGACTTGTAAATTATTAGACGTTTCTTGGTTTTTAGCTGTCTTTTTTTTCCTGTTCCAGCATACTGCATTATATTTAATAATGTCTCCTTAGGTTCTTCTTGGCTGTGACCATTTCTCACTTTTTTTTTTTTTTTTTTTTTTTTTAAGTGACCTTGACAGTTTTGACAAGTACTGGCTGGGTAATTTGTAGGATGTTCCTCAGGTGGGATTTGTCTGATGTGTTTCTCATGGTTAGATTGGGGTTATATGTTTTTGGAAGGAAAAATCCCAGGGGCAGAGTGCCTTTGTCATCACATTATACCAAGTGTACATACTGTCAACATGACGTCACTGTTGATAATAATCTTGATCACCTGGATGAGGTAGAGTTTGTCAGGATTCTCCATTTGAAGTTACTCATTTTACACCCTCTCTTGCCAGAGAGTGTGGAAGGAACATTGCTGCTCACACTTAAGGTAGTGGAGAATTATGCTGAAATTTTTGAGGCTGGAGTGTCCACATAGGTTACTTGAAATTTTTCTATAGGACAAATTTATCTCTTCTCCATGTGTTCATTCATTCAGTCGATTGTGAATATCAATGTGGACTCAGATATCTAAGTTATATTTAGAGTTGTAATCCAATGCTGCTTTATTTAATTTCTCAAGTTTTTCTGGCTTTGGCCATCGGGAACTCTTTCAGAAGACTCCTTTGTCTTCTGACATACATCTATTGTTTTGTTTTCTGAGTTCCTTTTTTAAATTTTCTGACAGTACAAGATGCTACAAGCTAATGCTGTAATGCTATATATTTCGTGCCCCAGTCCTAGATTTGGTCATCCCCAAGGAAATTTGATTTCTTTAATGATATGATTTTAATGATATTAAGAACCAAGATCTGGTATTAGGTCTGCTCATTGATCATAGGGTGTTAACTGTTTTTAGACTTCTCAACTTACATAGCATGGAAATATGTGTGTGCATACTAACCACTGTCTGTAGTCATATTTATTAATATTTCCATATGTAACCATCTGTATCCATATTAAGCTAAATGTAAATTCATATTGATATCTCTGACTCATCAGTTACCATGTGGATTGTTCTCGTCTCTTGCCCTGGCTTAGCTGTAACTTTCCACTTAATAGTGAGAAAGCTGGCTTCCTGCATCTGCCCATCCATTTGCTTTATTGCTTAGTTCCACTATAGGTATATAGCAGAATCAGAATTCTTAAACTTCATCCCAATAGCAAACAACTTTTCCAACTAGAATATAATGTGTGTAGTTTTTTTGCCTCTTCTTACAGTCTCCACTCGTTTCCAGATTTACTTAGGTCAGTGGCTGTTTCCTTGAGTCCATTCAGTGAGGTCTTTTCATATATTTGTAACATGGTTAAATTATTTAGTCACTTTGTGCAGTCCATCCTGGGATTCCTCATCCTCCTAAATGAATTTGTTATACTTTTCATGCATTAAGGTTCACTTTTTTGCTGTACATTTCCAAATACACGGGAAAATTTGAAATGCAAATTTGAAAATGCATAATGTCATGTATTTACCATTACCATATCATACAGAATAACTCTAAAAAATTCCCCTATACTTTACCTATTCAACCCTCCCCTGGAAACTACTGTGTTTTTATCATTTCTAGAATTTTACTCTGTGTAGAATGTCATGTAATTAGAATCGTACAATATGTAGCCTTTTCAGACTGACTTGTTTAATTTAGCTGTATGCACTTAAGATTTATCCATTCCTTTTTTGACTTGATAATCATTAATTTTATTTCTGATTAATGTTCCATTATATGAATGGACAGTCTGTCCATTTTGATTGTTTCCAGTTTTTAGTAATCATAAAAGTAGCTATGAGCATTCATATGAAGTTCTTTGGGAAAGGATAAGTTTTCATTTCAGTTGATTAAAAACCTAGGAAGACAATTACTAAAGCCCATGGTAAGACTGCTTACCTCTGTAAGACACTGCTCAACTGCCTTCTAAAGAGGCTGTCCCATTAGGAATTCCAGCTAGCTCTTCATTCTCACCAGCAACTGGTATTGTGAGATTTTTGGATTTTAGTCATCATAATGTGTTTCATAGTATCCTGTTGATTTAACTTGCAATTCCCTCATAACAAATAATATTTAGCACTTTTTCATGTTATTATTTGCCTCCTGCATATCTTCTTTGGTAAGGTGTCAATACGGACATTTTACTCATTTAAAAATTTGGTTGTTTTTTTACTATTGAGTTTTAAGAGTTCTTGTAGACTCAGGCATAATCTTTTATCAGATATGTGATTTGCAAAAATTTTCTTCTGGTTTATGATTCATCTTTTCATAGTATTTTTCAAAGAGCAAAAACATTTTCCTAAATGGACTTTATTTAAAAGTTTCATATTTATAGAAAACTTCAGAAGTTAGTTCCCATATACCCTACATTCAGTGTCCTTTATTATTGACATCTTACATTAATATGGTACTTTTGGTACAATTAATAAGCCAACAATGATAAATTATTATTAACTAAATTTCATAGTATATGCATCAGTTTTTATGTGATAGTCTGCTTTTGTTCCCTGCCCCCTCCCCCGCTTCCCGAATCCCCTCCAGCATGCTCCGTTTCCATATTATACACTACTATGTCTTTTTCTCTCTTGTAACATCTATCTAGCCTTTTTTTTTTAAGATTTTATTTATTTATTTATTCATGAGAGACACACAGAGAGAGGCAGAGGCACAGGCAGAGGGAGAAGCAGGCTCCATGCAGGGAGCCCGATGTGGGACTCGATCCTGGATCCCAGGATCACACCCTGAGGCAAAGGCAGAATCTCAGCCGCTGAGCCACTCTGGCATCTCTATCTGGCTTTGATATTAGGGTAACACTGGCCTCATAGAATGAGTTAGGGGCTATTTCTTCTGCTTTTTTTTTTTTTTCCCAAAAGAGATAGTTGAAAATTGTTATCATTTATTACTTTAAGGTCTGCTCAAATTCACCAGTGAAACTGTCTGGACCTGGTGAATTCTTTTCCGGAAGGTTATTAATTTTTTACTCAATTTCTTTAGTAGATACAGGGCTGTTCATTTTTCTTTGTGCGAGTTTTGGTGTTTTGTGTCTTTCAAGGAATTGGTCCATTTCATCTAAGTTATCAGATCTGTGAGCATAGAGTTGTTCATAATATTCCTTTTTCATTCTTTAATGTCCATGTGATCGGTGACAATAACCTTTCTCTTATTTCTGGTATTATTCATTTATGTCTTCTCTATTTTTTCCTTCATTTGCCTGGCTGAGAGAGAGATATATCCATTTTATTTATCTTTTTTTTTTTTAAGATTTTATTTATTTATTCAGACACAGAGAGAGGCAGAGACACAGGCAGAGGGAGAAGCAGGCTCCATGCAGGGAGCCCGAGTTGGGACTCAATCCGGGCTCTCAAGGATCATGCCCTGGGCTGAAGGAGGTGCTAAACCACTGGGCCACCTGGGCTGCCCTGTTTCCTACTTTCAAGTTCATTGTTATCTACACTAATTTTTGATATCTTTTTTTCCACAACTTGATTTTAGACTAAAATTGCCCTTCTTTCACTAGTTTCTAAGGTAGAGAGTTAGTTATTTTACATCATTCTTCTTTTCTAATACATGAATCTTGTACTTTAAATTCACCTCTAAGTATGTTTTCACTGCTTCTACAAATTTTGATAGTTGAATTTTCACTTTCATTTAACTCAAAATATTTTCAAATGTTACTTGAGACTTCTTTGACCCATCCTGTTCAGAAATGTGTTGTTTAATTTCCAAACATTGGGGAATCTCCAGCTATCTGTCCGTTAATGATTTTTAGTTCAATTTTTTTGTGATCTGAGAAAATATATCATATGACTTGTATTCTTTTAAATTTGTTAATATGTGTTCTGTGGCCAAGAATGTGGCTTATCTTGGCAAATGGTCCACATGGGCTTAAGAAGAATGTGTCATCTGTTATTGTTGGATGAATTATTCACAAACGTAAATAAGATCAAATTAGTTAGTGGTACTACTTAGGTCAGTCTTAACCTTATTGATTTTCTGCCTGCTTAATCTATTGATTAATAGGTGAGAGATGTCAAACTCTCTAACAATAGTAGTGGACTAGTCCATTTATCTTTTTGGTTCCATCAGTTTTACCTATTTTGATGCTCTGATTTTTTGTACATTCACCTTTAGGATTGCTATGCTTTCTTGGAGAATTATTGTCAAAAATCACTCTAGATCCCTGATAATTTTTCTTATGCTGAAGTCCACCTGGTCTGAGATTCATTCACACAGCTACTATAGCTTCCTTTTGATTAGTGTTAAAATGCCATATTTTTCTCCATTGCTATAGTTTTAGCTTTTCTGTTTATATTTAAAGTGGGTTTTTTGTAGAGAACATAAAATTGAGTTTTTTAAGAGATCTATTCATAAAATTACTGTCTTTTAATTACTGTATTTATACAATTTGACATGTTTATTGGTATAGTTGCCATCCATCCATCATGTCTGCAGTTGTTTTCTATTCATTACATTTGTTCATTGTTTCTCTTCCCTTCCTGCTTTCTGTGTTCTCTGTTTTTATCTATTTTATTTATTTTTTAAGATTTTATTTATTTATTCATGATAGACATAGAAAGAGACGGGGGAGGGGGCAGAGACACAGGCGGAAGGAGAAGCAGAAGCAGGCTCCATGCAGGGAGGCCGACGTGGGACTCGATCCCAGGACTCCAGGATCACGCCCTGGGCTGAAGGCAGGCACTAACCCGCTGAGCCACCCAGGGATCCCCTGTTCTCTGTTTTTAAAGAGCATTTTACATGATTCTGTTTTATCTACCTTAGCATATCAGTTACACTCATTTAAAAAAAATTAAGGATTGCTCTAGACTTTCCAATATATATTTTTTAACTACTCTAAGTCATCCTTCAGCTAATACTAGACTGCTCCACATGTAGTGTAGGTAATTTATAACAGGATATTCCCAATTCCTGCTCCCATCCCTATGACGTTGATGTCATTCATAGCATTTATCCGTATGCTATAACTACTCAATATACTTTTACAATTGTTACTTTAAAGAAACCATCATCTTTTAAATAAATTGAACTAAGAAAAAGAAAAAAATACCATTATTCTTTTCCCAACACTTTATTTGTGTGCTTCCAGGTTTCTGACCTGTATCATTCTCTTTCTCTCTGAAGAACTTTACACATTTCTTATACAGGTCTGTTGACAAGAAGTGTCTTCAGTTTTTGTTTGTTTGAGAAAGTCTTTATTTCTCTTTCACTTATAATTTTGCTGGATATATAATTCCAGGTGGGTGAATATTTTTCACTTAATACTGTAAATATTTGACTCTACTTTCTTCTTGTGTGTTTCTGATGAGAAGTTCAGTATGATTCTTATCTTTATTCTTTTACAGTTAATATCCCCCCCAACCTCTCTCCAGTTTCTTTGAAGATTTTCTCTTTGTTTTTGTGTTTTGTAGCTTGAATATTGTATGCACTGGTGTCAGTATTTTGGTATTTATCCTGCTTGATGTTCTCTAAAATTCCTGCATCCATGGTTTGCTGTCCTTAGTTTTAGAAAGTTCTCAACGATTATTATTTCAAATGTTTCTCCTGTTCTCTCTTTCTTCCCCTTCCAGTATTCCAATTATGTTGTATCTTTGGAAGTTTTCCCATTGTCCTGAATTGTCTGTTCACATTTTCATTCTTTTTATTTTTGCATTTCAGTTTGTAAAGATTCCATTAACCTATCTTCAAGTTCCCTGATTCTTTCTTGTCTCAGTCCTATTCTATAATCAGTGCAAGTCGTTCTTCATTTGCGTTATCCTATTTTTTATTTGTATTATTTTCTTTTGATTTTTTTATTAAGAGTTTCCATCTCTGTTTATATTACTCATCTATTCTTGCATATTGTCCACTTTTTCTATTAGGGCTCCTAACATATTAATTTTGATTATTTTAAATTCCTGTTCTAATGATTCCAACATCGGTGTCACATCTAAGTCTACTTCTGATACTTGACTTGTTTTTTTAGACTGTAGGGTTTTTCATTGGTTTGCTTTTATTGTTGTTGTTTTCTTTGCCTTTTGACATGACTTGTAATTCTTGGAAAAATCTGTGCATAATATATTGGGTAATAGTAATTGAAGAAAATAGGTCTTTAGTGTGAAAATTTATGTCATGATAGGCACTGGACTCTGATTGATGTTTGCTTTAGCTCTGGATGCCAGAGACTTCAAATTCCTTTAGTTTAATTGTTTTTGATCTTCCCTCTTGACTCTGGGCTTCCCTAAGTATACCTCCTTCGCAATTTCAGCTATGAACCACTATTGTACAAAAGCTCTGTCGTTTTGGTGGTGAGATATGGAAAATGGAAAATTCTCTATAATCTTATGATTGAATCCCAGTCTTTAGGAAGTTTCCCCAGAGGGTTGCATGTGCTCCTTCCTTAGGTAATGCAGAAGGTTGGGATGTGAAGAATTCTCTTCTCCCAGTTAAGACATGGTTTTGTAAAACCTTTTCCTTAGAGAATGGGCTTTTTTAATGGAAAAGGCAGTGGGCATATTTCACAATGACTGCTGTCTTTTCCTTCTACCATTTTTCTTCAATTTTCACTATGAGAACCTAGAGAGATTTATGGAGGTAAAATCCACAAGTAAGGGACCCTTCTAAGACTGTGGCCTCCAGGATTTTCTCATTCTCATGCCAGACTATTCTCAACCTTCAGTAATTAATCAAAAAATCATTTTGATATTCCTCCCAGTTATATCTCTAGTGTCTTCTGCTGTTGGTAAGCAGATCTGAGCTGTGGTCCTCTTGATTTTCCTATCTCTTCAGATTTTGGGACTGTGGTTTGACTTACCACCTCAGTGTTCTGGTAGGTCTAAAAAAGTACTTGATGTTCAGTTTTTTTTTGTTTTTTTTTTTTGTAAAAATGAGGGTGACAACTTCCTAGCTCTACATGTCAGAGCTGAAACTGAAATTTTAGCTTATATTATATTCAAAGTAATCAATAATTTTGAAAATGGACATAATTAAAATTATATATATCCACAATATACTAACACTGTCCTAAAGCTAAAGAATAAACATTTCAAAAGTTATATAATGTTAATTACTTTTAGCATCTTCTTGCACACTCAAAAATATTTGATTTGGAGTATGAATTATGTGGGGATGTTCGAGCACCTACAGTTATAAAGTCCTGTACAAGTGTTTGACTATAATGCCTTTCATTTTGTCTACGAAGACTCATTACCAGATTTAAATATTTGGTAAACATAAAATCGCCCTGCATTAGCAGAACATGGTGTAGACTTGTCAATAACTAAAATATCTACATTACGTACAAACAGCAAATACTCTCATCGAGTTGCTAAGAATGTTTAACATCTATTTCTTTAGATGGAGCAAATTTATTTCTGTGATGAGGGATTTTCTTGGACTTGTTATTAAGTTACTTTTATTCAGAGGTGGGAATAGATGTTAGCAATAATAACTTTCTTAGAAGTTATGGAAAAGGAAACATCCGACTTCCTCTGTTTATAACAGAAATTTCCTATGCCTCACATTAGAAAAGCCTGTGGCTCAGAGGTTTTTCTCTTTCTCAGAAGAAAATTTTTTATAACTGCCAAGTTAGATGCATCAAAAGAAAAGCAAAGATGAAAAAGTGGACACTAAAGATTTTTCCCTTAAGCCTTACTCCTGAAAAAGCAAAGATAATTTTCCTTTCGATATTCAAAACTATGCTAGAAGTACTATAGAATATAACTAAAACATCTGATTTGAGTAGTCTATGTTGACATCCAGAAATGAAGGATACCACAGAAGCAGCCACAACAAAGGAGTGTATCAAAGATAACATTTTCAAATTGGTTTAAGGATATATTCTTATTTATTAAATAAAGCCTAGACTAAATGCACATTAACAAAGTACAGTGGTGAGCAAAGCAGTTTAATATTTTTCTACTGCTCCATACTTAGTGAGATGGGAAACAATAGCCAAATATATCATTAAAAACAACCTAAAAGCTATGAAAAAAAAAAAAAAAAGAACAGGGAAGGGGGAATCTGATTTTCTCAGATGGGAAGTAGAGATACGGTCAGGGAACCTCCCAGAGGGAGTGTAGTTGAAGATGAGATATAAAGTGTGTTTGGGAATATAGTCGAGTGTTGGCGAAGGAATAGTGTTCCCGGCAGAAGGAGCAGGATATGCAAGAGCCCTTAGGATAGGAAATGTAACTCGTTGGAAGAATGAAAGGGAGATGAGTGTAGCTGGCGTGGAAACAGCAGAAGAAAGAAATCATGGCTTTGGCTATGTGTAAAAACAACTTCTGACTTTGATTTGAGTTTAAAAGCACAGTGGTCCAGGGGTGCCTGGGTGGCTCAGTGGGTTAAGGGTCTGACATTGGTTTTGGCTCAGGTCATGATCTCAGGGTCAAGACATCAAGCCCTTGTCAGGCTCTGTGCTCAGCAGGGCGTCTGCTGGAAATTCTCTCTCTCCCCCTCCCCATCACTCTCTCTTTTACACATAAAGAAACAAATCTTTAAAAAAATATAAATATAAAATAAAAATATATAAATAAAAATGTGGTGTTCCAGGGAGGAGTTAGAGATCACATTCCCTTATCTCCATATCCACTTTGGACCCATGCTGCTCTCTAGTCTTTTATAAATTTGTATTTCTTCCCAGAAGGTATCACCACCTGCAGGATGCAGGTAAATTTGACTCTGTTGCAAGGAAGCCCCAACCTCAGCCCCTTGTAGACTGTTCCACGGAGATTTCTCCTTATATTCCAGAGATGAGAGAAGCCAAGAGTGGTATTGGCAATCTTATGGGTCTTTACTCTGCCCCTCTTTGCTGTTCTAACTTCCTCTCATGTGTGAAGTCTCCCTTTCTACGTCCAAACTATAAATAAAAGTTGAGCATGCTTCTTTTCTGTTTTGCTCATTTATGTATTTAGGATTCAGGATACCATAGTGCAGTATTTTGTTTACATTTGACTGCATTACTTGACTATGAACTGTTTGAAAGAGGACTATGTCATATTTATTAAAAACTAATATATATATATTTTTAAATTTTTATTTATTTATGATAGTCACACAGAGAGAGAGAGAGAGAGGCAGAGACATAGGCAGAGGGAGAAGCAGGCTCCATGCACCGGGAGCCCGATGTGGGACTCGATCCTGGGTCTCCAGGATCGCACCCTGGGCCAAAGGCAGGCGCCAAACCGCTGCGCCACCCAGGGATCCCCAAAAACTAATATCTATTAATTCAAGAGATGAGTAAAATAAAGCTTATGTAGTTACTAAAGAATTAGAATTTTGACTTTGAATTCATTCGCTTTAAAGCTCTACTTAGGATGAATGGCCTAGTTAGCAGGGAGTCTTCCCTTGCAATAATCATGGAAAGGTGGTCAAAAGGGGCATTGGGTCAGATCAGAAACAGCTGCCAATGCAAATCTGATGCTCTTGACTCTGGATCTTAACTTTTTTTTTTAGGTTTTGTTCTGTGGGTTTTTTTTCTTTCTTTCTTTTTTTAACTTTCTTATTCTCAAACAAAAGTCCGAACTTCCCTTGACTAGTCTGTATTTGTGAGTCCAATTCATTTTTCAGAGTGGACCTCCTCTTAGTCTCCCCAACACAAACAATGACATGCACCGTGCCCCACATTCCCATGGGTCAGCCTCTCTTAAGGACTATTTTACAGACAGGAGGGGGGCACTGGTTAGATGGAGTGTAGGGGTGCTTACTATGATGTCATTCCTCACCTGCTACTCCAGAAAACACTTTGAGATGCAAATGACAGTGCCATTGTTGTAGGGATAAACTTGAATCTACTTTATTTTTCAAGCAAATCTTGCACATAACTTGAGGATTTTGCTGAAATTAGTAGAATTTTGAATACAATTCCCTACTGATCTTAACAAACCATAATTTAGAACTTCTAATTCATTTAATTCAGATGCTTTGAATGGAACAGAGTGAATTTCCTCTTAGCAAACTTAGGACTAATCTTGACATAAAGGTGAGAATCATAACAACAAAACCATTAATCAAAACATTACTATCAAGACATTTGCAGGCTCACAGGGCTGCCAAAGACTGTATAAGTTGTATACTGCAGAGCTTTGGGAGCACCAGTCACACATACCATTCAATGTGCAGTTTAACTCATAGCTGTACATATAGTCTCTGTAGGCCTTCCCAGGGTGTTATGTGATATGTCATTCCCAAATTCCTGATTTGCCAATATTGGATTCCAGAAGGTTCCAAGCCCATTTATTAGATTAGTTTCCTATAATTTATCGATAAGAATATCATTTGAGAAGAAATCAGATTATTGACTATGATCTACTCAAATATATCTGTGAACATATTAAACTCTTGACTTAAATTTCAAATAGTTCTTTGTTCAAATGATTGCCATATACTGACATTTTGCTAGTTCTATTGTTATCTAATAAAATCTTTACAGCATGTCATGGTTAGTTTAGAATATCTCAAATTATTGTTTTCTGGTTCTGAGAGAGGGAATATACATTTTCTCTGGCCAGTATGTTTGAATCATGGAAATTGGACCTGTTAGGTTTTCTGGGCTTATCAATGTCACACAAGTTTAGCGTATGTCATTTTAATTCTCATTTGAGGTATGTGGTTATTCAAGAGACATTGAAAATGCTATGATCCAGCCCATGAATTGTGAATTTTCTAGGATGGCAAAATCTTTTCTCTAATAGAATCTATAAGATTCTTTCTACTCAATTGCTTTATAACAGGTGACTTATTCAACTAATTTTGTCAACAAACAAGTGGATGGATCAATCCTGCTCAAGTTTTTTTTTTGAACAGTCTGATTATTTGACTTGCAGTTCCACAAAACTGTTTGCTCCTTAAAAACAGGAACTGTATCTTACTATCTTTGTATCTCTAAATCTGGTGGAAGAAGAGATATGTGTTAGGTGTTTGAAGTTTTGAGTATATGTGAGAATAGGCATACATATTTTCAAGAAATATTGCTAATAAAAATTACTTAATATTGAGTGAGTTGATATATCAGTCCAACTATTCAAGATACTTAAGTCATGATTTATATAAATAATCTAAATGTACTTTAATGACTATACTACCACAATTATACCATATGCATGATAAAAAATCAAGTATCAATTTATGATAATTATATAATAATAATTTTTATATAACTATTCTTTGATAAGCAGCCATAAAAGATTTTTATAACAGGATTTATTAAGTTGATTCAAAGTGAATTTTAAATGAGGACTCTCTACGAAGAGATATATCAAGTCTTGGTACAAAGCTGATATATTAAGATGTGAACTACATTTCTAAGATTTCACATCATAATTCTGTAGACAATGAGACATTATTGTATTTTTTTTTCATACCAGTTGGAAATGTGTTTCATGCTGTCAACCAAGAACTGTGCATTATAATAAAGTTCCCAAAGGCTTTGGCCAAGAGCAATATAACACCAAACGGCTTGTTGCATATATCAAAACTACAAATATCAGACATCTGTTGTTAAATAAATAATAACTAAAAGATGAATCTGTTGAAGATTTTAATTGAAAGGGGGACAGATATAAAATGTAGTCCAACAGGTGGGATATTTAAAACAGAAACAGCTGTTTACCTTCAGTCAACTCATTTTCTTTAACAAGTGTTTTTTCCCATCATTAAAACATTTTTTCAGGCAATGTACAAAGTTTGAAATAGCTATTTTGTCAACACACATCTGCATGATCTCCAAAGCTACCTAGTATGACTTTACAATGCAATTAGTGGAGTTTCATTTGGAAGCGTCCAAAAGAATGTAAAAAAGAGGGAAACGCCTTTTAGTAAGAGGCAAAAGGATGTATTCCAGAAGAATAATGATAACTTTCCACATTAGTGTATAATAAATGTCCATTTTGTTATTGCTTTACAAATGGTAATGAAAAGATTAGCTGAAATATGAAAAATAGTCTGTAGTCATGGAAGTGACAAAAGTCTGCATAAGATTTAAAATCAACATGTTCTCTCTTTCCTAAATTAACAGTTTATTTGAAATGAGTGTAGTGATAATTGCTACACGAGCATTTAGGGATTAACAATTAGCAAACACTTTATTATTTTTGGATGGTATGAGGGTGACAGAGGGGATACTGGTAAAAGAGTAGTAATTGATTATACCATAGATACTGTTAATACATGTAAAAAATAGTCATAGAAAAGTTTCATGTTTATAGCAATTTTTTTTTACACCAAAGATCATATCTACATACAAGATATATCTACTCTAAAGTAGGATGAAAAACATTTGGGTATTGGTATTTATCACCTTTCTAGACTGTTGCTCTCAGAATGGGAAATAATTTCTACCTTCTTTGCCAGTCCTAAGTGATTGGAAGTGGTTGCTTGGGACATTGTGTTGAGAAAGATTCTGAGGACTCATTGAGAAAATATATAATGACAAGTTAGTGATTTTGGAGGTGGGGTGGTGAATGATGGCCCATATACCTAATATGCATTATCTCTAGAGCTAATATAGCTTAGAAATTAACCGCAAAGTGTGCCTAGGTGGCTCAGTCGGGTAAGTGTCTGCCTTTGGCTCAGGCCATGATCCCAGAATCCTGGGATTGGGTCCTGCATCTGACTCCCTGCTCATCACCTCTGCCCCTCCCTCACCCTCTGCACCCCCCCGCTGCTCTTCCTCTCATCCTCTCTGTCAAGTAAACAAAAACTTAAAAAAAAAAAAGAAATTAACTGCAAAGACCAAAATTTCTATCAATATATCCCTGAATAGATAGATAGATAGATACATAGACAGATAGATAACATTTTATTCCACAAAACTCAAATTTAATGAGATGTATAGTGTCTATTTCTTTCTCTAAATCAGTATTTTATGAGGTATATACTGACTTTCATTTGCTTTCATGTTTGGGGCAATTTTTGCTTGAAAGTGTAAGTCCTTCTCTTGACAGAGTATTTAAATAATGCTTGGGACACTTGGGTGACTCAGTGGTTGAGCATCTGCCTGAGCCGAAGCTCAGGTCCTGGTATTGAGTCCTGCATCGGGCTCCCCACAGGGAATCTGCTCCCATAAATAAATAAATAAATAAATAAATAAATAAATAAATAAATAGAAATAAAATCTTTAAAAATTAAAAATTAATAAAATAGTGCTTTAAAAATAATGACATGCAACCAAGACTCTAAACTTTCTTATAAACTGCTTGGATAGTGGGTATTAAAGAGTTTTTACAATGGTATTTACAAGAACAAAACACATAAACAATGACAGTGAAAGCTGGCTCGAATCTAAATAAATAAAAATTGTTGAAAAAAAGTTGTAATTACTGTCTGAAAATGTAAGTTTTAGAAAACACATTCACCAATGGGCCATTGGTGGTTCAAACCCTCAAATTCTGGTTTCTTATCTCTAGACAAGCCTTCTGGAATTAATCTTTTATAAATATCATGATGTTCCAAGTTTTTGGTTAATACTGAGATCTCCACAGGAAAGATTGCTGAAGATTTGATAACATAATTGGAAAATCTAACTATTTTATTACCATTCAAATGCATCTGCCTGAGGTGGGGGAAAAAAGACAAAGATTGGAGCTGGGGTTAGGGCCAGAGGTCAACTCATATATAAGTGATAGGCACCTCCAAAATGAGCAATGTCAAAAACAACAGCCTTCACACAGAAAAGACTTCTTGAAAGTTTTGTTTTCCTTAAGTTTCTATTTAAAAGGAGCTGACCCTTATCTGATAGTTGGTTTTCAAAGGAAGAATGAGTCATGTCAGAAATGTTGTCAATTTTTCTTTTATGAGGACTGGCAAAGAACTTTCTATTTTCTTCGTATTTTATTAGACCTCGAAATAGATTTAGGCATTTCCCCTTCGAGAGTGCACATTAGAATACCAACTCGCATTTGGAAAATACAGTCCAGCTTCCAAAGAGCTTTTGCCTATATTATTCAGCTTTGCCAGTCCTGACAATGTAGCTCAGTGTGGAGTAGAGGTGTCAGCACCCCTGTGTTGCGAATGAGGGAATTAAGACAGGGCTGATTAAAGGGTTTTCCAAGGGCACATGGTTGCCATGAGCAAAGCAGGGAAATAAAACCCAAACTGTGTGACTCACTACTGAATTGTTCTTCTGATCACTGTATGTTGAGTGCTGTGAGCGAGCCAAAGGAAGCACCTATGGCCTTTCTTCAAGAGCGAAGGCCCTTCCTCTAGCGGCAGGCTGATAAAGGGATGGGGAGCATGTTTTTAATGAAGGCCATAGAAAATCTCTCCACAAGAAAAATGTTTGTGTTGTGCTGCATTAACTTTTAATCCTCTCTTTTCTTATACCATCAGCCTGGATGACACCAGTCATTCCCTAGCTTACATGGTAGTCCTGATGACTACCATGTTTATCTCTCTGGCTTGGCTTTCCTTCCTGTATAACTTTAGATCTAAATGTGTACCTGCCTACTGGATATTTCCAGTGGAATGTCTTCTAGGAGACCCACAGTCAAAATATTCCAAACAGATTTTCCCATCTTGTTCCCACACCCGATCCCTCTCTGTGTTTTCTGTGCTAGGACTGTTACTACTACACCAAATGAAACAAAACTTGGACTGCATCTTTACTTCTTTCCTTGATAATGTCTCATATCCAAGTGTTCTCCAACCATTGCTAAGGCAGTTTTTCAAACATCCCCATAAATCTTAGTGGCTTTTTCCATCCTTTCTGCCTTTATTCAGGTCTCATGATTTTTCACATGGATTAAGGCCCACACTTTCATCATCTAAGCTCAAGCTAATTGAAATTGATTTAAGTCTTAAGCTATACCAAATTCTGTATTGGATCTATCACCTTGTTTATACCATTGGTAAATGTTTTAATTCTTCTGTCATTAAGTCTAGTTCTCAATGTGGTTTTCCTCCTTGCCCATTGGGAGATTACACATCGTTGCCCTGTGGATTTGGCCATACAATTTGCTTTTTCCAGTGAAATGTAAGCAGAAGTGGTATGTGTCACTTTTGGATGATAACTCTAAGAGCCATTGTGTGCTTAAAAAGGACATCTGTCTTCTGCCACAGACAGGCAGTGTCTCAGCTGGAGGATGATTCATCAACTTGTGTCCTAGAGAAAAGACATGGAGCAAAAGCTGCCAAACAACCTATGATGGACACATAGAATGAAAGCAAAATAAACCTTCATAGTTGTAAACCTGTAAGTGTTGGAGATCTTTTTTGTTTTCTCAGCATAACTTGAAGTACTTTTACCAATACATCTGCCTGGAAGAGTCTTCTTCTTCGTCCATCTAACTCCTCTTGTTTCAGCTGAAATTATTTTCTTCTCATAATTCATTTCTAAATTATTTTCGTAATTCATTTCTAAATTTGTGACTGGGTGCAAACTCTTGTGTTTCTATAGCACTCTTCTCATAATAATAATGCTCATTGCATTGCACTGTAATTATTTGGTTATTGTTCATGTCAGTCCTATAAGGACATGGCATTCTTTCTTCTTCATCATTTTATTCCTCTCTTTTAGTATCTACTGCATGAATGATATGCAATAGTGATGTTGTAGGAATGAATTATGCATAAATCAATGAAGGAAAAGAAGTCAAAGCAGTTCTCACATCCCTAAGTATTGTAGAAAGTTGTGTGAGTGACAGTGATACATGGACATTTTCTTTGCTGTGGTGACAGATGGAATTCTAAAAAGAAAAGGTGTTATCACTGACCTCTAGCATGTATCAACCTTACTTTCTGTTTTTCACACAATTTCAAACTACAGAACTCTGTGAAAAGTTTTAGTCATAAACTGTAGCTTAGAGGACATTTTTGTCTGGTGAGTTCCCTGAATGTGTTTAGTTTCATTGGGTAGTCATGCCTCCTAACAACTCCAGAAGCCATGACGGACAATTTATCCTTGGGTCACAAATGTGAGATAGCAAGGCCATCCTATTTCATGCAGACCTATAGAAGTTTTACAAGAAGATTGACAAATCAGAGTCTTCCTCAATCTGGTTTGTTCTTTATGATGTATGTTTTCATCAAAAATGTTTGGTAGTCTAATTTTGGTCTAGAATTGTGATAATTTAGTTTTCCATTAAAGTCACAGTACAGTTTTAGGTCCAAGTTTGTGATATATGTTACTGACCCTCTTCAATAGTACCTTACATACAATAGGTTTTTAATAAGTATTTTTTTCTCCTAATCTACTTCTTGCTACTACTGATATTTTTTTTCCCTTTACTATCAAATGTCTTGAAAGGATTAAAAGAATACTTTATGCATTTTCACCTTTGTTTTCTTACATTTCATTCACTTTTTAGCCCATTGCTCTTTAGTTTATACCTTTACTTTATACTTTTAATACCTTCTTCTCATACTAACACACACACACACACACACACCAGCCAGGTCAAAGATTTTAGCTTGAGATCATGAAGAGCCTGGACAAAATTCTCCTAAGAGAAATGTCCTTCAATCTTTCTCCAACACATATGTATTTTTCTCTCTTCTGCCTAATCCTTTTAGATTGTTGATTTGTTCGGGTGGTATAATCGACATCTGATTCAGATTATTCCTAAAATGATGTCTCAGATTATCCTTCAGTGCTACACATTGTAGCTCATGGAGAGAGACACGTATCCTATAATTGACCAGGCTCACAGAGAATGCACTCAAACTCTGGCTCAGCATTTCAGATCCTGATTTCTTAGAAAGTGGACGTTGGAGAATTGTAGGCTCTTGGACTCCCCCTCAGCAATCTTAAACACCACTTGAGGAGTTTGTTGAGAACTCTACTTAAATCTAGGGGGGCCTCTGATAATCTAGCTTTAATACTGCCATCTGGAAAACAGGGTCATCTGAATAAAAGTCATAAAGTGTTAAGACTGGAAAAGATTTTATCCCACACAGCTTAATGCCTCATCTCATAGATGCAGATACTGAAAGTAAGGGGATGTTTAATGGTTTATTAGAGCTAATTAATGAGAAGAATGGAAACAGAACCTGAATCTCCTAAAGTTTTATTAGGGTACTCTTTGATTTGTAGCATCTTTTATTTTCTCTTTCTCTTTCTTTTTTCTTTCTTTCTTTCTTTCTTTCTTCTTTCTCTCTCTTTCTTTCTTTCTTTCTTTCTTTCTTTCTTTCTTTCTTTCTTTCTTCTTTCTTTCTTTCTCTTTCTTCTTTTCTTTCTTAACAATTTTCTTATACTGAACAGAAAAATAAATTCAAAATGGATTACAAACCTAAATGTGAGACTTGAAACCATAAAAATCCTAGAGAACACAGGCAGTAAGTAATCCCTTTGACATTAGCCATAGCAATTTCTTTCTAGATATGTGTCCTGAAGCAGGGGAACAAAAAGCAAAAACAAACTATTGAGACTTCATCAAAATAAAAGTCTTCTTCAAGGTAAAAGAATCAACAAAACTAAAAGGCAACCTATGGAATGGGAGAAGATATTACAAATGATGTTTCTAATAAAGGGTTAGTGTCAAACTATATAAAGAACTTATACAGGCAGCTGAATGGCTTAGTCAGTTAAGTGGACAACTCTTGATTATGGCTCAGGTCCTGGGATTCAGCTCTGCATCAGGTTCCATCATCAGTGGGGAATCTGCTTGAAGATTCTCTCTTCCTCTCCTCTGCCCCTCTCCTTGCTCTCTCTTTCTAAAATAAATAAATAAATCTTTTTTTTTTTACAAAAGAACGTACGCAACAAACAAAAAGAACTTATGCAACTCAACACCCCAAAAATGAATAATCTAATTAAAAACAGACAGAAGACACCAACAGACATTTCTCCAAAGAAGACGTACAGATGGCCAATAGACACATGAAAAGATGCTCAACATAATTCATCATAAGGGAACTACAAATCAAAAATACATTGAGTTATCACTTCACACCTGTCAGAATGGTCAACACAAGAAATAATAAGTGCTGGTGACAATGTGGAGAGAAAGGAATCCTCATGCACAGTGCATTGGTTGGTGGGAATGCAAAATGGTGCAGCCACTGTGGAAGACAGTAGGGAGATTACACACACAAAAATAGAACAACCATATGATCTAGTAATCTCACTGCTGAGTATTTACCCAAAGAATAGAACAAATTTTTCAAAGGATATATGCACCCCTGTGTTTATTGGAGCATTTATGTAGAAGCAGCCCAGGTGTCCATTGATAGATGAATGGATAAAGAAGATATGGTATATATACACAATGGAATGTTACTTAGCCATACAAAGGAATGAAGTCTTTCCACTTGCAATGACATGGATAGAATTAGAGAGTATAATGTTAAGTGAAATAAAACAGTTAGAAAAGAGAAATACCATATGATTTCACTCATGTGGAATTTAAGGGAAAAAAAAAGACAAATTAGTAAAGGGGGGGGAAGAAGAGGGAGAAACTAAGAAATAGACTCTTAACTATAGAGAACAAACTGATGGTTACCAGAGGGGAGGTAGGTAGAGGGGGTGGGTGAAATAAACGATGGGGATTAAGGAGGACACTTATTGCAATGAGCACCAGGTGTTGGATGGAAGTGTTGAATCACTATATTGTACACCTGAAACTAATATTAAACAGTGTGTTAACTAGCTGGAATTTAAATGAAACTTAAAAAGAGTGCCTATTTCTCAAATAGTCTCTGGGCCCCATTGGACTTACTGTTGACATTTCAAACAAAGCCCTTAAGAGGACCTGTTGCAGATCCCAGGCATTCTGCACACGAGGAAACTAATGGATAATAAATTTGAAAAGTTGCATCTCAAATGAACAAATTGGAAGGGAACATAGGAACTAAAGCAGTGGTTTGTTAACAATTGAGAATAACTCAAGGTAGAAGGCTGACTTTATATATATATGCTTGGGATAATGTGGTACAAAGGTTTTGTAGAAGAGAGGAGAGAGAAGATTGAAAGTTTAGGTTTAAATATGTTGAATTAGAAAAGACAGTAATTTATCCAAGTAGAAATATCCAGCAGGCTGTGGAGATTAAGGAAGAGAAGAAGAAGAAGAAGAAGAAGAAGAAGAAGAAGAAGAAGAAGAAGAAGAAGAAGGAGGAGGAGGAGGAGGAGGAGGAGGAGGAGGAGGAGGAGGAGGAGGAGGAGGAGGAGGAGGAGGAGGAGGAGGAGGAGGAGAGGGAGGAGGAGGATGAGGAGGAGGAGAAGGAGAAGGAGGAGGAGAAGAGGAGGAGGAGAGAAGGCGAAGAAGAAAAAGAGTAGGGGGAGGGAGGAGAAGGAGAGAGGAGAAAAAGAGAGAGGAAGGAGGAGGAGGAAGAGGGAGGAGGAGGAGAGAAATCGAGGCTGATGAAAGATGTAGACTCAGAGAGGTATTCTTTGAGTGTGACTCTGAAGCGAAAATTTAGAGACAAGTAAGAGTAGGGAGGTTCTGCCACAATTAGCACTTCTAGCAAAGGAAGAAGAGAAGATGCAGCCAGAGGCGTTCTGCTTCTCTCTCTTTTTAAAAAAAATTTATTTATTTATTCATGAGACACACACACACACACACACACACACACACACACAGAGGCAGAGACACAGGCAGAGGGAGAAGCAGGCTCCATGCAGGGAGCCTAACAAGGGACTTGATCCCCGGTTTCCAGGCTCAGGCCCTGGGCCAAAGGCGGCACTAAACCGCTGAACCCCCCCGGGCTGCCCTCTCCTTCTCTAAATAATAGTGAAATCATTTCCTGGAAGCCAAGTGTGGAAAGATTCTGTGGAAATAGTCAAGCCTGCAGGTAGGAGGAAGCATGGTGATGTAGTTGGCTTACCCCTCGGCTCTCTCTAGGACTTTTGACTTTTGAAGACTGACACTTTGACTCCTACACAAAGCTTGGAAATGGAAATAAGGAAGGTGTCTGGAATGTGAGACTAACAGACTGCTTTAGCACTGGGAGCTCAGCAGCCAGTGAATCCTGCTGCCAAGACCTCTTTGTTCTTGCCAGGTTTCCTGGGCAGGTCTGCTGCTTCCCATTGATCATGAGGTGCCAGATTCTGCTAAAATTTCTTTCTTATTTCAGATGGTCTGCACCAGTTTCTGTTTCTCTTTACAAAGCACCATATCTGACACACAGTGTGACTTCACATTATTTCTGGGAGCCTAGAGGAGTACTGAGTTCTGCAAGTAGTCCTGGGGTTGGCAAGGAGGAAGGAGGGGCTCTATTTAAAGTCAAAGAAGTCATTAGTGACCCTAAAGGGGTCACGTTTAATAGCCTGTGGTAGGTTAGATGTTACCCTGTAGGGGATCGGGGAATGGGTAATTGATTTAAAGGAGGCCGTAGGTACATACAAGTTTGGGGAATTTGAAATTATTACGAATCTTCAAATGTATTTATGGGTAGGATGTACATGTATGACAGGTGGGGTACAAATGTCTTGAGGAGAAATGTGAGAAAATCAAACATGGTACACTTAGGATAAATCAACCAAACATGTTTGTAACCAAGTGGGTTGGTGAGGGTGGGGTGACAGGGTGGAAAAGGAAAGCATTATAGCCACGGAAGTGAATAGAATTATTTCCAAATATTAACGGGTAATGTGATAGGGTTTCACTATTATATGCCTCATTTATATCAATATCACAATTGAGATAAATTATATTACTCTAGAAACAAAAGTCAATAAATTGCTACAATTAACCTATTTGATCACCATTATTGTTGACATAAACACAAACATCAATGAAAGTAGGCCCATGATTATTGCTTAAGAAGACATTTTTCTCTAGTTTTTCCAGATTTCCTAAATTGTGAAACACTTTTGACATCTGTTACCTGGAATTAGGGAAATATGCCCATCTACGAAAATCATTGTTGATGTGCTGATTAGTTTTCTCAACATATTTTGGTCAGTATCACTTATTTTTCCATCAGAAATCATATTTTGGTCATTTAGAGCTTTAGAGGAAATATTATTAAATATAGAATAGCTTTATTCTGTTTTCCTTTGCCATTACTACTGATAGGTTAGCCGTTTTGTGCGTGTGTTGTGTGTGTGTGTGTAGGTGATTAACAAATTTCACAGTTGTCCACAAGTTTATAAACATTGCTTTTAGTAATTTCATAAAAAGATTTGTTTCTTTTATGTTTCAAATATATTTTGAATTAATTTGAAGTAAAGAAATTCTAAAGACCAAAGAAGATTTTTTAAAATGTTATTAAATTATGGATTTCAAAGAAAGCAAACACTGAAAGGACACATTGATTCTTTTGGCTAGTTTCTTGACAGAAAACATCAACATATGTGGCTCTGTAGATAGTAGACTCCAAAGAGCCCCTACTGTCTGTTCAACATTCTTTTCTTAGTACCTGGTGCTGAGCTCCACACATGGTAAGCACTCAATGGTGAGTTAGAGAATGAATGGGTGGATGAATGATATCTCTGAAAAACACCTGGATTATATGACTTATTTGTAACTAGTTTCTATAATTTCAACTCACTACACAAAAATACAAGGAAAGGAACAAGTAATAATCTCTGTATCTTTACAAAATTGTGAAATTTGAAGTATACCAAACAAAATAACACTAAGAATCCCTGCATCTGGCATGGAATGCTAACCTTTCAGTGGGAGGCTTTTGGCATTAGATTAGCTTTAATTGATAGATCTATATCTATATTTATATCTATATCTATAACATATCCACATGTCTATATACATTTATAAAATACATATTATATTTAATATATAGATAATATATATGCAGTCTCACACAATTTAAAAAATATATGAAGCTAAAGAAACTTGTTAAAGGATTTTATAGATGCTCTAGGATAAGTTAATAAAACTAAACATATTTTTTCTTGCTAGCTTAGGAATAGTACAATTTCTGTAATAGTAAATTTCATTGTGCATGACAATTATTATTTCATGATCCAGGACATTACGTATATAGGAACAAGTTTGAAAACTTTTGAGACTGAATAAATTCTTTGCTTTTTTGAAAAGCATTTGCTTTTATTTGAATTGAATATTCCTGAAATTGTGTTATTATTTGATCAAACTGAGTCAAGGAGATAAAATGAGGAGGAAAAGAAAAAGTGCTATTTGGTATTGTTCTAAGTTTGTTGAAGAGCTATGATTTGATACTATCTTAAAGAAACATAGCAACTTGCATTTTCCAAGATGTGGTTCGTCATGATGAAATTTCCACAAAACTACATGTCATAAGAGGAAAGATATTATCTCTAATCTAGAAATAAAATATCAGACTAATACTCAGGACTTCTGTCTATTACATAAATACCTGTTATATGCATTCTATTTTCCTATATACATCTTATTTCCATGCCGTGTAGCCTCCTACTATCTCCAGTAATGGCAGTGAAGACTCTTCTGACCAAAGTCAGAAGTGACATAAGTGACATTTTAACAGCATCATTAAATGACTGCCATATCCAGGTCATGATCTTAAATGTAGAACAACATTTAAATATGGTCCTCCTGCCTTCTCCAACAGGAAAAAAAAAATGGTTTTGTTACTAGTATTGAGTTTGCTCATTTCCCACCCAGCCACACTGAGGATCTTTAGAGTTTAAGGTTAACATCGAATGTTAAATAACCACAAACAATGGCTTATAATTATTATTTCATAACTCTTTTGGAACTTACAGAATTGGGCAACAAAATATTTAATTGCAAGAAAGAGGAGTTCTTTAAAGAATTTCATGGGTTACATTCTTTCTGACATCCTAATACCTTCAATATCCTCCATATCCTCAATCTCCTTCCAATTCTGCATTCTCCAAATGTTTATCCCATCCCATAGTATATAGGAAGAGACAGCGCTTAACAAATAAATTTGCCTAAGGACTGATTTTCATTTTTATATATTACATTAAACAGAACTGGCACATACCGATTGCATTTAAGAATATTCATGACTGAACTAAGAGTCAGACTTTGCTATTATGATCCTATCTAAATTGGGAAAATTAGTTTTCTATGGGAAAGAAGAGGGACTATAGTTATAGAAAATACATGATTACCTAGAGGAGATCTTAAAGTCAATTAACTAGATAAACAAAGAAAAAAATCTTTAAATACCAGTCCCTACAATAATTCAAATGAGATAGTAACCTCACACCTGTCAAAATGTCTAAAATCAACAATATAAGAAACAACACATGTTGGGAAGGATGTTGAGAAAAAGGAATCCTTGTGCATTGTTGGTGGGAATGCAAAATGGTGCAGCCACTGTGGAAGACAATAAGCAGAGCGGTTTCTCAAAAAATTAAAAATAGAACTACCATATGATGCAGTAATCTCATTGCTGAGTATTTACCCAAGGAGAGCACTAATTTGAAAGGATACATGCACCACTATGTTTATAGCAGTATTAGTTACAATAGCCAAGCTATTGAAACAGCCCAGGTGTCCATTAGTAGATAAATGGATAAAAATGTGATATATATATATATATATATATATATATATATATCACATATATATAATGGAATATTAGTCAGTCAGATATATATATATATATACATATCTCACATATATATAATGGAATATTAGTCAGTCATAAAAAGAATGATATCTTGTCATTTACAATGACATGGATAGAACTAGAAAGTATACTGTAAAGTGAAAGAAACAAGTCAGAAAAGAAAAATACCATATGATTTCATTCACATGTGGAGGTTAAGAAGCAAAATGAACAAGTAAAGGAAAAAAAAAAAGAGACACAAGTCAAGAAACAGACTCTTAGCTATAGTGAACAAACAGATCGTTACCATAGTTGGTGGGTAGGGGGTAGGCATAATAGGTGAAGGGGATCAAAAGTATACTTACCATGAACATCAAGTAATGTATGGAAGTCACTATGTTGTACAACTGCAACTAATATAAGACTGTATGCTAGCTATACTGGAATTTGCATTAAAAAATTTAAAATAGGGGATCCCTGGGTGGCTCAGTGATTTAGCGCCTGACATTGGCTTGGGACGTGATCCTGGAGTACCGGGATTGAGTCCCGCATCAGGCTCTCTGCATGGAGCCTGCTTTTCTCTCTGCCACTCTCTCCCTCTCTCATGAATAAATAAAATCTTAAAAAAAATTAAAATAAAAGAATGTCCACACCTGCTCTGGATATAGAGAAAAATGGAAAAGATGCCATTTTTTCCCATTAGTTAACATACTCTAAATAATTGAATGTTAAGTTTCTACATGATGAATTTTTAAGATCCTAAAAAAAGAAATTTAGCTTTTTTTTTTTTTTTTCCTTCATTAATAGTACTAGACCACCGAATAGATCCTGGGGGTTCCAAAATCCTTAATATTTTCCTCCTTCTTCACCAAGACACTGAATCCTTGGATCAGATGACTGGCAATGATGAAGACAATTGAATATCATTTATGAAAAAATATGTTTGCAGGATACTTATGTCCTGAACATTTATGGGAACATCAGTGTTTCACTCAATTCCTACTTGGAAAATGTTAACACAGAGACTAGCCAGCTGCTTGCCCAGCATTGTACCTAGCCGACCTGCCATCCCAGAAGTCCCCTTGCCCCATAAATGAGACTTTTGACATATCTTCTGGTTACTGATACTCTATTAAATGAAGAAGGCGAGCTTGGAGCAATGCTGAAATAATCCATCCATGGGTGGTGTCTTGTTCAATTCCCTTATGCAGGATTAGACTATCTTGCTTCTTCAACCCCTAGCTATTCTCTATCGTCTAACAAAAACATCACAGATTAAGGTAATTCTGATTTAGGAAATATAATCACTTCTGATTTAGGAAATATAATTCTCTTCTGATTTCTATTCTCTTCTGATTTAGGAAATATAATTACTTCTTAAATTCCTGAATTTTCTCTTTGAGGTCTACAAAAAATCAACAAGAAATTTGGCCCTTCCAAATTTACTCTGGAAAAATTACAATTTCAAAGGTTTGTCAATAGTCCATTTTCTAGTATTCTATTACTTATTGGTTACTAATGAAGGAAAAAGGTGTATTTTTCATGATCGCTTGATATTATCTCCCACATGTTTTTTGGTTAGGATCTTCCCATGACTAGGATTTTTTTGCTCAAGTGCAGTGGTGGGGGGCGGGGGGCAGGGAAAGACTAATAAGAATACAAGTCAATCGTAGGTTGTAATTTCTAATTACTTTCTCACCTAAAAAGGAAATGATATCTAAAGTTGGCCTTTCATCAAGCTAACTGACAAAATGACTGAATTAACCATGGTAAGCGTATTGTTAAAATTACAATTTGTTCGAAATTAGGCTGTGGGAAAGAGAATTTTCTACAGTAAGTTAAGCCAAGTTAAACAGAGAAGGAAAAACATAACTGTTATTCCCTTTACTCCAAGTCTGGGTTAAAGGGTTGATTATGTGGGAACATGCCAAAGGGTCAGATATTCCAAACCCATGGAATCTGGCTTCTTGACAAATATCTAAATATAACTTATGGCTTTAAGTACTTTTTTTCTATTTTGTTCCATTAATTTAGAAATTCTGATATAGATCATTATCAAACCCCAAGAAATTAGTTTATTCTTCTTATAAATGATTTAGATATTTATAAATTAGATAAAAAGTTACTGTAATACATTTCTGCCTACATGTGTGTATGGTATTATAGGTATCATATTTTTCAGATGAAATATAACATGCTTGTTATGTAATTAACCTTAATACATATATATGTATTATATATATAGATATATGGATAATATCATGGTTTCATTCAGTCTTACAGATGATTCTTAGTGGAATATACCATCATTTCATATAAAATTCTGTAGTATTTTCTTTAGTTTAAACATGAAGCTACATTAATTTGATGTTCTTGTGTATTAGGAAATTGACTTGAAGTAGAATCATTTAATCATGCAAATTATCGAAACCAAACTGCGGGAGGAATTGCTCCATCTTAAATCTGAAGTAGTTTTGATGATATGTATCTATCTTGTTATTAACGGAATCTTACAATGTAAAATACGTTTTCTGTGGTTAGCCATATGCTGTGTTGTTTTATTTTAGCATGACTTTGGTCCAATATATATACTCCTCAATTGCAACATCAATATAAATATTATAGGATTGTTAGTATAGTAGATCCCTCATGTGTACTGATTGTTTTATTGAAAAAAAAAACTTGATTCTTTTCCAAGAATCATAGTGCTGTTATTTTTGGTTAAGCTTTAAGTTCCTTTGGTTGGGATTTTTAGGCTTGAAAGAAATCCCTTAAACCATCTTGAAACTCAAAACATTTTTTTCTTTTCCTTTTCCTCTTTCCAATCCAATGTCTATGGCTTCCCTGATTTAAATCTGTTTTGAATTAATTGTTCCTTTGACCAAGAGCTAATAATTTTTCCCCAAAGTCCATTCACCCTCCTTTAGCAAGTTCAAGATGTTTCTGGAAAGGCTTGAGTATTTTTTTCTTTCCTTGGTAAGCAAGGATTGAGGTTATTTATTCTCTGATGGTAAACAGACAAAAATGTCAGTGAATGTGGATTTATGATCACACCCTAGGTTAACAATTTAATGAGAATGAACAGGCCATACACATTGTCTTACTGAAAAATCTTCTTTCACATATATTTTAGGCTTCACATGTTGCTACTCTGGAAAAGGTGAAAAAGGATCTGGTGTTTTATAATATATGTTAGCTTCATTGAAATAATGCAATTTCAGGAACGACTCTGATATAAAGATATTTTTAGAAAAAGTAATAACTTCAGTTAAAAGAAATGGAAGACATTTTAAATTTTAGTTGGGTGGAGAAATGACAATTAACAAGTAGCTAGCTGTCTAGAATCAGTTTTTCTGTTATGAAATAGAAAAGGAGTTGGAACTGTCTCCATTCTAAAAGTAGTTTCTTCTAGCAGATATGAAGCTCACATGAGAATTTGACATGCAATTTTTGTGATGATTTTGTATAATTTATTTGTACACACTTAATACATGGTGTTTAAGAGATAATTGACTTCTAATTTTGTCAATTTTGAAATATTAGAAAATAATCTCTTTTTTTAAGAAAATAATCTTTAATCAATATAGGAACTTAAACCTCAGAAGACAAAATGTACTTTGAATGATAGTAAAAAATAAGTTTATATGGTTTAATTTTTACTTCCTTCTTGTGAAAAATATAGTTTAGAAAGAAACATAAACTACTCTTTGTCACCAGAGTAATGTCTATCCTTCATTAAAATTCTTGTCATTAAAAAAGTTAATAAACTTTTAAGCTTAATTTAAAAACATTTAGATAAAACAAAGTAGAAAGAGGCGATGGTGAAATAGAAACATCCTTAGATGTTGGGATGCCTGGGTGGCCTGGGTTTAGTGCCTGCCTTTGGCTCAGGGCCTGGGATCGAGTCCCACATCGGGCTCCCTGCATGGAGCCTGCTTCTCCCTCTGCCTGTGTCTCTGCTTCTCTCTGTGTGTTTGTCATGAATAAATGAATAAAATCTTTCAGAAAGAAAATTCCTTAGATGGAAAATTTCAGACTACTGTGAAGTTATTTTCTTGCCTTTCTTAAATATACAAAAGCAGATCAAAGAAACTATTCAATTAGTGGTTTTGAGCTGGTAGGCTCTGTATCTCATTTCTGACCTTGCACACCAATCCTCCTTTTTATTTTTATCTTTAGTTCATGTATATACATACACACACACACACACATATATATGTAATTTATTTTGTTTTGTGAGTAGAGTTGACATGCAATGTCACAATTGTTTCAAGGGTACGACTTAGTGAATTGACAAGTTTGTCAACATTATGCTATGTGCACTACTGGTATAGCTACCATCTGTCCCATTACATTGCTATTATAATATCATTGACTGTATTCCTTATGCTGTGCCTTTTATTCCCATGACCTATTCATACCATAATTGGAAGCCTGTATCTCCCACTCTCCTACAACCATTTTGCACAACCTCCAACCCCCCTCCCCTCTGGCAACCATCAGTTTGTCTTCTGTATTTATAGATCTGATTCAGCTTTTTGTTTATCCAGTTTTTTATCCCATTAATGAGTAATCATATGGTCCCATGACCAAGCAAGATGGAGCTACCATTGTTTATTTATTGAGTACATTGTTGTCAGAAATATGCTCACATTGTCGAGCCGAGGTATCAATGACAATGTTAACAAATATTTAAATATTTAAAGTTAACAAATATTATCACTTCTTCCTCTGATTAGGCAAGTCTCTGGAATTTCTCTACTAGTGGAAAGCCTCAAATCTGTCATAAATAATTAAGGCTAATGTTTTTCAGGTTTGCTTGTAGCTTAAGGTTCCATAACATGGAGAAAAATCTAATTACTTTACTGGATTAAGAAGAAGTAAGCTGGGACACCTGGGTGGCTAAGTGGTTGAGCATCTGCCTTTGGGTCAGGCCATGATCCCAGGGTCCTAGGATGGAGTCCCACATCAGGCTCCCCACAGGGAACCTGCTTCTCCCTCTGCCTATGTCTCTGCCTCTCTCTTTATGTATCTCATGAATAAATAAATAAAATCTTTTAAAAAAGGTCAAGTTAAAAAAAAGAAGCCAATTTCTGTTAGAACACAGCATTTATGATCAATCCTTTATATTCTCTGATGCACCTTCAAAATTTTATTTATTTATTTTTAGACAGAGTTAGCAGAGGGTTGGTGAGCAGCAGGGGTAGAGGGTGAGAAACAGTCTCTGCTGAGTGGAGAATCTCCTCACCTCTTATCCGGATGCAGGACTCAGTCCCAGGACCTTGAAATCATGACCCGAACCTATACCAAGAGACCACACTTAACTGGCTGACTACCCATGCTCCCTATCTGATACACCTTTAATATTTAGTAGTAACCACTACTGAAGAAGTGGAATTAGAGAAGGTATCCTCTCTAGATATTGGAATTTCCATTCTTGCTGAATGAGACCAGTCTTTTGAGTGATGTATGTTTTCCAGTAATGGCTGAAAAGAGAAGGAAAAGAAAAAGAAAAAGGAAGTTGGAAGTGACAAAGACAAGATGGAGAGTAGAAGGAATAGAAAAAGAAAGGTAAAGTCAAGATATGTGGTGAGAAGAGAAAAGACGAGAAAGGGAGTGTGTAGTGAGGAGAGGGAAAACAAAAGAAGAAACTAAAGGAGAGAATAATTTGTATGAAGACATTTACTGGTGAAGTGACCACAGAAGATTGAAACTATAACTCCATTGCCATTGAGAATGGTGTCACTCTTTGTGACTCTGACCTGAGAATGGAAAGGAAAAGTTGGATCCAGATAAATTGGATCCTCCAGACCTCTGTGATTGGGCTTTTTGTGGTGTCTTCTGTCCTGGGTTTTGGGGTCTGAGCACCTACCTCATAGCTATGTTTCCAAACTAAATAGCACTGCAAACAGACTAGCTCAACTGCCAGAAATATTGCTCAGTGGGGAAATAAAATTCTTTATTGCTAAGGAGAAGCATGAACTGAAATCTGAGCCATCTGATTTGCCTTCATACAAATACAATACCCTATGCAAAAAAAAAAAAAAAACAAGTAGAGAGGTAGGCAACTATAAACAAACAGCAAAGGCAGCTCATTTTTTCCATGGCTTGGGATAATATACATAATCATCTTAAATGGATTTAATAATAAGCAATTAAAGACAGTTATTCATATCCATAGTGTCTGTACTTCCATGTTATAGCCATTACAATGTTCATAAAAGGTCTTTCCAAATCTAGGAAAACATTTGAATTATATCCAAAATCATCAGCAGCAAATTGCCTTCATCCTTGTAGGAAGAACTTTGTCTTGATGAGTCGTAGCCAAAAAATAGACAAAATATTTTCAAATGCTGGCATAAAAATATAACGGTTGTCTATATCTATGACCAAGCACTTTGGCACTGGCAAAAAAGAAAAAAAAAAAAAAAAAGAGACATTTTCTTCCAATCGGATTTACTGATAAGCATTAACAAAATCTTTCTTACACTAGGCCTTATCAGGAAAAAAGGGAAATAATAGCAGTAAATTACAGTCATCAAATAGATCTTTTTAAAACTAATAATCCTTAAGCAAATAATTTGTTGAGAAATTAAACAATGTGTACATGTAAAAGAAAGAAAAATAATAGCTGGCATATCATAATAGCTGTTGGAATTGTTCTGTGACAGTGTTTAAGGTTCAGTGAGCCAGTGAGGACTAGCTCATTAAGCATAGCTATCTAGGAGCCATGGGCAACTCAGATTAGAACAGATGCCATTTGTGTCTTCCAAACTATGTCTTGATCCAGCCTTATAAATCTTCCAAAACTCATGTCCTTTCAAATCATCTTCCTGACAAGTTTTGATTTGCCTCCCTGTCCCTCCAAGCACTCCCATCAACATACTATCTACTTTGAGAGTTTTAGTGTCTGTTTGTGCGCATAACCATAGGCACAGAGAAGTGAGATGAAATGTACCTTCTTCCCTTTCCAACTGATAGGGTTAATGCTTTCTCCCTTCAGGCTTCCTCTTTAGTTTTGAGAACAGACCATTTAACATACACGTCACTTCTACTGTGGTCGTAATCCAAGGCTGGTTCCAAAATGCAGGTTCTGAGAAACGTCATAGGATCAGACTGCTCACACACTCACACTTACCTAAGATAGTATGGATTCTCATTTGTCATCTTACACACGAGGAATCTGAGAACTAAAGAGGTTAAGCAACTTAAACTTCTGTGAACCACAATTGCTCCATGATTTTGGATTAAGTTCTCAAATTTTGCATGGAAGTATTAAAAGCTCAGATAGACTGATAACCAAAAATGTATGTCTGTAGATTCTTTGGGTTACTGGTAAGATTCCATATCTGAAATTCATAATAAAATGGAAAGCTCAATATTATATTTAATACTATAAATTGTTTATTTTTTTATTAGTGAAGACGCAGAAGCTATGTTCAAAACCATCTCTTACCGGAAGTATCACTTCTGAGAATGAATTCCACTGCATTAACTTCATTATTTCCAAATGGCTGCTGATTGACACGGAGATGGACAATGGGAGAGGTGCGGAGCAGAACCTGCCT
This sequence comes from Canis lupus baileyi, assembly GCF_048164855.1. Taxonomy (NCBI): domain Eukaryota; kingdom Metazoa; phylum Chordata; class Mammalia; order Carnivora; family Canidae; genus Canis; species Canis lupus. The sequence continues at coordinate 54,437,876 of NC_132850.1, read as the reverse complement.
TAAGAATCCTTATGTCATTAGTAAGATGTTAGATTTATGTTCTTTCCTGTCACATGCACGAATCAAAAAAAAAATTTCCTTAATCACTTGCTCACCAGTGTTGCAGGTACATATTAATTGGTGATTATGAATGAGGGAGACTGCTGCTGAGTAGTCTAGTTAAAATGTCATCACCAGAAAAAGACAATGGGCCCTATTAGAAAAAAGCCAAGTCATGATGAAAGCATTTCCACAGATGGGATACCACCATTTCCCATCTTTGCCTGTGTGGGATTTTGGAGAAGGGGATCTAGTTTACAGGGAAGAAGATAAATTGGGATCTAAGACAGGAACACTCTGGAAAGCCATCTCATTCTTAGCTCCTCCAATGTATATTTCCCCTCTCTTCTCTGAGAACAGAATCCTGAATTTATTTATTGAAGCATTGTATCTCAATACATTTCATTTATCAGCTTCTCTTGTAGCTACAGATAGAAAGATAGAAAAAAAAGAAATGAAGAAAATAGAAAAAAAGGAGAAAGGGAAAAAGAAAGAGAAGCTCTTTGAAACTGACAGAGACACCTGGCACCTTCACTTCTCTCTTTGGAAGTTTTCTTTGTTGTATAACAATTATCAAAAACTTAGTGTCTTAAAACAATACGCATTTATTATTTCACAGTTTTTGTGGATCAGAAGTGCAGGCTGGATTCTCAGCTGTGGGGTCTCACTGGGCTTCAATCCAAGTGTTGGCTGGGGCCACAGTCTCACCAGAGGCTCCCAAGGGAACGATTTTCTTTCATGCTCCTCCAGGTTGTTGGGAGAATTCATTTCGTTGCAATGCAGGATTGAGGGATTCAGTTTCTTGCTGGAGGCCACCTACCCACAGCTTCTTTCCACATGGGTTTCTCCAACATGGCTGCTTACTTCATAGCTGTTTGCCACAATGGAGATGAGGGGGAAGATTTTAGAGTTAGTCTGCTAGCCGGATGGAGTGTCATGTAATGTATTGTGAGAGCGACAACCCCTCACCTTTGCATATTCTACTGGTTGGAAGCAAGTCACAGGTCCTGCCCACACGCAAAAGGGAGAGGGGTGTACGAGGGTGTGGATCCCAGAACACAGAGATCACGTGGGTCACACTAAGCTCCCTCTCCTACAATGTGTGTAATGGTCACAACTTTCATAACCATCTTGTGACCTTGAAGATGAGAGTTGAGGGATACGGATCACAAACTTGAGTCCTTGAGGATTTCATAGAGGTGCTGAGCCAAGTTTAGAATGCCTATCTCTGGTCTTCCTATTACTTGAGAAAATTAATCTCTATAATATGCATAGACCCCTGTATTTCTATCTCTGTCATTAGTTGTCAAATACAAGTCTTTACTGATTCAGGAATTAACTTATTTAAATCACTTTTTCACCTACATATTAGACATATACTTATGTACAGCATCTCCTTCCTTTTCTGCAAAAACATGAGAGGCAGGTGTTCTCCTTACTGCCGATGATCACATCCATTATAACAGCCACCATTCCCATCTATAAGCTGATGAGACCCAAAATGATATCTCCGATATCTTCACTTCAGATCTCTGGATTTCTTAACTGTAGTAGGCTCTAAGACACTTCAAATTCAAAGGCACTATCTGTCCAGTTGCCCAAGTCAGAAACTTGGGGATGCCTCTTCAGTGTAATTGGGCATAGTTCCTCCAAGGTTTAAGTGAATAGTGTTCTGTGATGTAATTCAAAATTGAGAAGGAGGTAGTGTTTCAGCACAATAAATGCCAAAATTTATGCTTGCAGGGGCATGAAGTTGTCCTCTGTACAACCTATATAGATCATTAACCAGAGAATATCCTTTGCAGTGGAAGACCTTTGTTATTTCTAGATGCTTAGGCAAGACTAAAAAAAAGTAGAAGTCAAAAGAAAAAGAAATCTGTGGCTCCAAGAGTAAGTAAGCATATTCCAGGATTTCAAATACAGTTCCTGCAACCATCAGCATAAATGAGAGCAGAAGAATAGTTGCGATATATCCTACTACTGGAGCAGCACTGTCCAGTATGGCAGCTACTAGTGATGTGAGACTACTGAGTGCTTGAAATGGGGCTCATGTGAGTGAGGAACTGAATTTTTAATTTTATTTAATGTTAATTGACTTAGATTTAAATATTCATGAATGGAGACACCTGGGTGGCTCAGTGGTTGAGTGTCTGCCTTTGGCTCAGATTGTGATCCCAGGGGTCCTGGGATTGAGTTCCACATCAGGCTTCTCCTGGACAGCCTGCTTCTCCCTCTGCCTATGTCTCTACCTCTCTCTGTATGTCTCTTATGAATGAATGAATGAATGAATGAATGAATGAATAATCTTTTTAAAAAATCTATGAATGGTTAAGAGTTAACATATTGGAAGACATAGTTCTGGAGACTAAGTGGTTTCCTTTAACATGACAGGGGGTGAAAAGCTTGCTAACTGCTAGAGAAAGGGCCATGAAGCAAGCACAACAGAAGTCTCAGATGAACAGAAATGAAATGTCCAAGGCATTTGATGAAACTTAGAAGGGAATAGCACCGAAGAGAGAAGATTTCTACACTGGACTCTTCAGAGAGGAAATTAATTAATAAGTTTGATGGCTATTATTATTTATTATTTTATTTGTTTATTTTTTGAATTGATTTAAATTCAATTTAATTAATATATACTCTGTTATTAGTTTCAGAGGTAGAAATCAGTGGTTCATCAGTTCTTTATATGTGTATTATTTTAATGACACACAATCAAACATCTAAAATTCAAAACCAAAATAGTTTGTGGCTCCTCCATGAAAGGTTTTCTTTTTAAATATCATTTTAATAAATTAGAAAATTAACAACATGTTTATGATAAAAGATTTGGAAAATATAGAACAATACAAGAAAGAAAATAATCACTGGTAATCACATCACCAGAAGTTAACTTCTGTTAAATATTGGTATAATCTTCCAACTTTTTTCTTTTACTATCTATGTAGGTGTATGCATGTGGGTGTATGTGTGCATGTGTGTATACGTATTTACACAAATATGTGTAAGTAAATAGAGGCATATATATGACATTTCACACATATATGTGTTTGCATTTAATCTAGTTGATAGAATACTGGCTTGTAAACTGCTTTGCTCCTTTAACAAGGATCTAACAAGAGATCAATGAATACATTTATATGATTTCTCATTTGTCTGCTATATGATTGTAAATGGGGAGCAACATGTTGTAGTTCTTGACCACCTAGACTTTGGAGCCAAACTACCTGGTTTCAAATACAAATGCATGATTTATTTCTTGTGTGATTTGGTGAAGTCTCTTAACCTTGCTGCATCTCAGCTTTCTCACTTTAGAAAGTTACTATGATGAGTAAATAAGTTACTATATGTAAAGCATATGTTATAATACCTGGCACAGAGTAAGGGGTCTATTTATTAGCTGTTATTTTTATTACTATTTATGGCTGAGCACTATCTCATAAATGTATTCTAATTTGACCAAATGACCTCAAAATATTTCACATCTATTAAAACCTTTTATATACTTACAAAAACATCTTTTAATACTTATAAAACATAATAGAACATACCAGCACTTCTCAGAGTATAGCTATTTTTTTGACACATTAAAGTAGGGGTTTATGTCACAAATAATCAGAAAAAAAAATTGTAAATGAGGTTAGTTTGAAAGTTCATTTGTTTAAAGCAGATATTTCTTTATTTTCATTTACTTATTTATTTATTTTTAGAGAAAGAGAGAGAGAGAGAGTGAGCATGAGCCGGGAGAGGCAGAGGGAGAAAGAGAGGGAATATCTTAACAGATTCCATATCCAGCACAGAGCCCTACACAGGACTAGATCTCATGACCCTGAGATTATGGTCTGAGCTGAAATCAAGACTTGAACCCTTAACTGACTGAGCCACTCAGGTATCCTGAAAGCAGATATTTCTTTAAAATAAAGTATAAATACACGACAATTATTTTAGTGCATGTAGAATTCATTTATTAAGTTAACATTTTTTCACCATCACAGCTTCTATAGAAAATATGAAAAAATCTAAGTGTATATGTTTGTATAGGTGTAAGACTGGGTATTTTACTGAATCTTTTCAGTTAATTTATTTTTTCCGCTTTTATTGAGATACAATTGAGATATAATATTGTGTTAAGCATTAGATCTATAAGATCACATCATTGATGTGATATATGAATATAGTATAAAATAATTACCATGATAAATTTAGTTACATCCAATATTAAATATTTATATATTCAAGATGGATGACTTATCTTCAAATTCACATGGTATTCAAAGCACTGTTGTGTAAAGGAGAAATACTATCAACCACACACACAATAGCAACTCAATTGGAAAAATTTCCATGAGAAAAATTAGTTTCTAGAGGAGATATTTCAAAGAGCATGTTATTCTGCTTAATCAAGCAACTCTGGGTAATCAATTCAAAAACATGTCTCCATTGGCAAAGTGCTGACACTGATTTGCTTTGGCCACAAATGGAAATGTTGCTTAGAACAACCATCTGACAAGTCATGTGAGCAAACACATTGCTTTACAGGAAACCGGAAATGACTGTTCAGTGGGTCTCCCTTATTATCATCATGTTCCAACTCCTATCCCTGGAACATGGGAGACTCTCACAGGGTTGAGTGTAGGGGTGGAATGGAGAAATCCTATCCGATTACTAACTCTGATTTATCTCTTTCAAAAATGGACTGTGAAGGAGAAAATGCTCGCCTCATTAAATGTGTCTGTCCTGCTAAGTGGTCATGAAAGTGTGAGTCTTCTTTGTACAAATATACTGCAGACTGTGAGGCTGCTTCCTATCACGGAGTAAGCATATTTAAAACCCTTTCTATTTACTTATCTCTCCTATTAGCCTTTGCCAAATTCATGCTTATATACTTTGTATAAATTACGTGAAACGATATGGCATATCTGGTAATGCCTTAAAACTCCAGACATACTTAGGAAAATGCTCCGGTTTCTGTGTTTTGTGTCTTAAGAATACAAAGGCTTCAAAGTCAGAGACATGAGTGCCTAGACATGAGTGTCCCACAGTGCCTGTGGGGCAGGCTGTGACTGGCTCATTTGTACAGGTGGTGGTCATTCTAGTCTGCTTATTCAAAACATCTGGAAAGCACAAAGGTTTCTGAGTCCAATCACCTTGAATTCATGATAATTCTAAGCTTTTTCCTTTCTTTTTTTATGATATAATTTATTTATTCATGAGAGACACACAGAGAGAAGGAGAGGCAGGCTCCTAGGGGGACTCCGGGATCACACCCTGAGCCAAATCCAGATGCTCATCCCCTGAGCCACCCAGACATCCCCTGCTTTTCTTTCTTTCTTCTTTCTTTCTTTCTTTCTTTCTTTCTTTCTTTCTTTCTTTCTTTCTTTCTTTCTTTCTTTCTTTCTTTCTCTTTCTTTCTTTCTTTCTTTCTTTCTTTCTTTCTTTCTTTCTTTCTTTCTTTCTCTTTTTCTTTCTTTCTTTTTTGTTTAAATATTTTATTTATTTATTCATGAGAGACACAGAGAGAGAGAGAGAGACAGAGCCACAGGTAGAGAGAGAAGCAGGCTTCATGCAAGGAGCCCCATGTGGGACTTGATCCCGGGACCCCAGGATCACGCCCTGGGCCGAAGGCAGATGCTAAACCGCTGAGCCACCCAGGGATCCCCTGCTTTTCCCTTTCAAAAAGAGTTTCCTAGTAACCAAGTAGTGCTAGTTGATGACAGAAAGTATTTTCTTTTAAGGATTCCAACTAATAAAAATGAGTAACTGTGAAAGAAAGAAGATAATTAGAAAATTATGACTTTGCAACTTCTAATGAAATGAACATTAGAAGCAACAATGAAAATCTGTCAAGCTAAAGCCCAGAGGAGATGAAACCCAATTGGACTTTTGTGTGGCTCTGCCTTTGGTTGTGGGTGGCCTAATGGGGTTTTTGCTCTCTTCTAAATTCTCTTCACTGCATATCCTTGTGCCTCTTTCCCTCCCTCTCTCCTTTCCTCCCTCCCTCCCTCCTTCCTTCCTTCCTTCCTTCCTTTTTCCTTCCTTCCTTCCTCCTTCCTTCATTCCTCCTCCAGTAACTGCTTATCAAGATCATGTTACAGTTGGCATCAAGAACATGAAAAGCTAACATCCATTCATAGTTTTGTCCATAAGGGACAGTATTGATAGAGAAAAGTGCAAGGGCCAGGCACAACTAGATTTGCATACCAGTTGTATCACTTTCAAACTGTGGAATTTCATGTATAAAACATAATCCCTCTGAGCTTGGGTTTTCCACTTCTTAGAGTTATTGTGGGGATAAATGAGAGAGAAGTTTGTAAGCTAACGTGACCACCGGCATGTAGTAAAGCCTTGAGGATGGTAAGTTCACAACTTTACCTGGCCCGCTTCCCCGCACACTGGGGAGTGAGATCACAGAGTGCTTTCACACTGCTTCCTATGTCTAGACTGCACTCTTCTCCTCTGCTAGGATGTGGGACCTGGACACTTCTGCTATGCCCCTGCCTTAGCGATTTCTTTTTAATCACCCAGTGCTCCATAAGTCACCTGTCTGTTCACCCTGAGTCTAGCCATCACCCAAATAAAGAAGGTACAAGAGTGGAAGAAAAGGAAAAAGGAACTTTGGCCTAATTAAGCCTAATTAGCCAGATAAGTATTGAATGAGGATGCAGCATGCCTATTTATACACATGTACACTCTTCCTGAGTTTCATTTTTATTTTCATTAAAGGTTGATACTATGGAAGTGATTATGATACATAACAAATGCCTGTAAACATATTTCTGAAAATATATGTTCATGACATGATAACTCTATTGATTAAAAATAACATTTGGTTCATCATTGACAAAGAAGGAACATTCTCGCTCCTCTTGGTCCCACCTCTTTTCTTCCTCCTTGAGCCAGACATTGAGAGATCTCTGTGACTCTTAAAATCTTGATTATCTGTGAACCTCAATCTGGAGCAGCTGGTTGATTTATATTCCTCATATTCTCTTTACTCTCGGTATCATTTGCATTATCTCTAACCTTTAATGCCTTTGAATGTTTTAGGTTTCCCTCTTCTCCTTACTGCTCCTGGGTTGGATGATATCTAACAAGGGCAAGATGGTCTAAGTGCCCTTTAGGTGAGTGTTCTAAATGAATGCCAAACCACCACAGAAGAAGCAGAATTTACATCAAAGGCTGTCTCTTCACCATTCTCCTAGGACATGCCTGCAGACATTGACTACTTGGGTTCCCTTTAGGTGGAAAAATGTAGTTTCTTTGACTCTTTCTGTATACAAAGATGAGGCACAGATCAGTTGCTGGACTGAGTGACTCTGAACTAACCAACTGACTGACGTTGGACGATCCACTTCTATTCCACTTTCTATTTACTGATTTGAATAGAGGTCTTTGATTTAGATAATGTCTTGCAATTCTTATATTCCTTGACATTAGTATGACTTTTTACTGCTTCTGGGGAATCTTCTTATAGATAATTGCTGTAGGCAACAACAACAACAAAAAAAGCTCAGGTGTAATGAAAGAAAAAAACAACAACAACAGGGCAATGTCACAAAATTAATGGTGAGATTCTCTAGGTTGAGTGGTGAGGGATGGCTCTGTTGAGGAGATAAATTAAGTTGAAAATGATAAGAAGGAGCCTGTCCTACTAAAATCTGGAGAAGAGCTAGAGGCAGAGAAAACACTCTATGAAAAGGCTCTGAAGCAAGTAGGAAGTTAACAGGTTGAAGAATAGAAAACTCTAGCTGACACATGGTAACAGTGGAGGGAATGATAGGACATGAGGGTCCAGAGGGTCCAGTGTTACGCTGAGCCAGGGCAGATATGGTTGGGATTGTTTTCTCAAACAGTTCAAGGAGTTGTGAGCTGAGGCAGTGGTTGAGATTGTTCCTTTAAATTGGGAAGAAAGTTCACCAGCAATATCTCCAAAAATGGTGCCTAATATTCTAACAATGATATTCCACTAGGCTAATTTTTCAAAACACTCACATTCAACATTCACCCTAATGACTTTTAGATAAGAGGAGTTCATTTTAAAAAATTACAGTTGGGGGCCTGGGTGGCTAAATTGATTAAGCATCTGACTTTGGCTCAGGTCATGATCTCGGGGTCCTGGGATCAAGCCCCACATCACATTCCCCGCTCACTGCGGCGTCTGCTTGTCCCTCTGCACCTCCCACCATGGGTAAGCTCTCTCTCTCTCTCCCTTTCAAATAAATAAAATAAAATCTTCTAAAAAATAAACAAAATTAAAATCATTTTAAAACCTGAATTTTTTTTAAACTAGATGCTTCTTACTGCATAGAACTTCCTAATATAAATAAATTATGAAGAAACTTCAAGATAACTTACAAAGTTCAAAATTTAATGTACTTCTATCATGCCATTAAATATGAATATCCTTTAGATAACGATGCAGATTTTACATATAGAAGTGACTATAATCATCTTATTAATTTCTTTTTTTTATTTAAAAAATGACAGGAACATAAACATTCGCTACCTAGGACTTCAAACCCAGATTTCACTTGTGGTCTTATAATTGATGGTATAATAGAACTAAGTCACTTTCATAGTTAAGAAAAGTACTGAATAGCATTGTAGCAGCCCTATTTCATTGTGTAGACTGAGAAACAGTAGTTACTGTGACTTCATAAGGAAACAGTATTTCCTAAGTGTGATCTAATAAAATAAGTAAGTGCTTGGCAGTTGGCTGGCTTTCCAATCCCCACTCTCTCACGTGGTACTTACCTAAACTGCTCTAAGTCCTTTGACATCACACCCTCAGTAATTTGATCAGTAAAATGAGAATGATAATAGCTATCTCTCAGGATTACTTTTCCTTAATAAATGCTATAGTGTTTAGCAAGACTCTATTAAAGGGAATTCATACTAACTAGTGCTTCTACAATTCATCCTGTGGGAATTTGTCACCATCCCCTCCTCCTCACACGCCTGCTCCTGCATTAAGTCACACTTGCAGAAGGTGTACTAAGAACTGATATGGTTCAATAATGTGATTAGTTTCATTTAGGTGTCGTAAGTGACTTCTTTGAGTGCTTTGTGATGGATATTATTGCAAAATAGTTTTGTGGAAACAATGAATTAGATGCCTGTACCATGCTTCCCTGACAAAAGCTACCCATCATAATACTTCATAAGAGTTTAAGATGATGAAATAAGAATTCCTTGAAAACTTAACACAATTTAATACATACCCCAAAGTAATTGAAAAAAACACACTGATATTTATGCTATGTACCAGGATAACATGTGCCAATAGCTACCCAGGTCATTGGTGCTATTCTGCTTAAAGAATTAGTAAGGTAAACAGATTGTGAAAATTTCTAAGATTTTATTTATTCATTTGACAGAGGGAGAGAGCACAAGCAGTGGGAGTGGCAGGTAGAGGGAGAGGGAGAAGCAGGTGCCCCGCCAAGCAGGGAGCCCGATGTCAGGCTCCATCCCAGGACCCCAGGATCATGACTTAAGCCGGAGGCAGATGCTTAACCGACTGAGCCACCCAGGTGCCCCCAGATTGTGAAAATATTGGGAATAGGGATGAGTTAGGGGTCATAGAGAAGCTCTGACTGTTTAAGGCTCCTCAAACCAAGAGCAGGACTGATGTCATACTTCATGAAAACAAGAATTTTATCATCTGCATGCCAGACTGAAAGAAACGACATATAATGGATTTGTCGTCCTCATTCTTTCGTAATGCTTAAAGCATGTACCTTATCTCAAGTAAAATATACGCAGCTTGCTTTTAGTCAGTTCACTGATTAAAAAAAGGAAAGCCAGAGACAAATGCCCTAATTGGGCAACTACTTTTGCATTACACACACCATACTCTGCCCTGCTTCCCACGGACACTGTTACCCACGGTGCTACTTCTTTCCTGGAAGAAGAAACAGTTTCATAAGCAGTGCTCTTCTCTGTCAGTGTTATGAAGTAAAATGTACTTTAAAAGATAAACAGAAAAACAAATAAAAAAATAAAAAAATGAAAGATAAATAAACAAATTTTAAAAGACTAAAAGACACTTAACTAATCCTTTATCGATTATGGCGTCACAAATTGACTTCTATAATTATTGAAGGGGTCAGAATGGAAAACAATCTTATGAAAGGACTAAAGTGTAGGAATGGACAAGGTTATCAGAAGCAAAAAATAAAAAAGAAGAAAGAAAGGAAGAGAAAGAAGGAAGGAAGGAAGGAAGGAAAGAAAGAAAGAAAGAAAGAAAGAAAGAAAAAGAAAGAAAGAAAGAAAGAAAGAAAGAAAGAAAGAAAGAAAGAGAAAGAAAGAAAAAGAAAGAAAAAGAAGAAAGAGAAAGAAAGAAAAGAAAGGAAAGAAAGAAAAGAAAGAAGAAAGAAAGAAAGAAAGAAAGAAAGAAAAGAAAGAAAGAAAAGAAAGAAAGAAAGAATCCAAATAGGAAAAGTAGTGCATAGTAATCGGTAATTGCTGCACTTGCCTGATTGTTAGTAACCAAGCAAAATAGCAACAAGCTGGTTCAGATTTATGGCTGCTGGTGCACGCTATTTCCAAGCCACCACTTGCGATCCTAGAAGAAGGCTAATTTCTCATGAAAGATAACTTCTTCCCCTAGTTCTTATTTACATGTCCTCTGATATGAGGCATTTATCTCACTCAGAGGACCCATCACAGCAGGTACTTCTGTACCTTTCCCTTACAGTGATGAATAAATCCTATTTGGTTCTAACTCCGCTCTTCTCATCCCGTGGTAAACCTGATTATGGTACTCTATTCAGGAGGTTGCTTATTTGATAAAGAAACTGGTTTTTCCCTGAAGGAGTTTTGGCTCAAGTTAGCAGGAAAGTAATGAGTTACTTTATAAGAAATGGCATGGATCATTGAAATGGTGAAACAAAATAATGATTCACATCATTGCTACAAATAGGTTCATACACAGTCACTTAGAGCTTGATAACAACTGTGTTTTGTTCATCAACATTAAGCTGAGTGTGAACGCTATGGAACACTGAAATGACCTGAATGTCAACTGTGCATGAAATCTCTATTAAAAATCATCTGTTAAATAGGACCCTCTTATTACTTAGAACCTACACGATTCCAGTATAATGTATATTCCTTGTTTTTTAGTGTGGCAAAAACCAAAAAACAAAACGTGTCACGTAAAACTCACTCTCCCAACAGTTTCTATAATGTGTGTTCTCATGCTACTCATAGGATCCAATAAGGTGGTGAAATGCCTTTTCCGACTCAGCTGAGATGCATGCATTTGATGTACTTCTAGGACCACATTTTTATGTGAATTTTAATACTTTGAGAAAAAGCACATTCATATAAAGAGTTCTTTCCCTCAAACATGCCGTATTTTTAGAATTGCCTGGGGGAGGGAAATTCATTAAAAGTGGAATCTTTCCTGGAGATTTTGATTCAGTGGTTCTTGGAGAAAGAGTTCTAGATTTCTTTTTCTTTTCTTTTCTTTTTTTTTTTTAAGATTTTATTTATTTATTCATGAGAGACACAGAGAGAGGCAGAGGGAGAAGCAGGTTCCCTGTGGGTAGCTCGATGTGGGACTCGATCCCAGGACCTCAGGACCCCAGGACATGACCTGAGCCAAAAGCAGATGCTCAACCACTGAGCCACCCGAGCACCAGAAGGGTTCTCGATTTCTAACAAGAGCCCCTGGCGGTTGTTTCGGGCAGTGTGACTGAGAAACACAGAAGTAAAGGTGTGTATCTATGTTGGAATATCTCATTCCCCTTCCATGAAAAAGCATAATGTTAACACTGTCCCTTTTACACATTGAGCAATGAAAGTTTTCTGAAAAGTTTTTTATAAGCTTCGTACAGTGATGGGCTCTTCCAGGTTGTTGGTGCAACCTTGATTCCGTCTCTGCCATTGTGACATCTCCTACTTAGCACCTACTGTGACAGTAATGAGCCAGTGGGCTGTCATTACATGACTAATATCTCTTGGGGTCTTGGCAAGCCCAACATTTTTCTACAGATCCCTTTTGAAAAATCCAAACAGGGAAGTTGCTGAAATAAATCTTTAGAAAAATTACCCAAAAGGAGAACTGGTTCAACAAATAGTTGATTAACAAAAAGTAAATGTTCATCTGAAATGTTTTATTTGGAATCAGACTAAATGTCTGGACATGGAGCATAAGTCTTGTTTTTACTTTATAAATTACAATGACTTTTCTATTTACTAAATTTTTGCCTCGCTCCTTTTAGTGTCAGGTTTAGTCATATTCCCAAGTGATAAACATCAGGCTTTTAACTGAAGAGATGTTTATGCAAGCATAACGTAAGTATTAAATCATGAACAGGGAAAACTGAACTTATTAGAAGCCTATAAGCTGATATGAAGGGGAAAAAAAGCAAATTTACAAAATATGGACAATTTAATTCCACTATTTTCTAATAAAAATCAACATATAAATAGAAACCTATATGAATAGAGAAAAATAAAGCCTGGAAGGAAAAGCGCATAATGCTAGTAGCAGTTATTTTTTTCTGAAATTATAGGTATTTTAGTTTCCTTATCCTTTTTAGCTTCTATTTTAAAACTTTATAGCAATTAAGGTGCATTGTATTTATAATAAAAATTGCTGAAAATTATGTTGAAAAAGTCACATTGCTTTTCTGAAACATTACTGAGGATTTATTTTTGCAAACTTGCTTTTCAGTTCTCCTTTAAAATCGACCTTGGAAATTTTGTCTGTGATTTGTACGTCAACCTTAGCAGTAAATTTATGCACCAAAAATCAGCTGCAGAAAGTTCAAACTGAAAGATGTGTTTGATAAGATGACATTAATAATATATTGTCAATTCTATATTTATGTATCTTCCAACTCATTTGGAAATTTTTAGCTTCAGATAAAAACAATTTAATCTTTGATGTGAAAAGAAAATGGGAACAGTGTTTAGAAGAAATAATTTCAGGCAAGCATCAGGGAGAAGGTAATGCATGTAATCACCTCTTATATAAATAATTTTTAAGGTCCCAAACTATCTTTCAAAGTAAAATAATCAGGACGTTATTTTGCAGAAACTGATAAGCTCATTTTAAAATTTACATGAATGTACAAAGCACCTAGAATATCTGACACAACTTTGAAATAAAGAACAAAGTTCTTGGACATATACTATGTGATTCCAAAACTTATAAGCATCCAGGAATCCAGACAGTGTGGTATTAGTGTAAGTAGATTAACGTGACAAAATAGAGAAACAAGAAATAGACTTGAATGTGAGAGTTAATCCTATAAAATTTCTAGAATAGGGCAGCCCCGGTGGCTCAGCAGTTTAGCGCCGCCTTCAGCCCAGGGAGTTATCCTGGGGACCCAGGATCGAGTCCCACGTTGGGCTCCCTGCATGGAGCCTGCTTCTCCCTCTGCCTGTGTCTCTGCCTCTCTCTCCTCTCTCTCTCTCTCTCTCTCTGTGTGTGTGTGTGTGTCTCATGAGTAAATAAATAAAATCTTTAAAACAAATAAAATAAAAAATAAAATTTCTAGAATAAAACATGAGGGAAAAACTTTGGGACTCAGGTTTAGCCATGGTTTCTTGAACAATACATAAAATGCACAAAGTATAAAAGGAAAAAATCAATAAGATTCTTAAAGTTATTAGGAAGTGCAAGTCAAAATCACAATGATATCCGACTGCACAAAAACTACAATGTTTAAAGTTAGACACAAACTATACCAAGTATTGATGAGGGTGTAGAGTAATTGGAACTGTCACATATTACTGGTGGTAACATAAAGAGGTATGATTACTTTCGAACATAATTTAGACATTTAAAGGATAAAATATTGTTCAGCCCCTAGATATTTAGCAGGGAGAAATGACAGCATATATCCACACAGACTTTTGTATCTGTAACATCCCCCAAATAGAACCAACCCAAATGTTCAACAAGTTATGAATAAAAACAAATAATAAGAATTAAGGTTCAAAAATTAATGACTCCCTTTAAGGATCATATACAATTGCAGCTATCTTGGTTATGCCCATTGGTATGTAACCTATAAGCAGATTGAATAAATGACCTTTAAATATTATAAGGTTTGCCTCCCTATTTTCATCTTATTTTATTGAAAAAATGTTTTTAAGGATTTTATCTATTTATTCATGAGAAACACAGAGAGAGGCAGAGACATAGGCAGAGAGAGAAGCAGGCTCCCTTTGGGGAGCCTGATGAGGGACTCAATCCCAGGATGCTGGGATCATGCCCTGAGCCAAAGGCAGATGCTCAACCACTGAACCACCCAGGTGTCCCAGTTTTTAAATTTTTTAAATTTATTTTTTATTTTATTATTTTTATTTTAGCAAATCAGAAGAGACGCTGAATTCTAGGAAACAAACTGAAGGTTGCTGGAGGGGTGGCGAGTGAGGGATTGGTGACTGGGTGAAGGACATTAAGGAGGGCACTCGATGGAATAAGCTCTGAGTGTTATATGCAACTGATGATGAATCACTACCCCTGAAAAATTCTACCCCTGAAACTAATAATGCGCTCTATGTTAACTAAGTTGAATTTAAATAAAGAATTTAAAATCAATCACTCAATCAATATTATGAGGAAAACACAAATCTTAGTCCTGGTTACAAGTTTCAAGAATCTAATTTTCTGACTACTTCTATAAATTAATAGAATTTCTCCCTTGAGGTCTCATTCTATTGTGTTGAAAGGAACTGAATTTCAGAAAATTGGCTATTCCTCTTTTACTTTCTCTGGGACTCTAAGTTCTACTGGAAGTGTCAAGCATAGTCCTAAACATGTGATTATGCAGTCTGCCGCTGGTTGGGCAAACACAGCAAATACAAATACCAGATCATCATTAGAATCCACATATACCTAAATATTTCTTCCAAGACTTAGAAAGCAGCAACAATGGTATCTACTCTCCAAATGTTTCTATCTTTCAGATAACATTAAAAAAGGAAAACACATATAGTAGGAAGGCCTGCACTTTCCCTCTTGACAATATCTTCCAGAAATTTATTTATGTATGTACATATTTATTATTTAATTTAATATATTAAGTTATCTTGGGTTTGTAATTTTTTACCTATATAAAATGACCAAAAAATGTATTTAGAGAAAACAATCTTTAACAATAGGGACTTAGAAAAGTGTAAATCTTAAACCTGAATTTGGTTTCTATTCTTGAGCCTACTGTTGGAAATACTATTGTAAGGGGAAAAACGATAATGTTCCTTCACACAGACCTTTGTTATTAGGAAAGTGACTAAGTTCCCCAGTTCCCATAACTTTTGTTTCTATATTCTCATGTGGAATAAAAAAAAAACTACCTAAGTAAAATGTACAAGAATCTCCACAAGGCAACTGTTATTGAAACTTGTCCCTCATTTTGTCTATCAGATATAAGTTTAGTTTTATAGATGCCATATTTTTCACCATAGAACCTGCATCTCCTTCCATGGAAGTTTTAGCTTCAATATGTGCAAATGTCTCTTCCATATGGCCTGGCTGCCTGTCCCCCTGATTGCAATGCTGACCAATGGATCTTCAGTACTGACCGGTCCAAGCTTGAATCTTTGTAAAGAAAGTTTGGCCTTTTCTTGTTGCCAATTCAAAACTGCTCAATGGTGAGAATCATTCCATCTCGAGTGGAGTCCTGCCTTAAGGACATGTACACATCTGTCCGCAGAAGGAGCCCTGCCCCTCCTCAGCTCATTATTGCAGAGATGCATATCATTACACCTTCTGTCCAAAAGTGGCCGCCCCTCTTCTCTGGGATAAAAAGAGAGGAATCAATGGGCTGTTTTTCTGCCCCAGATTGAGTTAATTCTGGAAGAAATAAAAATATCTTTGAAGAACTTACAACTTTCTGGAAACAGGTGTGTCATCCTTACAGCACATACCCAGTCAGTATTTCTTTACTCAGTTTGCTAGAAGATAGCACAGTCGAAATTATTTTTAAACATATGTCGTTCAACCACTGACGTGTTTGTTATACTGGAAACGAGCTTTTATTCATTTTATTCAAGTAAGGCCATTCTTTTGTTACTTAGAATCGACCTATTGTTAATTGGAAGCAGAATTCCTTGAAATCCACCCCCCAAATGTTCCCACGCCCCACCCCCCACCTCCACTCTCCCGCCCCTAGAAAATGCAGAAGTACAGCCAGTATTGGAGAAGAGATTCATACCAGGGCTCCAAGAAATTGAAAAAATCATGCAAACATGAAAGCAAAAAGATACTATGAGGATACAGTCCAGAATATAATCTATAGCTTTGGCACGAAAAAGCCAAGAAAATTCTAGCAACTTAACTTTCTCAGAAGAGGAATGAATTTTAATGAGAATTGTGTTTTACCCTAGAGTGTTTGTGTTATTTTTTATAAGTCAAAATAGGAATGAACATTTCCTTTGGAAGTTTAAGCATCTTGGTAAAATAAGATGAACCAATCTACTCCAGGCAATTCATTAAGAAGTAGGTATCTCAAGTGCCATTTAAAAGAACTCACCACACAATTAGAACATTAAACATCTATTCAGCTAAGCTACATCACATAATAAAATGAAAAAAAATCCTAAAATGTTAATACAGAAAAAATAATTAATAAGTTGGACTGTATTAGTTCTTATGGCTGAGACAGATTTTATGACTGGAACCCAGATCAGATTGCTCTGAATCCAATATTAAAATTTAGATCAGAAAAGAGTAATGATGCTTTTTAGCTGAGGATGAGTTCCTTCTCATCCTTATTTGTATACAAGGCCGGAACTTTGTCTCTTAACATAGACCAGGGGTTTATGGTGCCAGTTTGGTAACAAACTACATTAAATTTGAGAACCTATAATATTTCCAAAGACACTCTAGTTAAAAACAAGCCCAAAACATTGTACAGTCACACCAAACACCTGCTTGCAATCAAGTGTTCTCAAGTCTTGGAACAAACTTAAACAAACTTTAATCCCTTAAAACAATGGCTACCTCCGTGCCTAGATCTTTATCTGGCTCAGAATGGCACTGGCGAAATATTTGGTGTGGAAAGTTGACTCTCTTCTGGTGAACCATAGAACCTCCTGACATTGTTGGACGCTTCCTTGAACAACTTCATTTTTAGAAAGCACGAATTGAGGTTTGTTCCAAAGAGAATTAATAAAGTGCCTCAAAGTGATCTTAAAATTTAATGGCATTCTGAAGTCAATTCTTTTGTTGAATAGGATCAAGTTTGAATAATGCCAGCAGCTACCATCCAAAGCTTATTTGCATTAATTCCTTTCAATCTCATGTTTTGAACCTCTGTCAATGCTAAGTAGTTCAACTAAATTAAGGATAGGTGCCAATTAGTCACTTAAAATTTTTAAAAGCAAAAAAAAAAAAATTTTTTTAAAAGCTCATTAATGAATGACAGCATGCTAATCACAGATATATTGGAAGGGTTGACCACAGAAATTGATTACACATTCCATGATTCTTACCTCAGCCTCTCAAGGGGCCCTTCTATAAGAACATAAGTGGATTCAGCTACTACAGGGATTTCAGTAAGAATCCTCCCTAGTCACTCTCAGTGACCCATCTAGCTCCCTGAATGCTTCTGTCCAATATGCAGGTGAACAGTGAATCTGATTTGGAACCTATGCTAGAAGTGCCTTGTTTGCTTCTTGAGATCCACTTTAACTTCCCCACTTTGCCCTGTATCCTCGGGGCAAGAACTATGAAGAATGCATCAAAGGTCTCCCTTGCTCTGTGGTTTCTGGTTGGCTTCTGAGGGATACTGGGAAGAGATCAAAGAGATGGAGGAACACAATGTCTTGGTATTTATTTCCTTGGCATCCCCCTACTAACAGTTGCCTTAAATATCCTTTTGGATATTTGGATATTTAAGGGTCATATCCCTTCACCAAAAGACACTACTATTCACAAGAGACCTTCCTTTTCTGCACTGCTCTCCCACTCCTGGATCCCAGTAATGGCTCTCTCTCCTTTCCTCTTCAAGAGTCAGAGTAGTAGTGGCTCCCACTCTTACCAGCCCTGGAATGGTCATCATCTCTGTTGTTTTTCCTAAGCCCTACCGTATCTCTTAAAGTAGCCCCTATGAAATACCTGCTTCTCAGTTGACTACTTTAAGGATGCCATCTATTTTTTACTGGGAGTCCAAATAATACACATGTGGAGGGAGGATAAGAAGTATCTCACTGAGTACATGGAGTAAGGAGAGAGGAGGCCTGACACTAAGGACAAACTGTCTGATCTGATCTGTACCACACAAGACGTATGTGTGATGGGTGGTCCACATTACCAAAGAGAAACCCTGCCTTAAAATATCCCTAATAGTTCACTGAAGCTTTTAGTTAAACTTAGGTTGATAGGATTCTGAAACAACACAGTGAAGTCACAGCTTAGTTTGATTACTAAGATAGACTCAGTGAAACTTCTGGAATGTATTTTTAACTTCAAGTGAAATCTTTAGTGAAAGTTTTAAAAGAAATTTTATTTTAAAGTGCTTTATCATTTATACTATCCAATATAGTAATGGAAGATGAATTACCAGAAAAAGAAAAGATAGTGAGAATGTGGATAAATATGAAAAAGAAGAGAATATTGGAGAAGAGGGCTGGCATTGAATTAGTCATGAAACCAAATAATGCTTTTGGTTTCTTTATTTTTTTTCAAAGATTTTATTTATTTATTTATTTATTTATTTATTTATTTATTTAAGAGTGAGAGAGAGAGAAAGAGTCCAGAGGGAGGGGCAGATGGAAAGAGAGAGAGAAAATCTCAAGCAGACATCAGGCTGAGCCAGGCAAGGGGATCGATCTCATGACCCTGAGATAGTTACCTGAGCCAAAAGATTCTGACACTCAACCGACTGAGCCACCCAGGGACCCCTGCTTATGGCTTTCTTACTGAACATGATTTTGCTGAAACTTCTAACAAAAACAAAGCCTTAACAAATGCCTTTTTGAAGATTCTATATAGGAATCATTATAGTTCTGTCCCAGTGTATACCTACTGAGGTGGTAAACAGAAATGATAATGTTGTAGATTTTCTGTAAAATATGTGTTAGGGGAATTACACCAAGTGAAGGTTCTTATGTACCAGCTTCAAATGACCTTCTGCCCACAAGCAGGCCTGAAGTGTGCTTGGGCTGTATGATAGTCAACCATGATCATGTAAATTAGATGTGCTTGAAGTCAGTTTGTATTTTAGAGTGTTTCATTTTTGGAGTAATGTTTCCCTGGTTGAGTTCTTCCAATCTGTTGGTTTTGCAACACTTCTTCCATCCTAGCAGCTTCATTTGATCAGAGAAATGTTAATAGCTAGGCAATGCAGCTGATCAATTCCCTAATAAGCAGAAGAGTTTTCTTGATATCAACTTCTCAGCAGAGGATTGCATGGAAATTTGCATACCACTGACTTCATGTTTCATTAAGCTTGAATTTTTCTTTCCGATAAATATGCAATGCTTAGAAATCTGAAATGAGCTCAAGAAGATGAACATGTCTTACCAGTGTAACCAGCTGTACTCTCTCACCACTCAAAATGTGGTTTCCATTATGAATGAGCTGGCCTTCAGGGGAGAATTTTCATAAGAATATAAACTCTGATTACTTAATATTACCAGTAAGCACAAATTAAATAAAGTAATCTACGTAAATGAAGGCTGTGAATGCTGAAATTTGCTACTGAACACAGTTCACAAACATATCTCTGTGTGTGTTTTAAAAATGTGTATCTGGGATTACTCAGATGGAGATGTGGTAAGTCATCAGGAGACTTTTTTTCCTCACAGTTAGGTCTGCTATGAAAAGATAAGGAAAAAACATTTTATTTTCTTGCCGCAAAACTATCTTCCCATGAAAAGGTGGAGTGCTCTTTCCCAGAGGTTCTGAGACATAGGTAAATATATTTCTGGGGGGAAAAAGCTAGCATAGACTTCTTCAATCCAAAGAGTAGAATATGAGTGTGTTATGATATCTGGAGTTTCTTGAGCTCCTGTAATACTGTCTGTCACTCTCCACATGTAGTCATCATATTTTACTTCCAGTCTAGGGCCTGAAGTCATAAAAGCGAAGTAGTCCCTCTGGGGATATGAAGTGGCTTTTGTAACTCTTCTTAAAATCTTTCAGAGGTACCTCATTTCTTTCAAAGCAAAAGTGAAGTTTTTGCAAGGGTTCTCTTTTGCCACTCTGATTTCATTCCTTACCACTGTCTTCCATCTGCCCTCCTCGCTCTCCACTCACTCTGTTCCAGACACACTGTTATCCCGTCTGTTCAGAGAACATGTGGGCACGGGCCTTTGTACTAGCCTCTCCTCCAGGGGGATGTTCTTCCCAGATATCTACATGGCCAACTCCTGACTCTTCCACTCTGTTCCAATTCACCTACACCACCATGTCTACTTTGACCAACCTGTTTGGTAAAGCACACTGCCATCCATCCTCCACTGCACCCTCTTTGTCCCCTGTATCGTGTTCTACTTTTATTCTATCTCAAAGACATTCATAAATGCTATATAATTTATTTATATATCTTGCTTATTTTATATATCTTCCACTGGGGTGTAGGTAGCACAAGGCAGACATATTTGATTCTTATATTCACTGGGGTATCATCAGCGCTTAGAGCAGTGACTTAACTATAGTGAGTGGTGAATATTTGACTAATTTTGAGGACTGCATGTAAAAACAGAAACACTGAAGTTAAGGTAGAGACCATCTTGAACATTCAAAACTCATTAAAAAAAATCTAAAACCTAAAAAATCTTAAGACACATGAATTCTACTGAGAAAAGGGTAAGAGCATGAAAAGAATTAGCCATATGGCTTTAAAGTATACCATTTGCATTTAGAAGAGTGAGCAGCAAACTATGACCTGGACCAAGTGTGGCCAGCCATCGCTTTTTGGAACAGAGTTTTATTGGAACACAGCCACACCTGTTCACTTCAGTATTGCCCATAGCTGGTTTCATCTCTGCCATATAGCAGAGTTGAGCAGTTGTGACAGAAACCTGGTGGCAAGAAAAGTTTCCATTATTATCTGGCCCTTTAGTTTGCTGACCCCTGATTAAGATCAAAATCATTGGCATTTCACAAATTAGTTCCCAAATTCCAGCATTTATGCAAATAAATGTTTTTGCGTATAGGTGAAGAGAGCGAAAGGATTTGAACAAGAGAGACTGCTGGGGTGTCACTGGTTGTTCCCTGCACCCACCTTTCTCTCTCTCTCTCTCTCTCTCTTACATACCTTAAGTGTTTGAATTCTCTAGTCAGTGGCTTATGGACTTAAACTGACATCAAAATATGTCAGAATTCTCTTTATTCCATAGTATTATGTGGTATTTTATTCACATAATATACTAGATTATTTGATATATATGTCCTCAGTCACCTCTTTCTATTTTAAAAAATAGTGCCCTTGACATTTTCTGAAAGGTATTGGCAGACACTATTATGTTCTATTTATACTTCAATAATTTTCTTGAAGGAAGATATAATTTTCCTTAACATTTAATCCTAATGTAAAATTAGTGTACTTTATTTAGCAACATCATTGTTAACCTAATAGCTGCATTATAATTAATGATAGAGAAAGGCAGATTAAGATGACAGATTTATCATTATGCTTAGCAAAACATATGATACTAGTGCTTTTAAGGGAATGCATTTAGGTGCTATTTTAAATACACTTAATTGGATATATTCAAAGATCTTCTCTTAATAGAAATTGGAATCAACCTGAGTCAAGTCTCTGGATAATTCTTTCCTTAATTCTCTAGGTATTTTTAGATGACTTTTTACATGTGTGATGTGTGAATATCTATAGAAGGATTAAATAGATGGTTATAGATGATAGATAGATAGATAGATAGATAGATAGATAGATAGATAGAGTTTTGCCTGCAAGTATTTGACAAACATTATTGTTCTTTTCCTATACATTCTTTCCCTTCTCATCAATAGATAGCAGAAATTGAGAAGACCTTTAGAAAATTCTCATTAACAGAATTCATGGAAATAGCTAAATTGAGCAATCATCACCTTCTAGTTTTCTTGTTAGACCTGAATTATCCAATAAAACTTTTTATATGAATCATCTGACCAGAAATTTGACCGTTTCATTTGGAACTCTTGAAATACAGGCCGGAAAAAACATGTTTGGGGAGCAATTAAACCTGGAAGGACTGTTGTCCTACCACCCTCAATACCATTCTCTGTGTCATTATAACGTTAAAGGCTATGTATGCACGTCAGATTCACAAGTAACTATTCAGAGCCTACCGAGGTCAGGAAATAATTGTGGGAAAAATATGAGAGCTGCTGGATGATTTGCCGTAACACCATTACTTACATGGCTGGATATTACCATGGGAAGATAGCACCATGGTGTAAGTCATCGAGGTCTATGATCGTACAATCACGGCATGTGCAGAAGGGAGAAGAGAAAACTGACAAGGGGAGGCTCAAATAAGACATTTATTCCAATTACTTTACCTGGGAAAAAGAAGTGGTTCCAGGGAGCAATTCTGACACATGTCCTTTAGGAACTCTGTCATATTGAACTAATAAGCATCCTGTGGGCTCTTTCAGCCCATATTCAGCTCCCACTAGTTGCCCAAACAAACCATGTGCTTTCTGAGTCTGCTTTGTAGGCTTTTCTCCTTGTTTTCCTGCTCTCCTAGCGAATTCTCACATTGTCTTCAGGTCTCAGTTCAAAACACTCTTCAGAGTGACCATCCCCAATTCTTAGAATTTATTTGATGCCCCAATGTCCTGCCATAGAATTCTTTTGTCATGACATTCATAGTATTTATTTAATATATTCTTTCCTCAACAAAGTCAAATCGATATCTAACTATGTGTTTGCTGTTAGCGTAGCATCTGTATCTCCAAGGATGAGCTCAGTGCCTGGCACTTTCATGCTTCATAAACACCTGTTGAATGGACAAAAGAGACTCCTGGTAAGATGGCTCCATAAGTTTCAAGGCTGCATTCATTTAGGTCTGCTGAGAAGCAGACACCAGGGACACCAGGATATGATTAGTCATCCCAGAGATTTTTTTGTGAAGGGAGAAAAAGAAAGAGAGGAGAGCCTTCAGATTGCAATGCAGGCCTGGCATCTGTGGGACGGGAGAAGGGGGGGAGGAGCAAATAGCATACTGTAGAAAGAATGTTGGATGACAGTGCAGCTCTGACCAACAAGGGAGTCCTAGAGCCAGAGGTTCCCACTGGAAGTCTTGGATCTTATCAGGATGCATCTGCCTCCGGATGCCCACCATGCTCGGTCACAAGCTAGGAGCAATCATGGCAGCAGATCCAGAGAGACGGTGGCTGGGCTGTCACCCAATTATGTTCCCCACAGCAGGAGAGCAGGGCAGCACATTTAGATGGTTGCCACCCAGTAACAGAGAGATTTTCAACCAGAGAGCTTTTGAGGATGCTCATTTACCCAAAAACCTCTAAAATTATATAAGCACAGTCCAGTTAGTTTAAGGACAATTTGCTATGCTAAGGGGAAACGTTGATTATTGTATTTTATTTGGCATGGGTATTTTTCTCTAGTTGTGATATAATGTTGCTTCTTGTTTTTACTCTTCCCAAATCAAAATAAAATATCAAACCTTCGTAAGAAAATATGAAAGAAAAGCTTGAAATGGTCTTTAAATGTCAGCTGAACTGGATGAACTACTTACTTATGCTACCAGTGGAATAGGCATTTTTTCCTCATTAATCATGTCTGATGTACAGCTGGTAGACTGCCATGAAAGACTAACCAGGGCAGAAAATCCCACATGATGCGTTTAGTTAGTGTTCAGTGAGTGGTCAGGCAGTGTGCCCCTGGCATCTGGAATACCCCTTAATTTCTGGGTTTGGTTGTCAGTTGCATTTCAATAAATTAGGCCTCCAAACAGGAGGATGTATTCCCTGTGTTACTAGATTTACGCAGCGGGCAAATTAGAGATGATTTGACTGACCTAACCTTTCCCAGGAACAAACATAAAAAATAAATAAATAGATGAATAAATACTCTGTCTTTAAGATATTTAAGATTTGCAAGATGTGGGGGCTATAGGCTGACAATGTTTCTGTCAAGATGTTTCATAATGCTCCATGCAAATGTCCTAAATCTTGGCAGTTAGGAGTCAGCTTTAGGAAGCTATTTTGTTCACTGTCACATAACATCAAACTCTGTAGGCCTCTATGGACTTGGGTCAAACCACAAAGTCTGTGTTCACTGAAGATACCCCAACTCACTTTTGCATGATTTGAAACTACTGGGGGCTTCTTTTTTTGGTTGTTGTACTTGAAGAACTGATTTTTAAATAGTCACTGAGTAGCTCAGTTTCATCTAGAAGCCCCTGCAGTAGCCTAGAATTTATTCAAGATCTCATAAAATCAGGCCTAACATGACTAGTGTCTGTGAAATGAGGTAAAAAGTATTAATTTTGAATATTTTCTTTCTTTCTTCCTTTAGAATACTGACATTTACAAAAGTGGATGATATGTGAATAGGGTTCTCATAGATAAGGTAAAAAAAAAGCACCATTCCCAGCACCACTAAAGAACATTTTCAAATTATTACAAAGTTAAGCTGGGCTATAAAGCAAGAAAGATCCAAAATATGTTTTTATGAGTGAGACTAATGATTCTCTGGTGGCCTTTTTTGCCATTCCAGTCAGTAATGAAGTTTCCATGACTCTATTCACCACTTTTTTTCTTTACCTGAACACAGTTATTGAATGCCAACCACGTGCCAACCCTTTTCAAGAAGCTGGGGATACAGGCAGGAAGAGACATCCCTGGCATCCTGGAGCCCATCTTATCAAAAGAGAAAATAGTTAATAATCAGACACACAAGTAAAAATATCGTATGCCAAACATTATTAAAATCTGTGAGAAAAAATAAGCACAATGAGGGCGTAGATAGTGCTCAGGAAGGGGAGGGGGCAGTGGAGTTGAATGTGACTTATTGAATATAAAATTCCTAGGTACCTTGAGGTGACTGTAATAAAATGCATTGGCCTGGCTGACTTGAACAACAGCTTCTCACAGTTCTGGAGGCTGGTAGTCCAAGATCAGGGTGGCAGTCCCACTGGTTTCTGGTCAAAGCCCTCTTCTTGGTGTACAGACAGCCACCTTCTCCTTGTATCTGTACGTGGCAAGAGCAGAGAGAGGCAGAGCCTTTGTGTCTCCTCTTATGAGGGCACTAATCCCTCTCATGGACCTCTCAGCATCACGACTCAAGCCTATCCAAAGGCCTCCTTCCTAGGCTCCCACATTTGGCACTAGGATTTCAATGTGTGAATTTGGTGAGGACGCAACCATTCAATCCGTAACACTAGGCATGTCCTGTTCTTATTAAACTTGTGGTGCCTGGTGTAAAATCCATCCATGATATTTTGGAAGAATCTGAGGCACGATCTACACTGCAGCCTAGGCGGGTGAAGATTTGCAAGTCAGCGGAGAAGAGCAGATCCAACTCCAGGTTACGTATGTGGTGCTTCCACGTACTCCAGGCTTGACTGACATATTTCTTATTCACTCATTGTTGCCCACACCGTTCACTACTAGAATAGAATCCTTATTGCACAATCCTGCCTGGTCTTCAAATTTTTAAGGCTGACGATGTAATTTATCAATTCATCAAAATGGGACCCTCTTAAGAGTGAGGGGGGAGCACCTAAAAATTATACCAGAATAGCACAAACTAAACCAGGGCTGTCCCAGGAAAACTGGCATGCGTAGTCATTCCACTTTAAATCCAGAAACTCCGCATCTTTGACCCCAGCCCCGGGCACTGGATTCTGCTGAAGCTGGGTACTCAGAGCTGAATGTCAAGGCTTGTGAGATGCACCCAGCAGTCATTTCTCCCAGTCTTGTTAATCTACCAGGGTGCTGCAAGGGAGCTGAGCAGATCTGTGATGCCAAAAGCCTAATGGACCTCGTCTCAGGCGTAGCAAACCTCATCATCACCTTCTGGGCTTGAGCCTCGCCTTCTTCAAAGTGGTGGGATTCTCTCCTCCTTACTTGTAAAATATCCTCTAGAGGCTAGGCTTTCAGAAAACAAAAGCCTGAAAGGAGGTCTTTAGGTATTTTATTTTATTTTACTTTTTGCCCCACATCAAAATCTAGCTCTGTTATGGGAAGGGGCAAACAGTTCCTCTCTTCCTCTCATTATTTCAGGACCATTTGAGAGGTAGTCAGAGATTACCAATAGAGATCAAAGGCCTGCCTCGTTACTCATACAGCTACTGGGGAGTGTGGTTTTAGATGTGTGGCCAAATGGGCTTATAAATACTTTATCTCCTGAGAATTAGATGCATCCACTTAGTCATGGGCATAGTTGGACCACTCTGGGTCTTCTCAGCGGGGGCAGATCCCACTCAGAAAGGTCACAATATGAATGAGTAGAGGATGTGGTAGAATGTTTCCAAAAAAAAAAAAAAAAAAAACCCAAAAAACCAAAAAACCAAAAAACCAGAGCCTAGAAAAAGTTCCAGTTCCACCCTGCAGATGCATTATTTCTCTCATGGTGAGCTGTTAGTTCTCAGGAGGGAGGAAAACCAGAAGCGATTCTGTTGCCCAAGTTCCTGATTATGGGAACATACGAGAAGGGAAGAGTGGCTTCCCTACAGGAACTCTCATTCTCTGATTTGTCTACAGCAGCAGAACCAAAGGGAAGTTAATAACAGTATTTCTGCCCAAGGTGTAGGCTTTATGAGTACAGATACTTTTTTCTAAGATATTATTTTTAAGTAACCCCCTACACCCAACATGAGGCTCAGACTCACAGCCCTGAGATCCAGAGTCACGTGCCCTACTGACTGAGGCAACCAGGCACACCATGTACAAATACTTTTAAAAAGAATCTAAGTTTCTTTTTGTGTAGTTCACAGTAGGTCTTCAAGCATATTTATTATGCATACCTGCGTGAGCAGATGAATGGTGACTTTTGTTTTATTTCCCTGCAGAAAAATCCTTAAATGACAATTTAATCTATAAATCGAAGTGGAATGTTTTGTTTGTTTTGTTTTGTTTTGTTGTTAATCCAATCCAATGCTTTCCTATTTGGTCCTAACAAATCTTTCCAGATTGTGTTCTACACTTGCCTAACAGAATCTTCCAGTTCTAATTCAAGGGGCCTAGTGAAAAGTAATTATGACATGCTCATTTTCATTTCTGATTGTTTGGATCTTCTTACTTTTCTTCCTGTCTCAATCCTACCCATTCTACAATATCCAGTTCAAATTTCCCTTTTTCCCACGAATTCAGAGGGATGGGTAAAATAGGTGATGGGGTTTAAAGAGTGCACTTATCTCGATGAGCATCAAGTAATGTATAAAGTTGCTGAATCACTATTGTGTGTTCTTAAACTAATATAACACTGTATGTTAACTATCCTGGAAATAAAATTTAAAAAATAAAAAACATAAATAAATAAATAAATTCTTAATTCAACTACACCAGATTTTCTTTTTTCCCTGCAGACTGCTATTACTTATACTGACTTGTACAAATCAGTTGTTATTTTACAAATATTTCCTTGTATGGATATGGAATTTTTCAGTTATATACATGTCTCCTATTAAATGAATAAGATTCTGGAACATTAAAACATACCTACAGTTGTGGGGGTTTTTTTGTGTGTGTTTTGTTTTGTTTTGTTTTGTTTTTACTTGCTCTGGTGCCTAGAAGAACACAGAGCTGACAATAGTGGCTCAGTACATCTCCTGAGCGTGTGCTACATAAACAAAAACCTGATGTGCTGTGTCATTTCCTGCCTGTGCTCTGCTGTTTAATGGCCAGCTGAACATCCTTCACAGCAATTTATGCTTCTGAGTCAAGCCACATTGTAATCAAACATCCTCCAAACTAAGTCAAAATTTAAACTCCTGTCAGTGTCGTCCCCGTCCAAGCAGAGATGGCTATTTTTTCTAAGGCGATTCTGAGACATAATGCGTCATCAAAATTAGTGCATAATTATTATTATTAGCTCATGAGTTAAAAATAACACGTAATTTTATATCAGTCCAGTTTTCACATTACAGGATACCTTCTCCTTGCTTTAGTTTTAGAATATGACTATGTCTTACAGTGAAGGTGGAAGCAGAAATTTTTACCTTTTTGGAGGGCGATTTGCAATGATATCTTTTGTCCAAGATTGTATAGAATCTTGGTTAATAAATTCCATTTCTAGGGACGCCTAGGTGGCTCAGTGGTTGGGTGGTCTGCCTTCGGCTCAGGGCGTGATCCTGGAGTCCCAGGTTCAAGTCCCACATCGGGCTTCTTGCATGGAGCCTGCTTCTCCCTCTGCCTGTGTCTCTGCCTCTCTCTGTGTCTCTCATGAGTAAGTAAATAAAATCTTTAAAAAATTTTTAAAAATAAATCCCATTTCTATATCCTAAGGAAGTAGAAGTATGTGCAAAATTTAGTCAAAGATGTTGTTTATTGGCACATTACTTATAAGGAGGAAAATTTGAAAACTAGTTCTATATCAAGAAATAATTGGTAAAATTAAATTCTGATATGTGTATTGTATGTGTGTGTATGTGTATTATATATAAATGTATATGGTTACTAAAATCATGTAAAATACTCTTATCTACATATGGATAGGCTATGGTAATAAATAGTTGACGAACACCATGGATGATATATCATATTAAAAATATGAAATATGCAAATATACAATAAATTAAAAAATGGAAGCAGGTGTAAAACATTCGCACAAAGGTAGCACTGTGTTATATGGTGAATAAGGTAGTACCTGTTTTTCTTTTCTTTTTATTCAATTACTATTATCCTATCATTATTTTGGTTGACCTGGGTGGCTTTGGAAACTATTAAAATTGGAAGTAACTTTAAATTTAAAACAGAAGTAATAAAGTACGTTATTGTCAAGAGGATTTCAAAAATACACATTCAATAAATTTAACTATGGTTGTGAATATTCAATTAAAGTTGGTGGTAGGGATGTGGGATGGGGCTGACATATTTCTGTGGTAATGGCTTCCAGGTCATAAGAAAATAAAAGGTCACCAAGGTTTGAAAAATATTCTGTACCTGTGACCCCTGGGAAAAGTCCATCATTTTCTAGAAGTGAATGGACTCTGTGCACAGTAATCTACTACAGCAGTCTGTACAATTTTATTTGCCTCCTTCAAATGATGCGCATACTAATTTGTCATGAGAATTCCCTTGAGTGCTTTAGAGGTCACAGAGTCAATGACAGAGGCAAGGTTTACAGGCAGTCTTTCTTTTCTACAAACAATGATAAACTGACATATTCTGCTTATCATAAATAAGTTTGAAAATAGCAATGAAAAAATAAATATTTTCATAAAGAGAATTAAGGCAATAAGAGGAAAAAGACTGGATATGTGTTTATGGAAGATGTCTGTAGACTTTATAACAACACTAGTTATTATCGTCATAGTACCTTTGTCCTGTCTTTATGAGAACATTTTAAACAATAATTAATTAAGATTTGTGAGTGGATTTACTGTTAAACCATTCTTCAGCGCCTGAGCCTTTCATTTATTCATGTCCTCCACATTTTTACATGTCTTTATTGATTGCCTTCTGCGGGTTTCCAACGCTGTGCCGAGGTTCAGCGTTGAACAGCCTCTGCCCTTAAGAAATTGAGGATTCCAATCTGTATTCATGTATCTTTTACAATAAGCTGACATTCTTGGTGCCTACTGTGATTTACATGGGTTGCTTTGGAAAGAAATAGAATAGTACAGGCTTTTCTCTCGTTTGCACAACACCATCACAGGAAGGTCTCCAGACCAGGCCTTTATAAATCTGAAATGCTGAGCACCACACCCAGATGGAACCTTGGAGAGTCAGCATTCTGGGGAATCCTCGGTCAGCTAAACCCTCTAGGTCTTACTGCTTTTGCCACACTCTGCCCAGTATCTGAATCCTTTAAGGCATCTGCCAGTCTTGCCTCAATATCTTTGATCCTTCCTACCTTCTTTCCCAACTCAAGTCCTCTTCTTGGCAGGCTCCTTAGGGGTCGCATCTGAAATGTCCCTTGTTCGATAAAACTCCTCTAATCTCGCTACCTAAGTTAGGTTCCTTCTGCTTATCTCTTACCTAACCACCTCCCTCTCTCTGTTCCTCTCCTGGCCATCATCGCAGCCTGTAAATATCTTGTTTACTTCCTGTTTACTCATGTACTGTGGTCACACTCCTTAGACGGTCAGTGGCATGAGGGCAGTGATCATGTTCACCTGCATTACTGAATCCCTACTGCCTGGCACAATTCAAAGAACATAGACGAGGCCCTTTGTAACTCTTATTTGGATTAAAAAATGATTCAATGAATTGGCCGACTACCATCATCTTCCTTCTGAAGAAGGTTTCCCAGAACTTCTTTCTGGAATGTTGACAGAACTTTGGTCTGTCCCTCTTGCAGCACAGCATTACCAACTGCCCTCCTTCTATGCGTGATTGCCTCCATGCAGAGTGTGTTAAGGTGCCGCCTTCCTGGGCAGTGTACTGTGAGTAAGACAGTTCCATTTCAGAAGCTTGGGCATGTGACAGAAATGTTCTGTCCAGTTTTAAAGCAAACTCAGAGAGGTTAATTATCTTTTCCAAGGTCAATGTTTGAATCTGGATTTGTCTGACATTAAAACCCAGGCTGTGTCCATACCAAACAAGCTCCAGCTGAGGTAATAAGATTGAGTTTCTTATCTGCAGACTTCAATCCCAAGTGACATAGTATTGTGCACCTCTGGAGGAGAAAAAGAAAAGGGAGGAGAATGGTTGCTGGGCAACTAAGGCACCAGGATGTCCTGGTTGCCGCATAATCAGTTGGAATCTGGCAAAGCTCCCAGGATTAGAGTAGCAGGAATAATTATTTATCTGTCCTCTAATATCCTCTCAGGGTTGCCTTGAATTCCAGTCTCTTGTACTGAGATTGTAAACATTATTTTCAATTTCACATCATCCAAAACGTAATTATGTTTGCTGGGATAATTTAAAACTCTATTGGCTAATGATTTATTCTATTGATGAATTTCTCCTAAATTATAGAATCAGCCCTGAGAGAGTTTCTGCCCAAGCCATGATTCTTAAAAAGGAAGTTTTCCTGATTGTAAGACAGTTTTATTTCACTTGCCTGAAATCACACAGCTGGACAATTCCGTAAATATTAAATTCTATAAATATAACTAATACTCCCGATTTTTTTTAGCAGTAGATATAAACTTAGAGTCATTCATCAGTCTCACATCCCCCAGGAAGGTCCTAGGCCAGCCAGCAGAACCCACAAAGAGGGGCTCCAAAGCTATCGTGTACATCCGAGAATGCATAAAAGGTTCCAAATTGAAGTGGTTAGGAAAGTCGGAGACTGGGGAGCCCTTCCTTGGACCCAGCTGTGCTGCGTGCCCACCCCCTCCATGCCCCACGGCCACCAGGAAGGAATGAGAGCTGTTTATTTACCTCGGGACCAGTGAGACAGCTTCAGTGACCCACCAGAAACACCTGTCGTGGGCCTCCTACCTTCCAAGACAAAGCCAACGGATGGCTCTGACCTGAAAAGTCTCTGTTGTCCTTAAGCGACCCTTAAAGCAGAGTTAGGAGAAACCACACTGGCCCCAATGACAGTTTTAAGGTATGTGTATCCCATGGATCTGTGGGCCAGGCCTGAGAAGGATGAGAGCAGTGCCTGACGCCTTGTGCTGGAGGGCCCCTGGGGGCAGAAAGCCCTCCTGAGCAAGATGCCAGAGGTGTTCAGAATTGTGTAGCTGGGGACTGCAGGAGGAGCCACAAATGGGCCAATGTCTGTAGGGCTCTAAGAGAGAAAAGGCCTCAATATGTGGCTGACTAGACAGAGAAGGCACCTGCAGTCGCTCCTACTGTGGGCTTCCTGTTGGACAGAGGCCTTTAACTATTAATCAATGTTCCAGGTGAGATTCCTATACTAGGTAGAGATTTTAATTACTACATAGAGTCTGTTTCAGAGTACAAAGGAGCTGAAGGTCTTTTTGCTATGAGAGTGTCCAGAAAAAGGTATGGAGCCTGTCTTAGACTGCATGAAGAAGAAGCAGCTCCAGAGTGGCATTCCTGAACAATCAGGGGAAATGACCCAATGATTTTCTTCCCTTCTTTTGATCCGGCTCTTTAATGCCCCTGGTTGCTTATATATTCCTAATGGGAGAGCTCCACTCAGCTTTCCTGGACCTTTTGACATAATTTCAAGCACTTGATAATTGAATTTCTTAGCCCACAGGAAAAACAAACAAACAAAACCCAACAAACGTGAATGGTAGGGAGTGGGGTAAAGGGTCATGGTGGAATGAAACACACTGACACAAATTAAACATGGTAGACACCATGTTTGTCATATTCATGACTTCTCATCAAATACAGGAAAGTCTCATTAATTTGAAGTAGCCAAGTGGAACTAACATGGTACCAGGTGCTCTGGCATCCACTGACATTGCTTGCAATTCTCTAGACCAGAGCTTCCCCATGGGATGCTGAGAATGGGGTACAGGTGGGTCAAGATACTGAGAGTCAGAAGGGACCGAGGTTGAGACACCCTTGCCTCTTCACTCTCGTAAATTGCTCAAATATGATTAGTTTCTATACTTGTCCTGATTTGTAAAAGAGTGAGAGGGAATCCTCTAGGCAATTCTGTGAGCTAAGTATGAATATACCCATTTTATAAAGCAGGAAATGAAAGCTCATAGAGATGCTAAATAAATTCGCACTAAAGAACTAATATTCAACCTAACTTAAACTCTTCACCACCAATTTTCTTCCAAATTAATAGCACATTAAAAGGCTAGATCTTTTCACTACGACTTAAAAAGCATCAGTTTGCAAATAGCATTTCCAGTGTGTTTGAGAGAAGTGCATTGACCCAATCAGGCAGGGAATGCTACTTATTTTAACTCAATTTATATTCACTCAGCCCTTATAATATATCTGGCCGTGAGACTCTTCCATTCTGTTACTATTATTATTATTCGTAATTTCTACCCAAGACCAGTTGCCATATCCAACTCTTTCCACTATAATGATAATATTGGAACTGTTGAAACAAGAAGGCAGAGGGTACGGCTGGAATCTGGGGGATTCCTGTTGAGTGGCTTATTCACTATGCATGTAGCATCACTTGGGAGATGGGATCCCTGTGGGAGTGAATAGTGGTGGGTGGGTGTCCAAGTTTACAGGATCAGGGCAATGGTGTGCTGGCAAATCTTTAACCACAGACTCTGCAGAAGGGCAGATTTGAGTGTTTGCCAATTTCTGTTTTGTAAATGTTCCCCCACCTTGGCTGATTTCAAGCTACGAATGTAATGTAATTATACAGGAAGTTGGGAGTCTGTGAGAGTAATTGGCTTTTTGGAATCAGTGTAGTCCAGGCTTCAAAACAACACCCGACCTGGGACATGAAACTTAGGAAGAAAAATCACTATTCTTGTCCTGCCCAAAAAAGAACCACTAGCAAGATTTGCTTTTTAGAAAGAGATGATAATAACCAAACCACATTTGTTATCTTTCCATTCCAAATCTAGAGAATTTCTGAAAACAATAATTTGAAGCTTTATTTTCACAGTTTCACCACCTTATTTAAGAAAATCACAGTTATATAAAGTCTCCTCTCCCTCTTACAGGAAATGTCCTCCTTGTGATTTGGCAATAATGAGCTTTGTTTTCATTGTCTATTTTTTTTTTAGCTAGGAATTTCTTTTCTACTTTTCATTTTTTAACAAGGGTGTAATTGTGGCAATTGTTACATTTACTTCTTTTTCTGGATGAAAGTAGTTATTTTGCTGGATGTAACATGTTTCTTTGACTTTTTAAGTATGAAGGGAGTCAAGCAATTTAAAATTGTGGCTGAAGTAATTTTTTCTAAATATAAGATTGTTATTCTTGTATAGTATGTGTCTCACAAAACCATTGAGTTTACTCGTAGCATTGTGAAGCACATGTTCATAGGACA
This sequence comes from Canis lupus baileyi, assembly GCF_048164855.1. NCBI lineage: Eukaryota > Metazoa > Chordata > Mammalia > Carnivora > Canidae > Canis > Canis lupus. Next base: position 54,403,896 of record NC_132850.1, on the reverse strand, counting down.
TCCTGGCCACATCGGGGAGTCTTGGCAGTAGAAAGGAGACCCAAACCCATTAGGTCATTCCAATCTAGGAGGAAAGATCAAAAGATTAATACCATATAATGCCTAAGACGCAATACATGAAAGACATAGTTGATAAACTTGGCTTTATGAAAATCAAAAGCTTCTGCTCTGTGAAAGATAGTATCAAGAGAATTAAAACTATCGAGCAGAAGAAAATATTTGCAAAGACACATCTAATAGAGGACTGTTTTCTGAAATATACAGAGAACTCTTAAAAGTCAACAAGAAAACAAGCAACCCAACTGAAAAAATGGGCCAAAGATTTTAACAGACACCTCACCAAAGAACATATACAGATGGTAGAGTGCACATTGAAAGATGCTTCATATCATATGTCATCAGGGAAATGTTAAAACAAAAATGAGATAGATACCACTACATACCTGTTAAAATGGTCGAAATCCAGCATGCTGACAACACTAAAAGTAAATGAGGACACGGAGAAAAAGAACTCACACATTATTGGTGGAAATGCAAAATGGTACAGACACTTTGGAGGACAGTTTCACAGTATCTTACAAAACTAAACATGCTCTTAACATGTGACCCAGTAACTGCACTTCTTGGTATTTGTCCAAAGGAATTGAGAACTGATGTCCACATAAAAACCTCCACACTGATGTTTATAGTATAAACATTTAAAATTATTTCTAGGGGCTGGGGGGAGCTCAGTCAGTAGGCGTCTGACTCTTGATGTTGGCTCCAGTCAGGATCTCTAGGTGGTGGGATCAAGACCTGCATCGGTCTCTGCACTCAGTGGGGAGTCTTCTGGAGATTCTCTCTCTCCCTCTGCCCCTCCCCACGCCCACTCCCCATATTTTGTATCTCTCTCTCTCTCTCAAATAAACAAATAAATCTAAAAAAAGTTTCTAGAATAAACATTTATTTATAATTGCCAAAAGTTGGAAGCAATCAAGATGTTGTTTAGTAGGTGAATGGACAAACTGGTACAGCCAGACGATGGAATATTATTCAGCACTAAGAAGAAATGAGCTTTCAAGCCATGGAAAGACATGAAGGAACCCTAAATGCATATTACAAAGTGAAAGAAGTCAGTCTGAGAAGATTATATACTGAATAACTTCACCTATACGACATTCTGGAAAAGACAAAGCTGTAGAGACAATGAAAAAAAATCAATGGTTGCCCAGGGGTGGAGGAGGGAGGGGATACATAGACAGAATACAGAGGATTTTTAGGGCAGTAGAAATACCCTGTATGATATTTTAATGATGAATACATGTCATTGTACATTTGTCCAGACTCATAGAATATACAACAGCATGGTGAACCCTAAAGTAAACTGTGGATTTTAGGCGATTGTGATGTGTCAATGTCGGTCTGTCCTTGGTACGTAAATGTACCATTTTGATGAGTGATGTTGATAATGTGAGAGGTTCTACATGATTGGTGTTGGGAGGTATATGGGAAATCTCTGTACCTCCCCCTTAATTTTGTCATAAACCTAAAAGTGCTCTAAAAATATTTTTTTAAGAGAGGGAAAAAATAATGCCACAGAAGATTCTAGAACATGTATTCCCTTAAGGTTGCCACTCATAAATCCAATGGAATCACACAGTAGCACCTTTAGAGACCTAATTGATAAAAACAGCATTCTCCTCCAATGATAAAGTGCCTTTGCAGTTGGTGGCAGAGTTACGGTCCCCTGACTCACAGTCCAGTGCTGCTCGTCTATGGCACAGGCTTCCACTTCAGGCACAGATGGGGATTCTGTTTTTGAAAGTTGTGCCAATTAAGAACAACTAGGCCTATTCCAGAAGCTGCCACCTGGATCTCATAAGTACACCAGGTTAGCTAGCTAATCATGGATCTCTTGCTCTAAACAAGGGATTATTTAGAAGTGCCTGATACCTCAGCAAGGTGCAGGCCTTCTCTTGATGGCCTGTGTGTTTCTTATGACCTGCTGCTCTTTCAGATTGCGTGCTACTGACCGAGCTGCTGAGATACAGTAGGCATTGGAGAGGATTTGGATTTCTTCTCAGGACAGCATTTTGTGTGAGGGAGAATAGTGCCATGCTCAGAAGTAGAGCTAAGACATGGTTTGGGCTGGGATAAGAAAATAGCTTTGTTTTCCATCCTGATACCTATAAAATTTTAAGACATGTAAAATGATTAAATAACTAGTACAGGTTAAAATGAACAAACAATGCTTCTTTGAAGGATTTGAGAATGACTTCCATGGTTCTTAGAGGAGGCACAATGCATCGTCCTTATGAAGAACCAAGTTAAAAAATTGTTACGTAGAAAAATGCTTCAAGAGAGCAAGAGGTGACCTTATATGAAGTCTCGAAGATTCTTATATTTCTCCCTTAACGAATCAGGTTTCTTCTCCAGTCTCCAGGGTTTCTAAGAGAAAGAGACCCAGTTTCCTACTACGTGATCAATTAGTCAGTCAACATGTATTTATTTATTTTAGATGAGTATTTCAAATCTTCCACCATTTATGAGACTCAAATACAATCTTTACAGATTGAAAAAGTTTTGCTGCAGAATTATCTCCTTGACAGGACGAACTTAGGGATAAAACAGTTCACATTCTGCATTAAAGCAATTACGTGACAATACTCGCTGTGACACACACGTGCATAAAGAATTAGAAGGGAGGTACACTCTTTGGTAGTTAAGAGAAAAGAAAGTGACAATAAAATCAAAGCCTCACCTCATATCCTGAGTCACAATGGGCCACACCTGCAGAAATGACAGGATTTTGACATTTGAAAGAACTGCAGTGATTTTCTCCTGACAGCAAGATAAAAAATTTTAAAGACAGCCTGGCAAGATTGCAGGAAAGAACAAAAAGTCACAGATTTGGAAATCTCAAGGTCAAAAGCCAGCAGAATTTCAGCTAATGAAATCATTAAATGCCACTCCGACTTTGGTTGATGGAAATGAAATAAATTGACAGCATCCGCAACATAGCTGTCCTCTCAAGGGTCAGAGGAGAGGGCCATGGCAGGCAGCACACAAGGTTGCCCAACACCCTCTTGACCAGACCGCTCTTCCCAAGGCTCACTGCGCTCACAGTGTGAAAAACATCTTAACAAAGCTTTCATTTCTTTCATGTGCAGTTTCCTCATGTAGAATTCAATGGAAAGAATACACTTTGAGCAAACGAAACCCTGTAAGATTTTAAATTTAAAGGTACAGTGTTTTTCCCCTTAATAATTTTCTGTGAAACAGGAGCATTTGCTCATCCCCTCTCATATCTCACACAAATCGGTCAGAAATTCCTTTTGTTTCTTCCCTCAGAATATATCCCAAATCCATCCACTTCAGACCACCCGCACTGTTACAATGCGCATTGGAGTCCCAGGATCTCTCCTCTGGCTAATCAGCTCCTAACCGGTCTCTCTGCTTTTACCCTTGGTCTTCCTAAAGTGCCTTCTCCACACGGCACACAGGCCGATCCTGTGAGCCTTTTAAAATCTAAAGTGTAGGGTGCCTGGGTGGCTCAGTTCGTCAAGGGTCTGCCTTTAGCTCAGGTCAGGATCCTAGGGTCCTGGGATTGAGTCTGAGTCCTGCATTGGGCTCCCTGCTCAGTGGGGAGTCTGCTTCTCCCTCTGCTTCTCCTATGCTTTCTGATCTTTCTCATGCTCTCTCTCTTTCTCTCTCTCAATCTCTCTCAAATAAATAAATAAAATCTAAAGTGCATTTAAAAAAACTCAGCATGAGAAAAAGAAAAAAACTCAGCATGGTACTCCTGTGCTTAAATACTACATTCCACTAGGATTTAGGTCATCCTCCAAGTGACCTACAATCCAGCTCCCCTCTACCACAGTCTTTCTTGCTCACTATGCCCCAGCCCCCTGAGCCTCCTTCAGCCTTTGGCGTTTGCGTGGGTCATGCCCTTCGTTTGCAATGTTCTGACCCAGGTAATGGCATGACTAACTCCCTGCATCAAGAGTCAAATGTCACTTTCTCAACAATCACTACCCCTCCCACTTCAAATCTCCCCTACCCTGCTCTATTTTTATTTCTTACAGAAATAAAATACTATATATTTATAGTATATAAATATACTACTACTACTAAACAATTTGGTTTTTAGTTATTAATTGTGTGCCTTCTTGTTATAGTATAAGCTCCTTGAGGAATGGAGTCTTTGAGTTGATTACTACAGTATTATATTCTGGGCACCTCGAATGACGTGGCATACAGTGATTTCTCAAGAAAATATCCATTGGATGAATTAATTCTAGACAATGACATAAAAGCTCAAATCACTGTAGTGCTGGGTTAAAAGTTACTTTCAAAAGAACTGTGCTTGCTTGGAAGACATAAGAAAGTAGGGCCACATCATAATGACATATTAAATAAATAGTTTGCACATTTAGACCAGTGATTAAAAGCCATGTCAACAACATTTTGAATTATCACCCAGATTAGGATGGGATGAAGCAATTTTAGATTAGGAAATACGAAATAATTCATGAATAAGAGTTAAAATGTTTGGTCTTCCTCAGAACAGTTTCTTAATCCATTTAAATGAAATAAGGATGATAACATTTGAACAGCAATTACATTTTGCCAAAAACTGCTCTACGCATTCCATGGTGCTCCCGTTCCTGGTAGTGCTGTTAGCTTACAGGAAGTCTCTCTGCCAGGTTCATTATATACTTTCTCTAATCTTAAAAAATTAAAAGGTTACTAGAAGGTCCCCATTCAACAGTCAAGAAAAGTGAAGCTCAGGGAATACTTGAAGTTTTGTCCAAGTTTATTCAGTTCATTTAGGACTCTACTCACGCGGCATCTTTCATGACAATGCCCAAGTCCAGTGGATGATTCCATCTTCCATGTCCAAGAAGCTCAATGTACTGGGACTCAGTGTTAAAGAAGCTCAATGCGCGATTCTCTCAGTGCTTCTTTGACAATTGGCTTATGTTTGCTTTTCCCACTCCTTGAAGATGTCTTCAATTCATATTTGCTTCAGCCCTGTCTAAAGCATTTTGAGCATACTAAGTTAACACAACTAAAACCATCGTACAGATGCTAACAGCTTCTGTCATTTTGATGGCCCACAATATGATTATTTCATTCACATTTAGTAATTTCACACTGGAAAGGAAAAATGATGAGTTATAAGATTATGGCCAACCTACTTAGATGAGCCATGCCAAGCTCAGAGATATTTAAATATGATTTGTTGAAATATATTCTAATTAATTGCTCCCATGATCTAAGCACAGGCATTCTTTTAGTGTTTGTGAGATTTTCCCCCCAAATACCCAAGGCTTATAGCTAAGAAAGTTGTATTAATTACAAAACACTTTGGCTTTATGATAATAAAAATAGAGTATATAAAATGAGTAGGCTTTTTTCATTCGTTTTAACAAAAATGATCTTTAAGAAAGCATTCAACTGCGAACAGAACAAAAAGTTAATTTCCGTAGAACCTGGAGCAATGTTAATGTGAGTCTTATTGTAGGAAACCTGTGACACAGAAGCATAGAGCTCACTGAATTTTTACAAACTGAACACCTGTGTAGCTGACAGTCAGACAAAGAAATAGAAGCTGCCTTGCACTCCACTCCCTTCGCTTCCAGCCACTATAATACTACCCTTCCACCCCTACTACAAAGAAATTCTTCACTTCTTTCCTCAAATTAGTATTATTTTCCAGCTTTCTTGAGTGATTGACAAATAAAAATTACATAGGCTTATGTTGTACAAAGTGATTTTTCTGGGTTTATATCATGATGATTAACATATGTACAGTCAAATTAATGAAGACATCTATCACCTGACAGAGTTACCTTTTGTGCATATATGTATGGTGAGAACAGCTAAGATCTCCTAGCAAATTTACAGTATACAATATAGTATTGTTTACTATGGTCACCATGTTGTTCATTGCCCTGTGAGCAATATTTTTCCACTCTCCCTATGCCCAGCCCCTGGCAACCACCATTCTATGCTCTGGTTCTATGAGCTTGACTTTTTTAAATTGCACATATAAGTGAGATCATGAAGTATTTGCCTTTTGGTGTCTGGTTTATTTCACTTAGCATAATGTTCTCCAGGTTCATCCGCGTTGTCACAAATGGATTCTTCACTTTTTTTATGGCGTTTCTAAAGATTTGGAAATGGAATTCATCTTGGAGCAGCTGTGGAGGCTGCCACTCTAAAATAGAAAGACACAAGTTTCAAGCCGGCATGTCATGAGTTGTCTGGAAAGCGAGGCAAAGCAACACACCTTTTTCTCTTTTTTTAAAGATTTATTTATTTATTGATGAGGCACAGAGAGAGAGAGAGGCACAGACACAGGCAGAAGGAGAAGCAGGCTCCATGCAGAGAGCCTGAAGTGGGACTCGATCCCGGGTCTCCAGGATCACACCCTGGACTGAAGGCAGTGCTAAACCACTGAGCCACCCGGGCTGCCCACACCTTTTTCTTCATTAGCTTCTTATCCTAGTAAGTAGATTCAAGTTTGATAGTTTATGTCTTCATGTTCATCTGAATTTTGTGAAGTGTGTAGATTACAAAAAAGAAAAGAGGGAGAATCTGAAGAACTCTGCCTTTATATTCTCCAAAATATCCAAAAAAAAGAATTACTTTAGACATATAAATGTGGTCTTAATCTAGGGAAAGCTTTAAAAGAGAATCTTAAGTCAACAAAGAATATAATACCAAATATTCAGTGATCTCATTTTTTAGTATTAAACGCCTTACCAATAACAACTTTGTAACTTTATTTTTATACCTAACGAACTGACCTTTTACACAATTTCTTTGGTGATGTTAGTATGAGTAATGTAAAAAAATCTCCAAATGAGGTTAATATTTTGTTCAAGGAGGATATAGTAGTGCATATGGCCATGGTTAGAGTTTTCCTAAGGGAGAATAATGCTGGGAAAGTAGTTACATTGAATGTTGAAACTAATCTGCTTAGTGTCATGAAGAGGAATTTTTTAAGTAGCGACATCTGTTTGACCTATCACATGGAAAATGCAAACATTCCGCCTGTGTAAATTTACAACAGATTCTATTTGCTACCAAAACTTCAGTTGTTTTGTCCTAGGTTTAACCAGGAAATAATGGGTACTTATTTTGTACTTTTTCTTAAATATTAATTAAAATTACATTAACGATAAAACTTGATAAAGTAGAAAAACAAAAACTCATCCATAATCTCACCTTTCAGAAATAACTCTTAAGATGGTACTCTATACATTGTCTTTTTTCTCGTTGTATATGTACCCATATTTGTTAACAAAATAGGACAGTACTGTATGTATTGTTTTGTAATATGATTTTTGTTATTTATTAATGCATTTTAAACATATTGCCACATTGTTATTTGTTGTCAAATGTATTTCCAAGATGTATTTCAATAAACATACAGGTGAAATTGCTTTTATAAGTATTTCATGTTTTACATACAAATATACACACATATAAGTGTAAAACATAAATATGCACATATATATGAGTGTGTACATGTGTATGCAGATTATTTGTATTATTTGCCTGTTTCCATTGGTACATTTGGTATTTCCATTGGTGTATTATTTTCTAAGGAATCAATGTATGAAGGATTTGTCAGACATTTATGATTCAAACAATTCCCACTTTAAAATCTGTCCTTCAAGTTTGTTCAGTTTTTAGGGCACCTGGGTGGCTTAGTGGTTGAGCGTCAGCGTTTGGGTTCAGGTCGTGACCCCAGGGTCCTGGGATTGAGTCCTTCCTGTAAGAGGCTCCCTGCAGAGAGCCTGCCTCTCTCTATGTGTCTCTCATGAATAAAGAAATAAAATCTTTTTTAAAAAAAAAAAGTTTGTTCAGTTTTTAAATTTATATTTAGCAATCTCTCTTTTATTTTTAACAAATTCTTTCTTTAGTGTGAACTTTGGTAATATGTTGCCTATAATACAGTTATATAACTCTTTACACAGGTTTTCCTTTCTTCAGTGCGTGATTTTTTAAAAATATTTAGTCTTCTTGATCCTTATCTGCAATAATATAACTTCAGAAAAGCAGCAGAAATATCACTTTATTTCAAAATTACTATCTAGTTGTAAACACATTTGATGGATAATTCATTCTTTCTCTACTGATTTAGTATGAATTGTCATTTACTAAATCCTTATAGGTACTTTGATCTATTTGTAAATTTCTACTCTTGTTCCATTTATTTAATATTTTATCAATGTTATACTAGTTTTTTTTACCTTATCTTGATAACACATTTTGATTTCAAATAAGGCATACCTTTTTGTTTAATTCACAATAACAATAATAATATTCCATTATATTAATAGTAAAAGAACTGTACATCAGTATGCATCCCTTTATTTCCTCCAAGATTTTGGCTTTTGTTGCCATGCATTTTACTTCTACATATGTTGTAAAACAACCTTGCAGTATATTGTTATTATTTTTGCTCTAAGCAAGTACCTTTAAAGAGATTTATATATATAATATGTATTTTTATATTTTCTCACACATTTACCATTTCTGCAGCTTTTCATCCCTCTGTGTAGATCTAATTCCATCTGGTATTGTTTTCCTTGTGGCTGAAGGAGTTCCATAATATATCTCAGAAGTCCACTAGTTAAAATTTGTTCAGCTTTTTTGATGTACCAGAAAGTCTTTATTTTACCTTCAATTTTTGAAAGAGGTTTGTTTTTTTCCTGTACATAGAATTCTAAATTGACATTTTTTTTCTTCACGGTGTTTCAGTGCTTTAAATGTTGCTCCATTATTTTCCAGATTGCATTGTTTTCAACAGAAAATATCCTGTCATTGTTTTTCTATGCTTCTGGGTCTTTTTTCTCTGACTTCTTTGAAGAGTTTTCTCTTCATCTCTCTCTCACTTTTTTTAAGATTTTATTTATTTAACAGAGAGAGAGAGCGCACACAAGCAGAGAAGGTGGCAGGTAGAGGCAGAGGGAGAAGCAGGAATCCCCCTGAGCAGAGAGCCTGACACGGGGCTCAATTCCAGGACCCAGAGATCATGACCTGAGCGAAGGCTGATGCTTAACAGCCTGTCAGGCAGGTGCCCCTCTTCATCTCTGTTTTAAGCATTTTGATTATGATCCTTGTTCTCTTTTTCTTATTTTATTAGATCAACTGGAATTTCCATATCAAAATTAATGCATAGTTTTGGTAGAAGACATTATTATCAACTTCTTGAGTTTAATGAGTGTGCCAATGAAAATGGGAAGAATGGTTATCATTATGGTGAAGGCAATGCTACCTCACAACATCGCACTAATCAAACCAAATATAATATAATAAAAAGAACTGGTTTTCAAAGTAAAAATAACATAGACCTTTACCCTAGTTTTGGTAATATGTTGAGGAGTAAATGAGATGTAGTTCTTTACCTCTTTGCTCTGGGCTGTGTTGTGTGACTTATTTATATAACCTGAAATAACCATAACCTTGCAAAGTGCTTTGTGATGGGCTTGATGTCATGGATGTCTGCCACTATCCCAGAACATGCCCCGGTAGCCCTCTCATTTAACGAGGCTGAGAGATATGTGTAACAGAGCTGGACCCACAGATCCTCAGTGTGAGTAGAGCTATCTCAGCCACTGCATCCTGAAACAAACCTGCACCAGCCAACCTAGATTTGTGAGAATAAATGCATGTTGTTTTAAATTACTAAGTTTTAGGATCATTTCTTACACAGTACAGTAGTAGGAACAGCTAGTGAATGAAAGTAACTTCTTCTAAGACTTTGTTGTTCTTTTCTCCATTCATATATCAAAAAAAAAAAAACTCTTTTTTTAAAGAGGATATTCTTTTTTTTTCTTTTAGATTTTATTATTTATTATTCATGAGAGACAGAGAGAGGCAGAGACACAGGCTCCCTGTAGAGAGCTGATGTGGGACTCAATCCCGGGACCTGGGATCACAACCTGAGCCGAAGGCAGACGCCCAACTGCTGAGCCACCCAGGCGTCCCCCCAAAAAAATTCTTACTAAGTATCTGTTCTATAGCATAACGATGATCACTACTACAGCGGCAGGAGCAAACAAGATAGAAGCAGTACCTATTCTTATGATACTTATATCATTTGGGGGTGTGAAGAGAAACAAAGTAAAACAAAACAAAATAATTTCAAATGGTGAGTTTCGACAAGAAAACAAAGAACGAGTATAAATCATAGCATGCAGTGGCTTACTTTGAATAAGATAGGAAAGTATTCTGTGAGCTTTAAAGGATGAGAAAGAGTTGACTATATGTTATTATATATTAATTTAGATATTATTGTAAGTGTAATTAAAAGTGTAATTAATTAAAAATTAAAAATTAATTGTAAGTGTAATTAATATTATATATTAATTTAGATATTATTGTAAGTGTAATTAAAAGTCATTAAAAGATCGATTTGAATTAGGAAAAGTGACATGATACACCTTTCATTTTGAGAAACTTAGTTTCCCTCTAAAGAATAGATCAAAGAAGGGCAAGAATGATTAAATAGCACTCTGGTACTCTAGGAAAACTGCAGGAGCTCTACCTTGGAATTCCCTTTATCTCATCTTTCCAGAAAAAGTGAATTCCTCCTCCCTCAAAAAAAGTGAATCCCCATAAAGCCTCCTGTGATTGTGTAACAAAGTAGAGAGATGTCAAGAGGAGAAATGTAGCCTGACACACACTCACCACCCTGCCAAGGGATCAGCAGTCCATTAAGGGATGGTAGCCTAGGTGGTGATAAGAGGCAGACCCAAGAGCAGCTTACATAGAAGTCAGGAGGTGCAGAGAGATGACAAGTATATACCTCAGGGGAGAAACTAAGATATCTTTCCTTCCCCTTCCACTCAAAAAAATTATTTCACCACCATATTTAAGATAGGAAAAAGTGACTGAATGGGAGGTGTCTTTTGCTTTGGCTTATAGGTGAAATGTGGAAGAGGAAGTATGAATGGGGAGTCCAGTGTCTCTCAGCCTAGCCTCCTTTAATATCTCCATTCTACTAAAAGGCAAATCTTTACTTATTTTGAGAATCTAATCTTAAATTAGACTGAATATGTGTGTGGCATAGAAGCTTCTATGTGTGGATGTCCACAAACCTGTTTTATTGTGAACTCACTGGGATCAAGGAGTCAATCTGGGTTTATCCTTTGTCTTTATATACTCTTGACTACCGGTAGATAGTTGACATATAATCATAATAGATCACATAGGGGAGTACTAGTTAGCTACTGCTTTATAATTAACTATCCCAATATAATGACTTAAAACAATAAGCTACAATTGTGTAAGTTGACTGGGCAGTTTTGCTGATCTGGGCTGGGTTGGGCTCAGCTCAGAAGCTTTGCATATGTGTCTGTCTGTGGTCAGAGGCTGGTCCAAGATAGCTTGAGCTGAAATGACTCATCTGTATTCCCACAGGCTCTCCTCTACCAGCAGAAGAGCTTGGCCACGCTTAAAAGTTAGGAGCAGTCTTCTGAGAGACCAAGCAAAAGTATGCAGGAGACCTCTTGAGTCTAGGCTCGGAATAGGCACAATGCTATATACTCGTTATGGCCAAAATTTTTCACAAGCCAGTCCTGATTCACGGAGAAGAAAAATAGATGCCATTTCCTAGAAGGAAGAGTAGCAAGGCCACATAGTAGAGAATACGGTTATGGGGAGGAGTGAAGAATTGTGGACATTTTTATGATTAATTTCTAGCAGGTGTTTCATAAGTAAAATATTGATTGTATTTGACAATCATATGATATACTATCGAACTACTTGAGCAAGACCTAAGATTATCCTACAGATGTGGGTGGGATGCAAATAGGATCCACAATTTTTTAAAAATATAATTTAAACATTAAGGGAAACAGCAAAGTTTATATAAGAATATCACCCTGGCAGCAGTGTGGGACTTCACAATGGAATTGGACATTTCTATAATTTAAATATGCAATAAACTTAAAGAAATAAAAGTACTCAGAGAGTGGAAAGCTGTTTGAAAGGGAATAGAAATCAATTCCCTAAGAAAATTTGAGTATTTTTTTAACTTAAGTGACATTATTTTTAATTAGAGAAAGATGCAAACAGATAATATTCATAGGTGGCAGTTTCTACAGGAGCCTTGCGTAGAGGTATACAAATCAATATGAATAAATACATATAAAACACATGTATGTACAGAAATGCATATACCATATCATTTTATAAATATAATGGAAAAATAATAATACATATTAGGGAAAACATATTGAGAAAAAGGACTTGATGAAAATGAATAGCTCTCCGCAGAATATCTATTCCCTTGTAATTTCTTATAAAATCATTTCCACTGTCTTGCAATGTTCTATTTATTAATAATTGTCCTTGGAATAATAGTGGAAGTTTGCAAAAGTAGGAGCTAAATATATTTAAAGAGAGCTATTTATCTCCTGTGATACGAATCTTCTGTAGAACTCTACTGGTTGTTGCATAATAACATTCTTCATTCTGTGAAGAGTATCAAATTGTGAGCACCCTCTAGATGTATAGGACAAGCTTACCTTCCCATTCTCCTTTCTGGGGTACCAGACAATGATTTTGATGACATTTTCTGCAAGTGATCTTTTTCTGTGATTTGAAACCATGTTCCAGCTGCCCAGAACCATTGGTGCAAAGTGCAAATGTTGGCCCTCTTGTTTAAGAGCGGGAAGAAAGCTTTTCTTCTGTGATCCATATGTCTCTCTCTAGCTGTTCTGGTATTTTTGATTTGCTATATAATGTCAAGCTCCCCTGGGCACAGGGATACTCTTGGTAAGTGCAGGCTATTATAGATTCCTAGGGCTCTTGCACACCTGACTTTTACTGTGCTCAGGCTCAGTCCCCTGTTGAGGGTGGAAAGCAATACCAGTCGCTGGGAAGCAGGTTCCCAAAAACCCTCCCACGGGGGCAGGGAGGCAGCAATGGGGTAGGGTAAGCATGGTAGTAGAGGCTAGGACCTTGTATGCACTGAGGTTTTAAGAGCATTAAAACCCAAGAGAAACCCTACTTCTGAGTGTGGTGCCTTGGAGAGAGCTCTAATCACAGCCCCTGTGAAGGCGGCCCTATTGGGCTAATTGTCACATTGTAAAGACAAACCTGGAGCTTCTGTCTCTGTCCAAGCTGTGGAGATTGATGCCCCAGCCCTGTAGCTTGACAATGCACTCTACCCTTCAATTCATGACTACAGCTGCTAGAAATGAGGACACTCTTACCCTCCTCCCAATTTCCCCACACTGGTATTCTATAACTATGGGTTCCTGAGCTTTTTGTCTGCAGATGGAGAAGACTGAAGCTCTGTGTCCTGAATTCCTAGGCATCATGACCTTTCTCAGCTGCTTCTCCATCACTGACCAGAATAAAATTCAGAGGCCAGATGGCTCCAATGTCATGCTGTCTCCTTCAGAGTAGCTGTATCTTCAATTTCCATGCTCCCTAGGACACATACCCTCTCTATAGCTGCATTGAATGAATTGGAACAAATTCATGGAACAAATAATGCAGACTTGTCAAGCAAGCTAATTCTAGCAGAGATCAATTTCTCCATTTTTCATTGAAAGCTTTCCATCATCAAGGCTACCTATGTAGCTTATTCACTTTCTCTAGGGAAGGCCTTGAAACGAATGACTCTAAAATAGTCACATCCTGAAACAGCTGAGATGGTCCTGGACGCTTAGTTCAGGCTGGGCTGCTTTATTTGAGTACATCTATTCTGCAATTTCTCATGCGATCCGCCATAGCGTTGTGTCTACCCATGATAGCAGAGTTTCAGGGGACAGAGGGCACCCTGAAAATCCCTCTATCTCATGAACACTGAGACTTTCCAGCTCTGGAGAGCTGTGGGCAGATGCAGGAACTGAGATTCAGTCAAAGTCATGGAGTCCTAGAGACACGGATTACAGATGTCCTGTCCATGGCAGGAGCTTAGTAGAAACTTATCTTTGTTGAAAGGGTCTTTAACTTCAAGGTATTTTGATATGTCCAACCCTCCATCATAGCCAGCTGTTCTCCCCCTTTAAAACACTGAATCACTTAATCGAGATTTTTGGTGATGGTATTCTAAGTTTTATACCTTTACCTTTCAAAGTACAGCACCATTTTCCATTTTTAGGATCAACCCAAGGGGCACTGTTTCCCCAAAACAAGTTTTATTTCTCTTATTTTGAGTATTGTAAAGTTCTTAACCTAAACACACAGGTTATTCAATGCTTTGAATTTACAAATTTTATATCTTAAGTCTTGAAAACAGAACTATTCAATTAGAATTATTTTTTTAATGTAAGCTCTACACCCAATGTGGGGCTTAAACTCATAACCCAGAGATCAAGAGTGGCATGCTCATCAACTATCAGTGGAGCATGCAACTCTTGATTTCCGGGTTGGAATTTAAGTCCCACATTAGGTGCCGAGATTACTTTAAAAAATTAAAAATTAAAAAAAAAAAGAACTCTTTAGTTAGAAGTGGAATACGTGGCCTTCTCCTGATTATTCTAAGATTTCACAGATTTTTCACAGATTTTATCTCGTCTTTTATATGAAATAGGAACAATTTATATGCATAATACTATTCTTTAATACTGCATGAATGAAATGTAAAGTAAATCTTTCTCCAATATGTATTCTTTTATAATCTGAAAATTGACCTTTTAGGACTTTGAGAACCAAAGAAATTATTTGGCAAAATAAAATGGACAAAGTTTGCTTGAGATTATCTCTGCATTTCTCTCTCCCTCTGCCCCTCCCTCTACTCCCATGCTCTGTGCTCTCTCTCTGTCTTTCTCAAATAAATAAATAAATCTTAAAAAAAAACTTGCAATTTGGGGATTTTAAGCATTAGAAGAAATATATTTCATAAGTAAGAATGTCATTAAGTTTCACATGCCAATCAATTTCTTTTCACCTTGCTCCTGAAATGACTGTCAGCAAGATTCCATACTCACTTTTGAAAAGTAAGATTGATGGGTCAGTTACTGAAATATGTGGGAAGAGGGGCTGGAAGAAGCAAGAGATTGATGCACTGTCAGAATGTCAGCAGTTATATACCAAAAATGACAAGTCAGGACAGGTGTGAGGCAGTGACTAGAAAATGCCCAGAGAAGTAGGTGCAGACCTCACCTCAAGGAAAGGGCTGCCAGGCTAAATACCAAGTCTGTGTGTAGTAAGGCAAGTTCAGGTACTCTCTAGAAAGTTGTTAATATTCAACTGAGCTTTCTGGGAGGCTCAGAACACATAAGGTTTGTGTTTTATGAGAAGACCAGTTCTCTAATGCAGGGAATATTCTTTGAGAAAATGTAAGGGGACACCAAGAACAGAGTCCAGATCCTCAGATTTTGGGAAGCAGCAGACATGAGTCAAAGCCTTCAGTCCTCCAGATGGCTCACTACATAATAAAGGGTTAGTTCTGGATTTCCAGATCTCAGTGAAAGATGAGGTAGAAACCAGAAAGTCTTAGGAAGCACTTACAGGAGTAGAAGATGGAGAAAATCATTTATCAGTGACTCCGACATAAGGAGCATATCAAGGCCAATGATTTACAATAGCTGCTTATAGGACTCCATTCACAATTTGTGGGACCTGAAGTTTATACAATTTGGAGAGGTGGTTCTCTTAAAAAATTATAAATAAAAAATAAGGTATGACTGCAAATATTAATCAATTTTATTGCTTTTGTTTGTGTGTGTGTTTGTAAATATTTAGGATAACAAAGGAAAAGACAGCAATTTCTGGAGTCTTAGAGATTCATCTTTTTTTTTTTTTCTGAAATATTTTAAGTCAATTTACCAAAATTGTTTTCCTAGTTATGCTTCCTGATGACAGCCTCGCTTTTCCTCCCATCTGGAATACATTACACCTCCCAGCAACTCCTAGATTTTAACGGTTCCATGCAAGGAAGGAGACCTGAAGCTTAATCTTCCTTATATTCACTAGAAATCCATCTTGTTGTGATTCAACAAATACAGATCTTGAGTGACCAGACCTGCACTTAAAAATGACAGTCAATAAAGTTCTGGGTCCTACTAACATTATGGAATTCTAAATTTTAAAAACCAGGGGTGCCCGGGTTGTGCAGTCAGTTAAGTGTCCAATTCTTGGTTTCGGCTCAGGTCATGACCAGGGTCGTGAGATCGAGCCCGCGTCAAGTTCTCTGCTCAGCTCAGAGTCTGCTTGAGATTTTCTCTCCTTCTTCCCCTTCCCCTGTATGCATGCATCCTCTCTCTCTCTCTCTCTCTCCCTCTCTCTCTCTGTGTGTGTGTCTCTCTCTAACAAATAAATAAAATATTTTAAAAATAGTAAAAATAAATACATCTCAGAAACTAGAAACTTATGGACCATCTAGACTAAACCTAGTATTTTTCGTATCAGTAAACTGAATCTCAGAGAGTTAGGGAAATACCAAGGAAGCCAAGCCAGGCTCTTTGCATCCTGCCTTTTCTAGTAAAGCACACTCACTATCCACTACTAACCTTCCTTTTCTCCTATCAGAACTAGGGTGTTAGCTTCAAGAAGAATATGTGATTTATTCCATTGATATTACTTAGTTAAATGGCATTTGCTATGGGATAGCTAAATCTATATCCATATGTCAGGAATACATGAAAAGATTTTGCACTTCCTTCTTCCTGAACATAGTAGTTCAGCTGAGCAGGACAACAAGCATGAATGACAAATGATTCCAAGTCTGTAAGTCTAGCACACAACAACTGAACAATATCCATTATTCATTCATAAGCTAATTAGTGTTGTATACAACCTTATAAAGTGCTAAGATGTTACTTCTATTATACTAATTCCTACAAATACAAATATATCTGGGTTAGTTGCGTACTATCTTCGATATAAGTATTATCCAAAAGATGTGCTCACCAGCCCTGTTCTGTGTTTCTTTCTAGACAGCCTGATCCAGCTCTCTGCCCTTATGGTATCATCTCTCTGTTGCTGTTTGATTTTCAGTTAGCCTGACACTACCAAACCCCATCTTCAGGTTTAGTAAACTGGATTTATTTTCAAAGCTCTTCAAGCAAAGTGGTTTCACCTCAGACTTGGTTCTGAAAGACTTATGTCTCATCACTCTCTTCACATCTGCCTTCTATTCACTGTAACAAAGTTGTCTGCTGAGTCATTTCTCATTTGGCTCACAAATCATGGCCTCTGAAGCTACTTCCTTACACGTATTGTCTCAGAAAGAAAGAATTTGACTCAAGGGCCTTATTTTGTAATACCCTGTGCCTTTTGAGTATAAGAGGGTAACACTACTGATTTCTGGGCAAGGATCAAATGGTCCATGGTGGGTGTCAGCAGAGCTGCCCCCTCTTTTTTAACTTTGCCTTCTCCAGCTTCTATGGATGTGAACCTCTAAAGGGCATCTTTTACAAGCCTGAGTCTTTATTCTCAAGTCCATTATCCAGGGCTCAGGAATGAATATCCATAGCCCCACACTTCTTACCTTGACACAAGCTCTGCTAATTCTTGGATCTTACTCTAAACTCCAGTTCCACATTGATGCCATAAATCTGCGTAGTTTCTTCATTTGATAATGGTGATGGATTTCAGGAGGGAGTTTGTGGTGGTCTTCTTCTGTGTGTGCTGTTCTATCATATGCCTATTATATTTTAATGTGTGTTTTAGTATATGTCTAAATCATCTACTTATATTCATTTAACAAATATTAAGTACCTCCTAGATGTGAGACACTGTATTAGACAGACACAATGATAACGTTAGGCACGCATTGTGTACATGAGATTAAAGTCTAGACTTTCTTCCTCTTTGTCAATTATCAGTATGAACTATGAACTAATAACACACTTGAGGAAGCATAATATGTTTATATTTCCTATTTTCACAAACATTATATATTTAGTTGCTTTAATTCTGACTGGTTAAGGGTTGACAGATAACCTCTTTCATTTAAACTTCCGTATTCTCCAAAAAAATTAAAAAAAAAAAAACTTCCATACTTGAATACTCTGGATCTCTGTAAATTAATTTAAGAATGTACTGTACATCTATTTGTTCTTGTCTCCAAGTGAAGCATATGAATCAAAAGTAAATCGCTGTTTCATAATCCGAGTTGATTACTTTAGGTGATTTCAAGGACACAACAGTTCAATCAAGTGAAACATTTTTCTAAAGGAGTCGTCACAAATCCTTTTATAGTTTTGAGATTGAGTTTGATAATGGCAATATAGAGAAAAATTAATAGGGGTCAAACTAGTTTATAACAGAGGTCAGTTTTCTAAAAGGACTAGGTTGCGTTTTCTCAGGAACTAAAGTAATTTGTTGATTTTTGACTCTTCTAGAGACAAGACCAGGAAAATTATATACCAGAAGAATCTTCATACTCAAGCATCATAAGAATTTCTTAATCTATTTTTACAGAGAAAATACCATCTACCAGCATATCAGCTACCAAGTGAAATCACACGAAAGAAAACAGTAGTCTACGCACTGATTTATAAATCAGTACATAATATAATTTTTTTCAAGTATTAGAAAGTGTTGTCAGAATTGTCAGAAAGCAAGTCAGATAAACTAAATGGTATGCTCAAAGCAACGTGCAGATTATATTCACAACACTTCACAACCAGAAAGTGATATCTGGTTTTGTTATGTATTTTTGGAGCCCTTTTGAAGTTTGTTTCAGATGTCTCCTCTGCTTTCAGTTTGCTGCTCCTCCACAGGTCAAGGACAGCCCAGGGTCTCAGCCATCTCAGCCATGTTGGCCTGTTTGGACGTGTGCACATCTGGTGCATGAGCTGAGCTATTCAGAATGACTCTCCCAGGAACTGGACTAAGATACACAGAAGCATAGCATTAGTCAGTGGTGATGCCTGGAAATAGAAAAGTCCATAGACTTGAGAATAGGGGAGGTCATTTGGGGCTGTCAACACAGAGAAATGCAGGATGGCAGGAATGAGGAGCAGAGAGAGGAGGTACTTCGGCTCTTTATGGATTACTTCCGTCCCCTGACCTTGAGTTCTGGGAGGCTCAGCCAGCCCTATCCCGTGACCCACTAACTCTTGATGGTAAATCCCCTTCTATATAACAAGCATGAGTGTGTTTCTGTTTCTTGCAAATATTCCTAAGTTAGTTTTTGATAACTGAAATGATCATATCTTTCTAAGCTCATCATGTATTTACAAAGAATTCAAAGTTAACGTGATAGGAATATAAAATTGCTGTTTAATTTCCCTTAGTGCCAGCATTTTTGGGTGGGTTATTAGAGGATTATTAAATAAACAGGTCAGTGGAACAGAATAGAGAATCCAGAAGTGGACCCTGAACTTTATGGTCAACTAATATTCAATAAAGGAGGAAAGACTATCCACTGGAAGAAAGACAGTCTCTTCAATAAATGGTGCTGGGAAAATTGGACATCCACATGCAGAAGAATGAAACTAGACCACTCTCTTGCACCATACACAAAGATAAACTCAAAATGGATGAAAGATCTAAATGTGAGACAAGATTCCATCAAAATCCTAGAGGAGAACACAGGCAACACCCTTTTTGAACTTGGCCATAGTAACTTCTTGCAAGATACATCCACAAAGACAAAAGAAACAAAAGCAAAAATGAACTATTGGGACTTCATCAAGATAAGAAGCTTTTGCACAGCAAAGGATACAGTCAACAAAACTCAAAGACAACCTACAGAATGGGAGAAGATATTTGCAAATGACATATCAGATAAAGGGCTAGTTTCCAAGATCTATAAAGAACTTATTAAACTCAACACCAAAGAAACAAACAATCCAATCATGAAATGGGCAAAAGACATGAACAGAAATCTCACAGAGGAAGACATAGACATGGCCAACATGCACATGAGAAAATGCTCTGCATCACTTGCCATCAGGGAAATACAAATCAAAGCCACAATAAGATACCACCTCACTCCAGTGAGAATGGGGCAAATTAACAAGGCAGGAAACAACAAATGTTGGAGAGGATGCGGAGAAAAGGGAACCCTCTTACACTGTTGGTGGGAATGTGAACTGGTGCAGCCACTCTGGAAAACTGTGTGGAGGTTCCTCAAACAGTTAAAAATAGACCTGCCCTACGACCCAGCAATTGCACTGTTGGGGATTTACCCCAAAGATACAAATGCAATGAAACGCCGGGACACCTGCACCCCGATGTTTATAGCAGCAATGGCCACGATAGCCAAACTGTGGAAGGAGCCTCGGTGTCCAACGAAAGATGTTGGATAAAGAAGCTGTGGTTTATGTATACAATGGAATATTCCTCAGCCATTAGAAATGACAAATACCCACCATTTGCTTCAACGTGGATGGAACTGGAGGGTATTATGCTGAGTGAAGTAAGTCAGTCGGAGAAGGACAAACATTGTATGTTCTCATTCATTTGGGGAATATAAATAATAGTGAAAGGGAATATAAGGGAAGGGAGAAGAAATGTGTGGGAAATATCAGAAAGGGAGACAGAACGTAAAGACTGCTAACTCTGGGAAACGAACTAGGGGTGGTAGAAGGGGAGGAGGGCGGGGGGTGGGAGTGAATGGGTGACAGGCACTGGGGGTTATTCTGTATGTTAGTAAATTGAACACCAATAAAAAATAAATTAAAAAAATAAATAAATAAACAGGTACTTAATGCATAATTAATGGCATATGAGGATACTTAAAAAAAAAATGTTCTCCTGCTATGTGTGGAGCTATGAACAAATCGGGAGCAATGTGTGGTTCTTCATACTCTCAACTGCCTGTCTCCAGCATACCCTCATAAATGTATTTTCCAGAGCAGCTGGAGGAGCAACTGGGACACAAGGAGATTAGTGAATATTCATGCATTTTAGCTGCTGCCAAGGTGAATCTTCCTAAATCCTGATTATGTTTATTTAAGTGAAACATCTGCCAATAAAAAGGAGACATGTTTATGGTAATGGCAGCACTATGGCTTCTGTTTTCTGCATAATTATAATACTGACATTTGCTGGACGGCCTTGTCCTTGGGAATTTTCTCTTGTTTTTATTACTATTACTAGGTAATAAACTCTTTAAAGTGAATTTCTTGTGCAACTGAGATTGCTAGCAGCTAAAGCAATAAAAGACTTGTTTGTTGCCTTTCCGGTTGAAAAATGGCTAATGCGGGCAAGGGAAGCACTCAGGAAGCAACTGAGCTTGTGAACATAAACAAAATGGAATATTTCTTTCCAGAGCTTAGACACTAACCAGTGATGAACCAGCTGAGAACTGTGAGAACACAGTATATTCTCACAGATACGAGTGGCCCAAGTGTGAATTGTTCTATTTTTTTCAATATTCTGAGAAGAGTAATAAATATGAATTTGTCTCCTATATGAGGATAGGATTACAGAAAATACATAAATAGACTTAAGCACTATTTTCTGGGTGTAAATATTTCCATTACTCTATCCATAACTTTATTTGGGAAAAAAAAAGGACTATAATAAAAACATAAAACTTGAGACCCTTCATGTTTCCATTGAACAAATAAATCCTTTAGGATGAAGTGAAGAACGCTTCCTTTAGGGGTGAGTAAGAGGAATCAGGCATAGTTCCCGGCCTCAGGGAATTCAATCTAGTAGAAGTGAAAAGAAGGCAGGCACATATGTGTTTGCTTGGACTATGTACCCACTAGATAAGAATTGTGGGGCCAGGAAAGGGGGTACAACAGTGAATGTAACAACATATTCCCTGCTTTTATGGACTGCATTCATTTCCTAGGACTGCCATAATAACAAAGTTCCACAAACTACCTGACTTAGAATGACCCGTGTTCATTCTCTCACACTCTGGAGGCTAGGAGCAGGAAGTCAAGGTGTGGGCAAGGCCATGCTGTCTCTGAAGGATCCAGTGGGGGAACCTTGCCTAAGCAGGTTTTGGTGGCCCCCAGTGTTCCTTGACTTGTGGAAGTAACTCCAATATCTGATTTCAGTGGCTGTCTCCTCTCTGTGCCTGTCTTCACCTCATCTTCTTCTAAGGACCCCAGCCATGTTGAATTAGAGGCCTGCCCAACTCCAGTATAACCTCATCTTAACTAATTATATCAGCAATGACCCTATTTCCAAATAAGGTTACATTTTGAGATACTGAGTATTAAATCTTCAATGTATCTTTTTTGGAGACAAGATTCAACCCATAACATGCACTTAGAGAAATACACTATCAGAAAAGTGGAGCAATCATATCTCCACAGAAAATAGTGAGATAGGGGGTACATGGTTTGGCTCAGTCAGTTAAGCATCTGCCTTCTACTCAGGTCATGATCCCAGGGGTGTGGGATCAAGCCCCAAATCGGTCTCCCTGCTCAGTGGGGAGCCTGCTTCTCCCTCTCCCTCTTCCTGCTGCTTCCCTGCTTGTGCTCTTTCTCTGTCTCTGCCTCTGTCTCTGTCTCTGTCTCTGTCTCTCTCTCTCTGACAAATGAATAAATAATCCTTTAAAAAAAGAAAAGAAAAAAATGAGATTGAAAGATAAAGGAAGAATTGATAAAGAATCGTTCAGCGATTTGAGCCTGAGATGGACAAAGATGATGAAGACACTTAGTATCCTGGTTCTCTGGCTCATCACTGGTGGCCATCCTCAAACCAGCCTCATTCTGAACTTCGAATGCTTCTCTCACCTCCCTCACCTAGCACTTCTGCAAACTAAATACACTTACTGCGATTTCTCATCTGCAATCTACTGTAAAAGGGCCTGGATTCCCAAGACCTGCTATCAGACCTCCCAAATCAGAGAGTTTGCCTGGGTGGACCTCTGCCAAACTTCTGTCACCAGGATTCCCTAGTTGGTTACTTCAGTAAGGACAGAACTAAAGTCCCAGTCATAACTATGCTCAGATCTCAGCTTAAAATATTGAAATCAAGTTAGTCCAGATTCATATCTTGGTCCTCTGTCCCTATGTGAAAGTCTTTTGAAAATCTTTCTGAGTGGTTCAGCAGTTGAGTGTCTGCCTTCAGCTCAGGTCATGATCCCGGGGTCCTGGGATTGAGTCCTGCATCAGGGTCCTTGCATGGCACTTACTTTGAGGAGAAGGAAATTTTCTTGGGCATAAGAATGAATTAAGCTTCTGGGGTGCTGATAAATTTTCCTTTTTTTTTTTTTAATCTAGGTGGTATTTACATGGATGTGATCATTTTGTGACAATTCATGGAGCTATTCACACAGGATGGCATGCTTCTCTGTTGTATGCTACAATATATAATAAGCAAACAGCAAAATCTATGTTAAATTTTATCAAAAGACACAAAAAAATTCCTAAATGAACATAAATACTGTTCATGCTTGCTTGGCATAATCTAACATCGTAAAGATGCCATTGTCCTTAAATCAGGTTATAAATTCAGACATTTTTTGGAAACATGTCAGCTGAATTTTTTAAAGGACTGACCAAACTAATTAAAAAATCAAATAGACAAGAGTGCATGAAAAATAAAGATTAAGAATAAGAAAAACAAAGGAGACTCACCCTAAAGGATATGAAGGCATTTCATAATTCCATTGTAATGAAATAAAATTTATTTATTTAAAATAAAATAAATAACATGTTTCTGGTCTGGGAACCAAAAGACCTATGAAATGCAAACAGACTCCAGAGTCTAATTTGTTTGGAAATTTGGTACATAAAAAAAGGTGGAATCAATCTCTATTGTCATCAACAGCAATAACAATAAAAGACTATGTAGTAAATAATTTCATGAGATTTCATTATATGGAAAAAAATAGCGTTGTGGAACCTATAAACAAAAATAATATCCAAATGAATTAATGAGCAGATACTAGAAGAAAATAAAGGAGAATATATTTATGACATCAGAGTTGGGCAATATCTCACTGAGAGAAACAGGACACCCCCTAGGAAAATACGTAAGTTCATTACGTAGACAGTTCTAAAGGGGAAGCTGGAATGGCCAACACGTGTATGAAAAGAGGAGTATTTGTCTTTTCTAATGGCTGAGTCATATTCCATTGTATACATAGACCACATCTTCTTTATCCATCATCTTTCGATGGACACCGAGGCTCCTTCCAGTTTGGCTATTGTGGACCATTTGCTCCGACGTGGATGGAACTGGGGGGTATTATGCTGAGTGAAGTAAGTCAATCAGAGAAGGACAAACATTATATGGTCTCATTCATTTGGGGAATATAAAAAATAGTGAAAGGGAATAAAGGGGAAAGGAGAGAAAATGAGTGGGAAATATCAGAGAGGGAGACAGAAGGTGAGAGACTCCTAACTCTGGGAAATGAACAAGGGGTGGTAAAAGGGAGGTGGGCGGGGGGTGGGGGTGACTGGGTGATGGGCACTTAGGGGGGCACTTGATGGGATGAGCACTGGGTGTTATGCTATATGTTGGCAAATTGAGCTCCAATTATTAAAAAAATAAAAAAGAAAAGAAGAGTATTCACACTAGTAATCAAGATAGTGACAGGATTCTTTTGGATTCTTCAAATGAGACAAATGTGGAAAATAAAATAACAATGAGATTTGATGAGGACAGAAAAAAATGGGGATCTTCATGCAGGTTCGGTGAGAACACAATCTGAGTCCAAACATTCTGGAGTTCCATCCAGCCTTATATGGAAAAAAGTGGCATTGTGGAACCTATAAACAAAAATAATATCCAAATGAATTAATGAGCAGATACTAGAAGAAAATAAAGGAGAATATATTTATGATGTCAGAGTTGGGCAAAGTAAAAGGAATAGGGTCTACCCAGTGATGGATTCAGTCAGAAAACAATTTTATACATCTTGTCAGGATTTGTCTAGTACCTGAGATGATATTGAACACATTTGCGGTAGAATGGGAGTGAGATTGGGGATGAAGAGAAAAACAGAAAAGGGGCTTTACAAAGACCACTGGTGTCAGAGTGCCCTGAGATGTACCATTAACTCCACTTTCTTCACATTAGGCGCAGGTGAAAGAGAGGAAAACATGGAAAGAAAAAGAAATCCTATTTATAAGCTTTCTTAATTGTCATTTATCATCTTAAAGGGACAATGTATGTGTAGAGACAAATCAAATAATGATCATTGTATTCAATTGTGTTACCTCAGAGTCTCTCCATGGGAAAATAAACTATCAATAGCTGTGTGGACTGGTAAATTTCCCAACACACCCAAAGGTGCAAAAGTTTTAAACAGTGTTATAGCTCTTCTGATCTGACTCTAGATCTCCTTTTGCCGCCTGGCCCTGTGGCACAGGGGTCCACAGATGGCCGTAGAGCCTCGGTTTCTAAGTTATGGTCATTGAGGTAAATTATTCAACTTAGTAATTGTGAAATAAGCTCAATAATAGAGCCCGTTTTAAAAAATTCGAGAAACTCTAAATCAAATAATTCAGGCAGAAGACTTGGCATGTAGAGATCCCTGAATAAATGTCAGCTACTACCTTTAGGCTCTGTTAAGAATATCCTTACTTCTGAGATTTGTCTTAATACTCTACCTATATCTTAGGTGGATTTATTTATCGTTGCCTTCATGAATCATGCAGACCTCTAAGCTTTTCCTCATAGTAGGAAGAATTTTCCCAAACTACTCTCCAAAGGTGTTTTTTTTTTTTTTTTTTTTAATTCTATCTCTCATAGTTCTTGAATTTTTTTTTTTTTTTTTCCAGGAAGACTTTTTGAAAACCAACATTAAGGGAAACTTCGCAGTATTTGGTCAATTTTCAGGAAAAATGTTTTCTTTTCTTTTTTCTTAAATATTTTATTTATTTAGTCATGAGAGACACAGAGAGAGAGAGAGAGAGGCAGAGACACAGGCAGAGGGAGAAGCAGGCTCCATGCAGGAAGCCCTATGTGGGACTCGATCCCTGGTCTCCAGATCAGACCCTGGGCCAAAGGCAGGCACTAAACTGCTGAGCCATCCAGGGATCTGGATGTTTTGTTTTCTGATCCTAGTGTATTTTTATTAGTAGTAAAAAAATATGGAAATGGTTAAATACACCTCTTACTAGGAAGTGCAATTGCAGATGATGCATTTTATTACAAAACTGCCATAAATATTCTTTAATCTGGAAGGTTATCCACATAAAACAATGGACAGATTCTATCTGTCATTCTGTACAGTTACTTTATGTTTCATAATTAAAGTATGGGGGAAAACCCTTATAAATAAGCTGAATCAAAGAGAACTAATTCTATTAAGTACTTCCCTTTATTTATGAAGATAAACTTAATTGATGTTCTGGAGTGGTGGAGACTGTAGTATTTTCACAAACAAAAAAAGCTGAACATTTTTAGAAAAATGTAATAAGGCAAGTGGTGGGTTTTTTAATCTTTCAAAATAAGAATCAGAAGTTTGATGAGTAAACACCTGAGGGCATAATCATAAGCTGCTTGACCAAACCACACGGAGATGGCTTTGCGAAGACTATTCTTTCCACTTTGTAATGTCACAGTGACTTTGAACTCCTTTGGTGCTATTGAAATCTCTGTTCACACAACTGTCATTCCTGCAAGCTCTGTATATCAGTTGGCATTGTGTTTATTCATGGAGGAACACCACTGGAAATACCTGTTCTGGGACATGGTTTGTATTGAATGGGCCATTGTGTTTATATACACTCATTTCCCTGAGAATGCTGTCTAGATAAAGCATCTCCTGGAAAATCAATAATGTGCTTCATTTTCAAAATAAGCCTAGCTTGTTGTTCTGAAAAATGGCAAAAAAAAAAAAAAAAAAATCTTTTGTGTTAGGGTATTTCCCTTTAAAAATGGGAAAGATAGGAGGATACTTGATGGGGATGAACACTGTGTCTTGCACTATATGTTGGCAAATTGAATTTAAATAAAATATTAAAAAATAAATAAAAATGGGAAAGATAAAATTGTGCTTCTATATTCTTCAAATCGTTTTCTTTGGTAGTGTTGACTACATATTTGGCTTCTATAACTTAGCAAGTAGCCCTGACTGTTAGACTGATTCATTGTGATAATATGAATCTCTTGCAACATCTTTAAATCCCAGGTTATTCTTTATTGAGCATGCTTCCTTCAGTCCAATCTGTGCTCAGTATAATATCATTCTAGAGACTCATCACCGCTCTTGTATTTTAGAGACCACTCATTGTTCTCTATGTAGCAGTAACATGTAGCTGCCTGCTGCTCCTGCCCCATCTGCTGTTTCTTTCCATCCACCAAAATGTTGTAATTGGAGTTTAGGAGTAGGATGCAAGGCCCAGCATTGGCTGACCCACTGTCACTGGAAGATTTTCTTTTTCTTTTTTTTTTTTATTTTTAAGATTTTATTTATTTCTTCATGAGAGACATACAGAAAGAGGCAGAGACACAGGCAGAGGGAGAAGCAGGCTCCTTGCAGGGAACCCAATGCGGAACTCAATCCCGGGACCCTGGGATCATGACCTGAGCCAAAGGCAGATACTCAACCACTGAACCACCCAGGCATCCCTCTTTTTTTTTTAATTAAGTTTTTTTTTTTTTTTAAACCCTAGTATAGTTGACATACAGTGTTGTATTAGTTTCAGGTGTACAGTATAGTGATTCAACAATTCCATATATTCCTCACTGATCATCATGACACATGTGTTCTTTAGCCCCTTCACCTATTTCACCCATTCCCTCCACCTCTCGTATGATATGCTTTATTTAAAATGAGTATACTCAGTTAAAAAATATTTTTCAACAAGAATATTTTTTGCTTCATGTATACTTTAGAATACATAGTTCTTAAAGCTATCTATAAAACATTCCATCCAAGAAAAATAGAATACACATTTTCTTAAAGTACACCCAGAAGAATCCCCTGGTTAAATCACATAAAAAGAGATAGGACAAATATTACAAATTTAAGAAGACTGAAATCATACCAAGTATATGTTCCAACCACAGTGCTACAAAACTGAAGATTAACAATAAAATAAAGCTGGAAAAATCTACAATGTAAATATTAACTATTTAATACATAAAAATTAAACAACACATCATTGCACCAGCAATGGGCCAATTAAGAAATGGAACAGAAAATTAAAATACGTCTCAAAACAAAAGAAAAAGAAAACACAATATTTCAAAATCTATGGGATGCAGCAAAAGCAGATGTTAGAGAAAAACTTATGGCTTAAATGCTTGAATTAAGAAAAAGAGTTCAAGTAAGCAACTTGATATTAGACCACAAGGAATTAGAAAAAGAAAAAAAACTTAGCTGAAATTTAGTAGGGGAGGGAAATAACAAAGAAATATCAAAAATAAATAAAATAGAGATCTGAATAAACAGTAACAGTATTAATGGCCAGTTTTTCCAAAAAATAAAAAATAAACAAAATTGGCAATGCCTTAACTACATTAACTAATAAAAAATAAATAAAAGAAAGAAAGAGAGAGAGAGAAAGAGAAGACCCAAACGCCAACATGAGAAATGGAAGAGAAAACAATTCAATAGATAACCACAGAAATACACAGGGTGATAATAGATTACTAAGCAATAATATACTAACAAATCAAATAACTTAGGGGAAAAAAATAATTCCTAAAAACATGTAAGTTACCAAGTTTAAGTCATGAATCTTGAAGCCAAAAATTAGGAAATCTTATACCAATAATAAGAATGAAAGTTGAATTGAACTACAATTTTGTCTAAATTTATTTCTCCACTTGGAAATTTGGGTTATTTCTAGTGTGGGCTATTATGGAAAAAAAAATCTACCATGTACATACCTTTTAGAAGATATGTACTAGGAGTGAAATTGCTGAGATGTAAGTGCTCATATGTTCAGCATTAGTCAATAGTGCATGTAATTGTAACAACTTACTCTATACCACCGGCAAAGAATTCCATTTGCTCCATCTTCTTATCAACTCATGCTATGGCCTGTCTCTTTTTGCTGTATCCTTAGTGCATCACAA
This sequence comes from Canis lupus baileyi, assembly GCF_048164855.1. Classification (NCBI taxonomy): domain Eukaryota; kingdom Metazoa; phylum Chordata; class Mammalia; order Carnivora; family Canidae; genus Canis; species Canis lupus. The sequence goes on along the minus strand of NC_132850.1, from coordinate 54,375,039 downwards.
TGAAAGGAACATGGTGTTGTTTTGCCCCTTTATTCGAACATGTTAACTGGTGACTTCATTAATGCAATAACTGCCAAACTCCACCACTTAGTTTTCCTCTGTAATTAATAAGTAATTTGGGGGAGATCATTGGAGGCTATGTAAATATCTTGTTCCTCATCTACCTTTACCTGATATATGTATATATATGTCATGTTATATTTATCATCAGGCTTTATGTTTTAAAGCAAGTAACTGTCCTTTTAGAACATATCTTAAAAATTTGGTCATCTGAAATGTGCCGTGACTGGTTTCATGGCCCAGCGTATGATCTATCTTGGTGAACACTACGTGCACTTGAATTTTACACAGTAAGTATTTATGTTTCAATAGAGTAGTACTTTAAAGATTTCATTTATAATTTTTAAATCTGAATACAAAGAAGGCCTAAATTCATATTTGAAAGGTAATTTACACTCTTCAAAGGATATAATTTAGTTATCAGAAATGTTTTTTAAAATAAAGTGAAATTCTCCTGAAAGCCTAAGTGAGTAAAATATTTTTCTTTCATCTTCTAGCACATTAAAGACTTATATTAAAACCACCACCCAGAGGCTGCTGGGTCCCTTTTGTGATCCTTCACTCACCAGAAACATCTTCCATGTCAGTGCAGGTATGAAAGTACCTCCATAATCATGGACTGTCTCATACTTGCCTTTCTGCCTTTTCACCTTACGGTGGTATTCCTCACTTTTTTGTCTATAAAATTCCTGTGGTGTTTTTGTTTAAATTACATATTCTTGGTACTTGCTTTCACATATTCTGATTTTATAGATTTTTGGATAGGGTCCGAGAATTAGCATGAAAAATAAATGAAAACCAAGGAGATTTGAATGCAGGTGGTTGGGGGACCACATCTGAGAGCATTACCTACCTAATGTCTTCTTCACTCATTCTGGTGTTTAGACAGATATTGATAAGTCTATCCTTCTTTGATCCTTTGTCTTTTGGCACCAAAGGGCATAGGAAATGGGATGCTAGAATATAAATAAGTACAATAACTCATGATAGCACTGACAACTGTTTTTATTACAGTCCCAAATCTTAAAGTTTGAATATAAATTCACAAAGGAATTTTTCTTGATTTGGGCTTAAACATAGTAAATGGCTAAATTATCTAACAGTCAGAACTTCCAAAGCATATTGTTCACAAATTAATAAATTGTTCAAGTGAAAGGAAGATCTACTAGATCAAGAAGTAAAGAGTATTCTCAATCTAGTTACCCTATAGTACAGTGCTAATCTTTCCTATTTCTGACTATAAGATCTAAATAACCAGAAGACAAGACTCTGGGTTTTCCTTATGAACCATCTTTTCTGTGATCAAACGTTAGTAGAGCCAATGTGAAGGCATCTATTCCTCTCTGCCAGGGAAGTTAATATTCTCATATGTGCCAACTAAAGAGCTCTAAATCACTGCTTTTTAAAATTCTTCACCCAATTCTTTCAGTTGCTGTGAAAATTTGTGTTTCTGTGATAAATTGCACAAGTCTTTGAAGAGCAGACTTTTCCTTTCCAGCAGAGCATAGTATTAATAGCTCTATTTTAATTGGATAGAACTTTCATTTTCATTTTTTCTTTTGAGAAAACCAATCTGTGCTAGTCGTGGAAACAATTATCCAACATTCAGCTTAAAAAATCTATTAGAACAATCTCTTGGGAAAGTCAAAAGCCAGGCAGGATTAGCTTTCCAAGAGGGAGGACAGTTGTTTACTCTCAAATGTCATGCAATCCAGCAAATCTGTAAGGTTTATTTTTAGCATAAATTCAGCTATTTCATTTTCCCCTACAACTGAGTGAGAACATTAAAATGATTAACGTGGTCCTAAATCACTGCACAACTTCATGTCAGAAAGACAAGAATTAGACAATGTACATAAGGAAACCAAGAAAGGCTGTGAAATTCTAATTTTCACCTCATTTTTCTTGTAATATTTTCCCAAATGTGTTTTCTGTAATATTTTATGTGATGCAATAGCAAAAAATAGAATGGACAGTTTCAGGGAAGACTAAAATTCAGGCTGCCTTAGGATACATTAATCTGAAGTCTTTGTTGTCTCTTTAAATTCCTTATTATAAGTAATAATTGTAAATTTAACAATAATAATTATTATTATTATAACAGTAAGCACCTGCTTAAGTTCCAAGATCATTGAAACATGAAGGCAAAATAGTAAATGAGATTCCCTTTGAAAGTATTCCCCTCTAGGTAACTAACTTGCAGGGTTAGCTAACCTCTGGGGATATGTTTTTCTTAGTATTGAATTTATATCATTATGGATGTATTTGTCAATAAAGAAGCAGAAATAACATTCAAACATATTTTAAACAGCAAAACACAATTTATTATATAGTAAGAAAATTATTGTTCTGTTAATAGCATGATTTCTAGGCTTAAATATTTAGAATCTCAAATAGATCAATTAGCTTCTATGAGCATCAGTTTCTTTGTCATCAAAAATGAAAATAATTGGACTAAATCAGGTGTTCTTTATTTGGGTTATGACTTGTGGTCTTAGAGGAAGAAAGCAAACCTGACGCAATATGAAAACATTTGAATGCATATACATTTGCAGGAAAGAGGGTCCATAGCTTTGTTTGAATTCTCAAAGCAGTCCAAGGCTAGGAACACACTAGAAAATCCTCATGTTCCAGTTTCTCTGACATCCTAAACATCATATGACTTTCAAGTTCACTTGGGTTCTGATGAAGGAATATTCCCTTTTTTGCTGAACTTATCATCTGAATGATTATATTTTGTAAAATCTAAATTCCACTTTGTCCACCAGAAATATTCCCTTATAAATAAAAATATAGAATGATTAGGCTTTATAAGCATAATATTCTGTAAATTAATTGTCATCAAGTTCCTGAAACATTTCTGTTGTCTGAAAAGATGACCCAAGTTGATTACAAATTCCATTTACATGGAGACATAATGTCCATAAAAAGAAAAAAAAAGCTGTTTTTATATGTAATAGGGTTTGTCTTGAAGAACAGATGGAAAGTAACCCAGAAGCAGGTGGGTTGTGTACACATTTGTTATGTAAGAAGAAGCAAAAGTCTTGGCTTAATGAGAAAGTCATCTTCAGTTAAGAGCGTGGGAAGACATTTTTCCATTGAAACAAAAGCATAATGATGAAATACTAAAGCTGTCAAAATAAAAGTTGCTTTAGCAACTATGTTGAGTTTTTGTCTTAGTGTCTAATGAAGGGAAGACTGCAGAGATGGAGCAGATACAAATTAAGGCAAACCTGAGCTGGATATTGACAGAATGGGGTGACGCGCTGACATCTGGTGGAACATATTTCTGGCTTAGTTAGTTTTATTCTCCTATATCTCTCTTCTCCTTGTGAATTGTTTCACGGGACAAGATGCAGACCTTAGGCATATAATAAATTCAACCACTGATTTTTAATTCCCAGAGTATAAAGATTTTTGTTTGGACATCCTGGGGCTAATTTGTTGAGAGATTCCTAGGAAATTGCTCCAGTTCTTTAGATTTTTAAAAAGATAAATTTTTTTATGTGGGTTTTTTTCCCCCTAGTCTGTTTAAATGTTTTTTATTTTGGAACTGTAGGTACGTTAAAGTAGAAGTAGAAGTAGTATAAGAGAAAGGAAGGGAAGGATATTCCTTCTGGCTGGATCCAGATGATTTGAATTTTTTTTTTAATTTATTTTTTATTGGTGTTCAATTTACTAACATACAAAATAACCCCCAGTGCCCGTCACCCATTCACTCCCACCCCCCGCCCTCCTCCCCTTCTACCACCCCTAGTTCGTTTCCCAGAGTTAGCAGTCTTTACGTTCTGTCTCCCTTTCTGATATTTCCCACACATTTCTTCTCCCTTCCCTTATATTCCCTTTCACTATTATTTATATTCCCCAAATGAATGAGAACATATAATGTTTGTCCTTCTCCGACTGACTTACTTCACTCAGCATAATACTCTCCAGTTCCATCCACGTTGAAGCAAATGGTGGGTATTTGTCATTTCTAATGGCTGAGTAATATTCCATTGTATACATAAACCACATCTTCTTTATCCATTCATCTTTCGTTGGACACCGAGGCTCCTTCCACAGTTTGGCTATCGTGGCCATTGCTGCTATAAACATCGGGGTGCAGGTGTCCCGGCGTTTCATTGCATTTGTATCTTTGGGGTAAATCCCCAACAGTGCAATTGCTGGGTCGTAGGGCAGGTCTATTTTTAACTCTTTGAGGAACCTCCACACAGTTTTCCAGAGTGGCTGCACCAGTTCACATTCCCACCAACAGTGTATGAGGGTTCCCTTTTCTCCGCATCCTCTCCAACATTTGTTGTTTCCTGCCTTGTTAATTTTCCCCATTCTCACTGGTGTGAGGTGGTATCTCATTGTGGTTTTGATTTGTATTTCCCTGATGGCAAGTGATGCAGAGCATTTTCTCATATGCATGTTGGCCATGTCTATGTCTTCCTCTGTGAGATTTCTGTTCATGTCTTTTGCCCATTTCATGATTGGATTGTTTGTTTCTTTGGTGTTGAGTTTAATAAGTTCTTTATAGATCTTGGAAACTAGCCCTTTATCTGATATGTCATTTGCAAATATCTTCTCCCATTCTGTAGGTTGTCTTTGAGTTTTGTTGACTGTATCCTTTGCTGTGCAAAAGCTTCTTATCTTGATGAAGTCCCAATAGTTCATTTTTGCTTTTGTTTCTTTTGCCTTCGTGGATGTATCTTGCAAGAAGTTACTATGGCCGAGTTCAAAAAGGGTGTTGCCTGTGTTCTTCTCTAGGATTTTGATGGAATCTTGTCTCACATTTAGATCTTTCATCCATTTTGAGTTTATCTTTGTGTATGGTGAAAGAGAGTGGTCTAGTTTCATTCTTCTGCATGTGGATGTCCAATTTTCCCAGCACCATTTATCAGAAAAGACCCCGAATAGCCAGGGGAATTTTAAAAAAGAAAACCATATCTGGGGGCATCACAATGCCAGATTTCAGGTTGTACTACAAAGCTGTGGTCATCAAGACAGTGTGGTACTGGCACAAAAACAGACACATAGATCAATGGAACAGAATAGAGAATCCAGAAGTGGACCCTGAACTTTATGGGCAACTAATATTCGATAAAGGAGGAAAGACTATCCATTGGAAGAAAGACAGTCTCTTCAGATGATTTGAATTTTGAATGAATTAAAGGTATGTTGGTGAAAGTGGTTCACGTCAAACCAATGAAACATAGTCTATTGACTACTGATATGAATGCAAGTGCTTTCCAAAAAAAAAAAAAAGGAAAGAATCCCTAAAGTGATGTTGGAAGAGGATACTAATGCTAGAAGGTGCAGATCCTGAAGTAGAAGTGATTGAGAGCTTTACAAGTGCATTCATTCGCTTTCTCCCTGTGCTGTGCATTGCAAATTCAGATAACAAAGCAAAATCGCTGCCACAAGGAACTAAGAGTTTTGTGATTAAGAAAGGTGGAAAGAACAAAATAAAATACGGGACTGAACATTTTCAGAATGTAATGACTGATATTAAAAGTAGCCCACAGAAGATTGATTACTGTGTTATTTTTTTTTTCCTTTCTTTTTTAAAGAGAGAAGAGTAATACTAAAATTATCAGTGGAAAGATCCCAGGGACTCTTTCCTTGATAACTACTTAGATGAATGTGGAGAGTGGTTTTGCTTTGAACTCAAGGGGTGCCCTGCATTTCAAGCCTGTGATAGAACTTTACTCTTCCAGAGATTCAAAGAAAGCAAGAGAAACTAAGTCTTGTACTACGGAGTGGAACGTTCAAATGAACTAGGAAGAAAATGAAATCAAAGTTTCAACAACTGGAGGTAGAAGGGAAGGCAGGACTAGAAGAGATACTTTAACATACATAAACCTTTTAAGCTAAAGGAGTAACCAGAGGCTGTGTGACTATCACTCCACTCTTGTGTGTAAATTGTGTCCTGAGGATCCCTCCCTCTTGAGGTAAAAATAGTCATGCGTGTGAAAGGCCAGGACCTGTGCCATCGCTCAGTAGAGTCCCGTGAGGGAGGGACACCATCCGAGAAGAGAAAGGAGAGAGACTACCAACATCTGGGCCCTAATACCAAAGGGACAAATAGACCATAAGGTCGACATTTTAGCACTCAATAAATGTCACAGTAATGGAATAAGAGAAGAGAGGTACAAATGTCTGATTTTCCAAAGGAAAAATATCCAAGAGCTATGTTTACAGAACTTAGACAGAGAAATTTGTTTTGGAGTTTGCTTTGGTCCCTTGTCAGAGACAATTGAAGTTCAGCGTTTTAAGGCTCCAAACTCTAGGTAACAGAAAAGCTAAACTGTTTTTTTTTTTTTTTTAATTTTTTTCCAGTAAGAGAGTAGATTTTGACAATACCACAAATTACCTTTAGGAAGATTTAGAGTTCTGTGTTTCTCATTTCACCCTCCAACAATTCTTGGAAAACTTTCTTCTTTCAGAGGTAATAGTCTTATTCATTCCTTCATCCTCAGTGGAAAATAAATGGCACTAGTAGAGTGAAGAAAGACACAAATGGCTTCTTGGTCACTACACAATGACATACTGATCTTGCAGTAGTTGCTTGTTCTTGATTATCTAGCTTTATCCCTTATCTCCTCAAATCCCTGCCTTTATGCCCTGATGATCTGATCCTCATTATGTGGACAGGAATTTATTCTATGTAATCTAAAATGCAGAATTAGAAGCATTTAATAGAGGTTTCCAGGAGGCAATTTAAGATAAATAAAAGGAAGGAGTCTCTAGGAAGTCTTAGAGTTTTATGAAGTTATAATGGCTTGGCTGGTGAGATAGTGAATTCCATAGCACCAATGTTATTAACAAAGATGCAGGATGGCCCTTTGCAGGAAGTGACAGAAATTTCTTGCATCAAATGGGAAGGTTGTTAAATATCTGAGGCTTTACTTCCTCACAAAGGAGCTGGGTGGTAGAGCCTGAGTGGGACAGAGGGAAAGAAGCATAGCTCTTAACGCTGTGGTGTAAATGGATTGCTCACACCAACTATGTAAACAAGCCCACGCAATGTTTATAAACAAAATAATTTGGAATTCAAGAAAGTTGTCCAAATTTCATGAACCAGACAGTTAAGCTCAGGAGCTCAATTTACAAAGCCAAGAAAGATTTTGAAAATCAAACAAATCCAAATACAGGAAAAAGAAAAAAGAAAAAGGAGAGCTGGTGTTGTCATTTGCAGAATTCTAAGAAAGGAGTAGTCCACAAAAGAAATTAAAAAACATTTTTTTAAAGCAAGTCTCTGGCTTGCCTCTAATCTATATGAGAAAGGAAGAATAGGGATGAGGGGTAGGGTCGGTGATTACTCTCCCTATTGTGGTGAAGGAAGGTAAAAGCTGGGATCTGAAGAGGCAGCCTCACAAAAGTCTAAAAATGTAGTTATTTCCAGAAGACACAGTGAGCGTAGAATGCTAATGTTGAGAACAAGCTTGACGGGTTCCAGCAACAGAAAAGAAGGTCAGAGGGGCTGGATATAGTGAATAAAGGGGAGAAGAGAGGCAGACAGGCTGAAGAGACAGGCGGGGACCTCTTTATGTAGGGTTTTGTTGAGTTTATTTAAAAATCTGGATTTTATTTTGTATCTGAGGAAAGCCACAAAATTTTGGTCTAAGCAACTAGCAGTGAGGGAAAAAAAACAATATAAATGGTATGAGATATATACACTTTTTACCTCAAACCATCATGGAAGAGAGGCAGGGCAAGTTGAAACAAAGGCCTTAATCATATTTCTAGGAATGAAAGCCAGTAGGATTTTGAATTATGTGATGCACATTCTTTTTGGTTATGGAAACAGGGCTCCACAGTCTTTAGGAAGGCCCAGCCATGAATATAATGGAGCAATGAAATCTTTAGTCCAAGGAAGTCAGAGAAGGACTTCAAATCCAAAGGGGTCAATGTAAATTTGGGATTTAGGAGGAATAGGGGCTACTGATGATATGTAATCCTATAAATAAGTCAATATGTGGGAAGACAGAATGAGCCAAAGGCAAACAATATGGTTCTTTGAGGGTAACTCTGAAATCCAGGATCATAGGCCAGATTGGTAGTGAAAGAGAAAAAGTAAGGAGAGGAAAATTGACTAACCAGTGGTATTTTGAAGCCCACAAAGTTGGTGGTGCTGATGGTTCTTCTCTTTTTTTTTTTAAGATTGTATTTATTCATGAGAGACATAGAGAGGCAGAGACATAAGCAGAGAAAGAAGCAGGCTCCATGCAGGGAATCCGACGTGGAACTCGATCGCCGGACTCCAGGATCATGCCCTGGCCCAAAGGCAGGTGCTCAACTGCTGAGCCACCCAGGCGTCCCCATGGGGCTGATGGTTCTTATGTAACTGACTGTGTTAGCCAGTAAGTGGGACAGCATGAAGACTACCCATAGAAAAGTCTTCGAAGCTTGGGAAGCTATAAACGAAGATGATAAAATAAGGCAGAGAAGAAAGCTGCACTATAAAGTATCGCTTTAAGGAAATGGAACTTACTCAAACCACTCTATTTGTAAGTTGTACAACCAAACAACTGTTTCTCCAAAAGAACCATCCTGGAAGCCAGCACTAATTCCAAAAATACTTTTATTTCTCATGGCAACTTCAGAGCTCTTTGACAAAACATGTCCATGTGCATACCTACATGAACAGGCATGTCTTTCTTCAGGAAAATTTCTCTTTCTTTGATCTCTAACCGAGGGCTGATTCTCAAGCCAAACCTACATAAAAGAATAAATATTTGACACCACTTGTGATTTTTCAAAAAAAAAAAAAAAGAGTTGTTTTAAGTTTTAACACATTTTTGAAATTGTTTTGAGCATGACTGTCACAAAACATGGGATTCCAAAGTAACTACAGGATTATTTTGCTTTTATTCATAATGAATTCTTAAAAGTTCATCTGGAAAATGCAGTATAGAAAAGTAAAACAATAATCAGTTCCTTATAAGCTGGCTTGAAAATGACATTGAAAAATATATTTAAGTAATGTGTGCAGTTTTATATTCACATATTTATACACATTTCTTTTCTTTCATGATGAAGCAGACAGTTGAATGGCATTAATCTAATAGGTAGACAATTAAAGCAGAAGATTTGCTCATTCTAGAATTGTCTCAATTGTATTAAGTTGCATCATTTTTATCACACTTTCATTTATCCAGTTTTTGGTCTTTCCTAACTAAGGAAGGCAAAAAACAATCAAATGTTTAATAATTGCATAAATGTTGCTGTACAAGATGCAGATAGTAGCACAGGAAAGCTTGGAAAGAGGTTATCCAGAGTTAGTCCATTAGTGCCAACCATTGTTCTCACCCTCAGATCCCCTCACGGTCCAAGATAACTGCTGACACTTGAGCTACCATGTCGGAGTTACAGACCTGATAGAAGAGGTAAGAGAACTTAAGAAGCTTCCCTTCTAGAAGTAGATCCTCTATAAGTAGATTTTCCAGGAATCTTATATGTGTCTACTTATATCTTGTTGGCTAGAACTTAGTCATATTATCACAGTCTGGCAAGGAGCCCAGTTAAAAGTTGATTTCTAAAAGTAAGGAGAAAGATTGGGGGCCGGGGCATGGATATTGGAAAGGCAACCAGAAGTCTCTGCCAAGATCGATTTCATTTCCTTAAGATCCTGCTTGGGCCCAATTCTTCATCTTCAGCTTCCTCCCATCATGTAGACAGGACCAGTAGTTTCCTCCATTACATGATTAGTTCTTTTCTCACTTTTGAATGAAACCTGAGTACAGTTTAAGACACTGACATTCAATTTGCAAAATTATTATTTTGAAGCTTGATGCTTCTATCAACAACAGTTCTTTGAATAAATATTTTTTAATAAAGGACTTCTTTGTATAATATAACCCAATATCTAGCTCCCTAGAAAGAATACCATAGAGAATGCAATTGAAAATTATACTTTGAAGTTAAAGTTGGTCAAATCTCAACCAAATTAATTTGCTGTTATAGTTCTGTGTAATATATGTTTGCACTGGAGATATTCCAAAATGTCTATACTAGTAAAATTTTAAATTAAATTAAATTAAATTAAAATAACTTGAGAAACACAAACTCTCTTTCTCTGTGTCTTCGTATTTACCTCACAAGATGCTTTTTGGAGAATTTGTCTGACCAATAGCTCTCCAAACACACATCTTGGTTATTGAGAATAATGTTATAAGGAACATGAAGCATGTATGTCTCTTCAATATCCTGATTTCAGTTCTTTTGAATAAATACTGAGGAATGGAATAGCTTGATCATATGGTGGTTTTATTTTTTAGTATTTTTTTAGAAAGCTCTATACTGTTTTCAATAGTGGCTGCACCGTTTCACATTCCCACCAATAGTAATACAGTGTACAATGATATTCCAATTTTTTCACAACCTTACCAAGGTTTGTTAGCTTTTGTTTGTTTGGTAATGGCCATTTAAACAGATGTAGGGTGATGTCATTGCGGTTTTATTCTTTTTTTTTTCTTTTATTTAAAGATTTTATTTATTCATGAAAGACACACAGAGAGAGAGACAGAGAGAGAGAGAGAGACAGAGAGAGAGAGGCAGAAGCCCAGGCAGAGGGAGAAGCAGGCTCCATGCAGGGAGCCTGATGTGGGACACGATTCCAGGTCTCCAGGATCACGCCCTGGGCTGAAGACGGCGCTAAACCGCTGAGCTACCTGGGCTGCCCATCATTGTGGTTTTAAATTGCATTTTCTTGATAATTGATGATGTTGAGCATCTTTCATATAGTTATTGATCATTTGTATGTCTTCTTTGAAGAAATACCTATTCAAGGTCTTAGTGCAATTTTAAAATTGGGTTATTTGGCCTTTTGTTTGTTTTTGTTTGTTTGTTTGTTTTTGACTATAGGGTTATAGAAGTTCTTTATAGATTTTGGAGGTTAACCTTTTTATCAAATATACTGTTTGGAGATATTTTCTCCCATTTTGTAGATTTCTTTTGCTGTGTGGAGGCTTTTTAATTTTTATAGTCCCATGGATCTATTTTTGCTTTTTGCCTGTTCTTTTGGTGTCATATCCATGAAATCACAGCCAAGAATAATGTCATAAAGCTTTGTCCCTATATTTTATTCTGAGTTCTATAATTTCAGCTCTTACAATTAAGTCTATATTTAGAGTTTATTTTTGTTTATGAATTAAGATAAAGGTCCAGTATTACTCTTTTGCATGCGGATATTTAGCTTTCCTAACACAATTTGTTGAAGAGATCATCCTATTCCCATTGAGTATTTTTGTCAAAGATCAATTAACCACATATGCTTGGTTTATTTCCAAGATGTCTATTCTATTTTTTTTGCAGAGTTATTCACAATAGCTGTGATGTGGAGATAATATAAATGTCCTTCAACAGATGAAAGGATAAAGAAAATATCACACACACACACACACACACACACACACAAATACTATTTGACCATGAAAAAGAAAGAAATCCTACATATGCAACTACATGGAGGAACCTTGAGAACATTATGCTAAACAAAATAAACCAGTCACAGAAGAACAAATACTGCATGATTCCATTTATATGAGGTATCCAAAATAGTCAAACTCTTAGAAGCAAAAAGCCAAACACTGGGGAAAGAGGGAAATGAGGACTTGCTTTTCAATGGGTATAGTGTTTTAGTTATTTAAGATAAGTTTTAGAGATCTGCTAAATGATATTGTGATTATGTTAACAATACTGTCCTGTGTACCTAAAAATTTAAGAGGGTAGATTTTGTTATTTATTCTTCCCACGAGAAAAAAAAAAGAAATAGCAAAATACATATGTTAATATTTGATTTCGAACTTACTAAGATTAATTTCCAATCATTGTATATTACTTCCAAAAAGCCAATTACCTATAAATACGAGGAGGTGCTGTGTTATGAATTTAAGTTACCTTCAGAAATCATACCCTCAAAACTCTCTTTCTAAACAGACAGTCATAAAAATTTAATATGATAACAGAAAACATCAAACAAAAATGGTATTAGAGCAATTAGAATTTAATGAAATAATCTTTATAAAGTTAATAAAAAATAATAAAAATTTAGGAAAACACAAACTTACATTAAAGTTTCATTCACTTTCTGACTATTAAAATAATGCTATTTGCTAAGAACTACACAAACTATGATATGGTAAAGGAATCTTTCTTTTTTTTTAAGATTTATTTATTTATGTATTCATGAGAGATAAAGAGAAAGAGAAGCAGGTTCCATGCAAGGATCCCGATGTGGGACTGGATCCCAGGACCCCAGGATCACAGCTTAGGCTGAAGACAGGTGCTTAACCTCTGAGCCACAGAGGGGTTCCTGGTAAAGGAATCTTAACTAAAACTTTAGTCTCCTGAAACTGGGACCTAGGTCTCTATTCCTGCAGTTTTCCCCTTGATTTAGGTTTTAAGACTCCTTGTACCTAAAGCGAGGTAGCTAAAGGGACAGTATATGGGGTTGAGGACTGAATTGTGTTTTCAGTGGACTTCTAATGCCAGTGTGAATCAAAAATGCTAACATATAATGTCTGACAATAAATGAAATTAGTGAAACTCCCATGAGAAAAATAACCTAACCCACAAAATATCATGCATTGTAAGATGTCATTAGAAAATAATTAGTGGGGTAGCCCTGGTGGCTCAGCGGTTTAGCGCCGCCTCCAGCCCAGGCCTGATCCTGGAGACCCAGAATGGAGTCCCACATCGGGCTCCCTGCAGGGAGCCTGCTTCTCTCTCTCTCTCTCTCTCTCTCTCTCCTCTGTCTTTCATGAATAAATAAATAAAATCTTAAAAAAAATTAGTGTACTTGCCTCAAGAATTTTTCTTTAATCCTATAAAAGGACATAGAAATGTACAACTGTTGGGTCACATGCAACTGCAAATTATGTCTAGCAGCAATAAATAGCATTTCTAATAATCAAAAAATGATAGAATAAAAATAATGGAATAGAAATATGATTTGAGTGATTTCTCAATTATCTTCTTTTTTTATTTGACAGAGAAAGAGAAAACATAAGCAAGGGGAGCAGGTGAGGGAGAAGCAGGCTCCCTGCAGGAACCTGGGATCATGACTTGAGCTGAAGGCAGCTGCTTAACAGACTGAGCCACCTAGGCGCCCAATTAATATCCTCTTTGACATCCCAAGCTGTGCCTTTGGTAAAGTTGTTGAACCTATTTCCCCATCCATAAAATGCAGGAAACAAGAACCTAGCTGGCAGGACCTTTGGGAGGACTGTGTTGATGGGCTAAAAGAACCTAGAGCAATACATGGCTCATGCTAAGTGCTTAACGAATGTTAACTATTGTTATTATTCAAAGGAACCAAATAGTTTTTGGTAAGTGTGATCATACTGAATTTATGAATATTCTTGTATTTTCCAAAGAACTTTCCCTGATATTATACAGTAATTGCCTCACAGACCTCCTGTATTCGACTATCTTTTACTAAAAGATTTCTCACAAGGATACAGCTTTCCTGGTAGCAATTATTAGTATGCAAATAAGACATCTCTCTACCAGGTCATTTTCAATCTTTTTATGTGTGTTTAGATTTTTTTAAATTGAGGTGTAATTAACATACAATGTTCTATTAATTGCAAGTATATAACACAGTGATTCAACAATTCTGTACATTACTTAATACTCACCACAAGTGTAGCTGCCCTCTGACACTGTTCAATGTTATTACAATATTGATTATATTTCCTAGGCTATACTTTTCATCTCCATGACTTATTCATTTTATAACTGGACGTTTGTGCCTCTTGATCCTGTTTATCTATTTCATCCATCTCCCCACCCACCTCCCCTCTGCCAACCATCAGTTTGTTGTCTGTATATAAAAGTATTTGCTTTGTGTGTGTGTGTGTGTGTGTGTTTGTGTGTTTTAATAGAGTGTCCACTGTAATTCTATCACTAGTACAGAGTTCTGGTGAGGAGACAGCTGAAACAAAACAAAACAAAACTCTGAGGAGCATTCTCTAATAGAATTGAATGATTTCTCCGCAGTGAGTGGGGATTAAAACTCCGGATTAAATGAAGAAAAATACCAAAGTTTTCTTTTCTTGATTAGCCTTTTCTGTAGCATTTTTTCACTCTCTCATATAAATTGTTCTAATATTTAACTTGTGTAGGGTATGTTGGAGTCATTTTTAATTCATACAGGAAGTAATTTGTAAGGTCATATTCTCTGAACCCACATGGTTTAAATTCAAATCTTTGCCACTCAGCAGTTTTTTAACTTTGGGTAAAATACTTAAAATCTCTGGGTGTTGGTTTTCTCATCTGTAAAATGATGATAATAACAGTTCCTACCCCACAAGACTGTAGTGAGGATTAAATAAGTTAATATATGTAAAGCATTTTAAAATAGTGCCCAGGCCTGATAACGCTCAGCAAACATTATTGCTACTGTCTGTGTTATAGTTTTTCCCATTACCTGGCTTATCTATAGAAAATGGATTTCTAATTATGAACCATTTTACTTCATTTTCTGGTCAACACATTTTTTTAATTGTTTTCACAGCACTTAAATTTATTCTTTACATAAGCAACCATTTAATATCATTCTGCAGAAGTTTTACACTACAGAAGCTACTGTTTCATTCTGGAAGCTGCTTAACTCTGTGCCCTCTCCAGCCTGCAAGGAGCTTGAGCAGATCTCTGCTCCCCTTCCAGAGCCCCACACTCCATTCAGAATCCAGAGTAAAGGGGAGAATGGGCTGACACTTAACTGCAGAAAAGAGGATCTAATGGTAGGTTGTACTAGATAGGGGAATAATTACATATGATTTTGATTCTAATTTTGTCCCCACAGATAAGCCCTGCTCAATGTAGCTGTTGAGCCGTGATCATGATCTTTCTCAGGTGGCATCAGGCAAGTTCATTCTTTGAGGGTTGCCTAGACCATTCCTCTAAGTTTTGCATTTATATATTTAAATCTCAGATGGTGATCTCCATGTAGGTGTCCAACAAACACTTCACATTTGATGTGTCTCAGAGTAACTCATTATCTTCTCACTGAAAATATCTCATCAGTGTGCAGCTAATTTTGAAGACTATAAATTTGCAACAAGCCATTAAGAAGAGCTGTGGATTTTTCTTTAACTTTGCTCTGCTCAGAGAATGCAGATTCTGATATTCAGCCACGAGTTTTACATATTTTATGATATGATGCAGAAATCGATCAATTAATGAACAGAAAAATATAATGTGGAAATCTAAATGGTAAGAAACCTAGTACCCAGAAATCAATAGTTTATAGTTAAAGTGAAATCAAATTTACATGTCAATAACATCTGGTGAATTCTTTTATTGGTCTGTTTGTTCAATAAGAAAGGGTAGATGAGGGAAGCCTGGGTGGTTCAGTGGTTGGGTGCATCTGCCTTCAGCTCAGGGCATGATCTTGGGGTGCCAGGATCGAGTCCCAAATCAGACTCCCTGCATGGAGCCCCCTTCTCCCTCTGTGTCTCTCATGAATAAATAAATAGAAATCTCTTTAAAAAAAATAGGGGGTGCACCCTGGGTGGCTCAGCGGTATAGTGCCGCCTTCGACCCAGGGCCTGATCCTGGAGACCGGGGATCGAGTTCCACGTTGGGCTCCCTGCATGGAGCCTGCTTCTGCCTCTGCCTCTCTCTCTTTCTCTCTCCCTCTCTCTGTGTCTCTCATGAATAAATAAATAAAATCTTAAAAAAAAAAAAAGGTATCTGAAAAAGGTGTTTGCCAAGACAGTGAGTTTATCCAAACTAAAAACGTCATGTACTCTTTTGCATATCCTTTATTCTCTCCTTCATACTTTGGTAGTGTAAAGTACCAAGAAGCTAAACAAATTAAAAACTCAGAAATTTTAAATAACATTTTTAAATTTCAATTAATTACCATGTAAAAGACCATAAACTCTGACATTTTCTAGCAATGCATGGGCAGTTAGTTCAAAGAACCATAGCAAAAAATAGTAATGCCCTGCCCAAAGTCCATATTGCAGTTGAGAAATTTGGGCCACGAGTAGCCTTTTACTTTCTAGAACTCAGACAAAACTTACTGTGATGATTAATTTTACATGTCAACTTGAGAGGAGTGAAGGATGCCCAGATACGTGGTAAAACATTGTTTCTGGTTATGTCTGTGAGGATATATCCAGAAGAAATTAGCATTTGAAGCAGTAGACTGAGTAAAGAAGATCTCCCTAACCAATGTAGATGGGCATCATCCAATCCATTGAGGGCTTGCATAAAGAGGAAGGGCAAATCTGCTGTCTGTGTTTGAGCCAAGTTATGTGTCTTCCTCTACTTTCGGACATTGGAGCCCATCTCAGGCCTCTGTACTTTGCCTTAAATCATACCATTGGTTTTCCTGCTTCTCCATCTTTCAGATAGCAAATTTTGTGACTTCTCTGCTTCCATAATCATGCAGGCTAATATTTATAATAAATCTCATACTCATTCTCTCTCTCTCTCTCTCTCCATATATATAACCTATTGCTTTTGTTTCTCTGGAAAACTTTGACTATTACACATAGTGAGTCCAGTTTATTGCTTTCATGTTAACCATTTATAACTAGAGGCAAAGCATATCTTAACATACTATCTGTGCCATTTTAAAGTTTGTTATGAGCTTTTTATACATTTAAGAAGTTGACAACAGTAATAAACCAAGTCCTTCTTTTCTTTTCTTCTTTTTTTTTAAGTATTAGTAGTGGCTGTGAGGTGCAGCTTTGATGGGCGTAGATATTCCCAGTGTTCTTATCTTATATATCTTATATGGAAGGACAGAAGGAAACTCTGAGTCCTTCATGTTTCTAGTCATGTTCTCATATATACAAAAGAATACGTAGTAAAACTAAAGTAAAATAAATGTAATTTAAAAATGAATGTAGATGTGTTTAGTGGTAAGTAGAGTTTTGTCTGTGTGTTGTACGTTTAACATCTCTACTAGCGTGAAAGCTGGACAGTCAATCCAGCTATCCTGTGCCATTTCTTTTGCAGAGAGAAAAACAAACAAAAACAAAACTCAAGCTAATTTAAGAGAAATTAGCATTAATGGTTAGAGAGAAACAGAACTCAAAGTTTTTAGTAGTGTTTTTTTATTATGACTCCTTACATGAGGCAATCAAATCATCACCAATAAAATGTCTCCAATGAGAAAACGAGACAAAAAAAAGTCATATAATACTTACTCAATCACATAATTCTGAGGCAGAGCATTGGATCAAAGATCAGAAAACCTGACTGTAAGTCTTTCTGTATCTTCTACCCAAGAGTCTTGTGTTTTGGAAGCAACAACATTTGACCTCATATGAATCATCACCAAAGTGCTTAAAACTTGGAGGAAGATAAGAGTCAGCAAAATTTAAATAAATCACAGCCCAGAAAAATAGCCACAACTTTGTCAAACTATCAAATAGTTAGCAGTTCTTTCTCTCCTTTCAAGTTTTATCTTGTTAGAGTTCACTCTTGGGTTAAGAGTAAAGATTGTAAAGAGGTTGTGTTTATAAAACCTTGTTCCTATTCAGAACTACTCATAATAGAATCATCCCAAAAATGCTAGTTAGTGCAATCTAGTTAAGAATAGAGGATACCTAAAGGTGTGAATTGTACCCATCAGTCTCAGCACTACAGGGTTGAGGTAAATTAGAATCCTAGTTCCACCAGATGACCTGCTCATAAAGAAAAAAAAAAAAAAAACTAGTTATATTCCCTCATTACATTCCCAGGCCTAATGCAATTCCTGACCTGATCGTTTTGAGTGAATGGTCTGCTGAAGCGTGCCAAGTTTAAGAGTGCAGTTCTTGGGGAAGTACTCCCTACTTTCCATATCACATCCTGACATCAAGACTTAAGGGAAAGTTAAGCCCATTTTAAGATCTTCTTGGTGTTTAGATCCATATCCAACCAACCTGGATGTATGAGTTATCTAACTGTGTAATGATGCTGTAGAACAAGCAACCAGCAAACTTCACAGGTATGTCACAACAAACATTTGTTTTGGTAATATGTCTGTAGGTTGTCTGGGTGGTTCTAAGGATTTAAACTAGATTTACCCAAGTTCATTCATTTATCTGTGGTTTACTCCAGTGGTGTTCTTATCTATTGAGGATCTGTATATCTGACCAGTTCTCATCTCACAGCAGGCTAGTCTGAGGATATTTTCTTGGCAAGAACAGAGAAGAGAATGAGAGAAGGGGAAGATGGAGGGATATTCATGAAGCTTAGTCACAACACTGGCTCCCTGTTACTACTGCCATATCCAACTGTCCAAAACAAATCATAAGTGCAAATTCAAGAAGTATAGAAATATTCTTCTTTTATTATTGGAAAAGCTGCAAAATCACATTGCAAAGAATAGGGATACAATGGGGCGTATGGGAGGAGTGAGGAATCGGGGCCATTTTTATAATCAATATAGGACATCTGGGAACCTGAAGCCCAGCATATGATACATGTTCCCTTCAAGAGTGAGTCACAGTGACTAGGCTAGATCTCCATGCTATTCCCCAGTAGACCAAGGGTAGAGATATGCTCTCTAATTTCCTCTCTCTTCTGTGGTGCCCACCGCGTTCTCTCATCCTTGGCCTTGCTCCCTGGCATATTCATCCAAGGATGTTTCCTGAATGCAAGGGAAAAAATTAACACCCATAGCAAGAAAGAGGCACAGGCACCATCTTATCAGAATAGATGCCCAGGAACTTAAACAGGCACTGATGCTGAACCACCAGTGCTCCTTTGTGATTGAACATCAGCCCTCCATTTTCCATGAGAAAAACTTCTCCAAACTGCCTGTCTTGAACTCAAGTTCACCATGTTTCTGTAATATCTGACACAGAGTTTCTTTTGAACTTCAGGGATATACTCTACTAGTCCATTGATAATGTGAAATTCAGTACAAAATCCTCAATGCATGTGTACATTTTTCTGGAGAAAAGATCTATAATTTCCATCTGAGCCTTAAAAAAGAGACTATGACTTAGAAAGGTTAAGAACTACCACTTATTTGGGTTAACTGATTTTAAAAAAATCAGTACACTAAACTGCCACAGAGCAAAGCAGACTTCTCTCTCCAACAGAGCATTTTCAAATCCCCTAACAGGATATATAACTGATGTTATTTAGAGATATTTTAAGGACCAAATGGAGCAGCCTTGAGGCAGGTAAATGTGTAGGACTGAATCTCATACTTCTGAAGAGCTGCTTTTTCAGGAGAGTTCCATTAGCCTTAAAAATATTCCCATCCTGGTAATATTTTAATTTAACAGTAATTTGATGATATATAAAAGCAACTCAACACCCAAAGAATGAATAATCCAATCAATAAATGGGCAGAAGACATGAATAGACATTTTTCCAAAGAAGACATCCAGATGGCCACCAGACATATGAAAAGATGCTCAACATTACTCATCATCAGGGAAATGCAAATCAAAACCTCAATAAGATACCACCTCATGCTGGTCAGAGTGGCTAAAATTGACAAGTCAGGAAATGACAGATGTTGGCAAGGATGCAGAAAAAAGGGAACCCTCTTAAACTGCTGGTGGGAATGCAAGCTGGTGCAGCCACTCTGGAAAACAATATGGAGGTTCCTCAAAAAGTTGAAAATAGAGCTACCCTTATAACCCAGCAATTGCATTAATAGGTATTTACCCCAAAGATACAAATGTAGTGATCTGAAGGGGTACCTGCACTCCAATGTTTATAACACCAATGCCTATAATAACCAAACTATGGAAAGAATCCAAATATCCATTGACAGGTGAATGGATAAAGATGTGGTATAAATAGACAATGGAATATTACTCAGCCATCAAAAAATGAAATATTGCCATTTGCAATGACATGGATAGAACTAGAGGGTATTATGCTAAGTGAAATAAGAGAAAGACAATTATATGATCTCATTCATGGAATGAATTTAAGAAATAAAACAGAGGATCATAGGGGAAGGGAGAAAAATATAAAATAAGATGAAATCAGAAGGCGAGACAAACCATAAGAGACTCTTAATCATAGGAAATAAACTGAGTATTGTTGGAGGGATGAGGGTGGAGGGATAGGGCAACTGGGTGATGGACATTAAGGAAGGCACGTGATGTAATGAGCACTGGATATTATATACAACTGATGAATCTCTGACCTCTACCTCTGAAACTAATAATATACTATATGTTAATTAATTCAATTTAAATTTAAAAACTTTTTAAAAAGCAACTCCATCATCCCAGAGCTTTATTTATCACTGAGTAGGAGGGCACTGAGAGCTATCATAGAGAAGAGAAAGAATGCAGAAGAAACTTAAATCTACTAATCAGGTTACCACCATCATTTCTGTTCCATATGGAGAACTTCAACAATGATTAAGATTGTATTCACCATCATCACATGCATTCACGGTCCTCCTGTCTTTTATTAATCATATAAGAACAAAGGAAATGATTGGGATTTTATAAAGAATGTTATTTACTTCTTTGTCGGGGATGAATACTTTCTTCTGGGAACCTGGAGTAGACAAAAGCCTGTTTGGGTTGAGATCAGAGCACACAATACTGCTGCCTAGTCCTGCTTTTGGAATAAAGACAGAAAACACAGTGAGGGAAGAAGCATTTTTGGTGTGATGAAAAACATTAGGGGAAGGAAGGAGCAGCCCTGGAAATTAGTCTTAGAACTTACACAGTCATAATTAAGTATCGTTGACAAAATGTCACTTGGCCTCAGTGGGTAATTTATCGCTCAAGATTCAGAAAGAAGTAACTATTAGCAGATTCTCAACCTTTTGTTAGAAACCTCATGCTGAAGGCAATCAATTGCTGGGTCTACCATTTCTGAACTTTAGCTCAACAGTATAAAGACCCTGGTGGACAACACTTCTCTCTTCTTTGTTCCCCTGAACCGAGTCAGAAAGCCATGGTCATCTCGATTTCCCAAGGGGAGTTGCAACAATGATTGGCTCATACCCACCATCACCACGCACAGGCAGCTCTCATTAATAATCCCTTTGGTTAATCCTGTTGTTTTGGTTAATCCTGCTGCTTTCTTCCCTCCAAGTAGAGGGTCTTTTCCTTCTATCAGATACTTTAAAATAATGTCTAAGTCATTTCAATATTAGTAGAACTCTGGGTCGGTCAAAATATATTTTTTTAATCTTTAAAAGAATTACGTTTTCAATTTCCTTCACGTGACCAGAAACAAAATGAAACGAATGAACAGCAATAACAAAGTAAACAAAAACTTCTAACAAAAATGGACCAGATGCAATTGTGATCTTAAACTGAGTCCCCACTAATATTATAGTTAAGACCGAGAATATTTTTCTACAAGTAAACAAATCTGTGTTCATCTGTTTGGGGGGAAAATAGCAGGAGAGAGCACTGAGAAAATGCTTGAACCAAGAAAGGCCTAAATTTGCAAATACTGCGACACACGGGACCCTTTGTCAGGTGCTTTCCATGTGTGATTTTATTTTATGCTTACAGAAAAGCTATTTTACAGAGAGAAAATAGAAGTTCCAGGAAGAACTTTAAACAACACCTCCCCCCCCACACAAATTCTCTGTTGATGGGTTTTAAGGAAAGGATTTCAACGTGGAGATGCTTCAATACACAGTGTGCAAAACCTCTGCACTCACACGGAAGATTTTGAATTCTCAGGCAAATCGGAGGAAACTAAATCAAGACTATAGGTAAGATCCTTTAATTAGGATGACTAAAATTAGCACCATACAACCTTTAAAAAATGCTTGAGAGTGCAATATGAAAACCAAAAACAAAACCTGCAGCCTTTCCCTGGGTCTGCCTGAATCCCAGAGGAGGTTTTTCCATACTTTTCCCCATGAAGGACAAATTGACTGTAGGACAGAATTTACATCTTATTTTAAAACTATCAACAACAGCTTGTCTTTTTACACTTCTGTCCTTGAGAATGTTCTTCAAGCCCCAGCATCTTTTTCAAAGTCTGTCTCTTAATTTGTAGCTTAAATGCAGAAACAGAATTTACCCTTGAGAAAACATTTGGAGCCATCTCTTAATTTAGGGGATGAGTCAGAATCCAGCAGGGCCATCCCATGATTCTATAGCATACAATTCACTTTTTTGGCATCAGATCAGCAAGACAGATCCATAAAAATAATAAGAAATAATAATTCCTCTAAAATCCCATAAAAGTGAAAAAGACTGCTTAAGAATTCTTATTATGTTTATAGGCATCAAAGGATTCAATTACAGTATTGTACAAGGAACTTTTAGTATTTATCCAAACATTTTCAATAATTAAATCATATTTTTTCATGTTGCCTAACATTTGCTGGCACCAACAGTGCGCTAATCTCCATAGAGGGCCCAAGAAATCAAGGATAATGATCTCCTACTGCCAATCCACAGGAAGGTTTGCAAATTTTACTGTAATGCATTGTAGGAAGTAAATTGCAGATTCGCCATCACTGAACAAACAGCTTGAAATGATAACTGAAACAAGACGGTGAAATTAGGAAGACATGCGTGGATGAGTATATAGCCCTAAATTTAGGTCATGAAAACTTCTGCATAAACAGAGAGTGAGGAAAAGTAGTCTAAGAGTAGAGCTTGTGACAAACAATTAAAGACATTTTATTTTAGGTTTAAAATAAATTACAATAATGAGGAAATCTTCAAAAAAGCAAAAGCTATTTGGGGCTTTATTAATAAATGTATTGGCTTAAAATAAGTGACAGTTCCACCTGTTGGCTTAAAATAAGTGACAGTTCCCACCTTCTTGGGACACCCGCTAAATTGCTTGTTCTCTGGAAGGAGACAACAACAATCTGGAAAATTCCCACGTGGGGAATGATGAAGAGAAATAAGAATGGTTAATTTGATTTCTGTGAGTGGACTTAACATGAAAATATAGGACCACTGTCTTCAAATGTTTGACAGGCAGTAATGTAGAAAAGGGATTTAAATGCTTTTCCTTGGCTTTGACAAGCAAAATAAAGCTCTAAATGTAGAAATTATAGCCAGGGTCATTTTGACTTAAAATATGGAAAAGTTTCTAATCCTTGTTCTACAAGTGACCAAACTGCCCCCAAAGTACTGTCTTGGGTTTCTGGTGCTGAAGGAGGAGATATGGGAAGACAGATCCTATGTCTAGTAGGAAACTTCTTCTAAATGACTTCCGTATTCCTAGACTGTTTAAGGGGCTGAACGAGGTATCTTTACAAGAATAAGCGAAAGGGAGAAAAATGATACTTTTTTTCTTACTAATGTAACTTAAAATGAGAATCTGTATGGGAATAAATCCTCAATCAAAATACAAATATCCTACGACAGATGTCTTCACGGTATTCCAAAAGTTCTCTTTGTTTCCATGTTTGTTTGCTTGTCTTTTAATGCAATTTGATCTTTTTTTTGAAGATCACTCTGAAACTAAAAAGGGAAGTTTCTGCTTAATTCTCTTCTCTTTGCCTTGGGAAATTTCTCTAGTAGTAATGGGTAGGGCTAATTGTACAACCATGATCTTCTTGGGACACATACAGTGGCACCCAACACTTTATAACTGGTTAATCCCAAGTCATTAGGGATTTTTCTCTCCGACTAGACTGCATATAATGTCTACAAGTCAACTTCCTCAAATCCTCCTGAGTCTAGGTGATGGGGCTGACTCTCTGGGGATAGAAATTAGGGGTATCCTTTCCTCATCCTGCTAAAGCTAATTAATACCAACAGAATGCCATCAAAATGTCCTTTGGAGGAAGTTTAATGGAGTTCTAAGGTAAATCATGTATTTCTGGATTACCTAAAAGTTTACTGTAGGTATCTACTTTGTGAGCTAAAAATAATAATGACCCTCTATTTTGAGAAGTGTCAGACTTGCTGTTACTGAGCCACAGGTGTATTCCTGAAAGAGACATGATTATAAACATTAGTTGAAGAATATACCTGAGAATGCTATGAGCTGCTTATACATAAAGGTAGAGGAAATTCCAGAAAATGGTGGTTTTCCCCAATTACCTTCTGCACTAATCTTCATTAAGGGTGAAGAGTATAATTCTATGCCTGCCCATTATTGAGACTTCCAGAATGTATTCATTTCCCTAGGACTATGTTCTCCTTGCACCATTCTTAATATATATGCTTAAATATTATCAATCTCTCTTTTCTTTCCTTTTACCCTCTACCTGTCCTTCCTTCACTCATCTTTCCTCTCAGTGACAATCAAGGGCTATTTCTCTAGCTTGTCTTTGAGCAATCTATGTAGAAAAAATAAGAGAACTAGGTCCATTTATCTTTAGAAAACAAGTGACATTCGAAGGTCCTGAAATATATATATTCATATTTCATTCATATATATTCATATTTCATATGTATATGATATATACAATCCCCTGTATAACTCAGTGTGATGATATTTTAAAATAGGAAACTAATTATTCCAATATTCACATACATTAACTAAAACTAGTATGAAAATCAGAGAATACTATTTCTGCAAAATAGTATTTGCTTTCATCAAACTAGAAAGCATTGTTTATTTTTTTCATCCTGAAACGAAAAGCCTGAGAGCAGTTTCCAGCTCTCCACACACTCCAGCTGCAGGGCTCGGCTGCACTGCTTATCACCATGCTAGCTGGAAACATTAGATCACCAGCTGAAGGAGCATGGCCTATGGATCATAGCTTTTTCCCTGTCAATTTGAGTATTGAAACAACCACTTAAGACACTGAGTTTCAAAAATGAAGTCAGTGATAAAAGAAAGGAACTGCTTCCATCTGAAATATTAAATTCCCCTGGGAAAAGTTAGAGAACTCTTCCCCAAGATTAAAATAATAATAATAATAATAATAATAATAATAATAATAATAAAGAAGGAACCAATAAATTGATTTCAAAGCAACTGACACTTATTCATACGTAAAGGTTTCACAATGCTAGGCTTAGAATAAAAGCTTATAAGTTTGGTACCAGCTCTCCACAGGAAAGACTAAACACCATTATAAATGATAAAAAACTATATACACAGAATCCATTTCTTTGTTTAAAATTGTGTGTATTCAAAGCTGTGGGAAAGCTAGCAAGAGAGAAATAGTCTGTCCAGAAAGCCTCCCAGAAGAATGTAAGCAGTGCAGAAAGAGAGCTACTTACAAATCAAATTTAGAACTCAAAGGTACCTTAAAACTATTTGATCCACACTTTCATTTTTCAGATGTAGAATTAAAGAGAGGTTGTGAAGAAAATCGGTTCACAAAATTCACATAGGGAGAAATCGCCCTGAAACTCAGATCTCCTGAGGACTGGCTTATTCAGAATTCCTTCTATCCAACAAACATTCTATTTTGTAAGCATTAAATCAGGCCCTACCACATGTATGGCAGTTGCCGACTGGGGGAATCACATAAAGATAAATATTCGCCCAAATAGTTTATGTTGTAAGAGGAGGGATACAATATAAAAAGATTTTCTAACACACAATATAAAGAAGTATGTGCCATTAAGGAAAAACAACATGACTTCTACTTTATTAAACACAGCCTTTGAGAACTGGCAAATACTCATATAAACAAAGCTGACCTGACAATTTTATTTTGTTGTTGATGATGCTGTTAAAATATAAAAAATCAGCATTCTATGGTTCTATGAAAGCTACTTTTGGTTACAAACTACTGGGCCATACTGTTTCCTTTACCTTTTAAAAATTGTTTTTATTTTATTTTATTTATTAACCTAATAATACATTACTTATTCTGATTCGGAATAAATTTGTAGGTTTTTTTTTTTAAAGTTTTTTCTTGGTATTGTTCTGATACCTTTCCATTGAAAAGTGATTCTGGTAGAACAATTATGAGAGACTTGTAAAATGCTGCACTGCTATTTAACCCCCAGCATAGTGCAGTACATTGCTTCCAACTAAAAATCAGTTAAGCTTGTAATATAATACACTCTAAGCTTATTTAGTAGATCACAGAAAATTAAGTCAACACTCATTCAATGAGAATATAAAGATTATATTAAGCACATATTGCCTTTGAAATGAATCTATTCATGTTACACTCTGCATGTAAATTTTACGCTAATTGGCTCTTATGCTGTCCATGAAAATCTCTTCTGGAAAGTAATCTGGGGAGAAAAGCCAAAATGTGAACTTGTCAAAGACAATGAAGACAGTCAAGTGTATGCCAAGAAGTTCGAGATTATTTGGAGCTATTATTTATGTTAAATTTTTTCCTTTGTTACAGAAAGAAATGATGTCTCAAGATAGGAAAACTCTATAGTTTCATCACAAAATAAATTCCTTTGCCAGTAAAGCTTTAATTTTATGAATATTTAAAAAAATACAAGAGAAAATTATGTCTTCATTTCTTTCAATTCATGTTATTAACAACGTTTCTTCCCCTTTTTCTTTCCAGGTGTCATGAATTATCACCATCAGCTTTCCTAAAAGCTCAGGGCCCTAGAAAATCCTGGCAGCTGTTGATTTGTAAAGTATTTTCCTACAATATGTCCTTTTCACATTGGAGTTTTATAGAGGAAAATAGTTCTTGATTAAATAAGTGGAAGACAGCTGTTATGTCCCCATCATGTACTAAATCCAGGATATTTAGAATATCCTACAAATCTAAAATCTGAAAACTACACAAATAACAACAATAAAAAAGAAGAAAAGTTATGAAGAAAACAACAAAAATAACTGAAAACAATTTAAATATAAATACCTATGAAAGATCTTTCTTTTAAATTGAGTCTCCTCACCTCCCTTCCACAAACCTAACTGAATTAGAAAAAAAAGAAACAATCAATCTAATTTTTCAAAGTAGGATTGAAACCACGAAAAACTTTCTGAGTTGCTGTCTGTAGGTTAAAGGCCAAAAGCTTCTTTTAAGACTCTAAATTTTGTAGTTTCTGTGAAACTATCTAGGATTCTGCAGTCCACATTGATAAAACTAGATAAAATGCAAATATAAAACAGGTGCTTCCAAAATATGTCTGAAAAAAGTTTAATGGTATATTTTCTAGTTTTATTGACACATAGTTGACATACATCATTGTATAAATTTAAGGTGTAGAGCAGGATGGTTTGGATGGTTTGATTTACATATTACTGTGAAATGCTTGCCACAGTGGGTTCAGCTAACATCCATCTTATTTTTTTTTAATTTTATTTATTTATTCATGAGAGACGCAGAGAGAGGCAGAGACACAGGCAGAGGGAGAAGCAGGCTCCTCGCAGGGAGCCCAATGTGGGACTCGATCCCAGGATCCCGGGATCACACCTTGAGCCAAAGGCAAATGCTCAACCGCTGAGCCACCCAGGCATCCCTAACACCCATCTTCTCATATAGGTACAATAAAAAGAAGAAAGACAAAAAGGAACAAATGTTCTTGAGAACTCATAGGATTTACTGTCTTAACCACTTTCCTATGCCTTATTCCAGTTTTTAAAAATATTTTATTTATTTATTCATGAGAGACACAGAGAGAGAAGCAGAGACATAGGCAGAGGGAGAAGCAGGCTCCTCGCAGGGAACCTGATGCGAGCGAGGCTCAATCCCAGATCCCAGGACCATGGCCTGATCCAAAGGCAGAAGCTCAATCGCTGAGCCATCCAGGCGTCCTGCTTTATTCCAGTTTCACTTTTCGTGGTTTCAGTTACCCACAGTCAACTGCGGTACAGGTGATCCTGCTTCTGACATATAATCAGAAGGTGAGTAGTAGCCTACTGCTATGTCACAATGTCTACATCATTCACCTCACCTCATCATGTGCGCATTTTATCATCATTATGTTGCCATCTTGGTGACATTGCTCCCTTATGGCACTTTTTTAATGGTACTGGTAATGGTATTTACCCTGTCCCATTAACATCCTGAATGTTAATAATCATTAAACATGGAGAAACAATTTGATCTCCCTTACTTCTTGTGTTACTATTCTAGGGAGGCCATAACAAGGTACCAAAAAGGGGGTGGCTTAAGCAACAGAAATTTATTGTCTCAGAGTTCTGGAGGCTGGAAGTTCAAGATCAGACATCAACAGGATTGGTCCTTTCTAAGAGAAAATTTGTTCCCTGTCTCTTTCCTAAATTTGGTGGTTTGCTGGTCTCTTTGACTTTCTTTGGTTTGTAGAGGCATCACCCAGATTTCTGCCTTCATCTTCACATGAACTTTTTCCTGTGTGCATGTCTGTGTCCAAATTTATCTTTTATATAAGGACAGTCATATTGGATCAGGGGCCCATGGTACTCAAGTATGACTTCATTTTAACTTTACTAATTACTTCTATAAAGATCTGCCTATGTCCAAATAAGGTTACATTCTGAGGTACTGAGGTTTGGGACTTCAACACATAAAAGTGGGACATGGGACGCAAAGTTCAATCTATTATAATTCCCAATGGACAAAAAGAGATGCATGAAAACTAATACTGTAACATAAAAATAATAGTTTTTCAATATGATATTGGCTGAAATTCCAGTCACATGATCATGCTTTCAATGAAGAAACTAAAATGATGAGATATACTCATTTACCTAATGAAACTTAGGTTTTGACATTGTTTGTATGATATTAATGAGAAGGTTAAATAAATGTTTAATAAAAAATATATTTTTTGGCTCAGTGGTTTAGCACCACCTTCAGCTGGGGGCATAATCCTGGAGACCTGGGATAGAGTCCCACGTCGGGCTCCCTGCATGGAGCCTGCTTCTCCCTCTGCCTGTGTCTCTGCCATTCTCTCTCTCTCTGCGTCTCTCATGAATAAATAAATAAAATCTTTAATATATATATTATTTTTTATTTGTGGATAAGAAAATATATTTTTCCAAAATTCTTTCTCTTTCAACCTTCTTCTTCTTTCTCCTTCTCCTTCTTCTCCTTCCTCCTCCTCCTCCTCCTCTTCTTCTTCTTCTTCTTCTTCTTCTTATTCTTTCTTATTCTTATTCTTATTCTTATTCTTATTCTTATTCTTATTCTTCTTTCTTTTTAAAAGATTTTATTGAGTATTACTTTGTAACCTGTCGGATAATCTTGCTTTTTAATTGTAGTATCTATTCTATTTACATTTAACTATTCATTAGTTGGAATTTGGTTTACCATTTTGCTATCTGTGGTTTATGTGTCCTGTTTTTTTTTTTGTTTTGTTTTGTTTCAGTGTCTTCCTTTCCTGCTGGTTTTGAGCTAGCCAAATATTTCTGTATTCTAATTTAAGTTTTCAATTGGCCTTTTAGCAAAAATTCATAGTATTTTTAATAGTTAACATTATACTACTTCACAAAAAATATAAAAATATAGAACCAGTGTCGTTCCATTTACACATTTCCTTATGTGCTATTTTTGTCATATGTGACTTATCTACGTATTATAAATCCCATTATACAATGTTCTACATTTTTATTTTTATAGTAAGTTGAATTTTTTAAAAGTAAGAAAGTATAAAAGAAAAATAAAATTAGATGAAATCAGAGAGGGAGACACACCATAAGAGATTCTTAACCATAGGAGACAAACTGAGGGTTGCCAGAAGACAGGTGGCTGGGGGGATGTGGTAACTGGGAGAAAGTCATTAAGGAGGTCACTTGATGTAATGAGCACTGGGTGTTATATGCAACTGATGAATCACTGAAATCTACATCTGAAACTAATGATACACTCTATGGTAGCTAATTAAATTTGAATAAAATAAGATACAAAAAAGAGAAAAAATATTATATATTTATATATTTATAAAATTATATAATGTTATATATTTGATTTACATATAATTTTATTATATTTATAATTATATACTATTTATATATAATTTATATATTTATAAAATTATATATAATTATATTTATATATTATATAATATGTATAATATGTATAATTATATATATATGTATATATATTTAGCCATGCTTTTAATTTCTTCCTGTCAATTTAAGTATCCCAGGAGTATCATACTTTCTTTTATTTTTTTTTCCATACTTTCTTTTCAGTGTGAAAAACTTCCTGTAGATTTCTTGTGTTTTCACTCCTTTGAAAATGTCCATAGGTCACAATATGTTCATAGTTTTTATCTTTTTCCTTTCTTTTTTTTTCAGACTGAATTAATCACTTATCTTCAAGTTCACTAGTCCTTTTTTATACTGTCCTTAATCTGCTGCTAATCTTATCAAGTGAGTGTTTTATTTGAAAACTGCAATATTCATTTCTAGAATTGCCATTAGATCATTCTTTATATGCCTGTTCACTCGTTATAATCATATTCTTTTTTGTGCTTGATCATATTTGCAATAGCTATAGTGTTTTTTTTCTGCTAATTCAACATCTGAATTATCTCAATGTTTGATTCTAGCTCCTCTTGATTATGGTTCTTATTTTCCTGTTTCTTTATATGTCTGGTAATATTTTATTTTACACTAGATATTTTGAATGACACACAATAGCAAATCTGGGTTCTTTTTTCTTCTGATAAGGATTGATTTTTGTTATAGAAGGCAGTTAGATTTGCTGTATTTAAGAAAATACTTGAGCATAAATTATACATTGCTATCTCCTTTCTAGATTTCTCCTCTCAAATTTCAGCTATTTTGACATGCCTGTAGTCAACCTCTGAATCCTAAAACCATGAAGAGTATGGCTTTTTAATTGAGCTATATAGCTACCCAACACTATATGAACTAAAGTATCATAATATGTATATGCACATTAAATGTTTTTAATATATTAAAATAATTTAATATATTTTAGTAATTTAATATAATTTATATATATATTAAAAACTCACCTAGTCTCTTTATTTCAAAGCTTGAATCATTTGGTCCAGTTTATTATTTTTTTTAAAGATTTTATTTATTTATGTTTTTTTTTTTATTTTTATTTATTTATGATAGGCACACAGTGAGAGAGAGAGAAAGGCAGAGACACAGGCAGAGGGAGAAGCAGGCTCCATGCAGGGAGCCCGACGTGGGACTCAATCCCGTGTCTCCAGGATCACGCCCTGGGCCAAAGGCAGGCGCAAAACCACTGCGCCACCCAGGGATCCCCATTTGGTCCAGTTTATATCTGCATTAAGTTCTGCTCCAGTGCTTATAGATGGTTATTGTTTTTTAAATATATTTTGTTAAATAAATAAATAAATCTTTTTAAAAATAAATATATTTTGTTGATAGTTTATAATTATGAATTTAGGAGATTAGTCTTACATAATCTATCATTTAGAGAACTTTAATTTCATGTATTAATTTTAAAGAAATTAAATTTTAAGAAACAGATAAAATACAATCTTTAACAAAATTTGAAAAATATTTAGTTTAAAAATATATTAATGGAGTCAGACTATTTTGGTGTTTTTTTAAAGTATAATTGACATACGACATTATGTTAGTTTCAGGCCGTGTCCTTATATATATAGATGTGTGTATGTAATTATAGCTGTATCTCCCTTGCCCCTGGCAAAACAGGGGTTTATAAATCAATCTAAGCATTCTAATTAATCTTACAGAGCTAGAATTCCTTAAGTAACAACAAATCTTTTCTTCATTTTATGTAGGCAACAGATTCAATATAAATGTTATTCTCTACTCCCCTAAACAAAATCATAAAACAACAGAATATCAAAACATATCCCTCTGGGAAACAGGAACTCTCAGTCATTGTGTGTGTATTGTAAACTGGCGAAACTGTTCTTAAAAGCAATCTGGGAGTGTTTAGTCAAATTAAGAGTACATGTACCCAGTGATCTAGCCTACTGATTGACAGATGTAGAAGTCCATAGAAATTCTCAAAGAGACTCATGACTGTTGTAACCACTGATATAGTAGTTGAAAAATAAAACATTGCTGAGAATACACAAGCACTGTTTTTGATGGTAGGGTTCTAGAGGTAAACACAATGCTTACTACTAAATGAATTAAGGTAAAGGGTAGATACACATTATGATATATAGACAGCAGTTAGAATCAATAAGCCTGATGTACAGAAAAAAACGCAGATATTAAAAACAGAATTGAATGAACAGCAGATGAAAGTGAAGTAGATACTTTTATTTTTTTAAAGTATTTTATTTATTTATTCATGAGACACAGAGAGAGAAGCAGAGACACAGGCAGAGGAAGAAGCAGGCTCTCTGCAGGGAGCCCGATGCGGGACTCGATCCCAGGACCCCAGGATCAAGCCCTGAGCCAAAGGTAGACGCTCAACCATGAGCCACCCAGGAGTCCCAAATTCTTAGTATTATCTTATAGTTACTTAATGTTCAATTTTCTTGACTGACCCATAAAATGTATTTTGAAGATATTTGTACAAATTAAAATCTCAGTAAGTTATACAAATTGTACTTGGTTATTTCTTAAGATTCTCTTTTTTTCTCTGTCTCATAAGACTCCTTTAATCTTAATAACTTTTTAAACATGTAAATATGGTTGAAAAAAACTGGGTCACTTTCTATGTAGACTATCCTGCATTCTAGACTTGGCAGATTGAATTTTTATGATATCGTTTAATTTGTTTCCCTCTTTTTTGCATTTCCTGTAAACTCTTTTAATATTGATCTCAATTTCTAACCACCTTCTAATAGCAGTATCACTGAACCTTTAATTATATTTGAAGAAAGTGTTCTCATGAGTATTCAAAGAAAGCACAGCAGTTTCTTCATATTCTCTAGACTTTTTCTCAGCTAAACATTCCATGAATATCTTTCTAGAACATATTATATTTAAAAAGGTAACTTGAGAGTGACCTCCAATTGTGGGAAATCGTGGTTTAAAAATAAATTGCCTTATCACTTCAACTAGAATGCCCTATTTACATTGACCAAGAATGCCTTTGATTACATTCACTTAAAACAGAAAAAAACTCTACTGAGGAAAGGAAAGAAAAAATCACTATATTGCAGTGACATTTTTGGCAATATGGATCTATACTTACTTTTGCCGAATTACTGTCAAAGATGTTAGCCCGAAGTTAAAATGTGACTACTATATAAAATCAAACCATTTCATTTATTTTATAAATTAAATTCTTCCTTTCCAAAAATCTATAAAAATTTAGAAGATTTTCATTAGATGATAGATTTCCATACAGTTATTTGAGGACTTGGTAGAAGAGAATGGAGCTCTTTTTATAGATGGAGCTCTAATTTTATAATCGTATATCATATTTTGCCAGAGTAAAAATTATACAGGACGACGAATTGAAGTGGACCAAAGTCACATTTTGTTGCTGTTATTCTGGTCTGAATCATCCCGGAATAAAGGAAGTATAGTCACTTTGTGATAAACATTTGTGTAGTTTCTGACATTGAAAACCAAAAAAAATGGTATAGAAACCAGGAGATAAGTTCCGTCTGGCCAGTGCTGATGTGGGTGCTTAAATCCATGCATATCCTCACAAATATTCATGCACAGAACACACACGCACGCACTCACTACTCTTTGATTCTTTGCTTTCAGACAACATTGCTAAGTAGATATGCTTTGTAATGAATATACTAAATGATCGTTAGGTAGTTAGTATTGCTTTTTTCATACTCATCTTGAAATACATTTAATCTCAGGCATATATGATTTTAACAAGTTTCAGCATCTCTCTTTTGTAGTCCAGGATGCTGAACTGCAGATGTGTTTGTTATTCTTTTTCTTTTGTGTGTGTGTGTGTGTGTGTTTGTTTTTCAAGGGAGAGCAAGAGTGCGTGCACATGTTGGTGAGCAGAGAGGGGAGGGGCAGACGGAGAGGGAGAGAGAATCCTAAGCAGGCTCCTCACCCAGCATGGAGCTGGACTCGGGGCTTGATCTCACAACCCTGAGATCATGACCTGAACTGAAATCAAGAGTCAAACACTTAACCAACCGAGTCACTCAGGCACCCCAAGCAGAGGTGTTTTTATTCTGAAAAGAATGATGCTTACCCATAAATTCTCCATACTGCACACAGGAAAGGAACATATGGAAATTGAGCATTTCCACTAGTTTTTCTCAGAAACTATAGACCTTAACACTTCTGTAATCCAATTATTTTATCAGCTTTTCTTAGTACTACTATAGACATTTATTTTTAAAAGAAAGACAATGGAGAAAAGTTTGATACATTTAGTGGAAATTAAAAAATATAAGAAACTTGTGATTTTTATACTTCTCACCCATCTTGTGACAGTACCTACCTGGCTTTATTTTCTGCTTTTATTTTTTTAAACTTTTTTTTTTTAAGATTTTATTTATTTATTCATGAGAGACATAGAGAGAGAGATTGGCAGAGACACAGGCAGAGGGACAAGCAGGCTCCAGGCAGGGAGCCCGATGTGGAACTTGATCCCGGGTCCCCAGGATCATACCCTGGGCTGAAGGCGGCGCTAAACCGCTGCACTACCTGGGCTGCCCTATTATCTGCTTTTAAATGATAACATAAACAGATATCAAACTGATTCATGAAAAGGATTTTAGTAAAATGACATCCTCGAGTCATTATGAAAGTAAGTTTTGCAAGGGAAAATTACTGATTTTATTCCAAGTTCATATGGAAATGTAAGACAATACAATAATTTCTTACAGATACCCTTTTGTAGATATATCTACCACCACAACTTAGAAATTATGTGTTTTGGAGGGTAGGAAAAATACAAAATTTCATGTAGTAAAAAGGTAATAAAATAATTATGCAAAATGTTTATTTTTATTACAGCAAATATGTTGCTTTGAAGATTATAGAAACTGCCAGGTGAATAAAAATTAAACTTATTTTAATAGCCTAAACTTTTGTCAGAATCAAGCAATCTGAAAGCACTGAATGGCTATTCATTATTCTTGTGCATGGATGGTAGGCCGTGACACTAATCCACTAACAGGATTCTCTTTGTATTCAGGAAGTAGTGCATGAAAAGTAGTCAAATGCACTGTATAGTTCCATTAGCTTGAAAAAAGGTACTGTAGTTTAGGGCACCAAGAATAGTTTTTTTTTTTTCCTTTTGTTTTCTTCTGACTGGCAACATGAAAAAGGGGGTTAAAAGTCAAATGTCCACATTGGATTCACCTTTGTTACTTCCTTGTTGTGGAAATGTGGGCAGGTTGCTTCACTTCTCTGAACTCATTTCTTCATCGGTAAGTTTAAGGGGCAACCAACCAATTTACCTATATTATTAATCTTTTATGATTCTAAGAAATGATTGAGTTAAGGGACATCTTTCTTTTATGTGTGAAAAGTTGTTATATCTAAGATTATCTAGGAGAAAGAATTACACCCTTCTCCACAATTAATTTTCACATATTGAGTAAATATTTTCCGAAATATTGTCCTGGCCATCCTTAAAAATAAAGCTACAACTCTGAAAGAACATTTTCTTTTTTTTAATTATTTTTTTTATTTATGATAGTTACACACAGAGAGAGAGAGAGAGAGAGAGGCAGAGACACAGGCACAGGGAGAAGCAGGCTCCATGCACCGGGAGCCCGACGTGGGATTCGATCCCGGGTCTCCAGGATCACTCCCTGGGCCAAAGGCAGGCGCCAAACCGCTGTGCCACCCAGGGATCCCAGAAAGAACATTTTCTTATTTATTATTATCATTATTATTTTAGTTCAGCAAAAACCATTTCATTAGATGAGTTTAGTTTTTTATAGGTATTTAAAAGTTGACTAAAAATTTCACCTTTCAATGAATCGTGTTAGTATATACTATAAATAACCATATGTAAGTAACTGAAACAGTTAAAAAAAAAGGAGAAAGAGAAAAACTTCAATTAAACAGAACAAGATCTCTCATGTAGGAATAGGATAGAGATTTTTAAGGTTACTACAAATGGACTAAACACCAAATGTCTTTTCATTTCAGTTGGTAAATTATTTTAGCATATTATGTTTGCTTTTAGCCTTTTAAAATACATGTAAGCGAAACTTACGGCAAAAAGTGAAAGCAAAATAAATCAAGGATATATAAAATTAAAATATATACCTTTCAAAGTAAACCAAGTGCACCCTTGACTCTTTTAAACTTCCAGTAGTAACTTCTAGCATAATATCAGATTACTCTAGGTATGTATATTCTGGTATATAAAAATGTACACATCGATACATTAATTTTTATGATTCTGTAAGTTTCTAAAATAATTATTAAGGTGACGCATGCATATAATTTTAAAGTTAAGCTGCTCAGAATGCGGCAAAAGACATACAAATTCTATGCATTAATTGGTATACAGCACTAGAATAAATTGCCAAAACTGAAATTGTTAAAGAGTATGTGAATCTTGTCAGATTGCTCTCCCACCAACTTGTACATACACTTGTACTCCCACCAACAGAAGAAAGTCCTAATTTTATCACACTCCCACCAACACTGTGCATTATGTATCTTATTCTAATTTGGTTATTCAAATCAGATGTTGCATCTTTAATTCTTATAATACACTTGAAAAAATTCCTAATAGACTTCTATCCTCTTAGACTATTAAAAAAGTTAATTTCCTCAGCCAGTTGGATCAGTGCTATAAACCATAAAATGCATAAATTCATTATACTTTAAACATAAGCCTTAAATCTTATAATTCTTTTCTGTATTTCTCTCATAAATGTGTTATTTACCATAATAAAAATGTTGTTTTTATTCTATGCTTTGTCATAATTTACATAATCATATGAATTAGGAATTTGGCATTGTGGGTTTCCATTTTTAATATATTAATATGTCTTTTGGTAAAATAATTTAAGTTAAATTATAATTTCTAACTTGGATATAAATATTATAGACCATATTGGGGATCCCTGGGTGGCTCAGCAGTTTGGTGCCTGCCTTCGACCCAGGGTGTGATCCTGGAGACCTGGGATCGAGTCCCACGACAGGCTCCCTGCATGGAGCCTGCTTCTCCCTCTGCCTGTGTTTCTGCCTCAATCTCTCTCTCTCTCATTAATAAATAAATAAATAATTTTTAAAAATATTATAGACCATATTGATTATTTCATGGAATATGTATTTAATTTATCTCATTAATGGAAAAAAGTAAGTCAATTTTTAATACTTTTAATTTTTTAATTTTTCTTACTTATTGCTTTTTACACACACATGCAAACACACACTTTACAGATGATCAAGAATGCAAAATGAACATTATCGTGAGTGTAACTTTATTTGTAATTATTTCCTTATGATAGATCTCCAGAAGTAGTATTATTATGTCAATTATTTTCTTCTTTATTGTATTTGTGTACTACAATGTTGATTTCCCCAAAGCAGTTAAACCAACTAGTTACCATTAATTTTAGAAAATAAAATTGTCATTAATAACTAGTATTGGTTATTATTTATTCTATATTTGATTTATGTAAGTAGAGAAAATACTTCCACATTTATGTTTTTATTTGTATGGCTATGAAAACTAGAACCATGGTGTTAGTAAATAATGTATCTTTACTAGTTTTATGTATCCTTAATGAAATCATACACATGATTATATATTCATACTTTAAAATTTCCTTCTACGTTTTTATATTTAAGTATATTAACTCTTCATTGTATAATATTTTCCTATTCCTTTGTTTTCATTTTTTTGTCTTAGGTATGTCTGATTATGGGATTTTTGACACATAGCTTTTCAATTTTGAAAGAATCAAATCTTTTCTTTTGTGATCACAACAGTTATGTCTAAGCTTATACAGGTAAGATTGGCGATTAATTAGTTCTAGTATCTTCTGGATTTTCCTGGCATGATATTTGCCTCCAAAATCTATTTTAAAAAACAAATTATAAAAGCAATCAATTTAATAAGAAGACTATTTGGGATTCTTGGTCTCAATCCCAACGTGTGTATATGGGGGCGGGGGGAATGGAAGGAGGATTCCACACAACACCAAGGCTTTCTTGGGCACTAGGAAGTTGTCTGAGAAGTCAATTCAATTCTGACACTATCTACCTGGAGATAGCATCAGATTCCACAGATTGACCGCTTAGTCCCACAAAACCGCCCCCATCCACTTTAGACTAGACAAGCCTAGCCTGTTACCTGTGCTTTTGATGACCAGCTACAAATTGGAGCTCCCAATGACACCCCTCCAACTCTGGATGGCAATTCCAAGTCCAGTTGCTACCTATATATTCCAATATAACCAGCTATTGCTTAGCTATTATAATAAACAATAGTGCAGTAAAATGAAACCTAGTCATCAAAGATTCCCTACTAAATGCACACAGCATTGTGCTAGAAGGTGGGAGAAAGATATGTGTACACTCTGTCCCATTTTATGAGTTAATTTTCAGTGAGGATAGCAATTATACATGTATTTTTGCCCTTAAGTATTCTCCCCTGAGGAAGCTGATTCCTCTGAGGCCCTCTTGAGACATGAGGGGTTTTGTTTTATTCCTCAAGCCATCCATTTGCTCCTCATTGTGACTCTCAGATGATTCTCTTTCCTTCCCTGGACAAGATACCAGTTTTGTTTTGTTTTGTCTTTGAAGATTTTATTTATTTATGAGAGACACAGAGAGAGAGAGGCAGAAGGAGATGCAGGCTCCATGCAGGGAGCCCGATGTGGGACTCGATCCCAGGACTCCAGCATCATGCTCTGGGCTGAAGGCAAGCACCAAACCGCTGAGCCA
Organism: Canis lupus baileyi; assembly: GCF_048164855.1. Classification (NCBI taxonomy): domain Eukaryota; kingdom Metazoa; phylum Chordata; class Mammalia; order Carnivora; family Canidae; genus Canis; species Canis lupus. Next base: position 54,336,480 of record NC_132850.1, on the reverse strand, counting down.
CCCAGGGATCCCCCAACATACCAGTTTTAAATCTCATCCCTCACTGAGGCTGTTATCTGTGGAAACCCTATGGAAGTCCGTATGTCTCAAATGTTTGTTCCTAGTTTCCCAGTCCTGTCTGATTCTTAGCTATTGCTTTACACATAGATACCTCTTCCAATTCCCTGGACTCTCAGGTCTTAAAACTCCTGTCCTTTAAAGACCTTGTCTTCCACCTGTCTCAACCACTCTACTTGTATGGATATTAATAAACACAGCCCTTCTATAATTTCAATTCCCTTTACTCTTTCAGCACCACCTTCTTTCCTTCCTGCACATTCTCTTTGGTTCTCTGGCTTCGGTGTTCTTTTAAATCTACTGAAATGTCCAATCCTATGATCCTATCCCTTTGTACTCACTTTCATCTTTTTTTTATTTCTTTTTTGCTTCTTATCTGGCTTAAGCTTTACTGTCTTTACAATACCCATGAAATCATCCTCAGCTTTTATGCTTTTGTCTTACTTGGCAAATTACTGTCTGATTAATCCAACTCTCCCCTTACCCTACACCTATACTTCCAAACCTACACCACAGCACTTGAACATGGTGGTTGAAAAGCATGAAACCTGCTGTGGATCTGAAAGGAGTGGTCTTGTGCATTAGTTGCCTGGTGCTTACCTCTGCGATTCGCCCCATACCTCTTCTCTTCTAACTTCCAACGCCACCTCGTTCCACTGCTGCTTTCAGGTGAGAAATTTCTTCCTGTATAACTGAGAAAATTGAAGCTATTGAAAACAACTTCCAGATTCTCTATATGTATCTCCAACTTACTGGCATTTACACCCATGAACTCTGCTTTTAGTGAGCTGTTTTTTATGTTAAGCTAATTCCTCCATGTGTACCAGGAGATCTTATTCACCAGCAATTCTTCTATTTCCTATGTCTGCAAATTTTCTCCCTTTACTGGATTTCCTACACCATACAAGCATGCAGTCATCTAACTCATCTTAAAGAAACAAACAAACAGTAGAAGCTTCTTTTGATCCCACTTTCCCAAACAACCACCACTCCTTTTTCTATTACCTTTTGTGTCAAAACTTCCCCTAAAATCATTTATATTGGATGTGTGTGTCTAGTTTCTTCCCCCGAATTTTTTAAATTAAAAAAAGTGTTTTTCTTTTAAACAACTTGAAGTCATTCATATAATATTCAAATGCATGTAGAACTAAACGTTGAAAAAAAAAGGGGGGAACATTGATAGCAATTCCTGAATTATCAAGTTGATGAAATTGTGACTTCTATAAAGGTAGAAGAAAAATTATGAGTATTGTTTCTGTGGAATATTTAAAATGAAAATACAGATAGGACTGAGAGGCACTGATGCATTCATGCATTAACAATAATTGCATTTATCTTATTTTTTCCTTTGTACTTATACAGGGCTATACCTGGTCAGGTCTCTCAACATTCATAAAGACATAAATCTACATTTTAGGGATATACTTTTATTAATGTAGCAATAAAGATGAGCAATTAATCCAATAGAAACTTCTGCTTCTTATAATTAAATTTAAACTTGTTGAATTTTAAACTGGGTTTTAGATTTGTATGGAGAATAACCAAGTTATTCTCCTGAGATAAATATTTCATAACCAGTGTCTAGCCTCAGGTTATATGCTTTTTAATACAAAACATGAAAAGGTCCAGTTGTGAGAACATTTCCCGCAATGTTTGATTTCACTTCAAGGTAAATGAGAAGTGAGGTTTCAAGCCACATTCTGAAACCATTTAGCCCTTCCAGTCATGCCCAGTGACGCCAAACTTGGATGTTTTGAAAAAAGTTAAGTGCTCACGATGCCAACTCTAGGGAAATATTTGCACAGTTCTCCTTTGGTGCATATCAATCTGAGTGCTGCTTTTATTTCATCTTCATAAAGCATTAGATTAAAAAAATTAGTTCCAGAATGGATGGCATTTCTAAATACTTAGTTAAACTATAAACCAGCTAGTCTCCAGTCATAATGCCTAGGTCAGTTTACTTCCCTTAACTCTAAATCCAGAACTGCTGATTTCATGGAAATAAATTCTGAAAGAAGTGCATTCACATAAACAAGGAATTAAATGCTAGATATAGAGATTGTACACTCCCTTGTCTTTATATTTACCAAGTAAAAGATTAACCAGTAAAAGGAGTACATCATCTGGATTATTTCTATATCAAAAAATATTCAATTATTGTGCTTTGAATTATTTAGTGTTTAATAAAACTGTAGTTCTGCTCTTGGGTGGTCAGCTCATGGTGGAAAAAGAAAGTAATTATGTTAACATATTTGAGTAGCACCATATGCTTTTTCTTAATTTGCTTCTGCCCTATACAACGTGCACACAAAACCTGATTAGAGCTTTTACTAAAGAATGTCATTGGGCAGCCCAGGTGGCTCAGTGGTTGAGCATCTGCCTTCAGCTCAGGTCATGATAACGGGGTCCCGGGATCGAGTCCCACGTAGGGCTCCCTGCATGGAGCCTGCTTCTCCCTCTGCCTGGGTCTCTGCCTCTCTCTCTCTCTCTCTCTCTCTCTCTCTCTCTCTCTCTCCTCTCTGTGTATTCTCATGAATAAATAAATAAAATCTTTAAAAAATATATTGTAAAAGAAAAAAAAAAAAAGAATGTCATTAGTGAGAAACAGTGGAGGAGAGTGAATGAGAACAGTGATGTTTCCAAAGCTAATTAATCTGTTCTACGAAGGCAGGGGCAGACTGAAATGCAGTATCAATTAAAAAGAAGAGGGGAGATTCAAGATGATGTCTTAGTTTCTAGCTTGGGTGACTGAATAGATGGTAAAGCCATCAAAATAGATAATAAAGAAAGAAAAAGAAAAACTGGTTTGGGGGAAAGACCATGAATTCACCTTTGGATATGTTTTGTTTAAAGTGCCCCCCTAATATAGACTGACATTGATTTTTTTTTTTAAGATTTTTTATTTATGTATTTAAGAGCAGAGAAGGAAAGCTTTTTTTTTTTTTTTTTTTTTTTTTTTAATTATATGACTGCTTTATTTGAATTACGGGATACTTTCCACAATAGCAGGAATTCTTACCAGTAGTTCAAACATGAGTTCTAGGTTATTATTCAGACAATGGTGATGGATTCAAATCTTGCCTTTGTAACCAGGTTTGGTCAAGGGTATAGTTTATGACAAAGAACAAAGCTAGAAGACCCCAAGTAGTTAAGAGGTTTCCAGTTTCAATAGCTCTGAGTCACACAACCTTCACAAGTTGGAAGACAATTGGCTGGAACAACTTTGGACTAGTATGTTAGAAGTGATTTGAAGGTTTTGAAATGTCATTAAAGATAGGGCTTATTACTTGATGTTGGTTACAATGAAGGCTAGCTCTTTTCATATCATTTAAATATATTAGTAAATCATAAATAACATATATGATTATGGACTCTATCTGCAAATGAATCTTAGTAGATATGTGACTAGTCATGGCAGAAAAGCCATTCAAGGTACAGGAGCACACAGCCGTCATCTCCAGACTCAGGTTGCGCCACCTGGCTATGTCTACAGATTTAAATGGCTAAAATCCAGTTCTCTACTCATAGCTGTACTTTTGCCTAGAAGAGTTTATAAAAATTTTTATTTTTATTTATTTGAAAGAGAGACAGACAGAGCATGAGTGGGGGGAGGAGGCAGAGGGAGAAAGAGAAGCAGACTCTGCTGAGTGGGGAGCCTGATGCCAGGCTTGATCCCAGGACCTCAGGATCACGACCAGAGCTGAAGACTGACCCTTAACCAACTGAGCCACCCAGGTACCCCTGCCCAATTTAAATACACCGTTGGTTTTCTGCTAGATCCCTGACTGATACAACCTTCTATTTTCTCTTTTTTTCTTCCTAGTGTTCGTAGTATTTACCTTTGGAAAATTTCTACCTGATTGCAACCTTTAGTCCATTGCTCTTATCATCCTGCACCGTCCTTCATTCACCATATGTCCTTTCTTCCCTCCTTACTCAGCTCACGTTTCCTCATCAATCCTTGTAATCACACTCTTGCTTCCATCCTCAGCCTCGCTGCCCCACTCTAGGTGGGTTATACTGGCATCGTGAAAATCCACCTCATTAAATCAGCTTTCTCTCTATCCTGTGCCTGCTCACATGCAGTGATTACTGCAGGAAAAAAACAAAAACAAAAACGCATTATCATGCTGAATTCATGATGACTAACCTAAACTTCACCCTTAACAGCACCTGGCAATGGTACCATACTTCCCCATTCATTCACTCCCTCTTATCTCCTCTAGATAAGATTTTATGCTTCTCCTTTTTCTTTTCAAACTGCTGATATCTCCTCTCTAATCTCCATTCTCAATTGATGGCTGTTTCTTTTTTCACTAAGGAATTTGTAGCAATCAGAAGAGCTCTTATCATTAGATGTATCCCTCTACTATAATTTGTGTCACATTTTCTAACTTCTCTCTGATTCCTATGGAGGAATTATCTGGGTAAAGCTGACCCTTCCATTTGTCCATTTGTCCATTACATCCCTTTCTCTATTTCTTATTCTCTCCATTCTTTGTGTATTATTCTTTCCTATGCTACTAAATTATTCTTGTTAATCTACAAAGATGTGGTCATTTCTCCCTTCTTAAAACAGATAAAATCTCATTTGAACCCATTTCCCCATCCAGCTACCAACCCATTTCTCACTTTTTCTTACAGCAAAATTCCTCTCTAAGGTTTGCAATAGTTACTAGCTCCAATTCCTCTCTCCCTATTGTGTCTTGAACCCATGCCAATTAGGTTTTTGCCCCCTGCTAATCCACAAAAAAATAACAAGTCATCAATGAACTCCACATTGCTAAGTCCAATGGTCAACTCCCAGTCCTTATCATACCACAGCATGTGGCACAGTGAATATTTCTCCTCTTTGGGCTGCCTTTTCACTTGGCTTCCAGGACATCAAACACTCTTGGCTTTGCAGCTACATTTCTGACTATTCATTCTCATGCTCCTTTGCTAGGTACTCTTCATGCTTCCAACATTAAAATTTGGGAGTTCTCTTAATTTTGATTATTTTTTTCTAGTAATGTATTTTTCCATTGTTTGATTTGTACATTATGAGGTGTTGTAATATTTATTTTAATTCTACATTAAGTTTAATTAATTTTAATAATAATTAAATTCAATTATATAATTAATAATATACCAATTTAATATGCATTAGATAATTATAACATTACATATGTTATATTGTATACCATTGTTTTTAATATTAGTATTTGGCAATAACTGCAGTTGAAAACATTTGATTTTCTTTGAACATTTTAGATGTTTAATTTTTAATTTTTTTACTTTTTTCTGCTTTGTTGAGGTATAAATGACATAAAATTGCAATATAATTTTGTTGAGGTATAATTGACAAATACAATTGCAATATATTTAGAGCATGCAGCATGAAGGTCTGATATACACATACATTATAAAAGGATTTCCACAATCGAGGTAACTGACATGTCCATCATCTCACATACTATTCGGGTTTTTTTGTAAGAGCAGTTAAGTTTTTCAATAATACTATAAAGTATTATCAACTATGGTCACCATGTTATAAACTAAACCCTTAGACCTTATTAATCTTATAACTGAAAGTCTGTATTTACCAGTATCCCAGTTTTCCCCCACCCCATAGGCACTGGCAACCATCCTTCTACTCTGTGTTAAATTTCATATTTTTTATTTCAAAGACTGCATATAACTCATGCCATGCAGTATTTTGCGTTCTCTCTCGACTTACTATCTTTGCATAATGTCTTCCAGTTAGAGCCATACTGTTGCAGATGATAGGATTTCCTTATTCCATACTGTGTCTGTTATGAATAATGATGTAATGAACATTGTAATACGGATATCTCTATGAGATAGTAATTTCATTTTCTTCTGATGAATATCTAGAAGTAGAATTGCTGGATCATCTGGTAGTATTATTTTTAGTTTTCTGAGAAACGTCCACATTGTTTTCCATAGTGGCCACACCAGTTTACAATCCTACCTATAGGGCACAAGGGTTCTCTTTTCTCTATACCCTCATTGGCATTTGTTATCTCTTACCTTTTTATAAGAAACATCCTAACAGCTATGCAGTGGTATCTCATTATGATTTTGATTGCATTTCCTAGATGACCAGTCATGTTGAACACTTTTTTATGTACCTGTTGGCTATTGGGTTGTCTTCTGTAAAAAGAAAAAAAAAAATCTAGTCAAGTCCTCTGCCCATTTTTAAATTGGATTATTTTGGGGTTTTTGCTCATAAATTTTATGAGTTCCTTGAATATCTTAACCTCTTATTAGATATGTGTTTTGCAAATATTATCTCCCATTGCCAGCTTGCCTCTTTATTTCATTGTTTCCTTTGCTGTGTAGATGCTTTCCTTTTTTTTTAATAAATTTATTTTTTATTGGTGTTCAATTTGTCAATGTACAGAATAACACCCAGTGTGTGTAGATGCTTTCAAATTTGATGTAGTCTCACTTATTTATTTTTGCTTTTGTTGCCTTTGCTTCTGTCAACTATTTTTTAAAATTATTGCCAAGAGCAATGTCAAAATGATTATGCCCCATAATGTTTTCTTCTAGGAATTTTATGACTCAGGTCTTGTATCCAAGTCCTTATATTGAGTTGGTTTCTATGTCTGGTGTAAGATAGGAATCCAGTTTCATTTTTTGCATGTGCCTGTCCAGTTTTCCCAGTATTATTTACTGAAGAGACTATTCATTTTAATTGTACATTCTGGGAGTCTTTGTCAAAAATAAATTAATTGTATATACACGAATTTATTTTGAGCTCTCTATTTGATTCCATTAATATACATGTCTGTGTATATGCCAAACAACCACATTGTTTTTCATTACTATAGCTTTGTAATACAGTTCAAAATCAGGTAGTGTGATGTCTCCACCTTTGTTCTTTCTCAAGACTGTTTTGGCTATCTGGGTCTTTTGTGGTTCTTTATGAATTTAAGCATTGTTTAGTTTATTTCTGTGAGAAATACCACTGGAATTTCTTTTTTCCATTGGAATATTGGTAGCACTTGCATTGAATATGCAGATCAGTTTGTGTAGTACAGAGACTTTAACAATATTATTTCTTCCAGTCCACGAGTATGATATATCTTTTCATTTATTCATATCTTCTTCAATAACTTTCATCAATGTTTTATAGGTTTCAGTGCAGAGTTCTTTTATTTCCCTGTTTAAATTTATCCCTAGGTATTTGATTCATTTTGATGCCATTGTAAATGGGATTATTTTTTAACTCCTCTTCAAATATTTAGTGTTCATGTACAGAAACGCAACTGATTTTTGTAGTTCTGTATGTACTCATTGCCCATACTCACCTGTCTCATAGCTTTAAATATCATTCATATAGTGATTATTATCAAACATATATTTCCAATCTGGACTTCTTCCTTGAAATCCAGGCCTATTTATCAATTTCCTACTCTTCTTTTCTCCTGTAGTGTTTAATAGACCCCTGAATCATCATGGGAAGAACACTAGATAAAGCAGATAGAGAGTTAAAAAATAAATATTTAGTTTCTTTTTAAAATGATTTATTTATTTATTCATTCATTCATTCATTTAGAGAGAGTGTGCATGGTGGGGGAGGGGCAAAAGGAGAACAAGAGAATCTCAAGCAGACTCCTCACTGAGCTCAGAGCCCTGTGTGGGGCTTGATCCCAGGACGCTGAGATCATGACATAAGCCAAAATCAAGAATTGGATGCTTAACTGACTGAGCCACCCAGGCTCCCCAATAAATCTTTAGTTTGCAACTGGGATTTTCTATTGCAACATCATGCCAAAAAAAGAAAAAAAAATCTACCCACCTCCTAAGAAATAGATACTTTACATTCAGTCTTCAAACAATCTCCTAAAATGGGTTAAATCAATTCTGTGTGACTCATGAGAACCAAGGCTAAGAACAGCTAAACAGATTGAGATCACAAAGCTAATGAGCAGCGGAGCTGGGATAGAACCCAAATAATCAGAATCCGCTCCACCAAGCTGTGCCAGTGTGTAGATTTCTAAATCAATTCAGATAATATACTCTAATCAAGATCTTGATGCTGAAGAGAAGCAAAGGTTTCCAGGATGAAGTTAAAACAGCTGTAATAAATTTTTTTAAGTATCTTAAAAATGTGTTATTTGAGCTCTTTTTCGTCATCCACATCCCAAGGAAATACTTGATTCATTAATTTTGGAATTTATCTCTGAAAAACTGTACTTTTAGTGTCGTTTAAAATTTATCGCTTATAAATCCCTTCCATTAAAAATTGCTTTCCTTGGATATTTACTGATGGCCTTAATTTTGCTTCAATTTTAGGTCTTGATTCAATCACAGCAAAATAACAAAAGTCTATCCATCCATGGAAGTTTTTAATAATATATCATCAAGGACCTAATCAAAAAAAGAAAGGTTTTGTGGCAATCTTTTCTCTAATTTCCACAAATACAATTAGCATATATCATGAAAAATAAGAGACAGTTATTGAGAAATAAGTAACACTGAAAAAATAATAACATGATGGAATTTTTGATGCAGGGATCTTTACACAATTTAATCATTTTTATTTTATCATTTAACTTAAATATGAGCAAATATTTCTAACTGTATCATGAATTGATTCCAAGCTGCCATCAGTTCTCACCTGTCAAGGTCCAGCAAGCTGGAAAAACAGAGGCTTTGCACATGTACTTTATGTTTCCTGTGTCATAGAAGACCTGAGAAACCAAACAAGAAAAAGTGAGACAACCTCAAGTGATTAGAAGCCTCAGGGGAGCATCCCCCATCCCTGAAAGGTGAGTGGTGAGAAGTGGGTTACCAGAGTCCCAGAGCCAGGGGTCTCTGCTGAGATCTGACACCATGATGAAGTCTACATGTCAGGAATTCTGCCGGGTGGGGATATCTGACTGGAGCTGCAGCCATAGCTGGGTGAGTGTTGGGGAGCACATGGCAGGCAGAGTAATGCCCCCCCCAAATGTCCACAACCCAATCCTCAGAAACTGTGCATATGTTACTTGATATACCAAAAAGAACTCTGCAGAAGTGATTAAATTAAGGATCTTGAGATGGAGAGATTATCTTGAATTATCTGGACCTGCTGGATGTAATCACAAGGGTCCTTATAAGCAAAAGAGAGAGACAGAAGAGCCAGAGATGTAAGGACCGAATCAGAGTCAGAAAGACACATTTAGAGATGCTACATTTCTGCTTTGAAGTTTAGGAAGGGGTCACAATCCAAAGAATGAAGGTGATCTTTTCCAGCTGAAAAGGCAAAAACCCAACTTCTTCCCCTTACTTTCCAGAAGGAATACAGCCTTGCTAACATCTGATTTTAGCCCAGCAAGACCTTCTTCAGATTCCCATAAGATAAGAGAGATATGTTGTTTTAAACAATTAAATACAAGCTAGTGTATTATAGCAACAATAGAAAACTAATTGGACAGGATGATATATATCCAGATTTCTTATCTCTACTCTCCAATCTTCCACCAGTGGCTCAAAATAGTAAATGTTACCAAAAAGGCAGAGAAGCAATAGTTCTCTGCTAGACAGGGCAGAGATGAGAGAAAAGCAGGGATCTTCCCTCATTCATTCTTGATTCTTACAAACCATTTTCTTCCATCTGGTCATTATATTTTAAAGTATGGCGTTTACTTAGTTCCAAAGCATCCTACATTCTTAATCTACACTCTCCCTATTTCTTCAATTTCCATTAAGCAGCAAAGGCCCACAAATATAAATCTTTTTCCCTGACCTCTCCTCTCAGCTTTAGACCAGTACAGTGTGTTTGAATTCATCATTTAACTGTTTCACGGTTATCTCAAAATCAACATGTCAAAAAGGAACCTCGAATGTTATCCCCAATCTACTTCTGTATTTGGCCTGTAAGGGATTATACCCAGGGATCTAGATAAGGCAAGTTTAGAGGTTTATATGAATTCAACAGCGCAAGGAAGAAAAATGGGAACTCTCCCTGGCTCTTATCCAATTCCTCGCTGTCCCCATCTCATGTCCCCAATCTGCATAAGGGCCAGACTGATCTTTTCAGGTTGCAAATGTGTCCAGTCAGGAGCTCTTTGATGATCACCCAATGCTTTCAGGATAAAGAGCCATATTCCTAAAGCCAGTCCCAAGACTGCATGACCTGACTCTACCTCAGCCTCACTCCAAACCACATTCCCTCTTAAACCCCACTGGCCTTCTATCACTTCAAACAAGCCAAGTCATCTTCTTGTATAGGATGTACATGCATATGCCCGTCTAGTCAGCTCAAGCTGCAGTATATACAACAGGATTGTTGTAACTAACATAGATTATAGTGTAAACAACAGAAATTCATTTTCTTATGGTTCTGGAGGCTAACAAGATCAAGATTAAGATGCCAGGGTTTCTGGTGAGGTCCCTCTTAAGACTAAAGGCTGCTACCATCTCATTGTTGCTCTTATAACTTCTTTTTGTGTGTGTACATATGGGAAAAGAAGAAAGAACACTCTTCCATGTTTCTTCTCCTAAGGGCACTAATCCTATCATGGGAACTCCACCCACAAGACTTCACCTAAACCTGATTATCTCCCAAAAGCCTTATCTCCAAATACCATCAGGTTAGAAGTTAGGTTGTCAACATATGAACTGGGGAGGAGAGTGGTGGGGGGGCACACAACTCAGTTTGTAGCAAAGCCTGTGACTTGGACACACTGCACACACACCCCATTCTCATAATGAATGTTTTCCAAGGCAACCTTGTGGGGTCCCTCCTTAAGAATACAACCAATCTGCCTATAACACAAAATATCATGTCACTTTCTTCATGACAAATATCAAAGATGAAATTGCACATTTATTCATGTAGTTATCTAAATAATATTTCATATCCCATATTCTGTTGTTGCCTCTGTGGCAGAAGATAAATTATCTTTTTCTGTTCACCCTTACATCCTTATTGTCCAAAATAGTGCCTGATACAGAGTAAGTGAAGGATAGTTGGAAGAAAGGCAGACGGGGACAAGAGGCCTCTGCCCTAAAAGGAAACTACCCTTAAAAGGATTTTATACCAATGTGGAAGGAGCCTTCCATCCCTTGCAACATGACAGATAGATGACAAAAACCTGATTTGGAGACAGATGCAAGACAGATTAATCAGATTAAAACAGCCTTCCAACAAGCCCCTAAAATCCCCTAGATTTAAACCTCAAATCAGCGACCCTCCCTCTTCAGGAGCTTTGTACTATCACTCAATAAACTTTGCTGCCCACAACTCTTCATTGGTCTATCTCTTCACTCTTTAAGCAGCCGGAGTAAGAACCACCATGGCCTAGAACAGCTAGCAATAAAGGAAAAGAAATCCTGTAACATAAGTATTTGATGTATATACGCCAGATGAAATAATGACTAGGAAAACTAGTTTCTGATTTCATCACTTCCTAGCTATATGACCTTGCACAGATTACTTAATTTTCTCTGATGCTCAATATTCTCATCTTTAACATAAGAATAACAACTACTTCCTGCCGTGGATCTAAAACATCTAGAGCAGCGTGTGGCCAACAATAAGTGTCAATAAGTGTTGTTGATGAAAGGTTTTACCAGATAGTTTAAATGCCCTCATCTGTGTTCTAAAACAAGAAAGATGCTCCCTCTGATTAAACTTTAATCAACGGGGCACCTGGGTGGCTCAGTCAGTTAAACATCTGCCTTTGGCTCAGGTCATGATCCCAGGGTCCTGGGATCAAGCCCCACATGGAGCTCCCTACTCAGTGAGGAATCTGCCTCTCCCTCTCCCTCTGCAGCTCCTCCTGCTTGTGCTTTCTCTCTTCCTCTCTCTCTCTGTCAAATAAATAAATAGAATTTTTAAACTTTAGTCAGCCTCTCCTGGAGTCCTCTGCCCAATGAGGCCCTACTTTTCAATCTCCATACTTGTGGAGTCCAGTTTTAGCAAGAATCCTGCTAAGTCATTTTAGCCAGAATCCTACATCTTTGGTAGCTGATCTGATTGAATTCCTCATACCCTACCCTGGATACTTGTCACCCTTGTCTGCCCTTGGCAAGAATCCTGCCAAGTCCCTTTAGCCAGAATCCCCCTAGCCTTGATATTTCTTCTTAGTAATTGTTCATCCACTGACTCCCACCTTGCTCCTTGGCTATAAGATTCTGCTTTTCCTTATTCGGAATCGATCCTGACTTCTCTCCCCTACTACAAAACCCCTATCATGGTAATCCTCTTGAATAAAGTCTTCCTTACTATCTTCAATAAATGTCATGGCAAAATGTTTGAATTTTGAAACAAATATTTGAAACAAAATTGGTTTATTGTATTCATTGCTATCTAGACCCAAGTGAGAACCTTGTCATTGAAAAACAAGGAGAATACACTATCTCTTGAAGAGTAGGGAAAAGAAGTATCATAAAATCTGGAAAAAATCAAGATGTAATGATTCTAGTAAGATTGAGAGATTTTTATTTATGAGAGAGAGAGAGAAAGAGCATGGAAAAAGGAGCAGAGGGGATGCCTGGATGGCTCAGTGGTTTGGCACCTGCCTTTGGCCCAGGGTGTGATCCTGGAGTCCCGGGATCGAGTCCCACATCAGGCTCCCTGCGTGGAGCCTGCTTCTCCCTCTGCCTGTGTCTCTGCCTCTCTGTGTGTGTGTGTGTGTGTGTGTGTGTGTCCCTCATGAATAAATAAATTTTAAAAAAGAGGAAGAAAGAAAAAGGAGCAGAGGGAGAGATATAAGCAGACTGGGTGCCAAGAGCAAATATGGGACTCATGACCTGAGCCAAAACCAAAAGTTGAACGCTTAACCCACTGAGCCACATCAGTGCTCCAAGATTAATAAAATCTTACAGATAAAAAGATTACATTTAGAATAAATTATTGAGAGACAAAATTGTCATACATAAAAATATAGTAGGAACCAGACTATGATTCCCATAGGTCTGTGATGCCTCTGAGCTCAATTCAATGCCCTGTAAGTCCCAGGAGAAAAAATTCTGGAAAGCCTATCATGAAAAGAAAACTGCTGCTATTGGCCCATATCAGAAAAATTATTACTAGAGGGTCAGAATAAAAGAGATCAAAGCTATTTCTGCCACTTACAGGTTGAGGAGATAGAGCAGAAATTGTGCCCTCCTTTGACGGCATAACTATTTTTTTTAGAAGGGGGAATTAAAGAAGTCAATAAACCAATATACAGGATGCTTGCTTATCATCTCAGAAAAAAACAAAACACAAACAGTAAAATGAAGTCAAATTATTCTTTAAAAGAAAGTATGGATGACTTTATTCTGCATAATATATCAAAGAGCTAAGATCAAGGTTACTAAAATTTTAAGTCAATTATACATCACATGCAGTTCAGATTAATAATATTCAAAGTCTATCAATCAAGATTTCAGCATTTAGTGATCAGAAATATACAAATTGAATATAACCTCTATAATAGAAGCAATTTTAGCTCCACCATGTTCAGAGGTAATATCTGACTCCCAGGACAATGTCTCTCCCTGTTTTCCCTTTGTGTAGTTAGCATTCTTGCATTTGTTTGTAGTTATTTCTTATTGTTCATCTCTCCAACTAAGCTATGAAGCTTTTGCATATAAGAGCAAAGTATTATTTTGGAAACCTTAAGATCCAGCACTTGAATAAAATAAAAGAACAGATTTACTGTACATTGAAAAATGAGAACTCTTAGTATTTTTAATAGTAGCAATCACCATAAGTAATGTATAATCATAATAATTAAATTATTTATATAATAATTAATTTATAATTATTTTATAGTAATTATAATTTATAATAATTTAATAATTATTTATAATTAGTAATTATAGATAATTATTAAATTATTTTAACAGAAGTTGATAGTCATGTTCAAGTTAATGAACTTGTTGCTACAGAGGATAAAAAAAGATACACAAAAACCCGTATCTTTTTATTTTTTGATTAATCTACAGTGTAATAGGTCACTACATATGTGAGACCAAAAAAAAACATGAAATTAGTGCCATTAGAAAAATATGAAAAAATTTGTAGATTCACAGGACAGATCATTCATGTAGTACTCTGAATAATAGTCACCCAAAGATGTCAGATACTTATTCCTGGAATATATAAATCTTGCTTTATAAGGAGAAAGGGCCTTTATAGATGAGATTAATGATTGATTTGGGGAGATTATTCTGGATTGAATAAATGGGTTTTCAATTCAATCACAAGTGCTACCAGAGAGAAACAGAAGGAAGTTACACAGAAGAAGAGAAGGTGATATGAAGACCAACAGGGAGATATTTAAAAATGGCAGCCCTCCAGGACTAGCCAACACCTTACTTTGAGCCTAACTCCTTGTAATGGATCAACCATGACCTCTCAGAATCCTCACAATTATTCCACCAAGATGGAGGCTGCTATCAACCGGCTGGCCAACATGCATGTGTGGGCCTCCTACACCCATCTCTCTGAGCTTCTATCTCAAACTTGTTGAGGTAGCTCTGGAGGGCTAGGCCACTTGTTCCATGAGCTGGCTGAGGAGAAGCATTGAGGGTGCTGAGAATCTAGAAAATGCAAAACCAGTATGGGGGGAGGGGCACCCCCTTCAGGGACCTGCAGTAGCCTTCCCAAAATTAGTAAGCTAAAATCCTGGATGTAAAAAAAACAAACAAACAAACAAACAAAAAAAACAAAAACAAAAATAAAATAAAATAAAAAATAAAAAACAAAACAAAACAAAAACCCTGGATGCTATGAAAGCTGCCCTGGTTCTGGAGAAGAATCTGAATTAGGCCCTTTTGGATCTGCAAGCCATGGGTGCCCCCCTGGGGTAGACTCTTATCTCTCTCCATGCCTTCCTAGAGAGCCACTTCCTAGATGAAGAGGTAAAACTAATCAAGAACATGGGTGACCACCTAACTAACCTCTGCAGGCTGACTGGCCCCCAGGCTGAGTGAGTATCTCTTCAAAATGCTCATCCTCAAGCATGACTAGGAGTTTTTGAAGCCCAGCAACCTTGGAGGGGCCCCTCTGGGATCTCTAGTGCCATGGCTCATACATGAGCCCCTCCCTGCAGCCACTGGACAGCTTTTAACCAAAGTGGAGTCCTCTCCCAAGCCATGAACCAAATGGAAGCAGTAAAGCTTTTTGCAGCAAACAAAGCAAAACAAAGATGGAGGCCTTGAAGATTGAGGTGATGCTACCACAAGCCAAAAAAAAATGCCAGGAACCACCTGGAAGAAATAAGGGGAAGTTTCTATCCTTACCCTTTGGAAGGAGTGTGTCTCTGCTGACACTGGTTTCATCCCTCTCACCAGAACTGTGCGAAGATACTTTTCTGTTGTTTTAAGCCCACCAAGCTTATGGTAACTTGTCAAAGCAGCCACAGGAAACTAATACAGCCTTTAAATAAGCAGTAGGGAAAACCACACAGTAATGCAATATTCACATGGAAATGGAGACTGACAGGGGAACCTGGAGGAGGGTAGAGGAGAGTGTTGCAGACAGAGTCAGTAACAGGAGCAGAATTCAGTCAGTCAAATTTCATATTTATTAGGTCAATTAATTACATGAAAGTGATGTGGGTTTTGTTGTCGTTGCTGTTGTTTTAGAAAGACAGCAAGCACATGAGGGGAATTAATGCTCCATTCCCAGCAAGGAACCCCACTCAGGGCTCGATCTCATGACCCTGAGATCATGACCCGAGCCAAAATCAAGAGTCAGTTGTTTAGCCAACTGAGCCACCCAGGTGGCCTTCCAGGAAAGTGATGTTAATAGACAAACTAAGATCAGAGAGAAATGCTGTACTATTGCCAGTGAAGTAAAGCTACCAAGGCAAAAATCTCATATTTAGTGGCACACTTTTTTGTGTCAAGCACTGTTCTAGATACATTATTAAGTATTTGTCTTTGCTAGCTTGGGGCTGCTTTAACAAAGTACCCCATATACTATGTGACTTATAAACAACTGCTACTTTTTTCTTGAAGTCATAGAGCCATCATGGTCCAATTCTGGTAAGATCCCTCTTTTGTGTTGCAGATTGCCAACTTCTTGTATCCTCACTTGCCAAAGAACAGCTGGAGGAAGCAAACCCTTAGGACTCTAATATAAGCACTAATCCTATTCATGAAACCTCCATTCCCATTACCTCAGCTAATCTCATCATGTCCCAAAGGCCCTGTCTCCTAATACCATAACATTGGGGAATACAATTTCAACAGTTTTGTAGAGACACAGACATTGAATCCACAATATTTATTTATATGAAAATCACAACATCTCTAGTATTATTCCTATTGACATATAAGGAAACTAAGGCAGAGAGATGTTGAAAGCAACATGGCCAAGATGACATTGAGAATTGTGGGCTCTACATCTCCATATGTCACTGCTACTCCTGCCTTAGTAGCTTAGTTTGGTTTTAAGGGAATAGGGGAAATAAGGTGGATCAGGGTAAAAATAATTTGAGAGTTCAAGGATAGTAATACTAATAAACCTTATCCTACTCTTAATCTAATTTGCCCTCTATTATATCATTTGAAATTAAAGTGGACAAGCATATTGTACTCAATTATTTTTCCTTACTGTTTTCTTTCCAGTATTAGGAAAAAAATACATGTAAATTATTATAATTTATTTATAATTGGAGAATGAAAAGTAAACCAAAGCTAGGCATCATTAGCCTCATTTAAGAAAAATTGTCTTCAATGTCATCCTGAGCTTTATTTTCATTGGGGAATTTTTTGTCTACCAGAGGAATTTTGATAAACAAAAGTGTTTTTTTTTTTAACTTTAATTCAATTAATTAACATACAGTGTATTGTTAGTTTCAGAGGTAGAGATCAATGATTCATCAGGTGTATATAACATCCAGTATCCATACATCATGTGCCCTCATTAATCCCTGTCACCCAGTTACCCCATCTGCCCACCCACCTCCTCTCCAGAAACCCTCAGTCTGTTTCCTAGATTAAGAGTCTCTTATGGTTTGTCTCCTTCTCTGATTTCATCTTGTTTTATTTTTCCTTCTCTTCCTCTATGCTTCTTTGTTTTTAAATAAGTAGTTAATAGTTAAACGAAATTTCTCAATTTTCAACAAGAACTTAAATTACCATTTTTAAAGGAGGCTTTGCTCCTATAATAGCACATTTAGATATGTTATCACCAAGGAACTTCTCAGGATGTTGTGAGAAATTCCAGTTTGGAGGAGCTGATGATTCATAATTGGATCTGAAGAGACCTAGGACTTTTACACTGGTTTTTGCTTTTCTGGCCAAGCATAATCCTTAATGCTCTTTCTTTCTCACATACTTTTCATCTTTGACTAACAAAAATGACTATTTTCAATTACTATTTGTGTGAACTGTTGAGTTGACAAAGAAGTTAAATGTGGAAAGGCCAATGTAGGTCAGCTTTCACAGGGCAACTTGATGGCCATGATGGTTCAGAAGATGGCTCTTAGAAACATACTGCCATCAAACATAGAGGTGATCAGGCAAAGGAACAGTGACACATTATCCAAATTTATAAAACACTGTTACATAAAGCTAATCCCAATTTTACTCATGTATATGGTTCATGCATTCCTCTAATGGAGTGAACATGAAATTACCATCTAAAGGTTGTTTTGTGAATAGAGAACTGGGGTGACATAAATGACAGTATCATCAAGCTCATCAGAAACTATGCATACTCTTTTGTTTATTATTGAAGTATAGTTGACACACAATGTATTCATGTATGTATTCATTCATTCATTCATTCATTCACATTATGTATTCATTCTTAATGTGACAAGGATAAGGCTGCTAAGCAAATTAGAATACTTTTAAAGGACAGTACTAAAGATAACAATAAAAAATGTTTATTGACAAATGTTCCTTTTATATGATCCACAAAAGGTGGTATAGATATAGGGCCATGAGCAAAAGCTTTAGAGTCAAACTCTGCTATTGTTATCTCGAGTAAACTCGATTCCAATTTCAATTTCCTCACCTAAAATGGAAGTAATAATATTTTGTTAGCAGAGTTTTGAGAATATTAAATTCAACAGCAAAGGTAACGTATAACAAAGCACTTTTCTATCCTTTTGCAGAACATTATTTCTGACAGTGATATTCCCATGCATTCCTGTCAGAAGGGCAAAACCATATATCATCTTATTTTTTCTATATATCCAAATCATAACCAGCAATGTAGCTATAAGTCCTAGATTATTGTTGAGTATTTTTGTATTGATAAACTGCATATACCAAATGTTATTTCTTACTTGTGTCCCTTTCAGAAAGCAATTTTCTCTTGAAGATATTAGGACTCCACTCTAAAGACTTCACCATGATAGTGACATTGACAAGATAATAGTCAGCTGTTTTTGACTTTTGACTCTCATGTGCAATTTCCTAATCTTTGACCATGTGTCTTAGAAATAAAAGGCAAACATAAGTGACACATCTAACTAAATATCAACTAAGCTTTTACGAAATGTGAAAGAGCATAGCTTTAAATTATTATTTACACTTACAGTTATTTTTCCCAAAGAAAGATTGATGGTATAATTTGGTGCAGACACACATAAACAAGGCTTTGCTTGTCTAATACCATAGATTATGACATTCAAATATATCCATATTGGGAAATGGGATAAATTTTCTTTGCTTAATTAATTGCAATCAATCTTATAAGCTCTTTTGAGAACAATTTAAAAAGAATGATTGATTGTATGTTTAAAGCCTGGACTGTAGGGTCATCTCTGGCCCTCATATGCCTAATAGTGTATGGCTTTGAGAGATGCATTACTTCGGAGTCTTAGCTTCCACATCAATAAAGTTGAAATGTTGGAGCTATTTTGAGGACTAAATTTTATCATATGTTGCTTACCTTACACTATAACTGACACAGAAAAGCTTATTAACTGCTCAATTATTTTTAACAATTGCTATAATTTGTTGACGTTAGGTACTTGCCTACTTACATATATACACATATGTATGTTCACAAGTATGCTTAGAAACACACAAAACACTAAGCAGCCACATCACAAATGTAAATAGACCCTCATGTAATCAGTAAGAACGTAAGGAATATTCAGCTTCCACACATAGCTAAAGCTACAAGAAACATCCCTATCCTGCCCCTTACTCACAAAGCGGGGTCAAGAGAATTCATGTCAACATAATTAACAATACGTGTCACCATCTATTAAAATCAACGTACAACCCTGTGGCTATTGGCATCAGAAGCAACACAGAAAAGGCAGCTAGTGGCAAAGACATGTCACTCTCTGTTATTAGTAAGAGAACAAAATAGAATCTCTCTCTGATTATAAAGTACTTTCCCAGTTTAAATTTAGCACCATGTTCTTTTTGATTATGAAGTTTTGCATTCTGATGATTTTAAATCACACGGAGTGATTTTGTATCATGAGCAGTAGATTAACTAAGAAAGCCAAGAGAAGAATTTTCTAGTAGATATGTATTCCCTCTGGTACTTTGTCCTCTCCTGAGAGCAAAATGAAGCTAAATAAAACCCATGACATGTGAAAAGTGAAAATATGTTATCACCATTTTGAGTTTGGTTGTTTTCATAGGAAGGCAAACCAACACATCAGGATGGAATTAGCTGTCATCTTTTGGAAGAGCTGTTAGGCAGATAAACGTTAGTTTAGGGCAGTACTGGATGCCCCGCTAAAAGAATGCAGTAAAATACATTGGCAATCCCTCTCTATTTTTTCTTTTTGGCAATCCATTTGTATTTTGAATACAGTTTTGTGGACTATAAGTCAGTCATTAAAGCATGCTTTTATTTTTATCCCTCTGGTACTGAATTTTCACACTGTGCGCCAACATATTATTTCCACACTACATGTAACACAATCTAAAGCAATTTTTTTGGCTAAAATTAAGCACGTCCATCTGAGACATTTTAGCAGGGATCCCACTCATCATGGCTTACTGCTTTTTGCTGTCTTGTTTATTGCAGACTTAAAAAACCCCTGCAAGCCTCAAGCCTGAATTGAACCTATTGTCTGAGTGTTCTGCTGGTATACTCTCCAGCTGCAAGGCTGGCAAAAATCATGCAAGAGTAGGGATGGATACCTCTGCAGAGTCATGGGCTCCCACCCCATCTGGGGCCTTGGGGTAACCCAGCAACACTCCGTGTCCTGGTCAGTGTGATTTCCCATTGTCTTCAGCAGCCTTCTTCAAACTCTGACTTCAGTGTCTAAATAGAATTACCCTATCACGTTCTCTGTCACTTATATTTGTATTATATATTTGCCATTATCATTTCATTATCACTTCATTCATTTCATTTCACTCCATTCATTTCTTTATCACAGAAAAAGAACCCTTCCCAGGAGGTCTCCCTTGAATGCTTTGCTACATAGTCTGCATAAACTTCAGTTCTTCTGACTTTCCCTCCTCTCCGTAGAGGAAGAGGCATCACTTCCTGTCCAAATTAAATCTATCCACCCTTCTCCTCCCATGTCTTTAGGACTTCAGTTCACCATGTATTATCTCTCCCTCCATATCTTTAGAATTGCTCTTATCTTTCATAGTTTAAGTATGATAAAATATTCTTAATTCATAACAAAAAAAATTAATCTCTTTCTTGACTCAACAGCCCAGTGTAGTAGTCATGGCTCTATCGGCAGCTGTTGAACAGCTGTCCCTGTGGTGTCCTTTCCCATCCATCCACTGCTCAGTTCATTGCCATCAGGCTTCTGTCCCTGCCATATCTTTCCAATTGCTCTCTGTAAAGTCACCAATGACACCCTTGATGTATTATTTAATGAGTTATTTTCAGTCCTTATCTTAATTTTTGTGAAATTTTGAGCTTTGAAATGTTTTCTTCAGCTTTGATGATTCTTCTCTATCTCTCTGACTACTCCTTCTCATTCTCTTTCTCTCCTGTCCATCTCCAAATCATATTTCTCATCACCATCCTGAGGGGCTGTGACATCCCCTCATGTAGTTTTGTTTTGTTTGGTTTCTGCTTCAAACAAAAATGACAGTGCAAAGTTGTTAACAGCCCAGACCTTTTGCCTTAATTCCAAATCGACTTATCCTATGGATGTGTCTTCCTCAGTTCCTCAGTGGTGTATAGCCAAATCAAAGCCAACATGCTTCATATTGAATTTATTTACTGTTCCTCCTATTCATGTTCCTTCTCTAAATTCCCCACAAACATCTAACCACTAGGAGGTGGGTGGGAGGTGGGGGTGACTGGGTGACGGGCACTGAGGGGGGCACTTGAGGGGATGAGCACTGGGTGTTATGCTATATGTTGGCAAATTGAACTCCAATAAAAAAATAAAAATTAAAAAAAATTAAAAAAAAAAAAAAAACATCTAACCACTTACCCAAGCCATGCACATGTGGGTGTGGGTCATTGTAGAACTTTTGTGTCATTCATCGTCATCTAAACAATCACCAGTTCATAGAGATTTACCTTCTAAAGGTCCTGGGTAAATTTCTTATTTATGCTGTTTGCCATTGCCTATTTATTTGATATATATATATATATAATCACATCTCTCAGACTTAAAAAGAAGAGAAAGAAGAAAGAAGGGAGAGGGGAAGAAAGGAAGGAGAGAAGGAGGGGGAAAGAAATTTCCCTTTACCAGTTATAATCCTCTATCTTCCTTAGTACAGGTCCTTATCAAATCTGATATTATAATAGCCTTCCAAATGATTCTCTCCCATCCTTATCATTGCTGCCAAAGATAATTATAAAATAGAAACGTGATTATAAAATAAAAAACAGATTAAAATATTTCAAAGTGTTGCCATCGAGTTAGGGTCATCCAAACTACATTAACAGCTAGGGGTTATGTTGTAATGACCCAAACATCTATAATGTAATAGTTTAGATCAAGTGTTAACCTCTAGGCTGATAGAGCCTCTGGCACCTTCAATACATGGCATCCAAGGTTATCCAGAATCTCACCACTCCAGGGACCCGAACTAAAAAAGAGAATGGAAATATCCATAGAGGAAGCACCTATCACTGCTCACTTTTCACTCTGGAGCTCAATCACATTGGCTACACTCTGATCTGAGAGAGGCTGAAATATAATCAAGCTATAACCCAGGAAGAAAAAAAGAGATTTTGGTTGAGAACTATCAGTTTTTGCTTTATTTCTCCGTGGATTCAAAATAAATTCAAATTCCTTTTCTTACCATACTAATCTCTCTACTTTTTATGTCACCTAGCACTGACTGCTCTACATTGATCCATCAATCTATGCTTTTGCTATAACCAACTTACCTTCTGCAAACTTATGCTCACTTAGACCTTCATGGCATCCATGATGGTATTTCCGGGTCTAATCACCAGTCTCTCTACTCCTCCTTCTTTCCTTTGGCTAAATCTTCACCTTTATTGACCAGTTCAGACCACTTTCCATGATATCTGATCAGATGTGCATAACCTCTGGCTGTGTTCCCGCAGCCCCTTGTACAAAATGATATATAGAAATTTCCCTATACCCCACTGAATAAAATGATATACAGACTTAGATTTACTTGTCCATTTCCTCATTGACTGTAAACTCTGACAGTCTTTTCATTGCAAGGATAATGTAACATAATGCTTCTTTTAATACATTCAAAATTATCCCTCTGTTTATTCTAAAACTAATTAACTTAGGCCTCATTTTTTAGCTCAAAATAATTTAATATTAAAGACGAGTTTGATATTAGTAAGAATTTTAGATTTTTGCATTTGTCATTTAGATGTTTCAGAAATTATCCTCTGGCAATGTCTCTGAAAATGTGTTTCTTAACAGAAAGAAATATAACATATATACACACAACCACACTTGCAGGTATTTATACACTTGATTATGAGTATCTTATTTTCACATCTGCATAAACAAAGACAAATCCCAAATTATTTTGGGGCATCTGCAATTTGACAGATCTCACATGTTGGGCAAATAAAACTTTGATTAGAATTTAAATAAAATTGATTCTAAAATAGTTTTCCCTTGGTTCTACATAAGTCAAAAAAATTAGGTAAATTTTAAACACTGATCTATATTAAGAGATAATAGTATTTTAATTGAAGGTAATTTACTGTGTATGAAAACTTACTCAAATAAAAATTTATTATAGTTATAATAAAGTATTAGATTCAGAAGACCTGGATAACATTTCTATTTACTAACTAGTTTACAAACTATGATACTGGGAAAATTAGCAAGCATAATTTTTGATATTCTTATCCATTAATTGGAGATTTACCTTACTCACAGACTTAAGAGATCAAGTCAATGGGGAGACTCTGTGAAAAAAAGAAAGTATTATTTTAAAAAATCATCTTTTCAAAATCATATCCAATGACATAATAAACAGAATTTTGTGGCAAAGTAGCACTGAGTCCTAGGCCAGTTAATACTTGAAATTCAAAAGGCCATTTTACCAATTTACAAGTGAATAAATTTCTCAATAAAGGAAGACTTTGATGTATCTGGAGTTTGTATGTGAGAGCGCGTGGCAGCTTTTTGTGTATATGCACATACATATACACACTGTGGTGTGGGGAAGTCAATGGAAGGAGGGGCTCTTTCTGGCAGGGAAGAAGATGAACATTGTTGATAATGCTCATAATTGCCAGCACATAGTGATAAATGTCAGCTTGACTTCTATTGACTTTATTGTTTTAATTCTCTAATGACAACATGTTCCTAAATAGCCTGCACTTATGGGTGAGCAGATCTCACTGCCCCCATCATTAGTTCCATCTCTGTATTGTGTATTTATTCACCAATAAGCAGTATCAACAACACAGTGTTCTCACACCAAAGCACCAGTATAAAAGAGATATTTATCTCATTAGCTTTCAGTGAGGCAGGGTAACAATTTTTATGTCAAGCTATCTAAAACTTTGAAATATACATCTAATATGCCTTCTCGTACTTTATCAAAGAAAGTTGTCTGCTGGGGGACCTGGTGGCTCAGTTGGTTAAGCATCTGCCTTTGGCTCAGGTCATGATCCAGAGATCCAAGGATCCTGGGATGGTGTCCCCTTGTCTGGTTCCCTGCTCAGCAGGGAGTCTGCTTCTCCCTCTCCCTATCTCCATTGCCTCCTCGTGCTCTCTCTCTCTTCTCTCTCTCTTTCAAATGAATAAATAAACTCTTTAATTTTTTTAAATAATAAAAAAGAAGAAAGAAAGTTGTCTCCCGGTTAGGGGCTCAATTAAAACTATTTTTTTAAGTTAAAAATATTCACAAACACTACATTCCCATGTCCTCTCTGCCTACAAATAGACTCCTGTTTCCCTTAACATCATTCTTTCTCTCCATAATAATTGTAGAAACAGCTACATGAAAAATGTCTGACAATTTCTCATTCCTTTTAGGAACTATGTTTACTATCTGGATGACAACAAATGCTGGTTCTGTTTTCATCGCTTGGTGTTCTGTTCTGTGCCAAGAGTGGAGAGCGCCGTCATCACAAACAGTATCTCTTGAGGCTCTGCTCCATCTACTTTCGCTGTAAGAAGCCAAGTGTTAAGGCTTGGCTTTTTTGCCTATTTGCACATATGCTTCTCTCTCTCTCTCCTGTGGAGAGGTTAAGCCCCTTGATCTCTATCCTTCCTCAGCAGGATCACTTTTTATCTGCTCTGCTCTCCTATGAGGACAGTGGCTGCCTTTTCTGTTACTGATAAATAAATTAACAGCCTTGGAAGCCCACCTGGTTTGGAAGGATTCAAAAGCCCTCTCACTTGATGACTTTCACTAAATAGAATATGTTTATCCATTTCACAGGACCTATATTTTTAGATCAATGACCTTTGGGGTGTGTGATTCATTCTGATTTCATTTTTTCCCAGCGGGTGCAGTTTCACATATGCCTATTTAAAAACAATAAAACAAGCAGTGTTTTAAATGGAATATAATCTATTCTACACCTGTTTCCTTAGACTATTTTGATGGATGTGAATGGTTTCTATGATACATTTTCCTTTCACAAATAATAAACAACTAAAATATTTATGTATTTCCCATTAAGGTTTCACATGAATATTTTAATTTTAAAACCCGTTAATTGAATGCTTTTTTTTTTTTTTTGCAAAACAGCCGTACATCCCAAATAAGATATTTTTAGACAGAAATATTTTCTAAGAATAATTTATTTGGGCAAGAATTTATCTGGTAGAGTTTTCTCTGGTTTTCTTGTCTCTTATGTAATGAGAAATGCACCCAGATAGAAATAACTCTTTTACATAAAAATTGCATAACACAATCTGCTTACATGATTTTGTCCATTTTGGTCACCAGAATCTTGGTTGTAATAGTCACGTAGGTTCCATATACATCTTGATATCTCTGTGTAACAATTTTAAAAAAAGGTAACATTTACCTGGAGACATGATCAAAACTCTAAAAATCTCTGAAGTATGATGTATTTACAACCCACAAGTATAATTGTAGAGTTTACTGTAAATATTTTCATACAATGTACAGGAACATATTTCTTCTTTGTTCTCATTCAGTTTCCCATTATATTTACTCTCCATAGAAGAAACAAACAACCCTTTCTCCCCTTTGTACCTAAAAGATTCACTTGCTCTTCTCATCTGTAGATGAAACTTCCAACCTAGGTACTGTATATTTTTGGGTCACTCTTGGATTGGGAGACTACATAGATTATCATTCAAAATATGTCATTGTTGAAAGAGAGAGGGATGGATATTATCTACACAAAGGCACAAGGTAAAAATCAGGCTGTCCTATGCAAATAATTATGTATAGTCCTATTACTTTTATATAATATAAAAGTCCAATCCAGAGGTCACCTGAATGGTCCAGTCAGTTAAGCAGCAGACTATTGGTTTTGGCTCAGGTCATAATCTCAGGGTCATGGGATTGAGCTCTATGTTGGGCTCTGTGATCAGTGTGGAGTCCATTTGAGATTCTCTGTCTTCCTCTCCCTCTGTAACTTCGCTTCCTCGCACAGGTTCGATCTCTCTCTCAAAATAAATAAAATCCTTTTTAAAAAAAATTCCAGTTACATTCACCATAATAGCAAAATTTCAATTATTGCCCAATTACTTTTCTCCACTCCACCAACACAAACTTGCTTCAGGAAATCTACAGAGGAGGGAGCATGGGTACCTTCATCTTCTTTTTTTTTCCCCCTTGGTTTACCTTCTTCTCCACTTGCATAATGTGGCTTTGGTATATTCTAAGGTAGAGTATAGATAAGAGACAGAAAAGATAAGGGGAAAAATGTCTTTCCTAGTCGATACAGTTGTGATATGGTGCTGATACTCTTTAGACCAAACAGAGGTCCAAAGCAGGCTTTATTGATTTCACACTGGGGACTTATGACTGTAGTTCTAGAGTGGTAGGCAAAGTGTTTCTTCCATCGGGGCATTTATGGCTCCGCACATAGCACTTGAGCTTCTGGTGTTTCTTCCCTTTGTGGGATCCATCATACCTCTAGACAGTACTGTTGGGCAGGGTCACTTCCAAAAAATTCCAGTCTATGTCTTTTCCATGAAGTCCAGAGTTGGTCCATAGCGAAGACCCATTTTCACTCTGCCATAGATGGAATTGTACCCTGTTCTTCAAAGAATATCTTCTTGATTTCCAGCTCCAGACAACCTCTTATGTTAAATTTGTCCTAGTAAAAAACAGACCCAGTCTGCATCTCCCTGGTCTTGAGGAAAGCATCCCAAAACCTCTAAAGAGTAGTCTTGAAACTTCTCTCTGTCACATGGCACAATTGAGAGTAAAGCAAACTACCACCCTCCTCTATAGGGAGTCATGAAGACGAGGCACTGAAAGTCCATAGGACATCAGCCACACTCTCTAAAATAAACCCCACTGACATCACTGGCTTCTTTAGCTCTTTTATATAGGCTAAAGATGAGTGATTGGCAAATATTAGCAGAGTTGGTTCCACTATTTCATAATCTGTCTTACATAAGTGATCCAGCCCTTTGTTTTGGGTTATGGAAGTGGGTACCATTGACTATTTACTCATTGTTCTTGGCTTGTAGGGCCACCCAGTCTACAGTATTTTGTTATAGCAGTGTGAGCAGATGAAATAGTATTACTGTCTCTTATGGACCCTCTTATGACCCCAGGGACACATATCAGAGACCCATAGAAAACACTCAAATAGCAAGAAGAAACTTACTGAATATGTTTTTATATATGAAAATGATGTGTTAAATTTATGTAAATTATGTACTTTTATAAGTACATAAATTTAACACATAAATTATAAATTTATGTCTAGTTCCGTTACTGCCACATAGTAGGTGCCCAGTAAATGGTAACTTGAAACCCAAGAATGCAATGTGAGTAAGGGACTTGATCTGATCATCTTTTATCTAACATTCTAGGTCCCAAATACCCTGACTCTCATGCTTATCGCTCATCTGTAACTACTTCCTGCTTTGGAGCTCTTCACATGAACTCTGACGAGTTGTGTATGTAGTATTCAAAGGGCAGTGTCTAGGCAATTACTCTTTATGCAAACATTTCCGTCAAAATTATATTCTGATCTGGTTAGGTGATATCGTAATACTCTTGATCTATAGTAAATCTTTTGTTTTATATCGGTGTTCTCTGATAACAGTGGTTTATCAGCAAGAGTGTTTTAAACATTTTGAAGTCAGAGGATTTCATGAGAAGGTAATTAAACCTGTAAACTTTTTCAATAGAAAATGCACATTTACACACACAATATTTTGGCTATTTTTTCAAAGGATTCTATATTGGGGTGCCTGGGTGACTCATTTAGTTAAGTGTCTCCTTTAGGCTCAGGCCCCAGGATCCTGGGATAGAGCCTTGCATCCAGCTCCCTGCTCAGTGGGGAGTCTGCTTCTCCCTCTGCCTGCTGCTCCTCATGCTTATACTCACTTTCAAGCTCTCACAAATAAATAAATAAAATCTTTAAAACCAACCAAAACAAAGGATTCTGTATTTCCTGAAGCTCAATAGTTGGAAGATCACAGGTTACAAATTCCCCAGCTCTCTAAGAATAGAGTTTCTACATTGGGTAGAGTATAAGAATGGGGAGGTTTGGGGTTATTCCACAGTCTTTAGGAGGGATAAGAAATTTCTTGCTTGCAATCTAAACTAAAAACTGGTTCTTCCTTGAAAAAACACATGTTCTCCATGAAACTTTTTTCTTTTTTAAAGATTGCCTGATCCTTCCTCTTTCCTGTTGTCTTAGCTACCACCACCACCCTTTTCATTTTAAACAGGAATTAGAAGCTTAATAGGGGTCTTGGTATTTATTTGCTTCATACTGAGATTTCAGCACATGGACATGCTGGATTTCCCCTCAGAAGTCTACCGTTTACATCAAGATTACCAATGTCTATCAAAACACACACTACAACATCTATGACCTTTGTCCCGTTCAGATCAGAAAGAGCTGTGAACACTAATACACAGAGCCTCAGAGTAGCTCATTTTACCTAAACAATTGCATTAAGAATGACTTGTAAGAGGTGACAAGGGAACACATATGCTCTGGTTCTAGAGGCTACCGTGCACCAGAGGGCTCACAGCAAGACTATGTTCTGTGAATTGTATTCACACACCTCTCTTCCCCTACTTTTGGGGCTGTTTGGGACTGTCTGGGACTGATATGATAGCTTTCAAGCAGTATACAAAATATCAGAGAACTTCAAACTTTTATCAGGACTTCATGTTGTTCTCATGTCAAAGACCTTTAACAGGTGTGTTGTTTTGCTTTTCTGAACAGAATAATTTTAGGACTGGAACTATATCTTCTCATAATTGTGTCCCAAGCAGTGTATATACATCTTTCTGACAGCCATATAGAAGAAGAAGAAGAAGAAGAAGAAGAAGAAGAAGAAGAAGAAGGAGGAGGAGGAGGAGGAGGAGGAGGAGGAGGAGGAGGAGGAGGAGGAGGAGGAGGAGAAGAAATTTCTGTTCTCTGGCTTTTGGTTTCTTCTGACCAGCTTTAGGCCAAAGATGGCAGAGAATATTCCTAGGGCTAGGTCTTGGTAAAATTGATAAATAAATGAACTCTATTCAGTCCTCACTACTCTTCTTTTAAGCTTCTTCTAATTAAGCCTTGGCAAATTCATTCCCAGTAACATAAACCAAGAAGCAGCCTGGCAAGTTAATTCCTTAGCTCTTGTGGTCTCTGGATTGTATTCAGCTGTAAGCTGCTTGAGGGCAGAGACCATATCTTTTTTTAAAAAAAATCTATATTTGATCTACATTGTCTAAAGGAGTAATTATCCCAAAGTAAGTGGACAGCAAATGCTCAAATGAATGAATAAAACACGACATTTTATAGTTCATTTTTATATTGTTTTTCTTCAAGATTAGTAAAATGTTTGAGAATTCTGAAAACCCTAAACAATCGTACTATTAATTGAAAAACAGAGTCTTGAACATAGCAACCCAGTGGAGCATCTACATCATACTCTGATTCTTGTAGAAAACACACACCTTCATTAATATTGAATATAGACATACATAATTATTGGCAATGCTGTTGAGGTGTTTAGGTAACTAAACTTGAAAAGAACCTATAGTCAGAGTAGGCTTTTCTATTTATCATCCTTATCCTTAATAATAAAGCAAATGTGTTCACCTGGATCTTCATAGCTTTAAAAATCTGATTTTAAAGGACAGAAATAAACACATTAATAATGTGTGCTCAAAGCCTCTCTATAATTCTAGCAATAACTCTATGGAGGGAGATTGCCTTATAAAAAGCCTTTATTTATCATTTGGATAATTGATTCCTCTACAGTGAAGTCCAAATATACTTTGTCACTCTCCACTTTGAGGGAAAAGTATTACTGCCCTCTTCCAATGTGTGAGGAATCCATTGGAGATCGCAGAGGTCTGAAGAGAACTTTCTTGTAGGGAACAGAATGAGCCTGCTGATCACTAAAAATAACTAAGAATATTTACTAAAAAATAAATAAATAAGTGTTGACCATATAAGTAATACAAATAATCTTAGAGAAAATGTGTTGGTTTTCATCCCATGATAATATTGAGTTTCTATGGGTATTTGTGTGTTGGCAAGGGAAGGTAGGAGGAGTGCCAGTTATTTTTATATAGTTATGCCCACAATAGCTCCAAGTGATTTATTTATCAGCTGCAATATAAGAAGATCATTCAGCTATCTGAAGGTTCCAGAATTTTTTTTTTCAGTTTTTCAAAATAACTGAGTTTTGAGGACATATGGTGAAATGCTGGCAATTTTTTAGTATACACGCTACATATACCACCTCCCTACCATCACACACACACACACACACACACACACACACACACACACACGATACTGAATTTTTAGTTTTCAAAGTAGATCTGTCTTCTGAATTAAATTACTGAATAATCAACACGAATAAAATCAAAAGATGATTGTCAAAGATTCACATTGTGTAGTGCTACAGACTCCTTTCCCTGATGGTCACACTCCCTAGCATGTGTGAAGAGGTGCTGAATGGCCGCATAAACACTGGGAAATCTATTAGTGAGGTGTTTTGTTTTGTTTTGTTTTGTTTTGCCATGTGTGGCATTATATGTATTCTATTTTGTTCCATTTTCCTGGTTTACTCATTTAATGATCAATTACAGGCCTCTGTGAGAATTTGTTCTAGGGTAAGGACCTAATATATGGCCACAAGCCAGCAAAAATAAGAATGATTCATATAAAAAGAAATCTACAACTGAAGTGATTGGCCTTATTTTAATTAAATGAGTTTATTCTTCAGCACACTAAACATTCAGGGATAAAGACTGCATAACTTTGAACTAGGAACATGCTTTATGTGACATAGCTTCTGCAAAGACATTTTAGTCTTGCTTATATCATGGAAGAAAAATATGGAAAGAAATAAAAAGTGAAGAGTCAGACCAAAGGCTGCATGACTTAGCCATTGATATGAACTCACAGTGACTTCCAGAGTTTGTGAAGTTCACGGGTAGCAGTAGACCTGCACACACATTAGAGATGCCTGAAAACATTGAGCAATTTCTCGCTCTCCATGATCTGGGGGGCCTCTTCTGTGTCTATATTTGATCAGCAAAGGTCATTCTGCACTTACTCATCATTTCAAATTAACAATAGCTCTGGAGCTTGTGCTGTACTACCAGTAATTGTGTATAATTCTACCCACAAGAAATCATGTGAAAGATGAAGTCATTAAGATGAGATGAGATTAAGGTCAACCCTATCATACTGTTACACAACAAAAATGTGATTTTAAAACAGAAGTTCTGTTCAAGCTTTACAGAACAATAGGAACAAACAAGGGTCAGGGAAACTGGTTTCTAGTTTGAGAGGTGCCAACTTGTCACCAACTTTAAAGGAGTCACGCAGCATTTCTGGGCCTTAGTCTCCTCATTTACATAGCAAATGAGTGGGATTGCGTATTTGCTAAGTCTCTTTCTATATGTAGCATTTCTTTTTGTAAATATAAGTCCAGTGTTCTAGCTGTATGTCATCTCTTTTTTGGAAACTCTAGAGAGGGACAGGTAAATCCTGCTAGTCCTGAACCCACCTGAGGCTTAGTTCAGAGAGGAGGGGCTTTCTGTTACAAAGAATCATTTCAAGCTTCGGCAGAAAAAGGTGTTTCTGAGAGGCATTAAAATTTTCTTTAGTGAAAGCAATTTCCCTCATATCCCCAGTGATGACATTTGAAAGACCACTACACCTCTCTACTCTGGGTTAAAAAAATTGTGAAGGTGGTAAAATGCAAACGTTATCTTGGAGAATAAATATGCTAGACCAATTTTTTTTTTAATGATTTTGATCTCAGGACTCTTTTATACTCTAAAAATTTTTGAGGACCCCAAAAAGACTTTTTTTTAAGTGTAGGATATAAATATATATTGTTGGAAATTAAAACTGAGATAATTTAAAAATACTTCTTAATGTGTTTTAGAATAGAAATAACAAACTTGTTAAATATTAACACAAATCACATACTTTATGCAAAGTAACTGTATTTTTCCAAATAAAAAATTTGTGAGAAGAGTGGCATTTTACATTTTGCAAGTGTCTCTCGTGTCTGGTTGAATAAATTGTAGCTGCGTTCTCTGATTTCCTATTACATTTAATTTGTTTTGATGTGATGTTTTGATTGAAGTATTCGAAGAAAATTGAGGTCTCCCAGATACAGTTGGAAAAGGGAGGAGTATTTTAGTAGTCTTTTCAGATAATTGTGGATATAATTTTTGATATGACACTGAAACTCAACAACTTGTATTTTTTTGAAGAGTGGCCAAAATAAGGAATCTGAAGCCATACCAACAACTTCTTGCATTCTGATGCATTGCAATCCATTGTTCTCTCTTGCATTTTGAATAGGTCTTCTCCCATGTTTTATTTCCTAACACCATACAATGATCATTTGACCAATATCGGTTTGCTAAGTTGTAAAGAACTTCCAAATTAAATAGACAATATCAGAGCATGCTATTCACTAATATCACCATCAATCTCATCGGGAAAGTCTTTTAAGTATTAGGAAGCTAATTGCCTCTCAAGGGCTGACACAAGTTTTCAAAAACTCTAATCTTTGCTTGAGAGCTTGAATTTTATCATCGACAACAAAACCGTTTGCCTCACTCTGTTCATTTTCACAAAAAAACATCTGTCAAATGCCCAAGTGTGAATTACCAGTTTGTCAGATATCCTTTCAAATAAAAATGTGGCTCTAATAAAAAAGCTGCTTGTTGAGCTCACAGTTTAATCACACAAGAGTTTATTCTAAAGACAACCATTCTACTTTGGAATGCAGTAGCTCTTTATGCAAACTTCTCATTTTGTTACACAGGATGTTGGAAGACTTTCCCTCAAGGACCTAAATGAAATAAAATAAATAATGTTTATTGCTTCATCAAGGACATTCTTAAATGAAATTGACTTTAAAAAATAGCCAGTTTGTGGCAGTAAAATATAAAGAGAAATTGTAGCTTTGGCATCACTCTTTTAATTTAGATGGAGATGTCAACAGTTTTATCTATCATGGCTTTTACATCATTGCAGATGAAACAGTGAAGAAGGCAGAATAAAATAAATAAAATAAAATAAAATAAAATAAAATAAAATAATAAAATAAAATAAAATAAAATAAAATAAAATAAAATAAAATAAAATTCGTTTTAACCTTACAGATCTCTTAAAATGATCTCACAGACCCATGGTCCTGGAGTTCTGTGGTCAGAGTTTGAGAGCTACTCCATGAGACTAATACTCTCAGAAAGATATAATTCATCACATTACCCTGAGCACAAGGGGTCCTGGTTGGACCTTCTGGAGTCCTTGTCAGAAAATATTTGACAGATGGAGTCCACGAAATTAGCAAAAGGGAGAAGCTGTTAAAAGAAAAGCTTTTCATATTTACTATCTTCCATACATGAGTTTCTCCATGTACTATCATCCAGACCTCACAGAGGAAGGGTGTAGGATACTTGAAAGATGAAAATAATCAGAAACTAATCGTCTGGCTTTAAGTCCTGATTTTCTTTGTAGACTAAAAGAAATCAACTAATATCCTTAAAACTGCTAATTCTTTATTATAATACTATGTAGACAAGACCCTCTAACTTAACTACTTCAAATGTATCTAACACCTTACAATTCATCATATCTTTTAAACTAGAAAATTCACTTCAGTGAAGTTACCCAGGGATGTAAGGCTCAGAAACTGAATGCACAGGATGTTTCCTCTTATGTTATCTGTAAAAATTAAAGACCTCCAATCCAGAGCAACTGGGTGGCTCATTTGGTTAAGCATCGGCCTTCAGCTCGAGTCATGATCCCAGAGTCCTGAGAATCAAGTCCCACATCAGGCTCCCCACTCAACAAGGAGTCTGCTTCTCCCTCTTCCTATCCCTCTCCCCTTACTCATGCTCTTTCTCTCTCTCTCATGCTTGCTTGCTCTCTCTCAAGTAAACTAAAATAAAATCTTAAAAAATAGATAAATAAACATCTCCAGTCCAATAATAGCAAATAAACCAAAGGAATAAAAAAGCAAATTATGGTGAATCCTCTCTGCAATATTGCATAGCATTTATAATTATATCCATGAGGATTAACCAGTAGTGTGTGTAATTACACCAAGGGCCACACTTGTTTCAAAGCAAGTAACAGATACCTAATGACTAGTGACTTAAAGAAATTTTGACCTATTTTTCTGTCAAAAAAGTTGTCCAAGGTAGCTGGCTGCTGGCTGGCTTTGGTCCAGCTGCTCAACAAAGACATCCAAAGTCAGGCTCTCCACTTTTTCTTCTCTGTTATGAGCATCATGTTGACAGTTCATTTTTTTTTATTTATCATCTCATAATCACAATATGGCTTCTACAGATGACACTAAAACCAAATTCAAAGGCAGGGAGCCAAGCAGCAAATCTGGTAGCTAGAGATTTTCTAGCTATAAGCAGAAATTTTCTGAGATTTTCTCTTTATCTGCTTAACTTCTAGCACAAATGGGGAATTTACATGAGGAAAAAAATATAATATTGTATAAAAAGTATGGTCATAGACACATTTTAGTAACAAAGCAAACATGGACATTTGAAAGTGACTGGAGAAGGAAATGTGCCAATATTTAATACTAGTTTTCTTCAGTTACTAGGCTATAGGCATCTTATTTATGCTTTATTTTATTTTTTCTATATTCTCAATTTGGTCTCCTTGAGGACTTCTTCTGAACATCAAAGACGAAGTCTCCTATATTTGATGATGGATGCTCCCCTCACTGCCATCAAGCAAAATCGAAAACTATATATGTGATTGTCTTCGTTTGTATCTGCTGTGTGCAAATAATCATATATTTAGCCTGATGCTATAAAGCCATCATTTTGCATTCCTTCATGTCTGCTAACATACATTGTCTAATGTTATAATGCATGTTGCTAATACAGGCAAACAGCAGACACAATTGTTCTGTTTCCAAGTTTAAATTATACCTAAAATATACTCTTTATCTGAAATATCACAAGCTTTTCTCACACTTTTCCTCTTCTCCTCCTTTAATTCACAAATAATTAGCCAAACACTAACCATCTTGGAATTGGCTTTAAGATTAGATTATGTTTTAAGGTAAACCTGTGCCACTTGACATACAGTTGCTTCATACATACTTCCTGTTGGTTAAAAAAATATGTGTATGGTAAAATCATCCTAATGACCCACTCTGTTTCTGTTACTGCGGCAATAATTGAGCTAAATATGATTTGTGTTTCAATCAGTGTTTCCATTCTGCTGGTCTTTGAGTTCTACAGAGCAGGAAACCTCATCCCAGGGAAGATGGAGCTCTCTTTGGTAACAGACAGCAGTATCTTGGAATGTGGTAGTGCTACAAACCTGTGTACCTGTCACTAGTCAATGCTTATGAATAGTATGATATTAATTGAATAAATATTCAAATACATATGACGAGTTGGTTTTCCAACTAATGCCTAATAATTTAACTTTGGGCTCCTATTTGGCTGCCTTCCTTCAGATTCTTACTTCCAATTCATTCTTATGCTGCAACTTTTTAAGAAATAAATCCGCCCAATTAGCTCAACATTTTTAAAATTAAAATTTTAATAGGTAATTTTAGGAAATAATACATTCCCATTCTTTTTTTTGTTTTGTTTTCCTATAACCGCTCCCAGCAAGTACTGGTGAATCTTCTCACTCACAAAGCATTGAAACTTCACTCAGTGGGAAAAACTGACAATAGGATCCGAACCCACATGTGCAGAGCCCAATGGATTAGCAGTTCATCACCTTAACCACTCAGCCACCTCATCACCTATGAGAGATAATACAGACAGATCCCATGTGTCCTTCATCCAAAGTCCACAAGGAGAAAATTATGGCGATGAAAAAATTTAACACAATGCAATATCACAAAGAGCATACTGGTATTCATAATCAAGATCCTGAACATTTCATCACAAGGATGTGTTGCATTGCAATTAATATCCAGAGATACATTTTTTAAGATTTTATTTTTTAGGTAATCTCTAGACCCAAATGGCGCTCACACTCACAATTCCAAAATCAAGAGTCACACGCTCTACCGACTGAGCCAGCCAGGCACCCCACCACATACACTTTTCACTTACTCCACCATCTCCTTAACACCTGATAACTACTGGTTTGTTCTTCATTTCTGTAGTTTTATCATCTCAAGAATGACATTTAAATGAAATTACAGGTTGTAACCTTCGGGGATTGGCTTTTTTCACTCAGAGTAAATCTCTTGAGAGCCATCCAGATTTTTCTATGTATGAATAGTTCTTTTGCTTTTATTGCTGATTAATATTCCAATGCACTGATGTACCGGTTGGTTTAATGATGCACTGATGTACCAGTTTGTTCACTTTCACCAGGTGAAGGACATCTGGGTTGTGTCTAGTGATTAGTGACTTCGAATAAAGCTACTACACATGCTTGTGTAAACGTTTTTGGGTGAATATAACTTGTCTTTTTTTTTTACTTTTTTTTTTTTTAATAGAGAGGGAGAGCGAAGAACGAGAGAACAAGAGAGGGGTGGAGGGAAAGAGAGAATTCCAAGCAGACTCCATGCCCAGTGCAGAGCCCAACATGGGGCTCCATCTGACAACCCTGAGATCATATATCTGAGCTGAAATCAAGAGTTGGATGCTGAACCTACTGAGCCACCCAGGACCCTATAAGTTTTCATTTCTCTGGGATAAACTTTCAAGAATCCAGGTTTCCCACTCAGCTCCTGTTAATTCCCAAGTTTGAAGAGGGAGTGGGAGTTGGTCCTCTCTATATAGGGAGTGGGCAGTGTTGGGAGTTCCAGCTCTCCACCAGGATTCCACTGAAAACTCCCTGCCTGGGACTGATAAAAAACACCTTGTGATCACTCCCTATGTGGCCTCTACTACTAACTATCAACACCAGTAATAGCCAACATTACTAACATTATTGGGACTCATTACCACCTGGTAGAATGAAAGCCCCAGGTCCTCACCCAGCTTTCTCTGACATCACATGGAAGGGAGATTGGGTGCTTTGTCACAGTCTGGCAAGGGTAGAAGGCTAAGCTCCTCACCTGACCTCTACTGGCCTGGATAGAGGTAAAGCCACAGTGTTCTTCTGGGTGACTGGTTGAAGTAGACCTGTTATTGACTAATAGTTTTCTGTCTTGCTCAGCTTCTCTCATGATTCTTTGACTAGAGAGAGAGCAGGCTATTTATCAGAGGTGTTCTGTTTGGTTGTTTTTCTTCCGTGTCTCCTGGTGTTTCCAGATTGTTGGCTTCTTCATCTCCAAGCCCAGGATATATAAAGTAACCCAAGTAATTCATTTGCCCAAGTAACTCATTACCATGTCACTCCTTGGATCCTTAGGTTTGTATCTGGTGTGCCTTCCTTTCTCCACCTTTCAGAGTCTTCATACGTTTCCTGTATATGTAAACATACAGGTTTTACTTAACAGGAGAAATCAAGAAAAATATATCTACTCCATTGTTCTGGAAGCAGAAAACCAGCTCCACTGTTTTAAGGAATAAAGCCCCCCTTGCTCTGTTTGGCATACAAGCATAGCTCAATTTACATATTATATTAATCTTTTTATTGCTCTGCTGGAAAAGAATGTTCCACTTATCCTTAAAAATAATTAATACTTCCTATTTTGATTTATTTTTTGCTTTTTTTGAGCCTTACATGTGAAAGCCTTTTGCTGCTCCTTGTTTGTATTGAAGCAAACTTGATCAGTGTGTCAAAGCTCACACAAACTTCACTTCTTCTAAGAAGTTACCCCTAGCTAACCCTAGAGTGACTTCTCACTATTCTTATAATAGTCATGATCTATACTATTGGTTTGTTCTTTATCATTTATCTTGTTATCTAGTGACCTTGTGCTATTTGGTGACTTTGTTATTTACTTTCCCACCATCTTCTTTTTTTTTATTTAAAGATTTTATTTATTCATTCATGAGAGACACAAAGAGAGGCAGAGACACAGGCAGAGGGAGAAGCAGGCTCCATGCAGGGAGCCCGACGTGGGACTCGATCCCGGGACTCCATGATCACGCCCTGGGCCAAAGGCAGCACTAAACTGCTGAGCCACCCGGGCTGCCCACTTTCCCACCATCTTCTTGACCTCAAATAGAGATTTTGTTCTAAGGTCCTTTGTGTTACATTTTTTTTTTTAACTAAAACATTTTTAAAATCTTGTTTGCTTTCATATAAATGGTGCAGTAGTTTCTGAACTCCTGTAAATATTCTTTTTACGTATATAGAAGTTCCTTAAACATAAATCTGAAACTTCCAGGACAGCATTAGCAGAGTGCACAGAGCTTCCTAATGCCTCTAAGCCCTTAAAAAATCTAGTAGTTACTGCCTCTTAGTTAATGTTTGCATTGCATAAATGAGAATTGGAAGCTTTAGGCAGACAGAATCAGCTAGAAAGAAAAAGGATGAGGAACTGTAATTATCTGTAAGTTTTACTGGCCATATATTATCTCCTTAACCAAGCCAATAACTAGTTATTGAAATGTATAATCAAGGCTCTTATTGGAGCATATTATTAGCTTCTCTCTATAAAAATCCTAGTAAAGATTTTGCAATTATTAAGCTGCTTCTTATATTTCCAGCTTTGGGTATCTGATGATTCCTTATTTATTATTTAAACTTCATGTTCTTGCCCATCTTTTATAATTTTTAGCATTTTTCCAGGTTATAGTAATAAAAACACATAAGGATTACTTACCTTCTATCTAGCAGAAAATTTGCACCTGTAAAAATGGAAACCAGACTGATTTATAAAGCTGAATTTCTGAGTTTGATGGGAATTTTTAAAGGGAAAAGGAGAAAACAGCTTGAGGAACAAGAAGTATTTTACTCCTCAAGAGCAAATACAGTTTTCAGGCTCAATTTGCTCTACTCTTAAGCATTAGCTGCCTTTCCGGAAAGTCATGTGCAAAGCAAATATATATCAAATCATATTCTCCACTAAAAATTATAAACTTTAGAAGTTTATCACTAAAAAAATCTAAAGTCATAAAATTATCTTAATTTTTTTTATTTTATTTATGATAGTCACACAGGGAGAGAGAGAGAGGCAGAGACATAGGCAGAGGGAGAAGCAGGCTCCATGCACCGGGAGCCTGACGTGGGATTCGATCCTGGGTCTCCAGGATCGCGCCCTGGGCCAAAGGCAGGCGCCAAACCACTGCGCCACCCAGGGATCCCCATAAAATTATTTTAAAACAAATACATTTTTAGACATCTGTTACATACAGCTTGGGTTAGGAGGGGATCATAACAAAAATTTTGAAACAACAATAAAAATTCTTTGAATTTCTGTAGAGCTTTATAATTAACAAAGATCTTCTATATATATTATTTCATTAACTTGATTCTTAAAAAATTCTGTATATTAAGCATTATAATTCTCATTTTAGGGACCTCTGCATTCTCTTTGAAAGTCATTTTCTTTGCTTACCAATGGCTTTTCTATGCGTTCTAAATCCTCATTCCATGTGAGGTGACATCTTCACATGTACCATCAATCCTTATGATATTTGCACATTCATTTTAAGCAAACATATTAAAAAGTATCACACAATTAATTTCGATTTCCTAAGGTGTTTCCCCTAGTTTAATAGAATGTTGGCGATTAAGTAACTACACTGATGCTATTGTTCCATGTCTTTACCTGACCTCCATTATTGAAAGAAGGTAAGAGGCCCTTAATCTTCTTGTTTCCTGGTGCCACATTGTGAACAATCTCTTTAGATTCTAAAGTCTAAAATATATAATTCCCATTGGAAGACTCAGCTACCAGTCCATTTTAGGGTGTAAGTAAGCATTAAGTGTATGTGTGTTCATTAAATGATTGCTAGGTAAATATGGCTCCAGACTGAGATTTTAAATCTCATTCCAGGTACACCTGGGTGATTCAGCCATTGAGCCTCTGCCTTCAGCTCAGATCATGATCCCGGGGTCCTGGGATCGAGTCCCACAACGGGCTTCCCATGGGGAGCCTGCTGTTCCCTCTGCCTGTGTCTCTGCCTCTCTCTGTGTCTCTCAGGAACAAATAAACAAAATCTTTTTAAAATTTAAATAAATAAATCTCAGTCCATATATTTTTGGAAGTTTTTCTCATGCTTCAGCAAATTGGTTGTATACAAAAAGGTACATCTATACAATCTGTGTACCTAGACCATAAGGAACATTAAAGGAATTTGCTTATTGCAGAAGACTTACCCCAAATCCATCTTCTTCTCCTCTCCTTCCTGAGTGCCCTGCTGGGTGATGTTTCCCTGTCTCATTTAAATTTGGTTATGGAATATGACTGACCCAACGGAATGTGAACTAAAGTAAAAAGCATCACTCCCCAGTCTGGTCCCCAGAATCCTCCCCTGCACCAGTTTTTTTTTTTTTTCTTTTTTTCCTTCCTCTGACTTCTGGGATGTTGATGAACCCACAGTCGCCTGAGAAGCCATATTGGGGATGGTAGACTGTCCATTCCCCTGGGTCCCTGAATGACTGTATGGAGAAGAGCTCCCCACAAACCTGTTCACCTATTCTATAGTATTTTGTGAGCAAAAAATCAAACAAAAAACTCAAGACAAAAAGAAAATGAAACAAAACCATCTGCACTGCATTACATTTGAGCTTTTATACATTTTGCATCTACTAATTACAATTGGGGATGAATCCAGGTTTGGTCAAACTTAAACGTACACAGTTTAAGAGGCCATATTCATGAAAAATAAACAAGTTACAAAGACAAAATTCACACAAGTAAACACTTAGGATGAAATTGAAAATCCTCCAAAATTATAGAAGCCTTTTAAATTTAGGTCATTTTCTTCTGAGGCCCATTTAGGCAATTACCAGGATTTGTTACACAATGCTTCCTGGTTACAGCTCCAATTACCCTTCTTGCCTAGAACACCTGAAACTCTGAGAAACTCCTACAGAGGTTTGGGCAAGGGAGGAACCTCAGAGCTTAAGCTTCCTTAGCTTTAGAGTGAACCTGCCTCAGTTGCATCAGTTAGCAAATCCTCATATCAAATTACAAGCATTCCTCAAGTCCTACTGTGAGGCAGAGTGAGATGCCTGATGACTAGAGAGCACAAAGCTCGGTGGTAATTCAAGTTAGTAACACCTTCTTGGGAAAGAGGGACAAAATTGTTTCACTGATTTGAGCTTTATATCATAGATAAAGTAATTTTGCAAAGCTTCCTCAAGTTTTTAGTAATTGATGTTTCTTGAAAATACGATTTGCTCAAAGGCATTGTTTCTACTCCTATTATCTATAGGACCCCTAGCCCTTTCACCACTTCTAACCAAAGACAATCAAATTTCAAAACTTTTCTTCTAAATACCAGAGAATTGGGATGCCTGGGTGGCTCAGTGGTTGAGCATCTGCCTTCAGCTCAGGGCATGATCCTGGAGTCACAGGATCAGGTCCCACATCAGGCTCCCTGCATGGAGCCTGCTTCTCCCTCAGCCTGTGTCTCTGCCTCTCTGTGTGTGTGTCTCTCATGAATAAATAAAATATTTAAAAGTAAATAAATACAAGAGAATTAATTGACTTCACCTGCTTTCAAAACTTGTACTAGAACAAGATATATATATATACATATATATATCTTGTTATTTTATATGTATTATATGTATTATTATAATAATTATATAATTATATAAATATACAGTTATATATATTCAAAATATGTCAAGTTGTCTACAGAACTCTTTCACATTTTCCTTTCTTATATTAAAAAGGACTGCTATTTCTGTAAGGGACAATATAACCTTTTGTTAAATGAACTGATGGCATGAAAATTCCTGTATTATACAGTCACGTTATCTTTAAATTGCCCATATTTTAAGGCTCTTCATTCCTAAAAATTATTTCAAGATTTTCAAAATAACGCAATATGAACCAAAATTATGTGAGCTAAAATATCCATATTATAATAACAGTCCAACAATGCCCCATAGCGTTTGAATTTGCACAGAGAGTATCATGAGGGGTTAGATCTCTCAGCTCTGGATTTTGGAAGTGAACCTAATCTGGTTCTGCACCCCATCCTATTCCTTCAATTCTTCATAGCCCTCTAGTTGTACCCCTTTTCCTCAGGGTTGATTCACTAATGCTGCACAGCAAATAATCACACATCTAAGAATTTTTCTAAGTCATGTAAAGCTCTCAATTCATTCTAAAATCTAGGGGAGGGAAGCCAACCATGGTTTCAACCAATATCAGGACCACCATCACCTCCCCACCCACCCCCATGCTTCCCCCGTTGTCTCCGCAGTGAGACTTGACAAGAAAATAAATCTCCCAATCCAGCATTTCTTCTGAATCCAGTTCCTTCTGCCGTGAATCCTAAATTCTACTCTCCTACTCCCAAACTAAGTAGAACTCTTTGTCCTGAAAGCTGCCTTCCCATTTATCCATGCTAGAAACAGAAGACAAAGAGGGAATGATAAAATAATACCATTTGCTTTCTTCTTAGTGACTTTTCCCTAGAAACAGTTCATTAGCCGGATAGAAACTAACCCACAAATAAACTGAGATTTTGCACGTTTAACAACCTTGAGAGCTGCAGCATTGAGTCATACCACCCCCTGGAGGTCGTTTTGGGCACTAAGCAGACTGCTGTGTCCCTGAAATAAAAGGTTTTGTGTGTTTCAGACACATCCAAACATTTGCTGAGACACATGCCTTGATTTGGAAGATTTCATTTCTTGTTTTCAAATCTTTTTTTTTTTTCTGTTTTCAAATCTTGGGATGGCAAAAGAATAAAGCATGAGAATTCCTGATGTTTATTGAGTAGATAAGAGGTTTCCTCCTTCTCAAATTTGCAGTGTGTTTAGTGCTCCGGATGAATGCAGAAATCTGATGGAAAAGAACATGGATACTAGTAAAAGAAAGATGCAGGCACACCTGGGTGGCTCAGTGGCAGGGCGTCTGCCTTTGGCCCAGGGCGTGATCCCTGGTTCCAGATTGAGTCCCACATTGGGCTCCCCACGGGGAACCTGCTTCTCCCTCTGCCTATGTCTCTGCCTCTCATTCTGTGTCTCTCATGAATAAATAAATAAATAAATAAATAAATAAATAAATAAATAAATAAATATTTTCTTTTTTTAAAAAGATGAATAAATAAATAAATAAATCTTTTCTTTTTTTAATAAAAGAAAGATGCATATTTAGATTGTTAAGCACCTGTGGTAATAAGTTTATGAAATATTTCACATAAGGCTTAGCACATAAGGGCTTAGAATATATTGAAAGGAAGGAAGGAAAAGAGGAAATGGGGAGAAAAGGAGAGAGAGATGAAAGAGGGAAGAGGAAGGGAGGAAGAGAGGGAGGGAGGAAAGAAGGAAAGAAGGGAGGGAGGGACGAAGGACAGAAGGAAGGAAGAAGATGAAAAATTACAGCATGAAGTGGCCAGTCCAAGATGCAGGCATGGATATTGTGGAGGCAGGGAGAGAAGGGGACTAATTCCAGGTACAGAGTTAGACTACACCTGCCCATCCTGGCCAACTCCCCATCCATCCTGCTCCCTCAGTAGCCCAGTCTCACTTCAGCATCTCCAGGTATGCAAGCTCAGGGAAGGAGATGACTATATCATGAAGGGAAGAATTGTGTCTAAGAGATGGTGGAAGAAAAGCAGGAGTCACTCTGCAAGAGGGATAGAAGACCCCTGGAGGGCTTAGCAAAAGGGCTGGCAGCCAGTGGGAGGTGGGGTGAGCCCCACATGGATGGCAAAGCCTCTGGAAACCACAGCAGGGGAAGTAACAAGCTTCAGACAGACTTTCACATTTATTTTTATGTGTGAGCTAGTCCCCTCCTCAGTATCTACAGACAGAATGAGTACTAAGAAATGGAGAAGATTCCAGAAAAAAGACTAGACTTTCTACATCTCAGAGTACCTCTAGATTTGGAGTTCTGCTATGACACATTTACTCTCAGTAACAGTGAAGCAAGATGAATTTGAATTCACAAGAAGTACTTCCATATGTCATTTTCTTTCTAACTTTTTGTATAATATTTAAGTCTGATGAAAAAGTCTTACTCTCCTTTAACGCTGTTTAAAATTTCAGAATAATCTAAGCCCAGAGCAATGATAACTATAAAAAGAAAACATTGTTTTAATATTAAAAGAAATATTTTCCTCTTACTTCAATCAAGATAAGAGCGGAATCACAAATTTGAGTCAGGTGTTCGTTATAATATGTTCAATTCAAAGTAAATCTGAAGCTAGAACACACTTTTACCATCAAACTTGTTGCACTATTTTCACAGCCAAAAGTGCAGAAAAACAAGATTTACAAATGAGAGTTGTTAAAAATGGGAAAATTTGATGTGAAACAAGTTCACGTATTTTAGAATAAACTGAAATTTTACTGTAAAATTTTCTAAGGTGATTTTCTGAAAATTACTTTCGTACCCAAAATTTTATTAAATTATAAAAACTTCTTTTAAAGGTCTTCCCACAAAAAGTGTGTTTCAAAAAAGCTTCTAATTAACATTTTTATCTATAAAATAGTTTCACTTTAATAATTTTAAATTGCTTTAATTCAGGTTTAATTATTTCCTAAGACATGCCTTTCAAGAGATTTTTCTTTCAAAGCTATAGCTTTTCTGTGAGACCTGATTTTTCTCAAAGTTCAGGTATAGCTGCTAGAGTGAAAATACAATGGAGTTTTTCATGACATCTAGGATTTAATGCCCTGAAAAGTC
Source organism: Canis lupus baileyi (assembly GCF_048164855.1). Lineage (NCBI taxonomy): Eukaryota > Metazoa > Chordata > Mammalia > Carnivora > Canidae > Canis > Canis lupus. Next base: position 54,291,760 of record NC_132850.1, on the reverse strand, counting down.
TCCAATTCATATGTAAAATAAGTCTGACTCTGTTGGCAGTTGTCCTTTTTTAAGGAGTCCAATACCTGATATTTCCTCTAATATTGTAAAAATATGAATCCTGATGTGGGGAGTAGCATTTCCAGAACACCACAGGCCTACTCTATTGTTCTGTTTTGTTTTGTTTTAGTTTAACTCATTTTACTTGAAAAATTTTGACCCCAATAATTGAGAAAACAAATTATTTTCTCTAGATCAAATAAATAGCTAAGCACAATTTCCTTCATCAGAAGATTCATCAGAACCAAGAATGATATAAAGTCATGAGTATCTACAAAATTCAAAAAAAATTGTCAGCTACATTATCAGTTGTAAATCTGACAGAAAAGTCAGATAAATAAATATTCTTATGAAAAACGTATCTTCTGAAAATTTTCTTCTGCATTTTGAGGCATTTTTTTTTCTATTCTCTACAATTAATTTTTAAAGCCCTTGAATTTTGACTGTATATTTCAGGATATCTAAACTCCTGAAAAACAAATGATTAACCTGGAAAAATATCTTGCTTTTAAAAATAATATATCCCCATTTTTTACCTCAAATAGTGCTTATATATGAAGGTTAGTTCGAGGTATTGCTCAGCAGTTTTGATGTAGATCATAATATTAAATTGGATGCCATCCCTTACAAAATGTATAAGCCTGAACTTGGCGTAAGTCTCATAAAACATTTTGAGTTTGTTTTTTGTTTATTTACTTTGTTTTGGTTGCTAAATTCAGATTATCTAAAGAAAAACTTGAATAATTAAAGAAGACAAAAAAGGGAAATAAGAAGGATGTAATCAGATTATCTGAATGATGGTATAGCAAGTGTTGATTTCAAGATATCCCAAAGGCTACTCATTTCTCGCTTATCCATTGATTCAGCAAGTATCTATCGACTGTCTACCCTGGTCCAGGAACTGTTCTGAGCTCTGATAGTACACTGACCAAAACAGTGTTCCTGCTCTTGCATATTCCGTTCATGTAGACAGAAAATTAATTTTTTTAAAAACCTATTAAATGTTTAGTATGTTAGTGCAGTAAGTGCATAAAGGAAAATAAAATAGGGATAGGGACGAGAGACCAGTGAGAAGGGTTGAGATAGAGGACTTCACGTTGGCATCTCTGATGGGTCGCTTGTTTTTTTTTAATATTTTTTATTTATTAAAAAAAATTATTTATTTATTCAGAGAGAAAGGCAGAGACCAGGCAGAGGGAGAAGCAGGCTCCATGCAGGGAGCCCGATGTGGGACTCTCTCCCAGGTCTCCAGGATGCCACCCTGGGCTGAAGGCGGCGCTAAACCGCTGAGCCACCAGGGCTGCTCTGATGGGTGGCTTTTGAGCAGAAATCTGAATGAGGTGAATAAGCAGCGAGCAATGATGATGCCAGACCATTGCAGGCAGGGGGCTGCAATGTAAAGGTGAATCAGAAACAGAGTGAAAAATGGGAAGAGCTACTACTGGCCCAAGGCCAGAGCATGTAGGGTATCATAAACTCTTACAAAGATTTGGGATTTCATTTTCATTAATATTTGTGGTACACAATTGAGTTAGCTCTGAATATCGTTCCTTACATGCACACAAAGAAAATAATAAGCCATAGACATGTGGCGCTGACTTTGTTAACTGCATGGCTCACCCCAAATATTTTACTCCCATATTAGCTGTGTATTTCCACTACCTAAACTATTACCAAGCTAGTTTTTTATAGTTTATATTTTTCAAAATACATTTGTGTTTTTCATTCAATGTATGATATTCTAATGTTGAATGTAACTTTTTAACAACATATGTTTCCTCTCATGCCAGCTGTGTTTACAATTCTGATGAGGTCTCAGAATGTGCCTCCTGGGAGACAATCACTCCACATTACCCAATAATGTGTCATATATTAAAATCCCCCAATAGGGAATCCCTGGGCGGCGCAACAGTTTGGCGCCTGCCTTTGGCCCAGGGTGCGATCCTGGAGACCTGGGATCGAATCCCACATCAGGCTCCCTGTATGCAGCCTGTGTCGCCCTCTGCCTGTGTCTCTGCCTCTCTCTCTCTCTCTCTCTCTCTCTCTCTCTCTGTGTGACTATCATGAATAAATAAATAAAATCTTTAAAATAAAAAATAAAATAAAATCTGCTTTCCGTAAAAATAAAATAAAATCCCCCAATAACTACATAGATCTACAATTAAGATAGTTGTCCTTTGCCTTTCTTTCTTAAAATTCTTAGTTAGTCTAGTAAACTATCTTAAAAGCTCATCGTGAATCAGGTATAATTTATAATATACCCATATTACCCAAGTTCTTATACAACAAAGTTCCTCTTTGGAAATCTTTGCCAAAATCAGGAAAACTCTTTTCTTTATACAAGTCCCTATTCATTAATTGAATCTTTTCAAGAGCAGTAAAATAATCAGAACTCAAACTGGTAGAAATCAATCATAGTGTGACTTTTTTTCTAAATTCCTATTAAATTCATACAGTTCATGTGATAATGACTAATTATCACACACTAATTTCTCAGTCACTTTCTGGTGAGACTTTGTCATTTAATTTCAGAAATTCTGAACAGATAAGGTCCTCTTATATTAGAAAAAGTAGAAGAAAAGAGAAACATGTCTATAGCCAAGTTCCATTGATAAGACACGGTAACACTTCCCTAAAGTGAGGCAGAAACTTGAGTCCTTGCTCTTTTTTTATAACCTAGATAGGATGGCATCTAACCATAACCTGTCTTATTTTCTTGGAGGCATTTAATGACAATTTTCTTCTGTTAAAAATATTAGTAAGTAATTACCTTGCATTTTTTTACAGAAAGGAAAAATATAAAAAATTCTATTTATTTCAAAACTCTATGTCCTTACCTTATAAATTGGACATATTTTCTCAATAGAATATAACTTTAATGCCTTGTACACCATTCCTGAGAAACAATAGTAAGAGTTTGCCAAATCAAGGGATCCCTGGGTGGCGCAGCGGTTTGGCGCCTGCCTTTGGCCCAGGGCGCGATCCTGGAGACCTGGGATCGAATCCCACATCAGGCTCCCGGTGCATGGAGCCTGCTTCTCCCTCTGCCTGTGTCTCTGCCCCCCTCTCTCTCTCTGTGACTATCATAAATAAATAAAAATTTAAAAAAAAAAAAAAAAGAGTTTGCCAAATCCATCCCTCCCAAATGGAACAAATATTGTCATATGGCAAACATTCAAGAATCTGAGTCTACAAAACAGATTTATTCAAAGAGCTTCTGATCAGTGAGCTAAATCTCTCCCAAATCCACCCGCACTCATACCTTTAGGATTTCACAATTTCTACCAAATGGCCATTCTCTCCTCCTATCCAACTTAAGCTTACTTGGAAAATCTTACAGAAGGATTTACTTCCCACATTCAAACATTCCTACGTCTAAGACATGCTTTATCTTCAAATCATTTTTATAAGCAGCAAAAGAAAATGAAAATCAGTAGGACTTTATTTAATTCACATAAAATAGAATCTTGCCTGATGATGTGACTTATGCTTTATGAGTTGTCTTTTTAGTTAATTTGTACTCGCTTTTTTACTCAGGAAAATATTGGATTTGCAAACTTCATCAGATTATCAAGACCAATTTTATATCTAAGTAGAATGGTTAAGTTTGGTCACAATCTACACACAGAATCACATTAGCCCTGGGAGAAGAGGATGACAGAGAAGGGAACTCAAAGTTGAGAGACACATAATGCATCTAAATCTGATCACTACATTCTCTACCAGTTATCCCATTTGTATAAATTCAAAAATATTAGCATATAGGGGCATAACTGGTTAAGCATCCGACTCTTGGTTTCTGCTCAAGTCATGATCTCAGGGTCATGAGATCAAGTCCCTTGACAGGCTCCATGCTTAGGTTGGAGTCCACTTAAGAGTCTCTCTCTCTCTCTCTGTCTCTCTGTGTCCCTCCTACCCTCCTCCTCTGTCTATTCTGTCTCTAAAAATAAATAAATATTTAAAAACTTTAGCATATAATTTAATTCCTATAGGACTAAGTAATGTGATATCTGAGCCATAATAAGATTGCACAAAAGGACCCAGTTTATATGTCCAAAAACTGAAATCACCTGTCTCTATTTTAGTTCAATACAAAAGGTATCTGTCTTTCATTCATTCTGTACACACTTACTCAGAGATTATCATGTTCCTGGTAGTGTTTTAGGCTCCTGAGATAAAGGGGATAAAGGAAGGAAAGGATTTGTATCTTGAAGATGGAGGAGAAGACGGAAAATTAACAAATATCTAATAAACACATGAATTATACAGTATATGAGAGGGTGAAACTCTTATGGCAGAAAGGCAGATCACTGTCAGAGGAATGAGATCTAAGAGTGAGGAAGTGTCTATCAGAAATTTGAAATGAGGTAATCAGGCCAAACTTTGTTGAGAAGGTGACCATTATCTAAAGACGTGAAGGAAGCGAAGCAAGTCGTGTGACCATCTGAAGGAAGAGTCTTTCAGAGAGAATAATAGCCAGTGCAAAGGATGCGAGGAGGCAAGATGCTCTGCACAGTCAGGAAATGCAAGGAGGCCAGCGTGCTGGAGAAGGTCAAAGGGGAGGTCAAATAGGAGGCAGTCCCAATGATCCAGGTGAAACAAGGGTCTCTCTGAACTATACTGAATTTCTAAGTCTTCTCATGAATATACTGATACCTCAAAGTCCTTTCTTTAATGACTAACAGGTAAAGGACTGTGAAAGTAGAAATGCTGAAAAGCAAAAAGTAGGATTATGTGATCACTTGCTTTTTGAACGTGGTGCTAAAAGCTTAGTTGTCAAAGAATCCTAAAATCAGTGAAAAAAAAAATCTATACAATAAGAAATGCTTGTCTGAAAAAAAAAAATTTCCAAGGGACACTCAGAAGGGGAAAAGAACCCACTCAAAATAGAAAAACCAGGAAGAAAACCTCAAAATAGAAAATTCCTGGGAAGGCATAGTTGCCAAACATAATCCTTGTTTGTAACAAAGAAGGGGCAGCAGTGAAATGTTATTTATAATTGCAAACCAGAGTTATATGGAAAGCCCTCCGATCTCTTATTCACATACCCTCGTTAGCCCAGACCTGGAATCATGGTTCTGTATCTTCTACTGAACCCAGAAACCTGGAAGTACTAGAATATTTAGTACTTAGTTCTCTCGAGGGTGGTGAAGTTTCCGTAAAACAAATATTATGCTAAAAATAGATAAGGCTTGTGTGCTTTGTGCCAGGCACATGGTAGCTTGTGTAACTATCACAAGCATATGAGGTAATTACTCACAGCATCCCTACTTAATAATGAAAAAACTCAAGTCAAGGGGCGTAAGTCATGTGCCCAGAGTTGCAAAGCCAGAAGTGGAGGGAAATGGGTTCCAGCACAGAAGAGAAAAAGGGCTTTGTTCACCTCTTTGGGAAATGATGGTTTCTGTGTAATAGTTTTGCTTTGATCCCAAATGCCATTCCCCCACTCCCTGTCTATTTAAAACTCACGCACCGTGTGATCATTCTGGCTCCTATTGTGTTTTCCCCAAAGAGCTTATTTCTCCACCACCGACTCTAGGGTCATATTACTTGTATTGCTGTTGAAGTGTTCATTGTTAAGTGTGGCTGGGGTAATCTGTACCGGCAGAAGTGGGATGCAAGATGATGCACCTGCAATTCCTTGTAACTGGGGACGCCTGGGTGGCTCAGGGGTTGAGCGTCTGCCTTTGGCTCAGGTCAAGATCCCAGGGTCCTGAGATCTAGTCCCACATCGACCTCCCCGCAGGGAGCCTGCTTCTCCCTCTGTCTATGTCTCTGACTCTCTCTGTGTCTCTCATGAATAAATAAATAAAATATTTTTTAAAATTCCCTGTAACTGAATGCTGCACTGTTGATGGTTTTCCATTTCTCTCCAGTAGCAAAACGAAACAAAAATCACTTAATCTTACAAATTTAGAAAACCTATCAACTCCAGATTTTTTTTAAAAAAACCTTCTTTCCCCCTGTAGCTTCTCATAGTCAATGCAGAATTCCCTCCCTCCACGCCCACCCCCTTCCCTCCTGTCTGGATAATTGCAGCTTCTGGGAGGGTCTCAGGTAGCGTCATAGAAGTCAAGGTAGGGAAGGGCTGCAGACGAGAGGGGCTGCTGGGTCGGGGCCCTCCTCTGTGCTCCCAGGGTTGCCCAGTGATGTGATGGCTCAGTCAGTTCTCACCATTTGACTACACGGGCAGCTGACATCCAGAGACTTTGTTTTCAGGGGACATACTCAGGCCCTCCTCATTCAAATGGCAAACACTTGCTCAGTTCTCTGGCGTGCTCTCTCATTCCTGGGCCCTTTATGAAAACTCTCCCCAAATTCTCTGGCTTTAGGAGAGCAGGAAGTCATCTCAGACTCCTTTCTCTAGTCTCCTCCCTTGCTCCTTGTCCTCTCTCTCTTGCTTATTCATACTCTGGCTCCACACTGAGCTTTCTCTGTGAGGCACGCAGTGCCCTTAGACCATGATCTCAGAAAAAAGACACCGATTCTCTATGCCCTGCCCCCCCCTTTTTAATTTTTTTTATTGGAGTTCAATTTGCCAACATAGAACACCCAGTGCTCATCCTGCCAAGTGCCCCCCTCAGTGCCCATCACCCAGTCTCCCCAACCCTTCGCCCACCTCCCTCCCAACATCGCCCCTTGTTCATTTCCCAAAGTTAGGTGTCTCACATGTTTTGTCACCCTCACTGATATTTTCACTCATTTTCTCTCCTTTCCCTTTCATTAATGTTTATATTCCCCTGGGGTCCCCCTTAAAAAAATATCTGCTGCCTTATCATTTCCCTCCAAGGCACAGAATGTGTCCTGAGAAGACAGTGGGAGGAATTCCTCATTAATCTATAAATACTTTTTCTCCTTTTAACCAAGCTCCACTCCTACCTCCTATATTATTTTTTTAAAAAAGGTCTTTTCTATTAATGTGTTGCAAATCAAACTGTCTTACCTTGTCCTACGTTCTTTTCTAATCTATTAGTTTACTGATTGAAACCTCCTCTCTAAATCCTTCAGACTTTGCTCTTACTAATCAATACTAAGGTTTTCAAGTTAATAACTGAGCATTAAGTTTTTTCTTTTGTCTTCATGTATGAAGTAGCAAACCTATACCGAAAGCAGTACAGATAAAAAGCCATTAACGAAGCCTGAATGATAGAGGAAGGGGTAGTAGCAAAAGACATTGAGAACCACATTATTTAAAATCAAAATTTTACTCTACTAGTATGTCTTTTTCACTAACTAAATATAAGCTCTCCATCAGCACAGATTTATACATCCTACATATTCCCATAGCCAGGCACTCACTAGTATTCTTGACTTGCCGAATGGATGAATAGAGCCAAGACAAGAAAAATAAATATTCAGAAATATGTAAAAATTCCTTACATGCAGTGAAAAAAGGAAAATTAATGGTAATAATGGCAATGAAAATAACTGCTAAGGCTATGAACCAAGAGTTATTCTAGTGCTTTGCATATATTTACTCATTTAATTTTCAAAACTCCTCTTAGTTATGTACTATGATGAAGCTCACAGAAGTGAAGCAATTTGCCCAGGGGTCAGGTACCAGAAATTGGAGAATCTGAATCCCATCTCAGATAATTTGGCTTCATTATCTGAACTCTTACCAGTTGTGCCATGGTTACCTCTCAATACAATCCCTTTTATTGATATGCCAATGGAAACATGCAAATTTATGCCAAACCATGCAATGCATGTTGCCCTATCTCATCTCTGCTTTCAACCACTTTGAGTTTGAAACCATATTCTCATGTTTTCCTTGGCAATCTTGCCCTGAAAATATTAGACGTTAAGATACTGCTTCTCTCTATTTCTGCATATGATTTCCTCCTTTCTTTAATGAAAGAAGTCTACATAGTGGACTTCCAGTATGCCTTCTTTTTTTTTTTTTTTTTTAATGAATGCTTCTTTTGTTCTTATTTCTTAGATGCTGGATTAGGGAATTCATCTTTCTAACTCATACATTCATGCCAAATATCTTATCTGTGCTTTTTCATTTTGTTTTATTTCTAGGGCATTTTGTAAGATAATTTTCCAGGCTGTCATCAACCATGGCAAAGCCTCCTTTTAGTTTACTAATGATCTGTAAACATGTGTTGTTTGAGTCAAGTTGCTGCTATTACTACCAGCCGCATGGATTTTTCTCTTTTATGGCTTCAAAACCACATCTAACTGTTCTTCCAACATCTGAAATAGCTTAAAATCTTTTTTCCACCTCTGCTAAAACCCTAACTTCCCATGTGTCAAAACTATGGTATGAACATTTCTGTGACAGGCAAGAATATGGCAAAGCCTCACAAACAGCATCCCTGCCCCCACCACAAGTATATACTATATGCTATATACATGTCCTGATCCTGTGTAGTACTTTTCCTTAATGTAGGTCAAAAGCTCTCCAATGACAGGAACCAGGACTGCTCAAACTTAAGCCAATGTTATATATTTCATGGATGCTCAGTAAACAATAATTGAAGACAACAATGGTGATGGCATATTGGTTCCAATTGGCCTTAAGTTAACTTATAAATAGAGGGTCATTTTTTCCTCTGATTAGACTAAATCAAGGAAATTATAGTTGTAAACACAGGAATATATATTCTGTTTTTCATAAGGCTAAATTTTGAACAGCAATGTAATTTTTACTAATCCTTGCTATTTTCAATTTTTATACTTCTCTGATTATTTAGAAAGAAACCCTCATTTGAATATTCAGTCATAAACATCACTAGATTTTGGTTTATTAAACAAAACATACTTGTTAGTTTTAACATTAAAGTCTTGATAAGTGTCCAGATGTGAGTAATAGAGTTATACTACTCACCAATTTTGAGATCAAATTCTTCAACATAAATAGTGAGTATATGTGCTGCCCAAGTGAGCACTCAACAGAAACAGTGAGAAAATAATCTCACTTTGCTTTACCTCTTCTGGCTCAAAAATAAAAAAGCAATGAATCAAATTTGTTTAAGATATCAACAAATTAGAAATTAAATAAATCTAATGTTTAGCACTTTTAAGTTAAGTTTAATTGCAAAAATTATATAGTTACATTGTTTCTTCTAAAAATAATTAAAATTAAATATACATTACTTTGAGATAAATACATAAATAAGCATAAAAACTATTATACCATTCCTGATATTCTAAATGTCTCTATGATTAATACTTACTACATACACACACAATCGTGCATGTCCACACACACACAAATACATAAAAGATTCTCAGCTATCCTTCTACGTAAATCATTGCAGCATTTTATTGTCAGTTGCAGGTTTACCAAATTAAATTGCTGGCACCTATCTAAAACACTGTAGATAAACTGTTGCAGTAGGAAAGCTCCACTTATGCCCGTAGAGCTTCCAATTAGATTTTTAGAGATTCACTTCTGAATGGAGCAGACCGCTAATTATACATATTTGGAGAATCCTCTAATCTGAAAAAAAAAATAAATACTAAAAAATAGAGAAAAAAATCAGTAGACCCAGAAACAAATTAAACACACGCACACACACACATAAAATGATAATTATTACTTTCACAGTGATATGAAAAGATATATCAGTCAAAAAAGAAGTGTAGTAGAAGTAAGCAGAAATAAAGATTGGCTGGCAGAGAGAGAGAGATTTTAGGTTATCTTTTTAAAGTAAAATAGAAAAACAAGTAATAGAAGACTAAAAGCAAGGGGAGGGGTTGAAGGAAAGAACTGAAAGATCAATCCATAGTGCCTAGCTTCTAAATGAAGAAGGTTCTAGAAAGAAAGAATGGAAGATGAAAGGAAATTATCAAAAGCATAATAAGATAGCTTTCCCAAAATGAAAGACAGTTATCTTGATTGAGAGCAGGCCAAATTTCAAGACCAAAGAATGAAATTATATGTACTTCAATGCACACTATTGTAAATTTAAAAATACAAGGAATAAAGCCATCATTTCTAAAATCTTTCAGAAAAAATATAACAAAAAGAGAAGTTACATTTCTTAACAACAAAATCAGATAAAAGAAGAGGTAAGTACAATTTCTACAAATCCAAAAAAATACATTGTTTCTTATTTAAAAATCATAATGTAAGGCACTCTCAATTTCAGCTCATGATTGCAGCTTTGTGAGATTGAGCGCCATGTTGGGCTCCATCCTGGGCATGGAACCTGCTTAAGATTCTCTCTCTTCCCCTGCCCCCAGCCCCTTTCTCTCTCTCTCTCTCTCTCTCTCTCTCTCTCTTTCTCTCTCATCATAATATAGGTTTATTTTATTGAATTGTGAAAAATTTTTACATACAGAGATGAAAAAAATTTATACCTTGTACATCATCCTAAGAGGGTCTTGTAGGTGACATCAACAAGATGGCAGAACAGGAGCCCTGGACTATTCTTCCTTCCATGGGTGTACCAATTTAACAGCAATACGTGGATTAATTCAATTTGTGAGAAATCCAGAAACTAGCTGAGAGACTCCTGCACAATGGGCAGATCCAAAACCAGCCACATCAAAACTGGAAGGAAAATTAGAGACATTCTTTTGCCATAACTGCCCCCTCTTTGGCACAGTGCCATAGGAGTAGGAGGAAAACTTCAGTTCTCAGCTTCTCTTTGAAAAGAGAGAGTTGGATCACACATCTAACTTTCGACTTCTTCAGGTACTACTTGAAGAGATGGCTTTTATCTCACCTGTCTAGAGCACTAGTAGGGCCTGGCATATACCAGATCCTGGGGACTACAGAGAACAAAGGCAGCAGTTTGAACTTGCATGTGGGCCTTCATTATAGCTTGTCCTCCTGGCTTAATACAGAGTGAGTAGATATAAAAAAATATATATATTTCCCAGCTTCTCCCTCAGAAGAGAAAGAATTGGCCCCACATTTCAAATGTTCCAACTTTTCCAGGAGTTGCTCAAGGGACCATGTTTTATCTGGCCTATCTTAGAGCAAGGATGGAAGCTGGCATGCTGTAGAAACTGAAGGTCCACTAAGAACAAAGAGTAGAAGATTGCACTACCACAAATACAACTATATGCCATCCAGGAGACTTACTTTAGATTTTAGGACACAGACTGAAAGTGAAGAGATGGAAAAAGATACTTACACCAAACAAAATACATTAAAAGTCAAAAGCTAATATAAAAATAAAAAAAAGGACATTGTATACTGACAAAAGGTTAATTCAACAGAAAGATGTAGCCATCGTATTTGCACCTAACATCAGAGTACCTAATACACAAAGCAAACATTAACAGAACTGAAGAGAGAAATTGACAGCAATAAAAAAATAGATTTTAACATCCTACTTTCAATAATGGATAAACAACCAAACAGAACATCAACAGAGAAACAGCAGACTTGAACAATGCTATAGACCAGGTGGACCTAAAGGACATTTACAGAACTTTCCACCCAACAGCTGCAAAATATATTCAAGAATACAAACACTATTTTTTAGGATACATCACATGTTAAATAAAAGACAAATCTTCACAAATTTAAGTAATTTGAAATCACACCAAGTATCTTTTCCAATAATAATGGAAAAGCTAGAAATCAACAAAAAGGAAAATTGGACAATTCAAACACACGTGGAAATTAAAAAATACACTTTCAACAATCAAAGGGCCAAAAAAAAAAAAAACCAAGAAAGAAATTGGAAAATATCTTAAGACCAATGAAAATGAAAACACGAAATATCAAACCTTAAAGAAAGCAGAAAAAGTAGACTAAGGAGAAATTTTATGGCAATAAATATCAACATTAAAAAAGAAGAATGATCTCAAACAACCTAACTTGGCACCTCAAGAAACTAGAAAAAGAACAAACTCAGTCTAATGTTAAAAGGAAGGAAACAATAAATATTATAGGAGAAGTCAAATAGGAAATAGAAAACCAATAGAAAAAATCATCAAAACTAAGAGCTGGGATTTTGAAAAGATAAAATTGACAAACTATCAACTAGACTAAGAAAAAAGGAAAATACTAAATAAATAAAATCAGAAATTAAAAAGGACACATTATAATTGTTACCTGAAAAATAAAAAAGATCATAAGAGACTATCATGAACAATTATATGCCAAGAAACTGGTTAACTTGGAAGAAAAAGATAAATTCCTAGAAACATACAACCTGTTAAGAGTGAATCACGGGCAGCCCGGGTCGCTCAGCGGTTTAGGTTTAGTACCGTCTTCGGCCCAGGGCCTGATCCTGGAGACCCGGGATTGAGTCCCACATCAGGCTCCCTGCATGGAGCCTGCTTCTCCCTCTGCCTGTGTCTCTGCCTCTCTCTCTCTCTCTCCCTCCCTGTGTCTCTCCTAAATAAATGAAATCTTAAAAGAAAAAAAAGAGTGAATTATGAGGAAATAGAAAGCCTGAACACACCTATATCTAACAAGGAGATTGAATCATTGTCAAAATTGTTCTAACATAGAAAAGTCAAGGACAAATGGCTACACTGAGGGATTCTATCAAACATGTAAAAAAAAAGCTAATTAATTCCAATTATTATCAAACTGTTCCATAATATTGAGGACAGAAGAGTTCCAAACTCATTCTACAGAGTCAGGATTACCCTAATACGAAAGCTAGACAAAGACACTACAAAAAACAAACAACTACAGACCAATATCCTTGATGAAAATAGATGCAAAAATCCTCAACAAAATACTAGCAAGCCAAATCGAGGTCACATTAAAAGGATCATTAAATAGACCAAGTGAAATTTATCCTTGGGATGCAAGAACGACTCAATTGATATGAAAATCAATTAATGCCATGCAGCACATTAGCAGAATAAAAGGTAAAAATCACTATCATCTCACTAGATGGCAAAAAAGTATAGTAAAATGTGATACCCTTCTATGGGAAACTTTCAACAAATAGAAAATGAAAGACTTACTGGAAACCACAAATCATGGATGAAAGAAAGTTGAAAAGACACAAATAAATGGAAGGATACCCTGTGTTCATAAATAAGAAGACTTAACATTGTTAAAATGTCCACACAATCCAAAATGATCTACAGTCAATGTAATACCCAAGTCCTAGTGGTATTTTTTGTAGAAATAGAAAAGAACTCTTCTAAAATTCATTCACGAAAGATAGCCAAATCAATCTTAAGAAAGAACAAAGTTAAAAAAAAAAAAAAAAAAAGAACAAAGCTAGAGGCATCATACTTACCAATTTCATATATTATGTAGCTAAAGTAATTAAAATATGATGGTTCTGGTATAAAGAGATAAATATAGTCCAGTAGAACAGATGAAGAATCCAGAAATAAATCCATATGTATACAGTCAGCTGATCTTCAACAACATTATCAGGAATACACAATTGGAGAAAGGATAGTCTCTTCAACAAATGGTGGTGGTAAAACTGGATATCCACATCGAAAGAACAAAATAGAATTTTTATTTATACCATACATAATAATCAATTCTAAGTGGATTAAACACTTAAATATAAGACCTGAAACTATAAAGTTCCTAGGAGAAAACAAAGCAGAAATCTTTATAATGTTGGTCTAGACAATGATTTCATGGCTATGGCACCAAAAACATTGGGAACAAAGCAAAAACAAACCAGTAGAACCAGGTCAAATTTAAAAGCTTTTACATAGCAAAGAACACAATCAACAGAGTGAAAAGACAGCCTATGGAATGGGAGAAAATATTTGCAAACCTGTATCGGATAAGGGGTTAATTTTAGCAATCAATAGAACTTCTACAGCACAATAGCATAAAAACTAATAACTCAATTTAAAACTGGGCTAAGGATTAGACATTTTTTCAAAGAAGGCATATAAATGGCTAACAGGTAATAGATGCCACTGCAGTAATCACTTGGGAAATGCAAATCAAAGCCATAAGATATCTCCTCACAACTACTAGGATGGCTATTAGAAAAAACAAAACAAAACAAAACACAAGTTGTTGATGAGGATGTGAAGAGATTGGAACCCTTGTGCACTCTTAGTGGGAATGCAAAATGTGCAGCTGAAATGGAAAACAGTATGGAATATAAAAATATAAAAAGTAAAACTACCATAAGGGGCACTTGGCTGGCTCAGTCTGTAAAGTATGTGACTCTTGATCTTGGGGTCACGAATTCAAGCCCCATATGGGACATAGAGCCTACCTTAAAAACAAAACAGAACAAAAAAAAATTACCATAAGTCTTAACAACCCACCAGATTTTTAAAAATTTTTAAATCTGCATCTAGAAGAGATATTAACACCCCCATGTTAAATACAGCATTATTTACAATAGCCAATAGCCATGTTGTGGAAACAACCTAAATATCCGTCAAAGGATGAATGAATAAAGAAAATATGATTAATACAAACAGTGGAATATTGCATGTGCATCCCTTATTTTTTTTTTAAGATTTTCTTTATTTATTCATGAGAGACACAGACAGCGAGGCAGAGACATAGGCAGAGGGAGATGTGGGACTCCATCCCAGGACTCTGGGACATGCCCTGAGCATGGTTGAGCATCTGCCTTCAGCCCAGGGTGTGATCCCAGAGTCCTGGATGAGTCCCACATCGACCTCCCTGCAGGGAGCCTGCTTCTCCCTCTGCCTGTGTCTCTGCCTCTCTCTCTGTGTCTCTCATGAATAAATAAATAAAATCTTAAAAAAAAAAAAAAGAATGATGGGTTGAGAGAAAAGGGAGCCAGTTCTTTTTATTGCAAGCTTTTCATAACTATTTTATTTTTGTATTACATATTAATTCCTTTAAAAACTTGAAAATAAAAAAAAAAACTTGAAGATAAAAAAAAAGAAGCCATGGGCTATATGGGAAGACATGGCCTAAAGGCACACTGTATCCGACTTTAAATTTTCTTTTGACCAAAGTTACTTTAAAGAGCAGAAGCTCTGTGGCTTCAGGCTGAAATATACCAGAATTTGTATAGAGAAGAGTAAACATCTAAACAATTATTAAGTAAAATAAAGGATTTTCCTGACTATATGAAGAGCTGCCTACAGAAGAACATGAAGGGCTATCCAGGATCATATTAATGTCCCCTCCAAAAAAGAGGTTAAAAAAATCTCTTAGAAGTACCTCCAATACCCATACTAAAGGTATGAGTATGATCCTGTTTTAAAACAATAGACACTCTAAGAGTTGCCCTTATAAGCATGAGACTTTGGAATAGATGCAAAATCCTTAGAGATGTTTAAATCTGCAGAATCTCATCATCATCCAGAAAAGGGAAATGGGCTTAAAATAAAAGGTAAAATCTTCTGAATTAGGTAAATTTTCTAAGAAGCATAGCTTGAAAACATCTAAAAATATGTATGTCATTTTTTATCTTTAAAGAAGCCAGAGAAAGCAATGGAAAAAAATTCAATTGAGTGTGTAGGACTCAAACTCAGAAATGCAAGTTGGACATACTTGAATGACTCTAACAAGCTTACTTCCTCATACAAATAAGTTCAAGCAAATTGCAGAGCTGAAAAAGAAATCAAGCTTCATAGCTGCAAAATCTCACATCAAAACCACAAATGTTTTAAGTAGATTTGCCTAAAAGCATGCAAATAGATAAAATATTTAATGCTTATGTATTTGTAAGCTGTAGTATAAGGAACTATTTGTCTAACGTGATGTTATAAAGTATACATTAATGAATGAAATGCAATTATTAGAAAATATTGCCACTTCTACATTCTTCTTATTGTGTGCCTCCTATGCCACTACTTTTTGCCTTGCCTTTTAGTTTAAACCTATTTTAATACTTTTACATAAAAAATTTCCCTTGGGTAGCATTGTAAAAGATTCATAAATTCATAAGAATTTAGCATTTAATAAAATAATAATAAAATAAAGGGGTTTGGGAGGTTGTTTTTAGTAGGAGTTATTTTATGACATAGAAATCTGCTAAATCTGCTACAAGGTTTTTGGTATCTAAAATCTTCCCAATATGATCATGCTGACTAACTGGACCAGTCAGGTCATGGTTGTCTTCATGGGAATGAAAAATTGAAGATAAACATCAGTAATAGCAAGAAAAAGAGCCAAACGGGGGGGGGGGAGGGGAAACTAGCTGAGTCATAATAACTATAAGGCATTAGAGTTAGGAGGGTGTCTTCGGTCACTTTCCCCTGAAGGGGACACCAAGACAACTTTGCGTGCAAGTCCTCTATTAAGGAATTACTCAGAATAGGAAGGAACTAGTGAGAGGTGTGGGAAACTGGACAGAGGAGAGGATGATAAGTGAGAATGTGAGGCCAGGCAAAGTCCAAAGTAGGCTTGCCCAGAACTGAGGGCAATTCCTGGACACAGCGTTTTCGGTACTAAAATAGAAAATGTCAGCAACCTGGGACGAATTGATTCCCCTGTCTCAGACTGCTCTGGCAGGGGAACTCAGTCAGGAGTGTAGACTAAACCTCAGTCATCTGATGGTAGGCAAGGAAGTTAAGACTCTCCTAAGCACAGGCCAGTCTGTCACTTTTTAAGGGCTGACTTGAAAGAACATGTTATTTCTAGGGTCTTTGGGCTTCTAGCACATGAACAAAGAAGGATTCAGTTGCTCAAAATAGTCATCTGAGGAACAGTTCTAAGTTCTGGCTGTTAGATGTGGAAAATAAGTTAAAGGAGGGGAAGGTGACAAATGAATAAAACAATGAAATCTGGCTTGAGCACTATCAACATATTTTGCTAAGAGACAAGCAGTTAATCTATCTCCAAAGCTATTTGGACCTAAAAGAGTTTTCTGGTTGTAAAAATAGATTCCAATAAAGTAAGATCTCACTGTTCCTAGATTCCCAAGAGGCTGAGTTCGAGAGATGTTTACCTTCTTTATTTTCATATGTATTTTTCTCTTAATAGAACTTGGGAGAGTCTCTGTTGAAATATGAAGAGCCTACGTAACATGGAATATTTATTAATGAATGTAAGTCAACAAGGCAAAGACAGGAAACCCAATAGAGGTGTGAACAAAAGGAAACAACCTAAGTGGATGGATATGAGTGGATGGATAAAGAAATTGTGATACAGAGACATATATCACATATGTATATATATGATGGAATATTATTTAGCCATAAAAAAGACAAAACCTTGCCATTTGCAACATGGATAGACCTCAAGGACATTATGCAAAGTGAAACATGTCAGAGGAAGACAAATACCCTATGATGTCTCTTAATTCAAGAGAGTAGAATCTAAATAAAGAATTAAATAACCAAGCTCATAGATACAGAGAACAGATTGGTGGTTGTCAGAGGTATGGTGGTGGGAAGTGGGGGGTGGGAGAACAGGGTAATTTTCTTTGTTTAAATAAGTTGATATATATATATATATATATATGTTTATTTTTTATATGTTTAAATAACTGAAATATTTACATATATAAATAAAAATATATGAATATATATTACACATAAATATGTAAAATATGTACTTATTTTACAGAAAGGAAAGCCCAAAAGGCTCACATTTTTTTGAAAATATGGTCTGAAGAATGTCCAAATTCTCTATTAATGAGAAAGGCACACATTAAAATTCTTAAGAATATAAAACATTTTAAAGTTAGATAATAAGAATTATTGGCAAAATGTGGGGCTTTGATATTCTCATTTTTGCTACGGCAAATATAAACTGGAACAGTCATTTTGGAAAACAATCTGCTAGGATTTAGTTATCGTATATGCTTATACCCAATGATTTATGATGCATATAATTAAGATCACAGAAAGCACAGAAAGTATGAATTTATGCATATGCCAATTTCAGTGGTACTCTAGGTGGGATCAATGCCATAATTAGGAACACAGACTCTAATTGAGAATCTAATTTTAATTGGTAATGTTAGTGGTGAGTTAGAATGCTAATCAGGAAGCCATGCTCTAGAGTTAACAAAAACTTCAAAGATTTTTACCTTCCGTTAACACTAAAGGATTTACTAAGTTTTAATAGATGTTGGGAATCTATTTTCATTAGTAAAATTAATAGTGTCATGATTCTTCTCGTTCTTGCATAAATAGGATTAAGAGTTTATGTCAAGGAGACTGTATGCTAATAGTTGGTGCCCAAGATTTGGTCCCTAAATTGTCTTATATCCTGCCACTCGTCCTCAGACGAGTTCTAGTTTCTTGAGTTCAGTAGCTGATGGGCCATATCCTGACATTGAAATAAGGTCTTATTTTTCTGAAGTAGAATTTTCATATGGGGCATTTTTGAAGCTCCAAAGAAAGACAGAAAGCTGGGAATTCTTGAGCTTACAGAAAAGATTATATGATTGCTTTGTTCTTGCTTGCCAGTAAATAGCTAATTGTGGAAGAATATAGAAGAATCTAGTCTATAAGACTCCCGTTTCATTGTAACTTCATGACAAGATTATAGGAAAATAGTTGACCCTAATCTGCATTCAACTATTGGTGGGTTCTAAGTTCTATTATAAATACGCTAACAATCACATGAATCAAGTTGAATTAGACCAGCTCGGTGGTCTTTAAACACTTTACTCATAATCTCCAAAATGAATAGTCATAAATTATGTTTCTGTCACAAACATTTTAAGTCGGCATTCAAAAATTTTTGTTCATTTCAATTAGATACAGTTTCCAGGTTTTTATAAATACTGATACCATGAAATTGTTAAAAAATATATCCAATGTATCCAATAGAATCCAAATATGTTATAATTATGCACTTGACAGAATTAGAACATTATCATAACAATATCTGAGAAAAAGTCATTATCCTAATTTAATTATACTCATTTTCTAAAGGTCATGGACAATTTGTTATAGATAAGACTTTGGTAATATTTTGCCCCAAACTCTCATAGATGATCTGTTTGTAGAGTATAACATAATGGTCTTTGTTGAAATAAATATCAGAAACAAGAAATGATATCAGTCTAATGATAATTTTCAAGCTTACAAAATGTATACTGATAACTTTAGTAAATGCACTACTGAACAGTAAATTTCAAAACTTGTTATGTTATGTTATATTTATATTATGTTAACCTAAATTAACCATTATACAGTGTTAAATCTGTTAACCGCCCCAATGGTCAAAACAAGTCATATGGGTGATCCAAAATTAAGAAGCAAGTAAACTCTGCCTTTAATGAAAGGAATAAAGAAGTCACACAGCAAAGGGCATGAATATAGGGAAGGATGAAGAATTGGGGTCATTTCTGTAGTTTTGTAGATAATAGGGCAGGAATAGCCATGAAGTTTTGACTTTCTTCTCTCATCTTCCCTGTTCTACACTAGCTCTATCCTCCAGATTAGAAAAACATACCAGGGACATTAAATCATCCTGATAGAATTGAAAGAGGGGCAGTGAACTAATTGTTGTATTTTTAAAATAAGTGATTTTACATAAATAGGATGTCTTGTTAAAATATATCTGAAAAAGTTTAGTAAAAGTGCAATTTTTAAATGAAATATACATCTGGAAATTTGAGTTCTATCTCTGTGTCTATCAGTCAATTGATCCTTGACAGTGCAAGAGTCTCCCTCTAACCTTTGGTCTACTCTTTCTTAGTCCCTTTACTGTCCAAGTGTACAATAGAGATGCAGACAGAGTTGGTCACAGAGTGGGCTAGAGAGAAAGAGAATAAAGGCAAGGTGATAGGTAGATAAGAGGACAGATGGGAAGAAAAGAAAGAGAGACCCATGGCAAGCCAAGAAGGAAAAGTGCAGATAAGCTTTGATCCTCATGATTTTATCACTTCAGTTCCCAAGATTATTGAAAATAATGTTATCCTGGACATTTGTCATGAGAATCCATAATAGTTAAATAAGAAAGAGAAAGCCTGTGGGGACAAAGTTGTCCACAGGGAGCCAGAGGAGAAATGTCCATTCATCTTGCACTCCAGTCACTATTTGGCCCTGGCCCTCTAAAAATGACAGATCTAAACATGTTGGTTAACCCCACTCAAGAAATGAAATGCTGGACCAACAGCATCTGTGTCAGGTAGGAGCCGGTTAGAAATTCAGAAGCTCGGATTCCATCCCATACCTACTGGATCAGAATCTACATTTTAAGCAGCTGAAGTTTGAGAATCCCTGGTCAAATGCCCAGTGAAATCCCTTTTCCATATGTACTCCCAGAAACTAAACAGGCTGGTGTGCAGAGATTTATATTTTCTTATAATACAATCCTTGTCTCACCTTATTAAGGCTCAGTAAACTCATGCATATTTGCTTCAGGCCAGGATGGGCCTTTTGTAAACCCCACATTGTCCACTAGCTAAAGCCTGAGGTCTAAAGCTGTATATGCCCATGCCACAAAGCCTCCGTGTGTCCTTTTGTTTCACAAAATTTACTTAGTCTGATTATCAAGGTTCATAAGGTTTAAAAGAATCACATGTAGGGTTTTATTTTTCTTAATATAACATAAAATGTACAATTCCATGGCATTTGGTCTGTTCACAATGCTCTGCAACCATCACCTCCATACAGTCCCAAAACATTTTCATAACAGCCAGAAAAAGCCTCAGATACACTTGACCAGTCACTCTCTATTCTCCCCTTTCTCCAGCCCCCCCCCCGCCGGCAACTATTAATCTCCTCTCTAACTCTCGGGATTCACATATTCTGGACATTTCACAAAGATGAAATTGTATCATGCTCTTTTGTATCTGGCTCTCCCCACATTGGGTAGTTTTTTTTTGAGGTTCATTCATATTATATAGCATTTATTAACAGTTCCCTCTTTCTATGGCTGAGTGACATTCCGTTGTATGGATATCCCACATCTGTTTATCCATTCATCAGTTATTGGACTTTTAGGTTGTTTCTACTTTGGGGCTACAGTGAATAATATTCCTATGGAATTTGTGTATAATTTTTTGATTAAATACCCATTTCTAGTTCTTTTGGGTGTATACCAAGGAGTGGAGTTACTCTGTCATATGGTAATTCTATGTTTAACTTTTTGAGGAACTGCCAAAATGTTTCCTACAGTGACTGCACCCTTTCACATTCTCACTTGCCATGTAATTTTTCCATACCCTCATTAGCATTTACTTTCTTCCAATTTTTTAAAAAAAATTATAGCCACCCTAATAGTGTGAAGTGGTATCTTGTGGTTTTAATTTGAATTTTCCTAATGGTTAATGATGTTGAACATTTTTTCATGTATTTATTGGCTACTTGGCTATCTTCTCTGAAAATGTGTCTCATCAAGTCTTTGGCCCATTTTTTTAATTGAAATATAATTGACATAAAACATATCAATTCCAAATGTACAATGTAACAATTCAGTATTTGTATATATTACTGCAAAATGATCCTCACAATAAGTCTAGTTAACACCCATCACCACCCAGAGTTACAAACTGTTTTCTTGTGATGAGAACTTTTAAGATCTCCTCTCTTGGGATCCCTGGGTGGCAGTGGTTTGGCGCCTGCCTTTGGCCCAGGGCGCGATCCTGGTAGACCTGGGATCGAATCCCACATCAGGCTCCCGGTGCAGGGAGCCTGCTTCTCCCTCTGCCTGTGTCTCTGCGCCTCTCTCTCTCTCTCTCTGTGACTATCATAAATAAATAAAAATTTAAAAAAAGATCTCCTCTCTTAGTAACTTTCAAATATACAATACGGTATTATTAACTATAGTCACCAAGTTGTACATGACATTAGCCCATTGTTTTAAAGTGGGCACTTTGTCCTTTTGTTGTTGGCCTCAGTTTGCACACTCCTTTTCTAAAACTGATGTCAGGACCACCTATGAGGTAGATGTCAGAGGAAGGCAGATCTGTCTTGTTGGCCAAGTAGCCATAACGGAGGCTAGAGCTGAAGTGTGAGAGTGAAGCGGAATGACTCCCTGCCCCCTTTCCAGTCCAGATCCTGCACCAGCTCATCCAGCATGTATGGGTTGGTAGGGTGAAATTTTTATTCAGGATTACTGCCTCATAGTGTTTTAAATGGAGTGAGGAGAAAGATATCTTACTTTCAGATTTTATTTTATTTTTTTTAAGATTTTATTTATTTATTCATGAGAGATTCATGAGGATCACGCCCTGGGCCAAAGGCAGGCGCCAAACCGCTGAGCCACCCAGGGATCCCCTACTTTCAGATTTTAAAATGGTTAGCTCCTGGACGCCTGGGTGCCGCAGTGGTTGAGTGTCTGCCTTTGGCTCAGGTGTGATCCCAGAGACCTGGGATCGAGTCCCGCATCCGGCTCCCACAGGAAACCTACTTCTCCCTCTGCCTGTGTCTCTGCCTCCCTCTTTGTGTCTCTCATGAATAAAGACATAAAATCTTTTAAAAAATTAAAAAATAAAATGGTTAGCTCCAGCCACAAGATAAATATGGATCAATGGCTTTGATAACGTAATACATCTCACTTCTGTGGAGAGGAATGAAGCATGGGTTAAGAGACCACAATACATTAATAAGGAAAATTCTTCCTCTTGGGAACCAGAAAGTGGGGAAAAATCAACTCCCTATTTGAACCATCAGAATAAAAGCATTTTAATCTTAAAATTGCTTCTTCATTTTAATCTTAAAATCGCTTCTTTATTTTAATGATGTAAAATTGGCATTTATTAAATATCAAGGTGAGGTTTCCCACAGTCCCTCTCATTTTGTGTTTTAGATTGCAGTCTCAAAATGAATAAGACGTTGACTATCAGATTCAACATTTTTTAAAAGATTTTATTTATTTATTCATGAGAGACAGAGAGAGAGAAGCAGGCTCCACTCAGGGAGTCTGCCATGGGACTCGATCCTGGATCCCCAGGATCAGGCCCTGGGCTGAAGGTGGTGCTAAACCACTGAGCCACCCGGGCTGCCCAGATTTGACATTTTTAAGAGCACTATAGGAGTAAGAGTGAAGGGACTAAAGACAAAAACAGATCACAAGTAAAAAAATGTTTACAGTGTCTTTGGTTTTTGTTCTCAAATTCTTTTTTATTTTTAGTTTTCTTGTTTATTTCATCAATCAAAATAAATTATGTGTTTGTTCCTGGAGGCATATGATAGTCTTGATTACCTCATTAAAGGAAGTGAAGCAGAGACATTTCATGGTTGAAGTAATTCCTTTGGAGCACATTATTTGAAGTACTAGACAGTATGTGGCAAAGAACACCGCCTGACATGCTTTCGGGAGCCTCCAGTGAGCCAGCCGTTATGGTGCGGTGGGCAGCACGCAGCATGAGCAATTGTTCTTGATGTGATGATTCCTCTACCTCTTGACTTCCCTAACACTTGTAGTAGCTTCCCTGCTCTTCCTACCCGAAGGGTTTTCTATAGCCTTTTAGTCCCTAATTCTCTATATTATATCACTTCTGGTGTTAAATACTTGGGATGGTTTCTGCTCTTCTTACTGCACCCTGCCTCAGGCAATATTTGCTGCCAGAAGTAGTTCTGGGCCCTTCAGAAACCTTCTATGACTACCCAAGGCTATCTTCTCCCTCACAGCCCCAAGGCCACTGTTTACTAAAACAAATCCAAATTATATCCTTCTGCTTGTAATTACAGCACAAATTTAATTATAGTGCTACTTGAATTTATAGTCTGAGAAGATCTTTATGAAAGTCAGGACATGGTTGGAGAGAGTGTGGGTCCTAAAGAACCAGACTTGAGAAATATGGGTAGGTTCAGATTAATCTGCTGATTTTTATCCTTTAAATTCCACTGTGGCTGCCCCAGAGAAAGAGCATGACTTTCTTAACCTCAGGCTGTTAGATTTCCTTTCTTGGAAATCCTTCATTGTCTTTATTTGAGGTATTTTTCTTATCCCTCAAAATGTGTTCTCTGCACCTTTTTTTTTATATGATTTTTATTTATTTGAGAGAGAGAGAGAGAGAGAGAGAGCATGAGTGGGCAAAGGGACAGAGAGAGAAGCAGGCTCTCCACCCAGCAGAGAGCCAGACTAGGGGCTAGATCCCAGGACTCTGGGATCATGATCTGAGCCAAAGGCAGACGCTTAACCAACTGAGCCGCCCAGATGCCCCTCTATACTTCTTAATAGCTCTAGGTCTGTAACTAGAGTTAGACTCCTACATGCTCTATGTGAACAAATAAAAAGTATGGAAAAGGGAAAGGAAAAGATAGCATGAAGACCAAAATAATCACAATATTTTCCAATGTATTTCAGCACAAACCTGGAGAATATTTGTGGGAATGGATTCTATCAGTGTTAAACTGGGAAGGAACTAGCTTAGCACTCTGTCAGTTGGAATTTTTTGATGGCATATTTATCAGAGAGTATTTAATGTGCTAGCTCAAGCATTAGGAGTCATTTTCATAGTTGGTTGTCTGATGGAAATCTGGACTCAATGGTGTTGTGTATTTAATGAACTTTAGATTCCAGGACTTCCTTTGTAGAACTCAAAGAAGAATCTAAAAAATAAGGAAATGGAAATGTTGGAATAGCTTTGTTATGTGTAGCTCACTCAACCAGCCCCTACTACACACCCTGAAGAATCCCAAAGGACGCTCCTTTGCAGCACTGACGTATATTGGTGAGGGGAGCTCCAGTTTCCTTGAAGAGCTCTAACCTGTTTTTGCAGGCCAGAAATGATGTCAAAAATTTTACCATAAAACACACTCTTTGATTTTACTGGGGAGGGAGTAGGATCTGAGAATGCTAGAGACCAAGTAACGGCACTTAATTTCTGTACGAGGTGGGCATGGATTCTGTAATAAGCAGGAAAGTCGGAGCAGTAATGAGAATGAAGTAACTTGTAGAGATCTTTAGACGCAGCTAATCGGTGATGCCAATTAGACAGATGGGCAGCCTACAGAAGTCTCACTTGATCTCTACAATTACAACAAAAACACACAGAGCTCTAGGTTTCTAAAGACATGTGGTGCCAAAACATCTTCTCTTTCAATGCCCAGACCTGACCCAGTCCACAGATTCAAGTTCATTTGAGTTGAGTAGTGGATGAATAGCACTGAGGACCAGGCAAAAGCATCTCAAATATGAGCTCTAAATTTCCCTGAAAGAGACCTAAAGCCATTTTAGGAGGCACTAGGGGGAGATAAACACTGAATGCTGGCTCTGAGGTAAAGTTAATATCTGAGTGTCCAAAATGTCATGGCACACCATCATAAGAGAGGTTCAGAGGTCAGGTGATAAATGAATATATTACTCAAGTCAGTTTCACTGTAGGTCTATTTGGTCTGAGAATCAACCCTCTGCTAATAAATGAATTTGCAGTTGGCATAGGCATACCCTAAAACTTGCAAAAACCTGCTTTGGCTCACTGAGACTAGCTTATAGGTAACTGAAGTAGGAAGTGTTAAGAGGAAACCCTGGTATAGATCTTCCTTTTCAAATCATAAATAAAAAACAATACTTGCCTACCTGACATAATAGTGAATATCATGGTACCCACCCAAGACTAGAAGGTTACAGGAGTAGTGATTCTGGTTGAATCTTCATTTAACTCACGTATTTAGCCTGCGTGGAAGACAGACTTACCTAAAAAAATACAAATAAATAACAGTGGCTTATTGTAGCCATATCAGGGGGTGTCTCCAACTGCAGCTTCTGTTTCAGATATGATCTCATTACAGAAATAAGTCCATAGAGCTTATGGGGCGTTTTTGAAGTTACTGAGCATTAAAAAAAAAAAAAAACTTTTTAAAAATATATGTTGATTAGCAAAAAACATTGGGAACAGTTTATTTTCACATGGCAAAGAGAATATTATACTTTCTCTTTTATAACTTAAGGATATATGTTCTATCTCTGTCATACTCTAATGCTCAAGATAATTGACAGGTCCACCTTCATATAGATTACCCACTATTGTCCACCATATTGATAAATTCATGATGTTTGGACCTTGTGAACAGGAAATGTCAAATACCCTAGATGTCATGATTAAGACACATGCATACAAGAAGATAAATGTTATATCTCTGTGAATATTCCCCATCTCAAGAAAATGTCTAGAGGCCAAGTATGCTGGACATACTGAGATGTTATTTTCCAACATAAAGACATGTTTCTGGATCTTATACCCTTTACCACCAAAAAAAAAAATAAATAAATAAAAATTAAAAAAAAATAAAAGGCTGTATTTTGGAAGGAACATGTAAAGCAAGCGAGTTTTCTGCTCCAATCTGAGGCAAGTAGATAGGTTATATTGAGCTTCTGGTAAGTCTTGATAAAGATTCATGGCACAGACCCAATAGCCATGCTTACTTCTGCAGATAATCTCTTTTTGAGAAAGAGCCACTGGCCTGGCTCCTGATAGAAACCGATCATCTTATAAGACATGTATTGTTGAAACTGCCAAGTTGTGAAGTTGAAAATATATAACAACACCTAATTATCAAGTGGAAGCAGGCCATACAAGATTGGGCTCAAGTAAGTCCTGAAAGCAAAAGTCAAGTTACACGAGCAGGAGCTTCATACTTTTGAGGCATCTACTCTAACAGTATTTCATCTCCTCCTCAACCTAAACAAAGACCTACTTTGGGAATTCCCTACAACTGGTTATTGAGAGGGAAAAAACAAAAACGATTAAAAGATTAGTGAATGCTTCCCTGAGGAGATAAAACAATGATCTCATTTAAAAATTGAGACTTTGACCTGGGTGTTTTGAGCTTCCTTTACTACTACTAGAGTAATTTATCTTAATTAAGAAGCAACTGGATTGTGTCTATACATACAATATGGATAGGAGGAATTTATTTGGAACATATAGTATGTATTATATAACATATAATATGTGATAGAATATGTAATATAAAACTGAAAGATATGTCACATATAAATATATATTCACAGCTCCATCATTGACTCTAGCATTAGGATAAATGTGTTACATATTATCTTTATTAATCTTCTCAACA
The DNA here is from genome assembly GCF_048164855.1 of Canis lupus baileyi. Classification (NCBI taxonomy): domain Eukaryota; kingdom Metazoa; phylum Chordata; class Mammalia; order Carnivora; family Canidae; genus Canis; species Canis lupus. The sequence continues at coordinate 54,264,946 of NC_132850.1, read as the reverse complement.
GCAAAGATAAGTATTCCCATTTTTTTTTCTGTTTTGCAGAGGAGGACACTGTAGAAAGGTTGACTAATTTACCGAAAGTCACAAAGCTATTACGTGGAAGAGCCAGGATTTTAACACAGAGTTCTCATCCTAATGCCCAAATTTAATTGACAAATTAAAATAGACAAAATGCCACTATGCAAGATACATGAACACAGTGCAAAATTGCAAAATCTATTTTCGACATTTACACTGAAATTGAAGATGTAAAGAAAGGCAAACACATGAAACAAATGTTTAACTAAAAAATTATAAAAAGAAAAAACAAAGAATACAGAAGATTTAAATTTAATAAGCAAATAGAAGAAATAAATGAATAAGGACACAAAAATGGTACATAACTCTAAGAGCTACTCATATAAATGAATAAAATTTGATAGCTTTATATCTAGTTTCAATAGGCATCGAGAAAATATATGAGACCTGCCAACTGATTTACAGCAAAGGGTTGATAAACAGAGCCGGAGGTGCAAGTGTGGTATGTACAACATTATTCCTATTAATTAATCAAGAGTCATGCCCCCAATGAACTGACTTCCAACCTTGCCTATTCCTTTGTTTCTGATGTTTTCCTTTCTAAAATATATTTTGATTTATTTATTCAAAATTTATTTTTCTCTATTTATCTTCCATTTATACACGTTCAACAATAAGAATATTCTAAACTTAAAGGGAACATCAGCAATTAGTGACATCTCTGAATCATAAGCATCCAATTTAATCTTGTTAAATATCTTGGGCCAATAAGAAAAAGCCAGAATAGAAGAAGATAAGCAGAGGTGAGTTCACAGACTTATTCCAACACACATGCATGCAACTGTAGAAACAGGGTCTTCTGTGCTGTTTTTGAATATCACCTTTGCATAGACTTTTAATATATTACAAAATTGTCCAAGTTTTCACTCTTTGGGGAGCATAGTAAGAAAAGTTATAAAATACTCTTTGCTGAAAGAGATATGGAATAAGAATTACTGAAAGAAGTTATAGTAGCTGATTCAAGAAAGAATCTGTTCTTCAGGACAAAAACAGCACCATTACTATCATTACCAGAATCTAAAGGTAGCTGAATTCTCTTATATTCGTTCCACTGCCCTCGGACAAGATTCTTTTTAAAATATTTTATTTATTTATTCATGAGAGACAGAGAGAGAGAGAGAGAAGCAAAGACACAGACAGAGGGAGATACAGGCTCCTTGCAGGCAGCCCCATGTGGGACTGGATTCCAGGATCAAGTGCTGGGGTGAAGGCAGGTGCTAAACCGCTGAGTCACCCAAGTGTCTCCGAAAAGAGTATCAAACAAATTTCATCCCTTTCCACTAAAAACCGTAAAAACTGAAATAAATGCAACTGTTATCTGAAGTAACACTTAACTAAAAAGAAATACAATTAATTATATAAGATTTATATCACATCCACACACACAGAGCACACAATAACCCTAACTTTCCATCCATGGAAATTATATATAAGAATTCTTTTACTTTATTCTATAAATGCCCACATATAATAGAGATTAAATGATGGAATCTCTCTATTTTAAGATCTGGACAGTAGAGAGTAATTATCACATTGTATTTGGTTAATAATGTAAGTTTTTGTGGGGGCAGTAAATGTGGGAAAGAGTTTTGAATGATGGTAGGTGGGAGGATTGGAAGAAATGACATTTCTATTTAAAAGATGCTTCCAAAACACAGTGTGTGTGTGTGTGTGTGTGTGTGTGTGTGTGTGTATGTAATATAAAACATAGGTTTGTCTGAACAGAGTTGGGTGGCGGGCTTGGGAGCAGGTGTGCAGTCCTGGAATTCTGTATTTCTCTGACTCTTGTTCACATGTTTTGATGCTATTAATTGTATAAACTGCTGCAAGATAGGTTATTCAGTGTGCTTAGTCCATTTCCAATTGTAAAGCTGTCGTACAAGTTGGAGTTGTCTTCCAGTAGTGGTAGACAAATTAAATATTATGGTTTTAGGGAAGCTGGTTTTCTGGTTGTGTGAGAATAGGAAATTCTTATCTTTCTCTTCCCATTCTCTTTCCTAAAAGAACAGACTATATTCAACATTTCAGGGACTGTCAAGATTTTTGCCATAGATAGTGGTAAAAAATATATTTTATCCTGCCACTTCACCATAAGTGCATTTATATACATGTCTGTATATTGTGTAATATAAATATTTGTTCTATATTTTCCATATATAGCATACTCATTATATATAGGGGAATATAGGTTTTCTGAAATAGCCCATACTTTTCCAATTTGTAATGTCTGTGTATTTTTGTACTATTCCAGTCCAGTTTATGTCAGGAATTTCCTTTGAATCTTGATTACAATCAAATTAAAGTGATGACTCACTAGTGGGTCACACTCACAGTTTGGAAAATGCAGCCCCTCCTCACACACAGTCACGGATGTTGTTGAAAGCCGTTTCTAGTCCCTCCCCTATCCCTGTACCTCTTTTCTCCATCTTCTGTGTAGCATTCCCTGGTTTTAATACTCTTCCCTTTATGTATATTCCTATCCCCTCCATTTTAGAAATGGACAGACATATCTAATTTCCAACTGGTTTGCTGAACAGGTGAGGCAATTACCCATTCCTATTTCTTGTTTCCTGTGCATGATCTCACCACTCTGCTGATTCTACTAGTTCTCTCTTCCGGAAAGCAGAAGCAGCAACCGCCCTGTGGTCCTCCTTGCATGCCCACCAACTCTATTCACACTGCAAGTGGTAAAAAAAAAAAACAAAAAAACAAAAACAAAAACAAAAAACAAAAAACAAAAAAAAACAAACACTTTTTTTTTTTTTAAGGATTCCTATATTCCCCCCTTTTAAAATCTAGCCTTCTATTGACATGGATATGGGAAATATGGCTGAGATTTTGTTAGGATCACTATGGCGAGAGAGGTGTGATAGAAATAGGGCAAAATCTAACTCCAAAAAAATAAAAGCAATACCCAAAGTGACAAAAGCTCTTTATTCAACAATAGTTTGAATCCTATTCAAAAGCTATGAAAGTCTGTGTGTGTGTTTTTATGTGTTTGCACAACAAAAGTCTAACCATAAAATCAAACAGAAATAAATATTCTCATCCATAACCAAATGTCTAAGTTAAAAAATACAATAAATGGAAACATGTCTATTGATGTTTCCTATATTAGAAATGTAGCTTATCCTAGGATTTTGGATAATTCATATGTAATATTCAAAAAAAAAGAAATTGTTATATTTTAAAAATTTACTTAGCCTAGTCTATCAATGTCTCCTAATTAATCTTAGAGCTATTAGTACTATTTCTGTTTTCATGCTAACACTGTTTAAAATCTCTATTTGCCAAAATAAAAGAAAATTATTAATATCTCTTTTAATAGGTCAATAACTGACATGTCTGATAATAGTAATTTTTGTAGTATAATTCAGTCATCCCCAAATCGTCTTAAATTAAGCATAATTTAATTATGTATAACTAAATTAATTATATTAATTATTGAATATATTTAATGTAATAGTGCTGAGGAATTTTTTTCCTTCAGGTCTTTATTTAAATTCCAGTTAGTTAATATACAGTATAATATTAGTTTCAGGAGTAGAATTTAGTGATACATCACTTATATACAACACTCATCACAAGTGCCCTCCTTAATAACCATCACGCATTTAAACTACATCCCTCCACCTATCTCCCCTCTAGTAATTATCAGCTTGTTCTCTATAGTTAAGAATCTCTTGGGATCCCTGGGTGGCGCAGCGGTTTAGCGCCTGCCTTTGGCCCAGGGCGCGATCCTGGAGACCCGGGATCGAATCCCACATCGGGCTCCCGGTGCATGGAGCCTGCTTGTGTCTCTGCTTCTCTCTCTCTCTCTCTCTGTGACTATCATAAATAAATAAATAATTAAAAAAAAAAAAAGAATCTCTTTTGTGGTCTGCCTTTCTCTGTTTTTTTTTTCCCCTCCCTATGTTTGTTTATTTTTTTCTTAAATTCCACATATGAATGAAATCATATATATATGATTATATATCATATATATGTGTATATATATATTCTTTATCCATTCATCAATCAATGGACATTTGGGTTCTTGCCATAGTTTGACTATTGTTGATAATGCTGCTATGAGCATTATGGTGCACACATCCTTTCAAACCAGTATTTTTGTATCTTTTTGGTAAATACCTAATAGTGCAATTGCTGGGTCATAGGGTCATTCTATTTTTAACTTTTTGAGGAACCTCTATAGTGTTTTCCACAGTGGCTGCACTACTTTGTATTACCACAAACAGTATAAAAGAGTTCCCCTTTCTCTGCATCCTCACCAAAATCTGTTGTTGCCTATATTATTAACTTTAGCCATTCTGCTGGTGTGAGGTGATATTTCATTGCAGTTTTGATTTGTATTTCCCTGATGATGAGTGATGCTGAGCATCTTTTCATATGTCTGTTGCCCATCTGGATGTCTTCTTTGGAAAAATGTCTATTCGTGTCTTCTGCCCATTTTTTAACTGGATTATTTGGGTTTTGGGTGTTGAGTTTGATCAGTTATTTCTTTTTTTTAAGATTTTATTTGTTTATTTGATGGAGAGAGAGAAAGAGAAAATGAGCAAGGGGGAGGGGCAGAAGGAGAGGGAGAAGCAGATTCCCTGCTGAACGGGGAGCCCAATGAGAGGCTCAATCCCAGGACCTTGAGATTATGACCCGTGCGGAAGGCAGAGGCTTAACCAACTGAGCCACCCAAGTGACCCTAGTTTGATAAGTTATTTACAGATTTTGGTACTAACCGTTTATCAGGTATGTCATTTGCAAATAGCTTCTCCCCTTCCAAAGGTTGCCTTTTAGTTTTGTTGATTGTTTCCTTTTCTGTGCTGAAGCCTCTTATCTTGATGAGACCCTAATAGTTTATTTTTGCTTCTGTTTTCCATGCCTCAGGAGACAAAGCAGGAAAGACTATCTAATGGAAAAAGGATAGTCTCTTCAACAAATGGTGTTGGGAAAACTGGAAAGCCACATGCAGAAGAATGAAACTGGACCACTCTCTAATACCATAAACAAAAATAAGTTCAAAATCGATGAAAGATCCAAATGTGAGACAGAAAACCATCAAACTCCTAGAGGAAAATGCAGGTAGCAACCTCTTTGACATCAGCCATAGCAACTTCCTACTAGATAGCGTGGAGGAATTTTTAGAAAGGAGAAACAATTTCCAATAAATCACAGCAGAGAGAAATGACAAACGACAGATTAGAGTAAATATGTAGTATATTCATTTCTATTGAGGCTTCATTCAAATAAACATTTCTTGGACATTTATGATTTTCTATAGCATGTTTTAGGTTTCAATCATATTACATGACTACTGAACCCATTAACAGACTATCATATAAAGAAAAATTATAACTGCAATTGGCAATTGCTACCGAAGGAGGAGAGAACCAAATGAAGGGAGTGTTGATGTTACTATTGCTGCCTTAGGAAGGAGAAAGAAGATTATGTTTCAGAAGTAGATTCCATTTCTCCAGACTATTGCCAAAGGGGAGATAGCAAAATGAACTTGCATTAACTCTGGTTAGAAAGACTTCCATGTATGTGGATAAATTAAATGTTCTAGTAACACTTTCAGTAAATATCCTTGCCACATGCCTGGCTTTGTTAAATTTAAAGATAACACAAAAGTGAAAAATTGTATGCTAGATGACAAAATAAGAACTCGAGTTTTCTATACATTGAAAGATTGAAAAGAGATGCCCCAAACCGGACAATGGTATTTAACACATTAAAATACATATCCTACACGGGACACCTGAGTGGCTCAATGGGTGAGCCTCTGCCTTTGGCTCAGGGTGTGATCCCAGGATCTGGGATCGAGTCCCACATCAGGCTCCTTGGGGGGAACCTGCTTCCCCCTCTGCCTCTCTCTCTCTCTCTCTGTGTCTCTCATGAAGAAATAAAGTTTTTTTAAAAAATAAAATACACATCCTACAATTAGATTCAAAGACTCTTTTGAATTATATGGCACCTAGAAAATCACAGCATTTGACTGAGTGCAAGTCCACAACATGAACCAACAGTGGAACCCATCTCCTAGAAAGAAGCTAACATAAGGGTGAGCAGTGTTCAGACCATAAAAGGAATCATTTCTTTGCACAGATTAAACCACATTTAGGTTATTTTGCTTATCTTTAGACACAAATCTTGAAAGATAAAATCAAATTATACTGTCCAGAAAAGAATACTCAGGATGATAATGGGTTTTTGAAACTATGGAAGATAGCAATAAAGGAAAATGGTAAATAGGGAAAGGGATTATGCTAAATCTTTTCAAAATGGAAGTTTTGTCATATAAAAGAAGGATTAGATTTATTCTCCAAAATTCTGCAGAATAGAACTAGAATCAATGTATATAAAGTGGGGTAGCACATTTTGATTAAGCATAAAGAATAAAATTGTGATAATTAAAACTGTCCAACAATGGAAAACATACATCGGATATTCCCTCTATATCATTGGGAACATTCCAACAGATGTTTTCCCTTAATATTGTCAAAGGCATTCATATGCCAAGAATTATGTTATTATTTCTATGGCATTCTTGAATTTTAGTTGTATTCTTTCAGGGTAGCACAGTTTCATTTAGACAGTAGAGTCTTCTAGGTGAGACATAATGTTCTTGAATTGCTTTGTCTAACAGAAAAGAATCTAAAACATATTCGAATATAAACTTTAAAACTGATATTTGTAAACCAGATGCCAAATTATGTCTCATTACTTCATTGTCTCACTCCATCAAAACAGTAAGATTTCCTTTTTAAAAAGGTGAGTCCAAACTTCCAAAAGACTTAGGTTTTGCAATATTAGCCCTCTCAAAAGAAGAAAGAAGAGAAAAAAGAAGAAAATAAATACCATGTCTGTGCTATCTGTAACTTTCAGATATCACTAATTTTGACCAACTCCTGACGCACACTTCCAAATGTAAAATAAAACAAAAGTAATAAAAACAGGAAAAAAAAAACCAGATACACTGGCAGCTAATAGGGAAAATCTGTCTTATCTAACAGATATAATATTGGCTGTTTTATTTTATTTTATTTTTTTATATTGGCTGCTTTAAAGGGAAAAATTTGCAGGCTTTAAGTATAGAAAAAAAAGAGATATTATAATAGATAATGCAGAAAAAAAATGTCCATTGAATTTTTAGAGTACATACTTTATTCTTTCTCCATAATAGAAAAAGTCAGTTGCTATAGGCTGTATGGACATGCTGTTTATTTATTTTTCAAAATATTTTATTTATTTATTCATGAGAGACACGGAGAGATAGACGGAGAGACACAGGCAGAGGGAGAAGCAGGCTCCATGCAGGGAGCCTGATGCGGGACTCAATCCCCAGACTCCAGGATCATACCCTAGGCCAAAGGCAGGCGCTAAACCGCTGAGCCACCCATGCTGTTTAAAACAAAAAGTTGACATCTGGATCCAAGCCAAAGAATAAAAGCATCACCTTACATATTTACTCAGGAATCACAAAAGTTCATTTTAAGGTTAAGAAACTTGCATAATAGAAGGTTTTTATGAAAGTTTATTCTAGGGATCCCTGGGTGGTGCAGTGGTTTAGCGCCTGCCTTTGGCCCAGGGCATGATCCTGGAGACCCTGGATCGAGTCCCACGTCGGGCTCCCGGTGCATGGAGCCTGCTTCTCCCTCTGCCTGTGTCTCTGCCTCTCTCTCTCTCTCTGTGTGTGACTATCATAAATAAATAAAGAAAAAAAAAAAAAAAGAAAGTTTATTCTAAGTTTGGCTATAGTATATGTATATAAAATGCTTAAAATTGAATCCTTGATTGGGCAAATATAGTGCCTTTGAAGTTACATAAACTATTTAATAATGCCTTAACATTCATCATTGCCTGTTTCAAGCATGAAGAGCTTTAATTTGTTATTTTTAGTTCCTGCGACCTAATGGATCTCCTTAAGAGCACTATATTAAATAATGCCTTCCTAATGCTAGGAATAATACTTATAGAATTCAGGAAATTTGGAATGTTTTATTTTTACCCACAGAAGAATACTTTCCTGTTATATTTTTAAATAATTACTTCTTTAACTCATGTTTCCTTTTAAAAACTGAAGAAAATATTTTATATTCATTTTTTATTTGATATGTAGTTTTTCTTATTTTGTGTCAATATATGATTTGTTTAAAAAAGAGACAATTAACCCTGGAGTTACACAGAATTAAATGAGAAGAAAAGTTTAGCAAAAAAGTTGCAATTTAGTAGTGATCCAAAGGGGCACCTGCACTCCAATGTTTATAGCAGCAATGTCCACAATAGCCAAACTATGGAAAGAGCCCAGATGTCCAGCAATAGATGAACGGATAAAGATGTGGCGTATATACACACACACATATATACATATATATGTGTGTGTGTGTGTACATATACACACACACACACATAGTACATATATATAATGGACTACTACTCAGTCATCAAAAAAAATGAAATCTTGCCCTTTGCAAAGACATGGATGGAACTAGAGAGTATTATGCCAAGTGAAATAAGTCAGTCATAGAAAGACAATTATCATATGATCTCACTCATATCTGGAGTTTAAGAAACAAAACAGAAGATCATAGGGGAAGAGAAGAAAAATAAAACAAGATGAAATCAGAGAGGGAGACAAACCGTAACAGACTCTTCATAGGAAACAAACTGAGGGCTTGCTGGAGGGGAGGCCAGTGGGAGGATAGGGTAACTGGGTGATGGATATTAAGGAGGGTATGTGATGTACTGAGCACTGGGTATTATATGGGACTGATGAATCACTGACCTCTACCTCTGAAACCAATGATACATGTTAATAATTGAATTTAAGTAACATCAAAAAATAAATTTAAAAAATTGCATTTTATAAGGGAGCAAAAAGGGTATCTAACTCATGAATAAATTTAGATGAAAACTATTCTTATGTTCTTATATTCACGTGCATATGTTGTAAAAACTTTTCTGGAAGTCATTTTGGCAAAAAATATAAAGCCAGTTAATGTATATATACTTTGAACCAGTGATTCCATCTCTAGGATTTTATTCAAATTAAATAAGTATGCTACAACATTTATTCACTGCTGTTCATAAAAATTGGAAACAATCTAAAGAACCATCAATAACAACTTTAGAATACATTACATAACCATAAAGGAATGCACAATTCATATTTTAATTGGCATGAAAAGATATTCAACTGAAAAGACCAGGTGATAGAAGAATACGTGTAAAAAGACCAGGTGATAGATGAATAAGTGTAACCTGGACATTTTTATGTGAACAGAAAAAGTAGTATAGAAAAGAATGCCAACTATTAACAATGACTTTGGTTGAGTTCAGGAGAGTAGAGAATAGTTTGGGATATGAGCACTTACATGAGTCTTTTTAAAAAATATTTATTAAAAAATATTTTCTTGTCATTAAATTCCTAACATTCTAATATAAGGAAAAAGTCGATCATTTACTATTAATGTTTTTGCACAAAAATTTTATGAGTTTTTGTGGAATTATGATGCAGCTTTGAGCTTTATGAAATTATTCTAAAAATAGTTTATTTTTCGATGTAATTTGTAATCACTCTAAGCATAGTAAAATATCCCCAAAACATTAATGATTATGTTCCTGTTATACTCCCAGGTACTAAATCCTTTGCCGCCATCTTTTGGAAGTAGGTTACAAATGCATGTGGAAAAGACTTCTGAAAGTAGAAAAACAAGGAAAAATTCCATTCTCACAGAAGTGCAATGCTAAAGCAAAATCAGATTTGCTGCATAGTGTTGAAGAATTTGTTTTATTCATATTACCTACAGCTGGATTCTGGCCTCAGTTTCTTTGAAAATCCTGCAATGGCTGGGCTTTCCTTAATGCTGCATCATAATTCCACGAAAACTCATAAAATTTTTGTGCAAAAACATTAATAGTTTGTCTCTTCTAACCCCAAACCAGATTTGTCTTAAGGGGAAGGTTCACAAAGCAAGAATGTTCCGAGCAATTCCAAAAAGGTAGATGAAAGAGGGAGCTACACTTGGAAGAAATGAAATGTAAAATTATCTTACACAGCGTGGGCTAAGAGATCACAAAAGAAAGAATACACTAGCTCAACTTCCTAAGTAAGAGTAAGGTCACTGTGTATCTGAAAACATTATTAAAATTGAAGATAGCACATCATAAAGTCTGTATAATAAACCAGTCTTGTCTGACTTTTCACCAGTGAAAATAGTCACCTGGTTACCACATTGAATAATATTTTTTTCAAACTTTCAATGTTACAATATACATTCTGGTATAATTGACTAGAAGTGGCCAGCTTCCTTCACTTATCAGAAGCTGGTAAATACTTTTAATCAGTGTATTTGGTTGTTGCTGGCTTCCCTCCAGATTCTAAGACTTCCCTTCTATAAGCTCTCGCCCCACAAGTTGGCACAGGTATTGAGAAAAGCACTGTATCTTGAGTGCTTACTCTCTCTCTCTCTCTCTTCTGACATGTGCATTCAGTGTTCAGTGTATATTTAGTTTTTATCAATTGGCACCTATGACGATTTGCTTTTTGTAGTGCACTTCTCAAGATGTTAGACAGGTGCTTTATCTATCCACCCAGGGCTGGCTGTGAGTACAAGATCCTTCGTCTCTCTTTAACTGCCAGTCCCAGGACAATAAACAATTTGTCTGATGAGGGGAGTGGGGGACTTTTGAAAAAGAGTCACTCCTCAGTTGCTTCTTGACTGGAAATAGATCTCCTCACCCCACTCGTCACCCAAAAGGCAGCACACAATCACTTTGTTCGAATGCTTAAATCCACAGTGAGATGGACTCCGTATCCACAGACCATTCCCTCTGCTTAACATATACTTCTGATCCCTCCAATTTCCTGAACTCACTAATCAAGTCACATTTAGCTTTCTCTGTGAAAACCTTGTCGTGCCTCCAGGAAGACTTCTGTGCTGTCTCCTGAGACCTTCTCTCTCTGTACTTCTACAGAGAAATTAGCACAATGTATAATCATCGTGTGTTTACCCAACCCTCCAGCTGTCTCTGTTCTATAAGATCCCTAGGCAGAGAACTAGTGTAGTTGATATTTGAACTCCCCAAATCTGATCCAGAATGTTACTGATATGGGTGTATGGATGAATGAATGAATGAAGGCCAGGTTGAGAAATTAAAGGGCATAAACTCAAAAAATATTTGCTAAGCAAGTAAGTCTGAGTTCAAATGTATATTTGAAAAAAGAAAAACAAAGAAAAAATATTACCTGAGTTACTGAAATTTTGTGTTGTAGTGTTTTTTTTTTATTTTTATTTTAATATTTATTTTAATATTTATTTATTCATTCATTTATTTACTTATTTATTTAAGAGAGAGAGAGCATGCACTAATAGGGGGCACAGGGAGAGGGAGAAGAGATGTGGGGCTCGATCTCAGGACATGGGATCATGGCCTGAGCAGAAGGCAGATATTTAAAAGACTGACCACTCACACACCCCATGTTTTTACTTTTTTAATTGAATATGTGTGACTTTGTTCTGGAATAGTCTAAAAATTATTTTTCAGGTTAAAATGCTATTCATGATTTCTTTCATTCAACAATTATGTATTTATTACAAACTATGTGTTAGATAAAATCATAGCATTAAATCAGATATTATGTTATTATTACCATATCCTGAAGCTACCTGAAAATCTTGATAAAGTGCATAATATTTTGCTGCTTATGGTAATAGAAAAATACAAAAAATAAAAAATAAAAAAATAGTAGAAAAATACTGTGCTTTAGGTTTTGTGTAGAAATAGAGTTGAGTTCAGGTTGTCTCTGTTAACTGTAGCTTTGCAAGACATAGCTTGACATCGTTTATTAATTATTTTGTTCTAAGTTGAAAGTAAAAAGTAAAAATCTAGTAGGTTCTATAGAAAGGCTCTTATAGGTTTTTTCATTAATGCTTTTTGTGAATTTTATTTTCTTAATATCTAGATGAATAGATGAATCTAAAAGTCATAGCTAGATGAAAACTACATATTAGGTGGATAAAAAATGAACAGAGTCTTTTGAATGAATATAAATATCCAACATGACCAAATTAGGATTTCACATATTAGGATGATGTGGATTCTATCCTCTCACTGTGGGCACAGGTACCACGATGGAATCACATTTGTTTATTGATAACTTACATGAATTAGAAAGTTAACAGTAACTGGTAGGAATGGGGAATCTTTGTCTTATGCAATGACTCACTCAAAAATATTCGAATACATCAAAATCAAGCAAATGTTGGTAAACTGACTTTTCCAAACAAGTTGAATATGAACCAAACACAATTCTGAAAAAATTGAATTGTAAATGTTGTAAGTGTTGCTAAAAGCATAATCCTAACTAAATTTCATACTTATTATGCACGTTTAGTTTTCAAGACGTTAATTTATTAAATCTATATGTCAGTGTGATTTGTGTATGAATAATTGCTGAATAAGTGAAAAATGAATGAACTTTAGGGATACGGGGAAAAAAAAATACCAGGGACAACTTTAATTACTAGTCAATGAATTCACTTGGACAATTTAGCTAGGATTAAATATCTTTTCGATTAAAAATAGTAGAAATCCGTGTTATTTTGAAGTCTTTAGAGAAGTGTTCTTGTCTTCTGCTTATTTCAGGATTCCCTTCGCTAATTAAACGAGGTTGATTTGATTACTTGGGCAGCACTTGGCCCTCCAGTCTGAGACCACGTTGTTTATTGACTAGTTTGACTCCAACCGTAGTATCCTCTTCGGATGCAAAGGAGGAAACTGTGCATTAAAGGAACACTTGGAATAGGTTTCCAGCCGTGTCAACAGGGGACGACCTCTGCCCAGGTCTTTGTGACGGAGCTGCATAAAGACTCTGTAAAGTTGACCGGATGCAATCCCGGGCAGTCTTGCAGGTATCCGGCCTGCGTCATTTCGTTCAGTTACAGCAACCCCGTAAGGTGACTTTGTTTCCCCCCCAGAAGAGCAAACTGCAGCATAATCTGCATGCATGACGTCACACGGGCAAGGGGGAAGGAGCGCCAGGATCCACGCGGGCAGGTCCTCAGCCTGCAGATTCACCCCCGGCTCTGCGGGCGCCTCGGTCACTTCGCCCGCCGCTGCGTACGCGGTTCCGAGCCGCAGGATCTCCCACCGTAGCGGCGGCAAGACGGGGGCCGTGCTCCGGGCTCAAGCAGCAGGTGCAGGTAGGGCCCCCTCGCAGCGCGGGGCCGCGGGTCGCGTCTCCCGGGCAACAGGAACGCGGCTCAGACCCCGAAGCCCGGGGGTGACGTCACTTCCTCCGTCTGCGCCGTTGCCCCAGCGACGCGTCCTGCGGGAGAGCGCGGTGGGTCCGCGAGAGACGCGGCGGGCGGGAGTCACTTCCTCCCGCAGACGCTGTTGCCCGGCAACCGCCTCCCGAGTCCGCTCTCCGTCCCTCCCCTGCGCTCAGTCCCGGTCCGTCTCCGTCCTCGGGCAGCCCCGGGCCGCGGCGAGAGGCTCCCGCCCAGGCCGGCGCTCGGTCCTCGGGGGCGCGGGGCGTCCGCCCCAGGGCCGGCTGCGACTGCGGCTGCGGCTGCGGCTGCGGTGCGTACGGGCAGCGCGGGGCGGGGGCCGGGGAGACGCGGCGTGGACGGCGCTCGGGCCTGGCGGGCGGCGGGGGCCTGCAGGGCGGGGAGCCGGGCGGGGGGAGGGTCCCCGGGGCGCGGGGGGCCGGGGAGGGCGGATGGGAGGGTTCCCGGGGCGCGGGGAGCCGGGCGGGGGCGGCGGGAGGGTCCCCGGGCTGGAGGGTCCCGGGCGCGGGGAGCGGGGCGGCGGGGGGCCCAGGCCTCGGCTCGGGCAGGAGCACTGTGCGGGCCGCCCGGTGCGGTGACCTGACGGCTGCCGCGGCCGCCCGCCCGGGCCCCTGCAGGTGGGCACCGCAGCTCGGTCCTGCTGGGGCACCGCAGCTTGTGCGGGCGTCGGCCTCCGGCTCGGCCGGTGGGGGCCGGTCCCCGTGGCAGGCCTCTCACGGTGGCACCGTTCCCTGGGCCAGGGTTTAGATTTTGAACGGAGGAGAGGTGAAGAATAAAGGTGTTGCATTTTAATTTGCAACATTTTATTAAGCTGTTGCGGGCATTTATTGGCTCATCTTTAAAACAATCGCAAAACTCTGAGGATGACTTAAATCTGACTTCTCTTGTTTTGATAACAAACTCGTGAGAATCTTATGTGTCTTTAGGGGAACTCTGCATATTGAGGTGAATATGTAGTGCCGTGTTCATAGATGTTTTTCTTAATTGTTTTTTTTTTGTTTGTTTGCTCTCTTTTTTTTTTTTTTTTTTTTTTTGCGCTAAAGGGTAGTAATAGAAATTCTCCAATATGCAAAAAAACCTCTCATTTGTTTTTTATATATTTCAGACCCGGTCAGAGTTTGAATCTCTTAGCTGTTTTATAAAGGTAAAAAGTAAAAAGCAAAACAAAAACCAAAAAGACACTATGTCTGATGAAGTTTTTAGCACAATTTTAGCTTATACAAAGAGTCCGAAAGTCACCAAAAGGACTACTTTCCAGGTAAAGTATTTCAAGACATTTTTATTTTGAGTGATTCTACAAGATAAGCACTGTATTAGGGATGTTGGGCTTGAAATGATTCTAGGAACGGCTGTGTATAATACAGGAATAATAAATCTTACATTATTTTGGAAGTTTTGCAGATGATCACATTTGGGCTCAAGTATTACCAGCTCTTCTCTGTGGCTTTCAGACCACTAACCTAGCTTCAGTACTAGGTTTTTACTAAGTTAAAAGTTTAAATCACCTAGCAACTTTAAATTTACATATTTTTTAAGGTTTTTTTTTTTTTTTTTTTTCCTGTTGTAACATAATAACATTTCAGTTTTCTCAGTACAGGTCACTACAATTTTAAACTCAGCCTCTAAGTTTGCAGTATTAATTACCTTTATTACTGCAATGTGCTAAAACAAAAGATCTTAAAAGTGCCAGTTTCTTCCAAAGTGTAGCTCGTAATAAATCTGTCTAAATGGAGTCCTGTTTATTATTCTCCTGCCCTAAATACACGCTGTAATTAATTTCTTTGCTATTGCCTGTCTCCTTCAATTTAACTGTAAGCTCCATAAGGAGAAGGATCTTGTCTGTGATGTTACACATTGAATCTGAGGGCTTGGGTGCATGGCATAAGGTAGGCTTTCATTGAATATTTGTTATATGAATGAAACCTGAGTTTGAAAGCAATTATTAATCCAGCGTTGTTTGTTTAAAGAATTAATTCTAGATAGGAGTCTTCAGTGTTTGGGTGGAAATTGATCTTCATTATCTCCTTTCAGGATGAGCTAATAAAAGCAATTACAGCTCGCTCAGCCAGGCAAAGGAGTTCTGAATACTCAGATGACTTTGACAGTGATGAAATTGGTATGTGTGAATATGGAAAAGTAAAAACATTTTCTCTTTTTGCTTCCTTAGTTGCATTTAGCCCATCCCTTCAAAAACAATCACTTATGTTAAAATAATACCTATAAATAAACTGGTTTTAAATTTCCAATTTTTTAATGAGTAAAAAGTCGTAATCTTCAAGAAGTTGTATAATTGTCTTTGTTTATTTCTGAACGTGTATACAGAAAATATAAATTAATTGATATCAGGTTTGCAGTAAAAGGATGCCTGTCAGTTGTAAACCATGTTGGACACAATGTCAGTGAGACCCTATAGTGAATTAGAAACTAGGGCCCATAGAACTAAACTTTGGTGCATGTCAGAATCACTTTTGTAGTCCTTTTTGTAAATCAGGTTTTTTTGGCTGTTGTAATACGGGCTCAGTTTTAAAAACCTGGTATATCAGTGCTGGTATGACTTAATCTGGTCTCTTTTGATTATGTAAGAGTATTAAGTACACAGAATTCTAAACTTGAAATTCTGTGTTTTATTCTTTAATATTCAGTGAGTAACTTTTAATGTTCTCTGTAAAAATAATCAGAACAATAGCTAAAACATTGCTGTATTGTTAAGTTAGCATTCTTTATTCTTCTCACAGTAAAATCGAATACTCTGGTATGGATGAAATTGTAGTTGTGAAATTTTTATGGAAAAAACATAATTAGCAAATAACTAGTAAAATTTCTCCACTTACCAGTGTTTCTTTTTATTTTATATGATGAAGTCATTTGAAAATAAAAGCTCTATAGTCCAAAACCTAATTTAAATATCCTATGTCATTGTTATTTTGAGGAACCTTTGGATGACTTCTCAGAGAAAGCAGAGGGTTTGGCACACTTTTCACACTCAATAAATATGTTTTGAAAAAATTTATGAAATTGAAATTTTTATTTCATAAATACCAATGAAAACTGCCTAAGTTAGCTGTGTTTTAGAGCTGCAGATCTATTTGTAAAACAGACTTGCATCCATTCATGGTTGTAAATTCATTTCTAGTCTCTTAAGGTAATCTTTTTGATTCATATAACTTTCACAACTTTAAAAGAGGCTATTGAAAACATTTTTTCTCTTCCATTTTTCAGTTTCCTTAGGTGATTTTTCGGACACCTCAGTAGATGAAAATTCAAATAAGAAAAAAATGAATGATTTCCATATATCAGATGATGAAGAAAAGAATTCTCCAAAACTGTCTTTTTTGAAAACCAAGAAATCAAACAGTGACATAATGAAAGATGAGCCAGTATTCTCCACCAAAAACGATGAGGAAATGGCACCTGATGGTTGTGGAAACATGGTTGGAACTCCCTTATCTGAATCTCAAAATAATGACCAAGAAATTGAAAAAGACAAAATTAAGATGAAACCTAAGCCCAGAATTCTTCCAGTCAAAAGCATGTCTTCAGGTAATTTACGTTACTATAATTGCAGTTCTTGGAAACTTATTTATCTATTTTAAGATTTTAGTTAATTTATTTGAGAGAGTGCAAGCATACGAGTGGGGGCAGGGGCAGAAGCAGAGGGCGAAGCAGGCTCCCCGCTGAACAGGGAGCCTGATACAGGGCTGGATCCCAGCACCCTGAGATCATTATCTGAGCCAAAGGCAGACACCTACTCAACTGAGGCACCCAGATGCCTATTGAGAACTAATTTTAAGATAATCATAAAATATCTTTATATGGTAGCTAGTAAAATTTTTAAAATAGACTTAACGTTTTAATTTTAGAGTTATAAGTCAAAATAATGGAACCATAGAGAAAACTCATAGTTCTGATGTCCAGTTGCATGTCAGTCTTGCATCTATACTGGTTCCTGATAGAAGGCCAGAGTGCCTTGTCCTCCACGGCTGTGTCTCCTGAAACTTCTGGGTCCAGTCTTGCAAGGCCTTTGGGCTTCAGTTTTGTTTTTAAGGATGGGGCTGCAATGCAGTCCTTTCTAATCCATCTTACACTCCAGTAATTAGAGTAACAGCAGCATTGGAACGTGTCCTTCAAACAATCATTTCCATGTCATCATTTGCCAGAATTTTTTTTTTTTTTTATATTTGAGTATGTGAAGGGAGAGAGTTTCATTGTTGGTGTTGTTATTTAAGCCTCCAACTTTTCTTAAGAAAAGAGAATCTCCATTTAGTTTCTCTGTTCCCTGGGAAAATCTACTGAAACCGTTTTCTCATGGAAGCTCCTGGTGTGATTGGGAGTACAGTGGTTTCTCCACAATTCTGAGCTCTAGGCACAATGGTGCAAAGATGGAGTGAAGCAGGAACCAGCCTCTCTGAGGTCCCATGGGCCACCACACAGAAACACAGGCATAGAGGTTTAAGGGTTTGGTGTCTTCTAGTCATTATTCCTGTATTATAGAAAATATATTATAAAAATAAAATCATAAAAATCTCTTTCCTTTATGTCATCATTAAATACTCTACTGGTAAATATTACATACTCCACATACTAGATATCACTGGTAACGTCAGATAGAACATTATTTCACATGTATATTAGGGAACCAGTCTTTCCCCAATAATCTCATTAACTTTCAAACATGAACAGAGCAGGGACCACTAGGAAAAAAGCCGCTGTATGTTAATTATATGTGACCTTGGCAAACAGGGTAAGCTTTATTGTTAGGAGGAGGAGGATAAAACCTGCTCTTCTTATTCTACAGAATTGTTTTCAGAATCTGTTGAAGTGTATCTCAGAAACTATACAGTTCTACCAAAAATATAAGCATGAGACATAATGAAACAGAATTAAGTTGCTAAAGTGAACCTTCCCAGCGTACTGAATAGGATCTGAGATGGAGAGAACGGGAACATAGTGGAACTTGGTGAATAATCCAGTAGTTCACCATTTCCCTAAGTACAGAGTTCAGGGTTCAGCAGTTGGTTCATTGGTATATTGGAAAAATACAGAATCATAGAAATTTTAAAGTAATTTCCTTATGAGAAAACTTCTTGGAGCCATTATTAAAGAAAAATGAATGAAGAGGGGCACCTGGATGGCTCAGTGGTTGACTCTTTGCCTTTGGCTCAGGTGGTGATCCCGGGATCGAGTCCCACATCAGGCTCCCTGCATGGAGCCTGCTTCTCCCTCTGCTTATGTCTCTGCCTCTCTCTTTGTGTCTCTCATGAATAAATATATAAGATCTTAAAAAAAAAAAAAAAAGGAAATATGAATGAGGAATCTTCAAGAAGGATAGAGCAGACAGTGTTTCCTCATCCCCATGAATTCAGAAATCTATTTTTGTGTATTATATCTATCCTGTTTGTCTCAATTCTGAAAAGCTTTTTGTAAGAAAATCTTACATTAAGAAAATGTAAGCATACAGAAGCTAAAATTTGGTCTGATATGGGTAGAAGTATATAATTAGAATTAGAGCTTTATGGTAGATAATCATCAATAATCCACCTATTTAATACCTTTTTTTAAAAAGCTGTGATAGGGCAGCCCGGGTGGCTTAGCAGTTTAGCGCCGCCTTCAGCCCAGGGCCTGATCCTGGGGTCCCAGGGTTGAGTCCCACGTCAGCTCCCTGATTGGAGCCTACTTCTCCCTCTACCTGTGTCTCTGCCTCTCTCTCTCATGAATGAATAAAATCTTTAAAAATAAATAAATAAAAATAAAAAGCTGTGACAAATTAAAATGAACAGAGAAATACTGTCCTTAAACCACAAGATGGCACCAGGATTCTAAATACTATACCCAAATGTGCAATACTATATTTCTAAAGTCATAAGCCATTTACCATTCACTATATGTTAAATAAAAATAATTACTAAACACAGGTAATCATTTACATTTAGTTATAAAAGAAAGCATTTTGAAAATGTATAGATTTTTTTTCTTTTTGAAAACTTGACAATACTTCTGGAAGTGGAATTTTCACATAAAATATGTTAAAGGCATTATTCCTAGGCTCTTCAGATTGAAGAAAAAAATTGAGGCTGGTGATTAGTGCCTGGCATATACAATTTGACAGATATTTTAATGTATAAATGAATAAATGAATGATTCATTCATGAAAGAGTGTGATTCACAAGCTAAGCTTTATCCTTCCCTAAATTTTAGACATTTTCTTTTTCCTACAAAGTTTGGAACTTAATGTTTTTAATGTGGTGAGACATTGCTGAATAGCAATGAATCCTTTATGAAAATACTGGAACCTGGAAGTTTCCTTTGTTCTTGGCTGTCTTTTGTTAAAAGTGCAATAACTAGACTCTTTCACTTTTTTAAGCAACTTGTCACATGGGTAGTGATTGCAGAAAGTAATTTTTACAGGGTATGTTGCTTTTAACATTTAAATGACTAAAGTCATAAACTTTGGGTGCTCTTGCTTTAATCCCACAAACTAAAGTTTATTAACATGGGCCCAGAACTTCTTTGTTCCTCATTTTGTTTGTTTGTAAAGTGGGCATAATAGTTGAACTTGGATTTGAGGTTTGAGGCAATTAAATGAGTTTATACATTTGAAGATTTTAGAACAATCTGGTGTAAATCAAGCACTTTTCTAATTGCTTTTATTATTTCTTTTATTATTTAGCATTTACTCACAAGCAGATCATTTTATTTTTCCACACGTATTTATTATGAATACAGTCTATTTCACTATGTTATGTTCATTGTGATGATAACTAAGAAGACAAATTAAAAAGACATAATACCAAAAAAAAAAAAGGCATAGTACCAATATTCTAAGACTGTCTTAGCCCATTTGGGCTACTGTATCAAAGTACCATAGACTGGATGTGTTTTAAACCACAGAAACCTATTTCTCACAGTTCTAGAAGCTAGAAGTCTGAGATCACAGTGCCAGCATGGTCAGGTGAGAGCCCTCTTCCTGGTCTCAGACTGCTCATTGTGTTTCTACATTATGGAAGGGGCAAGAAGCTCTCTGGAGGCTCTTCTATAAGGGCACTAATCCCCTTCATGAAGGTTCCACCCTCCTGACCTGATCACCCTCCTACCTCCTAATACCATCACCTTTGTGGTTAGGATTTCAGCCTAAGAATGTGGACGTACACAAACAGACCATAGCAAAGATTGTACAATTTAATGGAAAGGTAAATAAAAGGTAGAGTAAGAACACAGGGAAGTGAGCACCTAAGTTTACCTCAGGACATCAGGGAAGGCTTCCCAGAGGAAATGGCAATAATAGTTGTAACTGACAAATAATAGTACCAGTAGTCAAGAGTGTTGGCTGCAAATGACTCAGACTTCTGTGGAAGGAGGAATTTATCACCTTACTGAGCATAGATGTCAGAAGACCTCTCGGTAGGTGTGATTAAGTTTGGAAACAGTATTTATGTCTTCTGGATTCTCAACTTCTGTCTTCCCTCCCCGACTCCTAGAACTTCTCGCTGTCTCCTCCCACCCCTGTCACTAGCCCAGTTTCTCCATCCTTTGGTCCTCTATTTTTGTCATTTGGTCTCTTTGTCTCCGACATCCCTTCCCTTGGCGGGAAGGAATGCCACAAGTTGTCCCCAAATCTTATCCTTCCAGCTTCATGACTTTAAAGGCATGTCCTCCAACTCTAATTAAAAAAAAAAATACTGACCGACCACCTGCAGTGGGCCAGTGAAGTTTCTGTGATGAGCCAGGAGGGTGGTGTGCATTGTGTTCCCACTCTTCTCACTGAGCTATGGAGGAGATATTTGTTAACCCACTAGAATTCACAAGGAAGAAGAGGAGAGACGACCCTGAAGAAAACAGGAGTGAGAAACCCAAAAAACAAAAAGAGGAGAAAGGAAAAGTCCATCACAGTTACTAATGCTCAGTGAGCACTTGCCATGAGTCCAGTACCGTACTGTGTACTTTACTCTCTCTCACTAGGCCCCTAGTGAGATTCCCTTAGGAATTCCTAACTCATTGTACCCATGGGTAAACTGAGGCATGCGGCGGTTACGATGCTGCTAAGTGTCAGAGCCCCGATCCAGATGGGAACTCTCCGCCACAGACCCCCTAAGAGAGAGGGCCGAGTGGTGTTGGCTAGGGGTGTGCGGAGAGGAGGGGGTCGCTGTGGTCTCCCTTCCGCGAGGCGAATGCAGTTCTAGATCCGCCCTACAGCCCTGGTCCTGCAGCTTGTCCGTGCCCAACGGTGTGCTTGAAGTTGGTTAAGAGGGTACGTGTGTGGGTAAGTGTCCTCACCGCGATTAAACAACAACAAAACCACACGCACCAAGTGACTCAACACCTTTCAGGCGTCGTACAATATTCTGCTTCTACTGAGGCTCGAATGGCACGTGTTTGTCAGGAGAAGGAGCAGGGAGCGGACGTTCTAGGCAGAGGGCCCAGCGTGGGCAAAGGTACGGCAGGAGGAGACGGTGGCCCCGTCGACAGCAGTGAGCCCGGCCCGTCGGCACGCGGATGACCGAGGGCGTGTGTCGGGGACAGGGTCGCGCCAGGAGGGGGGACCAGGAGACCTCTTGTGGCTCGCAGGGGTGGAGCCCACGGTGGGGCCGTGGAATGTGGGCTGCAGGAGAGATTCAGCTAGAAGGATTCTTAGGGTGTCCTGACACTTTGCATTTGGAGGGAACAGAGGGGGGAATCGGGGTGGCTTGGGCATTTGGCCAGAGCTTAGAACACAGCTGAAGCTGGCAGGGACACCTCTATAGCGGCGCCAGCTTGGTATGGTGGTGGAACCTTCTAGCAGCATTCATAAACCCATTTATAGATAAAGAGGAAAGCGTTGATTATTTCAGCTTTGAAGTTTGGGTTGGAAGCAAACACTGGTAGAACAACGGAGAAATGAATGTGTGTAGCAGGTACAACTTGGGCAAAAAGTGTATGTAAGAACTGTCTTCTGTTTTGAGGGCTGGAGTATACCAGCGGTTGATTGTTGTTTTAAACTTGGAAATAATGGAGGTAGTAGCTGGGAAATTTTAATAACTCCAGAGAAGTTTCATGGACTCAAAAGAACAGCAGCTCATGACTGTGGTTCTTCATGCCTCCGCCCCGTCAGTGAGCACTTGTGCCCCCTGTACCCACATCATCTTCGTACTTGTAGCAGAACTTACCTTTCTCTAGTAATTTCTTTTGTTTAGAATCCCCTCCCCTTCCAACCTGTAAAATCCTCAGACGGGGCCATTGTCGCCGTCTCGATTAGGAGGTCCAGCGATGTGAGTAATGTGTGGAGGGCCTGGTGGCAGACGCTCACCAAAGGCCCACAGATGAGCCCCTTCGGGTCATTGAGGCAGAAACCAGGCCACAGCTGGTGTTTTGTTTTTTATTATCTTTTTGAATGCTGAAGAGTTAATTTCTCACAAATTCAAATATACTAGGTGCTTCCAGGATGGCAGCTACTTAAAAAAAACAAAAAACAAAAAACTGATGATCAACTATTGCTTATCTGGGCCTACTGGTACACAGGCCTGTGTACTGGTGTAGAGAAGGGCTGTGGGCTGCTTCTGGACTCTGCGAGACAGGGGGCCAAGGTACACAGGCCCAAGAGGGAAGTATCAGGGCATCCTGGTAGTCGTTGAAGATGTGGGCGTTCTTTGGTATGCTCACCCTTGAAACATGGTATTTTTCAACAGAAAACAACAGCAGCCCTGAAGCCAACAACCACTTTAAGCCTTCACCTCGTCCACGGAGCATGTTGAAAAAACACAGCCACGGGGAAGAGAAAGATGGGCCAGGAGAAGGTAAAACCCCTGCCCTCCGTGAGGAATTGGAAGCACGTTCCGCTCCTTCTCCCCTTCCAAAGCTAAACGACGGACAACTGGAAGCTGAGAAAAAATTGGCCTCCGAAAACCTAGATCCTAAGGTTAGCACTACTGCTGAACTGTGTTCTCGACCTGAGGTCTTTGCATCTGATTATGAGAAAGAGATTGTGTGCACACGCGTGTGTGTCTTTGTAGGTCTGTGCGTTTTTACATGTTTTCTACAGCAATTGATAGGAAATAACTTAAAGACATATTTTTTTAATGTACAGTATTCCATTGAGTCTAAAACTTCACCTACTGTGGGATACAGCAAAAATGTAGTGTTATTTTTATATACTGCTGAGAAAGAAGAAAACTCTGCCACTTAATCCACAATATGCCAGTAATTATAAAATGGACCATCCGATTTCAGAGAAAGTAAAATGTGAAAAAAAAAAATGTTGCCCTTCTGAATCTATGCAATGCTATCTGTCTTTAATTCTAAGAATTTATAGTTTTATTCACTTTGAATTCTATAATTTATGGCCAAGGACAGTTCAGCCAGTGTCATTTTGTTCATTTGGTTTTATTCACTCAACACACGTATATTGAATGATCACGGCACTGTCCTGTGTTTTGGGGACATCTGCCAGGATGGGAGTAAGTGTGGTTAGTGAACTTCCACTCACCTTTCAGGAGTCAGTATGGAAAGAACATTCCCTGTCCATAATCTGCTTGAGCATATGGGGGGAAAAGGAACTGAATGTGTACCTAGTTAAGCTTCCTTCCTCCCCCCCACTCTTCCCAGGATCTGGTCCCTGGGAGGTGGCATGAAAGGGAACTGGGGGCAGCTTCTTCCTATTATGAGTAAATGAATAAACGCTTCCACTTCCAACGGGAAATAGCGCAGTAGGCTACAGATTCAGATCTGGTTTTGTAGTTATCTTTGCCAGTAAAGCTGAAAATTTTATACAAGTCTATCTGACCACAATGTGCCATTTTCTAATTTGTTCTGGAAATCAAGAGACGGGGGTCTCATCAAACCTGGTTATTTTTTATTTAGTAAAATTATCTGGTCAGATGGATTTTGTGTTAGTTTTGCTGTAGCTGCTATAACAAACTGCCACAAACTGGATGACTTAAAACAGAAATTTATTCTCTGAGTTCTGGAGGCCAGAAGTCCAAAATCAAGTTATGGGCAGCACCATGTTCCCGCCAAAGGCTCTAGGGAAGAATCATTCCTTGCTTCTTCCAGCTGCTGGCTGTTGCCGAAATTCTTGGCGGTCCTTGGCTTTAGCTGTGTCACTACCTTCCTTTGCCTCATCATGTGGCATTTTCTTCTTCCCTGCATCTCAATGTGTCCCTCTCTTTTCTATAAAAAAGACACCAGTCATTGGATTTAGGGCCTACCTATTCCAGTATGTTCTCATCTTAACTAATGCCATTTGCAAATACTTTATTTTCAAATAAGATCACATTCTGAGGTTCCGGATAGACATGAATTTTGAGGGAACACTATTGAATACAGTGCTGATACGAACTTTAAATGCTCTTTGCTAGCATTTCTGTATCCTTTGATTTAAGGGGGAATAAAAGTATTCCTAAAGTTTTTAAAGTAACATCATATTATGACAAAATTTAATCAAATATGGTATCAACCCATAATCCTACCATCTAGTAATAACTATGTTTATCATTCTTTTTCCCTTTTAGGCTGTCTTTCTATACCTGATTTTATAGTTGTCATCTTAACATAATGTTTGTATCGTGCTTTTTCCTCATCTCTTAGCTTTAGGTCATGAAGTTTTTCCATATAGCTGGGTGATCTTGAGAGTACATTCCCCTTACTGATTATAAACATAGCCCATAATATAAAACTTGGATACTTTTATTTTTAATAATCTAATAAGTGTTCCATATTTCTCATTATAAAAATCTTCCTGACTGTGCTCTGAATCTTTTTTAAGCCCACCTTCACAGGAATTTCCCATCTATTTTTTTGGTTCAACTCTTCTCTCTCCTATATCTATTACCTTTGGCTCTTCACTAGAAAAGTCAAAGACTGTCAGGGTCTGTTTCCATGCAGATTCAGCTATGCTCAAGCCTCTTTAACTTTGTGTACACTCTCACTTGATACCACGCCTCTCCTACTGCCTTAACCTTCCTGCAGATGTCACAGCTACATCTTGAAAGGGTGACATTTGCTTTCTCACCATCCTCAGCTCCCACTTTTCCTTTGTGTGTGTGTGTGTGTGTGAGAGAGAGAGAGAGAGAGAGAGAAGGAAGGAGATTATAGTAGAATATTTTATTGTTAATATTTTGTTAAGACTTCTACATCCATATTATAGAGACTATTTGTATTTTTTTCCTTATAATGTTAGTATCAGGCTTGGGTATCATATGAGTAGGGGAGTGTCTCCTCCTCCATTATTTTCTAAAAGTTTGTTTCATTTGAAACCAAAAGTTGGCTATCATTTTTTTTCCCCCTTAATTGAGAGAATTCACTGGTGAAATCATCTGGGCCTGGAATTTTCATCGTGGAGTGATATTTGACAGTAAACTATATTCTTTGATAGATATGTATGTTGGTAGTCAGATTTTCTATTTTATCAATCTGGTAATTTATGTCTATTAAATTTGTCCATTTCAGCTGAGATTTTGAATTTATAAACATGAGGTTGTGGTATTCCTTCATCCTTTTGATGATGGTGGAGTTATCATAACATTCCATCTTTTATTTCTAATACATAGTTTATGTTTTCTGTCTTTCTTGTTAAATAATGATAGGCATTATGCAGTTTTATTCAACTTTTCTAAGAACCAACTTGACTTTGTTAACTTTCTCTGTCGTTTCAAATTTCACTGATTTTTATTAATTATCATTATTATTACTATCTTTGGGTTTAATTTGCTTACTCAAGTGCCAACTAAGGGATAAGGGGTATTAGAATCTCCAGTAATGTTTGTGAATATGTCTCTACTTTCCTTTAGTTCTGTCAGTAGTTTATGACTGTTTCAGACACATACACATTTATTATTACTGTGTCTCACCCCTATTTACGTTATGAAATGTATCTATTGGTAATTCTCCTTATCTTGTAGTTTGCTTTGTCTGATATCTCAGCTTTCTTATCACTGATGTTTGCATAGTTTATCTTTTCCTATCATTCTCTTCAAACTATTTGTGACTTTTTCTTTTTTGTATAATTTTTTAATGACTTTTAAAACTAGTGTCACCTTTTTTTTAAAAGATTTTATTTATTTATTCTCGAGAGACACGGAGAGGGAGAGAGAGAGAGAGAGAGAGAGGCAGAGACATAGACAGAGGAAGGAGCAGGCTCCATGCAGGGAGCCTGACATGGGACTTGATCCCCTGTCTCCAGGATCACGGATCACACCCTGGGCGGAAGACAGGTGCTAAACCGCTGAGCTACCCTGCTGCCCCATTTTTTTTTTTTTTTTGTAATCAAGTCAGAGTTTGCTTTTTAGCTGTAGTCTGTGAGTGTTTAGTCCGATTATTTTTAACTTAGGACCAGTTTGTTGCTGTGTTTTCTATTTATTTTTTTTTAAAGCAGATTTGTTATTCTTCCTCTATAATGCTTTCCCTGCCTTTTGTTTTGTTTTGTTTGTTTTGTGAGAGTTAATAACATAGGTTTTAGTTTCCAATTTTGATTTCCTCTGTTGCCTTTTTAGGTGTACTTATTTGTGTTATATTTTTAGTAGTTGCTCTGTGGATTATGAGATGCAGCTATAAATGATCAGTCTACTTAGGACCAATACTGCACTATTTCATATTTAATATAGAAACCTTGTAACAGTGTAGTTCCATGTATTCCCTCATCCTTCCTATTGTTCTCATACCACTACATTTACAAATGATATAATTCCCACAATTCAGTATTAAAATTTTTCTTTAAAGAAAATTTTTTATCTTCAACTTTTAAAGAAATAAAGAAGAGGGATCCCTGGGTGGCGCAGCGGTTTAGAGCCTGCCTTTGGCCCAGGGCGTCGATCCTAGAGACCCGGGATCGAATCCCACGTCGGGCTCCTGGTGCATGGAGCCTGCTTCTCCCTCTGCCTATGTCTCTGCCTCTCTCTCTCTTTCTGTGTGACTATCATAAATAAATAAAAATTAAAAAAAAAGAATAAATATTTACATATTTATGCTTACTTACTCTTTACTTAAATATATATTCCATTTCTGAGGATCTTTATCCTTTCCGATAGGTCCAGATTACCTTCTGGTATTATTTCCCTTCAATTTAAGGAACTTATTTTTGCATTTTTTGTAATGCAAGTTTACCAGTGATGGGTTCTGTAGTCTTACTTATCTAAAATATATTTATTTCATCTTCACTTTTGAAGGATGTCTTAGCTGAATGTATACTTCAGGGCTGACATGTCCTTTCTCACCCCCTCCCGGCCCTTTATGAATTGCCATTGTTCCCGACCTATATTATTTCTTGTGACAAATCAGCAAGAATTCATTTTGTTGTCTTTCTATATATGTCTTGGTTTTTTTTTTTTTTTCTGGCTGCTTTCAGGAATATCTCAAGACTTTAAAAAAAAATTGTATTCTAACAATTTGACTACAGAGTAACTAGGTGTGAGACTTTTAAAAAAATATTCTGCTTGGGTTTCATTGAGCTTTCAGGATCTATAAACAGGCACTTTCTATGAAAATGGGAAGTCTTACAACATTTTTTCCTGCCCTCGTTTTCTTTTCTCTCCTTTCAGTGATGAAATCCTTAATATGTCTCATCCAATCTCTAAAATTCTGTTTGTGTCCCTTTAGTCTTTATTGCCTTTGTTTTTCAAACTGAATAATTTGTATTGCTCTGTCATTAAGTTCACTGTTCCCTTTTCTGCCATCTCTGATCTGCTGTTGCCCATCCAGCAAATTTCTTATTTCAATATTGTAGTTTCCAACTCTATAATGTCCATTGGTATTTTTTGTGTTTTTCGTATCTCTAAGATCCCCATCTATATCAACCTCCATGCATGCGTTTTCTCTAAGTCCTTGAACATATTTACAATACCTACTTTAAAATCCTTGTTTGCTAATTACAACATCTGGGTCATCTGTGGATTGGGTCCTAAGGACCATTTTTATGGGGTTTTTGTTTGTTTGTTTTCAAGGGTATGCATCACCACTTTCTAGTTCTTCATCTATTCAGTAACCTTTTGATTGAATACAGGATATTATGAACGATATGTTATAGAGATTCTAGATTCTGTTATATTCCTCTGAATATATGCTTTAGCATATAGATATTGTGGCTGGACTCCAATTCCCAACTCTGTCTCCCTTGCCATTGGATGTCAGAGGAAATCTTTGTTTAGTTCTTTCAACTTCTAACTACTATGGTTTTACAGGATCTTCTCTGAAGTCTTCTCCATGCCATGCACAGATGAGCAAAGGGTTTGGGGTGAATTTTATATGCAAATTTTGGGAGTTTTTCCTCAAACATACTGGCTGATCTTTTAGTCCTAAATTCTGTCCTCCATTCCCTTAAACTAGTCTAGTAAGGCTGCAACTCTCTACCACTTGAGCTGCACAGATGAGTGAATGCACTGGGATAAAAAGCTACTAACTTGCCAGTCTCATCTGCAAAGCTTTCCCTCTCAAGGTACATTCTTGTGTTCCCGCCCTTCTGCCCGCTTCCTAGATGGTTTCTATTTATTGCTTTGGACAAATAACTGTCTTTGTGCCATAAAATATCGTGTAAACAAAAAATAGAATTTATTATTTATACAACAAAATCAAACTTCTTACATTGTGATGCCATCAACTTTATGCTAGATTACTATTCTCTAAAAAGATGGTTAGTTCAGACACACACATACCGTTATTTCATTTCTGATATAATTTTCAGAATTCAAGGGGAAATCAAGTACATGACATTTATCCTTTTTCTATCTAAATCTTTGGTAGTAGCTGTCTACTTGGTTTTTATAAATTGCTTTTTTTTGGACAACTAGTAATACTTGACACCAAGGGTTTTTGCCTATTGTCTCCTTTATGCTTTCTTAGAAATAAGAATTAGAGAAAAAGATGCCAAATCTTTGTATCAAATATTTATGAGATTTGATTTGAGAGCAAGAGTTTGGAAAATGACTGAAAACAAATATTGAGATGCCGGTGAACGTACTAGAATAGCTCTTTAGTGACCCTTTTAATGATCCAAGACATCAAGGCTTGAAAATAAAGCATGTTAGCTTCCATAGGCTTAATGCTTTGGTGTTGCACTAGCAAACTTGTAATAATGATGATTTCAGAGTTTTAAAAGTCTTAATAATGCTATTTTCCTGCCACAAATCTTGAGAACTAAACTTACATGGTAAATACTTTTTCTTTTTCTTTTTTCTTTTTTTTTAAACAGGATCCATGGTTAACAAGTCTATCATCATCATCCCTTAAAGAAAATCTTGGAGATTCCTTTTCACCAGGATCTGGGGGAAAAGCATCAGTAGAAGGTGGTTCTATCAAATTATTACATCTTAGTTTATGTGTGAACTCTGTATTACTTAGAATCTTATTTGTAAAAGAAAGACTACATAGTTATAGGAATGGCACATGTTTGCATTTGCCTCAGTTTTAGTCCCAGCTTTGCTATTTACTAACCATGTGGTTTTTAGATGCAGAACTAGACACAGTTCTAAGAGCAAAGTAGCTAATCTCTCTGGCCCTGTATACTCTTTAAAATGGGGATGGTAAGGGCAACCTACCCCAAGCAGTGGCTGTGAGAATTAAATGAGTTAATGATACATGTAAAGCACTGAGAACAGTGTCACAGTAAGCACGGAATAAGTGTGAGGTGTGAGTTGTCAACTTCTTTCTTTCCTTAGCCCTGTGACTTATAGCTTAATGAGATCTAAAAGGCATGGATGTTTTTAAGGACCGAGATACATGACATTTATTAAGTGCTTACCGTGTAGTATAATTTTTGTCATTTTACAGATGAGAAAAACTGAAGTGCAAAGATAATTGGGAAACATACCCAAGGTCAGTGACAGAGCCATAATTTGAATCTTTGGCTCCAAAGTCCTTGTTCTTTTTACTGAATACATTGATTAGCAGCTCTAAAGAATCTATTAATGATACTTGGAGTCATGAGTGCTCTCCAAATGAAGATGAAACTCTTATTACAAAATTATTTTAAATCCTGCTTACATCAAAATGGGTTTCAAAAATGGTGTAATGAAATGAGCAGAATTAAAATCTTTGACAAGGTTAGCCAGTAGGTGGCTCCCAATGGAACTGAAGTTGGTGATCATTGATTTCTTTCTGCTGAAAATTCCAAAGTGGGGTAGACAGAATAATGGAAATAGTTCTGTAATAGCAAAACTGAATCGTCTCATGCCAGAGCTTGAGACTGTCCCTTGGAGCACAGAAAGGATGAGTAATAGGCCTGCCTTTAGTGCGCCTATGGTATATCAGAGGCAACACTGCATCTTAGCAGGAATAGCACGGTCTGTAGGATGGCTTTATTCTGTGTGATGAGTCTTCTAAAATTACATGAATTCTTGGTTCTCCTGAATATACAATTTTACAACTGTACCACTTGTACCTATAGTAACAGAGATGTATGACTCCTGCTTACACAGCCTCTTGTTTCAGCTAAGAAATACTGGCTTTGAATAGAATAGATATTGCTATCCTACTTACTTGGAGCTTCTGGTGTGTCTTTGGTTTAGGGTAGTTATTCCATTGCATTTACAATATGATGTTTTTTCCCCAAGTATTAGGTATGTCAAATGTTTTAGTAGATTGAGTAGCCATTTTCTCTTTCATAGATCACTTTGGAGAAAAGTTTATTCAAGATGAATATAATTGCTCTCCTTGTATTTTATTCTGCAAGACAAAGAGATTATAAACAATCCTCATTCAGTAGAAAGCAAATGAATCTGTTATCCACCTTACTAGTTCAGAAGGGAGTTTTAGGGTACTTAGGTGGCTCAGTGTTTGAGCGTCTGCCTTTGGCTCAGGTCATGATCCCGAGGTCCGGGGAACGAGTCCTGCATCAGGCTCCCTGCATGGAGCCTTCTTCTCCCTCTGCCTATGTCTCTGGCTCTCTTTCTGTGTCTTTCGTGAATAAATAAATAAAATTAAAAAAAAAAAAAAGAAGGGAGTTTTAATTTTGTGATTCTGTCTCAAAATAGATCAGAATGAAGAACTCACTGAAAACCACAATTCCTTGAAATCAAATGAAAATGAAGGGAATTCATTTTTGATAGACTTAGTTACTACACCAATCGAGAAATCCCAGGAAAGTCAAGTGATTACTGATGACCTTGAAGAAGAAAAGGAGAAAGCTGAACTGATTATGAATGACTTAACAGTTGACCCACTATTTAAATCTCAGAGTATCTTAATATCTGCTGACACAACTGAGTCTTCAAAGGTATTTATATGAAATTATACATTTTGTACTACAGCCTAAAACTCAAAGTAGACCTTTTAAGTATTTGATCCGCCACATTATGTACTTCTGAACTGTCTGTGGAAAACTCCTCTTTTGGTAATGGTATATTGTCAGGTAGACATCGAGTCAGTAGAATTTTACTTTGGCAAAGGTTTGCAGTGAATATAATAAAAGTCAATATTTCATTAAAATTTATCAAAGGTATATGATCATAATATACTCTTAAACATCTCAGAAATACAAACGTATAAGTAGGTAGGTTTCTCTAAGTCTTCGTGTTATAAAAGTGCAGCTATCTGGAACAATTTCTGAGGTTTTGAATTAGTGAAAATTACTCCTTTAGATATCATTTTTAAACAGTCTACAAATTTTAAGGAGGAGCTTTAAGCAATGTTTATCAACATCTTGTTTGTTTAAATGGATGGACATGATCATTTTCAGAAACATCATCATTATTACTTTGAGAACCAGATTTATGGTGTATAGGATTCCTTGTCACTATACTATGTTGTACCAGAATACTATATTTTTTAAATGTATGCTACAGCATTTTTAGTCTTTATGTCTCCTGAATGTAGTTTTTATTCCTTATAGCTCTAGTTAGTTATAGCTGTAGTTAGCTGATGGCCATGTATACTTACTGTCGGGGAAGATAACAGTGCTACTTGAAAACTTGTGGTTGAGTACGACATTTATAATACAGAATATTTGCACTTTGTATTACAATTTATGGAGAAGGTTCATTAAAACATGTTCCAGGTATATTGTTCGTAACCACTTTCCTTAGGAAAAGTCACTCATGATAAGTTAGCAAAGTGCTTACATCTGTGCTGTCACTTCAATGCTAACACCTGTCTTTGTAAAATAGAGAAGTTACTCCTTAAAAAGAAGGGTATTCTGAAATGTATAGACAGGATCCTAGAAATGTCTGATAGTGTCTAATAGATGCAGTTCTAAGAACAACAGGCAATCTCTATATAGCAGGTGAGATCATAACATCTGTTTTGAGTCCTTGGCTTTGTCTTTAACCCTCCGGGGGAATCTTCTTCAAGTCTGAATTACATCATTCCCCTGCTAAGGTCTCTTGGTTGGATTGTTATCAGAAGAATAAAATGCAGACTCCACCCCAGTTCCTCATGACCTCACATGATTGCTTCTCTGACCATTTATTTGTCCATTCTCACTGCTACTCACTGTGCTTCAGCATTGTTCACCTTCTTCTGTTTCTCAAAACCGTCAGGCTCTTAGCATTGCTGCTGCTTTCTTTCCATAGACCTTCCTTCCCAGGGCTCATTTCTTCCCATCATTTGTCTTAGTGCGGCTGTCAAGACCTCAGGGAGGCCTTCCCTGATCACTGTCATTATCGTAACCCCTCACCCTAGTTTATCTCCTTCATGACTCACATCTGTTTGGTGTTTCATGTCCCTCAACCCTCTCTAAAATGTAGTATCCTTATTTGCTTTCAGCGACCACTGGACTCGATGCATAGTAGATGCTTTAGAAACATTGATTTCCTGGCAGTTTGGCCCTAAGCCTAACTGTGATACTTATGGTGAATAATCCATCTATGATATATTCTATTTTACAGAAAACAGTTGAAGATAGAAATATGAAGAATAAAAAGTCAACAAATAATAGAGCGTCCAGTGCCTCTGGCAGGTAATAAACTATCGGTATCCCTCATTTATGAGTTTACGTTCAACAAAGCTAATTTTAACTTCTGTAAAGTGAATTTCATTTGTATTATTTGATTTTGATTAAACTCCCGTCTCATGAAATGAATGAAGTAGTCACTTCATGATAAAACGCCTCAGCTGATCATATGCTTTTATGTAAAGGAGTTGATTAGGGGTTCCCCGTTCTGTACATTCCTAATGGGATAGCGTTTCTTTGCTGTTTTTCCTAAATGATATACAGTAATGAGCCAATGTCCAGCATTATTACACTTCTCTATTAGGTATCTTTGTCTAACACATGAAAATTGTACTTAAAACCTTGAGATTATATGGACTAAGTTGATTTATTAAAATGATAAGACACGGGACACCTGCTCAATGGTTGGGCATCTGCCTTGGGCTCAGGGCGTGATCTTGGGATCCTGGGATCAAGTCCTGCATCGGGCTCCCTGCATGGAGCCTGTTTCTCTCTGCCTGTGTCTCTGCCTCTCTCTCTTTCATGAATAAATAAATAAAATCTTAAATTTAAAAAAAAGATCGGACTCTATATTGCTTCATTCACACTAATGATAATGAATGTCTCCCTCATGAATGCTAATCAAACCTTCTCTTTTAAATTATCATTAATGAAATAAAACAAGAGCCAGCAAACTTTAACTGTAAATTGCCAGTTAGTACATGTGTTAGACTTTGTAGGCCAGACAGTCTCTGTTGTAACTACTCAGTTCTGCTGTTGTGGCAGGGAAATCTGTGGTGCAATAAACTTACGAAATAAACAAACTGTACAAACCTGGACCATGGGCAATATTTTCCTGCCAACTCCTGAAACTTTATAGTTAGAGTAATTTTTCTAATAAGATGATACAAGAGAATTAAAATCTACTTTATTAATATTATTTTTTCCATATAACTTTTAGATATAGTCCATTTTTCTTAAAAATGTTCTAATTACAAGAATCTAGAAATAGCAGTTTGAAACTCTTAGTAGACTAAGAAAAGACTATCGTCATTTTCCTTTTTTATCATCCCTTTCAAAGTATTTATTAATTTACAATGTAATTTCAAATATAGTAGTTGTATATTCTAATTAATTTTCTGATGAATTTTTCTTCTACCAAGTGCAACTGTAATATTTTATTTTGATTTATTTGGATTTTTTTCAGATTAATGACCTCTGAGTTTTTAAAGAAATCTAGTTCTATGCGGAGACCTCCATCGACAACTACCTCTTCTCACTACTTAGGGACTTTGAAAGTCCTGGACCAAAAGCCCTCACAGAAACAGAACATAGAACCTGAAAAAGCAGATAGCATAAGGGCAGCTGTTTATCAGGTAAAAGGAAAACATGTAACAAAAAAATGAACTGATTGCGCAACAAGGTTACCCATTCACCAAGGAACAATGACCTCGTAGGCATCGTAGTTTAATATTTCCCCTATTGGAAAAGATTTTCCTTTATAGGGATGCCTGGGTGAGTCAGCAGTTGAGCATCTGCCTTTGGCTCAGGTCATGATCCTGGGGTCCTGGGATCGAGTCCCACATCGGGCTCCCCACAGGGAGCCTGATTCTCCCTCTGCCTGTGTCTATGCCTCTCTGTGTGTCTCTCATGAATAAATAAAATCTTAAAAAAAAAAATTTTCCTTTATAATATCTGAACAACCCAGAGGTATTTTTACTAAATTATTTCCTTCCAAGCTTTGCTTAACTGATCATAGTTGTTTAAGAGAATATGCCACAGCACTTTATAAAAATACAGTAGAAGCAAAAATGTGGTTAATGTCTATATATGTTTATATTCTTTTTCTTCTTAACATGTATATTGTTAAGAACTAAAAGAGTTTTAATTTTTTCTTGGGCCTTGTAATTTCATTAAGCTTACAGAGAAAAAGGCTTTCTTGATTTGTCTTCACAATTCCAAAAGAGGTTCTTTTTTTGGTCTTGTTTGTTATACAAAACAGTACACTTTAGAAAATTGTACTTAAAAATTTTGGAGAAAAAAATGTTAACTTATGTAGCCATTATATTCAATCTTTGAAGTCTGTTGTTAAAACTAAGAAAGATAACGTATTTTTCTTAACTCATGCTCGTCTTTACGTATTAGAATATTATCAGAAAAAAGAAGCATGATACTGGCTTATATGGAATTTCTAAATTTTGTTTGCCGTTTTAAAAATTTATAGTATTTCAGAAATGGATAAGAATTCTAATTCTTTTGGGAAACTGAACATTCTATTCTTTTTTTCTTATTTTCTCAGGAGTGGTTAGAAAAGAAAAATGTGTATTTACATGAAATGCACAGAATTAAAAGGATTGAAAGTGAGAACTTAAGGATCCAAAATGAACAGGTAATCTGACATATAGAAGTGGAAGTTATTCTGGATTTTTAAGTCAGTAAAATATCTCTCAGTAACATTTCTAAAGCCACTGGTTTTTAAATGGCAAAATAACCTGTATATAAAAGAATGGATTTCTGATTTCCTTTCTGGTACTCCATACATTTCAGTTTGACATAAATATAATCCTCTCGCAAGGAAACAGATACACAGAGATTTCTATTTTGTTGTTGTGGAATAGATCTGACACTACTGATTAGGAACATGTGATTGCTTCTGACCACCTATTAACTCTTACTTCACTTTTCACTATTAAAAACTGACTTCAGTCTTATGACTTAGCCAAGAATGGGAAGGGTCATCAGACATCCACCTCCAGTTTTCCTCTTTTCCATCTTGAATTTTATATGTGTCTTTAAGACCAGCTCTTATGTGAGCTCTTGACCCGACTTCAGTCTCCATGTAGGCCTGGTGGCCTGCAACCTGCTTAGTTCCCTCCCATCTTCTAACTAAAGTGCCTTTCCTGTGCTGTCCGACACTACAATGGACTTGGAAAGAAGGCTACTTCCCACATGCATGGTGCTGCGTGGAGCAGCCCTCCAGGAGGTCCCCACCCCCCATCAACACGTCGGCACCATTAGGAGGCTGTGCTCAGTGCCACACACCTTCCCGTGTGATCTTCACACTGCGTGGAGGTAGCTTGTACCTTTACTCCTAAATAGTGTCTTCTCTTTGTAAGGCTTTATGTCGTGT
Organism: Canis lupus baileyi; assembly: GCF_048164855.1. Classification (NCBI taxonomy): domain Eukaryota; kingdom Metazoa; phylum Chordata; class Mammalia; order Carnivora; family Canidae; genus Canis; species Canis lupus. Next base: position 54,228,630 of record NC_132850.1, on the reverse strand, counting down.
AACATTACACAGAATTATTAGGCAAAGGATAGTATGGGATTAGATGGAGGTAAGTCAAGTAATAACATACCTACCATATGCTCACCAACATACAGGTTCAATATTTGGGTGCTGCTTGTGTTGTCACAATCTTATGGTTTAATGTCCACCAAAACTCGGGTTCAAGCAAAGATCTATTTTGGCTTCCTAAGTGGCTTGGCCGGGTTACCCCACTCTGACTTACTTTATAAACCTGTAACTTTCCTGATCCTTTTCTTGTGATGGAATGTTTTATTATGAGCATTTTGCAGGAGCACTCAGCCTTTATAGTTTATTTAGATAACATTTTAGTACGCTTCCAAAAAAGAGGTCTTTCTCATAGCAGATCAATATCTGATAAATGGTTTTAGAAAAGAATATTTTAAATGCAATGAATAGTTCTGGTGACATTCTTTTTTCCAATCAGCTTGTCTAAGCTATTCTAAATAAGTCACCTGCTCTGCGAAACGATGACTATGAAGGGAATTCAGCACAATCCATACGTGTGTGTCGTATCTACCTGTCTCCGTCTGTTTATGCACACACGTCTCAGTCTCTTATTTTCTTGATCAGAAAAGAGCTGCTAAGAGAGAAGAAGCATTAGCATCCTTTGAGGCCTGGAAGGCTATGAAAGAAAAGGAAGCAAAGAAAATAGCTGCCCAAAGAAGGCTTGAGGAAAAAAACAAGAAGAAAACAGAGGAAGAAAATGCTGCCAGAAAGGGAGAGGCGCTGCAGGTACTCAGTGGCTTGGAGTCCCCACAGTCATCATTTCACCATATCACACACCTGCATTTGTGTCTAGCTGTTTCTCTCTTTACTTGATTGGTTTTTCGCAGTAAATAAGAGAATCGTTATGAACTTTTTCAGGCTTTTGAACGATGGAAAGAGAAAAAGATGGAATATCTTAGAGAGAAAAATAAAAAGGAGAGAGAATATGAAAGAGCAAAGAAGCAGAAAGAGGAGGAAACAATTGCTGAGAAAAGGAAAGATAACCTAACAGCCATTGAGAAATGGTAAGAGGTCAAGTGAGAGCTATTTTGATAGATTTCAAGTGAATAGCACTTGTGGCTCCTAAAAAGATTATATGCTTGACACTTACTAATGCATTGCCATCTCATTGCTGCAGAAACTTTATTCTCCCCTTTAACTGTCCAGTGTTTTATATTATCCTACATAGGAATGAAAGGAAGGATGCTTTTTTCAAAGAAAAAGAGAAAGAGAAAATAAATGAGAAGAGAAGAGAAGAACTGAAAAGAGCAGAGAAAAAAGATAAAGATAAGCAAGCTATTGATGAATATGAAAAATGGCTGGTAGGTGTTGTCTGTGAATGCACTGTGGCTTGTGAATGTACTTTATTTGTGACTTTTGTGTCCCTAATTCCAGTTCTCTGTGCCCCTTGCCTACTGGCCATTCTTACCTGAAGCTGCCTTGTGGAATCTGTTCTCTCCCCAAGTCTGTCATATTGTCTTTGATTTCCTCTTTTCTGTTGACGCCTCTACTCTACCCTCAAACGGTCAGAATTAAAAATTCAGGCATCATACTCTTCCTTAACAGCATCCCCACATCCCCACATGCAGTCACTTACCAAACACTGACTCTTGCAGTGACTTTGCAATGACCGTCATGTCAGAAATCATGGGACGCTGCCAAGTGCATGCTGCCGGTCTGCCAGACGGTTTTAGGTGGGACTGGTCACGACACACAGTAATGCTGAATTGAATGGTGAGAAGGTTGTTCCATCCTCTAAGTTGTCTTTTGATCTTTCTGATGACCTCAAGGAAAAGGTCTCGTTTTGGTGTTTTTAAGTGAAAAAAAGTCAGTAGGAAGTTTGGGAGGAAATGTCAAGGCGGACTTAACATTATTTTGTTTTTTATGTTTTTTGTTTCAGTGTACTTAGGTTGATAGTTTCTTTTCGTTAATGTTAAGCAAAGTACTATTTTCTGTCTTTAAATTTCATCATAAATATGCACGATTATCAAGTTTTGACTAAGTAATGCGTTCATATGAATAAGTATTTTACTTGAGTAGGTGGCGCATTCCTATGAGTGGTTAACACATCACATGCCGCAGCAATCAAAACGTGTACAATTGCTCTGTTGGGTTTAGAATCCAGTAGGATTCTCACTCACCCGCCTCTTTATTCTCCTCTGGTCCCCCGTCTTGTCTTCTGCCCCGTTGGAGTCTCGGTGGCCCACGATGGCTCTGTCGTGGCCTCTCACACCCCACGTCTCTCCCACTTGTCCGAGTCCTCACACATACTGTTTGCTTGACCGAAACATTCTCTCCTCGATGCCTACCACAAGGGGCTTGTCTTATCCATCTTTTCTCACTTTAAAGTGACTTTCTCTGAATCCACTTTTCTTGTTTTTTTTTTTTTTTTTTTTTTTTTTAAGATTTTATTCATTTATTCATGATAGAGAGAGAGAGGCAGAGACACAGGCAGAGGGAGAAGCAGGCTCCATGCAGGTATCCCGATGTGGGACTCGATCCCGGGACCCCAGGACTGCACCCCGGGCGAAAGGCAGGCGCCAAACCCCTGAGCCACCCAGGGATCCCCCCTGAATCCACTCTTCTATGAAAGTGTTTTTCCTTAACAATCACAACAATTTTATGTTCCATAAAAATTCTCACAATTTGAAATCATCTGTTGTTTATTAACTGCCCATTTTGAAAATGACCTGAGGGGCAAGGACAGAATCTATGTGTTTGCATTTTAGAATCACTTTATGCGTGGCCCCCAGTATACTGCTTGACCCAGAGTAGGATCTCAGGGCTTAACAGTTGAGTGAATGAACACAAATCAAAGCAGTATAATACCCATAAAATAATAGCCCCCCCCCCCCGGACTTTTCAGAACCGGTTACAAGTAAGGATGAGCTATCAAAGTAACAAATTTACAAATTAATAGATGCAGGAAATTATAAGAACTTGGCTTATTTGAGTGTCATTTGGACATGAAATCACTTCAAAGAATTATCCTACAGCAATAGAAATGTCAAAAGCCCTAAAGCATTAAATATAAAATGCCAAACAATAGAAGAACTGAAAGAAAATAAAACCCTATCAGGATGCCTGGCTGGCTCAGCAATTGAGCCTCTGCCCTCAGCTCATGGCGTGATCCTGGGGTCCCAGAAACGACTCCCACATTGGGCTTCTTGCGAGGAGCTGCTGCTTCCTCTGCCTGTGTCTCTGCCTCTCTCTCTGTGTGCCTCATGAATAAATAAATAAAATCTTAAAAAAAAAAAAAAACGTATCAGGTCTCATGGAGATAAGATACTTTACTTTTCTAACCTGGAAAGTGCTGTAGAAATAATAAAGGAAAACAGGAATAGAAACGGAATTTAAAATCATTAATGCATTAACATAAAAAGTCAGTGCAGGGCTGTTTGGAGGGTGGATTCCTACAGCTGCTTTGAAAAATCAGTCATTTCCCAGGAAAGTTGAACATATTCGTATATGCAAACCAGCAGTTTCACTCCTAGGCATATACATGGAGAGAAAATCTTGACTGTAAGTACAAGGAATCAAACAGGAATGTTTGTAGTATTGTCTTTGTGCGGGGAAAAAACCCCATCATGTTTTCGACAGCAACAAAAATAGGTTAACAAATGGTGGTAAGTAGTTATCATGACATACTCAACCTTTGCAGTAAATTGAGTTCTGAGAATCTGTTCTCAGAAAGTCATCAGTAACTTCTCATAATTATTCTCTTTGGGTTATGCAGTTATAGGTCTTTTCTCATTTTTTCATAATTTTGTTTAAATATTTTCACTTTTAATATTAACAAATACGTGATTAAGTGGTGCATTAATACCTGTTGGTGGTATACTTATAAGTGAGCAATGTTCTCTAGCCGTTATTCCTTTCAATTAAGTAGGAAATGACATTTAAATGTCTTATAATAGATTTCTTTGTTCTTCAGCAAGCAACCTGTTTTGAAAATAATGTTCACATGTGTATATAAATTTTTAGTTTTCTATTTTTCTCTTTAGGAAAAGAAAGAAAGGCAGGAAAGAATTGAACGAAAACAAAAGAAGCGTCATTCCTTTCTTGAAAATGAGGCACTTCCTCCTTGGAGCCCTCCAAGCAGAACTGTGTTCTCAAGAGTGTTTTGATAATTCTTATTTTTACACTATTTAGTTATTTATCAATTCACCATTTTAGTCACTATTTATTCAATTAGTTATAGTTAAAAGACTCTATTTTAATTACATGCCGGCTGTTTCCATTGACCATGGAGAAGATGATTTGGGGTTTAATCGGTGAAATAATTGCAAGCGTTTTTTGAAATGAAGGTAAAAACTTCCTCAAATGAGAAGCTAATAATCAGATTGCTCTTACCATTCAAATGACCCTTTATCATGTCCTCAGAGTCCTTACAATCAGATGATCCATGATCACTTTCACTAAGCTTTGCATGGTATTTAAGTGTATTTATTCCCCAGAATAAAAAGGAAGCCATCTGGGTACTACAGTCATAGAAAAAATTGAATCTGTGAATGATTGTGCACCTAGATTCAGGTTTCAAGGGGAATCCTCACTGGGGTTATGCATATAAATATATAAATATATATATAGACACACACATATATTTTTTATTTCTAAAACTGATCTTTAGCTTTGCCTTGAGCAGTTGCCCTTGCACTGTGCAAGTTAAGAGTTTTGGTCAGTTGAGGCAGTAGTTCAGTAGAACTCAAATCAAGGCATTTTATTTAAGAAGTTTGCCTTCTATTTTAAGATAAGTTTTATCTGTCCCAGACTTAACGTGACAATCATAGGCACTTTATAGTGAGTAGACCTCTGAAATTTGTCTTCTAAATTCTAGCTCACTTTATTATTTCAGTGGTACCAAAAAATATCCATTTCTTGGTAGTGATAGACTTCCAGGAAAGTTATGGCAATTCCTTAAGAGTTCAAGGTCATTATCACTGTTAATAGTTTTTTCCAGACTAAAGCCATAAAGGTGATAAAGGCAATTTTTGATCTCTTAGCTTATTCCAGAGTCTTATAGCATATATTTAGAGGATAGCTGTACAGGAAGGCAATTTGCAGAAAATTCCCTAAGAATATTTATTTATTTGATCACTGCTTAATTGGACTCCTACTTGAACTGGTCAGCTACTTTATCACAGGCCAAATGTATGCGCTCAGAGCTGAAAGACTACTTTAGCCAATGATGTGATGCGACGATGGATGAGAATAATTCCTATTTTTTAAGCACCTAATGTATGCTCTCTGCTGGATCTTTACAAATGTGAATTCTTATCATTCTAATACTTATTCACTGTAGGTGTTATTTTGCAGATAAAAAATACTGAGACTCGGACAAATAACGTGCCATATATTTAGCATGTGACTGAGTTGGGATTAGAATTAAGTCTTTCTCCCTCCCAGAATCCATATGCTCATTTTTATGCTCTGTATTTCCAAACACATTTTACCTCTCAGATCTTGAAGTCATGTATTGTTATCTGGAGATTATCTTTCCTTTACGAAGTATTTGTTTATTATTAGAGATGGTCAAACTTTATTAGATCTGTAAAATGAAAGAAGAGCCCATAATATTTAAAGAATTCATCAAATGCCTTGTATCTAGTATTAGAATATCAGGAAAGCCAGCAGGCTGTGGAACGTAGGCTTTGAGATAGTCATTCAGGAGGTTCCACTGTGAGGATTAACTTCCTTGTGCTTTGTGTGCAGGATAAACGTGTCATGGGTGACTTTCTAAGATCACATCACTGCTACAGATAAATTTGTTTTAAAATTATGAACAAAACCAAAGCTGCTTTATACCTCCAGGAACCAGGAGAATACTTCATGAAATTGAAATTCTCAATACTCAGTGTGTATTATTATCCACATGGGATTTAGCTGCTCCTTTTTTTTCACCAAATATGTATATAGTGCCCACCCAAATGAATCGTTGTTTATGGTATCTAATTAGCTATTCACAGCTAAAAAGGTATTTGCAGATTCCAGGGAAGTAAAAGGAAAAAAGATTGTGAGATCATAAATGTATGTGTCATAAATTTCACGTTAAATATTTACTTAAACTTCCCAATTATTTTCTGCTCTATTATCCTGTTTAGTGGCCTGCTGTTATCAGTTCTCAATTCTTGTGAGCACTGGGTGAAATTACTAATTAATGTAAAGCACATGGCATTGTTTTCATTTCTTTACTGTCAAGAGCCCTGCATTTCCCCACTTCATGGATGTGAATAGGTTAACATGGGTGGGTTTTTTGACATATATTTTTAGCATACAAGAAGAAATCTGTGATTTCCTTGCCAGCCCAGCACTCAAAAGAGAATGTGGAGATGACCCGTATTAGGCAGTTCCTAAAAGGATATCTAAATTCTAATTTCTTAGCACTGCTTGTAAAGTAGGATGAAAAGGGAAACTGAGGTGTTTGCAAAGACCCAGCAAGTCATTTCCCTCAAATGGCGAACTTTGTCTCATTATGGTAATTAATCTTATTATTTCCTGTTTATAGCAACCATGCTGGTCAGTTGTCTAGTTGAATGAAATCCTCTTTTCTGCAGCAGAAATAAAACTGGGCTTTGGGAGCTGGGTGAAAGTAAAGTACTACTTACTTTCTGAGATCTAAAGGCACAAATCCAGCCTGGTAATATTCTCTCGATGTGCTTATCTGTTTAAGGGTTTATCTGTTAAGGGGTATCTGTTTAAAGGGTCCCCATATATCCTTAAAAGTATCAAATATCTATATATATATATTTGCTCATCAAGTTCTCATTAATTCATAATATGGAGGAATTAAAATTCAAATTAAGGATATTAAAAGCCTATAGATTTACAGATTAAACTTCTAGTTTTGTAAATTGTATTAATCACTTGAATGCTGACACTTCAGAGTAAAGAAAGTAGGAAGTCAATGAATATTTTAAAACAAAGCTGAAAACAACTTGCCTAGAAATTTACATTTCAAGACAAGAAATCAAATTTTATAAATAATTATTTTCCATAACAACCAAGAAAGCAGTGTTACATAAATAAAGAGAAACTATATGGCATTTCAGATCAGAAGGAAGAGGCAGTTCTCTTAAGATAGAGTTGTTCAGGGACAATAACATTCCAGGGGTTTGTATCGCATCACATTTTGAAAATGTTATTGTTTGAATAGTATTGATATTTTTCACTGTGGCCAAAGCACTAGCTGATAATAGCTAAGGTCCAGAGTTGTATTAACTTAGAGTGATAAAACTCTAGTGCATCTGGAAGGTTTAATAGTTTAATAAAACTGCCTCAAATGCTCTAAGTTGAACCAGACAACTGACATGCCGGAACCCATACCACTAATCATAAGAATCTGGAGTTAGAAATCAGGTGTCCAGTTTTCTAGTTGTAACCTGCCCACCACTCCATGTAGTTCTGAGAACCTGGTAAAAGATGTCACTCTAACTTCCATAACCATGGTTATTATCGACTTAGTTCATTTTGATCCTCTCAGATGGTCCCTGATTCTTCAGTGCCTTCCCATAACCCCATCAGGTCAAGGGTTGGGGCACCTCTCTGGGCACCTTTGTTACTACTTCATGGGTGGGAGAGTACTGAAGGTTCTCAAGCCCTGAGTCACAAGGCTTTCCCACACAATGGGAAAAAGGAATTTCACAAAATGGGGGAAATTGCATGTTAGTTAGTTAAAGTAGTTCCCAAGAAAAAACTAGTACAGAAAACAGATTTTCCCGATGTCATCTTGGCTCTAATTCCAGTAGTGCTATATTAGCAGGTATTCCAACCTGTGAGCTTCCAGAATCTACATCAGTTGCCCAACTTCCTAGGTACCTTGGCTGACCGAATAATGAATGCTATGTAAATGCTTAACTGGTGACTGCCCTGAATTCTTGTTGTCTTAAAATTTTATGTGATTTGATTATTTTGAAACATGTTACATGTAATTGTATAATGTTAACTAAATTATTGGTATTAAATTTAGGATGTTGTTTTAAGAATTACTTGAGGAGATGCATTTAATGTCTGCTTTTTAGTAGCATACTTCATGTTACGCTTAATTAAAGTTAGCCATTCAAGAATTATTGGGTGATATTATTTATTGATTGCACCAGATTTCATTTCATGATTTTGGAGAATGTGGTATGAGTCTTATTTGTGGGCTAACAATGAAAGAATCATTGCCATTTGCAGCAACATGGATGGAGAGTATAATGTTAAGCAAAATAACCCAGTCAGAGAAAGACAAATACCCTGTGACTTCACTCACATACAGAACTTACTAAAACAAAGAAAAAAAAAAGGATAAACCAAAACACCAGACTCTTAACTATGAGAATAAACAGAGGGTTACCAGAGGGGAGGTGGGTGAGGGGACGGGTGAAATAGGTGAAGGGAATTAAGAGTCCACCGATCACGATGAGCACTGAGTAATGTATAAAATTGTTGAATCACTGGGCACCTGAGTGGCTCAGTTGGTTGAGCATTGGCCTTTGGCTGAGGTCATGATCCCAGAGTCCCTAGATGGAGTCTGAGTCTGACTTCCTGCTCTGTTCCTCCTCCTGCCGCTCCCATCCTTGTGCACACCTGCACTCTCTCTCTCAAGTAAATAAAATCTTAAAAAAAAAAAAAAAAAAAAAAAAACTGTTGGGCCACTATGCTGTATACCTGATATTAATATAACACTATGTTAACTATACCAGAATTTTTTAAAGATGAAATAATCATTATGCTGATATACCTTCTACTAGAAATGACTGAAAATCTTCAAAAAATGACTGAAAATTTGAATTCAAACTCCTTTTACTTGAAATACTACACAAATTACAAAGGTAATGTAATTATAAAATTATCAAATACTTAGTGCATATAGCAAAAATAACTCATTCCCATCTCCCCAAAATAATCATAATGAACATATTTTGTCCTCTTCCAGCTTTTAATTTCTAGTGCTTTTTTTCCTGTAGTTGGAATTGAGCAGAGAGTGAAGAAAGTGGAGATACAATTCCCTCTATCTCTTTCTGTTTTTCTGTGTCTGTCTTTCTCCCATGCTACCTATGTGTGTATACGTATGTGTTAGATTTCTGCATATATCTCTCTCCATATATAGAAATACAATACATATGCATATATTCAAACCTTTTTATTTTAAATAGAAAATGAGGTCAAACTGCATTTTTTGGTTACCAGAATTTTCCACCCAACAATATATAATGAACATATTTCCATGCTATTATGCCTTTCTAATAATCTTTGATGCTGCAACTACAATTCAACCTATTCTGGGCAATTTGTTTCCTTATAAATGTTCACTATAGTAAATAATACAGTCAACATTCATGTAGTCTATCCTTGTTATTAAGATGTGGACCTCATTAAATCTTTAAAATGAAAAAAGAATTAATATTTAAGGAGTTAGTCAAATGCTTTGTATCTGATATTAGAATGTCAGGCGGGGCATCTGGGTGGCTCTTGTCAGTTAAGCATTGGACTCTTGATTGTGGCTCAGGTCTTGATGTCAGCATCGTGAGGAGCCCTGCATTGGGTTCCCTACTGAACCTGGAGCCTGCTTAAGATTCTCTCTCTCCCTCTGGCCTTCCCCTACCCCACCCCCACTCCCACTTGCTCAGTCTCTCTAAAAAAAGAAAGAAGGGAAAGCCAGCAGGTTGAGGAATAAAGGTTTTGAGATAGTCATTCAGGAGGTTTCACTCTGAAGATTAATCTTGGAGTGTGTTTGCAAAATAAGGTGTCCTAGATCACTTTGTCAGATCCCATCAGCACTATAGATAAATGATATTTCATAAACATAACTAGAAATCTTTTTATATCACCAAAACTATAAGACATGGAACGGGTGGGGCATTGGGGGCTCAGTGGTTGAAACGTCTGTCTTTGGCTCAGGTTGTGATCCTGGGGTCCACGGATTGAGTCCTGCATCGGGATCCCTGCAGGGAGCCTGCTTCTCCCTCTGCCTGTGTCTGTCTCTCTCTGTCCCTCATGGAAAAAAAAAAAAAAAAAATCTTTAAAAGAAATATTCACATATTTTTGTACATAGAGCAATTTAACTCCCAAAATTAACCTATGGTGCTCATGGATTCCCTTTGGGAAAAAATACACTGTGATCTCTACCCATCCTATATACACCCAGAGTAACTTAGTTACTTTATTTTCTACACTGTTTCCTTGCCTTAAATAATTGTTATTAAAGGTCTCATCTTTGTTAGTGAATGTATGTATTTCCCCAACTGAAATAAGAGCTTTATGAGGGCATGCACAGTATCTTATACATCTTGGTATTTCTACTTTATTAGTGGGGTCTGGATGAATTATTTCCTGGCTGATAAAAGAGGAAAGCTTTCTTGGCTGATAAAGTTAAAAATAAAATATAAAAAAACTGCATATGTGTTTATAATAACTATATAGTTCATATATGAATAAGGATCCTATTATTTGATGAAATTATATAAGTTATTTTATATATAAATAGCTAAAAATGAGTTATAATAAGTATTGCAAATAGTGTAAAATTTTATTTTAAATATTACATCATTTTCAACCCAAAACGAAACAAAAGTTTAAAAAATGGAAAACTGTATGTGGGCACGTGACTTCATTAAGTTGGAAAAGCTCACATGTTCTTTTAAAAAAAAAAATATTGATTTATTTATTTATGATAGAGAAGAGGCAGAGACACAGAAGGAGGGAGAAGCAGGCTCCATGCCAGGAGCCCGACGTCAGACCCGACTCCAGGATCGCACCCTGGGCCAAAGGCAGGCACTAAACCGCTGAGCCACCCAGGGATCCCCAAGCTCACATATATTCTAACATTTACAATTAAATAGATTGAGCCCTACCAAGAGAACTCTTTCTTGGTATCCTTCCTATGGTAATATTAAGCAGCAAGAATAAAAAGGAAGAAATGAAGGAAGGGAGGGAGGGGGAAAGGTAGCAAGTGTAGGGCTCACTAGCTCATTCACTCTAAAGCATGAATCTGGGTAGAATAATCCATTAGCTAAAGTTTAGAGTCAGATATCCCAAGTGTGGAAGATGAAACTAGACTCAAAAGTTAACCCCCATTCCTGGTGAATGGAGTCCCTGCTCACTCTGTGGCTACTTTTATCTCATTACTAGATTTGGAACTCAGAGTTAGACCTTTAAAGGTGTGATTGTGATCTCCACAAGGTTACCAGAGGCTGATTGTCCCATATCAAAACTGCTAGTTCAGGGGCAGCCCTGGTGGCTCAGTGGTTTAGTGCTGCCTTCAGCCCAGGGCCTGATCCTAGAGTCCTGGAATCGAGTCCCTGCATCAGTCTCCCTGCATTGGAGCCTGCTTCTCCCTCTGCCTGTGTCTCTGCCTCTTTCTGTGTGTCTCTCATGAATAAATAAATAAAATCTTAAAAAAAAAAAAAAAAAAAAAAACAGCTCATCAAGCAGTGAACAAGCTGCCATGTGCCAGACTCTTGCATGAACATTAGGGCTTTGGCAATTAAAGGCAGCCCCTGCTTTCAGGGAACTTATGATAAAGTCAGGAGGAAGCAAACAAAAATCACCTGAGCAAATATACAAATAAAATAATTTCACTCACTGATAAACTGTGAAGATAAAATGCTTAACATGATAGAGCATGACCAGGTCGTAGACAATTGCTTTTCAGCAGTAAGAGGAGGCATCTCTGAAGAAAAAACATGTGAGTGACAACCTGAAATGAGAAGAGAACCCTGGGAGGAGGACCTGTTGGAAGAACAGTCCAAGCATCAGGGACATTGAGTGCAGAGGCTTCGAGGAGGGAAATGCCAACATGGTAAACAAGAAGCAGAGAGGGAGGAAACTAGGACAGAGAGGAAGGAAGGCTCTGGTTATGTAGAGAGTCTGAATTGAGCCCAGTCACAAGGCAAATCACCACTTCTCTTGCTGTTAGGAAAGACTTTTTCCTGCCTTCCTTCACCACATTCAGCAGGAGCCTCTTCAGTACATGAGGACAAAGCATAATGAAAGAGAAGTATCTCTGTGTTTTTACTTCAGGAAGCCACGTGGCCCCTCTGCCACTTTCCTCACTCTATTTCCAATAATTCTCCAATTCTGCATAATAATAAGCACGTTGAAGATCACTGTTTGTCAAACAAATGACAAATGCAAACTTAATTTTGCACCCCAGAGCCAATCGCTGGATAGGTTCACAAAGTAGTAGATTCACGACGTGATATTGCTGTAAGAAGAAACAAATATTTGATATTCGCTTCTGACAGAGCTCCTAAAACTCTTGGAATTTCTTAAGTGATGAAAGCAATAGAAGTGTCTTTTGTTATGTTAATAAAGTGACTGTACTTTAGGAACTGGGAGACCCAACCATGTGATTAAAGGGGTGGAGCTTGCAGCCCTACTCCTGGGAGAGGAGGGGTTGAACCAGTTGCCTGTGGCTGATGATTTCATCAATCCTGTCTTAGGTAATGAAGCCTCCATACAAACCCAAATGAGTGAGGTTTGGAGAGCTTCCAGGTTGGACAACATGCAGAGATTTGGGGAGGATAGCACACCGGAAAGAGCATGGAACTCAGAACCTTTTCCCATACTCTGCCCTAGGGATTTCTTTCTGAATCCTCAGGATGTTCCTGAACTACATCCTTTTATAATAAACCAGTAATCTAGTAAGTGTAATGTTTCTCTGAGCTCCATGAGCCAGGCTGTCAAATTAATTGAACCCAAGGAGGGAGCTGTGGGACCTTCCAATCAGAAGCACAAGTGATAAATAATCTGAGTTTGCAACTGGCATTTGAAGTGATGATGGTGGGGGTTGGGGGCTGGGGGAGGTGGGGAGTCATGTGGGATGAAGCTCTTCACCCATGGAATCCGAGGCTCTCAGAGTACAGAGCGTCAGAACGGAGTTGGACTGTAGGACACCCAGCTGGCGTTGCAGAATTTCTTGTTGATGGTGTGCAGGACCTTCCTCACGTTGGAATTAAGGTACAGACTCCCTATAACAAGAAAGGAAGGAGTAGACAGTAAAAAATGTCTCCCTCTGCTGTTTTGGGCCACCAAGGTCCTTTCCCAAAAGGCGACTGTTATTAACAGTTTTTTGTTTGTCCTTCCAGAGATATTATCTATATTAAAAGCATGTAATTATTTGTTCTTCACATCACTCTCAAATGATCGTACATGGCATGTACTCTGCTGCACAGGGCTCATACCTTGGAAAACCTTCCAGACTAACGCATATAGAGATATTGTGTTTTTATTTATCGTTCTATGCCATCACATTACATGGCTATTTGATAATTTACTAAAATATAGTTGCCTTTGAAAAGACAATGGATTTGTTTAAAAGACAAATCCAAAGGATTTGTTTCCAATCCTTTGGAAATACTACAGCGTTAAATGGTAAATCAGACACACAGTTACATTAACATTAGCACACTATTTTATTTGTGTACAAGGGAAGCCAATCAATAAATTAATTTCATCTTTAAAAAAAAAAAAACAAGACTTATATAAGAGGAAAAATAAATTAAAAAAAGAAAAGAAGTAACACCAACCACGTGGAGATGTAACCTATGTTTTCCTGTCCTTGGATAAAATGCCGATTAGCTGGGGCCAGTTGGAGTACTCTGCGTTGGACAGCCGGATAGGTCATTGAAGGAAACAACCTCAGTTGTTATGGAATCTTTGAAAAACTTTGAGTTTTTAACCATAAAATACACTTCTCCTACTGCCTTACCTTCCTGCAGATGTCACGGCTACATCTTGAAAGGGTGACATTTGCTTTCTCACCATCCTCAGCTCCCACTTTTCCTTTGTAGTGTGTGTGTGTGTGTGTGTGTGTGTGAAAGAGAGAGAGAGAAGGAAGGAGATTATAGTAGAATATTTTATTGTTAATATTTTGTTAAGACTTCTACATACATATTATAGAGACTATTTGTATTTTTTTCCTTATAATGTTAGTATCAGGCTTGGGTATCCTATGAGTAGGGGAGTGTCTCTTCCTCCATTATTTTCTAAAAGTTTGTTTCATATGAAACCAAAAGTTGGCTATCATTTTTTTTCCCCCTTAATTGAGAGAATTCACTGGTGAAATCATCTGGGCCTGGAATTTTCATCGTGGAGTGATATTTGACAGTAAACTATATTCTTTGATAGATATGTACGTTGGTAGTCAGATTTTCTATTTTATCAATCTGGTAATTTATGTCCATTAAGAAATTTGTCCATTTCAGCTGAGATTTTGAATTTATAAACATGAGGTTGTGGTATTCCTTCATCCTTTTGATGATGGTGGAGTTATCATAACATTCCATCTTTTATTTCTAATACATAGTTTATGTTTTCTGTCTTTCTTGATAGGCATTATGCAGTTTTATTCAACTTTTCCAAGAACCAACTTTGACTTTGTTAACTTTGTCATTTCAAATTTCACTGATTTTTATTAATTATTATTATTATTACTTTCTTTGGGTTTAATTTGCTTACTCAAGTGCCAACTAAGGGGTAAGAGGTAGTAAAATCTCCAGTAATGTTTGTGAATGTGTCTCTACTTTCCTTTAGTTCTGTCAGTAGTTTATGACTGTTTCAGACACATACACATTTATTATTATTGTGTCTCACCCCTATTTACGTTATGAAATGTATCTATTGTTGGTAATTCTCCTTATCTTGTAGTTTGCTTTGTCTGATATCTCAGCTTTCTTATCACTGATGTTTGCATAGTTTATCTTTTCCTATCATTCTCTTCAAACTATTTGTGACTTTTTCTTTTTTATATAATTTTTATAATAACTTATATAACTAGTGTCACCTTTTTTTTTAAAGATTTTATTTATTTATTCTTGAGAGACACCGAAGGGGCGGGGGGAGAGAGAGAGGCAGAAACACAGAGGGAGGTGCAGGCTCCATGCAGGGAGCCTGACATGGGACTGGATCCTGGGGCTCCAGGATCACACCCTGGGCCGAAGGCCGGTGGTAAACCACTGAGCCACCCAGGCTGCCCTACTTTTTTTTTTAATCAAGTCTGACAGTTTGCTTTTTAGCTGTAGTCTGTTTTTGAGTGTTTAGTCTGATTATTTTTAACTTAGGACCAGTTTGTTGCTGTGTTTTCTATTTACTTATTTTTTTTAAAGCAGATTTGTTATTCTTCCTCTATAACGCTTTCCCTGCCTTTTTTTTTGTTGTTGTTTTGTGAGAGTTAATAACATAGGTTTTAGTTTCCAATTTTGATTTCCTCTGTTGCCTTTTTAGGTGTACTTATTTGTGTTATATTTTTAGTAGCTGCTCTGTGGATTATGGGATGCAGCTATAAATGATCAGTCTACTTAGGACCAATACTGCACTATTTCATATTTAATATAGAAACCTTGTAACAGTGTAGTTCCACCTATTCCTTCGTCCATCCTGCTACTGTTCTCATACACACTACATTTACAAATGATATAATTCCCACAATTCAGTATTACAATTTTTCTTTAAAGAAAAATTTTTGTCTTCAATTTTTAAAGAAATAAAAGAAGAAAAGAATAAATATTTACAGTTCTCTAAATATATATTCCATTTCTGAGGATCTTTATTCTTTCCGATAGGTCCAGACCACCTTCTGGTATTGTTTCCCTTCAATTTAAGGAACTTAGTTTTGCATTTTTTGTAATGCAAGTTTACCAGTGATGGGTTCTGTAGTCTTAGTTATCTAAAATATACTTATTTCATCTTCACTTTTGAAGGATGGCTTAGCTGAATGTATACTTCTGGGCTGACATGTCCCTTCTCACCCCCTCTAAGCCCTTTAGGAGTGGCCATTGTTCCCAACATGTATTATTTCTGGTGAGAAACCAGCAAGAATTCATTTTGTTGTCTTTCTATATATGTCTTGTTTTTTTTTTTTTTTTTTTTTTCTGGCTGCTTTCAGGAATATCTTCAAGACTTTTTAAAAAATTTGTATTCTAACAATTTGACTACAGAGTAACTAGGTGTGAGGCTTTTAAAAAATATTTATTCTGCATGGGTTTCATTGAGCTTTCAGGATCTATAAACAGGCACTTTCTATGAAAATGGGAAGTCTTACAATACTTTTTCCTGCCCTAGTTTTCTTTTCTCTCCTTTCAGTGATGAAATCCTTAATATGTCTCATCCGATCTCTAAAATTCTGTTTGTGTCCCTTTAGTCTTTATTGCCTTTGTTTTTCAAACTGAATAATTTGTATTGCTCTGTCATTAAGTTCACTGTTCCCTTTTCTGCCATCTCTGATCTGCTGTTGCCCATCCAGCAAATTTCTTATTTCAATATTGTAGTTTCCAACTCTATAATGTCCATTGGTATTTTTTGTGTTTTTCGTATCTCTAAGATCCCCATCTATATCAACCTCCATGCATGCATTTTCTCTAAGTCCTTGAACATATTTACAATACCTACTTTAAAATCCTTGTTTGCTAATTACAACATCTGGGTCATCTAGGTTGGGTCCTAAGGACCATTTTTATGGGGTTTTCGTTTGTTTGTTTTCAAGAGTATGCATCACCACTTTCTAGTTCTTCATCTATTTAGTAACCTTTTGATTGAATACAGGATATTATGAACGATATGTTATAGAGATTCTAGATTCTGTTATATTCCTCTGAATATATGCTTTAGCATATAGATATTGTGGCTGGACTCTAATTCCCAACTCTGTCTCCTTTGCCATGGATGTCAGCGAAATCTTTGTTTAGTTCTTTCAATTTCTAACTACTCTGGTTTTACAGGATCTTCTCTGAAGTCTTCTCCATGCCATGCAAGATGAGCAAAGGGTTTGGGGTGAATTTTATATGCAAATTTTGGGAGTTCTTCCTCAAACTTACTGGCTGATCTTTTAGTCCTAAGTTCTGTCCTCCATTCCCTTAAACTAGTCTAGTAAGGCTGCAACTCTCTACCACTTGAGCTGCACAGATGAGTGAATGTACTGGGATAAAAAGCTACTAACTTGCCAGTCTCATCTGCAAAGCTTTCCCTCTCAAGGTACATTTCTGTGTTCCCGCCCTTCTGCCCGCTTCCTAGACGGTTTCTATTTATTGCTTTGGACAAATAACTGTCTTTGTGCCATAAAATATTGTGTAAACAAAAAATAGAATTTATAATTTATACAACAAAATCAAACTTCCTACATTATGATGCCATCAACTTTATGCTAGATTACTATTCGCTAAAAAGATGGTTAGTTCAGACACACACATACCGTTATTTTGTTTCTGATATAATTTTCAGAATTCAAGGGGAAATCAAGTACATGACATTTATCCTTTTTCTATCTAAATATTTGGTATCCGCCACATTATGTACTTTTGAACTGTCTGTGGAAAACTCTTTTGGTAATGGTATATTGTCAGGTAGGCATCGAGTCGGTAGAATTTTACTTTAGCAAAGGTTTGCAGTGAATATAATAAAAGTCAATATTTCATTAAAAATTATCGAAGGTAAAAAAATTATCAAAGGTATATGATCATAATATACTCTTAAACATCTCAGAAATAAAAACGTATAAGTAGGTAGGTTTCTATAGGTCTTCATATTATAAAAATGCAGCTATCTGGAACAATTTCTGGGATTTTGAATTAGTGAAAATTACTCCTTTAGATATCATTTTTAAACAGTTTACAAATTTTAAGGAAGAGCTTTAAGAAATTTTATCAACATCTTGCTTGTTTAAATGGATGGACAAGATCATTTTCAGAAACATCATCATTATTACCTTGAGAACCAGATTTATGGTGAATCCTATACACCATAGGATGGTGTCACTATGTTGTACCAGAATACAATATTTTTTAAATGTATGCTATAGAATTTTTAGTCTTTATGTCTCCCGAATGTAGTTTTCATTCCTTATAGCTGTAGTTAGCTGATGGCCATGTACTACTATCGGGGAAGATAACAGTGCTACTTGAAAACTTGTGGTGGAATAGGACATTTATAATACAGAATATTTGCATTTTGTATTGCAATTTATGGAGAAGGTTCATTAAAACACGTTCCAGGTATATTTTTCGTAACCACTTTCCTTAGGAAAAGTTACTCATGATAAGTTAGCAAAGTGCTTACATCTGTGCTGTCACTTCAATGCTAACTAACACCTGTCTTTGTAAAATAGAGAAGTTACTCCTTAAAAAGTATTGTAAGTATTTTTTATTGTAAAAGTATTGTAAAATAGAGAAGTTGCTCCTTAAAAAGAAGGGTATTCTGGAATGTATAGTAACAGGATCTGATAGTGTCTAATAGATGCAGTTCTAAGAACAACAGGCAATCTCTATATAGCAGGTGAGATCATAACATCTGTTTTGAGTCCTTGGCTTTGTCTTTATTCCCTCCGGGGGAATCTTCTTCAAGTCTGAATTACATCATTCCCCAGCTAAGGTCTCTTGGTTGGATTATCAGAGGAATAAAATGCAGACTCCACCCCAGTTCCTCATGACCTCACATGATTGCTTCTCTGACCATTTATTTGTCCATTCTCACTGCTACTCACTGTGCTTCAGCATCGTTCACCTTTTTCTGTTTCTCAAAACTATCAGGCTCTTAGCATTGCTGCTGCTTTCTTTCCATAGACCTTCCTTCCCAGGGCTCATTTCTTCCCATCATTTGTCTTAGCGTGGCTGTCAAACCTCAGGGAGGCCTTCCCTGATCACTGTCATTATCGTAACCCCTCACCCTACTTTATCTCCTTCATGACTCACATCTGTTTGGTGTTTCATGTCCCTCAACCCTCTCTAAAATGTAGTATCCTTATTTGTTTTCAGCGACCACTGGACTCGATGCATAGTAGATTCTTTAGAAACATTGATTTCCTGGCAGTTTGGCCCTAAGCCTAACTGTGATACTTATGGTGAATAATCCATCTATGATATATTCTATTTTACAGAAAACAGTTGAAGATAGAAATATGAAGAATAAAAAGTCAACAAATAATAGAGCGTCCAGTGCCTCTGGCAGGTAATAAACTATCGGTATCCTTCATTTATGAGTTTACGTTCAACAAAGCTAGTTTTAACTTCTGTAAAGTGAATTTCATTTGTATTATTTGATTTTGATTAAACTCCCATCTCATGAAATGAATGAAGTAGTCACTTCATGATAAAACGCCTCAGCTGATCATATGCTTTTATGTAAAGGAGTTGATTAGGGGTTCCCCGTTCTGTACATTCCTAATGGGATAGCGTTTCTTTGCTGTTTTTCCTAAGATGATATACAGTAATGAGCCAATGTCCAGCATTATTACACTTCTCTATTAGGTATCTTTGTCTAACACATGAAAATTCTACTTAAAACCTTGAGATTATATGGACTAAGTTGATTTATTAAAATGATAAGACACGGGACACCTGGGTGGCTCAATGGTTGGGCATCTGCCTTGGGCTCAGGGCGTGATCTTGGGATCCTGGGATCAAGTCCTGCATCGGGCTCCCTGCATGGAGCCTGTTTCTCTCTGCCTGTGTCTCTGCCTCTCTCTCTTTCATGAATAAATAAATAAAATCTTAAGTTAAAAAAAAGATCGGACTCTATATTGCTTCATTCACACTGATGATAATGAATGTCTCCCTCATGAATGCTAATCAAACCTTCTCTTTTAAATTATCATTAATGAATTAAAATAAGAGCCAGCAAACTTTAACTGTAAATTGCCAGTTAGTACATGTGTTAGACTTTGTAGGCCAGACAGTCTCTGTTGTAACTACTCAGTTGTGCTGTTGTGGCAGGGAAATCTCTATGGTGCAATAAACTCACGAAATAAACAAACTGTGCAAACCTGGACCATGGGCAATATTTTCCTGCCAACTCCTGAAATAGAGGATGCTATTCTAACTTTATATTTAGAGTTATTTTTTGTAACATGATGATACATAAAGTAGATGATAAAATCTACTTTATTAATATTATTTTTTCCATATAACTTTTAGATATAGTTCATTTTTCTTAAAAATGTTCTAATTACAAGTATCTAGAAATAGCAGTTTGAAACTCTTAGTAGACTAAGAAAAGGCTATCATCCCTTTCAAAGTACTTATAATTTATTAATTTACAATGTAATTTCAAATATAGTAGTTGTATATTCTAATGAATTTTCTGATGAATTTTTCTTCTACCAAGTGCAACTGTAATATTTTATTTTGATTTATTTGGATTTTTTTCAGATTAATGACCCCTGAGGTTTTAAAGATATCTAGTTCTATACGGAGACCTCCATCGACAACTGCTTCTTCTCACTACTTAGGGACTTTGAAAGTCTTGGACCAAAAGCCCTCACAGAAACAGAACACAGAACCTGAAAGAGCAGATAGCATAAGGGCGACTGTTTATCAGGTAAAAGGAAAACATGTAACAAAAAATGAACTGATTGCGCAACAAGGTTACCCATTCACCAAGGAATAAATGACCTCGTAGACATCGTAGTTTAATATTTCCCCTATTGGAAAAGATTATCCTTTATAGGGATGCCTGGGTGGTTCAGCGGTTGAGCATCTGCCTTTGGCTCAGGTCATGATCCTGGGGTCCTGGGATCGAGTCCCACATTGGGCTCCCCACAGGGAGCCTGATTCTCCCTCTGCCTGTGTCTATGCCTCTCTGTGTGTCTCTCATGAATAAATAAATAAAATCTTAAAAAAAAAAACATTTTCCTTTATAATATCTGAGCAACCCAGAGTTATTTTTACTAAATTATTTCCTTCCAAGTTTTGCTTAACTGATCATAGTTGTTTAAGAGAATATGCCACAGCACTTTATAAAAATACAGTAGAAGCAAATGTGGTTAATGTCTATATATGTTTTTATACTTTTTCTTCTTAAAATGTATATTGTTAAGAACAAAAAGTTTTACTTTTTTTCTGGGCCTTCTATTTTCATTAAGCTTACAGAGAAAAAGGCTTTCTTGATTTGTCTTCACAATTCCAAAAGAGGTTCTTTATTTGGTCTTGTTTGTTATACAAAACAGTACACTTTAGAAAATTGTACTTATAAATTTTGGAGAAAAAATGTTAACTTATGTAGCCATTATATTCAATCTTTGAAGTCTGTTGTTAAAACTAAGAAAGATAACGTATTTTTCTTAACTCATGCTCGTCTTTACGTATTAGAATATTATCAGAAAAAAGAAGCATGATACTGGCTTATATGGAATTTCTAAATTTTGTTTGCCGTTTTAAAAATTTATAGTATTTCAGAAATGGATAAGAATTCTAATTCTTTTGGGAAACTGAACATTCTATTCTTTTTTTCTTATTTTCTCAGGAGTGGTTAGAAAAGAAAAATGTGTATTTACATGAAATGCACAGAATTAAAAGGATTGAAAGTGAGAACTTAAGGATCCAAAATGAACAGGTAATCTGACATATAGAAGTGGAAGTTATTCTGGATTTTTAAGTCAGTAAAATATCTCTCAGTAACATTTCTAAAGCCACTGGTTTTTAAATGGCAAAATAACCTGTATATAAAAGAATGGATTTCTGATTTCCTTTCTGGTACTCCATACATTTCAGTTTGACATAAATATAATCCTCTCGCAAGGAAACAGATACACAGAGATTTCTATTTTGTTGTTGTGGAATAGATCTGACACTACTGATTAGGAACATGTGATTGCTTCTGACCACCTATTAACTCTTACTTCACTTTTCACTATTAAAAACTGACTTCAGTCTTATGACTTAGCCAAGAATGGGAAGGGTCATCAGACATCCACCTCCGGTTTTCCTCTTTTCCATCTTGAATTTTATATGTGTCTTTAAGACCAGCTCTTATGTGAGCTCTTGACCCGACTTCAGTCTCCATGTAGGCCTGGTGGCCTGCAACCTGCTTAGTTCCCTCCCATCTTCTAACTAAAGTGCCTTTCCTGTGCTGTCCGACACTACAATGGACTTGGAAAGAAGGCTACTTCCCACATGCATGGTGCTGCGTGGAGCAGCCCTCCAGGAGGTCCCCACCCCCCATCAACACGTCGGCACCATTAGGAGGCTGTGCTCAGTGCCACACACTTTCCCGTGTGATCTTCACACCGCGTGGAGGTAGCTTGTACCTTTACTCCTAAATAGTGTCTTCTCTTTGTAAGGCTTTATGTCGTGTAACATTACACAGAATTATTAGGCAAAGGATAGTATGGGATTAGATGGAGGTAAGTCAAGTAATAACATACCTACCATATGCTCACCAACATACAGGTTCAATATTTGGGTGCTGCTTGTGTTGTCACAATCTTATGGTTTAATGTCCACCTAAACTCGGGTTCAAAGCAAAGATCTATTTTGGCTTCCTAAGTGGCTTGGCCGGGTTACCTCACTCTGACTTACTTTATAAACCTGTAACTTTCCTGATCCTTTTCTTGTGATGGAATGTTTTATTATGAGCATTTTGCAGGAGCACTCAGCCTTTATAGGTTATTTAGATAACATTTTAGTACGCTTCCAAAAAAGAGGTCTTTCTCATAGCAGATCAATATCTGATAAATGGTTTTAGAAAAGGATATTTAAAATGCAATGAATAGTTCCGGTAACATTTTTTTTCCAAATCAGCTTGTCTAAACTATTCTAAATGAGTCACCTGCTCTGCAAAACAATGTCTCGAAATGATGACTATGAAGGGAATTCAGCACAATCCATATGTGTGTGTCGTATCTACCTGTCTCCGTCTGTTTATACACACACGTCTCACTGTCTCTTATTTTTTTGAAACAGAAAAGAGCTGCTAAGAGAGAAGAAGCATTAGCATCCTTTGAGGCCTGGAAGGCTATGAAAGAAAAGGAAGCAAAGAAAATAGCTGCCCGAAAAAGGCTTGAGGAAAAAAACAAGAAGAAAACAGAGGAAGAAAATGCTGCCAGAAAGGGAGAGGCGCTGCAGGTACTCAGTGGCTTGGAGTCCCCGCAGTCATCATTTCACCATATCACACACCTGCATTTGTGTCTAGCTGTTTCTTTCTTTACTTGATTGGTTTTTCGCAGTAAATAAGAGAATCGTTATGAACTTTTTCAGGCCTTTGAACAATGGAAAGAGAAAAAGATGGAATATCTTAGAGAGAAAAATAAAAAGGAGAGAGAATATGAAAGAGCAAAGAAGCAGAAAGAGGAGGAAACAATTGCTGAGAAAAGGAAAGATAAGCTAACAGCCATTGAGAAATGGTAAGAGGTCAAGTGAGAGCTATTTTGATAGATTTCAAGTGAATAACACTTGAGGCTCCTAAAAAGATTATATGCTTGACACTTGCTAATGCATTGCCATCTCATTGCTGCAAAGATATATTAGAGAAACTTCATTCTCCCCTTTAACTGTCCAGTGTTTTATATTATCCTACACAGGAATGAAAGGAATGCTTTTTTCAAAGAAAAGGAGAAAGTGAAAATAAGTGAGAAGAGACGAGAACTGAAAAGAGCAGAGAAAAAAGATAAAGATAAGCAAGCTATTGATGAATATGAAAAATGGCTGGTAGGTGTTGTCTGTGAGTGCACTTGTGGCTTGTGAATGCACTTTATTTGTGACTTTTCTGTCCCTAATTCCAGTTCTCTGTGCCCCTTGCCTACTGGCCATTCTTACCTGAAGCTGCCTTGTGGAATCTGTTCTCTCCCCAAGTCTGTCATATTGTCTTTGATTTCCTCTTTTCTGTTGACGCCTCTACTCTACCCTCAAACGCTCAGACTTAAAAATTCAGGCATCATACTCTTCCTTAACCGCATCCCCACATCCCCACATGCAGTCACTTACCAAACACTGACTCTTGCAATGACTTTGCAATGACCGTCATGTCAGAAATCATGGGACGCTGCCAAGTGCATGCTGCCGGTCTGCCAGACGGTTTTAGGTGGGACTGGTCACGACACACAGTAATGCTGAATTGAATGGTGAGAAGGTTTTTCCATCCTTTAAATTGTCTTTTGATCTTTCTGATGACCTCAAGGAAAAGGTCTCATTTTGGTATTTTTAAGTGAAAAAAAGTCAGTAGGAAGTTTGGGAGGAAATGTCAAGGCGGACTTAACATTATTTTGTTTTTTATGTTTTTTGTTTCAGTGTACTTAGGTTGATAGTTTCTTTTCGTTAATGTTAAGCAAAGTACTGTTTTCTGTCTTTAAATTTCATCATAAATATGCACGATTATCAAGTTTTGACTAAGTAATGCATTCATATGAATAAGTATTTTACTCGAGTAGGTGGTGCATTCCTATGAATGCTTAGCACATCACGTGCCGCGGGAATCAAAACGTGTACAATTGCTCCATTGGGTTTAGAATCCAGTAGGATTTCTTTCCAGTAGGATTTCCTGTCAAACTGTTTTTGAATTCCCATCAATCTGCTAGTTAAAAATACTGTCCAGGGTATTTTGTGGTTGTGTTTCTCTGGTGGGGACTGAGCTTGAGCAGCTTTTCATTTGTGTAAAGGTCATTTGGAATTTTCTTTGTAAACTGTTAATCTTAGACTTTGCACATTTTTCTGTTGGTCCTTTTCTTCTTGATTTTTTGAAGCTTGTTTATATACTAGGGAAATTAGCCTACTGTGACTGGTACAAGTTACAAGGACTTTCTCCCATTGCTTGTCTCTCAACTTTGCATCAATAGTATGTTAAGGCATGAAAAATTGTATTTATTTACTGTGTCAAATCTTTCAGTCTTTTGGGTTCTGATTTTTAAGTGTAGTTGAAAAGACTTTCTTTGTAACTTGAGGTTAAATGAAGTGCTCCCATTTTTCTTCTAATAACTTTATGACCCAATATCTTGAACATTAACATTTGATCAGCTTGTAATTTACCTTGATAATGGTGGGATATATGATTCTGACTTTATTTTTTCCAAATGCATTTCCAAATAACCTTTCTTTTACTCGCTGGTTTGAGGTACTGCCTTTGTTATATGGTCCACTTCCAGATTTTAGGGTCAGTTACTTGACGTTTCTCTTCCATTGGTCAATCTCAAATCTCACGGTACATATTCCGGTATCATACTATTTCATTATCAGGGCTTTATATGTTTTCATATCGGTTTTAAATAATCTTCCCTCATAGTACTTTTTTCAAAGTATTTCTGTTACTGTTTACTTTTTCACATAAACTTTAGAACCCAACAGTAGCTAGATAGGCATGCAGGATACAAAGCAGGCTATTTGAAGATAGGATAAAAAGATGAAGCACTTAGGAATAAACTTAAGAAATGTGCAAGACCACCATGGAGAAAATTTTAGAACACTCCTGCAGGACACAAATGAAGACTTGAGAACATGGATTAAAACTGCTCTTGGATAGGAACACTCAATCTTATAATGATGTTATAGATGTCAGTGCTCCCTGAAGTAATTTACAGATTTAATGCAATCGTAATAAAAATACCAACAGAATTTCTTCTTGTTTACGTATTGACTGTAGGCCGGCTTTATGCAAATTCCATGCAGAAAAACAGTAAGAAAATAAGTGATCAAAATCAGTTGGTAGATTTGAATGAGGAAGGTAGTGTTTCATGATGGCTTCATTAAACTCTCAAATAGTGTTTGCTTCTAAAAAAAATTAAAACTCTTCTATCAAGGAGACACATACCAACTGTGCTAGATCACTTAGGGCAACTAAATGTACGTGTCTTTCAGTTTTATTTTCACATACTCTTTGAAATGGAATAGAATTTTCTAAATGACTAAGTCACTAAGTACATTATGTTTTTTTACAGTATTTAGTCACTTTCTCATTCTAATCAGTCCTTTGGAGAACAAAAACTCATCAGTCAAAGGCTTAAGATGAAAATAACTTGTTTTGATATGTAGTAGAACTTTGACAAATACAATGCTACTTATAAAAAATCCATACACAATATGTGACAGATCTAGTTCTCCAACTTACCAATTTCTTATCGCAACTTGTTTGCAGAAAGAATGGAAAAATACCCCTAAAAAAAAAAGAAAAAAAGAAAATACCCCTATATGGCAGTTTAAGAACTTCAATTTTAATGTACAGTTACATCTCAAAATTTCTTTATAAAATCTGGCTTGAGTAATGAGCATTGGATGGGTTATTCTTTCAGGGAAAAGCTACAGCCAAAGATCAGTAAGACTCTCTTTATCATGCTGGTTCCCAGATTAATTAATAGTTACAGTCAATAAGAAAATGAATAAAAAATTCACTCCCCAACAGACAACAGTCAGAAGGACCATTTACCAAGATTATTTTAAGTATTATTTGAGACAACCTTATTGATCATCTTAATTAATGTTGATAATTACTTGCTTATCTCCTATTCTTTCTTAGCACCTTCTAGTAAAAGCAGACTTGTTTCATGTTTCCCTCTCTCTCCCCATGGTGAATGGAATGGACAAAAAGAGGCTTGTTCAGCCAGTTTCTGTGGACACAGCCTAGTGGCTACTTTTCTGCTCCCTCGCTGGAGGGTCTGCCACTAAGATACTAAAATGAATGACAGTGGCCCAATTACAGTTTTGAGGGTTTGTTTCTCAGTTAGGATTCTAAAAGGAGATTCCGTCCTTGCTTTAGTAGGAGTAGCAAGTATGAAACAAAATGTTAAGACAGAAAAAATGAATTTCATACCTCTTTTCTTTCCTTTTGTTCTATGTGAAAACTGTATGCTAATGGAAACATTGCATTATCGTATTCTGTTTGTGACACTGATTAATTCGTACACGTGCTGGTAAAACAATCATAGACCCCTCACAATTTACCAAAATGCTGCCCCTCCCAAGTCATCCAACCCCCACAGGTAACATTGTCTAAGGGTTTCTAGATCCTGCTGCTCTTTGAGAAAAATCACCAATATGAGGAAATGAGGAAACCACCAAACTTTATAGTGTTAGCAGAGACTTGGAGAAATGGAGAGACCATCTGAGCTGCAGGATGAGATGAGCAAGTGTTACTAACATCTTACTAACATCTCAAGCATTCCTAGATTAGTGTTTAAGTCTCTTAGTAATCCTCACATAGTCATTTCTTGGAAGGGAGTGTGTGCAGGGAAGCACAATGGTTCCAAAATTTATCTGGTATAAAAATGTGAGAATATGGTAGATAATATTTTCAAAATGAGATAAAGTGTAGGACTGTTCCCATCAAGCAGTAAAATATCAGTTTACCATTCCACTGTCCCGGAACCAGCATTCTTCTGTGTCGGATTATTCCCATCACTTTCCAGGAGGTATAATTCGTAATTCCTCATTTGCCTCCAGGGATGGTTCCACATTTCACTGCTCTTTTTTTTTTTTTTTTTTAATAGCTGAACTTCTGAAAAAAGTTTTATTTACACTTCTTGGTTCTCCATACCCTTTACACCCTCAACACACTGTGGCCTCGTCTTTGAAAGTTAGTTTTGCCAAACCATCCAGCCACCCCGTGTGTTGCTTTGGGCTGCACCCCCAGACCTCTCAGCCATTCAGTCACTTTCACCCTCTGGCACTGTCCTCTCCCCTGGGGACCCCGCGGTCCTGGTTTCTCTCACTTCTCAACCTGCCTTCTCAGCGTCACTTGTTGACTTCTCTTCTCTTACCTGTGTTCCAGGTGCGGCCGAGGCCTGCGGCGCCCACAGCACCTCTCTCACCGCCTCTTTATTCTCCTCTGGTCCCCCCTCTTGTCTTCTGCCCACTTGGAGTCTCGGTGGCTCACGCCGGCTCTGTCGTGACCTCTCACACCCCACGTCTCTCCCACTTGTCCGAGTCCTCACACATGCTGTTTGCTTGACTGAACCATTCTCTCCTCTATGCCTACCACAAGGGGCTTGTCTTATCCATCTTTTCTCACTTTAAAGTGACTTTCTCTGAATCCACTTTTTTTAAAAAAATTTATTCATTTATTCATGATAGAGAGAGAGAGAAACAGAGACACAGAGAGAGGCAGAGACACAGGCAGAGGGAGAAGCAGGCTCCATGCAGGGAGCCCGACGTGGGACTCGATCCTGGGACCCCAGGACTGCACCCCGGGCCAAAGGCAGGCGCCAAACCCCTGAGCCACCCAGGGATCCCCCCTGAATCCTCTCTTCTTTGAAAGTGTTTTTGTTCCTTAACAATCACAACAATTTTGTTATATGTTCCATAGAAATTCTCACAATTTGAAATCATTTGTTGTTTATTTCTTAACTGCCCATTTTGAAAATAACCTGAGGGGCAAGGACAGAATCTATGTGTTTGCATTTTAGAATCACTTTATGCGTGGCCCCCAGTATACTGCTTGACCCAGAGTAGGATCTCAGGGCTTAACAGTTGAGTAAATTAACACAAATCAAAGCGGTATAATACCCATAAAATAATAGACCCCCCCGCCAGGACTTTTCAGAACCGGTTACAAGTAAGGATGAGCTATATAATAAAGTAACACAAATTATTAGAAGCAAGGAAATTATAACTTGGGTTATCTGAGTGACATTTGGACATGAAATCACTTCAAAGAATTACCCTACAGTAATAGAAATGCCAAAAGCCCTAAAGCATTAAATAGAAAATGCCAAACAATAGAAGAACTGAAAGAAAATAAAACCCTATCAGGACACCTGGCTGGCTCAGCAGTTGAGCGTCTGCCCTCAGCTCCTGGCGTGATCCTGGGGTCCCAGGAACGACTCCCACATTGGGCTTCTTGCGAGGAGCTGCTGCTTCCTCTGCCTGTGTCTCTGCCTCTCTCTCTGTGTGCCTCATGAATAAATAAATAAAATCTTAAAAAAGAATAAAACACTATCAAGTCTCATGGAGATAAGACACTTTACTTTTGTAACCTGAAAAGTACTGTAGAAGTAATAAAGGAAAACAGGAATAGAAACGGAATTTAAAATCATTAATGCATTAACATAAAAAATCAGTGCAGGGCTGTTTGGAGGGTGGATTCCTACAGCTGCTTTGAAAAATCAGTCATTTCCCAGGAAAGTTGAACATATTCGTATATGCAAACCAGCAGTTTCACTCCTAGGCATATACATGGAGAGAAAATCTTGACTTGTAAGTACAAGGAATCAAACAGGAATGTTTATAGTATTGTCTTTGTGCGGGGGAAAAACCCCATCATGTTTTCGACAGCAACAAAAATAGGTTAACAAATGGTGGTAAGTTGATCTCCTGGAATTCTATGACTATTCCATGGGATATCACTGAATTTCGAGCTATAATTTGCATAGGTAGATCTTAGAAATATTGAGACGAATAAAAAAGGAAGTTGAAAAAATATGTAGCCTGTTACCTTTTACGCTTGTAAAAACATGCAAAGAAAAATGGTTTGTTTGGGGATTAATACATTTATAACACAAGTATTAAGAGATGCACTGGACTAATTAGCATCAAATTGAGAGTAATGGCTACCTCAGTGGGGTGGAGAGGAAGGAGTGTGAGGAAGGAGTGTGATGAAGGAATGAACACAGAGACCTTTGAAAGTATTGGTTGTGATTTTTTTTTTCATAAGGCAGATGGTGGGCACACAGGTTTTGACAAACAATTGGCTGAAATATTTCTGAATTTTTTTTCTAAAAAGGACTAAAAGGAATGTAGATAAAATGTTTGCTGCAAGGATAATATTTATCACATGAAAATATACAAAGTGCTAAACATTAACAGCATTGATACCCGTAGAGTTGGATGAGCCAGATAATTGAGCAAAAAAATCCACAAAAGGGCTAAAGAAGTAAAAATGTGCTCAAGCTTAATGATAAGAAACATGAGATTTAATTGTCGACCATTTGTAAAAATTTTGACGTATCCCAGTTATCATGACATAGTCAACCTTGGCAGGAAATTGAGTTCTGAGAATCTGTTCTCAGAAAGTCATCAGTAACTTCTCATAATTATTCTCTTTGGGTTATGCAGTTATAGGTCTTTTCTCATTTTTTCATAATTTTGTTTAAATATTATCCCTTTTAATATCCAAAAATAAGTGATTAAGTGGTGCATTAATACCTGTTGGTGGTATACTTATAAGTGAGCAATGTTCTCTAGCCGTTATTCCTTTCAATTAAGTAGGAAATGACATTTAAATGTCTTATAATAGATTTCTTTGTTCTTCAGCAAGCAACCTGATTTGAAAATAATGTTCACATGTGTATATAAATTTTCATTTTTCTATTTTTCTCTTTAGGAAAAGAAAGAAAGGCAGGAAAGAATTGAACGAAAACAAAAGAAGCGTCATTCCTTTCTTGAAAATGAGGCACTTCCTCCCTGGAGCCCTCCAAGCAGAACTGTGTTCTCAAGAGTGTTTTGATAATTCTCATTTTACACTATTTAATTATTTATCAATTCACCATTTTAGTCACTATTTATTCAATTAGTTATAGTTAAAAGAGTCTATTTTAATTAAATGCCGGCTGTTTCCACTGACAATGGAGAAGATGATCTGGGGTTTAATCGGTAAAATAATTGCAAGCATTTTTTGAACTAAGGTAAAAACTACCTCAAATGAGAAGCTAATAACCTGATTGCTCTTACCATTCAAATGACCCTTCATCATGTCCTCAGAGTCCTTACAATCAGATGATCCATGATCACTTTCACTAAGCTTTGCATGGTATTTAAGTGTATTTATTCCCCAGAATAAAAAGGAAGCCATCTGGGTACTACAGTCATAGAAAAAATTGAATCTGTGAATGATTGTGCACCTAGATTCAGGTTTTAAAGGGAATCCTCACTGGGGTTATGCATATAAATATATAAATATATATATAGACACACACATATATTTTTTATTTCTAAAACTGATCTTTAGCTTTGCCTTGAGAAGTTGCCCTTGCACTGTGCAAGTTAAGAGTTTTGGTCAGTTGAGGCAGTAGTTCAGTAGAACTCAAATCAAGGCATTTTATTTAAGAAGTTTGCCTTCTATTTTAAGATGAGTTTTATCTGTCCCAGACTTAACGTGACAATCATAGGCACTTTATAGTGAGTAGACCTCTGAAATTTGTCTTCTAAATTCTAGCTCACTTTATTATTTCAGTGGTACCAAAAAATATCCATTTCTTGGTAGTGATAGACTTCCAGGAAAGTTATGGCAATTCCTTAAGAGTTCAAGGTTATTATCACTGTTAATAGTTTTTTCCAGACTAAAGCCATAAAGGTGATAAAGGCAATTTTTGATCTCTTAGCTTATTCCAGAGTCTTATAGCTTATATTTAGGAGATAGCTGTATAGAAAGGCAATTTGTAGAAAATTCCCAAAGAATCTTTATTTATTTGATCACTGCTTAATTGGACTCCTACTTGAACTGGTCAGCTACTTTATCACAGGCCAAATGTATGCGCTCAGAGCTGAAAGACTACTTTAGCCAATGATGTGATGCGACGATGGATGAGAATAATTCCTATTTTTTAAGCACCTAATGTATGCTCTCTGCTGGATCTTTACAAATGTGAATTCTTATCATTCTAATACTTATTCACTGTAGGTGTTATTTTGCAGATAAAAAATACTGAGACTCGGACAAATAACGTGCCATATATTTAGCATGTGACTGAGTTGGGATTAGAATTAAGTCTTTCTCCCTCCCAGAATCCATATGGTCATTTTTATGCTCTGTATTTCCAAACACATTTTACCTCTCAGATCTTGAAGTCATGTATTGTCATCTGGAGATTATCTTTCCTTTATGAAGAGTTTGTTTATTATTAGAGATGGTCAACTTTATTAGATCTGTAAAATGAAAGAAGAGTCCATAATATTTAAAGAATTCATCAAATGCCTTGTATCTAGTATTAGAATATCAGGAAAGCCAGCAGGCTGTGGAACGTAGGCTTTGAGATAGTCATTCAGGAGGTTCCACTGTGAGGATTAACTTCCTTGTGCTTTGTGTGCAGGATAAACGTGTCATGGGTGACTTTCTAAGATCACATCACTGCTACAGATAAATTTGTTTTAAAATTATGAACAAAACCAAAGCTGCTTTATACCTCCAGGAACCAGGAGAATACTTCATGAAATTGAAATTCTCAATACTCAGTGTGTATTATCCACATGGGATTTAGCTGCTCTTTTTTTTCACCAAATA
Source organism: Canis lupus baileyi (assembly GCF_048164855.1). Classification (NCBI taxonomy): domain Eukaryota; kingdom Metazoa; phylum Chordata; class Mammalia; order Carnivora; family Canidae; genus Canis; species Canis lupus. The sequence goes on along the minus strand of NC_132850.1, from coordinate 54,196,737 downwards.
TGTATATAGTGCCCACCCAAATGAATCGTTGTTTATGGTATTGAATTAGCTATTCACAGCTAAAAAGGTATTTGCAGATTCCAGGGAAGTAAAAGGAAAAAAGATTGTGAGATCATAAATGTATGTGTCATAAATTTCACGTTAAATATTTACTTAAACTTCCCAATTATTTCTGCTCTGTTATCCTGTTTAGTGGCTTGCTGTTATCACTTCTCAATTCTTGTGAGCACTGGGTGAAATTACTAATTAATGTAAAGCACATGGCATTGTTTTCATTTCTTTACTGTCAAGAGCCCTGCATTTCCCCACTTCATGGATGTGAATAGGTTAACATGAGTGGGTTTTTTGACATATGTTTTTAGCATACAAGAAGAAATCTGTGATTTCCTTGTCAGCCCAGCACTCAAAAGGGAATGTGGAGATGACCTGTATTAGGCAGTTCCTAAAAGGATATCTAAATTATAATTTCTTAGCACTGCTCGTAAAGTAGGATGAAAAGCGAAACTGAGGTGTTTGCAAAGACCCAGCAAGTCATTTCCCTCAAATGGCGAACTTTGTCTCACTATGATAAATAATCTTATTATTTCCTGTTTATAGCAACCATGCTGGTCAGTTGTCTAGTTGAATGAAATCCTCTTTTCTGCAGCAGAAATAAAACTGGGCTTTGGGAGCTGCGTGAAAGTAAAGTACTACTTACTTTCTGAGATCTAAAGGCACAAATCCAGCCTGGTAATATTCTCTCGATGTGCTTATCTGTTTAAGGGTTTATCTGTTAAGGGGTATCTGTTTAAAGGGTCCACATATATCCTTAAAAGTATCAAATATCTATCTATATATATATATATATATTTGCTCATCAAGTTCTCATTAATTCATAATATGGAGGAATTAAAATTCAAATTAAGGATATTAAAAGCCTATAGATTTACAGATTAAACTTCTAGTTTTGTAAATTGTATTAATCACTTGAATGCTGACACTTCAGACTAAAGAAAGTAGGAAATCAATGAATATTTTAAAACAAAGCTGAAAACAATTTGCCTAGAAATTTACATTTCAAGACAAGAAATCAAATTTTATAAATAATTATTTTCCATAACAACCAAGAAAGCAGTGTTATATAAATGAAGAGAAACTATATGGCATTTTAGATCAGAAGGAAGAGGCAGTTCTCTTAAGATAAGAGTTGTTCAGGGACAATAACATTCCAGGGGTTTGTATCGCATCACATTTTGAAAATGTTATTGTTTTCAGTGGTATTGAAACTGCTATTTTTCACTGTGGCCAAAGCACTAGCTGATAATAGCTAAGGTCCAGAGTTGTATTAACTTAGAGTGATAAAACTCTAAGTGCATCTGGAAGGTTTAATAGTTTAATAAAACTGCCTCAAATGCTCTTTCTAAGTTGAACCAGACAACTGACATGCCGGAACCCATACCACTAATCATAAGAATCTGGAGTTAGAAATCAGGTGTCCAGTTTTCTAGTTGTAACCTGCCCACCACTCCACGTAGTTCTGAGAACCTGGTAAAAGGTGTCACTCTAACTTCCATAACCATGGTCATTATCGACTTAGTTCATTTTGATCCTCTCAGATGGTCCCTTATTCTTCAGTGCCTTCCCATAACCCCATCAGGTCAAGGGTTGGGGCACCTCTCTGGGCACCTTTGTTACTACTTCATGGGTGGGAGAGTACTGAAGGTTCTCAAGCCCTGAGTCACAGGCAAAGACACAATGGGAAACAAGAATTTCACAAAATGGGGGAAATTGCATGTTAGTCAAAGTAGTTCCCAATGAAAAACTAGTACAGAAAACAGATTTTCCCGATGTCATCTTGGCTCTAATTCCAATAGTGCTATATTAGCAGGTATTCCAACCTGTGAGCTTCCAGAATCTACATCAGTTGCCCGACTTCCTAGGTACCTTGGCTGACCGAATAATGAATGCTATGTAAATGTTTAACTGGTGACTGCCCTGAATTCTTGTTGTCTTAAAATTTTATGTGATTTGATTATTTTGAAACATGTTACATGTAATTGTTTAATGTTAACTAAATTATTGTTATTAAATTTAGGATGTTGTTTTAAGAATTACTTGAGGAGATGTATTTAATGTCTGCTTTTTAGTAGCATACTTCATGTTACGCTTAATTAAAGTTAGCCATTCAAGAGTTATTGGGTGATATTATTTATTGATTGCACCAGATTTCATTTCATGATTTTGGAGAATGTGGTATGAGTCTTATTTGTGGGCTAACAATGAAAGAATCATTGCCATTTGCAGCAACATGGATGGAGAGTATAATGTTAAGCAAAATAACCCAGTCAGAGAAAGACAAATACCCTGTGACTTCACTCACATACAGAACTTACTAAAACAAAACAAAACAAAACAAAACAAAAAAAAAAAGAACTTACTAAAACAAAGAAAAAAAAGGATAAACCAAAACACCAGACTCTTAACTATGAGAACAAACAGAGGGTTACCAGAGGGGAGGTGGGTGAGGGGACGGGTGAAATAGGTGAAGGGAATTAAGAGTCCACCGATCACGATGAGCACTGAGTAATGTATAAAATTGTTGAATCACTGGGCACCTGGGTGGCTCAGTTGGTTGAGCATTGGCCTTTGGCTGAGGTCATGATCCCAGAGTCCCTAGATGGAGTCTGAGTCTGACTTCCTGCTCTGTTCCTCCTTCTGCCGCTCCCATCCTTGTGCGCACCTGCACTCTCTCTCTCAAGTAAATAAAATCCTAAAAAAAAAAAAAAAAAAAAATTATAGGACCACTAGCTGTACACCTGACATTAGCACTATGTTAACTATACCAGAATTTTTTAAAGATGAAATAATCATTATGCTGATAAACCTTCTATTAGAAATAACTGAAAATCTTTTCAAAAAATGACTGAAATTTGGATTCAACTTCTTTTACTTGAAATACTACACAAATTACAAAGGTAATGTAATTATAAAATTATCAAATACTTAGTGCGAATAGCAAAAATAACTCATTCCCATCTCCCCAAAATAATCATAATGAATATATTTTGTCCTCTTCCAGCTTTAATTCCTAGTGCACTTTTTCTTGTAGTTGGAATTGAGCAGAGTGAAGAAAGTAGAGTCTATTCCCTCTCTCTTTCTGTTTTTCTGCATCTTTCTCCCATGCTACCTATGTGTGTATACGTATGTGTTAGATTTCTATATATCTCTCTCTCTCCATATATAGAAATACAATACATATGCATATATTCAAACTTTTTATTATTTTAAATAGAAAATGAGGTCAAACTGCATTTTTGATTACCAGAGTTTTCCACCCAACAATATATAATGAACATATTTCCATGCTATTATGCCTTTCTAATAATCTTTGATGCTGCAACTACAATTCAACCTATTCTGGGCAATTTGTTTCCTTATAAATGTTCACTATAGTAAATAATACAGTCAACATTCATGTAGTCTATCCTTGTTATTAAGATGTGGACCTCATTAAATCTTTAAAATGAAAAAAGAATATTGAAGGAGTTAGTCAAATGCTTTGTATCTGATATTAGAATGTCAGGCGGGGCATCTGGGTGGCTCTTGTCAGTTAAGCATTGGACTCTTGATTGTGGCTCAGGTCTTGATGTCAGCATCGTGAGGAGCCCTGCATTGGGTTCCCTACTGAACCTGGAGCCTGCTTAAGATTCTCTCTCTCCCTCTGGCCCTCCCACACTGCTGCTTGCTCAGTCTCTCTAAAAAAAAAAAAGTCAGGAAAGCCAGCAGGTTGTGGAATAAAGGTTTTGAGATAGTTATTCAGGAGGTTTCACTCTAAGGATTAAACTTGCTGCAGTGCATTTGCAAGATAACTAAGGTATCCTAGATCACTTTGTCAGATCCCATCAGCACTATAGATAAAAGTTATTTCATAAACATAACTAGAAATCTTTTTATATCACCAAAACTATAAGACATGGAACGGGTGGGGCGTTGTGATCCTGGGGTCTGGGGATTGAGTCCTGCTTCGGGATCCCTACAGGGAGCCTCCTTCTCCCTCTGCCTGTGTGTCTCTCTCCCTGTGTCACTCGTGAATAAAAACAAAATCTTAAAAATATTCACTTGTATTTTTGTACATAGAGCTATTTAACTCCCAAAATTAACCTATGGTGCTCATGGATTCCATTTGGGAAAAAATACACTGTGATCTCTACCCATCCTGCATACACCCAGAGTAACTTAGTTACTTTACTTTCTACACTGTTTCCTTGCCTTAAATAATTGTTATTAAAGGTCTCATCTTTGTAAGTGAATGTATTTCCCCAACTGATATAAGAGCTCTATGAGGGCAGGCACAGTATCTTATACATCTTGCTATTTCTACTTTATTAGTGGGGTCTGGATGAATTATTTCCTGGCTGATAAAAGAGGAAAGCTTTCTTGGCTGATAAAGTTAAAAATAGAATATAAAAAAACTGCATATGTGTTTATAATGACTGTATAGTTCATATACGAACAAGGATCCTATATTTGATGAAATTATATAAATTGTTTTATATATAATTAAATGGCTTAAAATGAGTCTTATAATAAGTATTGCAAATAGTGTAAAATTTTATTTTAAATATTACATCATTTTCAACCCAAAACGAAAAAAAAATTTAAAAAATGAAAAACTGTATGTGGGCACGTGACTTCATTAAGTTGGAAAAGCTCACATATATTCTAACATTTACAATTAAATAGATTGAGCCCTACCAAGAGAACTCTTTCTTTCTCGGTATCCTTCCTATACTAATATTAAGCAGCAACAATGAAAAGGAAGAAATGAAGGAAGGGAGGGAGGGGGAAAGGTAGCAAGTGTAGGGCTCACTGGCTCATTCAGTCTAAAGCATGAATCTGGGTAGAATAATCCATTAGCTAAAGTTTAGAGTCAGATATCCCAAGTGTGGAAGATGAAACTAGACTCAAAAGTTAACCCCCATTCCTGGTGAATGGAGTCCCTGCTCACTCTGTGGCTACTTTTATCTCATTACTAGATTTGGAACTCAGAGTTAGACCTTTAAAGGTGTGATTGTGATCTCCACAAGGTTACCAGAGGCTGATTGTCCCATATCAAAACTGCTAGTTCAGGGGCAGCCCTGGTGGCTCAGTGGTTTAGTGCTGCCTTCAGCCCAGGGCCTGATCCTAGAGTCCTGGGATCAAGTCCCTGCATCAGTCTCCCTGCATTGGAGCCTGCTTCTCCCTCTGCCTGTGTCTCTGCCTCTCTCTCTGTATCTCTCATGAATAAATAAATAAAATCTTAAAAAAAAAACAAAACAAAAACAGTTCATCAAGCAGTGAACAATCTGCCATGTGTGAGACTCTTGCATGAACATTAGGGCTTTGGCAATAACAGACAGCCCCTGCTATCAAGGAACTTATGATTAAGTCAGGAGGAAGCAAACAAAAATCACCTGAGCAAATATACAAATAAAATAATTTCACTCACTGATAAACTGTGAAGATAAAATAGCTTAACATGATAGAGCATGACCAGGTCGTAGACAATTGCTTTTCAGCAGTAAAAGGAGGCATCTCTGAAGAAAAAACATGTGACAACCTGAAATGAGAAGGGAGCCCTGGGAGGACCTGTTGGAAGAACAGTCCAAGCATCAGGGACATTGAGTGCAGAGGCTTCGAGGAGGGCAAATGCCAACATGGTGGATGGTAAACAAGAAGCAGAGAGGGAGGAAACGAGGACAGAGAGGAAGGAAGGCTCTGGTTATGTAGAGAGTCTGAGTCATTTAAAAGTCTGTATTTTATTCCAAGTGGAATGGAAGAGTTTTAGTTGAGGTGAAGTGGCATGACATATAATTTTAAAAGTTCTCTCAAGCTACTATGTGAGGGGAAACACACTGGGAGGCTCCTTTAGTAGGCCCAGGCAAGGATTGATAGAGATGTGGTCTGGGGTTGTAGCAGTGGAGGTAATAAAAAGTGGTCGGAGTTGGTATACGTTCAGAAGGTAGAAAAATAGACCTTGCTAGTGGATAGAATATGAAATACGAGGGGGGAAAATCAACAATGGCACCAGAGTTTCATCATAGCCTGGGTGAGTGGATGGATGGTGAAGCCCTTTATCCAGATAGGCATGAAGGACACAGATTTGAGGATGCAGGATATGGAGGTGGATCATGAGTCTGCAGGGCTGGACGTCACACTCTCAGAGCCTAGTGAAGAGATTAGGAATGGAGAAGCCGACAGACCCAAATTTGTGTTTGCTCCTGCATGCCCTTTACTTAACATGTACCATGCAGAACCCCATGGCACACTCATATTTCCAGAAGGTTTATTTAGTTCAAGGGACACTTGAAGCATGGGCCATGATCTGTACCAGGAAGCAGTCCTATCCCCAAACAACCCATGCCTGGTGTTGAGCCCAGTCACAAGGCAAATCACCACTTCTCTTGCTGTTAGGAAAGACTTTTTCCTGCCTTCTCTCACCACATTCAGCAGGAGCCTCTTCAGTACATCAGGACAAAGCATAATGAAAGAGAAGTATCTCTGTGTTTTTACTTCAGGAAGCCACGTGGCCCCTCTGCCACTTTCCTCACTCTATTTCCAATAATTCTCCAATTCTGCATAATAATAAGCACGTTGAAGATCACTGTTTGTCAAGCAAATGACAAATGCAAACTTAATTTTGCACCCCAGAGCCAATCGCTGGATAGGTTCACAAAGTACTAGATTCACGAAGTGATATTGCTGTAAGAAGAAACAAATATTTGATATTCGCTTCTGACAGAGCTCCTAAAACTCTTGGAATTTCTTAAGTGATGAAAGCAATAGAAGTGTCTTTTGTTATGTTAATAAAGTGACTGTACTTTAGGAACTGGGAGACCCAACCAAGTGATTAAAGGGGTGGAGCTTGCAGCCCTACTCCTGGGAGAGGAGGGGTTGAACCAGTTGCCTGTGGCTGATGATTTCATCAATCCTGTCTTAGGTAATGAAGCCTCCATACAAACCCAAATGAGTGAGGTTTGGAGAGCTTCCAGGTTGGACAACATGCAGAGATTTGGGGAGGATAGCACACCGGAAAGAGCATGGAACTCAGCACCCTTTTTCCATACTCTGCCCTAGGGATTTCTTTCTGAATCCTCAGGATGTTCCTGAACTACATCCTTTTATAATAAACCAGTAATCTAGTAAGTGTAATGTTTCTCTGAGCTCCATGAGCCAGGCTGTCAAATTAATTGAACCCAAGGAGGGAGCTGTGGGACCTTCCAATCAGAAGCACAAGTGATAAATAATCTGAGTTTGCAACTGGCATTTGAAGTGATGGTGGTGGGGGTTGGAGGCTGGGGGGGGTGGGGAGTCATGTGGGATGAAGCTCTTCACCCATGGAATCCGAGGCTCTCAGAGTACAGAGCGTCAGAACGGAGTTGGACTGTAGGACACCCAGCTGGCGTTGCAGAATTTCTTGTTGATGGTGTGCAGGACCTTCCTCACGTTGGAATTAAGGTACAGACTCCCTTTAACAAGAAAGGAAGGAGTAGACAGTAAAAAATGTCTCCCTTTGCTGTTTTGGGCCACCAAGGTCCTTTCCCAAAGGCGACTGTTATTAACAGTTTTTTGTTTGTCCTTCCAGAGATATTATCTATATTAAAAGCATGTAATTATTTGTTCTCCATGTCACTCTCAAATAATAGTATATGGCATGTACTCTGCTGCACAGGGCTTATACCTTGGAAAACCTTCCAGACTAACGTATATAGAGATATTGTGTTCTTATTTAGAGTTCTGTGCCATCACATTACATGGCTATTTGATAATATACTAAAATACAGTTGCCTTTGAAAAGACAAAGGATTTGTTTAAAAGACAAATCCAAAGGATTTGTTTCCAATCTTTTGGAGATATTACAGCGTCAAATGGTAAATCAGACACACAGTTACATTAACATTAACACACTATTTATTTGTATACAAGGGAAGCCAATCAAGAAACTAATTTATCTTAGTTTATATACTAACAAGTTATAAACTAACAAGATTTATATAAAAGGAAAAATAAAGAAAAAAAAAGGAAGAAGGAAATAACACCAACCACGTGGAGATGTAACCTACGTTTTCCTGTCCTTGGATAAACTGCTGATTAGCTGGGGCCGGTTGGGGTACTCTGTGTTGGACAGCCGGATAGGTCATTGAAGGAAACAACCTCAGTTGTTATGGAATCTTTGAAAAACTTTGAGTTTTTAACCATAAAATACACCTGCTAAGTAATGTCTCTCAGTGTCTTTGGTGGGCATCCACATTTCTTACACACAATATAGAGAAGACTCTTGTGCACATTTTATACACGCATAAGTACCATCCAAGCAACAACACTGACAACTGGAATTGCTGGATCGAAGGATTCATGCATTTAACTATGAAAGGTATTACCATAGTGCCCTGCAGAGGGGTTGCACCTGCAGTGGGAAGGAGCAGGACACCCTTGCCTATGCAATGTGATATCAACCTTTTCTTCTTTAGGTCTAAATCACATTTAATTTCCAGTTTTTCAATACACACTGACATGGCTTTGAACACACAGGTGTATTTCACTTGCCAAGAAATGTGACTGCTTCTGTTTTTCTTAAAGCATAAAGCCATTTCTATCTTCAGACTTCCCATTTTAACAGATGTGATTCAAAGCAACATTTGGCTTTCTGTTGAACTCTACAGGTATACTGGTTAAGTGCCATTGTCACATCACCTCTGTACTGAACAGGCAAAAATGGAGGGATGTATATAATTGGAAACTGATAGGGATACAGAACATAGCTTTCTCAGCAACAGAATTCATATTTTTACATATTTAATGTAATGCCCATCAGTTTTTAGTATAATAATATCTAAGTAGGTTAAAGAGATAGGATAATAGAATCTCATAGAAGCTATGAAGGATTATCAGAGGTCTATCTAAAGAGAATAATTCTAAGCAAACACCTAAAAAGAGTGAATGAGAAACCATGTTAGTCCTGTAGACCAGCATTTGGACCTGTCAGATGTCATGGGGCACAATGCAGACTTTGATTTCTTTTTTTTTTTTTTTTTTTTTTTTGCAGACTTTGATTTCATTCTGAGTATCATACTACAGAATTGGAGAATTAAGAACAGTGACCTCATAGGATCTTATTATATAGGAAGTTTCCTTAGGTGGTTGGATGGATAATACACCTTAGGGGCAGGAGCACAGAAGTGGGAAGCTATTACAGCTGTTCAGGAGAAAGATGGATAGTGGTTGAAGCAGGTGCTGCATCATCAAATTCCAGATGTGTTTGGAGGGAGAAGCTGCACAATTTACTCACCGTCTGGAGGAGGGTGTGGGAAGAAATAGAAGAGTAAGAAATGAGCTGAACAACAGAATCAATGCCATTTATCAAACTCGGTGTCCCTTATCAAATGGTGGTGCCATTTATCAAATTGAAGACACTCAGAAATCAAGTGTGGGAAGGAAGCAAAGAGTTTTTTCTGTAAATACTAATTCCAAAAGGAGAAATCACGCAGTTTGAATATTCAAATCAAAGGAGGGAAGCTCCAGAAATATACATTTGGGTGTTATCAGTATACAGACGTATAGTATAACGTCATGGGATTAGATAAGATCATCTAGAGAGTGACCATGTAACAAAGAAGGAAGGGAGATCTCAGACTGACTAACACCTAGGGTGACCTAACATTTGGTCTGAAAGGCAAAGGACATGGCCCATGAGACTGACAAACATGAGCCAGTGTAGTAAGAGAAAACCCAGGAGAAGTGGATTCCCAGGAAGTCAACAGAATAAAGTGTTTCCGGAGAGGAATGATGTGTCAAATCTTTCTGATCGATCAAGTGATCAGGAGACAAACTGTGGACCTGTTTGGTAAAACAGAAATCCGTGTAAACTGAAAATAAGATGTCAACAGGGTGAGGGGGTGAAGACCTGGTTAGGAGAAAGAAGGAAGCAAAGAAATAAAATTATAAGTATAAACCACTCTGTCTATAATATGCTGTAACTAGAAACAGAGAAATGAGAGTGGGTATCATTGCTGAAGGGGACATGGGGTCAAGGCTGGGTTTATTTGTTTTTAAGATGGAGAATTTATAGCCTATTTGCAATAATTATTTAACAAAAAATGAAAAAGAATTATGCCTCGTGTGCTTTTAGACAGTACAGGAATCAACTAATGTAGATGAGAATTATCTATGCCATTCACACGATATTAGTATTTTCCTCCTCAGCAAGCACAATCTAATAAGGAAAAAATGTCCTGAGTAATAAAATTAAAATTCAATGCCTACATACCGTAAATATTTGGTACCCATCAAAGTTTTCAGGTATGTTACACATTTCTGCCCTGTTTTAAAAAAAGAAAAAAAAAAAGTATTAACCAGTCATAAAAGCTGGCAACGTGAATGTTTATTTGGAATATTTATGGACAAAAAAATATTTATGAAGCATGCCTTCGGATAAAATTCCCTAAGTAACAAATACATCTATTTGGAAATCCATTTAAATAATTATAATTCATATATTAACATGTAGTTACAGAAAATATATTAAGTAAATACATGCACACACAATTATTTTTTATGTTGAAGGAAACATTTGCAAGGAAAAGTAGCAGAATATATAAATACTGTGCATTCATGTCTAGTACATCAAAATCTTTAGTTGCTGAATGTCTCAGCTGAAACTACCCCCACATCAAGAAAAGGAAGGAAATGTGAATCTTCAAATAAATGATTATTATCATCCATGAGTCATGACAGCAAGTGAAATCTGTCATAAATACATAAATGCGACTTCCAGATGTTTAGGACCGGTGAAAGGTTTACTTATGAGTCATATAGGAGACTTACTTAATTAGAAACTCCTGGCAAGATAAATAAAAAAGAAGCTAATATACTCCTCACTGCCATCACGCACTCAAACTAAACAAGACGTTTAGTTTGATTAAAAATTAAAACTAACTTAAATTGAAATGTAAAAATTTGATTGAATAAACCAGTATATGGGAGACTTTCAGGGTTTAACCCGGAGAACTTTTGTAAGTCCTTTCTCGTTTCTCTCCCCACATTATTTTAAAAGTATTTTTACACATATATGTTTTTATCTTTTTCTTATCATGTCATGAATAAGAGCCAATCACTTGAGCACATCTGGGTTTTCACGTGGCAAATGGTCTTCCACATGGAAGCAGAAGTTATATATAGCCCTTGCATAGATACGATTATTTCTGTTAACTTTTGGCATTTGGTAAAATTAGACTACTTCCTGATTTTTTTCTGGGTCTTTTAATCCTCATTTAGACAAATACACAGAATTAAAACTTAACAGGTTGTAGTTCATGATTACCCCTATGAATTACAGACATTGTCACTTACTTAATATTTATTCTCCAGTTCTCCTTTGGTAACAGGGCCATAATTACGTCTGGGACAGCAAGGTATCTGGTTAAGTAGAAACTTTCCAACCTTCCTATGGCTCGTGGTGACAAATGACACCTTGGCAGAGAAGCCTGTGAAATTTGAGTTGACATCTGCTGAGAAATCCAGATAAGCTCCGACTTTTCTGATAGAAGGAGATGCACTGGGCTTTTCTACTTCCTTCCTGCCTTGATCATAGCACGTGAGCTGCCTCAGTCATGTCGCAGGAAAAGCAAGAGGTCCCCAGACACGTTGGCTGCCGAAATAAGGCAATAACTGCTACTTCTGAATCTGTGTTCTTTTTCTTTCTTTCTTTCTTTCTTTTTTTTTTTTTTTAAACCTATGTCCTTGTAAGGAAATTAAACCCCTAGGTATTTAAAGCTGCTGGGAACAGGTTTTTTGTTTTTTATTTTTGTTGTTATTGTTGCTGTTTTTTTATGATTGGAACCAAACAAAATTCTGACTGATACACTCTTGTGCCATTTATACACACAGCAACAGGTAACACCAGTGTTCCATAATTTATATAATATTTGCATTTAATATTTGTTAGTGCATCGGTGTATTAGTCAAAGTAATGCTAGTTGCTCCACTAGATGGAGTCCTGAATTTCAGGGTCCTTAATGCAGTAGAAGTTTATTCTTTATGCACTTCACACTCTGAGAGACAGGACCAGGGGAGAGGAGATGGTGGTGGTGGTGGCCAATCGGTCCCTGAAGTCAGAGATCCAGGTTCTTCCATCCTTTAGCGAGTGAGCCCCAACATGCAGCTGGCAGATGGGAAAAGAAGATGTGGAGAAATTCATGGAATGATCTATATGCCAGGCTTGGAAGTGGTGACTCGCATCCCTTCTACCTATTCCAGGGGTGGGAACTCACGACCTGGCATCACATTCCTCCGGGGGAGGTTGTACAGGTAAGCTTGCTGTAGACCCAGGAGGAAAGGGGGACATTTGGTCAGTCCTCAGCCAGCCTCTGCCACGAGGAACAAATAAAGTTTGATGTGTGTCTGTCAAATCTGTACCTTCTTTTGCCAAATATTTATAATTACATGTGTCTCTGTATATATCTCTATTAGACTTTCGCACCCACTAGGTGCTCACTTTAAGCACATGGCTAAATATTTTTCATGCATTTTATCATTATTCTTCCATGGCCTGATAAGCATTGTTGCTTTTAGGGACAGCTCCATCCTTTAGTTCTATTCGAAATGGTACTTGGCCACGAATTCTTATAATTCCACTAGCTTCCGGTAGATACCCATCTGTTGCCTGCTCAGTGAAGCGCCTTTCCCCCTTTCCCAACTACCTGACTCAATAAATTGGTCTCCTATTTATAATAACCAAGATACTATGATATTTACACAAATTCATCTCCAAGAAGGTTCTTTAATGACCAAATATCAATTAGGCATCAAGTAATGATGACCTGTTACCACCTTTACTGATCCCCTACATAATCTTACCCCTCTAAAGATAAAGTGAAATACAAATTATGGTAACAAGAGTAGAAAATAATGATGGCTTTTCATTTTATATGTCAAATTAAATTACATATCACATAAAGAATAATTTGCTTTTATGGCTAAGTATTTTAGAGATCTTTAATTAGTTCATTCTCTAGCCATCCCAGTGAGTTTGGCTAATATCAGTAGCTCAGCCTTGTACATGTGTGATCTGAATGAAACAGATATTAAACGGCCTGAATTCTTAAAAACTTATAAAATAATATCTTGATCCCTTTAATATCTTCAATTCAGGGATGGTTATAATCCACACATATATTTTCAAAATCAACTGATAAACAAGGTCAAGTAAAATTCACAGGGGCAATTTTATTGAGCTTAAAAAAAGCTATTTTCTTTTGAAGTATAAGGTACATACAATAAAATGCTCATATCTTAAGACTATCATTCAGTCAGTTTGAGAAATTTAAACTCCCCTGACATGCACATCCCATAAACCCAGAGAGCTCTTTTGTGTCCTTTTTCAGCCAATACCCTCCCTCTACCTTCCACACAATCACTGGTCTGATTTCTATCATTGTGGTTAATTTGTGCTGTTTCAGAATTACATATGAATGGAAATATATAGTATGCACTTTTTCATTTCTTGCTTCCATTCAACATAACATTTTTGAGATTCATCTATGTTGCTATATGTATTGTCAGTTTGGCACTTTTTTTGTTGAATAGAATACTACTCAGTATTCTATTGTTGGATATATAACACTTGGTTATCCATTGGACTGTTGATCGGATGCTCATTGGACATCTGGTTGTTTCCAGTTTTTGGTGATTATCAAGAAAGCAGCCATAAACATTTTCGTTCAAGGTTTTTTTGTGGACATATGTTTTTATTTGTTTTGTGCAAATATCTATGAGTGCAGGGAAGGATTCTGGAAAGATGGCAAAATGGGAAGTACCAAGAATCTGTCTCCATCTAGACAACAATTGTACTAGTAGAATCTGTCTGATGTAACTACCTTGGAAATCCACAATCTGTTGAAGGCTTGTGACTTCCAGGGGAAGAGTTGGATAGTAAACTGTGGTTAATTTTGGTCAGTTTGCTTCTTCCTTTTGACTGCAAATTTCTTTCCATGTCATCTCCATTTACCCACCTGACTCTTTTTTTTTTTTTTCCCCCACCTGACTCTTACTCATCCTTTATGGACCAGCTTAGAAGTTTCTTCCTCCAAGCAGTCTTCCTTGGCAATGCCAGTCTGGACTGACTGACTAGCTTTGCATCTCCATCTCAGCTTGAAATATCCATATACCCCATATCCAATGCATATCTTGTTTAGCTTTTCCAAATCTTCTACTCTACCATAGGCTCATAGAAGACACAGAAATATTTTTTTTCTTTTTCTTGATTATATTCTTTTTTTTTTTTAGATTTTATTTATTTATTCATGAGAGACACGGGGGGGGGGGGAGCAGAGACACAGGCAGAGGGAGAAGCAGGCTCCATGCAGGGAGCCCGACGTGGGACTCGATCCCGGGTCTCCAAGATCCCGCCCTGGGTTGAAGGCAGCTCTAAACCACTGAGCCACCAGGGCTGCCCTTGATTATATTCTTTGTTCTCAGCACCATGCCCACCCCCTAGCACATGCTCAATACATATTTGTTGAATGGGAGACTTACTACAGAGAATAAATCATATGAAGATGCTGGGGTTTAGTGCTACATCATATAATTTGCTCCTGAATTCTAACCAGATAAAGGAGACTGTGGAGTGTTTTTCAGGAAGAGCCAAGCCCTGTTGAGAGGTAGGAGTGACTTTATAGTCCCATCAGATCTGGGTGAGAGTTTGAGCCAAATAACCTTTTTATCATAACCAGAGCTTTAGATTTTCCCTACAACAGGAATTTGGAAACACTGATTACATATGCCCTCACGTTTTTTAAAGAAAACTAGACTTGACGTCTCTAGGCTTACATCTGAATCCTGACTCTGACCCATCCTACATGTTAAGATCATGAAAACAAGAGTAATAAGTTCATTAAGCACTAGCTTCTTCAAAGTGTATGTAAAAATACATTAAATACTAAAAATTGTTATAACATGTAAGATACTGTTAGACTAAATGAATGAGAGTTTTAAGTCATTGTTAACTTTGGGTGGACCAAGCAGTAATTCGATTGTCTAAATACAGTGGTCTCTCTCCAGCTATCTGTATATTTACATGGCGCCTATTACTGCAGAACTTGGATGCTAGAACAGACACATGAGACTAAATTAATTACCCAGGAGTTGGGAGAAAGCCATCCTTTTTCATTTCATCTATACCGGATTCATGAGGGAAACATTTCTTTCACTTTAAGATGCACTCTGTCATGAATTGGGAAGGACGAGGCAGTAGTGGCTCTAGGAGCAGGTCTTTCATTGCCTCCTAAAGACTGATATCTGCCTCAAGTCCGAGTGATGAAGGTACCTTTCACAACAGAAGCTGTCCTCAGCAATGACCCCTGTTTCATGCTCTTTTGTCTCTCCCCGGGGACACAGACACAGAATGTCTGCAAGAGGCAAAATCAAATCAGGTTGCAACCCATCCATTTAGGAGAAAACAGAATAGGTTTTTAATCTGTAAAAGAGTTAGAGGCCGGCCAGGCTTTACCCAGACTATTATGATGAGAATTATCATTCAGGAGTTATTTGTTATCATGTTTTAATTCCATGGTTTTAGGGGTGCATCACATCATTTAACCACCTACTCATATCCTTTTCGAGTTTCAGAGCTAACTAAGAAATATTTAGGAACCTTGTTAGCAACTCAGAGAACCTTAACGTTACTGGGATATGACACAGGAATCTAACAATCTAAAACAGTGTCTAACAATCATCCCTGTGTGGTTCCTAAGTAATTCTGAGAATGACAATGAGTGTACTCAGTGGTCTTTTATGCCCCCTTCTTCCTGCAAGACTATGTAATTCTACAACCCACAGGACACCCTTTCAAATATATAGCATTAATACATATGTTTAAATAGTTCCTAAGATAAGGGGTTTTCACACCTTTCCTCTAACTGGTACGTGATGGAGAATAGTACCGTTAGGTGGCAGTGCCACAGGAAGGATGTCAGATTCTCATGTCTCTGACCTCCCATTTGAGTAGGAATGAGCCAGGGAAAAAGAGAAGGGCTTATGGCCTCAGGGACATGAGAGCATCATCAGAAACACAGCAGCCACAGTGCCATCTTCAAGAATGCAGATGGGCACTGGGGGTTATTCTGTATGTTAGTAAATTGAATACCAATAAAAAATAAATTAAAAAAAAAAGAAAATGCAAAAAAAAAAAAAAAAAAGAATGCATGTTGGCACCGGCACCTGATTCTGGGATTTTCATCTTTCAAACCCACTTTTCTATAGTAGACGTGGTCTGAATTTTCTGAGATATTCAGAAGAAATCCTAGGCTGAGAAGTTGGAGGATGGAAAGGCATTGCTTAGTGTTTCAAAGGGATGCACCAACTATTATTCCCTAAGCCAAGGTTATAATAAGCTTTCTGATATTAAGTGATAGAGAAAAGAGATAAACTGTGAAAAAAATGTGAATGGAAAATCTACTCCTGCACTTTAACTTACAGTTCTTTAATCAGAAAAGAAACCTCTTAAGCAAACAACCAACACAAGGAACTCTACGAATTCTACAAATTAACTGGAATTTTCCCTGTGATACTCATTGTTTTCTGCAATATTCTTATCTTTAAAAAGGATGAAACTAATTGAGCTTATGAATCCACAAAGGGAAGTAATAAGCTAGTAAAACAGCTCCTCTTAATGTTGAAATAAATATGAATCATCCATACCATTTAGCCTTTTCCCTAATTATCTATTCCTGAGAAGAACACTTGAATAGAAAACTTAGTAATAATTATTGAATTTCATGAGAAACTCTACAACAGGCTAAAATAATATTTCTTACATGTTTCATTCCAATATCCCTATAGATACCTACATTTTCCATGGGGGAAAAATTTATAGGACTCAGTTTTTTCTCCCCTATCCCCAAGAAGAAAACTTAATTAGTAGTAGCTTGTAATAATGGAATTAAAAATACCAAAGAACACAGACTTTGGAGTTAGAAAAACCTATGTTTATATCTCAGCTCTTCTGTTTAACATTCATGTGGCTTGAAGAAGAATCTCTAAGCCTCAGTCTTCTTATCTACAAAATGTCACTGTCACACTTTTTCAAGAACATAAAAATACTAGTGGACATATAATGGAGTAGAGGTGTCCTGCTGGAGATTAAATCTGTTTTTGTTTTTTTTTAAGATTTTATTTATTTATTCATGAGAAACACAGACAGAGAGGAGAGGGAGAGAGAGGCCGAGACACAGGCAGAGGGAGAAGCAGGCTCCATGCAGGGAGTCCAATGTGGGACTCGATCCATGGTCTCCAGTGTCACGCCCTGGGCTGAAGGCGGTGCTAAAGCTCTGAGCCACCCGGGCTGCCCTAAATCTGTTTTTTTAACCACTTGCTTTTCCTGCCTCAGGTAGTGACCTGCTGAAAAGTCTCCTTGGCTCCTTGGTTATCCAAGGAGTCAGGGCAGGAGGCGGGGGTATGGGCTGGATGACTCTTGAAGTGCTGAGGTGACTTCTTTGTTCTTGAAGATTACATGTATAATGCTATTGACCGGGGCGGGGGGGGGGGGGAAACTTCATGTTTAGAATTATTAGGCAATGTGCCAGATTTAGAAGAGGTAAAAGGGAACAGACTTAAGTTACTAAGGAAGTGTTCCCTCAGGAAAAATTAGGATGGCCCCATTACCCAGCATATGGTTATAGGCCTTTGGGTTAGAGGGTCTGGCAACTTGGAGTGGAAGAAGATAATAGCCTATTTGCTGATGCCAAATTATATGCCTGGAATTAATGACGCACATTAGGAATAATGGCTAGAAAAGTCCTGAGATCAAGAGCTAGACCAGAAGAAAGACCCAGACTGGCGCCATGTTTTCCAATAACTATCAAGTCAGTCAGTTGTGACATTTCCTGTCATTAGAAGATATTTCTCCCTAATGCCAACTAGTTCCTCTAATAAGTTAGGAACTGGGGGGGTTAAGACCTTTATTCTAGGAATAAACTGGAAGAAAATATTATAAATTACGCAAAATAGCATCCCCACCTGAGCACTCTTATTTTGCTTGATATTACATTTACTGTGTATGTTACTTATCCCTGATCAAGATGAACTTAATGTTCCTCTTAGCTTGACTAAACTTTAGAGTGGTTTCTCCCAAACTTTTGAAATCTTGTTTCTTAAAGCATTTACTTTAGAATTCTTACTATTGGAAATTCTATCTCCCTTTGAGATTAGTTTTTTTTTTCCCCAACCTCCTGCCAGTTTTACAACCCAGAAATGTCTTTCTCAAGGAGCTATAAACTATCTCTTTGAAATATAATTATCAAGAAAGATTACACCCTATTTCCTAGTCTGTGGGAGAGTAGGAGCCTAACTTTGACAAGTATCAATTAAAAAATAAAATGACTTATGGGGTACCTGACTGGTTCAATCAGTAGAGCATATCACCCTTGATCTTGAGGTCTTGAAATTGAGCCCCGCATTAACCATAGAGTTTCCTTAAAAATGACTAATCACATTGACCCCCCTAACATCCTCCAGTACTTTCCCACTAGCTCATTCCAATGCTTAACACCTCTCCCACCATATATTATAGAGTTGAGTTCAGTCTCTCTTCTCTATTGCAATGGTCTTTTTTTTATTGCAATAGTCTCTAATAAAGTCTTCCTTGCCTTTTAATTTGTCCTGTGTAGTTTTTCTTTGATACTTCAAGAGAAGGTAAGATCCACGAGATCAGAGACTGGTCTGTTTTGTCACTCTTCGTCTCTAGCACCAAGGCACTCAATCACTACTTCTTGAATAAATGAATCATATTTCTAAAGTCTATCAGAACAAGCTTTGAATCCTGTTATTAGTTATATGACTTTGAACAAGATGTTAGTACCTCTCATTTTCAGTTTACCTTGGTAAAATGGGGAAATTGTAGTACTCTCATATCATAGACTTGCTACAGAGATTATATTAGGGTATGGGAAGTCTCAGCAATATATGGAAAGTTTGTAATTGTTCTTCTATTTCTACCTCGTGGAATTAGAGTATATATGGACCCTAAAGAAGTTCATGCTTTTATAATGCAAAAAAAAAATGGATAATAGAAAAAGTCCAGAAAAAGAGAAAGGACTAGAAAAAAAGAAAAAGAAGCTGAAAATAGAAATAAAAAAATGGAGACAGGCAGATCTTAAGAAACTAAAGAGTGTGTTATGGGGGTCACTCGGTGGAATTCTATAGTTCTACCCCCATGCACTGTGCAGGGGCAATGGAAGAGTGTGCCTCCCTGCAAACTGCTGCCAGGCATTAGAGCCTGGAGCTCATTAAGCAGTGTGGCAACATTCCCAGAAGCATGACTTCCTTTGGTTGTGCCTTCTGAGTGATTCAATCATGCCTTTTACAGGATCATCTGTCTGCCTGGACCCATCCCAGTTCCCAATAATGAGTAGCACCATCACCCCGCCATGCACCCCCCATGACACTTGGTTCCCTAACTATAAAGGGAATAGTCTCCCACAAGAAAGAGAGAAGATGAGTTTAAATGCATGTGTAAGTAGTGGAACACCATGCTGCAGCCACAGGCAATGTTTTATGGTATTATAAAGAAGAGTCTTTTTATCAGTGAAGTATGCAACCAGGAAGCCAATTATAGATCAGACTTACTCGGGAAATATTTCCCCATAAATAGAAGAAAGATAAAATACTCCTTCCCACTGTGGAAGCAGAGTAGGGAGTAGACTGTTGTTAAAAAAAAAAGATGGGGCAACTGGGCCACTCTACAGAGAAGTAGCGTGCTCTCCCTGGAGCGCCAAATGGGCAGAAGAGGGCTAATGAAGGGCCAGACTCTTGCAGGACCAAATGCTGTAGACTTGCGGGGGCCAGAACCACGGTGCAAGGTTTCTAGAAAGATATGAGAAGAGCTACCTGAAATATGAAATTCGAATGGGAATACTGGAAATTTCTGCCAGTGATTCTATGATTCTGGCTGGTCTAAGAATTAAATTTACATGAGACAGATCAACAGGAGAAAATCAAATTTAATTACGTACCTATGGGGGCTCCATAAGAATATGAGGCTCACAGGCATCCAGGCAGTTAAGGCTCATAGCCCATTCTGAACTAAGGAGAGCAGTGTAAGAGTCTGGGACTTCAAAGGAAAAGAAGACAACTCACAGAAAGAGGAAAAGAGTAAACGTTTGGTAAACAATTATTTGCTGGGCCATATAGTAACCATGGGACAAAGAGGAAATTTAACAACAAGACTTTGCTAAGGGACGCCTGGGTGGCTCAGTGGTTGAGCGATTGCCTTTGGCTCAGGTTGTGATCCCAAGATCCCGGGATCGAGTCCCACATCGGACTTCTTGCATGGAGCCTGCTTCTCCCTCTGCCTGTGTCTCTGCCTCTCTCTCTGTGTCTCTCATGAATAAATGAAAAATCTTAAAGAAAACAAAAAAGATTTTACTAAGTTCCTCCTTGTCCATCACCCCTCATGCTTTATGCTGTAGTTATCTATGGTGGCAGCTCACTTCCCAGAGCAAGTCCTCTATGTCAATTCTTTTAGGCAGTGAGGGGAAGTCAAAGTTTCTTTCTGAGCCTCTGAATTCTTAAAAATAATCAGCCTAAATCAATCCACATACCAAAGAGGCATATTTTGGGATGGCACATTCTGATCCCCTATAATCTCAAGGTCCTCCTGTCTTACAGGATCAGCATTCCTTCGCTCCTTCCCTTCTTACCCCTCTCTCTCTTCAGACCTGTGTTTCCTCACCTACCCTCACAAGACACACCCAGACTTCCTTCTTTTTCTGAATTACTATCTCAGTGAATCTAGAGGCACAATAGCCTCTAGATCCTACAAGCCAGAGGCTTCAAATGCCTCACTCACTGCTCCCTCTCCATCATACTTTATAGGTCTCCAACTCGAATTGATTCTACTACCTTTCTAGTCCTTAGCCAGTCTGCTTTCTCTCTGTCCATTTGCCATAATGTTTTTTTGAACCCTTATGATATATATTTCCAATTCTCTCTCCAATCTGGTTGCCTCACTGTGGAGAAAACATTTCTTAAATGTAAGTCTGCTCATGTCGTCCCATAATTAAAGTCATTCTATGCCCATTTTTTAGGATAAATTCTAAATTATGTGGCAGGGTACACAAGGTCAGGTATAATTTGAATACATAATTTGAATTATTCATCTCTCTTTACTTTCCTCCTTTTTACACTACAGCCATACTAAATATTTCTATGCCCTAATAATATCACGTTCTTTATTCTTCTGAACATTTTCTTGTGCTGGGTTTTTTTTGTTGTTGTTGTTGTTTGTTTGTTTGTTTGTTTTGGTGTTTTTTTTTCGTTTTTTTTGTTGTTGGTGTTTTCTGTTGCTATGTTTTGTGTTGTTTTGTTTTTCTGGTTGGAAGGCCATTCCCTCCATTTTTTATTGTATAATATCTCATGCTTATTAAGACCTAAGCAAGGTCTTAATGACAGGATAAGTACCCCTACTCTGTTCTCAGATAGCATCAGGTGCTTAGATCTGTCACAATATTTATCATACTGTGTTATATTTGTTCCTTTGCTTATTTATTTCCTCCTCTATATATTGAGTTATTTACAATCAGAGACTGTATCTTTTCTTTTTTCTTAAATTCCCAAATTCAGTAAATTGTCAGCCACATTGCATATTCGATAAATTTTAGTATTGTGTTAGTGGTCAAGTAGTAGAGATTACATTCTTTTTTAAAAATTTAATTTTAATTCCACTATACTTAACATATGGTGTTAAATTAGTTTCAGGTGTACAATATAGTGATTCAACATAGATTACATTCTTGACAAGCTTTTGAAAGTTTCAAGAAGGAGTCCCTGATCCCATAAATACTGGAACTATTTATGCACAATTTGGCATGTATATTACGCTCATACTCAGTGTATCACAGAATTTAAAGGGCAAACAATATTTTGCTATAAAGCTATTATTTTTGATGCAGTTTCAATTAAACAAATAAATAATGAATGTCTACTATGTATAAAATATTCTAGAGGATGTACAGATACATAAAACAGGATCTCATAATCTAATTGTCTAAGAGAATTAACACAGTCATGGTGACCAGCACTGATGTCACACAAGGGAAATATGCACTGGGTCATGAGTCATCCAACTGACAGCACCAAGAGGACAACTTGAAAATTAGGGCCAATGCTTGGAATGATATTCAGGTAGGGGATAGGTAAGGACATACATCCTTAAAAGAAAGGACCAATGGGGGTGTGCATGCTTGAATAGGAGAATAGGATTGGAAGTCAAGAGATGCTTGGGGACAAGTTTGCAGCCAGTAATTTGGGGCCACAGCTAAGACTTGGTCCATGTAGTAAGGAAGTGATGCTAAGGAGAAAATCCAATTGGAACAAACAGACAAAAATAGGATCCTGGGCAAATGTTCAGGATTAGGGGCAGATTAACAGTGAGCACCACAGTAAGACTGCTTACGTTAGTTAGATGTGGGCAGGTGGTACTAAAATGGGAAGGTATTGAGCACTGCAGTGAAGTTGTTATTATATAAAAAGTAAGATAACTAACAAAAATTATTTCACATCCCTTATCAACATATACACATGCACACATGCTTGCATTAACATTTATGTGAGAAAATTGAATGAGCAGTCAGTTAACTTTAAGTGATGAAGAATAACCCTTGATAATGTGGCGTGTATCATCCCAATCAGTTGAAGGTCTAAAGAGGAAAAAAATATCATCTATCTATCTATCTATCTATCTATCTATCTATCTATCATCTATCTATCTATCATCTATCTCAATCTCCTATTGGCTGTATTTCTCTGGAGAACCCTGACTGATACAAATGTGATTTCTTTCGGTAATAGCCAAAGAAATGCCTGGATAGTTGGATAAAAATCTTTACATAAATGACTCCTCTAATGTTGCCAGAACCAGTTGCAAGTAAGCTGTGTTAAAAACAGGTAAAAAGTATAAGACAAAAGGAGAGAATGTTTTCCAAACCATTGAAAATGCACTTATAAATAAGTAGAAACTATATATGAGAACATATTTACCACATTTAACAAACATAAGCATATGCACATACCACCCCTACAAACACACAGTTCTTCCAAACCACTACTACGTGGAACCCACCTGGATTGTACCAGTTTGGGAAGCTGGAGTTCTTGCTTTGGGCACCTCCTGGGCTAATGTGATTGTAGTCAGAATACCTGTGCTCAAATCCCAGCTCTGTGACTTAATAAGTATGACTTTGGGCAAGTTATTTAACTTTTTAAAAACCTCAAGTCCCTAATCTAAATAGTGAGTATTATAATGGTACCTAACTTACAGATTTACTGTAAAGATTAAATGATGTAATCTATGTAGAGTGTAAAGTGTTTAGCAGTATGCAAGTAGTTAATTAATGCTAGTTCTTATTATTGCTGCTATTATTACCATTGATTTTATTCTCTTTCAAAGATCTAACAGTAATATTCTTCATATCAATTAAAGGAATGCCATTGCCTTGTGTGAGTGTTGGTAGGCTAAAATCCAAATGTTGAAATGTAGTTTGTATAGAGACACGGTACAATATCTTCTTTTGGTCTATAGTATGAAGGGTAGCAGTCAAAATGCAAGTAGAATAGAGGTTATACATGGAAATGTTGAGAAATAATACTTAAATTGCATGACAGCTTTTATTATTATTATTATTATTGTTCTGGTAAAGAAAAGAGAGCTCCACGAATAAGCCACAAATGTGTTATTAAAATTAAGTGAAAATTTATCTTTGAGAAATACTGTTCCAGGTGATCTACAATTTACACTACAGGGGAGAGGAGATTCATATCCTAAAGCCTCCCTGATTATTGCTCCCCTATAACATATTTCATAGTGTAATGAGGTTTTTTAAAAATCCATCAGACAGGGACACCTGGGTGGCTCAGCAGTTGAGCATCTGCCTTCAGTTCAGGGCGTGATCCCACGGTCCCAGGGATCGAGTCCCATGTCAGGCTCCCTGAATGGAGCCTGCTTCTCTCTCTGCCTGTGTCTCTGCCTCTCTCTCTGTGTCTCTCATAAATAAATAAATAAATAAATAAATAAATAAATAAATAAATAAATAAAAATCTTTTAAAAAAACACATCAGACAGAATTTAAAAGGAATTAGAAGGAAATTTCTGTGAACTCCCTTTGCCTCGTCCACCATCCATTCCAGGACTCTGTGCCCATATGTTTTGCCTTTTTTCCTATTATTGAGATGAAGTGCCTGCCTTTCCACCTGTTACAGAGATGAAATGCTTCATCAACTGGCCAGTTCTTACCCAGTGCACTAGACCTTCTATTCGCTTTCCTCTCATCTACTCAGGGCTATCACCACATGCCTAGTTCTCTCCCCTCTCTTTCTCCAATGTCATCAGTTAAACTCTCTCTCCTGTATCATTCCCATCAGTGTAATGGAGTTTTTATGTCTCATCCCTAACATATAAACAAACAAAACCCAGAAAACCTGTTGACTTTATTTTTCCATCTATCTACTGACACATTCCTCTGTTCGATTTTACACCAGACCTCCTTACTAGATTCACTTTTTCCAAGCCCCTCCCCCAGCCTCCTTAACTTACTCCAATCCAGGTTTTATTCCCAGCATTCCATTTAAACGGTGATAGCCAAGGTCACCAATGACCTCCAAGTTGCTGAATCCTGTGATCCATTCTCCACTCACATCTAACTTTCTCAACAGCATCTGGCAGAGATGATCATCCACTTCTTCTGGAAACTCTTTTTCCTCTTGGCTTCCTGGATTGGATTTCAACCTTTCTTGGATTTCAACCTGCTCTTGAGCCACACTTTCTTAGTCTGCATGGCAATTCTTCTTTCAACCACCAGCTAAAGTAATGACTCGGAGTTCACTCTTTAGTCTTCTTTTCTCTATCCGCACTTTTCTACATCCAGTAATTGATTTGATATATGTTCTGTATTTTGAAGACCCCTCACAGTTACATCTTCAGCTCTGACTTCCCTTCTGAACTCCAGATTCACATTCAACATCCAATTGCCTACTGATTAGTCTAATAGACATCTCAAACTCAACATATCCTAAGCTCATCTTCTTGGCTACCGAACCCATAAGTCCTAACCAAAGTATTCATCTCAATGACAGTTTGATTCTTCTATTTGTGCATTGACTCTTTTGACATCACTCTTTATTAACCCTTGTCTTTCCCTTATATTCCACATCTAATTTCATCAGAAAATTCTATCTTTGAAATGTATCAAATGATATATTTGCATCAAAGCAAAAATTGCACTGGATGAAGTTAGACAGGTAAGGACGATTTTATGCAAAGCTAATGCAGTAGCAAACAGGGGCTAGAACTCTGTCTAAGCTTAAAACTTTGACAGGGCTGGAGAGCATTTAAGAGCTGGGGTGGAAGTGATGGTACTGTAGGCCACCTATGTTGGCTAATTAGCATTTATTACCTAAAGGAAAAGTAAAATTTCTCATATCTTCATAAGAAGGAGTAGTTTTACAACTTGGAAAAAGGCATCTCCAAAGTTAGGCTCCTATCCTCCCACAGAAACTTGAAGATAAGAATACTATCTTCCTTGATTCCATTTCAAAGAGGTGGTTCTCAGATCCCTGCGAAAGACATTCTTAGATTATAGAACTAACAAGAAGCTTTTAAAAGACATTCATCTCAAAAGGGCAGTGAAAGATTTTGTAATTATCGGTTTTCAAAGGTAAATATTCTAAGAAAGGGGAGATCTAGGGCTGGAGCCAGGAAGAAGCCTGTCTACAGTCTAGTCAAGCTGAAGGACTCCTTGTGGCTGTCTTGCTCAACTGCTACAATACTAGTACAGTCTGCCATCACCTCTTACATGATTAATGCAATAACCACTCTACTCATCCCCCACTTCTACCCTTGTACTCTTTACATCTATTCTCAACAGAAGCATTGAGAAGTATTTTTTTCTAAATCATAAATCAGTATGTGTCATTCAGTCTAATCCAACCCTCCAATGGCTCCCCATTCTACTCCGTGTAAGAGCCAAAGCCCTGCACAATTGGGAAACCCTCCTGCTTACCCTCTCTCTGCTCACAATTTCTACTTGTCTTCTATCCACTTATTGTGCTCCAGCCAATGTCTCTTAGACATTCTTTGAATATGACAACCACACTCCCTGCTCAATGTTTGGCAATTGTGCTTTGGACCTCTAAATATATACCTACTCCTAAAAAATTTAGATAATAACAATTAATATTTACATATTTGTATAACTTTGTGTTTTTATTATTAGGGTTAATAATTTCCTCAAAATATCATGTTGAACTTTAAAGCAATCCCTAGTAGAACATAGAAGGGTGGGCTATATGACTGGAAAGATGTGTCAGAGAGGCATTGAAGGAGATTCTTTGTGCTATACTAAGGGTTTGTTTATGATTATATCTCTGCCAGACAAGACTGGGCTGCCGCAAGTGTTTATATTTTAATGAAAGAGAAAGAAAAACAACAACTGCAATTCATGAAATAGCTAGTGTTGAACACTGAGTGTTCTATATTCTTCTCAGAGCTTAATTTCCTGTCATTAATAGTAGGGAGATGGGCCGGTATATTCTTTAAGATCCCTTCCTGTTCTTATAGTCTAAGATATTGATTCATAATATTCTTCCTGTTGGCTAAATACAAGAGAATTAATTCTTTCAAGTCACTGAAACAATGACCAAGAATTACTTCTCTTTTCTCAGATGATATTCTCAAAGCTAAAATTTCATACACACCCCCAAATAATTATCTTTAAAATAGATTTACTATATTTTGAAGATAATAAGTTTTCAATGGTAATTTATTATAAAGATAATGATATGAGGCTATACAGGAAGGATATATTTTAATTGGGTTCTGTATACTCAAACTTATAAGTAGGTAGCTATTACTAATGACAGCTACTACTGGGAGAACATACAGTTTGTAATCTGAACTGGTATATATTCAAGACTAGACTTCCTGTGGCTATGACACTCTCACTTTCCCCACAAACTCTATGTCTCCCAACATTGACCATCTTCTCCCTCACTCTTGATTTTTTAAAAAAGTGGGTCATACAAGTTATAAAACCTTTACTTATAACTCAGATCTGTTAGATTGAGTAACTACAGTTCCTTCTTTCTTTCTTGTCTCCTCAGACTGGGATGTGCATCCATAGTGTAAATACCATGGATCTCTATGGATCTCCATGAAGATAAATTTGTTCATTAAAAGCTATACTCTTTTTTATTGTTTGTAAAAGACAAGATGTTTCTGGGATCTTGTGTCATACTTTTATCTTTTCACTGTTCAATCTTAGACAATTCAGTTAGAATTGTTTATGCAGTAGAGTTTTTCTTTTGAACAATATATATTTCATAGGAAATACACCCTGCCTGTCCATTGTAATTATTGTAGCAATGTGTCCACTCTGAGCAATAATTTACTTACATGATCTGGTTCCTTAAGTAAACTAGGTCAGTAGAGAACTTCCAAAATAGTCCTTCTTCATGCACTCATCAAGACTATCAGACATGCAACAGCAACTTAGCAGCAAACTGGATCTGTGCTCATTCCACCCAGAAAATGAGCTTTCCTATGATCAAATGCCAAAGGCTGGCACTAAAAATGGACTCCTTCG
The DNA here is from genome assembly GCF_048164855.1 of Canis lupus baileyi. Lineage (NCBI taxonomy): Eukaryota > Metazoa > Chordata > Mammalia > Carnivora > Canidae > Canis > Canis lupus. The sequence goes on along the minus strand of NC_132850.1, from coordinate 54,169,090 downwards.
TCATATAAATATTCTCCAGGACCAGCACTAGGAGGTGGTCTGGATTCTGAACCTTACAACTACATCAGTATCTAGCTCCAGGACCAAATGATGAAAAGAAAACAAAGAAGTAAAAAGAATGCTTCCAAGGACATTAATCCAGGACTTCCTGTTAGTTTTACAAAAACTGTTCCACCAACAGACTATAAATTTATTAGGAAACCCTGCCCAGATCTACTGAAACTGGTACAGGCCAGGTGACATGTAAATTCTTTATAAATTATACACAGTATTAAACCACTAAGTTTTGGGGCACCTGGGTGACTCAGTGGTTGAATGTCTGCCTTTGGCTCAGGGCATGATCCTGGGGTCCTCGGATCGAGTCCCACATCAAGTTCCCCACAGGGAGCCTGCTCCTCCTCTGCCTATCTCTCTGCCTCTCTCTCTCTGTATATCTCATGAATAAATAAATACAATCTTAAAAAAAAACACTAAATTTTGCAGTAATGTGCTATGAGGCAATAGCTAGTGATACAGTTTTACCTGTTTAAAGCTATTTCTTCCCCTCCGCTTCCTTACTGGCAAAACGCACCTTCCATGTATTTGCTTTCTTAGCAATCCTTGCAACGAAAGGGTATGACCAGGGCTTGAAGAGAGGGCTTTTGGAAACTTCTCACAAAAAGTCTCTCCCTTCTTCCATGATTTGAGCTTTTCTGGGAAGATATAAAGCTTGATGCTACTAAAACCACTCTGTCACTATTAATATCCACAGAGGGGTTGAATTAATTGCCAATAGTCCATGATTGAATCAAGCATGTTTATGTAATGAAGCCTCCAAAAGGATGGGGTTCAGAGAATTTCTGGGTGGTGAATAGATGGAGATTTGGGAAGAGTGGTGCACCTAAAGGGGGCATGGAAGCTTCAAGCCATAAGCTGAAGCTGTTCCCCATAAGCTGTTCTATCTGGTGGTTCTTAAATTTTATCCTTTTATAATAAAATCATAATCTAGTAAAGAAAATGTTTCTCTGAGTTCTGTGAGCCATTCTAACAAACTAATAAGCCTATGGAGGGAGTCATTGGAACCTCTAATCTATAGTCAGTCTTGTCAGAAGCACAGGTGATAGCCTGGGCTTGTGTCTGTCCTATGAAGTGGAGACATGGGGATGGAGGCAAAGCCCTGTGGAATCTAATGCCATCTCAGGTAAATAGTGCCAGAACTTAGTTGAATTGTAGCATATCCAGCTGGTGTTGGATAATTGCTTGACAGTGTGGGAAAAGACCCTTCCTAATGATAACTGGGTTCAGAACTCTTACTACCTAAAACATGATTTTCTCATTCTGATAATTATTTATGGCTTCTTTTCCTTGAAAACAAATCATGAGATTCATTTTTAATTCAATGCTGCTTACATTTTGATGTTATTTTAAATTTTGTCATTGTTCATGTGAATAAACAAAAGTGTTACAATACTTGGAATAAAATACCAAAGTGGAAAAAATACTAAACTAGTAACCAGGAGACATGGGTGGGTTTTGTTGTTGTTGTTTGTTTGTTTTTTTATGGCTCATCTTCCCAAAAGAGGTATGACCTTGATAAATCTTTGAGATTTAGGCTACTCCATCTATTAATTTGTAAACTGAGGAGATTAAGTAGATTATTTCTAAGACATTTTCCAAATATGAGAATTTATAAATTTAAAAATTCTTCCATTATAGTAAGATATGGAAGCAACCTAAGTGTTCATAGATAGATGAGTGGATAAAATAATGTGATATATATATTTTTAATATATATGTGTGTGTGTATACACACACACACACACACACACACACACACAATGGAGTATTACACAGCCATAAAAAGGAGAAGACCTTGCCATTTGCAACAACACAGGCAGATCTAGAGAGTATAATGCTAAGTGAAATAAGTTAGGCAGAGAAAGACCAATATCATATGATTTCACTTATATGTAGAATCTAAAAAAATGAATAAACAAAAAGCAGAAACAGACACATAAATACAGAAAACAAAGTGGTGATTGTCAATGGGGAGAGGGGTAGGAATATGGGCAAAATGGGTGAAGGGGAGTGGGAGACACAGGCTTCCAGTTATGGAATGGAATAAGTCCTAGGGATAAAACATACAGCATAGGGAATATAGTCAATGGTATTGTAATAAATAGCATTGTATGGTGACAGATGGTAGCCACACTTGTGGTGAGAGCAGAGTAACATATAGACTTGTTATTTTTTTTAAGATTTTATTTATTTATTCATGAGAGACACAGAGAGAGAGAGAGAGAGGCAGAGACACAGGCAGAGGGAGAGGCAGGCTCCATGCAGGGAGCCCAATGTGGGACTCGACCCCGGGAATCCAGGATCACACCCTGGGCAGACGGAAGGGGGGCGCTCAACCACTGAGCCACCCAGGGATCCCACAGACTTGTTAAATCACTGTTTACACCTGAAACTAATGTAACATTGTATGTCAACTGTACTTCAATTTTTTTTTTTTTTTTAAGAGAGAGAAAGTGAGTCCATGCAGGGCAAGGGGTGCGGTGCAGGGAACAGAGAGGGAAAGAGATAATCTTAAGCAGGCCATGCCCAGTGCAGAGTCTGACATGGGAATCAATCTCAAGACCCTGACTGAGATCATGACCCGACCTGAAATCAAGAATCAGACATTCCACCCCCTGAGCCACCCAGGTGCCCCAACTATATTTCAATTATTTTTTTAATTTTTAAAAATATTTTATTTAAGTTAAATTTGCCAACATATAGTATAACATCCAGTGCTCATCTCATCCTGTGCCCTCCTTAATGCCCGTACCCAGTTATCCCATGCCCCCTCCCACTATACTTCAATTTTCTAAAAAAATCTTTCAAGTGAACCCTAATAAAACCATACACTCTTTTATATTGTCAATAGCTGATTGAAAAACCTTGTAACATGTTCATCCTTAACTGTTTTTGTAGATCTTCTTGTCCTTGTTATTGTAGAACACTTGGAGCAATTGTTCCTAGCACTGAGGGCTTTCTGCTGGAATTGAGCATTTAGGGAAAAGTGCAGGCTCAGACTAGTATAGTTCATTGCATTACTTCTTTACTCACTCCCAGAAGGACAGACTTAGGCCCTGGCAGGGACAATACCTATAAAAGGTCACTTAGCTGAACATTTTGTGTGAGTTATTTGTCCATTCCAGAAGGAGAAATAAAGCATTAACATTCAGAGAAGGTACAAGTTTATTGCAGGGATTTACCAAAAGATCTACCTAAAATGACTTTATGACTTTGTTTTCCATTACAGAAATTAGTACCATTAAAATTGTCAACACTCTCATGTAATAATTGTTCTTTAAATTTCCAGCAAGCTCTATTTAGTGCATTGTATATGATATGTAACAATTTATTGACATTCATTGCATAATATACACATTTGATCCATACATGTGTGTGCTTATATTCTTTCTTACCTTAGAAAAATGTCCTTTTTTTTTAAGCTATTATACATGTAAAATAGATATCTACATAGACTGGAGAGAAACATTAGTGAGCTTAGTTTTGCTCTTTATAGCAACATTCAGTGTGTGAAAGACTGTATTTGCAGGTTCCACAGCTAGATTATTTTATTGTTAATCCATCATTGTCTAAAGATTGGGGGGCATCCACATATTTTGAGGCCCTCCTCAGTCCCCACAGAGGAGTACAGGTTTGCCTGAACTAAGCAAGATAATTCCACCAGTTGCCAATGGTTCCTTTAACCACAAGTATCCTGGCAAGAGGAATTCAAAGGGAAGTGTGGTGGGGTTTTCTGAGACCCCTCAGAAAGTGAGGAATGTCCTACCTTAGAACATGTGAGGCTGTGATGCTAGATGGGGCTGCAGCCATTAAGAGTGTGAGGGAAAAGCCAAGAGGATCACAAAATTGGGGATAGAACTCTAATTCTCTTGAAATCTAACCTATCATGGAACTATGTACTTCCAGACCTTTGGTTATATGAAATAGTATATGTTCTTAGTGATTAAACCACCTTGGGCAAACTTTTCTGTCATTTACAGCTGACAGTATCTGTAAGAATTTCCATACTCTCTTCCCATTGCTTTCAGGCAATCAGGATGCGGGAAAACTCTTGGTACTACCTGCCCCCCAATGGGCCTGAGGTTGTATGAATCAACGTGTTGGAGTGTACTATAGATCCACATTAGTCATTACAAACAAAATTCTACTGGAGGACTTTGACAGTATTTAATGAAGAAAATAGCATGGGAAATACGCATACTGCAATTTTGTTTTATATGCACAAATATAAGTAATTTCTCAGATGATCTGGGTATATGTATTACAGAAAATTCTGTAGTTTAAATAATTTTATTTTAAAGACTTCTCTTTATTCTTCGAAAACCTCTTCTCACTTCTTAATAATGAATGAATATTACAGATCTCAGAATTTTCCTGGAAGTTCTATACAACACTTTTATTTCTGTCTCATTGGCCAGAATTTGGTCACATGGCCAGTTGCTACAAGAAAACTGGGAAATGGAGTATTTGTTCTGAGCTTTAATGCCCAGTTAAAAATAAGTGGTTGCTTTGTTAAAACAACAGTTGGAGGAGGAGGAAGAAAATTTTTCAGGACCTCAAACTGATGAAAATCCATTGAATGCCAATTCTGAGGAAGAAATAGAAGATGCACCAAAACAAAAGCTTTCTAAAAAGCAGAAGAAAAAGAAACAGAAACCAGCACAGAATTATGATGATAATTTTAATGAAAATGGAACTGAATAAGGAGTAAAGGTTGAATCAGAAGATACCAATTTAAATGAAGACTGTGCCAAAGAACTGGAAGGTAGTCCCCAAGCAAATAGCAGTGTCACAGAGACTGTCCAACTCTGTGATGATCCAAAAAGTGAAGCTAAGAATGCTCCTAAACCCAAAGGAAAGAAAGCCAAAGATACGAAAAAATCTGTTAAAGTACCTGCTGAACCACAGACAGTGAGTGATGTTCTTATCAGCTGTACAACCTGCCATTGTGAATTTCCATCCCGGAATAAACTTTTTGACCATCTGAAAGCCACAGGCCATGCAAGAGCACCTTCATCATGTTCTTTAGGCAGCGTAACAAGTAGTGGAAGCAAGAAAGAGAAACGTAAAAACAGATAGAAATTCTGCCAACACTTTTTCTCTTTGATTGTCTCTAGATTTTGAAACCAAAAACTGAACTGAAATCATCTAAAGAGTTAAGATTTCAGTGATCTGCAATTTATTGCATTGTGGAAGATTATTTTTTATCTTGTAAAAACATTTTTTTGTTTAATATATATTTTTTAAACATTTCATTAGTGATTGAATTCTACTTTGCCATCTGAATTGACTTGAATGTCTCAAAACAGGTAAATGCTGTAAAAGTACGCATTCTTGATTTCTGTTGGCTCACGTGGACAGAAATGTACAGGGAGAATTAAATTATTTTAACACACACACACACAAAAGAAGAGAAATATAACAGATACTGGGAACCTCTAGCAGTCATGTCATATATCCTTAGTTTGATGTGAGACAGATTTACTTTTGCTTATTTCATACATCTTTCTGCTTGTTAAAAAATTAAATTGAAAATATTAAATTTCAGGTTTTCAGAAAACTTGAAAAATATAGAAAAATCCAAATGTGAAAATAACTATTATAATCTCACAAAACGTAACTAACTTCTGGTGACATTTTCAGATATGCTTTTTCAGACCTTTTCCTGTTTACTAATATATTTTTCTACACAATGGCACCATACTTCATTGTTGGTAGTTATCTTTTGTCTCTCAGCAATATGTTATAAATATCTTCCCCTGTAAATGAGCATTTTCTATCATTTTTATGGATTCTATCTTAGAAATGTACTATTGTTAAATTAAACAGTTGCCTGCTGTGCTTCTAGACTATGACTATTATGAATGTCTTAAGATGAATATTGTTTTATTTAACATATCTTTATACATATATTTTTAACACATCTGTTCCCTTGTGATCAATTCCTAGCAGTGGAACTTATGGGTCAAATATATTTAAACTTCTAAATTATACTTCAGAATTGCCCACTGACAGGTTTTACAGATCTTTATGTTCCTGGGAAGTTTTTTTTCTCATGCCCAGATATCCACATGTTCAGTTACTCCAGCATTCCCAATTCCCTACTTCTGGTAGGTAAAGATAAAAGTTGCTATCATTTTTATTTCTTTTACAACTAATGAAGCTGAACTTATTCTTTCAGATTCCTTAGTCAGAATACAATGATTTTGATATATTTACCAGTGCAAGATGGTGTATCTAAAATCGTGGATAGGCTTAGGTCTTTGACGTTGTGCACAAGGCTGGATAAAATTTCTTCTTACTATGATTGTAAGCTTTTTGGTAGCAGAAATGTGACTTTGTATTTTTTAATGTATCTCTGTAAAGTGGGACCAATACACACACACACACACATACACAACACCCAACAAAAAACAATGTATGAAAAAATAAATAATGAATGAATAAATAAATGAAAAAATAAAGAATTATATGTGTTAGATCCATCTCTTAATTCTACACTTTCTGATTATTTCAATTAATTATTTACATAATTAGAAATAGAATTTATGTCACCTTCACTTTTTTAAGTGCCTAGACTAAGTCTAACAAGTAGTAGGCACTGAATTATTTTTTGATTAGATACATGAATAAAGAAATAATAACATGCTTTGGTTTTATCATGGATAGAATCTAATATCTTTGTGCACACTGTATGAGCAGATTTGTTTCCGTGTGTTTTCAACATTTATTTCTGTTTTTTTTTTTTCTTAAGATTTTACTTATTTATTTGACAGAGAGAGAAAGAGCAAAAGCAGGGGGAGCAGCAGGAAGAGGGAGAAGGAGCAGCAGGTTTCCCTGCTGAGCAAGGAGCCTGATCTTGACCTGAGCCAAAGGCAGATGCTTAATTGACTGAGCCACCCAGGTACCCCTATTGTGTTCTTTTCTCAAGCAATCGTAGGGCTAGAAATATTTTCTCCATTTTTAATTTAGTTCTAACAGGAAAATTCGAGATTTTTGCTCCTTGTTTAGAGTTTTGCCATTTGATTTTACATGTGAATTAAATTGTGATTGTATGTACCACTAAACATTAACTAAAGATATCCTTAAAGATGACAAACTTCATTTGTTTAACACAAATTCATCAATACTGATTTGAGACTTTGTTTCCATCTGAGAAATATCTAAAAAGCACATAATTATATTATGTGAAAAGCCCATAGTACTCAAATTTGTCATGATTTATTGTACCTGGCTTCCTAAAGAGCTGATTAAATGACAAAATATCAGCAAATGCCAAGGAATATACCTTATTTTATCAGCCCATGACAGACGAGGACTGGGCAAGGGGAACAGTCTCCAGTTGGATTCCCTCCAAAACTTTGGTGATTGGAAATCCAACCAGTATTTTACCAATAAGTTGGTTGCTATGTGAGGTAACTTGGTTAAGGCTTCTGAAACCATCATTCCTTATAGGTCATGAAGTAATGAATTTTATTCTGGTTTTAGCTGGGCTATATATACCATCATCCTCTCTTATTACTTGATGGTAGTTTCTTCTATTTTTCATCAACTATTCTTCAGCTGAAGTTCAAAGCCTGGGATGAACACCCAGATTCATCCTTTGGATAACTCTCTATCCAGAGAGACAAAGACAAATCGAGAATGTTGGCTTAAATTATTAGCCATTAGGGAATATTCTTCTGATTCCACATTTTGTCAGTTAGTTTGTAATAATTTACAGAACATAGCATGCTCACCCACATGAGTCTTAATTCTAAGCATCCTCATTGAGTGATTAAAACACATCTGGGCATGCCCAGTGGGTAAGTTAGGCTCTTGAGGGGACTCTTGGTGTCAAAGTTTGTGGTCTGCTGAGAGGAGAAACGGTATAAGCCTTGTCTAAGAGCAATTCTCTAGCATAAGAGAGGAAGAGTGATTTGGAGAAATTTGTAGCTGAGTATTGGGGGTTGAATTTTACCCCAAAATTCATCTTTGGAAGTCCTAATTCCCAGCCCCTCAGAATGTGACTGCATTTAGAGGGGAGCCTTAACGGTAACTAAGGCTGTTGGGAGGAAAAATTTTTATTCTGTCAATTTAGGTCCAGTGTTTGGGGACCTGGAAATAAACTAACAGTATATTAACAGGAGAAAAGACAAGGTTTTTTTCACATCATGAACTCAGAAATGAGTAATCCCGGAATAGACAGAAATAAAGGTGTGTGTATACCAACTTAACAAAAGGTTGGGGGGGGTCAGTTGTTAAAAAGCTTCAGTGGGAAAGTATGGGAGGTTCAACTGGGCATTTTGATGCTCATGGCAATGGGCAGTTTCCTTCTTGGATGAAAGCTCCTTCAGAGGGCATGGTTTATGGCAACTGAATTTGTACTCCAGATGCTAATAAACTCAGTCTTTTCCCCAGCAGGAAACTCTCTGTGTGAGAGTCCATGGAACCTGTATTTTCAAGAGGTTCTGCTAATGTTTAGATAATGTTTCTTTCCCTGGCTGTGGATTGTCCAAATGTTTTCAGTTTAGAGTAATCTTGCTATGGCCCTGTTGGGCTATTAATCCCTTCAAGGTTAAATGAAGTCATTTGGGTGAGCCCTAACTCAATATGAATGGTGTCCCTACAAAAGGAGGAGACACAGACTCACAGAGAAAGAATACCACGTGAATATAAGGATAGGCTACCTACAAGCTGAGAAGAGAGGCTTTAGAAGAAATCAACCCTGCTGACATTTTGACCTTGGATTTGAGGCCTCCAGAATTACGAGAAGATACATTTCTGTTATTTAAGTCCCTCAGGCTGTGGCAGTTCATTTGTTTTGTTTTGTTTTTTTCAGTATTTTTTAAAAATTTCTGATTCTTATAAATTCTGTAAAAAAGAAAGTCTTCATGGCAAGGATAAAACTAAAAAATTCACTCACAAAGTTTCTGTGAAATGTTGGGTATTCAGAAAGGCTTTTTTTTTTTTTTTTTTTTTTTTTTTTAAAGACCCTTTCTAAGGTCAAGTGGAAATTTGGTGAGAAAGAATTAACTCACTGTAGCACAGGGCTGTCAGTTCTGAAAGGCCCTGCTAAATACCACTTGAGGGGAGGGGTTATTAATAGCAGGAGGCACCATTGTTAAGAGTAGGCAGTTAGTTAGATTCTAACTTGGAGTTCAGCAAAGAGGACGTGATGACCACCTCTCAGGAAGGTGAGAGGCCTGTCCTGGCAGCACTTGGCCCAAGAAGCAGAATCAAACCAGACAGGTCCAAGATGATGGATGAAATGACAGGATACCCCCAACCAAATTGGGAAAAAAAGCTTGAAACTCTGCTTCCCTGTCCCAGGTAATGAATACCCTGCCCCCTAGTTAACAACTGTCAAGAAAAGATAAAAACGTGTCCCTCAGAACATGCAGCATGTTAAAGTAGTAAAATCTGAATAAGGTTGGCGGATTGTACCTGATTTTCCTGGTTATGCAAGATGCTACCTCTAGGGGGAGACTGAAGGGAATCCAGATTTGTCTGTATTTTTTCTTACAACTGCATATGAATTTACGGTTCATTAAAATGCTTAACACGAAAAATGTACGCTTATGAACTTTTTTCTTAGTATGAACCAGTAAGTAGGATATATTTTCTCTAATTCTATATAATTTTGTGTCATTTTGGTACTCTGGACTATTTCCATCACTAGTGATAACTGATTCATATAAAAGAGTTAGCAAGCAATTAGAATCCATTAACTTAAAAATTAATATTATGAACATGACTCAGCTTAAAATGGAAACATTTACACACTGTGTCTAGAAAATTTATCTTTTTACTTCATCCAGGAATTGATTCTAAAATGCATGAATGAGTTCATAACCAGATAAAAGTTAAAATTTCCAGAATCTTGGCACACTCAATCATTATTTCACAGAAATATTCTTAAATTATAGAAACCTTAGAAATTGAAAACCAGCTTTGTTTGTGAGTTTCCTATGAAGCCGATAAGCAATGACAACTGTAATTATAACTGACTGATATTCTTTTTAATAAAAAAGTAGATATGCCTGTCATAGGTAAATATGATTTTATTTTATTTTATTTTATTTTTTAATTTTTATTTATTTATGATAGTCACAGAGAGAGAGAGAGAGGCAGAGACACAGGCAGAGGGAGAAGCAGGCTCCATGCACCGGGAGCCCGACGTGGGATTCGATCCTGGGTCTTCAGGATCGTGCCCTGGGCCAAAGGCAGGCGCCAAACCACTGCGCCACCTAGGGATCCCGGTAAATATGATTTTAAATAAATCTTTTGTTTTAGAATAGTTTTAGATTTACAGAAAACTTGTAAATATCATATAGAACGTTCCCATATACCCAACACCCAATTTCTTCTATTATTAACACCTTACATTATTATGGCCTAAGTATCACAATTAATGAACCAACATGGATACATTATTATTAACTAGCATCTATACTTTATTCAGATTTCCTTAGTTTTTACCTAGTGCCCACTTTCTATTCCAGCATCTCCTCTAGGATACCAAATTGCATTTAATTGTCATGTCTGGTTAGGTGCCTCTTGGCTGTGATAGCTTTTCAGGTTTTTCTTGGTTTTACTGACCTTGTCTTGACCAGTTGTGAGGATACTAGCAGGTATTTGGCAGAATTTTCTATAGCTATTTTGTCTGATTTTTTTCCCAATTAGACTGGGGTTATGGATTTGAATGAAGAAGGCCAGAAGTAAAATGAGATTCTCATCACAGCATATCGAGGGCACTAATATGATTCTGCTATCTGAAATTTAAATGTGAAGGAATCCAACTGCTTTGGAGAAGCAGCTCCGAGGAATGGGCTCTGATCTCAGTTCTAAGAGAAGTAGCTGGGTAACTGACCCACGCGTTTTCCTTCTCTATGCTCTTATTTAGTCATCTGAAGACTAAATTTTCTTTCATTCCTAAAATTATGTTACATCAGCTGAGATCATCGATGCTGTTCTGTTGGAATAGATTTCATGTTTTTTCTTGGAATCTGGGCCATCTTCTTTGAAATCATTGTGTGATTCATGAAATGCTGGTAAGAAGGATGGTCACAGGCCTACATCCTAAGTCGTTGCACTGTACTACAGTGCAGAGCACCTACTGTTTACCTAGTGGAAATTTTTATCATTACCCAAATAGGAACTTAGTTGAAAAAATGAAATGGATCCTTCTTCTTACTTCCTCTGCTTTGCCATCCTTCCTGCTTCCCTACAACTATCACATATCCATACCTGAGTTAAAGCCAACCTTTGGTTACTGTGAATTTAAGAAAAATATTCTATTTAAATTTAAATGGCTATCATACTTAATTGACACATATGTATTTGTTTCATTTACACACAGAAGTTAAAATCAGGTTTTCTGAGAAGCACCATAGCTGAAAACTTTAAGCATTTCTATTTCTATATTCCTTTTTCTTTTTCTTTCTTTCTTCTCTTTCTTTCTTTCTTTCTTTCTTTCTTTCTTTCTTTCTTTCTTTCTTTCTTTCTTTCTCTTTAAATTACTCCTCTTATCTGGTATGGTTTCAAGAAAAAAAACACTAAAAAGGTAGTAGGACAAAGCAAATCAAAAGAAAAGGACTAGGGAGGTCAATAAATTGGGTCATCTGTCTTTGATAAACTGAGAATGTCACTGTGTTAAGCTGTGTCATACCCATATCCCTCAACCTCGTAGAACTTAAGAGGCTTTGTCCTTCACACACAGTCATTGATAGCAAGTCATCAGGAGAAATCTAAGCAAGGCGTAGCCCAGATTCCTGCATTGTTCAGAAAGTTTGACAAATACAGATGGTGTCTTCTAAGAGGTAGATAAATACCTCAGTTTTCCTCTAGTGGAAAATAGCTGTACTAAAGCAGACAGAAAAGTCTCCCTGACATTTGGAAAATATCAGTGTCCACAGATGGGAGGAACAGGCAATTGGCAGTAGAGTTAAACTTCTATATTTTAAGTAGGCAAACGACCAATTCCAGGTTGTGTACTATGCATGTATGCATTATTTGCTAACCGTTCTTCTGAAATAGCATATTTTGTCTGTTTCTATTAAAATTTTTATTTCTCTTAGCTTTTTGTAGAGCATAGTCCTTTTTACCCTTTCCTTCTTCTTTCTTTCTTTCTTTCTTTCTTTCTTTCTTTCTTTCTTTCTTTCTTCTTTCTTTCTTTCTTTCTTTTTCTTTCTTTTTTTTTTTCTTTCTTTCTTTCTTTCTTTCTTTCTTTCTTTCTTTCTTTCTTTCTTTCTTTCTTTCTTTCTTTCTTTCTTTCTTCTTTCTTTCTTTTTTCTTAATTATCCAGAACTAACCTTTGACCCTTAGTAGTGACTTTAGTGTTTAACAGAGAGGAAGCAAAGTCATGGCAAGAAAATATCTGCTTTGACAGTGTAGGCCTTTTTCCCACTATTTTTAAAAAAACAAATTCACTTTTGTTTTTATTTTGTATTTTTTAAGGTATATTTGACAAAATTGTATATATTTAAAGTGGACAACATGATTTAATACACTTAAACATTGTGAAATATTTATCACAACCAAGTTCATTAACTTAGTTAATTAACATCCATCACCTCAACATAGTTAACTTTTTTGTGTGGTAAGAATAGCTAAGGGATTTGTCTTTTTAGCAAATTCAAGTATACAATACAGGATTATTAACTACAGTTACCATGCAGTACATTAGATCTATAGAACTTACCTGTATTATGACTGTAAATTTGTATCATTTGACCAATATCTCACCATTTCTGCTACCGCACCTCCCACCCTGGACTCTGGCAACCACCATTCTACTCTGTTTCTGAGTTCGACTTTTTTTTTGTTTTGTTTTGATTGTTTTTATGTCAGACCTGTCCTTCTCATCTCATCAAGGAAATGCTGTCACTGTTCAAATTGTGAAAACCATCATTGTAGACATCATCATTGTAGACATCATATTTACTAATGTCTTTGCTGGTTTCTCCTCAGCTTAAATGCACAATGTTGGTGAGTTAAAAGGCTCAGTCCTAGACCTTGCATCATTTTTTGGCCTAAATTTTCTCACTAGGCTTTAAATACAGTCTGTAGATATTTTATTTTTCTTTTCTTTCCTTCAAAGCTGACATCCAAAGTATAAACAAGTTCCTGTGGCTCTACTTTCAAAATATGTTCTTCTTTTCTTCATTTTATTTACTCTGTGGTCACCCTAATGCACCCTAATGCACCTAATGCACCCTAATGCAAGCCACCATTATCTCTCTTTTTAATTTTTTAACTGAAGTATAGTTGACATATAATATTATGGTAGTTTCAAGTATACTATCGAGCAATCCCACCATTATCTCTTTGTGTGACTACTGCAGATGACCTCTTACATGATCTCTCAGTTTCTATTCTTTTTCTAATAATGTTTATTCTTTTTTGTTTTTTTAAGATTTTATTTATTTATTTAATTTTGCAAGAAGCCCAATGTGGGGCTTAAGCCTGAGCTGAAATCAAGAGTTGAACGCTTAACTGACTGAGCCACCAAGGTGCCTCATTTATTTTCTTTATAGCAAGAAATATTTTAAAACCCACAACAAGGGATCCCTGGGTGGCGCAGCGGTTTGGCGCCTGCCTTTGGCCCAGGGCACGATCCTGGAGACCCGGGATCAAGTCCCACGTCGGGCTCCTGGTGCATGGAGCCTGCTTCTCCCTCTGCCTGTGTCTCTGCCTCTCTCTCTCTGTGACTATCATAAATAAATAAAAATTAAAAAAAAAAACCCACAACAAGACCAATGAATCATAAGTTAGTTTATAACTCCATTGCTTAATTGCCCCCAATAGCTTCTTGTTACATTTGTCAATAAAATCCAAATTTCCTATACTGATCTACAAAGCTCTATATGTCTGGTCTCTGCCTACTTTGCTGATCTTGTTTCTTTTTTCTTATTCTTTTTCATTTTTTTAAAAATCTTGTTTCTTATCACTTTTTTCTTTACCCCCTAACTTCAGTCATAGTGGCTTTCTTTCTTTCCCTTAAACATGGCAACCTGTTCCTGTCTATATTCACTAGTTTCTCTCCCAGATATTCTCTGACTCTAGACACAGATGACTGTCCTCTTCTAACCAATGTAAAAGCATTCACCCTCCTTCACCTCCACTCACTATATAATATAACATATGTACTTATATGTTAAGGTTATCTTTTCCTTAGGAAACTATGTGAATTGTCCTGTTTATTTTCTGTCAACATACTTTAGGAAGTAATTGTGTGTTTTAAGTTCAGGCACCTTGACGATTTCATTCATTCATTAATCCAGCACAGAATCCATAACAGGGCCTGCATTCGGTAAGCACTCAAGAGTTAGTTTCAATTGAATTAGTGAAATGTATGTTTGTAAGTCCTATAGGTCCTAGATCTTCACCTTCTTCAGCATTCATAATGGACTGACAAGCCATTTTATTGCTATTTACATTTCTAATTATGTAACTTTGATGTGCATGCAACTTTGCTGTCACTAATCATTATTTCATATCAGGAGTCTCCTGGGGGTTTTTTTTGTTTGTTTGTTTGTTTTTCAGTCAGTTCAGCATTCCAGAGAGAGGTGTTTGGATGTTTCACCATCACCCTCATAAGGCTCCAGGGTCTAAGTACCATGGGGCTTTGTGACAATTGCATCTGTAGGGTGTCCGCAGGTGAAGTGCTGTTACCAATGAACCCATGTTTTCTTGAGTCAGAGAAGGGAAGATTGAGTGAAGGCAATGGAAATTTCCTCCCTCTCTTCCGAAGTCTGGGGGTAAGTTCTGTCAAGATTTAGTTTCTTCTATGCCTTTAGAAACTCACACAGACACTTTTGTCCTGTTTCCTCACGAGGTTGAGACATCTGCCTCTTGCGATATAAATTTAGGGCAGCTTACCCAGCATGAGCTTCTAGGTATCCAGAGACCATCCACTTTATGTGAAGCTTCTGACCCCAGGAGTGATGATCTCTTGAATTCTCAAAATCACACTCACTTTCTTATATCCAGGAAGAAATCTTCATTTTTTAATTTTTTCTTATTATCTTATTTTTTTATTTCAAGTTTTTATTTAAATTCTAGTTAGTTAACATATAGTGCAATATTTATTTCAGTAGTAGAATTTTTTGATTCATCACTTACAGACAACATAGAAAATTTGTTTATTATCTTGATGTTCGCATACCCTGGAATTCCATATGTGTATTCATTGATTACTAAAGTCTATACTTTCTCTCTGAAGCCATGGGTGGAAACCTAAGTGTTCAGCTGAAACTTTTGTGCACATATGTCCTGCTCATCCCTAACTCTCCAATTCTCTTCAATTCACAAAAGATGACTCAATAACACAGAAGTTATCTAAATTGAAAATCCACATCCAAATATCTGCATCTTCCTCCGCCAAAATATAGCAATATCAAGAAAATTGAGGAAAATTATGAATATTTGCTCAAAACTAGACCTTTTGCTCTTTGGTATCTCCAGTAAGTCTCTAAAAATTTGCATTAGGAAAGATTATTAACAATCTTTTTTGTTGTAAAAATAAAATTATAACAATTATGGAACATTTGTGTCCCAAGTGCTGCCCACATGTAGAGAAAAGAATTTTCTGTGTACAATTTCTTTCTCCTATTTTTCCTCTTCTTTGTCCAACACACACAAAAAAATTTATTCTTTTCAAGACCAAGAAACAATTTTGAGTTAAAAAGAATAGGGAAGAAGTTGGTGTTTTAACTACAATTTCTTTAGAGAGTAGCTACTTAGTAGATGTAATAGTACTACTTAGGGAGATGTATATAGGAGGGTGAGAAAAATCTAGGTATAGATTTAAGAAGTACTAACTCTTTCATGTTAATAAGCCTTTTTATACTGACACTTCTGACATAAAATGTGTGAGTTTTCCACCTCAAGAATTCTCTAATTCTCTGCAGGCATCAACTGCATACCTTATAATTTAGTTCAGCTCTTATGCTACCCAGAGTTAAAGCAGATACCAGAGGTTAAGAACTCAGTCCCACAAAGACTGCTCCCACTTTAGATGCCAGCCCCAACTGCCAAGTTGTCACTCATACTTCTGACAAATCAACTATAAATAAGAGGTCCTAATAACAACCTCATTGGGTTTGATAATGTGTTATAACTGTACACCAAACTCTGGAAAACACTTTACTTATAAGTTTATTATTAAGGATGTTATAAGAATACAGATAAACAGTCAAATGAAAAGGTAAATAGAATGGGGTCCAGAAGGAGCTTCTGTCTTTGAGGAGTTGAGTAAGCCACCCTCCTGACACATGGTGGGTTTACCATTCTGGAAGCCCCCTAAATCTCACAGTTTAGGGGACTCTGTAGAGGTTTCTTCACGTAGGCATGATTGATTAAATTATTGGTCATTGGTGATTAACTAAAAGATTCAAGCATCTAATCATGCCTTGGTCTTTCTGACAACCAACTCTCTTTCTGAAGCTATCTAGGTGCCCCTGCCACCAGTCATCTCACTAGCATATAAAAAGACACTCATCATTTCTGATATTCCAAAGGTCTTAGAAGTTCTTGTGTTGGAACTAGAGACTAAAACCACATATTAAAACAAAACAAAACAAAACAAAATGCTTCTTCCATCCTGAACAAGGGATTTAGGAGTGCTATGCCAGGAACCAGGGATAAAGACCAATTATAAACTTTATAAACTTTTTATAATATCACAATATCAAGATGTTTTGACAGAGAAATGTATGTATTAAAAGGAAATCATGTGTGAAATATTCCACTTGTCACAAAGTATCTGATGGAAAAATGAATAAACTTGAAGAAGGCAGCTCTATCAGCCACAGGTGAGGTCCTCCTTCTTTAACCACAGTTATCCTCTTCTCTTTGCCTTCCAGAACTTCTCAGTAGGTAAGTGGCTTTTGTTGTGCATATGTCCTCAGAATCCAAGCTAGGTCTGGTACATTGTGCAGGAGGGTGAAGAATCCCTCAGATGAGTGAGGCCTACACTTGGCACATAAGCTTTAGAGCTCAGCACAGAAGATAGATTCAGGTCAGTATAAGACTATAATTTGGAAATGTGAATAGTTGCCCAAGATTTATCAACTTATTTTCCCTTATCTGACTTTTCACTGCATGTCCCTTCTTTCCTCCTTTCTCTGCTGTTTCTACTTTGTCTTTCCTCCCTCTTTTTTTCCTTCAGCCAGATAATTATTTAGTATGTTCACTCATGTCAACCACACCATATAAAGAAGCAAGCATATCAGCCATCAGTTACCTGTAAAACATTCTTAATCATTGAGTTTAGGGGACATATGAATTTGTTATTGCTATACAATGAATTACCACAAATGTAGTGACTTAAAGTAACACACATTAGTCCTCTTATAGTTTCTGTGGATCAGGAGCCTGGAAACAATTTAACTGAGCCCTCTACTTAGAGTCCCATCATCAAGCTGTGGACCAGGAAGCATTCTTATCTGGAGACTCTATGGGGAAGAATCTCTTTTCAAGTTCACTCAGGTTGTTGGCAGAATTTTTCCCCCATTTTAATAAAGGACTGAAGGCCTCAACTGCTCATATGAAATGGTAATGCTCTGAAATGAGGCTGCCTTCAGCTCTAGAGGCTAGGTGTGGTTTTTAGAGGCTGCCTATAGTTCTTTGCCATGTTTTGTTTCCAACATAGCCACTTCTTCTCAAGCCAATGAGAAGAATCCTTCGCATGAGTCTGCTAGCAAGTAAAAAGCCTTATGTTCTGTAATACATATCACAGGAGTGATAGTTCATCACTATCACAATATTCTCTTGGTTAGAAGCAAGTCTCAGGTTCTACTCACCCCCGAAGGGGAGGGGATTATAGAATCACAAATATTAGGAGGTGGGGATCATGGAAAGTCAACTTATACTCTGTCTACCACAGAAGAGATTGGAAACACTAAAACAAATTACATAGAAGTTTTATGGTTTCAGGTACTACATTCAAGTCTTCAATTCATTTGGAGTTAATTTGTGTGTAAGGTGTAAGATAGTAAGACCTGAAACCATAAAACTCCTAGAAGAAAACATAGGTGGTAAGCTCTATGAAATAGGTGTTGGTGAGGATTTTTTGAATCTGATGCCAAAAGCAAAAAAATCAAAAATAGATAAGTGGAACTACACCATACTAAAAAGGAAACCACCAACAAAATATAAAAAGGTGACCTACTGAATGAAAGAAAATACTTGTAAATCCTTTATCTAATTTGGGGTTAATATTCAAAATGCATAAAGAACTCATGCAATCCAACAACAAAAAAGCCCAACAACCTGATTTTAAAAATGGGCAGGAGCTCTCAATAGATATATATAATTTTTTTTTCAAAAAAAGACATACAGATGGTCAAAAAGTAAGTGAAAAATAGTCAATATAATCGATTATTAGGGAAATGCAAATCAAAACCACACTGAAGTATCACTTCATACCTATTAGGAGCACTATTATCAAAAAGATAAGAAATAACAAGTGTTGGCAAGGAATTCAGTAAACAGAAACCTCATGCACTATTGGTGGGAATATGAACACAATCCTTTCATCAAACCTATTTGAGTCAAGAGCCTAACAGATCAAGTGCCCATATCTGAAATATTTTGACTATGAGGAAGTTATACCATGTCTACTGAAAATTTAAATGCCAGTGGATCTTAAAAGAATTCTTCTTAGCTGTGCTCATAATTCTATTCATTTTTCATAATAAATAAAAAATTCCCAGAGGTGATAAAGCCAAACAGAAAATATGCACTGAAATTCAAATAATTTACCTCCTCTACAGAAATATATGTCATTTTTCATGTACAGGTATTAGATTTTAAATTTTTTTCCTACCCACTGGGATCTGTACTAGCACAAAAGCGTGAATCTACACATTAATGTTTTTAAGACAATGGATAATGTATTTCAAAATTAATAGCTGGCAAATGATATACACCAACACACTCTGATCAACGTCCCCTACAGTGCTCAAGTCCCAGATGAATAGGTTCAGAAAATAAAACTCTAATGTAAAAGATGATGCAAATATTTCATTCAGGTTAAGTTCTTTGCCATTAATTATTCTCTCTTTGCATATCTGAGTGGGGATGTGGAATTATATCACCTAAATACTGCTCTGATTTATTTCCTCCTCCCCATCTTAGTTATCACATCTGGGCCATTATCATAGTCCACCACTTTTTATCCAGTCCTTTCACATTGTAGTCCATGCTTTGAAAAATCATGACTGTAATTTTCTCATTAAAGACCTTCAGTGGCTTCTCATTACCTACAAGGGAAAGCCTGAAGAACTTAGCATGATGTATAGACTCTTCCTTATCTGATCCCAACTTGCCTTTTAGTATTGCCTTGTTGCTTTCTGTCTAGCCACACAGAACTCATCTCTAAACACATTGTATTTTTGTATGATTCTCTTAAAAAAAAAAAAACCCTTTTACATAAGTTGTTCATGAAGCCAGTCCCCTTCTTCTTGTTTTTTTGATGTTGAATACTTATGCATCTGGCAAGACCAGATGAAATGTCCAACTGCCTTGCTGGCAAGAGGTATCTTATCTACCTTTCCCAGGCATTAAAAGGAGCATTCTTATGGTTTTTTTTTTAAATAAATCTTAATAAGACATACATAATTGAACTATAGTGTAATTACTTGTCAGTCCCCTAACTAGACTGTGAACTGTTTAAAGCCAGGGACTTTATCTTATTTTTCTTTTATTTCAAGCACTTTCTGTGTTGTCTGCTCCATGGTGTCAAGGCTCCATAGTTGTATATTAAATAAATATTTTATTTCGTCCATATCTCATAAGAGATGTTTTAATAAAAACACTTTTAAATTCTTCAAATATAAATCCATCACATATTTATGGTTCCATATTATACTTAAATTCACTTAGTGTATCCTTACCATGCTTAAGATACTGCTTAAACATTGGGAATAATCTCATAGTCTGAATGTAAAGAGATAAAAGATAAATATAAGCCCAAAACACTACAACATATTCAGTTTCTAGAGATATTTATTAAATATTTGCATATATTTGCATAGGAGCATAGAAGAATAAATTATTACTTATGATTAGAGAATTCAGAGAATACATCACTGGTGTGTTGGCTTTGGGGCTGTTTTAAAATATACATTGATAACTTTGAAATATGGAGGTGGAGGATCCTAGAGAATGCCACGCAAAAACATATGAAGACATGAAAGAAGTAGGAGTTTTGAGTAAAAAGGATGGAGGTGGGAAAGTTAACTAAAATAATTCTGTAAAGATAAGTGTGACTTTGGTTATATAAGATGAAAACATGGAAGGGAGGGGGAATTGTATTATGTTGCCAACAGGAAAATTTCATAGTCTACCCCATTTGACTTTCATTTAATATCCATTCCCATTTTTATGCCCATATTATACTTATAAACAACAAAAAGAATAATATAATGCTTCCATTTAAAATGATACAGTTCAAAAAAAATAAAAAATAAAAAATAAAATGATACAGTTCTTCCATAAACCGTGATGAACTTCACTTTTTCCCTCAAAATGAAAACATGAAGTCCCAAAAGACATAGTGCTCATATCTGCATTATGTATTTACTCTTTTAGCTGGTTACAATCTTGAATATTTTATAGCCTAGAGACAAAATTATTAAATTAACTACCATCAACACTCCTTATGTAAGATACTCAATTAAGAGGGAAAATGCAAACTTAAGGACTATATATGACAAAGAAAGGGAAAAAAATGTGTGTAGCTATAATAGTCCTCATATCTATAATTGGCTATGAGGCCATAGATGATATTAATTCCGTCCGTTGGAACTAAGAGCACTTGGAGGAGCCCAGAGTTCCATTAATGGGAATCACACATTCTGTGACTATGTCATTAGGTGGAGGGCAGGGTTTGTCAGTATGAACACTGTTGACATTTTGGATTGGATTCTTCTCTGTTATAAGAGCTGCACTGCGCATTGTAGAATAGTTAGCAGCACCCCTGGCCTCTACCTCTATATGCCAGTAGCACCCTTGGAGTCATGAAAATAAAATATGTCTGCAGACATTACCCAACATCTTTGGGGGCAGTGGGGAAGAAGCAAAATCACTCTCAATTAAAAATACTGTGTAGGATAATAAAAAACACTCTCTTTCCACTCCTTGTTTCGTAAACTCGTATGCACTGCCATTGTCTCAAAATATACATCAAAATTTTATAAGGCAGCTCAGCATCCTTGCATCACCTGTCATCCAGGTAGGAACACAACTGAGCCATTACCAGGCTATTCCACCATTTCATCAAGCTAACGGATGGGACATGTGATGACACCTGTGAAGCTCATGAGTGTTAGCCTTTTCCTTACATCTTTTACTGTAAAAGATATGTTCTTTGCTGAGAAAGTTGTGTAGGATACCACAATGGCAAATAAGATATTAAGTAACTCCACAGACAGTGATACCGATAGAAGCAATGGAATAGGGAATCCAAATTTGTATCCAGAATAAGAGTCTATTTGAGAACAAACTGTCACTGGTGTCTGTTTGTCATCAATCTGCTGCAAAATGGTTGGTTGATTATCTGAGGAATGGAAATAAGGAGAAGGTTCAACAACGGTCTCTACTCTTGACAGGTTGGACACTCAGCTGGTGGCTTAAGAGCTAGATGAACCATCAAGTCTCCCTCACAACCTCAGACTTGGCTCATAAGGCGGATCAAAATGCTCTCTGTGCCTGGGAGCATTCTAGTTATTACAGTAGGATAGCAGACACAACAGGAACTTGAAAGAAGGTTGACTTGACCATCCTAGTTCTGTGACTCTTTCCAAGGCCCAACCAATCACCAGTTGACTTGTTTTCCAATCCTTTGCCTTTGTTTTCATTATTCTTATAAAAAGAAACGAGGATTTGTAATTTGTTTAGACCTATGACAGTCTGATTTCCAGAAATCCAAGATCACAGTTCAAAAGAATTTCATTATTGCTGCAAGATAAATAGTTCAAGTTATAGTAGCCTACAACTCTAAACAACTAAAATGCTTTTTTTTTGTCCAGTAAATAGAGAAACAAAATAGATTATCCTTATACAATGGATCCTATGTATCAAAAGGATCAGACTGTTGGTACACATAATACAATGGATAGTATCTTAAAAATATGATACTGAAAGGAAAGAAGCCAGAAACAAAACTATACATACTGTATGATGTCAGTTATATGAAATTGTAAAATCGACAAAACTCATTTATAGATGGGCAGAAATCAAATCAGTGGTTGCTACACTTGGGGATGGGACAGATAAATGCAAAGAAACTTGGATTTTTGGGGGGATGACAGAAATTCATAACTTGATTTGGGTAGTGGCTATATAGCCAAATGTATTTTTCAAAACTCTTTGGTCTCTAAACTAAAAATGATGTGTTTTTAATATAAATTTGCCTCAATTGAGTTGGTTTATAGAGAAAAAGAAAACACAGAAGGAAGAGCAAGCTTCAGAGATGAAGGCAAGGAGCTCATGGTTTTCAAACATCACAATAGGCAGTTGAAAAAAAATTACTTTAGGTGCCTAGAAACATATTGAGCAGAAATTTGACTGAAGGATTTTATGCATTTAAAGTAGTGATTCTCAACCACAGCTGCATTGTTAGAGCCTTAGAGAGATGCTGGGTACACCAACACCTGGGTCTTACCTCCAGAAATTCTGATTTAATTGGTTTGGAGAGAAGCATAGAATGTAGTTTTTTGTTTTTGTTTTTTGGTCTTTTTGTTTGTTTGTTTTGTTTCTCTTTTTAAAGCAGCCAAGTGTGCAGTCAGGCCTAGATAACATTAATATAAAGGGCTATTGAAGTTATGGACATAGACAAGACTCTTTCAGAAAACTCATAAAATAAGAAAAGGAATAAATATAGACTGGAGGATGTCAATATTTAAAAGGTCAAAAATCTAAAAAATAAAGAGTGTTTGGAAAAAGTCTTGCCATGGTACGTTTACCAGCAAAGACAATAAAAGGCTAATAAAATAATTCTATGAACAATTTTACGCAAATTTGACAACTTTGAAAAAAATGGACCAATTTTTGAAAAATACGACTCACCAAACCAACACAGGAAGAAACAGATTTGTATCTATTATAGAAATTAAATTTCTTATCAAAAGCCTCAAAAAAGAAAACTCAAGGCCCAGATGGTTTCAGTGGTGAATTATATAAAAAAACATCCAAAAAGGAAATAGCACTAATCTTGCACAGATGACTTAGAGGAATAAATGTTCAGCTCCTTTTGTGAGGCCAATATAAGTAAATACCAAAATCTGATAGATCTTATTTAAAAACTGAAAAAAATATTAAAGACCAATATGCCTCATGTAAATAGATGAAAAAGTACTTTTAAAATGGCAGATCCAACCCAACAGGACTTAATTTGTAGTGAATTGCCCTCTTGAGCACAGGGACTAACTACCACACCAGAACTACATGGGAGGGCGGAGAGCAGCTCCACGGAGTAAAGATGGACATTTGCATAAGAGAATAAATAAAAATAACAAGTGCCTACTACAAATGGTATAATTTCTGATTTTCTAATACATTACACATATTTTTGCTAGGGGTAATTAACCCTGATTTTAGAGGTATTATTTTCTCTTGAGTAAATGAATGTACCTCCCTGCATAGCCATGGAGAAATGTCTAAGACAGAGAGAAGATTATGACTCACTAAAAAGACTCCTAAACCTTTAGAGAGCCGTATGAATAGGGTCTTTAACTCCTAATCTTCATTCCACAACACTCCTTGAGTTAACATAATTAAACTTTCAAAAGTCAGTTCTAATTTCTAAGTCTTGTTGATCCTCCACCATTAATGTGCACTTAATATACTCCTTACAAATCTGGTCATTGTGACTTAATTACTACACAATATCTTTCTTCTAAAGCAAGACACATTTAGATGATTTCTATCATCTCTGTAAGATGTAATCATCATAAAAACTTTCTTACCAATGAAAGCTATTACATGTCTCTACTTTAAAAACATACCATAATCCTGACATCTAAATATAGCGATATATAGCCAATTAAGCCTACTTCTAAGTAGAACGTGTGAAGCTTCGAGAAATATGCACTTTTATGTCATTTCAACAGCATTTCAGGACTTTTATCTCTTGATCTGGCATCCACTTTCCTATTTATCCTTTGCATTCTTGGCTGGTAGCACAGAAATTTAAATTAAAACCATCATTTACGTGCTGAGTCTCTGTCAGTTTTAATCGTGTAACAAAATTGCCTAGTAGAGACTTCTTTTTGTATCAATCTTCATTCTTGTCCACAAATTGAAAAGGAAACTGAAAAAAAAAAAAAAAAAGGAAAAGACAATGAGATGCTGGACAGAGCACTTGGCTGGGCAAGGCTTACTGCTTTAACATGGCCCAAGGAAAGGAACACAGAACTACTGTAAATTATGCTATCTTAGTTCATAGCTCAGAGGAAGTAGCTCTTTTAGCTTCAGTGTCAGCAATGGAACTAGATAGTATTTTGAAGTGCTACTCACTTGGAAAGAGATGCTTGGGGTGGTGGGGGTGGTAGGGGAAGGTGGTGGAGGTGCAGGAGGCAGGGGGAAGGGAAAAGTAAAAGAGACATAAAAAATGATAAATGATAAAGAAAATGATAAATGATAAAGAAATAAAAATGACCAGATGCCCTCTAGAATCTAGTGCTAGAAGACAACAGTCATGGTAGTCTAGGTAATGGGGTAGTAAAGAGTACCCCTGAATCTCTGTGCCTGGATGCCATACACAAGCTACGTGCTCCATGCCTATCACAGCCCCAGGCTGGTGTAGCAGCTATTGTCTGGAACATTCCTAGTTTTTTACCAGGGTAGCAAATGCACATCTGTTCTTAGTTTACCCAAGAAATGACATATATCACTTTTGTCAGTGCTGTTGGCTAAAACAAAAAACACGGCCATGCAAATTTTCAAGGAGGTAGAGAAACGTTATTCTGACAATATGCCTTGTAGGAGAATGATAAATATTTGGTCAAGTAATTCTCATATAGGATACTATATTGCCCCTACTAGGTAGTGAAGTGTATACCACACAGACCACCGTGTTTGATTGATTACTTAGTATCTGATCTCCCTTTATTCCCTATCAACAAATAGCGTTTTCCTTCAGAAGGTAATCTGAACACTTAAAACCCCACATTTCTCATTTTCCTTTGTAGATAGAAGTAGCTATTGGCACAGTCCTGGCTAACAATATGTGGAAACCATTGCGTGGGCTTCTAGAAATACTTTGTAAAATGGGCACAGGCTTAGCCAACTCTTGCCTTTCTTCCTTCCTTCTGAAAAACAGTCGTGATGTCAGAGGAATTGGAAAAAGAGATACCTTGCAACCATGAGAACAAGAGTAAGTCTGGGACACTAGTGGGGATGTGATGCTAGCATTCTCGCCCCAATTACCAACTTTCAAAAGTCCAGTTGTCTGAGATAAAAAACAAAAAACTGTATTTTGTTCAGCCACTGTTAGCATTTTATTCCATATATCCTGCTGAACCTTTTACCTAAAAAAAAAAAAAAAAAAAAAAGATTTTAGTTATTTATTTGGGAGACAGAGAAATAGAGAGAGAGGAAGAGTGCAAGAGGGTGAAGGGCAGAGCAAGAGGGAAAAGCAGTCTGGAGCCAGATCCCAAGACCCTGAGATCATGATCGGAGCCAAAATCAGACACTTAACCAACTGAGCTGCCTGGCGCCCCTGCTGAACCGATTTCTAAGTGATCTGAAATTGGATACCAAGTGTGTGGTGAAACAAGCAACAGATCCTAAAGTACAGACCTGACTTAGTGAAGACCTCACAGTACCTGAGTTAAGATTCCACCCATTGTTATTACCCCTAAATCTTGTTCAGCACTAGGGCAACAAACAACCTCTTTCTCTCTCTCTCTCTCTCTCTCTCTCTCTCTCTCTCTCTCCCTCTCTCTGTCTCTCTCTCTCTGATGAATACCTAGAATCATTTTCCACACTGTTCATTCGGTCTTTTTGTTTTTCTATTTTTATGTCATGAAGCAAAGTGGAAAAGTTGAGCACAGCAACAGCTTCTGACTAGACTAGTTCTGAGATGTTCTTCTCACATTGATTGACTTTATTTTTTTTTTGATTGACTTTATTAAGTATGAGGGTTATCAATAAATCTCAGCTATTTATCCTCTTAGGGCCTCACAATGTTTCCATCTACATGGTCCCAGGATCACCCTACACTCCCTGAACCCTACAGTTTGCTTTCAGAAAATTTATTTATAAGACTGGCACATTAACTGCATAATTCTCCCAATGGTGACTTGAGAATTAGGACTCCTACCTACTTGTCCCTCCTTCCTCACTTCATTCCCCCTTGTCTTGAGAATTTGCCTCTGCCTCTAGAATCATCTAATGTCATTAATGTGCCTGTCTCGCTAATCCTTTAATAAATTATGCCGTGTTTGGGATGTGTGTGTTATGGAATGACAGGTCAATTAAGAGAAGTCCTATTAAAAATAAGAAAAACATTATTAGTAAAAGAAAAATGTTGACTTAAAATTGCCTCAGGGAAGGAGATAAAGAGCACTCCCAGGATGTTGTGTGGAAAGCATATATCCTTCCACGAAAAGATGCTCCACAATCATACCATTTCTAGAAAGATAACATTTCCTTGAATTTTCTCCTTATACTAAAGCAAGCTTTTGCTTGAAGAACAATAGTATACTTCTATTTCTTGCCTTCCACGGAAAAGCAATTTGAAATTCTACAAACAAATATTTTCAGAATTATGATTTTAAAAGTATTGGTATCTAGCAAGAAAGTAAGATACATACGGAAGCAAACAAGCACACAAACATGGCACCAAAACCAATCAAAACTACAGAGGGAAAGCAGACTTCTATGAGGAAGCAAGTGCATAAGCCAAGTGTCATCCCGAAGGTATTTTCTGAAGCTCAAGATGACAAATTTTCATTTTGACAGCAATCAGAGATAGAGAGTAGGCTCTGCATATGGTAGAGAGACTAATGGGTATTCCATCCTTAAAAAGGGAATTTCAATATTCACAACTAATGAGAAATAAACTCACTTTGCAGAAAGAGACAGTAAGAAAAACTAGCTAGTAACAATTACCATGCTAGGCAAGGGGAAAAAAATATTACACGAAAATTTGAAGCCATTCCTCATGTTGAGCTTTCAGGCCTCATGTGTGACAGAAAAAAAAACCCCTCAATCAAGAATTCTAAATAAATGAATCTAGGATAGTGGCACTTCCAGACAACTGGGAGAAAAAATAAATAAATTTCTTTATAGGAAGCTATTTTCATCTTAAACCTCAAAGGATTGCACAGAAAAATTCCCCCACCATCAGCTTTGCAATATAAAACAAAGCACACATTTCCACGCCAGAAACTACGAAGGCAGTTAAGACATCAGGGGCCAAGGTTCCAGAGAGAAGGGAAACCCACAGAATTTTTTTATTCTATAAAAGATATTAGAAGCTGAATAAAGCTTTTGGCAATCTTGCCTAACTGGGGTCGAGGAAGCAGAGCACTAGTAACCACTCCAGGCTTTCAGAGACATCACAAAAAAAAAAAAAAATTAATTTGCAAGAGTAAGAGTGGAATGGAACTGACAAACACTTAAAAAGACTGAAGCTTATATTTAAAACAGATCAACCCCGTATTACATTAAATTCGTCTGTCTCCACTTTCACTGGCTGACAAAAAAGCAAATCTTCTCTGGAGGAACAATAATATCATATAGAGTCTCAAAGTAAGTCTATAATTTTTCAAACACAATGTCTAACATTCATAAAAAGAAAAGAAAGAAGGTATTGAAAAAGGCAAAAATTGGACAATAACCAAGGGAAAAAGAGAGTGAGGAGAAACAAATTCACAAGATACCGGGGAGAAATAACTGCAAGAAAGAATAAAGAGCAACCAAAAGAATAAATATGTGGGTGAATTTAAATAAATATCAGTACATCACTAGATATTCTATGGAAGACGTTCTGACAAGTAAGTGACTCTTTATCCTGGGGCAGAAGGAAATGATTTGCAGGCCTCTAGGGGATCTGGGGAAAAGAGAACACCCCCCCCCCCATCCAGTAATAACTAAAAGCACAGTGACATTTATTAGATGACAGAAGTTCCCAAGTGAAGTTTGTGAAGCACATATGTCAGAATCCCTTGGAAATGGAGTCTCACCCACACATCCTGAACCAAAACTTGTGGGCCTGAGCTCTGGTAACTGCATATTTCATGAACCAGAAAATTCTGCTGCAGAGCGATACTTAATACAAACCTCTCTTCCCAGGGTGAGTTATTCCCTTTTATATAACTTAACTGGAAAATAAAAAGTTCTTATCATCCTTCTTTTGAAGATTTTTTTGAACTTTTGAAATCCAATACTACTGGTCACCATTCTTGTTCCTTTACCCCTTGGCAGGTGCTACGCTAAGACCTGCGGCAAGAAGGGGAGACGAACAGGACCAGTTCTAGTTTCAAAGATTTTAGAATCCAGGTGGGGTTACAAAAACAACCAGGGTTTGGCCATTTCTGTAAAACGTTCTGAGATTGGCACCAAAATCACAATGTCCCATCCTTTGAGATCTGCCCTCCAGTTCAAAAAAGGTTGGTTTCCATCAGATGTGGTCATATTCATGAGCCTCTCTCATTTACTAGGGTTCACTAAACCAAGGGTGATCACATAGCCCGTGATGGGCCCACTGATTGGAACCAGCTGCAAATTTGGAATCATAATGATTGGAAAGTAATGCACGTGGGTGGTCAGAAATATATTTGTCAGTTCAGCAGCCGTGAGGTGGTCAAGTTCAATCATGTCGTGAATATAAGCATCTGATCAAAAGAGCAAAAATATGATGCCTCTACTCCATATTCCATCAAGTACTATACATTTATAAAAATAGTATTTCTCCATTCTTCCTCCACCGAACTTTGACACTGAAATAGTAGAGCAGTAGTTAATAAAAGCACTGTATGGAACTAACTGCCTGGGTATAACCCTCAGCTCTGCAGTTAATAGATTTGTCACTTCAGGAATATCAATTCATTCTCTATGTTCCATTTTTCTCATCTGTAAAATAGGGATAAAAGTATTACCTACCTCAAAACATTGTCATAAAAATAAAACAAATTAACATTTCTAAGTCAGCTAGTGCTTGATAAGTAATAAATAGCATTTTATTAAATAAGCAAATATTAATATTGAAAGTTGTCTTGAATTTTGAATGAAAATTTCCATGGCTAAACAGTTTAGTGTCCTTGCTAATTATTTCATCATTGTTCACTCCCACAGTGATAATTATTAGGTCTTCTACTTGTCCTCACTTCCCATATCCCATAACTTTCTCCTAAATTCATCCCCTTCTTAGTGGAATAGATCCTCTGAGATGTCTTACAGAGTCTGTATGTGTGGCACACATACTTAATAGTTTGGGTTAGAATTTTGTCAGCCAATTGGATCATGAGGGTATTTTAAAATAATGCATCATGACCAAACAGAGATCATTCTAGAGAAGTTCCACATCAGAAAGATATACCAAGGTGGTTCGCCACACAGAATGAGTGAAAACACTCTACACGGTCATCTCAATATGTACTATTTATCTATCAATCATCTATCTATCCACCTCAATCTATATCTGTTTGCCATTCTGTTAGTTTTTCTGCTGTCAACTTTGCCTTAACTATACTGTCTTCTAAGGTCGATTCTGTGTTGCAGATACCAGGCACTTCATTTTCCAGAATCCCCCTCCGCATGTAGTTCGAGGCCAGTTTTTGCCAAGAAGATCTTGCACAACACTTGGAAAGTGAACTGGAGAAGAGGTTTTCATTCCAGAGAGGTTGTGACAACCAAATACCATAACTTCACAGATTTCTTCACGAGTTCCTACTTGGCTACTACAGACCAAGACCCAAACCTCTAGACTTAGCAATCGCTAGAATTTTCTGGTGAGCTTGAGAGACTGGGAGACTCCTTTGTTTCAGCGCTTCAGATTGAAATCGTCAGTGACTCATTGACTCCCACTGCAGTTCTTCTCTCACCCAGCATTATTTATATTCATATCAGTCTAATTTCCTTTAAAAATACTTTTATTACAATAATAATTTCATTTTATTGACCAAAACAAGACTGATAAAAATGCTTAAAAATTAGAAAACTACATAAGGATGTTCTTCTGCTCATAAAAGTTATCTAAAAGAAATCTATAAATACGTTTTAACAAATGTATACATTTAAATACATTTACTTTAAGGTCTGAAGTAAGATAATGATGCCCATTTCTCACCACTACTGTTTAACAGAGCTGGCCAGAAAATTAAATGACTCATAAGGATTAGAGGTGAAGAGGTAAAGTATTGTCTACTTGTAATATAAAAACATTTACATTAATGAAAGATAATTAGCAAATAATACAAAATGATACAAGTACTATACATTTATAAAAATAGTATTTCATTATACTACCAATAACCAGTTATAAAATAAAATTAAAAATAATTTACCATTTGAATAGCAACAACTCACCTTTCAGAAATTAAAGTATAATTAAAAAGAATGCTGTGTAAATAGTGTGGCATCCCATGGAATAACAATAAACAAACTGATATTTGGAAGTATTTCCTTGCCGTCCACTACCTGGCCTTAAAGCCAAGAGCACATATTTTAGGAATTGCCATGGCAACAATTGGTTTCTAGGTATCACTGTAGCAGAAAACAACCTCAAACCATCATGGTCTTATAGCAGTAAATGTTTATTATTTGAACATATTATATGAGAGCTTGAGCTGGCTATGGCTCATCCAGGCAATGCTAGACCTCACGTGTCTTCTTATTTCAAGTCTCAGGCTAAAGGGTGGCTGCTGAGACCCACTTTTCTCATGGCAAAGGGCAGAAATTGGAGGAGACAGAACTAAAGTGCAAAAGTTCATTTCAAGGGTTTGCTTGGACGTTATATAAATCACACCCTCTCACATCCTGTTAGCCAAGCAAAATTGGCAGAAGAGGGAAATATACTCCACCTACAGGAAGGCACAGCAAGTGCAGTGAAGGGAGTATTTGTGCACCAAGGAAACAACTGAGGACCTTGTGTGTGTTAGATGGTAAGCACTTGGTCTAGAACAGGAAGCATTAAACACATTTTAGCTCTTTTTTTTTTTTAATTTTGATTTTGTTGAATTATCATGACAACCCTGAGAAATATTCTATTACAAGAAAATGATGGCTCCATGTAACCAAATAACTTGCTTCAGGGTTGGGTATGGTCGCACCAGGATTTAAATCCAGGTATCCTGGAACACCTGGGTGGCTCAGCATTTGAGGGTTTGTCTTGACTCAGGATGTGATCCCATCAATCAATCAATCAATCAATCAATCCAGGTATCCTGATTGAAAATGCATTTTCCATGAACATGCAATGTGATCACACGGAAACTGATCACAACATTGACAGTGTCCCATCAGATGAACTCCAGTTGTGAACTGGGAAAACTCCAGGAACTTCATCAAGCTTCAGTTAGTGAATTTTCTGTAGGTTATTGCTCATCCATGTATACAAGTCCACCCTTCAAGCATAATTTTCTCATTTCTTCCATAATTCTAGCAGAAAACCTGACAGATAATTAATGATGCTTCACTATGTGAAAAATATAGGGAATTCATTCATTGGTACTTTCGACCTATTTCACTTCTCATACCAGGACAATTTTTACTAATCTGTCAAGTCAACCGTTATCTGCTTGTCAGTGATGTTTTCATGTTAAAATATTAAATTAACACTCTAGTTTAACAAATTTATCAAGCTTGAGAGTATGCTCGGAGTAAATTTGCATTCTAGGGCCTGTTCACATCAGATCCTGATAAAATCTAGGTTATGGCTAAGCAAACAAATGATACAAATATATAAAATCCCAACTTCGTGCCCATTTTCTTCAGTAACATTTTAACTTTGAAGGGTCTCATGAAGACTAAGCGTTATAGACTGAATATTTGTATCCATACAAAATTCATATTTGAAACCCTAGCCCCTGATGTGGTGGTATTTGGAAATGGAGACTTTGGGAGATAATTAGGGTTAGATGAGGTCATGAGGGTGAGGCTCTAATGATGGAATAGTGCCCCTACAGGAGAGACATTAGAGAACTTTCTCTTTCTCACCGTGTACATACAAAGAAGGGGTTATATGAGCCAACAACATGGCAGCCGTCTACAAGCCAAGAAGAGAACTCTCCCCCAAACCCAGCAATGATGGCAATCCAATCTCCAGTCTCCAGAGCATGAGAAAATACATTTCGGTTGTTCCAACTAATCAGTCTATGGTACTTTGTTATGGCAGCCTGAGCTAAGAGAGTGAGATAAACACCTCAGTGTGCCAGTGAAAAACACCTGGCATAGAGTAGGAGTTTTTGTGTGTGTGTGTCATTTTTAACGACAGCTGCTATTTTTTGAAAAGTTTGCATAGTTAGCAAAGTAGGCAAGGCAATTTTTTTGAAGTCACACTTCAAACTATGTTCTCTGACCTCAAAGAATATGGGGAGCAAAGACTAACCTTTTCCCCAGTGAATTTTGGAGGAACCCATAAGATTTCTTTAATATTTGCTCCAAGTCAAGTAAGAGTCCTACTATAAATAAATTTGGTCTATCACAATTGTAGATTTACTAGTCACAATTAAAACTGTAAGATCCTAATTTGAATAAAATTGATGTGTACTGTATTTTCAAGATATCAGCTCTTTGACTATAAGGTCTTCTTGGTTTTTGTTTTTGTTTTTGTTTTGAGACAATGAGCAGGAGAGGGTCAGAGAGAGAAGGAGAGAAAGAATCTTAAGCAGGCTCCACACCCAGTGAAGAGCCCAACATGGGGCTTGATCTCACAATCCTGAGATTATGACCTGAGCCAAAATCAAAACTGAGAGTCAGGTGCTTAACCCACTGAGCTCCCCAGGTTTTTCGTTTTGGTCTTCAAGATACTTAGAAAAATAGGGATCTTGAGGCTTAGACAGAAGTTTTCATCATGTCTTTTAATAATTATCCATCTGGCTGGCATTTTGAAAAATTAGTGTAACAAGGGCAAGAACTGGACAAAGAGGATAATGAAAGTCTTCCCCATGGGCAGGCCTCAGTTTTAAAGTGAACATTTATAGAGGAAAGGGTATAAACTAAACAAACAAAAAAAGGTGACCTTCATTTCCACATAGTAGATCACTTCCCATTTCCAGGGAACATGCAGAAAATTAAAGCTTGAGTTGGCTGTATAAAATCACTGGGAAGAGCCAAGTTCTAAGAGATATTATCCTCAGGTGACCAAACTAAGGTATAAGGTCCTTACGGCTAAGCTGCAGTAATTATTCATAAATTCAATTACAAATTTCTAATATTTCTGAAAAATGAGTTTGAATCGTGCCTTCAAGGATAATTCCTGGTGTGTAGGAGGGAATAACAGCTCACAAATAACCCAGCATTTATTGAAAAGAAATATGGTCATTGAAATATCAACCCTTGGTAAAAGCCAAAGGCAAAGCACCAGAAATTAACAACAACAAAAAAAATTATGAGAAGGTAAGTTAATGTGGGCTATGCACGTAGCTTTATACACAGACTAGAAACTTGGCTAGTGCTAAGTTTAAATGTTTGTGTTCTCCCCTCCACCCACAATCCATATGTTGAAACTCTAATCCCTAATGTGATGATATTAGGAAGTGAGGCTTTTGGAAGGTTCTTAGGTCATGAGGGGGAAGTCTGCAACCCAAAAAAAGGTCTTCACCTGACCATGCTGGTATCTTGTTCTTGGACTTCTAGACTCCAGAACTGTGAGGAATTAATGTCTGTTGTTTATAATTTGTAAGCCACCCAGTCTGTGGCATTCTGCTCCAGCAGTCTGAACAGACCAGGACAATTAGTACCTAAAAATCATAGCAGAATGACTAGTCTTAAAGTAGCTTCTTTAGGTATAAAATTATAAACATTCATTTTTTTAATTGGATGCTTTATAGTTATTGGCCCAAGATCATCACCTTCAGTAAATATCCACCCCAATCGTTGTTTATAAGAAAATGACAGAAATAATAATAGTGATAACAGTGAAACCAACACTTGTACACACTATGTGCCAAGTACTGTTTCAAGTCCTTCCCACGTAGGAACTCAAGCAATTCTAATAACAAACTAAGGGAGTGCTGGGACCAGTCTCTTTTCTTAGAGAGGTTCATACCCTTTTCCAGTGTCACACAGCTCCTGTGTGGTGAAGTTAGGATTCAAATAAAGGTGCCCCCCTCCATATTCTATGCCATTAACAATCATAGTATATTTTTCCTGAGAGAAATCCACATGATCTAGAGTATATTGTCAGTTCAGCTTGACAATCTGTTAAATAGGCTTAAATGAATTTTGTCTATGGGGTTTGTATAATTTCAAAACCAGAACTAATGAATAACTACAAACAAAACAATGTTGCTAAAGAAATTCATAATAATAACATCAATTTAATATAAAAGATGATATTATTTTGCTAAACCTAAAATCACAGTTGGCTTTCATAGTAGAACAGTTATCCAAGTCTGCTTTAATATTATTAGTGCAGAGATTAACTATTTGCCTGAGTAGTACATTATAAAAATTGATATGCTTGACTTCAAGTATTTATTTTCCAAATCAATTACTGTTATTTTAAAATAACAGGACATAGCACCAGATTAACTTCCAGATGTGATACTTTGGTATTTGTAGTTTTTGAATGTATATGCTGGGTGGTATGTAGATAAGTGACAAGGAATTGGAATTGGGGCACAGCTATGCAGGGGGACAAGTGGTTGACATAATCAAGTTCTGTGAAAGAAGAAGGGAAGTAGTGGTAGGTATGTGGTAGGTAGGTAATCAAGAGTGCCAAATATAATATAGAAAACAATTGCCTTTGAAATCAAGAGCAAAATAAGTTTTTGTTGTTTAATATGTATTGTAAATAAACTGCCTTAGCCTTCGTTCTACCTATAAATAGGGAATCTGTCAAATATATTCCCCCACAACATGAATATGGTCCTGATCATCACAATGCAGGTTTTCAGTTTTTAATCTGCCTAACAAGAATGCATGAGGACAAATTCTCTCTCTGCTTATCTCCATTTGAACTCCTTTGAAAATTTCATTTGTATAGAACATTGTGATATCAGTCTTAATTAACATGGAACATTGTGATATCAGCTAGTCTTAACATGGAACAACCACATTTGTATAAATAAATGCAAATATAATTTTTGGGCACAATTAGGTTATAAAAGGACTGTGATGATTCAAGATGTGCTTATAATATATATTTTTAAATTCTAATTAAAAATTTTTTAAAGATTTTATTTATTTATTCATGAGAGACACAGAGAGAGAGAGAGAGAGAGACAGGCAGAGACACGGGCAGAGGGAGAAGCAGGCTCTCCACAGGGAGCCCAATGTGGGACTTGATCCCAGATCCTGGGATCACGATCTGAGCCCAAGGCAGATGCTCAACTGCTGAGCTACCCAGGCACCCCTAAAATTTAAGTAAAAAGTAAAATGCAAAACTTCTCATAGAACACCCTTAGACCCACTAAATATTTTCAGAAACTCCCAAACACAGGTTGAGAAATAAGTTATGGTAAGGAGACCTACGACAATGCTCAAGGATTGCTATGAGGCAAACATAAAAGAGAAACAAAACCAACTAAAGAGAATGTTCATTTGCTGGAGAGATGAGTGAGGATAAACTGAAGGCTTTAGGGAGAAAAAAAAATCAAGTCAAGCAGCATTTTTGTAGTTTTTCCCACCAAAATAATGGTAGTGGTGAAGAGCTGTTTTGCCCTCGATGTATGCAGCCCAGCCCACAGATACAATAGTTGTGATTTCTCCTCTCTGACCACAGGTTTCTAAATGATTCTTTTGTATTTCCTAAACAGGATTTTTCATGGATTATGTTATTTACAGAAGCAATGGAAGATAAAATATTGGCTCAAAACAATTACTTTTTCACCTTTTTATTTAGAGGGCAAGTTGAGGGAGGGCAGGTGGAGAGGGAAAGAGAGAATTTCAAGCAGGCTCCATGCTGAGCACAGACCCAAGGACGGGCTCGATTTCACAACCCTAAGATCATGACCTGAACCAAAATCAAGAGTCAGAGACTTAACCAACTGCAGGCCACCCAGGCACCCCTTATCTAATTCTTGGCTTAAACAGCAAATATTCTAGGCTGGAGAATAGTAAGAGGTCTAGAAAGGATGGGACAGTGGAGAAATCACACCTCACCTCATTTTTCAGTTTCGTGGGTGATGGCTGGGCGAGCACTGCTGTTAACACAGCAGACTGAAGAACACGCCATCAAGAGAGACCTGTGCCTCATGACTTGGAAAGCACTTCAGAAGAATTAAAGAGCTTTGGTTTTAACATGAGAGATTTAAAACGAAACATATTTTGATTATAAAAGACTAGCCTTTTGATTGTGTAAGGTCTCCTGAGAGTGAGTTCCTCAGTTACAAGGTCTACCAAAGAACAGAGTCATATGAGAACTGAAAGGGTTAATACTCATCCCCACTGGCTCTTTGAAGCTATAGGTGGCTTAAACAGTGAGGAAATCTGAACATTTGAATTATAACTGTGCAAACAGATTTTATTAGTACGAGTATTAAAAGTTCAGTGGAGGGTCCTCTTGGTGGCTCATTTGGTTAAGCATCTGACTCTTGATTTCAGCTTAGGTCACGATCTTAGGGTCCTGAGATCGAACCCGGCTTTGGCCTCCATGTTCAGTGGACAGTCTGCTTGAAGAACTCTCTCTTTCCTTTTCCTTTGCCCCTCCCCTTGCTCTCTCTCAAATAAATAACTCAATCTTTAAAAAAGGAAGTTCAGTGGATCCTTACTTTTCTGAAGATAATATTTTACCTTGGCTTTCGCATTGCCACCAAGAATTCTGGGCAGTGACTTGTGGTCAGCCTGGCATGGGGTTTCAGAAATCCTTCCAGGAATATGTCTCATATCTTTGATGAAATATCGTATTTTCTATAAATCATAGTGCCTCCCTTTCAAATTTGAGGCAATGGCTTGTCAGCAAAATCTCAAATTTATGAGTATGCATGCAAAACAAAAAGGGGAGACTCGGTGTACTCCTTTTGAGTGGGAAATAAGTCAATGGGCATTTATGAAATGACTGTAGAAGAGCAATTAACCATTTGGGAAATGTGGATTGAGGTTACTTAGCCAAGACTTATCATTACAGCTAATGCAATATCCCTGTGGCTTTGTTCACCCAAAAATATATCTAATACAGCCCAATGTGGTCAAGGGTTTACTTACTGCGCTTCCCTTAATAATGAATTTCAAATGACTTGCAGGCCCTGTACCTCTCAATCCTGATATGCACCCCTAATGGGAATTCACACAGCTTAATCACTATTCACCTTACTGAAAATGCAATGCCATGGATCCTAGTGGTGAAACCAGCCTCAGTCACAAATAATCTGACTGCTGCTGCCTGAGGTAAGTAGAGGTTGCAACAGGTGACCCTGTAATGTTTCTATGTACAAGAAAAGGAGCGTCTGCTCACAGTAGCATTCTGTGGGTAGTACACAGTTCTCTGAATGACTTGGAGTTTACTTACCTCTTAGTCTTTAAAAATGTACTAAAATTGATATTTTCCAAGTAAAGTGACCTGGGAGGAATTTGTTTTGTTAAGCTTAAAATTACGAATATACATTATTGAGTGAATACTTTATGTTCTCTTGCTTTACATAGTTGACAGAGTGAGGGCTGAAAAATCTCCTCATTGAAAATAAACCAATATTGTAAAACTATATTAGAGATGAAACATAGTATTTTTTTCTGGTGATATATAACTTTACTATTCATTCATCTATAATATAAAACTAAACTTTTCTACTTTTTTCCACCTTATATAGGGATAATGAATAAAATCTATTAACACTAATGGTTTTCTGGATTTTATTTCATTTATAGTCTAAATATTCTATCATAGAAATAGATGTACAGAATAAAGATATATTCTAACACAAACAAAACTCAGAACATTTATTTTTGCCAAGAAGGATGTATGCATCTTTTGAAAATAGTATGTCCCTCAAACATGTACCTATAAAGCAAATTATTTTGAGTTAATTTGGTGTACCTCACAAGTGGAAGTCTTTTCAAAATAAACATAAATCTACCTAGGCTGAAGGGAGAAACAAAAGCAGTAAATAAGCAAGTTGGTAAAAATCACAATTCAGAGCAGTTAAGAGCATGTGCTTTAGAGTTGGATCTGTCTGGCTTACATAACAGCTGTGTAACTTTGGAGAATTTACTTAACATCTTGAAGACGCAGTGACTTCGGGACGCGTGGGTGGTTCGGCGGTTGAACGTCTGCCTTTGGCTCAGGGCCTGATCCTGGAGTCCCAGGATGGAGTCCCTCATTGGGCTTCCTGCAGGGAGCCTGCTTCTCCCTCTGCCTGTGTCTCTGCTTCTCTCTCTCTGTGTGTGTGTGTGTCTAATAAATTAATATAATATATATATTATATAAATTAATATATATAAATTAATATATAATATATAATGTCTTCACGTGCATAGACATTTTCCCAAAGACATACAAATGGCCAACAGACACATGAAAAGATGCTCAACATCCCTGATCATCGAGGAAATACAAATCAAAACTACAGTGAGATATCACCCCACAACTGTCAGAGTGGCTAAAATTAAAAAAAAAAAGAAAAGAAAAGAAAACACAAGGATCAACATGTGTTGGTGAAGATGTGGAGAAAGGGGAATCCCTCTTACATTATTGGTGGGAATGCAAACTGGTACAGCTACTCTGGAAATCAGTATAAAGGTTCCTCGAAAAGTTGAAAATAGAACTACCCAGCAATTGCACTACTAGGTATTTATCCAAAGAATACAAAAATACTAATTCAAAGGGGTACATACACCCTGATGTTTATTGCATTATTATCTACAATAGCCCAATTGTAGATAATAGCATTATCTACAATTTGGAAACAGCCCAAGTGCCCATCAACTGACGAATGGATAAAGAAGATGTGAGATATATATATATATATATATATATATATATATAATGAACTATTATTAAGCCATAAAAAAGAATGAAATCTTTCCATTTACAATGACATGGATGGAGCTAGAAAGTATTATTCTAAGTGAAATAAGTCAGTCAGAGAAAGACAAATACCATATGATTTCACTCATATCTGGAATTTAGGAAACAAAACAAACAAGCAAAGGGAGGAAAAAACAGAAAAAGAGGCAAACCAAGAAACAGATTTTTAACTATAGAGAATAAACTAATGGTTACCAGAGAAGAGATGGGTAGGGGGATGGATGAAATAGGTGATGGGGATTAAAAAGTGCACTTATGATGACCACTGGGTGTTCTCTGAAGTGTTGAATCACTGAAACTAATATCACACTGCCTTTGGCTCAGGTCGTGATCCTGGGGTCCTGAGATCAAGTCTCACATTGGGCTCCCTGCATAGAGCTTGCTTCTCCTTATGCCTGTGTCTCTGCCTCTCTCTCTCTCTGTCTCTCATAAATAAATAAATAAAATATTTTAAAAAAAGAATTTTACATAGTATATTTTTAATAATTAGAACTCATTACATTTACTCAGTCAAAATTCATTTGACATCTACTTTTTGAAGTGTATTGTGCACTAGACAATATGCACTAACTATTTAAACTGATGAGCAAAAGCAAGCATGTATTAAAAAAAAGAAGGTTGGGGTGCCTGGGTGGTTCACTTAGTTAAGCATCTGCCTTCAGCCTAGGTCATGACCTCAGGGTCCTGGGATGCAGTCTGCATTGGGCTCCCAGAAGCCTGCTTCTCCCTCTCTCTCTGCCTGCTGCCCCCCATGCTCATGTGTGCAGGTTCTCTCTCTCTCTCTCAAATAAATAAAGCCTATTTTTTTAAAAGGCAAATTTAGTGTTAACCCTCTTAGAGTTTAACAGCTTAACAGCAGGTATAATCAATCAAATAATCCCACAAATAAATTTGGAATTATGACTGTGAAAACTACAGGGCACTGTAGAAGCATATAACAGGGAAGATTAATTAGTTAAAGAACAGGGACACTTTCCTGGAAAAAGTGATGATTCAATTGAAATATAAAGAAAAAGGTAGGAACACAATAAGGAAAGCAAGAGGAGGATTTTCTAGGCAGCATTTATGATGCCCAGCTGGATGAAGGCACACTGTTCCTTAAAAGAACTGAGAAAAGCCATTGTTCTAGAACTGCTAAGAGGAGGCAGGAACAAGGAGCTGAGGTGGCGCTGCCCTAGGAAGGGTTGTTCCTACCCCCAAATGTCTTGGAGAGTTTTAAACGGAGCAGTAACATGAACAAACCTGCATTTAAAAAGATGATGCTGGCTGCAACGCTAAGAATGCCTTGGTGAGGAGCAAGAGTGGGTGTGTATGAGCCAATTAGGAAGCCGACATAGTAGTTTAGGCAAGAGGCAGTGGTGGTTTGGACTGGGGCCGTAGTGGAATGGAGAGAAATGGATGTGGATGGACTTGGGAATGATTTATTAGTTAAACTTGTCAGGACTGGGAATTGAAATGGATATCAATTTTATTGCTGAAGGCCTATAATATTATAAATCACCTCTCATCCATTTGGTCTTCTTTTCTAGATGTCTATCTCTAAATTTTCCTTTATTTTCACCCCCACCATAACTACTCTACCATCCCCATTCTCAACTCACATCCTTGTTCCTGAGACACTAAGGAAATGGAAACAATTAGAAGATAAGCTCTGCAGTCCCCACACTGTACTTCCCTACCCACCTACCAGCATCGGCACCCATATATTCTGTCCCCCTGCCGTTAGCCTCGTTATACCATCCAAGCTCTGCCTCAGGCTGGTCCATCCACATATGTACCTGATTCCATCTGCTCTCAACTTCTTCAGTTACTCTCCTCTGTTTCCCATTATCTCTCTCTTGTTTGGGATCATTCTCATTAGTGTGCAAAGATACTCTTCTCTCACGTTTAGAAAAAAATCTCTTGACCCTGTTTTGCCCCATAGCTACTACTCAATTTTTCTTTCTTTTCTTTTCTTTCTTTCTTTCTTTCTTTCTTTCTTTTTTTCTTCTTTCTTTCTTTTTCTTTCTTTCTTTCTTCTCTTCTTCTTCTTCTTTTTTGCTTAAACAAAATTCCTCAAAAGAGTTATTCGTAATTTTTTCCTCCAATTTCTCTACTATTGTCTTTTTAAACTCTATCCAATTAGACCTGCACCATCTCTCCAAAACTATAA
Organism: Canis lupus baileyi; assembly: GCF_048164855.1. Classification (NCBI taxonomy): domain Eukaryota; kingdom Metazoa; phylum Chordata; class Mammalia; order Carnivora; family Canidae; genus Canis; species Canis lupus. The sequence continues at coordinate 54,127,760 of NC_132850.1, read as the reverse complement.
GTTACCATAACCAACAAGGTTTTGTCACACACAGTTCTGTATGGTAGGCCTAGGAAACACAAGAGCGGTTTAGAAGAAATGTAAACCTTTAGTCACAAAAGCATCATCTCATTACATAGATGTTATTAAAACTAGTTACCTAAACCTTTCATGCAAATTAATCTTGATTGAATTTCTATCTGAGATATTTGTGGATATATGTATTATGAACCAGAACTAGTATACACATTTATAATCCATGCCCCTTCTCTGTTGGCTTACTTTGGGTCTTTCTATGATTCACAGCTATCTCAAAAAATTTAATTGATTGATTTTTTCAATTGTATTTCATTTGTGAAATAACCATACATGTTATTGTTTTTATTGGATCATTGCAAATATGAAAAGTAGAAAATATGTCATTATTGACTACCAGAACAGCAGAATTTAGAGCACATCATAGGGTTCAGTGGGCCGGGTGGCGTGGGGAAGAGAGAGAGAGAAACTTCAAAATTATTTCCTGAAACTTTTTTTCTCAATCAGTTTCTCTCATACTGAAACAGATGAAGGCAGAAAACAGTACAGTACATGAAGCAAAATGAACAAAAATGTATTAAAATGGGTAGGTTTTAAGATCAGAGTGACAAAATGTCACATAAGTAAATAGGTTGAAAAATGTACTTTGTCTGGAAAATAATGAATTTAATAAAATAAACTGTAAGACATCTTACATTTCTGCCATTATAGACTCACTCAGCATTTTCATTTAGCTTTTACATTAGGCATTTGAATTCTTATTTATACATCTGGAACAAATCAAAACTGATGCATTTGTAAAAGAGTTTTTGATTGCTGTTGCTTTTTGAGCAGATGAGTTGACTCATAATATCTTACAACTTGCTTCTGATGGACAACAACCAATATTGTTATTTTGGTATTGAATGGTAATAAGGATCTCAACATGGAGAAACTGAAGATGTTTATGTATTATTCAAAAAAATATTTTAACAGAGCAACTAAGATAGACTTAAAGGAAGTACCAAAATATATGTGCTTGAAAATGTTCTATTGATCAAATTTTTATCTCAACTATGTACTGTGAACATTCCAAATTTAGAATTGGAATTCTAATTCTAGAATTTAGAATACTGTGACTTTTGGGTTATTTCTATGCTCTGATCAAATGCACACTTAGAAAATACTAAGAATAATAATAAAAAGTCTGAAAGATACAAGCTTTTCATTGCTTGTAAGATGAAGTCCAGTAACATTAATGTTAAAATATACATATCATAATTATTATGTGCGAGATAGTCAAAACTTGAGGAGTTTTTTAAGATCTTATTTATGTATTTGACAAAGAGAGAGAGAGAGAGCACAAAAAGAGAGAGCGGCAGGCAGAGGGAGAGGGAGAAGCAGGCTCTGCCCTGAGCAAGGAGCCTGATGTGGGACTTGATCCCAGAAACCTGGGATCATGACCCGAGCCGAAGGCAGAAGCTTAACCCACTGAGCCACTCAGGTGCCCCAAGACCTATAATTTAAAAAAAAAAAAAAAAAAAAGAATAAAAAATACTTCACTGAGGATTTCTAGTACTCTTCTTAGAATGAAGAGAGCAGGAAAGAACATCACTCCCATCTTTATTTAAAAATTACCTAGAATAACTTCAAATTCATGACTCTTTTATAATATATTGTAGAATTGAGGTTCCAGAGCAACCACCTGTCCAAACACTAAGGACTGACTAGCATCTTCAAGGAGAGATAAGACACAAACATGTACTTACCAGATTACTAGACACTTCACAGCTTGGTGAAGGCCCAGGGCAGACTTGCAGAGAGTATAGGACCCATGGAATATTAGAAATTAAAGGAGTACACACTCTCTTATAAGATTTTCTCCATGCATCCCAACATTTGATCACAAAAAGATCAGAGAGCCCAAAAACATATTGGGTTTGGTGCAGACCCCTGGAGAAGGGAAGAACACCTCTATAGGAAGGCCAGGGAGCTCCACTGATCCTTTCCCCCATCTTCTCAGAAGAAACATAGCTCTGCAAGAGGAAGAGAAACAAACGCTTTCACCCTTAAAATACTGGTGAGTGAAGGGGACAGAAAAACCAAACTCCTAGAAAGAAGCAGGGGCCCCCATAGCCAGACAGAACTGAGAAGGCTACACCTCTGACACCCAGGGATTAGGTTCCTGCCTAAGGCTGAGGCTTAGTTAGAACAGAGAAGAGCCACCACCATTCATCACCAGCAAGTAAACTAACTTCAAGTGCCAATAGTGTGCAAGATACCTTTTCTTGAGATGCAGTGACAAGGGATACCTCAAGCTTAAAGCCACATGGATATGAGTGTAATGAATCGATTATCATTCTAAACACAAGGTATCACTATAGCAATTCAAAATGTGATTTGAATTTAAGTGGAGCAACAGAAAGCCTCCAATCTAACCCAATGTCTAACTCAAACCCATATATTAGAGACCTGGCAGATGGAAATGTATATCCATTTCAAGGCCAAATAAATATATATGAAAAAAAAGTCATGCTCAAGAAACAAAGAAATCATCAGAACCAAACTCAGATATAACAGATGTTGGAACTATGTGACAGGGAATTTAGAATAATTATGATTAACTTTTATGGCTTTAATGAAAATGGTAGACAAAATACAAAAGCAAGTAGTTAATTTCGGCAGAGAGATAGAACATTAAGAAATGATTAAATGGAAATATTATAAATGAGAAAAATAGCAATAAAAATAAAGAATACCTTTCATGTGCTTATGAATACACTCAACACATCCAAGGAAGACATTAGCAAACTTGAAGATAGGGAAATAGAAATTACCCAAACAAAGAGAAAAATGAGCAAAATAAAAATAGAACAGAGCATCCATGCACTAGGACAACATCAAACAGTGTAATATACGCATAGTTAGAATCCCAGAAGGAAAAGAGAGAACTTGGCAGGAGAAATATTTTTTAAAATAAGGGCCAAAATTTTCTATAATTGACATCTGCCAAACAGCAGATCCAAAGTCTCAGAGAACTACAAGCAGGAAAATACCAAAAGACAAAAAACAAACAAAACAAAATATAACCACATACATACACATATCATATTCAAACAAGTGAAAACAAAAGTCTGAGTGAAAATTTTGGTGACAGAGATAAAAGCCACATCAGATACAAGGAACAAAGTTGAAAATTGCAGCTGAATTTTTATGAGAAACCATGAAACAGTACAATGATATCTTTTGTGTTACTGAAGAATAAAACAAGACTATCAAACCAAGATTCTACAGTCAGTAAAAATACCTTTCAAAAAGAAAGGAGATTTTATATATATAAATTATATATATATGTAAAATTAAAATATTATATATATATATATATATATATATATATATATATATGTAAAACTTAGAGAATTCATTGCCAGCAGACATACACTATAAGAAATGTTTAACAAAGTCTTCCAAGGAGAAGGAACATGCTGAGACAGGAAGTCAGACCTACAAGAGAAATGTAGAGGACTGGTCTAGAATAAAGGTAAATTACACTTTTATTTGTTAGGTTAAACAAATCTACAAAATAACAGATGGTATAAAGCAGAAATAATAGCAATGTAGTTTGTACTTGCAGCACATATTAAAGTAAAATAAATTATCTTAACATTGCAAAGAATGGCAGAGAAGATTCAGAAATATACTGTTTTGAGATCTTCATGCTATATGCAAAGTGGTATAATATTGTAATTTCTCTGATTATTTAAGGAATAATATTGTAAATTCTAGGACATAAATAATAAATCAATGCTAAAGATAAAATGAAATCATAAAATAATTTCAATGAACAAAAGTAAGACAAAGGGACTAGAATAAGGGAATAAAGGATGAAAGGACAAGTAGGAAGATGGCTCTCAGCAATTCCAGGCACCAGTCCTTGCGTCAACACAACTAAAGGCCCAGACATTACAGAACAGAGACTGAACACACTCTTTGTGTGTCTTGTTCAAACTTCTCACCAAAAGAATTATGAGATGCAATAATACCATATTGTTATTTTATGCCATTATGTTTTGGAGTGGGTTATTACATAGTAGTAAATAGTACAAACAGTTGGGAATTATAAAATTAGAAGAGATGAAAATCTATCCAAATTAACCCAAATAAAAGTATATTTATGATTAGGATGTAAGGGTATCTCAAACACTTAATTTTAAGGAACATTTCTGTCTTGCACATCCCCCAAAGTGTTCAGTAGGCAACCGGCCTTGTACCTCTGTCTGGACCACAGGGACCCTCCATACACTTGGTTGGGGTCAATTGACTGGCCTGTCAGCCACATTGCCATTGCCACTGACTGCTTTGTGGATAGTAAGTATGAAAAGATAGTAAATCTATTGATCTCTGTGAGGAACAGGGAAGAGTGACTCAAGGATATTAGTTCAGCATGGCCATTATATGACCAGAGGCTTAGGGATAAGCCAAAGTGATTCAAATTGCAGCCTGTGAAGCAAATTTCTTAACATGGCCAATCTTACTCTTCATATAATTATTTGGAAGAAGAGCAATTTATAGATATACTTTAAGGTTCAAATAAAATGATATTAATAATGCCCTGGTCCACATATAAGCTATATGAGATATAATAGGTAAAAGTTGTCAATGGAATTCAGAGATGGATCCAACTTCTAGGGAGTTGGTTCACTGGATGCATAAGGAAACACAATAATAAGAAAAAGGCAAAATATACAATCCCTTGATTATTGCTATCTGTAATAGTTAAAACAAAAGTGAAAGAGAGTGCTGGATTGGGCCTTCATGCTAAATAAAGTAAGATTTGGGTCATTCTGAGCTTTGGCCATCAACCTCAAAGCTTCCTAGAAAGGTCAAATTGTACAGGGGCCTCTAAGACCCCTGGTCACCAAGAAGATAATAAATGTGGGGGAAGGGCAAAATCAAGAAACTGTTGAAATCAGGGGATATAGTATAAATTAGTTGCTTCATTTTGTGGATCAGTATCACCAGGTTCCCGAGAAACCTTTACTGAGATCAACTATCAGAGTGACTAATTTGGGAGGGGTGTCTTATTTTGAATGCTACAGAGTGAGAGCATATTTGGGTTGATGGAGAACATACAGCTCACTATGAAATGATCATAAATGACTATATGTGCTCCTGAGGGAACAGTTAGCCTGATGGACTGGATAAAAGCCACTATAGGGTCTGTTTAGCTCGAGAAGGGGAACTACACTTCATGAATGTCAAATGGAACACTCCAAGTGAAATAACTGATATGCTTTGTATGCAAGCCTTATGGGACTGGCTCTATAATGATCAGGATATTCACCCTCAGATTATGGCTCATCACCCAGGCCGTGGTAAATGCTATGGTTAAGGAAGCTCCTTTTACAAGGAAACCCCATATAACTTTATTATTGCAAAACCAGAAAATAGTTCTGGGAACTTCATGGAATTTGCTGTCTCAGTGTCCTCTCATGGGTTTTACGAATGCTAACATAAACATCCAATTAATTAATAAGAGAATGGGAAGAGTCAGAGGGGAGAGTTAAGGGACTTGTCCAAAAAAGGTGGAAATTTTTAAAGGGTTATTAAGAAATAAAGAAAGAGGAAACAAAGAAAGAAGAGTCATGGGACTCTTCCCAGCAAGGCAGAAATCTTTAGATGTTTATTAAGAAGTGGAATGAATAAAATGAACATTGATGGGATTAAAACAAAGGCATTAATATAGCACAACCTAAAGTTGGGTAGGCCAAAGGGATCCCTTTTATTCCCCCAATATTAAATAGCCTTAGCAGATCCACTTGCCTACTCCTGTTTGGAGAAACTTAAAAAGTCAGAAAGTAGACATTTAAATGAAAAACTTGACCAACAATATCTTTGTGGCAGCAGTTAGGCAGATTAACCAAAGATTGACAAAAGAGCCAGCATCTCTTGGTTCCATCCTTTACTGGGGACCCAAAGCCTTTTGCACAAATGTGGGTAAAATGGTCACTGGGTGGAGAAGTTTCCTTGATGCTTTGATATGGGAATCCCATGAAGTGGTACCAAAATCCATTGGTGAAGTCCTAACTTGGGCTTCAATTAAATTGAAAGAAAAAAAAAAAGTAATGGTTGATAGCATTATAAAGTGAAATGTTTAAGCAGGTATTATGTAAAGAGGTTGTGTCTCCTTAACCTAAATGTTTTATGAGAATGGGTATTTTCTGGCCCCAGGGAACACTTCCCCTTACCTAGTATTATAAAACCAAAACCTGTTGATGAAGTTCAAAGAAAGCTACAGTTAGGAATGTAATGGCTAATAAAATCAAAGTTAAATTAAGATTTGTTTGAACAGATTTTATGTGAAATGGTTGCTTTTTTTTTTAACCTAATTGTATTTGGGGGATAGACATTGTGTCTGACTGGAGAACGTTTCCCCTATCTAGTATTGTAAAACAGAAGGCATGTAAATCTGCCTTTCATGCAATACTAATGGAACATGTTAAATGGGAATCAGTAAGATTTTCTGAGCCCACATGATCTAAAATAGAATCTAGAATTCTGGTAGAGACAAATTCTCTGTGCAATAGCCCTAAATGGAGTATTTACTGGAACTTATAGCAAGAGTTATATCTTTTATAATAAACCAGTAATCTAGTAAGTAAAATGTTTCCCTGAGCTCTGTGAGCCACTCTAGCAAATTAATGGAACTCAAGGAGGGGGTCATGGGAACCTTTAATTTATAGCCAGCAGTCCAGAAGTGCAGGGAATAACCTGGGCTTGTGACTGGCATCTGAAAGGGGTTGTCGGGGCAATCTTATAAAAATGAGCCTTCAACCTGTGGAATCTGAAGCTATATCCAGGTAAATAATCAGAATTGAGTTGAATTATAGGATACCCAGCTGGTGTCAAAGAATGCTTCTTGGTGTGGGTAACCTACCACTACACCACTGCTTGCTTTGCAATTGGTACTAAAACCTATTTTGTATTGTCAAACATTTGTAAAAATTATTATTCAGGAGATGTGTGGAGATGGATCTCATTTGTAATCTGGCACTGGAGTTCAGCAAATTAGGGCAATGAAGTGGTAAAAGCATCCTGATGATTATGCAAATCACCGGTACACTGTGCTTCACCCCCCTTCCCCAGGGTGGTCACCTCCAAAGTCTAACCGGCTTATCTCAAGTGCCTTTCAGTGTCGGGAGGGGAGTGCTGCTTATCATTGGTATTCGTATTCGGAAGGTGATTCACAGTAATGCTCGGCACAATTGACAATTTGTAGCCAGACAAAACATACATAGGTCACCTTGCTAATGCCTTCTTATAAGTCTTGCAATGATTTGCTGAGATAACAAGCAGGGAAAGGCCTGCAACAGACAGATGGTTGTCCTACTGCATAATATCTGAATAAGGATGACAAACCAGACTTAGAAACTTCCTAATACCATTATTTTTAAAAAGGAAAGTAAAGTATATAGAGCAGACTTCTATTATGACCAAGAAGGAATTGGTAAAGCTAAGAATTTTGGAGCTGCCAATACAGTGGTACAACATTACCTTCTTGGATCTTATATACACAGTAGCTAGCGATAGAGGGGACAGTCTCTTTCTCTTGACCCCATATCTCCAGAAGTCGAATACCAGGACAAAACTGACACTCTGCTGTTGAGAAGTAGAGTTGAGAGTATAGTTGTTGGAATAGAACAAACCATGTATGCCTAAATTATGAAGCAAGATGGCATATATAAAAAGCACTTCTAACTTGGAATGGTTGGGGGGATTGTGAAGAAATGGATTGAAAAAGATGTTTAAAAGATTCGATAGTGATGAGATTATATAGAGCTATGTATGTCATATTAAGTAATTTGCTTTTGTTGCCTATACTTTTGTGTCATATTCAAGAATTTATTGCCTAGGTCAGTCTTATAAAGCTTTTTCTGCATGTTTTCTTCTAGGAGCTTTATAGTTTCAGGTCTTATAGTTAAGTCTTTAATTCATACAGAGTTTGGGACACCTGGGTGGCTCAGTAGTTGAGCATCTGCCTTCGGCTCAGGGCGTGAGCCTGGGGCCCTGGGATCGAGTCCTACATCGAGGTCCCAGCAAGGAGCCTGCTTCTCCCTCTGCCTGTGTCTCTGCCTCTCTGTGTGTCTCTCATGAATAAATAAATAAATCTTAAAAAAAAAGAAAAAGAGGTGAGATCTATGTCTCCTCCAGTTGAATCTGGGAGAACATACAACTACTTTAAACAACATAGTGCATAAGAATGACAATTTGTGACTTCCATGCCCATGTCATAAAAGATTTCCTGGTACATGCTCTAGAAGCTCTGAGCTGCCTTGTAAGAAATCCTACTACTCTGACACCACCATGTTAGAAAGAGCAGAAAGGTCACATAACCGTGACTCTGGCTGACAGCCCCCAGCCGAGCATAGGCTTGGAGTCATGCCAACCACCCAGGCCCAGGTACACAAGTGAAGTAGCCTCCGGATAATTCCAGCCTCCAGCTGTTTGGTCTCCCCAAATGAGGTCCCAGCGTCATGGAGCCATTCAGACGGAGTCCTGTTGAAGTCCTGAAATATAGAACCCACTAATATAATAAAATTGTTGTTTTACACTACTAAGTCTTGGGGGGAGTTTGTTATACACAGTGGCTAATCAGAATAGCTCCTTACCACCTTCTGAAGGTGACCAATGAGATTTTAAAATATCATTATGAATTCACAGATTTAAAAATATTTTCTGATTTTAATCAGTGGCAATTATTATGCTTTTTGATACCCAAATTTCCCCGTTTGGTCAAAGGTGCCTCTTCATGGTTGGTTTCTGAGTCCTTCTGAGAATACTCTAGTAGTTTTCAATAGTTTACTCTTATTTGATATGACAAGGTGGTCTAGACTCAAACAAGGTGTATCAGGATTCCACCATTCCTCTAAGAAACCTTGGTTTCTTTTAGTGATAAATGGTATTTCAAGCCACAATCTAAGAAATGTTCATTGCTGGGGCACCTGTGGGTGGCTCAGCGGTGGAGCATCTGCCTTCAGCTCAGGGCTTGATCCCAGGGTCCTGGGATTGAGTCGTGCATCAGGCTTTCCTCAGGGAGCCCGCTTCTCCCTCTGCCTATGTCTCTGCCTCTGTGTGTGTGTGTCTCATGAATAAATAAATAAAATCTATTTAAAAAATTCATACAGGGTTTATTTTTGTGTATGATGTAAGAAAACAGTCCAATTCTTTTCTTTTTTTTCCATGTAGATATCCAGTTTTCTCAGCACCATTTGTTGAGGATACCACCTTTTCCCCCTATATTCTTGGCACCCTTGGGAAGGTCAGTTCATTGTACATGCAGGGGTTTATTTCTGGGTCTCTATTCTGTTCTTTTGGTCTATATGTTTGTCTTTATGCCAATATCATACAGTTTTAATTACTGTACTTTATAATGTATTTTTTTAATTTTTATTTATTTATGATAGTCACACACAGAGAGAGAGAGAGAGAGAGAGAGGCAGAGACACAGGCAGAGGGAGAAGCAGGCTCCATGCACCGGGAGCCTGATGTGGGATTCGATCCCGGGTCTCCAGGATCGCGCCCTGGGCCAAAGGCAGGCGCCAAACCGCTGCGCCACCCAGGGATCCCTATAATGTATTTTAAAACCAGAATGTGTGATGCCTCTTTGTTCTTCTTTTTTAAGATTGTTTTCACCAAAGGCACATTTGTCCTTTGTGGTTCCAAGTAAAATTTAGAAATGCTTTTCCTATTTCTGTAAAAAATGCTATTGTTACTTAGATAGGAATTGCATCTGTAGAGTGATTGAATCTGTAGATTGATCACGCTAGTATTATGGATATTTTAGCAACAGTAAGTCTTTCAATTCATGAGCATGAAATATTCTTCTATTCCTTTGTGTCTTTAATTTCATTCATCAATGATTTATAGTTTTCAGTGTACACGTGTTTCAGTTCTTTAGTCAAGTTTATTCCTAAATATTTTATTCTTTTGTGATGTTATTGTTAGTGGGATAGTTTTAAGTTTCTTTTTCAAATAATTAATTGTTAGTGTATAGAAGCACAACTGATTTTTTTGTATGTTGATTTTGTATCTTACAATTTTACTGAATACATTTATCTAACCTAACAGTTTTCTGTGGAGTCTCTAGTATCCAGCAATACCATTCCCGAATATTTATTCAAAAGAATTTAAATCAGGATCTTGAAGAGATATCTGCACTCCTGTATTCATTACAGCAGTGTTCACAGTAGCCAAGATGTGGAAACAACCTAAATGCCCATTGATGGATGAACAGATAAGGAAAACGTGGCACATACAATGAGATACTATTCAGCTTTTAAAAAGAAGGAAATCCTACAATATGTAACATGGATCAAATTAGAAGACATTATGCTAAGTAAAATAAGATGGTAAATAACAAATTCTGTATGATTCTACCTATATGAGGTATCTAAAATAGTCAAACTCATAGAAGAAGAGTGTGGAACTGTAGGGAAAGGGGAATTGGGGAGTTGCTACTCAATGAGTATACAGTTTCAGTTACACAAGGTGAGCAAGTTCTAGAGATCTGATGTACAACATCGTGCCTATAGTTACCAATATTATACTATGCCCTTAAAATTTTGTTAAAAGAACATGTTAAATGTTCTTTCTACAATTGGAAAAAAAGTAGGGCAGAAAAAAATAGGAATATAATTTCATCCTGAAAACAACAGGGAGCAATTGAAAGATTTTAACAGATGGGATGTTCAAAATCGAATTTTATAAGCTATTGTTTAACGGAGTAAATTGTAAAGATCTTACTGGCTTTAATCAGAGACTTGTGAATCAGACAGTATCCAATCTAGCAGGTAGAAAGGAGCTCCAAAGAGTGTACAAGGCAAGAGATTTTACAGATGGAAAAGAGCAGTAGTAAGGAGGTTACACTATGCTTTTGCCAATTGGTTAAAGCGATCATTTCCCTTATATGGAGCTAAAGGAAGTCTTGGAGTTGGCTCAGACAACTTGTGTTGAGTGAGCATGTGCTGATCAGTTGACCTAGGTCCTCCTTTTCTGGAAAAGCTGAGCATAGAAACGTAGTTAAGCTTTAGTTTGCTGAATAGGGTTAAATTTGAGTGACTCCATCTTGGTCCTGTTCCTGTCACTTTAACACTATCTTGGCAAAGTATGGAAGATGCATTGGGGTGGGGCAAGGCTGGAAGCAAAGATCCACGTAGGAAGGAGTTTCAGTGCTCCTCACTAAAACCAAAACTGAAGCAGAGATGGTAGTGATGAAGATAGTTGGACTCTAGGAAGGATTTTATTGTAGAGGATGGGAGAAGCCAAGATAACTCCATAGTCTGGGCTAGGGGTTGAATGCCAGTTATTAAACACCATAGTAAATACAACCAAGAGGAAAAGATCTGTGAAGGAAGATAGAGTTTTGAATTTTCTGAGATCAATAACAAAAGGCTGACAAAATTTGGAAATTCTCTCTGCCACCTCGGGGTGTCTTGTACCACTTTGTATCTTTGGTGCCTATTGTAGGCCATTACATGGACCTGATTAGTTATTTCATAATGACGTCTGACAAAAGTGGTTATTTGAAGCTGAATTGTCATTAGTCAGAACCTGATAGAAAAGGTTGACTTTGAAGGCACAATTTCTAGCCATTTCATGTGAGAAAATTTCTTTATATGGTCTAAAAAAAATTATGGATCCAGCTGGAATAAAATTGTGCTTTGGGGAGGTGCTGATAAAATGCCTAATGACAAAATGTTACCCTGAATCTTTAATCAAAACAGAATCTGATGCATTTACAATAGAAGACTGCATTTGTGTATGTAATGCATTTATTATTTCTTCAATCAACAATGATTAGTGTACATACGGAGTCACAGACCTCTTGAAATAACTCCAAGGACCCAAGAGGCCTCAGCACACCATGTGGTCCTTGATTGTTTTGGTTTAATTATCACATCATAGAAATTAAAGCAGGAAAATCTTAGGAAGTCAGATAGAAAGTCTGAACCATCTAACTTCTGATGATCGAAATGCTCTATAGATTTCAAAATCCAGTTTCTTTTAAAATTTTTTAATCAATATAATTTTGACATTTTATTGGGAAGGAGGCTGCTCCTTACAAAAATCCATACAAGAAATCCTGATAATCCAGAGTTTTCTTGGCTCCAGGCTAAATCTGTTACAGTGGTTTGCTCTTTGCCCCATATCAGCACTTTATTAATCTCTGACTTTACTTGTTTTCAATGCCTAGCATGGTAAAATGATCTGAATTCAACACCATGCTCAATCTGGGGTGCATATATTTCCATATAATTTTAATTTTCTCTCATTACTATAAGCATAAAGTTTTTAAATAATTGAACTATTTGTGGAAGATTCACTTTCTCATTGGCAAATCTTTATTAATTCTATAAATGAGTGCTGATACCTATTTAGTATGTAAAGTATTCATTCTCTAACTTAACAATTAATGGGAGCTGCCCAAAATGTGTTTCTAGATAATGTCAGAGAAACATTTGGGTCAATAGCAGAATTGAGAATAACCATGATTTCTAACTCAGCTACTAGGTACACATATTAACTTACCCCTCCCAATGCTATTTAATGTTTGAATTCACTACTGTATAACAAATTCTGAATAAAATCCTTTTTAAAAACTCACCTTATTTGATGGTCTATAGTTCAGGTATCTTTTCCACATGTAGAAGCAAAGCATACATGATTAATGAAGCCAATGGAATTATATAAACAAATTTTTTCTAATGGCTATAATTAGATTAATTTCATCAAAGTAACTAATTTATGTTGCCTCATATACTCTCTAAAAGGAGTCTGATATTTGTAAACATTTCCTCAAATACAAACACTTGCTTTACTAATAGAATTTCTTACAGAATGAAAGTTGCTATAATCTGGATTAGAAAGGTCAATGATATTGTAAGGCTTGAGTTTTTCAGATCATCAAGATACTGTCTTGTTTGAACAGTATTACCAGCAACCTCTTGCCCATGTTAGGATTCTGCTCACCCAGGGAAGCTCTACTGCATCTGCTCCTGCCTTGTTGTGTATTTGGCTAAATAAACTAAATAAACTTATGTAGTATCTATGTATATATGTTTCCTTCCCAAAAATCTATAACCGACTGAAAGCCAAATTATTCCTATACTATTTGTTATAAATTTCATTCCTATCTCTGATTTGAAATCCCATATTTATCAAATGTTAAATGCAATGAGTTCTTTTACTGGACCCTCTACCAGTTCCACTGATCTATCAGGCTATTAATTTGTTAATATTATAATAGTTTTAAATGATACAGCTTCATACAATATTTAATATCTGATGGGAAAAGGTTTTTGTCATTCTTTTTTACAAAATTTCAGGTTATTAATGTTTTGTTTTCCAAATGAATTTAAAATTGTGGTTATTAAGATCCTTCAATCTAACTGGAATTTAAGGGGAATTAATGCCTTTATAGTTTTGAGTATTTTTCCCCAAAATATATCTTTATTTACAAATGCATTCCATTTTGGAATTTAAGAAACAGAATCATAGGGGAAGGGAGGGCAAAATAAAATAATATGAAATCAGAAAGAGAGAGATAAACCATAAGAGACTCTTAACTCTAGGAAACAAACTGAAGGTTGCTAGAAGAAAGATGGGCGGGGATAACTGGGAGACGGGCATTAAGGAGGGCACATGATGTGATGAGCACTGGATATTATATGCAACTGATGAATCACTGAACTCTTACCTCTGAAACTAATAATACACTATATGTTAATTAATGGAATTAAATAAAATAAAATTTTAAAAAATTTACTCAATTCCTCCTGTAGAATTTTAAAATGATCTTCATACATTTCCTGTATATTTGTCACTTAACAGATTAACAGATTACTTATTTTTTATGCCTTTTTTCTCTTTTCTCTTTTAATTATATACTAGTTACATTATATTTAACAAAACTACTGATTTTTTGTATTAAATCTGTACCAAGTAATTGTCTCTTCTTTTTTTTTAATGTCAAATCTCTGGAGTTTATGAATAGATTGTCTACAAATAAAATTATTTTTGCTCTCTTCTTTTTCATTGTCTACTTGGTTTTAAATTTTCTTGGTTAATTTCATAGCTAGTACATTTGTTAAAATTAATGTGCTTCCATGTCTTATTCCTAACCATAATGAAAATATTTCTAGCATCATATGGTTAGTCATGATCTTAGAATTTTATTTCAAATAAAGATTTTTAATTTTTTTAATGTAAGCATTATAAATCCTGAAATCCATTCAAATCCCACAGTACATTAAAATAATAATGCACCATGACCAAAATACATTTTTCCAGACATGTTTCCAAATTAGAAAACTTTAATATTAACATTGTAGAACACTAATATCCAAGGAGAATAGCTATGATAATATAGCAGATGCTAGAAAGGTATTAACAAAATTGCACAAATATTCTTCATTTTTAAAAATTTCAAATACTTGTAACCAATATTGTGCTAGCTTTGAAAAAAAGAAAAAATGAAGACTCTTCTTTCATGCTTTGTATCCTAAAGCCTTGTTTGAATTCACTTGTGAAACTATCTGGGGCCTGGGCAGGAATGGGATTCACAAGGAGTAGAGCAAGGGCACTGGTAAATCAGAATAGACACAGGCCTGTCATCTATGGCTATGGGGATGCCACTGGATAAAAGCTTTTCTTGGTTGGTAGAGGGTAAAGAATGGCTCTCTGTTAACTTCCTCAGATTTTTTTCCCCTTTGGCCTATTGTGTTTAGATCTTCTATCATTATTGAGGTAAATGTTGGCAATGAATATTTGCTAGAGTACAATACAATTCATTTTTTCAAGGTTATTTTCATGTAAAGTATTGCATGAAAAGTATTCTTGGAAAGTTATTTTAAAATTGTATATGGTTATTTGTCCAACTATTGTTATAATTTTGCTTAGTTGAACTTTACTTTTTTTCTTGATTAGGATATCTATTATGCTTTCTAATTGAGATTTCAGCCAAAGATCCTTTCTTGATACTATCTGTTGTTTTGCTTTTTTTCTATTAATTTAATTCTGTTGTTGTTATTATTATTATTATTATCATCTCCTTCATTCTGGTAACTTAGGGTTTTTTTTCTAATTTCTTGGGTTGAATTCTTAGATTACTTATCTTCATTTGTTCTTTCCTTTTTATTTTCTGTTCCTATGTATATATTTAGAATTTTTAATTTTAGTTAATTCAGAAAAATCTAGAAAGTACACATGACCTAAAAGACTAAACATTCATCAGTTATAGATAGCTTTCTTTAATATCTTGAGGTATACTACCCAGATAATCTTTTTACACTCATCTAAACTTATAAGTAGGTGTGATCATATTATAATACTGTTTTGTAACCAGAAATTTTCCTTAACAATAAAAAAATAAACACTTTATATTCAGACAGGCAACACACACACACACACACACATACAATCATCATTATAATTATTTTTAGTGACTCCAGATAATTGTATTTAACCTACTCTCCTTATGTAAACAAAGAATTACTTTCAAGGTTTTACCTTCATTTAAAAAACTACATGGATCTTTATCATCAAATCATTTTCCTATCTCCTTACTATCTTTTTCTTTTCCCACTCTACTCCCATTAGCTAAGCAATGTTAATAATCTAGTTATATCTTGAATTTGAATGTATTTGTACACATTTGCTTTAGACATCTCTCAATAACACATCATAGAAATTCTTATACTTCATTAGTTATGTATAAAAAACATTATTATTGGGACGCCTGGGTGCTCAGCAGTTGAGCATCTGCCTTCAGCTCAGAGCGTGATCCTGGAATCCCGGGATTGAGTCTTACATCAGGCTCCCTGCAGGGAGCCTGTTTCTCCCTCTGCCTATGTCTCTGTCTCTAGATCTCTCTGTGTCTCTCATGAATAAATAAATAAATCTTTAAAAAAGTTTTAATTTAATGGCTGCATAATATACCATGGCTAACTGTATTATTATCCATTTGACCATTTTCCTAATTATGGATATTAGAACTATTTCTAGTTTGGGGCCATTTCAAATATATTTTCATGTAGCCTTCTATAATGCTGCTTTTTTTCCACAGAACAAATTCTCAAAAGCGGGTTGCTGGTTCAAATGTTGTATTTATATTAAATTTTAATAGCAATTGCTAGGCTGCTGTCCAAAATGATTGTAGCAATTGGCATTTCCTTTATCAATGTAACTAGTTTCATCAGTGTGACTAGTTTTCCTAATTTCCCCAACACTGAATGTTGGCAGTTGTAAAACATTTTTACTGTTTGGTGAAGTTTAACCATGTGCACATCCAATCAAGTAACAAAAAATTAAAGGCGTTCCAGAAGTCCTCTTGCCTCCTTCCAGTAAACTACCTCACCACCAAGATCACCATTATCTTGACTTCTAACAATATGGATTCATTTTGACTATTTATTAGCTTTGTGTAAAAGTACTTATATGGTATGTAATCCATTGTGTTTGGCTTCTTATGCTACTGTGATGTTTATGAAATTCATTCCTGTTGTTACATGTAGCAAGAATAGGTTCCTTCTGACAGAAGGAAACTTTTAGAAGTGATGGATATGTCTATTACCTTGTAGTGATGGTAGCATAGATGTATGCATATGTCCAAATTAATCAAATTGTATACATTAAATATAAGCAGTTTGTATATCAATAATACCTCAGGAAGCTGAAAAGCTACTCTCTTGTACTTCACTAAATGAATATATAACTATTTAATCCACTGTCAGTGTACACTTAGGTTACATCTCAACTTTCAGCTATTATAAACTGTATATGAATGTTCATGTGTGTGGTGAACATTTATATGCATTTCTTTTGGTATATAAGTAGAAATGGAATTGCTTGCTAATAGAGTAGGACTAGTAAACTATGGTTGACATTGCCAAACAGATTTTTTGAGTGGCTTGACCAATTTACATCCCCAGTGATGCAAGTTGCTCTAAATCCTCCAATTAACATTGGTATCTTCTTTCTTTCACTTTAGCTATTTGGTTTTATATGGTGATATGTAGCACATTGTTTAAATTGTATTTCCTTTATCTTTCATGGTGGGGAGTCAACAGATATGCTCTAAAATTGGTTATTCAAGACATAGTGGTATGAAAACACTAGAAGTCTTAAAAACAGAATATAAATCTTAGAAAATATAGCACAGGTATTACCACCACTGTCACCATCACTACAACCTCAACCACCATATCAAGGGAAGCTTGGATGATACAGTTATAGTAAAAAAAAAAAGTGCACATTCCATGTAGAAAAATGTATAACATAGCAGAACGAATGAGCATATCTGCAAATCAATTGACATAAAAGCAATAAACTCAATTAAAAAATGAGACATATGGGATTAAAATAAAAACCTAATCATATGCTATACAAAATAAACATGTTTCAAAGAGCAAAATAGAGATATTAAATGTAAAAAAAAAGAGATGAGCAAAGATATAACAAGAAAATACAAATTAAAGGAAAACAACTTTATAATATTATGACCAATAAAGCAAATTCAAGACAAAAACAGAGATTCAACTGTCATAATGGGGGAGAGTTGCACAAAGTAAAGCAATATCAAAATTATTTTGAAAAACCTATAAAATATTCAAGTGATCTAGATAAAAATTAGTCATAAAATATTCACAGGAAAATTTTAATTATCTTAGTGAGATATAAAGTAGGTAAAATAATAAGTCGAAGATGAAAATTAAATATTTCATATTGATTTTTAAAAAAGATTTTTATTAATTATTCATAAGGCAGAGACATAGGCAGAGGGAGAAGCAGGCTCCTGGCAGGGAGCCCAGTGCCAGACTTGATCTCAGTACCCCGGGACACAACCAGAGCCAAAGGCAGATACTCAATCACTGAGCCACCTAGGTACTCCATATTACTTTCTTTTAAATCAGAAATGAGTATTTTGTTTTGTCACATGTTTTATATGTGTCTGTTAAGATGATTTTTTTTTTAGTTTGTTAATATAGTAAATAACATTTATTGATTATTTAATGTGAAATCAAACAAACTCTGGTAGATCATGATGTATTTTCTTTTAAAATAAATTATTGGGTTCTATTGCTAAAGTTTTGTTTAGAACATTTTTATTTATCCTCATGAGGGATATTAATATACAGTTTATTTTAAAGGACTTATCCTTATTCCCACTCTTCATCTTTCCCTCCTACTACCACATTTTGCTTAGCTTATCAAACCTGAATATTATTTTTTAGTGTGACACAAAGACATCACCTACATCCCAATTATACTAAAGATAATTGTTTAAAAGGCATATTCCTAAGCCCAGACCAAAAACCTGAATTAGAATCTTTTCAAATAAGACCTGAGAATAAACATTTTAAAAAGTACCAGAGGGGGATCCCAGGGTGGCTCAGCAGTTTAGCACCTGCCTTCAGCCCAGGGTGTGATCCTGGGGTCCCGAGATCAAGTCCCACATCGGGATCCTCATATAAAGCCTGTTGCTCCCTCTGCCTGTGTCTCTATCTCTGTCTCCGTCTCTCTCTCTCTCTCTCTCTCTGTGTCTCTCATGAATAAATAAATAAAATCTTTTAAAAATAAATAAATAAATATCAATCAGAGACATACACACTAAAATTTGGTCATTTCTATACTATTTTTATTTATATATTTAATTATTATATTTGAAGTTTTTTTTATTTGAAGTTTTATAGGTTTATTTAGCAGTTTTTGAAGTTATCAATTGAAGTACCATTATAATAAAATTAATTAGTGCACTTCCAGTTTCCTCTACCTTACCTTCATATCCTCTCCCAGTTTTTGTATCATAGAATTATTTCTATATTAATAAGAGTTATAACATTTACATTCTGTGTTTTAATCATAAGTTTAATATTTTATAGAATCGCTTCTGTATTTAGAATAGTTTGATATCATACAATTAAGTCTTGCTTTTATATCCAATCTGACAATCTCTGCCTTTTAAATTGGAGTGCTTAGGCTGTTTACATTTAACATGATTACTGATGAGGTTGGATCAAAGTTATTCTGCTATTTGTTTTCTATTTTTCCCATATGGTATTGTTTCTGTTTTCTATCTTTGTTTGTAATCTTTTGGATTCTCGAGTATTTTTGAGAGTTGATATTATCTCTTATTGGATTGTTATCTATAACTTTTGAAAAATTTTCAGCCATTACATCAAATATGTCTTCTCTCCTCCATTTCTTTGCTGACACCACTACACATATATCAGGCCACTTTAAGTTGTCCTACTGATTACAGATCATTGACTCCCTTTACATGTTATAATTTCTTTTCTCTTTTGGGTTTCCTTTTGGGTAATTTATATGGCAATGGCTTTGAGCTCACTCATCTTTATGTGAACTTTCAATAATGGCATATATCAGTGAAATAGAAACATGAAAACAACCAAAACAATTATCAAAGCCAAAGGTTAGAGTTTTGAAAAGATTAATAAAATTGGTAAACCTTTAACAGAAATAATCAAGGAGGAGAAAGAGAGAAACTTAATCAAGAATTAAAGAAAGGATGTCAATATACATCTAGCAGAAATTAGAAGGTTTAGGGAATATTAAAACTAATTTAATGTAAAATAAAATTCAACAGCTTAGATGAAAGGAACAAATTCCTTGAAAGATATGATATACCAAAATCAATCTAAGAAAAAATAAGTACAGTTCAATATTTACTATAGATATTGAATTTGAAATTTAAAGAAAACTTTCCCACAAGAAAAACTCTAAGCTCAGATGATTCCATTGATGAATTCTATCAAACATTTAAGAAAGAAATATTAATCCCATAGGAATTAGAAGAGAAGGGAACAGTATCCAAAATATCTGATGAGACCACCTTAATACTGATATGCAAACTTGACTGAATTTACAAGAAAATAATTATATATACCAATATTGTTTATAAACATAGATGTAAAAATCTTCAACAAAGTATTAACAAAGTGGTTTAAAGAATACATTAAAAAAAGATAATACATCAAACTCATGTGAGAGTTATACTAGGAATGTAAGGTTGATTTTACGTTTAAAACTCAATCAGTGTAACTCATAATATTAACATACAAAGGCAATTCATTGATGCAGAAAAATTATCTGAGAAAATTCAAAACTCATAGATAATTTTTAAAAAAGAATTTTAACAAACAACGAATAGAAGATAATTTCCTTAACCTGATATAAGTTATCCATAAAAAAACCCTAGGGTTATCATACTTAATTGGCAAATATCAAATGTTCCAAACCCAATCATCCCTACAGGTTGAAAACAAATCAGAGATATTCACTATCAACACATCTATTCACCATTTTATTAGAAGTCCTACCCAGTGCAATAATGGAAGAAAATGAAATAAATAGCAGTAAGATTTAGCAAAAAGAATAAAAACTATCTTCATTCACAAAAGATATAGCTATTTACACAGAAAGCCTTAAGGAATTTGGAAACATTGTTATAATTAGTAAGTGAAGTTTTAAAGTCAAAAAAACAAAAATTATTTGTATTCTAGCAATGCCTAGCTGGGACATGACATTAAAAAACAATCCCAATTTTAATGGCATCTAAAAGCATAAAATACTTGATTAATTTAACAAAAGATATGTTAGACAACTAGGCTGAAAAGAATAAAATACTAAGAGAAATTAAAGTACATAAATAAATGAAGATCAGGTATTGAAAGACAATGTTGTTAGGTCAGTTCTCCTTAAATTGATCTATATAGTTACTATAATCTCAATCATGCCAGAGTATTTTTCTATAGAAGTCAACAAGCTAGTTCTAAATTTCACATGAAAATACAAAGACCTGAGAATAACCAAACTAATATTGCAAAAAGAACAAATTTGGCAGACATAATTATCAGATTCTTAAGATATCCAGTGATATCCTTATATAAAGAAATTCATATAAGGATAAACAAATAGAGCAAAAGAATAAAATAGCCAGAAATAGTTTCAAACGTAAACAGTCATGGATTTTTAGCAAAAATGCTAGGGTAATTCCCTGTAGCAAAATAAAACCTTTTAAATGACTAGTGTCAGGGGAACTGAATAAATATATTAAAAGTAAATAAATGCAAATTCAACGCAAATTCAAACATTAATTGAGACAAATCATAGATATGAAAATTAAAACTATAGAAAGCACAGAATATCTTTCTGGCCTAAAGGTAGACAAAGATCTCTCAGGGAGAACACACACAAAAAAAAAACAACCTTAAAAGAAAAAAATGATAAATTGCACTTAATTAAAATTAAACTTTTTCCCAGCCTGGGAAAAAATATTTGTAATACATGTATCTGGGAGAATATATACAGATTATATTATATATATATATATATATATATATATATATATATATATATATACACAAAATTTATAAAGCCACATTACAACTCAATAAAAAAACAACAGCAGACTATTAAATCCAATTTTACATAATGGGCAATTGATGTAAACAAATACTTCTCTAAAGAAGATCTATGAATGACGAATAAGCATATCAAGAAGCGATCAACATCATTAGTCATCAGAGAAATGCAAATCAAAAGCACAATTGGATTTCCACTGCAATGGAAAAAATTAAAAACAATAACATCATCGAATGTTACAAAGTGTGGAACAACTTGGATCTCTCAAACATTTCAAGTGGGAGAGTAATCATTTGGGAAATGCATTAGCTATTTCTCATAACATTCACTATATATCTACTCTATGACCTAGTGATTCAGCTACATTTTTAGAATTTTTTAAGGAACATAAAAATATATCTCTACAAAAGGACTTAGTAAATAATATTCATAGCAGATATATCCTTAAAGGCTAAGAACTTCAAATAATCCAAACATATATAAAGAGAATGGATAAATAATTTGTAGCAGACTCACACAAATGAATGTGACCCAGCAATAAAATAAGAATGAATTAAAGATACACACACACAAACATAGGTGAATTGCCAAATCATTGTATCATGTAAAGATGCCAGATACAAAACAATGCATAGTTTATGGCTCCAAGTGTACAAAGTTGAAGGAGACAAATTAATCTATGGTGGCACAAATCAGCACAATAGTTGCTATCAGGGTGGGGTGGAGATTGGTTGGAAGTGGACATGAAGTGATGAAATGTCTATCTCTTGACGAGGTAAATGATCACATATGTGTATATCTTGTCACAACTCAGAATTATATACCTAAATCTGTGCATATAACTGTACATTTTATTTTAATTAAAATAGAAAATAGTAGGGGTTTAATTCTGAGTGTTAGGGCTGGTTAGGATTTCAGCAATGCTGCAGAAATTCAGGGAATCTTCCAGTGAGTTGGTATCCATTTGATCTACTCAACGCATGCAAACAGGAGAATACTAGGGGTCTTTTGCATGACAACAGCAAACACTCACTACAGCGCTCCCTCACATACAACTAATCTCTACCTGGTAAAAAGCAGGAAACAATTATCATAAGAATTTACTATTCAGAGGCTCAATAAACTTATTATGTAATTATTTATTGAATGAACAAACTCCCAGCTATTAAAACAATCAATAATTAAATTAAAATGTTTCCTTCTAGAGAGTTATGAGAGCTTGCAGGTGATTTTAATTAAAAAGAGTCGGTAGACACATAGATCCATGAAGCAGAATAGAGAACTCAGAAATGGACCCTCAACCCTATGATCAATAATATTCTACAAAGCAAGAAAGAATATCCACTGGAAAAAGGACAGTCTCTTCAATAAATGGTGTTGGGAGAATTGGACTCCACGTGCAGAAGAATGAAACTGGACCATTCTCTTACACCATACACAAAGATAAACTCAAAATCATTGAAAGATCTAAATGTGAGACAAGATTCCATCAAAATCATAGAGGAGAACACAGGCAACTTTTTTGAACTTGGCCACAGCAACTTCTTGCAAGATACATCCATGAAGGCAAGAGAAACAAAACAAAAATGAACTATTGGGACTTCATCAGGATAAAAAGCTTCTGCACAGCAAAAGAAACAGTCAACAAAACTAAAAGACAACCTACTAACTAAAAGAATGGGAGAAAATATTTGCAAATGACATATCAGATAAAGGGCTAGTATCCAAGATCTATAAAGAACTCATCAAACTCAACACCCAAGAAACAAAAAAAAATCCAATCATGAAATGAGCAGAAGATATGAACAGACATTTCTCCAAAGAAGACATACTCATGGCCAACAAGCACATGAGAAAATGCTCCGCATCACATGCCATCAGGGAAATACAAATCAAAACCACAATGAGATAACACCTCACACCAGTGAGAATGGGGCAAATTAACAAGGCAGGAAACCACAAAAGTTGGAGAGATTGCGGAGAAAAGGGAACCGTCTTACACTGTTGGTGGGAATGTGAACTGGTGCAGCCACTCTGGAAAACTGTGTGGAGGTTCCTCAAAGAGTTAAAAATAGACCTGCCCTACGACCCAGCAATTGCACTGTTGGGGATTTACCCCAAAGATACAGATGCAATGAAACGCCGGGACACCTGCACCCCGATGTTTATAGCAGCAATGTACACAAGAGTCAAACTGTGGAAGGAGCCACGATGTCCTTTGACAGACGAATGGATAAAGAAGATGTGGTCCATATATACAATGGATACTCAGCCATCAGAAAGGACAAATACCCACCATTTGCTTCGACGTGGATGGAACTGGAGGGTATTATGCTGAGTGAAGTAAGTCAATTGGAGAAGGACAAAAATATGGTTTCACTCATACATGGAATATAAGAAATAGTGAAAGGGATTATAGGGGAAAGGAAGGGAACTGAGTGGGAAAAAATTAGAGAGGTAGACAAACCATGAGAGACTCTGAACTCTGGGAAACAAAGGGTTGTGGAAGGGGATTGGGGGATAGGATAACTGGGTGACAGGCACTGAGGAGGGCACTTGATGGGATGAGCACTGGGTGTTATGCTCTATGTTGGCAAATTGAACTTAAATAGAAACAAATGTAAAAAATAAATAAAAGAGTTAGTATTGATCTCCTAAGTATACACAATCCATGTAAAGAGATGCTTATCTAAGATTTTCCACCTTGCTCCAGGACCAGATCCTGCAGCGTTACAGATCCAGTGGTACAGCCATTACTTTGTTCCTGCTTCCCTCTTGTTTCAGCATTCCTGGTTCCTGCTTGATCCAATCCCTGCCCAGATGCTGTCACTTAGTTCTATGACTTCTATGACTCCTTTAAGACACCGCTCCCTTGGACTTGGGTGTTGCTCTGACCTTTCTAGCTTCAGCTCCAAGCCTTGTCTGATGTAGATTCATCTATGGGCCTCTTGTACATTATGGAATATATTACCCATTCCTTGGAACCCACTGGCCTCACTGGTCCTTCCAGCCAGTCTCTGGCAGTGGAAAACAGAAATGGGGAGGAGAATTCTAGGATTATAGGAGAAAGAAACTATGTGAGGGACAAAATAGGACAGAACCTACTATAAGAAATGATATTAATTTGTTTAATACCATGAGTTCTCTGCAAGGATGACATAAATGCACAGTCACGCATCTTTAAGAATGTGTTGGTGGGCAAAGTGTATTTTTTAAAGATACGGTGAATATATCAGTACAAATGATTACCGCTAGTAGCAAAACTGCTCAATGTATATGCTCAACTATGTTTTGCATAAAAGTAGCACCACATCATAATATTGACAGTTCCAAAATTCCATCCATACTCTCTAATTACATCCACTTGGAAAATAGCTGTTGGAACTTGTTTTTTTAAAGTATAATACTCTAGACTCTAATCATCTGTTTCATGCTTAGAATATAATGACAAAAAATACTCATTATTTTTTCCCTTTTCTTGCAAGGATAAAGCAGCATTTTTAAACTTTAATGTGACTCCACATGCCTGTATCATGATCAGCTATGTGATGTTTGGCAAGTGATCTGTTAAAGTGGCAAAACTTGGCAATGATTTAAAAAGGAGACTAGATTCAACGTTAATCATTTTCATTGACTTCTATTCAGTTACATATTCATGAACTAACAAGAAAGCTGGAGTTACAAATAACATGTGAATTATTTAATCCACAGTCCACCTCTCCTATGGCCTCACCCATATCCTGGACAGGCTGTGAAGTCTGTGAACATCCGACTAGTGTACCACTGCAGAAAACAGGTCAATGACCTAACAGGTATCTTTTATAAATCCTCACAAATCAATCTTTAGTAAGCATTTGTTGAAAAAAAATTCCTACCTTTGTTTGATGTCATTAGACATGATCACGAAGATGTTTGCATTCTCTTTATCTTTGTGTTGTTTCTTTAGGGTTCTGTGTTTTCCTACAGAGAAGTGAATCCTTCGTCTTTTGTTGCCATATACATTCATATTTCATCCCTTATTAACTTGAATATGTTAAAGATTATTTTCTCCCTGAGGCATCATTTCCTTTGCTCATCCAAGGAAGTTAATCCATAATTTATATTCTCCTGTGGTTTTTAAATCATTAAGTCTTGATATAATTCTTTCTTCCTCCATTCCAATCAACCTACCATAGGGGGAGGAAAAAGGTCTTTCCTTATACTTTGCTTGTCAGTTCATTTGTGCTAATGGAACAGTTTTAAAGAGTATCTTTAACACATTGGCTTTGAAAACAGAAAATGAAAAAAAAAAAAGATACAGTCAACCTGCATCACCGAAAAACTCTGAAAGACCCAAAAAAGCATTAAGAAGGAGAGAATGAGGTTGAAACTAGAAATTACACCATTTGGGCAATTCTCAAGATTGCCAGATTGTCTGACAGCAATTAGACAACATATTCTCCCCTCCATACTCTCCCTGTATCTCAGGGGATAGAAACCTAAGAACTACATTCCCCCAAAATCCCTACCAGCAAGGCTAGGGTTATATTCCACAAATGAGAGATACTCACATGAATTTTGGAAAGCAAAAGAGAAGCAAAAGGAATTATTGAGTCTATGGTAGGGGTGGGCAGGATTATGGGCTTAGCAGGAGGCAGTAAGATTTTTTGAACTGAAATATAGTTGACACATACTACATTAGTTTCAGGTGTACAACACAGTGCTTGGACAAGTCTATATGTTATGCTGTGCTCACCATAAGTGTATCTACCATCTGTCACAAAAGAAAAAAATTACAAAATGATGGACCATTGAGCACCTGGGTGGCTCAGTTGGTTAAGTATCTGCCCTTGTCTCAGGTTATGATCCCAGAGTCCTGGGATTGAGTCCCACATTGGGCTTCCTGCTGGTCAGGGAGTCTGCTTCTTCCTCTACCCTTCCCCCATGTTTGTGCTCTCTCTCTCCTGCTATCTCTCATGCTCTCTCTCTCAAATAAATAAATAATCTTAAAAAAAAAAAAAAAAACATTGACCATATTCCCTATACTATACTTTTTAGCCCCTTGACTTATTCCACTCCATAACTGGAAGCCTGCACCTCCCATCCCCTTCACCCATTTTGCCCATCTCCACCACCCTCCCCTCTGGCAACCGTCTGTTCTCTGTATTTCTGGGTCTGCTCTTGCTTTTTATTTGTTTGTTTTATTTGCTAGAGTCCATATAAAAGTAAAATCATATGATATTTGTCTTTCTCTGACATCATAATACCCATCCATGTTGGGTCCATCCATATCGTCACAAATGGCAAAATTTCATTATTTTTTATGGCTGAGTAATATTCCATTGTGTGTGTGTGTGTCCATTAATATATCAATAGACATTAGGAGGTAATAACATTTTAATATATAAATCTGTACTCTTTCCTGTGCATTGTCCACTCTCTGTTGTAGGCATTAGTAGTGGTTTCATTTAATTTTGCACTTCCCAGTTTCTTCAATGTCAGCTTCTTCAATTTCCTCACCTTCACTTCTCTAGCTCTTCAAGTGGTTTTGCAAAATTTTAATTTTTTGTATTAAATGACTTTTTGCTGGAAATACCTAGCATGGCTTCTTTTTAGCTATCTGAATCATAACTCTTTTTAGTATAGTTCACTGACCCTTCCATGCTTCCTTTATGCAAGGTTCTAGATAATTTTGAGGAAACCTTAAATGGAGCATATGTACAGAGCCCTTTCCAATTATGCAAGTGTCTATACTTAATGGCCTTCAAAAAAAAAAAAAAAAAAAAAAAAAAAAAAACCTAATCCTGAAAACATATGCATCTTCACTCCATCCTGCATGGCTAAAACCTTGGTTTCCTATAAATTGTATAACAAAACTGGTAAAAGCTTATGATTTATAGTCTTACAGATCTATCTTCAAATACTGGCTTTAATATATATTTGACTCATCGACTCAGGTTCTTTGAGGGATATTTACTGATCACTGATTGGTGCTAGAACCTGCAAGTACCTGTGGTACCACAATGATTAAACGGTCCCTGTCCCCTGCCCTCATATGCTTAAAACCTAGCAGCAAAGATTATAGAAAAATAATTTGCAGGGGATAAAACATATAAATAGAATCAGATACTAAACAGCTTTCCAAGTCATAAAAAGATTTTGACTTCATCATTAGAATGATGAAGACATAGAAGAGTTTTCATCAAAGGTTGATTTGATAAAATTTGGGTTTTTAAAAATCACTCTGGCTAGTGGGTAAAAATTGGATAGGAAGATCACCGGATATAGAGAGACCAATTAGGAAGCTGCAACATTAAACCAGATGAGAGATAATACCACTCTGGGAAGATAATCACAACCTGAACTATGGTGGGGAGCACAGGGATGAAGAAAAATGAATTGATTCAAGCAACATCTAGGAATTACAACAAAATGTGGGAATTGATTGGACCTGTGTGATAAAGAAACCTAAGAGTCAAGGGTGACTCCAAAATGTAAGGCTTTGGGGAACTAGATGGATAGCAGCATTATGATTAGGAAAGAAATACCAGTGGAGAGGAAGTGAGGTGCGGATCAAAATAGCAGGTTCTGTTATAGACATGCTGGATTTAACCCTCTGATGAGACACCCATGTGGATATGTCAAGTCAGCTGATTGAAGGGTTTGAAGTCTGGAAGAAAGTCTGGTCTTAGATTCAAACACTGTCAAAATAGGGACTATAATTGCAGCCGTAAGAGTGAACCCATTGACTCACGTTCATGCACAGGAAGAAAAGAGAGCTAAATTGTCTAGGACTCACCACTATTTT
Source organism: Canis lupus baileyi (assembly GCF_048164855.1). Classification (NCBI taxonomy): domain Eukaryota; kingdom Metazoa; phylum Chordata; class Mammalia; order Carnivora; family Canidae; genus Canis; species Canis lupus. Next base: position 54,099,538 of record NC_132850.1, on the reverse strand, counting down.
CCTTTTGTTGGTTGTGTCAAAAGCTTACTATTTCATCTTGTACAGAAACTCTGATATAAAATATCACACATGGGGTGTCTGTGTGGCTCAGTTTGTTAAGCTTCTTCCTTCGGCTCCAGTCATGATCCCAAGGTTTGGGAATCGAGCCTTCCATCAGGGTCCCTGCTCAGCAGAGAGCCTGCTTCTCCATCTCCCTCTGCTGCTCCCCCCTTTTGTGTCTCTCTCTGTCAAATAAGTAAGTACAGTCTTTTTAAAAATACAAATAAAATAAAAATCATACAATTTTTCTAATTTCCCAAAGTCTTTTATTTCAACAGATGAAAATCACTACATAAAAAGATATTTTGTTAATGAGTTAACAGAATTAATTAGATCACATATATTAATTGGATCATTAATTAGATTCTAATAATTTACTACTACAACTAGTGATACAATACATACACATTACCTACAAGGTAAGAATTCTCCCAGAGGGGGAAAAAAAAACCTTTAACCACAGTTATCTATTAGCATCTTAAGCAAAGTAACTCCTATTTAGAGGACAAAAAGCTTCTTCTTGAACAGTTATGTCAAGTCCAACAGAAAAATCAATTCCTCCATTCACGATATATTACGTGTATATTATTTTTTGTTTTCTTCTTAATTAGTCTTCCACTGTTTCCATTCTTTTTCAGTATTCCAAGAGGGCATTGGAAATAATTCAGCAAGAGCCATGGTATGAATTTTAAATATATCCATAAAATGAAACTCTCCAGTTCATAAAGTTAGTGTTTGTAACTAAATGTAATATTTATATTGAAGCTTTTTTAAAATTTAAGAAATTTTTCACAAAATCAGCCATACTGACAAAATATGATTATAATGAAACTTCTTTAACAGCCTCCAAACGAGTACAAATATTTTAACATCTCAATGAGTTTTCATAAATGTACTAGGGTTTTAACATCTGTGGCTGGGTACTATTGAAATAAAAATAATAGTCACAAAAATCATTCAATGAAAAACACTGTAGCATCTACACGCCACTATTTATCAGTAAAAATTTATTATGTATATATTCATAAGTTAACCAAAATACATAACTAATTATTTTGAGAGGAGGATAATTTATGTTGAAATTGGTTCTCAATAGAACGTTTGCAAAGTGGAACGAATACAACGTTTTTAATATTTCTTACCTGATGGGTTGCATTTTGATGAAATTATATTGTTTTACTAATTCTGAATGGGTCCATGGAAGATGAATTTCAAAAAACAACACTACACTGTTCTGTAAACACATTAGAGCTATGTATGTATCTATACAAAAACCATTTACAAATAACCACAAAATGTTGCAAAATGCCACAAAAATATTATCTCCCAATCTGTATTAATTTTTAGTGAAGACAGATTGAGTCCCAACACAGGAAAGCACATGTTCAAAGAAAAAAAAAAAAGAACAATTAGCAGTGATTAAAGGTTTTGAGTATACAACTCTTCTGCTATGTAAATAGTATATAGTATCTATAGAAAGCAGTCACAACTTGAAATGAGAAACTAAGTGACAGTTTGCATTTCTACAATTCTGAGAATTTCCACCTTCAATTCTAAATTGAAGCAAGTTTTCACTAAACGTGCACTTGGTTTCAAGAACAACTGGCTAGCGGAGTGTTAAAGATTTCCCCCATCACTGGTCAAAACACTGATTATCTAGCAAATTTCAGCTTATTTCCTGAAAGTCATTCAAATAATTGGTAATGCTCTCTGAAGGATTAGTCCATAGGAAGAATAATTTTATTAAAAAATACAACAAACAGCCCTCAGTTTCCTAGGGAAATTGATCTTGGGTAGTCCTTTCATCAGATGAGGGGGGCAGTGAACAGCACATCACCCCCGGTCGAAGCCCTGATAAGATTTGAAGGGCAACCTGTCTAGCCACCGCTTTTTAGCAATGCTGAAAATGCCAATTCCTCGTTCAGGCTTCCTTCATTCTGGAAAATAGCCCAAGTGTTTCTCTCTGCTTTTACTCTTACTTTGACCTACCAACCAAGCAACTGGAGGCAAACTGTTCACTGTATCTTTGAATATGAGTATTTTTACCTAGCCTCTGCCAACCAGATTTCCACTGATTACACTGCAGATGCTTCCACTTCGATCTTCTGTTTCTTCCTTTAAATGGGAAATCAGGATGCACCTGGGAGCCCTCCTCAACCAGATTGACGGCTCTGGTCAGAATTCATCTACCAAGCTTCACACCAGAGCTTCCTTAGACGTTGGTAGCTTCTGAGAAAGAGTCATTGGGGCCATGGTTCTTTTTGACTTCCAGGTTCTTTTTAGACTTGAATGTCACAGACACCTCGGAGTGAATGGCATCCAACCTCTGCTCACAGCGGAAGGCTGCGAGGAAGGCCTTTCTATAGTTGCTGTTCATCCAGCCATAGAGGAGGGGGTTGGCAAAGGTGGAGCACATGGCGATAATGTGGAACACGGTGAAGATGAGTTTGTATTCCTTCAGGTCTAGGACTTGGTTGTCAATGTCGACAGCAAGCTGGAAGGCATGGAGAGGCAACCAGCTGACCGCAAACACCACCACCACACACACCAGCATTTTGGTGGTTTTCTGCCTTCGCTGATGGTAGTGATCACTGGCAGCTCCAGGGCTCACGTGGTTCTTAAGTTTACTCCAGATACGAGTGTAGGAAAAAGATATGATGCCCAGAGGCAAAACATACAGGATTAACAAGGAAGAAAGACTGTAGATGGTGCCATAGATGTTCTTCTCCTCACCAGGCCACTTCTCTGTACAGACCACTATCTCAAAGTCAGGAATAATCTCAATGAGAGAATACTCGCGGAAGATGGCCAGGGGGCTTGCTAGCAGAGCACTGATGCCCCAGGCCAAGCCAATAATCAGGAAGCTGATTCTCTTGGAGATCTTGCTCTCCAGGTGGTAGACGATACAACGGTGCCGGTCCAGGGCAATTACTGTCAAGGTGATGGTGGACACTTGTACTGCCAGGCCCTGGGCATAGGGTACCAGGTGGCATAGGACAAGACCCATTTTCCACTCCCCCATTAAGGTGTAGGTAAGAGTGAATGGCAAGCACAGGGTGTTCACCAGAAGATCTGCCACAGCCAGATTGGCAATGAAAAAGTTGGTTACTGTGCGCATGCTCTTGAATTTGATCACCACATGAATCACCAAAGAGTTTCCAATTACCCCAAGCAAGATGATGGAGCAATAGGCTAAAATGAGGATAATTCGTACCTCAATCAGCATGGTGCTGTCTATAAGCTCTGGCTCAGGGTCAGGGGCCAGCTCACCTCTAGGAGTGGTTTGCCGTGGATGATACTTCTCCACCTTCATTTCTTCCACTGTCTGGTTCTCATCAGCTTTTGCACCTACTGGACCCATTTTCAGCAACTAGAACAAGAACCTATAATTAAAAAAAGAAGAAGAATAAGAAATATGGAACAAGGAAAACACAAGAGTGACACAAAGGAATGTCACAAATGGAATGGTTTCATTTTGATTAGGACTCAAAATATCTATCCCCTGATCCCTAAAATTGCACGTAGTTTAACATTTTAATAAAGCGGGCTCATTAATAAGTCTATTCACAAATATAGATGAATTAAACCAGGTCCCTGAAATGTATATTATGATGGTAAAATGTAATACCTGTAGTACGGTGAGAATGCTACCCAATTGAGCCAATCAATTTTTAAGTGGAATGAATGTTAGAAACTTTGCCAGTTAATCTTAGAACTCCTATAAACTCTTCAAATTAATTTTAAGGTAGATAAAAAATCATCTGCAATATCTTGACTGCTTTCAGTTTATAAATATAGCAACAAAATTGCACAAAAAAAGAGAAAAATATTAAAACCCTTTGCATGGTGTCTGGACCTTGGAAGTATAACCCTTTGCGTGGTGTTGGGACCTTGGAAGTATAACATATTTAAGATAAACTGAGTAGATTCCATTCCAGAGCCATTTCTTCTAGTGTTTGGGTTAGTGTTAAAAATAGGCAGCCTGTGTAAAACCGTTGCTTTTATTTATTTATTTATTTATTTTTTTTTTTTTTTTATGATCTGAAATCAACTTCCTACTGACATGCAGCAGAATCCCACACAGGATCTATACGAAAAATATGTCTGAATCTGAAGTATATTTCTCTCTGACCTCTAAATATAAAAGTTCTGACCCTTTTCTTCCCCAGTTGCACTCACCAAGACTTTTCCTTCTGCATGCCCTACCTCAGTCAATGCTATCCCTATGGATTACGCCATGTACAGTTAAAAAGTAGGTAACCACCCTAGGCTTTGTCAACTCCTTTAGCTCCCACACCTAAGAGAACCCTCGGCCTGACCTTACAGACCTCTCTCGATGGTCCCCATCATTTCTACCATGTTGATTTTGTCCTTCTTGATTTCTTACCACAGTTACTCTACTGGTCTTCTGACTTATTTCACTTCCTCATCTCTTGCTTTCATTCATTCATTCACTTAACAATAATAAATGAGCACCTGCAAAATGCCAGATGGCTCCGCCCTTGTGATGCTTACACTTATTCTAACATGCATTCAGCAAGCATTCACAAACCTATGTCAGGAATCAGGGTTTGTGCCGAAGAGAATGACAACAGGATAGTGCCTTCACTCGCAGGCTCTTACCTTTGACTAGAGAGAGCCTACTGTGACATCAAAATTGTCTTTCTGAAACTCAGATGGGGTCATATCACTTCACCCATGTCTCCAGGTGGCTTAAAACAATGTAGCCTCCTGGTTTCAAATAGGAAATTCTCTTTTTCAAGCTTGTAAAAACATCCAGAGCCCAACATCATAGAAGTTCTGAATGCAGTCATAATGACAAAAGGCTGCTACCATTCATCAGAACCTCTTTTAAATAAATTTGGTTTTTATTAATCATAATAGCATCTACCTACATTGGTAGGTGAGTCATATTTATTCAGCCCACAGAACAACGCCTGGTTGGGCCCCCAGCTCCATCCCTTACCCTTCCTCTTGGAGGGCTAACTCTCACAGACTATATTTCCAGGCCCCCAAGTCATCCGGAGGATGCCTGAGTTTGGTCATAGGAGGCATTGGCAGGAACTTACAAGCCAGAGAAAGGGAGAAGCCCCTGTATTCTTCTCCTTCCCTCTCTCCTCTGGACAATGACTCAGCAGCTGTTCTGTGGCTCTGGATCCCACAGGACTAGTCCATAGTGATTCTATTTCCAGTGGATGGCCCTGGTCTCTGGGCTTTGGTCACACCACCTCCTTACTCCCTGTGTCCCCCTTGCTGGAGGTACTATCGACTCTCTGCTCTTGCTAATCCTTGAGTGGCCTCAGCATCCCCTGTTTGGCTTCCATCACTTGTGTAGTCATGTCTCTGCATGACTTACATTTTCAAATAGGTTCTGTTTTGCATGATCTGCTGATAGATACCATGCATACATGCTTTCATCAATTTGTTCTCCCACTGATGGTTCTGCACATGTAGGGTGATACCACTGGCCTAGAGAAGATAATCTCAACTCCATTATATGACATACAAAACTTTTCTTGAACTCATCCCTGCCCATCCTCTGGCTTCATCTCTCCTGACATGTCAATACATATGTTATCTCCTGTCATACTAAACTACTTCCTATTCCAGCAATGCATCAGCTTTTCTCATGCCTCTCTGCTTTCCCTGCTCTGAACTGGGAGTCTCTCAGTTATCCCAACAATCTGTGTTCACTTCTACTATTGCAAGAAACACAAGCCACAGTGCAATTATCTCCCCACCACAGCAATCCCTTTCAGGACAGAAACTGGATCTGTTCCATCCATTGTTTAATTCTTAGCACACTATCTAACACATTAATTGTACTTAATAATTTGGCAAAACAAATGTGAAGCTAAAGGAAAGCATAATTTTACTGAATACTCGAAGTCAGCAAAATACAAACAATTCCTTTCCTTAAGCTGATTGTCTTTACAGAAATCCTTGCACTGATAATGACGTCCTTGTGCTTATTTTCTGGTTCTTAGGTAACTGCCTCTGCAAGAAAGCTGTTCCAAGGTCTCTCTTAAATCAATCTCTGATTAAAGCATTAAAAACTTCCAGTCAGTATATACCATAAGGAAAGCTCACACACACACACACACACACACACACACACACTTATAAGAGCCTTATTGCAGAGAGATTTCCATATACTCATATATTTGTTTTACTGATATAGTCTGGTTCTGTCTGCATAAATTTCAAATAGCTTGTTGCAAGGAGCCTAGACCCTCTCTTTTATTTGCCTCTATTCTCTAGAAGTTAGAAAAAAAAAAGTGAAACTAATCATTTAAATCTTGGAGTGTATATTTGATAGGCAATACCATTTCCCTAACCTAAAAGAGACTTTAAAGAACCCAATTAGTCAATCCTGACAACTCATTAGCAGGATTAACAAGACTCCACGAGGTCTGGGTTTGAGGTTTGCCACAAGCTAAACTGAGAGTAAGCCTGAGATAGAAGGATATTAGTTTATGTATTAACTTATTCGGGTTTTTCTTTTCAGTTCTATTTTCTCTATTTCAGAGCCCCTTTATTTAAACTTCTCTGCAGGAATGGTTATTGATCCACAGCCAATTTGCATATGGGCACTAATCACTGTTCTCAAGCACACTGCTGCTGGCTTTCAGCCAGGTCAGAGCTCTCCCCGGAGAATGTATCATTTTATGATTTTATGATTGGGCTTCTGGAAAGGTGCAAGAGGAAAAGGGAGTGCATGGAGGAAACTGACTGATTAAAACCCCAAAAGCACAAAAAAAAATAAAAGATAAGTAACCCTTTTTTTGAAACAAGGCAATAGGAAGCATCATCATCAGTCAAGTCAGTTAAGAACTGTGAATAGTATAGTTTTCTTGAACAAGGGAACCCTCAGAGTTTCTGTTACAGAAATATTTGTTTGTAGAGCAGGAAAAGGACTTCAAGTTTCCTTTTTCAGAAGTACAGAACTTCAAATTGCCTGAGTGGGAAACCAATTTCTGCTCTATTTACATTTGCGGGGCTTTTTGCAACAGGACTCTTATTGCCGCAGGTTGGCCTTAGTGAGACTTAACCCCCTGACAATCTCAAAAATCTTCCAGGAATGTTTCCGGGGGTGGGGGGGACCAGAAATCACACCACACACCTTACACTTAGTCCTAGGGAGAGGGGAGTGGACTCTCAGAATGCCACATGCAAGACATGACTGCTTCCTAAGCCGAAAGTTGAAAATATTCACCTAAGGGTCTGGTAAGGGATCACTTTTCCCTGTGTCTGAGCTTCTGGCTCCCCCTTGCCAACAGCATCGTCCGTGTCATCTCACCGAGTTCGACCGATGTGCCCCCCACTGCGCAACGTTTTAAAGCTTTTACTTTTGCCTCCTTCTCGTGCACCAGATGCTCCGACCCAGTGGGTGAGCCCTTCGGGTGCAAAACCAGCCAATGCTTAAAACAAATGTACAACAAACAAACTAACAAACAAACGATGTACTTATTCTTGAACAGCCCTGGAGAATCCAATAGGACCTCCTTTTGATTAAATTAAAAATTAAATTAAAAAGAGAGACAGACAGAAATGGTAACAACCTGCTGCTCGGGAAAAGATGATGCCCTGTCTCTAAAGGTCAAGGAAAGAAGAAGAACCCTCGGCAGCAAAGGAACATTCGAGCTAAAGTAGAAAATGGTGATGGTTTCCCCGCAACCCCCACCTTCACCCTAAATGAGAGGGGAAAAAAAAAAAAAAAAGTCACTCATGGAAGACCTCGGCCATACCCTCTTGTCAGAACCAGAGCTCTTCGTCCCGGCGGGTCCTCGTTCCCAGGACGTGCCCCGGGTTGGGGCTCAGCCGGGCGGGGGCTGGTCCCCGGACAGGAGCAGGTGCGGCAGGTGCGGCAGGTGCAGCAGGTGCGGGGCGACGGCGCACACCCGCGGTCCGAGCCCGCGCCCCCTCGCGGACCCCGCCCGCGCCTGCAACGGCGGCCTCGGCGCCTCCCCGGGGACCGCGGGGACCGAGCTCCGGGCGTCTGCGCCCCCGGCCCCGGCCCCCGCCCCGGCCCCCGCCCAGCGCGCGGCCCCGCGAGCCACGGCCCGCCGAGGGGCTGCTCCCCCGCCCGGGCACGTCCGCGGCGAAGGCGACGCCCGAGGGGGCCGACGTGGAGGCCGGTCCCGCGCCGCGGGGGCCCGAGGAAGCCCCCGACCTGCCTGCGGAGGGGTGTCCCCGCCTTCTGTGGGTCTCCTCCCGGGGCGGCGGGGCCGCGGGGCTGCGGGGCGGCGGGGCTGGCGCTGCTGCAGCCGGGGGGGGGGGGGCGGGGGCGCCTGCGGACCCCGGCGAGGCCCCCGCGGGTCCCCTCCAACGCGGGCGGGCGCTTGGCGAGTCGTGCGCTCGGGCTCCGGGCGAAGCTCCGTAGGACGGGAACGCAGCGGCGACAGGCGACAAGCTGTGCCTTTCTCGGGAATCTGACTCCCGGTCCCTCGCTCCGCTCCTCGGCTGCGACCCAAGCCGCCCGCGCCCCGTGAGCCCCCCCCGCCCCCCCGGGGATGCCCGAGCCCGGCTGGCTCAGGGAGCGGGGGCGTTGCCAGAAACCCTATTTAGAGCCCCTCCTCGTAGAAGTTTGCGAGCGGTCGGTCTCTCTTCCCCTTGTTCATCTCTGGAGGGGGCCGCAGAGCCTGCCGGGCTGGGCTAGGGGAACACAGGCCTGACACTGGAAACCAAAGTCTCTCCGAGGACCCTGTGCTGAGGTTTGCGCACATCGCGTTCCCTCTGTGCACCTGTCTTCGTTTCGGAAGTGAGGGTGGCCACACTAGTTCTCTTGGAATTTCTCTGACATAAAAAGAAAGAGGAAGGAGGAGGAGGAGGAGGAGGAAAGAGGGAAGAAGGAGAAGGAAGAAGGAGGAGGAGGAGGAGGAGGGACTAGGGAAGAGGGAAGAAGGAGAAGGAGGAGGAGGAGGAGGGACTAGGGAAGAGGGAAGAAGGAGAAGGAAGAAGGAGGAGGAGGAGGAGGGACTAGGGAAGAGGGAAGAAGGAGAAGGAAGAAGGAGGAGGAGGAGGAGGGACTAGGGAAGAGGGAAGAAGGAGAAGGAAGAAGGAGGAGGAGGAGGAGGGACTAGGGAAGAGGGAAGAAGGAGAAGGAAGAAGGAGGAGGAGGAGGAGGGACTAGGGAAGAGGGAAGAAGGAGAAGGAAGAAGGAGGAGGAGGAGGAGGGACTAGGGAAGAGGGAAGAAGGAGAAGGAAGAAGGAGGAGGAGGAGGAGGGACTAGGGAAGAGGGAAGAAGGAGAAGGAGGAGGAGGAGGAGGGACTAGGGAAGAGGGAAGAAGGAGAAGGAAGAAGGAGGAGGAGGAGGAGGGACTAGGGAAGAGGGAAGAAGAAGAAGGAGGAGGAGGAGGAGGGACTAGGGAAGAGGGAAGAAGGAGAAGGAAGAAGAAGGAGGAGGAGGAGGGAAGAGGGAAGAAGGAAGAGAATGAGAAGGAGAAGGAAGAAGAGGAGGAAGAAGGAGGAAGAGGAGGAAGAGGGAAGGAGGAAGAAGAAGGAGAAGGAAGAAGAGGAGGAAGAAGGAGGAGGAGGAGGGAAGAGGGAAGAAGGAAGAGAAGGAGAAGGAGAAGGAAGAAGAAGAGGAGGAAGAAGGAGGAAGAGGAGGAGGAGGGAAGAAGGAAGAAGAAGGAGAAGGAAGAAGAGGAGGAAGAAGGAGGAGGAGGAGAAGGAGGAGGACTCGTTAAACAACTCAAAATAACATTCCCTTCAAAAATGTTAGTATGGCAACCCCTGAAGAATATTGGCTTCTCAGTCTTACCTGGGCTCGCCCACACTGATGATATTGCACATGTAAGCGTCTTTACACAGCCTAATCTGACGTTGATCTTCTGGTTAATGTAGAATTATGCCTACAGGAGCGTAGAAATTATTTATAAGACAAAGAAAAAAAAAAAAAGACAAAGCAGTCTGGGCTTTTCAATTACCAAGAAATGAAAGTGAACAGAACTGGAACTACCCACGATGTTCTACACAGTCCTACTTACAATATTTTTGTAGATATCACTTACCTTGGGCAAATATTCCTTGCTCACGTTCCATGCTCACACATGTAATCTTCTGCAACAAGTTCAAGGCTTCCTAATACGTTTGCACCTGGGAAGAGTGAACTCTGAACCAAGGAGCTGCAAGTTTAGGAGCGCAGGAATGGCTTGAAATAACAAGCACAAAAACACAGGAGCACAGATGAGCGCACAGATTAATAGCTTTGGAGGGCTCGGCTGACTTCACTGACATTGATTCTGCAGACATTTTTGCGTCCATTACAACTGGCTTTCAAAGGCAGCCTAGCAGGCTTACACAAATATTTATCTTATTCCCATACAGACATGTGCGCGTCTTAGAAAACACAGACGTCTCGCCTGCAACTCCGAGACTAGATGACCTCTTTGACCCTGTTCCAATAAAGTACGGAACTGAATGAAAGGCTGATCTGTTGAAATCAAAGTTATGTTCTCATGCGTCATATTATCTAGGATAGTTTTGGCAGTTAACTCGTGACCTTTTTGTGCATTGGGGTCCACCTGAGGCCTTTTGATTGCATGTGCTGTGTGCTACGGTAACACCGCACCACTCCGATGAATGCTAATAAGCCCTATCAAGATGCTGATGGAAGTTTGTGGAAGCAGTGGTGAAATCTGGATGAATCCAAACTGAGACAGGACAGGATTATTGCTCCCTGATTTCCCTCGTGTCCGTCAAATCATTTAGCTCCCCAGGCAATTCCACAGGTAAGAAGAATATAAGCTGACTCTTCCTCAAAGAAGGAGCAGACTCAAACTCAGATGCCTACCTGGCTGGGGCCAATGACATAAATGCATACGCCAGCTAATCTGTTAGGGAGTGGGGGCGTTACAACACCCCTGAAATCACCAAAGTACATGCCTTTTCTGAAGGAGGAGGCTGCTGATTCCGCTGAGCTGCCCTGCAAAAATCTAAATTCCGGGTTGTCAGATCTGACATTGTAAGAGAACAAAAATCCATATTCTTAAAAAAATCTTCCAAATTTTAAATGAAGGAAATTAATTCTTAAAAAGTCAAGCCCCCCAGGTGGGCCAGATCTGTGCAGGCCAAAAAAAAAAAAAAAAAAATCAAGATGGATAGAGAGATGGATCCATGCAGGCTGATCTGTGGGCCTCAATAGCGTAGCCTCTGAAATTAGTATATAATGTTTGACGGGCCTCCTCAAGTACATAAAACATGCCGCGACCACCATTTCCCCTACCCCACAGACTTCCTCAGGGCACATAAATATAAAAGAAGTAAACCAAACATTAATTGCCAAATAAGTACCTTTTCTTTCCACTTTGGGTCAAGTAGGTATTCTCAGTGAGACTCCGAAGTAAAAGACATGGTGAATAACTGAACAATCAGTATTTTCTACAGTTACGAGGAAGAAATTTCAGATAAGTTCTTTGTTTAAAAAGACAAAGTTAGATAACATCAGTATAGAAGACCATTTATGATGCATTTTTTTTAGATACAGTGCATCATGATATGGATTTCTTTCAGTCTAAATTTATTTTGAAAGCAAGGAAGCTTCCCTCACATTGTAAATAATTTCATTGTTTAACTTATAACCATTATAAAAAGATAAAGCAGAAAAAAAAAGCCAGAAAGGAAATACATGTGATCTAAAACATTGCTCTCCAAGAGTACTTTCTGCAATAATGGTAATGTTCTATATCTTCACTGTCCAATAAAGTCCAATAAAATAGCCATCTAGATGCATATGGCTTTTGGACACTTGAAATGTGGCTAGTGAAACTGAGAGACTGAATTTTAAATTTAACTTTTTTTTAAAAGCACCAAAAAGAAAACGTATGTTTTGATTCCTAGTGGAAAGTCCTCCTGGGGTCATTCTTTTTTTTTTTTTAATAAATTTATTTTTTATTGGTATTCAATTCGCCAACATATAGAATAACACCCAGTGCTCATCCCATCAAGTGCCCCCCTCAGTGCCCGTCACCCAGTCACCCCCACCCCCTGCCCACCTCCCCTTCCACCACCCCTAGTTCATTTCCCAGAATTAGGAGTCTCTCATGTTCTGTCTCTCTTTCCGATATTTCCCACTCATTTTTTCTCCTTTCCCCTCTATTCCCTTTCACTATTTTTTATATTCCCTGGGGTCATTCCTGCCAGAAAGCTAGTTTTTTTTCTCACTTTAATGTCAAGGTTTCCTTTTTTTTATATATTAAAAGATTTTTATTTATTTATTTTGAGAGAGAGAGTGAGAGAGAGAGAGTAGGGACAGGAGGAGGGCCAGAGGGAAAAGGAGAGAGAGAATCTCAAGCAGACTCTCTGTTGATTGCGGAGCCCAATGTGGGGCTTGATTCCAAGACCCTGAGGTCCTGACCTGATCTGAAACCAAGAGTCGGATCCTCAACCGACTGAGCCACCCAGGCGCCCCCTGCCCCCCTGAAAGACCATTAAATAACTCTCAAGTCATACCAAACTGAATTAAATCCTGAACAGATCAAAACAGTATAGCGCAGCTGGAATGTGGAAGCTAATTCCAGAAGGAGAAAGAAGTAAGGTCCATAAATCAGGACAGCAGGCTCGGAAGAGAAGATTATAGCATCAAAAGACAGAGAACAACAAACACAAACAAGGAATTCTCTTAAACTCCGGTACTGTCAGAAAAGCTCAAAGACACTAATAAAATAACTCAGACTAAACAAACAAGCTTAATAAGCCTAATAACAAGTTCCTACTTAGGAAATATTAATAATCAAATTAGCTTAACAGTTACAGTGTTTAGTATATTTGAAACTAATTCCATCTGGCTTTATTTAAGTGTTCAGTTAATTCAGTTATTTATTTTTTCTCAGGTTTATTAAGTGCTTCTTATAGGAATGCTTTTTAAAGGTTCAATAATACCCCTTTATAGTAAAAGTTATGGAACTTAGATATCCTAATGGTCATTTGGTTACAATATTGAATTTTAATTGGTTGTAAATAGATTTCTGATTGGCTGTGTCTACCTCTCAGTTCAGGCAGGAAAAGGCACAGTGGGAGTTATGTTAATATCTGAACAGATATGATAGAAGTTGCATCAAGTAGACATAGAAAAGAGAGACCAGTTTATATGAATGGAGCTAGAAGTGTTTGAATTTTTTAAATAAGTCTTTAAAATCACTCAGTTTTTAAAAACTCACCAGGCTAATCACACTCATGATGAAAAGGTAATACTTCCTTCGACATCCTTATAGACTTGGCTTATTTGTAACAAGTGGACCAGTAAATGTGTGAATAGGCAAAAAATGGTCAGCAAATAGTCCTTTTCATGAAGCTGATAGGCTAGACTTTCTTTAAAATTTTGTAGACAGCAGTATGTTATGAAGGCAGGTGTCTCACTCAAGAAAAGCAACTAGTCGTTCAAAGTGAAGTGTACGCTAAATCCTAAATTGAGCATAAATATCATTTTCTCTGATTTTTATTTCTATGGATTTTGAGTTTTTTATTTTTGTTTTGAAGTTTTAATTGCAAATTTGAGTGATTTAGCAGGATTGTAAGCACTATATGCAATATTTTCCTGAGATTTTTATCTCCCAGTGATCATCCAAATGGATATTGATGCAGGTAAGGAACCAAATCTAAAAGGACATTTAAATGCAAATGATTCACAGTTCAAATTTTAACATAGAACAAAGGAAGGGACATTTTTATGTGGAATTCAGAATTTAATCAATGCAAATTTTCATTTGATTATCTGAAACATGCACAGAAGGTCCATGGCGAAAGAGGAAACATGCACCCTTTTAGAAATTGCAATTTTATTTAATAAGTGTTTATTCTTGTAGCATATAGAGACATAATTTGATATATATTTTTTTTAATTTTTTTTTAATTTATTTATGATAGTCACAGAGAGAGAAAGAGAGAGAGGCAGAGACATAGGCAGAGGGAGAAGCAGGCTCCATGCACCGGGAGCCCGATGTGGGATTCGATCCCAGGTCTCCAGGATCGCGCCCTGGGCCAAAGGCAGGCACCAAACCGCTGCGCCACCAGGGATCCCGATATATATTTTTTGAATTATACACTCAAAACAAATTTAATTTTTAATTTTTCTCAAAAAGAATGCAAGCAAAATCAAAGCTCTCATGAAATTACTATTGGTATCTCTTGAGAGATGAGAAGTCAAAGATTTATATATAATCTTTAAATATCACTTTGGAGATGGTAGAAATGGCTTATTAAAGTAAAAACTTTAAGACATTAATTGAATAATGCTAGTAGGATTTAATTCAGACCTACAGTTCTTTGTTATAAAAAAAGAGTTATATGGGGCACATGGGTGGCTCAGTCAGTTAAGCTCAGGTCATGATTCCTGAATCTCAGGATCAAACCCGGAATGGGATTCCCTGTTCAGCGGGGAGCCTGCTTCTCCCTTGCCTTCTACCCCTCCCCCATTCCTGCTCACTGTTTCTCACTCTCTCTCTCAAATAAAATCTTAAAAAAAAAGAATTGCATGAAATCCATATGAATGTTTTACTACTCACAACTCCTATCAACAAATCTTTATTATCTAATTTGTTACAGGTGCCATGCCAGACAGTGTCCATATAACCATGAATTACACACAGACCTGCCACTGACTAGCTCTAACCCATTAAAGTTATATAGACTTTAAAATAAGGAAGTACCATAAATGGATTAAGATTCTCTAATAGACTCTGACGTAGTAGCTTTGGGGCCACATGGAAGGAATGGTCAATTTTTTGTTTGTCTGTTTTTTGTGAGTGGTGTGTGTTGGGAGAATCAGGGAAATGTTTTGTTGGGGAGGTAATAACACAGGTCAGTGTAAATCTAGATAGAAAACGTTTTTTTGGCTTTACCCAGCACCGGGATACCATTTTGTTCACCATTACGTTAACTGGGATGTGTGATACTGTGACAATGAGAATCCTCTGGGGAAGAACGATCATTTATATACGTCAAAGTAAAGTATTCCAAGTCAAAAACATTATTTGCAAACAAAATATATAGTGAGTACATATGAAATATTTAATTGATTACTATGGGCACTGGCGCAGTAGTGAAGCTGGTTTAAAGTAGGATGCCCAAGGTAGAGACCTATAGCTAGTCAGTTTAAGAAAGAGTCTTGCATAGAATCGCGACCTTACGTATAAAACTGTTTGATAGCATGTTGTGCAAAAAAGCCATAACTTAGGAACTTATGCATTGCACCAGATAGAATGTCTCCTGGACAATAATCAAACTTAATTTTCTATAGGCTTGCATCACAGAGACTGGGCTCTAATCAGTGATAAATAATAAGCCAAATTAAGTACGTTACTGTCCCTTGGCAAGTCACCTGATCTTTAGGCTCATGAGGCAATGCTCCAATCTGATACTGAAAAAGCATATGATCACCCCACTCTGGTTTTTTCCGTTGCTGCCTGACAAAGCACCCCAAAACCTAGGAGCATAAAACGGTTATTTCATGCTACTCATTGTGGGTCAGAAATTTGGGAAATGCTCCAATTGGGTGATTCATCTCTGATCCATGTGGCCTTAACTGGACAGGTGGGGCTGTAGGATTCTCTTCCAAGATGGTACCTTCACTCACATGTCTGGATCTGGGCTGGCTTTGCTATGTGGTACCTGGAGGATGCACATGTATCTCTCTTCACACGTGGCAATCTCGGAGTAGTCAGACTTATTACATGGTTTTTGGCTTCCCCTAGAGACAACTCTCTAAAAAAAAGTACTCTAAGAGACCCAGGCAGAAATTGCAAGGCTTCTTATGATCAAATCTCTCAAGACCCAGAACATTTCTTTGGCTACATTGTTTTGGTGAAGCAAGACTCTCAGGTCAGATTATAAAATAAGAGAAGAAGGATATACTCCACCTCTGCAGAGGGGGAGGGTATGTGTGCACAGGGAGGAAAGGAATTGAGAACGACGTGAGAGAAATGTCATCACACAGCCCTTCGCCTTATATGTATTTTGGATGTATTTGGTGTGTGTGTGTGTGTGTGTGTGTGTGTGTAATACATCCATTAAAGAGGGACTATCTGGGAAAAGAACAGCAGCCTCAGAAATTCCACAGTGAATATTTCCCCTTTGGCTTGTAATTCATAAAATTATCAGGGCCAGAGATTGCAAAAGCTAAGATCTTCGCTGCCAGGGGAAGCCCTGGGGCAAGAGTACACTATGAAAATAGAAGGGGGGCTTCCAACATCTGCACTTAGGTGAACACAGTGATTGGGGGGCAAATACATAACTTTAGGTAGATTTCCCCCCTGATGAAGTACTTAAGGTGAATAGTACTTAAATTTGTTCTTAGAAACCCCAGGCAATCTGACAGCATAAATCTCCTGATAGCCAATTCCAATATTTAAGTAGTTCATTCTTGACCCTGCTTTCACTAGCCCAGGAGGAGCTGTAGAGATCTCTGCTCTGTGCATGACTTTATTGCACGGAGGTTGGTCTCCGAAGATCTGGGGCACTTTATTGAATCTGGTTCGCTCACTGAGTGACTTGGAAATGTCATTTAATCTTTCCGAGACTCAGTTTCACCAACGATAAAATAAGAGGCACATTCTTAATACTCTTAGAATAAGAGCACATTCTTAGCTCTCAAAATTACATAGGTTGGCTTTGGCAATCATCAAAATATTCCTTGTATCTCATTACTTGGGATATAGTAGCTTGTCCTTAACTTATTATCCAAGTTCCGTTTTCTTATGGTCCCCAAAAATAGAACCATATTTAATGATCTCATGTATTTTGTTTTTTTTTTTTTTTTTTTTTTTTTTTTTTTTTTTTTTTTTTTTTTTTTGATCTCATGTATTTTGAACAGCATAGTAATATTTTTAGATTATTCTTGAAAACACTTTAAGAAAAAATGTGGGGTGGGGAGGACGCCTGGGTGGCCCAGTGGTTTGAGCGCTGCCTTCAGCCCAGGGCATGATCCTGGAGTCCCAGGATCAAGTCCCACATTGGGCTCCCCATATGGAGCCTGCTTCTCTCTCTGCCTATGTCTCTGCCTCTTTCTGTCTCTCATGAATAAATAAAATCTTTAAAAAAGAAAAGAAAAGAAAAGAAAAATAGGGGAGAAAGTATGTAGTAAAATCGCTAAGAGGATCTGACAGTGAAAGTCAATGAAATTCCTTAGCTTCTCCCCAACCAAAAACAAACAAATAAATAAGTAAAATATCAGGGGCACCTGGGGGGCTCAGTCAGTTGAGCATCTGATTTTGGCTCAGGTCATGATCTCAGGATTCTGGGATCGAGTCCCACATCTGGCTTTCTGCTAGGCATGGAGTCTGCTTCTCCTTCTGCCTCTGTCCCTTCTCCAGCTTGTGCTCTCTCTATGTCTCTAATTAATTAATCAATTAATTAAATCTTGTAAAAAATCACATATGTGGGCAGGCCGGGTAGCTCAGTGCTTTAGTGCTGCCTTCAGCCCAGGGCCTGATCCTGGAGACCTGGGATTGAGTCCTACATCGGGCTCCCTGCATGGAGCCTGCTCCTCCCTCAGCCTGTGTCTCTGCCTCTCTCTCTCTCTGTGCCTCTCATGAATAAATAAATAAGATCTTTTTTAAAAAATCACATATGTACTTTATATCAAAGGATATTATGTTATTTTAAAATAAATTTTGTTATAAAAATTTAATGGTAACATTTAATAATTTGGTGCTTGACTTGACCTCTCTGTAAGAAGAGTTATTGGCACATGAGTTCATACTATGTAATGTTTTCATTAGGTATATGCTACGAAACATATAGGAGAAGTGAAAATTTTCAGATGACTCTAAGTCCATTGTTCCCAAACTACACCAAGGCAGCCCTGGCTACCACAACAAATTCACATAGGAGCTCGCGTAATATTTTAAATTTTTAGAAGAAATCACAACCATATGTAATGTGTCTTGGCTACTGATACTTGACATCTATTAGATGCCTCACAAAGTGTAGCTTGAATTTAGTTCACAATTTCAACATTAAATTATACTACATACTTTCCAGTGACATCATGTTTTGGGGAAGCTGGGTTTTTAGTGGCTGCCATGATAAGAAACAATCACTGTGGGAAAAGTCAGTGAATAAAGGAAATGAAAGTGGCAGTTTCCAAATTGATTTCAAAATGTGCAAGGTTGTGCAGGGCCCAATAAACACACATATGTCCCATTAGTAAACAGCACTGGATTTAGTTAAGAATGAAAACATATTACATTCTTTCAATTTTTGTGCATTTGTTTTTTTCAAATGGCTATTAAACATTGAGGACCTAAATGCTTATAAAGTTATTTGTACCTAACTCCTTGATAGATGGCACTGCTTGTTAGGTTTGCTTTGGTCTAGAAGGCTTCATGAAGTATCTGCCCTCGGGCCATGTCAATCTGGGAGTAACATTTTGTTCACGTAGGAACAGTTCTTTTCATTCAGTTAATTGTGTTAGTTTTTTTTAATATTTAACTTGAAAGATTTAATTTGAAAGATATTTTTCAGTGAAAGATACTACTGGGAAACTATTTGCTCACTTTTAGAAAGAGAAATTTTTAAATTTTTGCTTTATTTTATTTTATTTTTTTATTGGAGTTCAATTTGCCAACATATAGCATAACACCCAGTGCTCATCCCATCAAGTGCCCCCCTCAGTGCCCGTCACCCAGTCACCCCCACCCCCCACCCACCTCCCTGTCCATCACCCCTAGTTCATTTCCCAGAGTAAGGAGTCTCTCATGTTCTGTCTCCTTCTCTGATATTGCCACTCAATTTTTCTCCTAGAAAGAGAATTTAAAATACATGCAAGTGCCTGTACTTTGAATAGTTCTGCTTCATCCCACCCTCGCATGGGAAACAGAGAGCTTCTCCTAAACAGGAAGGTAGGAAGAAGGGCAGAAAGGGGCATATAGGCTAAAAGAAAAGAAAGTAGTGGTGGGGGGGCACTCAATAGCATAAGTCAGAAGTATGTATGTATTTTATTTTATTATAGTCACAACATTTAACATTTAACATCTGTTATAGATTTTTTTCTCCTAGATTTTTAAATGTGCAATAGATGGTTGGTTGTTGACTACAGATACAATGTTGTACAGTAGAGTTAGAGAGTTTGTTCATCTAGATTGACTGAAACTTTGTTGATTACTAAATCATACACTAGTATTTAAAGTCTCGTATGTGACTTTAGGTTTATCCAGAAATATGATATCTATACATAATATAATATTAATTCAAGTGTTACAGAACTACTAAAATCAAAACTAAGAAAACTAATAACATGGAAAATGTTGGTGCAATAGAATATTCATTTTTTTTTAAGATTTTATTTATTTATTCATGAGAGACACAGAGAGAGAGAGGCAGAGACACAGGCAGAGGGAGAAGCAGGCTCCATGCAGGGAGCCCAATGTGGGACTTGATCCCAAGACCCCGGGATCACGCCCTGGGCTGAAGATAGGCGCTAAACCGCTGAGCCACCCAGGCATCCCTAGAATATTCATTTTTAAATACAAAAAAGCTATATGTTTAATATAATCACATTTTAAAATATGATTGTGAAAAGCGAGTGGAAGGAAAATAAACCCCAAAGCTAACTATATTTATGCCATGCAAACTGGTTTTGTTCCTTCATCTTTCTTCTCAAATTTTCTTAAATTAAAATTTTGACTAATGAAAATAATATGCATCATATAAAAGTATACTGAATTCACTATTCAGATACTCATGAAATCCATTAAAATGAATAGGAGATTTACTGTCCTATCCACATAGTTTTTTCCTTGAATTCCACAGCCCAGGGGAGCTCTTCCAAACTGGGAGTTGTGTTAGACTCACACACGGCACTTTATAAATACACAGATGACAGGGTCTGCTTCAGTGGCACCGGATGGGGCTCCAGTGCTCACATGTGATTCTTGCGTGTCCCCATTCTCAGCAGCATCTAGACCCCTTCCCTATGCCCGTACTAGTGTGCTTTCTGGTTACCTTTGTCTCTTCCCTAATTCAAACTCTACTCCAAATTCAAATCTGGACACAAGTAAAATCACACGCTCAAAGGACATAGACCACTTTCTCTCAGAATCCTGTTCATTTTCAGTCACTCTGGCCATTCCGAATGCCCCTGAATTCAATCTATAAACTTGCTCAATTTCATGCTCCTTGAGGCCATGTTGATGCCACTCCTGTTCAAGATTGTTATATTAGCATAAACCCATTCTCTTCATCATCTTTCTTTCCTCCTTCCATGACCCCTTAAAAGTCTAAAAGGTAAAGTATGTGAATTTTCTTTTTGGTGCTTTTTTTCTTTTCTTTCCTTCCATCATAACCTCTTCTCAGGACAGCCTTAGAGATAAATCCTGTTGAGTTGCCAGCCATGGGAAGAATCTTACCAGGAAAGTGAAGATGAGAGAAAGGTGCTCTAACTGTGGAATGATAAGCACCAGCCAATACATAAAAGGGATGTGCTTCTGGTTTTGTTTCTATCTGGGGATTTTAGCACCAGAGCCTCCTAAACTTCAGAAACCCCTATTGTCATGCATGGGTGATACGTTCAGGATTTTTTGTTGACTCTTAGAAATAATTACTGAGATGTTCAGTTTAATCCTTTAACATCTAGACCGCACTTGAATGAGAATTCCATTTCCTGGGATTTAGTCTACATTTTCTTAATCATCACTGACTTATTCCCTCAATACTATTAAGTAAGAGTAAATATTATAGAGTACTGGATTCTTCTAGTCATTCTGTCCTCTGGCATTTTAAAAAATTTTCTTCTCTTTTGTGGCAGTATAAAAAGCAGCTCTAACAAGGGTTTTGACTGATTCATTCATCTTGCTCTTGGTTTGCTAGCACATCAAATCTGATAAAGAAATTGTTTTGTTTGGAGATGCCAATTACTTAATTAAGTTTACCTGTTGCCGGGAAAGCATACAGAAAATGTAAATATTGCCTTCTGTTGAGTGGATTAGATATTGTAACCTCGGTATAATACTAAAATTACATCCAGATAAGCATAACAGAGAAAATATAAATGTGGAATACGGTCACAGAAACTAGGGCCATGTTTGTCAAACCATGGTGCTAGGCTTCCTTTCATCAAAGTCATTTGAGGTCCCTCACAGCAACGCAGGCTTCAAGACCCCACCCCCACCCCCACCCCCACCCCCCCAGGTCCTGCAGCCAAGGAATCTCTTGGGAGTGAGGAATGCAATTGGTAGTTAGCAAGCCTCCCAGGTCATGTGAGTGTATATCTAGTTTTGACCACTACTATTCTAGGGGAGCGTCCTGCTAATATGCCAATAAATAAGGAAACAAATAAATGAATAGGTGATAGCAGCAGAGAGGGAGAGAATAGCTGAATTATTCAGACATTTTCTGTTCTTCAGAAATTGCTGGGCAATTCTTCACTTCCCATCGCTCCTACAGACTTAATGTTACGGTACACCCTGTTTCCATAAATAAAATCATTTGTAGGTATAAATTATCCAGTGTAAATTCTTGGGGATACATCTCTTTGCTTAATTAATTTTTTAGTTAGAAGTCAGTAAGTAGAAGTTATTTCCTAAAGGAAATAGTCCCTTGCCAAGCCTAGCAGGTCAAATATCTCTGTCAGAGAGCAATTAGCCCTCCCCCCCCCCCCCCCGCCGTGTCTCTCTTCAGCACTTATAATACTTTCGTTTCACATTTTATATGATTATTTTACTACCTGATGAACACCTCTCTCCCCAACTGGAGACCCTGAGGGAAACAAAATCAAACAATAATCACTTTTTAACGTTCTTTGTGTACAAACAAGAGAATTAAATTGGAAAAAAAAATACCAATTTGCTTCATTTCCCCCTTGATAAGAGGGATATTGAAACATCTGCTTGTTTAATTTGATCGATGTAGATATAACCTTGATTCTTCTTCTTCTTCTTCTTCTTCTTCTTCTTCTTCTTCTTCTTCTTCTTTTATAACCTTGATTCTTAAAGTTCTGAATGAACACTCAGGTAAATTCCAGGTAAATTGCTGTTGATATTTAGCAATCCTGATTTAGGTCATTTAAATTAATTTCTGGGGTAATTATGCATGGAATGTTTAGTTACATTTTCCCAACTCCTAAACTGTATTTATTCTTTTGTTCAGATAGCGCAAGTTTTAGTTGTTTAGTTTAAAAATTACTGAAATGGGGATCCCTGGGTGGCGCAGCAGTTTGGCGCCTGCCTTTGGCCCAGGGCACGATCCTGGAGACCCGGGATCGAATCTCACGTCGGGCTCCCGGTGCATGGAGCCTGCTGCTTCTCCCTCTGCCTATGTCTCTGCCTCTCTCTCTCTCTCTCTCTGTGTGACTATCATAAATAAATAAAAATTAAAAAAAATAAATAAATAAAAATAAAAATAAAAATTACTGAAATGTGTCAAAGTAAGGAACAGGAGCATATGACAAACATCCTCATTTGATTTAGCTTGATCTGAAACAAGAAACAGGAGCAGGGTAAAGCCAAAAATAACAGGAGAATGGCAATGAAATTGTTGCCTATTTGTGTTCTTGAGTATTCTCTCACTTATTTCATCTATTTTATGATTTAAAAATTTGTCTTCAATATCTTGCCTTTCTTAAACCTTCAAAACTCTAAAAAGCCATGCTATTGACCCTTTCACTTAAAGGAAATAATACTTGACAATGGGCATCTAAGCCACCCTCCAGGAGTGGCATCGTTCTATAATCATCTATGTGTGTTTCCTCTTAGGAGCACTAAAAAGCTGGTTTTTTCTATAACTTAAAATATGGATCTTTAAGGTGTTGATTTGAATTCAAATGTTCCCTGT
Organism: Canis lupus baileyi; assembly: GCF_048164855.1. NCBI lineage: Eukaryota > Metazoa > Chordata > Mammalia > Carnivora > Canidae > Canis > Canis lupus. Next base: position 54,076,731 of record NC_132850.1, on the reverse strand, counting down.
GAAATTCTTGTATTGTCATTGCATCATTTTCAAAAAAAATTTAGAATCAGTTTCTGTATAGACTTCAACAGCATCTTCTCCTCTGGGGATTTAAAACCTTAGTCCTGATGTGTATTCAGAGAAAACAGAGAAGGGAAAAAGTATTTGTTCAAATATACAATTGAAAGACAAGATTCTGGGGAGCTCTGCTCTACAGAAAACTCAGTATAATTTAAGAGCAAGAAAGACTTAAGTAAATAGATAATAACTTCATGCTCTCAAAAGGATTCTTTGCTTAACAAAATATGTACTAAAGAATTAGTGAAAGTCAACCATATTATTTGATTTATAAAAAATTGAATTAACAGGAAAAATGCATATGTTAAGGATAAGGGCAACAGCAAGATGGTGTGTGTGGTAGTTTATGAACAGCTAACGTGTTGGGGCTGAACACATATTTTTAATTCATTCTGTATTTTATTGGGCAACAACTTTGTGGCGTGAATTTACTGTGTGCATGTGATGGCTATCTAATCTTTAACAATGCTGCTGTAAACAGAGATTAATGAGATTGGGCCCAGGCCATGCAAAAGCCCACAATCTGGTACACGATAGACACATTATTAAAGTTAATTATATCACAAGGTGGTAAATCCTATGACAGATATGTGATTCATAGAGGAGATGAAATTTTATTTGTACCCTGTGGATGAATAGTTTACTATTTGATGGAGGCTGGGATGGAGGATGGAAATTCTAAGCAGTTGAAACAGTAGCAAACCTTTGGAGATATGAAAGGATCTGACAGGAGGAACCAGCTGCGTGGTTTAGGATGCTTTCTGCAGGAGTGGCTGCGAAATTATACTGGGGGATACATAGTAGCCAGATATGGTTTAAAGCACACAAAAAGTGATGTGGGTTTTTTTTTTTTTTTTTTTTTTTGAGTTTTGGTAAGAATATTCTGGTAGAGATGAGAGTGTTTTTTGGGAGGGTGGAATATGTCTTAGAGCAGTGGTTTACAATCAAGATAGACTGTAATAAAATAATTACGTGGAGAGATTCAAAATACTTTGATTCCCACCCCAAACTTAAAGAATCACATAGGACTAGGTCCTATACTTTTTAAAAGACCCCTTATTAGTTACATATTGCTACCTAACAAATTATCACAAGCTTTTTTTTTTTTAATTTTTATTTATTTATTTATGATAGTCACACAGAGAGAAAGAGAGAGGCAGAGACACAGGCAGAGGGAGAAGCAGGCTCCATGCACCGGGAGCCCGACATGGGATTTGATCCTGGATCTCCAGGATCACGCCCTGGGCCAAAGGCAGGCACTAAACCGCTGCGCCACCCAGGGATCCCTATCACAAACTTTTATGCTACAATAGTTAGTTACTATCTCAGAGTTTCTGTGAGTCATGAACTGAAGAACTGAATGGGGGTTTAGCCAGGTTTTCTACTTTTGGGTCTCTCAGAGGTTGCAATCAAGGTGTTGGCCAATGCTGGGGTCTCCTCTGAGGCTGTCTTGGTGAAGGATCTGCTTCTAAGCTCAGATGGCTGTTAGCAGGATTCGGTTCCTTGTGGGTTATTGGACTGAGAGCTCAGCTTCTTGCTAGCTGTTGCTAGCTCCTCTCTTCCTCTCCCTATATGGGCCTCTCTACATGGAGGCTTACTTCATTAAAGCCAGCAAGGGTCAGAGTCTACCAGCAAGAGGGAAGTTACAACTTTATGTAACATAATCATGAAGAAGGGGACATCCCATCACTTTTGCCTTCTTTTAGTGGTAAGAAATAATCCACATGGTACCCATGGTACCCACACCCAAGAGTAGGATTACAGAAGGGTTTGAATACCAGGATTCAGGGAAAATTAGGGAACACTGTAGAGTCTGTCTGTGACACATTCCATGTGATTCTGATAATCATTCAAGTTTGAAAACACTGACTTAGAGACTTTGGGGAATACACACAAAAAATGGCAAGGATGAAATTTAGAGGACAGACCTCAAAAACTATGGAATAGTAGTATCTATTAAAGCAGCTGATTATTTGTAGGGACTTGGCCATTGTTAGGGATGGGATAGCTTGATTATCAAGCCTTGATCTTGGTGATTGAGTGTTTAAGTGATGGCTCTAACCAAATTAAGAAGTCGCAAAAAAGAAACCTATTTTGAAAGAATGACAATGGAATTAGTTTTAGATCTGTTGAATTTGGTGTGCCTATGGGGTATGTTATGAAATGTATTTACAACTGTGAAATATGGCAAAAAAAATGAGGAACATGTGTTTTCAATGATATATAGTGGTATTGTTTACCAGGGCCTCCAAAGGTTTATTTTATTATCTTGGAAAATATTCTTTGTTCAACTCACTATTTGCAACTGATGAAAGTTCTCAGACTTGGTGAGGTTACACATTAACTTCTATATTTTTGACCAATAGAGCCACAAATGACTTCTTTCTGGTAGACAAGATAACCCAAAGTTTGTAACTTATTTTGTTGTAGTACAATAAGCACTTTTATAACTAAATTAGCAAACATATTAATATTTCTTTATCAAATTGACTGTAAATAAGTAAATCCTCAAATACTTTTTGAATCAAACCTATCATCCCACTATTTCTGTCATCTTTTAATAAGTTGAATAAAATATTAAATAATATGTGTTGTTTATGCTTGAGAGGCATATTTTTTTAAATTTTAGTTTAACTTTACACTTTAGTGATTGTGGAGGTACCACAAGATGCCCAACTGAATTCACTTAATAGAGCCAATTACACTATACTAACCAACCAAGAGGTCTCTCTCTCTCTCTCTCTCTCCCCCCTCCCTTTCTCTCCTGAAATTATTTTAATTTGCAATTAATTAGATTTTGAAGTTCCTCTGATTAAAGGAACTTCGTTGTAACTGGTTTGTAGAGACTAATAAGACTAATATAAATCTCATATTTCCCCATGTTTGTACAAAATACAGAAGCTGAACTATTCATATTTCCATGTGCGGGACTTTAAAGAAAAACTTTCCTTTTCATTAAGTTTTGTTTCCTTTATAAGAATCCAAGTTCATGTAATCAAGGTAAATCCTGATATAAATTACATTACTTACTTTAAAAAATCACATTACTGGGATCCCTGGGTGGCACAGCGGTTTAGCGCCTGCCTTTGGCCCAGGGTGCGATCCTGGAGACCCAGGATCGAATCCCACATCGGGCTCCCGGTGCATGGAGCCTGCTTCTCCCTCTGCCTATGTCTCTGCCTCTCTCTCTCTCTCCCTCTCTCTCTCTCTGTGACTATCATAAATAAATTAAAAAAAATAAAATAAATAAAAATTAAAAATAAATAAATAAATAAATAATCACATTACTTAAATAAGTTTGATTTAAAAGCAGAGTTATATGGCTTTTTCCTGATGTGATTATCAGATCTGTGTTTATTTTGATACCAATTGATACTAGCTCATCTAAACTGCTTAGATTTCTTATAGAGTTTTAGTGCTCAAATAACAATATATTTATAATTATGGGTAATGTAAAATTGTATTACTCTAAACTGGATCATAGGGCTGCTGACAAATTGCTTTACATCAGCAATAATCATGTTTGTAAGGTGTCAGGTTAAAACATGATATCCAAGATCCTTAGTTAACTTTACAATCTTGGACTAATATTAAACCTAGTTAATAAATAATCTTTGGATCCCTGGATAACTTTTTAAGTAAGAAACAACACTGATACCTTGATCATAAGGCATAGCTTTTAATATAGATCACTTTTATTCTTATTTTAGTATATTATAGAATGGCTATCACTTTGGATATTGTTAATAAATGTATACTGTTATTTTTGTCACTTTTCAGACATATAAAGTGATGTTGGGACTCGCAGGTGAATTTTGCTTGTCTGCTGAATCACCTGTATGTGATAAAAAAAAAAAAAAAAAACAGTCCTTGATTACGTACTTCCGAGCTAAATAGAAGTTAGCTAATTTGGCTAAATGTTGTAATTCTTAGGTGATTTGAACCTATGACAGAAGCAAATGTGTTTATGAAATAGAATAGTGTATGGAATATGAGGTTTTCTCTTGTTTTAAAAGGAAGATAAAAGTTTACTCTAAAATAAAGTGCAAGATTTTCCTAAACTATGAAAGAACATAGTGAAGGGCAAAAGTTGATTTTATACAGCAAGCTGAAGAAGATTTGAGAGAAGTGAAATTTATTTGCTTTGGTTTATATTACCTGAGATATAGAAGAATTATGTTAAACTCTTGGCAAAGTTCACCCAGACTGATGGGCTTATTCAGATGGTATTTTTTTAAGAAGCTTCTAATCTTTTTATTCCCAGATATTGCATGAATGCATCTAGAACATGTTTTTCTTTCCAGTAGGATAACTTTGTTTAGAGTCTTTTTTTCTGTCCATAACACGGTATAGTAAATTGTTTATTTTACCTCCTATGCAATCTGCCTGGATGATAGATAATCTGGAATAATTTCTTTGTGCTCCAGATTGACTGTCTCATGCCCTTAATTACTTAAGAAAACAACAGGAGATGGGATTTATTCATTCACATTATTAAAAGAAAAGAGATCTAGAAATAATTCAGTCTTTTTAAAAAAGATTTTATTTATTTATTCATGACAGACAGAGAGAGAGAGAGGCAGAGGCAGAGACACAGGCAGAGGGAGAAGCAGGCTCCATGAGGGAGCCCGATGTGGGACTCCATCCGGAGACTCGGGGATCACACCCTGAGTCTAAGGCAGATGTTCAACAGCCGAGCCACCCGGGCATCCCGAAATAATTCAGTCTTTTGGTTATGTTCCATGTTTCTTAATTAGCTCCAACAGTAGTTGTAAGATTTCCCTGAACACAATTGTTGAAGAATAATTTTGTGCAGGTAAAATACTACTAATATACATTTTTCAGAGATAAAACATGGATTAGAAGACCTTGTAGGTGTTTATTAATAATGTCTCTGACCACATGTCCTTAGGCTCTACGGAAACATTAAAGAAATTCTTATAAAAATTATATGTTGTCCCTAGTAGCAGATTTTGCTGCCTCCTATTCTGATATTGTTGATTATGGCAATAAATTAACTATTGTCATTACGTCTCTTCCATAGCTCTAAGATTTACTTTGAGGTTTGCTATAAAGTCAGATTAGAATCTTTGTCTTTAGCTAAGAACACTTTCCAAGCCTCAAGGAGAGGACCATAAGAGATACTCAACAATTGATACTTCAAAGAATATGCTCTTGCACACAGATTTCCAGGCTGACTTGCCTAGTTTGTCTTTGAGATTGTTCCAGGGGACTGAGTTAGGATTTCCAGAGCATTTTTTTGTTTGTTTGTTTGTTTGTTTTTGTTTTTTTTTTAATGCAGAGGCATATAACTTCATGAAAGCAGAGGGCTGACTCAAGATCTGATGGGTCAAAAATTAATTGCATAGAACTAAAAAACCCTGATGAATGATATCTCATGTTGATTATTTATTTAGAATATTGCTGATACCATGTTCAATGTTTTTGTCTCCTAAGAAATACACTCAGAGGCCCTCTTACTTTCTCCTTAAGCCATCTCTAGCCCTCAGTTTAGAAGACTATGTATTCGTAAACTGAATTTTAAACTAACTGATTTCACGGACTCCTCAGAATTCAGAAACAAATATTTTGACTAAGTCTCCTTACTTTTCAAGGCAATACAATTATTTGCATAGGCTTAACCATAATCTGTCCCGCGTTTTAATGGGCACAATTGAGCAAATTGTTTATTCAATAAAGGCCATCATACAGTACAATATTTGAGAATGAATCTCATTTATTCAGACATGGCAGGCCCAACAGTAAGAAATAAGAATTGCACATTATATGTGGAGCCAGTACCTGCAAAAGCCAACTGGATAATATAGATCTGGTGCCTCTTTTGTGGCTTAGGGGACCCTAAGCTTCACAGTTTAATGAAAATCATTCCTGGAAGCACACATTGTAGGATCTCTAATAAGAAGAAATTCACTCAAATTTATTCATAGGTTGATAAATTTTCCTGGGCTTTGTTTCTTATCTTTGAAATGAAAGCAAATGGCACGGGCTTTTCAAAGTCCAACGTGAAATACTCTAAGACATTTCCAAGTAGAAATTATCCCTCTGGCATCAGTCGTTACTCAATATTACATGGCTCTAATCCAGTAAGACTAAGTTCAAAGAATGACCTTTGGATTTGCAGGATAAGGGAGACTTGAGAAAGTGGGGACAGCCAGGTTAGGCCCTCTCTCATGGGACTTAGCTGGGTATGGGAGGAGAAATATCAATTGGTGTCTAGAAATGGAGCGCAGTGTCAAGAGAAGATTCTTTGTAAAGATAGCTGGAACTTGATTGTGATTGAGAAGAACCTGAAGAGAGGGTTAAAGGAATAATAGATGGAGCCAGGCTCTAAGATATGGTAAAGTGCAAAGGGGAGATATTATCCCTAAGCTACAGAGACAGCTCTTAATCTGAGACTGGAGGGAAGGACAGAAGGAAGAAGGTTAACATAGACACATTTGTAGTAAGGGAGAGGGTGGGATTTATTAAGGATACACCTCATAGTCATTTTGATTATGATGTAGATGGCCTATTGGCTTGTTTAGAGTGTAGATTTGGATTCAGTTAGGAGCTTTGGGGGTACAGTGGTTTGCGAAGGCAGTCCATGTTGTTGAGTTTCTGTGTAATTTCCATCTCATCACTGCGGGAGTTTTACTCATGCACCCGGAAAGAATTCACTCTGCAGAACAGGCTATCTTAGCACTGAGTGCTTTCAGCTTTTTTTTTTTTTTTTTTTTTTAAGATTTTATCTATTTATTCATGAGAAGCAGAGAGAGAGAGAGAAAGAAAGGGACAGAGAGACAGAGAGAGAGAGGCAGAGACACAGGCAGAGGAAGAAGCAGGCTCCAAGCAGGGATCCTGATGTGGGACTCCATCCCGGGTCTCCAGGATCACGCCCTGGCCCAAAGGTGGCGCTAAACCATGGAGCCACCCAGGCTGCCCTACTTTCAACTTTTAAGGAAGCACTCACGTGGTTCACAAGTATCCTCTCTCTAGGCCCTTCTCAGATATCCACCAATCCCCTCCTCCTGCAAGCCTCCTTCTCGCCTTCTCATTCTTCTATTCGCTTCAAAAGGTCATTGCAAATTTCCTAAAAATGTATGTAGATCCATGTTTCTGGCCATCTCATTTTCCAGAAAAGTTTGTGAAAACCAGAAGTTCCATTTTAAATTATGCCCAACCTAAAGTAATTCTTTCTAGACTATCTCTCAGGGCTATCTCTTAGCTGGTGACTACAATAGTTTTTCACTCCTGACTGGAGCTAGCTTAATATGCAGAAGAATTTGGAAATTAAAGTTACATTTTTCATCATTTTGTCCTAGAGAACTCTCCCGGAGGCCATAAATATGTACTGAAAGAGAGACATCCATTAGCAAAGTAGGCACAACACATAAAGAATGTGAGCCAATTGCTTCTGCAACTTGTAGATTCATTATTTGTTCAGGACACAGAATTGCTTTTAACACATTTATTTGATGATGAGGTACCACTAGGAACTAGATGAGTTACCCCTAGGTTTTTTTTGTTTTGTTTTGTTTTGTTTTGAGAACCTTTGCCCTTTAATTTACATTTAAAATCAGTTTCTTTAAATATTTTAGTTACAAGTTCTGAATAGTGAAGACCGAGTAGATGCTGCAGGCACTCAGTATCAGCTTCCACCCCCCCCCCCCCACCCCTCACCCCCAGGCCTTGCTTCTCTGCTCCAGATCCAAAGGGACATTAAGTGGCTCCTGGTGTCAAGTGGCCACCGCCTCAGGCTTGGATGCAGCTAGGATACAAAGTGATGAAGCCCAGCAGCTTTCGTGACAAGTATTTAAACTTGCTCCAGGCAATTCCAATGATTGTATCCAGACCAAACCCAGGTTTAGGGTTTAGTGGATTAATAAAAACCAAACAGTGCATGATGGGAAGCTCAGTTGGCATGTTCTCATGGTGTCCTGTGGTCACGTCGTCCCTCTCTTCATAGTTCCTATTAAAAACCAAAAGCAGTTTCTCAAAATAATACTTTTGACCAAGACGACTTTGCTTTAAAGCCTAAGAGGCTGTCATTGTGATTCTCCTGTTGGGGCCTGGGGGAGGCTTTACAGAACATCGACATATAAAGGCATCATTAGATCAGTTGGATCAAAAGGGCCAAGTGATATCAGCTTCCACATCTGTCATCTAGTCACAAATGCTTCTCTTTTTCTGGGCTCTATTCAAATTTAACAGTTTCTAGATTGTTGGTAAATTGTTTGGGGAAATATGACCAAATGTAGTTTTCTGTTACCCCTAAAATCTGAAAACATCCACCAAGTGACTGATGTATATCACTTTTAGGAGCAGTTAATGCAACTAATCTTACATGATAAAGAGGTAGTAATTCTGCATAACTAAGACCACTGGACCCCAAAACATAACTAAAGTAACAGACCCTGAATTTTCATGAGATTTATTTCTCATTCTTAGTAGAGCATTTAGAGTACTGGACATTTCTTCTCAGCAGGTCCTATCAGTGTGACGTGAGCACATGCATAATCCTGTGGTATGCTGAAATAATCAGTTTCCATTGATTTACTGTGGTGCAGAGTCAGGGACCTGACACAGTTCTGAGGGGCAGGAGACTGATGGGGTATGGCTATAGCTGCCAGGCAAAAGCAAACTTCTTCTGATGTTCTCTACTTGCTGCAATTAAATTATAAAATATGTGATATCCAAAGCTGAATTCCAGGTGCCGGAAGCTGTTCTGGTTTACTCTAGAAAACCAAATAATAAATGGAATATGCCGTGATCACCTGTAATGGGAGTTATTGCCTTATTCAATTTCTGAACAGACTAAATAGGGGACTAAGTGGGGAAATAGAAGAATCCCTGCTTCTGAATTTTTCTGTGTTTGATGGTGGCACTAATATCTGTGATATCCTAAGACTTCCTTGTCTTCGTTTTTGGCAAGGAAGGAGGGCCCCACAAACTGCTACTTGGCACTTCACAGTATCTCTCATTTCACAGAAGGGACAAGCAATGTGGCGGCCATGAGAGTTTCCAAGTAGATCAACACCAACCATACCTTCAGAAATTGGGATGATTAGTACACTCTGGAGTCAGAGGCTGTGACCCAACCTCCTTAAACCAAATCACTCTAATTAACCTTGACTGTGATTAATGGAGCACAATGGCTTCTGGCTGCTGAGCCCCATGGATTACAAACTTTCTTCTCACTGAAGAGTTAGGAACTGACTCAGGCCCAAGAGTTGAGTTAGAGTCCATGGCTTCCCCTCATGGGAACTCAAATAAGTTCCAGTTTTATTTTTCTGTTTCTTTTCTTTTTATGGTGGAGGGTAGGGAGCAGAGCAATGTGGCAGAGATTAAGAAGTTATATAATTTAACTTAGGTAATAAATTAGAGGAATGACACTTCTTTTGGTCTCAGGAATCCCACGGCTGATTAGCCACTAGTTATAGTAAGGTTGAAATGTTCAGCTTACTCTTCTAGGACAAATGCCTGTTACGGAAAGGACACTCACCTTTCCTCTAACAGTTAAGTTCTATTGCTTGGCTTCTTACATTGAGGATCCCATCATCTCCTACTGGAATCAGGAAGCCTATTTGATGGCAGCCTCTCCGTATTGATCCCTGCTCTACAAAGAATAGTCCCCACCATGTTTCTCAAGGAATTTTGTGCTGTTCTCACCAATGTCTTTCTCAATATCCTGGTGAAAAGAATGTTCTCTATTCTCTTTTAGGAAAGATACTTAAAGGGACGAATGAATGGTTTGATGCATTATAAATACATGCCAACATTTATTTCTCCCTAACTCTTGAATAATATTTCACACTGCTGGTGATACCATCCTAAAGGACACTTCTAAAAAAAAAAAATTGTGATGATTTTTTGAAGGACACAAGAATGGGGATTGGGAGGGCACTATTCCATTTAGTAGGCAAGATTAAGGGATTCTAGGCATCCTGAACTATCACAACAAATCCTTACTATAAATATCCTGTGTACCAATAATTTTGTACTACAGTGTACCACAGATAATTGTGCATGGGAAAACTTAGTTGAGCCTGGGAATTACTTCTTTATCATATAAAAAGTACAAAGTATTTTTTGCACAGTTTTAAAACATTCTGACTTTTCTAAGGAATACAGAAACATATAAATTGAGGAGATACTATAATTTGTTTATGTCCTTAACTTTACTAAGAGTCTTTCACCATTTTGGTAAATCTCATCACTATTAGGCTACTTATTTTATTTGAATTATCATACAATAATTTCATTAGTTCAAATTTATAGGTGTTATGTCATAAGAATCTATTCATCTATGCATGCTTCTATCTATATCACATAATTTAAATATTCAATGTGCCAATATTCAAGTCAATACTTAATATTAGGTTTTCTAATTTTTTTTTAAAGATTTTATTTCTTTATTCATGAGAGACACACACAGAGAGAGAGAGAGAGAGAGAATGAGGCAGAGACACAGGCAGAGGGAGAAGCAGGCTCCATGCAGGAAGCCCGAGGTGGGACTCGATCCGGGACTCCAGGATCACGCCCTGGGCTGAAGGCATCGCTAAACCACTGAGCCACCTGGGCTGCCCTGTTTTCTAATTTTGAATAAAAATGGATAGTTACTAACATTCCTACTCTAATACAGGAACTCTGAAAACAAAAAAAGCTTAACTTAGCATTTTGCAAAAAGAAAATACAAAAGATCAAATATATGTATTCAGGTTCCCAGATTTAAAGGAGACTGTTTCCCTAGAATATTAAAAATAATCTAGGCATAAGGACAAAGATTTCATTGATTCAAAATAAAAGAATCACAAACATTATAAGACACACAAATTGCTGAAAAATTAATCTTGCCAGCTGTATAAGAAATACAACAATGAAAAAAATCCAAATAAAATCATTCTGTCTATTCCACTGAGGAATTATATTGTTTCAAGATGAAGAAAAATTTAGAAAATCATCTGTGTAATGAACTGCATTCAAGCAAATTTTTATGACAAGTGGATGTGAGCACCTTTTGTGTTAAAAGAAAAGACACTTCCTTAATTGCATATGCGAGGCTTATAAAGAATAAAAGAAAAATCATAGAGGACATGTTATTTTTAAGATTACTGATAGCAGCATTTCCACTTCTGTGCGGAAGTAAAATTTGGAAGTACCCTCCTGCTGTAAACAACTAGAAAATTGAACAAAACATAGAAAACAACTGTACTTACAGATTAGAAAGTAGTGCAGTACAGTTGTCCCTGGTAGAAAATAAGTAAATGAGATGAGCTTTATAGTTCTACCAGCTTTTTTCCTAGACAAAACTTCAAGACTATAGGAGAAGAGTGTAAAATTCTAAACATGGTCCATTAGTCTCACTGAGCTGAGAAGACAATGCTCAGATTTTGGGGAGGTGATGGGATCAAGAATTTATAGGATAGGGGGATCCCTGGGTCACTCAGTGGTTTAGCGCCTGCCTTTGGCCCAGGGCGTGATCCTGGAGTCCCAGGATGGAGTCCCACGTCGGGCTCCCTGCATGGAGCCTGCTTCTCCCTCTGCCTGTGGCTCTGCTGCTCTTTCCCTCTGTGTCTCTCATGAATGAATAAGTAAAAATCTTAAAAAAAAAAGAATCTATAGGATAGAATGTCAAAAAAGAGGGAATTTTTTAAGTGAAAGAGTTACAAAATCTGTCTTTTGAGTCTTTGAACAGTAACCTGTACATACATAGGATGAGACTTCATGAGACTAGAAAAGGAAAAGCATTGGAAAGAAGAATTACTAGAAAAACGTAAGACAAAAACTCTTCAGAGCTCATACAGGGGCTGAGAATCATTTGTGTTCTCGCTATCTAGAGTTTAGAGGACTCACTTGATATACAGGGCAGTCAATTGAGATTCAAAAAATGGTCATGACTAAGAAGTGGGGCTAAATAAACAAAGGACACAGGATACTAGAAAAGCTAGAAAAGCCACCCTGGAAAAAGCTAAAAAACAAGCCTTGAATGTATCAAACTGTCTCACAAGTTACTCATCTACCTACGAAAACAAATTCCAACACTAATCAAAGGAATACAATAAAATTAGGCACTCAATAATGTAAAAATTGTAATATCTGGCATCCAGTCAAAAATAGGTAAACAAAGAGGTAGGAAAATGTGGCTCATAATAGCAGAAAGTTCATATAATAGAAACAGATACAGAAATGGCAAATATGATAGAATTAGCAGGCAAAAACCTTAATACAGTTATCTTAAGTGTTCTGAATATTCCCAGGGATGTAAATGGACACTTTCACATTCATAATTAAGAGGGAAATGGAATATATGAGAAAGGAAGCTTCTAGATATGAAAAATATAGTATTTGAAAAAAATTTTGCAAGATGAAATTACCAGGAAATTAGACCCTGCAAAGGTAGGCGGGAGGAACAGTGAATCTGAAGTTAAAGCAAGCAAAACTAATCAAAAGGAAGAAAAATGTGTATGTATACACACACACACACACACACACACACACACATTTGAAAAAATGATGTCTGAAAGTTTCCAAAGCTAATGAAAACTAAGAACAAGGGCAGCCCGGGTGGCTCAGCAGTTTAGCGCCGCCTTCAGCCCAGGGCCTGATCCTCAAGACCTGGGATCTAGTCCCATGTCAGGCTCCCTGCATGGAGCCTGTTTCTCCCTCTGCCTGTGTCTCTGCCTCTCTCTGTCTCTAATAAATAAATAAAATCTTTAAAAAAAAAAAGAAAGAAGAAAAATAAGAACAAGCATAATTAAGAACACAGAATACTAGCATAGACAAAGCGGGACTTCTAAAATAAAGATGAAGTGTTTTGTTTATCAAAAGTTATAATAATCCTAAATGCATAATATGCTAATATGCTTCTATAGGCTTCAAAAGATGTGAAGCAAAAACTGAATGGACTAAAGTGAAAAGGAAAAATCCACAAGTATAGTTGTCTATTTCAACCTCGTTCTCAGTACTTAAGAGACCAAGTAGAGAGAGAATCAATAAGTTCATAGAAGATTCAAACAACAATATCAATCAACTTGTCTTTATTGACATTTATAGAACAATTTATCCTAAACATCAAATATATATTTGTTTAAAGTTTACATGTAACATACATCAAGATAGCCCATATGCTGGTCAATAAAGTCTCAATTAGTTTAAAAGAATCTCTGAAAATATAGAATCATATTTGAAAACAATTAAGAGAAACAAATAACTACTGCCATTTTTTTGCTTCCTCAAAGTCCATGCTTCTGCACACTGCCTCGTCTAGTAGAGCTGTTACACATACAGTTCCATCTCCTCCATCAGAGAAGTGGGATTATGACCAAGACTGAACCATTAAACTACCCTCTCTCTATGGGGACGTGTCCCAAACAAGATCAAAGAAAATTATTATTTGCACATTAGAGGAAAGAGAATTGTGTTTTTTCTAGGATTATTAAAGTAATAAAATGTTTAACTGGAATTTCCAGAGATAATAAGACACAAGAAATGTGAAAATCCCAAGCCAGCTTATTATATAAAGGAAATGGTCAAGGAAAACTTCAACAACACTTTGACCCCTTCACCAGACAAATTCTGTAAAAGTTTTCAAAGTATTAAAAAAAAAAAAAAAGGTAGGATGTTGTAATTTCCTCGGAGATCTTTGTTGCCATCCTGTGAGTCCTTAACTCTACCCAAAAGGGAGAAGTCCTTAACTCTACCTAACTCCTTCACTTAGGCCTATGGAGGAGGCTTCCATGGGACCTCTCAAAGAGTTACCCCAATTGGGAGGCACAGGACTAGTGCTAGATTCACATCTAAGAGCTACATTAGCCTGTGCTAAAAGATAGAGGGAGTTACATTGGGACCACCTGGAACTCTAAGGGTGTAACAAGGTATAAGACACATTGAGTGTCTCTTGTGAACCAAAATGGATCACAGAGAAGAGAGTGGAGGTAGTTCAGAGTTATTCAGGGTCCAGCTCAACATGGTTGCCTGAAAAGGTGAAGAGAGCATAGCAGCAAGAAGTGGGATATGAATACTGGACCTCTAAGGACAGTCAAAGAATTTACTAGCAATGAGCTAAAATCTAGACACATCAACCAGGTTAAAAGAAATTTCAGTGAGCCCCAGTCAAATAAATTAGAAGCACGTGAAGGACAAAAGATTCGGTTTAACCAGCTGCCATATGTGAAGCATGTGAAGACACCCAGCCTTCTAAGAGCTACCCTCACCCCGCTCATCTCTTCTATTCCCTTATATTCATCTTGGAGTGTTTGAAAAAGTAGTTAACCCATGAGGAAAGATGTGAATGAGGAGAAAAGCAGATGACCACACTTTTTTTCCAAGGTGGGCAGTTGCCAACCTCTTGGTAGAAGGGGAAGAGAGGTGGAACGTTTGCAGAAAGATTAAAGAGAGAAACTAAACTCTTGAATAGACACATTCTTATAACCAAATTGAGGCTCTCACGTCACCACACATGACCACAGAACTGCCTATCACTCAGAGTGAGCAGGAAAGTCATCATAGGAGCTAAGTATCCAACCAGAGTAGGAGAAAGTACTGTCACTGAGTAAATTTTAAAGGGAGTCTGCATGACAAAACTGACGTTGTGCTGCACTTAGGTCACAAGCCTTGGGGTTACACTGGCTATAAGGTGGGGTGGCCAAATTCTCTATTACCCAAGCAGGACACTTCTGCGAGTGAAAGGGGAGACCATTCATAGTGCAAGACAATAGTTACAACCTCAGACTGTCCTAAGTGAACCGGGATATGTGATCACTATGGGAACCCTGGACTCCTTGAACTCCCAGCAGACATTCATGGTGTAGAGTCTCCCTGAGAATGAAGCCACCCAGCTGGAGGCAGCACTGGGAAATGGAGGGGCAGAGGTACCACCCTCTGTCCTTCTCATGTGACCAGTTAAATGCTCTTCTGGGCCTTAAACTGGTTTGAGTTCAATGCATATCTCTTTCAACAAATAGAAAACTAATATGTATCACGCTTAGAAACGTTACCCAGAAGTAACTGGTAGTTTACTGTCTTGTTGCTTTCAGTAGCAACTACACTTTAGACCAGGCCTTTAACAAAAATTATGCGTAAACACTGACAAGTCACTAGCATCTAGATAGTGCAATTAACTGTCTTAAGCAACGTTAAAACCCCTTATAATATGAAGCAAAATGATCGCTCTACTTTCTCAGCAATACTGAGAAAAACAGACTGAAGACAAGGTTTTTAAGATTTGGATATTAAAAGGCATGATTAGATGGTAGAGCTGAGGTTGGTTTTAATACAGATAGAATTATTTTCTTTATTGAGGTTTAACTGATGTTCATCTAGAGTAATCTTATTTTCTTTCAGCTCTTAAAAACTCTAATTCTTTATGTAAATTCAATTTAGTTAACATATACTGTATTATTAGTTTCAGGGGTAGAATTTAGTGATTTATCAGTTGTGTATAACACTCAGTGCTCATCACATCAAGTGCCCTCCTTAATGCCCATCCCCCATTTAGCCCACTCCCCCATCCACCTACCCTCCAGCAACCCTCAGTGTGTTTCCTAGGGCTCAGCATCTCGTATGGTTTGCTTTCCTCTCTACATAATGCAGTTTGCACTGATTGCATTTCCCTTGTATATTAACAAATACTTGGGCAGATTTTACCAAACTTTGCATCATTTCTTTTTTTTTTCTTCATCTCTCTTTAATCTGTAATGTGGAAACCACAATTTGCTTATCTGCAAATGGTACTTGGTCCTGGGATGGGGTCCTGCATCAGGCTCCCTGCAGGAAGTCTGCTTCTCCCTCTGCCTATATCTCTGCCTCTCTGTGTGTGTGTCTCATGAATAAATAAATAAAATCTTTTCAAAAAAATAAATATTTTTAAATTTTCTGCCTACTAGAGAACAGTTTCAGAATAATTCAGTTCTATTCTGTGCAATTTCATATCTTTGTAATAAATTAGTCATAATGAACAAAAATCAGTCATGGCTAGATTTAGTATTGTGGGATGATTTTTATGTTATTCTAAGTAATTATTTAAAATTGGCAATAACTGAGTATCAGAAAGTTCTCATTGTATCCTCACATCTCTTGAACTTCTCAAATTGTACACCCTCAAACAGACTCTTCCAGACTCTTGCTATTGTTCTTAAAATCCTTTTCTATATGACTATGTCTCAGAGTTTTTAAGGCTGAAGGAGAACTTTTTTTAGAATGGGTTAATATAGTTTCAATTTCCAAATTGAAATTTCCTTAATCCACAGTCTTTTGATGCTTTACATGATAAAAATATTCTTCTTAGACTGTGTACTTAATGAAACATACCTTGATTCAAAGATTTAAAACAAATGTATTTATTTTTTAAGATTTACTTACTTTTGAGAGAGAAAAAGAGAGAGAGCACGAGTGGAGGAAGGGACAGAGGGAGAGGGAGAGACAGAAACCCAAGCCAACTCCCTGCTGAGCACAGAGCCCAGTGCAGGCTCCATCTCAGGACCCTGAGATCATTACCTGAGCCAAAATCAAGAGTCAGCCTTTTAATCGACTGAGCCACCCAGGTTCCCCAAAACAAATTTAAATGTAGGGATTTGAAAAAATATACATATTTTAAGTGTTATGTATGATATCCCAAATATCCCTGTCCATATAGATCTGAGCTCTGCTACTCACCGGCTTGGGGACCTAGGTTTTCTCACCCATAAAGAGGAAACAATAGCCTTTGAAAAATAAGAATAAGATATTTGTGAGGAATAAAAGAGACAATAAGTTAAAAGTATTCAGCAGAGTGCCTAGTAATATATCTTAGTTAATTTGTATCTAGAGTTAATTAAGGCAAACTTTGGTTCTTAGTTTCTTCAACACCATTGACAGAAATTCGCTGTTTCCATGTTCTAAGCCTTATTTTTTTGAATAAGTTCAATGTGAAACTCTTATCAAAAGACCAGGAAAACTCTTTTATCTATTGCTCAGAAAGGAGGTAAATGAACCACCTAAAGTTGCCCTAAAATTGCAGTTTGTGCTGACATTTGAACAAATGATTAACTTGGACTTAATCCCAAAATGATTTGGGCAGTTTAAATCCCTGTTTTGTGAAGCTTTAAAACATTTATTAAAGGACATGAGCACTGGGGTTAGAAAAATATCCACTTACTGGCATGAATTCAGACCCCAGGAGAAATGAAATCTTTCCCTTAAGTAACGTAAAGGAGGTAAAACCAAATAAGTAGAAACTAAGATGACATTGCTATTTAAAAAAAAAAAAAAAAAGCACATTTTGTTATCCCTTTTATGGTTGATAGGAGAATTTGCATCTGTGGCTTAATCTGAATGAATATGGTTCCCAAAATACATAATGTGTATGTCCTCTTAACTATGAAATTCACTTTTTATTTTTTTAACTATGAAATTTAAAAAGCAAACAATAAAAACAAGAGCAAAGGAGCCGTAGTCGAGGAACTTGACGCGGTGCTAAAATTTAGTGATATGGGCAAGACAGTAATATAGGATAAAACCATGCTTTTCAACCCTTGTTACTCATTAGAAATTCCCAGAAGTACTTTTTAAAACTATTTAAGTGCTTTAATCCCTAGCCTATGGTTTATCCATAGACTATGATTTAATTAGTCTCCTTTGTGGCCAAAATATTTATAATTTTTGAAAGCTGTGCAGGTGATTCTTATGAGCACCAGATTGAGAAGCACTGGATAAAGGTTTTTCGGGTCCAATTGCCCAGCTGTCGATCCTGGCTCTGTTTTGTACCTGCTGCCATACACCTGAGCAAATCGCTTCACCAATCCCAGATTTACTTTCAATGATACCTAAGTTATTGCTCACTGTTGGGTGTGATGCTGATTTTTTCCAATGCTATTTATTTATGAAATATTTCCCTGAAGATATTTAAATAGACAATCCTTCACTGTGACCTGTCAATATCTACATTCCCCAGGCTCCGAGTGCGGGTGGACACTCTCCATCTGTGAAAGCTAGTATTAGAGGTAGTGGTTACCGCTATCTGCTTTGAGCTGTTTGGGCAAAAACTACCAACTGTCCACTAATGAACGTGGTACTTTGGTAAGTCGAGTGTTTTGCAACACATGTTATTTACTGTACAAAGGCCTCACTTTCAGCCATTTATTTTATATTTCATAGAACTCAAATGATGACATAAAAATTCACTCCTCGTGATTGCAATGACCTATATGTGCCATGGCATCACTTTACAGTAACCTATAGCTAATTACAAACTAAATGCTAAGGATCAGGTCATTTCTGTCTTTCCCTGCCTCATTTTCCTTTTAGAGATGTGGTAAAAATTATTCGAAGTCTGCTGAAACAAGGTTAATGAAAATTTTAATTAAGTTTAATCTCTGGGTTTAAATATATCTTTTATGTGTAAAACTGTATCAGTAACATACACCGTCTTGTAGACAATATGAATATGTGAATAAAATACTAGAAATCTGTATTTTTCACTAAAATAGAACAAATACTCCAACAAAAGATCATTTCAGTCTCAAACTTGCTTTAACCTTGAGAGATTTGCTACTTGTGTGAATAGATAATAATAATATGTAGTAAATAAATTAATAATCTATTAAAACATATTATTTCTAGCATAGGTGAAAAGATGTTTTGCAATATATTTTATTATGATTTTTACTAATTATTAAGTAATAAGCTAACCCAATAAAGGCCTCAATTTCTATATAAATAAACCTTAATTTCTAAATGCCTCAAGTTGAATCAAAACTCCAGTGCATATACATGGACAAATTGTTTTATCTTCCTAGGACCAGAATTTCCTTATCTGTAAAATAGAGGCACTTATGGTGCTTCCATCATAGAGCTATTGTGATGAATAAATGAGACACCCCATGGAAATATGTATGTACGTGTGGAGGAAAGACTCTAAGGTAGCCCCAGCTTCATGATCCCCACCAAGGCATTCATGGCCTCCAATGGCACCCTCCCCTCTACTGTGGGTGGGAATTGTGACTTGTTTCTGGCTCATTGAGTATAGCAAGGGTAATGAGAATATGTGATTACATGTGTATGATTACATTATATCAGATTGTAACATCCATCTTGAGAGGAGACTCTTCTTTGATGGCTTTGAGGAAGCAAACAGCCAGGCTGGGAAGGTTCACATCTCAAGGAATTGAAAGTATCCTCTGGCCAAGGTATTAGGTATGTACAAATTAGAATTGTTATAGATACTTGATAGGTTGAACTATTTATTAATTGAGATGGAAACCCTTCCCAGAGCCACAGAGATAGCAGACTCCAACTCCTGCAGCACCCTTCCTCCTCCCCTTGTCACCTTCTTCCTGCCACCCTCGGAAAAAAGAATTCAAAGAAAGAAAACATTTTTTTCTACATGGTAGTGGGAGCAGCATTGCTAATCTCCTCGATGTGAGTTGTTATTTTTTGCTTTGTTTTGTTCTGCTTCCCAGGGAAAAAAATGAAAGGACATCTCTCCTTGGGAGAATCGACACATTGAGAGTAGTATAAGGGTAGACTATCAAAAAGAACCAATGTCCATCTTTGCACATTAGACTGAACAAATCCCCTTCCCACAATCATCTCCTGATCAATGATCTCCACCTCTGTTTTCTGCAGAGCTGAGACACTGCTGGCTAATGTCCTGTGCTGCTCCTGAATCTTCTGGAGTCCTGGGGCATGGTGACAGAGTGGGTGGTGTGGGTCAACTCTTATGGATAAAGTGGAATTTTGCAGTGCAAAGGAACTTGAGTTAAGAGCAGAGAGACATGAAAAGGCAAGAATTGGTGGACAAAAACATGAACTTAAGGCTGGATGTAAAGACAGGAGTAAAGAAAGTGGTCATGGGGCACATGCCCTCCTTTGAAAGAACAAAAGTCTTTAAGTGTTTTCTTTCTTGAGATTCAAGGGAAAGTGCAAAATAGAATTTTAATCTCTTTCTTCTTAATTTGTATTTCTCTTTTAAATTTACTCTAAACTTTCCAGTAAGACATTCATCTCTCTCTGTAGAGACTGTGTGTTGCTTTTCAGGCTGAAAGGAATAGTATTGGGAAGAAGGAGGATGAGAACAAGTGAGAACCTCAGTCATGGACAGCTATTTTCTGGGTTTTGGGAGAGATACCCTGCTCCATTAGAGCCATCACAATTAGATTTAGACAAATGATGACAATTAGTCATCACAATTTAGAAATATTAGGTTACTACCCCAAATCACAGAATTGGTGACTAAAGAACCTGGACCTAAGCCCTTCTAAATCTAAGTCTAGCCTCATACTTAACCTAAAAATGTTTTTCACTTCAACATATCATTAGAGTTGAATTGTGTCCTCCCAAAATTCCTATGTTGAAGTACCCCCAGTACCTGAGAATCTGTGTTTGTAAACCAGTCCTTTAAAGAAGTAACTCGGTAAAGTGAGGTCATATGGGTGGGTCCTAATCCAATGACCGGCATCCCTATAAGAAGAGATTAGGATACAGACACACACAGAGGAAAGACCATATGAAGACACAGGGGGGAAATGGAAGCCAAAGGGAGAGGTCTCAGAAGAAAACAACCCTCCCAACACCTTGATCACCGACTTCTAGCCTCCAGAACTGTGAGGAAAATATTTCTGTTGTTTAAGTCACCTGGTGTGTGGTATTTTGTTGTGACAGCCCTAGCAGACTAGTACACATTTTATTTGGGCTTGCCACTTTCCTGAGACAGAATGAAGACAACAAAAGCAATATTCACCCTGCGGAGTATTTTTCTAGGTGATTTAGTTTTAGAAATATGTGGGAATCAACATCGTAAGGGAAATACTGATCTGATCTTTGACTATGGCAACTAACAATTGATTTCTCCTTTTTCTTTTCTGTGATTAATTTATTTTTCCTCAGCAAAAAAAAAAAAAAGTAATTTAGCACAAAGTGCATTTTAAACACACAGCAACAGCATTATAAATCTTGCTTTAAAAAAAAAAAATCTTGCTTTAAGCTGGGTCTGCACAATGCCCAGCCAGTGCTCCAAATCCTACTTTTACTGAAGCAAGCAGCGTATCATAGCAATGTCACACAATACAAAATCGATTCTCAGAATGTGTGTCCAATGTATTAGTTTTATGGCTTTCACACAAACTTGGGGTGAGAATCAGTTTTTCAAAAACTGTTAGGTCATCAAATGAGAAAGGTTTGATTCAAATATATTTCCATGAAACACCTTTAGTTAGATGGAGAGAACATGTGCTTTATTCTAGGAATATAATCATTTCTGCTGCAATGCTTATTTTAAAAACGTGAGTGTTCCAACATGACTGACATGTTAGGGAACAAGTGGGACACAACATTAATTTCAAGTTTGCTTATGCACAGTCTAGTCCATAAGAAAAACTAGACGAACACAGAAAACAGTATCTTGCTGAAGAAAACTGTGGAAATACACACACACTTGCACATACTCAGATCTCTGAACATCAACCAGTTAGCATCATTCACTGCATGTTATGAGCCACATCCATCCACATCTGGTGTTAGAATCTTCTGTCCAATTTGAGATAACCCTCTTCCACCACTTCACAATAACGCACATGCCTTTCAACGCCCACTTGTATACAAGCATACTTTGGGTCTTTTTCAGGGTAAAGTGATGAATTTACCATAATATCTATGAATTTCTTAACCATTTAGTACATATAAAACTGTGCTGCCATTTTATCAGGTCCTTATCTTTTGATTCATATATGTCACTAACAAAGTTTTTGAGGGGTGTGGCCCTAGCCTCATTTTCTTGATAATCTCTGTTATCAAGCATGATTTTATAGCATGATTTTGCATAGTGCTGTGAATTTTAGGAATATATATGTTATATTAGAGCAATAATAACTGGCCCTTGAATAGACACAAATCCTGCCCTCTGGAAGTCTTTATCCATTGTTTTTCATGCTGGATAGCCCAACCTTCTGGGAGTTTGTTCTATGTCCATAATCCTCCTCAGCCAAGTCTCAAGTAGATACAAGTAGTCTATGCCCTCCTTAGAGACCAACAGCTAATAGCTGTTTCCTGCCCAGGGGGATGATGCTGCATTAAAAAGAAACAATCTAGTGTACCAGAGTAGGGAAATATGACATTTCCAGCCTATGTTATAGATGCACCCCTGAACAGCGAGGCATGTTCAATTAGAAGGTGAGAAAAGCGTATCAGGCAGACATAAACATTAATTACCATAGTCACTAAAGCTGGGTGTGTGTCTTGACCCAACATCAGAGCCAAGTCTCACTATTTTATCCTGAGCTTCTTTAAATCCTTGTGATTCTCCAAGAATGTATGAGAACAAGTGATCTCATTCATGGATAATGCCTCTTCCCCTCACCTTATGCCAACTCAGCTGGTTCTGTGCTAGACTTGTCTACCTTTGTTTAAGAGGCCAGTGGAAGTCAAGACATCTTTTCTTCTAAACCATCCTGCTCCTGTAACTGGAGGTCCAGGTGTTTTTCTTTACAAACTCTACCTGTAATAACATGACTTTATTTGCCACAACACCTTCCTATTGTGCTCATAATTTAATATCCCAACCAATAACTACGTTTCTCTTATTAATCCACAAACATCTCAAATTGCAAATTGCAAATCAAGTAAAGGTGTTAAATATTAATGGAAATGAGAATGTCACAGAGCCTTGTAGAATCTTCCTTAATACAGGGAAGATCATAAAGTCCTACAACTGACAATTTGGAAACACACACACACACAAAAATCCTTATTTTTTCATAACATTCAAAGGCCAGTGGTTCAAATTACACTGAGAAATATAACAACTTTGGAGAAGAAGAATTTATGTATTATATAAGCATATCATATGGAAAGACTTTATAATCAGAGTGCAGCATGAATATAACACTAGAAAGGAGTAAATTAAATAATTCTAATATTTAATATTATCAAACAGTGATGATTAGATCAATTCATTTCCATAGATGGCTCCACAGAGATCAGAAAGTAATGTCTTTGGGTCAGAGTATCATATTGGGGAGTTCTTATGTGGTAAGGAAAATGACAGGTTCAGAGAAAATAAGTGACTTCTCAAAATAACCCAAATAGTATTAGTCTTCAAACCTTCTTTGAGTGCTCTTTCCAATATACTATGCTGTCTCATTGGGTGGAAACTTCAGATATTGTTTCATATAGGAAGAAGCAAACTTATAGCATTGGGATCCCCAAAAGAGCATCACTACCTAGATGCTAGGCTTGAATTGTGAATTGTGAATTTTTCTTTCCAGAAATATATGCTGAAGTCCTGACTCAGGTACCTATGAATATGACCTTATTTGGAAATAGAATCTTTATAGATGCCATTAAGATGAAATGATTAAGGTGGGCCCTAATCTAATATGACTGGTGTTCTTTAAAGAAGGAAAAGGGAAAAAAATTGCCACGTAATAATGCAAGCAGAGATTGGAGAGATGTATCTACAAACCGAGGAAACCAAGGCAAATACCTGAAGGTAAGAAAACACCTGGAAGGACTCCTCTGCAGGTTTCAGAGACAGCATGGCCCTGTCAACACATGATTTCAGACTTCAGCTTCCAGAAATGTGAGACAATAAAGTTCTGCTGCTTTCAACCTCCCTACAAGCTTCCCTGTGGTACTTTGTTAAGGCAGCCCTAAGAACCCAGCTATTTTCATGTTAGAGCAGACATTGAAACCTGGCACGAGAGGATTGTAGCAGACATTGTTAGGTACCTACCTGAGATCCATCTGTGCCCCATCACTTTTCTTCCCTGCTGAGAGAACTGTGAATCTGCTCAAACCTAAATATGCATTTACCCACTAAGTACCCAGCCACTCCCGGCGAGTCCATTTCCTTTACCTGGAATTTTTTCTTCTTGCCATGAGCACATTTGCAGTACTATCCAGTGAGTTGTCTGCTGTTAAGTAAATCTGCTGTGGGGCTTCTGGGATAGTTTACTCCATCTTAAGAGGCAACATAAGATATTTCTTTGCCTTTAGACATTATAATATGTGAACAATATCTAATATCTATGCAGTTGCTTCATCCAGCTTACACGATTATTCGTGTTATTCAGCCAGGTTGTAGCTATGAAGGAAAAGCCAAAAAGAATCAGAGAGTTAAAAAAAAAAAAAAAAAGAATGAGAGAGTTCAACCTGGATTCCAGACAGCATTAGCCATTGAATCCACCAAACCTGTAACTGCCTTCTTCTGGGCTTCTTGCTGTGCAACAGAGTAAGTATCTTTATGGCTTAGCTGGATTTCTGTTACTTGTTCCTGAAAGCATACCACTAGACATAAATACAAAGGCAACAGAAAGCGCTAGATGTTCCATGTCCTCATTCTTCTCTCCAAGGAAGGCAGTACCTGGGGACCCTCTTTTGGTGGGGCTCTGAAGTTCCAGAGACGGGATGTAGTTTCTGTCAGAGGTTGCCAGTTGAATACATCAAAAGAGTATTTCTGGTTTTCAGATTATTTATTTTGTGTAAAATGTATTTGGCAAGATTTTTACATTATTTGGTAGAAGTAGCACAGGAAATGCAATAATATGTTTTGGTTTACAACAAGTGAGACCATGAAGATACTTAAGTTTTTTCAACTATTTTCATTTCAGAAACTGCCTTTGTAACATATAATGATTTCTGACATTCTCTCTCTATTCTTCAAATCCTTGTCTGATTCCCTGCATGATTCAAAACCTAAATACTATAAAAATATCAATTTGGGGAAAGATCATAGATTCATTTGGCCCCACCATCCACCTGATATTTGAATTCTCTCTGCAGTGTCCTGACTAAAAACCATTTGGTCTTTTTATTCTCCTGCTAGTGGCAGTAAACTCACTTCAATTAGGGGAAACCTTTTCTATCTGCAGAGAGCTTTAATGTATAAAAAGTTCTTTTTTCATAGTTAAAACACCTCTTCTTAGGTATTTCATAAGTGGCCTTAATTCTATCCAGTGACACCAAAGAAAAGTTTAATTCCTCTTCAAAGTGATAGCCCTTAGTGTTCCAGGACAGCCACCTGATGAGTCAATAGTTTCACAGAGCACCGTTCTTACCTACAGAAAAAAACAAATCTCCTTTCTTCCCATTGTTTTATGTAAAACTTGCAAATCACTAAGACAACAGTTGTTAATAGACTGTCCTGAACTAATTAGATATATGGCATATGGTCATATTATTCATAGACTATAGACTAGGACCTCATTATTATTATTATTATTTTGCATTTTCGGTACATTTCTCTGAACTCAAACCAACTTAGAGCAAAAGCACGTTACAAATAGCTGCCATCAAAATCAAAAAGAAAAAAGACAAAAACAAAATCACCACTGAGGGACTCTGCCTACACACAGCCTCCAGGATTAGATTATCTTTCCAATGTAGGCGATTAGGGCCATCCTTTTCTTTAGTCATTATAATTTAATTAATGCATTGTAAGGTTCATTGAAGCTCTTCACTATTTACACTCTCTGCAGCTAAGCTCTCAGGTTCTACTTGAATATTTATATTATGCTTACATTATCTCTATATTATCTTGATAGCTTTGGCCCATAGTTCCAAGTATTTGTTAATTTTGGGGTCATGGGCCAAACACCTACATATTTACTGTCTCACACAGTTTCATTACTTTCTTAAATTTCATATACATCTATAGAGCAAATATGAGCCTCTTTATTGTTTTATTGCCCAATTTAAGTTAACCTTTTCCCCCAAGTGAAGAAATTTAATCTTTGAAAATTTAAGACCCTCAGCTGACATTACCTAAAATCTCCTTTAAGTTCTGGGAAGGTTTGAACGATGTCAGTAGATATGAGGAAGATGGTGGGGGGCTGGCGGGGAGGAACGCATCTGCTCAGGTTGTCATCTGACCATGTGGAAATCTGTTGAGCCATCTTCACGCTCATGACAACTTAGGTCTTATTGTATGCAGGTCCTGAAGTACTATACTTTGTTCCCTTCCAGAAGTCCCCTTCAGATACACTTCTCTTTCTGTGACATGCTCAACTCTTCGAGCACACAGTTCAGATTGCTGCTCCGTTGCCAATATGGAGCTCGTGGACTCTGAGATAGGAGTTCATGAAATTTCTATCTGCCTGGATATAACAGGCAGCCAGAGCTATTCTATTGACATAAACTTCAATCAGGAAAGGGCACACAGTTTCCCACTGCCACAACTCCCTCCACTCATCTTGTTGGGGCATGAACTCAGGGCCCAGGTACCATTTATGAAGAAGCTACCATCATCAAAACTCACATCACTATTCTTCACCCATGCCTCCTTCTCCAACCAGGAAAAGCTGTTGGAATTTGTGTTCTTCTGTGTATTTATACAAAGGCATTATCTTGTTTGAATACTTCTCTTTTTTGCAAGGTATAAACTTTAAACTCAGGAGCCAATAAAGAATACTTTTTCTCTGTTATACATTCCTTCCGTATGGCAACAAACACAGGATTACCTAGCTGATTGGATGAGGGAGGTAGCATCAATAGAAGAATGGAGATATCAGATAAAAATAGTCTAGCATTTCCAAATATTATAATAATGCTTATCTTTTATGACTGATAAATAATGCTATAGAGAACAGAATTGAGAACAGAGATCTCTGGAGTATAACCAGAAACCAGAAACCTCCCTTAAAGTCAAAATAACTCCTGAATTTTTACCTATTTAAACAATTTTGACGTTCAAGAAGTTATTTTTTCAAAGATAAAAATCTCTCTTTGTATATTTAATCAAATAGCTCTAATTCTTTTTAGGGGACTATCAAAATTTATTCTTTCATATAATAGCTTTTATGTGAACATTACTTTGCTCACCAAGTAAGCTCACCAAGTTTTTTTTAATATTTATTTTGTATATTTATTTATTCATGATAGACAGAGAGAAAGAGAGAGAGAGAGGCAGACACAGGCAGAGGGAGAAGCAGACTCCATGCGGGGAGCCCGACAGGGGACTCGATCCTGGGACTCCAGAAATGCACCCTGGGCCAAAGGCAGGCGCCAAACCGCTGAGCCACCCAGGGATCCCCAGCTCACCAACTTTTAATAATCCTCTTATATTTTCTAAGACTTCTAATAATAATAATAAAAAGTATGTATTCATAGTAATTTTAAATACATAAGTATGTATTCATAGTAATTTTTAAGTATTTAAATTTACTATATATAATAATAGTAAATGTTCCACTAATTTATTTTTCTATATCTCTGTTAGAAGACAGTCTTAGTTTAGAGTATCTAGATGGTGTTGGATAGCCTCTTCATCAACCTTTGGCTGAACTTCCTTCTTAACCAAGATTATGCTTTACAAAAGTGTAATCCTCAAGGCACCTGCATCAGAATAATCTAGCATGATCAGTAAAAATGTAGATTTCTGGGAACCACCTGAAAGCTACTGAGTCAACATAAGGAGCAGGCAATGGATTCCAGATATTTACATTTGTAGGCTGCATCCTAAGTAATTTTTGTAAATGATATAGTTCCATGGAAATGTTCATTCGATTTTTTTCCATTGAAAATAATTCCCTTCAGCATAAAAGGCAAAAGTAATATGCCATTTAAGAAATATTTCAATGTTAAAAGCAGAAGAAACTATAAACATGGTTGTTCAGTTCCCAAATTTCAAAAATTGAGTTGATTTGTCCAAGTAAAAAGAAAGGAGAAAAAAAAAAAAAAGAACAAGGATTAGAACACATGTATCTTAATTAGAATTCCAGTATCTGTTTAATCTTTGTAATCAATACCCACTGGTTCCAATTAGTATGAGTTTTATTTCCTTTCTCTGGAGATCAGAAATCTTTGTGTAGCTTTCACACTTTTATAAGAATCATCTTACTAGTGTTTGAGCATTCCTCTAACAACTCACTATTCATTCTTGGTTACACTCCTATAGTTTCTTCTTATAAAAGGTTTCTTTGAGGGATGCCTTCATTCATCCAAAAAGCATATTGAGAGTTTTCCCTTGGCCAAACACAGCCCTGCTTAAAGAGGATATAACCTCTGAATAAAACCTACAAAAATTCCTACATTATGAAAGGGTATAATTTATAGGTCTGTTCTCCTTTAATTAATTATGCATGTGAATTACTAATATTTAACCATATTTATACTATTCACTTTGATTTTTTACTTTTAATATACTTAGTTTTCCCAAACTTAAGACATACACCTCCCCAAAGTTTTCGGAACTTATTTATGTTTTCTACCTAGTGTCCTTCTATCCATTTTAATAGCACCTTATCTAAAAAATTCCAAAGAAATGATCATTCATTTGCTGAAATTTCAAGAGTGAAGAATAACTAACCATCAATGGTGTTATGCTACTTTATGAGAACAGAATGCTGATTAGGAGAGCACATTTTAGGGCAGCTCGGGTGGCTTAGCAGTTTAGCGCCTGATCCTGGAGACCTGGGATCCTGTCCCACGTTGGGCTCCCTGCATGGGGCCTGCCTCTCCCTCTGCCCGTGTTTCTGCCTCTCTCTCTCTCTGTCTCTCATGAATAAATAAGTAATTTTTTTTTAAAAGGAGAGCACGTTTTAGAATCAAAGACTAATAAGTTGAAAAGAAAAGGTGGAAAAATATTTACCATGAAAACATTAGCCATAAAAGAAACGGAGTGATACATTAATATAAAACAAGACTTTAAAACAAGAAATATGAAAGATAAGAGAGTTATTTCATAATAATAAAAGAGCAATATGTCAGAAAGATATAGTCATTATAAGTGCCTATATATGTGAAAACAGAAACCTAAAATATATGAAGTGAAAAATGACATTTAAAAGGGGAATATATAACTCAACTTTACAACTAGAAATTTAATATTCTGTTCTCAGGAAATGGTATGATGACTAGAAAGAAAATCAGTAAGGATATAGAACTCTTGAACAGTATTATCAACCAACTTGACCAAATTTTCATATATGGAACAAAAATGGGACATTCTACCCCACAGAAAACAGAACACTTTTGTGCACATAGAACATTCTCCATTATAGATGATATATGAGGACATAAAACAAGCTTAAATACATTTGAAAAGACTGAAATCATACGATGTATGTTCTCTGTCTACAACTGAATCAAATTAAAAGTTAGCAACAGAAAGAAAATTGTAAATACATAAAATATTTAGAAATTAAACAACCCTTCTAAATAACTTATAGGCTAAAGAGGAAATCAAAAGGAGAGATAAAATAAAATGTAATTACCTGAAAAAATATAATATAAAACTATATTGGATGAAGCTAGAGTAGTGATTAGAGGGAAAACTATATCATTGAATGTTTATATAGAAAGGATGAAAGATGTAAATCCATAATCCTGGTTCCATTCTAAGAACCGAAAAAAAGGAAAGTAAATCTGACCCAAAGTATCAGAAAGGAAATAAATATCAGGCCAGAAATCAATGAAGCTGAAAATATAAAAGCTAGGAAAAAGTAAAAAATAGGAATAAAACAGAAAGGTAATTTTTTTTAAATCTACAAAATCAATAAACTGCTGGTGGGATAGAATAATCATTAATATAAATATGAATACCCTTCATTGAGCTTCAACTATATTACATATCCAATCTCTTAATTTGGAGGAATTAGTCAGATATTACAGGTGCCACTGAAGAATTCTACATATGGTTTTTAAATTTCAATAAAATGATCTAAATAAGCAGAACTGATTAGATCGAGGGAATCTATAAAGCTCTATAGGAACTTTGGGAGTTGTGTTCTAGAGGCTTCTGGCTACCATAATAAAACTTCACTGACTCCTTCCCCTTCAGAAGTGTAAGCAGTGTATACTACAGAATTAGAAAAATAAATCCATAGTATTTGTCTGAAGAACAATTCAGCTCCCTGTGAACCCAAACCTATGAATACACTTATAATAATGCAATAAGTTCAAATGAAAACTTTATTGTAATATATTTCCAATTCTTTGACAACTACATGACTTACATTTTAATCCAAACTTTTACTAAGACTAAAATATTTTAAGCTCTTTCTTGATTTTACCAAACTTAGTAACAAAGAAAGAAATAAATGAAACTTATTTCTAATTGATTTGAGTTCACAGTACATTAAAGTCCCATTAAAGGCCATAAATGGAAAGTAATTTGTTCAGTATATGATTGACTTGACATGATCACTTGCCTTTAATTTTTCACATTATCCTTGCTACAAATAGGAGGACTATCACAATTTTAAAGTCTTAGGCAAATATAAGATTGATTTTAGTATAAGATAGTAATGATACATAGGTAAAATTTACTAAACACTATGTGACCTTAGCATTACATGCCTATTATTTCATATAATATTCACCAAAAACCTATGAGATAGGTATTCTTATTATCCCTTTTAAAAATAAGAGAACTGAGGCACAGAAAGATTAAATTGCCCAAGATCAGCAAGTAGAAGTGATAAAGAATGGAACTGAGTATAACCTCGAGGGAAATTCTGTAACGTAGGGTGGCCTAGAGTTCATTAATATACCAAGAGAAACACAGTGTACTCTAAATTAAAACATGAAATAAACACAATATATCATTTAGTGGTAGTCTCACATTGCCAATTCTGTGGTAAGCCCCTCAACAAAGCCACAAATGCCCTTATGACCCCACAAACAAGCCAACTTATGAATGACAGAGAAACTATTTACCTGTCCTATCCTGTGCTCCATTTTGCCCAGGCTTCTCTGGAAGCTAGCTGCTTGATCAAAAAAAAAAAAAAAAAAAAAGTATTTTAGTTCAGATATAATGGTCATTACTAAATCCACTGCAGGTTACACAAGGGTTTTCTAAGTCTCAAGATAAAGTACTCAATATGCATTACACAGATCTCAGGCACTTGATGGCAGGGCAATAGTGTTCCAATTTGCCACCATTTACTTGAATTAAAATTAAAACTGAATTGAATTATTCAGTTTTTCCTGAGTGAATAAATGAAATGAGTTTTAAGACTGAACTCCAGTGTGATATAATGAAGTGAGCATGGACTTCAAATTACAAAATCTAAATTTATTCTTTTGCTCTGATAAACACTGTTGTCACCTTGCAGAAATCACCTTTCTGAGCCCAAGTTACTCACCTACAATTGTAAAACCTATGTCTGCCTAATAGGGTTCATAGGGTTGAAATGAGATGGCCATCATGATGCTTAGCAGAGAGCCTGACGTAGCAGGTTTCTAAATAAGTAACCTGTAGTAGTCTTTTTTTTTTTAATGATTTTATTTATTTATTCATGAGAGGCAGAGATGTAGACAGAGGGAGAAGCAGACTCCTCAAAGGGAGCCTGATATGGAACTTGATCCCTGCACCCGAGATCATGCTCTGAACTGAAGGCAGATGCTCAACTGCTCAGCCACCCAAGTGTCCCTGTAGGAGTCTTATTAATCACGTTTCTATCAAAGAACAGATTGTGCTCAAATAAATTAGGATGCATTTATTTTTAATATTTAACTTACTTTTTTCTGAAACAAAGTTATATATGCACTTTTAAAGTGACAATTATAGGGTATACAGTGACAAATAAGTGACTCTATTCTTTTTCCTTTACCTGAAAATTCCCCTCATGGGGACCAACAGTATAAACTTTCAGAGACATTAAATGAATATGAAAGAATATATGCAAATCCTCCTGTTTAGTGCAAATGATACCCACTGCTTGATCTATACCTTATTTTTTTCACTTAATTTTATATCTTGAGGATCACTGAATATGCATGCTTTTGGGTTTTGGAAGGATCTAATAAAGAGCATGTCTCTTTCTCCCCATATTCCTAAACCAATTGAGATATGACAAGAATCACCAGATAGAGACTACAAGAACCAATTTTAATACTGATGAAGAACAAGAAGACTTAGCTTCATGCGAGAGGCAAAAGGGCTTGCTAATAACCTCTTCCCCAATAGGGACCTAGGAACAGTTGACCCAAGGGAATGTTGAATTCCAAGAGCAGACACAGACCACAAAGTGCCCCTCCCACTCCGAGTGGAGGTAAAAGGACTAAACTAGTTGCCTTTTTTTTTTTTTTTTTTTTCGGTTTAGGTGAGTCTATTTTATTTCCTTCTATTGACTATGGCTATAATGAATATCCTCGACTATAGATATATTCTGAGATATGAAAATAAAGAGTATTTGCTTGTTACATTTTGGTAGGTATTACTCAGGATGAGAAAAATATTAAAATGCATGTACAAAAAGACACTCATTTCATCTTCATTAAGTCACCAAAATGTGGTGTTAGTGTCCTGCAGTCACAAGACGGGATTGGAAACCATGTGCCTCTACAATCTATCCAATACTTCCTGTTACACATGGAAACATGCTTTCAGGACAGGAACGTGACAGTACTCCTTGGCACTCCCACATCAATAGCCAGAGGGACATCATAAGGTCTAAGAGATAAGCTCCCAGGCCTGTCAACTTTCAGACAACTCATTTAGCCAAAACCCAAAAATCTTTTGCTTAAAAGCAGCATCTTGTTTATAGACCCAAATAGCAGGATCCTAAATCTGGCAAACATAACCAAAAGGGGAATGAAGTCTCTAAGAACAGCAGTGGCTTGTGAGTAAAAACACACTAATTATTCCTCTGCAGCAACAATTGTAGAAATTCTGGTTTGTGCCATTCAGGCACCCTGCAAAGGAGGCTGTTGGGAACAGATTAATCACAGTAGCTCAGGACAATTAGACCCTTAGTTTAAAATGGAGAGCTGCAACCACAGATGGAAAGAATGGCACATACCTGAGAGATATTTTGAGGTAAAATTGATAGGACTTGTTAAATGACTAGCTGTGTGGGCTGAGAACATCAAGGCTGCCTGGGTGTGAAACTGGATAATGGTACTTAGAAAACATAGGCAAAGAAGAGGTTGAGAGTTTTGGTATTGGGCTCATCACCTTGAAGTGCTCTTTAGACATTTCTCTGATGTGTATGATTTCCTTAATTTTGATCTTTATTTAAGAGACAGTCTAGTAATTCCTTTGAGTTAAGATGTGAAGAGGTTCTAGATCCATCACGTAATTTTTGAGTGCTCTTGAGCATGATTGTATGGCATACAATGTCAAAAGCCCATGGGGAAGGAAGACCTCTAAAGCCAAGTATCTATAGATTCTTGGCAACACCAGTAGTAATAGGACTCCTCCACTTATAATACCCGGTAATTTGAGAGAAAAGAGACAGAACTGAATAAGGATTGCAACAAGAGAATGATTTGACCTAAATTATATAAGTCTAGATCAAAATGTAACACCTTGGTCAAATGTACATTTTGACACAAACTTTAAAGTTATGCCTGTGGTACCACAACTTTTACATTATCACAGCAACATTTTGTGGGGCATCTGGGTGGCTCAGTGGTTGAACATCTGCCTTTGGCTCAGGGCATGATCCCAGGATCGTGGGACTGAGTCCTACATCAGGCTTCCCACAGGGACCCTGCTTCTCCCTCTGTCTATGTCTCTGATTTTCTGTGTGTGTCTCTCATGAATAAATAAATAAAATCTTTTTTAAAAAAGAAAGTAAGAGTGTTTCTGTTGGTTATGTCATGACCCTGAATCACTTAGTGTTTAAAAGCATCAAAATAGATATACATTCACTTTTATAACATACCTCTAGAAGCCATCTGCACTTTAATAATTTAATATTTTCAATTAATGCCTAAAGACTTTTAAAAACTTCCTGGCTATCACCAAGTTAAATAGATCAATGATATAACAGGAGAATGCAATTTGTTTTCTATTGGAAATGCATTTTATTCTAAGAGTCCAAAATGTAAAACTATTTTCTCTTGCTCTCCTTTTTCAATGCAAAAACTGACTACTCTTAAAGGGGGGAAAGAGAGTACTTCATATAAATAAAAAATCAGGCAATTAAAATAAGAAGTAAACTTACTAAATTTTCCAAGGGCAAGTTTAATGAAAAGGTTGCTAATTATAATTCAAATAAGAATTTAAACTGTAGAATGGTATATCCAGAAGTTAAAAATAGCTGGCTGACACAACAGAAAAACACCAAAATCTCAGTACCATAATAACGTAAAGCCTTAATTCTTGCTTCTGCAAAGTCTATGACAAGTCAGGAAACCCTCTTCAATATAAATCCTATGCCACATAGAGTATGTGGTCTCCCAGGTCCCAGGGCCATGGGGAGGTAGAAGCAGCTCAGTAACTCATAAACACTTTGGCTCAGAAAAGATCTGTGTCATTGCATTTCCATTTTGTTTTTCAGAATTAGTTAAATAAACCTCATATAAATGAAAAGGGGGCTGAGAAATATAGAGAATATAGAAATATAGAGAATTCATAGATATTTGATGATTACTAGTTATCTGATCTTTGACATGGTGATTTTTTCCATGTGTATCCAGACATCTTCAAATTTCTGTCTGAAAGTTTTTATTTTGCATTCATTCCACCTACAGAAGCACTTCCTATATTATTGCAAAATATTTATGATTCTCCACCCCCAATCTGTTCATCTGAAGTGACAGCTTGGCCAAAGTCCCATCAGTTTTCAAGAGTATCCATAATGGTGACTATAGGAACCTGGAATTTATAGCTCTACTACAGTATCTGACAAAAAAATATTTGCCAAGAAGTTACAAGGTGCCTGGCTGGCTCAGCTGGTAGAGCATGTGACTGTTGATCTCAGAGCTGTGAATTCAAGTCCTGTATTGGGTGTAGAAATTACTTAAAAATAAAATCTTAAAAAAAAAAAGACATTTAGGTAATTGTTAAATACTTCCTAACACACTTGTTCTGGGGACAGACTTCTTTTTCTTTCTAAAGAAAATGTAATTTGTTCTAGGATATTAATTCTATGCATTTCACCTCTAATAACGGTCAAGTAAGCTCTTGATGACTGATCCTCCTGGACAACAACTATACATACTAGAATAATGATAAAAACAACTATGGAAGTTCTCTAGAAAGCAAAGAAGAAGAGGAGCAAGAAGAAGAGGAGGAGGAAGGGAAAGGCAGAAGCAAATTTTAGAGGGGAATTACAACTTGGAGGAAGGGAGCAGAGCTGGGTACATTTTCCATTTTTCTTTTAGGGCTTCTGCTCTGAAGGGCCTTCAGAATCTGTGCCAGGAAGGATGGTTAAAGATGTAATAGAAAGTCCACTATATTTCTTGGTTGAAGAGCCAGAAGGCAAAATTTGGGGCAACAGCAATTACTAGAAAATGAGAGGCAAATTCCCAAAAGAAGACAGGCAGAGAGAGGGAGCCTAAAATTCTGAATATAAACTGCCAAGTCCCTGGCCGATGCCTATACTATGTTTGTGTCAGTGTCCAATTGCTATGGCCAAGACTATAAGAAGTGAACTGAGATATATGCTGCTGCCCAGGAGTCAGTTTGTCATTTGAAACAAACCAAATTAATTGTTTAGACAAACAAAAAAGTGCACTCATTTGGAGAGATACAACATAACCCAAAATATTCACAATATAACATTTACAAGTTCAAGTTAATCAATGTATCAAGAAGTAGGAAAACACAACTCATCCTCAAGGAAAAAAAACAATCAACTGACACTGATTCTAGGTGGTCCAAATGTTAGAATGAGGAGACAGAAAGTTAAAGGCAGATATTAAAACTATGCCCAAGGATGTAAAAGAAATTATGTTTCAGAGAACTAAAGGTTAGAAATCTAAACAGTAAAACAGAAAACCTTAAAGAAACTAATAACATTTCTAGAACTGAAAAATACAATGTCAAAAATAAAAATTATTCAAATAATGAATGTAATAGCAGAATGGAGATGACAGACTCTGTAAACCTGAAAATCTATCAATAGAAAGTATACAATCTGATAGAGAAAATATTTTAAAAATAGACTCTCAGTAATTCGTAGGACAATATCAAAATGTCTAACATAGGTGTAATTGGAGTCTCCAATGGAGAGGGGTGAAAGAACAAGGCAAAAAATATCTCTGAAGAAGTTCGAGCCTAAAATTCCCCAAAACTGGTGAATAATAGGAATTTACATATTTGAAAATTTCAGTAAATGTCAACAAAGAATAATATTCCTAATTATGTGATAAACTTTTGAAAAGCAATAATAAAGAGAATATCTTGAAAGCTTTCTGAGAAAAATCACATGTAAATATGGAGGAACAGTTATTATTCTAATGGTTGTAAAACTGTCACGAAAACAATACACACCAAAAGAGAATGAATCAACACCTTTAAAGTGATGAAAAAAAAGTTACTAACCCAAAATTCTATACTCTTGTGAAGATAGCCTTCAAAAATGAAGAGGGAAAATTTTTCAGTTAAAAGAAAACTTTTTTTTTGTCTCCAGCACATAATCTATGTAATAAAACATATATTGAAAAATGGATGGGAAAAATTATACTATACAAACAGTAAGATTAAGGAGATCAGAATGTGTATATTAAAATTAGATAAACTGAAAAAATATCAAGAGGAGATAATTATCAGAGATAAAGAGAAATAATTCATAAAAGAGTTAATTTATAAGAAAGACATAAGTGTAAATAGATTTATAGCTAATAACATAAATTAAAAGTTCATGAAGCTAAAATTGACAGAAATTAAAGAGAAAAATAGATAAGTCTCTATTAATGATTATAAATTTTAGTGGCCCTCTCAAAAACTGGTGGAAGAACCATGCAAAAAAGAAAAACAAAACAAAACAGTAAGGATATAGATCTGAACACTATCAACAACATTGATCTAATTGATATTTATGGAACTCTACTGAATAAAAACAGAATGCTTATTATTTGCAAGTGCTTATAGTATTTTCACTAAGATAGGTCACATGTTGGGCTAAAGAAAAGTCTCCAGAGACTGAAAAAGGACGAAAATCCTGCAGAATATATGCACTGGTCATAAAGGAATAAAATTAGAAATCAAGAACAGTAAAATCTCTAGAAAACTTAAAATATTTATAAATTAAGCTTCTACATAATTCATGGATAAAAAACTCATAAGTGATATTTAAAAATTTTTAAGCAAATGAAAATTAAAGTACAACATACAAAAAAGATTTTGTTCTTGTTAGTGTTTAGAGAGAAATCTACCGCTTTAAATTATTAGAAAAAAAAAAGACTAAGGTATATTAATGACCAACGTAAATAGAAGGAAATAATAAAATGTAGAAACTAGTCAAATAGAAAACAAACAATAGAGAAAATTAACAAAGCCCCAAATTGATTCTCTGAAAAGATCAATTTAATCAACTTTTAACTAGATGGATTAAGAAAAAAAAGAGAGAGAAGCAGCACAAATTACCAATAACAGAAAAGAAAATGGAGTCACCACTGCAAATCCTATATACATTAAAAGGGATTTAAGAAAATGTCATGAACAACTTTAAGCCATCAATTTTGATGACTTAGATAAAATGTACAAATTCCTTGAAAAGTATAATTTATCAAAATTGATGCAAAATAAATAAGTAAATCTGAATAGCTTTACAACCAGTAAAGGTAATTAATTTATTTTTATCACAAATCTTCCCATAAGAAAGCTTTAAAGCCCATTTGCTTTTGTTGGTGATTTCCATTAAAATGTTTATGAAAGAAATCACACCCTTCCTATTCCTCCAGAAAATAGAGGAGGTAAGAATTCTCATCTCATTTTATGAATCCTGCATAACTTTATTACCAGAACTTGATAAAGAAAATAATAGTGGGACACCTGGGTGGCTCAGCGGTTGAGCATCTGCCTTCAGCTCAGGGTGTGATCCCGGAATCCCAGGATCAAGTCCCACATCAGGCTCCCTGCATGGAGTCTGCTTCTCTCTCTGCCTGTGTCTCTGCCTCTCTCTCTGTGTGTCTCATGAAAAAATAAAATCTTTTTTAAAAAAGAAAATGATTATTAGTATAATAATTGATGAAAATAGGTGCAAAAATCCTTAACAGTATATTAGAAAATTAAATCCAGCATTTATATAAAATAAAAATTATTATTAATAATCTGCAGCCTTTGCCATTTATTTATTCAGCAAATATTTACTAAAAACAGTAATTGCAACAAAAAGCTTGCTATAACAGAGGAACACCTGGAGTTCATTCAGTTACAGGTTTGAAGTGTCAGGAGCACCATTTTCTCCTTAACCTGACTCGTTTACATTTAAAAAACACGACCAGCAGTTTTTAGGTGTATGTTGTGATCTGACAGGTGCTTTCATTTTCTTCTTCTGCCCCGAGGCACAAGCATATTGCTCATAACAGGGCTTCATTTTGATGGAGGTCTTCCTTCTTTAGGAAGAGGCTAAATAGTCATGTGACATGTGTCACCACCAGGACTTTTTAGAGGTGAATTCAAAGTTCTGTTATCCTCAAGGACTTTAAAATTGAGCCTCTTTCTCATAAAAATACTTTACACCATCTGATGTATTTTCTGGATAAACTAATTAGAGACATCCTCACCCATATTTCATGTACTAACTGTCAAATATCTTGCCACATAAGAATAATCGGTAACTTTTGTGTTCTATCATATATGTAAATTGAATTAAAAACTACATGATATAAAAAAACTAGATGATAGCCCAAAATACTTCCTTTTTATTAATATTTTCCTATTTAAAAGCCAGGCCAATGTAAACAAAGACATGATAATCGTGATCATAATGGACAGCACAGTTTATTTTTCCAACTTGAAACTATTATTGATGAAGGATTCCAAAGGTGATGATAATTGTGCCCTACATGACTGGAATAGTCCATCCCATGATGCTCTATAATATTTTTAAAATAAAAACCAGGGGATCCCTGGGTGGCGCAGCGGTTTGGCGCCTGCCTTTGGCCCAGGGCGCGATCCTGGAGACCCAGGATCGAATCCCACATCGGGCTCCCGGTGCATGGAGCCTGCTTCTCCCTCTGCCTGTGTCTGCCTCTCTCTCTCTCTCTCTCTCTCTGTGTGACTATCATAAATAAAAATAAAAAATAAAAAAAATAAAAAATAAAAACCATACCTGAATGACATAATTTATGTTAAACTATTATACTTCTTATTTTGCTTTTTCCTGCAGCTCTTTTACCTTGTTCTGTTATAGATGTGCACATTACCTTGTTTGTTCCCACAAAGGCAATTTTCATCAAAGCAGGAAGTGGCCTGAAAGGAAAAATCCCCACTCTCTCTGCTTCCCGGATGTTTAAAAACCATCCATTATTCATGGGCCCCGGATTAATAAAATCGGGTCTAAAAACATTTCTGACTTGATACAGGGACTGTAACTAAATTGATGGTGCAGTGACCAAAAAGGTCATGGATCATGCAACTGATCCAGTGAAGGGAATTTAGGACTCTGAGATCTGAATTTTCCAGAAGTTGTACCAGTCTTACACGTGTTGCTTCACTATTGTATTCTGGCATTGTTCTCAGAATAGTAGATATAATAGTTGGTATAGGATATAAAAACATTTCTTGTTTATTTTGCCTCAGTGCCCAATTAAACCAGGGAGAATTATATTTCCTTTGGACTACCTCTAGGATTCAACCCCAGGACTTCTCTCCTTAGTGATCCCCGTTTTTATCTCACCAGGCTTCACCCTTCTCCCAGCAGGTCCCATCTCTGGTCATATAGACATTTTCTCCCTTGTTCATTGAAAATTGCTCTACCTTCTCCTTTCCTGGATTCCTCAGTATTGGTAGGAGATTCATGGATAGTTAGTAAGCATAAGGATGTACCCACGGTGGTGGCATTTTACCTGAGAGAGGTCAGTTTTATACTGTGTTATCTGTCCTGTGTAACAACACTTCAGACAATGTGATTCAGCACATGTGAACTTGACTTTCTTAGATGGAAGGAGAAAAAAAAAAAAGAAAAGCGACTTTCCCTATAAAGAAAGAGTGGCATCTGAGGATATGTTTAGCAGGGTGTCTATTGCAAAACATAATTAATGGCTAGGCATTCCTATTCATTAGGATAACATTTGCAGTGCTCTTTTTGAAATCTGCTCCCTTTGTGTTGCATGTGGTCATTAGTCACACTTGAGAAGGCAAGTGCTCTCTTTATCTTGCTGTGGCGATAGAGACCGTATACCATCCGATCCAACCTCTGTTTTATTAAACTACCGATTTCACTCAGCACATTTAAGGTTGAATTTTTAAAGGAGAAAAAGATACAAAGTGGAAGAGAGTAAAGACCAGGTTTAAACAAAATGAGCAGAGTACAAACACAAAGCACAATAAATTCCTTCAAGTATGAGCTCTGGAAATAACCTTTAAGAGAGTCACAGATCATGTTCCCTTTAAGTGCAGTTCAAATTGTGGAAGAATTTTCTATCACAACTGCAATCTAAACACTCTCCATGCCTGGAGAGTAAGCAGAAAAACACGGTGCATTTCAATTATAAATTTACCGAATGTTTACTTCATGAGTATCAACAAATTTGAATTAAGTCATTGAGTGCACACCACAGCATTAATCATTTGACAAGGATAATTCATCAGCTAAATTATCTTCCCTTCTCCCAGAGAACTTCGATTCATTCCACTAAGAACAATGCCAAGTTGATGTGCATGCTTAAAAAGTTTTATCTTTGTTTTTTTTTTTTAAGATTTTATTTATTTATTCATGAGAGACACACACAGAGAGAGTGAGAGAGAGAGGCAGAGACACAGGCAGAGGGGGAAGCAGGCTTCCCACAGGGAGCCTGATGCTGGACTCCATCCCCGACCCTGGGATCATGCCCTGAGCCAAAAGCAGATGCTCAATCGCTGAGCCACCCAGGAATCCCGTAATCTTTGTTTCTTATTCAGAAAAGGGAACAAAATCCCTGATCCTTTCATTTATTCTAACGTTTACATCTGGATGGATGGGAAAAGATAGGACCTATATCATGTTTTACTACTTTGCGACTATTTAGTCTAACACAAACATTCTATCATGGCGCACCTCTGCTTCTTCCCCTCCAAGTAAACCCACTAGAGTGTTCCCAAGCCCAGTGTATCAGGAGCAGTTTGTTGTAACCTGTCTTTGCCTCACCTCTGTAGGTGAGAATTGCACTTGACCCTCTCACCTCTACGATGCAACCAAAATGCTTTATACCCCTGTGTTCCTTACAATTTCCTGCCCCTTGGGATCTATCCATGCTTCTTCTGCCAAGACTGCATCTCTTCTCACTTTTTCTTCCCAACCAGTATGGCCTCATAATGCAACGTTGAGTACAGCTGAAGTGTTTCCTTGTGCTCCCTCCCAGGTAAGACGTGCTCTTTTATGCTGGTCTGTGAATTCAATATATATGCTCATTATTGCATTAGTAATACCTATTTTTATATTAGTGTTTGCATTTGATTTAAATCCTGTTTTCCTTGTTAGAATGTTAGCACATCAAATGCCAGATATATATGAGCTGTTAATAATTTTTCATGAATTCAGTAAGCATCTTAGAGCTAGGAAATGCAGAGGTGAAGAATCATTAATTTTGTCAACAAAAAGGCATTTTAAAAGCTTAACTTGGGATCCCTGGGTGGCTCAGCGGTTTAGCGCCTGCCTTCGGCCCAGGGCATGATCCTCGGGTCCCAGGATCGAGTCCCTCATCGAGCTCCCTGTGTGGAGCCTGCTTCTCCCTCTGCCCGTGTTTCTGCCTCTCTCTCTCTCATTCTCTCTCTGTGTGTGTCTTAAATAAATAAATAAATAAATAAATAAATAAATAAATAAATAAACAAATAAATAAAATCTTAAGAAAAATAAAAGCTTAACTTGTGTTTTTAAAAGTATTTATTGAATATCTTGTGTGTATGCACAAAGAGCTTAGAATTTTAATTAGAGAAGTAACATAATCAGTTTTATATTTTTCAAGGGCAATCACATTTCCCTTCCTAATTATCTCCCAGACACTATGCCAGTTGCTTGGGAAAAAAAAGTGACTAAGACATGATATGCTCTATTAAAGCACGGTGATGATAGTACAGTAGTGGTTATAGACCTCTAAGCAGTTAATTAAAATATAATATGATGTGGAATAAGTCAAAAGAATGAAAGGCACAGCATAGGGAATATAGTCAATGATATTATAATAGTGCTGTATGGTGACAGGGCAGCTACACTAGTGATGATCATAGCATAACATATAAACTCGTTGAATTGCAATTGTACACCTGAAATCACAGTTGTACGCCTGAAACTAAGGTAACATTGTGCATCAACTATTCTTTGGTTTAAAAAAAGAAATATAATATGATAAATGTCTTAGACAAGGTGTGCATCACTTAGCTTATTGTGTGCAACAAACTACCCCAAAATTTAGTGGTTCAAGCAATAACCATTTATTAGCTCATGATTTTGTAGATTGCCTGGTTGGTACTAGCTTACTTCCTCAGAAATGTCCCACATGTTAGTTAGGAGGGTAGCTGACCATGACTCAATATTTTAACAGAAGCTCACTCAGAGGTCTAGTGGTTGGCAGGGACATGCAGAGGGACAAGGGTGATTGACCAAGCTTCACTCATTTAATAGGCTGGCCACACTTCTTTACCCAGAGGAAGCAGAGATCCAAGATCGGGAAAAGGTCATGTTCCAATGAGCAAGTACTCTCAAGCCTCTACTAAGATCAAATTTGCTAATGTCACATCCACTAATGGAAGTCACATGACAAGCCCAAGACAGTGTGGGAGGACACTACCAAGAAGCACGGG
This sequence comes from Canis lupus baileyi, assembly GCF_048164855.1. Taxonomy (NCBI): domain Eukaryota; kingdom Metazoa; phylum Chordata; class Mammalia; order Carnivora; family Canidae; genus Canis; species Canis lupus. Next base: position 54,034,085 of record NC_132850.1, on the reverse strand, counting down.
GAGTAGAATAGGAATTTTACCAGCCATTTTGCAAATAATCTCTTTTCCATAACTCTTAGCTCTGCCTGCTGGGCTTTTGGCTCCTCCCTCTGAGACATTTTCCTTTTCTGTATAAAGTAAATGGCCCAAGTTGGTGGTTGAGTAGTTTTCTAAGTCTGCTTCCAACAGAGATTTAGGAGTCCAGAGACCTCTTTTCCATTTGAAGTGACTGAGTTTCTTTTTTAGTCTAAATTAGCAGTCTTCTTGTTGATGTCACTTCTTTCAAAAATTCGTGTGCTTTTATACATCTTTTAACAACAAGTCATTTCTACAATTATTTTCACGATAGGTCTTTCTTTTTTTGGATCTTCTTTACTTTGGGCTGCTTCTTGAGGCCATGTTATTTAGAATCTTCAAAGCCCTTTTGTCTGAGTGAGAATGTTCACTAGACATCACTTCAACTTTCTTTTAGAATCCGAACAAATATCGGACTCTAAAAATATGAACAGTCATATCCTTGATTTGATCTTGATACAGAGGCCATGTTTTACTGGAAGTGTCTTGTATTTTTAACACGTCTTAGGTTTTAATTTACATTGGGACTCTTACTGGCTGGATGGACTACAACTGAGAAACAGTTAATCAAGCACATCCTGGCTCCTCTATATTCTACATAAATTCTTCTTGCAAGCTGATCAGCTCTTTCTTTAGCTCATCTTTCTTTTCCTATAAATTATCATAGACAACCAAAAGAAGCCAGTGAAATTTTAAAGTCTTTCTGAAAATTATCTTGCCAATGTCCACATTTTTTATGTTCCAAATTATGCCAAGCAATAGTTTTGTGAGTTGTTTCATAAGATAAAATAACACATGTCACAATCTTTCCATCCTCCACTAGCAGTGTGCTTGCCAATCTTCCAGACTTCACGAAATGTCTTGTGGTTTCTGCCCCCTGAATGGTCTCCAAAGCCACTGTCATGTATTTGTTGTTGTTGTTGTTATAGAAACTTCGCAAGTCTAGATATCACTACCTTTTATCAGTTAGCTTTGGTTGAAAAAAAAAAAATCAGCCTTGACACAGTCACTCAAAACAACAACCATTTCTTTAGTTCACTATTTTGTAGTCTGTAGGTCACTCTAGTGGTTCTTTGATCTGGCCTGGCAATCTATGACACACAGAAAATAAGCTGATCTCTACTGAGTTCTCTTAAGCATTGCAATCAGCTGGCAAGGTGGCCGGCGGGGAGTGTATTACCTAGGATGGCCTTTCACACTGGCATTTAACTGGAGCATAGTTTTCCACACATAGCAGCAGAGTTCCAAGAGCAGAAAGAGGGTGAGCCCCAGTGTGCAAGTACTTTCAACATGTGTTTCTTTCAAGTTAGCTAATGTTCTATTGGCCAATAGGTCACATGGACAAGCTCAGGGTCAGTGTGAAAAGGCACAAGCAAAGGGTATGGACATAGGATAATAAATTATGATAGCTATTTGTAAAACTCTACTATAAACTATAAGAAGACTGCAAATGAAAAGAAAGGAAAAATCAACTAGCTATTAGAGTAAGGCCAAATCCAAGTCACATAGGATTTCAGAGCACAAATTCTAAGATTTAAATTCAGCAAAATAGAGAGCAGAGAGAGACAAAGAGAGAGACCATGAGCACGAGTGAGAGAAGAGGCAAAAGGAGAGAATCTTTCAAGCAGACTTCCCACTGAGCCAGGAGCCCGACTCAGGGCTTGATCCCACAACACTGGAGATCACGGCCTGAGCCGAAACTCAAGAGTCAGATGCTCAACCAACTAAGCCACCCAGGTACCCCAAGAGTAATGACTTTTCAATCAATTATTCAATTTAGGATTTAGGGATCATTTAACTTCCATGGTGTATGTTTTTGTCCACTAAACTGAATTCTGAAGTCCTCCACCCCATTTAGCTCCCAGTTTACACTGCAAAAAATAAATTAGGAAACCAGGACTATGCCATGGCTAGTGCTCCATCCAGAGAAATAAAGTCTACTCTAACTATTGCAGTTTTGTGGACAATGTGAGCCAGGAGAAGCAGCAGTCTCAGATTGGTACAGCTTTCCTTGGAAAGAGTCTATGAAGTCAACTTAACAATAGAGCTTGAGCATATCAACCCTGGCACTGTAGTTGTCAACCTAATATATCTAGTGTGACAGCCCAGTATACACAGTCTACATAGTGATTAGATGGCTTCTGCTAGATAAACTGAAGATTTCAGGGACTTATAAAGAATAGGGTAAAGTTTGGTGAGGAGGGTGGGGAGTATTGCAGAATATTTGAATGTAATAATAATAATTATTATTTTTGTAATAATTATTTTTATTTGAATCAACTACCATGTCTCTGACACTGCTTCAGATTCTGGATGTGCAAAGATGAATAAACTATCTTCATATAGTTTATATTCCAAGAAGGGGAGACATTCGCCTAAGCCAATAATTACATCACAAGTAATAGTTCCTAGAATAAATAATAAGCTGAGTGGGGCAAGAGAATTGAGGAGGAAATGATCCACTCTACTCACATTGGAGAGTTGGGGGAAATTCCATATATGAGATAAAATTTGAGATGGTTCTTAAAATTATGAATGTGTTCTTTAGTTATGGTCAGCAGTAAAAAAATTACATGCAAAAATAAATGATATTAGCAAAATAAAATTTAAAAACTGAGGTGAAAGAGGAGATACTGGCGAATATGGCTAGAGTCAACATAAATTTTAAGGGTCAATTGGCCTAAATATTTTTTGTTACTTTTATTATTTTTTTATTAAACTTTTAATTTTAATTCTAGTATAGTTAACATACAGTGTTATATTAGCTTTAGGTACTATATATATGATTCAACAATTCTATACGTTAGTCAGTGTTCATCACCGGAAGTGTGCTCTTTTATCCCCTTCCCTCATTTCATCCATCCTCCTACCTGCTTCCCCTCTAGTAACCATCAGTTTGCTCTCTATAGTTAAGAGTCTGTTTCTTGATTTCCCTCTCTCTTTTTTTCCTTTGCTCATTTGTTTTGTTTCTTAAATTTCACATATGTGTGAAGAATCATATATTTGTCTTTTTCTGATTGCCTTATTTTGCTTAACATTATGCGCTCTAGCTCCATCCATGTTATTTCATCTGGCAAGATTTCATTTTTACGGCTGAATAATATTCCATTGTGTATATATACCACCTCTTCTTTATCCATTTGTTTATCAGTAGACACCTGCACTGCTTCCATAATTTGGCTATTGTAAATAAAACTGCAATAAACATAGGAATGTATGTATGCCCCTGAATTAGAGTTTTTGTGTTTGGGGGCTAAACACCAAGTTGTGTGATTACTGGATCATGGGGTAGCTATATTTTTAACTTTTTGAGGAATCTCTATACTTTTTACACAGTGGCTGCACCAGTTTTCATTCTCACCAACAAGGCACAGGGAAACAAGTTAACATGATCAGTAGACTTCTTCAGATGATAATTTGTGTGGTTTTGTCCTGCTGTCTCCTTGAAAGTTTAATTATTGATAGATCATTATTTCTAATCACAAGACATTTTTTATAACAACATATATGGCATTTTCTTCTAACTTCTAAGATTTTGTTTGTTCAAACTTAGCAAATTTCTACTGGAAATGCATCTGAATATTTATCTGAGGTACAGCAGAGCTAAGAAAATAAAAAAATGCATCTGCACTAAAATTAATTACTTCCAAAAAATTAACAAGCATAGAAAATAAATAAAAATTTTGCTCTTTGAAATTTGTATTTTGCATAATAAAACATCTAGAGTTCACAATTCTCACTGAAGATGGCATATTACTTAGTGTGCTGTCAAAAGTATTAAAATGTAAATCTTAGTTGAGAAAGTCTAAGAATGGTGCAGCAATCAACATAGCTAATGATGAGCTGGGTTGTTTTGATTTTTTTTTTTTTCAGTTTAGAACTGAAAGCATTAGAAGTACTGTGAGCTCTTCAATTCAGAATCTCCAACATGAAGGATAATTCTTAATACATAATCATAAATGTTAAATTAAAGCATACAAATAAGTGAATGAATAATAAGTGTTTCTGGGGTAGCTCTCATAATAAATACCATGAATGGAGAGACTTCAAAAAAGACCAATATGACAAGTGATAAATTCTAGGCAACATTGCAGAGGGGAGAGAACAATGAGAAGAGCTGGTGTTTTTCTTCACATAAGTATAGATAATTTTTAATCAACTTTTTCACCCAGAACACACATTTGATTACTTATTCTAGTTTCCTTAAGATTTTTCTATTGCTTTAAAAACAAAAATTGTTAGGGGCACCTGGGTGGCTCAGTTGGTTACTCATATGCCTTTGGCTTAGGTCATGATCCCAGATCCTGGAACTGAGCCCCAGTTGGGCTCCCTGCTCAGCACAAAATCTGCTTGTCCCTCTCCCTCTGCTCCACCTCACCCACTTATGCTCTCTCTTGCACTCACACTCTCTTTGTCAAATAAATAAAGTCTTTTTAAAAAAAATTGTTCAAAATAATTATTATTTTTAAATTTCACATAAGTTAGACTGTTTTAAAATTTAAAGCTACAGAATGAGAGAAAAATTAAAATTCATCAATGTACAAATGTAAGTCTTATAGGTGTTGTCTCTACTTGGCACAATAAATTTGCCAAAAAAAAAACCTGACAACAAAGTCATTAATTCAACAAATATTTGTTTTGTAAGTGCAGAGACTGCAAAGATGAATAATGTGGTCTCAAGTCTTCTAGAAGTTCATGTTCTATTTGGAAAATTAGACTTAAAAATAAATTATAGGAGGTGATCAATGTCATACAGTAGAAGCAATCACAATACATAAAGGGAAGGAGCATCTGAGCACATCATCAGAATTTTCTGAGGATTTCAGAACAAATGCCAAGATCAGACCTCACCCTATAGAATTAAATCACATTTCTTTTTGGCATAGGCATTTTTTAAAAATCCTTAAGAGAATATTTGATGATCCTAACATACAGCCAGAGCTGAGGGCCTCTCACAGAGATCACCTGATATTGAGCAGGGTAGGGGAGAAGTTAGATATTTTAGTAATTGGTAATAGCACATGCAAAACTCTGGAAGCCTAAAAATTTTTTAAAAAATATATATGGCCTATTTAGGAACCCCAAGTAGTTAAGATCTACTGTGGAGTAGATTTTGGATGAGAACTGATGGGTGAAAAGTGATAAGAAATAAAATGCATGTTTGAACAAGTGTTTTGTGAAGTATGGATCACAGGGAGACAAAACTATAGGACACCCACAAAGAATCTATTGTAGAAAGTCATGTGAGAAAAAGGAAGTTCTGAAATAGGCCAATGGAAATAGGAAAGGAGAAAAAGGAAAATGGCAAGAGATAGTAAGAGATTTTTACAAGGGGCAATGTGGCTTTGTGGCATGAGCAGTCTTTGGAGGCTTTGTGAACCACTACTTCTGCATTCATAAACAGAAGAACTATTGAAAAGATTAAATGTGATATGGAGCTAAAATAAGTATAATAGTGCCTACTAAGGAAGGGGTACACAGGAAGCAGTCATTATTTTCATTTGCAGGTAAATTAGGTAGATCTTTGTGACTCAATGATATGGGAGAGGTGGGGAGTGGGAGGAAAGGTCAGGGAGAAGCCCAGGAGGTCACCATGTCTGTGAGTGGGTGAGCAGATTCATGGCATTGTGGGGATGCCAAGCACCAAGATAAGAATGCAGTCAGGAGCACAGGTTTGGGAAGGGGGAGATGATGGGTGAGTAGATAACATGGGTGAAAAGGAAGGAGGAATAGAAGTTTATAACTTGTTTGAAGTAAATTTGAATCTTAGATACCAATGGAGTATCCACTTGGAGATATCTGGAAAGCTGGATATCTGAAACTAAGAGCATGGAATGCTAATTATATGAAGAACTAGCATGGGTACCAGAGCTTTGAATTTGACTTTCTCATCACCATCATCAGTATTAGTAATATTTACTGATGTGTCAAGCAATTAATTGAGACACCCATGTACATTATCTAATTTAGTCATCCAACAACCCTATAATGTAAAATTTTGGAGAGGAAAGTAGCTGAAGCTTAGAGATATTAGAAGTTTTTCAAGTATTCATACTATTAACAACAACAATTCCATATATCAGCATCTCATGTAATAGCTAAGAATAAAATGTATATAACCTTTTAACTGAAGTCAATCTATGGGTATTTGGATCTCACCTACTGATCCTGGATGGTCTAGAAGGTCTGGCATGTGATTATCTTTGTTTTAGAAGAATTCCTAAGGTTATACACTGAATCCACGAACCAATTTGTAAACCCAGCAGGTCTCAGACATAAGCTGCATAAAACCACTTGAGAATTAGATAGTTCTTTCCAAATTGCCTCCCTCTCCTGCTGCTTACTAAATCATGAAATTCCTTATCCCTTGTGAACATGCTTTGTGCGGAGTTTGGAAATCTATCTTTGGAAATCTAGATATAAGAATTATGTTTCTTTGCTAAAAATGTCAAAAGATTTTTATGGAACAAAAATCCATGAATATCTAGTTAACATCGGATTGGGTACTTTTTGCATTGCTACCTCATAGTATTATAAATAAGAGCAGAAAACCCTCAAGTAAATCTGTATCAGGGAATGAAATGAGTGAATAAAAAACAAAAAAATAAAAATAAGAGGAAAAATTAAAAGGAGAATTGAAGAAGTAAGGGAAATCCAAAGAGAAAGAAAGAGAGAAGGACATTTGTGGGCTATTACAGAGCAGGAAAAGAGGATGGAGTGTGGAAAGGGGGAAGGAGAGGAGATAAAGGATGAATAGATACATAGATACAGAGATGGATAATAGATGCAGTTTTATTTATACATACAGATGCATATGTTGTAAAATATTTTTTAAAGCCCCAAATATGTTTAATTTGTTCATAATCAAAATTCTATTAGAGCCCAATGTCATAAGTTTCAACTAACAGTTAATGAGAAAAATTTACTAAGACATCATGATAAAAATGTGATTTGTACTAGCACTTAGAAAAGATAAGCTTTAGATTAACCATTATATTTGTCCAGAATTAAGAAGATTGGAGTGTTTACAAACCAATTTCCATAGCATTTAAATTAAAGTTTTACTTATTTGCTATTTTATCATCATAAAGCTGAGTTTCTAACTCTGTTCACTAAAGAAATATAAGGAATTCCCCATGATACTGAATGCGATGATCAAAATGTTTCCATAAAATGATTTGTGATGCTGAAATTCACAAATTTTTTTTTCAGAAAGTGTATTTGTTAGCATTTCTTCTTTGCAGAAAGAAAGAACTGTTTTAGCTTAATTTTTCAAAGTACATTTATCATAGCAAATTTGTTTTTCTCACCAACCTTGTGATAATTAACCCACTGGCTCTCACTCACAGATCTAGTTCTAATATATCCAATAAGTAAAAACACAGGGAGATCTGTCTGTTACTGGAGGACTGAGGATTTACTAAGGAGAAGAAATTTTTCTTTATAGCATTTCTCTGAGATCTGACACTTTTATATGTTTGTAATAAGCTCATACGCTATGATGTGCAGAGTTTGGTTTATGGACAAACTGTTGAATTTCGATCCCAGATCTGCCACATAGTGTGTAACTTCGAATAAGTTAATTATTTCTCAGAGTTTCAATTTCTGAAAGATAAAGCAAGCCATATTTGAACAGTGACTAGCACATGAGATAAAACATGAATGAAATGAATGAGTGAAGGAACAGAACTAACAGTATGCTCCCAATTCAAAGGTGCTCAATAAATATTATGTTCTTTTAAAAAAATTTTTTAAGTGTTTTTTAAATATTTATTTATTTATTTATGATAGACAGAGAGAGAGAGAGAGAGAGAGAGGCAGAGACACAGGAGGAGGGAGAAGCAGGCTCCACGCTGGGAGCCTGACGTGGGACTCGATTCTGGGACTCCAGGATCGTGCCCTGAGCCAAAGGCAGGCGCCAAACCGCTGAGCCACCCAGGGATCCCCTTTTTTAAAGTTTTTATTTATTTATTTAAGAGAGAGAGAGAGAGAGAGAGGAGAAAGCACAGCAAGGGGAGCTGCGAGGCAGAGGGAGAAGCAGACTCTGGGCTGAGCGGGAAGCCCGACATGGGGCTCAATCCCAGGACTCCAGGATCATGACCTGAGCTGAAGGCAGATCCTTAACCCACTAACACCCCAGTGTGCTTGATGTTTTGTTCTTCCATTGTTAAGAGTCACCTTATTCTCATCTTAAGGCTATAGTTAAGATATTTCTTATTCATAACTATGAATTAGGTGGAACATGTAGGCAAAGGACTAATATCCAAAAGCCCATGTTTATCACCTGTTTCATTTTCGACTCAAACCAGTCTTTCTAGGACTCTCTCAAACTCAGAGCTCCATTGTTTGCTTTTCATACTTAGGTTTCTCTTGGAACACAGTGCTTTGCTTTTGTTGACTTTTGTCATTATCTTCAGGTCGTTTGCAGTGTCTTTGTTTTTCCTTTTTAACCAAATTCCCTCTTTAAAGACAGAAATTTAAAGACTACCAAAATTCTGTCTGTCTGGACACAGAGCAGGCAGGCAGAAACCAAATGTATGTTATCTAACCCTAGGGGACACACACAGCTTTGCCATCACTTCCCACCTTGCAGAGACCAGATGTGGAAAACTGGCTTCAGTGGCACTGAACAAACAGTTTTGAGTAATGATGCCAATGTTTCTCTGCTGTGATATAGACTAAGAGAAGACTTTAATGTTTATTTAATCTACAACATAAGGTCATTTGAGAAAAATTGAAAACAGTGGTTGTACCAAATCAAAAAGAAGAAGAGAAAATCCCCAAATCAGACCTACTGGTATACTAAAATGGATCAAATCAATAGTCTATGGCAACAATTATCAATTATTTTGTGTTTAATATGCACTTGCCATGATAGAGTGTTTTCAAACATTATGTAGTTGAACATTCCTCATCATAACCCAAAGAACTGGATGACTACTATTCTTGTTTTACAAATGAGGAAAATAAGATTACATTTTCAAATTCAACCCCTGAGTAAGTGTCAAAGCAAGGATACAGTGGTGTTTCTAACTCCAAAGCCTACTTTGTTTTTTCCATTATGCTTTGTTGCCTTTCAAAGTTTATAAGCGGGATCCCAGGGTGGCGCAGCAGTTTAGTGCCTGCCTTTGGCCCAGGGTGTGATCCTGGAGACCCGGGATCGAATCCCACGTTGGGCTCCCGGTGCATGGAGCCTGCTTCTCCCTCTGCCTGTGTCTCTGCCTCTCTCTCTCTCTCTCTGTGTGACTATCATTAAAAAAAAAAAAAAAGTTTATAAGCATTTATTTACTTAGAAGAATATGGAATCTTTGTAAATACCTGGCTGCATAGACAATACCCTAAAATGAATAGAGGAAGATCAGTAAACTTTCAGATTCATCTCTAAAAACAAAGGCCTCAAAAAAATAAAAAATTAAAAAAAGGTTTCCAAGTTAAAGCTAACAGAAGCTCAAGGTAAAAACTGAATCATGGTTTGCAATACCTGGAATATTTAATGGTTGTGATTGTCGTGTTTCTACTCAGCTGTTCTCAAGTCCTGGAGGAATGGTGACCTTGACTTATATGAGTTCAGTCTAATACAATTGTACAAATTTCCCATATTCAAACATAGTCACTCTGATGCTCTAAATGGAGCTGCTCTCTACCAATTTGTTGGGGTTCATCAAGGAGTCCTTTGTAAGGCTTTATAGTGTATATAATATCACATTGAGGAGAGTGAGGGACAGCATACAGATTTATCTGGTATATCATAAATATGTTGTACCTACACAGTCCAACAGAAACAGTATTCCTCACCCAAAGTTCTTGTCAGGTCAAACCAACTTCAGTGTGGAGGCTATGCTGCCTACAATCATTCAGACCACAAACCTAGTGTAAGACAATTGTTTTCAGTGTCATTAAGACACAACTGATGTGGGACGCCTGGGTGGCTCAGTGGTTGAGTGTCTGCCTTTGGCCCAGGGAGTGATCCTGGAGTCCTGGGATCGCGTCCCAGGTCAGACTCCCTGCATGGACTCTGCTTCTCCCTCTGCCTGTGTCTCTGCCTCTCTGTGTGTGTCTCTCTTGAGTAAATAAGTAAATAAATAATCTTTAAAAAAAAAAAAAAGAGCTGGCTTAAAACTCAATGAGGAATATTTCATTGCTTGAGTTTCATTCTGTTCATCCATTACTGAAGGGTGAGATGTGGAGAGCTGCTTCTTCTCATGTCCCATCTTGTAATGTTGGTGACAGCAAAGAGAATATGGTTTCAAGCCACTAACTAGATTAATAATAATTTTACCCCTTACTTTCAAATATCAAGCTCAAAATGCTTGAACGCTCCACTTCAAAATAAGGTTGAGAACACCAGGTCATGACAATTCAGCGTCCTTTGATGTTAAAGAGCCACTTCCTTCATCTGACGAGTTTGGTGTCTATTTCCTCTTCTCTCATGGTTCCAACCGTCAGACCTCTGTTCAGGATAATATTCCCCTGAGAAGAGCACAATTCTTCAGGCAAATTGGTTCATGTTGGACTCCAATTACTTAAGAAGTTGTTTTTTAATGGAACACAAGTTAAACACCAGTCTCAAGATTGTAACTTCACAAAGAGTTCAGCAACTTCCCATTTTACTTCCTGGTTGAAAACTATGGCTTCAGTATATTTACCCAAAGGCTGAAAGGCCCATCTTGAGAATTTTCTGCAATTGTCCTGACTCTGAGTAGTATTGCATGTAACTTCAGTTTTCACGCTGTTTTCATCTTTGCTCCTCTGCTTCACCAGATCCAAACATTTTATGACTTCAAGAACTTTGTAAAATTTGTAAAGTCAGGTTTAGGGTAAGAGTTTTGGAGGGAGGGCCTATCACAGAATATGCAACAATTTGCTAACTTAATTGGCCCCCCATATTGGTTTGCTAGGGCTGCCCTAACAAAGTAACATAGACAGGGTGGCTTATACAACAGAAATGTATTTCCTCACAAGTTTTGGAGACTAGAAGTCCAAGATTAGCGTGTTGGCAGGATTGGTTTCTTTTGAGAAATAATTGCTTATAGATGTCTGTCTTCTATCGTTACCTGGTCATTGTTCTGTGTCTGTGTCCTAATCTCCCTCTTAAAAGGATACCAGTCATTGAATTAGGTCCCACTCCAGTGCCCTCACTTACCCTTACTTACCTCTTTAAAGACCCTGTCTGCAAATACACTCACCATCTGAGATAGGAAGAGTTAGGATTTCAACATATGAATTTTGAGAAGGGAGGCAGAAAGAGACAAAGGTCATCCCATCACAGTCCCATCTCATTTTTGCTCTCCCCCATATGTGCCTGAATTATATTCTTCTGTCTTCTGAAAACTTCACTCCTTATGTAACTCCTCTCTTCCATAGACAAGCCAATGATGAGTATGATCCAGGCCCCTGTCCTCAACCTGCTTCATCTACCATCTTTTCATAAGTATCTTTATTATACTTTCAAGGTCTCCTCAAACTCAACCTGAGCTAGAAGTGCCTAAAAAAAAAATAAAATAAAATAAAAAAATAAAAAATCACCATGAGAATCACCATGAGTCTCTCTCCTTTCTTACTTTCCAATATCCTGAACACTGGGATAAAGATGCAATAAGCAAGAAAGGCAAAAAACAAGAGACCCTTTTGCCCTTAAACCAGCTCCAGTGAAGATTTGGAGTGGAAGTAATTGTATTTGTGTTCATGCTTACTATGAAACAGTTTGTAAATGAAACAGAAATGAAGTCGTATGTTTTAAAAAATGAAATGAGCTTTGCCTTTACTCTGCTTTCATACTTTTTAAAACCACAAACCTATTTCTGTGTAAAAATAGGACTAAATCAAAATAAAATTGTTAGCAATCCTTTTCCCTGATTAGTGACTTCATTTCTAAGGAAAACATTTTATTTCAGTAATTAGTAAAGTAAATGATTAGGATTTAATTGAATTTTTAGGCTGCTTCCAACTCCTGAAGCTTAGATCACTTAAATATCTATAATTTAGCATTTGGCATTTAAATAATCAAGGCCAATATGAAAAGCATACTCTTTATTAGTGCTACTTTTGCTCAGGCAAGCAAAAGGTATCCATGGGAACATATTGTATGTTGTAGTACAGAAAAAAAATACTTGTGAATCTGTCATAGCAATATTAATATTGCTAATTTTTCCCACTGGTTAATCATTTTAATGATGGCACACTTTATGATTAATAATGCTTTTTTCCTCTGAAGAACCTCAAGGGTTTTTTCACAGTATCTCTATCCAGATTCTTTAGTAGGTATTTAAATGATTCGTATTTTCCTACTGATACTTGCATCACCCCTGGGTAAATTGTTTGGAGTAAAAGTAAGGAAAGTTTAAGCTCTAGGTAAATAATGAGGCTCTTGTGAGCATGTAATAATGTTCACCTCACACCTCATCTGCATGAGCCTTTGTCATGCTATGGTTGAGATGTTTTTAATTTTTATTACAGTCAGTGTATAGTGGGATACAAGGGACATTAAATAGATCCTGCTCCTTATTTTCTAAAATGTCTCTAGGGTTTTTTTTTTGTAATTATACTTTTGAATTATGTTACTCTAACAGTAAGCATGCATGAGAGAAGACGAAAGAATTTTAATAGAAGAGACTGAGCAAGCATAAAGGAAGAGGATTTGCAAGATGAGAGAAGATGCCTAGTGAGCGATGGTGGAAGAATTGGCCAATCTGGTAGTGTCTCTACTTTTGACCCTGTCCCCAGGCAAAAATCTCATCCGATTTCTGAAGGCTCCCATCTTTGAAGTCAAGAAGCAGACAGGTGAAACTTGGAAGCATCTGTGCCAAAAGGCCGGGGTGTCTCCTGACCTTTCCATGATCACTGGATAAGAACTGCTCTTGCTCTTCCACACCACCTCTTCTTTGAGTGCGTGAGACAATACTCTTACCTTTTATTATCTAAAACCCGTGTATTTATAAAAATGGAAGAGGGGTCTATAAACTGCTTATTTGTGCACCCCCAAATTCTTATGTTAAATCCTAACACCCCCAAATTCTTATGTTAAATCCTAACATAATCTGATGGTATCTGGAGGTGGGAGCCTACGGGAGGTGATTGTTAGTCATGAAAGTAAAGCCCTCATGAATGGAATTAATCCCCTTATAAAAGAAATCCCTGAGCACTCCCTCTTCCTTTCTGCTGTGTAAGGACTCACCCAGAAGATATGTGTCTATGAACAGGAAACAGATTCTCACTAGACACTCAGACACTGAATCTGCCAGCACCTTGATTTTCAACTTCGCAGTTTCTAGAACTTTAAGAAATACACTTCTGTTTTTCATAAGCCAGCCAGTCTATTGAATTTTTGTTGTCACATCCCAAATAGACTAAGACAGGGTGAGAACTAGAAGGCCTGCATGCTTTTTGCCTATTTACTAAGTCCTTCATAAGAATTGTCTCTCCAAATTCGATGAGATCATCACTGTTGCTATTCTCATGTTAAGAATAAAGAAATGGAGGCTCTAGCATCATAAGTAAGTTTCCCTGGGCCATTTGATTAAGAAGTTATACAAAGTAGTTTTGACTCACATCTGTATGACTTCAAAGTACATGTTCACCCCATTCACCCTCTTTCTCTAGCTCACGAGAGTAATGTATACCAAGAAAAACAGAGGGTCATGAAAGACCTGGAATCTGGGGACCTAGAAAATAGCGTGCATTAAGGACATAGACTATAATTTCAAAGTAGTAGCCCTCACAAAGGACGTTCTGGAACCCTTGAACTGAGACCAAAAGAATGAACTAGCCACAAAAATCCCTGTGACAGTGTTGTTAGCTTTTAGTCACAGCATTTCATTGTGTGTGCGCATGTGTGTATGCGCATGTTATACGTATATATCATACACCTTTATTTATTTTGATGAAAAATCAGAAATTTAAGATTAAATTTAATCAGATTAAGATCAGGACAGCAAATAGGCATTTTGACTTATTTCAGACTTAAATCATTTTGACTTGAAACTGATTTATATTCTGTTTGAATGAACAAAATCCAATGTATCTTTAGAGTGTGCCATGTGGAGAATAGATCACCTCCAGGGGAAACCACCCTATCTTCGTAAGCTCCTGGTTCAGCAGTGAGCATAGCAAACTCATCCTTTAAAGAAATAGCCTTTTGGGATTAGGTGAAAGGAAAATAATTTTGTTGATGGAGATTAAAAAAAACAGGTAGAAAATTTTCTTTTGAAATAATTATAGTGAAGAGCAACAAATTGATAAATGCATGGACTTATATTGAGAAGTGGCATGTTTTATACTCTTTATTATTTTTTCCTTAATTAATAAATCAAGCCATAATCACAGTGAAACCCGAGGAAAGGATATCTAAAAACTCCTCATTGTTTTCATTTAATAATGTTGGATCATATGGAATGAGAGACACAGCATCACAAACAGCAGTTTTGATAACATAGGTTACTACTTGTGACTGGCCTTTTGGGCTGAATCTAAATGCAGAAAATTTATTTTTAAGGGTAACACTCATAATTCGGAGTATATATTTTTTTAGTTAAAAAAGTCATATCCATTTTTTTAAAGATTTATTTTTTATTTATTTATTTATTTATTTATTTATTTATTTATTTATTTATGATAGACAGAGAGAGAGAGAGAGAGGCAGAGACACAGGAGGAGGGAGAAACAGGCCCCATGCCGGGAGCCCAACTTGGGACTCCATCCCAGGACCCCAGGATCACGCCCTTGGCCAAAGGCAGGTGCCAAACCACTGAGCCACCCAGGGATCCCCTCATATCCATTGGTTAAAAAAGAAAATTATTAAGAAATAGAAAAAATTATCTGCAATCCCAATTCCGACAGGTGATTTTATCACTACTAACATTTCAGGATATTTCATTTCAAAATTCACTTTTGAGTGACTCAGCTAGTTGGGCGTCTGACTCTTGTTATCAACTCAGGTCATGATCTCAGGGTCTGGGACTAACCCCGAGGATGGGGGTTTGGGATTCTCTCTCTCCTTCTCCCTCTGCCTCTCCCGGCTCATGCATACACACATATACTTTCTCTCTCTCAAGAAAATAAAATAAAATAAAATATAAAATAAAATAAATAAAATAAAATAAAATAAGATAAAATAAAATAAAAACAACTCCTTTCCAAAAACATAGTTTGCTAGTCAAAATTTACTCTTATAACAATTTGATTAATAGTATTTTCTAAGTTTCTTGGATGACAAGCAACGACATGCTTCTGCACCAGCCCAGCTGAGTTGACAGGCAGCAAAACATTTCTGCACCAGCCCAGCAGGCTTCAGTGGCTAAAGGAGAGTGATCTTTTTTTTTTTTTTTTCCCCAAAGGTTTTATTTACTTATTCATGAGAGACACACAGAGAGAGAGGGAGAAGGAGAAGCAGGCTCCATGCTAGGAGCCTAAAGCAGGACTCGATCCCGGGATCACCACCTGAGCCAAAGGCAGATGCTCAACCACTGAGCCACCCAGGTGCCCCTGCAGGAGAATGATCTTAACTGTAGTCTCCAGTAGCGACATCAGCAGCATTAGGGCTGCTTCTAGATCCATGGTCCTCAGTACTGGCTACATGCCCTGCCCCTACCCTGAAACTGTTAATTCACCCAGTCATCAGTGTTTTATAAATGTCGCCACCCCCACCCCAAGTGATTCTAATGCATAGTCTGAGTTGAAAATCAATGCTCTAAAAAAATAAAAAGAAAAAAAAATCAATGCTCTAGAGTTTGAAGCCTTCAAAGATTTTAGTCTTAAACACTCTAATAGAATTTTGCAAGTGTTACCTGACCCATCTGAAAGTTGACCTCAAAATTTTTATTGTGAATGTAAATATTTATAAAAGATGTAATCTCTGGCACACTGTAAATATCAATATTTTAAAATGACTTTATTGTACTATTCTTCTCAATGTATCTAGAGGAATCTAAAGAACACAGTAGTGTGATATTTACATTTTCTAATAACCCATTAAGGCTGTTTTAGCAGTCAGAAATTTTATATCATTCCTTTTAATCCTTGACCTTGCATTTACATTCCTTTAAACTCTAGATAATTTTATCTCAAGATAACACATTATTATGATTCAAAGTGCTTTGTTGACCACCCTAATAACAAAATGTGTACGTAAGTTGAAATTTCATTTTTCTCCCTGGCCATGTGACCTCAAGGCTAATAGATTTTCTTCCAGATTGAGAAACCCAAAGGAAGGAAGGAGGTACTCTGCTTGAAGGAGGCATAGTTTCAAATTCAGCAGATGATATGAAAATTTCTGTGGTCCTTGTATAACCTCCTGTCTCTGCTGCTTGGCCAAAAACCAACTATCCTCTATTGGGAGCTTTCTGACTCTGAACAAATAAGATTAAACACAGAGGGCTGACCACTGTATCAGCAAGCACCGTTTACCTGAGCGAGTGTGCCCCTGAGCACTCAAGCAGGCACACACTGAAGGGACTCACAGAGGTCATCGTTGACTGTCAGAGACGAACCACTGATGCAGAGAAAAACCTACTCGAAGATTAAGATGCAGAGTACATGGGGACAACTCAGCAGTCAAAACTTCCTCTAGAACCAAAGGATTTCAAGCTGGGTTAAGCAAAAATGTTTCATACCACCCCATAGTGACAGAGATAGATTGTAAACAATTTGAAAATAACATAGGTGCCTGATTTTCAGGGTACTGCTGAGGCTGTCTTTAATATGTGTCCTACTTGGCAATGACATGATCCTTGAGAAACTATAAAAGTGGACACAAAAAAGAAGTAAAGCCTTGAAGCCCCTTTGAAGACCCCCAAATGGACTTTATACTAATGGCCAAAGCAACGAGCTATGACTATGTTTGGTTATTGTTTACTGAATCTTAGGGTGAATTAAGGGTTTTCCTTGCCAGAGAGCTATGGTCCTAATGGTGATGATGATGATTATGATGATGATGATAATGATAATAATAATAATAATGGTAGTAATAATAATAATTATTATTATTATTGCTGCTTGATTTTTTTACTGATCTGGCATTTGGTGGGGATCAGGGGACTCATTTATCTCTCCAGTGACAGGGGCACACATTAGATTAGATACCTATCTAACGAAGGTCTGAGAACCAGGGGAGTCAATTAGATAACTGTAAATTTTTACCTTTTACTTTGAAACTCCACTGTCCCTCTCATCCAAAATCAACAAGAAAATTAGAGAGAAAAATTAGAGAATTCTAAAACTATTATGAGAAAAGCTCTCAGAAACCCCTGAAATTTAGAGCATTTAGGCTCAGCAGCAGCAAAACCAACTCCCTCTAAGGATTCCCAAGTCAATAACAAGCCATCCCATGTGTGGGGAAATCTCAATATGATTAAACACTACAAAGGGCTCATACAATACCTCCAGCTTTATCACCAACAGATTCAAGCTCTATTATCGGAACAGCTGCCTATGCAGCCCCTGCATAATCTGAATCCTGAAAAGTTGGTCTCCAGGGCAGAGATCAAAGAACTCTGCCCTTAAACCATGATGAAAAAAACATCATGTACTATTAGCAATTGATATGGCATCAAGATTCCAGGATGATCCTTAGATTCAGGCTTCTTAATAAAGAATACACACATACACCATGTTCTCTAGATCACTCGATGCTTATTCCATCAGCAGGGTTCTCAAAAATTGCCAGAAACAGAAGCTACAGAGAGTAAAGAGTGTCTTCCCAAGACTCTGATCAAGCTGATTACTGCAGATATATATTGCTTCTGTCCGAGACAACAGAACAAGATTTTCTGATTCTTTGATATGCTTTTTCTTTGCTTACTTCTAATCTTGCTTATTATTATACTTTGATGCTCTCTGTTAACTGAATAAAGGTTTTTCAACATACTCTCCATTATTTTTGTTCTATTATTGTTTACCCCCCAAGGTCTTCTCTCATGTCACTTAAGGAAAAACAAACTCACTTGCTTATTTTTTCTTAGCTACTGTGATAGTTACTTCTATGTGTCAACTTGATCAGATCAGGG
Source organism: Canis lupus baileyi (assembly GCF_048164855.1). NCBI lineage: Eukaryota > Metazoa > Chordata > Mammalia > Carnivora > Canidae > Canis > Canis lupus. The sequence goes on along the minus strand of NC_132850.1, from coordinate 54,016,032 downwards.
AATGCCTAGGTATCTGGTGAAATATTATTTCTGAGTGTCCGTGGTATTTTTGGGTGAGATTAGTAATTGGATTGGTGGGCTCATTAATTAGATCGCCCTCTCCAGTGTGAGTGTGCATCATTTAGTCTGCTAAGGGCCTGATAGAAAGGTGGAGGAAGGAGGCATTTGCCCCTTTTTTCTGCCTCATTGCTTGAGCTGGGACATCTCATCTCATCTTTTCTTGCCCTCAGACTGGGAGTTACATCATTGACTCCCTGGTTCTCAGACCTTCAGACTTAGACTGAATTACACCACTGGTTCTCTGAGATCTCCAGCTTACAGATCATGGGATTTCTCTGTCTCCAGAACTGCATACCCAATTCCTCATAATAAATCGCCTTTTATATCCTATTGGTTCCATTTCTGTGGAGAACCTCGACTAATACAGCTACAGTTCTGAAGTTAGTTCATTTCCTGGATCTGTCCCCTTCTACCTGATTCTGCCTAAAATAATGTAATAGTTGCTCCTTTCACCATTTCAGAAGGTAGATTTCATCTTACAGGCTCCTCTGGTCCTTAAATCTCTGTCACATAATGCATGCTAAACTTCAACCTATAAAAAGTGAATCTTGACTCCACATCAACAAAATCCTTCTTCTCAGCTCATCACAACCCTAGCAACAAAAACTAGTGTGCCAGGTATAGGAACTGATGTTGGCACTGCTGTAGCTACAATATTTAGTCTGTTCTCTTTGGGGAACCACCAGCCAAAAAAAGAAAAAAAAAATCTGCTTCTTTTAAACGAACAATGTTTGGTTCATTACTGTTGATATAAACACTGTATATGTCCTGAGGTATCTTTGTCTTTTTAGAGGTACTTTTTTTTTTAGAGGTACTTTTTTATAAAGTTTTTATTTGTTTATTTATTACTGAGGCAGGCACACACACACACACACACACACACACACAGGCAGAGGGAGAAGCAGGCTCCATGCAGGGAGCCCAAGGATCACACCCTGGGCTGAAGGTGGCGCTAAACTGCTGAGCCACCCGGGCTGCCCTAGAGGTACTTTTAATGAGGATGTATACTGCTCTGGAAACTGCACAAACTCCATTAAATTTATTATTCAGTGTTGTCACAAATAATCACATAGTTGTTGACTTCCTCCCAGCCAGTCAAGGGAAAACTCATGCTATGGCCAGCACTTCTAACCTGATTACCCCTCTGTAAATACTACAGATAAATGAATACATCATTTGGGACCATCACTCTCACCCCAACCTCTCAAACAGGTCATGATAATTTACTAGGTCACTACCACCTTGATCCTCACCCCCTTAATATTTGCCTCTAGAACAGCTTTCAATACTGGACCAAAAGATTTGATTGGGGACTTAAGTGGAGAGGTGAGGGAAGACTAGGAAACTTCTGACTTAACCTGACAGCCAGAAGGATAGCTATCTTCAGAACAGGCAGTTTTTCTCAATCTTTTTGTTTGTTATCCTAAGTTTTCAAAAATCTTTTCTCTAACTCAAACAATCCAAAGGAAATGGTTTTGAGAAGAGCAGATCTACTTTTACTTGTAAATATTCCTTCACTGGTAATGCAATATCTCAGTTTATATCAGGCAGGGAATGGAAATATAATCCCGAGGGTTTTTGGAGTGGAGGTGAATTAGCAACAGTCAGACCTCTCAGCCACCTCTGCTCCGGCTCCTTTTCTCCACTTCCAACCACATCTCACAGTTACAGGGCTGCATGGATACACTATTGTACTAATTAATGGCCCTTAACAGCTGTAAGAACACCTTGGGAACCAATATTTCTTCCTGTTACCATTGTAGGTTATTTTTGTTAGAGAACTATTGCATTACCCTCAACACGTCCAAATATTCCAGGCCTTAAAGCCCTCCATCTATATTCTGATCACTAGCCAACCAGTTTTTAGTTTTAAAATATTATTCTTAAAATATTATCCTTAAACATATAAATCTATTTCATATATAATATTTAATATTTTGGATTTTTTAATAAACAAAATGAATATTTTACCTATTGATTTATAAATCACTTTTTTATTGTTGATTCCTTGATAGTTGTCCTAAAGGTGTGATCTAATAACAACCTTGATTGAGGGAAAAGGCTAAATTAAAGGTATGAAACCTACTGTTTATTTGTGTTTGTACCCACAGAGAAGTCTTATACAGCAATGAGAAGAGCTTGGACTCTGGATTCCAAATACATGGTTTCAAATCCCAGGAAAGCCATTTGCTGTGGCCTTGGGCTAGTTAATGAAATGCTCTGCACCTGATTTAAAAAGAAACACTGAATATGATCCAAAATAATCAAAGGTGAGGCATTTTGATCCTATTGATAAAACTGACAGGAAGGAAATGTAGTCCAGAACACTTTGCAGAGAGATTCAGGCACAAAATATCATTTCCAAGACAGTAGTCTGCATGTGGTGAATTTGTCATGACCTTGGATAGTGAGAACTGGGGGTGAAGACCCAGGAGTCTTAAAATCAGTCCTTCCTTCCACCTCACTTGAGAACTCTAACACAGGGAGAGGAGAAGATTTTAATCTGAGGACAGATTGAAACTTAAGTAGTCATTAGGTTTTTAATACTTGAAAATGAGATTTGAGTAACCTCAAAGCTGTGGTACATACTCAAGTTTAACTTTCAGAGACAAGAAAACCAACAGAGCTAATTTTCAGGGCAGTAGCAGAACAGTAATAAAGCTACTTCGTCATTTTCCACCATTGAGTCTAGCTAACCCAGCAAACAGTCCCGCTGTAAAGCGCCTGGCACATGTTCTGAGTTCAGGGTAGGCTAGTTCCTTCCCTGTCCCGTTTCCACCTCTGTGGATTTCTGGGAGCTTCAGTAAGGGTCCTCAACTACAAAATGCAGGGAGTCATTGTGAGATCTCCATGAGACCAGGGGTTCACATGCCACCTCATGCACACACTTTCCAGTTCCCTGGGCTCCTTTACTCCCCTATGTCCCTTCTTAATGTACAGCTTCAAAAACAAGGAAGCAGGGCCCAGAAAGAATATGAAGAAAAGAGAGCTGAATTTTAAGTTGGCCATATTCTGAACCTCACACAATTGGGTCAAACATATTTTTAACACTGCTCAAGTACTACAGGTTTTCAATGGAGTGTAGAAAAAATATATATTTTTGGCAGTTATACCAAATTGAGGCTTTAATTCCTATGGATTTTCTATGGCATCTGTTTCTATAAACTCACAAATGTATAAATATTTGCATGATTAACATTTTGAACTATTTCAGTAAGTCTTGCTAATTCTAAGTGAAGAGAAACAGCATGATGTTTGAGAAGAATCAATAAAACATATCTGTTCACAATTTTAAAGGACATACAATCTTGTTAACCAGTAAATTAAGTGAAACTCACTTGAAAAGTATTCCTTAGAAGGAATGCTTTGTTGAGTACATGGGATTCCTAAATAAGATATTAGTATTTCATACAAATAGGCGAAAAGGGCTTAAATGTCTGTGGAAAGTTCATTCTCTCATGAAATTTCTGCCTAATGTCTTCGCATTTTGTTTAGCACATTTCTGTCTTCATTAATATGATATTAAGGTTAAACTTTAACCTCTGTTAACTAGCCTCTATTCTTATTATCCTGAATTCTAAATCTGTAGAATTGAATGCAAAACCAAAGAATGAATACTATTTGCTTTCAGTGATAATCCATCAACATCAGGAGACACCGGGTAAACTGAAAGGCAGTGTGGGATGCGGAAGCTCCCAGGAGAATGCAGAAACCCAAAGCACAGCTGAGTGGAAGTCAGGGCCTGAATACTGGGCTCAGAGCTCTAAAACCACTGCTCTGGTGGGTTTGGGTCAAAAACAGAGGCTTTGGACCAACCAGGCAATCGTTGGGGCCCACAGCATCCACAGACACAGCAGCATGCCTCCCTAAAGAGCAGAACCACGGTGGCAAGAGGTCCAGCAGCAGGAAGCTGGATATCCAAACACTCACCTGGGATTCAAGGCAAGAATTCCACTCCATCCTTGGGAGAAACTAAAAATGGCAGAGCAGTTGACTGAAGGTTTGGGGAGGCTCAGTCCAGAAATGTTATCAGAGTTAGTGACTAAAGGAGCACCAGATTAGCTCCAAGTGTGCTTATCCCAGATCATAACATTAAATGAATCCCTCTGGCCTGGAGTCAGAAATGGTTCTAGCAGTTGGAGGGTTGCTAGAACTGCAAGTGGTTTCAAGAAAGCAGGAACTTAGTGGGGTGTTTTGGTGCATACTTTCAGAAATTTGTATTAGATCCTTGAAAAAATTATTCATCATTCTGACTCAATTTTTCCAGCTCCAAGATGAGGTTATTTTTGTGAACATGTCTTAGGGGAAAGTTGAGGGAATTTAGTGTGATTATGGCACTGGCGTATTTTGTATTTATTTTTTAGATTGGAAAGTCTCGAAATCAAAGGTTGGTTTAGACAAGGCTTAAATGGAATCAATATATGTGTATATGTGTTGTTGTGAAATATGCCATCCTTAGAAAGTGTCATATTAAACTTTACTGAATGAAAGAACCTATTCTTATCATCACCAGCGCCCCCAGATTTTATATTCATACACACATAAACCCACAGGGACATGCTCTGTACAATTGTGCTCTCCTTTCTCTGTACCTAAAAATGTATGTTTGTTTGAATAGAATCTATATACAGACATATACCGTGCAAGCTGATTCTTCATGCAATAGGAAAAAAGCAACTAGATTCCAAAATTAAATAAACGGAAAGAGAAGTGTTTACTTTGTCCAAAGCTCAATGCAATCACTTCTTAGCCTTTTACAGGAAAGAGGCCAGAATTCAATAGCAAGTTTTCTACACAGTTTATTAAAATAGAAGATAAAACATTTCCTCCAATCAGAAAGAAAAATTGAGAGCAAAAAAAAAATATAAACTATGAAAAGAGCTGCCTGGGATCCTTAATGGAGCATAAGTGTTCCTAACATCTGGGGCAGAAATAAAAGTCATTTCTACAGCATGAAAAAGGGAAACAGACTCATTTCATTGAAATTCCTCTTCCTTTTCTACATGCCTTATTGGGAGACCTGAATATCCACTCTTGTCTCTCCCTGAGTTCACCTTTTAATTTCTGTCATGCTCTACGAAACAAACTGCAGTTGTTATAAATTTCTGATATGCTCAATTACGCTTTGACTCTTCTTTCATTTATTCTTTTTTAGTTGCATCCAGTCATATTTGCCAGTTTTATTTCCCTCATTTCTGTTGTTCTTAACTTGTGTTGTATAGTGGAATATCACTCTGTTATTTTTCTCATCTATCCTCCCTCCTCTGTCTCTGTCTCTTTCTCCTTCCTTCTCATCAGTTGGAAAAAATGTTATATTAGCTAGTCACACTTTCTTTTGGATCATCACATTTTCATAGAAGCAGTGTAATGCATTTACTTTCCTTTGGGGAGGCCTCCGCTTGTACCAGACTTTTTAGAATTCTTCACCAGCCTCTTATGAAATTTGATCTTTATTGTCTAGATATTCCTTTTAGAATCTTCACTTGAGATTGAGACTCTTTTAGTTGGTTTCTCAGAATAAGATCCAATAATCTTTTTTTTTTTTTTTTTTTTTAAGATCCAATAATCTAATACACTTAAGAACTAGTACACCTTCAGGCCCCTGATTTCCTTTAATTTCCAGCCTTGGATCCTGCTCCTTCTCCTACTCCATATCCTCAAAAGCTCCCTGAAACACCTGTTACCCTAGGAAAACTCATTCACTCTCAATTTCGACTATGTGAGCTCTTTTCAAATCTACCCACTAGTCTCAAAATTACCAACAGAACCTTCCGATCCCACTTTCACAGTTTTGGAAAAGTTGTTTTCAACTGTGTTCCACTAAAATTTCAGACTTAATTATGTTCTGAACCAGTAGTTTCAAATTTTTCTAAAACAGATCCCTTTCTACAATATATCTTAAATAGAAACCCAATATTTTATCAGATTGAGGTTAATGCAATAGCAAATACTTATTGTGAAATCCTTAAATATGATACACACACACACACACACACACACACACATAAAATGGATAACACTTGAGCTGTATTTCTATAGCTTGACCTAAATTCAGAAAAGGACATTGAAAAACAGCAGCCTCTCAGCAATACTTTTGTAAGAAACCCGAATTTGAGCACATAGAGGAAACATGCATTTTTTATTCTGAAGTTTGTATAATGAATGAGGTAGCATGAAGGCTCCTATTTATGCCATCGGCATCTACCAATAAGTTAAAATTTATCTATTGTGCATTTAAGTGTGTTGTTTTATATTAAAATTTGTTAATAGTTAATTTTTAAATTATCTTCTCTGACTTTCAGAAACCCTGAAATGCTTCTTAGGAACTATAATAATTCATAAATCACACTTTAAAAGCCATTCTTCTGTTTTATAGCGTGTTCATCATTTCTCATCAAAAACCATTTTCTCATTCTAATCTTTATATCCTTTTGGTAAAATGATTGCTGCTCCTTATTTTTTCATCACATATAATCATAAATCATCTTATTGCTAATGTCAGTGCATTTGAATTTCATAATGTTCTTTCTTTTCTACTGCATTGCTAGTGCCCTTGTCTACATTCATATTACCTCACATCTGGATTGTCAGAATGACTCCTTACAGGACCTTACTATTCTCTACCATCTTTTCTTCCAATTTATCCTGCACTCTGCAACCTGACGAAAACACTGCTATTCTCACATTGGTCCCCAACTCACAAAATTTCAACAGCCTTCTGCTGTCCAGAAAATAAATCACAAATACTTCTGCTTAATTTCTACAGTTAATCATTATTTAAATCCTTTACTCTTTATGTCTCCAACAACAGATACACAAATAAACACACACCTGCACACACGCACCCCTAACTGAAACACCCCCGCCCCCCCCCCACACACACACTCCCTGTCTGTCATATCTCATCTGGCATCTTCCTTTATGGCTTCTCTAGCTACTCAGAATAACTTTATTTTCTCCCATTTCTGATTTTTCTTGCCCTTGAGGTCAACACTATTTTCTTGGCAGATAATTACACACTATTGGCTTGTTCTCATTATTTTATGCACACACATCTCCTCCAAACTAGATGGCATGTCTTTTGAGACAAAGAACCTTTATTTTTTTCATCTCTCCTCTCCTTCCACCCCCCACACACTCAGTGACTACAATAGACTGGGCTTGAAGAGCAACCCCTCAAAATCACATGACTGTTGTCATCCTTCAGCCTTCTTGTTATATACCTACTTCTTTTATCTTGACCTCTCAAAGAACATTTTTGTTTCTCCTTACCTCTGTGACTTTTTCAGGAACTGTATAAGTAATATACGGTATAACTAGTATACAGTATAACTAGTATAACTATCATAACAGTTATACAGGAACTGTATAACTCTGTATAACTAACTTGGCTATATTAAATTTAAAGCAAGTTATGCTTCTTGGGGATGAATGCCGAGAAGAGGGTGGTATATGGAGAACATGTGCACTTAATTTGACTAACTGTTCCCACATTGTTCCTACAACACATCCCCATGTCCCACCAACACTTAACATTATCAAGCTTTTAAAATTTTGACAGTTCAATAGCTTTAAAGTAATTTATTATTATTATTATAATTTCATATATTTAATTATTAATAATTTTGAACATGTCAGTCATTTAATTTTGGCCCTATTTGGGTCTTCATGTGTCTATATTAAGATTCAGGAGAGATAATGAAACATCAAATAGAACAGATTGAAAATAGTTTTTCTTCAAAGAAAAAGGAAATTCACAGAACCAGGCCCAGCAGAAATTATGGGATGGTGTGGGTTCCTCTGTGCTTCCACAGAGAAAGAATATGCCAATCTTGGGTCCTGCTAGACCCTGCTTCCAGAGGAAGACATGCCCCCTTCTTATAGTGCCAACCTGAGAGCAATCTTGTCAGTAAGGAACAGTGATCTAGACAGTGGTCTGGATTGAGATGGTTAACTTTCCACAGTTGTTTGGGAACAACAGCTATCTAATACTTGGAGACCTTGGACAAATCCATGGACTCATACAGCAACACAACTTGATCAGGGGCTTAAATAAGAAACTTTATGAGCATCATTCTGCTGATTCATTTCCTAGGCAGTGTTCTCAGCACTCTGTCCAATGAGTGGCTTTTCCTTGACCAGTGTCATTAACATGAACTCGGAGAAGTTACTTAGCGATCTGCCAGTAGCCTTTGTACTTGGGCCTGAAATGCTGAAGAAGCGCTTGTTCACCAGTTGTATTTGTGAGAGTCCCATTGGGAAAACAAACCAATCACATATTTTAAATGAAGGGAATGTGATACAGAAAATTTGTGAAAGAACAAAAAGGGAGTGGAGAGGTGACCCATACATTAGTAATGTAGGAAAAGAGCTAAAGACCTATCAGGCTGTAAAAACAAAAGAGAGGACATGATGTTTCCCAAATCTAGGAGTCTGAGAGCTACCTGTACCATTTAGTGCTGGAACCACAGAAGGGGTCCGTGGCCGAAGCTGGATTTAACCCTTGCTAGAAACAGAGACAGAAGAAGAAATAAGAACTTCTCTCTTCTCCCCTGTCATCTTCTATTAGGGACTTTTGTTGGTAAAAGGTAACTAGATGAGGGAAACTGCATAATGTAATTTGTAGAATCCCGATCCCAAAATTGCAAAGTAGAGAAGAGGTATGATGCCAGGAGATAGCACCTAATGATGGAAAAAATGGTCATGGAGTTTTGGCCATGCCATAGAATCCAGCTCTAGCTACAGAGCACTTGAGCTGAACTTCTGTTCTTACCACTCCACCAATACTGCTCACACCAAAGGGGCAGATAAACTGTCCTGACCCTTGCCAGGTCCAAGGGTCCCACTGAAGCTCTGCTTATACTCATCCATTCACCAGCATTCACCACAACTGATCACTGACTACCTCAATCACTTCCTTTTTGTTTCTTCATTGTCTCTACTTTTCTTGTTTCCCTCCAACCGGCCTATTCCTTTTCAATTTCCTACGTTAGTTTTTCATCCTCTGTTCAACCTCTAATTTTGCCACATCCCAGATCTGTCAGTATCCTTGTCCCTTTCTTGCACATTTAAGTACTCATACAGGCCAGGGGCTTCAAATATTTCTTGTATGATGATGACTTTAAATTTTATCTATCGTTGATATTTCCATGAATTTCTTATGCATGTATACAATTGCCTACTCAAAATATCTGCACATATTTTTTCCAAGATATTTCAAATATAAGGTGTCTAAATTGAATTATTTATTCTTCATATTTCCAAACCACTCCTTCCCAGACTCCCAGTCTCAGTTGATAGCACACTATCTACCCAGTTGTTCATTCCCTAACCCTAGGAATCACCTTTTTCCCTTTGTCACATAAATATATACACAAGTTTTATCACTCTACCTTAAACTAATCCCAAATCCTCCTTCTTCCATCTTTCTCCAGTATTACCATCTTAATGTAAGACTCAGTCATCACTTACTTGAACAACTGCAGTAATCTCCCTTGCTTCCACTGTTCCTGCATCCCTAGCTAACCACAACAAGAACCAAAGTGATCTTTCAAACTATGTACCAGAGCAGGATACTCCAGCTTATAATTCTCCAATGATGTCACATCAAACTTAAAAAAGAATCAATGACCTCACTCTGGTATTTAAGACCCTACCTGAAGAAGAACTTCACCTTGTACCTTTCTTTCTCCCAAAATTCCCCCCTTCTTTTACTATGCTCTTGCTTCATTGACCTTATTTCTGTTTCTGAAATATTACAAATAATTCTCACCTAAGAATTTGTATACTTGCTAGTTCTTGCTAGATCTTATGACTCAGATCTTAATAAAACAACATCATTCTAGAACTTTCCCTTGACCAAGCATATAGTGTCATCCATAAAACATTATTACATATCCAGTCTTATTTTCTTACAGTGTTTGTCAATTAATAATATTACTGATATTTTTGTTTATTTATTTGTTCATTTAATCACCTCTTTGTTCTCCCATTAGAATGTGAACTCAAAAGTGCCACATTAGAAGTTGCAGTTCACGGTGTGCACATTATTAATGTTTTCAGGTTAAAATATTTTTATTATTTTTTAACTCTAAAAATTATAATAGCAACAAAATGTTTTTTTCTAACAAATCATTATTATGACAATTATCAGGCAGAAAGAAATGAAGTGTCTTGTTCTAATATTATATATGTATATATTCTAATAATATATATACACATTTGATAAACAAAAGACATTTTTTGATCTAACATCTCAAATAATCTATGCTTCCAAACAAAGAAACTGTATTTTAAGTTAATATAGTCATCATTGTACCTTAAAAAAATTTTAGAGGCCCCATTGTTCTTAGTACTGTGGCCAAATTTGATATTTAATATTATAGCTCATATATACTCTTAGTCTGTATTATAATTACATTGCTGAGTTTTAAATTAAACATATAAGTACTTTTATAATACAAGTCACTATTTAATAACTAAAGTATATTTTTAAAGTTTTATATGTATATGCATTAGAGATTACTCTGTAATGGTTTGGTTAGTATAGCATAACATTATTTGTTTGTTGCTATGATTATTTCACTTTGTAATATAGAATTGTTTTCAAATTTAAATAACCTTTAGATGCATATTATTTTAAAGTGCTATAAAATTTAAGATAAAATACTATGTTGTTAAATATTCTTTCACCACAGATGTAGGATTAAATTAAAGCAGATCTGTTAGAATAGAACTATAAGAATATTATTCCTATATTTGGAGAAATGTGATGGAATGCCAGGAAAAAGAAAAACAATTCAGAGCTATTACTTTCAGCAAATTGTAGCACAGATATGCCACTAATAGAGTAAGACACAAGTTTATATCAGTCATATCTAATGAATTTCAAGAAAAACTGATAGGAAAAGAAATGGATGATCTATTTACACCAAATGTACTTTCTCCTATCCCAGATACATAACCATGTAACTAGAATATACAACTAGAAGACATTCTTGTTTAAAGTTATCGATCACAAGTTGTAAATAACATCTCAAAAGGCATTGCAAGTAGAAATCGGTAACTTATTATACATGAATTATTCTAAATGTTGAAAAAAAGTCAACATTTTTTAATTCTCAGGGGTTTTGTATTTGTGTCTATATTGAAGACCCTTTGGGGATAGGGAAAGAATGACCTGAATAATGAGAATGGATGCAAAGATTGGCAGCAATTATCACAAATTCTCAGTAGACATGAAGAAAATGAAATATATAATAATGATCTCAAGTCTTCAAAATGAAACTCTGACTTAACTGCTATAACTCTGGATTCTGCAGAGTAGACTACATGAAAATGTGGCACAATATTGACACTGCTATGGGATGTCTGATATTTAAGATTCAATTTTGTGAAACAGTGTCTAACATTAGTGAATCATCTATAAAATTTTGATTATACCAATAAGGATATTCTTAAAATGGCATGTGGTAGACTAGATTATTGTTCAAAGATATTTTCTCCTTCTCCCCCTACCTCCCTTGGTGGAGTATATTTCCCTGTCCCTTGAATTTAAACAGGGCCATGAACTTCCTTCAACCAATGAAATGTTAATGGACTCAACATGACTCGAGGCTTGAAAAGCACTTGGTGATTAGACATGCTATTTTGCTCCTCTGCCTTCACAGGGAAAAGAATTCTCAGATTAGACCATTGGCCTCAAGAGTAAGGATAAGAGGATATGGTACAGCGTCAATTCATTCAACCTAGCCGAAGCAAGCCCATCCTATGTAATTCAACTACAGCCAACCTGAAGATGTATGAGCAAGCCACACGGATGGCTGAGCTAGCCTGCTGAGCCTTGCTAGATCAAATACCCTATGAATCCAGTCACTAGAGCAAAATAAATGCTTACCTTTGTGAAACACTTAAATCATGTGGTTGTTTATTACAAAGAAATGCTTAACCGATACTGAACAAAAACCATACCAAAATTTGGTGATGTTATAGGAAAATGTTTGTACAGAATATGAACATCAACAACAAATATAACTTATTTGCAGGCAATAAATTACAAAAATAATTTTTTAAGATTTTATTTATTTATTTATTTATTTTAAAGATTTTTATTTATTTATTCATGAGAGACACAGAGAAAGAGATAGAGGCACAGGCAGAAGGAGAAGCAGGCTCTATGCAGGGAGCCCGATGTGGGACTGGATACCTGGACCCCAGGATCACGCCCTGAGCTGAAGGCAGGTGCTCAACCACTGAGCCACCCAGGTGCCCCTATTATTTATTTAGAGAGCACAAGTGGGCAGAGGTGCAGAGGGAAAGGGAGAGAAAGAATCTCAAGCAGAAGCATGCTAATTACTGAGGACGGAGCCTGGCTTGGGGCTTGATGCCATGACACTGAGATCATGACCTGAGCCAAAATCAAGAGTCAGATGTTTAACCAACTGAGCCACCCAAACACCCACAAAAATGAATAATTTAAATAATAGCAGGTATGATATATTAAATTTATTCTGAAAATGTGAAAGATTCTAAATATTACTCAATTTTGTGGATATGACTTCTGAGCAAAGTAATGTGAAAGAGACAGGAGAGTTAGACTTCTAACTTCCAAAATGCAACTGGTTTGGGATGCCTGGGTGGCTCAGCGGTTGAGCGGTTGGCTCAGGGCATGATCCCAAGGTCCCAGTACCGAGTCCCACATCGGGCTCCCTGCATGGAGCCTGCTTCTTCCTCTGCCTGTGTCTTTGCCTCTGTGTGTGTGTCTCTCATGAATAAATAAGTAAAACCTTTAAAAGAACAAAAACAAAAAAACACAATGCAAGTGGTTCGATCTGAGAATAATTTTGCCTAATAACACAACAGAAGCAGGATTGCATATATTTCTGTAAAGTACTTACAAAGACTTACCTAGATAAAAATGTAGGAAAAAATTCAGGAACTAGTAATATGATGATGCTGTTAACATACTGTAAAAAAAGTAATAGAAAGAAAATTTATTGTAAAAACTGTTATGACATTTTCTATTTCTTGGTAAGTGTATTCTTTAAGTGATTTTTATAAACACAACAGGAAAAAAATATCTCTTTTTGTTTTCAGCTTTATTAAGATGTAACTGACAAATAAAACTATTTATTTTATGACTTGATGTTTTGTTATACTTATCTGTCAATGCAAGTTCATTAATTATAACAAATGTGGTACTCTGGTAGGAGATGTTGATAATGGCAGAAGCAGTGCATGTTGGGAGCAGAGAGTATATAGGAAATCTCTATACTTTCCTCTCAATTTTGCTGTGAACCTAAAACTTCTCTAATAACTACATATTATATCCATGATATGTATATTTTGCATATTATCTATATAAAGTCTTAAGTAAGATCATACAGTATTTACCTTTCTGTGCCTGGCTTATTTCACTTAGCATAATGTTCTCCAACTCCATCCATAGTTTTCCAAAAGGTAGAATTTCATTTTTTTTAAAGGCTGAATATTCCTTGTTTATGTCTTGGCTATTGTGAATAATGTATCAATAAACATGAGAGTGCAGATATCCCTTCAAGATACTGATTTCAATTTCTTTGGATATATACCCAGAGGCAAGATTGCCAGATCATTAAGTAGCTCTATTTTTATTTTTATTTCTTATCAGAAAACTCCCTACTGTTTTCCCTAAGGACTGAACCCGTTTACATTCCCACCAACAGTAATACAATGGTTCCTTTTTCCCCAAATCTTCATCAATACATGTTATCTTTTGTCTTTTTGATACTAGTCATTCTAACAAGTGTGAAGTGATACCTCATTGTGGCTTTGATTTCATTTTCCTAATGATTAGTGATGTTGAGCACCTTTTCATGTACCTGTTGGCCATTTATATCTCTTCTTTAAAGAAATGTCTATTTAGATCCTTAACCCAAATTTTTAATGGGGTCATTTGTATGCTTTTTGCTATTGAGCTATAGTAGTTCCTTATATATTTTGGATATTAACCTCTTGTTAGATATGTGGGTTGCAAATATTTTCTCCCATCTTATAGGTTGCCTTTTTACTCTGTTGGTTGTTTCCTTTGCAGTGCAAAATATTTTTAGTTTGATATAGTTCTACTTGTCTATTTTTGTTTCTGCTGCTTTTGTTGACTGTTTTTGGTATCATATCTCAAAAAAACCACCCAGACCAATGCCAAGAAGCTTTCTAAGTTTTCTTTTAGTAGTTTTGCAATTCTAGATCTTATGTTTAAAATTTTAATCCATTTTGAGTTGACTTTTGTATATGGTTTAACACAAAGTTCTGATGTAATTCTTATTCATGTGGATAGTTTCCCAAAGCCATTTATTAAAGATATTATCCTTTCTCCATTGTGCATTCTTGTCACTTTGTTCAAGTTAGTTGACTGTAGGTGTGTGGATTTATTTCTGGGTTCTCTGTTCTGTTCCATTGGTGTACATGCCTATTTTCATGCCAGTATCTTACTCTTTTGATTACCGTAACTTTATAATGTATTTTTAAATCAGGAAGTATGATTTCTTCAGCTTTGTTCTTCTTACTCAAGACTGTTTTGGCTATTCAGGGTCTTTTGTAGTTACAAATGAATTTCAGGATTTTTTTTTATATTTCTATAAAGAATGCCTTTAGGTTTTAATAAGGATTTCATTGAATCTACAGATCACTTTGAGTAGTTTGGACAATTTAATAATATTAATTATTCTAACCCATGAATACAGGATGTCTTTCCATTTGATCTGTGCTTTTTAAAAATCTTCCTTATTCATGATTTACAATTTCTAGTATAAAATGTGTTATTTAGTTTTCACTTATTTGTGAATTTTTCTGGTTTTTTTTTTTTTTGTTGTTGTTGTTGTTGTTATTGTTCCTGATTTCAGTTTTCATTCCATTCTGGTTGGATTAATTTTGATCATTTTAAATTTCATTTTATAATGATTATATCTTCCTATTGAATTGAGCTTTTGTCATTATATAATTACCTTCTTTGTCTCCAGAGACAGTTTTTGACTTAGAGTCTTTCCTGTCTAATCTAAGTATAGTCACTCCTTTTGCAGCCCTTAATGGTGAAGGTTGCTGGGATCCTCCTCTTCTCCTTATCCACCAGGGGATGTAGGAGAATCTCATTTCAGGGGATTCCTTTTAACATTGAGCTATGCTAGCCTATGACATTAGATGACTTACATAATAATGCTTCCTATGCTTTTCTACCTGGCCATTCTTAGTTTTTGTGCTCTTCTCAATTACATTCCAGAGCTCTCCCACAATTCTTTTCACCCATGAATAGTTATAAAATCATTGTTTTTGTAAGGGTACAAGGGCTGAGACCTCTAATCCACCATCTTGCTGAGTCATTCTCCAAACTTTCAGCAAAAAATACCCTTGACTTCATTGATATCCCTTATTGCTATCCAATGGAACACTAGGTATTTGTTGAAAGGCATTTCTGACAATGTGAACTCACCATAGAATGTATGATGGAAAAGTCAAGATGATATCATCAAGTCCTTAAAAGTTACTTAGTAGAATACTTAGGCCTGTTATTTTAAAGAAGTTGTTGATAGTAAGATATCGATTCTAGGATGCAAACAAGATATCTTTAGAAAATGTCCACTTATAACTTTCTTGGCTTAGTACCAATTTGATATGATATTTTAAGTAAAATTAATATTTTAAGCAAATTTATGCTAAAAAATTTGTTTCCTTGGAAACATTGAGAGTAATAAATTATTTCAAGTGATATTTGCGAAAATATATTATTGATGCTAAAATAAATTAGTACCAAGTATTTCGCTAGCTTTCAAAGAGAAAATACTATGGAAAAAAAAAGAAGAAAATTCACTTCACTTATATATCCCAAGACCAGTTTATCATTAATTCAAAACTAAATTTAAAAATCAATTTATTTTTCTGTATTGGATAAAATTATATCATTTGTAAGGTTGCATTTATGATCTGAAAAAGTATCATGGTCTTCTCATTGTTTAGAGGACACAAGTAAATAATAGAATTATAATGAATGTAAAGCTAGTGCAATAATATAAGAACTAACAATAAAAATTATTGAACACAGTAAAGAATTTATGTTATTGCTATATGTCAAGTATAAGGAACTAAAAAATTCAGATTATTTTGATTTTTAGTAAGGATCACATTGAAGTATTTTACATACTTACTGCAATAGTTCACTAAACTAGTGAATATTTCTGAAGCTTTCATTTGTACCTAACTTTGCAAAATTGTTCCCCAGTTGAGAACATAGCTTCTCAAAATTATTATTGAGAAGGTACAGAAGACTTCAATGTCATAAGAAAGACTTATATTTAACATTCACTTACATAGAAATCCAATAATGGAGCAGTTAAGCATTGGCACTACCAAAAGGAATTTTCTATCTACAAAAGCAGATGAATAACTCTTTTATGGTGAAGATTATTATATCTAGACACATTGACTTTCTAATCACTGTGATTAATTTTTTATGTTCAAAAATGTATTTTCGGAATTATTTTCCATTTGTAACTGTTGTATGACAATTACACAATTGCTATAATTATACACTATATATAATTATTATATAAAGAATATACTGACTTAAGATATATTTTATTTGAGGAACAAGTGCTTTTTAAAAAATCACTCAAAGATAGCATGTGGGTTAAGAGCATCCCTATTCATATCAAATTTTGTCTTCATCAAGAATTATTTGCTTCTCAAAAAACAAAACATACTCAACTAATTTAAATTTAAAAAGAAAGTTTTGAGGAAACCCCATACTGTTTTCCAGAGTGGCTGCACCAGTTTTCAGCATAATTCTACGAGAGGTTTCAGGTAATGCTGAAGATGTTGCACTACGGTGGATTCAGGGCCTGGGGAAATATTGATGTAACTTTGTTAGTACTCTTATCTGGCAAGGATTTTGTAAATAATCATTATCTACTTGACTTTTTTTTACTTTGAAGACAAAAAAAAAAAAAAAAACTGGTTGACACAGTCTTTTTATATCAGTAATTTCAAATTTAATATTTGCAGACTTGGTAAATGTGTATACTCTTAAAAATGTGAAATAGGGGCACCTGAGTGGCCCAGGTGATTAAGTGCCTGACTCTTGGTTTCAGCTCAGGTCCTAATCTCAGAGTCATGAGATCCCATGAGCCCCACATCAGGCCACAATCTGGGGAGTTTGTTTGAGATTGCCCCTCCTGCTCTGCTCTCTCTCTTTCTCTCTCTAAAGTAAATAAATAAATCTTTTTTTTTAAAAAGGAAATGATTGTAATGCCATGCTCTTCCATTTTCTAAGCGGTAACTAACAAGATTATGGTTTCTTCCACTAAACAGAAAACAAAGCAGAAAATGGGCCACCACTTACTTCTTGGTTTATTTTTCCTGGAATTAGTTCCTATAATGAACCTTGAATTGTCCTTTTCTGGCAGAAGTCATGTGGGTTTCCACAGTATTTTCAAGTTTAGCTTATGAGACTTCAGCAGGAAAGCCCCTGTGATCTTATAGAATGCAGTAAGTGTAAATGAAATGCTTAACTAATGGCTAACTTAGGTTCATAGGAGAGGTCTTTCCCTACGAGGGAGAAAAATGCTTATTTCTTGTCCTTGGCTTTAGTTATCTGCATTGCTAAAACAACCCAAATTGTTTCTACTCAAAAACAATTTTCAAAGGCACGAGAGAATATGGGTTGCCAAGGAGACTGCTGACATGCAGAGGAAGGAAGGATTTGTGGTTATCTCTGACCATGCAGCTCTGAGTTCTCCTGCCTCCAGCTCTTGACCTGCAGGAACTTACAAAAGCTTCTCAAGAGACTGTGGTCACAAAAAAACTTTGGTAAATCCCTCATGGTCTTCAGAAAATATTTCATGCCTGTTCATCTCAGTCCAGCAACGTTAACGTATGTATTGAAAAACTTTCTTAGTGACAACATGAAATCTCCCAGAATTAGCAAACAGAGGGCACAGTTTTACAATCTTACTTCATATGTGTAAGACCATTTACTCACAGCTATAATGTAGTTGGGAAAGAATGTGGAAGCAGTGGGTTGATTTATACTGGAGTTATCTAAGAACTTCAAGAGACAAACTTCAGTGCCACTGCATCCTGAAAAATTATGGCAATCTTCCATTTTTATCAAGTATTTTTTAACAGAGTTCAAGGTTATAAGTACATTAGTACTTTTCCTTTTTAAAAATAATTTAGATATCACTTAATTAACTCAACTTTTATTATATCCATGATTAGAAAACCTAAAATTACTAAAGCAATTGAAAACACCAAATATTCTACACATTGGCAATGTCTACACCCTGCAGAGAGGAAGCAATTTGCCCAGGGTCTGCTCACCAGGTGGCAAATGTGTGAAACAGGTAAAAAGAAGTTCTCTCAGATGTAGAGAAGTTCAGGTGGAATGTTTACCTGAGATGGCCAAAAGTAGCACATTCGTAGGCAAATCTAAAAATCACAAACTGGAGAAACCAAAGAGCATGGTCAAATAAGCTGTCTTCAGTTTTTTGACCAAAAACGAAAGCAAAATTAAACAGAGAGACATTAGTTGAGAGCAAAAATGCCTAAAGCTTACAATGCTTGACTGAAATTATGTGCAATGAATGACAACTGACGAACGTGTCCACGTGTTGCTGGATGTGTCCTGAGAAGTAGGAGGGCGCGGGTTACTGCTGTGCAAAATCAAACAAGAGTGAAGAGTGAGCTGCTCTAACATTTAGTTTGAGACACAGATGAGATCTTTTTGTATCATTTTTATTTAAATTTTCTGACTCAATGAAGGAAATGTCACTATACATTATGCAATTGTGCTCCGGTTTGGTTAAAGGTGTATCAAATACCAAAGTCAACTAAAATTTTGGGATTCTATAATGAACCTAATTCAGAGTAGAAAACAAGTCTTGCAGTATTTGGTATATCTGCATAGCCAGGTGTGCTTCTCTTTACCTGATTTCAGGAGTAATACAAGTGTCTGCCTCAATCAACTCATTCAATTTATTAATAATAAATTTAAGGAACACTTTGAAATTATAAAACAATTTGCTCTGAGTTTAGGTTTACAATATACGAGTATGTAGCATTACTATATATATTCCATAGAACTTTTCTTTTTTTTTTTTTTCTTGAAAAAAATGTCTCTACCGAAATCCAAAATTTTCTAGACCAAGTTAGTCATTAATTTCCAAGCTACTCAGGGTGCACTCTCCTTCCTGGAAGCTTTTCATCCTAGAGGAACTCTGTGCATTATTTTCTCTGAGAAAGACAATGAAATGCCTTCCACACTATTCCCCATATGGTCATAGATACATTCTAACTAAAAAAAAAAAAAAAAAAATGTAATTACCAACTCTATGTGTCCATAAGTGTCTCAAAGGCATTACACTGAACCTTCTTTAAGGACTACTTCCTATGTTTAAAACAAACAACCAAACAAAAACCTGATAAAGTGCTAAACAGAAAAAAAAAAAAAAAAAAAAGAAAAGAGGCCTGTCTAGAATTTGAAAAGCTAATTAAATGAATAAACTAACAAATGAAGAGCATGCATTCAAAAAATACTTACAGGTTGGCTGATGGTTTATTCTAAAAGTACTTCAGTCATTGGGATTGTGTTTAACAGATATGCAAGCTTCATAATGAATTTTTCCTAATACAAGGACTGAGGTCACTATTTAAGTGTGACTCAACTAAATCAGGGTAAGACTCCACCACAGGAAACCAGTACACAGGCTGAGGTGTTCTTACTATGAAAAACTGCATGTACTTAATTTGAGGATTCTATGAGAAAGCTATAAATTCTAGAAAATCCCAGTTATCACTCAAAGTGCTGGAACTCATTTATTCACTTCATTTTACTCACTTATAGCCAATGTAGCACAAATGGGCAAGGGCAGGTTACCCTCCCAGAGACATAATTCTGCGAAGCTGCTGTCTGCCCACTGGGTGGAATTTCATTATTTACCCTTAAAGAAACAGTGCTCCCAGGAGAATACCCTTGTGTCTTGGCTTTGTAATTACTATTGCTGCTACTCCCTCCTTCATGCTGTGACCACCACATTCCTTCTCTCCCCTACTGCACCCCCAGGCAGTCAGTGTGCTTCCCCTGCAAACCTTGGGCACCAAAAAGTGACCCTTACTACCTCTGCCACTCCACCATGAATCTTCTCACCAGATCCAGATTTGCAGGCTTGTGCCACATGTCGACAAAAAAGAAGAGATTGTGATAGTTTTAAGGAGGACCTTTAAAAAAAATTTCTTAAGGGCAACAAAATGTAAAATAGTTTCCAGTTGACTCAAAAACAGCAATTTGGAAGTGATCTTACCCAGGAGCAGGGCTTTGATGGCCTCTCTTTCAGACTTGAAATGCTAGGTCTACAGGCCTCTAGTTTATATCACACTTTTAGCCCTCTAGATTATTCCCAGTTTTGTGCTCTATATTGAATGCTTTTCACCTGAAAAATTATAACTTGTCATTGAAGACCCAAATAAAATGCCATCTGTTGGGCAGCCCGGGTAGCTCAGCAGTTTAGCACTGCCTTCAGCCCAGGGCCTGATCCTGGAGACCCGGGATCGAGTCCCACATCGGGCTCCCTGCATGGAGCCTGCTTCTCCCTCCACCTGTGTCTCTGCCTCTCTGTGTTTCTCTCATGAATAAATAAATAAATAAATATATATATTTTTAAATGCCAACTGCTTTCTTCTAAGTAAAGTTAATTGATCCATGCCTGTGCTTCCTTAGCTCTTACCATGTACCTCCATGTACCTCCATGACATGTGTGAACATGATTGATGTTAGTTTGTACCCTACCCCTACACATGTGGGTTAATGTGTATGTCCATAACGCATGTTCATGTAGACCTCTATGTTTTAGTCCATTGCGGCTGTCATAACGAAAGTACTATAGACCAGATGGTTTATAAACACCATACATTCATTTCTTACAGTCTAAATGCTGGGAAGTCCAAGATCATGTGCCGGCAGATTTGGTGTCTGGTGAGGGCTCACTTCCTGGGTCATCACTTCCTGGGTCATAGGTGACTATCTTCTTGCTGTGTCTTCACATGGCAAAAAGAATGGGAGATCTCTGGGGTTTCTTTTAGAAAGGCATTCATCCCATTAATGAGGGTTCCACCCTCATAAACTAAGCATCTCCCAAAGGATTAGGTTTCAACATATAATGGGAAGGAAGGGACACAAATAACATGCGCTAAAATATATTTTTGGTGCCTGGGTGGCTCAATCGGTTAATCATCTGCCTTCAGCTCAGGTCATGATCCCAGGGTGCTGAGATTCAGCCCTGCATTGGGCTCCATGTTCAGCAGAGTCTGCTTGTCCCTTTCCCTCTGCCCCTCTGTACCTCCCTACACTCTCACTCTCTTTCTCTCAAATAAATAACAAAATCTTTAAAAATATATAAAATATATCTCTATAATATTTATGTATATGAATTCTTGCAGCTGGATGGGTCTACATTATTTTTTCTTATAGACTGGCTGGTTGTTTACCATAAGCCTCCAAGTCATGCTACCTCAACTAATACACTTCTTTTTCATTCATCTTGTTTATTGGGCATCTAATATATTTTAGGTACTGAAGATACTGCTATGGACAAGATATGTCTGCAGCTTGCCTTCATAAAGCTTACATTGCAGAGAACAGAGATCCAATATACAAGTAGACAAATTAACAAGTGATAATAAATCCTACAAAGAAATCATACAAGCACTGACATAGCAATTACTGAGAAACCTAATTTATATTGGAAGTCGGGGTAGCCTGTGAGGGAACATTTGGACAGAAAGCTGAAGGTCAAGAATGGGCTAGTCCCTTCCTTCCTTCCTTTGTCTGCACTGCTCTGTAACAGCTGCCACTGGCACGGTGCCTGGTACATGATGGGTGCTCATAGATTGATCAAAGAAAACTTAAAACATTGATCTCATGCAAAAAAAAAATAAGTCTTTGCATAATAAATGGATGAGTGAATAAATGAGTAGTGAAATTTGTATTTGGTGAAAGCTCCTAAGCTTGAAATAATTACATTTAAATTTGTCTAAATTAAACATGCTACACTTCATTTTAGTCAAATTTGTATTTAATTAGGTAATTAACATGTTCTGATCATTTCACAACACTTTTATATACTGCTGATTATAGTTGATAAATGAGCATTGTACTATGAATATTTAATATTTTGCTCATAACAAAAAGAATTTTACTTTCTAAATAATTTATAGTCACAAGATGCTTCCAATCATTTTCCTGCTATGTTTTGACACTCTATCTTTATAACCTTTTTTTAAACATTAACAATGCCTAAAATCTCCCACATATAACTACCAGTCAGTTCTCAGTTTTGAGCCAATTATCTATGAAGAGATGTTCCTAAATTAGTAAATTCCATTTCCTTTAGGATTTTAAAAGATAAGGTAATTAAGAATAGCAATACTTATATTCTGATAAGCCAAATATGATCTGAAAACTGAATTGCTAGTTAATGTGTGTCTATTTAGAGAATTACCATTACATAAATGATCATTAACACTATAGAATTGCATTCAGAATTCATTATTAAAAAATTCCAAATTTTTGTCTTGTCTTGAACACCCTACCTAGCAAGAAGCAGATGACATTAATATAAAATGCATAGAACAAACATACTTTTTGTTTGAGGTTGAAGTGAAGAATACAATAAATCTGAGCTGCTTTTTTCTCCACTTCTTTGAAGGGTTAGACTTCCCAAAGGAATTTAGGGTTTTTTTTTTTTTTTTCAACATAGAACACACAGAGAAATTAATTCTGGCTAAAATAATAATAATAATAATAATAATAATAATAATAATAATATAATAATAATAATAAATAGTAGTAGTACTAGTAGTAAAATGTCAGGTCTCTGAATAAGTTTCTTAGTAATACCACTGGTCAATTAATAGCATATTGGTAATGCCAGTCTCTCTTCAGCATAAACCACATAGTGGCTAATGGGAGCAGAAAAAGGGCCAACCTTACAACTTGGCCTTAAAATGGCTGTAATATCTCTAACATTGTCCACCCAAATAGACAAAACATATTCATAATGAGTGCATAAGCCAAGATGTCTGGGAATAAAGTGTTTTGGCCTTTGTATGGCCAATGTATGAACAAACTCAGAAAAGCAATGGAATGAGTAAAATCCAATTTAGTCGATATACCTTAAGAAATCACATATACTCTGCTTTTCTTCTAATCATTTTGTTGTGGTTTTTTAATCTTTATGCTTAATCCTAAAATATGAAGATATTTCCTAGAGGAAGAATCATTGTCTTTTATTCAAGAAGTCAGGAAAAGGAAATTTGGAAGGACTTTGGAAGGAATTGGTAGAAATTTGGAAGGAAGAGAAGAAGCTAGAAGGAATAGCCAAGGGAAATGTCAATCAAAAATTTTGTAAGCAGGGGCAGCCCTGGTGGCCCAGCGGTTTAGTGTCACCTTCAGCCCAGGCTGTGGTCCTAGGGACTCGGGATCGAGTCCCACATCAGGATCCCTTCATGGAGCTTGCTTCTCTCTCTCTCTCTCTCTCTCTCTCTCTGTGTCTGTCATGAATAAATAAATAAAATCTTTTTTTTTAAATAAAATCTTTATAAAAAATTTTAAGCATCATTATTTTAAAAAAGTAATTTGCATAATTGAACCTTAAACTCCTATTGAAAGCAACTTTATTGGCAGCTATTAAAATCAACCTGGAACAACAGGTGTTGGTAAAGATGTAGAGAAAGGGGAGCCCTCTTACACTGTTAGTGGGAATGCAAGCTGCTGCATCCACTCTGGAAAACAGTGTGGAGGTTCCTCAGAAAGTTAAAAATAGAGCTACCCTATGATCCAGCAATTGCACTACAAGGTATTTGCCTAAAGGATACAAAAATAGGAATACATGAACCCTGATGTTTATAGTAACATTTTCTACAATAACCAAATTATGGAAAGAGCTCAAATGTCCATCAACTGATGAATGGATAAAGAAGTGATATATATAATAGATAAGAAGTGATATATATATATATATATATATATATATATGAATTATATAATGTAATATTACTCAACTATCAAAAAGAATGAAATCTGACTATTTACAAAGATGTGGATGGAGCTAGAGAGTATTATGCTAAGCAAAATAAGTCAGAGAAAGACAAATAAATGATTTCTCTCATATGTGGAATTTAAGAAAAAAAAAATCGAATATGGGTAGAAGTGGGAAAGAAAGAGATAAACCAAGAAACAGACTCTTAACTATAAAAACAAACTGATGGTTACTGGAGGGGAAGGGGAGGGACAGGCTGTGTGAAATAGGTGATAGGGATTAAGGAGGGCACTTGTGATGAGCACGGAATATTGTATGTAAGTGATGAATCACTAAATTTTACCCCTGAAACTAATAACACTCTGTTAACTAACTGGAATTTATATTAAAACCTAGAAAGAAAAAAATTAAAAATAAAAATAAAAATAAAAATAAAAATAAAAATAAAAATAAATCAATCTGAACCTTGAGTAAAGATTCTTAAAAACCAAAACCCCAATTTTCCTTATTAATTGTTATTGTTAATACTATCAATTACATTGAGAAGGAGAACACATTATCCTGTGTTCAAAACATTATGTTTTGTTTTATGAAGATATTTATAACATTGCTTTTCTTTTATTTTTCCGAATCCAGAGAAAGTTTTGGATACTCAAAAAGGTAGTGACTTTGAAAAATTTTCCCTCTTAATAAGTATATTAAATCTTTGGGGTTCATTACAAAATTGCCTCTTAAGAATGCAATATGGCAAGGGTAGCAAATGGAATGTAACATTTGGCAAGGTTTTGAAATTTATTGCTGTCAGGAAGGTGGTTTAGAAGTTAGATATACAGGTTTTGTAATAAAAATGATAAGACAAAGCTTTTAAAAGTCTAAACTGTTCATTAAAATTTTAACGAAACACAACTATAGTGTGCTCATTGCTTACATAAGGATGACTCTTTCAGAGAATTGTGTATGAATATTCATGAATATTTGGCTTTTCTCCATTATTCATCACCTATCTAACTGTGATCAAGCTCACCAAGTAATCTTTGTGTTGCTTGTCACATTGGTCTTGGTAAATTCTTTGGGTTAGAAATAGCAATGCTCGGGCTCCTGGGTGGCTCAGTGGTTGAGTGTTTCCCTTTGGGTTAGGTTTTGATCTCGGAGTCCTGGGATTGAGACCTGCATCAGATTCCCTGCAGGGAGCCTGCTTCTCCCTCTGCCTATGTCTCTGCCTCTATCTGTGTCTCTCTCATGAAAAAATGAATAAAATCTTTAAAAAAAGAAATAGCTATACATGGAAACATGTAAGGGCATTAGTTAAAGATGGTGGTTCATCTTTCATTTTAATTCAGCTAGCAACTTAAAATTCCTCCCAAAATAATTGAAATGCAATCTTCCCCCACTTCTCAGGTTAGAGATGCTTGGTGCCAATGATGAAGCGGGCCCATTCCCCTCTTCCACAGGCAGATAACTTGGCTATCTTCCTTCTTCCTTACAGCTGGTGCACTGTGTGACTGCATTCTAGCCCATGGAATGAGAGCTGAAGTGATTTGTGCCTCTTTCAGACCTGGCCTGTGAAACATCCAAATGTGACCCTCATTTCTCTTTCCTTTCTGCAAAGATTTTGGAGGCCAAACAAAGAAGATCATGGAGCCACAATGTAAAGGGACCTACTTTGAACCTTATGGGCAGAGAAGTAAACTGGTATGAGAGTAATAGATGAGATTTGACAGTTTGCCTGTTATTCCAGTGAGCATTACCTTAACTTACAGATACTTATAAACAGAAATTTTAAAAAATTGTGACTTGGGAAAAAAGCAGGAGGCAGTGGAAAGAGATAGGCCAAAGATAATTAACAGAAAAAAATTTGGATAATTTTTCTGTGAATGTATAGACGATGCCATTAATAAATAATGAGTAATATTTACATTTAGGTCTCCAAAGCCAACTTTTGACCCCTGGGTTAGAGCACTGAGGAGGCACAAAACAATAAAGTGTCCCACCTGCTGCCTTAGCAGGTACCCTGGTGGGGGGCAGGAGGCTACACCCCAAGCAGAAGGAGAGCTATCAACATAGACAAGCTCTGAGACCTGCAGGAACTTGGCAGAGACTCAATGTTTAATACTACTCTTGGAGCTCTTGTCTCACCAACAGAAAAATGAATAAATAAATAAATAAATAAATAATACCAGCAAAGTAGAAGGAGAAAAAAAGTTTAAAATCCAGAGCTTCTGACTGCTATTTTAATTTTTAAAAAATCCCCACTCTACTCTTCATGTAAATATCATGTGAGAAAAAAACAATCAAAAGCGATTTGTAGTCAAATAGCTGAGAAACAAGCTGGGTTAAATATGTTCTTCACACAGAACTCCTAGAATCTTTTGACATTCTGCTCTGCCTTCAAAATATCCAAGAGGGTATGCCTGGCATATGCAGTTTCCCAAATTTATTTAATCATAGACCTCTGATTGGGGAGCCCATTCCATGCACAGATGATAGGAAAAGAGAAGTAAAGGACATAAAAGCACATGAAGAAAAGGCGCAGGCTCATGCCGTCCTGGTCTTGCCAGTAAATCGACACCTTCAATACCATTTCTGCTTTTGGCTGGATAGAATTTCACCCAGCTATGCTTATCCATGTGCTGTCCATACTATATTACAAGATAGCTAATCATGCCAATCAAAAGATCCCTTTATTTATTGGGACATTAGCTTCAAACTACATTTCAATATTTCCAGGATGCGTTAGAAGAAGGAACCACAGTAACCACCTTTGTAGCTATTTCTCTGGCAAGAGTTTCTTCCCTTCCCTCTATCTTAATACATGCCATTGTATTAATTATTAGTTAGTTAACATTTGCGCTGCTTACAGAATAGTCCAAACTGGATACCATAGTCCGGGAAAGGATCTTGGACAGCAGAGCTGAGCTAAACAGCAATTTCCTCAGTCACATACTGAAGTAAGGAGAAAGTGTTGCTGTCTCATGCCAAAAACACATTTGAAAAATGAAGGCACTATAGACGTGTAACCTTTTGAGTGGATATTCTTGATTTTCCGTGCTTCTCTCCAGTCACAGGAAGACTGCAGGCACAAAGGCAGCATCAACATTTCTACTATAATTTGTAGGTGGGTGTGGAAGAAGTAATCATGGAAAACCAACTAACCAAACAAAAACCAAGGTTATTCAGTGGACAGAACACTCTGTGCCTTATTCTTTAAGCAAAACGTTTGTAGAATTCCTCCAAGAAGATGGTGGTACGCCCATTTTAAATATATATGTAGTTCTTAAGGTCAAGCATAAAAAAGCAGATCTCTTCTTTGGCTAATTTCCTAATTTCTTGAAAGAGAAAGTAAGACAAATAATGTGCCCACACAGTCTGCCTGAGGAAATACGTATACATTCTTTTGGCCTTGTTTCTGATTGTTTTAGTCCATTTTTCAAGTAGAATTATTCTTTCTTCCAAATAGCTTTTTCTTCTTCTGAACTAGCACTCCCCTATTTGGAGAGTTATTTTAGCCTCTGTGACCCGAAATTGTACTGTTTGATGTAGTTCATTTTAAAATACTCTGTGGACCCAGAAATTGAAAAGCATGTAAAAAACAAGGAGCAGGAGGCACAGATTGTCTGCACTATTTCATTTTGATAAATTCTGTCAACTTTATATCTCGTTTTTGAAAGCCTCAGAACAAATGCACTTCATATGTGAAATGTTTTGTATGGTCAGAATCTCATAATATTACTGTTCGAATTGGAGTCTTTAAGAACCAGGGGACACTGGGTTTGACATCCCCATTATCAGCGAAGAGAATGGGACCCCACTACATAAAGCATCAAAGATCCTGCCCTTGCTCCCCAAGATGTTGTTTTCAAAGACAGTTTCATGGCTTTGGCTACTCTCAGTCATGATCACAAGATGAAGATGGAGATGGAGAAGGAAAAAAAAAAAAACTTTATTATTTACATTTTATAGATGAAAAGGCATGCAGAAAGTTGGGTTTTAAATTCAGGTCTCTCCAGCTCCAAATTCGTGTTCATGGACATCAAAGTGTCACATATAAATGTCGTTGGTTAAATGATTCCATCATATTGACCCATGAGCAATGTTCCCAACCCTCAGCATTTTGGAATCCGTGCCCAAGATGACTTGCTGATGAAGAGCAGAGCTGCCAGCTTCTACCTGAGTTTTACTTACCTCTCCCACTTCGATAATATCACTGTTCTGTTGAAACCACCTTGTTTGAATCACCTGTTACTTCAAGTCACCTCTGCTTTGAGGATTTCTCAAACTGCATGACAGTTTTGAAGGACTTGTAGTTTCTAAATATCTTCCCTCTCTTCATCTTTTCCCTCTCTGCTGCTCTTCCTCTTGTCCTTCTGTCTTTCTTTCCTTTTTAGCCACCAGCATTTCCTGGAGAAGAAATGTTGGAGCTTCTATTGGATGTTATTGGATGCAGCTTCTATTTCTCTGAGAAGATTTAGATTTCTATGCACACTCTTTTTATGGTTCTTATTTAAAAAAAAAAACTCTCACCTCTGCTTATGTTTATCTCTCTTTGTTTTGATGAGATTTTTTTTCTGCAGTTGTGAACCTATATTATTTTCTGTTTGATCTCTTGTCATCTCTCTTCTATATTTTAAATACCAAAAAAGGTGGTTTTTTTTTTTTAGTCCAAAAAGACTACATGACACCCTCTGAAGTTAACTGAAGAACCAGTGACCCAGTGCATTGATAAGGAAAACCTTCTATATTTAAACCAATTGCTCCTATAAGTAAGGCTTGCAGCTTCATCTCTTCCAAGTTCTTGCTCTGTCCTCAGCAAACATGAGAGCAATTATGATCATCACTGTACAGGGTATAAGTACAAAAAGCACAAGATCTGGGCCCTCAATAGGCTTAAAATCCATCAAAAGACTTCATAACAGAGTTCTGCTTAAATTCTTTTAGTACAATTAAGTAAATATTCAATGTTTCCAAGCAGGAAACTCCCAAATTTATGAGAAAAATCCAAGTTATGTGAGGTGGGACCAAGAATTGGCTTCTTTATTTCTAAAAACTCAGCTTCTTCCTCAACTAATGTCCCTAAAATGCTAGAGAAGAGTTCAAATTGGCTCAATTTGTGCCAGCTTTCCACTCCTGGATCAATCAACAATGACCATGAGCTGGAATCATATTTTACTATTATGAAATTTCTCAAACAATCTGGTTGGAGTCAGAGTGGACATTTTTCAAGAGGTCATGCTGCTCCAGAACTCAGAAATTTCTAGATAGTTTTAAGTTCACAATGGAGAGAAAGAAAGAAAACTTCGTAGCTTGTGTCACTCTAACTTTCTTCGGCCACAATAGATACCATTGACGTGTTTGGGTTATTGTGTTACTGTTGCTAAAATAGGGTTTGGGGCACTAGGTGGCTCAGTTGGTTCAGCATCTGTCTTCAGCTCAGGTCATGATCTCAGGGTCCTGGGATTGAGGTCCCTGCCAGGCTTCCTGCTCAATGAGGAAGCTGCTTCTCCCTCTCCCTCTGCCTGCCTTTCTCTGAGTTTGTACTCTCTCTCTCTCTCTCTCTCTCTCATTCACTCTCTCTCAAATAAATACATTAAATCTTTTTAAAAAAATAATAATAATAAAGGGTTTGAAAAACACGGTTCCAAAATTGTCTGAGGAAATACACACAAAAGCATAATAATGTTGAAAGACCAGCATCCTAAATGAGGTAGGCATTCCCAAGGCCAATTAAATTCAATTAGCTAATGTGATTTGTGCCACCTGAGTGGCAAACTGTCCAGTGACCATTATTTCTTATTTATGGGGTGATTATTTAGGCACTGTGCCAAGCTCCAACTGAGAGCAATAAATGTTTTCTAAATTTTCTGTGGCTCTACTCCTCAATCTCTAACAGACATCAGATTCAGGCTTTTAAAAAACTTTATCTGAAAAATGGACATAGTAATAGTACCTACCTCAAAGAGTTTTGTGAGAATTAGTCAATTCATGTAAAATACTTAAAATATTGACAGACACATTTTGTGCTTAATATGCTATCTTCTATTATTATTATCATTAATGATGCTCATGAATCAGAAATAGTAACTTTTAAAAAATATTTTATTTATTTATATGAGACAGAGCAGAAGCAGGGGAAAGGGCAAAAGGAGAGGCAGAAGCAGACCCCCTGCTGAGTGCAGATCCCATCATGGGGCTTGATCCCAGGACTCCAAGATCATGACCTGAACCAAAGGCAGATGCTTAACTGAATGGGCCACCCAGGTGCCCCAGAAATAGTAATTTTAATAAGTAGATTTAAAATTTGAATCTTGAACAACATGGAAGTTCTGTTCCAATTGCTGATATCTAAAATAAAATGTTTACACATTTTCTAGAAAATATCAGACAGTTAAAATTATGTGAAGACTTAAGAGATCAAGATCAAGAATTAAGCAAAGTCTAGGGGTGAGCCCAATATTCAGCACCACATTTCTCCTTGAGGTAGTTGCTATTTCCAACACATGATTCAGAAGCTAAATAGAAGTAGGGCAGCCCAGGTGGCTCAGTGGTTTAGCACCGCCTTTGGCCCAGGGCCTGATTCTGGAGTCCTGGCATCAAGTCCCACATCAGGCTCCCTGCATGGAGCCTGCTTCTCCCTCTGCCTGTGTCTCTGCTTCTTTCTTTCTTTTTTTCTTTCTTTCTTTCTTTCTTTCTTTCTTTCTTTCTTTCTTTCTTTCTTTCTCTCTCTCTCTCTCTCTCTCTCTCTCTCTATTTTCTCTCATGAATAAATAAAATATATTAAAAAAAGAAAGAGGTAGAAGAGAAATTGAATAGAACTGCCAAAAGTCTCATGGGGTTGGCTAATGGGATATCGAAGAACAGGCCCACTAAGGGGGAAGTAAGGTTGCCAGATAAAATATGAGATGCCAACTAGCTTTGAGTTTCAGATAAAAAACAACTTTTTAGGATAAGTGCATCTCATATAATATTAAAAATTCAAAGTTCAAAATTAACTGGGTAGTCTTTTTGTTCTGTTTATTTATTGTTTTGTCTGTTGTTATGAACTCTGGTAGCCCCAGAAGGAAAGACTATGCTAAACAACCAAGGTTTTTAGCTGGGACTTCAGAAAATCTATACTCTTGGAGTAGTAATGATGTAAAAACAAGCCAGACCTCACAAAGAGCTACACATCAGGTCAAATGCTAAATACATTACAGTAATATACACTTACCTTCTAGAAGAAAAAATACATTCTTGCTGCAGGAAGTTAAAATCTTCTAGAACCTCAATTACCTCTATTGTTTTCCAATATTTAATTAAATATTACCAGAAATAGCAGAGGTTAAACAACTTGACCAAACAAAGAGAACTGTGTGTGTGTGTGTGTGAGAGAGAGAGAGAGAGAGAGAGAGAGAAAGAGAGAGATTATAAGGAATTGGCCCATGTGGTTATGGAAGCTGAGAAGTCCTCAAATCCACCTTCTGCAAACTGGAGACCCAGGAAAGCCAGTGGGGTAATTCTGTCCAAGTTTATAGGTAGGCCTGAGAACCAGAGAAGCTGATGGTTTAAATCCCAGTTTGGGGGCCTTTGAGTGGCTCAGTCAGTTGAGTGTCTGACTCTCTGTTTCACCTCAGATCATGATCTCATAATCCTGATACTGATGGAGCCCTGTGTAGGGCTCTGTGCTCAGAAGGGAGTCTGCTTAAAAGATCCTCTCCCTCTGTCTCTCCTCCTGCTCTCCCTCCTTCCCTCCATCCCTCCCTCTCCCTCTCTAAAAATAAATAAATAAATAAATGTTAAAAAAAAATCCCAGTTTGAGGACCAGAGAAGATGAAATGAGATGCCCCAACTCAAGCAGACAGGTAGCAAAGCCAGGTAAATTCCTCCATTCATTTTTGCTTTATTCTGGCCCTCAGTGGATTGGAGATGCCCATCCACACTGGGGACAGCAGTCTGCTCTACGAAGTCCACTGATTCAAATGCTAATCTCATCCACACCCTTATAGACACACCCAGAAATAATATGTACTAAGGGCACACCATGGTCAGTCAAATTGAAACATAAAATTAACAGCGCATATATGTAGCATATCTACCAGTTCCACTCCTTGTTCTATCTCCAACAGAATGATATAAACATGTGCTCCAAAAGATGTTTAAAAGTTATCTTGCAGTATAATCCATAATAGCAAAATGCTAGAAACAACCCAACAGTCTATCACCAGTAGACTCTATAAAGCATGGTGTGGGGTATGTGTGTGTGTGCGTGTGTATGTGTGTGCATACTAGAACATGGCTATATGCAACAATACAGGTACACATCACAGATAAAATTCTAATTCAGAGACCAGACAAAAAAGAATACATACTGTCTCATTCCATTTACATCATGTTCAAAAAAGACCAACTCCTCTCTGATGTTAGAGGTCAAGATACTGACTACCTTTGATAGAAGAGAGGGGTACTTATTGGAAGAAAGTATAAAGGAAGCTTCCAGAATTTTTATTGCAGGCATTTTTATTGCATACATCTCCACACAACATGTTAAATATGTTTACATATACATGTGTATGTAAAAAAAATTATATTTTTGTAAAAGATAAAGTTTAAAAAGTAGAGACCTGGATATTGGGGCACCTGGGTGGCTCAGGTGGTTAAGCATCAGCCTTCAGCTCAAGTCATGATCCCAGGGTCCTGGGATCAAGCCCCGCATCAGCTCCCTGCTCAGAGGGGAGTCTGCTTCTCCCTCTCCCTCTGCCCATCCCCCTACCACCTTGTTCATGCTTGCTCTGTCACTCAAATAAATAAATAAAATCTTAAAAAAAAAAAAAAAAAGAGAGACCTGGGATATGGACAGTTAATAAACATAAAAGTTAATGAAAAAAATAATAAATCCATTAGCATAAAGGACAATAAAAATAATAATAGGGGTGCCTGGGGGGCTTAGTTGGTTGAGCATCAACTCTTGATTCCAGCTCAAGTCATGATCTCTGGATTGTGAGCTGGAGCCCTGTGGCAGGCTCCACAGTGGGCATGGAACCTACTTAAGATTCTCTCTCTTCCTCTGCCCTCCCCCACCCTTCTTCTCAAAATAATAATAATAATAAATCATCAGCAGCTGCTGAAATCAGGTCTATAAGTCCTACGCTATATAGATGGCCTATAGGACCATGAAGTGTGAGACTAATTTGGGGTGCATCAACTGGGTGCTGGGAATGGAGCTGGAAGGAACCTTTTCTGGGTACAGGCGGTCAGATTCCTAACAAAGGCACACATTTACAAGTAAAAACAAGCCTCCACAAAGAGGACCTGCAGCCATAAACTAAAGGTTTGGCAAGCCCAGCTGCCTGAGCACTGGCTTATCAGTCACAACCACAGACCTAGATAACATGGCTGAGTCTAGTTCTGCAAATATGAAGGACATGCAGGTATAGCCACATGCACACAGACGGTTTATTTACAGCATCACCCTCTTCTTCCTGTTGTTAAGTGATAAGAATGGTTCAGAGAAGTTTCATGTTCTTTGGGAAAATTGATTACTCTATTGTTAAATCATATTTGGGCTTGAAGCCCTTCCTCAGAATTATATTTTCCCAGCCTTTCACAATCTTTTTACAATACTGTTCTTTTTTTCTCTTCTGTCTCTCCATATCTAGAAACTAGTTTTTTCCATCAATCCAGTTGACAAATTTTGTAAATGTTTAACTAGATGCTGGCCATGAGTATCTTGTATGCACTGAGTTAAGCAAAATGGCTTTTACTTAATTCAGTTTAACAAACATCAATAATATGCCTAACATATGTTAGGTGAGGGTTTAGCCCTGAAGAATTTCTTTAATTTATTTACATTACCACTCAGATGCTCCCTGAGACTTCAATTTTTTCTTTATTTGTGTAGTTCTACCTGTATCCACTTTTAAGAAACTGATCTTTCACATCCACACAGAGCCCATTTCAAATGCAAAAGTTCATTGAAAAAAAAGAGCTAACAGGTTGCGCAGTTCATGGATGCTGGCAGAGGAAACCCGATTTCTCGATCACAAGCAAAGGACTCCATTACTTATGACATAGCAGGCAGCCCGGGCATCAGCGTAATTACATTTCCCTTCTTATACCAAGTCCAACAGAAGGGACACGAACGGCCCCCCAAAATGGCTACATACAGAATGGTTTGCATTCCAGAAAAGAAGACCTAACTTTTATAATCAGCAATATGTATATTTGTCCTTTGCTCTGCAGAGATTTTTTTCCCCTCTGTAGTAAGTTTATCTGTTCTTTGCTTTGTTGAAAGATGCTATTTTTTTTCAAGGCAGTTTTCTATACAAACACTAAAAGGTAGTTCACACTAAGAGGGCAGTTAGCACATCGGTCGTAAGACATAGAAACATGAGAGACTCATGGATAATGATCTCTCAAACGTGCAGAAAAAATTAGTACAAAACTAACATTCTATTGACTTGGGCCAAAGCTCCTTAAATTCTCCAGATAATAATTAGAATTGGAAGATAAGCTCCATGGAATGGAAATGATTATTTTGTTTTTGACAGTTTGTTGTTTCCATTGTGATGCCACACAATTTGTACATGAAACAGAACCTCCTCTGGGATGATGATAAAATTGGCTATGAGTTTGGTTTCTCTGTACCACTTTTCACTGCCCTATCCCCTCTCCTCCACATGTGATATAGCAAAATACACCCAACACCAGGTGCTCAACAGAGGTGGTGTGAGATCAAATAAGGGTTTGCCGGAGCAAAGAATATATCCCCCCAGAGTATGAAGATAATATGGAATATCGGCACAAACAATACAATCAGTCTAATCCCTGAAAGCTCTGGGATTAAACACATACACAAATCCTGTTGTCAGATAGCTCTATGGTTAGCCTTTATAAAGGTGTTTTGTTACAAAAGCAGATCTTCTAGAATCAAGCTTTCAGACTCCTCTTGGCCTAGTAGGAAGTGCAGTTTCCTCCTCCAGGGAGGCCATCCCTCTAACGCATAAAAAATGATGTCAAAACAGGAGCCTTTGAGGTCAGACCCTACATGTTAAATCTTATTTCTGTTCCTTAGACACTTTGTGACATTGGTGTGCCAGATAATGTCCCCAAGTCTCTGTGTCCTTGTCTGAAAGACGGCATCCATACAGCTTAGCTGAAAAATGCAAAGACTCAAAGACTAAAGGAGACAAAGACTTGACGGCAGAGACGTACACAGAACAAGTGCTGAATTGCCACTGGCTTTGCTGTTGTTCTGTTACATCACAGATGCTGAGCTCCTGCAAGCTCTCCTCTTGGGCTATCCAGGTATGGAGATGGAGCCTACTGGACTGGCTCTGAGATATTCCATTTCTTGTCTCAGATTCTACGCTTCTTGACTCCATCCAGTTTTTCTTCTGTCCAGTTGGCCTCTGTGTTTCCAAGCAGAAGTGTTTCATCCAGCTTGGATGCAGCAACTATCTCCCATGACTCTAAAGCCTCCAGGGCCAAGCCATATTTTCATTTTTTATTCTCCGCTCCACAGGCCTTCTGACTAAATCCTTGCCGAACTTCTTCATAAAGCAATGGCCCAGATTAAGTCATTGATGCGAATCTTCATTTTAATTATGTCATTCACAGAAACATTAAGCTCTTTTCAGAGTGCAGCATGGCTCATTCTTTAACAAAATATGGTACCCTGGGTTATGTGAAAAGGCTATAAATGAGGCCGATTAGAGGCTGCTTAATCTACTTCCTCTGGCACCAGGAGCTCTGGCCTGAAGCTGCTTTTTAAAAGCCTTGCATTACTCTGGGTGTTTTCTTCCATTTCCCCATAAGCATTTCATGTCATGTAAAATTTGTTCTCCATTCACAGAAAATGTATTTAATTCACTGATATTTAAGCGTGTGTGTGTGTGTGTGTGTGTGTGTGTAAGAAAAAGACAGAGACTGAACAAGGGAGACAGAGACTCAAAAGGAAACTCAGAGGAAAGATTAAAAATAAAAATAAATGTCCTAAGTGGGCTCTGAACTCACAAAAGGGACATTTTCAGTTGCAGAGAATGTTGAAGATTGGAGATGACCTTGAAAGGATTCAACTCAACCCCTTCGTTCTATAATTGAGGAAATTAAGGGCCCAGGGCACAGAGGATAAGAGATAGAGCTTGGAAGAGAATAAAATGAAGGATGGCCAGGTCAGTATGCTTTCCATTGTAGTGGAGGCAAAAGCAAAAGTCAGTCGGATGAGCAAGTGTGGAACACTTGCTGTTCTGAGTTACAAAAATGTTTGATTTTATTCTGAAAATATTATATCAAGAGAGTCAGGAATATCTGAGCCCTGAGCTATTATTACTCATCCCTCTGTCCCAGGGAGCTCTGGGAAGGGAAGACTAGTCATATGGAGGATGTGACTCAGACAGGAGCCTAAGTAGGGCTCTCACATTCTTCTAAAAGTAAACCTTGAGTATGCCTCCAGGGACCAGGCTAATGTGGCATGAGGAGCCGGGAACCAAAGGGACATGAATCCTCATGGATGCTAAGCTACATGTTTGGAAGAAAAAGAAAAGGGGAAAGTAGCCCAGTTGTGTCTCCCTCGAAGAGCAGAGGAGAGGGTCACTCAAGACTCACCTTGGAGCCACAGTAACCCACCCATCCCAGCCAGTAAACCCACTCTCCCATCCCTTGGGAGAGACCAGTAAGGAGCCGGCAGAGGAGAAGCAGCAGAGCTTAGAGGATGGGAACTTCTCTTCCCAGCAGTGGTGCTGGAGTAACAATCACATGTGCGATGCAAGATTCTGGGCACAGAGGTCAAGCACTAGCTTAATTTTTTTTTTTTAAGATTTTATTTATTTATTCATGAGAGACACATAGAGAGGCAGAGATACAGGCAGAGGAAGAAGCAGGCTCTACACAGGGAGCCCGATGTGGGACTCGATCCCAGGACCCTGGGATCGCACCCTGAGCCAAAGGTAGACGCTCAACCACTGAGCCACCAGGTGCCCTAGATTATTTTAAACTACATCAACCTGATAATTAATGAATGCAGCCAAGGCAGAAAATATAAAACCTAAATTAAAAAAAAAAAACCTGGAAAAAGAATTTCCTCAATGAGCCCCAGAAATCTATCTAGAGGTTTCTATCATAACAGTTGAAAAGATAGACATGAGTAAAGGGGCCCATTAGAGCAGAAAGGTGGCAAGACCCCAAGTTCCAGGCTTCCAGCTCAGTAATTTTTCCTTTGTACATCACGACATCTGAACACAGGAATAAAAAGCACAGGCACTTGGTCATTGTTCAAATCATCAGCATTAAAGTCTGCTGCAAATATGCAGGATCTGGTCTGCCCAGAGGCAGAAAAACACTTTAATGATCAACTGGTCACAGTTATGACCTTTAGTTTTATGAGCCTGTCACTACATTTCGACAACAACTCTCCTTCAAAATGATCCTCGGAGCTTTCTCTGCGACCATTTCAAAAGAAGGCTACCCAAACTAAACTAAACGTTAAAGTAGCACGTTCAGGAGCTGTGAAACCCCACAGCTCCCAGAAAGCCACTGAAAACACTTTCCAAAATGCTCTAAATTCCAGTACCAATGTCAAGAAGACATCTGCCAGCCGCCCTAACAGCGCATTCAGAAAAAGTCCCCCACCGCCCCCTAATCAGTGCAAGTTGAAATCAAAATCAAACCTTGTTTCTCCTCTTCCCTCTTGAACTGTATGTAACAAACATAAAAGATGAGCCCCCACCTGAATAAAGAGAGATATTACAACTTGAGTGAGCTGTCAGGATGGGTAGATTTTTTTCAGTCTGTTCACCTAGGCAACACCTGTTGCCACTGCCAGGCTTCTGAAGGATTTTCTGTGGAGGTGAAAGTTTCACAGGCTGAGTATATGCCAAACCAACGTTTCTCCCAAATACCTAAAACGAATTTTTTAGGTAGAAGTGTCTTAAATGTCAATTATTTGAAATAGGGCCTAGCTACTCCCAGGCAGCAGGGGGAGAGCCAGCATTCCTCAAACTATAATAGAAACCCCTCAACATTAAGAATTGGTCTGAAGAGATAGGTTTTTTCTTTCCCAGATTGCTAATCCATCCAAATGCCTCCAGGAATAATCTAGAAGTTGGATCTCTGCTGCGGTTTTAATCCACCACTTTACCTTCATTCCACCTTCATACGAAACACTGAGGTTCACGGAGATTTTTGAGATCTGTCGTCTGAGTTTGAATCTCACCACAAGGCAGTGGAGAAGGCAGAGAAGATGTTGTTTTTTTTTTAATTTTATATATCAAGAAATTCTGACCTATGGAGCTCAAATGCCCCTATTGTCCCCGACAGTAATAGCAGAATTAGAGCTCAAACTCAAGATGGTCCAAATCCAATTTAATGATTATTTCTACTGCCACATTGTGTCACGCAACCTCTCTGAACTACCTGCAGCCTTATTATGGCCTCTAGAAGCCACGGATAAAGTAACTGGCAGGCTCTCCTTTCACCCTCTTCTTGGCTGGTGATGACCACGTAGCATTAAAGCAGTAACACAGCGTGGCGGTTGCAAGGTTCTAGAGCAAAACTATTAAGTCTGAATCCTGGCTCTTTCGTGCATTGGCTATGTGACTTGTGACATGAAAATCACTCTAGTCTGCTGCCTCAGTTTCCTCTTCTGTAGTACTGAAATAAAAATTGTATCAATCTCATGGGTTTTTGTAGGGAGTTAAACAAGTTAGCACACAAAAAAGCACTTAGAACATCGCCCGCTACAAAGTAAAGTGCTTAATACATATTAGCTATCATTTTCCCCAATTCTTGAGAGGCAGATGGAGCCAGGTTAGTGTAAGAATAGTGGACTTTGCCCAGAATCCTTTCCCCTGCAGAGGGTATCTCCTAGGACCCCCTTTTACACCTCCCATCATTTGCCATTTATCTTAACCATATTTTATTTTCTTTTTTTTTTTTTTTTTTTTCATATTTTATTTTCTTACCACTAAAATTCTCACAGTTGGATCTCAGTGGCTCAGAGCCCACAGGACAGATAGTAACCTCATAATTTAACTCATATCTATGGACTAGCAGGAGTTTATTATCTTACCTTTCCCAGACACTGTATTTGCATTTTGACAGCAGTCCTCTGAAGGCACAAGAGCATAACCAGTAGCTCATATGCTCCCCACAGAACACGAATCATCTGAGTCTACCCCAAATCTGAATCAGAGCCTCTAGGGGCAGATTCTGTTGGGTTTTGGGAGTTTTCTTTGTTGTTGTTTTTGTTTTTAATGACAAGTGTGTTGAACTCTAATTCATGTACTGCTCTCTTCACCCTTGCAAGGTATACAGTTCAGTGGTGTTTATTCACAGAATGGTGTCGTCATCACAATAGTCTAATTTCAGAACATTTTCATCACCCCCAGAAGAAACTGCTCATCCATCAGTAGTCACTCCACATTTTCTCCTCCTCTCAGCCCAGCAAACGCTGATGTCCTTTTTGCCTCTATAGATGTATCTAATTCTCAACATTTCATGCAAGTGGATACATATAAAACATGGCTTTTTATGACTGGCCTCTTTCACTTAATATAAGACTTTAAAGATTCAGCCATGTTATCTCATATATTAATAGTTTTTTTATATTGCTAAGTAATATTTCATTCTATGACTATACACCACCTTTTGTTTACCATTAGTCAGAAGATGAAAATTTGGGGTTAGCTGTCTCTCCTTTTTCTAGATTATTGAGGCAGAGAGTTAACTTATTGACTTGAGATCTTTAATCTTTTCTATTACAGGCATTTGCAGATATAAATGTGCTCTAAGCAGTGCTATGATGTCATCCAATAAATTTCAGTAGTGTGTTTTCATTTTCATTCATCACAAAGTATTTTTTAATTGCCATTGTGATTTCTTCTTTGGCCCATTGATTATTTAGGAATGTGTTGTTCAAATTCCATACATTGTAAATTTTCCAAATGTCCTTCTGTTACTGATTTCTAATTTTTTTCTTTTTTTTTTTTTTTGTTTTTTTTTTTGTTTTTTTTTCTAATTTTTTTCCACTGTGGTTGGAAAACATTTTTTTTTGAATAATTTCAATGGCTTAACGTCTGAACGGAAGTGAACATGATTTTCCCAGCAATGTAACACCTACAAATAATAATTTTTCAATGAACGAAATGTGTTGAAATGCTTGGCAAAGGTGAATAAAATATTATGGGCTTATTCATGAGGCAAAAGGCTTATGGATCTTTTACTACAAACTGTTACATAAATGATATATAAAGAGACCCAAACTAGAATTTTTGCTTTTTTTGTGCCCAGATAGGTTCTTTTTATTACTAAAATATTTTGTTATATTCTGTGCTTTTTGACATACTGTTGTATCGTTTTTATAAAATTTCCCACTAATCATTATAACTTATTTTTAAAAAGATATTACCTGGAGCTATTTCTTGCCTTCAGATCCTTGTTGCTTATGATCATACCTTGACTCATGTAAAAATTCTTGTGGATTTTGCCACTATCTAAATCAGACTCCAAATTCAAATTAAAACAAAAAGTAATTTGTGTGTGTGTGTGTGTGTGTGTGTGTGTGTTCAAAATGTCTTTGATTTTCCTAAATGGCTATTAGTAACACAAAGATTTGTATCTTCATGTTATAAAAAGAGCACAAAAGGAAAAATTAGGTTTGCTTGATCTCTCCAAATTTTACTTATCTCAACACTATTGTGAGCCTTTTTTATTTGTGAAATTTAGGATTAAAAATAATCTGAAAAATTAAGAGTTCAGCCTTCCGAGTTTAACCACAGGAAAAAATGTGTTAATAAAATGTTTCAATGATTGTGTTCTTTTCAGATTTAAAAAAATCATATTTATATTCAAGACTAATGAAGTATCTCTCTATAAAAAGATTTGTTTCTCAGTAAAATACTTTTCTCTGTCAAGGCCAACCATAATATACCTAGTATAAAAAATTAAAGATCTAAAAGTTCTATTAATGCTCTCAGTTTTCATAAAATACTTCCTCTTCCAACAGTCATTAATTGAGAACAAATTAATTGTATACAGTAACTCAGCAAAGGATCTCACTCTCCTCCATTCTAATGATTGTGATAATAAGTTAGCCAGTGCTATTTGGCTATATCGTCCATACATACAAACTGCTCTCCCAAGAAACCATCTAATTATTTTTATATGATTTTTGACTGAAAGATTGGGAATTTTGAAAATTGTATGGGAGAACATGCTCATTGGAGAAGACCTAGCAAGGGATTGATCCTTGCGTAAATGCCTTTGGGCAAAAACGTGACTTTTCTCCAACTCTAAAAATGAGGAAGATGGCACTATTCAAAGCCATAAGCTGAAATCCTCAGAGAATCTCCAGAAGAAAAGAGTCCAGAGAATTTAAGACCTAGTAAACTGCTAGCTCTAAATTTTCAGAACAGTGGATAACTTCCAGAGGGAAACTATTTCTGCCCAAAACCAATGAAATAAGACGCCCCCTGCTGAATGGTGGGAGCCATTAACTGAATTTCTTTGCATTTTTTTAATCTTCTTAGGCATTTCTTCCCACTTTGCTGGTTTAAATTCTAAGTCCTTTTTTTTTTTTTTTTAAGATTTTATTTATTTATTCATGAGAGACATGGACAGAAAGAGGCAGAGACACAGGCAGAGGGAGAAGCAGGCTCC
Source organism: Canis lupus baileyi (assembly GCF_048164855.1). Taxonomy (NCBI): domain Eukaryota; kingdom Metazoa; phylum Chordata; class Mammalia; order Carnivora; family Canidae; genus Canis; species Canis lupus. The sequence continues at coordinate 53,974,285 of NC_132850.1, read as the reverse complement.
ATGCAAGGAGCCTGATGTGGGACTCAATCCCGGTACCCCGGGATTATGTCCTGAGCTGAAGGCAGATGCTCAAACGCTGAGCCACCCAGGCGTCCCTAATTCTAAGTTCTTAGTAAACAACTCTGCCTTGTAATCATGGTACTGCTAATACAATACATTTGATAATCACAAAATATAGGATTAAGATATGAGCACCATGGTTTAATTGGTCAAGATTATGTATGTTACCGGAAGTGTTCATCTATCCTTCAATTTAGGCTGATTTATAGTGCTTTTCAAATCTTCTATGTCTGATTTTCTGTCCATTTGCTCTGTCAATCACTGATAGAAAAGTATTAATATTTTTAATGACATTTGTGCATTTATCTATTTCTCCCATCAATTTTTGGCCTCATATATACCAATGCTTTGTTTTAGGTACAGGTGAATTTAGGATTATTATATCTTCTTGATAAACTGTCATTATAAAATATCCTTTATCTTTGGTAATATTTATATTTACTGTTCTAAAATTGACTTTATGTGATATTAATATTGTTACTTCCACTTTCTTATAAATAGTATTTGTAGGGCATACCTTTTTTCGCCTTTCAACTTTTAAGCCCATTTCTTTAAGTGTGTCTTATAGATACCATTTGGCTGGGTTGTTTTCCCAGAAATCTGGCAGTTTTCCTTTTATTTGAGGTATTCAGCCAATTTACATTTTAATGTGATTATCATTTTGTTTGGGCATAAATCTATCTGGGATAACTAATTTTATGTGTCAATTTGGCTAGGCCATGACATCCAGATATCTGGTCTAGACATCAGTCTAGTATATGTGCTGCCAAAGCAAGCATTAGACATGAGTCTAGATGTCTCTGTGAAGGTATTTTTTAAATGAGATTAGCATTTAAATCAGTCAATTTTTAGCATAACGGAATACTTTCTATAATGTGACTAAGCCTCATCGAATCAATTGAAGGATATAGGAAAAAAAAAAAGAAAAAAAAACACTGAAGTCTCTTGAAGAAGAGGGAATCCTACCCCCAAACTACCTTTGGACTCAAGCTACAATAGCAGTCTCTAGACTGCCAGCTTGCTCTGCAGACTTTGGGCTTCCCAGCCCCCAATGTCATGTAAACCAGTTCCTTAAAATAAAGCATCTTTCTCTTCTATTTGTTTCATCTCTTTTCTTTGTGCCTTCTTTACTTTTTTTTTTTTTTTGTATTTTTAAAATTGCATATTTTTTACTATACCATTTTATTACAGTTATCAGCTTATTCATTCTACCTCTTTTTTTGTCTTTTAATGTCTGATCTAATGTTACTATATAAAGACTTATCATAGTCTACCATTAAATAATTTTAAACTAATAATGTGTAATGCCTTTACAGTTACATGTTTTCAGTTTCCTCATCCTACTCTTATGGCCATGCATTTTATTTGCAGATATGTATATACCTTATGAACTCCACAATAAAATGTTAATATTTTTGCACTGACTAGTTATTTCTTTAAAAATATTTTAAACTATGAATTTTTAAAATTAATTTTTTAATATTTAAAAATATGTCATTATGTTTTTCCTTGGTTACTATTTCCATTGAAATACATTTCTTTGGTACAACCAAGTTTTAACTCACTCTAAAAGAATATTCTTTAACATAGTGCAAATCAGTTGAGAATAAATACTCCATTTAATATTTGTTAGTCTGAAATTATCTTTAATTCACCTTAATTTTTGTTCCAAATAGAAGACAAATGGCATACAGTTATGAGTATGCTATAGATCTACTAGGTTACTATATATAGCTGACAGCCTCTTCTCCCTTCACAATTAATATCTAAGAAATCTACTTTAAGTATCAAAATGCTCCAAACACCTATTGTATCCTTAATATTCTCTCTCCAGATACCCACTTGTTATGGACTGAATTGTGTCCACCATCCTCTCAAATTCATATGTTGAAGCCCTAACCTCCAATGTGACTGTATGTGGAGATAGGACCTTCAATGAGATAATTAAAGTTAAATGAGATCATAAGGGTAAGGCCCTAATCCTTTCAAGAAGAAGAGATACCAGCAATCTCTCTCCTCTCTCCTGAAATGTGTGGAGAAAAGGCCATGTGAGGACACCTACAGGAAGGGGACCATCTAACAAACCAGGAAGAGGGATCTCAGAAAACATCCTTATTAGACCTTGATCTTGAACTTCAAACTTTGAGAACTTAAGAAAATAAAGTTGTTCTAAATCTCTAATTAAGCCATCAAAATTTTTCATTTTAGATAGGACATTTTTGATCACTAGAGTTACTGTTGAATCTTCTATATATCTTTCATATCTCCTCTTGTCGTGTTGTTTTCCTTTAAATTCTTAAGTGCATAGAATACATTTATAATGGCTGTTTGGAAGTCTTTGCTAATTGCATCATCTTTGTAGCTCAAATACCATTTCTACTGAAAAAAAATTTTTCACTTGTTTATTGGTCATGTTTTCTTAGTTCTTTGCATATCTAGAAATTTTTGTTTGTATGGTAGACATTGTATTTTCTTACATTTTTGAATGCTTGATAAAACTGTATTTCCTTAAAAAATGTTGGGCTTTGTTCCAGGCAGGTAGTTAAGTTATTTAACTCTCCTTTTGCTTTTTTGAGGTTTGCTATTAATTACATTTAAGGATGGTACCAGAATAGTCTTTTCTCTAGATCCCATTTAGCCCATGACTAAGGGGTGACCATCTGTAGTCTTTACTTAATTCCCTGTGTATTCAGTCAGTTTTCTCTATTCTGCAGAGTAGAAACTTAATTTCCAATCATGTATAAGCTCTGAAAATAGATTAATATTTCCTTGATAATTATTCTTTCCTTAGGATTTCTTCACCTGGCTTCATGCCCTATGCATGTGCAAAATGGTATCAATCCAAAGATTTAATGGAATTTCTGTATACATTTCTTAAGGTTTTTCTCAGCATAGATCCTTCCTCTATAGTATTCATCCCTTTAAAATGTAGCTCGCCTCAAAATCCTTGAATTCCTATCCTTGTCTCTTCAACTCAGCAAGACTATTGATTTCCTTATTTGTGCTACTGACCAGTAATTTCTTCCAAGAAGAAATCTCAGAAAATAAAATGATAAGGTTAATCTTTTTTTTCCCTTTCTGGAGATCACAGTCTTTAACTGACATTGGCTCCATGTCTGAAAACAGCTGTTACTTATAGTGCCTAGTTTTTTAGTCATTTTTGATAGTAAGATAAGTATAAAACTTAATACTCCATCATAACCAAAAGTAAAATTCCAAATAACTTTTAAGACAGGATTTATACAGCCATGTATGTATTTCAAAGCCTCCGACTTCTTCCTCACCTCAAGGAAGATGACAAAATATTTTCCAAGTCGGCACAAATCTGACTCAAGATTTCCTTCTACAAAAAAAAAAAAAAAAAAAAAAAAAAAAAAAGATTTCCTTCTACATATGATATTTTTAATCAGAATCTAAACCATATGTGTTAATTCTACAATAGTAAGGAAAAAATGATCTTTTCACTTCTTGTATTATCCACCACTAAATCCTGCTCAGCTGTTTAACGTGCTAATCTTCACTCTTTGAAAGATTTCAACACCAAATCAAAAAGAGTGGTAGGGAGTGGCTTTCTCCACACACATCAATTCTAAACAATATCAGCTTCTCTAAAATTACACAGAACCTAGGATCTCTGAAGAAATCTTTCATTTCACTGCAGGTGACACCTATCTGGTTTTATGTAAGTTTTCTTTGCTCAGCAATTTCCTTTTACAAAATCAAAGATGGGCCACTATTAAATCAATACAGCAAAATATTCAAGAACCAAGATGGATGCAAGGTAATGTAATTTTTTTTCATTCAGTACAGCTGCTGAAAAATGCTTAGTGATGTGGCATTTCATGCTCTGTGAGTCTAACTCATATTACCTTTTATATCTCACCACTCTGCCAGCCTGCAATGAACCAGACTATCCCCCAGTATTTGTTCTTCACTAGGTCAAAAAAAGGATATCTAGAAATATAGAATTGTTAGATAAGTCCCTTATGCATACCTTCAAAAGGTAAACTGCCAGAGTGAAGATCTTGGGCAGAATTCTTAAGGGAGGACAAAAAATCCAGAAAGAAAGGAAAAGAAATGGCACTATTAACAAAGAGCAACACTAAAGTAAGTAGGAATATCAGAAAAGACATGAAGAATCAAAGGGAGGACATAAAAGGAAACTGTAAGTCTATATATTTAGAACATGTTAATAGATGAGAAGATTCAATGTGGAAAAACTGTCAATTTTTAACATATTAATTTGTAAATTCCATTTATTCTTAATTTAAATCCAAACAGTGTTTTCACAAACTTGAAACCAGAGTTTAAAATTTCATGTGGCATAATAATGACATATTATACAAGATAAATCTAAAATAAATGAGTAAGGGCAGGAGATTTGCCCTAACAGATAATAATATTTATTATAATTATGTAGGAATTAAAATTATGTGACATTGGGATGCCTGGGTGGCTCAGCAGTTGTGCATCTGCCTTCGGCTCAGGGCGTGATCCCAAAGTCCTGGGATCGGGTCCCACATCAGGCTCCCCGCAGGGAGCCTGCTTCTCCCTCTGCCTGCGTCTCTGCCTCTGTCTCTCTATCTCTGGGTCTATCATTAATAAATAAATAAAATCTTTAAATATATATATAAATAAATAAGATTATGTGATATTAATACAGAAGTAAACAAATAGATCAATAGAATAGAAAAGGCAAGGGAAAGGCATATATACACAACTTGATGTGCAGTAGTACTGGCATTACGTATCTGTGGGCCTTTCGATCTTTTGATGAGTTTTTCAGTAAATACATTTAGAGCACTAAGCTTTCTGTAAGGAATAAAATAACAGATCCTCATAATGCAGCACATAAAAATAAATGCTAAATGAAGATCTTGTGGGTCAGTTTCTGCAGGAAACAACTTCTAAATTTGCGTGCCACAGGGTAACTAGGGAGGGTTCATGGGAGTGAGAGAAACAGAAGCAGACAGAGAGAGAAATTGAACTTTAATTCAGTTGCAACAGAGGTTTCCCCTAACTGCATTGGGAGCTTTGGACCTATGAAGGGTCTTCAGAGACATCCTGAACTGCAAAACAGCCTGCCCCCAGGATGAGGAGGAACCTTTTGGGGAGCAGCACCTTTTGGCTAAGGATAATTCCTATGGAGGGATACAGCTATGAAAACTCATCAGGACCACGGGATCTTATGGTCACATGTCTATTGCTGCACCTCCTTTGTTATAAAGTTAGTCCCTTAGTTTGAAGCAATTGTATGCAGAATATCTGTCAGTGACTGAAATAGTCTATAAGTCTTAAAAAAAATAAAAATAACTAAAAATAAGTCTTTAGGTAATGGTGCTTGAAGTCCTATAAGCAGGAAAGGCAAAACAAGTCAATTCCCTTTAAGATGAATTACTACCCCTTCAGGTTGGAAAAAGTCTAATATAATCAACCCATTACCAAAGCTGGTTGGTTTCCTAGAAAGATGGTTCCACACTGAGAGCTCGCCCTTTGTTGATTTCCACTATTGACAAGTTGGACACTTGATAGCATTAGTTTAGTCAGCCTGGGTGAGAGAAAGTCCATATTTTGGGGCCTATGCATATTATCTATCCCTATCATAATGATAATTCCAGTTTTGCTTCCATTGAGTGAGTTCTAAGGTATGCCCTAACAAAAAAAATGACTATGTCATTTTGTCTACATGGTTGTTTAGTGACTATTACATGAGGCATATGCTCTGATGGTAATAATCAGACAATACAAATATTATAACACTTATTCATTATAATTGTTCCATCTTTCTTCTAAAGTTTGAGCACCTGACCTGTCGTTACTTTAGGATCATAAAATCTCCTTTGCTGTCAAAGAGCTCAGTCTTACCATCAGCCATGGTCTACAGAGGACATTGCCAGTGGGCTTCCCAATATTACTTTGGCCCCTCCTACAAGTGTATGCTTTATTGCTTCCATAAATAGAGTGTACTCTGGACCCTACTATAGAATATAGTTGCTGATGGGTTTTCCAGCTATGTATAGTACATTCTCCTTAGCGTGCTCACCTCTTTTCTTATCTTGTCTTCCACTGCCTCCAGTGGATCTGGCATTCTGCTTCACCTGATGCAGTACCTCACCTTTTCTAAGTTTTCAAGACCCGTCTTGTTATCTGAAACTGTGTTCCACTCTTGGTGGGTGCTGAGTCAAAAGAGATCACCAAGCCAGAAAATGGGAAAAGGAAGGGTTTACTTGCAACAAGTAAAGGAGAACACCAGGGATCTTTCCCAAAGCAGTGTCTCCCTGAACACAAAATTGGGGAAATTTTAAGTTAAGGGATCATGAATATTCATGAAAGAGCTTGTACAATGGGAAATATAGCACAGAACTGGTGCAGAGGTCACCTTAGGGTGGCTCAGTCCAGGTCAAAGTCAGGGGGCTGGCAAGGGAGAGCGTCATCAATTCTCTGGCTCCAGTTGGTAGAGTATCTGAGGGCTCAAAGGGGTTTAGATCCTGCAGAGAAAACTCGCAAATATGCATCAGGTCAAGCTTCACTTGTAAATATGATTAGATTATCTCCTGGCCTGATAGCAGCTGTTTGTCCTTAAATTCTTCACAAGATGGCTGGGAGCCCAAAATGACTTTTCTTTATGTCGAGAAAGCTACATCTATCTTTGTTCTTCTGGGGAACCTCAACTCTTTCTGCTTATAATCTAAGCAGTCTGTTAGTACTGACTCTTGAAGCCCTTGTCAGAGTATTAAAGTTTTATCATAGAAAACCAGTCCCATATCACTAAAGTCTCCCTTATCCAACTTTGTTCTCCATCTTCTTTCATCTAGAACTCTCAAGATGTTATCAGACAAACTCTCTCATCTCCTGCTAAAATATATTGAGTAGGTCCTGTGGTTTGTCTGAGGTATAGTCCAATTCTCTCCTTAGCAGGCGCAGTACTTCCCTGCTAGGTCCTGCTCTGACTTAACTCTAGCAAGTGATGAAGTTCAAAGGGGTAGGGAACCAGGGAGATCTTAAGGAGGGTGATTGTTGTCACCAATGCAGAGGCGTCTGCGTGACCTTAATATAAACAAGGAGCACTAGACTCTCAGCAAAGAGTGGGCCACTTCTTCAGGTTTAGAACATTTAGGAGAATCTAGGGATTCAAGATTTTTGAATGCATTAACTGAAATCTTAGAATCCCACTCCTCAACTGCTGCCCTGAACTTGGTGTAGTAGATTTCCCAGGACTGAGATTTCAGCTTTCTTTAGAGCTCCACTATCATTAAACTAGGGGCCTAATCTTTAGCTTTTTCTAACCTCCAGCTGCAAAAGCTGAGAATCTCCTATATACTGCCCAAGGCATCCTCTGGCTATCACAAAGGCTTACATTGGTGATTAAAGGTCTTCAGCTTTCCTTAGTCTTTTTCTATTTATCAATAACCCTAAGGAACAGTGATCTGTTGTGATTTTTTTAAATTAACATTTGTTAAGTAGAGTGGGGGGTGGTGTTGGGATGATGAGCCACCCTTCAACAAAAGACCACAAAGAAAAATTAAAGAGAGAAGTTTATTATTCACAGGTCCTAGAAGAGGTAATGGGCCCCGGGGAGGTCAAGGCAGGGTACAGGCAGAAAGAACACAGTGTCAGGATTTGGACACATGGCTTTCTTAGGGTCCGCCAGTGGAGCACTTTGGGGTTCCTGAACTAACGGTGGGTTAGCCAGTTCAAACCAAAAGGAGCAGGGGTTTGGTAAGTTCCATAGGGATCTTATCTAAGGGGTGCAAGGCGGAAGGCCCTAGGCGGCAGCGGAATGCTATCACAAGGATAGTTGACAGGAGTCATATCACAAATTTACATTTACTTGTGCCTCTGTGGGCTACTAGCTAAGGCTTGAGCACACAGCAGAAGCCCCTGTCAGTTCAAATTCAAGGCTCCTCTGCGTGAGGGCGGCATTATTGTGGAGTGGTTTAGCTAAACTCAACACCATCCAAGTCCCAAATCCTTGTAAATCCTTACTGCTTCTCCTGAATCTCTCAATTACTTGAAAGGTTGTACCCACCAATGTATTTTCTTCCAGCCTCAGTTCCCCTTCCCCCCAGTGAAAGTTTTAAAAGTTTTAAAAGTTTAAAGTTTAAACCTTTAAAAGGTTTACTGCATGCCAGGGTTTGTCATTATTTCATCTATGGCATAAGTCATCATTGCCAGCCAGGTGATGGATGATTCAGCTCCAAAATCCACTTTTGAATCTGTTTTCTAGGACCACTAGTTGTGCCCATTGTCACAGGTCAGGTTTTCTAGACAGACTCCGAGATGGAAACTAGCATGATCTGAATAATAAGGTGAATAAATTGGATAACGAGGAAAGGAAACAAATTTGGGCAGGTAGAGAAGTTAAATTGTGATGCACTGCTGCAGAGAATTTAATCAGTCAGTCCCGCAACGAGCTTGGAAGGGGGGGACTGGCCTTTTAGAGAAGTCCCAAACTGAGTCCAGGAGCCGGATTTTTGACCTTCCACAGGAATTTAGTAATTGAATACAGGGCTATCTCTGAAGAGGGAGCTGAATCATGAGCAAAACAGCTCTTTATTAATTTGAGGGACAGACTATGCTATAAGCTGTCAGAAGACAGTGCTTGAAATAGGCTCTGGGCTATGCACCACCACAACCTTAAATGAGTAAATCAAACTTTGAATGTTAAACAATAAGTAGGTAGATAGATAGGAATATCTTTGTGACATAGGAGTATTGAAAGTTTCTTAAGACATTGAAAGTTCCAATTATACAATAAAATATTAGTAACCAGATTATATTAAAATTTAAAACCTGGGTACAGTTCAGGACAGTATAGACAAAGATAAATAACAATGAACAAACTTGGAGAAGATACATGCAGAGTGTATTATCAAGGCTTCGTATCCAAAATGTATAAGAAATTGATATAAATCATTCAGAAGACAAACAGCATGAGTGTAAAAATAGGCAAGATATTTGAAAGCTAATTCATAAAATGTCAATGTAATGGTCAAGATATAAATGAGAAAATGCTTAACTTCACTAGTATGGGGAGAAATCAAATTAAAGCAATGCACCCCCATTTTGCACCCATTCGAGGCTCCAAAGACAATGCCTAGTGTGGGCAAGGTTGTAAAGAAATGGCTTTATGTGCTGTATGCTAACCTATATGTTTTTGGAAAAACATAAACAGACACTTTGAGGAACAATTTAGCAATGTATATAAAATTGAAAGTGTGGATGACAAAAATGGTAGTCATTCCATTTCTGGGCCCAGGGAAACTTGCACATGAATACCAGAAGTGAACAAGATTTTTCAGAGCAATACTGTCAACAATAGAAATAAATGATGAAAAATAGCCAAAATTATTATCAATAAAGGAACAAATAAATAAAATGTGCTTTAGTGACATGATGGAATGCTCCACAGTGGTTCATGTCTATAAACCAGGTTCAATACACATCAATGGTTCCATCTTAACAACACCTCCATCTCGTCCAGTCAGAAGGAAGGCCCAGAGCTCTTCGTATTCCAAGTAAGTCTGCTTCCCAGCCATTCACTTCTAAGCAACACTAGACCTTGCTGCTTCTGTTTCCCTTGATGACCTCAGGGTTCCTCTCATTCTGCCCCGACTGCCTGAGCCGTCCCTCTGCATATTCCCCTTTCCTATTTTTTTTCTCCATAATATTCTCACTGACCAACATACTTTACTTATCTGTCCTTTTCCAAATAATACATAAACTCCACTTAGGGCAGGTTAATTTCTTATTATTTTGTTACTCTCTAGCCTTAACATCTACAGTAGCGCACAGAACATTGAACACAAAATAAATATTCCTTGAGTGAATGCATATGCAGAACATAAAAAGCAAGTGGTAAAATAGAACAAATAATACATATAGCTCATGTAAAACGTTAAATACATTCAAAACAATACTCCATAAAAATAGTTAAAAGACTTTAAAATGGACTGGAAAAATATATTATAAATTCCTGAAAGTCATTATCTTTAAGAAGAAAGTGATTATATTGGGTTTGAGGAAGGAAAAGGGGTCTTCAGCTTTATCTCTAATGGGTATATTTTTATTTAAAAAAATCAAAAGTAAATATAGCAAAATGTTTAAGATTCTCTGTTACTTCTCTGTATATTTAAATTAAAATAAAAGAAACCTAAGTGAGAAAGTTATACAACTTGCCCTCATTTACATATGGTTGGCTTTAGTATTGCAAATTTCAAAAACTGCAGGTGATATATAATGTTTCTTAGCATAATTTCACCAAGGCAGATCTTCCAACTGGCATCCCTGTCAGCTTTACAACCAAGTGTCTAATGCTTTGATTAATTCTATTTAAACTTAAAGGCAATATTCTTTAATACAATCAGCTATAAAATAAAAAGTAAGCTTGATTGTCTGCCAGGACACCCTTGATCACCTCTGTCTTTGGCTGCAGTATAAGGATTAATAAGTGGCCACACTAAACCCTGGGCAGGTTTCAGAATAATGCAAGGGGGTAGGTAGGAGAGGGGGAGTGGGGAGGAACGGGGCTCAGCTAAGGGAGACCTGCAGAGCTGTGGGAGCTCCAGATGAGAGAAGACATGCTGCCCTAGAGCTATCATGCTGGCTCTGAAATGCTTCTCAACATTTCCTACTAAGCCTTGCTCCTCAACCCCTTCAGAATGCACAGCTGTGCATGATGCTACGTGCTACAACTTGGTTTGCTTCCTCTTGACACAGAGGCCAAGTTCAAAGTCTAGTCTGAAATACAATCAACTTTCTGCAGCTAACCCTCAATAAAATAAATCTGCCCAGAACTCTGTGGCCCTTTGGACTGGCCAGATCTCAGGAACAATTCGTATCACTCATCACCATAGTAAGCAGATGTTCTGGCTCAAGGATTCAACAACTATTCACCACAAAGGACCTCTTTAGGAAATTTTGTGCTTATGGACCCTATTTCTGCATATGAACCCTGCATATGTGAAATGTATGCCCATCAATACATTTCAAGAAAAAAATCATTTTGCAATTTTCGTTGACCAAACGATAAACTAGAAATACATAAAAGTACATGAGATGAACAAGAGATCACCAATGCTACATTGGCCTAAAGCTCAGAACCCTGGAATAATGGATTATCAGCCCTAATGGGAATAAATGTATGATTCTCATCAGGATTTTTACTACCCTGAGCATAGCTGCATCAGGCATTCTACAGACCTATAAAGCTGAATGATCTGAACTTTACTTCCAGGGTGAGGCTAAACTCAAATTTGGGGAGGGACAGTAAGCAAACTGCCTTTTGTTTCACTTATTTCCTCCCAAAGTTAAACTTTTAAAGTCATGGAAATCTATTGTTCCTTTATTTCTCAGTGCATTATAGCTTTACACTATGACATCATCTCCAAGGGACCTGAAAAAAATCCATGTACTGTGAATAGCACATCAAACGAGTTACGTGGCTTTGCAGAGGGGATGGAGTGGTGAGAGAGCATTATCCAAAGTCTTTTCCATTCTGTGTTCTTATTCTTCAGGTGCTTGTGATTACCCTCAGACAGATAGCTCAGCATTATAACTCCCCTGCACACAGATAAACTCTGGGAATAAAAATCAAAACAATAATGAGAGGTCAAATTTCAAACTGCTTTGAACCACATAAAAACAAATTTAATAAATGTTGCTCAGAAGATACACATGAATAATCATTAGAGCTGTTTCATGTCTGCCTCTCTCTGACACCTCATGCCTCTGTTGGGATCCTTCTTTATCTGTAGAATCATTCCACTGAATGACTTCTAAAATTATTTCCCAAATAATCCAAGCATCATGACCTGATTTGATAATCAAGCTACTATCAGCATCAGGGAGTGGATGTCATAAACTAGGTGAGTAATCCTACCAGAAGTCTTTTATCTCAAGAAAAGAGACTAAGCACATATTTATATATTCAACAAATAATACTCAGACAAGTTTGAAAAATGCTAAGTGTTCTCCCTCATTACACAGGTAGCTGAAATGTAATTTAAAAAAAAATGACATGGATCTAGGTAAGTGATCTCCAGCAATGTAATTAATCGAAATGAAGTATAACAATTGACAGTCTTTTTTGCTAGACTCAGAAGTAATAACAAATATTTTGAGTAAGCCAAGGGCTCATGCCTGTCTCTTGCCTTCATTTTACAAAAGAAACTAAGCGGGTTTTTCTTTTATGAAATTTTTAATGCTGCTAAAGACTGAATTTCATAGAAATGACATCAACCAAAATAATACAGTGACCTTTTGACAGCAATATATTCAGTTTAAATCATGTCATAGTCATGATTGTACATTTTCATTGATCTTCAGTTGCATTTCCACTCTGCTGCATTTCTGAGCCGTGTTTCATGCTTGCAGGATGGCTAAATGAGGCAGAAGATGCAGGATGTAATAAAGAACTATCTGGTTCATCGTGGGATGAGACATATACATGTGTCTGGATCAGATAAAGTGACCACAAGCCAGTGGGGGTTATTGGGAAAATTACAGAAAAACTAATAGAGTTTCAATCCACCTAAACACCATTTTGCTATTTTATTTTCATAAATTTATGAAAGAATAACAAAGATCCATTCACTTGAAGAGAAATCCATTTAAACTCAGCTTCATATATCATCCTATGCAGAAACCCCAAAGGGGGCTCGAAGAAAGAGGCTCGAAGAAAGAGGCAAAGCACAGGATTGACCCTATAGAAAAGCCATGATTTGAAAGAATCATAGAAATTGATCAGTGGGATAGCCAATATTATTTGTTGAACTGAAGCAGATATTATCCCGCCCTCAAAGTATTTACTGTCTATTTTTTTGAGGCAAGCAGACATTAATCAAATAATCATACTATATATATATATAAAAGATGATCCGGCTTCGTCATTAAAGTCAGAGAGAAACTCCCTTAGGAAGCTTCGTCATTAAAGTCAGAGAGAAACTCCCTTAGGAAATGACCTCTAGTCTGAGATCTGAAGAGGTGTCTGAGAACCAGCTAAGAGGGAAATAAAGAGGTAAAATACCATGTGCAAAGGTCCTGAGGCAAGTCAGAGTATGGCATATTCGAGGACCTAGGAAAAACCCTGAATTCAGTTTTGAATATATGAAATGGAAATGCCTATAAAATGCAAAGGGGGTTGGATATATGTATGAGTCATGACCCCATAAACATATGCATGTCCAATACTTCTGGAATGCCACACTAATATAAACACCACCAACCTGCACCTAGATGGCTGTGAATACTGAGGATAAGTGTAAAATATACACTTTTTAAGATTTTATTTATTCATGAGGGACAGAGAGAGAGGCAGAGACATAGACTTAAGGAGAAGCAGGCTCCTCGCAGGGAACCCAATGTGGGACTCGATTCTTGGAAGGAGGATTACACCCCCAGCCGAAGGCAGACACTCAACATCCGAGCCACCCAAGCATTCCAGTGTAAAGTATTTCTTAAGCTTTTATGCTGTAGTCCTCTCTCTCTATGCATGGTGTTCTCTAGTGGGGGTCCAGGAGACTTTGATCTTGTAGGTTTGCTCTTCACCTCCATTAAATCCCAGCTCCACTCAGAAGAGACAGTAGGGATTCTATTTTCAAAGCACCTATCTAGAAAGGTGACAGCACCTTACCGAGCAGACCTGGAGCTTTCTAGTGATGGGGGTTTTAAGCTAGTGCTTCAGAGTAGAAGATCTGTAAGACAAAGAAATGTTTCTGTCTTACTATCGATTAAGTTTCATAGTAGGACTTCAACATACATTTATGCTAACAAAATATCTAAGCAAATAGAATTTAACATGAGGACACTGTATGCTTTTTATATTAAATTGTAGAGGCCGCTTTTAGGCAACAGACTTGAACAACAGAAAGCTGAGCGAAGTAAGAGGGTCCACAGTGACCAATGCAAGCAGGCCCATCGGGCGACCCACTTCAAAATAGCCATAGGCCCTGCTGACCAATGGGTGACTTACAACCAGGCACAGGAACCCAAAAACTAAAATTCCATACCTTCCCATAGCTCCTAGCTTCCCCTATCCCCAACCTATAGCCCCCTACTACCACCTCCTGGCAGACAGTCTCTCTTCTGCTGTCCTGCCAGCTGCTCCCTTGTAGTGTATTCCATAAACTTCTGGGGCACCTGAGTGGCTCATTCCGTTAAGTATCCAACTTGGGCTCAGGTCATGATCTCACTCCTGGGATCAAGCCCCACATCGGGCTCTCCACTGAGCGGGGAGTCTGCTTATGTCTCTCCCTCTACCCCTACCCTTCACCCCACTTGTGCTCACTCCCTCGCTCTTTCTCTCTCAAATAAATAAATAAAATGTTAAAAATTAATGAGGAAGTAAACTTCTATCTCCTTTGTTCTGCCTTAGGTGAATTCTTTCACCACCTGCACCACTGGCCTCCATCTGATCAGGCCACTCGACATAAACCACTATGGAGGAACTTCTGAGGATTTTGGTTATATGATAACAAAGAGGTAGAGAAATTTCAAGCCTTGTGCGATATTTCTTCCTGATGAATCAAGGAAGCAGATGCCCTAGAAATAATATTTCTTCCAGTCCAGGTAAGGTTAACCTCCTCTGGTGGGTTTTGCTGAGTCAGCGTTAAAGGTCCACCTTGGAATCTAAGGATGTGCCCACACCAGGCTTGTACAAGCACTTACAGAAGGTGTTTTCTCTTCCTTATATTTAAAGAGACTGTTGTTACAAGGTAGAGCTTTAAACCTGTCCAGTGGTTAAGTGGAAATAAAATGAAAGAGAAAAAAATTTCCTGAAAAGGGGCTAAAGTCGGTTCTCATTATTGCTGGTAGTCACGTGTGATGATACCCCTGTGGGTCACAAAACCAGTGAAGATCCTCGTGGCTACTGTGTGTCAACTGGCTAAACAACTGTCTCCTCCACTATGGGGCAGCTGCTCAGAGGAGTGAAGCCTGGAAGCGCCTTGCCCAGAAGAGGAAGAGTTGAGCATGTGAACACCTAAAGGCTTCTCAGAATAATCCAGAATCAGAGCACAACTGCCACCACCAGAAGCTGGCAGAAATCTTGGCAGTTGGACCCTGGAAGGAGGAGGCCAACTCCACACGATGGGAGAAAGGGGCTTCTGCAGAGTGCTCATCTGTCAAGGTTAAAAGGGTGTTTTCTATGAATACTCCAGGGGCTCTACAAATGTATTTTAAACCCGAGGGCCTCATATCACAGGTAATTACTCCCAAACAGACTGTGCAGAAATGTCTGAGGAATCAAGGGCATCTTGCCCTTCAGGCCAGGAGCACAGTAACATGGCTCCTCCTCCCCCAGCTGCCCCTGTGTTCCCTGGCTTCCTACCTCCTGTGCCAGATGCTTGTGCCTTCCCATCATTCATCTCTGGCAGAAAGCAGGTGAACGGTGTAGTTTTCCTCAGGGAAGTTAGTACACCACAGGTGAAGGCAGAGTTGCCATAGCAGCTTGGCCCCTGGAGTGATTTCAGACTCCTTCCAGCTCAGGGCTGCTTCCCTGCTCCCTCAAGGCTTCCCTCCACACCCCTTCCAGTGTTATTTTTATCCACCTAGATTGTGTGCCTCCTGAGAGTAGGAACCAGATTATTTGTTAGCATAGCTCCTGGCAACTTGGAATAGGCTTAATTTTTTTTTTCTAGTTCAATCCTATTTCAGCATTTTTCTAGAAGGATATCCAAAGAGTGGTTAGCATTTGCATTAAAGAGAGGTTCCAGAAGTCAATATATGAAAGGACAGGGAAGGAGAATTTCACTATTCATCTTATACTTTCTATATATTACAATTTTTTTGCCACATGGATATATGAGGGTTTTTTATGACAAGATGCTCGCTTTCAGTTTTATTCATTTGGTGCACTGTACCTAAAGTTGTAAGATGCAAAGAAGATAATGGGCTTTTCGGTCAGAATAGTTAGTGACTAAAGTCTTTGGCATGAGAGAAAAATGTTTTTCCAGAGAATAAATACACCCGCCCTCTCTCAAGGCAGATACTTCTGATTAATCATGACATTCTTTCCTGTGGGGCCCACAGACCACCTGTAAATTTCTCCCAATCCAGCACACCCGGCAGTTCTTATGAATTGACTAGAGTTGACGTGGGATTTGAACCTGTATACCATCAGGATCATTGCTTGGATCATTTAATTGGCATTGACAGTTCTCCTTGTGTTGAAACTTAACAACAATGAATCTAAGCTTAAAACTGGAGAAATAGGTCCAGATGAGAACAGAAGGAAAAAACGGATGTCACAGAACACAGTGGGATGTGATGGAATCAAACTATAGGGTTATAATCAGTGTCCAGATAAAAACTATACATATGAAAAGAAATCTTTTTTTCAAAGATGATGACTTTAGCTTCTCTGGATGGCTGTCCCCACGCTTTGGGGCACTCCTATTTGGGGATAAGCAAGCACTTGTCACAAAAGTAAAATGTTGCCTGCTGCTGTCAGATCCTTATACTGCCTTTTGTGTAAAATAAAATAAAATAAAATAAAATAAAATAAAATAAAATAGATTCTGTCCTAAAGGGCCAGCATTTCATAGTTTCTATTGTCATTTTATGTATGATAGTCTCAATAGAGACACCACAGGGTGCTAATAAAAAATAATCTTTTCAATATGTTCTGCTAATCCTATGATGACCGAAGGCAGAGAAATGCTTTAGAAGAAAAATGGCTCCTCCTGGGGGCTTCAGCTCTCTTTGCTGAAGAGCAATTCATTCACCCACGGAAAGAAGGCACTCCAGAATCTGCTGGAAATAGTA
This sequence comes from Canis lupus baileyi, assembly GCF_048164855.1. Classification (NCBI taxonomy): domain Eukaryota; kingdom Metazoa; phylum Chordata; class Mammalia; order Carnivora; family Canidae; genus Canis; species Canis lupus. Next base: position 53,957,461 of record NC_132850.1, on the reverse strand, counting down.
GAGGAAAACCACGTTGCAATCTGATTCTAGTTTGAAGGAAAATAGAGAATTTGTCTGAGAGGTCACAAATACACAACCTGCTCCAGACAGCTGATGTAAGTGGGCCAACCGAGGTGAGGTTCTTGTATGCTCTTCAGAATACTGATCACCTGTTACATGACCTGAACAGTTCTGAATATTGAGGGAGAAACATCACCAATATATTCAAATTGATCAATTCAAATATTCATCTATTAAGCACCTATTATGTGTCAGACACTGTGCTAAATGCTAGCCATGGCCCTTGCACCCAAAATGTTTGCACCCTCAGAGCCAAAATATTTACACACTCAGTAAATAGAGAACAATAAAAAAAGAACAGAGGAATAAGTGTCAGAGCAAAAGAAACACTATGTAGAAAGCCAAAGTCAGAAGAGAGTAATGTGAAACAAGTACCTGCCTAACAAGTAGTTAGACAATCTTCATGAACAAGGTAAATCTTTTCTTTTTTAATGTATTTATTCATAAATAAATGAATGTCTGAAAGAGACACAGAGAGAAAGAGGCAGGATGAGACACAGGCAGAGGGAGAAGCAGGCTCCAGGCAGAACCTCCCAGGACCCCAGGATCATGCCTTGAGCATGACAGACACTCAACCACTGAGCCACCAGGCATCCCGAACAAGGTAAATCTTAAAGATGATGTATTAATCAGGGTTCTCCAGAGAAGCAGAGCCAGTTTGGTTATACACACACACACACACACACACATATTTATATATTTAAAAAAAATTAAAGATTTATTTATTTATCTATTTATTTATGATAGACATGGAGAGAGAGAGAGAGAGGCAAAGACACAGGCAGAGGGAGAAGCAGGCTCCATGCCGGGACCCCGATGCGGGAGTCCAGGATCACACCCTGGGCCAAAGGCAGGCCTAAACCACTGAGCCACCCAGGGATCCCCTTAAAAATTTGTTTTATTTATAAATAGAGAAGGAGGCTGTGAAGGATTAGCTCACACAATTATGTAGGCTGAGAAGTCCTATGATCTTCAGTCTGCAAGCCAGAGATGCTGGAAAGCCAGTAGTATAAGTAAGTCAGTCAGAATCTGAAAGCCCTGAGAACCAGGGGCGCTGAGGATGTGTAAATCCCAGCCTGAGAGTTGGACAAGATGAGATGACCTGTCCCAGCGCAAGCAATGAAGCCAGAGAAAGGGGGTAAATTCCTCCTTCCTCTGCCTTTTTTTCTATTCAGGACCTCAATGGATTGGATGATGCCCATACACAACTGGGAGAGCAATCTGTTTGGCTGAATTCACTGATTCAAATGCTAATCTCATTCAGACCTGCCCAGAAATAATGTCTAATCTGGGCACCCCATGGCCAGTCAGGGTGGTGCATAAAATGAGCCATCACACATAGTGAGCAACTAGACGGAGAAGAGAAGGGGGACATTTCAACTAGAGAAGTGGCTTGAGCAGGGCTCGGAACCAAACGCAAAGATTGTGGGTCTGGGGAAGGAATGAGTCTGGTCAAAGCTTCTGAAGGGGAGATTGGGGCGGGGGGTCGAGGCGAAGGAGGAGGAATGGAGCTGTGTTATTAAATTGCTTGATAATGAAGCAACCCCAGTATAAAACTGTGACATTGGAAACCAACACAGCTTACAAATCAGAAGAGGATGACTTCGCAATTCTTTGCTCCAACTATACTGTTGAATATCAGCTGCTGGCGTGGGTCAGTCACTGTACCGTGTCATGTAATCCTTACAAGAAGCCACCAAATTGGTTCCCTGTTTTCAAATTAAAATCATGTGGCTTGGGAAGATTAAATAACTTTACCAAAGTCACAGAATTAACGGGCAGGTCTATGACACTGAAATTCACATTTCTTTCTACCCTAAACCTTTAGGTACAACAGAGCTTGTCCAAACAGCCTTAAGGGATTTCATCCTCATCTCTTATGCCCACTGCGGAAACCAACATGCTGTCCATAAATATCAGTTAGGGCCACCCGGTTTGAGATTCTCTCCTTACCAGTACCTACCTTATTCATTCATTCCACAATTATGAGGTGCTTGTTTAATGCCAGGCACTGCTATAGGCTCTGGCACAGAGCCATGACTATGCGGTGCTCTAGCCCTCTTCAAACACCTTCTGTGTGGAATAAATTAATGCTGGGGATAAATATAGAAAGCATTTTTAAATATTTTATTCATTTATTCATAGAGACACAGAGAAGGAGAGAGAGAGGTAGAGAGAAGCAGGCTCCCCACGGGGAGCCCGATGTGGGACTCCACCCCAGGACTCTGGGATCACGCCCTGAGCCAAAGGCAGACGCTCACTGCTGAGCCACCCAGGTGTCCCTAGAAAGCATTTCTTGACGTGGAATTTAATGAATGACATCCATTTACCTACATTTAAACTGTATCACATTACTTTGAGGTAAAAATGCTGATGTAAGCACAAATAAATATAGCCAACTGTAAAAGAAAAAAAAAAAACACACATACACACAACATGGCTGCAGGTATAGTATGATCCTCTATTAAATATTTTAAATTTCTAAGATATGATTAAAATGTGGCCTTAGCTGACAGAAATGTCATTCTCCTGTTCTTATCTGGGCTTCTTGTATTCTGTATCCTTTTATAACCTACTCAGCAGTGTGTGGGATTGGACCCTTCCCTTGGGTTAGGAAAGAAATCCAAATCTCAAAGACCCTTCAGTCTCAGGCTACAATTTCATAAGGTGGAGACTTTATGACAACAAACTTTTCATTGAATTCAGGTGCCTGTTCCAGCCACTGCCCAGGTGACTGCAGTGCGAAGTTCAAGATGAAGCAGCTCCTTCACCCTTTACCATGTATCCCCCCAACCCCCCAAATGCCTGGTGGCAGCTCTCTTGTCAAATGCTTCTCTCTGCCTCAGTGAGTGTTACTGGGGAGAGGGGAACAGATCCTTTTATTTTCACCTTACCTTTTGATGAAAAAAAGAATGTCTTTTTTGACTATTCTTCAAATAGCTTTCTCCATGACATTAGAAAGCCATAAATCTACTTGTTTTCCCCCTGGGACTCTGTCATTTCTCCTTCCCCGCACCACTCCTCCCACATCATCTATAAAATAGGATCCTGGCAAAGCTAACACTTCAAATACTACAGTCAGCAATCTATTTGATTCATCCAACTGAAGTAAAAAGAACTACTGCAATAAGTCATGTTCAATCTTGATCTGTGCTTATTTTTCTATAAATTAAATTCTTATAATTCTGTAGGTTAAAAATATTCAAGAGGTGCATTTCAAATAAAAGCTTGGAAATAATTTCAAATGCTTAGCAAGGTATCTTTAAAAACATTTTTTTTAACGATTTACTTATTTATCTAAAAAAAGCATGCAAACAGGGTGAGGGTGCAGAGAAAGGAGAGAATCCTCAAGCAGACTCCCCACTAAGTGTGGAGCTCTATGCAGGGCTCAATCCTAGGACCTTGAGATCATTACCTGAGCTGAAATCAAGAGTGAGCCCCTCAACTAACTGAGCCACCTAGGTGCCCCACAAAATATCTTTTTAAAAATGAAAAATGAACTAAATGACTTTTAACAAGACCCAAACTTATTTCATATTGCAAATCATTTTTTTACTGTATTGATTAACAACAAACATTTTGTTTGTTCAGCACTGTGCAAGCCAGAATGGGAAAATTTCCTCATAAAATGTGAAGTTCTTACATTTTCACCGTATATCTTGCCTATGGTTTGTGCTCAGTTAATATTTAAAATATATAGCATTTATTACTAATAAATAATTGTATAATAACAATTTAGAGTTGAGTAATTATTATTAATAAACATATAATATTTTAAAATATTGCTCAAAGCAGAAAAGTTCTATGGGACATTGGGAAACAGACAAAAAATTAAAACTTAGAACCCAAAGTTACTCCCTCCATGGTAACCCTCCCACCATTGTGCTCTTTCTAAGAAGGAAGAAGGAAGAAATGCCCCTAAGATAGAAAAGGTAACAGATTTTGCAGCAACAGCTGAGATCAGCATGCATTTCAAGGTCAGAAGTCTATGTTAGCTTAAGTGCAGGCCTTAATTTGTTCCAGGTACAAAATTGCCTTGTTGTGCTTCAAATTTTCAGCCACCAGTAACTACCTTGTAAGTTGAGAGGGTTAAATTTGAAGGATGCATTTAAAAATATTACTTATTAAAGCTCTTTCTTTTTTTTCAACTCCTGTAAATTCCATTTCCATTTAAATAGAGGCAGAAGCAGACAAATTGCTTTCATGATGCTCTTTCTATTTGTGTTTCTATGGAAATGGATTCTTGATTAAGGAAGGGGAAAGCTAAAATCAAAAGTTGTAAGCAAGGAGAGCATAACCGAGGGTGTTTCATGGAGCTGTTGACCAGATTTTGTCCAATCCAAGGTAACATAATATTAAGTAGCCCAAACTTACAGATATAAACAGTCATGTCCTCACCTTACCTCTCCCAGAGCTATTTAACCTCTCACATTTTCCTGACCACATCTTACTGTCAAACACAAGACCCCCCCCCCCCCACAGCCTTGACTTACAGGTCCTCAATACATGGCACAGTATCCTTTGTTGGGTCTTACTTTTGAATATTTCTTTCTTAACTAGCTCCCAAATATGAGCCTTATCCTAAGGTGTGTGTCCAAGAGCACTGGACATTTTGGGGTATTATTGAGAGAATAAAGTCTAAAAAGAAAAAAACAAGAAGGTAAGAAGTGAAGTTGGATTTCAAAGAGTAAATAATTATTTAGCATCATATTCACTTTTACATCCCAACTATTTCTCAGTAACTCACATTTAAATTAAAAAATAAGTCAGATTTACATTGTCCCTATTCTGTGAAGAACTGCCATTAAAAAACCTATTACTGAAACCTCCCATCACACAAACCATGCCTGTCAGCTGCTATCAATTTCCACATCCTATTGACTTGTAAATGGCTAAGATTTTCACAAAAGTGCTGAGGTCTCTTTTATGACAGGAATTTTGCAATTTTTGGCAGCACAGGAACAAATTACATTCTTATTTTCTGCAAATGTTCAATGCTACAGAAAAGTCCACATAATTATATAAAATATTATACAACAATTCAACTAAAGCAGACTAACTCAAAATCTACTATGAAATTTGATTGCAACTTTGGTGTTATTCTTTTAGCTGTTTGACATAAAAGACATGTGACACATCATATATGAACTCAACACCTCTAAACCTCTAGATCAGCATAAGAATTATTATATGGTCTTACTCATATGTAGAATTTAAGAAACAAACCAGAGGATCATAGGGAAAGAGAGGAAAAATTAAAACAAGATGAAATCAGAGAGAGAGACAAACCATAAGAGACATTTAATGATAGGAAACAAACTGAGCTGCTGGAGGGGAAGGAATTGGGGGATGGGGTAACTGGGTGATGGACATTAAGGATGAGCAGTGGGTGTTATATAAAACTGATGAAATAATATGAATATGTTTGTATTATAGAAACCAATAATACACTATATATTAATTAATTAATTGAATTAAAAAAATTATTTTAAAAATGAGTTTGTATGATGGTGTAGATTACCTAAAATCTCTAAAATCCCTCTGATTTCCTCAGTTGCAAACACATTACCAGTATTCCATGCCAGAAATTAAAAGGCTAGCAATTAGGAGGAAATGAGTAATTGGTCACACAGAATTTCTTTTAAGTGTATCATGACTATAGAACAATAATATTATGATGTTGCTCAGTGTGATAATTAAGGGAAAAGAGAAAAACAGAAAGAGAAATGGGGAGGGAGGGCACGAGGGAGAGAAAAGGGGAGTGAGAAGGAAAGGAAGGGTAAGAAGGAGAAGAAAGGCATAAAGCTAGGGAAGGAATGAAAGAAAGAAGAAATTTGGAGATCATCAACTTACTTATTTTAGAATGGAAAAAAATGAAAGTAACCAGAAGTTAACAGTGATCAATTCTCCTCTCATGTATTGACCAAAAGAATAATATTGTTTAACATTGCTAGAGATTCAGATGCAAATAAGTGCAAAGGAACAGGCAAGAAAAGGTTGGGAAAGAGGGAGAGGAGAAAACTCTAATAACATATCAAGGTCTCTTCGAGATATACTGGTTCCTTATGTTTCTGCTGATGGGCAAACAAAAGGTCTATATACCAGGTTTATCGAAATAAAGCTTTCTTGAATAATGTATAGAATAAGAAGAATGCTATGGGTTAAAAAAAAAAAAAAAGTAAGAAGAAAAGCCAATATAATTGGTACAATATATACCACAGAAACAAAACCACATTAACATTTGGGACTATTTACCTGATTGTAAAATTCAGATCATTTGTTAAAACAAAATTGCAGTTGACCCTTGAACAATGAAGGGGTTAGAGACACTGACCCCTGCTCCGTTGAAATCTACACTTAAGTATGTAACTTTCAACTCCTCCGAAACTTAACTGATAGCCTACTTCTGCCTGAAAGCCTTACCAATAACATAAAACAGTCAATTAACACATATTTTGTATGTCACCCTATTGTGACATACCATATTGTCACCATATTGTGACACAATTGTATACCATATTCTATGATAAAGTAAGCTGAAGAAAACAAAATGTTAAGAAAATCATAAGGAAGAGGGACGGCTGCGTGGCTCAGTCACTTAAGTGTCTGACTCTTGATTTCAGCTCAAGTCATGATCTTAGGGTCCTGAGATTGAGCCCTGTTTCCGGCTTTAGGCTCAGCGCCGAGTCTGTTTGAGATTCCCTCTCTCCCTCTCCCTATGGCCCTCCACTACTCATGCTCTAAATAAGTAAATAAATAAATACAAAATCTTCTTAAAAAGAGAATCAAAAGCAAGAGGAAATACATTTATAGAACTCTATTTATCAAAAAAAAAAATCTGTGTGTAAGTAGATGCACACAGTTCAAACCTGTGTTATTCAAGAGTCTACTGTATAACAAATACATGTGATGCCCATTCATTTTGTGTCTCAGCCGTTGAAGGAAATGAGTACTCAGCAGACCAAAAGAGCAATGGTTAACTCGAAAAAAACTCTTTTGAAATCCATTATATAACTTTCGTGAAGGGGCAACACTTTCTTAATCTTACCATTTTTTTGAGTTTCTCAACGTGAGTAAGATGATACCGTCATTATTAGTTGCTGACCAGATGTGTCAGGTAAACAAATGACTGGCTACCAAAAACAGGCAACGAAACAAAAAAATCTGACCTTCTGGAGAAAAATAATTCATTGAAAGTTACACAAAAGATGCCATTATACGAGACTAGAGACCATTTCCATTTGGAAACACATAATACTACCCCTTTCAATTCAGTCGCAAGATAGAAGGATGGTAAAACTATAGCTTCCTATGAAGCATTCCTATCTATATCTTTCCTGGACTCTTTCCCACATGATCCCATGTTTACCTCTTGATTCCTTCCTAAACTGGTCTCTCAGGACACACTGGTGTCTTAAAACAAACAAACAAACAAACAAACCAAAACAAAAAAAAATGTTGCAATGCAATGTATTCTATTTCTTTATTCCCTTTCTCCGAGAGGTCTAGGGGAGGTGGTGGCAACCACGGTAGACAAAGAAAGAATGGTGTGAGAGTGAATTGTGGTGCAGTTATGTACAGCACAAGCATGCAGATGACCAATGGGTTCAGGCAAAGACTGCAGCTGAAGATTCTATTACAGATTTAGAAGGGATGGAAGAAGCAAAAGGATCCAAATGGGAGCTCTTAAAGGAAAGGGACAGCAGAAAAATGGTAAAGAATACCCTGGAAAATGTTTTCTTTACCTTAATTGTCACTTTGAATACTGAGAAAAGGAAACACACTGTGACTGTTACTTTGTTGGAAACAGGTGCTATAAGAATGATTGCAGTTAAGTGATTGAGTTTAACAAAATAATTACTTCAAAGCAAGAACTAAAATTTTTGTTCATTGACCCTAACAAGGTAATTATTTGAAGACCAATGGCAAATAAAAGGGTAGAGCACACCAAGGGGAGGAGATAAATATACACTTTCTTTCATTTAATAGGGCCCTCAGCTCTAATCAACACATGGGGAGATGTATCTCCATCATTCCCTTTACTAGTAGGTGGAAAATGACTCAGAATCAGCAATTGTTTTACTCAGCCAAGCTAACCCATATAAAAGGAAATTTGTGTATACCAATGAGAGAAGGGGAGAAGCAGGAGCTAGAGGGGAAGGGGATTCCGTGGGAGAGGGAGGAGAGGAAAACAGGCCTTATCATGTGTTGCCTTTAATAGACCACAGTCAACTTAAAAATGACCAATTCCACAAATGTGTAGCAATTTGGAGAAGTAGATTCGAATGAACTCAATTTTGTCGATTGGGCCTAAAAGCATGAAATTAGAACACTGATTTCAGATAATGCAGAGATTTTCAAGGTTTCTTGGTTCACAGTGCCCTTAGCATCTCAGTAATTTCTTATACCCTCCCCATGCAGGCCAAAAGAAATATCTAAGAGTTAGTTAGATCCAAATAGCTTAGCAAATTTTTGTGTTCTAAAGCTTAGCGGCTGTTTAAAATCTAATGCATACAATTTGAAAGGTAAAAGTAGTATTTTTATTTCAATTTCATCTATCATTATCTATAGGAGACTAAGAAACCTGGTGGGTCTGTGCATCTTCTCAACACTTGGAATCACAATGGACACTAACATCCATATTTTCTGTTCCACATTAATTTTCATGTGGTACTTGCTTTTTATCATGGAAACCACTAAAGAGCAGCTCCACAAAGATAATATTGTCATTGAAAGGAATATAGGACAATCTAAAGTGGTAATTCATGTAGTATCTACCGATGCTGCTCTATTTCCTCAAAAATTTAAAATATCTTGCAGTGCTCCCTATGAACAATCTGTGGTGTTCCCAAGGCCTTGGTGCACATTTTGAGAATCATGGGCAAAAAACAATTCTTAGACATGAGAAAAATCAATTGAAGAAACAGTCTTTTATACCTAAGAAGTAGCATAAATAAAAATTTAGAAGGTTAAAAATGCATGTTATGTTTGAAGAATGTCAAGTGATTAACAAAAAGAACAGAAATGTATTTGATACCTACTCTGTGCCGGGTCCTGTTTAGCAATGGGGACATTAAGGTGAACAGGGTTGATTTTATTACTTCCTTCATGGAAAAAGATACAGATAAATAAACAGGTAATTGTGGAATAAAGGTAAAGCTGGAAGAAAAAAAGAGAAATGGAGGAGGGAGGGAGGGAGGGAGGGAGGGAGGGAGGAAGGAAGGAAGGAAGGAAAGAAGGAAGAAAGGAGGCCATCCAAATTGAAAAGGAAGTAAAATTGTCCCTGTTTACAGATGACATGATCATATATATAGAAGACTATCAAGGCTTCATAAAAACAATGTTGGAATAAATGAATTCAGTAAAAGTACATGATAAAAAAAATCAGCATAAAAATCCAGCTGAGTTCCTAAACACTAACAACAAACGATCTGAAAAAAAATTAGGAACACTATCCTACCCACAATAGCACCAAAAGGAATAAAATATTTAGGATAAGCTTAAAGAGATGAAAGTCATGTATACTAAAAACTGGAGAATATTAATGAAAGAAATTAAATGAATCATAAATAAATGGAAAGACATTCATTGTTCATGGATTCGAAGATTTCATATTCTTAAAATGCCCATATTACCTAAAGCAATCCACGGATTCAGTGCAATCTCTATCAAAATTCCGATGGTGTTTTTTTACCGAAAGAGAAAAAAAGATCCTAAGATTCATTTGAACCACAAAGGTCATAAATAGAATTCTTTTCAGCCTTTAACAAGAAAGAAATTCTATGATGTATGACAACATGAATGAACCTTGAGGATATTATGCTAAGTGAAATAAGCCAATCCTAGCAAGACAAATACTGAATGATTCCATTTACATGGGGTATCTAAAATAGTCAAATTCATAAGCCCAAAGAGTAGAAACATGGTTTCCAGAAACTTGGGGGACGGAGAAATGGGGAGTTATTAATCAGTGGCCATAAAGTTTCAATCAAGATAAATAAGTTCTGGAAATCTGTGTATAACATTGTACTTAGAGTTAACAGTAACTTATTGTACAATTAAAATGTATTAAGAAGCTAAACATCATGCTAAATATTCTTCCCACAATAAAATTTTTAAAAAGAAGTAAAATAAATCTTTAATATAAATTGACATGTTTATAGGTGAAACATGATTTTACTTTTAACATCCCTGTTCTTAATAGTCACCATCCACACCCCTAGAAACTTCTCACTCTCTAATTTTCTCCAAAGGTAAAACTTCTGTTGTGTTCCTTAGCTTCTCTCTTTCCTATCTTTTCTGATGTACACCATTTCCAAACTCCTTCCACTTCATTTGCAGAGAAATTAATTCTCTTCTATTTCATGGTGTCATGAATCATTCCCTTAAGGACTGATCTCCTCCAGACACAAGGATCACATTAACCTAAATAGAAACAGTTCTATCCCTAAGATGAATTCTGGGGTCAGCTGTTGAAATTATATTTAACTTACCTTGGTGTGTGTGCATGAGTTCGAATAGGTGTGTATGTGGTGGATGTGCATGTGTGTGCATCAGAAAGGGAGGGGGAGAGAGAGACAGAGGAAGAGGGAGAGAGGAAGGATGAGAGAGGGAGAGAGGAGAAACTAGTTGTAGTTGAACTAGAGAACATAAAAAGCAAAACATAAAAAGCAAAAAGGAAGCCAGTGTAATTCTAGATGTGTTAAGTCTTATGTGCCTATAGGCCTTGGTGGTAGAAATGAACAACAGATGGCTGGAAATTTAAGCTCTGGAATTTATTATAACTGCATTGTTAAATTAGCACCACCATCTCATATACAAGAGAATTTTAGCTAATTAATAGAATTATTTTGTCAGTGTAAAGATAGTGATTTGTATTCTCTTGTTTTTATCATCTCACCATCACTTTCTCAGGGAAAAGAATGTGAAATGTAAATTCAAAAATTGATTGTTCCCCCATTCTGAAGTGTCTGCAGTTTGAAAACCATCCTGTAATAGGTGTGACCAACTGAACTCGGTCTTCCTCTACTGTTTGCAGAGGCCAAGCATCCTTCCTACAGTGGGGTGTCTCTAGGTAACATATGGCTCTATTGCACCTGAGAGCTCCTCGTCACTCTGGAGAATTCTTTCTTGCCACTATTTACATGCCGTCTGTCTACCCAACTACTATTTCAGTTGGTCAGATCACCAAAATTGATCGAAAGACTTCAAAATGTCTCCTGTTTGTAGAGGGCACATTCCTGGCGGGCTTCACAAAGGAGGAAACTGCTGACCCAACTTCCACGTCCTGGAGAAGTGCGCTGGAGGGGACTTCCACCTCTCTCTCCACCCCCATTATCTGCTCTGAGATAAAAGCATGTGGGTGAAGGTGCCTTCTAATATGCAGAACAGATTGAGAGAAATCGACTACTACTGATGGAATATTAAAGTATGACTTTTTTAGGATTCATATCTTTAGTTCTCCTTATGCACCATAGTTATTCCTTATTCTCAATTTTGGCATTCCAGCTGGAATACACATCTTAAAAGGAAAGAAAAAGGACTATTTTCTTGTGCACACTACCCACTCATCGCTGCACTGCGACAGGTTTCTCCATGAGTGATGAGAAGTGCTGAACTCTGCCTGCTTTCTAACAACAACCTAATGGCTCACATGGTGCCTGGATGCATCACCTACTACAAGAGTGAGCAGCCCAGCTGTCGTCAGTCACAGAACCTTTGGAAGGTTGGTGCTGCTATGATTCCTAGCTGTGGGTTAATTAGCCTACCTCTAAAACTGACCCATTTCGTTTTCTCGGTTCAAAAAATTTCATATTTTCCTCTACCCTTTCAAGTGTATAAGTGTATTTTAGGAAGTAAAAGCAGATAAGGTGTTCCATCCAACCAAATCCTGATCATTTCTCTGGGCCCGTAGCTTTCCTTTTCAGTGCTATTTCCCCCAGGTGCTGCTCTCCTTCTCATCAGTACCTACCAGCTACATGGCCCCCCTGGCAGTTGCTCACAGCAATAAACAGTAATTTCTTCTGTGACTTGTTTAATTGGGAAAATCTCACCACATTGGAGTATATGTGTAAGATTTTATTTTTCAAACTATTGACAGCAACTATGCTCTGTCTACCCCTCAACTTCCTGCCAAGTACCAAATTCCATTTATGATATCCTTGTCTGCTTCTCTAACTTTTCACTGTCTTTTTTAATACTGACTATTGTATTTTAGTTACTAAGACTTAGTACTGATCATTTTTAAAGTTTGACCTCATATCTGAATTCATCTGACTGCAAACCCCCTCCTCCTTCCCCTCACCTATGGAGGATTGAATTTGGAGTGGAGTGGGAAGGGGTATTAAAATGATCTGCTTTTTCATACTCCTTTCTTTCTTACATGTATTGCTCCCATGTTGGGAAGGGCAGTGGGAAAAGCTGTTTTCTTTCATGGTCAGTTGACCATTGGATTGACTGTTTTTCTTTATTGGTCATAAACAATCTTTTGTCAGTGGTGTTAGTGGTTCTCATTCTGTTGATAATCACTGCTGACCTGAATTATTATCTCCAGATTTATGTGGAGAAATGGAAGCTTCCAAAAACCTTGCTGACATGGTGTGCAATCCCATAGAATCAATGGGCCCTGGCAAGACTCACTGTATTTACAAGCTATCCCTACTAGCAAGCTGTCCCACACCACATTCCTCTAGCATTTGAACCACATTGCCTCATATTGCATTCCCAGTGAACCTACAGGTTGGTCTCATCCATTCCTTATTTCCTAATCTGGGGCTGTGGAAACAGGTCGGCTCTGTAATCTCCATCATCTGAGAACTTCGAATTTGAAAGGATAATTTTAGCCTGACCACACTGCTTTTTTCTATAATTCTGGGACCACATGAATAAGTCAACAAGGCTGCTAGCTAAGTGGACATCCAACTTTATACTATAATATTGTCATGGAGAGACTAATGCCTCCCCAAAGGACGTTCAGATCTTCATTTTCTATGATATGTTACTTTTCATGGCAAAAGGGACTTAGCAGATGTGATGAAGTTAAAGATTTTGATATAAAAAGATTATCCCGAATTATTAGAATAGATCCAGTATAATCACTAGGCTCCTGTAAGATGGAGGCAAGAGAGTCAAAGCTGTGAGAGAACATGTGACAATGAAAGCAGTTGCTGCAGTTATGCATGCTGAGTATGAAAGAAGGAGCAGAATTCAAGGAAGGTGGGCAGCCTCTGCATTCTGGAAGAGGTAAGGAATAGGAGAGAAAAAGGTAAGGAAATGGATTCTCCTCTAGATCCTCGAGAAGAAACATAATGTTGCTGATCTCTTGGTCTTAGTCTCTAAGATTCATGTCAGAGTTTTGATCTCTAGAACCATAAAATCATAAATTTGTATTGTTTTAAGACATAGGGTTTGTGGTAATTTATCACAGCAGCAATAGGAAACTACTACAGACATCAATAGCACCTTCTTAAAAAAATAAAAAATAATAAAACACCTTCTTTCTATACCCACAAAATTAACAAGTCAACTTAAAGTGTCTATCAATCAAGTATCTTCTTGCCCCAGAAGATGGTAAGAGGGACAGATAGCTTTTCTTTAAGAATACTCCCTTCCTGAGAAGAAATGTGTGGGAAACATCAGAAAGGGAGACAGAACACAAAGACTCCTAACTCTGGGAAATGAACTAGGGGTGGTGGAAGGGGAGGAGGGCGGGGGGTGGGGGTGAGTGGGGACGGGCACTGAGGGGGGCACTTGACGGGATGAGCACTGGGTGTTATTCTGTATGTTGGTAAATTGAACACCAATAAAAAATAAATTTATTTAAAAAAAAAAAAGAATACTCCCTTCCTCACCAAAGAGGCTCTTTCCTAATTTCCAGGCACCTTCTTATATCCTTGGTCAGAGCCTCTTCTGCACCTACAGCAGAGCTGGCATCTCAGTCAAGATCTAGTTCTTTTCCAAGCTGAACTTTGAAAGTTTCTAACTTTGCTCCCAATAAGGCCCTAGTTCAACCATATTCCCTGTTTCTTAACAGGTACCTCACAGCATCCTTAACTATTTCCACTTATCCCACAACTGAGGTATGTTTTTTAAGGAGGGTAAGACACAGCACCACATTTAGTTTTCACTAAAACTAGTGGTGGACTGGCTTTAAACTAAAATCTAGAAATGATTAAACTTACTGAGGGAGACACGTCAAAGCTGAGATAGGTGGAAAACTAGTCCTTTTGCAGCAGTTAGCCAAGTTGTGAGTGCAAAGAAAAAGGTCTTGAAAGAAATTAAAGGTGCTATGCCAGTGAGCACATGAACAGTAAGAAAACAAAACACCCTTATTGCTGAGAGGGAGAAAGTCTGAGGGTTCTGGATAGAAGATCAAACCAGCAACAACATTCCCTTAAGCTAAGACCTAATCCTGAGCAATGTCCTAACTCTCTCCATTTCTGTGAGGGCTGAGAGAGGTGAGGAAGCTACAGAAGAAAAGCTCAAAACTAGGAAAGATTGATTCATGAGATTTGAAGAAGGAAGCCATCTCCATAACGTGAGATGCAAGGTGAAGCAGCAAGTGCTGATGTCGAAGCTGCAGCAAGTTATCCAGAAGACCCGGCTAAGATAATTCATAAAGGTGGCTACACTAAAAAAATAGATTTCCAGTGTAAATGAGACTGCATTCTAGATGATGCCACCTAGGACTTTCATAGCTAGAGAGGAGAAGTCAATGCCTGGCTTCAAAGCTTCAAAGAACAGGCTCATTCTCTTATTAGGGGCAAATAATAGCTAGTGACTTTAAGATGAAGCCTGTTTAGTGGCCATTCCTAAAATCCTAGGACCCTTAGAACTATGCTAAAATTTAATCTGCCTGTGCTCTATAAATGGAACAACAAAATCCAGATGACAGCACATCTCTTTATAACATGGTTTATTGTATATTCTAAGCTGTTGAGACTTACTGCTCGGGAAAAAAAGACTCGACTCTTTTCAAAATAATACTGCTCACAATGCACCTGGTCACCCAAGAGCTCTGATGGAGATGGACTATGAGATTAATGTTGTTCTCATGCCTGCTAACACAAGATCCATTCTGCAACCCATGGGTCAGGAGTAATTTCGACATTCAAGTCTTATTATTTAAGAAATACATTCCATAAGGCTATAGTTGCCAAAGATAATGACTTCTTTTATGGATCTGGGCAAAGTAAATTGAAAACCTTCAGGAAAGGATTCAACATTCTAGATGACCTTAAGAACATTTATGATTCATAGGAAGAGATCAAAACATCAATATTAACAGGAGTTTGGAAAACGTTGATTCCATCCCTCATGAATAATTTTGAGGGGTTCAAGACTTCAGTGGGGGAGGAAACTGCAGATGTGGTGGAAATAGAAAGAAAATTAAAATTAGAAGTTGAATCTGAAGATGTGACTGAATTGTTACAATCTCATGATAAAAATTTAACCAAAAAGGAGCTGCTTCTCACAGAGGAGCAAAGAAAATGATTTCTTGAGATGGAATCTATCCCTGGTGAAGATGCTGTTAATATTGTTTAAATAAGAACAAAAGATTTAGAATATTACGCAAGCTTGGTTGATAAAGCAGCAGCAGGACTCGAGAGGATTGACTCCAGTTTTGAAAGAAGTTCTGTGAGTAAAATGCTATCAAGTAGTATATGTGCTGCAGAGAAATTGTTAGTGAAAGGAAAAGTCAGTCAATATGGAAAACTTTATCATTGTCTTATTAAGAAATTGCCACAGCCACCCTGACCTTCAGCAACCAACAGCCCTATCATTCAGCAGCCATCAATATCAAAGTGAGACACGTCATCAGCAAAAAGGGTAGAACTCATTGAAAGTTCAGATGATGGCTAGCATTTTGTTTAGCAATAAAGTATTTTTTAATTAAAGTAAGTACATTATTATCTTTTAGACCTAACTCTATTGCACTCTTAATAGACTAATAGTGTAAGCAACTTTTATATGCCCTGGAAAACCAAAAAAAAATAATAATTTTACCTCCTTTATCATGATATTCACTTTATTGCAGTTGTCTGGAAGCAAACCTGCAATATCTTTGAGGTATGCCTGTACCAACAAAATTCCAATAATACTCATGTTCAAGGAGACCTATTATATGGTATACATGCTCATTTCACATGTGTGTACGTGTCTCCCCCACAAATTGTTCAAAACTTACTGACCACGGGAATTATATCCCAGCCTATTCTCACTCCTTAGTATGTGAGGGCTTAATAGAATAGGGACCCTGTACAGAATTCTTTAACTGAAAGACATCCAAAGAAATGCCAGTCAGGAACAATGAAAATACAATGACATTTCCCTGAGGTGATAGTCTCCTTCTTGCAAGATACAATGATACAGTCCTGATATATTTTAATTTAAGCTCATAATTTTCCTTTGCTCTCACTATTATCTCCAATTTGTAGTTATTGAGCCCAGAAATAAATTAAATCTTACCTAATAAAGGGTTGTTTTATATTGTATATTCTTCACATATAATTTAAATCACTCAAGCAATAGAGAAAATATTGAAACTCTCAAATGGAGAGTACGTGAATTTAGCTTTATTATCATAGCACTTAGTGGCCACTTTCCTATGAAGATTAGATTTTAAGAGCTTTGTCATGCACTTTAACATTCCCAATTAGATGCCAATCTGACCTCCAGTGTTTCTGGAAGTTAAATCAGATGGCTTCCTACTCAAGCATAAAAAGGAATGAGATCTTGCCATTTGCAACAGCATAGATGGACCTAGAGGGCATCATGCTAAGTGAAATAAGTCAGACAGAGAAAGACAAACACCACATGATTCCACTTAAATATGGAATCTAAAAGCAAAACAAATGAACAAACAAAACAAAGCAGAAACAGACTCATAGACATAGGAAACAAAGTGGTGGTTGCCAGAGGGTGGAGGGGATGGGGACATGTAAAATAGATGAAAGGGATTAAGAGCTGTAAACGTCCACTTATAAAATGTAGTTGACCCTTGAGCAATATGGGAGTTAGGCCATCTGACCCTGCATGCAGTCAAAAATCTGCATGGAACTTCTGAGTTCCCTAAAGCTTAATTATTCACAGCCTATTGTTGACCAGAAGGTTTACTGATAACATAAACAGTCAACACATATTTTGTATATGTATTATATATTGTATTCTTACAATAAAGGAAGCTAAAGAAAAGAAAATGCTATTGAGAAAATCACAAGGAACAGAAATACATTTACTGTACTGTACCCTATAAAAACATCCATGTATACATGGACATATGCAATTCAAACCTATGTTGTTCAAGAGTCAATTGTAGGGACACCTGCATGGCTTAGTGGTTGAGCTTTGGCTCAGGGTATGATACTGGGGTTCTGGAATCGAGTCCCACATCAGGCTCCCTGCAGGAAACCTGCTTCTCCCTCTTCCTGTGTCTCTGCCTCTCTCTCTGTGTGTCTCTCATGAATAAATAAAATCAAAAATTCTTTTAAAAAAAGAAGAAGAAGCAGCTGTAAGTAAGTCTTAGGGATGTAATGTACACCATAGAGAACATAGTCAATAATATAATAATAATTCTGTGGTGACAGATGGTAACCAGACTTATTGTGGGGATAGTTTTGTAATGTATAAAAAGAATCACGATGATGTACATCTAAATCTAATAGGATCTGTTTGTCTATTTATATTTCAATAAAAAAATAAATAATTGGGTAGGTCCAGATGCCCTCTAAGATATTTTCTGGCTGTTTACTTCATTTAGTTATCCACTTAAAAGCCCTTTCTAAGTAGTTACAACTATAAAAAAAAAAAAAAGAAAAGAATAAAAGAAAAAAAAATCCCATGGCTTCCAAATAAACAGCAATAGGAATGAGCTGCAATCCAAGTATTCATCAGAAAGTGTAATGCTAAACTCACAATCAGTCAATATTTATCAGAAGCTCAGTTGAGAGAAATATTTGCAGAGGGTTTCCTGAAAGATGTGTAATACAGTCCAACCCATTCCCTACTGATACCATCTTTTTCATGATAGCAAAATCTTATGAAGTTTAGATAAAGAGATGAAAAAGAGAATAGTCCATCACATTATATAGTATTATTTACAATATACTTTATTTTATTATATGAATAAATACTTTTTCTCTTGCTTTGCATAATAAAAGCTGCTACTGATGTTAACTGATACATTCTAGAGAACAAAGGAGCCTCAAAGGCTACTCTTGTAATGGACCCGAATTATTGAACTTTCATGGAACTAAATAAGAGAAACTTCGTAGGAATGAAAAGTCAAATCTGCTCATCACCAACAAATGGCATTAGCAGTCACTTGCATTAAGTATCACTTTGGACATCGTAAATATACAAGAGGCTCTTTGAGCCTCTTTTACTTGTAAATAGGGAATTGCTATCTCATTCCTTGAAGCATTGTGTCAAATTATTTCCAGATAGCTCATCATTCCTGTTGCCTGTCTCATGTTAAATGCTGCAGAGTTAAGCATGGTGGCCGGAGGTCTATGTAACAAGAGAAAGGATACTCTCTTGATACGTAACTAGGAAAAGCATTTATGTTGATAAAACAATTTAAAAAGAGCTTCTATAACAATGTTTGGAATAATGTTTTTGGAGAGTTGACTGGAGGAAGATTTTGAGAGAAATGTTCATTGGTTCATGGAATCCACGTGTACATAATGACATCTACAATGCGTCAAACACCATGACACCTAATTCTTGCAAAGTTTTGCTTTTCCCAGATTTCATTGCCTTCTATTGTACTTCTTTGTCTTTTGTTTTTGTTTTATAACTTTGTATCTTGTTCATTCATTTTTGGTCTAATGGCTTGCTTACTTCGTTGTTACTTTCAACTTTTTATTGAAGGATAACATATATACAGAAATCTGTACAACTCGGAAGAGTATGTATTTATGAGTTTTCAACAAGTGTGTACATCCAAGACAGCAGCATCCAAACCAAGCAAGAAAATCTCACAAACACCTCCAGGGCCCACCTTACACCCCTTCCATTCACCGCTCTTCCTCCCTCTTGACTTCTACAAGCACAGATTAGTTTGGCCTATTTTTGTTGTGTATATAAATGGAATCACATTGTATGTTCTGTTTTCCTTCATTTGCTCAACATTCTATTTGAGAAATTCATCCAGCAGCATTTTGGCCAAGTTTTGACAACTAACTGATTGCAAGCTCCCAGCATGTATTCACTGATCAGAGTTGGGAAGTGAACTGGTACAAGCCAACTCCCCCACTGAATTAACTCATCCATACTATTGCAGGTTCATTCTCATAATTCTAGTGCCCCAGAAGTTATAATATTGAATTATATATGCTAATGTATGTCATCCTCAAAAAGACTGAGATCTAAGAAATCCACATGGGAAGTGGATTAGTTAGCTATCTTTTTCTTATTGTATTTTTCTTATATATAAATGAAAGCAGATTCTAGAACATTTGGGAGATTTATTTTCCAGGGATTTTATAAGTCAAATCCAACTGTGTAATGATCACAGATCCTACTTCTCACTGGGTTGTATAAATGCATTCTCATGTTAAACAATTAAAAATTTAGTTTTTTTTTTTTTTAAATGCCTATAGGAGATCTCTGACTCTCAACAATTTCTTTATATTGGTGAGTGCGTTATACTCATCTTTGCTGGATCTAGAATTAAGTTTTTCCCATTTTTGAAGGGAAACAATATGTTTCTTATAAATTATATGATTGTTAGACACTATAGTTCTAAATAGGAACAAATTTATTTCTACTAAAAAAAGTGTTTTTGAAACATCTATTCATGATATTGCATAATGTTCTTTTTATGAAAGACTATTGGAGAAGTTTCTTTCTGGATTGTACTAATTTTGTCTCCCTCTTTTTGTCACCTACCGCCAAAATCTTTGAGACAAATCAGTGGACTACCTTTAGCAACATATTAGGACATTTTAGCACGTGTTTTGTGTTCACACTTCAGTTCTGTCTCCATCATCTTTTCCCTATTCTGATTTTCTTCTGTCCCATTTTGTTCATTTAACTTTTTAATCTTGCATTGTCAATTAAGTTAAGCCATCTATATTATTTGCTTATTGCTATGTAGCAAATCACCCAAAAAACTCAGAAGCTCAAAAAAACAAATATTTATTTTTTCACAGTATCTGTGGGTCCACAACTTAGGACCAGCTCAGGATGGTCTTTTAGGAGACTATAATCCAAGTGTCAAGTAAGGCTGAAAACATCTGAGATTCAGCTGGAGATGCCACATCCAAGTTCACTCACATGGCTGTAGATTAGAGACCTCAGGCTCTTCATAAGTGCTTATATGGCAGCTGGATTTCCCTAGAAGAAGAAGGAGAGAGGAAGGATAAGGCCACTTCTGAAGCTCCAGTCTTTTATACCCCTGTCTTGGAAAGGACATGCCAATCAATCTTCTATATATACTGTACCGGGCCAATCTGATTCAAAGTGAGAAAGAAGCACACAAGGGTATAAATAGCAGAAGATGGGATCATTAGGGTCTGTCTTAGAAGCTGGTTACTACATCCTTCAAATATTTTCTGAAACAATATACATATATGAAAGTGCTGAATATAGGTGTGGGAAAAGAGAAGTTTTGAATAAATTTATTGCAAGCATAATTTATATCCATAATGGTTTATCTTATGGAAAAAGGGTCCTTAAGGCAACACAAACAGCATACTACAGTGGAGGGGGAGGTGGAGATTAGGAAAAGAAGAAAGAATAAGGATTTGGGCTTTTAACTGGTCTTAGCAAGCCAAGGGAATTATTAGAAACAAAAAGAATGCCAGTGAAAGTGCTTTTATTATTTTATAATAGAAAAATGTTACTGTAAATATGTATTAAATAAGATGGTTTTTGTTTCGAATGACAGAAAACTCAACCCAAATTGTCATAAGGAAAAAAGTGTGATGACCTAGGTATACTGACTCCTGTAACCAAGCCGTTTTGGTGAGGGATGGGGGTAGGACTGGCTTCAAGTACAGCCAGACACAGGCTTCTTCCCCAGCCCACCTCTCCCTCTCAGATTCCCACCTTAGTTCAAGATGTCGGAGGGAGTGAGTTTCTGGCATTTTCATCTTCTGCAGTGAAAATCGACCTGGCCTAGGAATTTGAATAGTTCCTCAACAACAAGTCGGCAAAGCTGCTGTATAGGGACCACCCTAAATAACAACTTCCGAATGTCTTCTTCCTGTGTGATTGGCAGCCTGGCAGTTGGGTGATCAAACAGCCATTTCTGACCCCTCCCTCCTGTGCTTCTCTCCATGATCAAGACTGGAAAACTTCCTCTCTTTTCCACCCTCCTATGCCAGTAGGTGTGGTCAAAGATGTAGCCAATGAAGTATAGCTTCAGGGTTCTAGGAAAGAGAAGAGGGTGCTGCGGGCTTTCAGCTCTTGCCCTGCTCATGCATGTACATCCCTGACACTACCTGTGGAGCTGTAGATCCCATGTTGGCACCATGAGAGCAAAAGTGTGAGACGGAAAGGTAGCAGAAGTAAGAAGGACAGAGCTAGGGCCGTGGTGGTGCTGATGAGCAGCTGAACCAATGCAACCACCCAACTGTCCTCAGACTTCTTACATGGGAGCCATGGGGCGTAGTTTCCCTAAGGTGTGGACCTGCGTCTCAGCCTTCTGCCAGAACCTGCTTGCCAAAGAACAACAGTGCTTGTGACACAGGAGGAGGCCAGGAGGTCCGAGTACAATAGTCCTGGGGGTCAGTACTGGAAATGCAGATTCATTGAAAACAATTATGTGGCCTCTATAGAGCTGAGAGAGCTTGCTTGCCTGAGAAATCGCTCCCTGGTGCTCTGGAAGAGAAGAACGGATTAAGGATAAGTGATTTGGATTGGCCTGTGATGTATCCTTTCATCATCTTATCCCCAACCATATGCTCAGGCAAGTACAGCCCAGAGAATTACTTATTACAGGAAAAGAATAAAACAGTCTGAAATGCTGGTGCCTTGAAGAAGGGTTGGTTATCCGGATAACTTGGAGCAAAGCCGAGCATGACTTAGCAAAGCAATGCAATGATCAAAACTATGAAACTAAATTCTGCAAAGGATGAGTGGTTACCACTTAAAACCCTGGTATGACTTTACATCGAACAGAGGCTTCCCTGAGCACTGAGGGGTGGGCCTAATTTTAAAGAAAGATGTGAGGATTTGGGGAAGGACACGTGGAAAACAATAAAGATGAGCAGGTTTGGAAAATATTCAATTTTGACAAGGCTAAACCGATTGTGTCTGTTGTGGCCAGAAAAAGAAGGGGGCCATTTTACGATCTTAATAATCATCACCAAGCTTATGATGTGCTGTTCCAACTAAATCAAAATGTTATTCAGTTCTTTTCCTTTTCCATGGGCATCAGGACATAAAAGCCTTAGCTGGCGTGTGCATCTGCTGTCGTTTTGCTTCTTTGGGAAAAAATTATTCTCTCCTTCCTTGAGAAAGAGTGACTCATCAAGATGTAAGGAAAGCCGCTCTTCTCACCTACTGGAGAGTTTCTAAGAAATCAGCCCTGTGTTTCTTGTTTTTTTTTTTTTTTTTTTTTTTTTTTTTGGCCCTGTGTTTCTAAGAAGTAGTCCTGCTTTACTGTAGAGACAGGATCACCATATTTTTTTGTGTTTCGTGTGATTGAGGATGAAGCTCTAGAGGAATGGTGTGAAAACACAGAGGCAGTGGGGGGAAAGAGTAGAAGATGGGAGCTTATCTGATACCCTCCTTGACTGATCTCATAGGAGACCCCAGGGCTGGAATATATGACCCTAAAAGGGACATCTGCAAACACCCCAAAAGTACCACAGGGCCAACCCTAGCACTCTGGTAGCCTGTGACAATTCAACAGAGCCCCACAGACCTGACCCTGCCTACCTGCCTGAATGTCAGGACCACCTCCAGCCAACTTCGGGCCATCGGGTGACTGGGACAGATGGTCCTCAGGTATGAGTCCGCACCCACACTCAGCCTGCCCTCAAAGATTCGCGCCCATCACACCCAGGGTCGAGGCCCCCTGGGACCTATCAGATGTGGTGGGAGCATCTCCCATTCGTGATTTTGAAGATGGACAGGGACAACTAAGAGCTGAAAAGAAGGGGGAAAGAACACCCCTGAGATGAGTAAAAAAAGAAACTCTTATTAAAATGCAACCTGTGACTTTAGGTTAAACATTGGGACCTAGTAAATACTAAAATGTATCACAGAGATGCAAGTTATTCTCTTGGAAAGCCTTTGAAAAGAAACTGTAGGAGGGCACCTGGGTGGCTCAGGGTTAAGGATCTGCCTTCGGCTCAGGTCCTAAGCCCAGGGTCCCTGGATTGAGACCCACATCAGGCTCCCCGCATGAATCCTGCTTCTCCTTCTGCCTGTGTCTCTGCTTCTCTCTGTGTCTCTCATGAATAAATACATAAACAAACAAATAAATAAAAGTTTAGATAAATAAAATTAATCAAATAAGATAAAGTGACTGTAGGGGTTAGTTTAATCCTACCTCTTGGTGGGTAAATATCCTAGATGGTTTCTCTGGGGGGATTTTTCCCTCTAATTCCTTATTCAAACCAAAGAAGAAAAGTATTATTCTATTTTACATCCTTCAAAAAAATATTTGAGAGGCCTCATGGGAGTATATATAATATCACAAAATGTAAGGATACATAGAAATTACAGTGAGAGAAATGTTGAAGTGCAGTGGAAAAATAATGGTATTTTTTCTTGCTTTTTTGTTTTTTTAAGTAAGGAAATAGGTTGGCTTGGCTTTGTTAGGAGAGCGAATCATGCCAACAGATGTAGCCGATCAATTTGTGGGGCTGAGCTCCTTGCAGGGGAGCATCCCTGAGAAATTAGTAAATGCAGTGGCCCTGTCAGCAGCTCTCTGGAGACCGCTTTCTCACTTCCCACCGGTCGCCAATTAAATACCCAGAACTCCAGTGCTCCCAAAGAACATGACTTCTCAAGGCACCAAGACACAATTCTCCTGTTTGGCCTAAGAACTAATGAGTAAACCCAGAAGCTGGTCAGCCAGTCCTGGCCATGGGAGGAGGCCCCCCTCACTCGCAAGGGCCCATCTTTTATTGTCTCACCTGTTCTCCTCCCTTTGAGAAGAAAGGCCCCGCCAATCAACAGCTTGCTTTAAGATGCAGGCACATTGAGCTAGAGAATGTTCTAGAATCCTCTATTTTTTTTTTTTTTTGCTGTTGTTTTTCATAAAGGAAATGAATGAACAATGAAGCAGTAGGAAGAAACTGCGTTATAGACGTGTTAATTACCGAATTAATCAATCATAAAGGGCAGGATTAAAGCAGGGAGCTGGTGCTCATGTCAAAAGGTTGCCTCACATTCTTTTATCCCTCATTCCCTTTCTCCGGGTCATGCCTGCATCAGCCCCAGCGGTGAGCCCACCACCGGTGCTTCCCAATGCCTGCTCCGGGGAACCCTGGTCACAACACTCCTCCCATATGCTTCTCTCCTCCTTTCTACTGGTCTTACCCCTGCCCCCTTCTTCAAGTCATATTCCTTCCACTATCTCTCCTTCCCATTCAAAGCCACTGTGCTTCGTCTTTCTACCGAGTTCCAATAGCATTCGTCACTCCCTCACAATTTAATATTTACTCGGCTATTGCCTAGAACTTTTCGTTAGCTGTTTCATTTATATAAGTGTTCTTTTCCTGAAAGCATGGTGCACTCATCAGGGTTAGACCCCCATGGCCGGATGATGCCTGAGTGTTTTGATCAGGCTCATTTGACCAAGCCCAGAGGGCTTAGCACTTGGCTGTGAACCAAATAAGAAAATGAACAAGAATCTTTTCAGAGGAAATGTGCTTTGGAAACATGCACCAAAATGTGAAGTCATCCTCCTTCCTGCCCCCTCCTTCCCTTCTCTTTACCACTAATATTAAGTGTCTAATCTTTTTCATGCTACTGCTAAGTGGCTCAAATGGCAACAAATGCATCAGGACTGGAATTCTGCTCCACTCCGTGGTCCTGAACGTGCTTGGAATGATGACAGTGGCTGAGCCCTTCACACGCTTATTTTTCAAGGACATCAGCAGTCCTGGAGAGCCTTCTGCCTCCGGCTGGACGTCACTGAGAAAAATGCTTCCCTGCAGTTGGTTCCTCTCCATTTGGCCAATGCACTAGTCCTTTCTTGCTGTGGGTCTCTAACAATTTCATAATAGCAGATCTTTCGTATCTCAATCTTAGACGTGGGCCCTGCAATAAAAGAAATTCATTAGTTATCTGCCTAGAAAATATCAGTATTCTTAGAGCAGTTGACTTTTGAAAAAAAAAAAGTAATAAGAGGGTGTGAAAGGTTAAGTCTTCTCTCAATGAGTATTAGCTCGGATTTAAAATAAAATCTGCTGGCAATTACTATTAGGTATATCATTTTGTCTCTTTCAGAGAATGTACATTTTTGATCCTCAAAGTTTATTTAGTTTCAAAGTGTCATGTACTATGAAGCTTTTCAACCTTTGATTTTTTTTTCCTTTGAGTTACCGAGAGTCCCAACATGTGTAAAGGTTTATTCTAGTCCCCTTCCCCTCCTCTAGGAAATACAGATTTCTAAGGGATAATTCAGAAAAAAGAACTACTGATAGAATTTCTGCTCAAAAAAATCCTATAAATATGAACTATGCCTGTTTCATAGCTGCAGAAACCAGTGACACTGATTCGTCGTACGCACCAAAAAGGCATTTGGCTCCTGAGTCCTAAGATGGGAACTCTTCAACTTTCTATAATTGTGGCTGCAAATTTATCTGTGTCTATAGCCAAACCTCCCACTTCCCTTCCGCTTACAGTCAATCAATCAATCAATCAATAAAAAGTGTCCTTTGGCCAACCACAGGCCAATCATTCTTCCCATGTTCTGATTCCTATCCCTTCTTCCCTCTCAGTGTCTCACTCCAGCCTTTGTATCTTCAACCTCTCCCTCGCTCCTGCTTCCCATCAATACCTAATGTAATAAACTTACTCTGCTTAAAATAAAAACAACAATAAAACAACTGCTTTCCCTCTTCACTTGCTTCTTTTCTTCTGTATGGACAATTTCATCTACACAGCTCCAAGCCCTACAACTGTAACATCACATCTTCAACCCAGCCCCTCTTCTTGCACTGCCCTATTGTTACCCCTATTTGCACATCTCACGAGACATCATACACTTGTCCAGAATCATATTATAACCCTGTCCCACTACCATTCCTCCCATAATCACCATCTCCGGAAATGACATCACATTTAAGCCAGGGGCCTGAAGGAGTTTTTTTTTTTTTTTTTTACCAGAGCCCTCTCTTTCAGCTTTCCACCCTCAAACTCTCACCTCATACTGTGAGCATAGCTCAAACCAGTATATTCTCTCCATCTCCACTGCAAAAGGAGGCCCAGCTAATAATACTTTCTGATCAATATTTCTTCAATAGCCTCTAGAACAGATGTTGCATGGAACTTGACCATTGCTTTATCATTGCAAATTGGTGCCCAAAGATGAGGACTTAAAGATTTAAAGTATTTTGATGATAGAAAGAGCCATGAATAATTGAGGGTCAAATACCCATTCTGGTTATTAAGTGATATCTGAACTGATTTTGATGAACCCAAACATTATCCCTATCCTTGTAAGCAAAAGACTATGGAAGAGGAAGAGGAGAGAATCCTTTAAAAGGTAGTAACACGTAGGGAAATAGTGTGGTTTGTTCCTCTTCCCTATCAGGGAAGAAAAGGGGATTCTTTTCTCTATGCTCCAAAGTAAAGTGACGTTAGGTCAAAGAAAATCACTCAAAGACATGAGGGACGTCAACAAAAAGAGAAGTGTGCAAAGTACAACAAGTACAAGTACAACAGCAGGAAAGTACAACAGCAGAAAAATAGGAAACTAGCTAGTACAACAAGGAAGATTAGTTACAGGAGAATGAATGGTTTATGGAATCATTGTTAGGACTGGTGAGAGAGCTCCAGGGTGTGCCCAAGAAACCACACCGCAGAGAGACATACCACCAAGGCCATTGCTGCTTCTACAATGATCAAGAAGCTAGCTGCACCGGAAGCCACGCTACAGCTGCCGATTCCACCAACACACCACCTCTTCTGTGACCCTCGTAAGCCAGAATGATGTCTGAAATTCTCTCTTTGTCCACATGATTCCTTTCCTGTGTTAGTCAAGTAATGCACATAGTATAAGCATGTTTGGTTTTGTTAGACTACATATATGTACTTATGTGTAAGGACAATTCTGAAGGCTTATAGTTAATGACTATATACTTTGAGACTGATGTCAATAAGATGGGAAAAATAGGAAGTCCTTCACTCATATTCCTCCCACAGAAACAATAATTTGGCAGCCATCCACAGACAAAAGTGCCTTTGTGGGAGCTTTGGAATCCAGCTAGGAGATGCAAAATGCCAGGAGAACACGTGACTGAGGAGGACAATTTTGAGAAGGCAGGTTCACATGTAGGTGGCAGGCTCACCAACTGTGGTCCCAATTTCAGACCCAGAAATGGTCCCAACCCACTGTGGACTGACTAATAGTCCTGTTTGGTCTTCATCCTGCCACCCGCATAATCTGTCTGCTTCATACCCTGGAACTCAGTTCAGTTCATACCCTTCCAGTTCATACCCTGCGACTCAGTTCCAGCCCCACACAGCTGTAGTCTGAGCTCAGTCCTACCTGCCCAGGTCCCCTCCCAGTGGCCTGCCAGGAGCCCTCCCAGGGGTCTGGTAGGAGTCATATCATCCTCACGGCTGGTAACAGACCTGCCATATACAGAGCCAAATCTGGCCTTGAAGCAGACCCTTGTCCCAGTACCAGCCCTACAGACAAGGATCCTAGAGGCAGTCTTGTCAGCCCAGGGATCACACAGAATGTACACACACCTGAGCATCTGGTAATAGGCCCACCATGGACAGATGAATGGACAATGAAGCTGATATAAAAAGAGGAAATCTTCCATTTGTGACAATGTGATTAAACCTGAAGGACATTTTGCTAAGTGAAATAAGCCAGATAACAGAAATACAAATATGATCTCATTTGCATATGGAATCTAAAAATGTTGAACTCATAGAAGTAGACAGTAAAATGATGATTGCCAGGGGCTGGGGCTTAAGAAAATGTGGAGATATTGTTCACAAGGTTCAAACATTTTATTTATTTATTCATGAGAGACACACAGAGAGAGGCAGAAACACAGGAGAGGGAAAAACAGACTCCCTGTGAGGAGCTTGATGTGCGACTCGATCCCAGGACCCTGGGATCATGCCCTGAGCCTAAGGCAGATACTCATCCACTGAGCCACCTAGACACCCCTCAAACATTTTACTTATAATATGAATAAATTCTAGGAATCTGATGTACAACATGATAACTATAGTTAATGATACTGAATTATATACTTGAAATTTGCTAAGACAGTAAATCTTAACTATTCTCACTACACACAAAGAACAGGTAATTATGTGATGGATATATTATTTTTTTTACAGATTTTATTTATTTATTCATGAGAGACACAGAGAGAGAGGCAGAGACACAGGCAGAGGGACAAGCAGGCTGTCTGTGGGGAGCCTGATGCAGGACTTGATCCCAGGACCCTGGGATCATGACCTGAGCCAAAGGTAGATGCTCAACCGCTGAGCCACTCAGGTGTCCCTGGATGTATTAATTTGATTGTGGTATTCATTTCATAGTGTATACATATGTCAAATCATCACATTTTACACCTTAGGCATATATAATTTTTGTCAATTTTACCTCAACAAAACTGGAAAAAATAAATAAATAGATCTACAATCCATCTTAAAAATGATTGTGGACTTCAAAATTCTTCCAAAAAAAAAAAAGAAAAATCAGAGAATGCACAAATATAAATGTAGTTATATTTGCAAGCAGCCATAAGTAATTTTTTAATTTTTTTGTTTGTTCTAAGAACTTTCAGAAGTGTTTCATATATTTACTAATTTAAAAATTATTGATGAAATATAAGATGTTCTTAATAAAAATCCAAGAACATTGCCAAGGGAGAGTACTTCATTCTTTAGGGAAACCTTCAAAAACTTACAATCTTAATAGGCCTATGAAGTCACCTTAGGCTCTGGCTGTTTTCAATTCAACCTTTCTGGAACATATTAGCCATGATATTTTAATGTGGTGCTGTGTTTCCTACTGTTGTCTTCTGCTTCTAACTAGAGTGCATAAGAATAGTCCTTGGGCCTGGAACATTTCCTTACCAAGAGGTAAAGAGCTTTCACAGCCTCTTCTGGGCTTATCACCTTGTGAGACAATATCTTTCCCTGATTCTCTTTGTTCTGGAAAAAGGAATTTAGCCAAAATAGTTTCCTGGTCTGGGAAGCTTCTTTGTACCCATGACTTGAAAATCTTCGCCACCCACTGACACTGGTGCCCAGTCTAAAGAAATGCCTTTCACTCCCTCAGGTAGTACTAACAGGGATTTGTTGGAGTCCCCACATCACCAGATAAACAAAATAACAATGACTGCTTGTGAAAATTAAACTGCCAAATTAATTGGAACCACAGGCCACAGTAGTAATCCAGAACTTGAGTGAAAGCCTAAACAGAGTTGACTGACAAAAAATAAAGGATTGAAATAGAACCCAGAATCTCCTGACATAATAAACCAAGTGTCCAGGATGCAACTGGAAATCACCCATTATACCAAGAACCAGGAAAACCGGAACTTAGATGAGAAAAGTCACTTAACATCAATACAAATATGAATCAGTTGTTGGAATTATCTGACAAGGATTATAAATCAGCTATCATAAAAATATTTCAACAAGCAATTCTCTTGAGAAAATTGAAAACGCTAGAATATCTCAGCAAAGAAACAGAAGTTATTTTAAAAGAACCAAAGAAATTATAGATTTAAAAGATAAATAATAGAAATAAAAGCTTGCTGGATGAGCTCAACCAGTAGAATGAAGATGACAAAGTATGGAATCAGTGAACTTGGGGACAGATCAGTAGACTACCCAATCTCAATGACAAAGAGAAAACAGAATAAAAAAAAAGAAAAGAAAAGAAAAGAAAAGAAAGAAAAGAAAAGAAAAGAAAAGAAAAGAAAAGAAAAGAAGAAAAGAAATTGAGCCTCAAGAAACTGAGCAATCTATAAATAGAATAAATCCAAAGATATCCATGCCAGAAAAGATCATAATTAAATTTCTAGAAACTAAAAATAAAAGATTAAAAGCATCCAGAGAGAAACTACACATTGCCTTAGAACAAAAGATAAAAAAAAGAATGAAAGCAGATATCTTATTTGAAACTATGGAGGCCAGGGGGAAGTAGTACATTATTTTCAAGTGCTAAAGAAAAAAAAAATGTTAACTGTCAATTCTATACAGTGAAACTACCCTTCAGGAATGAAGAGAAGCTAAAGACATTCTCAATGAGAAAATCTAAAAGAATTTGTCACCAGCAGACAAACCCTTAAAGATTTCCTAGACGAACTTCTTCAAATAGAGAAGAGATGAAAGATAAAATCTCAGAGTATCAGAAAAGAAGAGAGGGCCGGCATTTGGAAACCACCACAGAGGCACCAACAACCAGCTAACTCCAGCACTGATTACATTAGAGACATTGACCCCTTCCCCACTCATCTCCCCTCTTCATCTTTGACTCTGGGGGAACAACAAGAGGAATAAAGAGAAAGAAAGGGTGAGAAAGAGAGAAAACAGAGAAATTGGAAAGACCCTTCTCCAAGTCATACCACATGTTAGAAATGAGTTAGGGATAAAGGGATTTTACTTTTTGCTGACAAAATTATACTGCTTCTAGCTTATGAATCCTAAATGCTACCAAATATTTCCAAACAACTGCATTTTTCCTTCCCTAAGAAAACCTTTTAAATTCAGCTTTTCTCTCTCTAAAATCAAATCCAGACGAGATTCTCATTTGGAGCAGTTTATTTTTGCACAGATTTTTCTGTAGGCATAATGGTATCCTTGTCTTTTCATATCCTTGATGTCCAGGAATCTGTACTAGTGTAGATCAAGAAATAGCTCTTACGCATCACATTTGTAACCCACTCTAGGCCCTTGGAGTATGTAAGGAGGAAGAGTCTCTGTCTTTAAGTTCAAATTCAAAGAGAAAATAGAACAGATAATGATAAAATAGAAATATCATAAATAAGAAAAGACTTTGAAGAAAGGAGTTAGTTCAGGTTGAGTTGATAAATGATGGTGTTCTCAGAGATTTTAAACTTTAAAACTTTAAGTTATGTGTTTAAAAAACTCAAACTTATTTTAACAAAGCAATACATTCACATGTTTAAAAACTCCAAAGATTCAAAAGGGCTTTTTTACCAATAGTACCAATCCCCGATCATATCTTTTGTATCACTCCCCATTGACCAAAGAAAATAATTTTTAACTCATTTAGACCTTCTGTTCTTAGTTCTTCTGGTGATTATCTCCAAATTTCTAAGATTATATGCATATGTTTTTTCAATTTTTTTCTGCTTTTCTGAGTAAAATACTCTCCTATCCCTCTATTAGATAGATTCCTACATGTTGGATATTTGAAATTGGATCTTTTGATATATGTATATCAAGTATTACAAACACTACCAAAAAATCTTAATTTTTAATTTTTTTAACTTAACAAAATATATAATTTGTTACTATTTATTCTTATATAATGTTATACAGTCAATGTTAATTTTGATTGATTTGCATATTTATATATGCAAATCATACTTCATACTTTTTAATTTCTTTCTGTATCTCCAAATTATCTAATAATTTCCCAAGTAACACATTTTAGAATTTTCTTTGCTATTGATCCACCAGTGACAACTTTTCTGTTTTGTTCTTCTAAAAATGTCTTCATTTCATCTCATAATGCTAGATTGGCAGTCATTTTAGTTCTGTATTACAAAAACATTACTCCATTTCCTTATGGCATTCATTGTTTCTGGTTTTGAGAATTAAGCTATCAGTTAAATTGTTGCTTCTTTAGAAGAAATATGAATCTCTTCAGCTCCCCAGTCCCTGGCTGCTTTTAACATTTTCCTTTTCCCTGCTCCCAGCTGTTTTATTTTTATGTGCTAAATGTACAATCATTTTAATTACCTGGTTTATGTTTGGAGGACTTCACGCATCTACAGTTTCGTGTCATTCATCCATTTTAGACTATTCTCAGCTATTATCTCTTCAAATATTGCTTCAGCCTCATTTTTGTTCTCTTCTCCTTTGCGAATGTTTTCACTACATTTTCTATATCCCTTACTCTTTTTGCATTTTTCAACTTTTTTGTCTCTTAGTATTTCATTTCTTCTGACATATTTTCTGGTTCATTATGTTTCTAATCTGTTATTAATCCAATCCAGAAAGTTAAGAGCTTTAGGGATCCCTGGGTGGCGCAGCGGTTTAGTGCCTGCCTTTGGCCCAGGGCGTGATCCTGGAGACCCAGGATCGAATCCCATATCGGGCTCCTGGTGCATGGAGCCTGCTTCTCCCTCTGCCTATGTCTCTGCGCCTCTCTCTCTTTCTCTGTGTGACTATCATAAATAAATAAAAATTAAAAAAAAAAGAGCTTTAGTTACTAGGTTTTGAAATCCCAGAATTTTTATTGGATTGGTTTTCATATTTTTCATATTCCTTTATTTTTTAAAAAGGTTTATTTATTTATTTTAGAGGAAGAGCATGAGGCAGGGAGGCCAGAAGGTGAAGGAGAGAGACACTTTCAGAGACTCCATGCTGAGCTCAGAGCCCGATGCTGGACTTGATCTCACAATCCTGAGATCAAGGCCGTGAGAGCATGACCTGAGCTAAAACCAAGAGCAGACGCTTGACTGACTCTGGCATCTGGTGCCGCTTCCATATTCCTTTAGACTCTCCAGTTATTTGCCAAATTTCTTAATATTGTCTTTGTTTCCTCATAGCAAACATGCTAACTTTAAGAGTTTGTGTCATAATTTCAATATCTGGAGTCCTTGTGAATCTGTTTCTATCTTCTGTTGTTTCCATGTTGCTCTCTTTCATATTGTTCTCCTATATCTGGATTTTTTTTTTTATAGTTTGCTAGAATTGAAAAAATAATTACCACAAATGTACTGCAGGAAGTCATGTTAACACACAGAAGAAAGAATTATAATAATTCTAATGAATTATAAAAATGTAATTGGAAAGAATATGCATATCAAGATCAGGCAAAAATGATCAAACATAAGCAAATGTGAGATTCTTGAAGAAAAGAATCCCCAAAAGAAAAAAAGAAAAAAGAAAAAGAGATAAACAACACAGAAAATCAAGAAAGATCTGAGTCTACAAATCAAAAACTTAAACTATGTTTAATGAAACTATGATACAGAGCAACAAAGTTTCAAAAATATCCTGGCAATTAAACTTTTAAAATAAAGAATACTGCAGGCAGAGAAAACAAGTTACCTGCAAGGGAGTAAATACCATCGAGTCTCAGATTTCTCCATTGCAAAATGTATTTATATTTATACTTGAAGGTAAGTGAAAATCATGATTATAAACAAAAAGGAAAAAGTTTTAAACTGAAAGAAATCAAAGAATATAGAGCCAATAAGCCCTTCTTTAAAAAAAAAACAAAAAACAAAACAAAACAAAAAACAACTACTCAACTATAAACCCACTCAACTAAGATATTAATCATTACAAATGACCCAAGAATGCTATTTATTTAGCAAGCTTATTATCCTTAGGAGTTGAAATTTAGTGGTAAATAAAACATGCACTGTGGAACTCTGATTATAACTGATAGGGAGGCTATGAAAAGGGGGAACTAATAGTAAACAACTGTAGATATTATGTTGCATATTAGAAATGTAAATACTCTAAACCAACAATGTAAAGCTGTGGGTAAAAATAATCAGCAGGTTGTGGCAAGGAAATGGAAGAAATTTTTAAAATATTAACCCTTCCTATTCTCTATCAAGAAGTCAGTTCATACTATAAATTGGAATAGGTTGACTTCAGATTGTTAATGAATTCCATATTATCTTTTCTGAATTTTTGAGATACACAATGTATCTCTGAAGTTCAGCAATTTCTTTATTTAAGTGTTTTTCTTCTGTTAATTCAAGCAAAATTAAATATCATAATTTCAATATTAAAGACATGATGGGGGTGCCTGGCTGGCTCAGTCAGTAGAGCATGCCAGTTTTGAACTTGGGGTAGTGAGTTCAAACGCCATGTTGGGTGTGAAGCCTACTTAAGAAAAAATAAGTAGAATATCATTCTATACACAGGGAAGATATTTGGGTTTTTTTTAATGAAATATTAATA
This sequence comes from Canis lupus baileyi, assembly GCF_048164855.1. Lineage (NCBI taxonomy): Eukaryota > Metazoa > Chordata > Mammalia > Carnivora > Canidae > Canis > Canis lupus. The sequence continues at coordinate 53,923,120 of NC_132850.1, read as the reverse complement.
CTAACTATTTCTAAATATGAGACTTTTCTTTACATATTGCTTTCAATTTTCTACATTTCTTGAACATCTTATAATGAGCATATGCCATTTCTACTAAATGTGTAGAATCCATAGTTTAAATTTTTTAACATTTTAAAAATTTACATCTGGAAATCTATTTAACTTTTTCCCTCTCCTGTTTATTCAATGTATCTCCTGTCCCTCCACATCATTATCTGTATATGCTAATAAGAAATGAAATGGTAACGTAAGATATCTGAGGGTGGAATGAGAAATAGAGCATGAATAACTTACAAAATAGATACAATTTTTTTTTTGAATAATTGATAGTCTTGCTTACTTGGGGCTGGAACCAGAAATTTTACAATTCTCAAAAGTACCAAATTCTTCCACATGTAGAGTGAACAAAAAACCTGGTTATTATATTAGTAACAAGTACCAGTACATCTAAATGTCTAATTTTTCAAAAGTATCTAATCCCAGTCCTATAGTAATATGATGATACTAGGGACACTTAGGACCTCTAGTGAAAGATTGTTTCTGAGGATTCATTTTGCCTGAGAGAAGAGCGAGGATTATTTCTCTCTGAAGCCAGGACTTGGTTCCTAAACTCACTTATACATTCAAATCAACTGGGGGTATAAGGAATGTTGAAGACTGGGTGCCTGAGTGGCTCAGTTGGTTGTCTGACTCTTGATCTTGGCTCAGGTCATGATCTCAGGGTCTTGATATCAAGCCCTGTGTTGGGCTCCCCACTCAGCAGAGAGTTGGCTTGAGATTCTCCCTCTCTCTCTGGCCCTCCCCTCGCTAGTGCCCACATGCATTCTCTCTCTCTCTCTCTCTCTCTCTCTCAAATAAATAAACAAAACTTTAAAGAATGCTTAAGACTAAGGCACTAGTTTTAGAGATTCCTCTGTAACTGGCTTTGCACATTAGGATTTTTATCAGCTCTTGGGTGATTCTAATGTACACCCAAGATTGAGAATCAGTGTCCTAAAGGAAGCATTTGTTTAATGACATGCCCTAGGGCCAACTATATCTGAAAAGCAATTTAAAGCTTGATCAGTTTCCTGACTCAATATAGGCTTCATGCAGAAGAAATTTGCTTTTTAAGAGTCAATCCATCTTCAAGGCAACAACTTGTGTTAGCCAAATAACTATCTAATTGAGAATACCACAAAATGGATAGAACTTGGTAGCAGTCCAGCTGTACCGAAAATTACTGATAATAATATGGTAAGTACAGTTACACTTTCTTTTTAAAAAATTCATTAAAAAATACAAAAGTAATGAATAAAAACAACTTTAAGTTCCAGACTGGTTGGCAGCCCAAGATTAGTCATCACAAATCCTTTACCAACTAACATTTTTAAGTATCTGAGGGATTGGTTGTCATCCCTAGAATTTCATTTCTTTAAGTATTATCAAAATCGTCAATAAACATTTCCTGACCCACACTCTATAGAGAGCTTTTTCACCTGAGTGTGATTATGGTCGGGGCACCTGGGTGGCTCATCTGCCCTCCAGGTCATGATCCTGGGGTCCTGGAATGGAGCTCCACACTGGGCTCCCTGCTCAGTAGAGAGTCTGCTTCTCCCTCTCCCTCTGACCCTCCCCCTGCTCATGCTCTTGCTCGTGCATGTTCTCTCTCTCTCTCTCTTTCTCAAATGAATAAATTTTTAAAACTTTAAAAAAAATGTGATTATGGCCATGAAAAGTTATCATCAGGATAGCTTTAAAAGAAAGGAGACCAGATGTATGATATAAACGAAAACTTGGAAACACAGAAAACCTAAGGAGATTACAAAACAATACAGTCATGAATAGGACATTGTTAAATAAAATCCTTCACATGATCACCATACCAGACCCTTGACAATTTTAAAACATCAGTGCCATCCCTTATAATGAACAGTGTGAAAAAAAAATAATTTTAATGTATTAATAATGTAATCAATCATACCTACCCTTGAAAGTGATAAAGAGATTTCCTAGATAGAGCTGACACTCAAATAGTACACACTGCTCTCACTGCACCAGTAATTTCCTCATGGCATTTGCTCTGAAGCATTGTTTCCCGTGTCACCCCAGGTAAACATTTTTATTTAACACAGCACCAGTGGTATGCAGGTAACCTGGCAGTCCGGTGGGGAAAGAAATTGCTTTGTATCTGTAGTGGGCTAAACGGTGGCCCCTCAAAATCCAGAACCTGTGAAAATTACCTTATGCTGCAAAAGAATGAATGCTACTATTTATGACAAATTTTGTAATTAAGAATTTTAAGAGGAGGAGCTTATCCTGGGTTAGCTGGGCAGGCCCTAAATGTAGTACCACGTATCCTTAGGCAATGGGAGTTTTGAGACAGAAGATGTGAAGGTAATGTGACCCAGAGGCAGATGTGAGAGTGCCATGGCCACAGGCCAAGAAATACCTGAAGAAGAAGGTGGAAGAAGCAAGTAACAGATCCTGCCCTAGAGCCTTCAGAGGGAGCGCCACCCTGCCAACATCTTGATTACAGAATCCTGTCACAGCAGCCACAGAAAATAAATACAGAGCATTGGGTGACTAATATGGTGTAAATAATTTCACCATAGCTGATTCTCAGCTACCGGTCTATAGTCCCTGACCAGAGTTGGAAAGACATGCACACAGTTGATGACTTGGAGCTGGCACAAAGCGCAGTTCAGCACCCCCACTGACTCTAAACATAGGCTCATCCTTTCATTTCCCTTCTAATTTCTTACTTGGCTCTCATTTCATTTCTTTCTGCCAGAGACTATGAAATGGAGTATCCTGTGCATGCTTTCAGAAGTTGAAGTCATCCAGAAAAACACAATAAAAATGACGAAAAATTCACTCAAGTTACTAAACAAAAGGAAAGATGGAATTTTCATAGACTTATACTAACGCATCCTATTGTTAAATTTAAATATCATTATAACATAAAAAGTATGAGCTACCAAACTCATAGGCTCCAAAATTCTGCCTCCATTTAGTAACTGGTGACCACCAGCACATCACTGAGTTTATTTTCTCACCTGCATGCAAAAAGCTAGTTAAGTGTTCTCCAAAAGCTAGTTAGAATTATTCTACTATCATCTACATCTTTGGTGAAGATAAGAATAGTAATAGTAGAGATAGTGATAATGGTAATAACAGTTATAGTAGTTGTGTTAAAGATGGGATAGCTGATTTTATTCATTTGCTGGGATAAAGAGGAAGAGTAAAGTCGAGAGCAAAGACCAGTTACCAGGGAGCCGTGCAAAAGTGATTGCCAGGTTCAGGGGATCTGGATTTTTGGAAGGAAGAGAAAGAAGAGGTGAGAGAAAGGGCAGTGTGGCAATTAAAGTCCCAGAGAGGAAGTGGAGAGAGATTTTAGCAGTTACCTCCGTGGACTTTGTGGAGAGAAATGTGTAAAAAGAACTGATGGAGGCTGAGCTGTGTGATTTGCTGAGCTACACTAACAAAGGAAGGCGCATAGAGAGGTCCCCACTGGCATTAAACTCACCAAACTAATGTTCAGGAGATGAGCCAACGGGCGGAAATAGATTTCAAGACAGTTAAGAATTATTTGGGTTACACACCGCTCCTTTTATTATTATGTTAGGCTGACAGAAAGATTTGAGCAGTTATTTGGGGACCTTATCAATGAAAACAACTAATTAGTCCTTTTCACTCCACAAAAGAATCGTGAACTAAATTCCTCAAATAGCTTCTCAGCCTAGATACTTTTTTCATGATACAGTAAAAGCAAAGATGAAGGTAAATATTTCCTGAATCTCTTCAGTTTTCATAATTCTGAAATTTAAATGTGCTCAGTTTGCTTGACTACAAAGAAAATAAAACGTCCTGTTCATATTTAATCTGACTTGGCTGTTTGAAGCCTCTATTTTCCCCCAGGCCAGAAAGCAAACAGGTGGAAACAATATCTCAGAGCAGTAAATATTGCTGGTGGATAATGGATGGCCTCACCCATAATTGAACATGCTCCAAGAAAGCATGCCTCTCAGTGCTCATTCTGATTTGTAATTTCCTCCCCAAGGTGTAGCACGCCAATCAAATGCTGTAAGTTTGACACCAGAGTCGCAAAACTAAAATAGGCAATGCTGTATATCCAATATTTGTTCTCACCTTCTACCTTTAGGTCTTCTGTACAAGGGATTTTCTTCAGGAAAAAAAAAAAAAATCCCTTAGAGCTCTACAGGCTGATGCCAAAAGTCAGGTTTAATTAAGACCACAATCAGACTTTTCTCTGCCAAAGAACAGTGATAAAATGATTAAAAAAAAAAAAGAAAAAAAAAGTCATTTGGCATTTTGTTCATAGTTGTCATGTAGTACTCACCTTCCCTCTAACATCCATTCCAAAATTCTGTTAGTACCACCAGGCAAGGATTTCTAAAACAGGATTTATCGTCAAACTCAAGTGAACATTTTAGAAATAGGAATTTCCATGCTTACCCCAGATCTAATAACCCAATCTTAGGGAATGGTTTTTAAGGGCTTCCCAGGTAATTCTGATCCTTACACAGACTTGGGAACCATTGCTGTGCCCTCTTAACTCAGGTACCTTGGAAATTCACACGGCAACATTCCCTCCGGGAGCACTTTCCAAGGGCCCACTCGAGTATCACAGAGGATTGGACAGAAATTTCAGATCCTATTTAAATAGACCTGAAGTTCCCCAGATACATCCTTCTTTATTCTTCTTCATCCTGTCCATATCTTCTTCGCTTAGGGCTACTTGAGAGTTTATTATAACAATCTTACAACTGCCTTAAACAGATTGCAGAAAGGAGGAGGAGGGAGAAAAGAAAACATACAAACATAAGAAGTATAAAAAAAAACCCCAAAATATGAACTTTTTTATTATGTGGATCAGACACTTAGCAAATTTATTTTACTTGACCCCCATGACACTAAAGAGGTCTTCCATCATCAAGCCGATTTTAGCTCTGGGGTGAGAGATATTCACTACATCACAGGGAGATGTAGGTATTTGAGTTGTAAAATGAAGAGAGGGACCCAGGCATTCTGAATTCAACAACCATTTGGTGAATGCTTAACCACCGAGCTATAGCACCACAGATTCCGGCAGAGTGGTCCAAGCCATGTCAATGTCTGGGGTCATGCAGAGGAACAAAAAGAAACCGCATGATGTTTTCCCACCCAAGTGGACAGAAAGACTGACTCGGGGCATCTTCAAGAATCGAAGGAAGGGGGCACCTGGTGGCTCAGTCGGTTAAGCATCTGCCTTCAGCTAAGGTCATGATCCCAGGGTCCTGGGATGGAGCCCTAGGTCAGGCTTCTTGCTCAGCAGAGAGTCTGCCTCTGCCTCTCCCTCTGCTCCTCCGCACTGCTGGTTCTCTTCCTCTCTCTCTCTCTCTCTCTCTCAAATACATGAATGAAATCTTAAAAAAAAAAAGAAAAGAAAGAAAAGAAACATGGGAAGAGCATGTGAAAAGGAATATTAGGCCCCTAGTCAGCCCTCTCTTCCAAATCTGAGGTCTGGAAAGCAGGGCATGACTTTGCTCCCATTAGTCAAAAGAGCTTTATAAAACACACACATACACGTACACACCGACACTAGTATCGCGGTACCACTGCAGGTACCCTTCTAAGACTAATGCACAGCAGACACATCAGGGGGCTCTGTTTCCAGGGAATCACTGCAGGGGGGTAGAGCTGAGGAGCAATGAGTACCAGCCAACAGTCACACATGATAGTTCAGAGTCCTCTCCGTGGAGACACTGTGTGCCCATGTGGAGCCCTTCTCTCTCAGGAGCTTCTCTCTTAGGAGCCCTCTTCCAGCTGAAGAGACAGCAAGTAGCATAACGATTCGTGAAAAGCAGACATATGAGGAAGATACTCAAAACAATTCTTATGAACAGAAGAGAATGGATTTATCCAGGAAAATAAGGGATTGTATTTGAAAATGTGTGTCCGACCAGTCCTAATTTTAGGAGTAGGTCAAAATTTCAACTGACCAAAGGACTTGCTAAAATACGGCTTTTAAAATGTGATGGTTATTAAGTTGAAATATACTATACAGTTGACTCTTACACAGCATGGGTTTGAAGTGCACAAGTCCACTAATACGTAGATTTTTTTTTTTTTGTAAATACTGTACAGTACTGTAAATACATATTCTCTTTCTGGTGATTTTCCTAACATTTTCTTTTCTCTAGTTTCTTTTATTGTCAGACTACAGTACATAATACATATAACATACAAAATATATGTTAACCAGCTGTTTATGTTATTAAGAAGTCTTCTGATCAAGAGGAGGCTATTAGTTAAGTTTAGGGGGAGTCAAAGTTATACATGGATTTTTAACTGCACAGGAGTCAGCACCCCTACCTCCCACACTGTTCAAGGAACACCTGCATTTCTACACACTTTCATGTGCTGCAACTTATTTCCTTTCATGTCCAAACACTATTGTTAAAACATATGTTAATTTCTGTAGCCCTTGTGCCAGAAATACTCATGACACAAAAGACATGAATTATTCACGGACACCACAATTTTTTTTATTACTATTTCTGCTTCCAAATGCAGGAAAATTCCTGCATTAGACATCCCAGGATACAGATACCCATTCTTTAAAATGCAAAATACAATTTAGCAGAGGCAGGTTTTATTGGAAGGGAAGGGGAAGGAAAGGAAGGGTGGGGAAGGGATGGGGAGGGAAGGGACAGGTTAGGGAAGGAAGGGAAGAGAAGGGAAGGGAGGGGAGAAGAGGGGAAGGGAGGGGAGGAAAGGGGAGGGGAGGGAAGGGAAGGGAAGGGAAGGGAAGGGAAGGGAAGGAAGGGAGGGAAGGGAGGGGAGGAACGAGAGGGGAGGGGAGGAACAGGGAGGGGAGGGAAAAACCTGTAACCTGTCCCTCGTGAACTGCAACATCTGAAGTGGTGGATGAGTACAATACATTATCAGATGAAAACAGTGGCTAATCGTGAACATGACAAATGCAAAATTCTATTTTTGCGGGTTTTTTAGGCTCACACTCCAGTCCACAAGGAACCATGTCTCAAAGTCTCAGCCAACAAGGAAAAAGCTCCTCGTACTGACACTGTCTTTCATAATCACTTCAATACAGAATTACTCTAAATATGCCCCCTTTCTATCTACTATGAGGAAGAGAAGACACAAAAAGCAGAAAGGGGGTAAATCACCTTGTCTTTCCACACAACCCAGAAAATAGAAGTAACACCAAGTCCCACAACTTCTTACAGCCCCTGCGTGCCCTTCAATTGGTGATACCAAATTCCCTTGATGAGGAATGTTCTTTAGACCTCCATCCTCTCTGCCCAAGTTCTTCTCCACTAAAAAGTTTGCAGCACTGCCCTCTGCTGGAAGAGCAGTTCGCCACCACTCAGCTTGGCAGGGTTGGGGGCCAGCCGTTATCCAATGAGAGTAGGATGAGGAATCTCTCCTCCCTCTGCTCATTCAGTAATAAACTCTGACCTTTTGGACACGCCGAACGTGATCAGAGATGTCACCCTCTTTAGGACAACTTAGCTGTTTAAGGCTGAGCTGCACTTGAGCAACTCCCTTAAGATGGGGTCTCTTGACTCCTTGCTGAGGTTCTCCTCTATGATAGTTCTTTCCCCAAGGGAATGAGAACCGGCTGCAGAATCACATCCAAGTTTTATTCCAGCTCAATGAGAAAATGGCTGATCTTCAGATGTTGCCCATCAGCCCATTATTCTCGCTAATTCGTTGCAAGACAGGAACAGCAAAATAGTTTAAGGCTTTCTGATAACCATATCCAGATGAAAGATGGCTGCTGAGATGGAGGGTGTGTTGGGGGAAGGAAGCTGTCTTCAAACCTCAAAAGTTAGGCCTTAGAACCTCTGTTTCTCTTGAATAAAGCCAAATTAATCACTAATTCAAGCAGCAACCCAGACGTCACATCTTTCCTGTAATGAGCAATGGTTCATTAAAAATATTCTCTTTAATAATCAAGTTATTTCTTAAAATATTAATAAAAAGAACGTGGAGTTGTCCCTCAAACTGCTGTGTTTCTAAAAGTTTATGCCGTATCGTCTCCTTGAAAATAATCATTCTCTCTAAATTCTCTAAGTTCTGTATCTTTGAAGAAAGATAAGTTAGAGTGCAGTTAACCACAAGACCTTAGCAGGTCTCCAGTTTAGTTATAAATCCTGCCTTCCACCTGCCTTACCAAAATCTCTGTCCTGGAAAACTCTGTTAAACTTTTGAATATATATATATATATCAAAGTTGGTTGTGTTCTTGCCACCTCCACATTAGAATGTATTCTAATAAATTAAAACACAAAATTTGAAACTTAGTGCTTATGTTTTATTATTATTATTATTTTGCAAGCTGATAAAACAAAGCAAACTAAGCCTGAGCTCTACCTTAGCAAAATTTGTGTCATGAGGCCTCTTCCCCAACATCTTTATTTTTGCTTGTAAAGACAAGAAGTATCTTTTTTTCAGTCTTAGTCCTCCGTTCTCACTTCAATGTTCTTGAGTAAATCTCTTAAAAAAACACAATTCCATTTTTTCATTAGTTCTTCTACTGTTTCCAGGCTGTTACTTTGTTGGTCCTATCAAGAACCTAATTGTTAGTAGAGGTTGCACTAAGGGTCAGTTACAAACTTTACTGATGAGGACCAACAAATTCATTGGACCTTGTCTACTGGAGTGCTATGTAGACATTTTTCAAAATCTGACTCATCTTTGATGCTTTTCTGATTTTCTGAATGAATCGTGGCACCCTATTTCCTCCCTCATGTTTTTTTTTTTTTCCTATGTATTGGCACAATTGGGCAACCTACCCCTGTCCAAGCCTGGAGACACAAATGGACTTAATTACCATCAATTAACAGTTCTCTAAAGCAAAATGTCAGGTTTCCTCTCACCATTCCAAGATGGCACCTAGTAGTAAGATGGCCAGTCTTACCAGTTTAATTCCTCAGTCCTTTTGCGACACAAAAGAATCAGTGTTATAACCTTGATAACAATATGACATGAGAAAACATCTATTTAATAGTATTATCTTAGATCCATGACTTGGTCATGAGTATGGACTAAGCCAAAATCCATAATCAATTACCTATATATGCTTTACCCCCCAACACCAACCCTAAATTGTCTTATATAAAAAATATTAAAAAATTAAAATATTAAATTAAAATATTAAACAGCCTTGCTCAAAAGTACCTATACCTGCTCAAAAAGTGAATCCCAAAAACTAGAACACAGGATCTTAATTATGGACTTGCCTCTACTTCAGAAGGCCAAAAGTTACTTGATCGTAGTAATTTTTTGTGAGTTATTATTCCATAGTAGGAAATTTCTTGAAAAGTAGAGGTCATTTTTCTCTCATTATGAAATATTCCAAACATGCGGAAAATAGTAAGCACCTGTGCACCCACACCACATACTTTTAAAATATTACACTAATCACATTAACATTTAAAGATATATAACTTCAATCTTTATTCCAGGTCCTTCTAACACACTGAAAACATCACAAATGTGGTTATAGCTAATTCAACCCCTGCGCCTTACTTCTGTCCTCTTTCCAGAAATAAGCACTGGTCTAAAGTCAGTGTCTGTTTCCTTTGATATTTACACACTGTTGTATACACCCACACTTGTCACAATAATGTTCCATGTGCTTTTATGTCTTGTATATATTTGTACCACTCCAATGTCTTACATATAGTAAAACCTAAAAATTCTTTAATCAAATTAAACTCATTACCTAAATATATAAAAAAGAAAAAAACAAGTTCTCTACTTTCAAAAGGTTAGGCTGAAATTTTAATAATCTAAGAATAAAACATTAAACTGAAATTGAGAAAATTACTTCCTAACCAATCTTGCTTAGATGATAAATCCCATATTCCTCTAAGTTATTAAAAAATAATTTTGTACTTTTTTATTAAGAGATCATTTCTTTTTTTTTTAATTTTTTAAAGAGATCATTTCTTAAAAAGAGAGAGAGAGAGAGAGCTCATTTTTTCCCACTCTGATTCAAGTCAGTATAACTTCACTTTGTCTACTTCAATCAATTCTGACTGCTTCTATATAAAGTATAATTTACATTTCGATTTTTACAAATATCTCTTCATATAAATCTGCCTCATAAACAAAAATCACATATTTTTGGCACCTAATGGTAAAACCTTTTAAAATGTGTTCCACATTAATATTAATACTTCCCAAAATCAGAATGTAGGCTCAATAAAAAAAAAAAGGTATGTTCTTCTATTTATCATTGCTTTTCTCTAAAACCACACTATCCATCAGTGTTAAATAGTGACACTCATAACCCAATTTCCCCCAGGACCGTAATTTTACCTAATGAATATAGTCAAAGAATGCATAGTAAATAGTCCATACGGTGAAAAAAGAGATGTGTGCTGTCCTAATTGACTTAGCACAGCCTTGTCTAACACCACAATGATTTGCACGTTTGCCAATCCAGTCTTATATCTTTTAGAGAAACTACAATAAAAGTTTCAAAAACCTTTTGCACATTGCACCCTGAAAAAGACCAGTTCCCACACAGTCAATGTTGACTCATAATCTGGAGCTTCCACATGGAGTCTGTGGAACTCCTGCCACCAACTTCTCCACTGTCATTGTCCTTTCATTCTCTGCGTTCTTTCCCTCTGACTTGCATTTCAGATTTCATTCTATATTAAATGTTGAAGAATTTTGATCTGCAACACCCCCCGCCCCCCCAGACTCAGTGTTCCTCACCCTGGTACAAGGTTTCCTCCTCTGAAAGCAAGCTCTGAACAATTCTTCTCACCTCCAACCTTTATGCATCAAACCTTGCTCTGCATGGCTCTGTTATTGGCTTAATTACGCCTGAAGAATATATAGTACCCAACTTCATGTATCCTCAAAGTCTATCGGTGAGTATTAAATATTACCACTCTAGTACCTTTTCCTGCCTTACATTCCCAAGTCATTTGAAATTCTGCTACAGTAAGGGGGATTGGTCCTTCAATAAAACCTCAGAAAGATGCCTCCAGCAAGGGGACAGAGGACCCAGGAAAGACTTTAGAATTCAAGGACCTCTGCCTGGATGGACATTTAGGTCTCCATTTGGATACCAACATGAAAACTGCTCTCTCTTTCCAGAAAAGAAGGGGTCAAAACCATTTCATAACTTTTCCCTGCCCAGATATTTGAGACTTCAGGAGAAGAAAAAGAAAAGGGCTGGAGCTCTTTTTATAAGTAGAAAGATGGATTCTCCATTTGGACCCTTCTGGATGCAAAGCCTGAGGCAAGGACTTGGCTGCAGTATTTACTGGAGAAGGAGTCTAAGGAAGCAGGGCTGAGGGGTGGGGAGAGTGATCTGGGAAGGAGGATGGGCCAGTACAAGGGTGTGTACACAAGGTGCTGCTGGGGGCAGTGGGGTTGTCTCCACAAGCCCTCAGAGAAACAAACGGAATGCTTCCAGCATTGTCTGTCTGAGGACAGGAGTCTGGGCATTTGTTGGCTTCCACTTTTCACTGGCCAAGGGTAACCTGAGGACATCAACCCCCCTGATCTTCCTGTTCTGCTTGCACTCAAGAGCTGGTCCATTTCTCTTAGTTTGGAGAAAACTCTGAGGTAGAGAAACGGGATCTTGTCTAACTTGGTCATATCAACCATGCTATAATATACCCATATACCATGTGAAATGTAACTGCGTGTCTTAAAATGTGAAAAGATTTTATAATTTCACTTTTGAAATTACTATCTATCAATTTTGACATTGCAATTTTCGTTTTGTATATTTAAAATGATTTTTTTCTTTTTAAGTCTTAAATACTTTCTAAAGTTTTAAATATTTTAAGCCAAATAAATAAAAAAGCCCTGACACTACGCACCCCCCACAAATCAACTATTCAATAAGAACAAGAAGCTACAATGACCCCAAACCCTACCCTCGAAATAGTTGCAGATAGGTACTGAGAATTCAAATCCTTTGAAATTGATATTACAAGCTCTAATACCAGGCAGCAAAGCATTCTTAGTGCAAACAGGCATGGAACCCGAAATGTGCAGGGCAAAGAAGAAAATAATCAGAAAAACAGAATAACAAAAAGCAGAATAGAACAGAGAGCAGACCAGGAGAGATTTCTATCAATTTTACCTGGTAAAGACTCAACAATATCCTTGTAAAATGAGATTTTTAATGAATGTCAACGCCAAAGAAGATTGGTGCAATCATCACCATCCATTTAGCCGTTTCATGAACTGTTCGAAATTCTGATTCCAACATGTAGATTCATATTTTCCAGTTAATCTTTGGGTTATCTTTTTAAAATCCAAATCAGGAGTCTTCCCAGGCATTGATAAAGAAAACTGACAATTGTAAAAGTGTATTTCCCGAAGTGAATGAACAAGGCAAGCTATCTTCTTCAAAATGTTGCCTTAGCAAAGCTTTTCTTATCTGCTTGTATTTCTTAATATACTCAGACTGAGGATCTTGTGCTGTCTTTCCTCCACCCGCCGGTTCACAGGGATCCCCAGCTATGGCTATGACTCTGCATCATCACCAGCAAAGTTTGAGAGAATCATTCAACACCCTGAGTCCGTCGATTAGTCCCAGTGGTAAACAAGTAGGACCCTGTAACACACGGCCGTCCACGTGAAAGGAGCTCAGGTGCCAAAACTTGTCCACGGCTCAGAAATCTGCCCTTGAGACTTTGACTAAAGTCCACATTTGAAACACCTTTTTATTTAATCTCTCTTGCACCCTTAACCAATATGGAGATGGCCTTTTATTAAAAACAAAATCTGTTAGGGCAGAAAATCATTTTTAAATATCATTATACGTGCAAACTTTAAAGATACAAAAGTACATTCAGTTGACATTATTAAGCCAAGTATCTTGTCTTCACACCAATAACATCTAGTCATGTCAAGCTATCATGTCAAGCTTCATTTTCATAGAACAGTAGTGACAACTTAAAAGATGGAGGTGAAGCAATCTGCATATCTCTTGTTATTATTATTTTGCTCCCACATCTGTTGCAGCTCACTCACAGATACATTTCTGACAACAGTTGAGGACCTGGAGACATCAGAGTCCTAAAATTTTGCCCAGGCCCTGTTCTCTTTTATTTCTATCAATTCAATACCATCTACTTTCTCCAAATCCAGTTTAAAACTCACCTCCTCAAGTGTTTCGATAGATCTGTCCTTTACTATTTCCTTCTTGCTCCCTTTTGCTCTGAATTTCACCAGCCTGTTGCTTTCTCTATGTCCTTACTTTATACCTGGATGTTTTGTTTTCCAGACACCAGGTTCCCCAGGAAAGCAAGGGATGTATACCACCAGGGCAGCACTTTTCAAGCTGCTGTTTTTGATGCCCATTGAATGATATCCATTTAATGCAGCCAACCGAGATTTTTTTTAATGAAATTAAATAAAATAGGAAATGTCAGCATGCAAAACCAGTAGTAAGTAAGTGAGTTATTTCATGGAAATGTTTATTTTTTTTATTTTTTGCATTGAGACATGATCGACATGGAACACTGTATTAGTTTCAAGTGTATAACATAATTATTCAATGTCTGTAGATATTGCAGTTATCACTACAGTAAGTTCAGTTAATAGCCATCACCACACATAGTTACACACTTTTGTTTCTTATGGTAAGAACTTTTAAGATCTATTCTCTTAAAAAATTTTAAATATACAGTACAGTATTGTTAACTACAGTCCTTTCATAGAACTTCTAAAATTTTTAAATGTGTGTGCATGATTGTGTGAACTTGATCATAACATACAAAGTAATTCTTCCTGTGAGTTACAGTTAGAAAAATTTAAAAGCCATTGATGTAAGCCAGCGCTGCTCAAAAAGTTATTAGCCAGGGAACGCCTGTTGGTAGCCTTAAAGAAAAATTACTGCTCTATATGAAAATTAAATCCTTTCGTTGACACCATCTATAAAATATTAATATATCCAAAAATATTTATCGTACGTATTTACTCTAGCCACTGCAGATACAATAGAGAAAAAATAGTTCCTTTCTGAAAGAGGTTTACAGAGCAGTGGAGAAAACAGATAAAGCAGAAATTTTAGTTCAGTATAATAGGACATAAAATCAGAAAGCATGAGAGCACAAAGAAAGTGTTCCTAACTGTCTTCCAGGAACTGGCTTTTAACTGCCCTAAATCTTTAGAAAAACACATCTGTAAAAGGGTCAGATGTTTAGCCAAAAACCTCCAGTGCTATTAGGTCAACATTCTATGTGATTAGCGTCATGTCCGGCTACACAACTGAAATTCATTTGGACTAATTAGACTTTCAATAAGTCCTTTAATTCTATTTTTTTTTCTTTTTGCAAAACAAAGTTGTATATATTTAAAGTGGAAACTTGATGTTTTGATATATTTATACATTGTAAAATAAGTATCACAATTAAGCTAATTAACATATCTATCACCTCACATAGTTGCCATTTTCTTTCTTCTTTTTTTGGTGTGTGGTAACACTTAACATCTACCCTCTTGGCAAATTTCAAATATACTATATGGTATTGTTAACTGTAGTCATATTAGATCTCAGAACTTACTCATCTTACACAACTGAAACTTTGTACACTTTGACCAACTTCTCCCCATTTTTCCCTCCCTCCAGCCCCTGAAAACTCCCACACTACTCTCAGCTTCTGAGTTTGACTATTTTAGATTCTACATATAAGTGAGATCATACAGTATTTGTTTTTCTGTGTCTGGTTTATTTCACTTTATCCAAGTTGTCACAAGTGGCAGGATTTCATTGTTTTTAAGACTGAATAATATTCCATTATGTATATATATAATATACTGTATTAGTTTCAAGTGTATAACATAATTATATATATACACCCCACATTTTCTTTATCCATTCAACCATTGACAGACAGGCTGTTTCCATGTCTTGGCTACTGTGAATTATGCTGCAATAAACATGGGAGTAGATATCTCTCCAAGATCCGATTTCATTTCCTTTAGGTGTATACCCAGAAGTGGGATTGCTGAATCATATGGCAGTTCTATTTTTTATTTTTTGAAGAACCTCTGTACTTTTTTCCATAATAGGTGAACCAATTTATATTCCCACCACCAATGAGGTACCATTGTCTTTTCTTTGCTATAGCCTGGCCTATACTTGCAATTTCTTAGTTTTTGGATAAAAGCCATTCTAACAATATGAGGTGATATCTCATTGAGGCTTTTTTTAAAGAATTTATTTAATCATGAGAGACACACAGAGAGAGGCAGATACATAGGCAAAGGGAGAAGCACACTCCCTGGGGGGAGCCTGATGCAGGACTCGATCCCAGGACCCTGGGATCTTGACCTGAGCTGAAGGCAGATGCTCAATCACTGAGCCACCCAGGCATCCCCTCATTGTGGCTTTAATTTGCATTTCCCTAATGATAAGTGATGCTGAGCACTTCTTCCTGTACTTGTTGGTCATTTTTATGTATTCTTTGGGAAAATGTCTATTCAGATCCTTTGCCCATTTTTCAATCAGTTTATTTGTTTTGTTTTGTTTTGTGTTTTGTTTTGTTTTGCTACTGAGCTGTAGGAGTTCCTTATTTGACTTAGATATTAACCTTTTACCAGATACATGGCTTGCAAATATTTTCTCTCATTTCATAGGTTGCCTTTTCACTCTGTTGATTGTTTTCTTTGTTGTCCAGAAGCTTATTAGTTTGATGCAATCCCATTTGTTTAGTTTTAATTTTTTTTGAGAGAGAGAGAGAGAGAGAGAAAGCAAGAGAGAGCAGGAATGGGATGGGAGGCAGAGCGAGAGGGAGAAGCAGACTCCGCACTGAACAGGGAGCCTGACTCAGGGCTCGATCGCAGAACCCTGTGATCATGACTTGAGCTTAAGGCAGACGCTTAACCAACTGAGCCACCCAGGTGCCCCTCATTTGTTTATTTTAAATTTATTGCCTGTGTATTTGTTGTCACATCCAAAAAAATCATTGCCCAGACCAATGCCCAGAAGCTTATTTTCTCCAGGGAGAACAAGCAATAAATACAATAAGCAAGGAAATTATACTACATACAGAAGATAACAATGAAAAGGAAAGAAAAGTTAAGTGAAAGTAACCAGAAGGGCAGGGAGCAGAGCATATGTAACTTTAAATAGCCTGGCCAGAGTAATTCTCATTCAGATAGAGACATTTGAAGAAAGACTTGAAGAAGGTGAGAGAATTTTTTCATTTTCCAAAAAAATGCAGTTATCTCAGAAAAGAAAAAAAGATGGTATAAGATAAATAATTTAGGAAAAGTATAAATTTCCCTCTGAGAGTAGGGTTCATTGACATTTGATTCTACCCTAAGGGAAATATATTTAAGAAGAGAAAAAATAAATATAACACTAATACTGATTACCAAAATAATTTTGATTGCAAAAAAACTCTGTGCATTTCTTTTTATCTTTAAATGTTTGAACAGGTTAATAAAGGATCAATTTTCAGAGTCTCAGACAAGTGAGACCCCTGGAATCCACAAAATATAGAAAGGGATTTTTACAGTTGTGTGGTTGAAATCTGAACTTTTATGTTTTTTTTTTTTCTTGTATGAATTATAATGTTATTGATCCTAATGGCTCAATCCAAGCCCTAGTATCCTAGGAGCGTTTTAGCTTGTTGAGTCTCTTTATGAATGCTGCTATGGTCTTATTGAAATGCTGTTTTACTAAATTTCCAAGATGTTCTAGGATTAGCACATTTTTGGGAGCATGACCCATAACTTTTAATGCTTGATATTATATCCTCTGTAGTTCTTTGACCTAAGAGGCCCTCAAAAAATATGTGTTGGTGGATGTTTACAAATATCGAGACAAGCAAATGTGCACATGTTGTTTGTTTTCTTGTTTCATTTAGGAAGTTGTAGATAGTCAGGCAGATTTAGATAAAGTTAATCATTGCAACAGCCTTTATATCGAACCAAATTTGTCCTGTAAATTCAATCTGTTGACCTAATTCTGCCTTTTTTTGTGAATAAAAGCAATAAGTACAACTATTTTATCTTCTATAAATAGTTGTCTGTATTCTAAAAGAAGATTTTACACGTATTATTACATTTAAACCCCACAACTCATAATGATTCCCATTAAAAACAGAGAATTTGAGCATTTAAAAGGAAATAACTTTGCCAGGACCACACTGCCACTTGGTGCTGGACCTGAACTTCAGAAAGTCAGAGGCAAACACTGGTGCCTGTGCTCCTCACTCTATAGTCGGCCTGCTCTTACTAATTAAAGCCCAACCAATGGTTCAAACTATGACCCTCCCCGTTGAAAGATTCTTTACCCTTTTCCCTACACAGCTCCCCTGCCCTCCATTTCTCACAAACCATGGTCCCTTTAATTTTGACCAATGTGCTCATTCTCTTCTCAATACCTGATGCTCTGTCAATGTCTGCTGACTCCAATGTCTACTGTCAGGGATTTGGATTATGTACATTTAACATATTGAACATAAAGTCAAGGAGTGAACTATTTATGGGTTAGACCTCCAATCTGCAAGTGTTTAGTCTTCAGAATTCTTTTCACTTGGTAGTGACATAAAAGTTTTCTGGAAGGTCCACATCCCCACTGTTTGCTTTTCTTCTCCAGCTTTCTCCCTGATGACAGAATCATCCAACAAGGTGGAGCAACAGTCTGGGTCATCTCCTACACCTGCCAGAGCTACTCACTCAAACTCTTCAACGCTTCATACTCTAGGTAAACCTATGGGAAATTATTGAAATAATTTCAATTCTATATATATTAAATATAATATTAAAATTCAGTCTTTGAAACCCCTTTTATTCCTTTATTTTACCACCTCATGCAACAGGAGTGGCATCTTTTGTGCTTCCTCGGACAGCTAAAGAACCACTTTCCCACTTCCTGAGTGAAGTTTGGGAATATGGCTACAAGAACTGTGTATGGTTTCCTCAGGACACTGTGTGCCAGTTAGTCATTACCTGCTTGAAAGCACATTAGCACAATGGGGACAAGGCATTTTTTTCTGCTTTTCTCATCTTTATTCAATGTGTCAAGTGTACTAAATCCAAGGAGTAATTTCAAATGAAGCTAATATAAGGGGCACTGGGAACACGCAATGAACAAAAATCCTTTTCAAATAAATCATAACTTCCTCTTAAATAATTGTTATTATCCTGGCTCTGGTACACTTAATCCCTCTAATTCTGTCTTAAAATTAAAATAAAGTTTTGTTCATATAAAGTCCCGGACAGAACATTTTGCAATATATACACATATCAAGTGATTACCTCATCCACCTGGAACGTAATATAATGTCATGTCAATATAAAAAAAGAAAGTCCCAGACAGGATATTGTAATGATTTAAATCCTGCAATGTCTCAATTTATCCTATAAGTCTTCCCATTTGAGCAGCTCTTTACAGATTATAATATAAAGTGCTTTTAGATGCACCTTATAGACTCTGAGAGCTGGAAGGCTATCTTAAAAATTACTTAAGTCAATCTCATAATCTCCTTTGATTCTAACAACAAACCTATATGGTTCTTATATAAGTATCATTTCCATGTTACAGTTGAGAATGAGAGCATGGAGGTGTTCACACGCTTTGTAGACAGAGCTGCAAAGCAGGAGCATTAGAACTAACACCAGGCTTCTGATTCCCCGTCCAGTGCTTCTTCTAAAATACCATGCTGTCACTCTGCTAATTAGTGCCTGCTGGAGAAAAAAAAAAAAAAAAAAAAAGTGTTATTTATCTCAGAATTTTCTTTAAAAAAAACACAGAGTTTTCTAGAAAACTTTATCCCTCTAAGTTGTCATTTTGGTGAATATCACTATACTTTCTTAAAATATTATGCTTTTATATTCCCATGGAAAGTAAGTTTGTGTTCTCCTTTAAAGAAAGGCCTTACTCTCTCTTGCTCCAAAAGCCAATAGCCAGTGATTCTATGATAAGAAAGTGTGATGAAAAAAAATGTCAAGACTGAGAACTATAATTTTTATTTTAGTGTTAAACACATTTAGATTAAGGACTGTTTAAGTGAAGGGAGTCAAAAGCTACGCATTTCCAGTTGTAAAGTAAATGCCATGGGGACGTAATGTACAACATGGTGACTACAGTTAATTGTACTGTACTGCATATGTGAAGGTTGCCAAGAGAGTACATTTTAAAAGTCCTCATCACAAAAAAAACGTGTGTAACCATATATGTTGACAAATGTTGACTAGACTTGTGCTGAGCATTTTGCAATGCATGCAGATATCAAGTGACTACATCATGTACCTGAAACTGGTATAATGTTGCAGGTCAGTTATGCCTCAATAAAAAATTTTAAAATGATAACATATGTACTTTAAAAAGACTTTTTTAATAACTTATTTATTTATCTGAGAGAGAGAGAGAGTGCAGGCATGTGCACATATAAGCGGGAGGGGGGTGAAGCAGAGGGAGAGCAAGAATCTCACACAGATTGCTTATTGAGCATGGAACCCAAAGCAGGGCTCGATTTCATGACCCTGAGATCATGACCTGAACTGAAATCAAGAGTCAGATGCTTAACTGACTGAGCCACCAAGGTGCTCCTATAAAAAGACTCTTATCTGGAATCATGACATAAAATAAATGACATATCAAGTCCAAGTCTATACTGTGTTGAGAATCTACTGTGTGTTTCAATGTTACCCTCAAGAAAGCCGTCTGGTTAGGAGGAGGGGCCTTGTGTAGTTGAAGCAGCTGATTGAGATGGAATTCTTGGTGTTTAGGGGCCTAGAGATCCAGATGTGAGTCCCAGTTCAGTGACCTACTGTACTCCATGATCTCCTCCTCTCTGAGCATCAGTTTCCTCATCTGTAAATGGGTGATAATACCCACTTTACACAGTGTCTGACATCCTCTCCTTTTGCCCCCGTTTGTTCTCTGTACTCCTGCTCTATTCTCTGCTGAACTGTATGAACCATATCACCAAGACTTCTCTGCCTATGATCTATCTAGTCCCAGCCAATGAGGAAGTCAGGAGACTGGAAGAAAGAAGTGAAAATTTGGGGAAGTTATTTCTCTTACTTCCTCCTTTACAGGGACTTCTCTGACTATAGCCATGTGCTATCAAGGATGCATGTGAGAGGCTGTGTCTCCCCAAAGCCTCCCATGTTTCTCAGGGAGATGCTCCTGACATTTCGTTGTCGGGAAGAAACCTCCAGGCCAGGGGGTGAAGCACTCACTGACTAGCTGACCACACTGGTTTTTTGCCTGTGTTTGGTCCTCAGCCTCAACCCTTTCCCTCTCTTAGATTCTGCTCTGTGATGTGGGGCTTGGGTGCGCCAGCTACATCTCTGGAATCCCCTGAGAGTTGGTTTTACTGGAGGGCAGGATTGGGCAGAAGAAACTTGCTTCCTATGTTCTGGTTCCTATTAGCTTCACTTCAGCAACAAAAGCCAGACCCTAGCTTCTGTTCACATCCTCAGCATCTGGTAGCTAAGGGCCCTCCTTGGAAGTCCAAGGACCTTCTATGCAGTGCTGTCCACTCTTTTAGTTTCTGTTAACTCTTGTGTCCCTCCAGGTACAATCATTGTAGCTGTCTTTTTGCCATTGTAATTCCTGGGTTACCTCAATCCTGGGAGTGATAGCTGCTTCCTAGAGTCTTTTTTTGCTCTGTCAGCCTTTCAACATCTGTATAATCTATTTTCTGTTAGGTATACCCTGTATTTGGAATAGCTAGGATGTGTTGTGTTTTTTTGACTGGACTTTGAGAAGCACAGTGGCTTTTATGCCATCAGACTGAAGGGGGCACCAGTCATCATTCATGGGTATACCCATTCCCATGGCTATGCCAATCAGAGATCTCTGCATTTCATTTCTCATTTTGTCTTTGGGTCCACATCAGGTCTCATCATGGCCTGATATAGGGAGATTGACATATAAAAGATCATTACAATGTGCTAAATATAATGATGAGTATGTTCCTGGAGTCAAAAGTGTGGAGGAGTAAAAGAGACATGATCTCTGAGGCTGAAGTAGAGGAGCCGCATATATCATAATCACGTGAAGATCTTGATAAAATTGCAGGCTCTTAGGTCCTAATCTGGCTCTGTCACATTGGGATCTGGGGGATTGCTAATGAGTGTCTATATTCTAACAAGCTCCAGGAAGTGTTTATCATGCACATAAGAGCTTGAGAACCATTAGACTAGATAAGATGTAGATACAAGATAACGGAGGCCTTTTATGCCACGTGGTAGAGTTTGAGCTTTATAATATGGGTGATGGAAAAATCACCAGTTCATGTATCAGTCTGGCAGGGGTGAGAAGGGGGCACCAAAACCAGTAAAGTAATTTTCACATTGGGCCAGGGAAACAAATGATGAGGACACCAATGAAGACGTATTAAAAGAAGACATATTCAGAATAATGAGGAGGTAAAAGCAGCTTGACTTGATGTAGAGTTGAGGGAGACAAATAGGTCAGAGATTATGCCAGGATTTATGTTGAAAGAATGATAATAACCTGTTTTCAGGTAAGTATATATTGCCTATAAGATGCCTGTGGGATTTCCAGGTGAGGGTGACCAACAGGTCGCTGAGTTTCAAACAGTCCTCCAGAATTTGGTCATTGGCCCATGATATGGATTGTCTCCTGCCAAAATTCATATGTTGAAGCCCTAACTCCCAATGGGACTATATTTTCAGATAAGACCTATAAAGAATTAATTAAGGTTAAATGAGGTCATGAGGGTAGGGCCCTGATACAATCAGATTAGTGTCCTTATAAGAAGACACAGCAGAAAGTTTGCTCTCTCTCTTTCCAATGCAAGGACACAAAGAAGTTGGCCATCTGCAAGCCAGAGAGAGAGCTTTTACCAGGAATTGAACTGATAAGCCATCCAGTCTCTGATATTTTATTATGGCAGCCAGAGCTGACTAACACAGCCCACTTCTCACTCCAGCTGTCTATCCCTGGGACATCTGATCTGTATGCTATATGCCACCTATTCCTAGGTAGCTGAGTATAAGGATACCGGAAGATGTAGGTAGCATACGGTAGAGCTGTTCCATGAAAGACAGGTGGAATGAGAAGAAAAGAGATCCAGTGACCAAATCCCAGGGAACATCAATAATGAGGGATGGATGGGGTGAGAGAGTTGAATAATGAATCCATAGGAATAGTAAGTGGATGTGCTTAACAGTGATCAAATCCAAGGCCAGGAAGGGCCAGGCTAGAAAGACTGCACTACCCTTGGCGTTTGGGTAGTCCATTTCACTAGGTCCAGTTATAGACCTTGTGCTCTGCAGAACTCTTAAGTGTTGTAACTCACCTCCAAATTCTATAGAATGGAAACTATACACCCCAGTGTGGTGATCCTGCAGCAGTCAACCATGACCTTACAGGAAAGTTTCAGCTGAGAGGGCAGGAGTGGTAGTCAGGGAGCTGTGAGTTGAAAAGTAAATGAGAATGTCAAAAGTATAGAATAAACTACTCAGAACTGTGAAACAGAAAAAAAAGAGACAAGGTGGTAGGTAGGTAGAAAGAGAAAGTCAAGAGAGCTCATTAAAAATGGGAGAACTCAAGGGGCACCTGGATGGCTTAGTTTATTAAGTGGCTGACTCTTGCTTTTGACTCAGGTCATGATCTCAGGGTCCTGGGATCAAGTCCCAAGTTGGGCTCCTCAATCAGCAGAGAGCCTGCTTGAGGATGCTCTCTCTCCTCTATCTGTTTCTCCCCCTACTTGCTCTCTCTCTCTCACACACACACACTCTCTTTCTTTTTCCCTCTCTCCTCTAAAATAAATAAATGAATCTTTAAAAAAATGGGAGAACTCAAGATTACTAAAGTCAGACAACATACTGGAGAGAACTTTAAGAAGAAACGCTATTAATAATATGTTCAACATAGTTCGGATATCATGCTAAGAATAACTCTAGAAAACCAATTCACCCAGTAGGAAGAGTCAACTCTTCAGGACTGATTCACCATCAGAGAAACAGACCTTGCTTCAGTGAGTTCTAGCATATACTACTTGAGTGACAAAAGACAGTAAGTGTGTTTTTGCTCTGTTATCTAACATTTGCACAACAGATTTTATACACGGAACTCTCATAAAATTGCAATGAATGAGTTTTCCCCTATGTTGCGCTTCTTCAGGAAAAAAAATGACAATGAGACAGGCTCCTATGAGATTTGTTGTAATTGTAACACTAACTAGCAGTTATGGCCAATGTTAATCTAGATAGTCAAAAAGCCGGGAACTTTGATCTCTGTAATGCTTATAGCATTACAGTCTGAAATTCAGACTGTTAATGCTGAGCATTCCAAGATCATCAGAGATTTTTGTTCTAAGAAAATAATTTGGATTGCATGTAAAGAGTTATCAACAAGGGGCACCTGGGTGATTAAGTCATTTGGACATCTGACTCTTGATTTTGGCTCAAGTCATGATCTCAGGGTCATGAGATCAAGCCTCAAGGAGGGCTCCATATTCAGAGCGGAGTCTGGGAGGATTCTTTCCCTTTCCATCTGTCCCTCTCCCCAAGCCTTTCTCTCTTTCTCTCTAAAATAAATACATAAATCTTTTCTTAAAAAAGGAGTTATCAACAAAGATATTTATTGGAGGATTACTGAGAATACCAAAAATGTGGAAAGCCACCTAGAGATATAGTAAGAATATTATTTAAATAAATAAGAGTATATCCCCACAGTAGAGTGTCATACA
The DNA here is from genome assembly GCF_048164855.1 of Canis lupus baileyi. Taxonomy (NCBI): domain Eukaryota; kingdom Metazoa; phylum Chordata; class Mammalia; order Carnivora; family Canidae; genus Canis; species Canis lupus. Next base: position 53,899,443 of record NC_132850.1, on the reverse strand, counting down.
GTCACTAAAAATGGTGTTATAAAAGTAGATAAAAAATGTTCACAATACAGGACATGTTGGGTATGAATAGGACAGCCTATAAAACAGTATGCAGAAAAGTATTTTTGTAGATACATGCGTGTGTATGTACTAAAAAAATAATCTCAACTAGCTTACATCTGTCTAGTAGGATTTGATTTTTCATTTAAGCTTATCTGTTTTACAAGTTTTCTTTAATAACCAGTATTATAAGTATAAATATATATTAATTTAAAGGATGTAGAAATAATGAATAATAAACACTTTTAAGATATTTAAAATGACGGGCAATCAAAGGGATTTTTTTGTTTACATAGAACATAACTGAATTCATTTCTATAATGACTGTTACTAAGTCAGAACAAGGACATCTATTAAAGAAATTAACAGTTAAACTAAGAACTCTTGGAGGATTAGAAGGGTAATAACTACAGGACCACTACAATTTGGATACTGACTTTGGGTAGTAAATACTTGAAGAGTAAATGCATGACATTCTTCTGCTATGGGAAAAATATGTGGACCATTCCCTCAGGACCTCAACTAGTAAATAATAAAATAAAATATGATGATATGATGTAACAAAAAGATAGAATATGATAATAAAAATGAAGCTAATTGCTTCCAGACCCTGATCTGATCCTATATGAAAATATGGAAATTGGCAGGGATAAAACAGTGATGCATTGACAAACCTGACACCTCCCAATTGCTTATAGGAAATCCTGAAGGGTGGAATGAAAACAACTTCAAAATCAAAAGTCCTATTTGAAATAACCAGGAAGTCTGAAGTGGACTCATCCAGATCATTAACCTAGAGTTTGTAAAATATTGGGGCATATTACCACACAAATCTCTAGTTAAATCTGCAAAGGGCAATGGCATCTCATGAGACTTTCACCCTTTGGTCCAGAAAGCCTGGATTTACACCAGAGGGACAAAGTTAATCGAGGGATTAAACCAAAGGTCATTAAAGCCTGTTGAATTAAATGTGGATAGCATGTCCTTACTGAAAGAAAAGACGATCCCTTCTCTGCTATCTTTGCAGAATTCATTTGAAACGAGCATGTAGAGATGAGCACTCAGAAGCCAGCCATTGACCTCTTTGGTAGACAGCAGCATTCAGGTTAGTGACAGTGATGAGGTCCTTAATGTGAGAGCTGGTTTGTATTTCTATATAAAGAGAAGGGAAAATCTATCAGAAAGTAAACCCAGGGGCACCTGAGTGGCTCAGTCGGTTAGGCATCTGACTTCAACTTGTTATACCAGGGTCCTGGGATCGAGCCCCTCATCAGGCTCCCTGCTCAGTGGGGAGACTGCTTCTTCCTCTCACTCCGCCTGCCACTCCTCCTGCTTGTGCTCTCTATCTAGTGCTCTCTCTCCCTCTGATAATTAAATCCTTAAAAAAAAGAGAGAAAAAAAAAACCCAAAAGAGGCATTTAAAATACATTCCCCAAGATATTTGATCTGTTAACAAAAGAACAGACCTTTAAAAACTATCCTAGAGGTGGCCTTAGCAGAATTTCAGCAAATTCTGTGTATGAAACCACATAAGAAGTTATAAAAAATATTCATGCCTCAGATATCATGATTTCATCGAAATGGGATACAGCCTGGGCATTAGGATTTTTTAAAAAGCTTGTAATCTGCAACGAGGTCTACGCATCATTGAAAATCCCTATATTGAATCATTCAGGGTTTTTTTTCTTCTATTCAACCAACATAGCATTTATCAACTTATTCTACAATTTAACTTTCATTTAAAGCAACAACTAACTAAAAATTACTTAATGAAATATAGTAGAGTAGGATGATAGAGGTTAGAAGACATGGGGCCCCCAGCTCTCATGGTATGTTTTATAGGCTTTTCTGGGCCTGAGCCTCTTCAGGTGTAATATGAAAAGAAAAAGATCAGATTTACTGATCTCTCCATGCTGTGAAGCATTGTCTCATTTAATCCACCTTCAATATTGTGACTATTTACCCCATTGATATGTATGAGAAAACTGGAATTCAGAATATTGAAACTGTCCAAGACCACATATGTACTGAGTCTGAAAATGAGGGCTTGAGACCTGGTCTAACTGTTCCCAATGGTGAGGCTTATTCCTCTAACACAGGAATGCTTCAGAGTCCCTGAGAGCCTTAATATCAGCTACAAATGTGATCAAAACTACCATTGCTCAAGGATTGTTTTACACTGGAGTAAAGACCCGAAATCAGTTTTATTCTATTTCAAAAAAAGGATTAAGTGATAGACAGACACCACAAAAAAAAAAAAAAAAAGTCTCTCCACCTAATGAAATTTAGCATCTCCTTATACCCAGAGGCTTAGCAAATATGAGAGAGGCTGCAGAATGTGACTCAAGCAAGAAGAGCCACCAAATAACAAAATCCACAGCAAAGAGATCAAGAGGTAAAAACTCTAGGAAGATGCTCAAGACAAACATCTAGTGATATACACTGATGTGCAACATATATCTTCAACGAGAATTTTGTAATTCTATTCTTTTTCTGAAATACTGATATGATAGTAATTAATATAAGAGAGAAAAGCCATTATATTAGAAGAATGAGTGGAAACTAGGAGACCATGGAAATTTTTTGCACATCATAATAAATAGCTATAATACTTCCATTGGACATATTGGATAGATCATTGCTCTCTAAGGAAATGCAAACTGAAATATTTGGTCTAAGCCCTGAGTGTAAATGATTTTTAACAAAGCAAAGTAAAAATTGGATTTTTTTTAATACTGAAGCTCATTTAGTATCACTCATCTTTGGACATTTGTCCAAATAATAGTCAATCCCCTTGCAAATATTCTAGGGAATGTATGGAACTTGAAGAGAAAGAAGAAAAATAAAGGTACACATGGAAATAATTGTCCCACAAATGCATGGTTTCCTTTAAGTCTAGACTGTCTCACAGAAACTACTCAAACTGCTTCTTGGCAATTCGTTACCCACTCATTCACCTGACAAAAATTTACAGAGTGCTTAAAAAGCAGTTTTTCTAAGCACTGTTTAGCACAAAAAACCAAACAAACAAACAAAAAAAAACAAAACATTGTCTGAGCCTATGCTCATGCAGCTCTCAGCCTGTGGGAAAGAGGAACCTTAATCACCAGTGGGGTGAGCCCATAATTACACACTGGATTTGTAGTGAGAGGAGGTAAACAGTCCTGGAAAGCATGTAACAAAGGGTCTGTGTGTAATCGTTTGGGTCAAGAGAAGGTAACTAAAGAAATAATAAGGGATGTCTTTAAAGAGAAAATCAGGTTTGCATTTACAATTAGGAGTGAAGAAAAGTCCTGACGGAGGTCACCAGCAAATGCAAAGGGAGCATGAGATGTTCCAGAAAGAGAAAGAGAAAGAGAAAGAGAAAGAGAAAGAGAAAGAGAAAGAGAAAGAGAAAGAGAAAGAGAAAGAGAAAGAGATCCCAGTGACTAAGTACAGGGAGCTAGACTGAGAGCAGGAGAGGAGATTTAAAAGGTAGGCAGGAGCCAGACCCAATGGGGACTTTGGGATCAGACATGGAGACTTCTAAAAGTGTTCTGGGTAATTCTCAAGTTCAAGTTTCTAGAACCAGTGAGAAGCACTATGTTACACCATACTTTTTTTTTTTTCTTATTTGTTTTCAACTAAGTTAGCACTTAACAACTCAGTCTATAGCTTTATTTTTATGGGGCACCTGGGTGTCTCAGTAGTTGAGCATCTGCCTTTGGCTCAGGTGGTGATCCCGGGCCCCTGGGATCGAGTCCACATCGGGCTCCCCATAGGGAGCCTGCTCCTCCCTCTGCCTGTGTCCTTTGGCTCTCTCTGTGTCTCTCATGAATAAATAAATAAATTTTTAAAAAAACAAATAAATAACAAAAACATAAATCACATATCAATTGAATTTAATGGAATAACTTCTCCCTGAAACTTGACATCTAAAGCCCGAGTCCCTAGATGTGAAGGGATTGGCAGTAGAAGCAGAAGGATATCAGACATGCATTTTGTAAAAATGACTGGCTTCAGTATGGAGAATGACTTGGAAGCACAGAGGGTGAGGCCCTGGTTAGTAATCGACAGGAGCACCCTGGGAAGGAGACGATGGTATATGCTTTCTTTGCACCTTGACTTTCTTATCTATAAAACATAAAGGGTGACTGGATCACCCCTTTCAGCTTAACACAGTCAGGCACAAAGGGAGACATTTTGGTCAGAGAAACACGCATTACAGCCCAGTGTATATCCCCAAAACAGTGAGATGAAAGCTTAGGGTATTTAAGAGGTAGATTTCTTATTATCCCCACTGGTGTCAAACATGCTGCCATGATCAACCCATTGTTTGAAATGCCTGGACCCTGTATCCTCCTCTAGCTACTGACACTTCTTCCCTGTCCCCCCATTATAGCAAAATTGTTTGAAATAGAACCTTTACCAAAATTGCAGGCTGATAGGACCATATTAACTCTGCAGTTTTGGAAAACAGTGTGCTTGGCTAGAAAAGAGAATGCTTTTATATTTTTTCTAGTTTAAAGATTTTGCAAGGGCAAAATGAAAGTTTTAAAACTATTTTGGAATCTAAACTTTTGCTACTATCCAAAATTATGCACATAGACATTTTTACTCACAATAAATTCCTTATTTATCTTCCTTCTTTAAGCAAAATCCATAACAGGACTTTTCAGATAATAAGTATACAAAAGATACGTATTGCATGAATGAATGAACAGAGGATTATATGTAGACTTTTTATTTTGGATTGTCTCTTCCTGATGAAAATTTAGCTTTAATTTTTTTTAAGATTTTATTTATTTATTTGAGAGAGGGAGAGAGAGCGCAAGTAGAGGGGAGAGGCAGCAAGAGAAGGGGAAGCAGACTCCCTTATTGATTAGGGAGCCAGTTGTGGGGCTTCATCCCAGGACCCAGGGATCATGACCTGAGCCAAAGGCAGTCACTTAACTGACTGAACCACCCAGGAAACCTAGCTTTGATTTTTTAAAGGATTTTATTATGCCATGGCCTAATCAACAGTTGATCAATGAATAATTACTACCACAAGAGATGATTCAGAATGTAGCTCTAAAATCCATTCAGTTTACAACACCTATTGTGCAGACACTATTCTCGGCTCTGGGGACACAGAAGTGAAGACAGATTAAGTCTGACTTCATGGAGTCTACATCCTACTGAGGCAGACAGACAAAAATAAATAAATACAGTTTTATATTAAATAACATCAGGTAGAAATCAGACCTATGGGAAAAAAGTAAAATCCTGGATGTTTCAGAGTTAACACTACTCACTTCTGTATAACATTCGATTTAAATTTTTTAAAGATTTTATTTATTTGTAAGAGACACACAGAGAGAGGCAGAGACCTAGGCAGAGGGAGAAGCAGGCCCCCTGTGAGGAACCCAATGTGGGACTTGATCCCAGGACCCTAGGATCATGATCTGACCCAAAGGCAGATGCTTCAACCATTGAGCCACCCAAGCATCCCTAACATTCACTTTAAAAGGCATTTCAGAGACTGGAGAGATCTATCAGTTCCATGACAGCCAGGAAGTTCAGGGATGGAGAATGTGAAGCGATCAGAGGAGCCAGCAGTGTTCAGGCTATGTAAGGATATGCCCAGAGCAAAAAATTCTGATTTTATTTCAGAATATTGAAAAGAAGATGAACAGAATCAGCATTTCATTGCCTTTAGAATCACAATGGCTGTTTGCAAAATAGCCCTTAGAGAGAAACAAGAGGGGAAAACAAGGAGACCACTAGGGGTTATTACAATCTCCAGGCAAGAGGTGATGGTGGTACAGACTCTGTATGGCAGTGTACATATCAATTCATGTAGGACATATTGTGGAAGTGAAGCCAGAGTTTTGTCTAGATGTTAAATATGAAAGAACTAGGGGATTCAAGAATAACTCCAACATTTATGAGATGAAAGTCTTATCATGGACGAGGATGGGGATTCTGAGGCAGGTACAGGTATATAGGTATTTTGGAGGGTTAATTTTATGTGTCAACTTGGCTAGGCCACAGTATATGGATATTTTATAAAACACGAGCCTAAATGTCAAATGAAGGTATTTTTTAGATGAAGATGACATTTAAATCAGTAGACTTTGAGTGAAGCAGATAACTAAGACAGATAGATGATGATGATAGATAGATAGATAGATAGATAGATAGATAGATAGATAGAACATGTAGAGTTCAATTTGAAAAAAAAAAAAAGTGAAAATATCTGGCAAGTGTGGCGGGAGAAAGACCAGAAAAATAGCATGCTCCACATGAAGAAAGTTTCCGAATGATGGATGCAGACACTATAAACTGCTCAAGGGAGATGAAGACTATAGATTAACCACTGGCTCTACTAGTATGAAGATCATTTATCTTCTTAACAAGAGCAGTTTCACTGTGGTGAAGACAAAAATATATTTTCTTCCAAGTATTGCCTTCACCTTTGCTTAGGTTGCAATTCCAAACTTTATAGACAATTATAACATTCAGTATTGTATATACTAAACTACATATTTTAATGTTTACTTGGGAGACAAAGCCTGCAAACAAAATTTAAAATCTACAAGACAAGCTTTGATCGCAGGCAGTAACCAGTTTCAAATTGCCAGGGATCTATACTAATTCTTCTCTTGATGCCAAAGATTTAGAAAGCACAAACCTAATTTTCCTCTTGAGCCCTAATTTATTTCCAAAAAGCATTATTTAAACCATAAGAATGAGAAATCAATACTCAAGCTACATAAGTTTTTCAGAAGACTTGTCAGAATGACAAATTTTAAAAGTATATGAAGCCATTAAGTTTTTTTACTTATTTCAAGAAAACGTGTTAGAGAACAAGTTATATAAGTTAAAATATGACAAATATGCTTCCCTTTATGATTACTTGTATTTTATAAGGACACTGTCATGAATATCACAAAGCTAGAGTATTACAAGAGCTATTTATTTGTATGTCTTTAACATAATTGAGTTCTACACCATAAATTTATAGGGTAGTCTTGTAATGCATAATAACTTCAGAATTTTTGTTTTTATTAAAATGATGTATGAGATAAAATGTTCATGTTGTCAATAGTCACAGGAATACTTTTTTTTAAGACAAAATAGTCAAAATCAATAACTTTTTTCTTAAGGATGAATATTATTAGAAAAGATTTCTTGTTTTTTAATTCATAGTTGAAAATATGCAAAAAATAGCATAATAAAGATGGTACCAATATATAACCTGTCATTTAAAGTGCAATAACCAAAGGCACAATCCATGAAATAATGAATAGTTCATTTTAATTTCATTAAAATTAAGAACTTTCTCTCTGCAAGAGAAAATATCAAGAAAATCAGAAGACAAGCCACAGGCTGAGGAAAAAATATTTGCAAAAAAGACATCTGGAAAAGGACTATTATCCAAAATACACAAAATACTCTTAAGACTCAACAATAAGAAAACAAACAACTCCATCAAAGAACAGGCCAGAGATGCAGGGCCTGAGTGGCTTAGTCAGTTGAGTGTAAGACTCTTGATCTTGGCTCAGGTCGTGGTCTCAGGGTTGTGGAGTAGAGCCATGTGGCTTTCTGTGTTCCGTGGGGGGGGCTGTCTGCTTGAGATTGTCTCCACCTCCTTCTGTCCCTCCCTCTCTTATAAACTCTCTCTCTCAACTAAATAAAAAATAAATAAATAAATAAATAAATAAATAAATAAATAAATCTTTAAAAAAATAGTTCAAAGACCTTGACATACACCTCACTAAAGAAGATACACAGATAGCCAGTAAGCATATGAAAATATGCTTCACATCATAAGTCATCAGGGAAAATGCAAATTATTGTTACTGATACCTCCTGATACATATGGCTCTGGTTTTTACAATCATTTTCTTTTAAATCACAAAAGTTATATCTCTGCGGCCACACTGAGCCAACCTTATTTTTTTATTTGAAATATAATTGACATATAGCATTGCGTTGGCTCTAGATGTATAAAAAATGATGTAGGTATACAATGTGAAAATATCGCCACGATAAGTTTAGTTAACATCCATCACCACGCAGAGTTACATATTTTTTTTCCTGTGATGAGAATTTTTAAGATCTGTTCTCTGGCAACTTCCAAATACGCAATATAGTAGTATTAACTATAGTCATCATGCTGTATATTACATCCCCAGGACTTATTTATCTTATACCCAGAAGTTTGTACCTTATGACCACTTTCACTCATTTTGTCGATGCCTCTAACCGCCCCCTTCCTGCTGGCAACCACTAATCTGCTCTGTTCTCTGTTTCTATGAGTTTGGGCTTGTATGGTTTTTAGGTTCTACATAAAGGAAATCACACAGTATTTGCCTTTGCCTGACTTATTTCATTTAGCAAATGCCTTCAAGTTCTATCCATGTCATAAATAACATGATTTTTTCCTGCACAGTATTCCATTGTGTGTGTATACATGTATGTGATATATGTGATTATTATTTTATTCATTTGTTTGTAAATGAACACTTAGGTTGTTTCCATGTCTTGGCTCTTTAAATAATACAGCAAAGAATATGGGGGTGCAGATATTTTCTTGAGCTAGAGATTTCATTTTGGAATATATACCTAGAAGTAGAATTGCTAGATCATATAATTGTACTATCTTTAATTTTTTGAGGCATCTCCATACTACTTCCATAGTTGCTTTCTCAATTTACATTCCCACCAATAGAACATAAGAGTTCCCTTTTCTACAAATCTTCACCAATACTTGTTACCTCACGCTTTTTTCATGATAGCCAATTCTAACAGATATGAGGTGATATCTTATTTTGGTTTTAGTTTGCATTTCCGGGCCTTTACTGATGTTAACCACTTTTCATGTACCTGTAGGCCAACTGTATGCCTTCCTTGGAAAAATATCTATTCAGATCCTCTGTCCATTTTTTTAATCAGCATGTTTAGGGGTTCCCCCCCCCATTGAGTTGTATGAGTTCTTAAAACTTTTGAATCTTAATCCTTTTTCAGATGTATGACTTGCAAATACTTTTCCCATTTCATAAGTTGTCTTTTCATTTTGTTGTCAATTTCCTTTGATGTCATCCCATCTGTTTATTTGTGCTTTATTGTCTGTGCTTTTGATGTCATATTCAGAAATCATTATCAAGACCAAAGTCTAGGAGCTTACTCTTCTTGGAATTTTAAAGTTTCTGATCTTACATTTGAGTCTTGCATTCATTTTGAGTTGATTTTGTGTATTATGTAAGATGGTGGTCCAGTCGCATTCTTATGCATGTGGCTCTCCAGTGGTCCCAACCCATCTATCGAAGACACTATCCTTTCCCCATTTTGGCCCTTTTGTCATACATTAATCAGCCATATAATTATGGGCTTATTTCTGGGCTGTCTATTCTCCATTAATCTATGTGGATGTTTTCATGCCAAAATAACACTCTTTTGATTACTATAATTTTGTAATATAGTTTGAAATCAAGAAGTATGATGCCTCCGGTTCCCTTCTTTTTTTCCTCAAGATTGTTTTGGCTACTCAGGGTTTTTGCAGTTCCATAAAAATTTTGGAACTTTTTCTTAATTCTGTGAAACATGACATCAGAATTTTGAATCTGCATATTGCTTTGTGGAGTACGGACATTTTACTAATATTAATTCTTCTAATCCATGGCAAGTATCTTTCCATTTATTTGTGTCTTCTTCAGTTTCTTTCATCAATGTCTTACAGGTTTCAGTGTATAGCTCATTCACCTTTTTGGTTAAATATATTTCTAGGTATTTTATTCTTTTTGATGCAGTTGTAAATGGGATTGTTTTCTTCCTCTTTCTTACAGTTATTATTAGTGTATAGAAATGCAACTGATTTTTGCATATTGATTTTGCATCCTGCAGCTTTACTAGATTCATTTATTAGTTCTTACATTTTTGGGGTAGAATCTTCAGGGTTTTCTTTTTTATAATTTGTTTTTATTGAAGTTTGATTTGCCAACATATAGTATAACACCCAGTGCTCATCCCATCAAGTGTCCCCCTCAATGCCTGTCACTCAGTTACCTCAACCCCGCCCACCTCCCCCTTTGCAACCCTTTGTTCATTTCCCAGAATTCGGAGTCTCTCATGGTTTTTCTCCCTCTCTAATTTTTTCCCACTCAGTTCCCCTCCTTTTTCTTCAGAGTTTTCTATATATAATATCATGTCATCTACAAATAAAGATAATTTTACTTCTTCCTTTCCAATTTGGTTGCCTTTCATTTTATTATGATTTTTAAACTTACTGTTATGGCTAGGACTTTCACTACTATTTCAAATAAAAGTGGCAAGAATGAGAATTCTTGTCTTGTTCTTGATCTTACAGGAGAAGTTTTCAGTTCAATATTCTAAGTTGAATAATATGCTAGCTTTGCTTATCATATATGGCCTTTACTGTGTTGAGGTACTTTTGCTCTTTACCCAATTCACTGAGAAATTTTACCATAAGTGGATTTGAATTTTGTCAAATGCTTTTTCTGCATCTACTGAGATGATCATACAACTCTTATCCTTCATTTTGTTAACATGGTATATCATATTGATTGCTTTGTGGGTATTGAACCATCTTTGCATTTCTGGAATAAATCCCACTTGATCATGCTATATGATCATTTTAGTGTATTGTTGAATTCAGTTTGCTAATATTTATTTGAAGATTTTTACATCTATGTTCATCAGGGATATTGGCTTGTAATTTTGTTTTTCTGTGATGTCTTCATCTGGTTTTGGTGTCAGGCTAATGATGGCTTCATAAAATACGTTTAGAAGCATTCCTTCCTGTTTTGGAAGAATTTGAGAAAGATTAGTATTAATTCTTCTTTAAATGTTTGGTAAAATTTACCTGTGAGGACAGATAGTTCTTGGCTTTCCTGTTTGGGGACATTTTTAATTACTGATTTAATCTCCTTACTAATAACTCATCTGTTCAAATTTTCTATTTCTTCATGAGTCAGTTTTGGTAAGTTGTATATTTTGAGGAAGTTATCCATTTCTTCTAGGTTGTCCAATTTATTGGCACATAGCTGTTCATGATAGTCTCTAATAATACTTTGTATTTCTGTAGTATCAGTTGTTATGTATCTTCATTTTTGTATTTTTAAATTTTTATTTCATGATTCCATTTCTCTGAGTTCTCTCCCTTTTTTTTCTTGGTAAGTTTAGCTAAAGATTTGCCTATTTGGTTAATCTTCTCAAAGAAGCAGCTTTTCATTTAATTGAGCTTTTCTATTTTCTTTTTTTTTAATTTTTAAAATTTTTTTTCTATTTTCTTTTTAATCACTATTTCATTTATTCCTGTTCTAATCTTTGTTATATCCTTTCTTCTACTAACTTTGGGCTCCTTTTCTTTTCCTATTTCCTTGAGGTAAAGTTAGGTTGTTCATCTGAGATTTCTCTTGTTTCTTGTTGTAGACATTTATCATGATGAATTCCTTCTTGGAACTGACTTGCTGAATCATATAAATTTTAGTATGCTGTATTTCTATTTTCATTTGTCTTGAAGCATTTTTTAATTTCTTTTGATTTTTTTCTTTGACCCTTTGGACTGTCAGTAGCATGCTATTTAATCTCCACATATTTATAAACTTGTAATAGATTTCTATTTTCATAACTTTGTGGTTAGGAAAGATGATTGATAGGATTTCAATCTTCTTACATTTATCAAGAATTGTTTTATAACCTCATCTATGATGCATCCTGTAGAATATTCCTAGTGAACTTGAGAAGAACACATATTTTGTTGCTTTTGGTTTTTTTAAATATTTTATTTATTCATTCATGAGAGACACCGAGACAGATACAGACACATAGGCAGAGGGAGAAGCAGGCTCCATGCAAGGAGCCCAATGTGGGACTCGATCTCGGACTCAAGGATCATGCCCTGAGCCAAAGGCAGACGTTCAACCACTGAGCCACCCAGGCATTCCTATTTTGTTCCTTTTAAATGAAATGCACTATACATATCTGTTAAGTCCATTTGATGTAATTTTCATTTAAGGCCAATGTTTCCTTATTGATTTTCTGTCTCAATTATCTATCCATTAATGAAAATGAGATAATAAAGTCTCCTACTATTATTACATTGTTATTTCCCTCTCTAGGTCATTAATATTTGTTTACTATATTTAGGTGCCCAATGTTGTGTGCATAAGTGTTTACAAATGTTATATATGCTCCTATTGGATTGGCTCCTTTATCATTACATAATGACCTTTTTGTCTCTTGTTAGTCTTTATCTTAACATAAATTGTGTCTGATATAAAGAGAACTACCCCAGCTTTATTTTGATTTTCATTTGCACAGAATATGTTTTGTAAACCCTTCACTTTCAGTCTATGTGTATCATTGAAGCTGAAGTGAGTCTTTTTCAGATAGCATATAGTTGGGTCTTATTTATGTGTGTGTAGTAGGGAAGGGTCCATTATATCCACTCAGCTACTCTATGTGCTTTGATTGGAGAATTTAATCCACTTAACATTTAAACTAACTTTTGAGGGATCCCTGGGTGGCGCAGCGGTTTGGCGCCTGCCTTTGGCCCAGGGCGCGATCCTGGAGACCCGGGATCGAATCCCACGTCGGGCTTCCGGTGCATGGAGCCTGCTTCTCCCTCTGCCTGTGTCTCTGCCTCTCTCTCTCTCTCACTGTGTGCCTATCATAAATAAGTAAAAAATTAAAAAAAAAATGTAAACTAACTTTTGATAGGTATGGACTTATTGCTATTTTGTTAATTATTTTCTGGCTGTTTGGTAATTCCTTTGCTGCTTCTTGTATTCTCATCCTTTGTGATTTATTTTCTATACTGATATGCTTAGATTCCATTTCTCTTTATCTTTTGTGTAATTACTAAAAATTTTACTTTGTGGTAATCATGAAGCTTACAGAAAACATCTTACATTTATAGCAGTCTATTTTAAGTTGGCAACAATTTAAGTTTGAAGACATTCTAAAGCTCTACATTCTTACATTCATTTTATGTATTTGTCACAGTCTATAACCTTTTATATCCATATTCATTAAGAAATTAACACATTTATAGTTATTTTTACTACTCTTTTTAGCCTTCATACTATATTCATAAGTGATTAACCCACCACCATTACAAGATCAGGTTATTCTGAATTTAACTATATATATCCTTTTATATACATATAGTTATATATATATATAACTATAATATATATATATATAACTATAGTTATATATATATATATTTTATATATATCCTTTTGAGATTTACACTTTCATATGTTTTTCTGTTACTAATTAGTGCTCTTTCATTTTGGCTTAAAGTCTCTTTCACATTTCTCATAAGGCTGGCCCAGTGGTGATGAACTCCTTCAGCTTTTGCTCACCTGGATAACTCTACATCTCCTTCAATCATGAAGGACAATTTTGCCAAGTAGAATATTCTTGATTGGAAGTTTTTTTTTCCTTTCAGTACATTGCATATATTGTTCCATTCTCTTCTGGCCTGCAAAATTTCTGGTAAAAATAAATGGATGTGTTTGTGATAAAAGAAGGATAAAATATTATTCATGTTAAAATATAGGTGATGAGTATATGGAATACACTGTAATTTCTTGGAATTTTTAAAACAAAACTTTAAAAATTGTAACTAAAGCAAACAAAATAGCTTTTTATTTTGGTCATTACAACAAATGTAATAGTAAAATATATGAGAATGATAACATAAAGTGTTAGAAGAATGTAAATAAAATTATTCTAACATAAGTTTCATAAACTTTATTTTAAGTGATATAATTTTAATTTAAGGGAGAGTGTGTTACATTAGGGATGCAGACTGTAACCCTCAGAGAAATCAATAGTGTATATATTTTTAAGCATAGTTTTTAAAAAATTAATGCAAAAGATAGAATGACTAATTGCTTCTACCTTTTACTTTCTAGAAATACTGTAGATTTCTGTACTGTAACACAATACAATAATCTCTTCCCAAATATCTTGCCCAAACAAACTCACTCTCACATGGTACTCTCCACAACTCCTCTCACCTCACCTTCAGTCTTGTTTCCAGAGCTATTTAATCTACTCTTTCTAATTATTTGATTCATTAACAGAATTCCTGCCAAGTCTTCTCTTTCTATCCCTCTCTCCACTTCTAGTGTCAAATAAAAGGTTCTTAGGAATCTAAAAACTCATTAATTGGGAGTGAGGGTGGTGACAGAGTCTGCATATCATAAATAGCCAGATGACTCTTAGAAAGAATGGAGTAGATTTTCATGCATTCATATACAACAGTATATTTTAAAAATCAAGCTATAGAAGGTGAGCTGGGTAAGAGGAGTATGAGAAGGTAACTATTAACTTTTTCCACATACACCTCTGTATGGTTTAATATTTTTTATGGATTCCATTCTAGTTTTATGATTTTTTAAAGGGTCAGAGTTTCATTTCTGGTATTGAAAACTCATTAATTCAGAGCCCAAGTAAGACATAAAGCACTTAGAAAATTTTTCTGCATTTTTCTAGTTTTAATTAAGCATTTCATATGATTCCATTTCTCTTTTTTAGCATACCAAATATGCTCTCTTTTAAGCTTGGTTAAATGGTTACCCTAGAATTTTCAATATACATCATAACTAATCCCAGTTGCCCTGTAAATAACACTTTACCACTTCACAGATACTGCAAGTACCATATGAGAACAAAATATTGCCAATTCCTCCCTTCCATCCATGTAGCATTGCTGTCAATCATTTCACTTATACATAAGTATACATATGTGTGTGGCATAAGTAAAATAAATATATAAATAAAATATATAATATATAGCAGACATAGTTAAATATATACATACAACATACATAACCATACACACTCAAATACATTGTTGCTTTTATTACTTTGAACAAACTCTTACCTGTTTGAGTCTGGCATTAATTCGGGGGGTAATTCTCAATCATTGCTTCAAATACTGCTTGCGTTCCCTTCCCTCTTTCCTCTCCTCCTGCCATTTTTCATTAGGTGTATGTTATACCAGTTCCCTTTCTCCAGGTGAGTCAGTCTCTGCTAAAACCCCAGCAGGTTAGGTTCTATAAAACATAAAAGTTGCTTTTCATTTGTAAATGTCATTAGTAATGACATCATGAAATAGTTTTGAAAGGTACCAAGTGCCATGTAAATATATGGTAATTATTGTTTATAGTAATGGCAGATAGAGCTATCACGATTTTAATACATTGTATATGAAGAAAACTTAGGCAATATTGTTTCATTAAAATATTAGTTCATTCTTAATTTATTAGAGTTCCCTTAATATTGCAAAACTAATTGACTACATCCAATTTAATTGACAGTAAAACAATGCTCCCTGAATACTTCAACATATTAGGTATTTATGGGATCAATGAATCACCCATTTATCTTAAAATGCATTGAAGCTTCCTTAAATTTAGAGCTTCCATCTTCTGATGCAACTCAAAAATGGCCACTCAAAACCAAAGAATCACCACCTGCAAAAGAAAATTGAAGTTCATTGTTATGAACTTAAATTTAATAACACAAAAATAGACTTCCTGAACATACTACCAATGAATTCCTAGCTGAATCCTGATAGCAATCTTAATATAAAGATTTTTTGAAAGAAAAACAATTGATATTTAAAAATCCAGTAAGTGAAATGGAAAAGAAATCTCATAAGCAATGTTTTGTGAGACTTGTGAACTAGAACAGATGTTTTCTCCCAAATTATTACAATTCCCCTGATTTCCTGCAAGCTATTTTCTTAACTGCTTTTGTTATGCTAGCTAATTCAAACTGTATGCACCATTTAAGAAGGAGGAGTGAGTAGGTAGTTAATTCATTTTTGGTCTGATTTATCTAAACATTGAAGTTTCCATTCCCCTATTCTGAATCCTTGCTTTATAAGATAGGGACTTATATCCTTTGCTCTCAAAATGAGTTCCTTCAACAAAAAGAAATGACTTAATTTTCCAAGTGCTTGCTGAATACCATAGGGGACATACTGTTTGCTAGGGTTTATAGCGTACAAGAATTTTGCTTATTGATTCAACTTTCTTACAAGTGCTTGGTGAATACCACAGAGTACACACTGTTTACTAAGGTTTACAGGATATAGGGATGGTTTCTACATCAAATGTGTTTATAATATGCTATGCTCAGGTGGTCTATCTTATTTATGGTACCAGAAGATTTTGAAGGTTTTGGCAAAGAGCTTCAGACAGGGTTAACAAATCTAAAACATAAAAACTAAATATAATAGCCTTCAAAAAAATTTTACGTGGCAAAATTCCTAACAGTCCTGCCATCTGGCTACTGGACCTAAAAAGGATCCTAACCTAATGACAAATTCCTAAATCTAGAAATTAAGCTACACTTAATGTCCAATGGCAAATGCACTCAAAACGGTGACATCCCAGAGCGTTTTTCTGTTTATGGGCATAATTATGATTTTTTTTAAGTCCCACTTTAGTGCTAGAAATAAAAAAGAAGAGAAAGTAGAGCAGACTAGACTAAAACAGAATACACACACACAGAAAAGAAAGAAAATGGAATCAAATTTGAGAAGTCATCAATAACATCATTTTGTAGAATAGCCACCCATATTACTGACTTGATGAACAAAAGTTACCCCATCAGTGACTGAAAAGCCAGGCAAGCCTCCTGATTCCTCGTCTGCTTTGTCCTTTAAACCAAAAAGAAAAAAGAAAAAGAGAGAAAGAGTGAGAGAGAGAAAGAGAGAAAAAAAAGAGAGAGAGAAAGAGAGAGAAAGAAAGAGAAAAGAAGAAAGAAAGAAGAAAGAAAGAAAGAAAGAAAGAAAGAAAGAAAGAAAGAAAGAAAGAAAGAAAGAAAAAAAGAAAGATCTGAACCATGAATTTGGAGGAGGACATAAGTCACATCAGCATCTGATACGCCTCTGACAAGACAACACTGTAATGTAGCTGGTGCTAGTGACAAGCAACACTGGCTGAGAAACTGCTAATAACAGTAGTAGATGTGCAATTAGGGGTAAAAGGTATGTTGCCCCCAAATCACAGAGAGTGAGGATTAAAAGGTTACCATTGTTTATGGAGAAATTATTTCCCACTAAACAAAACACACAGAGTTAGTGGAAAGGCTAACACTAATGCATGGACCATTGGGACCATTTCTTGTGCCCTTAGACACTAGATGATATTATAACAAGCTACCTTTTATAAAACAACAAAATAATTCAACTTTCACAGAATTTAGCACATTGCCAACTTTTATCACACTGTCAAAGAAACAGTATTGATTGCAGTGTTTGCTTCTAGAATTATCTGCATCAGAATGATGAGGGTATGTTTGTTAATATTAGACATTTCTGGGCCTACTGAGTTAGAATCTCTCAATCTGCTGGTTCTGTGCATCAGTGTGGAGTTCGAGAACCATTAAAGGAACCTCCCACCTCTTGCCTACCTTTAAATTCTGCCTTAACCATTGTGATTTTTTTTCTTGAGTTGGTAAACAAAAGTTTGACATGCTTCAAAAATCACTTAAATCCTCCTACATTTCATACTGAACTGTTTCTGAAGCTTGATTTCTAGTTCTCAGAGCCTAGGATGATACTGTCGTTAAGTGTTTCAAATTTCTACTTGAACTGGGATGATAATAGAGGAAAATAAATACATTTGAGAATTATCTAAGATGAGGGGAGTAACAGCTAAAACAACATACCAGGTGTTATTCTAACCGCTTTAAAACTTGTTATCACTGATAATATCATTTCCACTTTGTAGTGGTGGGAACTGATTCACAAAAGGGTTAAGTAAACCTCCCAGCAAGGGAGGAGGTGAGTGGGAGGACCAGGGCTCACAATAAGACAGTTGAAGATGATAATAACCAATATTCTTAGCCTCCCTCCTCCTGACTCTGTAGAAATCAGCAGGATTTAGTGACTGGTTATATATGAATCGCAACATCAAGGGTAACTTTTGTTTTCTGGATTAAGATAAAATCATGATTCAGGTTTACTAAATTCTATTACCAGTTATTCTTAGAAATAACTACTAAGAAGTGCAATGACACATATAGCATGGTTTTACTGTAACAAGTAATATTTTAAAAGAAATTGCAGATTTTGAGTACCAATCAAGATGGAGTAAGTTCTGTATAGACTACCTCTCCTACTGATTGCAACCATTAACTCTGAAAAATTTTGAGAAAGAATTATATGAAAACTCTGAAAATTAAACAACAGAAGGACAATTAGGAAAGAAAGTCAGGTGACATCTGGGTGGCTCAGTGGTTGAGTGTCTGCCTTCCATTCAGGTCCTGATCCTGGGTTCTGGGACTGAGTTCCGTGTCAGCCTCCCCACAGGGACCCTGCTTCTCCCTCTGCCTATGTCTCTGCTTCTCTCTATGTCTCTCATGAATAAATAAATAAATAAAATCTTAAAAAAAAGGAGGAAAGTCAAAACTTAGAAAATGACTAGTATCAATGAGTTTACTTTCACCCAAAATAGGGCAAGTCCCAAAACTGTGCAAGAGGCTTAGACTGTAAGAACTCCAGAAAAAAAAAGTCCAGAAAGCCAGAAAAGAGAACCTTTGCATTCTGGCAAGTGTCCAGGGTTCCTCCTTCTTTCTTCCTGTTTCATTTTCTTTTCTGGTCTTCCCTGAGGCCAGTCCCAGTCTCAAAATGGCACTGCTGTGGCAGCTATAGTACTGGAAGCCAGGTAGGTGGCATCTGAAATCTTAAGGGAAAACCTTTCCCTCTGGCAAGAATGGAAAATGGAGTTCTTATGTGTCCCACAGTATAAGGAGGAAATTCTTGTTTTTCTTCTATTTTCTCTCATTACTTTGTTCCAGGGGAAGCCACCACTGCTCAAACTGTACAATATCACAGGCAGCCAAAACTGTGAGAGCAAACCCAGACTCTGAGAAGCTAGGGCTTCCTGGGAACCAAGGAGCATGGGAGAAATCCCATAGAGGAGAGAAATGGAAAAGGGGTTTCCAACCAACACAAATCCCAAGCTAATTTTCTAGTTGCGCACGTGCACACACACACACACACACACACACACACAAGACCCCAGAAAACATAACAAAAACTTTGGGAAGTCTATGCCACTTCATCCAGGAAAGAGAAGGAAACATTTCTCGATGTATTTGAGGAGGCTAGCATTACTTCAGTAATAAAGTCAATGATGTTTCAAAAAAATAAAACTATAGGCCAATGCCCGTTATGAACATAGATACACAAATCCCCAACAAAATATTAGCAAATTGAATCCAGCAATATAAAGAGGGACAAAATATATCAACCAAATTGGGGTTGATACCAAGAAGGCAAAGCTGGTTCAACATCTGAAAATCAGTGTAATTCACTGTATTAACAGACTAAAGAAAAATTACCATATGATTATCTCAACAGATACAAAAAAAGGATGTGACAAGATTTCAACATCTGTTCATAATTAAAAAAAAAAATTTCTCAGCAAAGTAGGACAAAAAGGAAGCATCCTAATCCTGATAAAGGACATCTAGAGGAAAAAAACCTACAACTAACATCAAAATTATCAGTGAAAGATTGAATACCTTCCTCCTAAGATCAAGGACAAGGTAATGATATCTGCTTTCACCATTCCTTTCAACCTTGTATTGGACATACTAGTCAATTCTATAAGATAAGAGAAAGAATTCAAAGCAATCAGAATAGAAATAAATAAGATTGTCTATATTCGTAGATAATATTATTTGTATCATAATAAATACTAAGATGTTTACAAAAAAGTTTTTGAAACAAATAGTGAATTCAGCAAGTTCACCATACAGGGATAATATACAAAAGCAGTTATTATTTCTATTCTTATACTTAGCTTTAAAAAATTGGAAATCGAAATTAAGATAAAATAGTGCTATTTATAAAAGCAACAAAAAATCGAAGTGAGGGACACCTGGGTGGCTCAGTGGTTGAGCATCTGCCTTCAGCTCAGGGAGTGGTCCTGGGATCCTGAGATCAGATTGAGTCTTGCATGAGGCTCCCCACAGGAAGCTTGCTTCTCCCTCTGCCTGTGTCTCTGCCTCTCTCTTTGTATCTCTCATGAATAAATAAATAAAATCTTTTTAAAAATCAAAGTGAAATACATAGATATAAGTCTAACAAAATATCTTCAGGATTTGTATGCAAAAAACTACAAAATAATGATGAAAAAAGTTAAAGAAGACCTAAACAAGTGGAGAAATATGCCATATTCATGAGTTGAAAGGCTCAATGCTATTAAAATGTCAGTTCTTCCCAAAATGATCTATAAATTCGGGATCCCTGGGTGGCGCAGCGGTTTGGCGCCTGCCTTTGGCCCAGGGCGTGATCCTGGAGACCCGGGATCGAATCCCATATCAGGCTCCCGATGCATGGAGCCTGCTTCTCCCTCTGCCTGTGTCTCTGCCTCTCTCTCTCTCTCTCTCTGACTATCATAAGTAAATAAATAAAAATTAAAAAAAAAAAAAGAAAAAAAAATAAATTCAACACAACTGCAATCAAAATCCAGTGAGATTTTTTATAGATATGAGCGATTCTAAAATTTATCTTAAAAAAAATAAAGGAACTGGAAGAGCTAAACCAATTCTGAAAAAAAAAAAAAAAAAAAAGATTACTCAGACCACCTGATTTCAAGACTTACTATATAAAGCTTAGTGTGGCATTGGTGAAAAATAGAATCAACAGAATAGCAAGTTTTGAAGTAAACCTACAGTTGATTTTTGACAAAAGTAGAGACAATGCAATGAAGAAGAGATCATCCTTTCTATCCACAAACTGTGATGCAATGCTTGGATATTTGCATACAAAGAATAGATCCCTGACTATAGATCCTCACACTTATACAAAAATTAGCTCAAACTGGATCATAGACCTAAGTATAAAAAAGAAATCTATGAACTCTAAGAGGACAACATTGTAGAAAATTCTTTTGACCTTGGGATAGGCAAAGAGTTCTTAGATGCAATAGGTTAAAAAAAAAATTCATAAAATAAATTAAGAAGTTAGACTTATTTTTAATGTTTTGTTCTCTAAAAAAGGACTGTTAATAGAATGAAAAGGTAAGGCACAGACTGAGAGAAATATTTTCATATCACATATCTGACTAAAATTTATATGCAAAACATATTTTTAAAATTCTAAAAACTCAACAGTATGAAAACAAAAAATCCAATTAAAAATGGGCAAAAGATTTGAGCAGACATTTCACAAAAGAAGATAAGCAGATGGTAAATAAGCATATTAAAGGATGCTCACCATCATGATTCATCAGTAAAATGCAAATTAAAACCACAAGGAGATATCACTACTTATCTACTACAATGGGTGTGGAGAGACTGTGGGGGAGACAAATTCTAGACAGGACGCAAAACAACTAGAATTTTCCTATACTGTGTGTGACAATGCAAAATTGCACAGCCACTTGGGAAAACAATTAGGTTTTTCTTATGAAGTGAAGCATACGCTAACCATATGACCTAGCAATCCCACTTCTCAGTATTTACCTAAGAGAAATACTTAGATTCACACAATATCCTGTATATGAACGTTGATAACAGCATTAGTCATAATTGCCAAAAACTGGGAACAACCCAAATGTCCTTCAGTGGGTGAATAGATAAGCAAGTTTCAGTACATTTGTACAGTGGAATACTATTACTCAGCCACAAAAAAAGAATGTGCATTGATACAAACATTAACATATTTGAATCTCAAATGCCTTATATGAGTCATAGATGCCAGACTCAAGAATTACACAAAATTTGATTGTACTCAAATTTTTCCACTTGGAAAAGGTGAAACTATAGGGATGAGAAACAGATGTCATTGCCAGGGGTTAAGAGTAGGGGAAGGATTTGACTGACTACTAAGGGAGAGCAGGAAGGAATTTTTTGGCATGATGAAACCATTCCATACCTGGTGATGGTTGCATAAGTTTTTTGATTTGTCAAAACTCATAGAACTATGCCCTAACAAAATGGCTTTTACTGCATAAATCTTAAAAATAAATTTCAAAATAAAAATAAGTTTAAGATGCTAAGGTACTCATGGCCTATGGAAAAGGGGAAGGAAGAATGGGAAAAGCATCCAATGAAAAGAAATATTTTTCCACCTATTGTTCACTGTTCGCCATGTCGCTAGAATTCTCATCAAAGACAAGGACACGAGGAAGCATCTTATTCATCTAGAGCACATGCACAAACTCTTAATATTGATCTGTTTCTTAACAATATTGTGTTGTTTATGGCTGACTTCTGTTTATACATTATGCATATTGTTTAGCAAAGGAATGATCACAGATTTTTTTTTTCAAAAATAGTCTTACGGAATAAATGTGAAGTATTAACATCTTGCAATTACCTGAGATGTAACATTAAATTTTGTCCTTCCTTGCCAAGAATCCCAACTTTTCTGAGGGAGGTAGAATTGAAGTTGCCTCAGGAAAGTATGGTTGGAACTAACAGGCAAAATACTTGTTGCTTTAATATGTAAGTTCCACTTCCCGCCAGTGGGATTCAAATCTCTGCTGTGATTTTCAAAGGGATGCTATTCCACCCAAAGGTCCATGGTAATAATGCTCATTTCTACACTCCTCCAACATCTGTAGAGAAATGGTTAACTAGGAGAATACAGCAGTCTTCTGGGTGAGCCCAGAAGTCTCTAGAGTTTAGAATCTGGAGTTGGTTCCTTTCTCTTCCATTGATGAGAAAAAGAGCCACTTGATCTACATCCTCAGCCTCAATCAGTGATCATCCCTGAGACAACCACTTATAAGTCTTGAAGTTGTTAACAGTGATTATAATGGATTCTTAAACATAACAGAGTTTTAAAAACTGTGTGGGCTTTGTGATAATATAGATGCAGCAGTTAGTCAAGACTTAAAGTTTAAACTCCAGAGGCAATTATCCTAATCAAGAATGCACAGTTCAGGGTGGTCAACTAACATTATATCAAGAAGGTCTATATTCTAGAAGTTGCTATTATAACTACTTCTTTTACCCTATGTTAATCAATTATTGACACTTTGATAATCATCAAGCTTAGTATCAGACATGGGTATTTATAACCAAAAACTATGGCCTGGTGACTAGCATATACACCTCAGGAATGATCTCTTACTGGTGAAACAATCAAACATATTCATGACATGTGGGTTGAGTAAAACATTTGAGATATAGTCATCTCTTAAGAAGAAGGCTTAAGAATCTGGCAAAACCTCCATCTTTCATCATTAGAGTAGAATCTGAGGCTCCAATCCCTAATCTGTAGTCATTGATACAGAAAGATTTCTGAATGTCTGATTATAACTACAAGAATAAGAGAATCTTTCTTCTGGAATGCTGCTGAATCTGCTTCAAGTGCAGATACAAGGTATGGTCAGAATGCCCGAGCGAAAAGGAGTTGGGACTTTCTGGAGCCTCTAGAGTGAGTTGGAGGAAATATTAAAGATACTGTATTCTAACAGTCTTTAGTTTGATTCAACTCTTTTTTTAAACTATTTTATTTATTTATTTGATACAGAGAGAGAGAGAAAGCACAAGCAGGGGGAGTTGGAGCACCAGTCTGTGGGAGAGGGAGAAGCAGACTCTCCACTGAACAGGGAGCCCAATGCGGTGCTCGATCCCAGGACCCTGGGATCACAACCTGAGCCAAAGGCAGATACCTGACTGACTGAGCCACCCAGGAGCCCCTAATTTATTTCTTTATATGACCATAAACTTCCTCTCCTTATAATATGGTAGAAAAGTTGTAACCAACCCTCACCGCTTTGAATGTATTTGGCAGCTGTGTTATATACTATGAAGAACCTAATCATGGTACATGAATAAACTATTTTAGGTCAATTCTTTCACCTATGTGGAGGTCCTTCTTCTCCCTTGAGGTACTAAACAATTTGTGATTCACATAAGCGTCTAGAGCTGTGGTCATTTAAGGATCAGCATATTTGTATACAGAGAGAGTATATGGATACCCTACAGCTTCAGAGAGTCGGACACAAAAGGAACCCAGAAAAGTTTCCACAATCCTAGAGAGAAATGTATGGAGATTATTCCAGGAAGTGGCCGGTTTCCCCTGAAGAGTTTTACCACTTTGAGAGTATCAGGCACACAAAGAGGTGGGAGTAAAACCACTGGTGGGGATGATGGAAGATATATATGACTTTGATGAGTCACATGCCTTGGCTGGACCATGGAGGACAGTATTTGGGAGCAGTCAATGCTCACACCAAGGCTAATCTAGCTACAGAAAACCCCACTGGGCACACCTTTTCAACCACACCCATTATAGAAATAAAAATGTTCTTGGAACATCACCCAGTGCTGACAACACCAATCCTTTACTAATTACTAATTAAACGACAATCCTTTTTCCCAAGGAGCTTAAAGCCATTGAAACTGAAAGAAACAGAAATGTTCAAAATATTATTCTAGTCTGCCAATCTTTTCCTGGCTTTACTTCCTTCCCACCAGGCCTTAACTACAAGGTTAATCTTTCACCACTGTTCCTCATAACATCACAGAATCTTTCATTTCCATTCCCTTGAACTATGCCAAATTCAACCCCAGCCATTCTCAACATCAATTTTCTCTAGTCCCACTCCTGGGGCTGCCAAATTTTGTTTACTGGGACCACTTAAATGCAACTTAATCTTATCTGGGTCTTTACTGATATTCAGCTCTCTGACAATCATAAGGTTAGGAGGACTTTCGGTGATACTCTGTTCAATGGTCCCATTTAAAATCAATCCCCTTAAAAAAAAAAAATCAATCCCCTTGTCAATTTCCTTGAGAGATAACCATCCAGTGTGTGAGTGAATTCAGTTAGCAATAGGTCAATAATTTACCCCAAAAGACTTTCTCTCAAGTTTCATAAAATGTGTACATAAGCTGATGATGAGAGTCAACATCCTTAAGTTTTCTAACAAGTGTGTTTTAGTTTTACCTTTTGTCAAAGGTAAAATAGGGATGCCTGGGTGGCTCAGTGGTTGAGCATCTGTCTTTGGCTCAGGCCATGATATCCGGGGCCTGGGATCGAGTCCCACATTCGGCTCCCCAGAGGGAGCCTGCTTCTCCCTCTGCCTATGTCTCTGCCTCTCTCTGTGTGTCTCTCATGAATAAATAAATACAGTCTTAAAAAAAAAAAAAAAAAGAAGTAAAATAAATCTGCTCTCTATGCCATATGGCATCCCCTCAGTCACTGGAAGCCCATTTCCTTGTCTCTCCTATCTTAGGACAGACATCATAAAGTAAGGTTACAGTTTCCTTTTATGGCATGTTTTTCAGATCTCTCTCCATCATGGTTGTCTCTCAAATTATAGTGGGTAAGCACAAGATCTGATGGTGTTAAGGTGGGGCAAAGGAGTGAAGAGATGAAGGTGCTCTGATGCCCATGAACAACATGATTGGGTTTGGGAAGGAGAGATGGAAGCGAAGCAGAACATTAGAAAAAATAGAGCACTATCAGAATAATGTCTACTTGATAATGTTTTCCAAAATTTTAACTAAATAAAAGGTACCTAGTTACAGAGACAATCTGGATCAGTCTTAACCTGCAAGATTTTATCTAGAGGTACACCCAATGTAGTACTTGCCATCCAACATACCTAATAAATATTTGTTAAATGTTCGAACAAAGCAAATAGAGAAATTCATGGAGTTTAAGAATTTTTGTCATTTCATAATTTTTGAAATGTGTCACCCACAATTTGCTCACAAAAATCAATACATTTTAGTGTATTTAAAAGTGAAAACCCCAGTTAAAAATGATATCACTGCTTTTTTTTGGTGGTGGAGGGTCGTTAATGTGTAGTATTGCTTAGTTTTCACATTACAATTACAGGGAAAAACAAAAAATTCTTGGGCCATCTGGAAGAATTTTATTCAGGGCTTCTCAAAAACTCGGTTTTTTTCCAATCAAATCCTTCCCTCACACTGCTCCCAAGGAGTTGGTATTCCCATTTTAATGCTACCCTGCTCTTAGCTCAGGCTTAGCACCCCCAAGATAGCCACTAAACTTATTTCCTCTGATCTTCAGGTCCTGCTGAAGCCTAGTACCTCCTGGCAATCACCAGCAACTTTCACTTACCACTTTTTACATACCTCAAAACCACTTTTGACTTTTGCCCCAAGGCATATTGACCTACCTTTGATTTGAATTTTCAGGAATAATCTGTCACTCCACAACTCTAAACATCTCTCGATTAAAAAAATCATTAACTCCTAAGAATTATCCATTCTGTACAGATGCACAAAACCAGCAAAATACACTGATGAGAAATCACCAATAGGTCATAGTAGACTCAGCTATACTATGGGTAACTCAGCGTTCCTTTCAAGCTTGGGTTTAGTCCTGAAAAATCAAAAGAAGATAAAGCAGCTAGGAAAGAAACTGGTAACAATAGAATGAAAGGTGAAATGCAGGAATTGAGTCAATGTTTTCATAGATAAAAATCTTATTAATAATAATGTTTGAGGGCACCTGGGTAGTTCAGTGCTTGAGTGTCTGCTTTGGCTCAGGTCATGATCTTAGGGTCCTGGGATCAAGTCCCATCTCTGGCTCCTTGCTCCCCAGGAAGCCTGTTTCCCTCTGCCTGCCGTTTCCTGTTTGTGCTTGCTCTCTTTCTGTCATATAAATGAATAAAATCTTTTAAAAATAATAATAATGATGTTTGGGTTTTGGAGTACAGTGCTCTCAACCCTAGACTATGGGGCTTTCTCTGAGCTTTGGAAATTTGTAGTATTTTGGTTTCCTGTTCTATTCAGAGTTTATGCTGACATTTATGGAGTAGTCAATATGTTTCCCATTGATCTATATACTGTTTTGTTAATTCAATTAAATACTGGCTTTCAATTGGGAGTTTTTAAAATTCTGATGCATAGTAAGCCAATTGATCCTACCTGCCTGGGAGCCGGCAATGCCAGGAAAGTATTTCACAAAGAAACTGCTTGAATATAAATGTCCCCAGCTAGCTCTCAAAATTACAGTTCTAAATGCACCTATCAGCTTTAGATCATACTAGACAAAGCCAAATTCTCAGAAAACAAAGTCATCAAGATAGAATGGATATTGACAGAGTTAATCTAAAAAAAAAATCTATGTATTATAAAGACAGAAGGTAGAAGATTCACGTCATATTTCCAGGAAAACCTTCTACTCACATGCACTATCAGAAAAATCAGAACCTGTGTACCTTACTCAGAAAAACGCAGGAGCCAATATGGGGCCACTGACAAGGAAATTCAGCAAAATAAGAGATTTAAGTGAGGGTGTAACCTTGGACAAGGCACCTAACCTCCCTGGGACTCTTGTTTCCTTGTTAAAATAAGATGGGAGTGGGTCTCTTTCCATTCCAAACTACTGCGTTTCTATATTTGACCTGAAAGTTTCAAGAGAAATTGCCTATAGTTTCTTCCTTTTTTTTTTTCATTCCTTCCAGAACAATGATTTTAAAAAATCCTTAGAAACATCTTGGTTTGTATTCATACACCTCATCTATGCAAAAAAAAAAAAAAAAAAAAAAAAATTAAATCTTAAGTTCCTTGCACATTTAGGAGGTAAGTATATACACAACGCATGTTCAAAAAAGAAATGTAGTAAGTAATAGTATTTTTTTTATAACTTCAAGCCTTTTTTTTCTTTCTGAAAAAATGTCCAGAAGGAGGTTACCAAAATATTAGAAGTGTCTCACTATGCATGGTAGGATTGGGAGTAATTTATATTCTTTTTTTATTCTGTGTCCTAAATTACCTTCAATGTCCATGCATAGCTTTTACTGTCAGAAAAAGAAATGAGTTTGCTTATAAAGGAGGGGACAATAGCTATCTTGTGTATCAGCTATAGAATATGTTATTTGAAATATTATCTGCATAAGTGTTCTGGTTCTCTTCCACTATGTTGATATTTTCTTTTTCTCAAAAAAAAAAAAATTCTCCGATTTTAAGAAAAAAACTGAGGCAAATAATGCTTAACTTAGACTAAAATGAAGGCTGGAAGGATATGCCTAGCCTGAAAATAGTTAGATACCTTAAGAGTTGTAAACAGCCTCGTGAGGACAAATATCCTTTGACTTAGTCAGCCTTCTCAAGGAAACAGGATTTGTCCAGAATAAAGGGGGTCTCTGCATCCACATAGGGTGCCTAAAGGGTCAAGGGCTGGGCTGGAGCGTATGGAACACAGCTCATAAACATGTCAATCACAGCGAGGACAACCGAGTGACCCAGGCAGGTCCTGAGCCATGAAGTCAGAGCGATGAGCTTTCCAGGACTCTTCCCCAGGCAAAAGTGGGGATGTGGCATCATGAGACACGGTGGCAAAGAAGGAGGAGGAGATCTCAATGGCCCTCGGGATGTCTTGGATAGAGTCAAACTAACTACCACTTATTGATAAACATTGACTAACAGCTATGAGCAATCATAAAGTGACACACACTATTCTTTAACATTATTATTATTATTTCAGTTTCAGGGGTAGAATTTAGTGATTCATCACTTGTATATGACATCCAGTACTCATTACTTCACTTGCACTCCTTAATGCCCATCACTCATTTACCCCATCCCCTCACCCTCCTCCCCTCCAACAATCCTCTGTTCCCTATACTTAAAAGAGTCTCTTATGATTTGCCTCCATTTCTTTTTTTTGTCTTATTTTATTTTTCCTTCCGTTCCCCTATGTTCATTTGTTTTGTTTCTTAAATTCTGCATACGAGTCACATATACTATTCTAAATGTATCAACTCATCGAATCCACACAATGGCACTTTGAAGCAAATGTTTTTACAGAATAGGAAATCAAAGCCTAGATCAATTCAATGACTTGCTCTAAAGCCCAGAGCTAGTAGTGTCAGGAGTAGCATACAACCCAGACAGTCAGACCCCAGAGCTGACATTGTTGGTTAACTTCCCACATGGAATAAAGGGAGAAAAGAGGTAAAATATCTTGTAATGAAAGGAGGGATGTTCTAAGCCAATATGACAGTCACGAAAATCAGCAAAATGTAACCTTAATAATCCACAGGGGCAGATGGAGGGCTATGGCTTCAAGCGGTAGAATCCTATTGTCTCAGGTGGAAGCTACTTCATCAGTCTCCTAGATCTCTAGCTGGAGGTTGCTTGAAAGGTAAGACAAAGAGGAAGCTATTCAAGTAGGTTTGAGATACACATCCATTAGCTCGGAGAAGATTGGCCCTCTAGCCAACAATGACAAAATAAGCCCTTTCCATAAGAATTAAAAGAAATCTCTCAGGGGGATCCCTGGGTGGCTCAGAGGTTTGCTGCCTGCCTTCAGCCCAGGGCTTGATCCTGGAGTCCTGGGATCGAGTCCCATGTCAGGCTCCCTGCATGGAGCCTGCTTCTCCCTCTGCCCGGGTCTCTGCCTCTCTCTCTGTGTGTCTCTCATGAATAAATAAATAAAATCTTAAAAATTAATTAATTAATTAATTAATTAATTAATTAAATCTCTCAGTAATCCTCCAATCTAATTGAAATCTATCTCTGTGGGTTAGATTAAGATATTCAGAATTACACTCTTTCCCTCTGCCTCTGGCCCTCGGTGGCCACAGAGGTGGTGGATTGTGCAGACAGGCACAATCCATGACTTTAGCAGCAAGAAGAGAAGCTGCTTAAACAGCTGGAAAAATTAGGGTGACAAACCATGAGAGACTCCTAACTCTGGGAAACAAACAAGGGGTAGTGGAAGGGGAGGCGGGCGGGGGGATGGGGTGACTGGGTGACTGGCACTGAGAGGGGCACTTGATGGGATAAGCACTGGGTGTTATGCTATATGTTGCTCCGGCTGGTGCTGGATTGAATTGAATTATTGAATTGAATTGAATTTTAATTGAATTTCAATTATTAAAAAATATAAAAAACAAACAAACAAAAAAGCTGGAAGACCTGAAGGTGGAGCTGTCTGAGCTGCATGTCTCCAAAATGACAGGAGGCATGGCTTCCAAGCTCTCCAAGATCCAAGTTGTTTGCAAGTCTATCATTCGTGTTCTCACTGTCATCAACCAGACTCAGAGAACTTCAGGAAATTTTACAGGTGTAAGAAGTACAAGCACCTGGATCTGCGGCCCAGGAAGACACCTGCCAGGTGCCACTGGCTGAACCAGCAGGAAGAAAACCTGAAGACCAAGAGGCAGCAGGGGAAGGAGAGACTCTACCCTCTGCAGAGGTCCATACTCAAGACTTGAGCACCACCATCATCACAAACTGGGAGGGGGCAGATATTTAGAATCACTGTAGATACCCCAATGTTCATAGCAGCAATGTCCACAACAGCCAAACTGTGGACGGAGCCTCGGTGTCCATCGACAGATGATGGATAAAGAAGATGTGGTCTATGTACACAATGGAATATTATTCAGCCATCAGAAAGGATGAATACTCACCATTTGCTTCGATGTGGATGGAACTGGAGGGTATTATGCTGAGTGAAGTAAGTCAGTCAGAGAAGGACAATCATCATATGGTTTCACTCAC
Source organism: Canis lupus baileyi (assembly GCF_048164855.1). Lineage (NCBI taxonomy): Eukaryota > Metazoa > Chordata > Mammalia > Carnivora > Canidae > Canis > Canis lupus. The sequence continues at coordinate 53,868,933 of NC_132850.1, read as the reverse complement.
AGGGAACATAAGAAATAGTGAAAGGGATTACAGGGAAAAGGAGGGGAACTGAGTGGGGAAAATTAGAGAGGGAGATAAACCATGAGAGACTCCTAACTCTGGGAAACGAACAAGGAGTAGTAGAAGGAGAGGTGGGTGAGGGGGGTGGGGGTGACTGGGTGACAGGCACTGAGGAGGACACTTGATGGGATGAGCACTGGGTGTTATGCTATATGTTGGCAAATCGAACTCCAATAAATAAAGAGATAAAGAATCACAGTAGATAAACCAAGATTGAAAAGTTGAGTACCCTTTCGGCACAAATAATATTGGGGCTGAATTTTCAGCTGTTAATACACTCCAACTTAAGACAAAAGCAAAAGTAACGAAACAGCATTCCTTATATATCTGAAATATACACACAAAAATATCTACTTGGGAAAACCTACTGCACTCGAGCGTGCATGTGCTCTTCTGATTTCTTCAGTATGTTACTAGTACATCTTACAGTGCCTGGCTAGAAAAGGAGATGGGGGTTTGGCAGAAAGAGATTTATTAAGTGGGTGCTCTCAGGATGAGCCTGTCAGGCAGGAAGTGAGGGAGGCAGGCTTAGGCAAGAGGGTGGAGCTCAGCCAGGAGGCGGCCTCCACTGGAGGCCATAGGGATGATCACTCCCTAAGGCGAGACGGCTAGCCCTTGTACCCCCCTTTGTGCAGGATGTGTGGTCTAGAGGATGGTGAAAAACTAGGTGATGCACGATCACCTGAATGAGATGACTCCCATTTTTGCTGGAGGGAAGCTGTCTGGGGAAGGGCGGGTATGGTGGGTGAGCTGTCGGCAGCCCACACTCACAGCAGCTGGAAATGGGTGCTATGGGCTGGTGGCAGCTGAGGCACCAAAAGCATCGTCGCAATGTACTGTTTTCAAAATAACTACTGAACCCCATGCACAAATAAAATAAAACTAACCAAGAAAAATATGCACATCCTGATTTCAATTAGGTATAAGTGTATTTAGGATAATAATATGTATGAGACGTGTCTTTCAGGCAGGGTTCCTTGTCTCTTGGTGAGGTTCTCTTCTGCTTTGCACACAGTAGGCGAGCAATACATGGGAGACTGAACAGTGGTTAACCTAATTACTATTCGCAGAACAATAACCCGTTGCCGCATCAACCAAGTAGGTTATCCACAGATTTTCATAGTTCCTGTTAAAGCTCCTGACAGTAAGTAGGCATTGTCACTGTGTGGTTAATAATAATGACGCAATCCTCAGAAATTCAGCTGTGCTGTAAGGAAAGTGCTTCACTACACGGAGCCTGTTGCTCTTTCTCTAATGCATTTTCAGAGCTTCCTAAAAAAACAATAATACCTGATTACAACCGGATTCATGTTAAAGAAATCCAAACACCTCATCTCCTATTTGCCTTTATTAAGTGCCAGAACGTTAAGATGAACATATTCACGCAATGCAAATGACGTTGTTGCTACAATCCATTTGCTTAAAATGTAATGGTTGCAGCATTCCAGATGTTCTACAACCAAAGCTACGACCTTCAATCAGAAGGCTGACCACCTATCTCAGGGTGTCCAGTCCCATTCAGCTTTGCTTCCAGGTCACCATATAAACAAATGTCCGCCTTTTTTTTTTTTTAGATTTTATTTATTTATTCATGAGAGACACAGAAAGAGAGGCAGAGACACAAGCAGAGGGAGAAGCAGGCTCCATGTGGGGAGACTGAGGAGGGACTCGATCCCGGGACTCCGGGTTCACGCCCTGAGCCACAGGCAGACACTCAACCAGGGGTCCCAATAAATGCCAACCTTAAAGGGAGTTAGAAAGACCCAAAAGGGTGCCCAAAGTTTTGGGGATCCAACTAAATTTCGACTTGCTGGTGCAATTTTAATCAAAATGATCACAACATTAAGCCATATTTGGTCCTGTTCTTCCTCTGCCATATAGTCAACTGGTGTCACAAGTTTGGGTTTCCCTAGAAGGTGGGTGATAGAAAATGGGGTGTCAGAGCAGTCTTGAATCTATCAAAGGACTGTGGCTTGGAGACCTCTAGCCCCACAGCCTCATTTTAGTCCAAGGATACCTAGCTTCATAAGGAATCTAGCCTCTTAAGTCCACATTTTGCATATCCACCTTTTGCCCCACTATTTTTAAAATTTTAAATTTACTTCCTTTTTGTGATCTAAATGAGCCTAACACCACTTGTCTTTTCAGATATTACACAGTTATCTCTGGTAATGTTTAGGCTAGCCAAGTGGCTCCACATATTTTTCTAAATACACAACCAACACCCAATTCAATGACTTAGTCTTTCAAAATATAAAACTAGGGACACCTGGTTTAAAAACCAAACATATAAATATAAAACCAAAAAGAAGGTATTTTAAAAATCACTCATAATCCCAATACTTCGAAGAAAATCACAGCAAATCTTTTGGTATATTTTCTTCCCACATTTTGTTTTAATGAGTTCATATACATGCTATAGACACAAAAATAATATAATATTACCCAAAGCCTGTTTCATGTATTGTACTTTTCCTCTACAGCCTGCAACAACATGATTTTTAGTGATTCACTAGAATCTGTTGTATGGATGGGTCATCCTTCACCTACTCAATGCCTATTAGGTTCTCACTCTCTCACCCACCCTCCTCACTTCTCCCCAATTAATACAGAAGCTTGTGAATGAAGGAGGAGAAGACGAGAGGTTCTGGGAGTGGCTTTGGTGACCAGATGGGAATCCCCTGGCATCAGGAGGATGCTACCTCTGCAGTGTCTTCAGCACAAGTTTGAATGGCCAAAGAGATCTGAGGACCCTTTCAACCCTGGCTAAGTAGAGTGAAGGATGCTTCTTTTCCCCCTACTACCTGCTACTAGATCTAAATTTAAATTTGGTTAATAAAAAGTCTCCTTTCAATTTCCTTTTCTATTTAAATTCATATGTTCAATGGAAAATAACATTTTAAAAATATTTTATTTATTTATTCATGAGAGACACACAGAGAGGCAGAGACACAGGCAGAGGGAGAAGCAGGTTCCCTGCGGGGAGCTCGATACCGGACTTGACCCCAGGACCTCAGGATCATGACCTGAGCCAAAGGCAGATGCTCAACCACTGAACCACCCAGGCATCCCTGAAAAGTAAATTTTATGATGCCACTAATGCAGGAAAAAATATAGTTGGCTTCTATTTTCTGTATCAAATCTGAAAATAAATTTGAAAATCTATAGTTTGTGACTCTGACATTTTCCTTTCCTGACTTTTTTGTTTTAATTAAGACCGAACTTTTTTATCTTATAGAACAAATTCAGTTACCACTGGTGTAGAGTAAACCCAAACTCAGAGTGTTAGGTGCACAAAGGAATTTCCATTTTCTTAAATGTGAAACACAGGGAATGGGCTTACAGTCCATGGGCTTACCATCAATATGAAGACATAGATGAATGTGTATCCTCCTTGATTTGAACTAGGAGTGGCCAGTTGATGACATTCATCCCTAAAGTGACATGAGAGACGGCTCAGAACATGATTGATGAAAACATTTAACAACATGATTGATGAAAACATTAATTTATTTCCTGAAAAGCCTACCTTGGAGTTGGAAATAGCACTACCCTAATCCACCTCAGGCTAGATTTACATTACCTTTGTTTTGCATCCATAGGAATTCAAAAGTATGTATTCTGTAATTTTTCCCTTCTGTGTGGAATTCAAATATTTTTAACCCCCTCCCCCTCAAAAAAAAAAAAAAGCCCTATCTTTGGCTAACCAAATAAAATCAGCTTGAATCACATCCCTTGAGGGGAGTTAGCTCATCATTCCTCCAAGCATTTGGAGGGGCGGAATTTTACAAATTCAGATTAACCTCTGATTCTGAGCTCCTGTTTTAGCTTATGGATCATATGATCTTACTCTGCAATGTGTCAGGCCAGAAGTAAAACAGAAAACTGTTCCCTGTTTTTTGCCATCGAAACTCCACTTTCACAAAGCTTTTGTGTTTGAAGCATTACACTGAAAGCATTGGTGAGACAAGAAGGTTTCCAGCTTAGAATTGCAAAGCCAGATCTTAAAACAATTCTTCCCACATCCCACCCCCAGATAGTTATAGTTTGGTTGCTCTTTTGTGTTAGTGTATTACCAAAAGCAAGTCCCTTTGTAAGCGTTTCAACTATCTACCATCTTTGCAAGAGTGAGGTTTTGTTTCCCTATAGCCTCTTCAATCATATGCAGCATAAATTTCTGTGCATCCTTCTTTCTCTTTCTGGAAGCCTCAACAATGGTAAATGAGCCCAAACTAGCACTCTTATATACTAGGAGAAGTTCCTGAATCTGGAGTACACAGAGACACACACCCATTATACTACCCATTAAGGTGTTCACAGTGGCAATTAAGAATAAACATCAAGCTACATTCAACAACAAGGGAATTTGTTAGCCCTGTTGTTGGAAGGTCTAGAGGCCATGTGAGCTTGAGAGCTGGTTTATGCAGTGGGATCCTAAGGATCCTGAAGTTGGTTCACTATGGCTGTAGGAAAGCTACTGATGTCTCCACACTTCACCGGGAAGAGACAGAACTTGATTTCTATGACCATTGAACAAAATTGCTCGGATTTTCTGTGACTGGACCACCTTGAGTTAACCCCTATGGCTAGGGGCATGCCATATATTGACTGACTGAGTCATAAATTATCAGAACTGTGAGAAGGAGAATGGGATTACCTTGTTTGGTTTATATCCAGCCAGGCTAGAGGTGAGGTCAATCCCATCTAAACCACATTAGTATTACCCAGTGTGGGAGGGGTGTGAATGGATGGTGAGGAGACCCCCACAATGTCCCCTTCAAGAAGGAGTCCTCATCTGATGAGTCGGTAGCCCAACTTCACACTCTATGGGGATTGTCTACCAGAGAGACTTCTAAATTCCAGCAGGTCTTCAAAAGTCAAGAAAGATATGAGTAAGGATGGTCTGAAGCTTTGAAGACAGATGAGAAAACACAGACACCTAAGTTATAAAGATGGAAAATGCCCAGGAGGAAAGCAGGACACAGCCCTGAAAACAAGCCCTCTGGGAAGGTGGGCATGCAGACCCTGCCTGGGAGTCCCGTTCCATCAGAACCTATATCTGGCCCCCACAGGTGGCACACACGACATAAAATGACAATGCCCCCTAAGCTGTTTGTGCTCTCATTTCCACTTTGTCTCACTGTTTGGACTTAGCATACAGCCCCATCTCCTCACTTCAGCCTCAGTGATTCTAAGAGCAACCAGCTCATCCAAAGCAGCTACAGTTGTCTGCTTCTGCTTCAAGAGAAATTCAATCCAGTGATCCTCCAACGCTGTTCTTCTTCTCACCCCTCCAGGCTCCTACATCCCTGGGGACTACTCTCCTCTGGCCTTTGTCAGTGGGATACTAGACACTTACAAATATGCACACCTCTATATAATAAATCTAATTATAGCCAAAACTCTTTCTTAGCCTAGAGAGTTCTCATTTCATTCTTTGTTTCCTAAACGACCTTGGTTTAGCACATGTTCTGTGTGTGGCACTGTACTAGACCCAATTCCGCTCTCAGTAAATCCTCACAACAACACTGTCTTACAACTAGTTTACAGACTGGGAAACTGTGACTCCGTTTATATATATATATATATATATATATATATTTTTTTTTTTTTTTTTTTTTTTGCCTAGGTTATGGACTTGGGGAGCCTCCTTCCTTCCAAGGCCAGACTCAAATCTTTTTTTTTTTTTTTTTCAGACTCAAATCTTGAATCTTAAATGTAAAAAAAGATCCATGTCCCATAGGGCCAGGGATATTAGAGGTAGAGACAAGGAGAAAGAAGGAGCGGATTATTCAATACTTATATTAGGGCTGACCCAGGCCACCACCCTAAGTTTTCCAGGCTGATAAAAGAGTAAAAAATTTGATTGCACATGGGAGAAAATGAAAATGAGAGCTGACTCTCATGGCTGCTTGAGCTTCAGCTTCTTAAATCCAGACATACCAAAGAAGCACTCCGTGGGACCAGTTAGAGAACACCAGCTCTAGGAAGAAAAAAAAAAGTGCCTTCATAATACTGAGCATTTACACAACACTTCTTTTTTTTTTAATGTTTTTATTTATTTATTCGTGAGAGACGCAATTTCCACTTCCTCATCCAACTGGGAGGGAAAGAGAAGGTGTCCAGTGTAGTATAGAAGTTCTTGAAGAATATCAAGAGTTCTTGGGGATCTGAAAAGATAGTTGTAGGAATAAGGATCGCAGACATGAATTTTAAATGAAGGCTTCATTACTACTAATCACATGCTGCAGGAAATCAATAAGGCAACTCCCTCATCTTTGCAGTGACTCACAGCTCTTCAGGATCTTTAGTCTCTTGAACTCATTATGTTTTCTTTTATGCCTTCACCAGGAACTAGCTCAGTAAGTTAAACAGGCAGAGAGAGCCATCATCTTTTTTTTTTTTAAGATTTTATTTATTTATTCATGAGAGATGCAGCGAGGCAGAGACACAGAAAGAGGGAGGAGAAGCAGGCTCCATGCAGAGAGCCCGATGAGGGACTCCATCCCAGGACTCCAGGATCAGGTCCTGAGCCAAAGGCAGGCGCCCAACCACTGAGCCACCCAGGTGTCCCGGACCATGATCTTAAAGACCACTGCTTTTACTCTGTAGTCTGCCTGCCTGCCTGCCTTCCCTCCCTCCTCACCTCTCTCCCTTCCTCCTTCCTTCATTCCTTTCACACAAATTGTTCTTTTTTCTTTCTCTGCGATTGGGACAGCTTTGGCTACAGACATTCTGTGTCAGAGGCAATGGAGTGGCTTTTGGCAGAGGAGTAGTGAGCGCTAGGATTTCAGAGCATGTGAATTCTTCAGTTTGTAGAGCTAGAGCATGGCTATCTCAAGTGTTCTTGTAATTGAAATTAGTATTGCAATGATACACTTTAATTTCTCCCACTTTAATCATATTGAATGCATTCTATCTAACAGTCCCAGGAGCTTTTCTTATAACTTTAGTCTCCATTGCAAGGAATAAATATTGAAAGTCATCAACAAGGCATTTCCAGTTATAATTAGCATTTGTGATGCTTATGTGAAGAGGGAATCAAAGTTTCCCTACCCCAATATCCCTCTTTAACCCTCTAGAGAGGAGTTAGGGCAAGAACTTCCACTCCTCAAAAGAAGCATAGCGTAGCGATGCCTGGATGGCTCACTGGCTGATGGTCTGCCTTCTGCTCAGGGTGTGATCCCGGGGTTCCTGAGATCCAGTCCTGCATGGGGCTCCCCACAGAGGAGCTTCTCCCTCTGCCTCTGCTTCTGCCTCTCTCTCTGTGTGTCTCAAATAAATAAATAAATAAATAAATAAATAAATAAATAAAATCTTTTAAAAAATCATTTTTTGTATTAAAATTACAAAAGCCCTGTTCATAATGTACTCGAAGCCTACAGCTACTGGACCTCACTGCTCTCATTCTAGTTTGAAGTAGAGTTTGTGCTGGGCCTTTTTTAACCAAGAGATCAGATTCATTTGTAATTATCAAGATCCTTTTAAAATTTTTCTTCTTGGGTAAATTGAACAATTTCCCCTAAAATAAGATTATACGTAATTGGCTTTCATGGGGTTCTGCTGTACATTCTGACCTTCACAGAGATAAGCTTTTGCTTTTGCCTGATGACAACTTACTGCGTCCGAACATCCTAATCCATGGTGAAGAAAAAGTTTCAACCTGCCCAATCTATTCCTCAGGAAATGTATGGGGAAAAAAGTGAGATATTTATGAAAGCACTTTGCCTTACCAAAGGAAGGAGTGTGGCATAAATATAAGAGTGTGATGACCAGTAGCAAAGAAAAAATTTAGTCCTGGGTCCTTCTAATATACACCTCACTTCATACATTGTAGCAATGTGGGCAACTCTTCAGGAATAATAGAATCATCAGGAAAATTTAAACAGAGACACGAGTGCAATGCAACGCCTCCTAACTGAATGTTAACATGGAATAAATCTCTAGTGGCTTAAAATGTTTAAAGAACAAACCTTACAAAGATAAGCAGCTTTACTAGGATATAATACAATCTCCACATTTACTTCCATTTCTCCATTAAACCACATCCTTACAGTCTGCTCTGCATATGGTATTGATATGATATGCATCTACATTATTTTTACAACCAAAAACAGGAAAAATAAAAAGCAGTCCCCTTAACTTGCATAGAGCAGTACTTTCCTTCTCATAATCTACTGGTGGTGTCTGCAAATAAGATGAATCAAAGTACAGCCCCTGCAGGAATTTGGAGGATAAATCCCCGTATATACGTGTAGTTTACATTAAAATGGAGACTTGCATTTGTGGAGAGATCTGAAAGGCCTTTGCCAAATTGTTTCTCCCCCATTAGAAGTATAAATTGAAATAGAAAAGTTGTTCAGTATTTTTCCTTCTTTCTTTATGATTTAAGTGCATGTTGATACTAAAGATGATAAATCAAATGTTTTCCTCCTCGTTGGAAGGGGAAGTGATGGGCTCATTGGAACAGAATTATAAGGTGAGTGGCTGGTCTCTACTGTAGAGTCTTTCTCATGTCATGGTCCACCTGTTAGTTCCAATAAATGGCACATGGATCTGTGTAGAGAAAAAACACAGAAACAGCGGCTTTTAAATACAAAAGGGCCTGGTTCCAGTCAGGTCACATGATTTACTCACATTCCACTTCCTGTAGATCCTTATGCATCCTTTCAAAAAGTAGCTTTATATCCCCTGAACGACTCTCCTTCACATTCCCTCCAACCCCCTTGCAGTACAAGGACACAAAATGTTCTTTTATGAATTATCAACTGATTTGCTCTGTGCAGTTCTGAAACAAAGATCTTTATGAGGCTCTATTACATTTGCTCCAAATTATTTTACTGTGTGCCTATTGCAGTGTGGGTTCCCTGAAAAACACACTGATAAAGTTTATCAGGAAGGGCCCTTGGGATCAACCACTGTGGAGGATGAAGAAATCAGGACGAGAAGGAGTAGTGGACTCCCATGGATTCTGACAAAGGCCTCAAATGACACCACTGGGAGCGCTAGGGCTGTGATGGCCTTTGGGGTAGCCTCAAACGAGGTGAGGAGTCAAGCCCTGGGCAAGGTCACTGGGGAAGAGTCAAGGTCAGAGTCGAGGTCACTGGGGAAGTGCATGGAGGCTGGTGACTTTAGGTTGGGCTGTTCTCTTCATCTAAGGGCAATCTTTGGAGAGGGGCTCAGTGGAGAGCATCCAGCCAGCAGTACCTCAGAGTATTTTGGTCCTCAAGGTGGGATGTGTGGGCGTGTATCACAGCACCCACTGTGGTGCAATAGAAATTGCCTGTGTCATCTCTGTGGCTCCCCACAATAGAGCCAACTGTGATATGCAGGGTGTTATCACTTGGGGGGGGTGCCACAATTATTGTTTTTCCTCTCCTTCACTGCTTCTTCAAACTTCTGAAAAATCCAAGGGTTATATATTTTTTCAACTGCTTACAACAGTTATGTGATGTTATAAATATTGTCCGTTCAGTGTGTCCATTCAGCTATAGTTGTTACGCCTAAGATATAACTAATATATACTACTAAATTATTTTTCGAATATTAATATTTTTAAATTTTTTTAAATTAAAATATTAACCCAGGGTTTCTTTATAGCAGCGCTATTGACAGTTTGGACTGCTTCGTTGCCAGGGCTCTCCTGTACATTGTAGGATGTTTAGCAGAATCTTTGATCTCAACCCACTAGATGCCGGTAGCACTTTCCCACACAGCTGCAACAACCAAAATACTTCCAGATATTACCACATATTCACTGGGGGCAAAGTTGCCCATGGTTAAGAACCACTGAGTTAGCCATCATGCTCTAGATCCCATGGGTGGGTTTGGGATTATTCAATTTGAAGATCCTCTTGCATTCCATAACCAAAAGAGAGACTCCTCTTTCTGGAGAGTGATGTGCAAGATTTGAATTTGCACATCCACAGAATTTGTTCCATCCATAGAAAGTCCTTGAGGTATGAGATTTAAAATAAACTCTGCCCTAATTATTTGTTCCACAGTTTGGGTATTTGGTCCCATTTCATCTCTTCCTCCTCTCATCTATAGGGCTCCTTTCCAGCAAGAGTGGATGTGAGAACCTGAATGCCCTATTCTGTGCTTCTCCAAATGGCAGCATAGAAATGGGGGCTCCTTTGGCACACCGTCCCCTCCAGAAAGGAATGTTCCATGTAGGAAGAAAGGGTTAAGTCAGCAAGGTCTGGAAAGACACTAGGAATCAAAATGAAGAGAATATGTATTTAGCTTGGCTCATTTATCCAACATTTACTGAGAACTCATATCTGGCATGAACTCCTCTGGACACAGGATGAAAAGGTAGGTAAGATTTAGCCCCTGTCTTCAAGGAACACTCAGTTTCATGGGGAATTCATAAGAGGGCTCACCCTAATGTGACCCCAGGAGAGCCTCATTGGACCACACTGCTTGAGTGATGTCACCTGAGGCCACGTCTCATCCTCAACCCTGCAGTTGTGACCCTTCATTTTGTCAGTAGTAGACCTATCTCTCCAGCTTGAGCTTGTACAAATCAAGCTCATGAAAAGTCCAACAGATGAGTTAAAATAGCCATAGATTTGCCCTGCTAAGCAATATAACTGGCAAGAAGAGCACATTTAGGGAAATGGCGCTGGAAATCAAATGATAATCCAATGGCTAATAGAGGTACAGTTTCCTCACGTCACAAACATGGTGTGCAAAATACAACTTTACTTCCTATCACTCAATGCACTTCTATTTGGAACTCCATTTTTCCCAGCATGGAGACCTGAAATAGCTAAGTCGCTCTGAATTGCCACAGTCAAGAAATTCAGTGTCTTCCCTCTTTCTCCTCCCTTACACATGGTGACTCAACCCCCACCCCCCTCCGCCCAGGGAAATGAATAGTACCTGACATCTACTGAGAGACATGGTCTCATTCAGTCCCTGGGTAAATAGCATCTCTCTCCCTTAGCACATCCTGGGCTGCTAATGTGGCCATGGGTTTCTGTCACAGATCCCGTGTATTTTCCTTGCTCTGAACTGGAAATCTCTGGGAGAATCCAACCCTCTCTCCCACACAGTATAACCCCTCTTAGGCCTGCAGGTCTCCTTCAAGAGACCCTCACTCTCCTAACCCTCCAGGCCTGTGAGCCCTGCCCAGCCATGCAGGAAGGCACCTGTTGTGTGGGTGGGTTTCTCTCTGGCGATGTCCCAGCCTACCCCCTTATTTGAGGCTCTCCATATGGCCGTCTCTACTGGATCTCCTGGGCCCTGGTAGCAGAAGAGCTCTGGGTGGCACTGACCATTTCTCAGATCTCCAGACAGAAAGTAGAGCTCAAAGTATTTTATTCCTGGATTTCCTAGAGTTACCTAGAGAGTTACTGGCCCTAACTCATGGTCTCTCCAATTCTCTCTTCCTCATTGGAGAAAAGTCTTGGCTTCTTCTAGTCTTGGCTGGAGGGAGGATTGTGCTCACATCGTAAATATTTTTCCTAAATATATTTGTCCTATACCTAGGCTGCAACTTTTAACACCTAAGCCAAGAACATGATATCTTTGTTTCCTACTGTCAACTCTGACAACCCTCCCGAGACAAATGCAGGCTTACTTGTCAGAACCAAACAAAGGAAGGTAATAGACTTAGAAAGGTAAAGTATATCTTTAATAACTGTTTACGCACATCTGTCTGTGAGAAATTGATGCATCATCTCCACAAGGACCAATCTGTCTCAGGGACGAGAGAGGTTGAGGGCTGATTTAAGGAGAGGAAAATATGACAAATATTTAATAACCATAAATAACTCATCAGACAAAGCCCCAGATAGAAGACCAGCCAGCCATAGTGAACTGGCTGGTCCTGACTTAGGGCACTTCCTTTCCTGGAAAGGGGACCTGTCCAGTGCCCACTACACTCTGTGGATGATTTTTAAAAAAAGATCTACGAGAATTGACAGACATTTGGCAACCTAATAATTGACAATAAAGAAGATATTTGAAATTCAACTAAAATAAAAACAGAAACAGAGAAAACACGTTGTGTGTGTGATGTTCTAAGACAAAGAACTCTGAAAGCCATTACTAAGAGGCAAGTAAAAAAGGAATTACCTAAACAAAAGCAAATTTTGAAATGAAATGAAAGCTATTTTATGACAAAACTCTCCATCTTTCCTTGTGTGTTTGGTACCTTTTTTAAGCAAAAAGTCAAACATTTGGTCCATGGGGAAAGCTTGTCCTCCAGCAACCTGGGTTCACAGACTGTGATGTCCTACCCTGAGTTTGGAGCAGCACTGGAACACTGAAGAGATATTTTGAACCAACTCTGGTTTAAATTCTTTGTTCTGTGATGGTGAAGTGTTCTGTTCCCATGCCATCAAGAACTATGTTAGCTGACAGGCCACGAGGGCTAATGGGGCCCACTTTTTCAAGAATATTGAAAAATAAGAGGAAGTGGATGTTGAAAAGCCATTGGCTTTTAACATTAGTTATAATTTAGAAATTATAGTGCATGAATTGTTCTGGTTTTAGACAAACCTCTTTAAAATAATATCTATCAAGTAGTAGATACCGGAATCAACGTTTTAAAATTTTCCTCCGTATGTTTTTCAACCCTAAAAATAAATTTATTATTTTCAGTCTCACGATATCTTTTCCCACCATTACAAAACTCAAATTAAAGTATAATTTTTAAAACCAGGTATCAAAAGTCCTTGAAGTACCTTTACTTGTGTTTACCATAATGAGTGACTACAGGAACAAGGGACGGATGCTCAAGTGTGCAGTCAGGAGCAGAAAGCAGTAACAGGAAAGTCATTGAGTCAATGAAACTTAACTTGAAAACTATAATATTAAAGGGAGTAGGTGCTGTAGATCATCTTCCACCAAAAAAGGCAGCATTTGTTTGTTCTAAAGTTTGGTGCCTCCCAACCAAGCCTGATGGCCCATCTCAGGGGAATATACGATGCTAGAATGGAATCTGGTCTTATCTTCCCTGCTCACTAGCAGAAGTGCAGAGTGTGGTTGGTTACCTGACAGCCTTCTGCTGCATTACCTGCAAGAGCCACCCTTTGCTGGAGAGCTTCAGACCACAGTGCGGATCTGAGGAAGTCCAGGGAATTCACCAGGGAACTTTGGGGACAAAGACTGTTCATTAGAAGAGATTCATCCTGAGTAGAAGCCACACCCAGTAACCCCCCAAATACTCAATTATTGGAGACAGCTCCTTGGTCATAGTTTGGCCTTGGCTGGCTGCATCTCAATACCTTCTTTCCAGACACCCAACTGACATACCCACCTACTTGCCATTTGTCTCTTCTAGCTGGTGGCCCTAGGGACTTCCTCTTTCTGAGCAGGGGGCCCTGCTTCTTGGTCCAGGATGGGGAGAAGCAACCCTGTTTAAGTATTTTCTATGCACATTTCAGCTATCCATCAATGAGGAGCATTTTCCCATCCTAGATGTCTGGACCCCAAAGATGCCTCTATGGAGTCTTTTTTTTTTTTTTTTAAGATTTTATTTATTTACTCATGAGAGACACACACACACACACACAGAGAGAGAGAGAGAGAGGCAGAGACACAGGCAGAGGAGAAGCAAGCTCCATGCGGGGAGCCCGATTTGGGCCTCGATCCTGGGTCTCCAGGATCACACCCTGGGCCGAAGGCAAGCACTAAATCACGGAGCCACTCAGGGATCCCCATCTATGGAGACTTTATGCTCTTTTTCTTTTTCCAGAGTAAGACTTTTACTAATAGCATCGGCAATATCAGTACTCACCCGCATACAGCACAAGGTAACATTCAACATAATCTCATAAGCAATGGAGTTGCTGTACTTTTAATCTAAACAAATTCAATTATGCATATTGAGCAGAAGAAATTAGAAGGACTCAAATGGCCTGCTAATTCTGGCTACTGTTCCACCAAATACACTGGTATCTATGAGTATATGATGCAGTCGAGCGAGCCTGAAACAGTAACTACATTTCCAGAAAATGACAGAAAGAATGCATGAGTGATTTTAGGAATTTTCTGACCAATGACAAAGAAGCGGAGACCTTGTTCGAGTTCAGGTGAGTGAATAGGTCTGGTTTCATTCAAGGAAGACACTGAGGAATTAACACAAAACTACAGGGATGAATACAATCAAAGGCAATGAAGAGCAACAAGTTAGAAACTACATAAAGTAAAACTCTTGACTGATTTAATTTCTGAGTCATAAAATCATACTCAGATTCCATAATACTCAGAAACCTTTATGGAATTGTATGCCATATGTCATACATATGGATGTGGAATTTTATGAAATTGTATGCTATATTTCACATTAAACTTTTAACATTTCTAGATACATTTCATGATACAGAGCTTTGTCCACGAGAGCGTAAGTATTGTTGTCCTTCATATGTGAATTAACAGGTTTTCAAGAATATTTTGACCATGTGTTATTTTTGTCTTTTGTTCTATTATTAGAATATAATCATCATGTGGGATGCAATTTCACTGCTCCTTAATGCCATGACATTGTCGAGATGCATGAGAAGAAAGCTAAACTGGACTGGTATCTAAAAGAATTGATAAAAGTACATCCTCGCATTTTGACTTTCTTTGGAATTTTTGCACAGAACTCTAACAGAGAGAAGGACAAAAAACTACACTGAGTGTCTACTCACACTAAAAACTTTATATACATCATCCCATTTAGTCTTCATCAAAAGCCTTGAGATGGAAACTGTAAAGGTTTCTTTTGGTAAAGAAATGGATTCAGAAAGTTTGTGCAATTTGCTCAAAGTCACACTACTAGTGAGTGGTACAAACTTTCATGAGCTCCTGGTCACAAAAGCAAACCTACAGTTTTCACTACAAGCTCAGTGAAGTCATTGCTCTGTATCCAGAAGTGGTCTCGCAAGTTATTTCCAAGAGCGTTCTCAGGATGGATACAATACTGTTTTGAGGGTGGGCTCCTCTAACCCTCTAGTAGGATTAAATTATGACATCTTCAGTTCAGTAGGGGAACTCTGAACCTGGATCTGGAGAACTCTTCTATGTCTAGCAGGCTACAGGGCTTGCTGTATTTTATATTTTGATCACGCAAGACCAGGAGTGCTTGTACGGACTTTCTACCCAACTGCGTGTTTTATATTTCTCCAGTGAAAAGGTACTCTTCACAATCCTTGCACTACTTAAGGGGTATTTCAGTCTGGACCCACTAACAATATTTGAAGCTCTTGCTGTAGCCATTTCTGGAATGTGGATTTTTAATTTGGGTCTTTAAATACTATCTAAAAACTCTTAGCATGTGGAGGCCTGCTTAAGGTATTCCTAATGTTAAACTCTTCATAGAATGTAGAATAAATGTGTGCCCACATGTACTTCACACTATTTATGCTAAAAAGTGTTTTCAAATGAATTGCAGATGATGTAAAAGTCAGGAATCATCAAGTCTCATATTTATGTTCCATATTTAAATTAGATTAGATAATCTCTTCCTATCAAGAAGATAAATATTCAGTTCTGAAACTGGAGACTATGCCTGTGTTCTTGACTTATGCCCACCTCCTTGGTGTATACGAAGCAAGGCTGCTAGGGATTCTGGGACAGGTGTACCAGATACTGCTTGAGCGATGCCTCCTGCACTGGCTTCTTCCCAGTGGCTTCCTCATCCCACAGTGGGACACCACAAGTCTTAGGGAGCCCTGTCTTCAAATGAGTCTTTGAGATGAAGGTATGGCAAGGAACATGACTCATGAACAAAGTATAAGGGAGACTGGAGCAAATTTGAGGCCAACAAAGACATGACAAAAGTAGGAAGCAGCATAAGAAGCAGCCAGAGCCAACCTAGCCCCCCTGGGCAGACGGCCCTGCTGGGTATCTGGATAGGTGAAATGAGGAGGACAAGAGGCCAGGGCAGATGATGGGCCACAGAAGCAGAGGACCTCCGCCTGCTGCAGCAGCTTCCCAAAGATCACCAGACAGAATGCAACTGGAGAGAGGCCCTGCTGAGATCTTCTTCCACAGATGGCAATGGTGATATAATGGGCTTTCAGGTCAGAGAGATCTGGATTCTAGTCCACCATGGTCACCTATCAATTGAGCAACTTGGGAGATTGACTTGATGGGTCCAAACCATCATTTCCTCATGGAAATGGTAATACTGTACCAACTTTACAAAGTTACTCTACAAAGAAATAAAGTAGGCATAGAAATTGCTACCAAGCTTTAAGCACCCAATAGATATTAGTCTTCATTATTGTAGTATTCTCTTCTCCCTAATTGTTTTCTTTTTCATCATCTCCTTACATCTCTCTAGCATTTAAAAGGAAGTCTCACCGGTTTTGCTATTTAGACCTACTGATTCCATGTCCCCAAGAGCCCCCAGTCCCAGCTTTCATTAAGAAATCGGTGACTTAGGGACTCTCTGAGTGCTGCTTGAGGGTTAATTGAGGAAAGATCACGAGAGGAGCCTCTGTCTCTTAAGTTTTGTGGAAGTAATGGTCTCATCTTTTCCTGAATTGCAAAGATAAAATAAAATAAAAAATGAAAAGCTAGGGTATACCTCAAGAAAAATTTAAAAATTATTACACTGTAATCTGTGTAGACTGCTGCTCCAAATGCACAGAGTGCACTGACAAATTTCCTGAATTTGATCTCAGGCTAAAAATCCATCATTCATGAAAGCTTTAAAATATTATGGGCTCATATGCAAACATAGATGCATTTTTTTAAAATAAGATCCTGCTGCTCTTTGTGTCTAATAACTTTCAGGTGACTAAGTTGCTCAAGTTTTCCAGTTAGCACACCAAGGGGCCATTAGAAATTAGCAAATAAATGAAATAATGAGCCTTGACGTTCTCAATTGTAAGAATTTACATGTAGCAGTTTCATTCCATCAAACTAGAATGTTCTTTCATTTTATGCATAATACATCCTTAGTCATTAATCCAAATCTGGACCTGGTGTATGAACTGCCCCCAGGAAGGGCAATTTATGTATTGATATAAAAATGCAAATATTTGAAGCAAAAATATGGAAAGTGGCCATTAGATAACTAGAGCTTTCAGCCCTGCAGACTTCTGGCAGCTGTCTGGAGAATTTATAATCAGAACTGGAACAGAACATAACAGAAGGAAAAGGCAAAGAAACTTTGGGAAAATTTACTTCTAACAACAGCACCAAAATTGTGTAATAGGTGTCCAGGGTAGAACTCACAGAAAGAATACTGATGGCTTAAGACAGGATGTCTGAGAGGACTTGAACATCCAAGGGAAGTTATGAGCAACACAAATAAGCATATAAAACGCAATAAGAAATGGCAACAAATTAATGGGCCAGTCATCCCCAGATCACTAAACTCTACAGGTAACCGGAGCAAGGTTTAGACAATGGAAGAACCAGAGCAATCTGTTTTTATTGCTTCACTAAAATGGACTTAACCCCATAAAGAAAAGAAGGGTTGTGCAAGTGCTCCTTCACTCATTCATTCCATTGATCAATATGTATTTTTATTTAATGGGGGTGGATCAATATGCATTTTTAGAGCACCCAGAATGTTCAGAACATGACTCAGACCTTCTGAATCTCACCTGATGATTTTCATCATTCATTGTATCACTCATACCCCCTTCCAGAAAGTGCATCCCATTTTGCTGAAGTATCTCTCCAGTCCCAAGTCTTCATGGTACAATCAATCTCACCCCTGGAAATCTGATCCAGGACAGAAAAGCATCAAATGTAAAGACATACATACAAGAAAAAAAAAATGGATGATAGCCTTGTTGACAGGGGTGAAACCTGAAAACAAAAGGAATATTCATCAGTGGGAAAATGAATGAATGGATTGCGGCTTATCCGTGACATATGAAACAGTAGGTAGCCTTTTAAAAGAATGAGCTCAATCCATACCAGTTAACTTGAGGGAATTTCCACAACTTATTTGTTGACTTGCGGAAGCAACATGGAGAGACTCATATATGATGAATTCCAATTCCCTGTAATATGTGTTCGTATAGGATGAGGTGCACTGAGGAAGAGATGGAGAGATGCACACGTGCCAGTTAAAAATGACAAAGGGGAGGGAGGACATAAAGAAAGATTTAAGATGTCAAGTCAAAAAAACCCCAGCATGTGTCATATATCATTTAGTAAAATTTATGGTATGTGCTGTGTGAGCATAAAATGTTACGGTACTTAACTCAGGGTGGTGGAAACTTAGATGGCTTTCTTTTACTACCTTATAATTTTAAACTTTTTTTTTTTAGCTTGGGCACCTGGGTGGCTCAGTCAGTTAAGCGTCTGCCTTTGGCTCAGGTTGTGATCCCGGGGCCCTGGGATGTAGCCCCGCATGGGGCTCCCTGCTCGGTTGGGGGGCTTGCTTTGCCCTCTTCCCCTCTGCCCTTGCTCCTGCTCTGTCTCACACGCAGGTTCTCTCTCTCTCTCTCTCTCTCAAGTACATAAATAACATCTTTTAAAAAAATTTAACTTCACAATATTTTTAAAATTTTAATATTACAAAATTAAAAAAAAAATTACAGTAAGTCACCAGGCCACAGGTGCCTCATATTAAAGTCACTTTAAAAAGTCCCGGACAGCAGGAAAAAAAACATTGTAGTGTTTTCCATTATTTCCTTCCCTCAGGAAGACGTGGGTTAATAATACTAATATTGATGCTGGTTTTGACATTGGACCTGTGACTACCATATTACACTACCTTCCATACACTCTATTCAAGCTTCACTTTATCCTTTGGATTTAATTTCACTATGGAAACCAACATATTCATTATGTCTTACAAGAATATTATTCACAAATACTGGAAGGCATTATGTAATTGTTTTCCGAGAAGTTGCAGCCCCAAAATGATCATTCTGTCTGAAACAGGCCCAATATCTACCCAACACACAATAGGACAATGTAATGATGATTTCCCTTTTATTGCTCTGTAGACCTTGAGGACCTCCACTAAGCATGCACATGCAATAGTCATAAAATTACTAGGATCTGATGAGTTTTGCAGAGCAACACAGCAGAAAAGTTCCCATCATTTTGTTGTAATGAAAAGAATCAAACATCGTAACAGAAGGTTTTTAGGGGCACCAGGGTAGCTCAGTGGTTGAGCATCTGCCTTTGGCCCAGGGCGTGATTCCAGAGTCCGGGGATCAAGTCCCACATTGGGCTTCCTGCAAGGACCCTGCTTCTCCCTCTGTCCAGGTCTCTGCCTCTCTCCGTGTCTTTCATGAATAAATAAAAACAATTTTTTAAGTGCCTCTTAACAAAAAAGAATTAAAAAAAATATTGAAAGGATTTTTAACCTTTTATAAACATTATATAGGGAAGACTCAAGAGTTTAAAAGTTCAGTCAAGACTCTTCAGACTGGGTATAAACCTCATTGGCCAAATAGCTTCCCAAGGGATGAGGCTTCTGGAAGTGGGTTTCCAGGGATTTGTAATGCTGGCGAATCCCCAGGAGGCACTAGAAATAGGGAGGAGCTTATCAATCAGATATGACTGTCCTTCCCCCAAGGGCGAACAGCATAAAAGTCACATGCCAAGTGGCTTCCAAGGTTCCAAGTTGGCCCACCCCATGATCACATATGACTTAAATTAATTATGTGGATTTCTAGCTCCCATGCCATTTTTGCATACATCATCCCCTGACTTAAACACATTTGTTGAGTATTAACTGTGTTCAAAGTATTTTATCTTCATAGCAATCCTAGTTTATAGGTGAGAAAACTGAGGTAGACAGATAAAACTTGTCAAAGTAAAAATAATTGATAAAATAAAATTTGTCGTCTATGTGACCTTGGTAGAGAGCAGGATGCAAGTTACATGAAGGCAGGGGCTTTTTTTTTTTTTTTTTTTTTTTTTTTCTGATTACCACTGTACCTCTAGTGCCTAAGACACTGGGCATGAGAGGCTTTTGGTAAATATCTGTTGGATGGATGAATGACTCCTTTCATTAGAATATTATTCTTTACGTTCTATTCGGAAATTGAAGGAAGGCTTATTGATATGGGATGTCTGGAGACTGCAGAAAGAAACACAGCATAGATTAAACCAATTAGTTTTAATTCCAAATGCTTAAGATGCAAACATTTCCCACTGATTAGAAGATAGCATTGTAAAAAAAAAATGTAATTACATATTCATTTTGATGAGACCTTTTATCTGTTCTTCTTGTGCACATATCTTTAAAATAATTCTCATAATAGAACACTGCAGGGAGTCCCATGGCAACAGGACTTATGCTTTGTCAAGAAGAGATGCTCAGTTCCCATCATTTTGAGATTCAATTTGCCCAGGAAGCAGGGAAGAGGAACCCCAGAAAAAGATAAGAAAGAAAACAGAGGAAGACAAGGAAAAATCACTATCAGAGAGAATCATCGATATTTTCTAGGTGGATGCATCCACGGAGCTAATAAACTGGTGGGCAGTTTTGAGGTGTTTCCTGTTCTCCCAGTGCTTCCCACGGTGTTAGTCCCTGTGCTCCCTCTTCTCCCCGTGAGCCCACCGAGACACCCCCTCAGCCCCAGCGACTCCCAGTGCCACCCACAAACAACAGTGCACACAGTGCCCTTCGGCTTCCCTCTGCCGATCACTGCCTCCTGCCCGTTTCTCCCTCTGCCCTCTAAATGCCATCCTTCTCCAAGCTTCCATCATGCTTCTCTGCATCCGCACTCATGCATCTTCCCCAGGGATCTAACTCCCCTTGCCATCCACAAGCCTTTTCCAAATCTGGAGCTCCAGCCCCAGCCCTCCGAAGGCTGGCATCTCCGCCTTTGGGCAAGGCATCTTCCAAAAGGGAAGGGAGCACACAGGTCAAATGTCGCAGACAAAGGCAGACAAAGGGAGCCACCAAGATAAGGTCCTGGCTCTGGGATCTTAGAAGTCCCTGGTGATGTGCAAAGAGCACTTTTGTGAAGTGTTGAGAGAGAAGTCATACTAGGGAGCTAAGTATTGTCCACCTGGACAAAAAGAAACGACTCCCTTCAGTTCTAGTCTCTCCCTACCCTGACTTGCCCCTCGCACCCACCCTTCTCATGCCTGCTCTTCATCAACTCAGAATCACACCCTCTCTCATGCCTTCCTTCTCGGAACCATGGTTGCTACTGGGTTGCACCCATTCCCAGGGGTTCTCATGTCACCCTCTGCAAGTGTCTCCTAGGATTACTGGATTCAGAGGCTCAGACGGACCCACTGCGCCCTGATAGACTCTAGCCTGCTGTCCTTTGGTTGTAGAACAGAACCGGATCCAATCTGATCATCTGTCCTGAGAGCAGGTCATTGCTGCACATAACCCTAGTCTAAAATGCGACATGGGTGAGATCCAGCTTCGCCCCCATGACCTCTCCACTGGGCTGTAATAAAGGTGAGTCTCAGACCAAATTCTGTCCCCTAAATATATTTATGAGACAAATAATAGCAAGTAGGCACACATATCTGTATATCATCTGTTTGCAAGCTCCGTGATTTTTACTTCTTGATGCTCTCAGCGTTCCAGTTACCACTGCACATTAAATGTTTAATCTAGACAAAAATGATAATATTCTAGAGGCGGGATTGATTCTATTTCCCTCACCGTTGACTTCGGAAAACCAGAATCTAAGGACTCAATTAGTGGATGCAGGATGATTAAGGATTAAATCTTGGAGTCATTCCCAGTGGCCTCACTGAGGCCTTGAGTCCTGTTCACGCAAGGGCTGAAGGACAGAGTGTCTCCCATGCAATTTGAATACGTTTAATTTTACCACTGAGAAACCATTCCTGGCATTTGGTGTGTTGTTAAGCACTAACAAACGTTTTATTTAACATTTATATCACACTTACTAGGGTGCAAATAACTCTTCTAAGCATTGTACACATACCATCTCACTAATCCTCCTAGCAGCCATCAGGTAGTCACTAATATCCCCCTTTTTTTAATCCCCATTCTACAAACTCAGGAACTGAAGTACATATAAGTTAAACTCCTGGGATATTATAACTAGTAAGTAGCAGAGCCAAGATTCAAACTGAGGCAGCGGGATACCGGAATTCGTGGTCTTCTCAAGTCCTCTGCTGCCCTGGATAACAGAGGCATTTGCAAAAGATACCCCTGGAATACTGGTTTCCTGATTAGGATACTAGCTAAGCCAGCGCCTACCTGGGTTGTAGCTTAACCTGAGCAACAATGACAGCACAGTGGTCCACTCTCCATACTACACAGCTCTCGTCAACTCTGCGATCTGTCAGTATGGCAGTGGGGAACGCTGGTTTTTACAAGAGCCTATTTGCCAATTTGTTGTTAGACATTTCCAACTGTAAGAAAGTTCTTTCTTACGTTATGCAGAAATGCTTCCTTCCCTAAGCTTCCATTGCATTGACCATTGTGGTATGCGGCCAGCCAGAGGTCGAGCTTACAGAAACAAAGCATGCTCCTGACAAAATAGTAGCAAGGACACCTTGCTTCCCAGGATTGCACACTGCCAGCATGAAGGATGCGAGTCACCAGAGAAGAGTGATGTGTTGGGGGAAATAGCACAGCCAGCCCACAGATGCAAGACTCAGAGAAGGCAGAGAGATCCCTGGGTGGCGCAGCGGTTTAGCACTTGCCTTTGGCCCAGGGCACAATCCTGGAGTCCCCGGATCGAGTCCCACCTTGGGCTCTTGGCATGGAGCCTGCTTCTCCCTCTGCCTGTGTCTCTGCCTCTCTCTCTCTCTCTCTCTCTCTCTCTCTGTGTGTGTGTCTATCATGAATAAATAAATAAAATCTTAAAAAAAAAAAGACTCAGAGAAGGCAGGTAGGCGAGCACTGGTATGGTCAGGGAGGGTTTTATCAGAGGTGGCACCAGAATAGCCAAGTGTGTAGTAAATAAATGATAAATTTGTTGATGGATGGGTTGGGCTAGTCGTAGGCAGCCTGGGATCTAAGCATGGTTCCTTTTATCATAATTCCTGATTTCTACTTTTTATTGGTCATGACTTGAAAACCCAGCTGTGGCAATGCCCCAAAGGTGGCTAATTACTAATTTCTTGCAATTTGAGGCAGACACACAAATCAGCAAGCCTCAGGTGATGGTTTTATGCTCCTAAGCCTGCCTCCAGAGAGCTGCTGATTTTGAACTGCAAGTCACTGATTGCTAAGTGGTTCACATGGACCAAAGCCTCACTGCCGTCCTGGGCAAGGTGTGGATGACAAATTGCAGTTCTGGGCAAGTTAGAAAACTCCAGTCTTTATATGATAATGAGAATAATGGACAAAATATCACTAATAAGAATGCCTGGCGGTTACCATAGTAAACAGTACTTTTAACTCAGATGCACTCAGTATACTTTGTGTGAAGAAAGAGGCTCACAGAAGTTGCAATACTCCTCAAATCAAACAGAAAACACCCCAGATCTGTAGCACCATTGAGATGTTTAGACTTCGAATTCAAACAGTAAATCTAGAACCAACAATGAAAAAATGCTACTCTGTATATTCTTATGATCTATGCATTTTACTGTCTAAAAACTGTACCACAATAAAAATAGGCTTTAAGTAATAACCAAAAGAGATGACACTAAACAATAATAAAGGCCAGTGATAAATGTAAAAAGAAATTGATCTATGCAGCATCTCCTCTGAGCTCAACCTTTGGTCATTGGGTCCTGCACATCATCTTCCTGACTAGCCTCCCCTGGAAGTCAGGGATCTGCATCTTACAGATAAAGAATCTAAGTCTCAGTGAGGTAACCTCCCCTTCTGGGAAAAGATACCAAACCAATGTAGAGAATTCCCAAATCCATGCTCTTTCTATATGATTAGTTCTTTCCCAAAGTATGCTAGGAATACCACCAGCAGTAGGTGATAGGATTCTTGGTGTACTTAGATGAGCGTTTTCTATGCTTTGGTTTAATGTGAACTTGAGGGGTAATTAACAGTTTTATAGTGAAGGGAATGATACAAAATGTCTATTAAAATAAATGTATGAAAAAAAACAAAATAAAATAAATGTATGTGTCTCTGCCTAAGTCTTTGCCTGTCTCTGTGTCTCTCATGAATAAATAGATAAATCCTTAAAAATAAATAAATTTAAGTCTTTGAAAGTTGCCCAATTTAAAGAAAAATGATAAACATTATAAATAATAATACAATTGTCACAAGATGTCATGGCAAAAATTCTAATGGTAGTACAAGATGTCTAAATTTGAAAAACCTAGAGCTACATCTTACTGCCTCCGCACGGGCAGCAAAAACAACTGGATTGACACTGAATTGCTCTCTACAATACGTTCTATGCATGCCAAAGAAAATTCCAGAAGAGCTTGAATCAGTTTTTTGGCATAAATGGAACTTTAAGTGAATCCTATTCATAAGTACACTCCATGTAAGCTTGTATGTGTTCTTACTGTTGATATATAGGCACCGCCTCCTGTCAGGTGCCTTTTGTTTATTGCTGGGTCACGTGATCACTGACCCAGCAAGTTGGACTTCAAAAAGCCAGCAGGTTTGGGGCAGGAGACGAGAGCACACCTGTTCCAAATGCCATCCAGAAAAGAAGTAACAATTATAAACACAAAGATTAATCGTTTTTATTCCTACAACCCACTCAAAAAGAGTAAACAGGCCACGTCCAATGCCCCCCTGTGAAATAGTAAAGAGGGTCAGATGATAAAGAGGAAAAAGCCATCTTGAGAGATTGGAGTGCCCAGGGCATTGAATTATTCTCTCATTCAAGAAATATTGATTAATAACCTATTATGTAGCCAAAGACTCTCCTATGTAATGAGGATACTATGGTAAAAGGAAAAAGTACCTGGAGGAAAAAGTGTGCTGGTAAACACTTAACCAGCTCTGGAGGTGGCTCATGGGGTGCGGGGCACCCTACCCTATAGCATTTGCCTATTTCCATAGTGTATATACTCCTACTTGGGAAGTGGGTTAGCTGGAAAAGAGGGTGACGGAAGTTTCTGGTATGATGGGAATGTTCTCTATTTTGTTGTGAGTGACTATTTTATGGGTAACTATTGTTGAAACTCCTCAAACTGAACAAACTGTGGCTCTGTATTCCATAAGTGTTAGTTGTACCTTAACTTAACAAATTAAAAAAAAATAAAGCACAAGAAAGAATGACTCCTGGCTTCCTGGTCTGAGGACCTGGGTGGAGGATAGTGACATTCACTCTGACAGGAACAATGGAAGAGATAACCAGATTTCTAGGGAACTGTGATTTGGTATCCATTGTTTCACAAACATTTATTGATGGCAATTATACGCTGCATCATTTTTAGATTCTTGGAATTCGATGAAATTGCATGTAGCAATAACCACAAGAAATCAAAGAGTGTATTTTTTGACAGCGTGCTAGGAAATGGCATTGTGGAGAGTGAGCCGTGTGAAAATCTAGGGTAAAAGCAGTGCACTGAAGCGTCTTTGAGACACCCAAAGTCAATGTTATAGAGGCATTTGGCCTGACGTTCAGAGAAGATATCATGATAAATATCCACTCAGACATTTTTACTTAATCAGTATGTTCTAAGAGTTGGCTAAGAACTGAAGATACAGCAGTAGGCAAGGAGACTTGGAGCATAGCATGACAGCCTGAGCATAGGGACTGACCAGAGCAGGAAATTCAAATAAGTCAATTTTAAAGCAAATGCCAGGTGCCAAACTGACATAGGGCATCTATCCCACCCTGGAGGCCAGCAAAGTCTCGCTGGAGGTGAAGTCTAGACACAAGTCTTGGAGGCCAATAAAAACCTTCAGGTCAATCAAAAAGGACAAAGGGACATGTCAACGTTTATGGGTGTTTCTTCATCCATGGGCAAAGCATTTCTCTATGTTCATGGGATATATCAGTGACCAAAACAGACAAAAATCCAAATCCATGCACTTCTTCAATTTACATTCTGGTAAAAACACAAAACCAAACCAAAAACACACACATTTCAGGAAAGGAAGTAAGAGCACCTGAGCATTGTTAAACACCTCATGGATCGATGAATATAGGTCCATGCATGGATATAGTATATATTAAGAAATTGTCTCAGGAAGAAAAAAAAAAGAGAGAGAGAAAAGGAGGAAATATAATAAAAGCACAAGACTTGCAAAAAAGTTCTCGTAGAACCAAAACCTGAAGCTACAGCTGCCGCCAAGAGGGGGCACCAGAGAGTCACTGTCAGGGCTCCTGCTGGCAGCCCCGGAGCTCCCCAGTGCTTGGGAACTAGAAAAGTAGCCTTGGGCAGGAAACCCAGAGTCCTGAGGACTAAAGGAGCAGAGGAGATGACGGTGTAAGCCCCAAGTAGGTAGAGAAGAAGCATATTGGGGTTCCCTGTGATTTACAGATTAGATCAAAAATTTCTAAGCAGATACATTGTTTGTGGCTCTAGCCTATTCACTTAAGATACCACACTTATTCATAAAAGGAAAAATAGACAAAATCCTTACTTCTGTGAGTTTATATTCTGCAGTAATTGGTGATTCTTGGCCTTGACTACACACTGAAATCACCTGGGGGAGCTTTAAAATCCTGACTCTCTAGTATAATAGGCTTAGGGTGTGTCCATGGCCTGGGATTGTTTTCATTTATTTTATTTATTTATTTATTTATTTTTAGATATTTATTCATCCATTTGGATAGAATGGGTAAAAAGACCCTCAGCCCTTTCTAGGGTCACCAGATTCAGGAAGGAAAGCTATTTTATCTAGCAATCCTATGTCTCACCTCATCAGACTAAAAGGAAATGTGTGTTCAGAACCTAGACTTTGATTTCACTGGTGAAGGAGCCAAAATGGTGAGATACAGTGTTAGGGCATGAGGTTTGACTGAGATGCTCCTGGATTCATTCACTCAGCAAACGTACCAGGCACATGCTTCATACTTCCATACGTTCTCTTCAAATCCTGTCTCTATATTATTACCTTTTCCATCTCACAGATAGGGAAATGGAAACAGGGAGCTTGAGAAACAGGCTCAAGATTTTAGTGAGCTCATGGTAGTACAGTTCTTAACCGCTGCACTAACTGCTTCTGGGTTTGAATCATTGCCCTACCGCTTACCAGTTGGGCAACATCCAGTTAAAATCCTCTCTGGGCCTCTCTATCCCCATCTGTAAAATGGGGATAATAGTGTCCCACCCTCTGAAGGACCTCGCACTTGGTAGGCATTTATTTATTTTTTAAAGATTTTATTTATTTATTCATGACAGAGAGAGAGAGAGACAGAGACACAGGCAGAGGGAGGAGCAGGCTCCATGCAGGGAGTCTGACGTGGGACTCGATCCCAGGTCCCCAGGATAGGCTGAAGGCAGGCGCTTAAACCGCTGAGCCACCCTGGCTGCCCCCTTGGTAGGCATTTAAAGTAGTATTTAGCATTTTTATTATCACTGTGCTATATTTTTACATTCTTGGCTGGCCCTGGCAAAGGGAAGGAAGTATGGTAAGGAAAATATCTAAGTGTTTGTATTCATCAGCTTTCTCCAGAGAATAGAACCAATACCAATAGTTAGATGATACATAGATAGATAGATGATAGATAAAATAGATAATAGATAGATGATAGATAGATAGATAGATAGATAGATAGATAGATAGATAGATAGAGATTAGAAATAGAAATGGGTATCACTAGGGATATCTGTGCCTCTATTTATTTATAGATATAGGTGGAAAAGAGATATTTATTATAAGTAATTGGTTTACTCAATTATGGAGGCCAATAAGTCCTAAGACCTATAGGGCAAGATGACGAGCTGGAGACCCAGGATAGCCAATGCTTTAGTTCCAGTCCAAAGGTAAGCAGACTCAAGACTTCGGAAGAACCATTGCTTCCATTCAAGTTCAAAGGCAGGAAAAAAGGAAAAAGCTGACACTCCAATTCTAAGGCAATCAGGAATATGGAATTCTCCCTTACTGGTGAATTTTCATTCTCTTCAAGCCTTCAACTGATTGAATGAGGCCCATCTGTATCAGAAAGGGCAATCTACTTTGCTCAGCCTACCATTTAAATATTAATCCTATCCAAAAGCATCCTCAAAGAAACGCTCAGAATGATATTTGACAAGGCATCTGGGGCACCTGAGGCCCAGTCAAACTGACACATAAAATTATCCATCACAGCATTCAGCCAGGAGAGGTGGTGATAAAGAAATAGTACCTGGAAATCAACATTTTAGTCATGTCTGGTTTATTGACCTAATTTTTTTTTTTTCATATCCTCAGATTATGGAGAGCAACACATTTCACTTATTAAGATTTATATTCATGTCCATCATAAAACACTCTGTTTCAAAACAGAATAACTTAATGGCCATTGAAATGGATTTCAAGGAAATTAATTTCTCTTATAGAAGATAAAACAGCCTATGTCCCTTTTAGAAACAAACTGCAACCAACTTTTGGTTACTCTGCAAACCATTTATGCCAAAGATGACCAGCACCATTAAAAAGCATTTCTTCATGTCCCTCCACTCTTTCACTCCTTTTTGAAGAGTTGGAAACGTATGTCCACACAAAAACTTGTACATTAGTGTGCATAGCAGCACTATTTATAATAGCCAAAGGGTGAGAAAAACTCAAACGTCTATCAACTGACAAATGGATACATAAAATATAATATATCCATACAATGGAATATGATTCCACCATAAAAAGGAATTTCACACATGCTTCATAGATCAACCTCGAAAACATTGTGCTAAGTGAAAGAAACCAAACAAAAAGGCCACCTATGCTGTGCTTCCATTTATATGGGATGTCTAGAATAAGCAAAATATAAAGGCAGAAAGTAGATTAGTGGTTGCCAGGCACTGGATGGAGCAAGGGAGGAATGACAGAGACTGACATTGCACACAGGGCTTCTTTTTGCTGTGATAAAAATTTCTTGCAACTAGAGGATTATGGTGGATGCATACATTTGTGAATATACTAAAATCTCTGAATTTTAAAATTTAAGAACAGTGACTTTTATCTCAACCTTTGAAAAAAAAAACATCTATTATGCTCACCCTCAAAAGTGGTATATATTTGAAAACATTTCAATAAGAAATGCTTTAGGGAGATAAAGTTCAGAACATGAATCTTTCATCTAAACTCCAATAAAGTGCGTCTCAGCTTATTAATAACTACATCTAGGGAACAGTATGGGGTGTTAAAATTTGTTTTGTTTAATGCTCTCATTTGAAAAGGAAACTCAAAGTTTAATAATACTCAAAGATTTCAGGGTCACACTGACATGAATTCAATTTTAAAAATTCAATCGTTGGTCACTGGAGGAAAAAAATAGCAGGTCTGGCACAGAAAATGCTGCCCATAGTGCTAAAGAGCCTTGTGGCTCCTGAGCCACTTCCCCCAGAAAGCAGGAGTGAGTGGGAAACTTACCTACCCTCCAGGGGTGATGGCTGTGCTACATGGTAGAAATAAACAGCACTGGGCACTTTATTAGAAAATCTGTCCTTTCCAAAATTTCAGTCCAATTTCTCAGGAGGAGCAATTGAACTGCCGGACAACTCTCCACTTGAATCAAAATACCCGATCTTTGGAGAATTGCCCATTAGCCTCGGTTCTGGCTGCAACAATGAAGGAGGCTCTAGAAACAGCACTCCATACCTGAGCAAGTACATGGAGACCCGTCCATCTGTAGAAGCAAAAAGACACATCTCTCTAAGGTCTTTTCACTGGTAATGCTTTGAAAAATCCCATTTTGCTCTAAAATAATCAGTTCTATAGGTTTGCACTGAAAACATATGGCCTTTATTTCTCTCTGATAGAGAGGATTCTGTGAAAAATGTGTACAACTGCCCACCTCTACTGTATTTGTACGTACACTGGTTTTCATTTCAGTGATGCAATGAATGCCTCAAAAACAAGAGTAAGGATGTTGCATGGGATTTCTTGCTTTGAGGGCATATATCCATTTTTGGCATAAATCTTTTATTTTTGCATTACAAAGATTTTTTTTTAAAAAAAGGCCTGCTGTGATAGGGACCACTGCTCTGAAGAAAGCCTATGGAGTGTTGCAATCCCATGTGCCATTAACTAGCTCTGTGACTTTCAGCAAGTCACTTCCCTTCTCCACATCTCAGTTGCTTTTGCCATAAAATAATGGACATTAACTAAATGTTCTCTGGGTTCTTTTGACAGTCTCAATATTATGATTGTAATTCTGCATTTTGTCAGAGAATATAGCATCAATGAGGCAGTCACAAGAGTAGCAGATCAAAATGGAAAAGTTTGCATGTCTTTTCATTTGAAAGGCTTTCTCTTTGACTGATTGCTTAGCAGCATCAAGCTTTATGTGTTCTCCAAAATGAAGGGTTCAAAAGTGCCTTTGCAAGGATGGAGGGAGGATGGATCCTGCCATTTGGCTATAGGATGGAGTTCCTTTATGGAGCTGAGTAAAATTTTAGTGGAACAAATTGAAGAATTATGAGCAGATCTGAAGCCCCAAGAGACCAGATCTGAACATCCCAATTACTCTTGGATTCCTTTCTAAAGACTCTTTTTCCATCTCTAGATTTCCAGGCAAGTTTGAATTCTATAGTTCCAACTATCCATTGGATGGCACCAGAGGGATCCTTCTGAGGCCTCAAACTCAACATTTCTAAAACTGAATCTATTTTCCTTCTCCAAATCAAATTGGTTTTCCAGTCCTCCACTTCACCCTTTGCACATATCTCAGATCTTTCCCCACGCTCCATCCCTTTGACGCTCCGCATTTCCACCTGCGCTGCCCATCACTTAGTCTACTGCTGCTTTCTAAGAGTGCTACCCCCACAGTTCTGTTCTTTCATCCTGCTGCTGTAATCACCTTCTTAAAGCATAATTTTGATCATGCCACTCATCTTCAGCCATCCCTCACAAATGACCAAAATTCAAATTCCTCTTTGCAATTGTCAAGTTACCCCACCATCGGCCTCCACTCATGCCTCCAAACAGAAGGGTTCCCATTGGAAACTTTTCCACACTCATTTTATGCTATGTTCTGTTTATCCCCATGGATTATAATTACCATTGTGCTTATTTTATCCTCGGGTTAAGATGAAAGCTAATTTGTTCTTCTTTCTCTTCTCTGTCCCACAACTTCTTTATGGGAAGATCACTGACAAAAAAAGAACTCAATATCACAAATATAGGACTGACGAAAGTCTTGACTAGGTTTCTTTTTTTTTTCTTAAGATTTTATTTATTTATTCATGAGAGACACACAGAGAGAGGCAGAGACACAGGCAGAGGGAGAAGCAGGCTCCATGCAGGGACCCTGATGTGGGGCTCGATCCCGGGTCCCCAGGACCACGCACTGAACCAAAGGCAGACACCCAGGCATTCCCTTGCCTAGATTTCTTTACCACATCACCTGAATTCTAAATATGGGGACATTTAATAATACTATCCATTTATAAAATCATGAGATGTAAATCGAAACATTACTTGCTAAAATTGGGAAGGACTTGCCATTTTTAAAAAATTATTGATCAATGAGTAGCCTCTGAACTTTATTTTCTTTGATTGATATTAAGGTGATCTGTTTAGTAAATGTAACACTAGTCTACATAACTGGAAGCACAATTGAATATCAAAGGCTTATCTGATATTATGTTACCTTCTTCTGTTCCCTTAAATTAACTAGAATATTCTTAAAAGCATGTTTTCATCCAATGCTTCCAGCATCACTAGATTTGTGTAGGAATTTTGAT
Organism: Canis lupus baileyi; assembly: GCF_048164855.1. Taxonomy (NCBI): domain Eukaryota; kingdom Metazoa; phylum Chordata; class Mammalia; order Carnivora; family Canidae; genus Canis; species Canis lupus. The sequence goes on along the minus strand of NC_132850.1, from coordinate 53,837,247 downwards.
TTGATGATTTATAGTCCTCTGAAAATAAAGGAAAAGTAACAGTGAATCAGTAAATTACTACTTTGCCAGAAAAAAATATCTATAAGACACTTTCCATATTAATCTCCTATTTATAAGTAAGCAATGCAAAGGGTGTTTGCTTAAATATTTTATGATAAGAAAATCAGAAAGGGAAAATAAGCATTCAAAATATCATTTTTCTTCCCATATTTTCTCGTATCATACATATTTCTCATATATAATAAGGCAACATAAAAATGAAATTAAACCACATAATTTGTATATGAACATCAATATATGTATTACCCTCAAATCAACACATCCTTCCATTTTTAATATGCTATCATTCAATAAATATTGACTGGGAGCTCCATATATGTCCTATTCTGTTCTAGCTGCTAGGATATCATAGAGAATAATGCAGAGAAAATCACAACTCTTATGAAGCTCATATTCTTCTTGAAAGAGACAGAAAATAAGCAAGAAAGTGAGAAAAGAGAACGAATCCATAGTGGCAAACACTATGGAGAAAATGAAGCAGGGTGATGGGAGAGCAAGTGACAGTCTCATAGCTATTGTCAATAGGAAAGTCAGGAGAAAGTCAATGTAACTAACAAGAAGAATCAACCAAGCAACAATCTGAGAGGAGAGCATTCCAGTCTGGGAGAAGAGCTAATGTGGAAGCCCTAGATCAGGTGTAAACCCGGGTTTTCAAGGAGTGGGAAGGAGGCCAAGGTAGTGGGCACAGTAAGAGTGAGAGAGAAATGCAGGAGAAGAATTTGAGGAGCTGAGAGAACCGAGGTTATGCAAACCCCATGTTGGTCTTGGCCACAGATCTCTACTTTATTCTAATTACAATCAAACACAACTAAAAAGTTTTCAAAACAGAGCGTATATAATCTATGGACTATTTTAAAAGAGTGCTTTGAATGTGGTATGGAGGGAGAATAGGTTAAGGGGAAAATAGGAATAGAAGCAGTCAGGAGGTTATATTCAGGCACAGTGTGAAGCCGACTTGGATCGGGATAGAAGCAATGGGCATGGTGAAGAGTGATCAGACTGGGAGTATTTCTAATCCTGTGTCTGGAACACGTGAAGAGGGTTTTAGCCTAACAACTGAGTGAATGGTGGTGTCACTTCCTGAAAAGGAACAGGTGAGGGGATGGGTAAAATCAAGAATTTTCCATATGCATCTAACAAGACAGTGGCTAGCCATGGTTTGCCTTCCAAAGACCCAATGTCAGGAATGCTTGCTTCCTTACAAGTTTTCTGATTAAATGGCTAACTAAGGCTGACTCCAATTACATTTTATAGTAAAAGTTGAAGTAAAAACTATAGGGCTTGAAATATTCTTTTTCCATACTTAATAAAAATGCAAATACTGGGTCCCCACCCCAAGAGACTCTGATTCATTAAATCAGGAATGAGGCTCAGAAATCTCATCAAGCTCTCTGGTTACTTTTAATGAAACTGGAACTGATTTTCCTTTAGACCACACTAAGAAACATTTGTTTTGATTCATGAACTTGAAGGTTTTAGGGACCTTAGATATCATCCTGTAAAGTTTAATTGGCTTGTTTTACAAATGATTAAACCAAAGCACAAAAAGTTTCAGTGCTTGCTGAAGTCAGTTGTCTATTACTAACAAAGATCTCTTAACTCCGAGGCCAGAGTTCCCATGTGGGGCGCCTTCCTACGTAGGACCTGGGACATGGTGGTGCAAAACTAACATAGTAAACTTACTTGATCAATATAGCCTCCATGGGCTACAGAGAAGAAAGAGGATAGATTCTGAGAATTTCATCACTATTCACAGATAGGCAGCAATTTGAGCAACCAAATGAATGGCAAGTCTACAATGACACAGCCAGCCTTTAAAAAAATCATAAAAATAAACCTTTACCTTTGTATCGGACTTTGTATTTCCCAAAGGCCTTTCATGTAATGTCTTATCCAAGTCTCCCCCAAATCCCATGAGACTTAGAGACCATCTTCTAAGACTGACTCCCATGACTCCATAGAGATATAGAGGCTCCATAGAGTCTGTTATTCCCATTATATAGACAAGGAAAACAAAGCTCAGAGAACCCAAGTATGATGGAATTACAGCTTGGATATGTTTAATATTCTGAAGTTCAACAGGTACAATTCAACTAAATAAGAAAAGAATCTTCTGCAATACTGTGGTTTATTAGTTTGCCTCTATACCCAGTGAGGCTGTGCACCAGATGGAGCAGGAAATGGGATATTATTATTATTATTATCAGCCTGCCCTTATGAAGTCTCAGGCCCCCTGTGCTTCTATAGAATAAGCAATTCTCTTCATTGAATGTGAAGCTAATGTTTAAATATGTATTTTTATACTTCATTATCATTACACACAAACGCGATTGCTGCTTCTGGTGTCTGGTCCAACAGGAACTTGGTGTGTTGAACTCATTCAGATATGCTGAGCTGATCTCCAGTTAGATGGGCAGATCCTAGAGGCAGCCTGCTGGCAGAATTACACACACACCCTCCACCCCTACTGACCTAATAACCCCCATCATGGCACAGAACATGGTCACATTCAGTCTAGACAGTCAAGATCTGAGCAAGGGAATTTTTTCAAGCTGAAAAAGCCCGAGCTAAAATCCTGAAGGGATTTTTAAGGGGTTGTATGGACCATGTGGAATTTTGCCTTGTATGTTGATTTTAGGACTTCCCTGCTGACACTGAACTAAAAAACAACAACAACAACACAGTAGGGTTGGTTGAACCTGTATTTTCAAATCTAAAATCCAGACATCCAGCAAATAAACAAACGGTAAAAGCATGGCTTGTAAAGAAAACAGTTAATAACTGCAAGGAACTACTTAAATATTGTCTTAGTTTGGATTCCACCAGAAGCACATCTGGACCAAGTAATCTGTATGGGAGTTATGCAGGAAGAAGTAGGAGGTCAGATTGAGAAAGGAGAAAGACAATACAAGGTGCATCCAGGAGCAGGTTACTGCTGTGAGATACCTCTGGAAAATGGGTAGAACCTACCTCAAAGCTGTCCCCCCAGAAGGGCAAAAAGCTGGAGTTCTTATCAACCAACTCCTATGTGGACATTGGTTAAAGTTTGTTGTCAGGGCATTCCTTTCCCTGCCTCTTCTGCAAGGCCGACCACACTTCTACCAGGACAGAAAACAGAGATGGCAGGTACTTGCAGCCAGAGGCCACTGGCATGTGTGAGGACAGTAGATACTTAGGGGATATGGGGGGGGGGGGGTGGGCAGCGACCACACTATACATTTAATGAAATAGACTGCAGCTGTTAAAAGGGATGTGCAGAAGACAGTGATCTAGGAGATTGCCATGAAGCATACCATGAAAGAAACAGGTTACAAAAAATAGGACGTGATCACGAAAAAGAAAGAAGTACACTACATGCATATGTAGGCTTAGAGGAAAATTGGAAAAACATACAACAAAATGACAAATAGTTATCTTTGGGTGGCAGGACCAGAGTTGGTTTTAATTACCTTCTTTGTGCATATTAGAGTCTCTAACTTTTCCGCACTGAACATGCACTATATGTGAGATATGAGGCAACATATTTTTAAATAAAAGAAACGGGGGAATGCCTTCATTGTGAGATCTATCTAATCACTAAAGAGTATGTGGATCCTTAAAGCACTGGAATCTAGGGTGGAGATAAAACAGAGAAAACAGGATTCCAAGAATCCACTCCCTTCAGGATATCCTTACCTGCTGTTCTAGACAAATGTGATCAGTGTTCACTCAGTAGTACACAGGAAAAAGTAGGATTTATTCAGAGTTGTTATGATTAACAGAGCAAGAGAAAAGACATTTCCCTGTGTCCCTGACTATGGCTGCAATAAGTGAGAGTAAAAGGGGGATACAAATAAAAATATTTGTGAGGTTGAAATTTGAAAGCAAAACAGAGATCACCAGTGAAGAGATTCAGTACCCCAACCATGAAGGGAAAGAGTGAGGCTTTGAAGTGGCCAGTTACAACTAGAGAGCAACTGATAAGAAGAGAGGCTGTGAATTGGATCCAGTGAGAGATGAGGATTGCAAAAATTTAAGGCCGCCTGAAGTGAAATTTCTATGTTTCTTTGTCTCTGGTTCATAGTTTCTTTTTTTTTTTTTTTAAGATTTTTAAAATTTATTCATGAGAGACACAGAGAGAGAGCCAGAGACACAGGCAGAGGGAGAAGCAGGCTCCATGCAGGGAGCCTGACATGGGACTCGATCCCAGGACCCTGGGATCACGACCTGAGCCAAAGGCAGATGCTCAACCGCTGAGCCACACAGGCGTCCCACTAGTTCTTAGTTTCAATGGAGTTTTCCCTCACTACTGATTTATGAATAATTCCTTTGCTGGGTCTAATTTGCTGTTAAGCCTATCCATTGAGTTCTTAATTTAATTATATTGTTATTATTTCTAGAATTTCTCTTTTTTCAAATTTGTTTGTCATTTTTGTAGTCTCTTGATCCTTGTTCATATTGTCAACACTCGCTTTTATTTTCTTAAATATATTAATCATACTTATATTCTGGGTTTAAACACCTATTTTTTGAAGGTTTCTTTGTGCGTCTGTTTTTGCTACCTAATTTTTCTTCTGGATCACTTATGGTGCCATATATTCCTTTGATTCTCTGTTTCATTTTATTTTGTTTTTTAAGGGGGCGGCATTAGGTCATGTTCCTTATAATTTTACTATAAAGTTATTATTTGAGGCCAGCACTCCACTAGAGTAGATTTGTGTTTGCTTCTGCTAGCAACCTAGAGCCAGACCAACCTGAAGCCATTTTAATGCCTATCTTGAGGGTTTTGGACTCCAAATCCATGAGAAGGCCAACATGCTTTTACGAATTCTCAGGGAATATTGTTTTACCCCCATTCAGCAACTCTATTACAGACAGGCAATTTTTTCCTATCTTACCTGGAGAAGAGTCATGTGTACAGATGGATTTCTGGTTTCACTTGCACTTAAGTGGGCTGTTTTTTCAACATATGTGAGGTCACTCATGCTAAAGAAAAGGCCAACACATCTACAAACAAAATAAGTCTTCAGTTTATTTTACCTGACATGGAGACAATAACCAGTGAAAAGACTCAATGAATGGCTCTATGAGAGATGAAAATCTGAAGCTCTTTATTTCTAGCAAGTTCATTGTAGTTATGCTAATTATGAAGTTTGTGCCTTGAATTAGGTAGAAAAGTCCATAAAGTATAGCCAGTTGATTTCTTCTGTGTAGTCAGGAGAGAATTTTCAATTTGTGTTATTGGGGTTACTAATATACTTAATCATTTACCAGCATTAGCTGGTGTATTGCTCCAAAAGTTATCAGCACCGGCTGCTCAAAAATGCTGTGGTCAAAAAACAGCATTCAGTTTTTATAGCTCCCAGGCAAGGACTTTACAAATGGAAAATTTTTCTTTTATGTGACTAGATCGCCATCTTGGGCAAGTGTTGAGCCCCTCAAAGCCATCAAAACAAAAATATTTCTGAGGCTGGGACCGTCCAAGATGGCAGCATAGGAAGGTTCTGAATTCACTTCCTCTCATGGACAAATTAAATCTACAGTTATATATGGAACAACTCTCCCTGAAAAAGACCTGAAAACCAGCTGAACAGCTAGCTCCTTCACAACACATGATAAAAGACCCATATTGAGTTGTAAGAAAAGACAAGACACAGTCTCACCAAAATCCCTAGCATACTCACAATCTGGAGGAATCTCCTAAATCCAGAGCTTCTCCCTAAGGAGCTAGGAGTTTGTGCCTCACATCAGGGACCCCAACCAGAGAGATGAGAGAGACCCTCCGAAATGTCTGGCTTATGTCCAGAAAACCCAAAGGCCTATATGGAACAGAGATACTGGTCTTAAAGTGCTAACACATAGAAGCACTCACCCTGGAGCCTGGTGCAAAAGCAGCAGATTGAAAAGCGCCTACACTGTAGGTGAAGGAGATTCATTTGCCAATCTTGAAGTGTCTATTGGAGGGTCAGAACCTGTTGGGACTCTTTCTAGGGATGGAGGTTCTAGCAGGTGCTATTGCTGCACTCTCCCTCTACCTAGAAAGTGCTGGTGAGCACCTCAGACCTGTACTCTCCTGTTGCCCTGCTAAAGCTCACAAGTATGCCCTGACCCTGAACTCTCCCATTGCCTCATTAAATCCAACAGGTGTGCACAGTTCACATAGGGAATACTCTTTCATTGCCTGGCCTCAGGTGGCCAGTAGGCTTGTGTTCCTGGGTAACAATTGGAAAGACCTTTTTTTTTTTTTTCCCCCAAACTACCACCCCCAGGGGATGGCACAAACAGAAGACAGGAACACATCCAGTCTATTCATGAAAAAGACAAAAAAGAAAGAAAGAGAAAGAAAGAAAGAAAGAAAGAAAGAAAGAAAGAAAGAAAGAAAGAAAGAAAGAAAGAAAGAAAGAAAGAAAGAAAGAAAGAAAGAAAGAAAGAAAGAAAGAAAGAAAGAAAGAAAGAAAGAAAGAAAGAAAGAAAGAAAGAAAGAAAGAAGAAAGAAAGAAAGAAAGAAAGAAAGAAAGAAAGAAAGAAAGAAAGAAAGAAAGAAAGAAAGAAAGAAGAAAGGAGGGAGGGAGGGAGGGAGAGAGAGAGAGAGAAAGAAAGAAAGAAAGAAAGAAAGAAAGAAAGAAAGAAAGAAAGAAAGAAAGAAAGAAAGAAAGAAAGAAAGAAAGAAAGAAAGAAAAAGACCTGTTTACTTGTCTTGCCACTTCACCCTGAGGGGCTGACTTCAGGTTTGTCACACATAGATTCTACAAAAATGTCCTCAGGGACCACAGGCTGGGGGATGCCGTCTTTGCATACTTCCTTGGCCTTGGTACAGCACACTGATACCTCACAAAAAGGAGCTTATATACTCATCTGAATTAATCATTCTTAAAGTTAGTATGAAGGCTTAAATACAAAAGTAGTAAAAATAATTATAACTACAATAATTAATTAATAATAATTAACATGTTTCAAAATAAAAACATGTAAAATGTGACATGAAAAATGTAAAACATGGGGCAGAGGAGTAAAAATGTAGAATCTTAGAACGTATTCAAATTTAAGTTGTTATCAACTTAAAATAGACTTTATATGCAGGCTGTTATGTGATCTTTATGGTAAACATAAAACAAAAAAATAGATATACAAAAGATGAGAATGGAATGTAAGCATAACAGCAAGGAATGTCATCAAACCATAGGGAAGAGAGAAAGATAAGAAAAGGATAGGAACTACAGACCAATGAGAAAACAACAAAATCTCAAGAAATACATCAATAATTACTTTAAATGTAAATGGACTAAAGTCTCCAATCAAATGAGAGTTGCTGAATGAATAAAAACAAATAAACACAACAAAAGGTCCATCTATATGTTGCCTACAAAGGGCTCATTTCAATCACACGGACTGAAAGTCAAAGGATAGAAAAAGAGTTTCCATGGGGCACCTGGGTGGCTCAGTGGTTGAGCATCTGCCTTTGATCAGGTCATGATCCCAGGTCCTAGGTTCAAGTCCCACATGAGACTTCCCCGAAGGAACCTACTTCTCCCTCTGCCTGTGTCTCTGCCTCTCTCTGTGTGTCTCTCATGAATAAATAAATAAAATCTTTAAGTAAAAGAAAAAGATGTTCCATGAAAATGTAAATCAAAAGAAAGCTAGGGTAGCTATACATATAGCAGACAAAATAGACATTAAAACAAAGACCGTTTTGTTTAAAAACAAAACACAAAAAGGGCATTATATAATAATAAAGGGGAAATCAAAAAAGAGGACACAACATATGCAAATATTTATGCACCCAACATAGGAGCACATAAATTTATTTATTTATTTTTGAAACATGAATCTTTTATTTATTTTTTTATAAATTTATTTTTTATTGGTGTTTAATTTGCCAACATATAGAATAATACCCAGTGCCCATCCCATCAAGTGCCCCCCTCAGTGCCTGTCACCCAATCACCCTCACCCCCTGCCCACCTCCCTTTCTATCATTCCTAGTTCGTTTCCCAGAGTTAGGAGTCTCTCATGTTCTGTCTCCCTTTCTAATATTTCCCTCTCATTTTTTTCTCCTAGAGCACATAAATTTAAAAAGCAAATATTAATAGTTCTAAAGAGAGAAATTTACAACAATAAAATAATAGTAGAAGGCCTTAACACCCCACTTATATATATGGATAGATTATCCAGACAGAAAATCAACAAAAAAATAATTGGCCTTAAGTGGCACCAAGACCAGATAGACTATTTTAATTGATCTATACAGAACATCCCATCCAAAAGCAGCAGGATATACATTGTCCTCAAGTGCATGAGGAACATTCTCCAGGATCAATCATGTTAGGATATAAACCAAGTCTCAATAATTTTAAGAAGATTGAAATCATATCAAGCATCTTTTCCAACCACAATGGTATGGAACTAAAAATCAATTACCAGAAGAAATCTGGAGAACACACAAATATGCGGTGATGAAATAACATGCTACTGGCCAACCAATGGGTCAACAAAGAAATTAAGGAGGAGGACAAATAAAGCTCAAAGTTAACAGAAGGAAGAAAATAAAAAACATTACAGCAAAAATTAATGAAATAGAAATTAAATAGACAATAGAAAAGATCAATGAAACTAAAAGCTAGTTCTTTGAAAGATGAATGAAATCGAATAACATTTACCTAGAATTATCATGAAAAAAGAAAGAAAACTCAAATAAAATCACAAATGAAAAAGAAGAAATCACAACTGATACCACAGAAACACAAAGGATTGTAAAATACTACTATGAACAATTTTATGCCAACAAATTAGAAAACCTAGAAGAAATGGATAAATTCCTAGAGACATACAATCTTTCCAGACTGAATCATGAAGAAATGGAAAATATGAGTGGACTAACTACAGGTAAGGAGACTGGATCAGTAACTAAAAACTTCCCAACAAACAAAAGTCCAGGACCAGAAAACTTCATTGGTAAATTCTATCAAAAATTCAAAAAAGGTTTAATACCTATCCTTCTCAAAGTCTTCCAAAAAATTGAAGAGGAGGGAATGCTTCCAAATCTATTTTATGGGACCATCATTACCCTTACACCAAAACCAGACAAGGACACCACAAGAAAGGAAAGTATAAGACAACATTCTTGGTAATCCTTAACAATATGCTAGCAAACCAAATTTAGCAGCACATTAAAATGGTCATTCACCGCGACAAAGCGGCATTTTCCTAAGAGGAAAGGATGGTTCATCAGGCAAAATCAATCAGTGCACAAATCAATCAGTGTGATATAGCACATTAACAAAATGAAGGATGAAAATCATATATTCACCTCAAGAGATTCAGAGAAAACATTTGACAAAATTCAATATCCATTTGTGATAAAAACTTTCACCGAAGTGAGTATACAGCAAATGTACCCCCCATTACAAAGGCCTCGTATGACAAACCCACAGTTAATGTCAAACTCAATAGTGAAAAGCTGAACTTTTCCTCTAAGATTAGGAAAAAGATGAGATCCCCACTACCCCCCACTTTTATTCAACATCGTATTAGAAGTCTTAGGCAGAGCAATTAGGCATGAGAAAGAAATAAAAGGCACCCATTTTGGAAAGAAAGAAATAAAACTGTCACTATTTGCAGATGACATGACTTATATACAGAAAACCCTAAAGAAGCCACCAAAAAACTGTTAGAACTAATAAATGAATTCTGAAGCAAAATCAGGGTACAAAATCAATGTACAAAATTTGGTTGTATTTCTATATACTAACAATAAACCATCAGAAAAAGAAATTAAGAGAACAATTTCATATATTAAAAAGAAAACAGTCCCATTTATAATTGCTTCAAAAAGAATAAAACACCTAAGAATAAATTAAACCAAAGAGGTGAAAGAGCTCTACACTGAAAACTATAAGACACTGATGAAAGAAATTGAAGACAACACAAATAAATAGAAAGCTATCACACACTCAAGGATTGGAAGAACTAATATTGTTCAAATGTCCATTTTGCCCAAAATAATCTACAAATACATTGCAATTTCTATCAAAATTCCAAGAGCATTTTACAGAGAAATAGAAGAAAAAAAAAACTAAAATTTGTATGGAACCACAAAAGACCCCAAATAATTGAAGCAATCTGGAGAAAGAAGAATAAAGCTGGAGGTATCAAGCTCCCTGATTTCAAACTACATTACAAAGCTGTAGTAATCAAAACAGTAATGCTATTGGCATGAAAACAGGCACATAGGTCCAATGGAACAAAACAAAGAGCCCAGAACTAAACCTACACATATGTAATCAATTAATTTATGACAAAGGAGGCAAGAAAATTCAATGGGGAAGGAATAATCTCTTCAATAGATCGTATGGGAAAAGTAGTCAGCCAAAAGTTAAAGAATAAAATTAGATTACAATATTACATCATGCACAAAAATTAGCTCAAAATGGATTAAAAACTTGAATGCAAGACCTAAAACCATAAAATCCTAAAAAAGAACATAGAAAGTCCCTTGACATTGGTCTTGGAGATGATTTGGTGGATCTATCAACAAAAACAAGGACAGTAAAAACAAAAATGACAAGTGAGATTATATCATACTAAAAGATTCTCTGCACAACAAAGGAAACTCAACAAAATGAAAAGGCAACCTCCTGAATGGAAGAAAATATTTGCAAATGATATCTAATAAGGGGCTCAAGAGCAGACAAAAAATATCCCAAGAAAAAAATGGGTGGAGGATCTGAATAGACATTTTTCCAAAGGAGATATAGAGATGGCCAGTGGGCGAATGAAAAGATGTTCAACATTATTAACGATCAGGGAAATGCAAATCAAAACCACAATAAGACATACCCCCCACCTATTAGAATGGCTATTATCAAAAAGACAAATAACAAGTGTTGGTGAACACTTGGAGAAAAGGGAACCTCATGCACTATTGATAGGAATGGAAACTGGTGTGGCCACTATGGGAACAATACAACATTCCTCAAAATATTAAAAATAGTACTACCATATGACCCAGCAATTCCACTTCTGGATATTTATCTGAAGAAAATTAAAACACTAATTTGAAAAGCAACCCTATGTTCATTGCAGCATCATTTACAAAAGCCAAGATATGGAAACAACCTAAGTGTCCATTGCCAGAGGGGAGAATGGTTGGGCATGGGCCAAGTGGGTGAAAGGGGTGAAGAGGTACAAAATTCCAGTTAGAAAATAATAAGTCATGGGATATAACATACAGCATGGTGACTAAAAGTCAATAATACTGTATTGTATATTTGAAAGTTGCCAGGAAAGTAAACCTTAAAAGGTTCTCATCACAAGAAAAAACCTATAACTGTTTGGTAATGGATGGTAACTAGACTTATTATGGTGATGATCATTTCACTATATATACAAACATAGAGTCATTATGTTGTATACCCAAGGTCAGTTACACCTAAATAAAAATTTTAACAAGACTATTGAAACCAAAGTCTAAGTTCATGTAGCATCAGTGTTTATTTCCCTATACTCCTGCTTTGGATGGTCTTTACCTTTGCTAATTCCTTTCTTTCTAAGCAGCTTGCCAATGCACTTGATATTTTAAAATATTTCAACCAATATTTTTAGTTATTTTCAGTGGAACAAGATGCCTTATACAATGAAACAGGTAGTCAAGGAAATATTCTGTGGGTTCTTACTGCTTAGTGGAATTCAAATGTGTACATCACTGGGATAATTACATTCTGGATTTACCCAAAGCAAGCACCCCATTTATGCTGTATTATTTGCCCAGGGATAAACCAGTGGACTTGAGTCTTTTAATTCCATTGTAAAATATTCCTTTTGAAAGTGAAATAGTTAAAATTAAATTAATTTTGAAATGCAAGGAATTTTTGTACAATGCTTCAAGAGCAAGTTCCCTGCCTTTCTCTTCTTTTATATTTCCAGTCCAGTATGAATAATTAAATAAATGGATGAATGATTTCTCCTGACAGTCTAGCTACATATGTATTAAGATATAAGAATTAGTCTAAGAAAATGTGGGAGCAAGAGAAAGCAGAGTTTTTTGTTTATTTTTGCCATTCAGACTGTCATGTGTATTGAGTAACTGAAATTTGCTAAAACTGGAAATGTCTTCATCTATATAGATATAGTTAACAGATTCATAGAAAAGTCTTCATATGAATCACTGTGCTTCAGTTTTCTATTGACCTAAATAACTGCAGCAAAGGAAAAAACCTATCAATAGTACTGCCAAACAGACACATATTGTCACTGGTATTAAAACTTGTGGTCCTGGAATTGCTGAAAAAAACAAACAAACAAACAAAAGAAAAAAAACCCACAACTGATGAGGTATTACTTTAAAGCAAAGGCAAAGGAAAGAATGTCATCAGTGAAGGAAAAATAGAATAAGAATTCATAAATGTCCCGACATCAGAGATGGAGAAAACCGGGTGCAGAATTTCACTTTAAAGAATGAAAAATTTCAAACATAGGTTCTGAAAAATCTTGCTTGTCTCAAGTTCTTATGAGCCTGAAAGTTCATTGTCATTCAACAAAGATTTACTTAGAGCATAATATTTGCCAGACACTGCAAGGCCCGGAGCACATCAGAAAGCTCATAGATAAATAAGGCAGACAGATAAATAGTAAAATAAATATAATGAAAAATCAAAGCATGCATTATTCTTTCTATCAGCTAAATAATCCACACATTTATATTCAGTTAAATGCTGGTTAATTGTAGCCTAATATCCATAAACGAGATGCCATTTATCAACTGGCAGCCAATATTTAATCCAAGATTGTCTAATATAAAATTCAGTGAAAATGTGTTCCTTGAGGGTTCCTGTGTTCACAGGGTGTTGGTTAATTTGAATGAAATGCTACAAGTTGCCTCCAGTCGCTTGCTTCAAACATAAGAAAACATTACACACTCCATTATGCTGCTAGTCTGAAGCCCGAAGAGCAAAGAGACAAAAGAACATGCAACTAGGCACTCGAAATGAGTCTGTGAAACGCAGCACAGAGTCCCATTTCTAGAAGTTCATGATCATCATCAAAGCAGACAAAATCAATGAAAAGTCAAATTTCAATGAGCTTGGATATACCCTGCCTCCAAAACTTGACATTATTGAAAAGTAAATGGTAGAGGTAAATAAAACCAGGGTGAGAAAGAGAATGAAGAACAAATTTTATGCATTTAGACTAAGAGTAATTCTACTGCTACCTGGAGTCCTTTGCAGAAAAAAAATTTTAATCCTTGGTATGCCCTCCACCACCCCCTCCCCCAAAATGCATTCACCTAAATAGCTGAAGGATCAAGGAAACCAAACAAATGTCTTGGAATGTGGCTTGCCTGACTCCAGAGGGGCAGGAAGAGATGCCTGGGGTGCATTTGCTTCCTGGCTTATCAGGGACACTCTCCCCCTCATAATTTAAAAAGTCTTGTGAGTTTATGATCTACACAAAGACAATAAGTACATGTGGATCGATGATCCAACAGGAGACAAAAACATGGTCGTGGGAAGCCAAAAACTAGAATAAGGAATCCGGACGTAGAAATTGGATAAAAGGTGAACAGAGAGACACAGTGCGATGCCAGACACCAAGCAAAGGCACATGAAGTACCACCCAGTGGGCATTCAAACCCCAGGTCCTATGGAAGTAAGCAGCTTGCTTTTCATTCTAAGACTTCCAATTAAAAATTACAATACACCGCTAGCTTCTTAAAAGGAGGCCAGGTTTGCCTGTGGAACATACTGTCCCTTAGTTTGGAGAATCACAGCAGTGAGCTACTTCAGTTAGACAAATAAAAACTAAGCAACCACCCATTGTTTGGAGGGGTGATCCATCTGGAATTACTTCTGGATTGTGTGCTGGTGGTGGGTGAATGTAGGGAGCGATATATATGCATATGCAAATTGGTACTCTGAGAAATAGGTGCAGGAAAGGGCAAGAGAAGATTTAAAGAGAACACAGGGGAGGTTTTCAGACTTCATTTGGTTATATTTTTGAAAGATTCTTTTCTTGATAGAGAATTCTAGATTGACTTTCCTCCTAGAAGGATGTTGCTGCCCTGTCTCCTGGATTGTGTTGCTTCTAATGAGGTATCTGTTACTCTTATATATATTTTTCCCCTCTGTACATGCTGTGTCTTATTCTGGCTGCCTGTAAGATTTCCTCTTTATCACTGGTTTCAGACAATTTGAGAAGGATGTGTCTGGTGTAGATTTTTGGTTGTGGGTTTTTGAGGGTTTTTTGTTTGTTTGTTTGTTTTCTTCCTCCCCCCCCCCCACATTGCAATTTATTAATAAATAGCTTTAGTCATTTTTTAAGACTTCATTTTTTTGGTCAGTTTTAGGTTGAGAACAAAATTAGAAAGGTACACAGATTTTGCATATACCCCCACCCACCCACACACTTACATAGCCTCCCCCATTATCAACATCCCCTACCAGAGTTGTTCATTTGTTACAATTGATGATCCTTCATTGATATATCGTAATTAGCCAAAGTGGATAGTTTAATTAGGGTTCGCTCTTGATGTTGAACATTCCATGGGTTTAGACAAAGGTCTAATAATATTTAGCCACCATTACAGTATCAGACTTAACAATCCTCTGTGTTCCACTTACTCATCACCCATCCCACCAATCCCTGTAACCTTTTTCCTGTCTTCATGATTTTGCCTCTTCCAGAATATCAGATAGTTGGAATTATACAGTAGGTAGACTTTTCAGATTGACTTCTTAAAATTAGTAATATGCACTTAAGTTTCCTATATGTCTTTTCATGGCTTGATAGCTCATTTCTTTTTAGTGCTGAATAATATTCCATTATCTGCTGTACCACAGTTTACTTATTCAACCACCTACTGAAGGACGTCTTGGTTGCTTCCAAGTTTTGGCAATTATGAATAAAGTTGCTGTAAGTCTCATGTGCAGATTCTATGTGGACATAGGTTGCAAACTTTTGGGTAATACCAAGGTGTGGAAGAGTTAGATCATAGGGTAAAAGTATATTTAGTTTTACAAAAAACTGCCAACCTGTCTTCTAAAGTGACTGTTCTAGTTTCCCTTTTCATGAGCAGCGTATGAGAGTCCCTGCTGCTCTACATCCTTGACAGCATTTGGTGCTTTGGATTGGGGTCACCCTAATGGGGATGTAGTGGTATCTTGTTGTTTTAATTTGCATTTCCTTAATGACATGATGGTAAGCATCTTTCTAGATGCTCAATTGCCATGTGTCTACCTTCTTTAGTGAAAGTACATACTGTTAAGGTCTTTGAACCATGTTTTGTTGTTGTTGTTGTTTAATTATTGAGTTGTAAATGTTCTTTGTATATTTTGGCTTATCAGATGTATCTTTTGGAAATAAGGTCACCTAATCTGTGGCTTATCTTCTCTTTCTCTTGATCTTACCTTTCACAGAGCAGATGTTTTTAGTTTAATAAAGTTTGGGCTATTGATTTTTTCCCTTATAGTTTGTGCCTTCGGTGCTGTATCTAAAAAGCCAGTACCATACCCAAGGCCATCTAGATTTTCTCCAATGCTATCTTCTAGGAGTATTATAGTTTTATGTTACACATAGGTCTTTGGTCCACTTTGAGTTAGTTTTTGTGAAGGATGTAAGTAAGTCTGTGTCCAGATTGATTATTTTTTTTTTTTTTTTTGCATGTGGATGTCTAATTGTTCTAGTACTATTTGTTGAAAGGATTATCTTTGTTCTATTGCATTGTTGTTGTTTCTTTGTCAAAGATCCATTGGGGGACACCTGGGTGGCTCAGCGGTTGAGTGTTTGCCTCTGACTCAGGGCGTGACCTCGGTCCTGGGATCAAGTCCCACATCAGGCTCCCTGCAGGGATCCTGCCTCTCCTTCTGTCTATGTCTCTGCCTTTCTCTCTGTGTGTCTCATGAATTAATACATAAAATCTTAAAAAAAAAATAGGTTGGCTATATTTATAAGCATCTGTTTCTAGACTCTCTTGTGTTCAACTGATCCATCTATTCTTCAGCCAATACCACACTGTCTTCATTTTTGTAATTTGTTTTTTTATAAATTTATTTTTTATTGGTGTTCAAATTGCCAACATATAGAATAACACCTAGTGCTCATCCCATCAAGTGCCCCCCTCAGTGCCCATCACCCAGTCACCCCCCTCCCCTTCCACCACCCCTAGTTCGTTTCCCAGAGGTAGGAGTCTCTCATGTTCTGTCTCCTTCTCTGATATTTCCCACTCATTTTACTCCTTTCCCATTTATTTCCTTTCACTATTTTTTATATTCCTCAAATGAATGAGACCATATAATGTTTGTCCTTCTCCAATTGACTTCTTTCACTCAGCACAATACCCTCCAGTTCCATCCACGTCGAAGCAAATGGTGGGTATTTGTTGTGTTTAATGGCTGAGGAATATTCCATTGTATACATAGACCACAGCTTCTTTATCCATTCATCTTTCGATGGAACCGAGGCTCCTTCCACAGAACAGAAATCTCACAGAGCAAGAGGTAGACATGGCCAACAAGCACATGAGAAAATGCTCTGCATCACTGGCCATCAGGGAAATACAAATCAAACCCACAATGAGCTACCACCTCACACCAGTGAGAATGGGGAAAATTTACAAGGCGGGAAACAACAAATGTTGGAGAGGATGTGGAGAGAGGGAACCCTCCTGCACTGTTGGTGGGAATGGGAACTGGTGCAGCCACTCTGGAAAATTGTGGAGGTTCCTCAAAGAGTTAAAAATAGATCTGCCCTACGACCCGGCAATTGCACTGCTGGGGATTTACCCCAAAGATACAGATGCAATGAAACGCCGGGACATTTTTGTAATTTGATAATAAATCTTGAAGTTGGATAGTGTCAGTCCTCAAACTTTGCTCTCTTTTAACGTTGTCTTGGCTATGCTGGGTCTTTTGCCTCTCTCTATAAACATAAGAATCAGTTTGTCAAAGTCCATAAAATAACCGCTGTGATTTTTTATTGGGATTCCACTGAATCTACAAATCAGATTAGAACCGACATCTTGATAATGTTGGGTCTTCTGAATCATGAGTATGCAGTATCTCTCCATTTATTTTGTTGATTTTATCATTTTGATTTTGTTTTTTCACATATAGATCTTATACATATTTCATTAAATTTATACCTAAGTATTTCAATTTTTGCAGGTGCTAAAATAATTGGTGTTATGTTTTTTAATTTCCATTTGTTTAGTGCTAGTATATAAGAAAGCAACTGACTTTTGTATATTAACTTGTATCCTCAATACTATAAATAATTCTTTTTTTTTTTTTTTTGTTCCTCTATAGGTAAAGAGGTTTTTCCCTCCTCTCTGGCTTCTTTAAAAATTTTCTCTTTATTTTTAATTATCTGTAGTTTGAAAATGATATGCCTAGCTGTTACTTTTTTTGGCATGTATCCTGCTTGGTGTTCTCTGAGTTTCCTAGATCTGTGGTTTTGTGTCTGATATTAAATTGTAGAAATTCTCAGTAATTATTGCTTCAAATATTTCTTCTGTTCCATTCTTTCCTTCTTCTTCTAGTATTCCCACTATACATATGTTACACGTTTTGTAGTTGTCTCACAGTCCTTGGATAGTCCATTCTGTCTTTTTCAGTCTTTGTTCTCTTTACGTCTGTTTTGCAGTCTCTATTGATATATCCTCAAGCTCAGATATTCTTTCTTCGACCATATCCAGTTTACTAGTAAGCCCATTAAAAGCATTCTTCGCCCTATTCTAGTTTTTTGTTTGTTTAGCATTTCTTTTTGATTCTTCGTTAGGATGTCCACCTCTCTGTTTATAATGTTCACCTAATTTTTGTGTGCTACTTTATCCGTTAGAGACATTAGCATATTGATTATACCTGTGTTAAATTTCCAGCTTGACAGTCCACGTCCCTACAATACCTGGTTCTGAAGTTTGCATGTGGATGTTGTTACTTGAAATTGTTTTGGCCTCTTAGTACGTCTTGTAATATTTTCTAGATAGGTGAACAGGATACACTGGGTAAAAAGAACTGTTGTAATTAGGCTCTTAGTAATATGGTGGTGTAGTCTGGAGGTCAGGGAAGTGTTCTCTCATCCAATGATTAGCTCTCAGTCTTTCAGGAGCCTATGCCTATGGACTATAAATGTCATAGGGTTTCTTGGGTTTTTTTTTTCTCCCTTCTTAGGTGGGATAGAATTGCTAGAGTGGACCAACATTAGGTATTTCCCTTTTCTCACCTGGAAGGCTAGAACTGACTGGAGTTGGATACTTCCTATGCCCTGATAAAATCTGATAAAATCCCAGATTTGGCTCTGGTTAATTAGTTTCTCCTGAGGCCAGGCCCTTATTAAGAAGACCAGAGTGCCCTGGGGTATTTTTTTTTAATGATTTGATCTCTTTATTCATACCCTGCATGACTGGCAGGAATGATTATGGGATTAGGATCCTTTAGTTCCAGTGCTGTGGTGATCATCATTGCCAGTACTGAGATTTTACCAGCAATGCATTCAGGTTTCCATACTACTCATTATTAGCTGTAATGTTTCAACATTTCAATTTCAGGTGATTGGAAAAAAGCACAATGATTTTAATTTCCACATTAGTTGGTGAGTGAGTTGTGTTCTCATATGAGACCAAATTTTGCTTCTCCAACCAAGAACAAGAATACACTAAGTTCAGCCAAGGGGACTCTGTTGTAGGAAGGCTTCAGGGAAACTCCACATAATGATTAACTGCTCCCATTCTTCCCCCCTGCCCCACCTTTTACAAAATATGTATTGTTGCTCTGTGAGCACATATTTTAAGTTTTCATCAATGATTTTAAAATATACATTGCATCCTGAGTCTTAAATTATTTTTGTAATTCTGTTTTTACCATTCATTCATTTTATATAAAAACCAGCTTCAAACTGTTACATAATAGCTCCTAGAGAGCATCCCCCTGTTTTAATTATCCTTCTACTCCACCAACACTCCACCACCCCCGCGCCCCCAGCCCCAGAATGGATACGGGATTACCTCCAGCTCTCTGCTATCATGAATCCTGCTGCAATGAACATCTGCAAACATGTTCCTTTATGGACCTATGTGAGAATTTCTGTCTTGGGTTTCATCTTCTGTTAATTGCCTATTCATATTCTTTTGTTCTGTTGTTCTCAGTGATTTGCAGCAGTTCCTTGGTTATTCTAAATATTATTTCATAGTTGGTTTTATATTTTGGAAATAACTTCACTCAATTTATCGTTTCTCTGTTGCTATGTCCATGATGTCAGGATTCAGAACCAAATACAGGAAATAAGGAAAAACTGGGGAACCTCGCATAGCTCTCAACTCTAGGACACAAAAGGAATTGTTAGCATCTGTCTTAAATTATTCCCCAGGAAGGCTAGTTCCATCAAAATATTGAGGGAATGACTTCATGTAAACTTACAACTATATGTGAAATAGCTTTAACGATGTTTGGAGATAAAAATGTGGAGTGTTGCCAGAGGTGCCTTTATCATAAATATATCTTGGTTTCATTGCCCTTTAAAAAGCCATCCCCTTGATAATATGCCTATTTAGGCATATAACCAAACCATGTGTTATGAGTCATTAAACATCAGAATGAGGTCAAGGTGAAGAAACAAGAATGCTGGAGAGACTTAGTGCATTCATTATGGTACCCACCGGGTACCATAATGTTTAGGGAGTCATTAAGGTGGTATCCAGAGGGGGTGGGGGGACATACAGCTGCAGCTTTCAAGATTAAAACAAAAATGAAGCAAGATGTTAAAAAAATAGTGTCAGTGAATTTCCTAATGCTGAGTAAATTCTAATTCCTTTGAACACTGATTAGAGTGCACCTTAATGAAAGAATTTTACATAGAAATGTTGAAATATAGATTTGGTGCCAAATATTTCTTTCATATTAAACTAAAGCAGTCCATTTAGATCTCTTTTTCCAAATGGACATATTCCTAATGCAAAAGAAGAACCATTGAATTGACCATGACCTTAGTCTTTTGCCTGTATGCCTTTGATTAAATTTTAGTGATGTGGTCATTTCTCTTGTTTTGTTTCATTTCTCACCAAAGAAGTACATATTCTCTTGAAAAGGTTAATGTTACCTTGGACTGATTCTTAATATAATTCTCTGCTAACATTTCCATTTCTGAAATGTACTATGTCATATCTCCTATGTTAAATGGCAGTGTACTATCAGTGTATATTGGAAACATGTACAACAGGAAGATCTAGACACAGAGATAGAGATGGCCATGGAAAGGGAAGTAGAGAAACAGATAAAACTGAAGCTATGGATAGATAAATTTCTAACTGCAAAAATCGAAAAGCATTTTGAACGTCTGTATCTAATCCCTACAGTAAGAATCAAAGGATTTAGAGAAAACCTATTGTTCCTAGACAACAGGTATTCTATCATTCTGTGAAATTGAATTCTATCATTGTGAGGCTGAGTCAGTCAGACTTGATTATCACAATAGATAGCTTTTAGAGTTAGGTTATTTTTAGTTAAAAAAATAGGACTTAATTAAATATTAGGTAAACTATTGATAGTTCTTTTTCCCCCTCTACTATGACTTCTAATGGTGCTGATTCAATTAATTATTCAGTCTCCTATTACAATATGGAATAAATTTTAAGTGTATTTTCAGGGTAGATGTCAGAGCCATTAGCACGTATATTTAAATGAGCTGATTAGGCACCTGCTTTCAGCTCAGGTCATGATCCCAGGGTCCTGGGATTGAGCCCCTCATCAGGCTCCCTGCTCAGAGGGAAGCCTGCTTCTCCCTCTCCCCACCCCCACCCCCGCCTCATGGTCTCTTTTGCTACCTTTCTCTCAAATAAATAAATAAATAAATAAAATCTTCAAAAACAAAGATAAATAATTGTAGTTAGTAAGAAACATAACTACAAAATGTATTTTGACTCAGAGCAACTGTTATTATTTGGTCAGTGGAAGGAATGAAAGATTCACCTGTTCATATTTGAATGAGTTAGAAAGAAATAAATATGCAAATATCATGAAACTTATCTTCTGATAATGTGAAAGCTGAGGCGCTTCAAATTCATTAAGAAAATATTCATTAGAAATTGTACAGGAAATTCTATTTCTTTAGGAATCTGGCCTTTCCTGTTACTCTTTTTTCTCTCCTGTAAATTGGATCCCATTCTCCCACGAATGATTGCTTTTCCCTGACTAAAAAATATGTTCAAGTCTCCTCTCACTGCACACACAAAACCAGACAAATCTTCAGCAGTCTTGCTACCCGAAGATGCTTCTTCCTGTATATCGTTTTCTTCTTTGCCAAACTCCTCAGAACAGGGGTGTCATCCAAAGATTCATTTCTTCTCTGTAGGAAAAAATTCTCATCTCACTTGGAACTGATGATCTCAACCTCTTCCCTGATTCTCTTTCCTTCCTTGTCTCCTGACTTGCTGGTTTATTTCTCATCTCTCTGTCCCTTCACACTTTCTTTGGTTCTATCTCCTTAATTTTCTAACCCATTAAATGTAGACTTTCCTAAAATTCATATCTTTGGACATTGCTGTGACTTAAATCTTTGTATCCTCCCCCCAAAATTAATATATTGAAATTCTAATGTCCAATGTGACAGTGTTTGGAGGTGAAGCCTTTGAGAGAGGCTTAGGGTATGAGGGTGAAGCCCTCATGAATGGGTTAGTTCTCTTACAAAAGAGACCTCACAGAGTTCTCCTGCCCTTTCTGCCCTGGAAACAAGAATTCTGTGGTATGAAAGAAGGCTTCACCCATCCATGTTGGCAACCTGATCTCAGACTTTCAGCCTCCAGAACTGTAAGCAATGCATTTCTGTTGTTTATAAGTCACCCAGTGTGGGGTGTTTTGTTGGAGCAGCCTAAATGGACTAACACAGACACCTTCTCATTTTGTTCTCTCTTACAGATCTCAATTTTCGATTACCTACTAGACATCAAAAATATTGATCCAGTGTATTTCCCCCCCACCAAAAAAATCTTTTCTTTCCTCCATGTTATCTAGTGATATTCCTATTATACTAGTTATTCCAGCTGCTATCATCGATAACCTCTCAAAATATTGGCTTGCACAATAAAAGTTATTTCTTGCACATATATAGTCCAAAATAAGAGTTTCTGACAAGTGGGGCATTCTCTGTCATCAGTGATTCAGAGACTTGAGCACCTTCTATTTTACTATTTTGCCATCTTTAAACATTGTTTTCATGGTCATTGAGCATGTCTTCATTGAGTCATTAGAAGGAACAAGAGCATGGGAAAGAAAATAAAAGTAATTTTGAGGCCTTTTCTGAAAATGATGCACATCACTTATGGTCACTTTCTATTAATTAGAACTCGTTTATATGGCACATCTAAGAGAGGCGCATTAATGTACTCTTGCTGCCATAACAAAATAGCATAAACTTGGTGACTTAACAGAAATTTATTTCTCACAGTTTTGAAGGCTAGGAAGTCCAAGATCAAAGTGTCTGGTAAGAACTCTCTTCCTGGCTTACAGATGGCCACCTTCTCATTGTATCTTCACATGACTAAGAAGGGAGTAGGTAGAGAGGGAGAGAAGGAAAGGAGGCAGAGAGATGGAGGAGGACGGGAAGTAAGAGAAGAGAGTCTTCTCATAAGGCCACAGTCCTTTTAGAATAGAGTGCAGCTGTTATGACCTCATTTAATGTTAATTACCTCCTAAAGACCCTATCTCTGTATACAATCACCTTGGGGGTAAGGGCTTCAACATATGAATTTGAGGAGGTCACAACTCAGTCCATGTCTGATCTAACTGTATTCTCAGGAAGAAGAGGAAATAGGTTTGGTAAATGGCTAGTCTAACTCTACCTTAGTTCACCCTTCTGCTCATCAAATATCCTTTCCACCCTTTTTTCCCCCACACAAAGAACACAGTTATCCCCTCCCTAAGGGGTAGACCAAAGTCCCTTGCAGTAACCGCATCCAGATCAAAGTCCAGAGTCTCTGGATGATGCATGTTCCTCTCCAGTATGAAAATGTCTTTTCATGGTGCAGTGACTTATAACCTAAAAATACAAGTTGTCTGCCTCCCTGACCTCCCCCCCCTTAAATACATGACATATTCACTCACATCTAATTTGTAAGTTATGGCAAGAACAAGATAGCTACATTAAAAACTTTCATTTTAAAAAGAGAATTGGCAAAATAGTCATTGATCCATAGCAATAATGAAATTCTTCCAGACAAGAATTTTGAGAAATCTCTGTCCTGTCCTCGCAGTGGTGGGTAGGAAGGTGGAGTTTCCCTGCTTCTGCTCTTTGGAGGGAATTCCCTTGTCCATTGATCTCTACATCCCCTGGGCCTCATCAAAACTAAAACTTTTACTCTATGAGAACTCAATGAGAAGGACAAAAAGATAAGCCACAGCTTGGAAGAAAATTATTACAAACCACCTATCTAAATGTATAAAGTTCTCTCAATCCTATTCAACAATAAAAAAGATCAAAGAGTAAAATTAGAAAATGGACAGAAGACATGAACAGACATTTCACCAAGGAGAAGAAATAGCAAATAAGAGAATGAAAAAATGCACATCATTGGCCATTAATGAAATCCAGATCGAAACCCAAATGAGAGGGGCACCTGGTGGGCTCAGTGGTTGATCATGACCCTTTGGCTTGGGTCATGATCCTAGGGTCCTGGGATCAAGCCTCCTGTCAGGCTGCTTGGCAGGGAGCCTGCTTCTCCCTCTCCCTCTCCCTCTGCACCCCCCCCCCCACTTATGCTCTCTCTGTATCTCAAATAAATAAATAAAAATCTTAAACAAAATAAAAAAATAAAATCCAAATGAGATATCACTACCCTCATACCAAAATGGCTAAGATAAAAAAAGAGTGCTGACAACTCCAAATGCTGGTGAGTATGCACAGAAATTAGATCACACATACATTGTTGATGGAAATATGAAATGGTACAGCCACTCTGGAGATCAGTTGGACAATTTCTTTAAAAAACTAAACACACAAGTATCATATGACCCAGCAATTACACTCCAGGTATTTATCCCAAGAAATGAAAACACGTGGGTCACCTGGGTGGTTCAGTCGGTTAAACATCCAGCTCTTGATTTTTGGTTCAGGTCCTGATCTCAGGGACATGAGTTCAAGCCCCACATTGGGCTTCATGCTCAGCGGGGAGTCTGTTTCAGGATTCTCTCTCCTTCTCTGTCTCCCTCTGCCCCGCCCCCACCCACTTGCGGGTACTCTCTCTAAAATAAATAAACAAATCTAAAAAATATAAAGGAAAACCTATGTTCACAGAAGACCTGCAATATGGACGTTTATAGCAGCTTATTTATAAGAGCTAAAACCTATACTCAGCCCAAATGTCGTTCAACAGGTGAATGATTAAAGAAACTGCAGTACTTCCATACTATGAATATTACTCAGCAATTGAAAGGAACTATCGATAAATAGGCTTCAATAAATCTCTAGGAAATTATTTTGAGCGAAAAAATCAATCTCCATAGTTTAGAAAAACGGTAGCAATGAAGACAGATTAGTATTTGCCAGCAATTGAGAGAAGAGAGCAGAAGAGAAGGTGTAGTTATAAAAGCAACATAAAGAATGCTTGTTCAGGATCTTTACTGTGGTCACACAAACACACACAGGTGAAAACGTAATGCACACATGCATAAGAATGCATAATATTGGAGAAATCTGAATAAGATGAGTGAATTGTATCAATGTCAATATCCTAGTTGTGATATTTTATTATAATATCACAGAATGTTAATGATTGGGGGAAACTGGGCAAAATGTCCAAAAAATTTCTCTGCTGTCATCTCTTACAACTGCATGTGGAACTACAATTACCTCAATTAAAGTAAAGATTATTAGGTTAAAAATTTTCTCAAAAAAAAAAAGTTTCTCATTACAAAAGACTAGGCATTGCAGTGGATAATAGCTCTCAAAGATGAATGTGATTCACTTTTTTTTCAAAAAGTTCATAATATACTGCATATTATGAGAAGGAGAGGAGCTAGCCTCCGTTCTTCATGAAGACCTTCGTAGCATTGCATGCAAGATTCTCCTTACCTGATTCTAAAATACTTTTCCGTCCCCTTCTTTTCCTGCATGTTCTAATGCCTCCTGCATTCTAGCCCTGTCTATTTCCCAAACATTCCAAGCATCTTCAAGACCCTGGGCTCATGTGATTCTATCAAGCTGAAATAACTTTTCCCATCGTCTATTAAAATTCTTATCCTTCCAGGCCTATTCAAACGCTGCTACCACATCTGACGCTCTTGCCCTGCCTTGTCTGAATCTCTGACTCCATATTCCACGTTCTTACAATAGCTTATCTTTTTACTTCGCATCTCCTTTCACACAAATTCAATATTTGGTTAACCAGGCTGGCTTCTCTCCCTCCTACCATATACAATATATTATAAATTCCTTGAAAAAAAAAAAAGAACTGAATCACATTCATCTTTGAGAATTATTATCCTCTGTAACTCCTAATACAGTCCTTTGCATGTAATTTAATATTCACTGATATTTATTGAGTGCCTGCCATTGGCAAGCAGTGTTCTAAATGCTTCCCGTATGTCAAATTTAGTCCTCACCACAAGGGAGGTCTTATTATTTCCACTTATACGTGATAAAACTGAGGCACAGAAAGCTTAAGGACCTCGCTCAAGGTCACAGGCACTACTGTGTGCATGTGGTCATGTTCACACTCTTCACCATCATGTGATAGTGCTTCTAATTAGCATTCAATAATTGATTGATACAATTAAGGAAAGCTCTCTGAATGAGTTATTTCAACTTGTTTCCCAGCAAACTGGTACTATTGATTGCTAGTTATGTGCCAGGCATAGTGCTGGCTGCTTTCACATCGGCTCATGGAATACTGGTGTTCCCATTTTATAAATGTGGAAAAATGAAACCTAAACCATAATTTAGTCTATATTGCCCAGCTAGTAAGTATTAGGGCTTTATTTATTTGTTTTTTTATTAGATCAAATTACAAGGTAGGAACAACACAATTACTTATGGAATCAGGTGAACCAAGGGGAACTCTTTCTAATGAAGTAGTTAAGCACATAAGTAATCATGACATTAAGAAACTCTGCCCTCCGTTTGCATTTTTTAGAAATCCTATTATCTAAATCTATTCTTTGATCTGACCCATACAAAGTTTTCTTTCTGTTTATTCTCAAGTTCTCAATGTTCTTATGAGCTGCTGTGAGGTACAATGCTATAAACTAATCAGGTTTATTAAATGTTTTGAAGAATAATTACATGTATGAAGTTGATTTCCTCTGTCAGAGAATTAAACTGCTAGATGGACTTCGAGTCAAACAACACTTAATACTGGATCTGTGTCCTCCTGCCTCCTCCTACCCTGTGCCTAGGATTGTGTTGAGCATAAAGAAAATCTTAAAAAGTATTCAACAGATTCCTATCCTTTTAAGGACTTTTAAAACCCATTGAATAGATGTTATTTCAACTATTAAACAATGAAATACTCTACCACAATGGTATGTGGTCTTTTTGATGCAATTATATGTGTATATATATATGTATATATATATATATACATATATATATGATCATATGAATAATTACATAAGTTATATATAAGTGTAGAATATATAAAATTATATATATGTGTGTGTTTAAAACAAGGTTCTGAAGAAATCTCAGGGTTTTTTTTTTTTTAAGATTTTATTTATTTATTCATGAGAGACACACAGAGAGAGGCAGAGACACAGGCAGAGGGAGAAGCAGGCTCCATGCAGGGAGCCCGACGTGGGACTTGATCCCAGGACCTCGGGATCATGACCTGAGCCAAATGCAGATGCTCAACCGCTGAGCCACCCAGGAATCCCTAAGATTTTCTTTAAAAATCTGTAAAAACAAAAACAAAAACAAAAACAAAATATGTAAAAACTGTTAAGTTAAAGAGAAGGGCATGGAGCTACAGAACTTCAGATTCACTATACAGAATTGTTTTCTCTACAAGAATTTCAGTAGCAAACATGGATTTTGTTTCTTTTTTCTTTTCTTTCTTTCTTTTTTTTTTTTAAGATCTTATTTATTTATTTGACAGAGATTAGGAGAGGAAAAAGCCAGCTCTCTGCTGGGCAGGAAGCCCACAGTGGGGCTTGATTCCAGGACCTTGAGATCAGGACTTGAGCCAAAGGCAGACACTTAACAACTGAGCTACCCACGTGTCCCCCAACATGGCTTTTAGAGCAGAACTCTCTCTGGTGCACGCTTGCACGTTAAAAATAATAAATTGGTGGATTAAACTCTTTCTCCTCTGATCTGAAATCCACATATTCAGGAACCACTTCTCTTGATCACCTTTGGCCTTTATTTTGGCTTCTCTATCAAAGTTCAAACTCTCCAGAGGCAAATAAGAGAACAAAGGAACAAGGATAAACAAAGCACCCCCAGAGCAAAGGGCAGAGGAGCCGGAGAGCAAAGCACCAACATTGTCTACTCATTTGTAAAGGAATGGCTCCCAGTGGTGATTGGCATTATCATCAACTGGGATCCCCTTAATGTGAATCTTGCTCCTCAATTAAGTTGTACCTCAGTCATGTAATGCACACTGTCACGGAAATTCATGTGTGATCAAAAGCTTCTTTATGTGTGCTATACATGAGTGCCTTGAGAGCCCAGCGCAACGATGAGAAAGGGTTGAAAGAGTCGGCGAAGCCTTCATGGAATGTGGAATTTTGAACTGGGCCATGAAATAAAAATAAAAAGATGGATTGTCCTGCAAAATGTGTAGCTGAGATGAACAGTAACTCAGCAGGAAACAATACTCATGGGAAGAGCTTAAAAAGGAGACATGAGCCTGGAACGGGTGTGGTGCCAAACTCCTGCAGCCGATGTGGCCATTTATAATTAGAATTTTACAGTAGATATCTGTAGCCACCGATACGCAAGGGCTATTAGGCAGGAGGCCCTATGGAGCCTCCACAATCTCACTACCACTTTCCAGAAAAAGTAACTCTCAAACTGAATGTGTCTACACCTATAAACATTTATTAGCAAACAGACAAATAAATAGAAACCTGTTTTTTTTAAAGATTTTATTTATGTATTTATGTATTTATGTATTTATTTATTTATTTATTTGAGAAAGAGAGAGAACACGAGTGGGGGAAGGAGCAGAGGGAGAGAAACAAGCAGATTCCCTGCGGAGCGCACTGCCCCATGCTGCCAGACTCCATCTCACAACCCTGTGATCCATGACCTGAGCAGAAATCAAGAGTCAGATGCTTAACCAAAGGGGCCCGATACCTGTGTCATGAGGTCAAGTCCCAGCTATGTCTTTAGGTGCTCCAAACATAACTGACTCAAAAGGGTCACTAGAGAGGAATTAATAATTTTTCAAAGGCAGGGTCAACGAACCTTCTGTTTAGCCTGAGAAAACCACACTTTTCTGAGTAGGAGGCTGTCCACAGGCAGCATTTGTGAATCAAGTCAGGGACACCAAACCAAAGGGTGGAGACTACCGGGCCTGCTGGATTCTTATGCTCTATCCACATTTCTGGCTAAGTCACACATCTAGAACACAGTTCATTTCGCTGGCAAAAACTAACTTCTAACATTCATTTGCTAATCAACAGAACGCCTAGTGTTGATTAGAGCTAAAGATAGTTGGAGAGCTCCTAGGAGCTCTCTCCTCGGAAAGTGCCCTTTTGATTAAAAGCCACCTCACCATCCCTGAAATGTGTATTCCTCTTCGGGCAACAAGGCACTGACCACGTAGATTAAGGAAAATTAACACACTCCTCCGTATGACATGGTCTCTGACGAAGGATTTTTAAGAAGTAAATCACCACTGACACAGCAGGCAAGAAACAGCAATAAATCCTTAGATTTATTGGTGAAGCATAGAATGTTGGCAGATGCAGTGGAGGACAAGGGGAAGCCAGAGTATGGAAAGTGCTGACTGGCAAGGAGAGTGGACCTAACAGGCATCCGGGAACCTCTGAACAGGAGACTCAAAGAGTGATCTCCCACTAGGGCAGCATCTGAGAGCATAGGCTCTAGCGGAGGACTGCTGGTGGGGATGCAGACTGCCATTTACTAGCTGTGTGCACTTGGGTAAATTGTCTCTATGCCTCCACGAAGAGGAGAGTTAAAACATCTAATTCATCATATTGCTGAGAAGAGTCAATTACACGCGCGCGCGCACACACACACACACACAGGTAACAAAGCACTGATAACAGTATCTGACACCAGTAGGTAAATAAATGTCAGCTACTCATAGAAGGACATGAGGGAATGAAAAGATGCAGGAATGCAAACTAAGACAGCACTAAGTTGCACCCAAGTGGTGATGTGCACTGGGCATGATTATGATTCCCTGCCATCTGGGCAATAATCATGATTACTTCTTTGCCTCCTGCACGTTTTCTTCCCCCAATATTCTTGATTATATGTGAAATTTAATTTGCAGGATTGAATTCGCCCCTGTGCCTGGTAGCAACACAATAATCCCAGAAATAGTGGGATCCTGTCATCATTAGAGGTGACACTGGACCTGTCAGAACCAACTGGATGCAGTTATATGGAGTCAACAAAGCAGAGTGCAAAAATTTCTTATGAACAGAAACATGGGGTGACACGTTCAGATTGTGAACACAATGTGTGGTAAAATTGTGGGCTGAAATAGCATGGAACAGTCATTAGCCTTGCATGTGAGAATTTTTTTTTCTTAGCCAAAGCGGGTAACAAACAAAGCATACAGGGAAGAAGAAAAGAAATCTGGCTTCACTCATTTTGCTGTTTGAATACCTTTCCTGAAAATACATACTCTGGTTTTAAAAATAGAATCTACTTTTAGGGGTCTTTGTATCAAATTATTCAATTGGTCATCTAAATAGAATTAAATCAAATTAGTCTTTAATAACATGGAGATTATTTGCTTATTTAACTGTTATTTACTGAGCAGCCACTGAAGGTACTAAGGCTACTTCAGTTCATAAAACAGACATAATCCCCAACTGAATGGACCCTCTATTCTAGTGGGAAGAGACAGACATGAACCATAACTGTAATGAGTAACTCACATGACATGTTGGCAGATGGTAAGTGCAGCGGAAACTAACCAGAGAGCGGTAAGGGGGTCAGGCATGTGGGGGTGGGAAGGATGTGTAGTTTTAAAAGGAATGATCTACCTTTAAGAAGATGGCTTGAGGAGTGTGCTGAAGAAGGTGATGGAAGCCATCAGAAACATTTAAAATTAAGAAAGAACATCTCAGGAAAACTAAAATAAATGATGGAAGACATTGTAATATACAAAATTCTGACCTATAAACGCATTTCAGAATTATGTATTGCAATAAGGATGTAATGATGCCCAAAGATTGCTTTATGGCTGGAAAGAATAGAATCCAACATACATGAATGTGAAAAATGAGCCACTTCTTTTTAAAAATCTTACTTTAATTCAATTAATTAACATACAGTGTATCATTATTTCAGAGATAGAGGTCAGTGATTCATCAATTGCATATAGCACCCAGCGCTCCTTACATCACGTGGGCTCCTTAATGCCCACACCCAGTTACCCCATCTTCCCACCCCCGCTCCCCTCCACCAATCCTCATTTTGTTCCCTATAGTTGAGTCTCCTCTCTCTCTCTCTGTTTTTATCTTTTTTCTTTTTCCTTCCCTTCCCCTATGTTCATCTGTTTTGTTTCTTAAAATCCACATAGGAGTGAAACAATATGCTAATTGACTTTCTCTGACTGACTTATTTTGCTTACCATAATACCCTCTAGTTCCATCCACGTTGTTGCAAATGGTAAGATCTCATCTTTTTTGAGGCCGAGTTAAAAAAAAATGAGCTACTGCTTAATGGCTTGAAGAATGGTTTCAGTCAGGAACTTCCAACTTCGGGCAAATTAATATCTCTATCCAAAATTGAAGAAGAGGGCAGCCCCGGTGGCTCAGCGGTTTAGCGCCGCCTACAGCTCAGGGCGTGATCCTGGAGACCTGAGATCAAGTCCCACGTCAGGCTCCCTGCATGGAGCCTGCTTTTCCCTCTGCCTGTGTCTCTGCCTCTCTCTCTCTCTCTCCTCTCTGTGTATTCTCATGAATAAATAAATAAAATCTTTAAAAAAAAAAATTGAAGAAGAGGGCTCTCTTTCTTTTTATTAAGTTTATTTCTTAAAAATCCTTTGAAAAAAATAAAATAAAAATAAAAACTTAAATAAATAAATAAATAAAAATAATTTAAAAATAAAAATAAATTAAAAAAATGATTTCAGTCAGGAACTTCCAACTTCGGGCAAGTTAATATCGCTATCCAAAATTGAAGAAGAGAGCTCTCTTTCTTTTTATTGTTTATTTTTTAAAAACTCCTTTAAAAAATATAAAAATAATAAAAATAAAATTAATTAATTAAATTAATAAAATAAAAATAAAATAAAATAAAAAAGAATGGTTTCAGTCAGGAACTTCCAACTTTGGGCAAATTAATATCTCTATCCAAAATTGAAGAAGAGGGCTCTCTTTATTAAGTTTATTTTATTAAGTTTATTTTATTTTATTAAGTATTAAGTTTTATTTATTAAGTTTAGTTTTTAAAAATTCCTTTGAAAAAAATTAAAATAATAAAAATAAAATAAATATCCATTCATCTTTCGATGGACACCGAGGCTCCTTCCACAGTTTGACTATTGTGGACATTGCTGCTATAAACATCGGGGTGCAGGTGTCCCGGTGTTTCAATGCATCTGAATCTTTGGGGTAAATCCCCAACAGTGCAATTGCTGGGTCTTAGGGCAGGTTTATTTTTAACTCTTTGAGGAACCTCCACACAGTTTTCCAGAGTGGCTGCACCATTTCACATTCCCACCAACAGTGTAAGAGGGTTCCCTTTTCTCCGCATCCTCTCCAACATTTGTGGTTTCCTGCCTTGTTAATTTTCCCCATTCTCACTGGTGTGAGGTGGTATCTCATTGTGGTTTTGATTTGTATTTCCCTGATGGCAAGTGATGCAGAGCATTTTCTCATGTGCTTGTTGGCCATGTCTTGTGAGATTTCTCTTCATGTCTTTTGCCCATTTCATGATTGGATTGTTTGTTTCATTGATGTTGAGCTTAATAAGTTCTTTATAGATCTTGGAAACTAGCCCTTGATCTGATACGTCATTTGCAAATATCTTCTCCCATTCTGTAGGTTGTCTTTTAGTTTTGTTGACTGTATCCTTTGCTGTGCAAAAGCTTCTTATCTTGATGAAGTCCCAATAGTTCATTTTTGCTTTTGTTTCTTTTGCCTTCATGGATGTATCTTGCAAGAAGTTACTGTGGCCAAGTTCAAAAAGGGTGTTGCCTGTGTTCTTCTCTAGGATTTTGATGGAATCTTGTCTCACATTTAGATCTTTCATCCATTCTCAGTTTATCTTTGTGTGTGGTGTAAGAGAGTGGTCTAGTTTCATTCTTCTGCATGTGGATGTCCAATTTTCCCAGCACCATTTATTGAAGAGACTGTCTTTCTTCCAATGGATAGTCTTTCCTCCTTTATTGAATATTCGTTGACCATAAAGTTCAGGGTAATGGATAAAGAAGATGTGGTCTATGTATACAGTGGAATATTACTCAGCCATTAGAAACGACAAATACCCACCATTTCCTTCAATGTGGATGGAACTGGATGGTATTATGCTGAGTGAAGTAAGTCAATCAGAGAAGGACAAACATTATATGTTCTCATTCATTTGGGGAATATAAATAATAGTGAAAGGGAATATAAGGGAAGGGAGAAGAAATGTGTGGGAAATATCAGAAAGGGAGACAGAACATAAAGACTCCTAACTCTGGGAAACGAACTAGGGGTGGTGGAAGGGGAGGAGGGCGGGGGGTGGGGGGGAATGAGTGACGGGCACTGAGGGGGGCACTTGACGGGATGAGCACTGGGTGTTATTCTGTATGTTGGTAATTGAACACCAATAAAAAATAAATTTATTTTAAAAAAATAAAAAATAAAAATAAAAAAATAAAAGATATCACTGATTAAAAAAACTGAAACTTAAGGAACAAAGAAAAAGAAAAGAAAAAAGAAGAAATATAAATAGACAGGTGAACATAACAGAGCAATACATTATAGCCTAGGTGTTTTGGGTCAGTTTGTTAGAAGAAACTACATCTCAAAATTGTAAAGAAAGGAAAACATATACGTACAAAAATAAAATTAAATACAATGAAAAAAAATAAAATAAATAAAATTAATTAATTAATTAAATAACTAAAAATAAATAAATAAAAATAAAAATAAATTAAAAATAAATAAATACATGAATAAATAAATAAATAAATAAATAAATATATAAAAATAAAAACTCCTTTGAAACACCACAGTATTTGGTCTTACCAATAGACCAAATTGGTAAGACCAAATCTACTTACCTCATTTCTAATCAATAAAAGACTATTGAGCTTCTACAATTTCCCTGGATTTGTTTGTGAAGATATACCATGAAAAACAATCCACATTGTCTGAATTAATCACCTACTGGGAGTTCAGGGAATATAAGTCATGAAACCTAGGACTAAGGAAAAACTTCAAGAATAAGGCTTTGGATTTGCTCATTTTAAAATGATCTCGAGGGGATCCCTGGGTGGATCCGTGGTTTAGGGCCTGCCTTTGGCCCAGGGCACGATCCTGGAGTCCTGAGTCGGGCTCCCGGCATGGAGCCTGCTTCTCCTTCTGCCTATGTCTCTGCCTCTCTCTCTCTCTCTCTCTCTATGTCTATGAATAAATAATAAATAAAATCTTAAAAAAATAAAATGATCTCGAGGACTAAAAAGTTATTGCTGAATTCATTGTGTTGTAAAATAACTACAAAAATAATTTTAAGTTGTATCCATTGTATTTGTCAATGGTTATAATTTTGATATGATAGATCAGAGACTCCAAAAGAGAATGGCTTAAACAAGATAGATTATTATTTCCCTACCACATTATAGACTAGCTGTTTGAGGCTGGCAGGACCTCTCTGCTCCACATGGGCATTCTGAGATCCATGTGTCTGCCACCTGTGCTTGGTCATTCACAAAGGCATTGTCTTTGTCTTTATGGTCATAGGTCCCTAGCATGTCTGTGTTCCAGTTCCTGCAGGGGGAAAAGAACCATTGTCTGGGAAAAGTAACTAGTCCTGAAGTCGGAGAAGAGATATAAGTTGAATATGTCACTTATAGTTCCCAGATCTCCTTGTCCAATGTTAGTCACATGGCCACACCCATCTGCAAGAAAGACTAAGAAATGTAGTCTCTGTATGAATTACCACATATCCAGGAAGAAAGAGACAACTTGCATTCTGCTCTGGTCTGCCTTTCTGTCCACCCGATTTTCCTACACACCATTCCACCCACACATGGAACATACTACCCTTTTCCTAAAATACTCAACATCCCATTCAGTTACTGTGGCCAGATCAAAATTCAGGATCCCTGAATGACAAGCAACTTTTCCATTTGGTCCAGAGTGGCTCCTCTGGACTAGAAAGCAGCTTATATATGTTATCTACATCTTTCCCAATATGCACACAATATACAATGAGGACCAATTCCAGCCTGAGCCTATCTTGTTCTTATAATACTTTGCTAACAACATCAAAGGCTCAAAGGAATACACGTCTTCAAATTATGCAGACCTCTAGGCACCTCAGATCACTGGTATCGGCTTCCTGAGAAGCTGCAGGCTGAGGAAGTGGTCAGTGGCCTCCTCTGGAGGTTCCTGAGATCTTTAGGGAGCTCTCAAGCAGTGCTGGGTTAGAGTAACAATGACAAGTTCCCAGCTCTTCTCTTCCCTCAGTGGTGGTGGAAGACTCTAATTGTCTGTATTAAAATGTTTTATTCTTGGAATACTGATTGACTTTTATTTTCCTGATCAGACTCAAACTGCTACATCATATTTCATCAAACCTTAGTCATCATCAAATGTAAGATCCAGGGCAGCCCCAGTAGCCCAGCGGTTTAGCGCCGCCTTCAGCCTGGGGTGTGATCCTGGAGACCCAGGATTGAGTCCCACGTTGGGCTCCCAGCACGGAGCTTCTCTCTCTGCCTCTCTCTCTCTCTCTCTCTGTCATAAATAAATAAAATTTTTAAAAAATTTTTAAAAATGTAAGATCCACCATTAATATATTCAACACAAAAAAAGAACGACTATATAAGCCAAGTAAACTATGGCGTTGATTGGGAAACATCCTGATTTCAGAGAAAGAGATATTTGAATGTTTAAAATGTGTCTCTTAGAATTGATAAAATATGGGAAGATGTTAATCCTCTTGGAATTTCGCCCCCTCCTTGGAATTTTTTTTTAAGTATGGGATGAAGTAGGATCAAGCTTTATCTTTTTCCACATGGATACCAAATTATCTCAGCTTCATTTATTATAAACTGTGTCCTTTCTCCACTAATCTGTAGTGCTACTTCTGTCAAATATCAAATACCTTTACGTGTGTAGATATGATTCTGGGTTTTCTAGTCCATTCCATTGATTTGCCTATCTCCATACCAATACCATGCTGCCTAAATCACTATATTGTCAAAAAAAAATTTTTGATAGCTATTAGCAAATCTTACCATCTAGTTCTTCTTTAGGGTGATCTTGGCCTTCTGTATACTATATAAATTTTAGCTTAGCTTACCAAGTTACACACAAAGCCTTCTGCGGTTGTGATTCAGATAGCATTGACTCTAAGTCCATATAGTACTTACTCTTCCAATTTATAAACATAGTACATAACTCTCCACTTTTATATTATTCTTTCAATAAAGTCTTTTAAGATTATTTATAGAAGGCTTGTGCATAGGTTGTTGGATTCATTCCAAAGTGCTCCATATTTTTTATGTTTTTGTGTATGGTATCTGTACAGTTCAATTCATGTCTGTTGTTTTCACAAAGTCTCACAAGTCTGCATAATGACAGTTTTGTTTCTTCCCTCTAATCCTCGTACCTTTTATTTCTTTTTCAAGTTTTACTGAACTCGCTGGAATCTCGAGGAAAATGTTGAATGGAAGTGGTGATAGCAGACACGCTCGTCTTCTTGATCACAGAGGGAAAGAATTCAACATTTCACCATTAAGTGTGACGTTAGCTATCGTTATTTTGGAAAATAAGAATGCTAACTTCTCTTTTATTTGTAGTTTTTAAAGATATTTTATTTTAAAATAGACCATTTTACCACATTTTATTATGTGATGAAAAATGGCCAGTGGCACTCCAGGCTCCAATATCTATTTCCCTGTCACCTGCAATTCATCTGCTAATAAGCAACATATCATCAATTTTTTGTTATGACAGTACACTATCTCCAGGTACCTATCTCTAAATATGTTAAGGTAAGTGCTAAACTTTTCCAACAAAGGTAACCTCTCACATAGCAGTTTATTTTATTTTTTAAAAAAAGAATTTATTACTTTATTCATGAGAGACACAGAGAGAGAGGCAGAAACACAGGCAGAGGGAGAAGCAGGCTCCATGCAGGGAGCCCGATGGGGGACTGGATCTCAGGACTCCAGGATCACACCCTGTCACATAGCAGTTTGGAGGAAATGTTTTCTTTCTTACCTAGCACTCTGACCATCTACCCTCACAGGGATACTCTCGTCATCAGTTTTTATATAGCACCCAATGTTGTCATGCACCTGAGATTCTTTTGAATGCACTAAAGCTCTACTCCCTAAAGAAAAGAAAATGTGTATACTGTCTTGAGGAATTTCAAAACAAAAATGATTGATGCTGCTGCTTAAAATGATCATGCCAAATACGTCCTTTCAAATTCTGTTCTTCCCATGCACCTGGCTTCCCAGCCAAGGACTATAATTCTAAGTTTCCCTTGCAGCCAGGTGGGCTGCCTGACAGCTTGAGCCAATGACTGGTGAGGGAAATGGAGTGTACAAAGTCTACATCAGCTCCTTTTTATAGACAAGCTGCCTTTCCAGGACTTTGGCTCTTTTTCCTTTCCTCCAAACCTGAAAGCAGATATGCCAGGAATCCAGTTTCGAATAAGCAGCTAAAGATAAGGGCTAGGAGAAGAGCAGAGTAACTGGCAGAAACTTAACCTATTCTTAAATTGCCTCCTCCACTGCGTTAGCATAAACCCCTTTTGGAAAAGAACCTTGATTACCAATCAATAAAATCAGATTTTAAAAATTAATTGGAGAGTTTCTTATTTCAGCAACTCCATTAGAAGATAATAAAGTGTTCGAATGTCTAGGAAAAGATGGCTAGAAAATAGATTTTTAAAAACCAAACCAATTGTTCGCAAATTTTCTTATTTTATATCTCAATCACAAAATTCAAGCCTAACAAATCTATTGAGTGCCTATGTTTTGTTCTAGCATTATAGGAGGTACTGGGAAACAATAATCAATAAGACAGCCACTGGCTGCATAACCACAACACATAAAAAGGAACTGACACACGTTTCCCTCTATGTCTCTCTCCACTTTCCCCTTGTCTCTGAAATTTGGCTAATGGATGCAGGTACTCATGAAATTTCGAGTACATTTTAAACTATTTGGTGGATGTGGGACAGAACTCAACTTCAAACTAAATCAAATCTTTGAGCTGTTTTCAAGCAGATATCATTTACATATTACCGCAGCACAAAGAAAAATTATCACTGTGGTAGGTTGCCCTGGTTCTATTATCCTGAATAAGCTCAAAAATGAGAGAATGACCACATACACTATATAAAGTCAGTTGTCTGCTGATCGCTATGTTAAAGAGTTACTAAATGTAAACCTTTTATAACTTAAATAATACTAATACTAAACCTTTAAACTAAAGTGACTAAGTCATTTTTGAAGCTTACAATCTAAGGAATAGTATTACCTCATATTAGTACCCAGTATATATTAAGGGATTCAATCCTCGCACAAAAACTCCGTGACGTAGCCATCACCAACGTCCTCCTTGTACAGATACAAAAAACAAAGCCTCGAAGAGGTCGAGTAACTTGCTCAAGCAATACAGTATTCAAGTGCATGAGGCCTGGATCATCAGTATATTCTCTTTGTTTGAAGTCACTGTCCTGTTCTCATCTTCTCATCTGGCTTCCTCATGGCCTTCTCTTGCTTTCTCTCCTTTTCTCCTCTATTTAAAGAAGATATGATGGAATATGACACCATGGAATATTACTCAGCCATCAGAAAGGATGAAAATCCACCATTTGCTTCGACATGGATGGAATTTTGGGGTACGATGCTGATTGACGTAAGTCAATCGGAGAAGGACAATAATATGGTTTCACTCATACAGGGAATATAAGAAATAGTGAAATGGATTATAAGGGAAAGGAGGGTAACTGAGTGGGAAAAATTATAGATGATGACAAACCATGAGAAACTCCTAACTCTGGGAAACAAACAAAGGGTTACAGAAGGGGTGGCAGGTGGGGGGATGGGGTGACTGGGTGACGGGCCCTGAGGAGGGCACTTGATGGGATGAGCACTGGGTGTTATGCTCTATGTTGGCAAATTGAATTTAAATTAAAAAATTAAAAAGAAAGAAAAGAAAGAAAGAAAGAAAGAAAGAAAGAAAGAAAGAGAAGAAAGAAAGAAAGAAAGAAAGAAAGAAAGAAAGAAAGAAAGAAAGAAAGAAGAAAGAAAGAAAGGAAGAAGAAAGAAAGAAAGAAAGAAAGAAAGAAAGAAAGAAAGAGAAAGAAAAAGAAAGAAGAAAGAAAGAAAGAAAGAAAGAAAGAAAGAAAGAAAAAGAAAGAAAGAAAGAAAAAAGAAAGAAAGAAAGAAAGAAAGAAGAAGAAAGAAAGAAAGAAAGAAAGAAAGAAAGAAAGAAAGAAAGAAAGAAAGAAAGAAAGAGAAAAAGAAAAAGAAAAATGTATTTTGGGACACCTGAGTGGCTCAGTGGTTAAGCATCTGCCTTTGGCTCAGATTGTGATCCCAGGGTCCTAGGATTGAGTTCAGCATTGGGCTCCCCACAGGGATCTTGCTTTCCCCCTGCCTATGTCTCTGCCTCTCTCTGTGTATCTCTCATAAATAAATAAATAAATAGTCTTTATAAATAAATGAATGAATAAATAAAATAATAAATAAAATGTATTTCATAGGGTGCATTGTAAGAATCAATAAGGAATGTCTTAAACTTCTTCAGATTTAAGCAGAATGGGAAAAAGTTAAATAATCACTCAAGTTCTATATCTTTCTGTGATGTAAAGTCTTATTTTTAATTTTTGCATAACATTTAAATTTTTTTTGGTAATTTACATAATTATTTTATTAAGTGGCTTTAATTACTATAAAAATATAGGAATAATTTTTAAGTGGCTGGACGACACTGACTAGGTCAAAACAGGAGTTCTCCCTTGTTGGCAATATATTTTATAATCCAATGTATGCAAATATCAATGAGCCATAAATATTTTTCTTTATGCTAAGAATGATGCAAAGTAACATTTGTCATAATTTGGGAAGGGTATAATCCTGTAGCAGTCTGCAAGCCACAAATGCAATTGTGTGCCAAGTCACATATTTTATGTATCCCAGTGATCAATCAATCATAAAAACAATAATCAATCACACTAAAAGATGGAATTATCACTCACATCTATATAAAAATTATATTGAATTATTATCATATAAATAAGCAATAAAAGATTATGCTGCCTGAAATATAGTGAAAATGTCCTATAGATATGTTTCATTAATAAAACTATAGCCTGGGTGGCTCAGCAGTTGAGCGTCTGCCTTTGGCTTGGGGCATGATCCAGGGTCACGGGATCAAGTCCCACATGGGGATCCCTGCCTGTGTCTCTGCCTCTCGCTCTTTGAGTCTCTCATGAATAAATAAACAACATCTTTTAAAAAAAATTATTTTTTTAAATTTTTATTTATTTATGATAGTCACAGAGAGAGAGAGAGAGGCAGAGACATAGGCAGAGGGAGAAGCAGGCTCCATGCACCAGGGGCCCGATGTGGGATTCGATCCTGGGTCTCCAGGATCGCGCCCTGGGCCAAAGGCAGGCGCTAAACTGCTGCGCCACCCAGGGATCCCTAAAAAAATTATTTAACTATAGTTATATTTTTAGTTTTGGAGATGATTATGGTATTATCATATTTTTAAGGTTGTAATGTGTTGTGATTTCTTTCCTCATTCCAAAAAAATATTTTCTTACATAATTTATTCTGACGATCCCCAAAATTACATAAGCTTTAGTCTCCATCAGAAAACCTAGGGATGCTTGGGTGGTTCAGCAGTTGAGCATTTGCCTTTGGCTCAGGGTGTGATCCCAGGAGCCTCCTGTATCAGGCTCCCTGCAGGGAGCCTGCTTCTCCCTCTGCCTATGTTTGCTTGTCTCTCTGTCTCTCATGAATAAATAAATAAAAACTTCAAAAAAAAAAAAAGAAAGAAAGAAAGAAAATCTAGATCTTCCTCTACCTCCGCTTTTTGTTGATATCACATGATTGTCATGAGGATAAAAGGAAACAATGCATTTTAAAGACCTTGGAAAAGCAAAAAAGTACTATAGTACTGAAAACTGTTAGTATTATATTGTTTTGGCTGTGACTCATTTTCACTTAAATCTTTCACACATGGTAGAGAGATTTCCATAATGGATTTTCATTTCCAGCTTAAAATGGAATGCAGTTTTCTATGTATAATATTCAGGTGTGAGGCATAACTGCTAAATTATGTGGTATCTTAGAAATTTAAGATACATTCTCTGCACTGAAGAGATTCAGGAATTCCTGAGGAGTTTCTTCATTTGCTTGCTGAGCCATACCATAAGCCAGACAATATGTTATATGATGAGTCAGAAATAGAACCTGCTTTCAAGGTTGTCTCAATGATAGTGTTAATCCATTGAGAACAGGTGTGGTTTTGAAAAATCCAAGTCATTTGGAGATAATGGGATGAATGAGTCAAACAAACTTGGATAATCGTGTTTGAGGCTGTAAGTAAGAAGTGAGTGAAATAATGAGGTTAAGTTTTCTTGTATGGCCCATACAGTGGATCTGGATACAACTTTTGAAATATTTGTTTATAGGAGCACCGGGTGGCTCAGTTGATTGGGCATC
Organism: Canis lupus baileyi; assembly: GCF_048164855.1. Taxonomy (NCBI): domain Eukaryota; kingdom Metazoa; phylum Chordata; class Mammalia; order Carnivora; family Canidae; genus Canis; species Canis lupus. The sequence continues at coordinate 53,796,176 of NC_132850.1, read as the reverse complement.
CAGCTCTTGATTTTGGCTCGGGTCATGATTTCAGGGTCCTGGGATCAAGCCCTGTGTTGGGCTCCAAAGTGAGTTAGGAGTCCGCGTGAGAATTCTCTCTCTTCCTCTGCCCCTCCCTGCACTCACACGCATGCTCTCTAAAATAAATAAATAAATCTTTAAAAAGTTAAAATGAAATGAAATATTAATTTACAGTAATCCTTCATGACTTTATTGCCACATTTTGTACACACTGTGATTTGGAGACTTGCTTGTACACATGCCTTCAGCAAAGAAAAAGCCAATGCAGCTATATATTTAAATATATATATATATTTACTCTTAAATTTCTTCAAGAGAGATGTATTCACCAAAGCAGGTTTTATTAAAAAAAAAACCGAAAAATTAATCAATTTGTGAAATTATATATGCAGAAACATAGGCCAGCAAGAGCACTACTTTCACTGAGGCAAAGCATATGCTTGTATTGGCATAATGATGAATTACTATTAAATAATTAAAGCTTCATTCATGTCTATGAAAAATGGCTGCTGTTTGGAATTTCAGAACAACTGCTGGGATTTCCTCTGCTTTTTGAAGAAAAAATTTAACTTATAAAGAATAAAAGAAACATATGTTAATCCAATGTCAAATCAATAAATTTTTTTTAGTCTGCCCATTAGAGCCCAGTAATATCAGTAAATTTATATGCAAACTTGAACCTCCTTAATATCTATTCCTTTTGCATGGAATGAATTTAATTTTACTTACTATGGAAATCAGTCAAGCTTAATTCCTTCATTGCTCATCTGTAATGGATTCATGGGTTTCTATCCCTCTCATAGCTGGAAGAAGAACAAAGCTCAGGGTGACATATTCAGAAATGTAACCAGTACAAACATGAAAGCGGAGTCCTGCAACTTGCTGCTAACACAATGTTTACAGTTTACCCAACTTCATAACTTGCACAGCAGGTCTCCCTTTGCTTCTGGAGATTTCTCAAGACACATTCTGAACACTAAGAGGCTATTCCCATAGTTTGGAGAATCTAGTACCAATCATTTTCCTTTACAATTGCCCCCTTTCACAGAGCTCCATATTTAATAGAAAAGTTGTGCCTAGGCATTACTAATTCTAAGAAGCTACCTTTAAAAACTTATGTGTACCCTGCCTCATTCCACAAAAATTGAGAAAATTCACCAAAATCAATTAATTATAACTGGGTAGGATAAACATAAAACTAAAAAAACCAAGGCCAGGAGGAAAAGGCAATCATGCAAGGGACTAGTAACGGACATTGCAAAATGTGTAGAATCTTCTATTTTTTTTCTTTTTTCTTTTTGTTTTTCTTTTTTTCTTTTTGTTTTTCTTTTTTTCTTTTTCTTTTTCTTTTTCTTTTTCTTTCGTGTGTGTGTGTGTGTGTGTGTGTGTGTGTGTGTGTGTGTAGAATGTTCTATTAGCAAAGACTCTGCGAAGCACACTGGGAAGGACCAGGACTTGGAGTCTGTTCCCAAGTCCACCACTATATCTGTTACTCAGCCAGGGATTTGAGTTACTTTCCAATTTAATAAATAAATTCTTCTGGAGCATTTTCTGGGCCTCAGGGGCTGTTCTGGGGGTGGAAGATGCAAAACTTCAGGGCTCCTGCCTCCACCCAGGGGAGGCAGGCGGCTCCTGGCCCTCCCTGCGAGGAGGAGGAGGAGGTAGGTGGTTAGCTGGCCACGCTCACGAGGAGTGGGGAGAGATTTCAATTCCGACTTGGAATCACGAAGGGCTTTGGAGAAGTAATGAGTGAGGTGAGCTTTCAAACACAGAATTTTGACAGGAAGGCGAGGCAGGCGAAGAGCCGCCAGGCCCGGAGGCCGCCCGCCCCCTCCCCGCCGGGCCTGGGAGCCCCCAGCTGCAGCTGCAGGGCCCCGGGGCCCTAACCCGGCTCCCCCGCCTCACCTGGCGCCCTTCACCTCGCCAGCTCCTTCCATCTGCACAACCGCAGAGTCTTTATGCCCTTAGCATTTTCCTTCTATTAGCTAAACACAGAGGCCCAGGTTCAGCTTTGGCAATGGCCCCCCTGGGCCACAGAGCCTCCTTCCCGTGGAGGGCAGGGATCCTGTCTGCTATTTTGACGGTCCTCATCCACACTGACTTAACATGTGCTTTCATTGAAAAGCTAATTAATGAATGTTAGCTATTTTTTTATTTATAAGAATATAATTTATTATATACTGAACACATGCAATGAAGATATATATTTATGATTTTAAGTGTTTATTTACTTATATATTTGTGTACTTTAACAGCTATGAGCTAAATGTTGACATTAAATAAAATATGGGACGCCTGGGTGACTCAGCGGTTGAGCATCTGCTTTCGGCTCAAGGCATGCTCCTGCAGTCCTAGGATCGAGTCCCATATCGGGCTTCTTGGGGGAAGCCTGCTTCTCCCTCCACCTATGTCTCTACCTCTCTCTCTCTCTCTCTCTCATGAATAAATAAATAAAATCTTTATAAATAAATAAATAAAATAATAAAAGTTACCTAATAAGATCCTCCCTCTCAAATCATTCCGCAGACTATAGCGTATAATGGTACCATATGGTGATGTCACAACCCAAACAAAGCTCTCTTTTGTGTCCTACCCTCCCTGGGTGACGCCCCAACCTTCTCAGCCTGGTGTATGAAACTCTACATCGTCCACCAGTGCTTAGCAATCTTGCCCCATGGCTCTTCATCCTACCGTCATACTCTACACTCCAGCTCTCACATTCCTTGAACCATATCTTTTCTTTCCAGTTCTCTTATGCTTTTAGAGACTGTTCACACTGTCTGAAATCTCCTACCAAAATGATCCTTCAGCCTAAAACCCTTTTCCATTCTCTTGCTGAAAAAATAGAGAGAGAGGGGTGATAAGAGGTTAAGTTTTAAGATAATCTTTAGAGGGTAACATGATATAGGAAGAGGAGGCAATCAAACGTAATTTTTATGACAATCTTTTGATGCATGGGTCTGAATTCCTCCTAGGGCATCTGCTTAGAGGTATCCACAGAGAAATCAAACTTAAAGAGACACCTGACAAACAAGCCTGGAGCAGGTTTATATTGGCTTCTGCCACATTCAAATAAAGCAAGGCTGAGATTTCCAGAGTTAGAAAGCCCTTAGAAGCTTAAAGGCCATGCCTTGATGAGCAGAGTCTCTGAGAGGCACAGGTTTGCAGTGATGGTTTAGCAGTGACCTCAACAGCAGTGAGGCCCAGCCCCACAGCTCAGGAGAAACTTCCTAATGCTGTCCTGAACCTGATTCCACCCACCCCATAACTTCTTTTGCTTGGCTACCTGCCACCCCTTCTTCATATTTCAGCTGAAGTATCATTATCCAGCATCTAGGGACCACCCTAATAGCAAGTTCACAACATCTTCTGGGTTCCTTGCCAAGGTGTTAAGTCTTATATCACCAAAGCATGTCCATAAACTAATATACTCTCTACTAATCAAGCACCTCACAACCCAGTCTCATTCATACTCTCCTGACTCCTCCTACATTCTCTTTACTCTTTTATCAGGCCCAGCATATCCTGCTGGGTTGTGTTGAGACTTAATTCTGGATCCAGGACCCATGGCCAGGAGAAGATACAAGGGAAGATCCCAAGGGGGTACCTCTGCATCACCTTCAACAAAGGGAGAATGTTAGCTATTAATAGGAGGAGAGGGCTATTCAGGATCAGAGAGTTCAGGGAAATCTAGAAACTCAAGATTTGAGGATCAGACAAGTGGGATTTATTCCCAGGGTGTATGGGTGGCTCAATATTCACAAATCAATCAATGTGATATATCATGCAAATAAGAGAAAAGATAAAAACCTAATTTCATTTCAATAGATGCAGATAAAGCATTTGACAAGTAAAACATCCATTCATGATAAAAATTCTCAACAAAATAGGTTTGGAGATAACATATCTCAACAAAACAAAAGCCATACATGAAAAACCCATAGCCAACATCATACTCAATGGTGAGAAACAGAGAGCTTTTACCCTAAGGTCAGGAACAACACAAGGATGTTCACTCTTACCACTTTTATTCAACATAGTAGTGGAAGTCCTAGCCACAGCAATCAGACAAAAAAAAGGAATAAAAGGCATGCAAATTGGTAAGGAAGAAATAAAACTTTCACTATTTGCAGGTGACATGACAGTAGTATATATAGAAAACCCTGAAGACGCCACTATAAAACTACTAAAACTGATATATGAATTCACTAAAGTTGCAGGATACAAAAACAATGTCTAGAAATCCATCACGTTTCTGTACACTAATAATGAAGCAGCAGAAAGAGAAATTAAGAAAACAATCTCATTGACAATTAGATCAAAAATGATAAAATATCCAGGAATAAATTTAACCAAGGAGGTGAAAGACTTGTACTCTGAAAACTATAAAACATTAATGAAAGAAATTGAAGATGATGAAAAAAATGGAAAGATATTCCATCTCATGGATTGGAAGAATAAATATTGTTGAATAGTCAAGTCAGTTAAGTCAGTCAGAGAAAGACAAATACCTTCTGATTTCACCAGTGTATAATTTAAGAAACAAAACAAATGAACAAATGAAAAAAAAAAAAAAAAACAAGATTTTAAAAAACAGACTCTTAACCATAGTGAACAAACAGATGGTTACCAGGGGAGGGGGTGATGGGGGATTAAGAGTACACTTAAATTGGATGAGCACAGAATAGTATATGGAATTGGTGAATCACTATATTGCACACCTGAAACTAATACAACACTGTATATTAACTATACTGGAATTAAGATTAAAATTAAATTTTTAAAAAATTTTTAAATTTAAAAAAAATTAGTAACACTTAAAAATTGAGAAAAAGAAGATTTGGGCATCAGAGGAATCACTGTCTATGTGTCAGGGTCCCATTCTTTCTCAATAAGCCTGCTAACCAGGACCTACCTGCTGTGGTTGGAAGTTTAACACTTTCTGGAGCTGAGCTACTCTGAGAATTAAGTCCTAGGCATGACTCCAATCTCCACAGCTTCTCTAAGCTTCGTCTTCAGAAATGAGAGCCTTTTTGGAAGGTACCTATGCCCTCTGGCTTTCACACTTGGTTTTCATTGCCTATTAAATGTTCCTTGCCTTTCATTATCATTTTATAGAACATCGATCAAACTTACCCAGAGTCATCAATTCCATTCTTAAAATTACAATTCCCTTCCTACTTTTCAAATACCTGATCCATTGCACCAGCAAGCGTAACCCTTTATGCCAGCACAGCATCACAATTCACCACTAGTAAAACTTTAAACAATCAGAGCATCGGTGGGAGTGATCTGCACCCCACCTACCAGAGATGGGTCTCTGATATTAGTCCCACAGTAACTGATCTAGCTCCAAAACCCATCCTTTAAGAAAAAAAAAAAAAAAGATATTATTTATTTGACAGAGAGAGAGAGCACAAGCAAGGGAACTGGCAGACAGAGGGAGGGGGAGAAGCAGGCGCCCTGGAGAGCAGGGAACCTAATGTGGGACTCAATTCCAGGACTCTGGGATCATGACCCGAGCCAAAGGCAGATACTTAACCAGCTGAGCCACCCAGATTCCCCCCATCTCTTTTTTTTTTTAAGAATTTCTTTCCAAGTTTTTTTTTGCGGGGGGAATAATGGACATACATCATCATATATATGTAAGGGGTACAGCATGATGGTTTGACTTACATATAATGTGAAATGATTGCAATATGTTGAGTGTTCCATCCATTTTCTCATATAGATACAATAAAAAGAAAATAAAAACAAAATTTCTCCCTGTGATGAGAACTCTAAGATCTACTCTCTTAACAACTTTCCCATGTCTCAGGCAGTGGTGCTGGCTGCAGTCATCATGTTGTACGTGACATCCCTAGTACTTATCTTATAACTGGACGTTTGCACCTTCCTCCAGTTTCTGTGAGTTTATTTTTGTTTGTTGGTTCTGAGATTCCAAATTTAAGATCATACAATATTTGTCTTTCTCCGACTTATTCCACATAGCACAATGCCTTCCAGGTCCAACATGTTGCTGTAAATTGTAGAATTTCCTCGTTTTTTATGGCTATTATTTCATTGTGTATATTTATCACAATTTACTTATCTTTCGATATACAACTTAGGTTGTTTCAAAGTCTTGACTATTATAAATAGTCTTGTTATGAACATGGAGGTGCAGGTATCTTTTTGGGTTAGTGGGTTTCTTTTTTCCTTTGGATATATACCCCAAAGTGGAACTGCTGGATTATATGGTAGTTCTATTTTTATTTTTTATTTTTTTTCCTTAGGAGTTGTACCAATTTACAATCCTATCAACAGTACACAAGCGTTCCCTTTTCTCCACATCCATATCAGACACATGGAAAAGTAAGTATAGGCCAGACAATGACAAAGGAGCTTAGACCTGTGTCGGCCATGGAAGCTTTGGGGCAAACGTGATATAATCAGAAGTGGGAGTTGGGAAGATGATTATATTCATCACTCCAACTTTCATCCAACTAATTGTTATTAAGAAGCATCAGTGTATTATTCCAAATGTTGTATATACTTGGGTCTTTGCCCTCAAGGAAATAGGCAATAAACAAATACATATACTGACAATATATCATTATAAACTTTGTCTGTGGGAAGAAGTCATCAATACGAAGCTCAGTTTGGAGGCTCCTGTAATGGTCCAGGCCAAACAAAAAACAAAACAAAACAACAACAACAAAACTTAGTTCGGCCTCTAAGGAATGTCAGTGGCAGGTAAGGAGGATAGAAAAAAAGCACGACACATCTGGAAATACAAGGAGAAGACTGTGTGACCGATGGGAGTAAGAGAATCAGTATTTTAGGAAATAAGAGATGTGGTTAGTTGGATTACAATTATGTTGAATTTCAGATTTCCACGGGATATCTCAAGGGACAGTATAAAGAAAAAGAAGATCTAAATAATAATAAAGTATGTGGTAACTCTCTTAGGTTCCGGGGAGGGGGGGGGGAGAGAGCCCTATCGATTCACTTCATCTCACTGCAGTTCAGCTTCACTGCACTGCTAACATCATAGGGTTTGAAGGAGGATTTAAAAAATAATAATAATATGTGTGAAGACACTCTGTAAATCGCATACAAGTAAAGCTTTCTAAGAAATGGCCTTGGGGAGTCTTGGTGGCTCAGGCGGTAGAGTGCAAACTCTTCATTTTGTCTTGGGGTTGTGGGTTCGAGCCCTGCGTCAGGCTCCATGCTCAGGACAGGGTTTGTCCCTTCCCCTCTGCGCCTCCTCCACCCACTTGCACACTTTCCCTCTCTCTCTCTCTCTCTCTCTCTCTCTCTCTCTCTCATTAAGATAGATAGATGATAGATGATAGATAGATAGATAGAAGATAGATGCTAGATAGGTAGATAGGCAGATAACTTTTTTAAAAAAAGGCCTCAAATGCTATAGGAAAGTCAAAGCAGTTGAGGAGCTGGCAAAGGCCTCTGGGTGCTGCCATTTGGCGGTGAAAAACCAGGTGAAGCATGAAGAGAGGTGAAGCGACCTCTCCTCTTGAAGCCCAAAGATAGAGTGAAATGACAATGGTGTGCCCCTTTGAGCTCCCTGAAAAACAAATATTTTTAAAACCAGATTGAAAGAAAGCTTTAAAATGCTTTACTGCCAAACATGAATTTTTTTCTCTTTAAACTTAAAGTCAAAAACACCGCGTTTTTCACTTCTGCATCCCCAGCTCATGGCACAAAGCCTCACACGCGGGAGGTAGTCAGGAGGCTTTGAGGGGTGAAGCGCACGAGGCCCGGTGACCCCATCTTCCCTTCCCAAGCACCTCATTCCTCCTGCCCTCTCCTCGGCCCTGCTGGCTCTCTCCAGCTCTTCAGACAAACACATTACAGCAGGGGGTCAGGTACGGGTTGAGCCGCCCGGGCCCTCCCAGCCTGTGTGTCCAGTAAATATTACACAGGTGGTCAACGGACATTGACTTAGGAGAACACACAGGCTTTAAAAGTACGTTTTTATTTAAAAACATATGAGGATAGGGATCCCTGGGTGGCGCAGCGGTTTGGTGCCTGCCTTTGGCCCAGGGCGCGATCCTGGAGACCCGGGATCGAATCCCACGTCGGGCTCCCGGTGCATGGAGCCTGCTTCTCCCTCTGCCTGTGTCTCTGCCCCTCTCTCTCTCTCTCTGTGACTATCATAAATAAATAAAAATTAAAAAAAAAAACATATGAGGATATAATTATCCTTCATCCAAGATATAGAAGACCAGGGATCAAGCAAACACTTTTGCGACCTTCTAATTTCTAAAAGCACTTGTAATCTTTAGCAAGCCCGATGGCTGATACTGGGTGGTTTCATTTCTTGTTTCTTTTTTTTTATTTTTTCTCTTTTTTTATTTTTATCTTTTGGTCCTCATAAACTGGAGGATGTTGCCCCCTTCAGGAAAACTCAGATTTAAAAAAAAATCTGTTCTAGAAGAAAAAATGTGGGGAGAAGCCCTGGCCTGCCCAGGCCCTGCGAGGAAAGGCAACTTGGAGGGAGTGGCCACTAAGGCGTGGGGGTTCTGACAAATCTTGGTGCCTGTTCACACGTCTCCGGGGCACACGCTCCTGTCCTTCACGTTTTATTTGTTCATCCATCGGAGTTTGCTCGTGTCTGGGGACTCACGCCGGTGAGGCCGCCGTGGCCTTCCCTTCCCAGAGCCCTGGGTGCACCTGCCGCGCCATCCACACCCAACTCGCAGCTTCTGCTCCGACAGCTCACTTCTTCACATTTTCAGAATCTTAGATACTCCAAATTTCAGATTTTCGAAATTTTAATCCCACACATTCTTTTTAAAGATTTTATTGATCTATTCATGAGAGACACGGAGAGAGAGAGGCAGAGACACAGGCAGAGGGAGAAGCAGCCCGACGTGGGACTCGATCCCGGGTCCCCGGGGTCACGCCCTGGGCCGAAGGCAGCGCTAAACCGCTGGGCCGCCCAGGGATGTCCTGATTCCGCAAAATTTTAGTGATGAAGGGAACCGGCACCCTGGTAGCGGCTGCGCTGTCCCGAAGGCAGGGAGCGACATGCTGCCCCTTTCAGTGCAGGAGACGGTGGCCCTTCTAGATGTTTCTAGCAGGAAAGGGTCACAACACGGGGACAGCGAGCGCTCGTGCAAGCTGCTGGCTGAAGGCGCAGTCCCGAGCGGCCGCGGCCCCTGAGGCTCCCGCCCCCCCCCCCCCGCGAGGTGCTCCGGCGCCCCGGCAGGTGCAGGCGCCCCCCCCCCCGCTCTCCCGCAGGCGCCCCGGCAGGTGCAGGTGCCCCCCCACCCCCGCTCTCCCGCAGGCGCCCTGGCAGGTGCAGGCCCCCCCCACGCCCGCCCGCCCGCCGAGCGCCCCGGCAGGTGCAGCACCCCACACACACACACCTGCAGGCGCCCCGGCAGGTGCAGGTGCCCCCCCCCCAGCTCTCCCGCAGGCGCCCCGGCAGGTGCAGCACCCCCCACCCCCGCCCACCGGCTGAGCACAGGGCTCGCACCTGCGGCCCGAGGCGCCCACCCGCCGACGTCGGCCGCCGCGAGCCCCGCGTGGGAGGCGCCTCGGCCCCGCTCCCCCTCCCGGGGCTCGGCGAGCCCAGCGCCTTCGCCTTAGCAGAACCGGAGTCCGGCGGGAGCTGCGGCCCCAAAGGCCGGGGAGCGAGGGCGCCGGCGGGAAGCGGCTCCCGGGCGACCCCCCGCGGCCCCCGCGGCCCCCAGCGCCGCCCCGCCAGGCCGCAGCCCGCGCCGCGCATCCCCCCCCGCCCCCCGGGATGCGAGCCTGGCTTCCCAGCACCGCAGCAGGGCCCCGGGGCCCCCCGTGAGCCGGCCCCCCTCCTGCCCCGGCGGCGCCCTCCTCATCCTCCCGCCGCTCCGCGTGTCGCCGCCTGCACGTGCTGGGGGGGGGCTCGCGAGGCCATCCACGTACCCCCTCTTCTAACAGGAATACCACCACCCACCACCCCACCCCCGCTCGCAGGACGAGTTTCCCTAGTTCCACACACCGTCTCTTGCAGGTGGGACACTCCGATCAGGACCCGCCCTGTGCTACCCCAGGCCGTGACCCGGGGCACCAGAAGGCCAGACAGCACATGCTCAGTGGCACTGGCCTTAGATACCTTAGGCACCAATTCAAGGGTCAAAGATCCTTCGGTGAGGACAATCCGGTTTGCATTCCCCTCTCCAGTGTTCTCTGAAGGTTGCCTTTTAAGAATTACCTATGGTTGAAGAACATTCTGCAGAGCCCTTTTGTAAGAAGTGCCCAATTACCTAATCGGAGCTGAGGTGTTTCACCTCAAAACATCTGTGCTAAATAGGATTCTGTGCTAATTCTGACGCTCACCTTACTCACTGAGGACTGGCTATTGGTGTGGACACTTACGGTTCTCAGTAAGATCTGTTACCGAGCCATCTAGAAGCTTTGACCTAGAGGGAGCTTCAAATATTGGCCACTCAGTCCTGCCTATTAGCTCCGAGAGAGGACAATGTAGGCTCATCCAGCGCTAATTACAACAGGCATGAGTAGGCATAAAATATTCACCTGCTGAAGGATGAACACAAGGAGTCTACATACTGAATACACGAGACCATCAAGGATAAACTCTGAGTGACAGATGACACCACTTCTGCTTGATAGCAGCGCTCCTGCTGCTAGCTTTCCTGAGAAGGGCTTCTATCGCTGGTTTTGGAATGGCGGGATCAGGGTACAAAAGGTCCCCGTGAAGAACGTGTAAGTGTAGAGAGACACTTAGCTTATCTAAACACCTTTTAAGACTTTATGTTGGTCTGGATTACTGTATCGCCTATTCCCATGACAAAGGAAGAACCCTCCTGTCCCAGCAACATCACCTTTCCAAGGCTGCTTGGAAACACCAGAACTTTTGTCTTTAGTATTTTCACCATTGGGGTGGACTCCCTGTTGGCCCATCCTTTGGCCCTCGACTCCTGGTTCTCTTTTCTATCTAGTTTTCCAGATCCTTCAACACACCTCTTGCTCTCCATGAAGGGTTGCATCAAGAGCTCAAAAAATAATTCTCCTGGCATTTATTTTTACTTACAGCTAACTTTCAAATTATACTATTCTCTCATTATAAAGGCGTGGATAATGTGATCTTGTTTTCGTTATTGTTCTGGATAGTTTCTAGAGGATGGCTAAAGAGATTTGGATTTTGGTGACTTACATTACCCTTAAAATCCTAGGTTCCCATTTTTTTCCCCCTTGGCCAACCTGTTTTAGGAACCCTCCATGATACAAGAGATTAAGGGACAGCAGCATAGCAAGAATAAAACTTTAGTATTCTTAAAAAAAAAAAAAGATGTATTTATTCATGAGAGACAGAGAGAGAGAGAGAGAGAGAGAGAGAGAGAGAGAGGCAGAGACACAGGCAGAGGGAGAAGCAGGCTCCATGCAGGGAGCCCAACATGGGACTGGATCCTGGGACTTCAGGATCACGCCCCTGGGCCAAAGGCAGGCACTAAAAGCAGGCTGAGCCACCCAGGTGTCCCACTTTAATATTCTTTACACCATTTCTACTTGACAGCAGTGCTACTGAATATTTCAAGTACACTGGACCCATTGAGTCAAAAGCAGTGAAGTGCATAGCTGCTTGCATTGCTGCACTGCAGTTACCACCTGGGTTTATTTTTTTCCCTGGGTCCCTACTCAAAACCCAACTCGTGGTTAGTCACTGATCACTGATGTATTTGGGTTCAGATTAGGTTTCTCTAATGTATTTTGAGTTTCCTAATGTATTTGTGTTCCGATTAGGTTCCCAATGTATTGATGTTCAGATTAGGTTCACTAAAGATCTTCATTTTATTTCTGAGAAAAGTTATAGGTCTTCTTACTTTAAATGAAGATCGATGATAGATTAAACAGTCACACTGTGCCTGGAATAAGGGGAACTTTAAAAGTGTGATCCTATCTGCTTTCTCATAATCACTTAGTTTTTTGTATAGCCTTCCACTGTTTGGTATGCAAGGATAAGCACATGCAAATGTTTTCTTCCTCTTTATCCAAAATACAGCATTATTATACACATACTTCTGACCTTTGCTGTTTTCCACTTAACACTATCTCTTTCTATATTAGGAATAGTATCTCTTTTGTATTTAATATGCACCAATAAATGTATTATTTTAGTCCCCTAATGATGGGTATTTAGGCTACAAATGTTTTGATGAATCACTTTTTAAATATATCATTTTGCACACACATGCAAGTATATTCCAGAATGAGGACTGCAGGGTCAAAAGATTGAAATATTAGTGATTTTTGACAATAGCTGCCAAACTGCTCTTTATATAAATCATATCAATTTATAATTCCAGCGGTAATATAGGAGAATGCTGGTTTCTTTAAAATCTTACTAAAGCCTTATCAAACCTTTGAATTTCTGCAAATTTGAACTTTTAGTTTGTACTTGAGATAAAGCATCTTTTCATACATTTAAGGGCCTGTTATCTGCCTATTGTATCCATTTTTTCTCGAGTAGATTTTTTTTTCTAAAGATTTTTATTTATTTGAAAGAGACACAGCGCTTGGAAGGAGAGGGACAAGCAGACTGAATGTGCGACTCACCAGAGGGTTACACCTCATGCTTTGAGCTCATGACCTGAGTTGAAATCAAGAGTCAGACAGACACTAAACCTATTGAGCCACTCAGGCGCCCCTTGAGTGGATGGTCTTTTATTGATATTTTACAGTAATAGAGATTAGCATTAGCCATTTGTAAAAATAACTTGCAATTCTTGTTCAACTTTATCATTTGTCTTTTACATATGCTTTTTTGCCATGCACATTTTTTTTTAATTGGACTTGCCAACCTTTTCTATAATGGCTACTAGATTTTAAGTCATAGAGAACTCTTTCCCACTGTAACACTGTAAAATAATTAAACTAGAGAAATAAAGTTAAGCTTTCTGCATAACCTTCTGATGTTTACGACAGTTTTTATGCAAAACAGATCATCGCTACATAACAGGATCTACTCCACATCTCAGCCATGGTCCCTTGCACAAAGTTGCATAGAGAACCTGGAAAAGGGCTGTCTTTAGAATTGTTTCCCCAACCAATGAGCTATATCAAATAGCTAAGAGGCTTATCAATAATAGTTTGTGATGAACTAACCAGGAAAGCCCTTATTTGAATCAAAGGCCTTAGACTATAAAAATTAAAGCATCAAGTAATTAGCAGCTACATTCACAAGGCAAATGAAATTTCATGTGCAGTATGAACAAAATTAATTGCCCATCTATAATATCGTATAGAGACCATGTTTGACATGAATGTACTGCTAGATTTCTGCTTGAAGGGAGAAGAGACGAAACACTGGTACAAATAAATTAATAGTGTATGATTTATATAATTATACTCAAAATCAGCTACCATTTGTGTGACTTCTATTTGCCAGGTGTTTTTTTTTTTTTTAACATTATTAGGTGTATATCACCCCAAATAAAAAACTGAGCTTGAGCTCGAAGAATTGAGGTGGTGGTGATCCAGTAGGATAGCCAAAGCTAACATATTTTCCATCATGTTACTATGGATCTCCAAATACACTGTGTGTGTGGCTGGTAAGCACTCTCAACTGTTTGTGGGTTTGTGTTTTAATGAAAATGCTATGTGGGAACTTGTAATTATGATTATTTGGGCCATTACAAACATTTCTATGAAGAGCGATATCAATGTGTTTTCCTTTGGTCTGGAATCTGAGTCATCTCTGTATCCCAAGGGTTAGCACAGTAGCTGACTAAACAAAAACTCTGTATATGTTTGCCAAAGGAGTGATATGAACCTGTAAGTCACGGTAATTAAATTGCAATATCTATGCAATCTATGTCAGGAAAAAATTAATTTTGGTTAAGTATAGTATCTATGTTCATTTAAATGAGATTTAAGGCAATAACCCAGAAAGTTAAGTACTGTATTCTGTTATATGGAATAAGCATCATATAGAAGGGGAAAAAAAAAAAGAAGACTACAGTTGACCCTTGAACAACAAACACGGGGGGCTAGGGGCACCAACTGCCCCACAACCCCCACACAGTCAAAAATCCAGGTATAATCTCTGACTCTTCAAAACTTAACTACTAGGGGTCTATTGATCTGAAGTCTTACCAGTAATATAAACAGTCTATTAACACATATTTTATCTATGTATTCCTACAATAAAGCTAGAGAAAATGTTAAGAAAATCATAAGGAACATACATTTATCACACTATATAAAAAAATCTTGCATAAGTGAAGCCCAATTCAAACCTGTGTTGCTCAAAGGTCAACTGTAATTTACTCTCCATATAACTTCTGCCAGAAACTTAAGCCAGCAGAAGAAATATCTGCAACCATTTCATATCCTATGTATGCAAATTCCATGTCCTATGCTGCTGTCAACAAAGTTAATATCTGGTATCTAAGAGTGGAAAAAATTTTGTCCGTGATCATCAATTATGTAAACCATCATTAGAAATTCATTATATATGTACATTACCAAACCATTAAACAGTCAAAATGCCTGGATTCACTAAATATTCATAACAAAAAGGAAATTTCACCTGCTTCAACAAAATATTTCTACTATTAGCTCCTGAGAAGGATTCTGGTTACAATGTTTCACAAAACTAACAATTTTGTTTCCAGTATCCTTTGCTTTGGTTCCATGAAGACACCTATGAAAAGGTCAAGGTGACTGTGACAGCTAATTTTTTTACACATACTAATAAACAAAAATAAAACACATGCATATTAGAAGCATCATGTATTTAATGTCAAAGAATTTGAATTCAAGTACAAAAATTAAACAACACATGATTTCAACATTAGAAAACTGTGAACACTTATTATTCAAACAACTATACAGTGAATATCAAAAACACAAAAGAAGCATAACTATAAAAACCTGAAATACATTAACAGCAAAATTAAAATTTATTTCTATAACAAACAATTAACAAAAATATTTCTAGTTATTTTCAAGGACCACAATGGTAGAGTGCTTTTCCTTTAGTACTGCATAAAATTTGTATCTTAATCTTTTTGCCCTTCATTTCTTTCTACATAATAGATGCTTCTGGTTATATAATTGTTAAAATCTCTAATACAGATAGTGATCCTTGGTAATCAAATCTAGCATAACCATTGTCTGCAAGTGCTTAAATATTTGTGAAATGCTATTTGGCAAAGTTATTATGCAAAAATCTAACACAAACTATTGGGTTCTACTGTCCACTCAGGAATTAGAAGTATTTAAAATCCCAAAAGTTTAAAAAGAGGAGTAGTTTGCTATATCTTTATCAAACGAAACCACTGAATAACTTTTTAAACTTAGCATTTTCACAAGTTCTACAACTGTAGGTTATTCTGAATTATGGTTGATGTTTTTACTATGTTGAAATAAATATATATGTATCATTTTAAAACCAAGTGTGCAAACCCGATTCTAAAATAAAACAATATTTTAATTTGCATGCTTTACAAAGAAACTTTCATACTCAATGTTTACAGTATCTTCTTCAGAAGAATGAGGCCTGATTGGAGATATATAGTCGCTGTCCAACATGGCTGCCATTAGTAAGTGATATTGTTGGTGACAAGGGATAGCTTGGATAAGAATAAGGCCTTGAAGTATAAGGAAGCACGCTGGGAGTCCCAGAAGAGAGAGTAGCACTAACAGGGGAAAGACTATTTATTGAGCTGCGACGGAAAGTGTAGTCTGTAAATAAATACATGAACAATTATGCTGCACATCTTTATGGATACAAATTTAATTCAAAGAGACAAAGCATTAAAACCATAATCACAGTTTAACATAATGTTCTAACATTCAAAATCGTACTAATACTATTTTGCTAGTAAAGAATGTTTCAGCATTCACTAAATTGCAAATCCTGATAGGTTTTATTACAGTCAGTCTTATTTCTTTCACTGACACAACGGCTTCAGAGGTCTTACTAGAATGCATTCTTGGATATCTTTTACTTGTATATCTATTCATTGTTTTGTGTATTTTTGATCACAGAAAAAAGAGAACCTCTGATTTCTCTTGCTCTACAATGCACCTCCTTTTAAATTTGGTTCTGATGCTAAGGGGTAGTCCATGAAGAAAAGATTTAAAAAAACAGCAAATTCATATTTGCTTATCCTTTTTGAAAACTGTATTAGGCATCAAATCAGCAGAAACATTCTCCCCTGGACTGCAAAAACATTTGGTGTAAACTAACTGCCCAATATTTCATTATTTAAATACTAATATAAACATTTGTATAACTCAATACACCAATTTAACAATGGAGTTCCTACTTGTACCATAAAACAGTAAAATAAATCGTGTTTATAAAATAAACTTCAAGAAACCATTATCAACTTATAGCATAGAAAAATCCAAAAATTAAAAACAAATTTTTAAAAAACCAGTTATATTTGAAATATTATTATTCCACATTAAACATTCATCTTATGCACCAATAATTTCCTGCTTCATTAATTGTAATGTTTATATGTGTGTAAGAATATTAAAGACCAAATCTGTAAATCCTGTACTTTCCAAAAACTCAACTATGTTCTTTGGGGTAGAATAGGCCACAGGTCTGACAATAACTATAAGATGATTATTTATAAAAGTCATGGTGTTTCTGGGAATGAAAGAAAAGGAATTAGGTAATCTAATGTACAAGTCTTTTCTGTATTTTCCTGGTATTATAGATGAGGCCTAAAACATATGAGCATTAACTTAATGTTGTCATGGGGCTTAATATTTAGCCAACAGGAATGAGATCAACTGCAGGAGAATAAGCTCAAGCAACATCAGTAAGGACCTAGTTAAGAAAAAAAAATGGAAAAAATAAAAATCAGTTAAATATAGGTTTAATTTCTAGCACTGCAAAACTCTAACTTGATTAATTTTAATGGTGCCATAAAACCAACAAAAGCAGTCTGTTCCAAGAAAACAAATCCATTTAAAATATCCAGTTCAAAATATTTTCAGTATTTTGAAATTGGATAAGGAATTACTTTGATACCATTTGCTTTTTTAATATCCAAAGTAGGATAAGTAGTTGTCACAGAATTTTTCTTCTTCTCTTATGGATACACTTTGCCTGAAGGGTATGGTATTTAGTAGTAACAGAAACCTTAGTGCTCCTGTAATTCAAATTAATTGCTTACAAAGTTTTGATTCTCTCCTCCTAAAGAATATTACACAAATACAATCAATTCCTTATTAGACATGCATCTATGATACAACTAGCTCTTTCAATTTTTAACAATGTGGTCATAAACAATATAATTTAGAAGAGCAGATCTTTAGTTACACTTCTGTAGGTGGGGAAAATGCAGTTTTCAGAGAAATCACTTTCAACTTTGGGTTTATATCCATGCAAGAGTTAATGCAGCATATTCTTTGAAATCTAGATAAAAGAGATAGCTTCAGGGAACGATTTTACAAAGAAGATAGCAAGACAACGGACTACTGGCATAGTACCTAAGTCTGAAAATGGGCATTTTTAATAGTCTCCTACTGCAAACCTTTAATTTAAGAATACACTAATCAACCACTGTTTTCCTACATTTCTAAGGAAACTAAATTAAAATACAAAATTAAAAGCTGACTTTGATGACCTCATTCATACAGGATGAATCAAGAGAAAAAAAAAATCTCCCCCTAATGCTACAAAGATTAGGAAATGAAAAGCCTCAGTGTTCATAAGATTTTACAAGCATTTCAAAAATAAATTTTATTATGGCATAATAATCTAAATATATTCAGAAAAAATCTAGGTAATTAGAAAATACAATACATATCAAACTTAAGATAGTAACTATTGGCATAAACCTAGATGAATCATCTTTTCCTTAGATCTAACATACAATATATAGCACAGAAAATAAACATCAAAAGACATCACTGATTTTTATGAAACAAGTTAATAAGTGAGTTACAATTCCTAGCATGTACTTACTTGCCCACCCCTGGTTTTTTTCCCCAATGAATATCCTTAACTCTTCAATACCACTGTTTCTGTCTCAGACTTGGATCCGTACTCCCCCTTCCCCTTCTTAAGGGAATGATAGAGCCAATTTCAGATTTTAAGTTTTACACTGAGAATGATTCAATTGTCTTAATACTTTTTAAACTGAGGTACAATTTACATACAGTGAAATGCATACATCCTATGTGTTCATTTCAATGAGTTCTGGTAACTGTTAACCTAGGCAACCAACCCCTAGAACAAGATATAAAACATAGCCATCAATCCAGAAGTTCCTTGTGGCTCCTTTCCAGTCAATAGCTCCTCTACTGGAGGCAACCACTTCCTGACTTCTCACTACAGCTTAGATTTTTCTGTCCTTGGACTTCATATAAAATGTATTTTTAAAGTACTTTTAAATCTAGCTTCTCTCAATACAATTTCTAAGATTCATTACGTTGCATCAGTTTATTCCTTTTAATTGTTCAGCAGTATCCTGTCGTACATATACAGCATAACGTTTTTTAATCCATTTATCTACCTGTTGACAGATAAATATTTGAGTTGTTTCTAAATTTTGACTATTATGAATAAAGCTGTTATGAACATTCTTATGCCAGCTTTTTTGTGGATATATGGTTTCATTTCTTTTGGGTAAATAGGAGTGAAACTGGTGAGTTATAGGGCAGACAGGTATTGCTGAACAGTTCTCCAATGTGACCATTTTGCATTCACACCAGGAAAATATAGAGCTCTGGCTGTTCCACATCCTCACCAACATTTGGTATTGCCAGTGTTTTGAATTGTAACTATTCCAGTGATGTGACATAGTATGTCATTTCAGTTTTAATTTGAATTTCCCTCATGACTAATGTGTTTAGCTTCCCATCTGAACATTCATGTTCTTTAGTAAAGTATGTTTTCAAGACTTTTGCTCATTTTTATTGGTTTGACTATTTATGGTTGGTATTAATAAAGCTTTTAACTAATCAAATTCTCTAACTCAAAATCATAAACCAGGGATAGGCTGGTCCTCAGAAGTCTCTAATTCCAATCACCTCTTTCATTGAAGAATGACAGACAAAAGATGGCTGATTGTTGTACACTCCCACAGTTAAATGAAGAAAAACAAGTTAAAAATTGGGCCTCCTAATTCCTAGGAAAGTATTGTTTCTACTTGACCAAGCTTTTTCACTCTGGCAATCTTCTCAAAGCTTGGTTGGGCTAAGGGTCTCAAGAGGTTATCAGCAACAGGGGATAGAAATACAGTAGTAGGTGCTCTAAGCTACCTGGCCGCTACTTGCACCTGGCCACCCCATACTTCCCATTTCAAGGCATACTGCTCTGCATTCCCAATGTATATGCTAAATGTTATCTAAGAATTTCATTTGAATAAAAGGTCCTTTTGCAAAATAATAAAAAATAAATAAAGTGACTTGCTCTAATATAATATTAGAGAGAGCATTTTCGGTCAAATCCTCTACAATTTCATATTTATATCTTGAATGAATACAAACATTTTCATATAATAACACTTTGATCTATATAGCAAATAGGCTAACCTTAAGTGCAATTCTAATCAAGCAGTAATGGCTAAAAGGACCCCAGATTCTGAAGGATTCGGGAGCTGTGTCTAGAAAGAGCAGGAAAGTGAAGAGGTTGTAACTGTTGTGCCACTGACCTGGGAGCAAGTGCAGAGACTGGCAGCACATTCACCACCTACTCATCAGCCCCACCTTTTAAATAATAATTTGGTCTACTACCTTTCTCTGTCCAACACAAGAGATGCATACCATCAATATGCTTCTCTGTGAAAACCTAAGCAATGGACGACAGACACTGCTCTACTCCAATTGTATCTTGTTTGTTTCTAATTCTCTTACACATTTTGACCAAACTCCATGGATTCTCGAACTGCTTTTCTGCCTCATATAAAGAGGAGGAAACCCTTAATGGAGACTCTAACCTGAGTTCAGTGAAAAGGTCTTCTTATACTTATTTCGGCTTTTTCTTCTAGTTTGTTTCTGACCATACTCTTTAATTTTCCATTTATAAGTACCCTCCCTCATAATTTTCCTTAACTATTTTTTCTTGTTAACTAAGTTCTACCTTCACATCCACTCCCTCTTTCTGATGCACCCTTTTTGAGTGTACAATTCAGTGGTTTTTAATAGATTCACAAGGCTGTGTAACCATTACCATTAATCAGAACATTTTCACACCCTAAACAGAGACTCTATACCTATTAGCAGTAACTCCTCCATTTTCTCTCCCCCAGCTCCTACAAACACTAATTTTTCTGTTTCTATTGATATGCCAGTCCTGGATTTTTTATATAAGTGGAATCATACAATTTATGTCATCTTTTTAAACTAGCTCTTTAGCATATGTTTTCATGGTTCATCCATGTTGTGGTATATATCAGAACTCCATTCCTCTTTTTTTTTTTTTTCCATTCCTCTTTATAATCCCTTCTATGAATATACCACATTTTGTTTATACACTCATCAGTCGATGGACAGTTAGGTTGTTTCCATCTGTTGGCTGTTATAAATAATGCTGCTAAGGAATAATATGCACAAAATTTCATGTGGACATATGCTTTCAATTCTCTGGAGTAAATAACTAAAAATGGACATGCTGGGTCATAAGGGAATTGTATGTTTAACTTTTTTGAGGCAACTATACTGTTTCCCAAGACAGCTATACTGTTTTACCTTCCCCCAGGCAGTGTGAGAATGAAGCACCTGATATTTTGATTTATGAAATACATTTCCCCACACCTTTAATTCATATTTTAATTACTTCTTTAGATTTCTATAGGATCTTTATTAAAATTTTTGAAAACATTTCCTCACCTCACCATATTATTATTTCAATTTCTAACATTCAAATAGCCACAAATGAAATAACTCAGTAACTTTCTTTCACTGAACTTCATCTGCAAAAGTGTTAACACTTGTTAACACAGCACTGTATATATGCAGAACAGAAAACATGGCTGGGTTGAAAGAGAGATTTCTAAAATTTCTAGTATAATGTAATTGACATTTATCATTTATTTTGTACTTTCCATCCTAGTAAAGAACTATCAAGAACTAACTGTAAAACAGAGGAAGGAATTTTCAAAATTGCTAATTATTAACTTATAGCCTATGACATATTTACAAATCACTAACTAGAAATTTTTAAGTGATATTTCTGGCTAGCACACTTAGTTATGATCAAATTTACTGGCATTTTTAAAATCTCATTTACTTTCCCTATTACAATTAAATTTTGACCAAAAAAAAAAAATAAAAAAGTATTTTTACCCCCTACTTAATTTTTGCTGAAGGCAACTGACAGCAAATATAGTATAGCAGACATGAAATGACCAATGTTTTTTCTTACGACTAGGCTCACAGAGTAGCTTAAGTCAGTTTTTCTGTTTTAAGATGATTTTTAGGAGGCTTTCAATATGTTAATCTTAGTAATGGTGGCTGGATAAAAATGAAAGTTATTATCTCTAACTCCTTTCTAGAAAGTTCTAGTTGGCTAGTTCTCTATTTTTAGTAATTATATTTTTCAGATTCAGTTTTGGGGGGGGGGAAATCACCTGCTTTTGTTTTTAATTGAAGTATTTTTAAAATTTACAATATATTTTCCATATAATTTTGAAAGAGTGATGTGAGTTTCAAATTCTTATTGTGAAACTTTGTATATAACAATTTTTATAAACCTATAATTGTCAGGTATCTGTACTTATATTTTTAAGAAATTACAACTGTTTCATCCTAATTTATCTAAAGATTATAAACATTCAAAAACAAAGGTATGAAATTCTAGAAAATACAAAGTAATATATAGTAACAGCAATCAGATCAGTGGTTGCTTGAAAAAGAAGGTAGTCCTCCAGGAGGAACAGGTTACATTAGGGGTGACAGAAATGTTTGTCTTCTTGATTGTAATATTATTTCACAGATGTATACATAAGTGCAAACTGACCAAAGTGTACACTTTAAATGTGCACTTTATTGTATTTCAATTGTCAATAAAGTTATAAACAAAACCCAAGTGTTTCCTTGAGTTAGTTTCAGTGTTTCCCAACCTATTACAATTCAAGTACCTCAAAACATTAAGAATCCCTTAGCCAAGAAAAAAAAATTTGAAAAAATAAAATTGGTAAAACTGATTTAACACTTGTACAGGTTGCTACTACTATGCTTTTCAATATGCTAATAAGCATTATGATTATGCTAGGGCAGTATATAGTACACAGTTTTTCCCAAACTTGTTTGACCTTAGGAACAATTATTTGACCTTAGGAACAGTTATTTCATTGAACAACGTGCAGATCACTTTGGGAAGAACATTTAATGGGGGGCTAATATGTAATAGGGAAACATTAAAAACAAAACAAAAATATTCTTGAACTATGTTAAACACAGTGATTACAAACTTAACTGCCCTAAGAAGCTAAGATGTAACAAACAAATGAAAAAAGAACTCAAAGAGGACTAAATGTATAACAGGTGTCTACTATTTGTCCTGAAATTAAATCTAGGTGCATTCCTTTCAAAAAACCAAACAGACAAAGCAAACCATATCAGGAGCTTCCAATTTGCTACCTTTGTTTAACAGATTATGTCAAATTCCTTTTAATGACAGTTTCTAAACCATTTGGAAGAGATTAATCGAAATGCAACCTACAAGAGAGAAACTTATGATCTGAGCACTACAGTTTATTTAGGATCCAGTATGGCTCAAAAATTGTAACTTGCTAAAAAAAACTATCTGGGCAAAAGTTAGGAGACGATAAAAGTCTTAGGAAAGATAGCAACTCTTTTCAAGTTTCATTTCTATCAGTAAAATTAGTCCCCATAATTCAAAATTTGAACTATAAAGACTTGTTAGAAAAGGTACTTCTGACAATAACATCATATATTTGAGTTTTTATGTTAAGATCTACAATAGTTATAAGCCTCAAGCAAAATATATCTCCTTGTATCTCAAGTATGAATTCTATTAATATTTATTGAGTACTTACAAAGTGCAAAAATAACTATACAACATCAACACTACTTAATCCTTACAAAAGCCTTATAAAATAAGTACTATTATTTTCCTCTTTAACAAGAAAAATGAGGCACAGAAAGATGAAATTGCTTATTTAACAACAAGAACTAAAACATGGAGTCTACCCAGGGAACCACAACATTCTTTTTGCCTCAACAGGTAAAAAGGAATTTAAATGGTAATATTTATTTGAACTATAAACTACCTTTAACATTCTACTAAAACTTATCTTCTCAGTATCATGTTGGAAAAACTAAAGAGTGAATCCTAGTAAATAACTTTTATTTTTATTTTTGTATTGTATCAACAATAATTTTAGTTGTATTAATTCAAAAAAATAGGTAAATTTCACAGGTAATCTTGAGAAATGCTGAATAATCTACATTAAAACACTGTTTACCATCTTTGGTGGTTCACAACATACATTAGTATGTCATAAGCCTTGAGAAGACCTGAAATATGGGAACCAGTTTAACTTTCTGAACTTTGCTTAATGAATCTATAATTAACAAAACTTTTATAACCAAATTATTTCACAAGCTTCTTTAGACAATTTTAAATATTTCTTCTTATAACCATAAGAAGGATAATTTATAACTGGCTTTCTGAAAACTAAATATATCACTTAATATTCCCAAAAGACTTTTTCTTACCTGTTTATTTTCTCCAAATTCTTCTACATAGGTCCAGGCTGAAGAGATTGTGTTCCCTGTCTGTAATCAGTGAAGACAGAAAAGAATTGAGTCTTTAGATTGGTGTTATCCCTAATCTTGGAAGTGCATGGAATCCTTGATAACTTTAGTTAAAAACCTTCTGATCAGTAAATAGGAAAATAGAGAAAAGAAACAAGTGACAAATAATTATCATTTCTGAATCTCTGCAAAGATGAACAAAGAGAACAGTATTTGATATCTGAATGAAAAGTATGAGTTAATACATTATCAAAAGTATTTCTATACCAATTAAGTCCTTATTAGTTGGTTTTTTCAAGAATTGCTACTCTACTAATAAAGGACTTTAAAAACAAATAAGATTGGCCAATTTCTGATAAGCAGATAGCCCAAAGAATCTAAACAAATTTGAAAACTACCACCATCCTTTCCTTCTGTTTTAAAAAGAGATAGATGGCCAAAATAATACTAAGCTTAAAAAAATTTTTGCTTATTAATAGCTCAACAATCTACTTGAAGCCCAATATAACCATATACAGTACAACTCTGGATTATCCATACATTTTAGTGGCTATCTCTTTATATCCCTTAAAGCTTTCTGGTAGGGACATACATCCAACCCTCTCCTAAGATACTGTGCAAAAAAGTATGAACAAATGAAAATGTTTGATGATCCACAAAGAACTATAGATTTTTAAACAGCCATCTTAAAGATAACTCAGAAAAAAAAATAGTCACAATATTTTCTTGATTTCTACATAATGAAATTAGGTAACTTCAATCAATCTTCCTGGTGAGAATTAGAAAATGGAAGCAATTATTACAAGCAACAGTATCTATCAGAGAGCACCAAGAAGGATCAAGGAAGACAATGAAGAATTATGGGATCATGATCTTGGATAAGAAGGAAACCCAAAATGGTTTGCACATCTTTTGGAGGTGTGTTTCCCCTAGAAGGACTAGCTGATCCTGTAGAGGTATCTGACAGCCAACAGAAGATAACAAGAGATAGACGAATTTCTAAGGATAAAAGTACAAAATCAGAGCTGAAAAACTAGTGATAAGGCATGTCTCGAACCTGAATAAAACTGAACTAGAAGTAGACCAACTTTAAAAGAGATTAACTTCAACTCTTCCCAGTGCCTTCCTGGATTAATAAGGCACTCTGGGATTGACAGTCCCTTGGCCATTTTTCTGAAGCAAAATAAATCTTCCCTTATAAACATTAAAGCAGCATGCTAGCTTTCAAACTCTTTATTTTTCATAGACATATGTGACATTCAATCAAAAATAACCAGTCATACAAAGATAAAACAATCTAACCTAAAACCAACAGAAACAATAGTCAACAGTAACTGATCTACAGGGAATTTAGGTAAAAGTTTTCAGAACTAGATATTAAAATAACTATGCCTAATATGCTCAAGGAAATAAAAGACTAAATATTTGGAAGAAAAAATATAAATCAAAAAAGAGTCAAAAGAAATTCTAGAACTGAGAAATAAATACAAATAAATGGTTTTATCAGCATGATAGACACATGCTTTAAAAAAAGGGGGGGGGTAGTGTAAGAAGAACTAATGAACCAAACAAAAGATTTTAAGAAAATACACAGACTACACATAAAAAGAATGGAAAATGCAGAAAGAACATAATAAATATATGGGATACCTGTAGAGGTCTAACACAGGTGTAACTGGAGTACCAAATGAAAAAAATGAGACAAAAGCAATATTTTAAAACAGAATAACTGAATTTTCTGCAACAACTGAGTAACATTGATTCACAGATTTTAGAAGCAGTGAAAGTCTCAATTAAGATAACCAAGAAAACCATATGTAAGTTCATCTTAATGACACTCCCCCAAATCACAGAGAAATATTAAAACTCCCTGCAGGGGTGAGGAGAGTTTATGTTCAAAGGAGCAATAAATAAACGACAGTTGACTTCTCAACAGAAACCATGGGAAACCAGAAGACAGTGAGTGGAATTATAACTTCAAATGGCTAAAGGAAAATAACTGGTGACCTAAATATATAATATATATATATATATAAAATATATTTATTATATATTATTTATTGTATATTATATAAATATATATTTTTTTATCTATATTTCTTTCAAAGACATATTCAGGTAAAACAAAACTAAATGAAATCTGTCATAAGCATGGATCCACACTAAAGAAAATACAAATTAATGTTCTTTGGGCAGAATATATAGAAATAATCATAGTGGAAACTTGGTGATGTAATAGGAAATGAAGAGCAAAGGAAATGATAAATATATAAATGGTAAATGAATACAAATGTATATTAACAAAAAACTATTATAACTAGGTATGTCGGGATTAAAATATATAAATTTAAAACACACGGAAATATCAGGACACTTGGGTGGCACAGTTAAGTGTCTGACTCTACATCTCAGCTCAGGTCTCAATCCTAGGGTCATGAGTTTGAGCCTCGCACTGGGCTCCATGCTAAGTGTGAAGCTTACTTATTCAAAAAAAAAAAAAAAAAAAGGTAAAACATATAGAAATACCAAGGCACTATTGAAATTGGAAGAAGAAATAAGTTAGAGTGTACAAAGGCTCTTGCACTGTCTAGAAAATGATAAAAGCATTAATTAATATTAGTCTTCAATAAATTAAGAATGCAAGTTGGAGTCTACAGGGTAATCCCTAAAAGAACAGTAAAGACTCGGGACGCCTGGGTGGCTCAGCAGTTGAGCATCTGCCTTTGGCTCAGGGTGTGATCCCAGAGTCCCAGGAGTCCCAGGATCAAGGCCCACATTGTGCTCTTTGCCTGGAGCTTGCTTCTTCTCCCTCTTCCTATGTCTCTGCCTCTCTCTCTCTTTCATGAATAAATAAATAAAATCTTTAAAGAAAAAAAATAATAGTAAAGACTCTACAGCTCTAATATAGCTAAAGGAAGAGAAAAAAGGCCAAGTAATCACCTATCTAAAGAAAGTAAGAAAGGAGAACAGGGCAACAGAACAAGGAATAGAAAGCAAATGGCAAGATGAGAGATTCTAAGCAAAGCAATAAGTACAGTAAATGCTAGCTGACCAAACACTTAAAAAATAGACTTTCAACAAAAACAGCAGCAACAAAAACAACAACAGAATCTAACTATATACTGGTGTTATCTTAAGGATAAGATACAGGAAAAGCAGAAGGTGCAAAATGGAAATATACATCATATGCAAACTTTAACCAAAAGACAGCTTATAAGCTTACGTTAATATCAGAGAAAGTAAATTTTGTTTTAAGTCAAGAATTCATGATAGAGATGGAATGACAGCAAAATGACAAAAGGTACATTTCACCAAAAAAAATAACAATTCTAGATTTCCATGTACCTAATATATAAAATCTCAAAATATATAAAGCAAAAACTGACAGAACCAAAG
Organism: Canis lupus baileyi; assembly: GCF_048164855.1. Classification (NCBI taxonomy): domain Eukaryota; kingdom Metazoa; phylum Chordata; class Mammalia; order Carnivora; family Canidae; genus Canis; species Canis lupus. Next base: position 53,769,062 of record NC_132850.1, on the reverse strand, counting down.
GAGGAATAAAAATAGATCTATAATCACAGTGGGTGGTTTTTATCACCCTTTCTCAATATCAGAACGAGCAGACAAAAAAATCATGATAAAATTTAAATATGATCAACAAACCTGACCTAACCGAACTGTATGCCCCAAAAAGATACGTTGTGAAGTACCAAATGCTCTTACCTCTGAATGTGAACTTATGTGAAATAATGTCACTGCAAATATAATTAGTTAAGATTAGGTCATTGATCTGATTGGTATCCTTACAGAGAAAAACAGAAAGGAGACTGCCTTGTGAAGACAGACATGCCGGGAGAAGACAACATTACAACAGAGGCAGTGACTAGAGAAATGCATCCATAAGCCAACACTATAAGCCAACAACTTGAGGCCTGCTGACAACAGAAGCTAAAAGAGGCAAAGAAATTCTCTATTAGCCTAACAGAAAACATAGCCCTGCCAACACCTCAAATTTCTGGCTTTTAGCCTTCAGAACTATGGGCGAGTAAATTTCTATTGCTTAAGCCACTCAGATTGTGGTATATTGCCACAGCGATGCTCGCAAATACACTGCAATCAATTAACAACTGCAAACATATTCTTTCTAATAAGCAAGCATGGCATATATATACTAATTGGTTGTTACAAAACAAAGGGACTGAAATGATACTTTCTGATCATAGTAAAAAATATATGTAAATAACTACAAAAACTTCTGTTATGTTTAGAATTTCCTATGTTCAAGAAGAAATTAAAACAAAATATTTTGAAATAAATTATAAAAATAAAATACAGCAAAATATAAATGTTGCAGCTATAACCATACTTTAGCAGGGAATATTGTAGTAAAAGAAAGGCTGAAAACTTTAAACTAAATGGCTTCCTAGATATTTCATATATTCAAAAACTATATCATACCAATTATATACAAACTCTTCCATACAACAAAGAAAAAAAAAAACTTCCTTCTTTTAGGAGGAAAGGTATGGGCCAATCTCACTAATGAACACAGGTATAAAAATCCTAAAGAAAATTACAAAAACCAAATGAACACAGGTATAAAAATCCTAAAGAAAATTACAAAAACCAAATTTATCAATACAGTAAAAGGAGAACGCATGATGACCAAATTGCATCTATTACAGAAATACAAGGTTGATGTCACATTGAAACATCAATGCAATTCACATTAAAAGAGACAAAAAAAATAATAATTATCTAAGTATAAACAAAAAAGCACTTAATAAAATTCATCACCCAACTCATTCTTGATAAAAACTCTTAGCAAACTAGGAATAGAAGGAAATGCCCTTAATGTGACAAAGAGCTTCTATAATAAAAGCTGCAACAAACATCCTACCTTAATGGCGAAATAGTGAAAGTTTAAAAGGAAGCCTTCTATCATCATTTGTATTCAATGCTGGACAAGGGGTTCTAGCCAGTGCAATAAGGCAAGAGAAAAAACTATAAGGATAGAAAGGAAGGAAAAAGCTCATTATTTGCAACTGAAATGACTGTGTAGGTAGAAAATTAAAAATAATGTAGGATCAAACCAAAAATAATGTAAATCAAGTAGTTTTATTCAATACATAAGAGCTGAATTTATAAAAACAGGAACAATCAGAAGTCAAATTAAAAGGCACTTTTTACAATGCTGTTGAAAAACCTTAAATACCTATAAATAAATCTAATAAAAGATGTAGGAGAAATTTACACAGGAAACTACTGAATGTTTGGAGAAATTAAAGGAAGCCTAAATAAATGGAGAGATCTATAATGTTCATGGATCAGAAGTTACAATACTATAAAATATGTCATTTCTTTGTAAATTGATCTATAGATACAAGTCAACTTTAATCAAAGTCCAGGTAGACTTCTTTTTTGGTATAAACTTGGTATAAATTTACAATCTAATTATAAAATTCATATGGAAATATAAGGGTGAGAAGAGCTAAGATAATTAAGAAAAAACAGGTAAAGATGTTCTCTATCAAATCTTAAGATTTTCCAAAGTTACAATGTAGTAACTTAAAGATGGTATACTAAATTAAATTATATCAATGGAATAAAGAATCCAGAAGAAGCATATATATGTATATAGGTGTGCCTGTGTGTACATAACACAACATACATACTTGATTTCCACTAAAGGTGGCACTTCAGAGCCATGGGAATAGGATAGTCTTTTCAATAAACAGTGCTATGTAGATGATTATACATACTGAGAATAAAACCAAACTTGAACATGTAGTTTTACACCCTCACTAAATTTAAAAGAGTAAAAAAAATACCAAAATATAAGAGAATATCACACAACTTTGATAAGCAAATCTAAGCAAAGATTAAGACACAAACAGGATTAACTTTAAAAGATTGATAAAATGAACCAAACTAAAATTAAGAACTTTTGTATTTTTCAAAGTGTACCATAAATAGGGTATAAAGGTAATAAGCCACACAGAAGAAGATATTTGTAGAAAACATATCCAACAAGGGGACTGTATCTTAAGTAATAAAGAAAAAACAAACAACCCACTACATCATTTGTATTCAATGAGACTTAACAGACATTTCATCAAGAGGATATCTTAATGCCCTATAATTCTCTTAAAAGATGTTCAATATCATTAGTAAACAGTGATATAAAAGTTAAAATCTCATTGAGACATCAATATATACTAACAGAATATTCAAAATGCTCAAAGGTTAGTAATACTCAAGCGTTGGCAGGAATTTGGAACAACCAAAATCTATATGCTGCTCATGAAGCGTAAACTGATACAATCACTTTGAAAAACTGGCATTATTTACCCAAGTTTTAAAAATATGACCCACTTTTACTCCCATGTATTCAACAGGAATGCATGCAAGAATCTTCACAGCATCATTATTATTCAAATAGCACAAACTGAAAGTACCTCAAATATTTATCAACAATAGAAACAGCAAATAAATTCTAACATTCTAATAGAACATTACTATCAGCGAGAGTGAATGAACAGTACTGCCACATGTAACATGGACCAATCTTTATTCATAACATAATGTTAAAAGAAGCCAGACAAAAGTATATAAAATGCTGAATAAATTTCAAAAACACAGAAGTCAGAAAGATGGTTTCCTGTGGGAAGAGAGAAGGTAATATGTGCATTGGGGTACAAACGAAGGAGCTTTTTGGGATATTGATATTTTATGTCTTAGTAGTTAAAAGGATGTGGTTCCTTTGTAGTAATTCCACAAAGCTTACAGTCATTTGTGGACTTTTCTGACTGCATGTAAAGTAATAAATCACAAAGTCAAAAAAGGGGGGAATCACAACAGCTATCACAGTGATATACATAAATGAGAAACTGATCATTTATAATTATGGTCAAAAAATAAAACACTGTAACACAGTTATGGTCAAAATAAAAATGATTCAGAGTAACTTAAAAACTATTAATAGTGATTTTCAGTAAAGATGCTAATCGAAATTACTATTAAATATGGAACCAGTTGTCCCTCCATAAGGCCTTCACATACTACCACCTGGAGTTTCACAATTAATGCATTAATCTTGAGAGAGAAAAAAATGCTGGGATTTAAATTATCAGTCTAGGACAATTACATTTCTGTTAATGTGCAGAAGACATGATGATAATCCTCAAAGGAAAAGTAAAAACTATCAGCAGAATCTCAAGTAAATGTTAAACAGAAGGTTACTAGTCCTTTAATCTCATTTGTTAGCATCATTCCCTTTAAAAAGTATTGACTGTTAATGAATATATTCTAAGAAATTATTTCAAAAGAAATGTGTTTCCTATTTTTTTTTATTTTCAGGTGTACAACATTAGTGATTATTCAGTAAGGAATTATTGAGACACAAGGAAAAAACTAGGGAAAAGAAAAGGCATGTCAAAAAGTCAAGAATAAGAATAGGATACATCAAATTTCAGAGATCAGAGACAGGATCTTATTTTCTATAAAAATGCAATCATTAGATACGTTATTTTTAGTGTTGTTATGTAGGAATAAAAGCCAAAAAAGATAAATTAGGTAAAATTCCTACTAATTAGGGTATTTATTTTCATTATATGCACTAAGACCTAACATTGTGGATATGAATTGTTCTATAAACAAGTGATGAAAAGTTTTATTTTTTGAGGCTTTTTTTTAAAGATTGATTGATTTGAGAGAGGGAGAGAGCACACGCGCAAGGGAGAAAAAGAACAAGAGAGAGATCTGGGGGAAGCAGGCTCCCCGCAGAGCAGAGAGCCAGATGCAGGGTTCAAATTCAGGACCCTGAGATCAGCACCTGAGCCACAGGCAGACACTTAACCAGCTGAGCCCACCCAGGTGCCCCTGATGAAAAGTTTTAGAAGTCACTTAAAACTAATTATACAGGAAAACTGTGTATCTCTTAAGATTTCACTGATTTTCAGTTTGAAGAAGAATTCCATATAAATTTTTAAATAACTGGTACAAAAAAATGAAGAACTGTTTTTCAGACTCTCAGATACGGCATACTACTCTTCCTTCTTTTCAAAACAGAAAATAACTGCATGCACAGGATTCCAGTATAATCCAAATAAAATTTCTACATTAGCAAGCTCAACTTTTAGGGCTATTCTTGCTTTTAGAAAACTAAACTAAAAGAACTCCATCTTCTTAGTTTATACCTGTTTAGAAGAATGAACATGAAATGCAAGCTAGTATAAGTAGTTTAGAAATAACATACAACAAGCTATTGCTGTTTTCCATTTGTGAAGTCTAAGAAATGTTACAGATGGTACTAAATATAACTACAGCTTATGTAATGAGCTTAAGAATCTTCATAATGGTCAATAAAATTATAAAATTGCATGTAATATGATCCATTATATTCTACAGTACAACCAAAATCCCCTATTCTTCGACTATCCAAATTTCATTTATACGTATATATAATACACACATCTTTAATATAAAATAATCCATGACTCATGTCAAGTCATTTCAAGGATTTCACTAAAACCATACTGATCATTTCTATTTAAATGAAATATAAGTATATATCATTCTGTTAACCACCATTCATAATGTAATTGTTCTGTGTCTGTACCTACCACCTCAGATACTTCCTTTCCAATCCTTTGTCACTTTCTGCTCAAAGTACAGCCTTTATCTTTCATAAGAATCTTTATCTTTTAATCTTACAGCACATAGATAATTTTCAATTATTTGAAAAGCACTACATGCTAAGTATTAAAGGAGGAGACAGTACTGACCTATATAAATGCAGGAAATAATAACAAAAAAACTTATGTACAAAAGTCCCTTGCCTTTACAATCCTGAGGGATCAAAAATTTTATAATAGTAAATAAACAGCAATTTAAAAATTACTAAATTGTTAATATTATACAGAACAAGTTATCCTCAGCAGTTACTTTGTCTAAGAAAAGCTTCATAACAAGGTAAGTCAATGAAATCAGGGAGAATATTCCAAGTAGAGTGAACAACACTAGGAAAGGCCTGGAAGTACCAATGAGCAATGTGAATCCAGATAACCAAAACAAGAGGTATTTGTCTATGGTTAGGTAAGATGGGGAAAACCAGGAGAGCATTCTGAACAAGAGAATGTGGAGTTCAGAGGACCTAATCATACCACAATAGCAAGCCATTGTTGGTTCCTGAACAAGGAAATAACAATGAAAAATCATAGATAAAATTGGAGTGAAAAATTGTATGGTTGAATTATGTATTTGAGATGTTCTGAGTATAATCAGAGAGCAAAATGAAAGTACCAAACAAGGGACCGTGAAATAGATATAAACAAACTCCACCTACGTGAAATTCTGTCTAGCATCTGATAGAGGTAAAAAAAAAGAACAAAAAACAAAAAACAAAACACATCATCTACTGGTTGTCAATGCTTACCCTAAACTTAAAGATCCCAGTTACTTTGTAAACGAAGTATACTCACAAGATCTTTGTAATTTAGAATGATTCATTTAGGTTTGAAACAGATGTCCTAGGTCCACACTACACCGAATTGGTCTGATATACAGGCTTGTAGGACTGGTCAAGATAAAACTGTCTGAAAAGGAAGTAAAGCATGGAACAAAGACCCACTTCCTTCTATTTTAATTTTTAGGAGAATAATTGGCCAAAAATATTCTACAAGTTCATAGTCTGTTGTTTAACATCAGACTAAGGTCAGTTTTTCACTTGAATCACATGACATAAGAACGGCAGCTAAGAGCACACAGAGTCTTAGCTAACTGGGGAATCCTGAACAAATGATTTAATCTACTAAAGCCTCAGTTTCTTCATTTGTTACCCAAAAAAGTATATAGACATTAAAGTAATATTTACCTCAAGCAAGTGCTATATAAAGGCATTTAGCATAAGTGCTAAATTTATAAAATTACTTATAAATTTATAAATTTTTAAGTGTTCAAAGAATCTGAACTATTATTATTACTAGTAACATTTGTTATTATAAATTATTAGAAACGGTTGTCTTGGATTTGTTTTCTGAAAAAAATGTTACTTTTCAATACTTACATGGCACATTTTAATATACAAAAGGCACTACTGTGGGCTTTTTAACATTTTAACTCATTTAATACATATAATTACCCTACGAGATAAATACTGTTAACATTCCCATTTTACAGATGAGGACACCAAAGAACAAAGAGGTTAAAATAACTTTTCCAAATAAGTAAAGAAGCTGGGACACGAACTCAGGAAATTTGGCTCCAAATGCCATGCTTTTAGTCCATGAAGACTATATGCGGTACTAAATTTAAGTACTGAATTCCATTTTGCTGAAATTCTTTCTGAACACAATGTACTATTTCCTGACCCTCTCATATCTCTGATTAGGTCAGGTCATCCAGTTATGTATTCTGGTACACCCTATACCTCTTCACAATGTTTATCAGAACTGTGACTGAGTATCTTCCTCATAGAATGTAAACTCTATGAAGGGAGCAACTGGGTCTGATTCACTACAGATCATCAGGACTTTACAGAGTGTTCAGCAAGTATTTATTGAATGAACCACATATTAACAAGGATTAACAATCAGTCAGGTGCCAGTTAATAAGCCAAAAAGGAGAACAGAAAGCCTAAAGAAGTGACTAATAAACAGAAAGGTTATCCATAGGCAAATAAGAATGCCAAAACCAAACTTTCTTACATTGAAGTTTCGAAAAGCACATTTTTCAGAGGGCTTCAAAACAGTTAAGGTTAATATACTCTTAAGCGGTGTTAAGGAAGATAATTCTAACTTCTAATTGTCTAGTAAAGAATCTTTCCTTTCCCTACATATTTGTTTGACAATATAAATAGATTTAAAACAAAGGTTAAAAAAATTTTTTTAATTAAAAATAAAAAAATTTAAAAAATAAAAAAATAAAAAATCAAAGGTTAACTTTCTTTTCTTTTTTAACTAAGTGAAATAGAGCTTTTAGTACTTTAAAAACTTACATGGTTCTGGGTTGTATTAAATCATTATCTACTTCCTTGAAACTTTCCTCTATTAGACTTAATTCTAACCCCTAGATTTCACATGTTAAAGTTTTTTTCCCAGGTGTCAGCTCCTCAAACATCTGAAGACAGTAATCATATTTCCCCTGTTAATATCAGGATTTATAGAGACGCCTGGGTGGCTCAGTAATTGAGCATCTGCCCTCAGCTCAGGGTATGATCCTGGGGTCCCAGTATCAAGTCCTGAATCAGGCTCCCTGCATGGAGACTGCTTCTCCCTCTGCCTATGTCTCTGCCTCTCTCTGTGTCTTTCATGAATAAATAAAATCTTTTTTAAAAAATAGGATTTATAAACTAAAAAGTCCCAAATTCTTCAGTTGTTCACTGTCCTACTTTGCATTAGAGTTTCCAAGTTCTCTCTAGTTGTCAAGTTTTAATTAAACTTGGTGCCCAAAAAGAAACAAAACATTTCATACCTAGTCTGAACAGAATAAAAATATTTGGTCTGGAAACAACACAACTTTCCTATATTATACCCTGAATTATAAGAATTTGAGAATCCCTAGAGTACAACTACTCATTCTAATTTTGATAAAATAATTAAGTTCTTACTCTTGGCTGGCTAGCAAACTTTCATTCTTTGCCAAATTCTTTACTTCATTATAAAAGTATGTTATTAAAACAGAAGAATATATAACATATATACAACTATATTATTTACAAAATAAAAACATGTACTCACTCAGGTTTAGAAACAGAAAATTATCAGTAACTTAGAAGTCTCTCCTGCATCATTTCTAATTTCTCCTTCTAACCCTTAACCATGATCCTACTTTTTAAGTGTTAAGCATTCCCTTGCTTTTCTCTATGGTTTTGCCACATATTCCTATATCCCTAAACAATAAATTCTTTAGTTTTGTTTGGCCTTATTTCCTTTTTTTTTTTTTTAAAGATTTTATTTATTCCTTCATGAGACACACAGAGACAGGGTAGAGACAAAGGCAGAGGGAGCAGCAGGCTCCTCACAGGGAGCCTGTGTAGGACTTGATCCTGGGACTCCAGGATCATGCCCTGAGCCAAATGCAGAAGCTCAATTGTTAGGCCTTATTTCCTACACATAATTTCCCATTGCTTCAATTCTTTCAATTTAAAATTTGAATCCTGGGGTGCCTAAGTGGCTCAGTCAATTGGTTAAGCATCTGACTCTTGATTTAGGCTCAGGTGAGGATCTTAGGATCCTGGAATCCAGCCCTGTGTTAGGCTCTCTGATCAGTAGGGAGTCAGCTTGAGATTCTCTCCTCTCTCTCTCTGCCCTTCCCCACAGGCCCCTCACATATGCACATATGCATACTCTCTCTAAAATAAATAAATCTTTAAAATTTGAATCCTTTTGTATTTTACACATTTTTAATAATCCACTTCGTATCTTTCTTACAATGAAGTAAGGATTAAAGTGAATAACCCGTCCACTACCAGCAAAAAAAAAAGAGAGAATAGAGGAAAGATATATATTCTACTCAAGTTAATACACTCCACGAACATAAGATAATGCCATCCTCCCCAATAGAAAACTGAGCTGAAGAGAAGTTTCCCACTTTTCCTAAGTTGGATTTTATAATAGGGCTTTAGAATATATGTAAATTCCCTGAATTGATGAACCATACGTTTAAACAGCATTCCGGGATAAACAAATATAATTAAATAAATTAGCCAATTGTACTTGGTTTATTTAGTTTTGGTTTATTCATACTTCATATCTAAATATAAATATTTGGGAGGTGGCTACAGAATTGATCTTGTCATATACAGAATACTAGACTGAAGGAACTCAAAATAAAAATTACCTGAAAATGCATTTAAAATCTTAAGGCAATGGACTAATTCCCTTAGTCACCAACTCAAATGAGAGAGTGCCTGATACCAGCAATCTACTTTTTGAAGCCTTAGAGGATTAATGAAAAAGCTTGTCCATCTCCCTCCCCAAGTCATGTTCACTAATGTAGCAACTCCTTGTGTGCACATGAACTACAATAAATACAAATAAATAAGTAAAAATAAAGTTTAAAGGTTTTTAAAAATCAAGAGAAGTGAGATTTTTTAAAAACACTGGTGTATACACACACACACATATATATACACACACACACACTTTTATTTATATAATAAAAGTAGATGACTGCAAAAAGACCAGGAAAATCACAGATAACCTAGATGCACTGCAATATAAGTTAAAAATCTTAAGTCTACTACTAAATAAATTAGGAAAAAAAATTTAAGAAATGGAAAAGAAAAAACAATTATGACTATTTCATCATATTTGTAAATGCCCCTCACGAGCTAGGAGAGTGCTTTCATAGGGCAAGTATTCCTATTTTTGCTTAGTATCTCCTTTTTGCCTCTAGTTCGTAAGAGAAAAGGATAAACTTTCCATTGTTCTGATACCATCACTATTTCTGTACTTGATAAAGCTAAATTTCATACCAAGGAATCCCTAAGGGATTCTTGAACACTCAAGAAAACTTAATTTTGAGACCTCAAGGAAACACAGACACATAATATACACAGGTAAGAATCATTTAAATTAGTAAGTATGTCCCTGCTTGAATTATTTTTTTACTTTTGGCAAAAACTGTTAACTTTATAGTACAGAATACAACTTTAAAACTGTTTTCCAAAGATTCATAATGGCTTACTTGGAATCTTATAAAACTCTGTGCTTCAAATAATCTATAGTTTTCACAAATTCGTAACTATAGATTTGATCACTCTTAAACCAAAATTAACACAGCAATAGAAGAAAAAAAAAAGCCACACATATGGCACATAAGCCACAAACTTATTTGTTTACCCCATAACCTGGCCAGTAAACAAGCAGACTGGAACATGTATTGCTGAAACAAAGGTAACAAGAAAAAATATTAAGTTAATAGGCTTGCATTGCAGTCTTACAAAAATTACATAACAAAACAAGATTACAAAAAAAAGTTTAAAAAGCATTTCTTGTAATATCCTTAGAAAATATAATGAAAGAAAAATCAAAGGGAATAAAGGGGAAAGGAGAAAAAATGAGTGGGAAATATCAGGGAAGGAGACAGAACATGAAGACTCCTAACTCTGGAAACGAACTAGGGGTGGTAGAAGGGGAGGGGAGTCGGGGTGACTGGGTGACAGGCACTGAGGAGGGCACTTGATGGGATGAGCACTGGGTGTTACTCTATATGTTGGCAAATTGAACACCAATAAAAAATAAATTTATAAAAAAAAAGGAAAATCAAAAAGTGCAAAAGGTGGAGGTCAACACAGATATATACTGTATAAGGAAGCTAGAATTGTACATCCTAGTTTACATTATTTTTACTTATTCAAGTTTACTCAAATGCAAATCCCTTAAGTTAATCTACATAGAAAAATCAAGCTATGCTGTTTAAACACAAAGGAGACTTCAGTGTACGCTCTCCAAATTATCAGGCAATACAATCACAACAGATTTTTCCTAATGATTGCATTCCTATATACTTTTTAACCTAAAGTTGTAGATACAATTATAGTATAATTCATTATCAGTGTGGTATACAGATGCTATTTACTGAATCAAAACACAGGAGAGTATATAGACAAATCACTTTCTTAAAATTTGAACTATATTATGTATTTTTAAAAACCTACATATAGGTCATTTTTATAGTTCAAATGTCACTATGAGATATACAATGGCTCACATGTAACTAGCATATCTTCAGGCAAATACCACAAATTTAAAGAGTAAGGGAATCTGAGTTCTTATTAACTTCTAATTAGATGGTAGAACTAAAGTGTTTTGTTGTTGTTGTTGTTGTTGTTTTATTTTATTTTGAATCCCCAGAGGTAAAAACACCATTCTTGGACATAGTGCACTACTATGTCTTGCAAAGAGGATGTATTACTCTAGAACAGAGGATAAATTGGCTCTAGAGTAGATGATACATCTGAAATTAACTCACAGAAGTAGACGCTATATGTAATCTAACCAAAAGGCCTGGAAGCAACTGACACTGAATAATTTTTAAGTAGTTAAAAGCACAGATAATTACTTAAATAAAATCATAGTAAAACTGCTTTTCCAAAACATTTTCTGTCAACATTCACTAGTCCACTTACTAAATTATATTGCTCTATCATAAGCAATTGTTGTCTACTAAATTTTAAATAGGAAACAGAAATAACGGCACAACAGGCAGAAGACTAATGCAGCTTTTCACATAGATTTTACGGATTCTAACCCTCTCTTCCAAAAATAAGCCACAAAGGAGAGAAAAATCAATGTAACACTGAAATTTCTTTCAACGCCATGCTAAAAAATATATTTAGGTGACATCATGTGGCAAAATTAGAAACTGCTGCTGACATCTAAGAATAGAGTATACGTGCAAAATTTATTGTGGCGTTTGATATGAGAGGGGAATATTTACAAACCATTACTTCTTAAATATTAAATGACAAAATCAGATGTTAAATTTCAAAATAAAGCAGTTGCACCTGTTAAAATGTGTATTAGAACAATTATTTTAGGAATGTATTAACCAAAGATATGAAAGAAAATGGGATCAAACAGGATTAAATAAATATATAAAGCAAATGAAATCACAGATCACATTAGCAGTTAATAACTATGGAACAAATACTGACACATGATGTTTTAATACACATCATTATTTTCCTAGATTTTCTGTTACAAAAGAAAACAAATTTCCAAACTTTTAAGTAATTATGTTGTTTTATACAATCTTGGTTTTGATTAGATTTAACTGAAAAATTCAGGAAAGGAAATAACCAAAAAGCAATTATTTGTCATCATGCAAATAAAACAGGTGACTCTTTCCTTTTTTTTTTTTTTAAACCAGTTGTTCTGCTGTGAAGTAGACAGATAAAAGCTTTCAATTAAATACAGGAAGGGATACTAAACTGAAAGTTAATTATTGCAAAAGCAACTCTTGGTTTCAAACTATTTGAATTCAAATATATATATTTTGGTATAGTTTTTTTTAAATTCAAGTATTATTTTTGGCCCTTCATAAGATTTTCACTGTATTTTAAACAAAATCATAAATTGGGGGGGGGATAAAGGAATCATTAAAGCTCACTAAGTAAAACCCTGATACTTTAGAGGTGAAGGCACTGAGGTCCCCAAAGAGTGAATGATTCATTTGCCATCCAAGATCATGGTTTGTTGGTGGTTGAGGTTAAACATTCTTCTATTTTTACTCAATACTCTATGTTAAATAAGCTGCTTCTCTCACATTACTAACTCCATAATTATGGTTCATTAATACAGAAGTGTTAATAAGATAAGAATTATGAGTAATACCAGATGATGATATTTCAGGAAAAAATATAAGTTTCAAGAGGAACAGAAATATGTTTTCATGAGCACTAGGCCCCCTAGAGGGTCAAAGATACATAGTTGAGTTAATGGAATTTTCATTTCACCATTTGGTCATATGAAAGCAAATTAATGAACAAATGTTGGTGCTATTCCTACTTCTTATTTAAGTGAATTTTATAGCAAATTATTTTATTCTTTACATCAATTTGAAATAGTATCATCAAAGTTAGGTCCGTAATTAAAACTGGAAAAGACAACTTTCTAAAAGTATTACTTTTTAAATTATTTATAATAAATTTTGTTACGATACAACCATTTTATGTATTTAGCTTAAGTGTCTCCCAAAATATTATCTAAATTTAAAAAAAGAGTTTCTGTTTCAAAGCAATTTATTAGATATTTTTAAAATCACAATTTTATTTTTGCATTTCTGCCCATCAATCTGGAAATGATAACTCATAAGAAAAAAAGCACCAATTATTTTTCAGATTAAAACTTCTCAGAAGTTTTACTTTCATCCCATTGTATCTTCTATTTTATTTTATAACTGTCAACCAAATTACAAGTAATAGCAAAAAATCAAAACCTAATTTTAATGATAGTAAAGGGATAGCAAACATAATGGCTATCATGCTTAGAATATATTTCTAAATATTTTTCCACTCTATAACTACAAAAAAATAAAAATTCTAATGATGTATGTCATTACAAAGTAAAATATGAGAAGCAATATGCAAGTCAGCCACAAAGTGAATACTGGAAACAGAATGTAAAGGAGATATTAAAAAAAGACCATAAAATGACACGTAAAATAGTCCACACAAATTAAGATCGATTCATCCAGAAAAAAAAATCACTTGCTCAGAAGAAAAGCAACTAAAGCCACATAGTTGTACTAAAAAACAAACAAACAAAAACAACTTGCAAAGTTTTAAAAAGCAAGACTGGTGAAATTTCAATTAACCGAAGGCCACATCCTCTCAACTTCTAATCTTTAAAATCAACTGAAATCACCAAAGCAAACACTATACACAACTGTTTGCCACTTAACCCACCACCATGCTATTTTTCTAGCAAGAATTTGCACATTGTACTCCTCTGCCCATGAACTCTCCTCAAGATTTACAACTCAAATCAGGTGGGAGGTATGCCCTTCCTTTGTACTCTCAAAACAACCTCTGCAGAGTTTGTGTCTCTGCTTTTTTCAGTAAATCATGAGGTCTTAAGACCAAAAACAGTATTTTATTTGTGTTTATCTCCTGATACTTAGAAAAGTATGCTTAGTACGTGAGAGGCATTCAAGTTCTTTAATTAAACTTCATCCATCATAGACAAAACAACAGCATACAAGTCAGATGAAATTCAATCAATGGCACTAGCTGCTTTGTGACAGAGGTTCTCTAGTCCTGTTTGAAAGTTTTGTGTGGTCATACAAGTAAAAAACTGCCACTTACATTGGTATTAAACACAGAAATAAGAAAAGAAATGCCCTGCCTTCAATTAGTTGTTAATGAGTTATTTAACAAGGTGAATTGCCAATAACACATTTGAGGCTACCTTCCTCCTTCCAGTAAGTATTCTCCAGGACTTTCTTTCTTCAAAGCTATAATTCTCCAGGACGTTCCTTTATTTCCTTTATTTTGCTTATCCCACTTAGGTGGTGAAGAATCCTCCAGGGGAAAGCAGTGGCAAAATTGGAAGGCCCATATTCAAAACAGAGGCAAAGTTTTAGGAATATCAAGATTATTCACATGATAGTCTGATCCATTATTAAACAGATATAAAATTATGAGATAGAAAATGCTTATTTAAAAAGATACTGAATGACCCACAATGTCTCCATACATCAAATACTTAGTACAGAAACTCTTAGCCTATAAGTATATATTCTATGTATTAAACCCACTGAGTATCCCACTTATCATAGGTTCCTAAATATAAACGGGTAACAATTTCTTATCCCATTGGTTGGGTGATCAATTTCCAGTGAGGTTAGGGAAATCATTATCTGACATTATGAAGATGAAGATAGTCTCTAACTTTCACATCAAAAACAAAACAAAACAAAAAACAAACAAACAAAAAAAAACACAAAGCATTCAATTTTGGCATTAATCCCAAGCTTTTAGTTTCATCTATTGAGGTATTTTGCTTAAAACAGAGTTCACTTTAAATGGGACCAAAAAACCCAAAATTTTTTAAAAATTGATTTTAAAGTACTACTCACCAAGAACTTTTGGGGTTCTGCTAAGAAGTAAACTATCTGATCTCTAATACTCGTTTAGGTAACTATTATGCCTTTAAGAAAACTATTTTCCTCATAACACCAATGATAATCATTTAAAGTCTCATTTTTCCTCTTTTACTTTTCAAACCTGAAAATGGGCATGGTAACACCAAAACAATGTGGATATTAAAAGTACATTCTTAAAAGATTCTGAAATAAAAAGATAAATGACCATTCACATATAATAATCAAACATCATCAAGGCTGGATAATAATGCTCAAAACAGCATCAAACTGAAAGGGTTAACAGAAGGGTATCAAAACAAACTAAAAAAAAAAAAAAAAAAAAAAAAAAAATTACTACACCAAAGAAGACATCTTAAAATGGTAGTTAAATTCACTGCCTAGAGAGATAGAATTCTTTAAGAAAACAGAGCCAAAAGATGATTTAATATTTAATGAACTCTATTTGAGAGATTCCAGGAACCAATAACCATCTCTCAAGATCTCAGGAAAACCCAATGCTTGAAACACGTAAATATTTAGCAGAATATGAAGAACACACCACCACTACCAACTGATCTCAGCCCTTAACCACCCAATAAAACTTTGCAACTTTTAGATAAAAGAATTTGCACCTAAAAAGACATCAACTCTTTAAAGCCCAGAGACTCCAATATTAACAAAAGTAAAAAGCAAGTCAGAATACTGCCACAACAATATTCAAGCTATATGTATCTTAATCTCCCATATAGCAACATGTAACCTCTTGGCTATCTATAGCTCCCCGCCCTATTTTAGTAACCTCCAAAGGTGAGGCATTTGTTTTCTGACCAAAGATTCCTTGACTCCTAATTTATGATTCCTATACTTCCCTAAATTCTATCCCTCCTTCTCCTCAGCTGCCTCTACTCCACCTTCTCTCACATTTCTAGTCAACTCCAATAAGGATTTTTATGTTACACCCTGAAGACAAGGCCTTAGGCCTTGTATACAGCATCCAAACAAGCCCTAGTGTTTAACATTTTTGGCTTGTATCTTAGGTCTTTTCTCTTAGGTAATTAGAAACTGAGAAAATGCATGAAACACAAATTGACCATTTTTTAAAAGTAGCTTTTACATAAAATTGATAAAATCTGAAATAGATGACTAAACTGTGCCCTCTAAGTATTTCATTTATTGAAGCTAATTTCATCCCTAAATAACAAAATTAAGTTGTGAATACTATACTTGAACAGGGATTTTCTTTGGAAACTATAAGGTCATTAGAAGTTAACTATGGGAGCAGCCCAGGTGGCTCAGTGGTTTAGTGCTGCCTTTGGCCCAGGGTGTGGTCCTGGAGACTTGGGATCAAGTCCCACGTCGGGCTCCTGCCATGGAATGGAGCCTGCTTCTCCCTCTGTCTGTGTCTGTGCCCGCCCCGCCACCACCCTCCCTGTCTCTCATGAATAAATAAATTAAATCTTTAAAAAAAAAAAAAAAAAAGAAGAAGAAGTTAACTATGGTCCTAGGACTCAAATAAAAACCATCTTAATAATGGAATTAAAAGCTGATGAAAAACTTCTGGTTCCATATAACATCTGATCTTCTTTATAGGACAACCAAATGGGCAAATCATGTCTAAACAGAAAATCTGACATAAACTAAGGCTATACTTTAAGAATATTGGAAATTTAAGCGAAGTTAAATTTGTAAGGGAAATGAGTGGGGATAGAAATATGTTTCAGTATTACCATGTTAGATCAGATACAAGTATCAGAAAACCTTGCTCAGCAACTAATTACCTATACTCCACTCCAAAAAATAATTTGATCCATTTTTCTCTAAGGACCCTAATTTGAATTACTTGCTGTTCAAGTCATTTTATCTTTAACCTAAATTGTCTTTATTAAAATAAAAAATGGAAGGCTTCTATTTTGTGCATTAACGAAAATTATACCTAAGAATTTATTAACTTAAATTTCAAGACTGTAAAATTCTCAACTATCTCCAACTGAGTTATTACTGAGGACACTACCAAAAAGTTTCTTTGAAAGAAACCTACCCTTCTGCCCTAAAATTCTGAATATCCAAGTCTCCTAAAAATATGCATACCCTGGGAGTGGCTATGATAGATAAGCACTGTATAAAATACATCCGTACAATGTATAAAATTCTCTCCCCTTGACAGTGGTTTTCCTTTTAGACTGCCTTACCTTTAATAAATCTGTGACTACCCATTTTAAATAAGCTTCAGCTGTATGGTTCTGCAACCATAAAATAAATCAATTTTAAACTAAGAGTTTGACAATTATAATCAAGAAACAATTATAATCAATCGTAGGGGACTCTTCCTTCTTCCTTCTTATCGTTATTTTTAAGGAAACCACTATCCTTCTAATGTCATTTGGGGCACAAAATAATCACCAACTGAAATCTATAGCTAAGTTAAACAAAAAAAAATGAGAAAAAGTAGGGGCAGGGAACTAACATAACAATAAAAAACAGAATACCAGAGTGATACTGCATCTCTTCCTTCACAATGCCAAATATTTTGTTACCATATGACCCAAAGCCTTTTTAACTATCCCTCAAAGGCTTTAGAGAAACCTTTCTTCAAAGCATGAAATTAAAGAGGGAAATGGTCATAAACATCTCTTAGTGATGCTTTTTGTCTTTAGATGAGTAATAATGATGAATTTCCAGATTGGTGAGCATAAGGCTGTGTCTACACAGGACCCACCTGAAATGCCTCAGATTTTACCAACTCCCTACTGATGCCCCTCAAAATGACTACTGTGTAGACTTCACCAAAGATGTGGGGACACTCTTAGAAACTGGCTTAAAATAACATCATATGGAAATGATCAAATGAGAATTAGTCATTATAAAAACAACAAATTAATGAAATAAGATTATGAACTCTATAAAATAAATCAAAACCAAATTTTCCCCCAAGTAAGCAATGTTTAAAAAGCTAAATACAGGAAGATTATGCAAGAGAAAAGTCTCAACAAAATTTACCATGAATTCATAAAATTGAGGTAAAATTCAGGTTAAACATTACAAATTCTAAATAATTCAAAATAATTTATAATAATACTTCTTCCTCATTTCATATTCTATGATATTATTTAAAGTATTTCTAAACTTACCCAAATGAAGTAATGTAAACTGGGCTGCCAGTTCCTTTGCATCTTCTAATGTAGTACAGAGTTTGTCTGGCATAAAGTAACTCTGGGATCCATTTGCAATAGCAGGAATAACAATTTTATATACCAAGAGTACTTTCCCATCTTGACTTGTTGTTGAATATAAATAATATTCTGGTGGTGCCCAATTATTTTTGTTGCAGTAATAATCCAAATGCATTACTGCAGAATTGAAATGATTGGATTTTAAAGAATACATGCTAATTGGAGTAAGCTTTGTTCCAGGAAAAAATGGATAAGTGCATCTTTCGATTTCAGGGGGGCTTGGGCTATGCTGACCATTGAGACGAGCTGGAAGAGTTGGTGGTTTGCCTAGAGTTTTTGGGTGGCTCTCTTCTTTGTTAGCAAACACAATCAGGTTTTCAGAATTAGGGCTAATCTGACCATTAAGATGCTGTCTCCAAGTGTTTTCTTTATTTACTGGTTTTGCCAGTGTTACCTCAATACTTGCTCCATCAATGCATTTTCCATTCATAACAGACATAGCAGCCACTGCATCTTCTCGGTTGAAAAAGTGAACAAAAGCATAATCTCTAAGTTTCTTTACTCGTTCAACTGCACCAGGTTTGAATTTGTTGAATTCTGCTTTAATAGTCTCCTCTGTAGTTGAGATCATTAAATTTCTTACATAGAGAACTTTAACTCTCTGCATGGTTTCCTCATCAACCTCTTTCTCTGGGTCAGCCCAATCTACCTGAATGGTATGGCCCCATAGTTGGAAGGTACCTATAAAAAAAGAAATTAACCTGAAGACAATTAAAACAACTAAAGGGGAAAAAAAAAAAAAAAAAAAAAAAAAAACCAACAACTAAAGGTCAAAAACTATTAAAGAAAACTTTCTCCAGAGAAGCAGGAACACAAATACCTATCAGTATACTTGATTAAACATTAGTTTCTCACAAGAAAACCTTCATGAAAGTTTTTACTAAGGCAAACAAACCCCAGCTAGAATTTACAATACAATTCATTTCAAGAGTCAACAGTACAAAGACACTTCAAAAACACTTTTACCAGAAGAATTAGGTACTGTCCTTTGGATTTTTATCAAACAACAATTAATACCACAAAAAAGTGTATACATCCAGTAAATTAGTATATAACTACAGATAATGACTCATAGGAACAACTTCTGGCCTTCTTAAAACCCTTATTTCACTTCTTACTCAAAAAACCTACCTCTTTAAAGATACTACATATTTTCAAAATATTGATCTATGAGGTGTCATTCTTCCATGTTTATACTACGGCTAATATGAAAAAATAAACTTCAGAAGGACAAGCTTACCTGGAATTAGTTTTCTCCTAGCCATAGCAGCAGCTCTGTGAGATTCATATTCAACAAATGCAAAACCACGATTTTTGGTTTTATCAGTTGCACTTGGATAAACAATGACATCTACAACTCCTTCTGTAACTTTCTTCATTTCATCCAAAATTTCTTCTTTCTTCTTTTCCTTAGGAATAGCTCCAATAAATAATCTGCAATTATCCAAGCTTACACACACACCAATAAACTTCCCTGGTCGAATCTCATAATTATTAAGAATTCTGATGGCTAACTGAGCCTCTTCTTTTGTAGTGTACATCACAAAAGCATACCCTCGATTTTCACCACTAAATTCCATCATAAGTCGAAATTCATATATCTTTCCAGCTCTTTCAAATACAGGAACTAACTCATCTTCATACATATCACGAGGTATTTTCCCTACAAAAACTTCACAGCCTCTAGGTGGAGGGGGACCTTCCCAACCTGAAAGTCAAAAATAAACAAATTCTAGTTAACATATTTATATGCACTATTCAATGATCATTCATTCCACAAATTTACTGTGCTTTCTATGTGCTGTGCACCACTCCAGATGTTGAGGATACAAATGAACAAAACAGAAGACCTTTCCCTCATTGGCTTAAATTCAATAGAGAAAAGAGGCTATGATTGGTAAGTGCTATGGGGGGAAAAAAAAAAAAAAAGCCACACAAGAGTTGATATTTTTGGTAGTCAGGTAAACCTTCTCTGAGAACATGAAGTTTAAACAGAGACCTGAATAAAATGAGGGAATAAGCCTTCAGAACATATCATTAAGAAAAAGCAAGTGTTTTATATGTTAAAACAACATCAAGTGCATAGGCCTGTATGGCTAATGAGTACTTGAGGTAGTATTAAAGTGGTGGGCATTGCAGCCATCCATGTGGCTACAGGCCAGATTTTAAGTCTAACAGAAAGATAATTGGAGAGTTATGAGCAAATAAGTTATACTAGCTACTAGAACAGCAAAACATATTTAGATAGCTGTTTCCATCTGGTTTGCCTCTAGTATAAACACCACTCCTCTACTCACTGCTCTTTCAAAATCTTCCCCAAAACAACCTCTCCTTTAATAGTTAAAGGATTCTTTCCCCCGTAACTCAATCCTGACTTCTTTATAAACCCAACTAGAACACCTGAAAGACTCCACCAAAAATTGCTGGAACTGATACACAAATTCAGTTGCAAGATATAAAATCAATGTACAGAAATCTGCTGCATTTCTATACAAAAATAATGAAGCAGCAGAAAGAGAAATCAAGGAATTGATTCCATTTAAACTGCACCAAAAATCACAGATATTCTTAGATACCTAAGAATAAACCTAACCAAAGAGGTAAAAGATCTATACTCTGAAAACTACAGAATGCTCATGAAAGAAAATGAAGAGGACACAGAGAAATGGAAAAACATTCCATGCTCACGGATTGGAAAAACAAATATTGTTAAAATGTCTATACTACCCGAAGCAATCTATACATTTAATGCAATCCTTATCAAAATACTAGTAGCATTTTTCACATAGCTAGAACAAAAAAAATCTGAAAATTTGTATGTAACCACAAAAGACCCCAATTAGCCAAGGCAATCTTGAAAAAGGAAAAAAAGCTGGAAGTATCATGATTCTGGACTTCAAGCTATATTACAAAGCTGGAGTCATCAAGACAGTATGGTACTGGCACAAAAAGATACATAGCCCAATGGAACAGAAAACCCAAAAATGGACCCACAACTGTATGTTCAACTAATTTTTGACAAAGCAGGAAAGAATATCCAATGGAAAAAAAGTCTCTTCAGCAAATGATATTGGGAAAACAAAATGTTAGACGACAACATTCCGAAGAATAAAATTGGACTACTTCCTTATACCACACATAAAAATAAATTCAAAATGTATGAAAGACCTAAGTGGGAGACAGAAAAACATCAAAATCCTAGAAGTGAATACAGGCAGCAAACTCTTTGATCTCAACCATAGGAACTTTTTTTTTTTTTAAGATTTATTTAGGGAAAGAGCACACATATGCATGCAAGCCTGAGTGGGGGGAGGGACAGAGGGAAAAGGAAAAAGAACTTCAATCAGACTCCACACTGAACAGAGAGCCCGACATGAGGCTCAATCTCATGACCTTGAGATCACGACCTGAGCTAAATCAAAAGTTAGATGCCTAACCAACTGAGTCCCTGAAGCACCCCACTATAGCAACTTCTTACTAGACACATCTCTGGAGGCAAGGAAAACAAAAGCAAAAATGAACTATTGGGATTTCATCAAAATAAAAAGCTTCTGCACAGTGAAGGAAACAATCAATGAAAGTAAAAGGCTGCCTACAGAATGGGAGAAGATATTTAAATAACATCTAATAACGGATTAGTATCCAAAATCTATAAAGAACTTATCAAATTTGGCACCCAAAAAAACAAATAATCCAGTTAAGAAATGGGCAAAAGATATGAATAGACATTTTTCCAAAGAAGACATCCAGATGGCCAAAAGACATGTGAAAAAATGCTCCCCATCACTTATCACCAGGGAAATACAAATCAAAACTACAATACACACCTGTCAGAATGGCTGAAATTAACAACACAAGAAAAAACAAATGATGGCAAAGATGCCAAGAAAATGGAACCCTCTGATACTGTTCATGGGAATGTAAACTGGTGCAGCCACTCTAGAAAACAGGAAGTTCCTTAAAAAGTTAAAAATAGAACTACCCTATAACCCAGCAGTTGCACTACTGGATACACAGGATAAAAAAAAAAAATACTGATTTGAAGGGGCGCATACACCCCAATGTTTACAGTAGCATTTATCAACAAGAGCCAAATTATGGAAAGAGCCTAAATGTCCATCAATTGATGAATGGATAAAGATGTAGTACACACACACACACACACACACACACACACACACACACACACAATACGGGATATTACTCAGTCATCAAAAAGAATGAAATTTTGCCATTTGCAATAACATGGATGGAGCGAGGGTATACTATGATGCTAAGTGAAATAAATCAGTCAGAAAAATACAAATACCATATGATTTCATTCATATGTGGAATTTAAGAAACAAAACAGAGGAATATAGAGGAAGGGGGAAAAAAGAGAGGGAAGCAAACCATAAGAAACTCTTAACTACAGAGAACAAACTGAGGGTTGCTAGAGCCAGGGAGTACAGGGGTCATTACCTGGTGGTAGGTATTAAGGAGGGCCCTTGCTGCATTGAGCACTGGGTATTATATGTAAGTGATGAATCGCTGAATTCTAATCCTGAAACCAATATTACACTATATGTTAACCAACTAGAATTTAGTAAAAATTTGGGGGAAAAAACCTGCAAACCCAACTTCCTTCTCAACTATTTCTTAAATCAAGAGCAGAGATGAAAAAAAAAATAAAAGAATCAAACATGCATAATATACACAATCTACCTCTTTTCTGTCACAACAGTAAAAACGATTGCTAAGGTCTCACAACAGTAAAAACGATTGCTAAGATCTTAAAGCAGTTATGAGGAAAGAACTATTGTTCGGCATACTTATGGATATGTATACCTAATGTACATTAAAGATTCAACTTTTTTGAACATAAATAAATCCACACCTGGAGGAGGACCACCAAATTTTCTTTGCCCATTCTCTTGAACCATGTTGTAACCAGTCTTTTCCATCAAAGCAAGTAATGCTGCTTCATTCTGAATACCGGTTCTGACTTTACTGCATCCATTTGTTCCATCTATGTTTTCTTCATTCATGGTTGCAGTTCCTAAAACAATATTCAAAAATAATGTTTATGACATGAAGCCACAGAGCTCTGTGAAGGATTTCTTTGGGTTGCAAGGAACCAAAAACATTTGTGGATGCTACATTTGGTGATCACTACAGTCCTGCCCACTAGGTTCTCCACAAATGGAAGCTAGAAATTTCATTTAATGTCACTGATCAATCAAGCAGTACCTTTAGAAAGTCTAAGCTACAAGAAAGGGAGGCAAAAGTAAAAAAGAGAAAAGAACAAAAAAAAAAAAGAAAAAGAAAAAAAGAATAAGTGAAAAGGAATTAGCAAAGAAAAAAAGCAAAAGAAGTAACAAAATAAATATACTGCCATTAATGAATATGACCACTGCTGATCGATACAGCCAAAATTTAAGTTTTTTATCATATAGGCCAATTGGATTTTACTGTGCCTTACATTTTTCGGATAAATGTAGCCTAATGCCAGTATAGCTCACGTTGTCAACAATCTTTAAGAGCTCCACTAGTTATCAGAAATTGAACAGATGCTCGGAGTTGGAGTAAGTAAAGAGAACTTCAAACCAGCCCCTGTTCCTAAAAGCAGCTACTAGAGAAAGCAGGGATCACATTCTCTGAGCAGAAACAGGAACTACTGTGATTTTCAACTAGCAGCAGCTTAAGAAAATTACCTAAGGGGTTCATGGGTGGCTTAGTAGGTTAAGCATCTGACTCTTGATTTCAGCTCTGGTCATAACCTCAGGGTTGTGAGATTAAGTCCGTGTCAGGCTCCATGCTCAGAACAAAGTCTGCTTGAGATTCTCTCACCCTCTCCCTCTGCCCCTCCTGTTCAAGCTCTCTCATTCTCTCAAAAATAAATATTTTTAAAAATTACATCAATGGGTAAGCAGGAGCTAGGGAGAACGTGAGATCTGTGTTGACCACTGTATATAAAAATGTTTTTAATTTTTTTAAATGAACTTAATTACCATATCTGTAAGTCATCAGAAAAATCACATTGATCCTACAGATTAATACTGTGATTTATTCCATTTCTTAATTTTATATCTCCCTTATTTGGTTTTATCATGAACAAATAACAAAAATCAAAATCCATAGTATAGGAAATGTACTGGGAAAACCATTTTGGCTTTCAATAGAACTTTCCTAAATGGAAACCAAGTCACTGTAGCACACCATTTTAAAAAGTATGAAATATTCAGCCAGAGCACCTCAGTCTGACTTAGCTCTGCCACTTTCTAGCTATGCAAACCTGGTGGCTCAGTCGGTTAAGGGTCTGATTCTTGATTTCAGCTCAGGTCATGACCTCAGGGTCCTGAGATCTAACCCTGCATTGGGCCCTGCATTCAGCAAGGAGACTGCTTGGGATTCTCTCCTAATTCCTCTGCCCATCCCTCCACCCCTGCTAGTGCTCTCTCAAAAAAAAAAAAAAAAAAAAAAAAAAAGAGAGAGAATTAAGATAATCTATAGGCATACTGAATTCAACATACCCAAAACTGGAATATCATTTTATCTTCCAAACCTGTTTATGTTTCCTGTCATCAATTCATGCATTCAACAAGGGCACAACAAACATACTCCCTCCCCTCCAAACTTTCACAACCAGAAACTCATGAGTTAACCCAGAGTATTCCTTTGATTCACAGCTAATCATTCACAAAGATCTGCATATTTTACCACTGAATATATCGTGAAATCAATCTTCATAGCCTGTTCTCAAATATTACCAGAATTAGTACTAGTTTCCAGATTTTAGTCTTGTGCCCTTTGAACAAAATCTCCATGATGCTATCAAGGTGATATAAAATATGTATATCAGGCAGCCCGGGTGGCTCAGTGGTTTACCGCCGCCTTCAGCTCAGGGCTTGATCCTGGAGACCTGAGATCCAGTCCCACGTCAGGCTCCCTGCACGGAGCTTGCTTCTCCCTCTGTCTGTATCTCTGCCTCTCTCTCTCTCTATGTCTCTAATGAATAAATAAATAAAATCTTTAAAAAAATAAAATAAAATAAGTATATCATCTTAAGCTTTGACTACAAATCAAAACTAAAGAGAAAAAATTAGCACATTTACATTTTAATCTTAAAATCAAGTAGGCCATTCTAAAAAAATAAAAAAGCCTCGAAGGAAAATATTGCTATATTATTTTCACTAAATATTAACTATTATTTTGGAAGGCAAAAAAAAAAACAAAATCAAGACTGAAAATTATAAACAGGGAAAAATGATCTGCAACACACACATTTAAGGCTAATTTAAAATAAAGAAGAACAGCATGGTGTCACAATTAAGAGCCAATTCAAGTATCCAAATAATTGCTTTTATGCAAGTCCTGTTCTCCCCCTTAATAGCTCTGACTTTGGGCAAGTTTGGCTTCAGTTTACTTGTCCCTAAGAAATGGATAATAATAGTTTCTACCTCACAGGGTTGCTGCCAGGATTAAGCATAAAGGACTTAAAAAACAGTATTTTGCATATAACAATGCAAATGTATTTACTATCTAATTAATACACAATAAATAAAACTAACTTCTAATAAAATTTTGTCCAATAAATTAGTAAAATAATAAGAAAAGCACAAACTGCAAACCAGGGATTGCAAACTCAGATTCATTCACTTGTTCAACAAATGTTTGTTGAGCACCAACTGTATGTGAGTACTATTCCTTATGTCTGGGCTACATCAGTAAAAGACCAAAATTCCTCCCTGGAATAGCTTGTTCGCCAGTGGCAGAAAACAAATGCTAATAAAAGTAATAAGGAAGTAATATATGTTAAAAGGTAATTGTGTGGGCAGCCCCGGTGGCCCAGCGGTTTAGTGCTGCCTTCAGCCCAGGGTGTGATCCTGGAGACCTGGGATCAAGTCCCACATCAGGCTCGGAAAAAAAAAAAAAAAAAAAAAAAGGTAATTGTGTGTAGGAGGGAGTATAGGGTATATAGAAGGGATCGACAGAAGACAGGGTACAATTTTAAATAGGATAACTAGTACTGACCTCAATGAGAAAACATTTGAGCAAAGAATTAAGAAATGTATCCATCTAGTTATTTGGGAAGAGCCTTCCGCACAAATAGAAAAATGAAGACAAAGGTACAAGGTAGAAGTGTGCATGGCACACAAAAGGTACAGCAAAGTGACTGGTATGGTAAAGCCAGCGGGGGGGGTGGGGGGGGGATGGGTATTTCGGAATAAGAATAGTAGGAGATGGCCAGCCCAGATGGCTCAGCAGTTTAGCACCGTCTTCAGCCCAGGATGTGATCCTGGAGACCTGGGATCCAGTCCCACGTCGGGCTCCCTGCGTGGAGCCTGCTTCTCCCTCTGCCTGTGTCTCTCATGAATAAATAAATAAAATCTAAAAAAAAAAAAAAGGAATAGTAGGAGATGAGATCAGAGAGGTAACAAGCTGTCACATGACACAGACCTTAAGTCACAGACACAGATACAGACCAAAATTCAGGTAATGAAGGACTTTAGCTTTTTTTTTTTTTTAATTTACTTATTTATTCATGAGAGAGAGAGGCAGAGACATGGGCAAAGGGAGAAGCAGGTTCCCTGCAGGGAGCCTGATGCAGAACTCGATCCAAGAACCCCGGGGTCACAACCTGAGCCAAAGGCAGATGCTCAATCACTGGCCAAAGGCAGATGCTCAACCACTGAGCCACCCAGGTGCCCCTAGCTTTTATTCTGAGTTTAAATGAGGAGCCACCATAGATTCCTAAACACAGAATATGATCTTGCCTTTTTAAAGTCAAAAAGAAGTGGGGTGCCTGACTGGCTCAGCGAGTAGAGCATTTGACTCTTGATCTCAGGGTTCAAGTGTGTTCAAGCCCCATATTAGGTGTAGAGTTTACTTAAAAATCAAATCTTCAACAACAACAACAACAAAAAGAACAAAGGAGGAAGCAGGGAGACCAATGAGTAAACTAGGACTAAAACTCCGGTGAGAGAGGATGGTAGCATGGATGAGAGAGAGGCTGGTGAAAGGAAAAAGATAAAAAGAAGTAGTTTCTGATATGAGATATATTTTGAAAATATAGCCAACAGAATTCACCAATACACTAGATACGGATCATGAAATGAATAGAGAAGTCAAGGATAAGACCAAAGTACTGGTCCAAGCAATGAGAAGCCAAATGATGAGAAAGAACAGATTTTAGGGGTAAAATCAAAGTTCAGTTTTGGACATAAGTTTTTGTATCCACTGAATGACTAACTCAAATGCCTACAAGGCCCTGGGAAGAAATGTTAAATGAGCAGAAAGGCCAAGGACAAGACTCTAAGAAGTGCTAAGCACCATCTTGAAAGGGCAGTGACTACTCAATTCTAGCAAACTATTAGCATGATCAAATCTAGTTTACACAGTTATGCCGCCAAATTTTCCAACTTTTCAGGAAGGAAGCTGTAAATCTGATTCTAATGTGAAATCTCAATTTTTAAAATTTGAGAACCAAAGAACTACATTTCCCTACTAAACCTGCAAAACTGGTAGGAAAGCAAATTGGTGCAGCTGCCATGAAAAACAGTACGGAGGTTTCTCAAAAAATTAAAAATAGAATTACCAGATGATCCAGTAATTCCACTACTGGGTATTTACCCAAAGAATAGGAGAATGCTAATTTAAAAAGATATATGTGGGATCCCTGGGTGGCGCAGCGGTTTGGCGCCTGCCTTTGGCCCAGGGCGCGATCCTGGAGACCTGGGATCGAATCCCACCTCAGGCTCCCAGTGCATGGAGCCTGCTTCTCCCTCTGCCTGTGTCTCTGCCTCTCTCTCTGTGTGTGTGTGTGACTATCATAAATAAAAAATAAAATAAATAAATAAATAAATAAATAAATAAATAAATAAATAAATAAAAAGATATATGTGCTCCTATGTTCATTGCAGCATTATTTACAATAACCAAGCTATGGAAGTAACCTTAAGTATCCACTGATAAACAGATGGATAAAGATGTGACATAATCCAAACAGTGGAATACTAGTCAGCCATAAAAAAGAAACTGTGCCATTTGTGACAACATGGATGAACCTATAAGGGCATTATGCTAAGCAAAATAAGTCAATCAGAGAAAGACAAATACCGTATGATTGCACTCACATGTAGAATTTAAGAAACAAAGCCAAATGGACAAAAAACAAGAGACAAAACAGAGATGCCAAAACAGTCTTAAATACAGAGAACAAAATGGTGGCTGCCAGAAGGGAGGTGGGTAGGGTGGTAGGTTAAACAGATGAAAGGAAATTAAGAGTATACTTATACTCTCTACTGAAAACATAGAGAATTGTTGAATCACTATATTGTACACGTGAAACTAACATAACACTGTATATTTTAATACAAAAATTAAGTAGAATATTGCAAAGCTACATAAACATCATCTTATTTACATGTGCAGATACTCAAAGGCATTAAGATGGCATGACTAGAGAGTAATACAGTAGAAAATCATGTTCAAATTTAGTCCTGTGTATATATACATTAGTTCTAAATTCCAATTCAAAACTTAATAGCGAGTCAAATTCTCACAATTCAGTTCAATTCTCTACACATTTATTAACTGTTTTCTATGTCTGAGTCACTTTACTGGACTTTAGTCATACTGATCACCTTGAGGAGTAGAACTACAGTCATTTTGTGCAAGGGATAGAGTATGCCTTTATATATCTTTCTACTCAGAACTGTACTCAGAAAGGACTGCCACAGAAGGTAACTTCCTGTCAAGTAGAAGTATTCAAACATTAGCTAAACATGCTATAGAGATTCAAGCAAAGAGTACACTGCTGGACCATGTGGTTTTGGCCATTCCTTAGAAAATCTGGTATGGACTTAAAGCACAGATGATGGCTTAAAAGAATTTATAATCCAGGATATAGTATACCATCATCCAATTAGGTGACTTCTATGTGTTAAGCCTGCATTTTCGAGAGCAATATCTCTATTCCTTGAAAGTAGAGTAGTGGGTAGTCAAGAAAACTAAAATAAACCAAACAAAAAACTGAAAATTAATTCATATGTAAAAATAGTAACAAATATTATACAACAGACCAAATAAAACACCGACAGATTTTCTATGGTTTTAATTCTGGGCTGCTTAAGGGCAGAGATCCCATTTTCCTTGAATACTTTCCCTATTATCCACTACAGTGTTTGGTACATGGTAGGTACTCAATAATTATTTGTTGGATGAAGAGTCTAGCAGAAAATTCAGAAAAATCCTTACCAGGACTTCATATACTGTTAACAGGGACGTATTAAACTGGAATTATCTTTTTAGAGGGAAATTTGGCAATATTTATCAAAATCTAAGATGTTTATAAACTTATTTAGCAATTCAATTACTAAAAAATTAAGCTAGATATAGTTGCACAAGTACCCAAAAATAAATGCACAAGAATGTGGACTGAAACAATGTATGTAAAAGCAAAAATCCGGGTGTGGGGGGGGGGATACCTGGGTGGCTCAGTTCCTTAAGTGTCTGCCTTCTGCTCAGGTCCTGTCCTAGGATCCATCCCATCTGGCTCTTTGCTCACCATCTGCTTCTCCCTCTCCTTCTGCATGCTCTTTCTCTTTCTCACTCTTGCTCTCTCTCAATAAATAAAATCTTAGAAAAAAGAAGACAAAAATCTAGAAAATATCTACTTGTCTACAAATAGAGTACTTACTCAAAAATTACGGTATAACTACATGATGAAGTATTATGCAACTGTTAGAGAATGTCAGATTTGCATGAGCTAATACGGAAAAATACTCAAGAAATAGATGAGAAAAAGCATGTTGGAGAGCAGTACGTTTACTGGTTTACCAGCTGAATGTTTTGTTTAAATATATTAATATATATATTCACATGTCTATATAAGCATACAAAAATTTTAGAAAAATTTTATAAGAAACTTTAACAATCATTATCACTGTTAAGTAGGAATGAGGAATCAAAGTACCTTAACTTCTCACTTTTCTGTGACTGTCAAGAATATCTTCTACTTGTATTAAAATCAAGAAGCCCTTTCAGGGGTTTCCCACTGTTCCTTAAATATAAAGTCTAAACTCCTTAAAAAGCCATAGGGGCACCTGAGTGGCACAGTGGATTAAGCACCTGACTTTTGGTTTCAGCTCAGGTCTGATCTCAGGGTCTTGAGATCAAGTGCCCAGTCAGACTCTGCCCACAGTGAGGAGTCTGCTTGGGTCTCTCTCTCTCTCCCTCTGCTCCTCCCCACTGTGCTCTCTCTCTCTCACAGACTGAAATAAATAAATATTTATAAATAAATAAATAAATAAAATAAATAAAATAAAATAAAATAAAATGTCCTAAAGGTCCCTTCATAATCTGGCCCAGCCTGTCTCTCCAACTTCATTTCTTACTATATGGCAACAACAGTACTTACGTATTTGCAATTTGTCAAATGTGCCAAGTTCCCACATATCAGCCTTTGTGTAGCTTGTTCCCAGTCCTTTCTCACTCTCTTTGCCTTTCCCACTCCTAACATCCTCCAGGGAAACCACCCCCTGACCCTCCCATCTCTGCTAAATTGGGGATTCCTCTGTGTGTGCTACTGTCACAGACCATCTCAGAGGGCTGCTCTGTCAATCCCTTCCACCTCCTTCTCTCCTAAATTCTGCCAGATATTAAGAAGGGTCTAGTCTTTTATTTCCAAAACTCTACCACCACGTACACTCCCTGCTATGCGATTATTCTTCAGGAAACGAGGCAGAAAAAGAGGACCACCGTGATTTAACTAGAAATAATGGACTTGGGTGAGAGAAGACCTGAGTTCTGGGCTTAGTCAAGAGATCTTTGACGAATTACTTTACAGTTTTTACCTTTACTTTGCAACTCTGTGAAATTCCATTTAATGCTTATTTCTGCATTCTTTCGTTTAGCACCTTGTATACCTTGCACAATGACAGTCACTGTTTATACATGATTTCATTTAGTACTTAAAATACTCCTGTGAGGTACATATGATCTTATTCCATTTCAAAAATAAACTGAGACTAAGATAAAGTTACAGTACTAGCAAATTGGTGGAGTAGATACTCCAATCAGAGACCTGTCTGCCTAGATATTGGGCTCCTAACAGCCCACTTTAGATTACCTTCATTTTAGATATTTAATAATCTGAGATCTCCAAAAAGTGATGTGATTTGCCTAAAATCATATAAATTACAAAACCAGGACCCGAATCCAGATTTTTTTCACATCAATAGTTTTTTTAACATAATTATAAAAATTATTAAATTACGCATGCCTCCTTTGAAAAACTACAGCATGATTTTAAAAAAACAAAACAAAAACGAAAACAAAAAAAAAAACGTATTAAACTTAGAAGGAAAAAAGTTAATTAAAAAAACTTTTGGAAAAACTCTAATAAAATAATTTCAGATTTATTAGAGACCTTAAAATTCATCTTATTCAATACCACCTGATGTTTGCATCTCCTTTACAATATTGGTGTGCAAAGCAGTCACCTATTTTATTCTTGAATTCTTACAAGAAAATCACTATTCTCTGACTTTGGTTAACTCTTTAAGAAAGTTCTTCCTTATACTGGATTATAATTTCTTCCCTTGTAACTTGTACATAGAGATCCTCCTATTATCCTTCTAGCCAAAGTGAACATACACCTCTTTCATAGAATTGCATTTGAAAAGTGATTCTCCTCTTCTTCAAGCCAAACATTACCAGTTCCTTAAACCCAACTTTTCCTAAAATGATGTCCCTTAACATATTATTCCAGGAGCTATTAATAGACCTCAAAAATAACCAAATACATCTGAGAATCACTAGACCTCTCCCTTAAGAGTATCACAATGAACATCAGCCTATTTAAGGCCGTGAAAAGTTTTAGTTACAAAAAACCTTGCAGCCTTAACTCCTGTCTCTCAAACATTAATTGTACTTTATATGATAGTTTCATGTTCCCTCACTATCCCGTCTTTTTGTCCCTTAAAAGCATGGTGGCCAAAATTACAGAGAGAGATATCAATGTTCTACATAGCTGCATGACATTGATGGTTCAAATCAAACATACTGTCAACAAAATACCCAAATCTTCTTTAGCCTATGTCGAAGTAACTGGATTTTAAAGTCATACTGAATTTCATCCTATTAGATTCAACCAACAAGCTCTTCCTAACCTTCCCTCTAATCTTTTACCCACTTGTGTCCCATCTATGAAATGTCCTAACTTAACCTCCTTTTCCAAGGCGTAGCTTTTTTTAAGAGAAGGAAACAGATACAGGAGGGCAGAGGGAGAGAGAGAATCCTAAGTAGGCTCCATACCCAGCCCCGCACCTGATGCACTCGATCTCACAACCCCAAGATATGACCTGAGCTGCCTGCAATCCAGAGTCAAGACACTTAACCCACTGACCCACCCAGGTGCCCCCAAGACATAACTTTCTTATTTTCATGCTTAATTGAGAGCAATTTTTCCAAATATAATTAGAAAATATTTTTAAATTGCCCTAGTTGGACCAGTGAATAGTACTAATTCTACATTGTCTTTTTAAATAGTTAACATTCTGTCATCCTTGTAATGAGACAAATTATCCACCCATTATGGGTCCTGATAATTCATTTTAGAAATGCATTTACATATGAAGAACAAGTACGTGTGATATTCTAAAGAAACTTAAAAAAATAATAATAAAGCTACCTTTCTCCGTTTAAGATTGTTTTTACCAGGTTTTGATACTATACCATCATTGAAGATTTTCTACTAAGAGAATATTAGAATTGCAAGTGGACCTTGGACCACTTCCAATTTTACATTTAGAAAACCAACAGCAAATAAAGTAGAGACCTGCTTAAGGTCACAACGCTAGTAACTGACAAACCTGTGCCTCAAACCATCAGACATTTATAAACTCTGGCCCTCTCCCATAATTTAGTCCAGAGGGACCTTAAGAGTCTAAACATCCCAGAGGACACATTACCGGCCCATTACACTAAAAACATCATGTTGATACAGTGTGGAGACTAGGAAAGTGTGAGATTTATATTTTTTAAACACGCTACTAGTTTAATATGCCACCTTACGTACACTATTTACTGCCATAAAAACAATTGATAAATATACCTTCTGCTTCTATTTTACCTGAAATGTAGAATTTAATTAATACACAGGAGTTTTTTGTTTTTCTGTAACTGATAGCTTACTCTGAATGGCTGATTTGTGCAATCCAACCCACCCCTGCAATTACTTACAGACATCTATTTTGGGCCAATTCATGTCTCTAAAGTTGTATTTTTAAAGATATTAACATATTATCCACCGTGTCAAGATGAAGTTGGTTAGTCCCCACATTAAGACTCTCTTTAATAGACAATGACTAGAAACATATGCTAGACTTACTACACTTAAAGAAATCTCAATCAAAATATTTTAAAAACTTAAAATTACAAAAGTATAAGACACACAGGAGAGTCACCAATCTCACCCTATGTTTTTTGTCTCACTCTCTCTTTAGAAAGGTGTTTTATCTTAGAGCCTCAACAAAAGTAACATATACACATATCTAATTCAAAAATCTAAAAATATCTAACCTTAATAGTATATCTAGCAAAATACATTTCTAAAAAAGCCAGAATTCAAGAACCTCAACCAGAGAATTAAAAATCAAATCTAAAACAGGTATACAGTTATTTTTATTCTAAAATATTCCAGAATCAATCTGAGAATTACCAAAATTCCAAGAAAGCATAGCAGTCTTATATGACAAAACTGACATGCCAACTGAAACTTGTAGGCTCAATTAGTTCTTGCTGATCCAAGGAATCTGAGTAAGGGAAGGAGGACCCAGAGCAAGAGAACGACATGAACAAACAAACAAACCAAAGTGGGGACAGGACGGCAGATTAAGAGTTGCTATATCACATATAAACTCTAGTTTTCAAGATAGATCTTTTTTCCTAAACTTTGGACTTTCAAAGATTCCTTTCCAGCTCAGTTTCAAAAGTAAAACTGAAGAAACATTAAAGAAAAAAGTCCTCTAAGCTATGAAGTAGAAGGCCAAGATGGCACAGCCAATCACAGGATAGATATCCACGGAACAATTTGAATCAAGACTTTTTTTTTTTTAAAGGACTTTAGCTTTAAATGCTAACTATATCTTCACTAATTTTAAGTACTTTAATAAGCTGACAAAATATAAACTTTCAAATTCATACTTCCTTTTAAAATAGAAAATATAGTAATAAAAAATTACTAGTACAATTTTAGCAAAATATACGTGAAAATTAATCACTTTAAGGAATTTGTCAGCTGTGTTGAAACCTAAACTGAAACTTCATCTTATGAATTACTGTTAAAATTTATGAAGATGAACATTTTAAATTTCACTATAATTTTTTAAAGTGAATGCAATAATTAAAACATTTATTTTTAAGATATCAAAATGTTTTAATAGAAAGCACATTAGATCTATATGGCATTCCTTAAATTACATGGGATTATATTCCTGATCTGTTGATCCAATTGTTATGGAGTATGATACACTGAGACCATGGTTGCCAAATCAATGGAGACGTTTCGGCGGCAACTCATTTTAGTGACAGACTGCACTATTTCCCACACGGTTGGAAAATGAGAAGGATTACTAAAAGTGTAGAGATATGGAAGCCTAACATTATTTCAAAATAAAAAGGTATAGATGGAACAGTTCAATTCCACTTTAAATGATTTTTATTAAAAAAATGCAGACACGTTTTTATTCCTAGAAGTCAAATATAAGAATATATGAAAAGTGTTGGTACTGGGTGTTTCACGACTTTTAGCAATACTGTGGAGGGCAGTATTGTTTTTGATTATATAATTAACAATAAAGTCTTTAAATCCTGTGTCGAACACAAAATTCTCTGAATCTAGGATAAAGATACCCACAACCAAAATTCTTGAACGCTCTGACACAATACACTGCTTTCCTCACATTAGGTCTTCTATAAGCTTTCATCCAAAGTGTTACAATTTCAACAGAGATTGTATTTTCTTCCCTCATTTTTGTTTTACCAAGGACCGGATAGTAAAATGAAGACACAACTCAGCATTCATATCCAGGTCTGGTCAGATTCTACGCCAACCATTCGATTTGTGTTCGCAAACGCCCTGTCTGCCTTCCTAACCAAAATGACAACATCGAAACTATGGCGCTTTATTTCAGTCCATAAATTCGGCATATTCCTATTAAGAATTGCTAAGTCCTTCTGCACCCAGCAACACACAAGCCTACATTTCAGATGTTGACATGTACTAGGATCGTTGGCCATACCGTTCAAGTCCAACACTCCGCCCTCTAAAGAGAACACTCGGGGATCCCAGGTGGCTCAGCGGTTAGCGCCGCCTTCGGCCCAGGGCGTGATCCTGGAGTCCCGGGATCGAGTCCCGCATCGGGCTCCCCGCGTGGAGCCTGCTTCTCCCTCTGCCTGGGTCTCTGCCTCTCTATCTCTTGTCTTACATAAATGAATTTTTTTTTAAAAAAAAAAAATCTTAAAACATAATAATAAAGTGACCATTCGCGGTTAAGGCCGTGCCTTAAACAGAAACCGGGGCGCCGCCAGCCCTGAGCAGGTGCCGCGCCAACCACCATCTCCAGGTCTGGGATGGCCTCTGGGCGCAAACAAGCACAAGTTTTTTAAAAAGAGACTTTTCCACGTGTACCCTGGAAAGCAGAAAAATCATTACAGCCGAGGGGCTTTGGCTCTGAACGTCTCCGAGGGGAAGCTGGTGCAACCGCTCAACTATACACCGCAGTGGTTCCCGAAAACATCCTATAATTTCCTTCCTTCCTTCCCAATAAGCAGAAGTCTACCGACACGTGGACGGGGCCCTCCAGAGGGCACGGGCCCTGGTGCGCGGCACGTCCTGCTCCCGGACACCGGGCGGCCCGCTCCGCAGAGGCGCCGAGCCTGCGGGCTCCTCCCGACACTGCCCGGTCCACGCTGGCTCGGCGCGGCTCGGCTCGGCTCGGCATCGTCGCGGATCGTGAAGGCTGCGAGCCGTCGGCCAAGAAGGCAGAGCGGGAGCTCAAACCACACTAACTCCACAGAGGAGGAACCCGGTGCCCCGAACAACGGGTCCTGGCTTCCCGGGGACCCCAGGCTCCCACCGATGCCACCACGACGGAGTCCCGGGTCTCCGGCCTCGGGGGTCAGACTTCACCGAGTGTGGTCACAACGAGCAAGGCCTCGGCGCGCAGCGATGCCGCGGCCCCACGCCGCCCCCGGTCGCGGCCCCGCGGCCCCGCAGCCCCGCGGCCCCGCGGCCCCGCCCGGCGCCGGGCCCCACTCGCCCGGGGAGCCAACAGGCAGGCGGACGCGGGCGCGGAGGCCAGCTCGAGGCTCGCCCGCCGCCGGCAC
This sequence comes from Canis lupus baileyi, assembly GCF_048164855.1. NCBI lineage: Eukaryota > Metazoa > Chordata > Mammalia > Carnivora > Canidae > Canis > Canis lupus. The sequence continues at coordinate 53,732,421 of NC_132850.1, read as the reverse complement.
CCAGGGACAAGGCGCGGTCGCCAAACCTCACCCAGCAGTCGGACGCCCCGACGTCGTCCACGGCCGCCGGAGGGGACGCGCGGCGCGACAACGGCCGGACGCCCCGGGCGCGCGCTCCACGGGCGGCGTTGGGGGAACCGGGAGGCAGCGGGCGGGAAGCGGCCGGAAGGCGGCGGGCAGAGCGGAAATGGGGCAGCGCGGGGGCAGGGCGGGGCGGGGCGGCGGGAGGAGCCCAGGGCCGCGAGCACGCGGCGCCCAGGCTGCGGCGGCGGCCGTCGGGCCGAGGCCGCCCTCGCCCTCGGGGCCGCGACACCGCCGCCCCCCGCGGGGCCCTGCGGCCGGGGGCAGGCGCTCCAGCCCTTCCCGGCGGTGACCGGCGGCCCCCGGCAGTGCCCCCGCTGCCCCCATCCCCTCCTCACCCCTTCGGGTCTTCAAATGTTGGTCCTAAATCTCTGGGACCAACGACCACAAACCGCCGCCACCGATTCGGGGACCAGTCGGTCGGAGCGGGGGTGGGGGGAGGGTGAGGGGGGGCCGCCGCCGCGGAGGAGGGGAGCCCGCGGGGAGGAGCTCGCGTCGTCCTCACGCCTAGGCCGGCCTCCCGGCAGCCGCCGCGCGCAGCGGCCGAGGCGGCCCCACGAGGAGCGGAGCCCCGGCCAATCAGCGGCCAGCTCCTCCCCGGGGGGGCGGGGTCAGAGCGGGGAGAGTGGGCGGGACTAAGGTTTGAATCAGAAAGAGGCTCTCGGAGGGGGGGGCGTGAAAGCGCCTGGAGTGACAGGCCCTTTAGCCAATTGGGGCTGGGGGTGGGCGTAACGTAGCGGTGCCGCGAGACTGCCCTGCGTGTTTGGTTTGGGTGCAGAACAACAAAAGGCTTTGCTTTTGACGTGCTTCTTACTTCGGGGAAGATACGGATACACTGTACTGGTTCTTCTCGGCTGGTGGGAGTTTTCGAATCTTAACCTCCTGGTTTAGGCCCTTTTTTAACGAGGGCTTGAGGGTGGAGGGTGCGGAGGTTTAAGGGGGCAGGCGGCTTCACAGACAGGAGCGGACACGCGGTTGGGTGGGCCGAGGGCCGAGGGCCGGGGCGAGGCCGCTGGGCGGGGGCGGAGGGGCCGGGGCGGCCGGGCCCACCTAGCCCCGGGGGACGCCGCGGCCTGCGGCTGAGGCTCCGGCTGCTCTTCTGGCCTGAAACCAGCTTTCACGGGCTCTGCACACACGCCTTGAATTTTGCTCCCTTTGAAGATAGAGCGTGAGTTTAAACGGCGAAGAAAATAAAAATAATGCCCAATCAGACTCCTAGACTAATAGGACTGCAAAGCCCCTCCATCACGTAGCTTCTGCTCCAACAAATGAGGAACCTGAAGCCCGGAATAATCCACCGGGTTATACAACCTCGAAGGGCCGTCTTCCACAGTGGCCGGTGAATTCAGTTTGTTGCCTGCGTGTGTTCAAGGCACTAACAAGTGTCTTAAAATCTGTGAACAACAACAAAAAATTTGTGAACAAGCCGCGTCTGTGTACTTTTTACCCCTCCCCTCATAGTAGGATTGAGCAAGGCCTTTGGTGTCTGGCCGACCTGGACTCCAATCCCTGGTACCGTTTTGTGGTTGTGACACAACTTCTCTGAGCCCCAGTTTAAAACGGGGAATGGGAAGATAAATGATAGATAATATCAACAAATGCTGAGCCCTTGTTATGTGCCAGAAACAACTGCAAGGTATTTTCACGTGTGGGTGCATTTAGCTCTCACGGTAAGACTGGCAAAGGTACTTTGGCCCCACGTAGCTGCATATTCCAGGTGGAGGCACCCAGACAGCTGAAGTAGTCTGTTCAAGGTCATCCAGCAAGTAAGTTTATTTCTGCTCTGAACCCTGCAGACATAACCACTGTGCTATACTGTCTCAAAATGTGTCCAGAAACAAGTGGCATAATGCCCAGAGTGCCCAGAGCATGTTGGGTAGAAGCTTAACAAATCCCTTCCTAAACCATCTGCCTTCAGCCCAGGGATAGGACCAATCTCATGTATGTAGGCTATATGCCTATATAAATAATAATGATAAACAACTAGAAAATCTAGACATAGAATGTAACTACTTGGCTGTGTGTGTGTGTGTGTGTGTGTGTGTGTGTGTTTAATATGTTAATTCTCTAAGAACTGCAAAGGTGGCAAGTTCTATCATATTGACTATGTCTGTGACCGCTCTTTCATTTCTCCAGAAAGAGATTACTCATATTTTCATGTCGATGCCATCGGCAGTTCTCAGTAATTAGTTCTAAATGCACATGTTGAAGGTTTAAACTAGCTGAAGTTGTGTTGTTAGGCCCATTAATCTGAAAAGTTCCAACAACTAAAAAAATTCTAGGAGTTGCTGTAAGATCCTTAAAACCTCACTAGGTGGAGATGTTATCTTGTGAGGTGCGAAAGACAGTTCCAGGAAATCCCCTGAAGAGTTATTTTACAGTTCTAGCTTCCTTTTTTTTTCTTCCACCAGACACCCTCCCCCACCCTCATATAAAAAAAACCAAACAAACAAAGGCTTCTCAATAGGCATTAGTCAGGCCATAGAACCGTGCTTAGATGAAGATAATACTATTTAAAGATCCTTGCAGTGCTTGTGTAGTCTGTCCTTTTGGTCAGATTTCTCCTAAACTTTTTTACTATCCAAAATCTAGTAATAGATGTATTTTTCAAATGCTATAAAAACTATATTCTGTGTATATAAAAGTAAAGGAATCACCTTTATTTCTCAAGACTCCTAGAAAAGAGAATCTTAAATACCTTTACCAACTAGAATTTTTTTTTTCAGAAATAAATTCCAAATTAGGGTTTGTTATAAATTTATTTGCAAGTTTATGGGGAAAGGAGATCCAGATTAATGGGAAGAGTGAAGATAAGTGATATGGAGGTATTATTTTTTTTTACTGAAAAGCAGCCTAAAGTAGAATACTTGTTGGTAAGGGAAAAAAAAAATAGAAGCGGAGGTCTGCATCACTATGGGACCTGGAAAGAAAAAGTTATCAATAAAAATTGAAAGAGATGTAAAAGATATAGTTGGTTAAAGTAGTCTAGATACAATGTAAATGTGGTTTTTCTCATATAAAATGCAATTTTTTTAGAATAAAATCTTCATACACCTTCTGTAAAATACAAACTCCCAAAAGGAAGAAAAGCAATGAGAAGTCTGTATAAATGTTTAAAATCCAACTTAGTCATAGTAGAAGAAATGAAAGGTGAACAGTTTCACAGAAAAAAAGAGCATTGTATAGTGTTAGAGCTTCCTACCTCCATATCATATCTGGCGGTGATGGCGTAGATCCACCAAAAAATAGCAACTGTTTACATGTTTATAGAATTAATGATCTTTCTACAGGAAACTTGGAAGCTAAGGGCCATTCTTTAACCTGGCAACTCTCCATTCTAAAAGATATCTCAAAATGCTTTCAGAAGTATGAGGGCTTTAAAAAAAAAAAATCTCAGAGTAAATATATTTATTTCAATTTACTGACCACCCTCATTTGATGATTTCTACTTAACAGATTAACTTGAACTTTTGATGTGTCTGGAATGTGAATGTCAGCACCACGATGATTATAAGGTGGAATAGGTGCTTTTCCCAGTAGGCTATCCCAAGCCATCTTTACATTCAGTCAGTGTACCTCCCATGATTAACAACCTATCTTCCCAAGGCAACAAATTAGAAATAGAGATCTTTGTACACAATTTAATGGTCTGTACAGGAACCAAACCTATAACGAAGGCCTCAGTTAACATAGATACCAACTAAAGGAAGCAGTAGTAAAGGCAACCTTTGATTGGTATTAGTTGGTAGTTAACATCAAGATCCAGACATCCAATTACTATTTTTTAAATAATTTTTAATGATTTTTTAATAATATTAGAAATAATGCTATCCTATAAGAATCATCTTTTTCCCCTTTGAGAAATAGAGATTTAACTTATATGAAATAACTACTGTATGTAAAAAATAACTTTCTTTTCCTCTCTCTCTCTTTTTTAAGTAGGCTCCACACCCAGTGTGGAGCCCAATGGGGAGCCCAACCCAGGGCTTGAACTCATGACCCTGGGATCAAGACCTGAGCTGAGATCAAGAGTCAGATGCTTCCCTGACTGAGCCACCCAGGCACCCCTAAAAAATAACTTTCTTTCCTTGTGTTTTCTTTTCTTTTTTTTTTTTTAATAACTTTCTGCTTAAAAATTTAAACACTTGATTGGAGAGAGAGTGGGATGAAGCTTTCCTGTCTTATCTCACTGAAGCAGCTTTCTTAGGTAACAAATTATAGTGGAACTATAGCCGACAGACACCAGCAATTTTTAAGCTGGGAGAGCCAGAATGACTTGCCCAAAAATCACAGTCAGTTAGTGGCAATACTAGATCTCCAGCGTCTCTCTTCTGACTTTCAGTCTTAAAACCTGGCTCTCACAGAAACTTAAATTGTGCTTTAAATTCTACAGTGGTTTAAAAAAAAAAAAAAAAAAAAAAACACCTATGAATATATTCAATGAAGAAAAGTATTTGGCTGAGGACAACAGGGTCAGCTTTGGTTCAGGAACATTAGTATACCTGGCCAGAAAGGATGTGTGAAGTAAAGCAATTTCTTGGGTATTGAGGTTTCTTTCTTCACACTCCATGGGTGGTGCCCTCCCAAGGTGACTCCAGCCCTGTCTATCTAACTCAGTTATTGTCTTAGCCCAAGAAGCAGAGGAAGACTCCCTCTCTTTGACTAGGGGAGTGTTTTGCATTTTCTCAAAAGCAGGGAATAGAGAGTCCTTGGAACCCTAAGAGGAAAGGATACCATTATAATCCACAATTCAGTCAGTCAGTGTTTTAAATTAAAGCATCAGATCTTTTTAATAAATCATTTGTTTTAATTTGCATTGCTCTGCTTAGATGTACAATCTCCAGGGCATCCTTGAAATCACTGACTTATTATGTTCTGCCAACTTTCACTTATTCCATTCCAATCGTCGTTCTTTTTTTTTTTTTAATCCAATCGTTCTTAATAAAAGGCATACATTCCCTTTTCATCTCAATTTGCACTTTAGCACCACTGAATTACTAAATCCTTACAAGTTAAAAAACAAAACAAAATAAAGCAAAAACAAAAACAAAAAGAATCCCAGAAAACCCTAATCTTGTTCTGTTGAAATAATGTATTTAAATGTAAACTGTGGAAACAGCTAGTGTGTAATTCTGATTTTCATCAGGACTGCCCAGTGTATATGGGGCAGGCTAACCAAACCGGATTAGAACTGATTCTTTGGTTCAGTCCAGTAGCCCTGTGTAACCCAGAGATAGGGCTTTAGTACTACAATAACTAAGGGACAGAGGAAGTCTGTGGTATGTGGTTAGAGGGCTAGGAAGTGAGTGAATAGTATATACATCACTTAGTTTAGGTATAGAGGTAGAGGAGTAGGTGCAGAATGACCATAAGGTATAAATTCATGATGACTGGTTTAAGAACAGATATTAATAGCATCAAATCATATTAAAATTTTACACAGATTTGTTTTTCTTACTACTTATTTACTACAAGCAACAAATAGTTAAATATATTTCTTACTTTATGTTTATAGAAAAGCCTCTTTTTATATGCATCTTATATGTAGGGTGGTATTAAAAAAAAAAAAAAAAAAAAGCACTGGAATTAGAGCCAAAAAATCTCTATGCCAATTTCAGCTCTTCTTTTTCCAGTTGTGTATGGCCTCTCTGAGCTTCAGTTTTCACAGTTGTCAAATGGACGTAACACCAACTGTCTCACAGGTAGTAGTATATAATAGGAGGTACTGAGTGAAAATACCAAGCCCTGTAGTGCCCACTTCATTTGTAGGATGTGAGATTTTAAGTGTCATGTTTTGAATTGTTGGTTGTATAGTATTGTAATTTTAGAAATTTTAAAAATAGACATTTTAAAAATGTACTTTCTCACAACTCAGAATTGACTGCTATTAACATCCAGTCATCTTGGCTTTCATTATTTTTTTACTAAAAAAAATGTATACGCATACACACATATAGAAACTGAATCTCCTTTGGCCTCCCATTTGTTCCCTTTGCCAATTGATAGGTTCGTTTATTCAGTGTGCATTTATGGAGTGCCTACTACATATGAGGCACAATGCCAGTTGGTAAGGTGGGGATTCATGGTAAACAAGACAAAAATCTTTGCCTTCACTTTAGCCACACTGACTTCCTGATTGTTCTGGAGTATACCAGGCAAACTTCTGCCCCAGGCCCAGTACTCTTGCTATTCCATGCCCCTGAAATGTGCTTCCTATACAAGGCCAAGTGGCAGGCCATTTCATCTTCTTTAAGGCTTTATTCAAATTCCCCTTTCTCAGTAAGACCCTCCAAGGCCATACTGTATAAGTTACATCCTTCGTCCCCATCACTCATACAAGCTATATCTATGCCTGTTTAATTTTTCTCCACAGTGTTTCTCACCATCTATCTCTCCATATATTATCTTGCCATTAACTGTCTCTTCTCCTAAAATACAGGATCCAAGAAAGCAGAGATTTTTGTCTATTTTATTCCTTGCCCCCTCTCCAGTGCTTACATAGTGCCCTTAACAATTATTGGTCAAATGACACAAAGGAGTGAATAAAAGTTTAAAAATTAGACGCAGGTAATTTCTTCTCAAATTTGAATGCTTAAAGTGACTGAATGAAAGAAAAATGTAATTCCTCTGTGATTTACCAAATTACCAAAATGTAGACAGACCTTATCTCCATCTCCCTGCTTCCAGGAAAACTACTTATTTTCAAAATATGAGTGAAATAATTTTCATAATGTCAGGGTTTACAGAGGTTATATAGCTCAAAGTATTTTGAAACTGATAGAAATAAGCCTCCAAAATTACGTTTCAGACAGTTGAAGCTGCTCTGTTTATTTATCCTGGGATTTGAAATTACAGTGAAGCTTAAAGTCCTGTAGACCCCAAAGGAAATTTTATAGCCAGCCTTCTCTTTAGCCTTCAGAAGTAGACTTAGCTGTCACAATTGAGGACTCTAACCCCAGGCATCACTGAAAGAGTAGTTCAAGGACATGAGCAACACTGTTCAACAAATATTTGTCTAATACCTATTTCTCTCTAAGCACTTAGGAAGTCTAATGAGTTGTATTTCAATATTTTTTTTTTTTTTTTTTTTTTTGCCACAGTAATGAAGTGGAGATACGATGGACCTTGGAATGAGATAGTTCAAGCACTGACAGTGTCAGTTTGGACACAAGTTGTTTAGCTTCCCAAAGTCTCCATTTTCATATCAATCACTCAAACAGCAATATTGGTTGCCTTGGTTATTGGTAGTCTAGCTTAAATAAGATACTATATCAGTCAGGATAAACTAGGTTATGCTGCAATAATAAATAATCCCACAAATCTCAACTTATAATAAGAGGTATATTTTTTTCCTGAGCTACACTAGCTGTGCTTCTCCTGCCATGTAGTCATCCTGCAGCCCTTTACTCAGGAACCCAGCCTGATGGAGACCAGCTAGCTATTACATTGCAGGCTGCCATGGCAGAGGAAAAGGACAATCTCACACGGGCAATCGCATGCCAGATTTCAAACTGACACATATCCTTCCGATCACATTGCATTAGCTGCAACTGGTCACATGGTACCACCAACAAAGGAGCCTAAGAGGTATACTTCTACATACCCAGAATGCAAGCACCTGAATTTTTGCTGAGCATCAGAATCAATGACTACCACAGATGGTAAATGTAAAGTGTTTAGTATAACATCCACCTCAGGCCTGTCCCTTTTCTCTCTCCAGGCTACTCCCTGTATGCCTTCTTGTTTATTGAGTGGAGATACCCATATTTCAAAAACAGTCTCTTTGAATTCACAAACTGTGTTTAGTACAATACTTGAACTAGAAAATGCTCTATGAAAAAATAATTATGTGATCAAATTAATTTGAGAAACACTACATACTACATCCCACATCCCTTTCTAAAAATTATCACTATATAGTAGCTTATTAGAAGTTCTGAGATGTCTTCTGGTAAAGATAACTGTTTATGGGGGATGCCTGGGTGGCTCAGCTGTTGAGCATCTGCCTTTGGCTCAGGGTGTGATCCCGGAGCCCCAGGATCGAGTCCCACATCAGGCTCCCTTCATGGAGCCTGCTTCTCTCTCTGCCTATATCTCTGCCTCTCTCTCTGTGTCTCTCATTAATAAGTAAATAAAATCTTAAAAGAAAAAAAAAGATAACTGTTTGCTTCTGTTTAACCCAAGGTTTATTCAACAAATATTTATTGTGAATTTAATTCTACCTCCAGTACTACTAAGACTAATGCTACTATTCGCATTTATTGAACAACTCCTAGCTGCCAAATTGATATCAAACCTTAGAAATACAAAACTGAAAAAGGCAGACAAGATTTTTGCTTTGATGGTGGTCATGGTCTAAAAGAGGATTATCAGCATGGCTCTGAAGCCTTTGCCTGGGTAATTCCTTTAATTCTCCTGACAGACCTTAAAGTTGGCATTATTATTGATCTCATTGTACAGATGAGGAAAAGGGAGGTTGCACAGCTAGCAAAATGTCTGAAATTCAGGGATTAATCAAATAAATTATGAAAGATCCATAAGGTAGAGTATTTGACAGTCACTAAAAATTCTTTACGGAAGAGTAGCCATGACGTGGAAAACACTGCTTATGATTTTCATGGCAAAAAGAGAGTCTCATTTTTATTAAAAGTAGCACTCCTTCCCTTCCTCAAATTCTTACAGAACACGCCTGTCTTCGTTAGATGAGTCAGAACATTATCGCATGGGAAAGGCAGTCCGGAAATTCAGTATTTTAATAGGTGTTTTGCTAGTCCCAACTAAATCAGGATCATGTTACTAAAGAGAAGAGCAACAGTGCTGTGGTGATAGCCAGCTACTAATCCCAGCTCCACCGTCTGTGGAATGTTATTCAGGCACCTGCAATTTCAACACATTTCCTGGGTGATTCTGATGCAAGTGGCCCACGGAGTACACATTAGAGAATAGTACTGTAGGCAATCAGAATAAGGGGGAAAGTAGGACTGGGTGACATTAAGGTTTATTATTTACTTTTTGGATGGTATTAAGGTAAAAAAATTAAAAAAGCAGTCCATTTATCAGAGGCACTCAGACCTGATGAAACGCATACCTTGAGAAGAAAGCTGACATCGATTAAGAATAATAGAAATGGAGTGTGAGTGCTAATAAAAAATTTAGCTCGCTAAGTATTGTCATGTCATTATAGATGGATTATTATTTCCAAGTATCCAGAATAAATAATAAACCCGGAACACACACACACACACACACACACACACACACGCCACCCCCAGAGACTAATCGTAATTGAGTCTTTCTCTCCGGTGGAATCTTGAACGCTATAAAACCCCAGTGATCAATATGATTGCTAATGACAACTGAACAGTTATGTCAGCTTTCCTAGGTTCTGAGTTTAGAATAAGACGTGTCCACTTATGCCACAAGCTGTGGTTCACATTCATGGCCTCTGTGTTAAGGGCACCCTTTCATTTTCCCTCCCTCCCTCCTTCTCCTGGCTGCTTCTAAACTTTTCCTATTACCCAGATTCACATAAAAAACTTTTCACTGGCAGTAGCCCTTTCTCTTCATGAAGTCTATGCTTTAAGGGAGCCAGCACATCCAGTTGCTGTAAGCCAGGCCACCCTGGCCACTGCTGGTATTTCCAAGAGGTCAGCAGCTGGGTCACATCATTGGAATGGCCAGACCGCCTAAACAACCATCTGGGGACCTTGGAGCCTGACCACTCTGCCAGCATAGAAACCTCACCCTGGCCAGACCCTGCTCCACAAAAGCTCCACAGCAGGAGAGCCAAACAGCTGCTTTGCTTCTGAGAGCTAAAGTTGCAGAGCAGAGGCTGAGTGCAGAGAATCCCTTTGGTAAACATTAAGAGAAAGAATCGGTGTATAGGTCCCAGCAAGGGAGCCTAAGCCCAGAAATACGGCTTAGTGCATGGAAGAGGCAATACTCACCACAGCCTCCTGGTTACCACTTAGCAAGCACATCTATGTTCCCAGCCCAGTGAAAGGCTCGACATTCTTTAACCTTCACAATAATCTTGAGAAGGAATATCATCCCCCATTTATACTGCAGAAAATTAAAAATGAGATAGTTTGCCAAAGACTCTCAGCTGTTCGGGAGCAAGAATCAAAGCCAGATCTTTCCATTTTTATCACAGAGGATCCCTGACAAAGACTGAACAGCATCAGTGGTGGGGAGGGGGAGGGGGCTGGGAGTGAAGGTATGGTGAGGAATCACAAATAAATGTGATAATGTTTATGAAACGACAGAAAAATTAAAGGGTTAAACAAAACCAGCATTTCTAGTATGCATAAACATTATTCGTATTAAATCTAGAAATACAATTATTTTGACAATCTCCCAGAGATGGGATGGTGGACAAACAGGAAAACTTGCAAGACAGAACAGGTTGTTTCGCAAATATCAAGGGTGGTTAAGGGAACCCGTCATGTAGCCAACCTGCAAGCCCATGCACGGCACTGACAGGTGTGCCTGCTGCAGCAGCAAGGTGGGCAGCAGGCCCACACTTGGGGGAGCAGTGGTGCTCTCAGATCCAGCCAAAAAAACACTTCCACTTGGTGCACTGTCAAAACTTTTTTTTTTTTTTTTTTTATAAGTTAGTTGTCTGGGTAACAGAAGAAATTTAGCAAGATGGAGAAAGACCATTTGTGCCTTAAACCAGCCTTAAACCAACTCCTAAGAATGAAGATGTTAAACTATGACATGAGATGTTCTACAGAGATAAGCAAAGGATTAAACGAGAGATTTACAACTCGTGGTGATTAGTGCCAGGCTTATGCCCATAAATCACAGCCTGAATAATATCCCCATGAACACTGTCAGGCACAAGAGTATAAGCAGCAATACAGCAATACAGAGCCACCCTTCTGCTGGTAAGGAAGACCCAGGGCCTCATCACCCACAGCCATAGCACATAAAGTACCTCTCCCTCAAGTAGTCAGTGTATACTTGTTGAAAGGAAGAAAGTAAAAAAAAAAAAAAAGAATCAAAAGAATCAGAGGATGACTGGTTAGATGTTTGAATGTAAGAGTGCTGAGGACCTAAAAATGAGAGAATGTTCTTCCTTTGGCTGACTGTCTGTAAGAAACAAACAAAACAAACAAAAACCAAAACCAAAAAACTGTGAGAGACAGTGAAATCATATTCATTTTTTAGAATTTATTGGGCACCATGCCAGACACTCAGAAACACTTGAAAAGAGCCTATGGTTTAATTCAGAAGCCTGACAAGCCAGCTGTCGACGAAGCAAATGCATTGATTACAAACCTGCAACCTGTGGCGTTTGGGTCATCTTAGCCTCTTGAATGGGCCTAGACCCATTTTAGAGTCATGAATAAAGGGGACTGCATCCACTAGGTCACCTCCAGTGTAGGCTTTCTGTTTATTTCCTCACGCTGCTGCAGACATTCGGTCTGGAACTTAATAGGTGCCCAGTGGGACCACATGAGGTCCTATACTTATGAACCAGGCCAATCCTGTGGCCTTCCGACAGTTGCCATCCTGAACCTGTCTCCCACTTTGCCTTCTGTTACATGTCCATCTCCTAGGCTAATTTCCTCTAGGGCCTCACCCTTCAGACCTGTCACCTCTGACTTGTGCACTCAACGGGCTGTTGTCAGGGATTCTAGGGCCTGGTTCATAAGAAGAGAGACTGGAGGAAAAATGTTTAGAACTAAGGCCAATAATCAATCCAGATTGCCTCAGAAAATGGCCAAGACAGATTACTGCTGAATCAACAGTATTACATATATCACACGTGTATGTAATGTCCTCCAATCTGTAACCCAGGGCCTGGTATTACTTGTGACTCTACCCCTCACCATAAACCTTCTAAGAAGGATTTTCACTATTCCTCCCTGGTAGAGAGGCAGGATGGTTCCCTTTGCCACCCCCGTTTCTTAGCTTTTCAATATTCACCAGTTGAGTTCCCAGGCTATTTTTTCGAATGTGAATCTCATTGCTGGAATACTAAATCCCAAATAACAAGATGTGCAGTTTAGGGAACTGTATATCTGTGTGTTTACCAACAAATGGATGGTAGAGGGACACACCTGTTGTTATTATTACAGGCTTTTGTTTTATCTGTCTTGGCATTGCTTCACAAAAGGAAGTTGCCTTGTAAACAGCTCACTGTGGAATTTAGGGTGCTCACCATGGTGTCAGCTTATAGACTCTGTACTGTACACATCAGAGAGCTGCTGATGCTCTCTGCTGGAGCATGAAGCATGCTGAACATGCACAGTATCTGGTGTAACTGGGTACAGTTTGTGTTCCTTAACAGAACTGAAACCAGACATTAGCTGTATTAGCTAAACTTTCCGATCCCAGGGACAGGGACCACCTTACCTTTCCATATCACTTTCTTGTAAGGATTTAAGATCTTAAGACCTGTTGCATTATTTTGAACTTTAAGGTGTACAGCCAAAAAGCACAGGTAAAGACTGGGCAAGTAAGTGTGCCTCCTCATGACAAGACATTGGCTGGCTACAACAATATGATCTTGGAAAGAAATTGATGACTTCATTTACTTGGTTGCCCACAGTTTGGGCCATTTGATATGATACAGAATTTAGAGTAAAAATACCAAGGCTTGAGTCCTGATACCACATTGCTGACTGCAGGATCATGAACATCGAACCTGCTTAGCCTCAAGTTCCTGGACTATAAAATGAGAATAACAACCATTGTGGTTAAAAAACAAGTCATTTAATGTTTATAGGCCCAGTGTCTCCTTTATGGGATAATAGTTATTAAATAAGCAAATGTGCACGACAGTACTTTATATAAAATAATAAATGAGAAAATGATATTTTCCAAAGCTACTTTCAACTTGGATACTTCTAAAATTGTGGTCACAATATACCTGCTCGTTGAGAGTGACGACTTTTCTCTCTCTCCTCTGTAGCCCTGTTACCAAGTTCAGTGACTACTATATAATGGATACCCAATACAAGTGAGCAGAATGAGAGGAATGCAGCAGAATCTGAATTCTCTGCCATGGGAATGAGTTGGCTCCTTTGCCCTGCCAAAAAGTAGTTGGTATCCTAAGCCCATAAGTACAAATGTGGAGTGGTTGGTAACTCAGCCCCACAGATTCCAGGTACTCAGGAGAGACCTCACTGACCCTACCATGTCTCCCTCATATCAGGAAAAATGTGTACTGAGGAGCACATGCTAACGTGGTGACTTAGAAGCACATGTTGTGAATGATGTTCAACATTAGTCAATTGCCTCTTGGAGGTAGTCTGACCATTAATCAGCTTGGCACAGATGGTGACATTCCATAGTTTCAACATACTACTTAGATCAATCTTAAAACTTTCATGTTCTGGTCTCTTGCTGAGTGTCCCTTGTGCGTGTTGCATCAGTTCACCTGGCATTGAAAGGTCCAGATGAGCAGGTGAAGCCACTGAGAGCTGTAGTGCCTAGATGTGATGGAAAGATGAACACTTTGTTGCCTTAAAAAAAAAAAAATTATTTATTTGAGAGAGAGAGAGAGAGCATGGGTGAACATAAGCTGGGAGGAAGAGCAGATAGGGAGGGAGAAGAAGACTCCCCACTGAGCAGGGAGCCTGATGTGGGGCTGGATCCCAGGACCCTGAGATCATGACCTGAGCTGAAGGCAGACACTTAACCGACTGAGCCACTCAGGCACCCTAGTTGCCTTTCATATAAAAAAAATAAAGATGAAGTTCCAAGAATGAAAATGGACTCATATATCCCTAAGTAAAAATAAATAATAATAATAATAATAATAATAATAATAGATAAAAAAGGAAAACAGCAAATTTACAAATTATACTTAATTATACTTAATGGTATTGCAAGAGGGTAAACTTCCAAATGCTCACGTGAAGCCAAGATTACAGCTCTTCTAGTTCATGTCCATTCAAGCCACGCAGCCCTCTCCCACAATGACTTAAGCTTTTATATCTGCCTCATAAGAAGACAAAGACTGCAGCTCATCAATCCCATCCATTCCCACTTTCTAGCACAGACCAATGGATGGGCCTACCTGGGATGGGGCAGGGGGAGGGGGGGAGCAGTTTGAGACCTGGCATGAAAACCAAGTAAAGGGCCATATTCAGAGAATCACTGCTCTAAAAGAAAGTCTTCTGGTTGGTTTCTCCACCTATTGCTGAGGTGTGTATAAAATAAATGCAAAAAGCACATTTTTTCAAAATCTCTTCTGAGAGAAGATATCCATAGCACTTGGTTTCAGAGTGGTCATGGGAATGAGTGTCAGCAAAGTAGAGAAATCTGAGCTACAGAAGGGGGGGTAGTTCCCACAGCGCCCACAAAGAGAAGCGGGGATGGAGTGGCTCCTCACCTCCTGAGGAACTAGTCCCAGACTGTTCTGGTGCTCTATAGCCATTCTCTTCATCCTCCTGATTTTCAGATTTTCTCCCGTCTCACAGCTTCAGTTCCTTTAGAGCTTTTAAGATAATTGTGGCAAATGTTATTGTCAGTTGAAGGCCTTATCCAGGAAGAATCAGATGAAGGATGAAACAAAGAGAATTTGCCACTGTTAATAAATTCCCTGACAGTCACTTGTCTGTGATTTACCAGAGGTGAAGTGGAGAGAGATGTGCGTGCATTGGTGGAGTGTGGAGCTGAATTGAGGAGTCTCGAAGAGGAAATGAATCTTGATGTTGCTCAAGCATGTAGCGATTGCTACATTTTTGGTTTCCACCCAGCAGTGAGGCACCTGGTCAGAACAGGTGTCTGGACCAACATGGAGCTTAAAGCTCTGGTTCTTCTGCTTGAGCAGATCCTCCGGGCGCAGCCACAGACTGAGCCAGGCTTAGCAGACAAGGATTGTTCATCTGATAGATTTTGGGGTTTCAGCTCATTGTTTGATTCCGTATAAACAAGAAGATTTACTCAGGAATGGTAACACAGTCTTCTTCAAAGAATAAGTGATTCAGACAAGTAGCAGATCAAATTATCTCAAAATTCTGCATGTGTTGAGGTCAATATAGACTGAAGGATAAGAAACCATTATTTTATGTAATATTGGTTGAACATGTTAGCATTAATTTAATGGATTAGTTTAATCTTCCATTATAATTTTTATGACTATTTTAATTGTAGAGAATCTGAAGTACTTATGAGGTAATGATGCCCCCAAAATTCCAATAGCATTTGAATCTGAGTCTTGCACCATATCTTGATCTCTCCACCATTCTGTGAAAGAGAAGAAATGGTAATGGACTGCCCCCAATATGTTGTTTGGAGGAGAGCACAGGACTCTAGAGTCCATGCAGTATGGTTTCTCCACCTTTCCACTTCCCCTAACCTTATCAGGATTTCCATCTGAATGAATGTGTTCTTTTCAAAGAATAGAAATGAGAATGTTCATTGATTTGACTTAACCCTCTAAAAGAAATCACTGCTCTGAAAGAAAACTGCAATTCTGATAATATCACAAAGAGTGTCCTTCTGAAAATAGTTATGAAGATTAACTTGATTTATGCTTCTTAAGTGAGGCATAAAGCAGTTCCCAGTATGTTCCCTTCCAAAGAATGCCGAAGGGAAAACAGAGATGTCAGATACTATACTGTTTTCTGAGTCTTTGGGCTTTATTTATTTCCTTTTCCCACCAAACTACTACAAAAGGAAGCCCACGCTCATTTTCCATTTCCATCTCAACCCATAATCTGCCTTCTCCCCTAACCTCCCTAATACCCCCCCTACCTAACATTAGTGGGATGCTTATTCATCAAGGCCACTCAGTCTCCTTATTTGTCACATCCACTGTGAACACCCTTCAGTCCCTATCTCTCTTCTATATCTTGATGCTATTCAGATTGTTAGCTTCTAAACCTCGCTCCTCCTGGCCCCACAGTCTCTCCTCAGTCGGCTCTAACCTTTGTGCCACTATTCCTCAGTCTTCTTCTAGAACTGTTCTTGATCTTTCTTCTTCCATCTTGTTTGTGTGTGTGTGTGTGTGTGTGTGTGTGTGTGACTTTAATCTTACATCCTTCCACCTTGTAAGACTCTGCACAGACTTCCCTAGGATGGTCTAATACACATCCCTGGCATCAACTGTCATGACTTCTAAATATGTCCTCATACCGGAGCTCTGTCTTGAGCATGAGACTCCAGTTTCCAGTTGTCTACCCTGTATTTCCATCTATGAGACCCGAGGCTTCTCCAATTTACGTCCCAAACTAGGCTTGTCCTACTTCTCCCAAAGTTGACTCCCCTAAATTAGCCAGTATGTCATATACAACCAGTTATATGTATCCTGGTGCCGACACATTTATTGCCTTTCCTGGCAGGCTCTCTGCCAGCTGGTTTCTGGCTTATTTGGCCAACGTGAGGCCCTCACGGGAGATTGGAGGGTGAAAGGAAAGGGAAAACTAGGGTATTACACACGTGCACACACACATCCTGCCCAGCAAGACTTAGAATGGTTTCTGTTTTCTTCATGGAACCTGTATGAAACCCCCTCCTCACCTCTCAAATCAATCCATTCTCCTTTCTCCATCCTCATTGCCATTGAATTACTTCTAGTCTTCATCATTTCTCTTACAGTCTGGTGATAGAATGTATGTCCTTTGAGTTATACCTCATCTAATCCATTCTCTACATTCTTGCAGAATGAGCTATGATGATAATGAGATGTTACTCTTTTTTTTTTTTTTTAATTTTTTTATTTATTTATTTATGATAGTCATCAGAGAGAGAGAGAGAGGCAGAGACACAGGCAGAGGGAGAAGCAGGCTCCATGCACCGGGAGCCCGATGTGGGATTCGATCCTGGGTCTCCAGGATCGTGCCCCAGGCCAAAGACAAGCGCCAAACCGCTGCGCCACCCAGGGATCCCGAGATGTTACTCTTTTTAAATTAAAAGTGATAACTATCTTCTAAAGAAAATCAGTTACAAGTAGCCCCTTTAGAATAGATCACCATATCTTGGAGCATGTCATTGTGCAACTTGGCAACAACTGATTGGCCCAAGGATGTCACCTGAGAACAGAACTAAAGGATATGAGAAGAACCAATGACCGTGAGGTAGCCTGGCCAGAGAACTTTGGTCATGACCACCAATATTGTGTAATGACTGGTCAGCCTAATTGGTCAGCTTAGTTCCTTTGGAATTTTCTTTCTTTTTTTTCCCCCCCTTTGGAATTTTCAAATGAGAGACAGAGGCTGAGCAGAGTGGAAAAGTAGAAGTAACACAAAATCAAAGTGTAAGGAAAACCATGAGGCAGTAGAAGTGATGATACACTGAAGGTTAGAACAGTAAGTGAGCAGCAATAGTAGTAGCAGTTATAAGGTCAGTGGAATGAAGAATCTGGGACAGAATCTAGAATCAAGAGGAGGATGGCACCAGGGTTGTTGTTGGAAGGTGGAAGTAGTTGTGAGCTGATGGGGGAGATGTAACCATTCACGCTTTGATTCCTGTAGTTCCCACATCTCCATGTCCCCTGAAATAAACCTCTGTCCATAAACCTTAGGATTCTTTTCCTAACAACCTAATCCCACCCCTCTTCATCATGTGTTTGACCAAACCAATGCTCATAAGCCTCACCTGAGGTACTTGGAAAGTTTAGGAAGTGCTTTCTTTCCACTTGAGACTTTTATAGTGTCAAGTCCTCCATGACCTTGCCTCTTGTCTCTAACTTCACCTGAGCCGAGTTGTCTTCCTCAAAGGAATGGTGGAACAGTATAGGTCCCTTACTCTCAAAGCAACAATATAAACACAGGGTAATTGTTCTTAGGGACTGGCAGTGATCCCACTGTGATGTGGGTTCTCATGACTCTGTGCCTTTGTATGTACTTCTCTAGGTGCCTGTAATGGCCTAGAAAAAGGAGGTCTTTCACTTCAAATGTTTGTATTCTTTACAACTCAATTAAGGTATCACTGAAAACACGTTTCTCTTCTCTCTCCTTTCCTGGCCCTCAACAGACAGCTATAGGTTTTGTCTCTGCCCTTCGGACACTTGTACAAGCTTATTCTTGTTTTGAAATCTATTTACTTGCCTTTCTTTCTCATGAGACTGAGGAACCACAGAACTAAAATTCTAACTAGTTCATTCTTTTGTGGCCCTGATTGGAATACACAAAGGGTCTGCAAGAAATTAATACATTAATTGGACCAAAGCTTGTCTAATTTATGAGAGACTTCAGGAAGCCAATGTCATAGAGAGGAAGGAAAGCTGGAGTCAAATTGTGGATCTGCCTGTGATTATTTGCGTAAAATAACAAAGTATCTCAACCTCTGTGCCTGCTTTTTCATGTCTGAAATATGGTTAGGTGTTTAACAGTATGGCTCAATAACCTCTGTGGTTCTTTGCAATAAATATATTTCAAGACTGACCCTGGGATTTGCTTCATCCCAGTTCGATCCATAGCCGGAGTAAACTGGCAGGCCACCTTGGTAGTGTTTGAGTTTATGCCCATGGCTCTGTGTTGTAGCTGCTTGGTTTTATGGAATGGAGAGTTGCTTTTTAATATTATGCAGAAACTTTTTCTCCATAACCAAAGGAGGCTCCCAGATGTAGATGACATAGATCATGTCAATCTAAAGGCAGATCCACATAGTTTTAACTTCAAATATGTAAAGCCAGCTATGTTCAATAAAGGAAGCCTTGAAAGACCAAATTCTTCAGGCTACCATGCTCAGAAAAATGTTTATGTATATCAAATTCAAAGACAAGAGAAGACGGTATATAAAATTGATTTTATTTCATACACATATATACCAAGTTTAAACTAGTTGGGCAATCAGATCTAGGTTAGGTAAAATTCTCTAAACAGATCATATAAAACACAATATTGGCAGTCATCATTTCCTATATGTTTTTCATCTATAACAAGACTTTGCCATTGACATAACTGTGATATTACTAAAAAACATCTTTATAAATATTTGACAGTAATAGTATGAAATAGAGAATGGAAAAAGTAGAAATATCTATTCTGAAAAACAACATTTAAACAACAAATCTGTACTTATTTGCTTGTCCTTATGAAGAAGCATAACCAGCAGAACAAAGATCTGGACTATCCAATATACATACATCACCATATTAAGTTATATTTCAGGAACCAATTTTCTGGCAGGAAAGGATACATGACTTCTCCCTGACACCCTACCAACAGTTACTCATGAGTCAAATAGGATTTGGCTAGTCGGCTGACACTTCCTTGACATGTTTGCTCTCCACCCTCACAATTATAGGCCCTTATTTGAGAGATTAAGGGCCATAACTAGTCTTCTAGGAGAGTCCCTTGTCCTGTCTTGCCCCATGCCCCATCCTTCCTCTGTACTTTGCGGAGTTACCTTTCTGAACTCAAATGTCCACTGCCGGTTCATAAAGTCCAAACTTCTTGGTCTACACAAAACTTGCATCACTTGATCATTGCTCTCCTTTTCCAACACCTCTCCTCATCACCCTTGCTCCACACTAACCTCTGAACCACTTGCCTCTGCCTAATTACCCCATGCAGTTTCATGCTATAGTCAACGAACTTGTGTGCTAGGCATGTTGTAGACAGTTGTCCTGCATTCGCTCATCCTGTTCCCAATGTGTAGAATGCCCTGCCTAAATCTGTCCCCTTGGAAGACATCCCATTTTTTCCAAGTCTCAGTACACAGTCCCTATAATTTTGGCCTTCTCGGTTAAATCTAGCCAGTCATTTTCTGTGCTTTAAATCCGCTCTACTATGTAGTCTTAATGCTTCGATGTCAATGAGGCCACAAACTTGGAGGCCCAGGTCTCATTCTTCTTTTCCTTCCTAGTACCTGCACAGTACTTGACACATTATTTCACCTCAGCCCCAGCTAGTTCTTTGGCCTTCATCTACATATGGCAACAACATAAGCAACAAAAAGCTGTGTTAGACACTGCTTATCATTTCACAAGTTAGAAGGGAAATTTAGAACTGTAAGGGATTTGCAGAATCATAAGGATGAACCTTAGTTAATGAAGCCCAGAGACATTCATTAGAGACACAGAAATACCGGTTTCTTCCACGACCACAATCAGGGATCTATGCTGCTTCTAACTTGCTAACTGAGCACAATAAAACAAAACTTTCCTTTGTCCTAAGTTCAACAGATTCTAGTGTTGTGGAATACTGAATAAATAAAACCTTCCTTCCAGTTTCCTCTTCCTGTAAATAGTAGAACACATCAATGTATACAGTATTAATTAGAGATCGTGAAATTACAACAGGTCAGTGTCTAGCATATAATGAGCACTCAAATGAACTAGGAATTGGATCTTACTTTAAGGATATGAAGTAGGACTAATTATGTTAATTCTAACCTTAGTACTTCCCTTAGCATTTAATAAGAGATCGTACCTTTGAACACATATTTAACAACAGGCAGTGTTTTTTGCTACCGGAAATACTGAAAACCTGCAAAAAAGGTAGTTATTTTAGGAGGACACCATATGTTTAAAAAATCAATTTATTTAAACAGTTGCTACAAAGGTAATATATAGTAAGTGAAAAACCTCTAATACAATGCAGTTCACATAGTGCTTGCTTTCAAGTACACATACTTAAGATAATTTTAAGTGGTTGGAATAGGCCCAAAGAACCTTTATGCCATTTCATGTTTTGGTGTTGCCATTTCATGTTTTAACAACTTAAAACATTTAAATGATTAAACACAAAGTTCAATTACTATTAAGCTCCAACTGAATTTGTTGTAAATTAGTGGTAGCAAAACATCAGTTATGCTAAAATCTGCTCTTAAATTTCTTCTGATTGCGTCACTGGGTAAATGACTCCACTCTCCCTGTATCACTCATTAGGTGACTCATTATTTTGTGATTCCTGATAGTTCATAAAGCAATTTTAATACTGGAAATGCAAGTCTAGCTTGTGGCCTAGTTTTTATAAGTTTGGTAATTCTGCAAAAGTACATGAACGCTCGCTCTAACAGTGCAACATCTCAACTCTTGACAGGCTCAGTGTAATCAATTTTCATGCGTGGTGGTACGGAGACACTCAAAACCTACTTCTGACAGTTATTTCCTTGTGGCATCCTTCTTTTAAGAATGGAAACTATGCAATGAAATGAAGAAGTCCATTAGAAGACAAATCTGAGGACTTTAAAAAATTATACATTAGTAAGTGCTTTAAAAGGTAAACCATCCAATGACATATATGCAAGTTATACCATGGATGCAAAGGTCATAAGAAAACAGACGAAGCTTATTTTTATATTTACTTCTACAAATGCTCCCTGGTAACCACAATGGTATAACATAGCAATCAAGTACAAACTTAATTTGTCTCTCATCAGTCTGTGTATAGGTGGACACTTGCATATTCAATTGGCCCATACACACTCCAAGTATCCAAATTACTTCAATCCTATATCCATTTGCCTCTCAAGAGTGCTTGAACGGCACCAGAGTGACACATAAGAGATAAAAAAATTAACAAATGCCAGGCTTCTGAGTAAGTAAAGCCAAATGAAATTGTTCAGCTGATGCTATAATAGGTATTCCTGCAAGAAAATGCAGATTTCTATAGTTCTTCTAGTCAGTTTCTTTATCACTAAACTCTAACTTTGCCAACAGGATTTCAAGCAATGGAAGTATTTTTGATTCATTGGGAATTATATATAATACATGGAAAAAAAAGATTTTGAATCTTTTTTTGCCAATCATGAAACATGTTTTCATCTGAACGAGGGGAAAATCGTTTAGTTTAGTTTAATGTAAGTTTTCCAATGAACCAGAATAAATTTACAATGAAGTTAGTGGTCTCATTCAGTAAGTCTTCTAATCTTCAAATTCAGGCCAAACTGAGAAGAACAATGATTACAGGAGAAAAAAACAAACAAATAATCTCCTGTGGCCATCATCTTAGGGGCTGGTTCTCCTGTAATGATGAATGCTATCAGAAGTTGTCATGTTTCCAAGATTTGCACAGTGCTTTAAAATGGAACTGCCTGAGAAGATTCAGAAAGCCTTTGTTCTTGGGCTTACACAGTAAGCACTTTGAGTGATTCTTAATCACATTTTTATCTAGGACACAGTGTTACAGGTCACATCTTTCTCGACCGATGCTTAAACTTGTGCTCTATAAATATAAACATATTTACACACAGAATACACACACTGACACGGGGATATGAAGTTAGCCAGCCATCCATAAGAAGAATGGAATAAAAATTGCAGGAAGGGTAGTATATGATGCCAAGCCCAGACAGACTATAGATGCCAACCCCAAGACTGCTGAAGCAAGAACACTTCTCTGATCACGAATAATTATCTTCACATTCTCACAGAACTGGAAAATAAAATTGAAGAATATTAGAAAACATGGCTAAAACTGAGAAGGATCACACGTACCAACTAGTAAAGCATAATTTTCTCACCAATTTTCTGTCTAACAGAAAAACTAGTATTTCTCTGATGACTTTGGAAAGAACTGAAGATTGAATAGTTCAGTTCCTTGATTCCACTTCCCATAGTAACTGAAATGATGCTTTAGGCAACTGAGTTCATAATAGCAGCTGCCTTTGTAAATGCAGAATTTTTATAGAAAACTATATATAGAGAATGTAACCACATAAGAGTTATTCAGGATTAAAAGTCAAAACTGTAAACTACCTGTCAATAACATCTAAAATTATATAAGCAAAAGAATCTCTAATCGTGAGTGATAGAATTTAGCTTATTATTATTATTGGTGAATTCAATTCCTATAACCCATCATTTGAAAATCTGATGATACCAATGACAACCTTCTTCCTACGTCTCTAAATCTAAAGGCACAGAAAGTCTAATTTTTTTTTGTCCTATCCCATTCCCTGAATAAATTAAATTCAATCAATTCTGTGACATAAAATTGGCTGCCGGGGATAAAGATAAATTAAATATGATCCGTACCCCTGAGGAAGGCATGCTTCTAACATGTGAAAATGTTTCTCTTTAAAAACTAATTTTACTCAGTACTGATGGCTTATGTTTGAGTCCTGGCTCACCTCTTATTAGCTCAAGTAAATCTCTTGTAAATCATTTAACTTGTCCAGACTACCCTCTTCTCTTCCATGGGAATAAGAAGGTTGTTGGGGGGATCCCTGGGTGGCTCAGCGGTTTGGCGCCTGCCTTTGGCCCAGGGCGCGATCCTGGAGTCCCGGGGTCGAGTCCCCCATCGGGCTCCTGGCATGGAGCCTGCTTCTCCCTCTGCCTGTCTCTCTCTCTCTGTCTATCATAAATAAATAAATAAATCTTAAAAAAAAAAAAAAAAAAGAAGAAGAAGAAGGTTGTTGGGAGGATCAAGTGAAATCTTTAAAGGTACTCTGTATTCTTCTACATGCTGCATAAATGTAAGGCATTACAATGACTATTATTACTGCTACATCTGTTGACAATCATCTCTACCTATTCACTGTCAGGGCAAAATTTAGCAATGAACGGCTTTGTTTTTAATATAGGACTTTTGCTACTCCTACTAGTTTTAAGCTCCTTTTCTAGACATGACACTGTATACGCTTTGATGGTCTCCTACAGTGGCCTATACGGTCCTGAACACCTCGGTTTCTAAGTGCACATAGTATATAAGACCAATTTATTTTAATGCACTCTCTTGACCGTGAGGTTGTCTCTATCCATACTTTTGTAAAATTTCTAGACAAAAAGCTTCCTCTTAGTTATCCAGATGTTGTTTTTCTTACATATCAATCAGATGATTTGTCCCTTTTTACTAAACACTGAGACCTAAACATAACATCTTAAAGTAGTGAAGATGAAACTAAATCGAGTTTTCAGGACAATGAGAAAAGGTGCTTGGCAAATAATGGGAAGTTATACATTCAGGTAAATGAGTAAGCTGTCTTCGTACAATTGTGCTTATTTTGTCTTTTCCCCCAATAATGGTTAATTAAGGAAAACAGAGAATCATTGTGGAATCCCTTCCCCAAAAGATTTTCTCAAGGAGCATCTTATTTCTACGGTTCTGTTCTTGTTCAATGGGCCATTATTAGCCCAGGAGGCATCTCCAGTGATGCTCAACAGGAGGGAATGTCCTGCATTTCTAGGTGTTAAGATGCCTATAGGGGCACTTTTTGAGCACTGAAACCCCCCAAATTAAAAGGGATGTTTGCATTCCTCTTTTGGCAATGAAAAGCAGTACCCGCAACAATAACAAAAACAAAGAGTTGAAAAAAAGCATAAGGCAGAGTAATAGTAATTAAAGGTCTTTATAGTTTACAAAACGCTGAAATTGTTAACAGTAATATAAAACGCCCTTAATTTTATGATTCCTAAACTTGTTAAAAAGAGCTTCACGCTACAAAAAAGCAAAATGTTTTCTTCCCACTAATTTTCAAATTAGTTGTAGGGCTCTCAAGAGGGAAAGTGCTCTTCAGAGTGTTTATAAACTCGAATTTAAGTAAGACAACTTGCAACTCTCAGTGTTAGGTTTACCATAGTATACACAGATGGAGAACTAAACAATCAGACCCCAATTCAAGTCATTCCTTACATCTCTGAAAAGTAGGAATCAGTCCTCCTCCAGTATTAATGACCTACTTCTCTGAAGGCATGTTCAAAAAACAGTTCTTAGAATTGGAAAATTTGGGATGGGGATTTTTTTTTTCCCCGAGAAATCTACTCTGGCCAAACTGTTACATCATTCAAAGTGAAGACAAAAAGTCAGTTTCACAAGAGGTGTTAGGCAGCAACAGCAATTTAAAACACTTCTCTACTTCTGTAAAACCTTACAAAGTTTCCAAAGATGAAAAACTACTCCAGCTAGTTATTTATGCAGATTAAATATTTTACTAGCTCAAGGAAAGCCCTTGTACGGTTTTGTTTTGGTTTTGGTCAAAATATAGAATACAGTGCCATCTGTGTTCCATGAAAGAGTAACTCCTAATTACGGATAGAAATACTGTTTTTCCTTAGAGAAATCATTTGCTTGGTTCCTAAATAAATCTGACGTGCTTCCTTTTTGTATACTTTTGGAGCTAGTGTTTGTAAATGTAGTGAAGTTCATTTCTAATCAGGCCTGGACTGGGGCTGTGATTCTTAAATCACTGCACACTGATCTAACAATATTTTTATTTTACTTACAAAAGAATTCCAAGATTGAGTCTGTTGTGGCTCTATAAATAATCTATAAGGAGTTTCATATACCGATGTGTAAAAAGCATGGTACTTGTGTGCTCTGCCACAGAGGAGACAAAGATTTTCCCGTATGGGTCAAAAATTTAATCAAGATGTGGAGCAATAAAAAATCGGTGGCATGGATGCATTCTTTTGGTCCGAAAAACATCTAAAGGCTAAAACATGAAGCTTATTAGGTGATGGCCCAGGTTTCAATTGAGAGTAAACATTAACAATAACCTCCTTACTATTTTCTATAGTTGAAAGTGGCTGATAGAACAGATCTTAAAAGTTCTTATCAAAGGGAAAACGTTACTATGTAAGGTGACGGATGTTAGCTAAACTTACTGCAGTGATTATTGCACAATATGTACATATATCCAATCATTATGTTGTACACCTGAAACTAATACAGTGTTATATATCAATTATATCTCAATAAAACAGAGACTTGGCAAAAAAAAAAAACAAAAAAAAAACAATAACCTCTTTAACAACTACAGGGAAGGTTGAGAAAGCTAAATGCAAATGAAGTTGCAGGCTTAAAAAGTTGCCTATCTTTAAATGAGCAGGTTTCAAAAAGAAATTAAAAAAAAAAATCCATTCCCTCCCCCCCTTTGGATTTGTGGCTAACTTTAATCATCTTTAATGCTAATACTGTTTTTTTTTTTTTAAAGTGCCCATAAAAATTACAACATTGAATGGATCTTCTTGAAAATCAATTGTTCTGATCTCTGAGGAACCCATAAACAATCTAACCCACCTTTAGAGCTAATGGTTACAGGATGCCTAACAATGAGGAAGTCTAGATGGGGATTAAAGCCTGCAAGGAAAGAATTCAGAGTATCAAGGAAATGACTTCTCCGAAGCCAGAAGGGATCTACCAGGGAGGTCTTTGTACTGGGAATTTTGATAGGTTTCAAGTGAGCAAAGGGAATCCAGGCCACAGCTTACAGACGGAGAAACCTGCCCGATTCCTTAATTTTGAAGGCACAGCAATTTGTACACAAGGTTATAGATAAAATACAAACTCTGAGTGCCTTTCTTCCAGTTGTAATTCTTGGGAAAATCTGCAAGCACACAGCGACAGAGTTTCTCTAGAGCCCCCCCCCTTACCCCCACCTGCTCTTTAGTCGTTTCGACTACTGGGTGCACACCCTGAGGGCCTCGGCAGCAGTAACTGGGTAGATTTGCAATCGCCGGCGGCGGTGCTGCAATCGCCACACTCCGGACCGTGCATCTCGAGGTTACCTTGCAGGGGACAACCACGCCTTTTATTTACTTAGCCTCTTTTAGGAACACCAGAGAGCTCGCTCCTTGTTCCAGGACTCAATCCCTGATCCCAGAGTATATGGGAAAAGGCTAGGGATGGGGAAGGGCGAGTCCCCGGCGAGTCCCACGTGTACCTTGTCGGCCTGGGGGCTGACCGGGGTGCCGAACCTGCAGTAGGTCACGAAGTGCTCGCAGTTGTTCCACAGGAGGCTGTAGGAGGTCATGCCCAGCAGCTTCTCGGCCCTCTGCGCCACCTCTTCGTTGAGCAGCGCCTTCTTCTTGAGGGACTGGTCCAGGTGATTGACCAGGATGTCGGCTCCGTAGGCGAAGTCCTCCACGGTGTCCACGCGGATGCTCGCTACCCTGCCAATGACGCCCAGGATGAGACGCTTGTTGGACACCACCTTCTGGGTGAGCCCCGTGTCGTCGGTCAGGGCCAACAGGATGTCGGGCATCATGTGCGCCACTCGGTTGTCGCCCAGGTAGATGCCGTAGTGGGTCAGGTGCGTCCGGGGCACTTCCAGCACGTCGCCGCGGAGGAAGGAGCTGGTATCGTAGAAGCCGCGCCTCGCCTGGTCTTCGCCCGCGGTGCCCGCACTGAAGAGCCGGAGGTTGGAGAGGAGCAGCAGCTTCTCCAGCAACAGGGACAGCGCCTCCAGCATGGGGTTCTTCATCCTGCGGGGGACAGCGAGTGTCGGGGGCACGGCCGCCGCTGGCGCGCGGGGACCTCACCTGCAGGCGGGCGGCCCGGGGCCCGGGGGGCGGGGGGCGCCGAGGGAAGGGGGGAAGCCTGGACACGGGTCTGGGCGCCCCGCACCGGGAACGGGGAGGACGGGGGCCCGGGGCCCGGGGCTGCACCGAGGGAAGGGGGGAAGCCTGGAGACTGGTCTGGGCGCCCCGCACCGGGGACGGGGAGGACGGGGGCCCGGGTCCCGGGGGTGCACCGAGGCAAGGGGGGAAGCCTGGAGACTGGTCTGGGCGCCCCGCACCGGGGGCGGGGAGGACGGGGGCCCGGGTCCCGGGGGTGCACCGAGGCAAGGGGGGAAGCCTGGAGACTGGTCTGGGTGCCCCGCACCGGGAGCGCGGAGGACGGGGGCCCGGGTCCCGGGGGTGCACCGAGGCAAGGGGGGAAGCCTGGAGACTGGTCTGGGTGCCCCGCACCGGGAGCGCGGAGGACGGGGCCCCGGGGACACCGAGGGAAGGGGGGAAGCCTGGAGACTGGTCTGGGCGCCCGGCACCGGGAGCGCGGAGGACGGGGCCGGGGGCCGGGGGGCGCGCGGTGGCGGCGGCGGCGGCGGCGGGGGCGGAACGCACCTGGGGCCGGGCCGGGGCGCAGGGCCGCGCGGAGCTGGGCGGCGGGGCGGCCTCGGGGACCTTTTAGCGCCGCCGGGGGGCGGGGCCGAGGCCGTCACGGCCGCGGCGGCAGCGCTGATTGGGCGCCCGCGGCGAGCGCGGCTCCCCCGAGGGGCGCAACGGCCCGGAGCCCCGGAGCCCGGGCGGACGCCGCTGCCCTCGGCCGCTCGCCCGCGAAGCCCTCCCACCCTGCGGGCGGCCGCACGGAAGCCCCCGCACCTGTCCGGACGGGGGCGCCTTCTGGGCAGCCTGGGAGTCCCCGGGGGACGGTCCTGGGTCGCACCACCTCCCCCCGGAGGCCGGGTACCCAGGGCTTTCCAGAGTGTTTGCATTTACTCTGCGAAGCGCGCGCACCTCCAAAGCCCGCGGCCGCCGTCGCGGATTCCCCGGGGACCTAGGCCCCCGCGCCGCGCGCCGTCCTCCCCTGGACTTGCCCCGAGGCCCGGGGCTGCCAGGCGCCCCGCGCGTCCCCGTGTCCCCGTGTCACGCTCCGGCCACTGGAACCCGCGGCGCCTCTGCGCTCGGGCGCGCCGGTGACCGTTGAGCGCGCGGCTCCCAACGGTCGTTTGAAAACCGGCGAAGCCCCCAACGACCGCCTGCAAAAGGCGGATTAACGCCGTTTATTTCCCTAGCTTCGGGGTCAGAGGGACGAGCGCGGCTTCACGCACCCAGACTCTGCCACTTGCAAAGCGCCGCCGCCCGGAGGTGGCCGCGGTCCCCGGGCGCCGCCGAGCGAGCTGCAGCAGGTCCCGCCCCGCTCGGCACGCGGCGTCCCGGCCCCGCGCGGGGTTCGGGGCTGACGCGGGATGTAAATGCTTAAATTCCGCAGACAAAGACCACAATGGGGAGCCCCGGGTGGCTCCACAAAGCTGCCCGATTCGGAGCTAATAGGTTTCCTCGGAAAGCAGCTTCCCCGCCCGCCCGGGGGAGGAGGCTGACTGTGCATGATGGATGAAGGGCCATTCATCTTACCTGGAGGATGAAGGGGACCCTGGAGACCGGGGCGGGGGGGGGGGGAGCCGGGGCGGGGGGAGGCTGCCTCCCAGTTCTCCTCGGACGCCAGCCCTTCGCTCCCACCCCGGGTCCGCCATCCGCCCCGGTCCCCCCGCTTGCCCGTGACTATTGTTCATTTCACAAACGATCCCGAATCGCTCTACAGTCCCGGCAAAGACAAGAAGACCCCCAGCTCCCGCAAACGGATCGAAAGCAGAGGATGGAGAAGCGGGGCAGGCGGCGCATTGGCAATTAGTAATAGTTTATTTCCCCAAATCTAAAGCGCAGAGCCGCGGAGTCGCTGGTGTTAATCCAGCAGCCCCGCCCATGAGCGGTTGTAAACTTTGGGCCGCCGGAGAGAAAACCCGGGGAGTCGGCGGACACGTTTAAAAGCGCGATCCAGGGGATCCCAGGTGGCTCAGCGGTTAGCGCCGCCTTCGGCCCAGGGCGGGATCCTGGAGTCCCGGGATCGAGACCCGCGTCGGGCTCCGTGCGTGGAGCCTGTTTCTCCCTCTGCCTGGGTCTCTGCCTCTCTATCATGAATGAATGAATGAATGAATGAATGAATGAATGAAAGCGCGATCCAGACCTCCGCGCGCACGTGAAACCGCAGACCCGGCGCCCGGCCCTACGGCTCCGGCCACGCGAGCCCGGCACAGTCCTCCCGCGGCGTAGACGCCGGGACCCCCCCGGGTCGGGAGCCAAACGGCTCGGGGAGATCAGAGAGGACCTAGTAATTAGCGATTTCCGTCTCCGGTGGTCACTCCTTCGGCTTATTAACGCCTACGACCGTCTCCCTCCTCCCCCCGCCCGGGGGCCCTGCGGAGACCGAAGCGAGGAGAGCACGGGGCCCCCGCGGCGCGCCAGCACCCCGGGGCGCCCAGCCCGGCCGCGAGGGCCGCACCCCACGCGGGGTCCCGCCCCGCCCCGCCTGCGGAAATCCGGCCTCGGGGAACCCAGACGAGGCTGGAGGACGTTTCCGTTTGTCCTGTGTTTGAAGTCTGTCTCCTCAAACCTTCGGCGGGGAGTGGCTGGGGACGATTGGCTGCTTCTCAATTAGAAAAAAAAAAAACGAAAAGGAAATTTGCTGCGTCCTCGAATGAGCTCTTGTGGGCCCAACCGATGTGCCCAGGAGCCCCAGAAACCCCACCTGATGTGCCCAGGAGCCCCAGAAACCCCACCGATGTGCCCAGAAACCCCACCTGAGAGAGGGCCGCTGCTCCCGTTGCTCCCTCCAGGCACACTCCCTAAGGGTTCACGCTAGCGGGCACACGCACACTGATACTTTCCCGTCTGCATCAATTTTAGCTAAACTGGGGGGGGCGGGGGGGCTGTTAGATGTCCCCGGAGAAATCTGACATTAGAAATCTCTCCTTCCAAAAAAAAAGAAATCTCTCCCTCCTACACCAGGAGAATCCTCCTGGGTTGCCAGAAAGACCTCTTGTTTTCCAGACTGTATGAAAGTCAGCTGTCTTCAAACCTCCCTGTGCAAATGCCTCAGAGGCACACAAATGGGTGGCCAGGTGTGGCCTGGGGATCCTAAAAGAGCTGAGGCTTTCCAGGTCAACACCCAGACTTCCCTGAAAGGTCCCGGGACTCGCACCCAGGTCACCTCTTCCCCTACCCTCCCATCCCACAGTGACAGCATCCCCACCTGCGGTTCTCCAGTCTGGGTCCATTTCTCCCAGCTGCACAGGGTTTCTGTGCAGAGGAGGCTGAAATTGGGGCGCAGAGAGCCCGCCTAACTTCTGGGCTTCATCTTGAGCTCATCATGGGTCCCAGGAGAAAGAGGGCCTGCTCTCAGAGACGAGGTGCAGCGTCCAGCAGAAATCTGGAAAATCAAACAAGTTTTCTCCCGGCATACTTCTCGCCTCTGGAGCCCCCCTGTGCCTCAGTGAAGTCTTCAGAGTGGAGGATGTGATCACCAGATTGTGTGCTTCCATAGTTAGGCTCTGAAC
The DNA here is from genome assembly GCF_048164855.1 of Canis lupus baileyi. NCBI lineage: Eukaryota > Metazoa > Chordata > Mammalia > Carnivora > Canidae > Canis > Canis lupus. The sequence continues at coordinate 53,701,659 of NC_132850.1, read as the reverse complement.
AAAGCATTTTCTCACTTAACCCTCATTGCCCTGTGAAGTGTCATTTCCCCTTTTACACAGGACGAAGTTGAGGCTTATAGTTTCGCCTCCATCACTGTGTTGGTGTGGATCAGGACTCAACCACTGGTTTCTCTGCCCCCGGGTCCATCACCCTGGGGAAGGACTGACCTTCCATCAGTCCACCCACCTGTCATCCGTTCATTTATTAAATACCGCTATATGTCAGCTGCTGTGCTTGTCCTGGAAGTTCCATGAAATGCCTAACCCTCAACTTAGATCCCCCGCCTTTTCTCTTTCACTTAGACTTCATTTCCCTGCTTCTCTAGTGCCACGGGAGTCTAATTTTTAGCATCAGTTATCTTCCTGCAAAGGCGAGGAAGGTCTGATTAAGATGCTGGTTAGTAGCATTCCCTCCCCAGGAAGGCCCCAGCACTCGGTGGCCTTGTGGTCCCACACCCTCCTTAGACCTCTGTGCTCGGTGTCTTGCCCCAGGGCACAGGCTCAGAAGCAGAACCTAGGTTTTCCCAGACTTCTTACCTCTCATACCTTCTTCCCGTCTGGCTTCTAAGCCTGATAAATTTGGTTTTCTAAACTTTGTGTTTTAAAATTAACTGCCCTCCTTTAGGGTTATTTTGTCATTCTTAGATTTTTAAGATTATTAAACTTGGGAGCACATAAATCATGATAATCTTTTTTAAAAATATTTTTTAATTTATTCATGAGAGACACAGAAAGAGAGAGAGAGAGGCAGAGACATAGGTAGAGGGAGAAGCAGGCTCCATGCAGGGAGCCCCACATGGGACTGGATCCTGGGTCTGCAGGATCACGCCCTGGGCTGAAGGCAGTGCTAAACCGATGAGCCACCTGGGCCGCCCACTTTTTTTTTTTTTTTAAGATTTTATTTATTTATTCATGAGATAGAGGGAGAGAGAGGCAGAGACACAGGCAGAGGGAGAAGCAGGTGCCCCACAAGGGGCCTGATGTGGGACTCGATCCCGGAACCCGGGACCACTCCCTGAGCCGAAGGCAGCCGCTCAGGCCTCGCAAATCATAATCTTAACACCTGTTTTTCTTCTGAGCCATCCTCCTGCCTTCGGTTCATTTACATATGTTCAGGTCTGGCTCCCTGGACACACAGGGCCCCTAACTGGCTAATTCTAAGGGAGTGGGGAGACTAAAGGCTTTGTGCACTTTCCCCTGGGGGCGGAGGAGAAAGAGCAGGTACCTTTCCCTGGAGCCTCCAAGATCGCTGCTACCTAGAGTGTTAGGAATCAATTACTTGCTGCGAGGAAGGCTTCCTTCCCCAGCTTCCTTCCTGGTTGGCTAGCACCTTATTATGAGGGCCCCAGTCCTGCTTATTGTCTTTAGGAAGATTAAATACTGCAGTTTCAGCCAGACAGGATTTAGGGTTTTTTGTTGTTGTTTCTTTGTTTCTTTTGCGAACCATAAAATAAGAACATTGAGCAAAAACAATGTACGTTTCATATGAAGAATCATGACCACAAATATAGCTTCATGTAAATGAACCACAGGTTGAGGAAGCTGTGACATAGAGGATGGAGGCAAAAATCCGGAGTTTAAGGCCTTGTGGTACCATTTACAGCTACATGAACTCAGACGAGTCACTTTGTCACCTCTGAGCCTCAAAGTCATCTTTCTAAAATGAGAATGATATTGCAAAGGGATGCTTGGGAGATTAAATACAATCAAATCTGCGGTGCACACAGAGGATATGCTTTTACTCATAGACCCCTCCTCATGGCTGGGCCCAGAGCCACAAGGGTGAGCGGAAAGTAGGCATGGACGTGTTCTGGCGTTGAGTGCCACCCCACGGGCCAGTCAGCAGACAGCGGGCATGGGGAGGATCACACAGGAGATTCAGAAGCTTCCCTAGAGCTCTGCCCTGCAGCTGCTCACCACCAATGAATTTGTTTATAATTCATAAAAACGGAGGTAAAGGCCAGTCTTGTTTGAAGATGCCTCTCAAAACATACAAAACCCCCAAATGGGGACGCCTGGGTGGCTCAGTGATTGAGCAACTGCCTTCAGCTCAGGGCGTGATCCCAGGGTCCTGGGATCGGGTCCCATGTCAGGCTCCCTGCATGGAGCCTGCTTCTCCCTCTGCCTGTGTCTCTGCCTCTCTCTCTCTCTCTCTCTCTCTCTCTGTATCTCTCATGAATACATAAATTATTTTTTAAAACCCCCCCAAATGTCTATGTTTGAAATGATACAATGACATAATACCAAGGAAGACTGCAAATGTTTGAGATGCCCCATGATAGGGAAAGCACATTTCATTTCAAAACACCAATAATAAATGGCGAGTCGTGTGACGTCTCACTAACTTCATCTTGCTTCCTTTTGATTTCAACTTAGCATTGTGAGGCTATAGTAAATATGAACATTCGGTGGCCCAGATTTGTTTAAAAAAGCAAATACATCATACAGCAATTCGGCAGTGTGGCAGGATACAAAATCAATGCCCAGAAGTCAGTGGCATTTCTATACACTAACAATGAGACTGAAGAAAGAGAAATTAAGGAGTCAATCCCATTTACATGGGTTATGCATGAGTTATGTATGCAAAGAGTTATGCACCCAAAGGCATAAGATACCTAGGAATAAACCAAACCAAAGAGGTAAAGGATCTATACTCTAAAAACTACAGAACACTTCTGAAAGAAATTGAGGAAGACACAAAGAGATGGAAAAATACTCCATGCCCATGGATTGGAACAATTAATATTGTGAAAATGTCAATGCTACCCAGGGCAATTTACACATTTAATGCAATCCCTATCAAAATACCGTGGACTTTCTTCAGAGAGTTAGAACAAATCATCTTAAGATTTGTGTGGAATCAGAAAAGACCCCGAATAGCCAGGGGAATATTAAAAAGGAAAACCATAGCTGGGGGCATCACAATGCCAGATTTCAGGTTGTACTACAAAGCTGTGGTCATCAAGACAGTGTGGTACTGGCACAAAAACAGACACATAGATCAATGGAACAGAATAGAGAATCCAGAAGTGGACCCTCAACTCTATGGTCAACTAATATTTGACAAGGCAGGAAAGACTATCCACTGGAAAAAAGTCTTCAATAAATGGTGCTGGGAAAATTTGAAATCCACATGCAGAAAAATGAAACTAGGCCATTATCTTACACCATACGCAAAGATAAACTCAAAATGGATGAAAGATCTAAATGTGAGACAAGATTCCATCAAAATTCTAGAGGAGAACACAGGCAACACCCTTTTTGAACTCGGCCACAGCAACTTCTTGCAAGATACATCCACGAAGGCAAAAGAAACAAAAGCAAAAATGAACTATTGGGACTTCATCAAGATAAGAAGCTTTTGCACAGCAAAGGATACAGTCAACAAAACTCAAAGACAACCTACAGGATGGGAGAAGATATTTGCAAATGACGTATCAGATCAAGGGCTAGCATCCAAGATCTATAACGAACTTATTAAACTCAACAGCAAAGAAACAAACAATCCAATCATGAAATGGGCAAAAGACATGAACAGAAATCTCACAGAGGAAGGCATAGACATGGCCAACATGCACATGAGAAAATGTTCTGCATCACTTGCCATCAGGGAAATACAAATCAAAACCACAATGAGATACCACCTCACCCCAGTGAGAAAGGGGAACATTAACAAGACAGGAAACCACAAATGTTGGAGAGGATGTGGAGAAAGGGGAACCCTCCTGCACTGTTGGTGGGAATGTGAACTGGTGCAGCCACTCTGGGAAACTGTGTGGAGGTTCCTCAAAGAGTTAAAAATAGACCTGCCCTACGACCCAGCAATTGCACTGCTGGGGATTTACCCCAAAGATACAGATGCAGTGAATGACTGAGACACCTGCACCCCGATGTTTCTAGCAGCAATGTCCACAATAGCCAAACTGTGGAAGGAGCCTCGGTGTCCAACAAAAGATGAGTGGATAAAGAAGATGTGGTTTATGTATACAATGGAATATGACTCAGCCATTAGAAACGACAAATACCCACTATTTGCTTCGACGTGGAGGGACCTGGAGGGTATTGTGCTGAGTGAAATACAAGCAGGAAAGGACAAACATTATATGGTCTCATTCATTTGAGGAATATAAAAATTAGTGCAAGGGAATAAAAGGAAAGGAGAGAAAATGAGTGAAAATATCAGTGAGGGAGACAAAACATGAGAGACACCTAACTCTGGGAAATGAACAAAGGGTGATAGAAGGGGAAGTGGGCGGGGGATTGGGGTGACTGGGTGATGGGCACTGAGGGGGCACTTGGGATGAGCACTGGGTGTTATTCTATATGTTGGCAAATTGAACTCCAATAAAAAATTTTAAAAAATAAAATAAATAAAAATAAAATAAAAATAAAAAAGCAAATACAATAGCCTTTGGCTGCATATTTGAAAGGCAATACACCTCCACTGTATTCATATACAAAATAAACGGAGAAATGAGGTACTGTCATCAACCCAACAGGACAGTATTGGCAATCAGCAGTAATGCTAACAACTAGGAACACTGATAAATGCCATGTTATTAATATTTCAAAAATTCTTTGTAAATGCACAGACATTCGAAGGATATAATGACAGGTAACTGCAGAATTTTCCTAATATCAGGTTTAGCTTTAGATCCTCCTAGCTGATGGTGTGTGAGATCTCACAGACTCCTGGGGCCTAGAAGACCTCATGTGTAAAGCTTCTTGAGCTGGATTAGAATGACATACTCTCTAAACCCTCCAAGGTTTAGAGGTGTGAATGGTCCTGGAGTTTATGAAAATCAGATTATTCAGGCCCGGCAGAGAGTCTTAGCTGTTGTTCTGGTGAATTTTCACAGAGAGTAATTACCAGAAAAAGAAGATAAATCACTGTCCAGTCTTAGAAAATCTAAATAGGATTCACAATAACTGCTTTCAACAATGCAGTGCCTCACTGAATTAAAAAAAAAAAAAAAGGTGAGAGAAATCACTCACACTCCAGTGAAACAGTAATTCCGTAAGAAGGGCAGGAGAGACGGGGCAAAAGTTTGGTAGCAGTTGGTGCTGGCAATCAATCAGTGGCTCCTTTGATTACATATGTTTGATCATATAGAAACTTTTATTATTTTTTAATAGAAACTTTTATTATTTTTTAATTTAAATTCAATTAGCCAACTTACAGAGATCATATAGAAACTTTAAATGGTATAAACACCCTGTTTCATAAATATTTTGTAGCAATATCTAGTATTGATATGTTCTTGAAGAGAAATTATTATCTCTTTGATTTCTAAACTGAATTTGAAGGGAAGTAATAAGCGCATCATTCTGGTAGTTTTGTAATTACGTTTACTCTTAACCCACCCCATGCTAAAACAAAATTCAGCGTGGTTCAGCTAAAGCTGACTCATACCTAAACAGCTCAAGCACCTATGAAAAGGGGAAATTTGATTTTAAATTATCTCGAGTTTCTTAACTGGAAAAAGTCCACGTGGACAGATCTCTCTTTAAGAACTAGGCTGCTTGTGTTCTTCTCTACAGGCACAAACCTTCCTGTTTTAATTAAGTTCACTTATTTTTATCCTGGTTGCCCTCTACAGTGACTTCCCATTAAGTTGAATTACTTGCCTTCTATTTTTGCCCATTCTGTACATGGAATGCATATGAATAGGGGGCTCCTGGCTGGCTTAGTCAGTAGAGCTGTGACTCTCCATCTCTGGGTTGTGAGTTCAAGCCTTATGTTGAGTGCGGAGATTACTTAAAAAAGAAAAAAGCATGTAAGTGGAGCTGAGCTTGGATCACACAGAATTAACACAGAAAATAAATTCAATAACTTTTTCTTTAAAGATGAATTAAAAATCTGTGTAATTGTTTTCATCCACTAGAGGTTGAAATCAGAAATCACTGTAAGTTTAATGTTCAATTAGTTTAACTTTCAAAAAGAATAAAACAGGATATTTGCCCTTTGGTCAAAACTATTTCATGTGTTAACACTTACATATATTACATTTTTTCTTTTCTAATCTGTCATTCTTTTATCTCTCTTACTTAATTCTAGAAGTTGCTAGTCTTAAAGGGAGGGTTCAGATATTTCTCTGTGATATCTTCTAAGGGCACCATCCCCACTGGCTCTAATCTTTGTGGATCAGATGGCATCCAGAAAATCGGAATCCTAAATGCATTCTGGAATCTGGGAATGCAGGCTTACAGTCAGCATGAGAATGGCCCATGAGATCACTTGTCTCTTCTACTAGTGACCTGCCTCCCACAGAAGAGTAAGTAACCAAACCAGCCATGCTGTGAAGCTCAGGGTGCCAGGCCAGAGTCAGCAGGCCGTACCAATGGGGAAGCCATTATAGGGTGATGTTGGTGCCGGGCCCAAAGGCCCGAATTTAGACATCCTTGATGTTGGTAGTAGAATTCCTACATTCAGCCCAGTATCACCCAAAATATTGTCACAACCTACTTTGTGATCTTAAGTAAATTGGTTCCACTCTCCGTGTCCTGTCAGTCCTCCTACAGTAGGTGTGACAGTATCCATTACTTCCTGTTGAAGACTCTCATCATCTCTTCACCTCCTGAACTTTCTGGAATTCAATCGAGCAACAGCTAGAGACAGTCATCCTGCGTGCCTCACTGCCAAGTCAAATACAAGATGACAGTCTGAATTCTCTGTTTTCCTTAAACAATGGCTCTTCCAGCCTTTATTTTTACTTTAGATGAAAGGGACCAGATTTTCTTATACAGTGCCAACCCCCACGCCCCCATCTGAGTTTTGCTTCACTTGGTTTTGGTTATTTCTGGTTAACCACAGTCTGGAAGCAGATGGCCCTCCTTCTGACATATCCTCAGAAGGTTAATAGTAGCCTAACACTACTATACAAAGCCTACGTCATTCACCTCACTGCATCTCATCGTGTAGGCACGATCATCTCACATCATCACAAGAAGGGGGAGTACAGTACAGTAGGAAATTCTGAGAGAGACCACATTCACGTAACTTTTGTTAGTTTCTTGTTGCTATAATTGGTCTATGATTAGTAATTACGGTTAATCTCCTACTATGCCTAATTTATAAATTAAACTTTAACAGTCTATTGACTGCCCATAGCACTCATAGAAATTTGCAAGAGTCAGCGAGGATCCATAGGGTAGTAGGAAATTCTAGAAACGGGGATGGGAGAGTTCTAATCTCTAGTCCACTTCAACAAATGTGATGGATCTCCAGGTGAACCTCAAGTTCTGTGTGGGCGCCCAGAAATACAACAAGAAATGAGATTCACTCCCCTTCCTAATGAAACACGGAGTCATTAGGTGGGGAGGAGACAGACCCAAATAAAATTTCCATAATTCAGTGTGATGTGCTGAACAGCAGCAGGCACTAAAGGTGTTGGCATACTTCTGAGGGAGCAATCATTTTTTAATTGGGGCAAGAAAAGTGAGGGAAGGGGTGGCACCTAAGTACCCCGAGAAGTCAGAGTTTGCCAGGCACACAGGTGGACAGAACTGGTGCCAAGGGGCCAGGCAAGGGCACAGCATGAATAAAGGCAGGATTTCAAAAAGTGTTTGGTGTATTTTGCAGCACACAAGGTGGATGTGTCTCTGAGTAGAGGTGAGAGCTCCAGCTGGCAGCCTGTGGGGGCCGGTTGCGAAGGCCTCCCATGCCCTGCAGGGACTTCAGGCTCTACTGAGGAGGCAGCAGAGAGCCATCGCAGGCTTCCAGGGAGGTGAACCGTGTGCTCCAAGGTGACTCTGAAGGCAGGGTGGCGAACGGATTGAGGGGAGAAGGGAGAAAAACTGGAAGCAGAGACCAGCTGGAAGGCCATGCAGCTGGGCAGGTGAGAGAGCTAGAATAAGGTGGGGGTCGGGGGGGATGAGATGGAGGGGCAAAGCTTCTTCTAGAGATAAAGGAATAAGGTGAGTCCAGGCATGATTCTGCAGTTCCCTTACTGGGGCAACTGGACCAACAGTAAGAGGAGGAGGAAGGGAGGCATAGGTAGAGGTTTATGGGAGGAAAAATGAGTTTAGTTTTTAAAAAAGATTTTGTTTATTTGAGAGAGAGAATGCAGAGTGTGAGAGAGTGCATGAGGGGGGCAGGAGCAGAGGCAGAGGGAGAAACAGACTCCCCACTGACCAGGGAGCCTGATGCAGGACTTGATGCCAGGGCCCCAGGATCATGACCTAAGCCGGAGGCAGATGCCTAACCGACTGAGCCACCCAGGTGCCCCATGAGTTTAATTTTTGATAGATTTTCTTTCTGTTAAGGACTTGCCATATGTTTACAACAATCTGAATTTCAGCATAATGTAGGTTGTTGGCTTAGACAAGAAGCACAGCTGAAGATGTGAGTTGTTTTTAGCAGCTCTACAATCCCTTCCTTTAACCAATGACCAAAGTTCAGAATGACTTCATGGGCTTCGGATAATTCAAATGATGGATTGAAAAACAGCAGAACTACAGGGACGCCTGGGTGGCTCAGTGGTTGAGTGCCTTCGGTTCAGGGCGTGATCCCAGGGTCCTGGGATCGAGACAGGGAGCCTGCTTCTCCTTCTGCCTGTGTCTCTGCCTCTCTTTCTGTGTCTCTCATGAATAAATAAATAAAATCTTAAAAGACAGCAGAACTACAGAGAAGCTGAATTTAGGATAATTTATGTACTTCTAACCTTCTAAAATAGATGGAATAAGATCATTTCTGTGGTTTCTCATGTTTGAGACATTAACCATGTGATGCGGTGAGAAATATGAAAGAGATATAAAAGGCTATAAAGTACATCCACTGTTACAAATTTCATTTCAGGCAAGTCTTACTGGGAATGTTTTTCCCACGTTAGATACCTAAGAATTGCTTCACAGAGCCTCCCATCAAGAGCCTCCAACTGAACAGGTCTGAGGTGGAGGCAGGAATCTTCATTCTAACAAGCACTCCAGGTGATCTTCAGGCAAGTGGCCCTCACACCTTGAGAACCACCTTTACTGAAGATCTTCTTTTTTATAATTCTGCTAAACCCAGGTCATTGACAAAAGGTAATGGGGCTGAGCGAAGTTCATAATGGAGTCTTCATGGTAAAGTATATACGTGAGAACTTACGAGAAGCTTCCACTACTACACAAAATTTTGTAACAATACTTTTATCAAAAATCACATAGCTACCACTAGTTGTCAATTATCATTAAGAAGATCTAAATATAGCAAAGTTTCAAAGTGATAGGTAAATTTTAAGACTAAATGATACACTGGAGTGAGCTCAAGTTACTGACTTTAGTTCCTTCTTAGGACGATCCAGGCATATTTCAACCCAGTTCCATTGTACGTGGGTGGCTTCAGCTGGTTCTGGACAATGATAACGCAGAGTAACTTTCTTTACCTCAAATAATGTCTTTCCTTAATCTATAGAATACTGAACATTCTTTAGCTTCAAGATTAAATCATATATGAACGGTTTTCTTGAATCTTGAGACACAAGTTTTCTAAGCAACATTTATAATGAAGATAACTGTTTTGCACCAAGTTCTCCAAAGAGACTTCCCTCCTATTTTCTTCCTCATTCAGAAAGTTCTGTGGTATTAGTTCATACGTTATGTTTTATAGAATGGTGTTGATGCAGGCTAATGTCAACCCGTGGAAAGGACACCAAAGGGAAAACATTCAATGTTTAGGCGCTCGCCTGTGGATCACTCCTCAGTGAGGCAGTGCTTCCACCACCAAGAGAACTTTTCAAAACAAAGCTCAATATATATATATATGTTCCTAGCAATCCATATGTAAAGAATTTTTAAACGAAGATGAATTATGATAAATTTTTACCAAATATAAGGGCTGCTAAAGGAAGTAGCTACCCCCCAAGGAAACCCCATACCAGCCTTAAAATATTAGCCATAAAAATTAAGGAGATTTAGATGTAAATACGCATATAAATAGATGTTTTACTCAAGAAGGCAGTGAGTGAGGGGTGCCTGGATGGCTCAGTCGGTTAAATGGCAGACTCCTGAGTACAGCTTACGTCATGATTTCAGGGTTTGAAGATCAAGCCAGGCACCAGGCTCTGCACTGGGCATGGAGCCTGCTTAATAGTCTCTCTGCCCTCCCCCAGTCATGCTCTCTCTCTTTCTCTGTCTTAAAAAAAAGAAATGTAGTGAGTGAAACACCAATGCTGAGTTCATCCTCACCCAAGATAACCTTTACTCAAAAAAGAAAAGGACTTGTAAATGGCAAGAGAAAGGCATTTTTTTCTTTTAACTTTTGGTATAATTACAAAGAGTTGCAAAAATTATGTAAAGAACTTCCATGTATTCACCCAGATTTTCCAAATTTTGCTTTATCCTTTCTCTGTGTACACGCACACACACACACACACACACACACTCATGTTTATACATATATACATTTTTTTTCTGAATTGATTGAGTGTAAGTTGTAGATATGATGCCCCTTCACCCCTAAATCCTTCAATGTGTTTCCTGAAAGTAAAGACATTCTCTTAAATATCATAGTATCATTATCAAAATTGGAAAATTAACATTGCTACAATGATCTAAACTACAGATTTATTTAGGATTTTCCAGTTAGCCTAGTAATGTCTGCTATAGCAAAAGAAAATTCCAATTCTTAGGTTGCAGTCAGTTGTTACAGTTGGCTCATCTCCTTTAATCTAGAACAATTTCAATCTCTTTCTTTCACAACACTGACATTTTTGAGGCCCATGAATGCAATCCCACTCTTCTGCAGCATATCCACCAATCCGTGTTTGATATTCCTCTTGATTGGGCTCAGGGTATGCATTTTTGGCAGAAATACCACAAGAGTAATGTTTTCCTTTTCATATCAGTAGGCGCGTGATGTTGATTTGGTTGATTCTGGTTAATGGGTTACTAGTGAGAAAGAGAAAAGCAGTCCCTGACATCTGGCGTCTGAGAATGCCACTTGCTAGTGCTTCGTGTTGCTAGGAGATGCCCTAGCACTCAGAGCTGGGCCCTGGTGTTCCTATGTTGAACATAATCTGTTTCACAAAACATCAATATTCGTCAAGGCTACTCTGTGACCTTGTGACAAGACCCCCTCCATTATCATGTCTGAACACAGACAAAACAATGAACACTGTCATCATTGCAAAAATGGCCAAGACTCCCTTTCTCTTGGCTGATATATATGCCTGTGGCTGCTTTGCCAATTACAGCTCTTGCTTTAGTCTACTCTTCCTTCCTTCCGCATAAGATTTCCGGAGACACGCATTGACAGGATTACCCACTTTTCCTGACGACTTCCAACTCAGAACCACTTTCTTTACCCCTCCGCAGTTACCTAACAGCCTCCCACCAATCCGCCCCATGCTTTCCCACTGTGTGCACTCTTCCTTACTGCCGTGATTAATAATCCCAACTCGTTCAACTACAGGTGCGCTCCTGGTGGTCTCAACCTGCAAGGCACTGATGCTAGTGATGCTAACTGCTCCGTGGAGACTATTGATATGTTCCAGTAATATCTAACTTTCTACCACAGTCTTAGTATCCATTGATGATTCTTGCCTGAATCGGTTCTTACTAGGATCATGGCCTGTGATGCTGTGATTTATGATAAGAAATGTATTTGGTCTTTCTCCCATTTCTAACACGAAACTCCTAAAACCTTTGCAATTTCTTAAGTGATGAGAAGAATAAAGGTGTCTTTTGTTATGTGAATGAGGTGACTTCTGCAATGCCCCTAGATCACTTAAGGATGGGGGTGGTCACCAGTGGAACAACCAGGTAATTAGAAGGTTGGCATTTCCAGTCCCATCCCCCACTGACCTTCACTGAGGAGGGAGGGGCTGGAAGTTAGATCAGTCACCAGTGGCCAATAACTTAATCAACTATGCTATGTAAGGACACCCCATAAAACCTCCACAGGACAGGGTTCCTAGAGCTTCCAAGTTGGTGAACACATGGAGATGCAGTGACACTGCCATGCCTGGAAGCAGCACAGAAGCTCCAGTGTCTTCCCACCTACCTTGCCCTATGCATCTCTTTCATCTGGCTATTGTTGAGCTGTATCCTTTTTACAATAAATAGGTAATCTAGTGAATAAATGGGTTTCCTGAGTTCTGTGAGCCGCTCTAGCAAATTAAGCAAACCCAAGGAGGGAATTATGGGACTCTCTGGTTTACAGTCAATCAGTCAGAAGTATAGGTAACAACCTACGCTTTAGAGGAGCATCTGAAGTGCTGGTGGAGAACTGAGCCCATAGCCTATATCTAGCTCCAGGTTGTGTCCTGGTTTGCGAGCTCTAGGTAGACAGTGTCAGAATTGAGTTGAATTGTAGGATATTACCATTTGGAGTTGGTGCCCAAAGAATTGTTTAGTGTTAAGAGAAAACCATACTCCAATCTTGTGCCATTGAAATTGGGTCCAGAAATTCAAAATACTACCAAGTGGTAATTTTCCTGTTTTCATCATCCTTTCTATAGTAAGATATTAGATTTCTATCATAAGGAAAAACTTTCCATTCTCCCCTACTCGTTAATATTATTTTGGGTTTCATTGTATTCTTATTTTATCCAGTGGATTACAATCCATTCGTGTTATTTATTTTGATGTTCAAATTATTATCATCACCAAATTATTACCATCATTACCAAGTTTGCCTTGTGGGAGCTCCTTCAGACTGGCCTGTGTATTCTGGATTTGTCTCTTATTCTTTGAGCATTTCTCCACTTTCTGCCACCACAAGATATTCCAAGCTTATCTTTTTCTTTCCTACCCCAATTCTCAATCAGCCATTTATCCATACAGCCATTGTTTCTCCTAGTGTAAAATATTTAAAAATAAAAATCTGGATACTTGGTCTATTCATTACTATTGCTTCTAGGCCCTCTCAGCTGACAGAAAAAAATAATTATATATATATATATATATACACATATATGTATATATATCCACATATGTTGTAATCTATATTTATTTCCATGTCTGTCTATATACATTAAAAACCATAAGTTTATCCTGATACCCCTAATCTAACCCCATAGGGGTCCTTGTAGAATTGGAAGGCATTTTATTTATTTTTAGTTTTCTTTTTTTTTTTAAGATTTTATGTATTTATTCATGAGAGACAGAGAGAGAGAGAGAGAGAGAGAGAGGGGCAAAGGGAGAAGCAGGCTCCATGCAAGGAAGCCCGAGGTGGGACTCGATCCCCGGACACGGGATCATGCCCTGAGCCAAAGGCAGACACTCAACCACAGAGCCACTCAGGCAGCCCAGAAGGCATTTTAAATACACATATGCATCATGGGTGAAAGGTAAAAAGCATGTCCTCGACCATAGCAGCTTTAAGTGAAGAACATCTTATTGGATAGATACAATATGGTCCTTATGAACAAGCATGGCCAGGCTGTGTTAGCAATCCCTCTTCCTAAAGCTCTGATTAGACTCTAGCCATAGTTTCCTCCGGGCACGGTCCTTAACAGTTACTGGTCTGCCCTCCCAAGTGTCAGCAGTGGTAATGATGATGCCCTTCATATCAGCAATGGGCTCCCATCAAATCCTAAGTTGACTTTCCCCAGTGTTTATTTATTTATTTTTTCCCCACTGTTTAATTGACAATTAGTTGAAGAAAACTTATGTCAGGGTCAAACGTGCATTTTAATGTACAGAAACATCCTTCCAGTTTCTTTGCTATAGCATCAGCACTAGCACTGGCATACTGCTATCAGCCTTAAAATTCAAAACCGTTTGCCAGGATGTAAAATTGATAGTAGACAGCAAGAAGTCTACATACGGCACCTATTATATTAATCATGAGGCTGATATCAAGATGTTATTTTTCCCCCTAAATTTTTTTGCCTTCAAGCTTTAGCCTTTGAGCATTGACCAAACCATATGCCACAAAATATGCACTGAAGTCAGAATATCTCAACAGATAGGTTCATGAGAGTGTTTACTGGTAAGATTTACTAATGACCACAAGACAGATATATTGTATGTTCTGTTCAATGTTCTTTGGGCTCAGAGCATGGGAAAAAGATATATATGTATATGAATACATACATATATAGTACATATAGTATGTACTAATAGATTATTTTATATATATGTGTCTTCATTTATACTTATGTGTCCGTATACATGAATGGAGGTCATTCTGAGAAGATCACCACTGTCCAGGACAGGGTCACAGGGGTGACCAAGATGTGTATCCGTGAAAGGAGAAGCAGAAATGAGGAAATTAAGTGAAAAAATAAAAGTGGCTGAACTGCTTGGATATAGTATGGATACTTTCATCTAGTCACAAAATATTTTCCTTATGATATTTTTTTAATTTTTTTTTTATTTATTTATGATAGTCACACAGAGAGAGAGAGAGGCAGAGACACAGGTAGAGGGAGAAGCAGGCTTCACGCACCGGGAGCCCGACGTGGGATTCGATCCCGGGTCTCCAGGATCACGCCCTGGGCCAAAGGCAGGCGCCAAACCGCTGCGCCACCCAGGGATCCCCCTCCTTATGATATTTTAAATAGTTTTTGCCAATTTCTTGAATAACAATGTGGAAAAATGAATACAATTGCAATTATGCAAGGATGTATAAAAGCAATAAAATTATTATGGATGTAGAATAAATATCGTGGTTGATTGTGCAGGCACTGATAGGAGAATTTACACATTCAACATCTGTCCTAGCATTAAGACTGATAGAAGACAACGTCATCGTCAATTCTTTAAAACAGTTCTTCATTTTCTTCATATATTCATTTTGTGAATATTGCATGTATTGTGTTAATCATCAGACTGGTATAAGGGAGGATTATTATTTCCTCTTAGACTTTTTACCTTGAGGAATTGAAACAACTAGCCTTTGATTTTGTTTTTCCACTGTGCAATTTCAGTTACCAATTTTCCATAGTATTAAAAACATTCATGGGGCACCTGGGTGGGGCTCCTCAGTTAAGTGTCTGACTTCAGCTCAGGTCATAATCTTGGGGTCCTGGGATCCAGCCAGGTAGGGCTCCACACTCAGCAGGGAGTCTGTTTGTTTGTCTGCCTCTGCCTGCACACCCCACCCACTCCTGCATGCTTGTGCCCACACTCATTCACTCTCTCAAATAAACAAATAAAATCTTTTAAAAAATACATTCATTATTACTCAAATGGATAATATCTATGTTTAAGAGCAATTTCTAAATGCATCCTTTCAAGCAAAGATTAATTTTGAATAAGGAAACCTGCCTTAGCTTACTATTTCCTTTGTAAGTTAATGACTGTTAATATACATTTGACTCATTTTTTCCTTCTACATATAACCAAGTAGAATGTGGGCTTAACGAAGAGATTGAACATTATATAAGAACCGTTATTTATGACACTTTTATAATTACTGCAATTACATTCAAAAAGAAAAGTTTGCTCATAAATTTCAGGTGATCCAGAATTCTCCCCAGACTTCTTTCATCTACTTCCTGGTTTACTGGATAGATATTTCTGCCCTGCAGGATGTAGACCAGCCTTCCATAACAATCCAAGGCTGAGAGTGACAAGAGGATAATGTGAGGTCCTTTAAGAGCTCAAAGAAGGACAAATGTTGGCCAAGATTGACTCATATATATTCAAGTTGAATCACTTTAGTGTGTTAGTGCTAGATGAAGAAGATGAAGCCTCAAGCCCACATGTACTATACATCTCATTATATCTTGGAAGCAATAATGTCCAACTCTGGAAAAAGAAATAATGCAAGAGAGGAATACTTTGTTGCAGAGAGGGAGATCATGAATAGGATCAACAATTTATTTACAAAACAAAAACAAAAACAAAAACCTTAACTCCAGATAAGGAAGAATCAAGATACTTATCTTAATATCTAGAAACTATAAACATATTTTATCAGAGACTTGAAAATATGAGTTCCAATATCCTGTTTAAACCAGCAGCAAACTAAGCTCATGATATTCATAGTATTAAAATTTGGATGACTTTAAACATAGATCAAGGTAAAGCCTCAAACCCACATGTATCATATATACCCTGTTCCATCTTGGAAGCAAACATGTCCAACTCTGCCAAAAGAAAGAGTGCAAGAGAGGGTGTCACCTCCTTGCAGAGATAGATTGTGATGGGCAGTGCTTTGAGAGGTAAGGTAAAGTGGCGTAGTCATCAAAAGCACAGAGTTGAGAGCTACATTGCCTAGTTGAATCTTGGGTCAACTACCGTTACCTTATGTAAATTATTTCTTCGTTGCGTACTGTACCTCCTGCCCAGTATCATTAGGTTGTGAGGAGGAATAAGTGAATTAATACGTGCTGAAAGACCCTCAGTTAGTCAGTTGGACTTTTAAAAATAATGCTCATTGAATGAATTGCTATAGCTCAAAGTATGCTGGAGGTCCTTCTCCATGCAGGACATCACACTTGGGCTTAGATGCTACCTCCTACAAGGATCTTTGATATGGCTGATGCGAAATTACCTGGCAGGCTTCCCAGAACTGATTCAATGACCACGGTTGTGTCAGCCAGTGTGTGGCCTGTGTTTACTTTCATTTATTTAGTCAATAGTAAGTTGGGGACATATACTTATGCTATATTCAGTGCTGGTAATATGAAGAGGTGTGAGACATCATCTCTGTCTTGGAGGGCCTTAAATGGTAGTTGAGGATAGGGCATACAATACCAATGATTACAAAAGCTGGCATATCTCAAGTGATGGCATAGATAGAAACTAGGTATGTATAGGTACTGAAATACAAATGAACAATTATTAACAGGGTCATTCTTTTCTCAAGCATGATTGACTCAACCATTTTCCCTTGAATTGCTGTTTCAATTTTGTATTGCTATTCAAGGCTTGATGTTTATTTATGTTTTGATGTTTACTCCAGTTTTAGAACTGGAGTAGACTATTTCTCCCTGCAAGGAGTCTGCTTCTTCCTCTGCCTATGTCTCTGCCTCTCTCTGTGTCTCTCATGAATAAATAAAATCTTTAAAAAATAATTTAAAAAAATAATTAAAAAAAATAAAGTTCTACTTCTCTGCGATTTTGTTTTTGTTGTCATATTATTGTTTTGCTTTATACTCCTAAAGAGCTAAAAGCAACTCGAGTGCTAGATCCATATGCCACATTTTTTTGTAACACTAGTTCACTTTGCGCAGTACATTACATATTGGTGCCACACACACACACACACACACACAGACACACACACACCCCTACATATATATTAATAAATTAAATACATAGAAACCAAAAGTTAATCCACATACCAAAGTTTAACTAAAGCAAGTTTCTTTTCAGTTCAAACACTATATAGATTATCAAGTTCACTTGCATATCTACAACTGGAGGATGATGCAGACAACTGGTAGGATAAATGAAAGAGAACAATTAATAGCGATAAAAGATTTACAGCATCGATTTTATAAAGAAGCTGAAGAGATTTATGTGTATGAAAATAAGCGAATGACTGAATGTCACTCCATAGGGATTGTCTGAAGATCCTTACCAAAGGAAGAAGGATACAGGTACTTGGCCTTAAAATGAAGCCAGAATAATTTAAGTAAGAGATTAGAAAAATGAAAAGAACTGCAAAGCAGTGCTACTCAAACAGTGATCTGTGGGCAGGCTGTATCTGCATAGTTAGTCAGAATTGCAAATTCTGGGTGACTCAGCTGGTTAAGCATCTGCTTTCTGCTCTGGTCATGATCCAGAGGTCCTGGGATGGAGCCCCACATGAAGCCCTACATTTGGCTCTCTGCTCAGTGGGGAGCCTGCTCTTCCCTCTCTGCCTGCCACACTCCCTCTTTCTGCTTTCTCTCACTCTTTCTGTCTCAAATAAATAAAATATTAAAAAAAAGAATTGCAAATGTCCAATTTCCATTGCATAAGGGGGTGCACTTAGCAGGCTGTTCTAACAAGTTCTCCAGGTGACTGACATAAGCTCAAAATTTCTTAAGCACTACTCTAAAAGATCTTTGCTGGAAAGAGTGTTTGAGATACTCATCAGAGAGGGTGGACTTTTGTTTCTCACAAAATTGCAAATGTGCATAGCAATCTGACTGACCGTCTCTGGACCTAAACTGGCACTGTACATCATTCATTGCAAGTGTTACCTGTAAGCCCATTAGACTTTTGCCCCACAGAGACGGGAACAAGTGGCTCAGGCGTGGGAATGCTGAACACCCACTCTGCACACCTTGAGAGTTCTGAGTCCTGCAAACACTTCCAGCTAAGGATTTTAGGAAAGGTAACCGTGCTGGGAAAAGGTGATAGAAGGAAGGGAAAAAAATGGCAGAAGATAAATTAGTGACCCAAATAGGGCACCAGGGCAGAAAAATAAAAAGAGTAAGAAGGAAGCATGACAGGAAAATATAAGAAAAAAGAAAGGAGATTCCATCTAAAGTCAGAATTGAGTTTGGTGAGAAGAGAACAAAGAAAAGGCATTTGGAGGCAATATTTAAGAGATCGCTATAAGGGTTACAGGAATCAGTATATGAAAAGTGCAGCAGTGCTTGGCAAACAGGGAGCACTATAAAAAGGATAGTTATGATTAAGACTGCAATGAAGAAAAACAAAGTGGAAGAGCAAGAGATAAGAAAAATATTAGCTAACCTTGTTCCAGGGGTAATAATGGGAGCAGCCCTTTCTGAAGTAAGGTTATGAACCAGATGACCTCTACAGTCTTTCACAACTAATATTATTACATGGCTGGTATGTAATATGGCATGTGCATGCACGTGCACACACACAACTGGAAAATACTGGTGATATTTATTACTATTTTGCAAATTGAATAGGTGTTTTATTGGCATATCTAGGCCATTTGTTTCAAAAATCATCTTTAAGTGACAAAAGAATCATGAAAAAAATATATTTATAGAGTGGTATTGCTACTAACAAATTCTTTTAAATTTTTGTTTTAAAATGTAACATACTTTAAATTTGACAAAAGCTCATAAAAATAGAAAAATCCTCTGTTTTAGCTGACCTAGTATATCTAAACACTGTGGGGTGCCTTTTTAATTACTTCCTTTAATATGCTGAGCTTGGTTTCAGAATTAATTAGAGATCAGACTTCCAGAAGAATTTCCTGTTTGTTTTGGCTAAATTATTATTGGCAAATTTTAGAGAAAAGTAGAACATATCAATTGATTATAGATAGTCTTTGGAAAGTATGAAATGAAAATACAAGAGAGAAAATATGTTTGCACAGAATCTAGCTATAGAAGCAACAGATGATCGGAGCACATCTCAGAATACACTAGTGAAATTCAACTCTCTCATTGGCCAGCATTAGTAATGACTGGCAGCATATGGGTTTGCTCAAAGCAACTAGAAACATATTTACTCCTTCCTTCTTAGGTTACCAGATGGCCCCCAAAAAAGGATATGATTTTTCTTCAATTTTACTTATCCAGAAAATAAAAATCTTAAATTTAATGTATTATAGCTTTCACGATTTCCTTGTGATTAAGCACACTTAGGAAATGATGTTATACAAAGAAAACCCTAATCCTTTAGGAACCAATCTAAGCATGAAGTCACTCGAAGATATTCAAAGGGATGCTTTGTGTAGTTTTCCCTGGTACTGATAGGAAACATGAGTTTATTAGGATGAATGACGAAACAGGCTCTTTGTTCTCAGAAAAATTGCAGCACCGTGTGTGTGTGTGTGTGTGTGTGTGTGTGTGTGTGTATGGTGTGAGGGAGCTGGTGGGTGGCTGTATTACTACCCATGTGGTGGCCACATGCTACTCTGGTTAGCAGAATCAGAAATTGCTTTTCTTGGTCTACACATTTCCTAGGATTTAGTACTTCAAGTACAGATTCCATCATCCAAAGACTGATAATGATAATGGCTGTACCATTTAAAAATCATTGGAGTAATGTTTATGTCCAACAGCCTATGCTATTGGTGCTAGTTAGTGCAACTGATTAGGGAAATTTTTTAATGAGTACTAAATTAGCACTATACAGGGTAATCAGTATTTTTGTCTCTAGCGCAAATGGCTCTACTTTCATGCAGGAACGTCCTACAAATAAGAAAGGGGATAGGGTGAGAGGGTGAGGATGAACTGGAAGGTCTATCAACATCATTAGAGATCAATGAATATATCACATCTGCTTAAATATTTAAAGTGTAGGTGGGTTTAGGTGGTGCAGGCTTTAAAATCACTATCTCCTATGGAAAGACATATGTGGGCATAAACCTATAACTATGCCTGACTGACACAAGAGTAAACTTGTGTATTTAGGGAACTATTACATTCTTAGGAAATGTACTTTATTACTTTATTCAAACACTGAATATTCACTGAAATAAACTGAAGAGCAATAGAATATATAAGGTTTGCTTTTTCTGATTAGATACTTCCATTATGATGCACATTAATTTCTTTGGGGGCAAAAGTTTTGTTTTACTTTTTTAAAGACAAAATTTAAAAAAAAATTAGAAACCTGAAAAATGTAAATTTTCCTAAAATGCTTTTATTTAATAACTTTATAAATGACATTCACAATGTGTGTAAAAAAACTGCTGACTGAATCTTTCCACCTGCATAAAATTAACAAAAAAGTAATCCGTTAGGAACGAAGACATAATTGTAACATAATTATGTAACATAATTGTACATAACATATTGTAACATAATCCTTATGATTCTCCTAAATTAAATAAAAATTTCTAACTTTTCCTCCAGTAGCTTTTACTCTCCATTCTCAAAAATTCATTCTAATTCCAATTTAAAGACAGACCCCAAATTATACAATTCAATAATCCAAAGTATTTTTAAGTGTCCTGAAAAACTAAAAAAAGTACTTTTAATGCTTTCC
This sequence comes from Canis lupus baileyi, assembly GCF_048164855.1. NCBI lineage: Eukaryota > Metazoa > Chordata > Mammalia > Carnivora > Canidae > Canis > Canis lupus. Next base: position 53,680,875 of record NC_132850.1, on the reverse strand, counting down.
TTTACCAAAGATATTTTCTTATTGAAAAAGATGTTCTGGAAAACAAAGATATCTTGTTTACTGCTAAATACTAGCTAACAAAGTGATACTAAAAATCTGTGAAAAAGTGATCCAAGGGTCACAAATATTTATTGAGCATCTGCTATGTGCTTAGTGCCCAGAACAAAAGAATGTAAGGACGTAATAGGGGAAGAAAACGTACTCCCTATCCTTCAAGGAGCTGATGGAGCCATAAAGTGTCTACAACAACATCAATACAAGGTAGAGACACATGCCAAACAAAGCAGAAGGGAATTAAAGAGTAAAAGTAGAGGTTGTTTCTGCCTGGGAGAATTAAGGACAGTTCATAGGGGAAGAATAATTGGAGCTAGGATTTATAAGGGCAATAGGAGTGTTTGGTTGTGAAAAGATGGAGAGGAAGAAGAGCAGGTTGATAGAAAGAAGTAGTGAGATCCAATACATGGAGTTGGGAAAGCACAGATTATCTACTGGGGATGGTAAAGTCTAAGCTCTTTAGTGTGGCAAAGCGGCCCTCCACTTTCTGACCAAAGCTCCCATCCTCAGACTCATTATATTCTGATTTCCTACTTGCAAATTCTGTTTCCTGAGCTTGGAATGCCCTTCCCATTTTCTCTGCTAAACTAGGTGTAGACTATTAAGCATGCAATAGCATTATGTCCACAAAAAAAAAAAAAAAAATGTACTACCTTAATTAAAAAATAATTTATGGCTAAAAAATGCTAACCATCATCGTAGCTTCCAGTGAGTCTGAATGTTTTTGCCTGTGGAGGGTCTTGCCTTGATGTTGATGGGTGTTGAAGGTCAGGCTGTGGTACTTTCTTAAAATAAGACAACAATGAAGTTATAGCTGGTTTGATCTTCTATCCAGACCACTCAGACTTTCTCCTTATCAGCAGTTAGACTGTTTCACTTTCTTATCATTCATGTATTCACTGGGGTAGAGCTTTTAATTTCCTCCAAGAACTTCTCCTTTGCCTTTACAACTTGGCTAACTGGCACAGGAGGCCTAACTTTCAGCCTATCTGGGTTTTTGACATGCCTTCCTCACTAAGCTTAATCATTTCTAGCTTTTGATTTAAAGTGAGAGGTGATTCTTCCTTTCACATGAACATGTAGAGGCCATTGTGGGGGTATTCACTGGCCTAATTTCAACACTGCTGTGTCTCAGGCAAGGGCAATAGAGAGGCCCAAGGAAAGGAAGAAAGAGAATGATGATCATGAACATTTATTAAGTTTGTTGTCTTACATGGGCACAGTGTGTGATACCCCAAAACAATTACAACAGTAGCATTAAAGATCATGGATTACAGAGTTCCCTAACAAATATAATATTAATGAAAAAGTTTGAAGTATTGCAAGAGTTACTAAAAAGTGACACAGAGAAACACAAAGTAAGCAAACGCTCTTAGAAAAATGGCACCAAGAGACTTGCTGGACACAAGGGCTGCCACTAACAACCCTTTTGTTGTAAAAAAAAAAAAATGCAATATCTGCTACGTGCAATAAAGTATAGCACAGTAAAACAAGGTATGCCTGTAAAAGGGAATATTTAAAATCTTTGAGGGAGATTTACCAGACTTGGCAACTTATTGGAATTAGGTACTGTTGGGAGGGTCAGAGAATATTGAGGTTTACAACCTGGGTAAGTAGGAAAATGCTAGTATCATTGACATTGACAAGAAAGAAAATAGAAGATACTGGCTTGGAAGAAAAGAAGGCAGAGTCACTCAGACGATATTTGTCTATGCACGAAGCACCGGGCCAGGCACTGGACCACAGATATGAAAGACACAATCTTTTCTAAGGAATGATAAGTCTTCACTCACTCATCAACTTCTTTACTATCCAATTCACATTTTGAAGCACCAGATTTTAGGGCAAAATTAAAGAAGAAACCATCCTTGTCTTCAAGGAATTTCCAGGTCAGTAGTGAAGACCGTCACCTATAAAAATGATCACCAAACTTAAAGTGCTATAAGAGAAACACACCAGAATGTATTAGATTTTATTAAATTTAGGGAGTGGCAGTGGATCAGCCAGGTGGAATTATCTGTCGGATAACAAGCAGTCTGGCCTGAAGTTGAAGAGTGGTGTCATGGCTAGGAGTGTTTGTAGATTTAAGGATCATTCACTTGGTTAAGAAGAAGGCAAGGACACCAAGTAGAGGGTGGCCAACACCTGCATTCAGCGTATGGCAAAGGGAGAAGGAAAAGGAGCCTCAAAGATGGGACTGTCAGGGTCGTGAGCATGTACTAATAGGGAAAATAGGGAAATACTAAAAGGGAATGCAGGAAAATGAAGAACCACATCTGGTGTGGCTCTGCTCTTCTTGGGAACAATCACATGGCAAACTGAAGAAAAGTGGGGAAGAATGATCTTTAATAAGTGATTTATCAAGGATCCCATTTCGCCAAGAAATCCAAGGATTTTGAAGAGTGAGTGGTCTGGCAACTTGCCATTGAGATTACCTTCAGGAGAGAGCAGAATTGGGAGTGGAAATCACATTATGAGAGTTTTAGGAGCCAGTAGATGGTAAAGAAATAGTACCAGTGAGTACCTAAAATGGTTTATTGATACTGGGCCCTACATGGAAGAAATGAAGTGGAATGTTAATTTGAGGGAGCAAGTAGTAGGCTTAAGAGTTTTGTTTTTGCTTTTATTTGATATTTTAGGGGTGAAAAACTCAAGTACTTTTCTAAGGGGTGGAAAGTACTGGTGAGGCATTAAAGATGCAAGAGACAAGAGTTGGGAATGGGGGGGGTGGAGGGACCAGCGCCTTGGGTAGATCTGTTGTTATCCTTGGGAAGGAGATGAAAAGATGCCTTCTTCTGAGAGGGCAGGAAGGAGAACAGGGTGGACACAGAGAAAACAGTAAAGGGAAGAGGGAGGGACTTTGAATAAGTTTTGTTGAATGAAGAGTCTGAGGAAACAAGAAAATGAAATGAGGGCATAATTGGGTGGTTTTGAGAAAATAGTTTGGGACAGTTACTAGTGGAAATGCAAGTGGGAGTCAACTAGAGATCACTACAAGTATTGTCAGTCCCGAGTGTGCTGTGGGAACTTTGTGTAGGGTAATTCTTGGTTCCGCAGGACTATCCGTGTGCATTGTAGGAAGGTGGCATCACTGGCTTCCATCCATTCGATACCAGAATTGCTCCCCTGTCATTGTGATAACCAAAAACCCAGTCCAATTAGTTTCTAAATGCCCTGGGTTGAGAATAACTTTAGCTGATTTTAGACAGCCTGCCACTCCTGCAGAATCAAGTCACACTAGCATGAAGCTCTCCCCAGGAATACTTAGGGACCTTAGATCAGAGGTCAGTAGTTATAAAAGCTCGACGAGAAAAAAAGAACTAAAAAAAAAAAAAAAAAGCTCTGACGAGGAGACAGTAAAAAGAAATGTTTCTAGGTTATCTTCCCCCATTGACGGAAAATGTTTTTTTTTCTTTTTTTTTTCGGAAAATGTTTATATCATCCCCAACCTAATCTCTGTAGATCTGGTTCCAGTAAGAGCAATTGCTAAACACTCGTAGCATTGTAAAGCCAAATACAGTTGCACAGGAGATTAATTACTGTCGATTCAGAGACATTTTTATAGGCCATGTATGTCTAAACCCTGACCCAATGCCTGGCTTTATAAGCCTGGCCCTTGGCCCAAAATGTAGGGGTAGGGAGGGAGTGTAAGTCCCATGAAGGAGGCTAAGCTAAAAGGAAATCAGAGGACTTCTAAGAGGGCTCCTGCCGAAGTCTCCTGGCAGAGCACTGCCGTCCCACGCAAATGTGGCTCAGGTCTTGGAAGTGTGAAAACACAGCTGCTGCTCTGCGGTAGTCTTAGAAATACTGACACAGTGGCAAAGCTACCTGTGGAAGGCTTGTACCTGTCCAGATGGAGAAAAGGCAGGTTAAATATAGCTTATCCCAATAATTTACAGAAACTGATATGTAGTGCTATTTCAGAGCTAGAACTCAGCTTATCTGGCTGTCTTATGTTCCTTAAGAAATTCTCAGTATGCCTTGCTAACTTCTCTGATCACGACCTGTCTTCCCTGAGAAAGGCTAAGCCAATGGGTTTCAACCTGTTAAGAGTTCCACCCTACCGTGACCCCACGCAACTGGGTCATGGTCTTCAATTAAGCCTTGCCCGAGTCATTCTTCAGGTTGCAATGCCAGCCCATTTCAAACACTCCCACTCAAAACACTGGTGGTGATCTGTCTGGTTTTGCTCCCTGCCTGTCTTCTCAGAATTCTTGTATAAACCTTCTATCTGCAATGCCTCACCTTCTGAACTTGTTTATCAAAGTGTAGTGGCACACATACGCTCTAATAGCTATCGACCTCACATATCTAAACATCTAATACAGGTCAAAAGTGTGGGCGCCTGGGTGGCTCAGTTGGTTAGGCATCTGACTCTTGGTCACAGCTCAGGTCCTGATCTCAGGGTTTTCAGTTCAAGTTCCACGTTGGGCTCCATGCTCTGCGTGGAGCCTATTTAAAGAATAATAATAAAATTAAATAGGTCAAGCCTTTTCATAAGACCCATGCAGAGTGTGAAGGAGTGACAAATGGCTTTACTTGGGGGTGAAGGAGTGCCAAAAATAATGTATGACCTCACTGTTGCTTTTAGGCAGGCATAAAACACCAACGAACCAAAATAACCAAAATAGGAACATATTCCAAAATCAAAAATGACAGAAAGGATTATTTATATCCTAGTAGGAGCATCTATTATACCGCCTTTAGCATTGATTGTTCTGATCGTTGATTTGAGGTGGTACGTATAGAATTATTTATTGCAACCTTCTGATCTTAGACTGTTAAGGTATATTTCTAAAAGTTTGCTATCTGAAAATGAATGGGAGGTAAATAACAATGAAACAAAAACAGATTAAAAGAAAATATGTATAGTTTTCATTGAAAATGTTAATCATCTTTAAAGGAAACATAATCATGCCAAAAATACATATATAATTTAGAGTTTTAAAATGTAAATACCATCCCATATTTTGAATATATTTCTTATGCTCTTTAAAAACTCTTTAATTTTAAGGGGTGTCTGGATGGCTCAGTCGGTTAAGTGTCTGCCTTTGGCTCAAGTCATGATCTCAGGGTCCTGGGATTGATTGACCCCTGCGTCAGGCTCCTCTCTTGGCAGTGAGTCTGCTTCTCCCCCTTCCTCACCCTCTGTGATCTCTTTTGTTCTTCCTCACTCTCAAATAAATAAATCTTTTTAAAAACCCTTTAATTTTAAGAAAATTAGACCGTTTACATTTTATTTAGAGTCAGCAACTAGAAGAGTCTTGCATTTCATTAATAAGCTTTCTCCAGCATGTGATTCAATTACAATTTTTGACACTGAGGAGGCTCCTGGATGGCTTAGTAGGTTAAGCACCTGACTCTTGATTTCAGTTCAGGTCATGATCTCAGGGTCATGGGATCAAGCCTAGCTTCGGGCCCTGCTCAGTGCCGAATCTTCCTGACTCTCTCCTTCTGTTATTCTTCCTGTTGTCTCTCAAATAAATAAATAAATAAATAAATAAATAAAATCTTTAAAAAGAAAAAAAAAAAGATTTTGACACTGAGGCAATATCTAAAAGGCTACTATTTCTATCAGGTTTTTCCCTAGCCCACGTTTTACGCTTCTCTCCCATCTCCTAGATTTAGTGTTTGGATTACTCAATTTAGCCTATATCACTGGGTCTCATATTGACCTCTGGATGCTCCAAATCAGTTTAACAAGTGTACAAAGAGTACTAATTTAGTAAAACTATTGGTTTATTTTGAAAAATGACAATCATGTATTCTGCTTCTTTTCTGGTAACTCCTATAATGAGGGCAAGAGATAAAGGTCCTAGAATCAGAATATAAACCATTGATCTGCTAGTTCCAAATTAATATCCTTAACTACTTATAAGCCCCAGATACAAACATGGTAATCCAATCACTTAAATTTGATCATACCTTATTACTTACTGAATTCCCTTTCCAGTTGTTCTTTATGCAGAATATGTTGGAAGTAATCTTGAGTGCTTGAGCAGTTAGAAATATTTTTAAGTATAGGTAGTAGAGAGGAGGTCATGCTATGATGCCTATTTGTATACTAATTATCACACTAATAAACACACATGCTAAAGATTGATCAAGATGACTAATTAATTTGAAGTATCTTAATCTGATTCTGTGAGGATATCATGTAGTGGGTGGGGATGGGAGTGATAGAGGGTATGAGGGATACAGTGGACAAACTGTTGTCATCAAAGTGAATCACCTGGTGGTGAATGTCATTCTCACTACTTTGGCCATTTCCAGTGTTTTTCTAATTTATTTAACCTAGTTTAGTTTGCCATGTTTATGCATGTCTAATTTAGGCCATAACTAATATTGCATGGTACGCATTTATATTAAAAATTATTTACTGCTTATCTGAAATTCAAATTTAACAAGGCATTCCATATTTTATCTAGCAACTCTACCTTGATTATCTCAAGCAGCATTAAGAAATTCTAAGAAAATTTGTTTCATTCCTTTCATTTTTGAAACTGGTATATGTCATATAATTGCATCTTGCAAAGAGAGGACAAAAGATGGATGTAAAATTAATGTAAAATCAAAAGAAGGATCACTAGGATACTAACTTTAAAAGATTATGCATTTCAGAGGTCATGGGCTAACATGCTCACTGTTCGATTCCTGTCCACAACGGATGTTCTAGGGAATGGAAAGTGCTAAATATCTTTTAAGTAAAAAATGGCATATATAAATGATATAAATGACTCCATTTCTTCTGAGAATGTAAACTCTTCTGCTAAGTATAGACAAAGTGTCAATGGAGTCATTGTAAGATTTCAGATACAGACATCTTTAACAGGAATGTGCACACTTGCATTACAAACTCACTTGACAATAGAGATTTACGTCTGCTCTGACTTTTATATATTAGTTCTACTAAACGACCATGATTTTATAGTCTACTTAAAGGCATTTACTGAAAAATATTCAATTATTCATAGGATGTCAGTAAAGAGATGGGTCAATGGCATTCCATTCGGTTACAAGGAAAAGAACCAGGAAAATTATTCTACAGAGAAAGAAAGGACCCAGCAATTTTTGGAGAGGAAAAAAGTAGAAAAGAACTTTGCAAGTGAAGAGATATTCTTTAAAAATAAATAAATAAAGGAAATATATATGAGTAAGGAAAAACAGAAATATGGTGATAATAACGAAGTACTATACTATTTAGAGAACATTAGGGAAAAGAAGATTGAAAGGGAGCACTTGACAAAAGGCTAATTAATAGAATATATGCATTATAATACTATAAAACATGAGTGGATTATTCTGGCCCCAACAACATTTTAAAATATGTAATTTTTGCGAAAATTATTATATTGAGAGTGACAGCTTATTTGAAGCACACAGTTTTGTTATGTCAATGAGTAAAAGCTACATGACATTGAAAAATCTAATATAACTTAATCGATACAGTAGAAGAAAACCTTATTTTAAGGTTTAAATGCAAGTGAAAAGTGACTAAATGACTGGATCAAGTTTAGAGACATGAAAAATGGCTTTTATGAACAAAAACACCTATCTTTGCAGAGATTGTCCCAACTTGTAATAGGCCAGACCTTCTAAGTGATATGTTAGCGAGCCACTTGGTAGATCTACCAATGGAAGAAAATTGAAAAGGTATACAAAAAAACTAAAACATGTCATATGAATGTGGTTATTCTGACATGGAAGTTACATAGAAAAGCTTACTTGGTCAAAATTAGTCCTATTTTGGAGGAATCATAGCACTCTAGGTCAGATATACTATGTGTTTCTTTGGACCCCTAAGAACACTTAACACTCATGAGGCATAACTATATGTTTTGATTTTAAAAATTCCAATTTTTATGTAAAATTAGTAACAAAAATCAGTAGGTGGCAATGTTAGTTGAGTTGTTAAAAAAAATCAACTAAGTAAATTTGAAGATCTAATTGGCTTTATTCAGTGAATCATGAATTGAACAGCCTTCCATCTAGCAAGAAAGGAGCTCTGAGGGGCTGTACAAAATGGAAGATTTTACAGGCAGAAAGAAGGTAGGACAAGGAAGTTAAAAGAATGGATTATTTCAGGCAGGTTACTTTCCTTTTGAGGAAGGCTGAGGTCTTATCAAGATTACCTCACTAGCGCTGATCAGGAATTTCTAGAGTGACTGGTTCAAGATTCCACTCCTGGGAAAGGCTGAAACTCCAATTAGGTTAGGTATTAAGTCTTAGTGGGGCTTAGCAACAGTGACTCCATTTTGGGCCTAGTGTTCCTTTTTTAATTATTTTTATTTTTATTTTATTTACTTACTTTTTAAAGATATATTTATTTATTCATGAAAGATGCAGAGAGAGAGAGAGAGGCAGAGACACAGGCAGAGGGAGAAGCAGGCTCCCCACAGGGAGCCAGATGTGGGACTCGATCCCAGACCCCAGAATCATGCGCTGAGCTGAAGGCAGACGTTCAACCACTGAGTCACCTGTCTCCTATTGTTCCTTTTTTTAAACACCAACATTTTTATAGAAAAAGTAAGAATCTTAGCCCTGGGAAGAGGGAAGTCTCTGTGAGACTCACTCTGGATTTCTGCTGTCCTTCCCCTCTCCAAGCTCTGCTGGTTGACTTCTATGTGTGTCCCTATGGCTTTGGTCCTAACTCAATTGCCTTGGAAGGATGTGTTCTTGCATCAGGTCTCCACAAATGCAAAATGCACCCTGACTCAAAATGGATTTGAGTCCTTTAAGTGCTAACTTCAAGGGAGGCTTTGCAGTCTCTCACTTTTCAGAGTCCTGCCAGGGACTAAAGCTGAGCTAGACACCCCCATAGTCTCAGTGTTTTCTCTTCTCTGTCGTCATGAGTGTCTGTGCTGCTATGTAGTTTTTATGATTCTGGGTTTGTTTTGTTTTGTTTTGTTTCAAGTATTTATTTAAATTCTAGTTAGTTGGGGATCCCTGGGTGGCTCAGCGGTTTAGCACCTGCCTTTGTTTGGCCCAGGACGTGATCCTGGAGTCCTGGGATCGAGTCCCACATCAGGCTCCCTGCATGGAGCCTGCTTCTCCCTGTGCCCGTGTCTCTGCCACTCTCTCTCTCTCTCTGCCTCTCACAAATAAATAAATAAAATCTTTTAAAAAAATTCTAGTTCGTTAGCATACAGTATAATATTGCTACAGGAGTAGAATTTAGTGACTTATCACTTATATATAACACCCAGTGCTCATCACAAGTGCCCTCCCTCCTTAACATCCACCACCCATTTAGCCCATCATCCCCACCCATCTCCCCTCCAAAAACCCTCAGTTTGTTCTTTATAGTTAAGAGTCTCTCATGGTTTGCCTCCTTCTCTTTTTTTCTTTCTTTCTTCCACTATGTTCTTCTGTTTTGTTTCTTAAATTCCACATGAGTGAAATCCTATAGCATTTGTTTTTTTCTGACTGACTTATTTTGCTTCTCATAATACATTCTAGTTCCATCCACATCATTGTGAAGGGCAAGATTTCAATCTTTTTGATGGCTGAGTAATATTCCTATGTGTGTGTGTGTGTGCACGCGCGCGTATGCCACATCGTCTTTATCCATTCATCAGTCCATGGACATTTGGGCTTTTTCCAGATATTGGCTATCATTGATAATGCTGCTATAATCATTGGGGGTTGAGGTGCATGTGCGTCTTTGAATCAGTATTTTTGTGTCCTTTGGGTAAATAACTAGTAGTGCGGTTGCTGGGTCACAGAGTAGTTCCATTTTTAACTTTTTGAGAAACCTCCATACTGTCTTACAGAGTGGCTGCAAGAGTTTGCATTCTAATCAATAGTATAAGAGGGTTCTTCTAGGATGCCTGGGTGGCTCAGGGGTGAGCGTTTGCCTTTGGCTCAGGGTGTGGTCCTGGGATCTGGGATCAAGTCTCGCATTGGGCTCCTTGCCAGGAGCCTGCTTCTCCTTCTGCCTGAATCTTTGCCTCTCGTGAAAAAATAAATAAAATCTTTTTTTTTTTTTTAAAGAAGGTTTTTCTTTCTCCACATCCTGGCCAACATTTGTTGTTGCCTGTGTTGTTAATTTTAGCCATTCTGACAGGTGTGGTACTCATTGTAGTTTTGATTTGTATTTCCCTGAAGATGAGTGATGGTGAGTTATGTTGAGCGTCTTTTCAAGTGTCTGTTGGCTATCTGGATACCTTCTTTGGAAAAATGTCTATTCATGTCTTCTGCCCATTTCTTAACTGGATTATTTGTTTTTTGGGGCGTAGAATTTGGTAAGTTCTTTATAGACTTCAGATACTAACTCTTTATTTGATATGTCATTTGCATATATCTTCTGCGATTCAGTAGGTTGCCTTTTAGTTTTGTTGATTATTTCCTCTGCAAAGGTTTTTTTTTTTTTTTTATCTTGATGAAATCCCAAAAGTTCATTTTTGCTTTTGTTTCCCTTGCCTCCTATGACATGCCTAGTAAGAATTTGCTACAGTTAAAGTCAAAGAGGTTGCTGCCTGTGTTCTACTTTAGGATTTTGATGGTTTCCTATCTCACATTTAGGTCTTTAATCCATTTTGAATTTATTTTTGTGTATGGTGTAAGAAAGTGGTCCAGTTTCATTCTTCTGAATGTTGCTGTCCAGTTTTCCCAACACCATTTGCTGAAGAGACTGTGTTTTTTTCCATTGCATATTCTTTCCTGCTTTGTCAAAGACTAGTTGACAATATAGTTGTGGGTTTATTTTTGGGTTTTCTATTCTGTTCTATTGTTCTATGTGTCTGCTTTTGTGCCAACTATACTGTCTTGCTCACTATAGCTTTGTAATATAGCTTGAAATCCAGAATTGTGATGTCTCCAGCTTTGTTTTTCTTTTTCAAGATTGCTTTGGCAATTCAGGGTGTTTTGTAGTCCCACACAAATTTTCAGATTGTTGGTTTTAGCTCTGTGAAAAATGCTGGTGGTATTTTGATAGCGATTGCATTAAATGTGTAGATTGCTTTGGGTATCATAGACATTTTAACAATATTTGCTCTTCTAATCCATGAGCATGGAATGTTTTCATCTTTGTGTGTCATCTTCAATTTCTTTCATAAAAGTTCTATAGTTTTTAGAGTACATTTCTTTACTTCTTTGGTTAGGTTATTCCTAGGTATCTTTAGGTTTTGGGTACAGTTATAAATGGAATTGATTCCTTGATTTCTCTTTCTGCTTCTTCATTATTGGTGCATAGATTGTTCACTATGTTTATTTTATATACTGTGGCTTTGCTGAATTCATATGTCAGTTCTAGCAATTTTTTTTGGTAGAATCATGATTCCTGAGGCTAGGACTTCCAGTACTATGCTAAATAACAATGGTGAGAGACAACATCCCTGTCTTGTTCCTGACAATAAAAGAAAAGCTCTCAGTTTTTCCCTATTGAAGACGATATTAGCTATGGGTTTTTCATACATAGCCTTTATGATATTGAGGTATGTTCCCTCCATCCCTACTTTGTTGAGGATTTTTATCAAGAATGGATGCTGCAATTTGTCATATGCTTTTTCTGCATCTATTGAGAGGATAATATATGGTTCTTATCCTTTCTTTTATTAATATGGTTTATCACATTCATTGATTTGAAAATATTGAGCCACCCTTGCAGCCCAACAATAAATCCCACTTAATTGTGGTAAATAATTCTTTTAATTATTGTTGGATTTGATCTGCTAGTATCTTGTTTTGCATCCATATTCATCAGGGTTATTGGCCTATAATTCTCCTTTTTAGTGGGGTCTTTGGTTTGGGAATCAAGGCAATACTGGCCTTGTAAAATGAGTTTGAAAGTTTTCTTTCCATTTCTATTTTGAGGAACAGTTTGAGATGGATAGGTATTAGCTCCTCTTTAAAATGTTTGGTAGAGGGGGATCCCTGGGTTGCTCAGTGGTTTGGCGCCTGCCTTTGGTCCAGAGCACGATCCTGGAGTCCCGGAATCGAATTCCGCATCGGGCTCCCAGCATGGAGCCTGCTTCTCCCTCTGCCTGTGCCTCTGCCTCTCTCTCTCTGTCTATCATGAATAAGTAAATAAATGTTAAAAAAAATAAAATGTTTGGTAGAATTTCTCTGGGAAGCAGTCTGGTCCTGGACTTTATTTGTTGGGACATTTTTGATTACTGATTTAATTTCTTTGCTGGTTATGTATCTATTCAAATTTTCTATTTATTCCTGTTTCAGTTTTGGTAGTTTATGTGTTTCTAGGAATTTTTCCACTTCTTACATATTGCCTAATTTGTTGGCACATGATTTCTCTTTTTTTTTTTTGGCACATGATTTTTCATAATATTCATATAATTGTGTTTCTGTGGTGTTGATTGTGATCTCTTTCATTTGTGATTTTATTTCCTTGGGTTCTTTTTCCTTTTCTTTTTGATAATACTGGCTATGGGTTTATCAGTTTTATTAATTCTTTCAAAGAACTAGCTCCTAGTTTCACTGATCTATTCTACTGTGCTTTTTGTTTCTATATCATTTATTTCTGCCCTAATCTTTATTATTTCCTTTTTTTTCTGCTAGCTTTAGGCTTTATTTGCTGTTCCTCTCTAGCTTCTTCTTTTTTTTTTTCTTCTTCTAGCTTCTTTAGGTGTAAGGTTAGGTTGTGCATTTGAGACTTTTCTTGCTTCTTGAGGTGGGCCTGTATTACTATATACTTTCCTTTTATGACCACTTTTACTGCAACCCAAAGGTTTTGGACTGGGCCTGTTTCTTTCTTCCTTTCTTTCTTTCTTTCTTCCTTCCTTCCTTTCTTTCTTTCTTTCTTTCTTTCTTTCTTTCTTTCTTTCTTTCTTTCTTTTTGATTTTATTTATTTATTCGAGAGAGAGAGAGAGAGAAAGAGAATGAAAGAAGCACAGGCAGAGGGAGAAGCAGGCTCCATGCGGGGAGCCTGATGTGGGATTTGATCCTGGGGCCCCAGGATCACACCCTGGGCAGAAGGCAGGCGCACTAAACCGCTGAGCCACCCAGGGATCCCCTGTTGTTTCTTTTTAATAAGATATTCATGTCATTCTAAATAAGCATACCTGTATAATTGCTATAAAGTTAAATATCTACAGCCTCAATTATCAAGTGGGCAGCAGAATATTTGTTTTTCTTTTTGTGCTGATGTTGTGGAAATAATAACACTTTTGTTTAGACTCTAAATCCATATCTCATTTTCATGGGAAATGAAAATCTTATAGATACTCACTAAGGTCAAACAGCATTTAATTTAATGCAAGGAATCATGCAGTACAGCTCACCAAGACAAAGGTAGAGAATAAGTACAACCAGTGAGACCTCCTCAAAATGAATTAGTAAGAAAACCATTCCAATAAGTGTGTGTGTGGGGGGGAATCTTCAATTTTGAATTGTCCTTAAACATACAAAAATTAAATTTGGGCCCAGTAGCATATGGACAGTTCTAAGTAAACCCTTTGAATATGTAGGCAGTCCTCACTATGCACATTTCCAATATACACAAAATTTGGTTCCAAGATTTGGGTGATTAACATCAGCTCCCCAACAGCACAGTTCTAATTTCAGGTACCGCAATGTGTCAACTGGGTATAATTGAATAATTAGTATTGCTTTCATACACACACGGCAAAGTGTGTAGTTGTACTGCCTCCTTAACTCCCATGACATTTTGCAAAAATCGATTCTTCAGAGAATTGGCCAAGAGAGATGAAATTGTGGTAGAGAAACCCTAAGCAACAACAGTGGAAGTAAAACAGAATCAACTGTAAATGGAATTTCAGAAGAGAGAATCAATGGTGGGAAAGTTGACACTGTGGATATATATGTAGTCAGAGGAAATGAGTGAAGGCAAACATCATCATAAATGGAGAAAGTGATTGTGCCTGAAAGATGGAGATGTCCCAGAGGAAATGATGCCAGCTAAAAGAAAACCTTCACCCAAAAGGCCTTCTTGGAGTTATTTCACAACATTTGAAAGTGCAAAGGATAAAATGTTGGAAGCTGCTCCAAAAGTAGAAAGGAGCATAACAAGTCAGAGTAGACTTGAGCTTTTAGTTTGGTTTCCAGAAACTAAATCTCTAAAAGGCTGAGAGCTTTCCAAAGCTGTCCCTCTCTTTCTGATTCAAATATTCATGATTGTTTTCCATGACAATAACTATCTTTAGTGTACTCTTCCTACCTACCTTCTCTAGAGTTTAGATCTCCCCTACCTAGGATAAGATCATTTTTCTCAACAGTTGTTTCTCCAGCCTTCCACTTGTGTGAGCATATTCTTGATTTTTGCAACAATAACCTTTACATGTGCTTGGATCCTCTCATTACGTAAGAAAAGAGACCAAGTGGAATCATAGGCTCACCATTTTCTCCATGAACCTCAGTTCCCAGTAGTCCCCCCTTTACCCCTGGTTTCCCTTTCCATGGTTTAAGTTACTTGCAGTCAACCCCCTCATCCAGCAGCAGATGATTCTCCTTCTGACCTATCTTCAGAAGGTCAATAGTACCTGATGCTATTTCACAACACCTATGTTATTCACCTCATTTCATCTCATCACGTAGGTTGTATCATCTCACAGCATCACCAGGGTGAGTAGAGTACAGTAAGATTTTTGAGACTACATTCACATAACTTATTACAATATAGTGTTATAATTGTTCTATTTTATTATCGTCTTTATTTATCTCTTACTGTGCCTAATTCATAAGTTAAACTTTATCATACTTATGTATGTATCGAAAAAACATAGTACATAAAAGGGTTCAGACTATTCAATTTCAGCCATCCACTGGGAATGTTGGGACATAGACCCCACAGATAAGGGGGAGACAATTATAGGCAGTATTTTTCATGATCTACCCCGCCTCGGCCCTGCGCTGTATGTCACATCCAGGTATTTCCATGGACCGACCTCAAAAAAACCACATTAGTACTTATAGCCAAAATGTCCTACACACTTGTCATGTCATCTTTATAGATAGCAAAAAGAAAGAATAAGTGATGAAATAGAAAGACCAGCAGCTTTGGCAGAAAATATCAGATAGAGAAAATAAACATACATTTTAGGTCATCATCTATCTTGGGTAAATTTGGTGAAGCCAATGTGTCCAGTGTAAAAGTGAGATCTTTGTGAGAGATTTCAACATGTTCTTCATTAATGTGGACAGCCACCTGAAAAACATTTTTAAGTCAGGAAATGAGTAAAAAAAGATTTTATGAATAAGAGCCTGTACTTAGAATTTAGTTTAACTGGAAGACTAATTGGTCAGTTCTTTATTTCCACCTTAGAAGCTCTGTTTTTGAAGTTTTTATGGAACTACATGGAGCATACAGTCCTTAGTAAAATGTCAGTCCTTAGTAAAATGAAACAAAACAAAACAAAAAAACAAGAACAAAAACTATATAACCTTCTTCCAGCTTCTCCTCTGCTCTGGGCAAACATTTCTCTTGCAAGAGTTCCTGCTTCTGCTTACTGCTGGCAAGGAGAGAGTGGCAATGAACTCTATCTGGTAGTCTGAGCAGACGACGTTGAAGAAGCATGAACAAGTATGGCCTTGTAGCTGACACTGAAATCAAAGACTCTTTGTTAAAAAAAAAAAAAAACAAAAAAAAAACAAAAAAAAACAAAGACTCTTTGTTTCTTGTGGATTGATGACTGATGGCTGCCTCATCAGTACAGTCTCCCTGGAAGAACATTTCCAACTTCTTCTCCCTGTCTCTGAGAACTGAATCAGGTGTGAGGCACACCTCTTCCCAAGTGTCAGGACCTCACAAAGGAGCTTTCTGTGTCAAAAGCAATGTCAGCTTCATTTTTTTTTTAATCAAGGTGTGGTAAGTCTGGCACATATACCAATGCACAGCCAACTCAGGATGTGACAGGAAATCTGGCATAGCAGGTCTTAAATTGATTTATATGACTGCATTAATTTATATGATTACATGAGGGTGGAGCCATGTCTTTTCCTTCTTTGTTCCTAATGTGGAACACAGTGAGTGTCTGCAACATACAGGCCCTCAGTAAATGTTATATTAAACTTAAGAATCTTTACTCATTTGTTGTTTTCCAAGGCTGCCTTTGCAATTACTCTCGATTGTTTTTGTGACCAATGCAAGGGCTATGAGAACTGGAACCAAGCTGCACAGAGTAGGTAGGCAATAAATATCAGCTGTAATGGTATTCTGTATACATTCCAGGATTTTATCTTCAAGATGTTCCACGGAAACAAATGGCACCCTCACTCTCCTCCCATCCTGGTAGCTTGCTTAAAACTGCTGATTAGTTTTTCTTGCTCAAGGTTACAAAGGCAAAAGTAACTGACTGCACTTTGCCACTGTTTTTTAATATACAGAGGGTTCACAGCTTGTTCATGCTCCCTGCTCTTGCAAGTTCTTGGCAAAACTGAGACCTCTGGCAAAAGCAGGTTTCACTCATTTTACAAGGTAATCTGGCAAAAATGGATGCAGTCCTACTGAATGCCATTCCCACGTAATTACCTGCAGGTTCTCTTTCAGCATATGTTCCTTCCAAATGTTAGGAAATACACCAAAGCATAATCATTTGAATATGTATTCTGATAAACAATCTTTCAAATATTTCCAGAGGGGGACTTTCACTAACTATGAATCAACTTACCCATTTTCCTACTTTTTATGACTTCACGGGCCTGTGACTAGCAGATTAGTCATCTTGTGTCTTTATTAATGAGTGAAAAGGAGGCTTTTAAAAATCAAATGATAAATGTGAGTTGTAAATTTCTTTTACAAATTAACTTTATTCTCATGCCGTATAGTGGCAGTCCTAGAAACTCTTTATCAGTTTGCGATGGCCCAAATTCCCAGTAACTATATAAAAAATCTGCAGATGGCATTGATGGGTGACACTAGCTATTCTTTTGTCATCATGGAGCGTTTTATCTTTTTCCATGACCAACAGGAGTGGGTCATTTCAAGTTTCAATGATATTACAGATAATTGAGGGTTTGGCTGTATTGCTAAAAATCAAGTTGCCATGAGTACCATCAATGAATTCACCAATGTAAGACATTATATTGTGTTATTGTATTTTTTTAAACTCTAAGAAATTATCTTTTCACAACAGAGGACAATTCAGGAAGGTCATGGTCTAGATGAATTATAAGGGGAAGTCCAGAAACTCCTCCACAGAATATATTTATTCTATGGCTTTTCATAAAGATGAAGTGACTGAAAGCAGGTTATTTTGGGGAAGAGTAAGAATCTCAAAACTTCTACTTGGAGTCAAAGAAGAAAGTGGAAAGGGGAAAGAAATTATGCAGACAGGAAAGTAATTATTTATTATATCTGGAAAAAGAAAAAAAGAACAAATTCTCTGATACAAGAAATCCAATGAATCCCAAACAAGATAAGAAGGAATGGATGGATACCTAGACATAACATGGTGAAATTTTAGAAAACCAAAGACAAAAAGAAGCCAAAAAGAGAAGAGGCATTATCATCGAAGGACTGCCAAACTGACAGGCGATTTTTCAGCAAAAATAGTGGAATAAACAAGTGCTACAATTTTGGCCTATAGTAACTCCTCATAAAATTACTTTTCAGACATAGGGGAGAAATACATTCCTTTTTTAAGACTTTATTCTTTAGGCACTTTTAGGTTCACAGTAAAATTCAGCAAGAAAACCAGAGAGCTTCTATATATCCTTTACACTCCCCCAACACACACACACACACACACACACACACACACACACACACAGAGCCTTCCCCACTATCAATATCCTGTACTATAGTGGTACATTTGGTAGCATCTTCAAACCTACATTAAACATCATTATCACCAAAATTCATAGTTCATGTTAGGTTTCACTCCTGGTGTGTGCATTTTAGGGCTTTGGACAAATGTATAATAACATGTATCTACCATTATAGTATTATACAGAATAATCTTATTGCCCTAAAAATTCTCTGTGCTTCACAATTCATCCCTACCACCACCTCCCCCACCCCACCTTGAAGCCTTAGAAACCATTGATATTTTAACCGTCTCAGAGTTTTGCCTTTGCCAAATGTCATAGCTTGGAATCATATGGTATGTAGTTCTTTCAGTATGTAGCTGCTTTCAAATAGTAATATGCATTTAAGGTTCCTGCATGTCTTTTAATGGCTTGTTAGTTCTTTTTTGCACTGAATACTATTTCATTGTTTGATGTACCACAGTTTATCTATTCACCTATTGAAGGACATCTTGGTTGCTTCCAAGTTTTGGCATCTATGAATAAAAGCTACTGTAAATACCTATGTGTAGGATATTATATGGACATAAGTTTTCAACTCATTTGGGTAAGTACCAAAAAAAACAGAATTGTTGAATCATATGGTAAGAGTACATTCAGTTTGTAAGAAACTGCCAAAATATTTTCCAAAGTGGCTGGACCATTTTTCATTCCCACCTGAAATGAAAAAGAGGATGTTGCAGACATCCTCACCAGCATTTACTGTTGTCAATTCTGGGTTTTGGCCATTCTAAATAAGAGGTGTGTTGTGGCATCTCATTGTTTTAATTCACATCTCTCTAATGACATAATATTGAGCATCTTTTCGTATGCTCACTTGTCATTTGTTTATTTTCTTTGGTGAGCTATCTTTTAAGGTCTTTTGGTCATATTTTAATTGGGTTGTTTGCTTTATTATTGTTGAGTTTTAATAGCTCATTGTATATTTTAGATAACAATCTTATCAGACACGGTTTTTTTGCAAATATTTTCTCTCAGTCCATAGCTTATCTTCTGATTATCTTGACAGTGTCTTTAGCAGAACAGAAATTTTTAAGCACAGCTTCTTGATTATTTATTTCATGGACTGTGCCTTTGGTGTTGTTTCTAAAAAGTCATCACCATACCTGAAGTATCAAAGTTTTCTTCTGCTATCTTCTAGGAGTTTTCTAGTTTAGTATTTTACAATTAGGTCAATAATCTACTTTGTATTATTTTTTTGTGGAGGGCATAACGTTCTTCTGTGTCCAGTTCATTTTTTTTGTTTTTTTGTTTTTTGCATGTGGATATCCAAGTGTTCCAGCACCATTTATTGGAAAGATGATCTTTTCTCCATTGAATTGTCTTTGCCGCTTTGTCAAAGATTAGTTGGTTACCTAAATATTTCAGGAAAGGTGACTGGAATTAAGGCATTGTAGGGTCCTTATATTGTAAGAAAGGTGAAGATTTAGATTAATTCTCACTTGTTAGATGTACGTTAAATTTCTAGAAATAATCATAAAAAGATAGGTGTGTAAGTTTCAAAATGGCAATGAGAATAAATGAAAGATTAAGTTTACCAAAAAAGTCAATAAAAACATTCAGGTAACCGAAAAGAAGATAAGAAAGGAGAAAAGGAGAAACTAGCATTATGGCATGATATTGTAATACAGTGTCTTAGCAAACAACAGCTCAAGCTAAGAGAATACACATTGTTTTCAAGCATATCAGAAAAATCTAGGAGGCTAACCATATACTAAGCTATAAAGTCAATCTCAACAAATTTCCAAAAATCTCAGTATTGTTTATTATTCCCTTGTCATAATATAATTAGGTTAGAATAACAAAATGAAGTAGAAAACCATATATATTTGGAAAATTTTAAAGTATACTAAATATCTAAATAAGTCATGAGTAAAAAGGGAGCATAAAGTAATTTTTTAAAAGTACTAAAAACGAAATTTCAAAGCACGCAGAATGTTGGTATTATGGCGCTTAGGTATATAACCTTAATTCAAAAAGATTCAAAATTAATGAGCAAAGCACTCAGCATTAGAAGTTAGGAAAAGATCAGCAAAACAGACACAAAGAAAGAAGAGGTAATAAAGGCAAAAGAAGAAATTAATGAAATAAAAAGTAAATATACAGTAGAGTAAATAAGAAACTAGGTATTGGTCTTCAAATGAGTAACAAAAATGAGAAAACTTTAGCAAGGTTAGATCATGGCAAAAAAGCAGAAAGGATAAATAAAAATCACAATGAAAAGGGGGCACTACTTCAGATGCAAAAGAGATTAAAATATAAAATGATTATGTTATTATTCACTTCTGGTAGTAAATTTGAAAAAATAAAACAAATTGCTAGACAAATAGAACTAGAAAAACTAATTCAAGAAAAAAATTTAAAAACTGAGTAATAGCCCTGTAACCATTATAGAAATTGAGTCAGTAAAGTTTTCTCTCTTATAGAAAGCACCAGGTATGGGGCAAGTGGATGGCTCAGTTAAGTTTTACCTTCTGCTCAGGTCATGATCCCAGGG
This sequence comes from Canis lupus baileyi, assembly GCF_048164855.1. Lineage (NCBI taxonomy): Eukaryota > Metazoa > Chordata > Mammalia > Carnivora > Canidae > Canis > Canis lupus. Next base: position 53,660,602 of record NC_132850.1, on the reverse strand, counting down.
CCCTGGAATCAAGCCCCACTTGGGCTCCCTGCTCATTGGGGAGTCTGCTTCTCCTTCTCCCTCCTCCTATTCATGCTTGTGCTCTCTGTCTCTCTCTGTCTCTCTGAAATTAACAAAATCTTAAAAAAAAAAAAAAAGGCACCAGATACAAATTTTATAAGGCAAGTTCTGTGAAAAGAAAAAGTAATTTTATCTTCTACTAGAAGATAGAAAAAAGAGAACACACCACAATTAATTTCAGTAAGCTAAAATAATTTGATATTACAAAAAATAATTATTTGATACCAAAACCAAGGAAAGTTTTAGATAAATCTCCCTTATGAACAGATACAAAAATCAAAAAGAAAATATTCACAAACTAAATTGAGCAATGTACACCATGATCAAGTTGGATTTATTTCAAGAACATAAGGTCGAGTTAATGTTATCACTCTAATATGACCTTAACAGACCATGAAAAAAGAAAACACTATTATGTCAATATGTTTAATTATGGAAAAAAATTACAAATCATTATTGGAAATGCACTGAAGAAATTCAGATTGGAGTAAGGATTTAAGTATGAGAGGCAAAACTTTAAACCTACTAGAAAGTAATATTAAAGAATAAATTATCTCAAAAGAGAAAAGAATCTCTTTTAAAAATTCTAGAGCATTAAAACATTCTAGAGCAGATCTTGAAGAAAAAATTTGAGGATGCTCTCTGTAACAGTTGCACCAGTTCATACTCCTCCTTTCAAGGTATAAAAGTGCCTGTCTCAAGATACCTTCAACAACACAGCATGCTATCAAACTTTGGGATCTTTGGTGATTTGAACAGCAGAAATAGTTGTACCCTTCTTAGAACCATACTTTTCATAAAGAATGGTAGCTCTGTAAGACAAGGACATTGGTTTCCCAGTGCTTATAGGATTAGCAATTTATTCAAAGGTTCTTTGGGCCTTAATTCTAAGAAAATAAATAGAACCTAATATGAGTCAAGCAAAGTAGGCTTCTTCTTTGGATTATAATGCTTTCTAACATTGTTGGGCTCTTGTTTTTTATGATAGTTAAGGCCTATCAGGTAACAAAAATTTAAAAAAGAAATAGGAGAATTTCTTCCAACAGGTAGCATGAAGCTCAAATAAACTGGTTTGCTGTCAAGTTTAGTAATGCCAGTGCAAAAAACCAGAACCATGTATTTTTCAAGACTGCATATTTTATTTTGCTTACTGCCATTCTCAAAATGTATCTCAGTTCTCTGAAAGATGCAAAACTAATTCCTTTATGTAACTGAGTACTCATAGTTAATTTTGATGTAGCTATTTACTTTAAAAGTCTATTGCACCCACTTCTAAAAAGGTTTGAGTTTATATATTAACACAGAGTTCAAAGGTATACTATTATGTTTGAGCACAAAATAAAGTAGACTCTGAAAAACATTAAAAGAGTTGATGTTATCAAGGACTAGTCATGTTCTGCCTTTTTTGAATGACTCCCCAAACACAAACACTACCTCCTTCTTACACTCTAAAGTGGAGGCTCTTTGTTCTTGAACTTTCCTCCTAACCACAGGGCCCGGCTGGGTTTGTTCAACAGAATCAGCCGGACATGGGTAAAAGTGTGGACTTTGGAGCCAAACCACCTGGACTGGAATCATGGCTATGTACCGTGAGCAAGTTATTAAATGTCACAAAGAATCAGTTTTCTCATTTGTAAACCGGAGTATAATAGAGAATTAAATGAGTTTAGAATCTATAAAGGATGTAGAACAGAACTGGCACATAGTAAGTGTTCAATAACAAGTAGCACTTGCCTCGTCAATAGTCCACCAATCTCCTGTCCAAATCCTTCCTTGGAAACCTGTGTCTTTCAGATCTTCTCTCCTCCATCCCTTCTTGTTGTTCTCATTCCTCTCTGATACATGTCAGAGATTGTGGAGCATGGTTTATGACTTTTCTCTCTACCCTAAATCTGCCATAATTATGCTGTCTTTCAGTGTTCATGTGGATGACCCTTCCAACACCCAGTGCCTTGGCTTCCTCAATGCCCTTCGTTTCCAGGTATCCACAACTCAGCCCGACTTCTATATTATTCCCTGCAGCTACTCCATCTGTAAAATCTTAAACCACACTATTCAACTTTCTTACCATAAACTTCTGTTACCCTTATTGCTCCAATTATACCTGATTATTCATCAGGATTGTGACTGAAGTCCTATCACTGATGTCACTCCATGTGTCAGACTTATTTCCTGTTTTGCTTCCATTGCTGTCTTGCTCAGCACTTTAAGCTGTCTCTTAAAGAACAGCTTCAGCTTCTCACTCCTCTTGCTCCTTTTTCCTTTTGAGTACTTATCCAACTATGGATCAGTCCAGCCTTCTCCACTTCTAAAACCACACTATCACTCAACCACGTGTATAGGAGTCATTAGCTCATGGTCTCCATCCTCAGCTTAGCTCTCAGCACAGCTGGGCAGGCCCCTCCATCCCCCTCGCTAGCCCTGCATTTCTTTGCAAACCTCCTGCTCCTTTGCTCTCATCTTGTCATAACAAGGCATCACATTCCCGCTACATCACTTCCTAAATATCTCTTGAATCTAAAAACCCTGCTTGATTTCTTCTCTCCTTCTCATCATCTCTACTCATCTCTTTTCCTGCCTCCAAAATATTCTCCTCTGAGCTACCAAAGCAATCTTCCTAAAAATTCAAATACCATCATATTCCTTATACGTTCAATACCCTTCGGTAACTCCCTACTGCCTCCTGATGTAGGTCTTACACCATTGCTTGACCCCAAGGCCCTCTGTGACCAGACCTCTGTTCACCTCTCTAAACTTCTTTCCAGATTCTTTCACTTACACCTTACATACTCCATTCCTCGTACTTCCTTGAATTTGACATATTCTCTCAGACCCCCAAGCACCTCATTTGCCACCTCCTTTATAAAGAATGCCCTTTTTTTCTTCTTCTTCTACCTGGGTAACTCCTATTGGTCTGTTGGGTTCAGTTCAAGTGTCATTTCTTGTCAGCTCTAGTATAGAGACTTCCCTGACCCTTCCTCTTCCTGAGCAGGCTGGTTGGGTGTCATCTCTGTTCAAGTACTTACCATGCTTTTGGCACCAGTAAATGGTGAGTGAGTTAATGAATAAGTTAAGACATCCCACCTCCATAAAATAATGATAAAAACCACAATAGTATATGGTTTCCCTCATATGTGGAATATAAGAAATAGTGAAAGGGACTATAAGGGAGAGGAGGGAAACTGAGTGGGGGAAAAAATTAGAGAGAAAGACAAACCATGAGAGACCCCTAACTCTGGGAAACAAAGGGTTGCAGAAGGTGAGGTGGGTGGGGGGATGGGGTAACTGGGTGACAGGCCCTGAGGAAGGCATTTGATGGGATGAGCACTGGGTGTTATACTATATGTTGGCAAATTGAATTTACATAAAATACTTTTTAAAAATACAATAGTATTTCATTTTATATGTCCATCTGGACTAGAGGTTTTAAAAATTGTCATGGAGTTATTTTTGACAGGGCCACTACTACAGAGTGACTGACATTCCAGGTAGCTGGTTGGCAGCCCAACGTCTCAAGTAACTGGCTGATCAAAACTAAGAATTTGATCTATTGGTACTACCTATTGGAAGCCCAACAACATATAAAGCACCTAAGACTATCTTTTAGCTTACCTCCTGGAGGTAAGACGGCTTTAGCAGCTCTACACATCACATCCCCATATCAACACTTAGCAGTCAGAGAAAGGTCTATTTCCCTCTTGTGTTTCTCTGTTAAGTAGGCAAAAGAAATTCTTTTCCAGGACCCTTCCTCCACCCCCATCATCAGAGGAGTTCCTTCCAATCTCATTGACCAAAGCCAGATCATATTCCAAACCCTTAAACTGGGCCCAGGCATGGAGAATGGAGGCGTTATTTTGGCTTAGACCAATCAGGATTTACCTGAGTCACCTGAAGGAACAAGACACTGAAACAAAATGAGAGCTCAAACTAAGGATGAGGAGGGAAATGGCTGTTGGGTGGGCCACTGGCAGTCTTTGCTAAAACAAGTGTCATCATAGGGACGCCTGGGTGGCTCAGTAGTTGAGTGTCTGCCTTTGGCTCAAGGTGTGATTTCGGGTCCAGGGATTGAGTCCTGCATCGGGATCCCTGCGAGGAGTCTGCTTCTCCCTCTGTCTATGTCTCTCATGAATAAATAAATAAAATCTTAAAAAAAAAAAAACACAAGTGTCATCATTGAATAAATAATGAGGGTAGAGTCAGGCACATTATAGTTTGAGTCCCATCTTTGCCATTTCCTAGTTGTGTGACCTGGGCAACTCCCTTATTCCCTTTGAGACCCAATTTCTTCATCTATACAATGGGAATTCCAAAACTTAATTTTTAGCAATATTGTGAAGATTAAATAAGATAACATGTATAACATTGCTAACCCACACCGGACATTCATTCCCTCATTTAAAAATATTTTTTTGGACACCTAGAATGTGCCAGGCATGATGCCCAAGATATTGTGGTGAATAAGATAGATATGATCTCTCCCTTTCATGTAATTTATCATCAATAAATGTTAGTTTTTAAAATGTCCTAATTTTTCTGACTAAGGAATTCAAAAGAATTTTGATTATTTTGACAATCACTTTTTAAAGAAACTCAGTGTTTGCAGGGGTTCTTATGACTTCTGAAGTTTTACATTTAATGTGTGAAAGCTTAGAAACATTTGTTTTTTTCCTTTTGGCTTATTCTGTTTAATTAAAATTATCAGAGAGATTTATACTTTTATCAGTATATTGTCACTGTGAATGCTATCCTGATTCCTCAACCATAGATGATTAATAAAGTGCAATATTTTAAAAAGTGAACAACCAGAGGGCATCTGGGTAACACAGTTGATTAAGTGTCCTACTCAATTTCAGCTCAGGTCATGATCTCAGGGTCATGGGCTCACACCCTGCCTTGGGCTCTGCACTCAGTGTGCTTGAGATTCTTTGCATCTCCCACTCCCTTTGACCCTCCCCTCTTCACATGGTCTCTAAAATACATAAATAAATAAATTCTTTTTAAAAAGTGAACTGAGACAAATCTAATATAATCTTACCGCCTTGAGGAAAAAAATCCAGATTTGGTGGCATGCAGTCTACCCATCTGAGTAATCATACATTTGCTTTAGAGTTAACAGATCCAATTCATAGAGAGCGTTAATCATCACTTAATAGGAACAATCAGGTAATTAGGGTAACCTTTTCCCCATCCATGCCCATTATCAGATTTTTTTTTCTTTTTTTAGTCTATAAACAATAGAGTTAAAGAGGCTTGTCAAGACTAACCTCTCTGGACGCCTGTGTGGCTCAGTGGTTGATCATCTGCCTTGGGCTCAGGTTGCGATCCCAGGGTCCTGGGATCGAGTCCCACATCAGGATCCCCACAGGGAGCCTGCTTCTCCCTCTGCCTATGTCTCTGCCTCTTTCTGTGTGTCTCTCATGAATAAAAGAAAAAAAATACTAACTTCTCCAAAAATCACCTATATCACGTCTGCCTGAAAGTGCAATTAAGATTTTATTGTAGAAAAAAAAAAAAAAAGATTTTATTGTAGCAAATTAAGGAATCTCCCTTACCGTAACTTTGTTTTTGAGATACAGCAAGAAAAATGGTTTTGAGATAGGAGATCTTGATATATAATACAAAAGAAGGGATAATGAACATTAGGTACATACCCAGAGGCCCAGGAAAGAGGGACCTCTGCCCACTTCTCATGCCTGATCCCCCCCACCACCTAGTTTTCCTATTGATCATATACCCCGTGCTGTTTCTTGTTTCCCTTTCTCTCTGATCTTACCAAGGAGCACTGAGATTTATCAAGAAGTGTTTTTACATACATGAAAACCAAGCATTACTGGGTCATTAAAAGTTGAATTGTTTTTCTAATACTACCTATGGATTTTCAGCAGTGCATGTCTTCATCCAGTCTCCTTTAGAACCAAGTAAGTACTTAAAAGAAGTCTGGGTGGGACCAGGGCACAATTACAAAGATGAATGGCCTTTGGTGTGATCTAATATTTAAGTTACACTTTAATCACAAATATGAAGGGCAGAAGGAAATCTACCTATCCAATGTGGACAGACAACAGTGTATAAGAAAACCCCACAAAAGTTATCAAAAGGAACACAGACACAGAGAAGGCATTGAAAGTTTGTGGATGGAATTAACCAAGAGTTGAAACTAGAGACAAAGTATGTTATTAAATTTTATGGTTTGTAAGATCAAGTTTATGGGACAAATATCTTGGAATCCGGAGACATTCTTGGACATTTTTAGAGTGAAATATAATACTTACAGACAAAGACTCAAGGACCAGACATGTATAGCTCTGATGACTTATCACAGAATAACATCCACATAATCACTACAAATGTCAGGAAATGGACTGCTGCTTGTACCCGAGAAGACTCCCTCTCCCCTCTCCCAATCCCTATACCGTCCCTAACAAAGGTATTCACTATCCTGACTCCGACAAAAAATCATTTCTTGCTTCTCTTTCTAGTTCTTCCTCCTAAGCATACATCCCCAAACACTAATTGATTTATGCCTGCTTTTTGAGCTTGTTATAATTGGAATCAGAGTAACTATTCTCTTGTTCCTGACTTATTTCATTCAGCATTATGTTTGTAAGATTCACATATGTTGTTGAATGTTAGCTGTAATCTGCTCAACTACATATAGTAAATATTATACAGTAAGTATTCATTACCGTATAGTATTCCGTTGAATACCATACTGCAATTTATTTATCAGTTCTATTCTTAGCTGTTTTAAAAAGCCAAAGACGTTTTCATCTGTTTTTCTAACTACATAAACTCTCATTATGGTGAAGATATGGACTATCATTTTCATTAAGTTGATTCTGAGAGAAACAAAAAAGTTTCCTAAATTCAGTGTGCTCCAGGAAAGGGGCAATTGGAGAGGGCTGATTCTGATTGGGCTGGCAGAGATGGAAGGTGGAAGAACAACCACGAAGGTTATCCTTTTCTCCAAAGGATAAACATTTGAAGCGAAGCTCCAAAGCAAATAGATCTGTCCTCCGTTACTGACAAAGGAATAAGAAAATCATGGCTACGTGGGCAGAGAGCATGTACTTGGAATGAAAAAGAGGAAGAGTGTATGCATGTGTACATGCACAAAATGGCTTCGGTTCTTGTTTTGATATATTTGCTCTATGATGGTGAAACCAAAAATTTTCTACTAAGCACAGACTTTGTTACAAAAGGGGATTGCTGCTTTGCATTGGACTGGGTGGAATATTGTTCAGCAAATAGTCAGCCCTCTTCAACTCTCCCTTGTAATGAAGTATATTTTCCTATCTTTGGGCTTGGCCATATGATGTGCTTTGGCCACTGGGAAATCAGTTGTGATATAAATAGCAGCTCTGAATATGATAAATAGGTGTGGTGGACTCATGCTCTTGTGCTCCAGTCATCTGGCAGGAGAGCAAGCCTTGGTTGGCCCCTCCCTCGGGCCTCAGAACAAAAAATGTGGAGCAGACCTGAACCCACACCATAACCAACCAACCTGCGACGTGCAGCAGAGCCGCCCACCCCAGATGAGACTACATCAGCCCAGCTGAATTTGGTCAGTGCAAGATTAATATTTGTTATTGTAAGCCACTGAGTGTGGAGTAGTTTGCTACTATGGCAATAAAAATTGTTTTATAGCTATAGTCAGAGGTATAAAGATCAGGCCATTATCATTCCTTAATAGTAATGGACTTGGCTCCATTTACTCCTCATTCTGCATTTACTTTATAAAACCAGGGATTCAGAGTTCAAGACTTTTTTTTTTTTTTTTTTTTTTAGTGCAAATTCTAAATGCCCAGAGATGATGACCAGTTCCCTTTGGAGTTTGAAGAAGGGGGCTGGTAGGAAATAGGAATAGATATCCTTGAGGTCAGTGGAAAGGAGCTAGGGTCAGTCAGCTAGGATCAGTAGGTCCTGGCCGTACAGTTGGGAAAAATGGTCAGAGACCACACCCAGATTCACACAGGAGGAAGCTGTTCTAGACTTATTCAGAGAAGAGGTGGGAGATGCCCTACTTTGGAGGGCAGTATACAGAGAGTTAGGGTATAGCTTAGTTATGTTTTTTTAATAGCTAATTGTTGTGATCAACAAAGTTATACCCTAGGACAAGTTTAAGTTTAGAGGTTAAAAACTGCATAAATGTGGAAAAATGGTAAATTTCCTATCCTGCCAGTGAGACTGTAAATTGATCTAAACACTTCAGGGAACTTGGCAGCAATTGGAAGATACTTTGAAGAACAAGTAAGTATTAAATAAAATTGAAGATGCTCATATCTTAGCACCCAGTAATCAGGTACTGGATATGTACCAATGGTTCTCAATGGGACTGATTCCACACTTGAAGGAGCATTTTTGTTTATAATAGTTATGGGGGAGGGTGCTGTTGTGTAGGGGATGGGGACCAGGTATCCTATATGTCCCATAATTCAAAGAATCATTCCACTCAAAAATGGATCCTGGGTCCTCCATGGGTCCTCCATGACTTTAGAAGGCCTAGTAGAACATTCATGTAGATATAAAGTCTGTTTATAAGTATCTGAGTATAACAATGTTGTTTTAGATATAAATACCAAATATTTTTGTAAGATTTTAATATACATAAATTTTCAGAGGCTGCAGCAACTAGAAAAGTGAAGGTTGCATTTTATCTTGTACAGAACCTTGTTGTTCACATTACTAACAGCAATACCACTTTTGCTGTTCTGAGTTTTCAATGTCACAAATGTCTAGGAGTCCGCATTTGTAGATAACTTCATTTTGTCTCCTAACATACTATAGTGTATTTGTAGCCATTGACATATTGAATACTAATTATTTTATTAGTTAATTTTCTTATATTTCTATTTTATATCACAGTAAATGCATTACATTTTTTAAAATTTTTAAAAATTAAAAAAATTAAGATTTTATTTATTCTTGAGAGACAGAGAAAGGGAGAGGCAGAGACATAGGCAGAGGGAGAAGTAGGCTCCATGCAGGGAGCCCGATGTGGGACTCGATCACACCCTGAGCCGAAGGCAGACGCTTAACCACTGAGGCACCCAGGTGTCCCCATTCGGTTTTTTCTTTTTTAATGTGTAAGTGAGTTACTTAGCTATGAATTTCATTTCAAGATAGTAAATGGGGTGATACAAAATATATTCGTTATAAGAAGAGTACATTGAGTCTGATGGTATTGAAATTACTGCCCTAGATCAATTCTCATATGCATCTAAAGAGACAAAGAATGCAGTATAGAGCTGCTCTCTAGCAGAGTAGTCACTAACCATATTAATTAAAGTTAATTAAAATTAAAAATTAAGTCCCTCAGTTGCATTGCCATTTGAAGTGCTCAGTAGCCAGCCATATGTAGCTAGTGACTACAGTATTGTAGAGTCCAGATATAAAATAGTTCCATCAGGGCATAAATTTTTATTGGACAGTACTGGTCTAGAATATTAGGGCAACAATGTTTATAACATCAAAATTTTGAAAACAACCTATATTTTCATAAAGAGGGGAATGGATAAGTAGGTGGAATGCTATATGATGTTGAAAAGGAATGTTTACATATATTTACACAAATAACATTGAGTAAAGCAAAAGACCTGCATTTGATACCATTTAAACATAATAATACTAGGTATGATTTAGTGATCCATAGGTAGCAAAAATATTTTAAAGATCCATGGGGATGATAGATACCAAACTCAGGACAGCAGTTATCTGTGGCAGCAAGGAAGGAGAAGCATTTGGAGAGGAGTGAATGGGGGCTCACCTGCACCTAAAATGTTTTATTTTTTCAGGTATAAGGTGGACATACAAGGATTGATTATTATTCATATGTTTTTCATGTAAAGAAAATACATTATTTTATGCCACTTTTGTATATATGAAATATTGCAAAATAAAATTTCAACAGAGGGAGTTTCATGAGCTTCTAACAGCACAGGGCCATGCTTTGCTCATCTCGCTGAGCTTAGCCCCAAGCAATGTGCCTAGCACAGAGTAAATACTCAGCATTTGTTGACTAGTCAACCACACAAAAGTACATATAATATTACAGTTTTAATTCTTAGACATAAATAAAATGCTTCAATCCCACTAATCAGGGTATCTGGGCAGCCAGGGTGGCTCAGCGGTTTAGCGTCGCCTTCAGTCCAGGGCATGATCCTGGGGTCCTGAGATGGAGTCCCACATCAGGCTCGATGGGGCTGGTAGGGGCCTGCTTCTCCCTCTGCCTGTGTCTCTGCTTCTCTGTGTGTGTGTGTCTCACATGAATAAACAAAATCTTAAAAAAAAAAATCAGGGTATCCAGTAACACAAACCTTTCTTTAATCATGCATTCATTTTATAAATAATCTGTTAAGGGCCTACCATATGGCAGGCACTTTCCCAGTGTTAAAAGCAAATCAAACTTCAATTAAAAAATATATATATATATTACAACAGTGAACATAAACAAACAAAATCTCCTTCCCTCAAGCGACCTGTATTTGAGGGTGTGTGTTGGGGAGGGTGGCAGCGGGAGGACCCAGAGGAGTATTAGTAATAAAGAAAATAATTAAAATAGAAAGTAGGTTAGGTGTGATTAGTGCTCTCAAGAAAAAGGAAGCCGAGAATGGATGTGTTAAAATATTTTAGGCAATATTAAACAGGGTAGTCAGGTTCTCTTTGAGAAAGTGACCTTTGAGCTAAAACTTGAATTGAGGGAGAGAGCTGTGAGCAGTTGAATTAGAGGGAGGAGAAAGTACAAAGACCTTGAGGCAGCCTGGCAAGGAGGCCAGGGCAACTGGAGCAGACTGAGTATCTGGGAGGGGGTCGGGGGAGGAGGGAGATCAGGGATTGGTGTGCTCCACCATTCTCAGGACTTTGGCCTTAATCTGGGTGAGATTAAGGTCATGGAATGAAGAACACGCATCATCTGGTTTACATGTGTAAAGGATCACTCTATTTGGAGTCTAGGTAACAGCGGGAAGTAGAAACAGGGAGACCAGTTGGGACATTATTGTATCGACTGAGGTCAGAGATGATGGTGGCTGGAACCAGGGTGGCAACAGTGGAAATGATAAGTGGTCAGACTTTTGACATATTCGGAAGACAGAGGCACAGGGCTATTATTGGTGGGTCATATATAAGGTATGAGAAAAAAGGCAGTCAGGGAAGCCACAAAGGTTTTTGGCTTGAAGTTGCCACTGATAGAGAAGGGAGAGAGCTGGGGGTGAGTGGGGAGGGGTTCAGCATGGGACTCGTCAAGCTTGGCATGCTTACTAGGCATCTACAGGGAGTTGTTAAAGTACACAGTTGGTATATGAGCTTGAGGGTCAAGAGAGACATACAAGCTGGAAATAAATTTGACAGCCATTAGCTTACAGGTAGTCTATAAAGGCTAAAGATAGGATGAGACCATCAGGGGAGCAAGTGTGGCTTAGAATGAAGGGAGTCCAAGGACCATGTCTAAAGGCACTGCAGTGTTTAGAAGCCAGGGAGGAAGAGGAAGATCCAATCCAAGGGGATGGACAGTATCAGACAAGGAGGTAAGAGACATCCACGGAGAGGTGATGCCTTGGAAGCTAGGTTATGGAAATGTTGAAAGGGGGAGAAGGGTGACCTACAGCATCCGATTATGCTCGGGGTCCATGTAAAATGATGACAATAACAGTGCTTTGTAATAAGCAAAGTAAGGGTTATGGAAGACCTTGGCCAGGACAGTTCTGGAACCGTGGAGGCTAAAACCCTTCTTGTCAAGGGCTTGGAGATTGAAGGGAAAGGAATAAACAAGAATAAACTCTTTCAAGGCTCTTTTTCTGCCTTATCTGACTTTTAAACAGAAAGAGAATCCATGCATTCCTGATTAAACTGACACAAATGGATACTGGAATCCAGTAATCTAAACATATATCTTATCTCAAAAGAATAGAACACAAAGCAGCTAAAAAATTCCACTCATATGAGAATTTGCTTCGTTTTCCACAAACAAAAAGAATTACCAAGAGAAACTGAACAAAGAATTCTGATAGGGGAAGGACTATCCTAAATGAGCTGGTCACCTTCCTCTAATTTGGCTCTTTGAGGCCAATTTAGTCCCCTTTATTTACCAGTAAGTCAGATTTCTTCCAATGTAAATCAGTGGTTGGAAACGATTAGCTCAGCCTTAAAAGCCATTATCTCATGAGAACTTTAACCCCACAGACCAAGTCACCTGTCTGACTCATCCAGGATCAGCTCAGGTTGATTCTCAGATAAGGCCAGCCTACAGTTCAAGAATCATGGAGCGATCTCACAGATCTCAGGAGAGTTAATGAACAAAATGTGCCAAGGCAATGGGCCTCTGATCCCTAGACTTGCTGTGCTCTGACCTCTATCCTGAAAGCTGTGCTGAGGAGAGCAATTTGTAAGACTGGCTTTTGCAAATCATCAGTGAACGTACAATTTTGGATGACCTTCAAATGGTGCCATCAGATCAGGTGCTAAAGAGAAAAAACAGTAATGAAAACAATTTCCTTCTTACAACATAAGGGTTTGCTAAATTTCTGTAACATAACCGCCGTGTAGTCCATTGTAACAAAGAATTAAATTTCTAATATTAGGTACTATTAGCTTTTCAGAAAATCCAGGTTAAAACAATATCCAGCATTCATAAGTAGTAATCAATAAATGGAGGAATGATGTGACAATTAAAAATTTCTATGGAATAGAGTCAGTTTATTACTGTGAGGAAGCCGAGAGAGATAAGAAGGCAAAAAATTTTCATCATATTTATTGAATCAAGTTGTATTTCTTTAATATATTCTTCTAACTTACATATTCAGTTTGTAGAATTAACTATTTTAATAGCTAACAGAAACCTTAACATTGCAGAAAATCCTTTTTTGGTTGTATGTTTTGGGTTTTTGTTTGTTTGTTTTTGATGAGTACATCTTTCCCTTGCTCCCAAAACCAAAATGTAATCAGAAATTTTCAGCCTTCTTAAGCAGAATCTTTGAACTTGAACTATAAAGTAGAAAAAAGTAACTAACTTTTCTTTCTCTTTGTTCATAGACACCATCTGGTGGGTTTATTTTTTTTTATTTAATCAAAAACAGGAATGAGAAAAAGAGTTATACGATTTAATAACTCAAATGATAGACACTGCATAAAAATAATGCCTTATAAAAACATGGTAAGGGAAGTATTATAAGAAAACGATTAGGGTTTGGCATATAAGCATATCCTGTCTGTACAGTAAGTACATCTTTGAATGTTATCTGGCTATCCCGTTTTTGACACGATTGCAAAAGTTAAACAATGAATCAAGAAACAATACTGTGGGAAGTAATCAAAAACTTAAGTTACTCTGAAGAAAGCAGCTAACTGAACTTTCATTTTTTTAACAAAATTCTTTTATCCAAGCATGCAATATTCAGGTTATTTCACATTACATACAGAGCTCTCAGTGGCCAGTTAAGCATCTGCTCAGGTCATGATGTCAGGGTCTGGGGACCGCACTCGGAATTGAGTTTGCTTCTCCCTCTGCCTCTGCTCCTCCCCCGCACCCCGCTCATGCTTATTCTCTCTCTCTCAAATAAATAACATCTTAAAAAAAAAAGAAAGTGTACGCCAGCATTTAATGTTTACATGTCTTATGGAAAGGGCCAAATTATCCACGTCCACGCCTATTCATTGTGGCATAGATTATGTACACATATTTGTATGGCATATACCTATGCGCGTATGTATGTGTGTGTGCATCCTAAATGTCCATCAATGGAGAACTGATATAAAATAATGAATGGTAGGTCAATACAATAGAAAATGTAGCTTTTGGTCAGCTCTAAATGAGCTGATGTGAAAAGTACTGTAAGGTGGTTAAGGAAGTAAAGCAAATGCGGAAGAATGAGTATAATACTACTTTTGTAAAAAAAAAAAAAGATATAATAATGTTTGGTTTGGGACAGAGAACTGGGTGGTTGTAGGTCAGGAGTGAGAGGAGATAATTTTTAATTGTATACCTTCTTATGGAACTTAATAATACATACAGTTTACGTTCAAGAGGGAAAAGCATTTCTTTTAAAGAGTGATCGTTATAGAGTCAAAATATAAGACATCTGAAGGATAAGTTCCCAGAAATAAGCAGACAGCTCATAGAAGCTCTACACAATCTTAATTTTGATAGATATTGCCAAGTTGCTCCCCAAAGTGGGTGAATTAATTTATACCCCCACCAGCAATGTACAAATGCCTATTATCCTAAACTCCTTGCTAACACAATGTATTATCAAAATGTTTGAAATTTGCCCATCTGGAAAGTGGCATCTCATGGTAGTCTGCATTTGTCTCATGATAAGAACAGATCTTTTACCTTACATGTGGAGAATGACTTGACAAGGGCAGGAGCCGGGTCAGGGAGATGGGTGAGAGCTGCTGCCTTAAGCCATGAGAGAGGGGGCAGGGGTGGCAATGGAGATGGCGAGAAGGGGCAGACGCATGGCACACTGTGCAGGGACAGGGACAGGGTTTGGCAGGCACAGATGTGGAGAAGAAGAGGGAGACAAGTGTCAAGAGTGACTCTGGTTTTTCAGTGATGTGGAAGGAGGGATTTTAGAAGTGACGGGAGAGACTGGAGGCAGCCCAAGGACTCATTTTGAGAATGAACATGTGCAGTGGTTGAGCAGCCTTTGCAGCATGTGAGCAGAGAGCCTGGAGGCATTTGGATGTAGAAATCTGAAGCGCAGAAGGCAGGTCTAGGCTGGAGAGGACAGTCCTCACATGTATTAGGCTTTACCTCCCTGTAAAGTGGGAAAGGCTTCAAGATCACACTGAATCTCAACGTGACACTGCTTGACTCAATCATAAAATCTATAATAACCTGACTTCCTGGAGACCTGAATCAAGTACCTCCATAAATGTAAGTGGGACTAAGAATACAAAGGATGCATCCCCTGGGAACAGGACTATACAGTTTTTGAAAAGTGCTTATTAAAAATAAATCGTATCTCCATTTCTATGTTTTTCAATCCTTTTGGAAAATAAGTCATTTTTGGAAATAAAAGAATTTGCTGTAACACATTTGGAAAATGGAAAAAAGCATAAACAAAAACCCAATCCCCCCCAAAAAAAAACAAAAAAAAACAAACACCCAATCCCATTACTCAGAGATAATTACTTGTTAATAATTGTTGGTGTTCCCTCTCTGACATACATGAGTCTGTATCATATATTTAGTTATACATATAATTCTAGGCACAGAGACTTTAATTTAAACATCATTATGTGGGGCATCTGGGTGGCTCAGTAGTTGAGCATCTGCCTTTGGCTCAGGGCTTGATCCCGGGGTCCTGGGATCGAGTCTCACATCAGGCTCCCCCTTAGGGAGCCTATTTCTCCCTCTGCCTGTGTCTCTGTCTCTATCTGTGTGTCTCTCATGAATAAATAAATAAAATCATTTTAAAAAATAGAAAAAATAAACATCATAATGTGAATATTTATGTAACAGTATCCTTTAAAATGTTATTTTATTCCAAAATAATTTTTATAATATTGTATATATTTTTAAATTAAAAATATATTTTAAACTATAAGATAATAGTCCCCCATACAGAGGGACCTTTAATTATTTAACCACTATCACTGTGTATAATAATAATAATTTAAAACATTTTTTTCTGGATTGTACAGAAAAGATTTCCGTTTCATTTTCATTCTTTTGTTCTGTAGAGAGATTTTCCATTTCAACATGCTTATTGGATATATGTATTAGTGTTATTTATTTTAGTTTATTATTAGTCTTTTAAATCAATAATTACAGCTAGAGTAAAATATCTGTTCAATAATAGTTTGTTTTCCCTTAAAATAACACAGGTCTGGCTTGGGTCATCATTATATTTGCTGTTTACTCACTTTCATTAACTACTCACTCTAACTTTGAACTTTAAGTGTTGTCAAGAGTAGCACCAGAATACCACAAAGCATATTGCTATTTGCCTCAAATCAATCTTTGGGGCAATGAAGACCTATTAAGCTAAGTGATCTTTCTGTCAGAATCAATTAGTCTGTCCTCAGTATCTCAATCTAATCAGGAAAGCTTTAATTTCTGATCTTTCCGGCCCCATTCTAATCTGATCTGATCTGAGTCAATTATCATATGATATCAAATATCAATTATCATATGATAATTGTCTTTCTCTGATTGACTTATTTCATTTAGCATAATATCCTCTAGTTCCATCCACTTCATCGCAAATGGCAAGATTTCATTCTTTGTGATGGCTGAGTAGTAGTCCATTGTGTGTATGTGTATATATAAATATACACACACATCTTCTTTATCCATTCGTTTGTTGTTGGACACTGGGCTTGAAATATAGTTCAGCTAATGTGGACATACATTGCTGCTATAAACATTGGGGTGCAGGTGCCCCTTTGGATCACTAGTTTTGGCATTTTTTTAAAACGGAGTTCTATGTAAATGCTTATCTGTATGTAGAGCATAGAATTTACAAAAACAAAAAAACAAACAAAAAAAAAACATTGACCTTCTGGAGGGAAACTGGGGTCCGGGAGTCAAGATAGGAAGCTGACTAATTTTCATTCAAGTACTGTTTGAATTCTGTACTGTGGGCATGTATTATTTTTTAAAAATGAAAGAATTAAACACAGAAATAGAATTATTCATCTCAATCTACGGCAACCATGCCTTCTGGCCCCTTTTCCCTCATGCACCTGCTGGAGATCCGCACAGCCACTTCTCTGTGCCTCGGACCTGCACTCCCAACCCTGATGACATGGGCAGCCTCCACTTTCCTGAATTTATTCTTCACTAATTGATGCTAATGCTTTTCAGAAATGTTAAAAGCCTCATGGGAAAGCTTTCGCCTGAACCCTGAACTGCTGATAATCTTAATCTATTCCGTCCACTAACAAACTATATCATTCTGACTTTTGTTTATCACTCCTGCTTCCTATTCTTTCTGTCATCCCAAGTTTTCCTGGCCCACGGAAAACTGCACAGAAGAATCCAAGTCGCTATGATAGAAGGTTTAGGACTAACAGTAGCTCAGATGAGATTTTACAAAACAAACTTGAGACAATTTTAAGGATTCGAGGGGTGACAGTAGATGTGCCTTTCAGAATACTGTGAGACCCGGGAGTAGGAATGGTCTGTCTGTGATGTATTTTCATCCCTGCTAGTTCTCCTTGCCCTAACATATTCTGCTGTAGGAAAGGAAGTGGCAAAAACAAATCTTAGTGATGAATTTTCTCCATATTACTACTACTACTGGCATCTCATCACATAAGGTTCATTTGGAGCAGTACCCGTCCTGTCATCAAACTACAGGAATATGAATCTTAGGTTTGTGCATGAAGTGGTCATTTATATTTGCGGTATTAACCTCCAATCTTGGTTCCATTGAGTTCAACTACATGTTTTTAATTTTTCTATTTCTTTTAAATCCAGAAGATAAAACTTTCTTTGGGGAAGGGGTGGTGATATTTCTGTCTGACCAACAGGGGAGAATGTAGCAAACTATTAAATCAAGGGCCTTTCTTAAAGTGTTTTCCAACACACTTATGAGATCAGTCATAATATTTATATATACTCAAGCACTTTGAAATCTCAAGCTGTTTTAACCAGCTGTCATTTTGGTGTCAAACTCCGGTCACTTTAATGTGAAAGAAAGGTCAACAAAGGGTTTCTCTTGTTTTTTTCCTATTAGTGAAATACTTTACAGTTATTGAACTCTGCTTCAACCCCCAACAGCAAGCCCTATTGCATATTCCTGTTATCTAGGTCACATGGGATTTTATGATTGTTCGCAAATAAAATACATAGAAATGAAGAAAAGTGAAAGTGTCAAATTAATATTTAAAGTATTCTCAAGAACCCAAAATATGGACAATCAATATGGACCATACATGTTTGGCATCGATTATTATGAAACATATCTAAGACTGATATCCAATACATACATAATGCAAATTCAATTCTTTGTACCTGAAATAAGATGGCATAGTCGCTTTCTCATTGCTCACTTCAGAAACTACACTATAGAGATCATTCCAAATTTTGCTAAATTGTTGGCCTTTAAAGATAGATTATTTATTTCTAAAGCTTATTCTGTTTATTTTTTAACCCAAAAATAATATGTATTTTTGGCCAATATCTATTTCTGGCTTTTTTCCAGACTGTTTGCTCTCATCTTAAAAATTTTTGCTTATCCACCTCAGGATAGTGAATTGTATGGAACTATTTTATTACAAGAGTTATTACATACCAAAGAGTAAGTGCTTAGAATTATACATTGAAATCATGACAAAGGTAGATAAGTATTTGAAGGTATCCATTGGGTTCCCTGTAAGTGAATTTTATCCCTTCTAGTGATACATTCTCCCAATTCATGTTTTTGCTATCATTTTTACCTAGTTCACTGATCCATTTATTGCACTTAAATGTACTGAGCATCTACTATGAGCCGGACACTACTCTAGGTGCTGGCAAGTTGGTTTGAATGGTAACAATAACCGGACCTCTTAATTTTAAAAAGGAGAGACAGACAGTAGAGATATGATAAATACATAATATAATTGTAGGTAGTGGTAAGTCTTATAATGAAAAGAAGTAGAGTGACAGGCTAGAGAATGACTAGGGGAGGTGCTATTTCATTTGCGGTGGTAAAGACATGCTTCTCTGAGGAGATCCCATCTAAGCTGATACCTAACTCATCAGAAGATGTGAGGATAGAGCTTTCCAGGGAAGATGTCAAGATAGAGCAGCATAAACAAGAGGCCTGGGCTTGTCCTGCTCAAGAAATAGAAAGAAAGCAGTGAATGAGGGGTGAGGTCAGTGGGGTGGGCAGATCCTACAAGTGAGGCTCTGTGGCCATGGAAGGAGCTTCAATTCTGCTCTAATGGCAGTAGGAAACTACCAAGGAAAGTTGGCACTGGTTGCTATGTAGAGATGAGATGCAGAGCATTACAAAGAATAGTGACCCTGGGAAGTTAGAAGGTTTTGGCGACAATCTAGAGAAGACAGGACAGTGATTAAGACTAGAATTTAGAACAGGATATAGTAAGAAGGGGTCAGCCCTGGAGGTAGCACTGATTGGGCTCTTTTGGAAACTTAGGATAAAGAGGGTTAATATTTCCTAATACTTGGGCACTTTCATTAAAAAGAAAACTAGTAGTAATTAACAGAAAGCAAAGCACCACTTGCTTTTTCCTAAATGTGAAGAACTCAATTTCTCTAAAAGCACGTTACTCATCAACATGATTTAATCACAGAAAATTAGAATTGGAAAAGATCAGAGTAACTTAATCTAATTATTTGTTTTTGCTGTAGCTTGAACAGGCTGGAAGCAGGGAAAGCATACGATGTTGGGAATATCAAAAGCAGCCATTAATGCCTCTTGCTGTAATTATAATAAAAATACTAACATGCCAAGATAACAAATCATTTTTTGGGTTCCCAAAAAAATCCAGAAGGGACAGTATTTCATTACAAAATATTTTTCCCTTGAGATGTAATTCTATGAACAGCCTACGCTTCTAAAATACAATGCAATGACTGTAACTACATCCTTCCTTCAACTGTGAATTTTTAGAGGCTCTTTAAATTAAAATGTGATTATCTTTTCAAGATAGCAATATTAAATTACTCAAATTTCTAAGACTTTTTTTTTTTTTTTTAAAGTAGGCTCCACAGCCAGCATGGAGCCCAATACAGACAGGGCTTGAGCTCACCACCCTGAGATCATGACCTTTTCTGAAATAAAGAATCAGATGCTGAACTGACTGAGCCACTCAGGAGCCCCTCAAATTTCTAAGACTAATCACTGAGAGCAGAGCAGTAATCAAGAGAGAAAAAAAAAGTCCTTGCCCGCATAGAACTTACATTCTAATTGAAAGAGAAAAGCAATAAAAAACATAATTAATTTATAATATGTCAGGTAGTAACAGTGCTATGGGGGAAAAACAAAACATGGAAAAGATGATGAGGAGGGTGGTAGAAAGGATTGCTAATTCATACGTCTGGGAAAAAGCCATTCAGATAAAGAGCATGCCGTCCAGGTAGAGGGAACAGCAAGGACAAAGTCCATAAGGTAGAAGCATGCTTGTTGTATGGGAGCAATACCAAGAGGCGGTTAGAGTGGAATGAGGTGTGTGTGGTGGGACGGAGGTCACAGAGATAGGCAGGGGACAGATCATGGGTGCCTTGTGGGCCACTGTAAAGACTTTAGCTTTTACTCTGAGTAGGGGAGCCTTTGGACAGTTCAAGGAAGGGGGGGCAGCATGATCTGATTAAAGTATATTTAACAGAATTATTCTGGCTGCTGTTTTGATAACTGTGAGTGTGTGAGTGTGTGTGTGTATGTACGCACACATCTGTGCTGGGGGCTGGGACAGGCAGTGGTGGAAGCAGCGAGTGCTGTTAGGGCACTATTGCAAAAACCCAGGCAAGAGAAGCTGATAGCTAGGATCAAGATGGATGGCATGGACCTGGTGAGAAGTGGTTAGACCCTACATACATTTAGAAGACAGCATCAATGAAATTGCCTCTAGATCAGATGTGACTTATGAAAAAGAGGAGTCAGGGCTCACTCCATGGTTTCTGGCCTGAACAATTAGAAAAATGGAGTTGCCAACTGAGAAGATTGTAACAGGCACAAGTTTGGGGAGTGGATGAGATTCAGGAGCCTGTTTTGTTCGTGTATTTGTTTTAGAGAGAGAGTACACAGGCACATGTGCGTGCACGAACAGCTAGGAGGATGGGGGGGGGGCAAAGGGAGAGGGAGAGAGAGAATCTTAAGCAGGCTCCCCACCCAGCATGGAGCCCATTTTGGGGCTCAATACCACAAGTGAGATCATGACATGAGCCAAAATCAAGAGTTGGATGCCTAATTGAGTCAGCCAGGTGACCCAGGAGCCTGGTATTTAATATGGTAGGTCTGAGGTGCTAATGAGACATCCAAGAAGAAATGTTGAGTAGTCAGTTGAATGTATAAGCTTAGTAGCTGAAAAGGGAGGTTGTGGCTAGAAATATTACTTTCAACAGTATTTAAAACTATGAAATTAAAGATCATTTCGAGTATGGGCTCTTAAAAGGCTTTGTGGCATAAACCCCTTAGAAAGTCTGTTAAAACCTTTTGGCTCCTTCCCTGAATGACTTTAAAGGCGTAAAATATTCTTGAAATATTTTCTGGTATAAATAAGTGGGATAAGGAAAACCAAGAATAATGAAACATAGGATCAAAATATTTTAAAATTTACACTATGGTAACATATTTTTTATTAACACACTACACAATAAGAACAGTAAACATAATCACTACAGTAGCTTTAAAGAAGTCACGTGCATCGATGTTTCAAGATATCTGCAACAACTATAATGAGATGAAAATATCTGTAATTATTTTATTTGAGATAAAGTCGCAGATATAGCAAATATTACTGTTACTTTGGTTGCCTACCTTCATAATTGCAGGACATGCAAAGTTTCATTTAGAGGTTAATGAAAATAAAGGAGAAATGTTTCCCTTTCAAGGTCACTGACACCAGGTCTGTGGACTCCAGCTTAAGAACCTCTAATGTGGGGGGAACACAGCCAGAGAAGAGACGTGCCAAAGAGGCTGACCTGGGACTCTCCAACATTAAGGGGGTGGGGAGAAAAGGAAAATCAGCAAAGAAAAATGGAGAAAAGAAGACCAAGTGGAAGGAGGACCAAGTGATCAACTATAGTTGAGGTGCTGAATAAGATGAGAGGGGGAAACTGAGTGGGGAAAATCAGAGAGGAAGACAAACCATGACAGACTCCTAACTCTAGGAAACAAAGGGATGCAGAAGGAGAAGGTGGGGAGATGGAGTGACTAGGGGACAGGCACTAAGGAGGGCACACGATGGGATGAGCACTGGGTGTTATACTCTATGTTGGCAAATTGAATTAAAAAAAAAAGGATGAGAGGTGAGGACTCATATTGTATTATGGGTTGTGTTCAGGGGTGAGCACAAAACCCTTACTGTCAACTGGAGCGTGAATGAGAGAAGGTGAAGTTCAACAACTGTGCTCAAAGAAGTTTCACCTTAACACAAATTTTTAAACTATAACTCGTAAGTACAGGAAGGGGCCAAGGGAAGACTTCCGTTGTTGTTGTGTTTATAATGGCAGATATCACACAGGTTTATGAGCTGTGGAAGAGATCCAGGAGAATGGGTAATACAAGAGAAAAGGGGACAGTTTCTGGGTTCATGTCCTTGAAACAGGGATGAGGGATGAAATCCAGTGCCCAGGTGAAAGGGTTGCCTTCAGATGGAACCTGATTCGTTTATGCGTAACATAAAAAGGAGGGAAGACAATTCGTTATGGGGGTCTCAATCGAGCTAAGCTTGAGGATATGATGGTGGGAGAATATGGAAACTCTCTTGTCGCTTTCCTTTCCTCAGTGAACTAACAGGCAGTGGGGAGAGAAATGGGGTATGGAGACAAGGAGAGAAAGAGTGATGCAGTCCTGCAGGTGAGTGAACCCACCAGAGAAAGAATCAGACCTGTTAGGCCCACGGCGTGGTGGTCATGAATTAAAATAAAGCCTGTTGGGGTGGGCACGTTGTCCTTCAGCCGGGCTTGGGTTCCACCAGAGTTAATAGCAGTAACATTCAGCAAAAGGCCCTGAACAAAAGACGAGACATAAATGCTTCAGTGTACGTTTATGTCTGTTGTTCAACACTGGAAGCTCACTGGTACCCTGGGAGCCCTGAAGGTCACTGCTAGGAACTGGGGTCCAGGTCAGGGGAGTTTGTGCACCTGGGGCTCCTGGGGCTCCTGCTGCCAAGGGTGAGTGTGACCAGAGAAGTTCCAGTTCTAACGCGGAGCTTCATGGGCCCAAATGCCTGGGGCCCAACCAGTACCCCACGCAAGACAATGCGTTCTAGTAGGAACAAACACCTACATAATGGTGAAAATGCCCAAGAAATTACTCAAGTTGCAATCACCCTATTGTTATTAGGAGATTAAATCAGTATGAAAACTAAAAAGACACTGTATAAATCAAGGAACTTTTTCCTGTTTAAGTATCCTTAATCCTATTCCTGCATTTGGCAAACGGCCTCAATGTACGTGCTCCCCTTACATTATCAATTCTTTTATTTACATGTCTGTTGCCATGTTGTTTTAGAATTCCAGTTCCTTGATAAGGAGTTATGTTTGTATTAAATTTAGGCACACCCAGTGTTTCATAGAGTGTTCTTCATCTAGAAGACATTAGTCACTGGTATTTCCAATTCTATGAAAGGCAAATTGAACTTTTTTTCAAGATTTTATTTATTCATGAGAGACACACAGAGAGAGAGAGAGAGACAGAGGCAGAGACACAGGCAGAGAGAGAAGCAGGCTCCACACAGGGATCCTGACGTGGGACTCGATCCTGGAGACCTGGGATCACGCCCTGGGCTGAAGGCGGCGCTAAACCGCTGAGCCACCCAGGCTGCCCGGCAAATTTAATTTCTATACGAAATATCTTCCTCTCGATCATTGAGTTAGATTTTATTAATTAACAGTTCTGATATACCCATTAAATAGCTATTCTTTCCACCTGGGCAAATATTAAGTCACATTTACCATTTGAGCAATGAAAGAAATGGTTTATAATATATATTCAAATGTGGGCTTTAAAAAAATTGGTAGTTGAAGAAATAATGCAGATATTTTACATCTACCACGTGATACCCATCTAGAGTCAAAGCTGAAGGATGGAAAGGTTGGTTCCTAAAATGGGAAGGAGGAGGGTCCTGCTGAAGAATATCAGGAAAACAAAAGTCAACATAAATGCAAGTTTTAGATATATACGCACCTACAAGATACTATATATTGTCATGTGCATCCAAAATGAAAACCGAGAGAGATTGGAAAAGCCCTGACAAAGGTAACAAAATTTCAAACATTAAGCCTACTGCTAAAGGGCATGTCAAAATTTGCTAAGTTTGTTTAAAAACATAGTTTTCAAATACTCTCCTCCAGACTGTTTGGGTTGAAAGGCACACTCTGGGGACAAGAGGGAAGAAAATATGTACTGAAGCCTCGTTGGTGATATTAATGATTCTCTAAAAGGACAAAAAATCAGGCCGTTGTGGTCATGGAGGAGAGTGTCCCAACTACCAGGAGAAGCTGAAGTCTCTAGCGCTGCAGTGTCTTATTGTCTACAACTGAGAGTTTCAATAGGTTCAGAATTTAAACAAACAAACAAACAAAAAGTGTGTTTGTGCAGAGAGAGAGAAAGGAGGCAGAAAATGAGGGGAAATGTTCTTTTACTAAATGCCTGTGGATGACATGGGGGTGTTCATTTTACTACTCTTTCAATTTTCCTATAGATCTGAAGAATTTCAAAATGATCAATGTCCTACAACATTACTATGTACAATATGAGACATACCTAAAACATGTAGGTAATGACTTATGTAGAATGAATAAGAAGTTTTAAAAACCAAAACAATATAAATTCTATATAGACAACTCAAGATAAAAATGATTAAATGGGTAGCTCAGCGGTTGAGCGTCTGCCTTCGGCTCAGGGCGTGATCCCGGGCTCAGGGATCAAGTCCCACGTGGGGCTCCCTTGCATGGAGCCTGCTTCTCCCTCTGCCTGTGTCTCTGCCTTTCTCTCTCTCTCTGTGTGTCTCTCATGAATAAATAAATAAAATCTTTTAAAAAAATGATTAAGTGGTCCAGTCATTTTACATGCACCGAGAGTACCATACGGTGATGTGCAACATTTCCACTGTCCTCTGGTCACACACTGAGTGGCCCTCGTGTAGCCACACCTTCCTCTAGTCCTATGTGCTCTGAATCTGTGATCTTTAATCTCATTTGAACCTCAGGGTTGCTCAGAAATCAACCACCGTCTTTCATCAGTCCCCAGGTTCTCCAATTCTCCAAAAAGGGCACTTCCAACGTTCACTACCTTCACACGTTCATTACTGTTTTAGCAGATGAGCTTGTTTTCAACTTCAAAAGGAAACAGAAATATCAGATCCTTCACCTGCATGCTTCCAAACTTACAAAATCTGCACTTGGTCTGTGGTAGACGCTGCCATTGGGCCGGTCTAACTGCCCTTCTCAAGTCCCGTGTCCCCTGACTTCTCCCACCGTGAGGATGAGAGAGCTTGCTCAGCCTCCCACACAGTGCTGGCCAATCAGACATAAGCAGAAGTCCCCCCAGAAACTTCTGCCAACGCTTCCTGATTAAAGGACAAATGTAGCCAATGCACTACTTCTTCTTCCCTTTCCTGCCTTGCTCAGGGCCCCAGAAGAAAAGGCCAAGGTGAATGCGGTGACCTCAAGCCCTCAGTGCTGACACCATCGACACGGAGGCCACACCAGCATCATTTACCTTAAATGTATTATCACAGGGGAAAGAAATAAATCTCTGCTTGAGTTAGGCACTGCTAGGAGCTGGGTTTCTGCTACCTGAATTGGCAGCATGCCCAACTGCCAGGGAGCCCGTTCTCCTGCCCCACGTTTGGTTAGAGGGAGAGCTCTTAGCCGGGACCGCGCAGCCCACCTCCTCTCACCTGCCTACAGGTCTCTCTCTGTTGGTCACACCCCCTGCAGCACCTTCAGCCTTTCTCTCCCCACCAATTGTTCCACATCATCTCTGTTTAACACCCTCAAGTCTCTCCCATATTATTATTATATATTTTTTAAAAGATTGTATTTATTTATTCATGAGACACAGGCAGAGGGAGAAGCAGGCCCCATGCTGGGAGCCCGATGTAGGACTCGATCCCAGGACCCCAGGATCAGGCCCTGGGCTGAAGGCAGGCGCTAAACCGCTGAGCACCCGGGCTGCCCTCTCTCCCATATTAAATAATAAGATTAAACTGTCCCCCAGCCTCCCATCTTCCTCTAGCAACTGCCTTATCTATATCCTTCCTTTCACTAACATTCTTCTTAAAAGAGCTGTCTGCACTCACTATCTCCCACTTCCTCCTTTCCTATTCATTCCTCAACTCATCTGGATTCTGCTGGGCCCCTCGACTGTAAGTATTTGTGCCAAGGTCACCAACAACATCCTCATTGCAAAGTCCAATGGGAATGTTTCGGGTTTTATCTCATTCGACCTCCTTGTAGCATTTGACACTATGACCATTCAATCCTTTTGGAAATACTTTCTCTCCTTGAATTTTTTAAAAGTGTTTTTTGTTGTTGTTGTTTTGTTTTTGTTTTTTAATTTTTAAAACTGTTCTGTCCCAGGTTTTCTTGCCTCCTCTGGTGGATCCCTGTAAGCCTATTGTATGGGATCCTCACTTGCAAATCCCCTGCACATTGATATGAAATGGGCATTAATGGATTCCGCCTCAGGTTTGATCTCCTGGGCAGCCTGCATGTCCTGAAAAGGCCCTTTGACCGCCCCCACCCTGCTTCTTGCCCCTTGGGCCTCCTCTGTGAGTGGAGGATCATCCACCCAAGATCCAGGCCAGAATGATCCTTCATGTTCTCTGCCTTGTTGCTCAAATCCAGTTAATCATTAAGCCCTGTACATCCAGTTCTCTAACGGTCTGTGATCTGCTGGTTCCGCTGAGTCTTGTTAATCTTATCCCAAGTCCGGCTCCTCCTGGCATCAGTTTCCAGACCCTCCTCCCCCAGTTGATCCCATCTCTATGTTGCAGCTAAACAGAACTTTCTTTAGTTGCTCCCAAACTGCCAGCGTCTCTCTTTCACCTCTGGGCTTTCCTGTGTGCTATTTCCTCTGACTAGATTTTTCCCCAAGGCTAAGTATCACTACCAGGAGTCTTGTCATTCTCAGTTTAAGTGGCCACTGTCCTGAAACGCATAGACTGGGCTGGGTGCTCCTGCTGTGTCTCCACAACATCCTATACGCCTCACCATCACTGTTTTCCTTTTCCTTTGCTCCAGGAGAACACATTTGATCTCTAGTAACCCGTCTCTCCAAAGAGATTTCTCAATTAGATTGTAATGCCAGGATTTTGATTTTATTTACACCAAGATAGCAATTCTTTTTAAAACAGCGCTGGCATTCATCAAAGACTGTGGGTTAAATTCCCGGAATATTAAACATTTCCATTTAGTTTGAAGGGCCATTTACTCTACAACGAGAAAAAGGGACATAAATGCTGGAACAGTCGTTTTGGCAGGCACTAAAAACATGATTGGGATGGATAGAGCTTACTTTTCAAAGCAAGGGGTGATCCTCTATCATTGCTGAAGTATATAAATTGGTTATTGCCTATTGCAATAAATATTCCAAGAAAGAAATAAAAAGTATATACGAACCACTAGCTGAATCTATTTGGATTGCCCATGATGAAGAGGGTGCAAAATGCTTTCAAAAGCTCTGACATGACATCCGAGTATAAAATCTAATTAAACAAAATCTAATCAATTCAATTAATTTAATCATGAGAGTGACAGAGGCCAACGAGACTAAAACAATTTAAAAATAAGACCCTTATGCAACAGTGTTACCAGTAAATTCAACTAACAATGTGACATTATTGAAACATCCGGATTATTGCCAGGATTTACCGCAATTAGTTTTCTCTGCTTAATATGCATGTGCTTCAGATTATAAAACCAAATTCATTTGTATGATGAAGCAAAACATAGCCTGACTGAAACGTTTCACACTTTCCCGACAACCTAATTGCCAACAGAATATAACTTAATATGCAAAATTCACTCCAGATAAATTTTAGAGAGAGCTACTTATTCCTGGATTAGGAAAAAATCAATTTTTTTTTCTGTTACACAAGCTATGTCCAGAAAATATAAAACCAAAGAACCATACTGTTATATTTATTGCTAAAAGTAAAATAGGTTTCAGTACAATAATACAACTGTCCAGAGGAAAAGGCTGTCTACATATACGCCAAACACAGACAACATCCAAGAAAAGAAGATAGAGGCCAAAAGTTCAAGAAAAATACCAGTTTTCTCTTTTATCTATGATGTTTTGATCACTAAGATCATTTGATCTTAAAATACAAATACCAATTGTATTTGGCTTGGGAATATGACTTGGGGCAAAATGCCTGGCAAAAACTGTTATCCATATAATCCTTCAAGTTCTGTGTTCATGTGCTTTAGGATTTCTGATCTTTCCCTAAAACCATTATATTGTTTACAGCTAGGACTTCATGTGTGTGCCTCTGTTTACTTTTATCTCTATCATTAAATATCAGGTGTTGAGACATCTGTGGTGTTGTTTCTCCTATTAAGCCCCACATAACACTGATATTCACAAAAATAAATGAAGCTTCCTTCATTTGAAATATCTAAAATGAAAACAGATGAATAAATCCTACATCACATATTGTGGCACATTAGCTCTTAGAATCTGCACTGCTCACACCAGGCATCTGTCTGCCTCCAAACAATTCTTCAGTGGCCATTACCTGTGTGATGTCCCTTCTCTGGTTAAAGACTCCACTCCTCTGGCCACAGGAGTCGGCCCACAAACCAAGCTTGGCTAATAAATAAGGCCTTCTGGACCTTAGAAACTGACTGTGGGAGAGGACTTCTTTTCCTGTATGATCTCAGAATAGTTTGGATCCAAGCCTTAAAGCTGTCAGGGGCTGTGTCTTCAGCTTCCTAAAGAAACCGGTCTTCACAGCCAATGCACAGAAAGCAGAGGGGAGAAAGTGAGAGGCCAGATGAGCCCACACCCCTAAAGTCAGCTGCACCTTTACTCTTCCCACAATTAGGTCCTAAGAGCCAATAAATACCACTGACTGACTTTCACTAGTTCATGTAAGGGTTCCATCACTAGAAGCCAGAGCTCTAACTAGAGCAGACACAGATTTGTATTACTATAAAGATTTTTGGAATTTACGGCGTCCCAAATCCTCACGTTAAGTATTAGGAACATGGATTAGTGAGAGAGGTTAAGTACCTTGCCTGAAGTCTCACGATGAATTTTTGTAAGGACGCAGGAAACTGGCAGGTTCTCCAGGTCGGTGCCCTCTCGCTCATTCTGATACCAACTTTCTCCAGTCTTCTTGCAGCAAGGGGTACAGGCAGGTGGCTTAAGTTCTTGGCAAGCAGACGCATCTAGCCAGGATGAGAAATGAGCAATGAGGTCTGGCCACTGCATGCCGGGAGTTTGTCTCTTTGGGGGAGCACAGTGGTGTAGCCAAGCAGTTCCTCTGAGACAACGAATGTAGACTCTCTGGCCTATAGGGTCCTACTGCCTGGTACACCACTGGTTCCCTAGAACCACTGTTTTTCTTTTTAATTGAAGTATAGTTGACCTATCATGCGAAATTAGTTTCAAGCGTACAACATTGAGTCCACAATTATATACATTATGAAATGCTCACCCCCAGAAGCGTATTACAATATTATTGACTATATTCCTTCCCTATGCTGTACTTTTCATCCCTGTTACTTTATAATAACATTATTCAGTTATTATTCATCCCTCTTATTTTATAACTCTAAGTCTGTACCTCTTAATCCCCCTTCATCCATTTCATGCATCCCTCACCCCTTCCCCTTTGGCAACCACAAGTTTTTTCTCTATAAGTCTATTTCTTGCTTTTGTTGTTGTTGTTTGTTCATTTGTTTTTTAGATTCCACTTATAATGAAATCATATGGTATTTGTCTTTAGCTGATTTCTCTCTGCATAATACCCTCTAGGCCAACCATGTTGTCATGAATGGCAAGATTTCATTCTTTTTTTATGGCTGAGTTAATAGTCTATTGTGTATAGATAATATATATATTATATATATATATTTAAGCATTTATCAATCATTCGGAACTGTTTTTGATAAATGATTGATCAATCATTTCCTTGACTGTTTTGTTTGTTTTTGACTCAGTGAGATCCTGAATTGGTTCTATGGCTCTCCCGATTCTGGGAGCTACTAATAACCTTCAAGAAATCTCTTTCTGCTTAAACTAGCTAGAATTCTGTTTGAAACCAAGAACCTTAACCTAAACAGAAGTAGGCACCTGGGAATGGGGTGCTGTAATCGCCAATGTGGAACCAGGTTGCTGAAGATGGACTTTGAGCAGTGAAGGCACAGACACTGAAAGCAGAAAGCGGAGAACTCTTTTTTTTTTTTTTTTTTTAAGATTTTATTTATTTATTCATGAGAGACACAGAGAGAAGCAGACACAGGTAGAGGGAGAAGCAAGCTTCCTGCGGGGAGCCCGATGTGGGACTTCATCCTGGATCCCCAGATCACAACCTGAGCCTGAGGCAGATGCTCAACTACTGAACCACCCAGGTGCCCTGCATTTCGATTTTCTTATGCAAGTTAAATACTTTACAACAACCTTCAATCAGTTTCTCAATGATGATTCATTATAGCGGGGTGACTTTTATGTTATTTTGTGCGTGTCAATATTTTCGTCAAATCATCAAGAAAATTAAGTATTTTTTCCAATATGTTCATACAATTAATTACTCTTCATTAATTGGGTTCAACTTATCCTTTTCTATTTGAAATTTATCTCTCTCAATTAATTATTACTTTTGATGTGATCTGAAAATTTGTTACAATTTACCTCTTGATAAAAAATATCTATTGATCTCCCATAGAAAAATATGAAAAATTATTTTACTTTGGGATACTTTTATAGTTAAAATGCTTTATTGCAGACTACATTCCTGAAGGGGAGAACTTCTAGTTTTGACAAGGTGATAAGGAGAACTGAAACATCTGCTTACGTGCCTAATGAATTTTAACTTTAGTGTATGTGCTGCCGAAGCGAGCACGAATTTTAAGTTTAATAAATTTTTACACACCTAATGATTGAAAGAATTTTCCACATATGGATTGACCTCTGACTGTGTATCTTTCAAACCTGTTTCTCCTCCACTACCCATGTGCTTCTGGTGCCAGGGACTAAAGATCATTCACACAGCAGCCAAACTTCTGGTTCTACCTTCAATATCAGGAAATTCGGTGAGTTGGTGTGGCTGAGGTAGAGAGATTCCCATGGCAGCACAGTCTCCGCCAAGAAGGCTAACAATCACACACACAGAACAGCCTGGGAGGCACATAAGTATACGTGGAAAACTTTGGCAAAAGGGTAGTTAAGGTGGTGGTGGTGAAGGTATAAAGAGATAACAGTCTTGCAGATAAAATATCTCACTCTTACCAAATTTACAAAAATACCTGGCTCTGTGAGCACAATGGTAGCACCTTGGAGGGTCCAGATAAGTGAGGGACCCTAGAGGTTAATCTTCATTAGCTCTACAGTGAATATGCCTCTGCTATTTCCATAATGTGTTTCTCATTCCAATTTATATCCAGCTTTGTTGAAATAGAACTGACATATAACATTGTGTAAGTTTAAGGTGAATAACGTGATGATTTGATGTTTGTATATATTGTGAAGTGTTTACCCCAACAAGGTTAGTTAGCACATCTCTCTCCTCACATAATTACCATTTTGTTGTTATGGTGAGAAAATTAAAGCTCTCCTCTCATAGCAACTTTGGGGTATACGATACAGTATTGTCAACTATTGTCACCATGTTGTACATTCGATTTCTGGAATTTGTTTATGCCATAACTGAAAGTTTGTGTCCTTTGACCATTATCTCCCCATTTCCCCTACACCTCAGCCCCTCACAGTCATCATTCTATTCCTGTTTCTAGGAGTTTGATGTTTTTAGATTTCACATGTAAGTATTTGTCTTTCTCAATATGGATTATTTCACTCAGCATAGGTCCATTCATGGTATCACAAATGGCAGAACTTCTTTCTTTTGTTGTTCTTTCATTCTTTTCTATGGCTGAATAATACCCTATTGTGTCTATATACCACATTTTCTTTATCCGTTTTTCTGTCAATGGACACTTAGGTTGTTTCCATGTTATGACTATTGTAAATAATGCTGCAGTGAATATGGGGGCGTCTATATCTATCTGAGATAGGGATTTTACTTTGTAATATATCCCTAGAAGCAGGATTACTGGATCACAGGGTGGTTCTAGTTTTAATTCTTTGAGGAGCTTCCATACTGTTGTTCAGAGTGGCTGCACCAATTTATATTCTCACCAACAGTGCACAAGGGCTCCCTTTCCTCTGCGTCATTTGTTATTGCCTGTCATTTTGATAATACCCATTGTGATTTTTTTTAAAGATTTTATTTATTTATTCATGAGAAACACACAGAGAGAGGCAGAGACATAAACAGAAGGAGAAGCAGGCTCCCTACAGGGAGCCTGGTGTGGGACTCGATCCCAGGACCCCGGGATCACGACCTGAGCCAAAGGCAGATGCTCAACCGTTAAGCCACAAAGGCACCCCTCATTGTGGTTTTGATTTGCATTCCCCTGATGTTAGCGATGTTGAACACTTTTTCATATATTTATTGGGCATTTATATGCCATCTTTGGAAAAATGTCTATTCAAGTCCTCTGCTGATTTTTAAATTGGATTTTTTTTTTTTTTTTGCTATTGGGTTACAAAAAGTTCCTTATATACTTGGAATATTATCCCCTTATCAGATATATGGCTTGCAAATATCTTCTCCCATTCCATAGGTCACCTTCTCATTTTATTGATCATTTCTTTGCTGTGCAGAAGCTTTTTAGTTTAACGTATTCCCACTTATTGATTCTGGCTTTGTTTTAATTTTAAGGTGTAAGTTTTGCATAGTCAAAATTCAATTCTCCTTCCACTTTTAAATGTTGGTAGGGAAAGAGTAAGAAGTAGAAAAAGAACAGAACTTTTCCCCATGACACTAACATTTCTATAAAATTTTACTTCTCTTCTTGGGAGCCAAAGGAGGGTTCTTACTTTCTCATTTTACCCACTTCACCTCTCAAAGCCTCAATTTCTCCATATGTGAAATGTAGGATTTCAAAGCCTTTCATATGTTATGTCCCAATGAATGAATGAGTTCATTGGATTAACAGAACTGAAACCTCAAGAGACTTGGTCCTGGGAGCACGGCAGGTTCATTTCATTCGTGAGGGGAACACAAAACCAATGTAAGAAAGAAACTCTGTGTGCCTGGAGGTGGCATGGCACAGGACACCTGAGACCTGTTCAGAGGGCACTGAGAAAGAAAATACAGGTCTTGGGAAATGGGATCCTGATGTGGGGGAAAGAGTACACAGGATGGGGGTGGTGGCATGGGCAGAGCAAACCCAAAATAAACATCACCAGGTTGCTTTGTTAGGGACTATTCCCTAAACCCATCATTTGGCAAACACATAATGGGCAAAGACATATGGTTATACTTAATATCAAGATGTTTTAAAATTTTTGATAAACTTGAAATAAATATCATGACAGAGAGCATATATACAACAAATGAGTAAAGGTATTCAAATCCTGAAAGGCAAAAGGACCATGAATACAGCATGACCCTTGGCACACTGCCAAGCGCAGAAGGGCCAACTAATGAATATTATAATTGATGAAAATGATAAGAAAATAAGGGATTCTTAGAGCTATAACTGTAAAAATATTCATATTTACCCATTCCAGTCCCTGCTTGTGCAATTTCTCCTGAAAAAAATTTCCACCGCCTTCTTCTGTTTATGATGTACTGAAAGTCAAAGGACTGCTTCTCGAAGACCTTAGAACAAAAAGTAGAAATAAACAAATGCATACCTCAAAATATGACACAAGCCTGTATTTGTATACATGAAAGAAGATATTTTTCTGGACCATATAATTATCTCTGACTTGCACGATCACTATAAAGAGTTTATTATTATAGGTTTTCTCAATTATGTTGTGCATGTTCACAAAAATAAACACCTTATTAAATGATAACACTCTTAGTCCTTCATAAGTTAATAATAATAAATTTTATCTTGGGAATATATGGTATATACATACGGTAATGACAGCATGAAAGAATCACTAAAATCGTATTTGTCAAATCCCTTTGTTTTTTTCCATTTTCTCTTTTATTTAATTGATGCCTATTACTTTCTTCATATGACAGATGATTTTAAATGATATGTGTATCATTGCTATAGCTCAATTTCTCTTAAAGAAAAACTACAAGAACATATGATCTATAGCCACCAGACAGTTTTTATTTTTAAGATTTTTATTTATTTATTTGACAGAGAGCACAAGCAGGGAGAAAGAGAGGGACACGCAGAGGGAGAAGCAGACTCCCCACTGAGCAGGGAGCCTGATATGGGGCTCAATCCCAGGATCCTGAGGTCATGACCTGAGCCAAAGACAGATGCCTAACCCACTGAGCCACCAGGTGCCCCATTGGACAGATTACAGAATAATTCAGTTATCCTAGCTTGAAACAGAATTAAAGTACATAACTGT
Organism: Canis lupus baileyi; assembly: GCF_048164855.1. Lineage (NCBI taxonomy): Eukaryota > Metazoa > Chordata > Mammalia > Carnivora > Canidae > Canis > Canis lupus. Next base: position 53,626,301 of record NC_132850.1, on the reverse strand, counting down.
AAATAAACATATCTTGGATGAGAATTTTAAGGATTTAGCAATCACTTTCTTTGAAAGGTGTGGCCATTTAGGAGGTCACTAGAAAGGAGTGGAAGTTTAGGGTTTAGTTCTGTCTGTGATTCTAAAGACCTGCTCGTCCTTCATTAAGTCAGTTCATTTCCCCACAACTTAATTTTCCTTTTTAGTAAAATGCAGATGCTATCAGGTTCTTAACTACTTCACTGAGCTACTGTGATGAAACAATATGGCATTAGATGTGAAACATTTCAAGGACAAATGCAAGACATAATTATTTTAATGACCAATAATTAAAGTAAACTTCTACTTTTCCCCTTTGTTTACTGTCAATTTCTCAGCCTAAAGCCAACTTAATGAATCTGACAATTTAATTATGTGACTAAGTTGAGCTTCATGGAAACATCATGAAAAACAGACACAGGTGCTGTTTTCAAGCATCTTTTAATACAAAGCACTTTCCAAACAACAGATTAAAAGTTGGCTTTCAGATGGTAGCTACACTTGTGGTGAGCAGAGCATCATGTATAGAGGAGCTGAATCACTATATTGGACTCCTGAAACTAATGCAACGTCGTGTGTCAACTATACTCTATTTTTTAAAAGATTTTATTTATTCATGAGAGACACACAGAGAGAGGCAAAGACACAGGCAGAGGGAGAAGCAGGCTCCACATGGGGAGCCTGATGTGGGACTCTGGGATCATGACCTGAGCCAAAGGCAGATGCTCAACCACTGAGCCCCCCAGGTGCCCAACTATACTCAAATTTTAAAAAAATTAATAAAAATTAATTAATGTTTTTAAAAGTTAGCATTCACGATAACCTTTCATCTTAAGTTCTACATTCATTAAGTCTAATTCAGTGAATTAAATATGGCAATTAAACCACCTACCCACTAAGAGAGCACATATTTCTCTGTAGAGTGAAATATCTACACTTTGACACCTGCTTCCTGTTTCTGGATTTTATCCAGCATCTAAAATTTCTCATATAATTCTAAAAAGCCCCTAAGTTTAAATCCTCACCACACACTAGTCCACAAAATAAAACACAGGAGTTCTTGGCACTTGGGCCGGGGTGCGGGGGGCGGTTATAAAATGAAATGAATAACACACCGCAAAAATTGTGAAACCAAGAATTCTCTAAAAAGTTTGTCAAAGTAAAATATTTGGCCAATATCTTGTTGAGCTTTCTATTTTGTATAAAAGAGAAAATGCCTATATGAGGGTGTCAGTAAAGACTGTGACACAGAAAACTGAGCCATTTTATTTTAACACATCTGGGATTACAAGTAACAATATTGTTTTTCTCATTTAAAAATTTAATAAATTATCTTTTTATGTTATCCAAGCCCTAATAATTCAGGTTTTAGAGCTTTTTCAATGACTCTACACTGAAACGAAACTCTTGCTCCTAGAGGTTAAAAGTGCAGAAGCTTGAATTAGACTACAGGGAGTTCAAAATCTGGCCCTGCCCCTCATTGGCTGTTTGCCCTCAAATTACTCAACCTCTCTGTGTCTCAGTTTCCTCACTTACAAAATAGAAATACTAACAGATCTATCTAAAAGGGTTGTGGTGAGGGCTAAATGAAAACACAAGTAGAGCACTGGGAGCAGTGCCTGGCACACACTACCCTCTCACTTAGTGCAGTTGCTACATTGTCATAATTGTTTCCCATACTTTCCCATCTTTTATTAACGTTTATTAAGTGAAAGCAATCATTACACACCAAAATATCTACAAATAATCCAGAATAACAATATGGTCAAACCTCTGTGGGTGTGACTATAGGAGTTAAAATGTCCTAAAAAATTATTCAAATGGTTAAACTTGTAAATAGAAAATTTAGATAAGACACATCTATAATAATGTTGCTGGGAATAAATATATGGATAGGGAAAGAAAGTACCTGGATTAGGTCAGATTAATTATCCAGAATCTAATGAGACATTGATCGTACTTCATTTTATTGAATGTGGCCATTCACATTTTACAACATAATCTCAAAATGCCTTGAATTAAATTAGATTAATGAAATTGATTTGTAATGGGTAGTAGTAATAGATTTTGACATACTTTATATGTAGATTTATTTATTTTTAATTAATTAATTAATTTGCATAGGCTCCATGCCCAATGTGGAACCCAACATGGGGCTTGAACTCATGACCTGGAGATTATAACCTGAGCTGAGATCTAGAGTCAGACGCTTAATAGACTGAGCAACCCAGGTGCCGCTGTGTTGATTTTTTTTTTTTTTTTTAATGTTAGCAAAAACAATGCTGAATCTCTGATTCCTTTTCTAGGGAATATCTAGAAATCTTCCAACAAGAATGGAAGAAATATTATTTCTTACTGCTAAAAAACAACATGTATTAAGAAGTAGTTAGAAGTTAAAAATTTAAGTATCTATAGTTCTCTAAAAACTTTTTAAGAGAACCGTATGTGTGACACTCAAGAGCCTGAACATAACTTAAATATCAAAGGTGGAACAAGAAAGGAAAAGAACGGAATTGGGGAGAGTTTTGCCATAGGCATATAGGAAATTCAAACTGAATAAGCAGCTTGTTATAGAACTATTGATTTAAAAAAAATACACCCTATCAAATAGCAGTAACCCAAAATTTATAACCCATTAAAACTTAGCTAGATTGGTCTTTATACTAAATACTTTCATACATAAGTAATTAAGAATATTCCAGCCGATTCTTTTACTTTGGAATGGTAATCTTGTATTTTACTTACTCCATTTACATTTGTTTTAGCTTGTGTTCCATATGTTTCTTCAGATCCTAAAATCTGAAGGTGAACCTCATCATAATCTTACACACCAGTGTGTTCAAACATAAGATGAGTTCTGCAGCAAAGGATATGATTTTTTTAAAAGTGAATGGGATTAAGAGGTACAAATTTCTAGCTATAAAATAAATAAGTTATGGAAATGAGAAGCACAGCATATAAAATATAGTCAATAATATTGTAAAAATGTTGTATAGTGACTACACTTATGGTAGTGAACACTGAGTAATGTCTAGAATTGCTGAATCACTATGCTGTATATCTGTAAATAATATAACATTGTATATCAGCTGTACTTCAGTAATCAAAAATAAGTAAATAAATATAGTAAAAAAAAGTTATCATTACCGGATTCCAGCCAAATACTGTTTTCTGTGGAATGGTCTGAGCCTGCTGCTAGCTGGCTGTGTCCATGATAAAAAAGAGAGGTCAGCAAGTATTCAAGGACCAAATGAGATTTTTGTTTTCTCCTTAAATCAGAATCATTAAAAGACAAGGAGAAGAAAAAAATATTCATGAATCTACAGTGGCTGAATTCCAACATTGCCTTAGCTTTTGTTCTCCATCGAGGTCACCTGTTTTGGATGTCAACAACCACAGTTAAAGGGGCCAGTGCAATCCGGCATTTTAAGGCTACCAAGTCACTCTTGAATATAGCTTTAGCTTCAAACCACAACATTTGGTGTGTTATAGCCTCACTGTCCTTATTTTCTAAACAGTCTAAAATTGAAGATTTCCTCTTTGATACAATAATTACACGTGCAAGTACTTTTTACATTTCTTAGATACTAGAGTTTGGGGGTTCTGTTGCCTCTGAAAGTTTGTTATTAATTCAGTGTATTTCATATGATCAAAGAACGTGGTCTATAAAATTTCTACTTTCTGAAACAGATTAAGGTAGCTTTGAGGATGGTTGGTAACAAGATGCATATTTGTTTTGTGGGCAAGAATGTTCTATCTGTAGCTATTAATTCAACTTTCATATTATCCCAATATTCTCTGTTCTTTTTAATCATCTATCTAATAATAAATAATAGTAATAAACAATCATTATTACTTAACTCAATGAATATAAAGATGTGAAAATCCTCCACAGGAATTCTATTTCTCCCTTTCTCTTTAGGTATCTAATAGTTTTGACTTAAATATGCTTGACCACATTATCTTCATTGTGAATGACACATTTTATGCCACCTGAATTCTATCTTCCGTTCATCATTCTCTATTTTTTCCCTTGTCATTCTCTTTCTCCTTTTCCGTCTTGTTCTTCACTTACTCTTCTGGCTTTCTTGCATTGTTTGGTTTTAATGTGCATCATAATACATAGTTGGACTTTAATTTTAATCTATTCTAAGAGACTTTACCTTTTAATTGAGCAGTTTATAGCATTTACATTTATTTGTACAACCAAGGATTTTGACTTAACTTATGAAATCTTGCTTTATGCTTTCTGTTTTATAATTTTTTTTAATTTTTATTTATTTATGATAGTCACACACAGAGAGAGAGAGAGGCAAAGACACAGGCAGAGGGAGAAGCAGGCTCCATGCACCGGGAGCCCAACGTGGGATTCGATCCCAGGTCTCCAGGATCGCGCCCTGGGCCAAAGGCAGGCGCCAAACCGCTGCGCCACTCAGGGATCCCATGCTTTCTGTTTTAATCTTCACTTTACTTTCTGATTTTTGGAAGAGTCATTCATTCATTCAACAATACTTACTGAGTAATATGTGCCAGATACGTGACACAGAACTATGTTTTCACTGCTTTTATTTTATTTAGGTGCCTAAGAAGGCACTCATCTTTCAGGCTTCTTTGTTCAAACATCACTTTGTAAAGCCTTCGTTAGCTGCTAAATTTAAATTATACTCCTGCATTATTCTTTTTTTAATAACACCCTTTAATATTTCTTCAAAGTATTTTTCCATTCTACTTGTGGGCTATCACCTTAATGTCTATCCATATACCAAACTCCATGAGGATACCTTGAATTACTTTGTCTGACCTACTCATAACTACATAGCCAGGGCTCAGCAGTCACTGCCATGTTGAAAGGGACTTAAAGGTTGAAAGAGAGAACTAATTAATTAATTAATAATGTAGGTAGTCTTAAAAATGCAAGTTGAAATTATCTTACATCTTTAATTTATAGACACTTTGACTCTCTCCTAAGTGATGCGATTGATCACAGGCTATTTTCTCTCATCTTCTGGTTTCTATTTTTTTGTATTTTTAAATGTTTTTGATCGTCATTGTTGATAAAAAAAATGAAATCATTTTATGAATCCCTCCCTCTGAAAGAAGATATTAGCACTAGATTTTCTTTTCATACCTATCAACAACACTTACTTATTTTTATTTATAAGGGCTTGAATCTTTAACCACATGACATGGTAGGAAGCATCACTACTGTAAGTAAGATGTAAGTGATTTGGTTCTAGTATCAAAAATATTATAAAAATTGTTAGATAATTAAATTTGGCTACAAAAATATGACATTTCTTTATCTGGATATGTTTAAAGAAAAGAGAACTTTCTGGGACAAACTAAGTGATATCCAGAGACAAAAACAGTTAGATATACCATATGATCTGTCAAAGGGTCTATTGCTTTGATTCTATCACTTGTTACCTTTCCAAACATCATCTCTAAGTGAAGAGAAAAAAAAAAATGTGTAGCTTTTCAAGTAGAAGCTAGTATCCATAAAACTTTTGTAATACTTGCTTGTTTATCTAAGCATCCTAAACTGAAGAACTGTTGGGACTGGGCTCTTTTGTATCATCAATAGCCCCCTTCACTTACTACACAATGTACTGAGTGAATAATATATGGAGACTTTAGGGGAAAATGTCAAGTCATTATAATAATGATCCTTGTGAAATAATTTGATCATTAACATGCTTTACATTTAGACTGGAAAATCCATCTTTTTGTTTCATGTACAAACCTTTTCAATATACATTCAACTTTTCTCCTTCCCTTTTCAGTTGCTTCGGACCCCACATTGTGCAGACTGCAGTTGCTCCAAAGTCATCAGTAATAAGCACTTACCTGCCAACACAAGGTGACCAATATAAACAATGATATTAACCCATGTCAACAATGATATGCCCTAGAATGGATCACATAATTATTTTTTAAAGTTTTTTCTTTAATGGGGATCCCTGAGTGGCTCAGTGGTTTAGTGCCTGTCTTTGGCCCAGGGCGCGATCCTGGAGTCCCAGAATCGAGTCCTGCGTCAGGCTCCTGGCATGGAGACTGCTTCTCCCTCTGCCTGTGTCTCTGCCTCTCTCTCTCTCTCTCTCTCTATGTCTATCATGAATAAATAAATAAAATCTTAAAAATATAATAAAAAATAAATAATTTTTTTCTTTAAGATCCATTTAGTTAATATATAGAGTATTATTAGTTTCAGGGGTAGAATTTAGTGATTCATCAGTCTTATCTAGCACCCAGTGCTAATTCCAGCCAGTACCCTCCTTAATGCCCTGATATCACAGTTTTCCCCTTCATCTCCTCTCCCCACCAGCAACCTTCAGTTTGCTTCCTATGATTAAGAGTCTCTTATGGTTTGCCTCCCTCTCTGTTTTTATCATATTTTATTTTTCCTTCCTTTCCCCTATGTTCATCTGATTGTTTCTTAAATTCCACATATGAATGAAATAATATGTATTTATCTTTCTCTGACGGACATATTTTGCTTAGCATAATTTACCCTCTAGTTCCATCCACATCACTGCAAATGGCAAGCTTTCATTCTTTCTGTTGGCCAAGTAACATTCCATTGCATATACATATACCACATCTTCTTTTTCCATTCATCTGTTGATAGACATCTGGGCTTTTTCCATATTTTGACTGTTCTGGACATTGCTGCTATAAACATTGGGATGCAATGTGCCCCTTTGAATCACTATTTTTGTATTCCTCGGAAAAATACCTAGCAGTACAATTGTTGGGTTGTAGGGTAGTTCTGTTTTTAACTTTTTGAGGAACATCCATACTGTTTCCCAGAGTGGCTGCACCAGTTTGCATTCCCCCAGCAGTGTAAGAGGGTTCTGCAACATCTGTTGTTTCCTGAGTTATTCATTTTAGCCATTCTGACCAGTTGGATCGCATAACTATTGATTAGAAACTATTATCTATTCTAAGTGTATAGGTAAATAAAGTTATCTTTTTTTAAATGAAATACTGAACTTCACAGAGATAAAGTAAAAGCTTTAATAACAAATTGTGTGTGGGAGGTATAAGATTATATCTCTGAATTTAGAGAAATATGTTAAGGGCTTTAAAGTTTACTTCTAAGCTTCCAATTAAGTTTTTTCTTCTAAGTGGGTGGAGACTTAGGAAACATGCTACTGGGAAGAATCTAAATGTCAGATAAGAATGGAATGGTTAAATAAACTTTGATAATATGCAGATAACGGAATGCTATGGAGCACTTTTGAAATAATATAAAGAAGTAAACAGCAAAAAAACAGTGAAAAGTAAAATTATTTAATCATGAGGAAATGCTTCTAATGTTATATTTTTAAAAAGATGTAACAACAGTATGTAATATAAGCTAAATATGGGTATTTATGTTTGCATATGACTGCCACCCTTTTTTATGCTACTTCGAATTACATTTCTGTCACCTGCAATAAAATAATCCTAACTAGTATACATATAACTATGTTAACAGTTTGCCTTTTTAAATTGACATTTTATTTCTAGAGGAAGCATGACTTCATAGCTTTCAGAGTCTGTTTTAAAGCAATAACATAAAAAAGCATGTATGCCTAAATTTTATGTTTTCTGTCATGGACGTATAATATCTAAAAAAAGAACATTATTTTTAATATACAGATATATGTTCTTTGTATTGATACTTCAACAGCTACTCCACAGTCCTCTATGATGCTTCATAACCATGGTGCCACCATATGTACCTGGTTTTGGATAGGAATTTTAATTTTATAAGTTTGGGAATTTACATATACCAAGTAATTTTAATCAATATCAAGAAACCAAAGATACTCTGTGGCCTCTCTCCCTACCATGTTTTCTGCTTACTTTCTATAGGAAATCATAACTTTATTCCTAACTAAATACTCTATCATATGGAGAGAATTTTATGAGCTTTCCCCCTGACCTCTAAACAGGTAACAAAATAACACAAGTAAAAAGATTTTATAATATATTTGATCCTTGAAGAACACAGGGGTTAGGAGCACTGATCCCCCTTGCAGTCAAAAAAATCCATGCAAAACTTCTGACTCCCCCAAAACTAAACTACTAATAGCCTACTGTTGATCAACATCCTTACCAATAACATATACAGTCAATTAACATATATCTTGTATAGGTAAAGTAACCTAAAGAAAATATTATTAAGAAAGTTATAAGGAGTAGAAAATCTATTTACAGTACTGTACTATAGTTATAAAGAAAAAAAATCCATGTATAAGTGAACCAGTGCAGTTCAAACCAGTATTGTTCAAGGGTCAACTATAAAAGGAAGAAAAAACAGACCTTTTTTAATTTGAATCTACATTGCTCCACCTTCAATACCTAAACATTGGAGAGAAAAGCAGGATCACTTATTCTAATATAAAATCTGTTCATTTCTTTTAATAAAAAAGCTGTTTTTAAAATAAATGAACTAAAAAGTTAAAAAAAAGGAGACTATTATAAATTCCCTTAAAATAAGTAACAACTGATTTTAATTTGCTATCCATTTACAGTACATCACTGATAAGATCACTATAAGCCTCTTAGGCTTCTGAGTGCATCCTTGTGAAATGGAAAGATCTTTATTTGCCTTACCAATGATATTGCTATTACTAAGTAAAATGTCAGGAAAGATGAGCTAATTACAGCTAATACAGTTCACATTCTGATCTTACAAATGTAGTTGTGTGCTATTTTATACATATCTATATCCCATTAGGTATAATCTCTCTCTCTGAACTTAACAACTACTACTTAGGAGGAATAAATTATAGTCTAAGAACAAAGTGGTGTTAATAAGAATTGATTCTGAGCAAGGAGATGCATATCGGTGAATAAATAATATACATGCCTGCATTATTTGGTAAATGTAATAGGTGTATAGGTTTTTGCAAACAAAGGAAATTTTCAAGAGAAGCAAAAATCTCAGTTACTATCTTCAAATTACTGAGAGCATTCTGCAAGTTCTATATCTAAATTATATAACAATATTATGCAAGAATACAAAGAGATAAATGCTTTAAATTCTCAAAACAAAGATTCTAGAAATATTACAGCATCATCACACTTTTATCTTTTTTTTTTTTTTTCTACACTTTTATCTTTAGCATTATTTGACCAAATAAAACATCTTGTTCCTGGGAGCAGGAACTTGTTGCAAGAGAAAGGAACTGAAAGTCTGGGAGATGCAGATTTAACTCCACAGTTTAGCTGTGTCTTCACAGGCAAGTTACTCAACTTCTCTGTCTCCCTTTCCTCTTGTGCAAATGAGTAAAATAACCACTTGGGGAAGACAGTTGCAAAGATTAAATACCTCTGAGGAGCCTATCTCCTACATAGCAGTGGGAAACAATAGTTGGTGCTCCATTTAATTTCCCTCCTCTTTCCCCAAGTGATCGTTCAAAAACCATGTGCATTTTGAACTGAATCTCTAGCTGCAAACCATTCAAAGTGAAGGATATTATAGCTGATTCATAGTCTAAAATTGGAAAAGGGTCTTTAAAAACCCCTCGAATCTAAATGATTTGAAGCAATATTATTTCAATAAGCTCAATAAAGTTCTCTTAACATTTGTTATATTTTATGACCCAATTAGCTACGTCTTTAAGCACATATACAAATGCTGGTTTAGAATCAAGATGCTGGTCCAAGAAAAATATAGCTGAATCCCTTAATTCAGGCAGATAATGTAACAAAACGGCCTCCAGTACAATAAGGTCAACAAAGTAAACACTGGAAAGAGATAGTCAGCCTCGTTGTCTCTGTCAAACATGTCAAAGCACTGCATCTGAAAATATTTGAAAAATCTGCCTATTTTCCATCTGTTATATTTCTCAGAGGATGACTGAAAGTTCATGTGAAAGTTCACTGTAAGTTCAAATATGTCATATCAGGTCATTTGCAGGGTAAAGGTTCCTGGGAGTTTATTATGATTTTTTAAAGACTGAAGTGGAAAAAGAATAAATATACTAATTGAAGCTATTTAATACTGCATTACGACCACTGATTTTTTTTTAAGCATCATAAATAAAAAATATAAATTTTAAAAAGGCTATGTGCAATGCTTAATGGCAATAACAATTAGAAGATGCCTAAGATAGTATCCTTGGTACTCTTCCTCGCAAAGTAGCTGTAGATCAATTTTCATTGTTCTACATATTATTTAAAGTACAATAGTTGTTATATTTTACACTTTATTGAATACTGTTTAAATTACATATTTAAAAACAGTACACAGAGATGGAAAAAAGAAACATCAAAATAATAAATAAGTATAGTGTTACTGTATAGCTGTATAGGGATGATTTTTAATTTATAATTGCTAAAGATGGTGTTTGAGGCACAGCATTTGTGGCTTGCTTACAGCAAAAATAGGAAGCCAAGAAAATTATGTTTCCTTTGGGACAAAATGACTAAATCATTGAAAAAAATCCAAATTGACTAGATGTTAGTCAATATTATCTGAATTGCTGAAGCAAAAATTAAGATTTGGTTTTGGACAAAACCTCCACATTTAAAAAAATGCTTAGAATAATATAATTTTCAAGGAAAGTAACAAACATATATAAAATATATATAAAAGTTAGGACATAACTTGTGGATTCACCAATTTCAAAAATTTTCTTTCTCTAAAGTACTGATACGTATGAGAGCTCAGCAAAGGATTCTAAATATGTTGAGTAAAAGGTACATTCCACTCTTTCCTGTCAAATGCAGCTTCACAGTATAACTTGCACTCTGTACTTTGCTCCTTAAATTGAAAAACCTACTTATTTTTCTCCAGCATGTCCATGTTCTCTTCATGATGTACTGCAAACTGTTTTTTTTTAAGATTTTATTTATTTATTCATGAGAGACACACACACACACACAGAGAGAGAGAGAGAGAGAGAGGCAGAGACAGGCAGAGGGAGAAGCAGGCTCCATGCAGGGAGCCCAACACAGGACTCGATCCGGTCTCCAGGACTGCACCCTGGGCTGAAGCCAGCGCCAAACCACTGAGCCACCCGGGCTGCCCCTGCCAACTGGTTTTAAGAGACCATAGCACTTATTCATAGTATCAAAACATATGTATGTTAGATATATACATGTATCTAACGAAATTAATTTTTTTAGCTGTTAAAGAAGGGAAGGTAGGGTTCCTGGGTGGCTCAGTCAGTTAAGCATCTGCCTTCGGTTCAGGTCATGATCCCAGGGTCCTGGGATGGAGCCCCATGTCGGGCTCCCCACTCAGCGAGGAGTCTGCTTCTCCCTCTCCCTATGCCCCTCTTCCTCCACACTCCTGTGCTTTCTCCCCCTCTCTTTCTCTCCTTCTCTCAAATAGATAAATAAAATCTTAAAAAAAAAAAAAAAGGAAGGAAAGGATTTCTGATAAGATGGAAAGAGAAGGAAAATGTTGACAAGTGATGATAATGGGGGCTGAGGCAGATCACTATCTTCCTCGACCACTTTCACTTATTATTTGGCACTCTCTAATCACAGCTTCCCATCTTAGAAGTTATTTTCTTCCTCCCACCATCTCTGGAGTGGATGGGTAAGAATTTGAACTACACTCTCTCCACCATCCTCTACTTTCTCCTTTCCTTTCCTTCCTGAGATTCCCTGGACCTGCCGGGCAGTTCTCTTGCTCCAAGCCACCTCATCCATTCCCAAGACTTCAACTATCCCTCTCTCAGATTGTCTAGAAAATCTTTATGTGTTTCCCTCACATAAAGATTTTCAAGCTTTAGAAAATCTTTATAAAGCTGTTTTCAATTGCTGATATGTTCCAGGCATACAAAAAAACAAATGAAATGCTACTTCTGCCTCTGTTACTACCATTATTACTATCATCACTACCACTACCATGACTGCTACTGCCTCTCATTATCATTAATACTACCATTACTACTGTGTCTCCTGAATAGCATTTACTTATGTGTTTACTATGTGTCAGGCACTGGATTCAGCCCTTACCAATGGCAACCTAGTTACAATATTTTTTTACAACAACCTTATGAGTAGGTATTACTATCTTTATTTTATACTCAAGGAACTCAACGAGACTCAGGACTAAAACACCGTGATGGAGAGGTACAACACATGTTCAGGTAAAATCAAAGCATGCTTCTATTCTTGTGTTAACACAATTTATCTTTCATTAGTCTCCAAATATTTGATGAAAACTGAAGTGTAAAACAATAAGATAATGAACATTTTGTTGAAAATTACTATATTTTTTGGTACTGTTCTAAGTGCTTTATTCACTCCCCTTCCGTAATAACCCAAGGAGAGTAGATACTACCATTTTCCTTATTCTACAGATGGGTGCTGCATCACTTATCCCATCTCACAGAGCTGGTAAGTGGTAGAACCAAGATTCCAGGAAATGTCTTGAGAGTTTATGCATTTTTAAAAAAGATTTTATTTATTTATTCATGAGAAACACACAGAGAGAGGCAGAGACATAGGCAGAAGGAGAAGCAGACTCCCTGTGGGGAGCCCTGTGTGGGACTCAATCCCGACCCTGGGATCACAACCTGAGCCAAAGGCAGATGCTCAACCACTGAGCCACCCAGGTGTCCTGAGTTTATGCTTTTTAATTGCTATTCTGGGCTAAGTGATGCAGCTGATAAATTTGTACAAATGCAAAGATCCACGCCCTTGAAGAGTTTACAATCTGATTGAACAGGTAAGAGCAAGATGATAAAATCTAGGAGGTCAGATTTCTGGCATGCCAACTATCTCTTTTAGAGTTGCAAAGCTGTTACACTGGAAACAAGAGGAAAGGAAACCAACTACAAGACTTCAGAATCTACATTACCTTCAGAATCCAGATAAGATTCTATAATAGTCCTCAGAATCTAGACAAGAAAACTGGGAAATTTGGATGAATATAAAGTGAAGAAATTGAAGGATATTATGAGTGAAAACTCACTTTACTGGTGATTAATGAGATAAGGGAGAACATGGAAGAGAATAAAGATTACCTGAGTCTAAGTCAGTGGGAGACTGAGCACATCACCATCAAAAATGTACAAGTCTTAAATAGAGGATGATGAATTTGAGAAATTATAAGAATACAATTATAAATAAAAACAAATCTACTTCAATAAATCATCTGCTCCCAAGTAAGGGTAACCACTGCAAAAGCAAGTGTTCATTCAGAGAGATAAAATAAGAGGTATAAGAGCAAAGAGCTGAGTACTCATTTTCCATTGCTGCTACAACCCTCATGTACTTACGCCTTCTTATTAGTCTGGTCCCATATGACAGTCAAGGAAGAGGAGAAAGAAGAAAGGAAGAAAAGGGTGTAGCACCTGCACAAGGATTAGAGAAAGAATGAGAGACAAGACTGGAAAGACCACTCTCTAGATGGAGAGGTGTCTAGAATGTCATCTATAGATTCCTAATTTATGCTAGAGGCAAAGGGCTATGAATTGTAAACTTCATATTGGTAAGTTGGCTCATGGTGTAGGAGCTTCTTAGAGTTGAGACCAAGAATCTTCTCACAACAAAGCCCTAGATGGAATGGGGTCTTGGTATTTCAAGGTTCCACTATATTTAGTATATTTAGTTCTTAATGAGAAAGACTCTATTTCTATTTTAGGGACCATATAATTTTCCTAACAACAAAGTATTAAAATATGGGTGTCTTAAAGCAACAGAAATTTATTATTTCAGTTCTGGAGGCTAGAAGTTTGAAATCAAGGTGTGGACAAGCAGGGCCACGTTCTCTTTGACAATAACCACCCAAATATAAAATCAAACTTTATTTTTTGGAAATATTGTCATAAAAGTGGGAAAAAAACTTAGTGACTTTACATGGGTGCCATTTTGTTTTTGTTTGTTTTAATAAAATAGGCCAATGATGCAGAAAGGCTACCTTGGAATAACAGAAAAAATACTGGTCTAAGAAGAATGGGAATATAGGCCAAATGATGAACTTTAAGCAAAATGGGGCTCATGCATTGACAAGTGTGGCTGTGAAAATTGACTGAGATAAAAAAAAATATATGAAAGCACCGTGAAAATTGCAAAGTGCTTCAAAATGTAGGTTATTGGACTTGAAATGTGACATGAAGTTGTCAATATGTTATTTACAGAATAGGAAAGAAAATTTATAAAATATTTCCATTGTATTTGATGTTAATGGACTAAAAGTTATCAATAAATCTATTATTAAAACTCCCTCTTTAAAAATCTAGAAGATCTGAAGCTCTTTATAGAGTTAAGAGCTGTAATCAACATAGGATAATAAAATACTTTGAGTTTTAGTTGTTTGGCTGTGTGAATCCAGCTTGTGTGAATATTGAACTCATTCTGTAACTTTGGGCAATAATTCGTCCTAGACTAGATGCTGCTCTGGTCCTGCTTAACAAATCTTAAAAGCAAGACTGAAACGAATCATACAGTTTCAAAGTAACTTATCACATTCCAAGATAATAAAAATATTTACAGGAATATGAAAATATCTAGCAACCATCAAGGCAAATTTACAATGTCTTACATCCAATCCAAAATTACTAGGCATGAAAAAATCTAGAGAGTGACCCACATTGAAAGAAAAATCTATCAATTAAGAAACACCTACATCAGACACAGACGTTAAAATTAGCAAACAAAGACACTGAAACCATTGTTATTACTGTATTCCATGTGTTGAAAGACATAAAAACAGATCTCAAATCCAAACATAAAAAATGATCTGAATTTGCACTTCTAAAGAAAACTACAAGCCTAGATGAATAAAATAATGCTTGTGATACTGGCAGGGTAAACACTGCAGAAGAAAGGATTAGTTAATGTTAACACCTAGCAATAGAAACTATTCAAAAATTTAATAGAAAAAAGAATTTTTAAAAATGAAGACAGCATCAGTGAGCTTATGAAAAACTAAGTGACATAATATATGTATAATTGGAGTCCCAGTGAAGGGAGAGGGTCATGGAAAGTATTTGAAGAAATAAAGGATAAAATATTTTCAAATGTGACAAGACTATAAATTTACAGCTGCAGGAAGATCACAAACGCCAAGCATAAGGAACATGAAGAAAAGGCACATCATAATACAATCAAAACCAATAGTAAAGAGAAAATCTTAAAAGCAGACAAGAAGGCCACCTGGGTGGCAAAGGCAGTTAAGTATCTCAGCCTTTGGTTTGGGTCATGATCTTAGGGTCCTGGAATGGAGCCCTTCATTGGGATTCCTGCTCAGCAGGAAGTCAGCTTCCCCATCTTCCTCTGCTCCTCCACCCCCCACCCCACTTGTGCTCATGCTTTCTCTCTCAAATAAATAAATAAAATCTTTTTAAAAAAAGAAAAGCAGATAAGAAAACATGATGTCTGTAAACATATAAAGATAAGGAAGACAGCAGAATTCTCATCAGAAGCAATACTGAGAAGGCAGTAGAGCAACAACTTTATAGTACTAAGAGAAAAATAACCTGGCAACATAGAATTTTATATCCAGGGAAAATACCTTTCAAAAACAATGGTAATATTAAGTGGGGAAGTGATGTAATGAGCACTGGGTGTTATACTATATGTGGGCAAACTGAATTGAAATTAATATAAAATAAATAGTGGTGAAATAAAGATTTTTCCAGACATACAAAAGTGAAAGAATTCACCACCAGCAGACCTGTATTACAATACTCTAATCCCTTGGGCAGAAGGAAAATTATACCAGCAGAAACACTGATGTACACAAAAGACTAAAGAGCACCAGAAATGTTAACTACATGAGTAAATATACAAGATTTTTTCTTAGCATTGAAAGCACTTAAAAAAATAATTTATTATTATAGTGCCAACAAAATATAAATACTAACATAAAATTTAATAATAACAATGTGTTGTTGAGTTTATAACATATATAGAAGTAAAATGTAAAAAAAAAAAAGCACAAAAGATAGGAGAAATTGAAGTATGATTGTAATTTTTTTTAAAGATTTTATTTATTTATTCATGAGAGACACAGAGAGAGGCAGAGACATAGGCAAAAGGAGAAGCAGACTCTCCATGGGGAGCCTGATGTGGGACTCAATTCCAGGACCCTGGGATCATGACCTGAGCCAAAGGCAGATGCTGAACCACTGAGCCACCCAGGTGCCCCTGGTTGTAAATTTCTTATACTATATATGAAGTAGTATAATCTCACATGAGAGTGGACTGCTAAGTTAAACACGTATAAAAGTGCTAAAGCCACCAAGATAAAAGCTAATAAGCCAACATTTGAGATGTAATGCTCATTATAAAAGAAAAGCCTTAAACTCAAAAAGGCAGAAAAGGAGAAAAAGGGAAACATAGATTTCGATGAGACAAATAGAAACAAATAGCAAGATGACAGATTTAAACCTAACTATACTAACAGTCATACTAAAGTAAATGATCTAAATGCCCCAATTAAAAGGCAGAGATTGTCAGATTATATAAAAAAGGAAGACTCAAAAGAAAGTTACCCTGGCTACCTTAGCATTAGATGGTAAATTTCAGAGCAAAGACTACCACCAGGAATAAAAAAGTCTATTTCAAAAAAAAAAAAAAAAGTCTATTTTATAATGATAAAGAAGTCATTTCACCAGAAAGACATAATAATTAATTATGTAGGTGTAACGGTCATTCACAGAAGCTCACTAAGAGCACTAATTATGAAGGTGGGGAGGTAACACCCCCTAGGTGCATTCAGAATGGTTGGGATGGGAGGACGCAAGAGTAAATGGCAGAGTGTACTTTATACAAGTCCCTTGCCCCTAAGATTTTTCTGGTGCAGGAGACAGAAAAAATGGACTGCTGGGGACGCCTGGGTGGCTCGATGGTTCAATGTCTGCTTTGGCTCAGGTCTTGACCCCAGAGTCCTGGCATCAAGTTCTGCATTGGGCTCCCCACAGGGAGCCTGCTTCTCCCTCTGCCTGTGTCTCTGCCTCTCTGTGTGTCTCTCATAAATAAATGGATAAAATCTCTTTAAAAACAACAACAAAAAAAAGGGATCCCTGAGTGGCTCAGCGGTTTGATGCCTGCCTTCGGCCCAGGATGTGATCCTGGAGACCCTGGATCGAGTCCCACATCGGGCTCCCTGTGTGGAGCCTGCTTCTCCCTCTGCCTGAGTCTCTGCCTCTCTCTCTCTCTGTGTCTCTCATGAATAAATAAATAAAATTAAAAAAAAAAAAGCAAAAACAAACAAAAAGAAATGGACTGCTGAGGATGCTTAATTTAAAATATAAAGACTAAAGTTTCTGTTAGACACAAGATCAGAAAATAAACCCAGCTCCGAAAAGTGTATTTCACTCTCTTATCGCACACACAATAAGACACATACATGTATTTAGAAAACTAGTTTACATTGAAAAACACAAGACAGGATTTTTAAGAACCCAAATATGATATATGTTTATAGTACTTATAAGCATTTATATGTATGTATATAAACATCTGTGCATATGTGTGTGCATACACCATGTTCAATAATTTGATTTTTGGTCTTTTAAAAGGGAAATCACCTGTCAATCTCTGTGGTTTAAAAGTATATATAATATTTGAGTTCTTAAATAAAAATCCTGTTTTGTGTTTTTTGATGTAAACCAATTTTTTAAATGTCAAACTAAACCAAAATATTTTTCCAGTTACAATTCACCAAAAAAATAGATTAGCAGGGAAGAAACTCATTAACATAGCACTATTCAATAGAAATGTATTAGTGCCACCCTGTGGCAAGCTTCATACTTTGTAAAATCTTGTACAAGTGAAGAGGCTACATTTATTGGCTTTAGCTGTCTTTATTAAAAAAAAAAAAGAGTTTTTAACCTACAAACATTCTTATTGTAATAGTACTTCTCTGAAAGCAATTTTAATGTCTTTTGTATTAGGATCCCCAATAACCACACATGGCAGGTGCTCCATAAATGTATACTCTAATGAGCTGAATGTGCTTATGATTTATTACTACTTAAAACTAGAAGAATTTAATTTAAAGAAATAACCAAGAAAATGAACAAAGGGTTGGGTATAAAAATATCCACTGTAGAGCCCTGGGTATCACGCTTGCGCGAGGCGAGAGCCACATGGAGGGTTCAGCTCCCCCCTCACCATCCTCCTCAACTGCAGCCTCAGCCTCCACTCCAGAGACGGAGGAGCAGCTGGACCAAGGGCAGATGAGAAAAGCGGTGGAAGCTCTGTTTGCACACCCCAGGTCCAGGAAGAACGCGAATGGCTTGCTTTTGAATGAGAATGAAAATTTATTTTTGATGGTGATATTATGGAAGATTCCAAGTAAAGAACTGAGGGTCAGACAGGCCTTGCCTCGTGGTGTTCAATCAGATTTAACAGATATTTGTTTACTTACCCAGGATGAACCCAATTTAACTCCTGAAAAGACAGGATGGTTTTACAAGAAGCTTTTGAACAAGCATGGAATTAAAACCCTTTCTCAGATTACCCCCTTCTGAACTCTAAAAAAAGGAGTATAAAGCCTATGAAGCCAAGCTCTGCCTCTTGGGAAGTTCTGATTTCTTCCTTACTGATGCGACAACCAGGTGGCTCTTACCGTCACACGTCGGGAGACATTTCTACCACAGAGAGAAAGTTCCAGTACCTGTGAACCTTCTGGCCAAGAATTTATCCAGGGATATTAATGAGTGCATAGGTGGCACCGTGTTAAACATCTCTAGGAGTGGTTCTTGCAGTGCTATCCGCGTTGGCCACACTGGGATGGAGGTGGAACACGTCATTCATAACCTCATGGCTGTTTCGAAGAGGCTTTCACAAAAGTTGCCAGAGAAGTGGGAGAGCGTGAAACTCTTGTATGTGAAGACGGCGAGGTCAGCTTCCCTGCCCATCTTTTCCTCATTTGTCAGCTGTCAGGATGAAGCCAAGGGAATGTGCACTCCTAGTCAGAAGAAAAAGGAAGCAAAGAAAAAACAAAAACAAAAAGAGCATTGTGAAAAACAAAAAAAGAAGAAGGAAAAAAAGGCTTATGAAACAGGCTAGAAAGGCCGCATTGGCCCCGAAGGAAGAGGATGCAGACCCCAAAACTAGTGATGCTGCTGCAAAGGACCCTGCCCCCCAGAAGGAGAAGGTGCAAGCTTGTGAGAAGAAAGAGGCCGGTAGAGGAAAAACCCAGCAGAAGGTGCAAGATGAGTCCAAAGACGAGATCCCACTCCTCATACCAATAGGGAGTCCAGCGAAAGAAAACGTAGAGATGCAAAACCACGCTGCAGGAAAGAAGTCTCAAAAAAAGAGCCTTGGTCCCAACAGACCCCATGGAATAAAGACAAAGGCCTTTCTGGGTTTGGAGACCCCAAAGGCTGCAGAGCCCAAGACTCCAGGTAACGGACTAGAGAAGAAGCCAAGAATCAAAGAAGAGGCAGAGAAAGAAAGAAACTCTTCACTGGGGAAAAAAGACCCAAGACAGAAGACCAAAAAGCCAGGGGCCAAGTTCTTTACTACTGCTAATAAATCTGCAAAGAAAGCTCCCCACACCCCCAAACAGTGGCCCCAAAAGCGCAAAGTACTCCAGTCAACCTAAAAAGTCAAGAGACTCAAGCAGAAGGCAACCTCTGAACTCCCCCAAGAGCTTTTTGAAAATGCCAGCATCCCAAGCCCCCACTCCTTGCAGCCTTCTCCAGGCGTGAGGCCCAGACTTAAATATTTTTTAGAACCTTCGCAGGTAATTCTGATGTATGTTTGTGGGCGAGAGAACCAGTAGTTGTGAAGTAAATCCATTTTTTAAGTTGCCCTTCTGTGTATTTGCTAATATGACAGGGGAAATACAGTGCTTGTCTCTGCTTCTCTGAGGCTGGCCATTTGCTTACTAAAGTACCATTTACTGCCCAGCAAACTGCAGGCCTTCCCGATACTGTTGCTTTGACTTGAATCCCTAACTTGTGGTCCTTACCCCGTCTGCTTTCCACCATCTGTTCACCGAGGCTCTGTTACCCAGGTTTGTGCAAACCCTCCCAGTGCTTTTCCACAGGCCTAGAGTGGGCTCACTGTGGAACTTACGAGAAACCCTTGGTGGGTTTTGGAAAGGACCCTTGAGATCAAAATAATTGGTTTCGGTGGTCATCGGCCAAGTCTGTGGGTCACTGAGTTAGCGTATATTCGGTGAGGTTAGTCAACAGGGAGCCGTTGGTAGAGGCACCGGGTTGAATCCAGACCCCTCAGCTTGCGTGGATTTACCCCCATGTACACTGGGAACAATTTGGATGACCATCAAATATATTCTGGAGCAGGAAAGGACTCTTGAGGTGCTCAGCCTCTCCCTGGATTTGAATTGAGGTCCATGTCCCTGGCAGTAAGTGTCGTGAGGCACTGTCCTACAGCACAGGCCCAGTGAAGCCTGCTTTCCATCATGTGGTCCAGAAACAAGTCAAGCTTCAGGTGGTTCTCCAGCAAGTCAGAAGAGTGAGAGCTTTTGGTTTTTAGTACCCTCAAATTAGATGGTGACATCAACTCCTCAAGTCACAAAAGCTTCTAAAATACAAAATTGGGACGCCTGGGTGGCTCAGTGGTTGAGCATCTTTCTTCGGCTTAGGATGTGATCCCAGGATCCGGGATTGAGTCCCGCATCGGGCTCCTTGCAGGGAGCCTGCTTCTCCCTCTGCCTGTGTCTCTGCCTCTCTCTGTGTGTCTTGCATGAATAAATAAATAAATATTAAAAAAAACAAAAATAAATAAAATAAAAATATCCAGTGTAGTTTATTTAACATAGTAAAAAAGGGGGGGGGGCACCTGGGTGGCACAGTTGGTTAAGCAACCGACTCTTGGTTTTGGCTCAGGTCATGATCTTGGGTCATGGGATTGAGCCCCATGGGGCTCCCTGCTCAGCACAGAGTCTGCTTGGGACATTCTTTCCCTCTCCCTCTCTCCCTCACCGCTGTGCATGAGCACCTGCACACACTGTCTCTCAAATCTTTAAAAAATAAAATAGTAAAAAAAAATAGTAAAAATATTGGAACCAACATATATGTCAATTGTAAGTTGGTTAGATCATTTGCACCATATACTAGTATAATATACTGCCGTGACAAATGATATTGTGAAAAACATTTCATGACATCATTGTTCGGGGTACTTTATTTTAAAAATCAGGTATGTATAGTATAATCGCATTCTCATTTGTGATACATGTGTCAAAGTTTTTATGTTTATAATTCATATTGTTGTTGTTACCACAAGAGGTGTGATGGGCACCCTGACCTCACCATCTGAATTTGGCTCAGATTGATTTTGATGCCACACACACACACCAACAGCATATGAAAAGGTTTGTCACTCACATATTGAGACTTTCTGGATGAGAAGGGAGGGTTCTCAATCAGGTCCAAAAATGGCTTGAGAGAGTGAGGAAAGGAGACTGGCTTGGATTTTATTGCAATTAAGGGGCAGGTCTGGGGTGAGGGTTTCCACATGTGGACTGGAGCTTATGTCTTGAACTTCTTCCTGGAGCTAAAGAAGGGAGAAAAAGATCTTTCTTATCAGCTTGTCCAAATGCAGGGGAGAACAGTCTTTCTCTCTCTTTTTTAAAGACGCATTTATTTATGAGAGAGAGAGAGAAAGAAGGAACAGGGGGAGGAGCAGAGGGAGAGAATCTCCTGTGGACTCCCCACTGAGCAGGGGCCTGACACAGGGCTCCACCTCACAACCCATGAGATCATGACCTCAACTGAAACCAAGAGACACACACCCAATGGACTGAGTCACCCAGGTGCCCTGAGAATGGCCTCTTTAGAACATTGATCATGTCATTTCCTTTCTTTCACCTTTAGTGTTTGTTTTTTGTTTTGTTTTTGTTTTTGTTTTTGTTTTTGTGGTCAAAGTAAAATATAAAATCCTAACCATGACTTTCAGAGCCCTCTGTTCTCTGACCCCTGCCTACTTCTCCGAGGCCACCTTTCACCATCCTTTCAGCTCTTTCTCTCCCATCCCACTATTTAAGACATCTCAGTTCCTACCTTCCTTCAGGAATATGGCATTAGGCCCTGGAATGTGCAGCGTAGTTTCTTCTACTTGGAACCTTTGCTTTCTTCCAGAACACAAATTATATTCACCCTGAACATCTCACCCTGGACATCTCTTTAATGTCACTCCCTCTGGAGGGCCCTATTGTCTCCTTCAGCACAGGTGAGGCCCCCCAGCTATATATCTCCTAGGCTCCCTGAACATTCCCTTTTGTAATATTCATCATATCTCAAGTAAAAATTAACATGTCTGTTGGGGCCTTCCAGACCCCAAGTGTTTCCCCTTCATTCTCTACTCTGTCTTCACTATTCAGAACTTGTAACTAAAATATTTAAAGAAACTGATTTTAAATGCAAATTAAAGGGCAAATGTTCTCAAAAAAAAAAAGTGTTTCCCCTTCATTTTCTTATTGAATCCTCATAATAACCTATGTGGATACAAAGAAGAAAAATCAGAGGCTCAGAGATCATGTAACCTCCCAAAGTCGCACAAGTAGTAAGGAATAAGGATAAATACTAGAAACCTCTTGAATACCTGTTGTATTCAAGATACAACTTGCTCAAAATACTAGCAAAACCAAGATTACACAGGACACTTCCTGACTGGGAGGAAGAGGAGAATACAGTAACAGCGCTGGTTGTAAGAGAGAAACTGATTTGGAAAGGAAGGGAAGCCAGAGTCTGCTGGGGGAAGCTGCTTTGGGGCTTACCCCAGAGAGGACATGGATTTGAGGATCAGCCTGAAGGGATCTGGATTTGGAAGTAGCCATTTATGATAGAGAGCAGACTCAGACTTGACACTACAGACTACAACGTCATTAGGGCAAAGTTGTGCACCTGGTTTGGTCTGAACAGGTGAATGGGGGGATCCAAGAAGCGTTAAGTATGGACTTTCCTTTTTGTCTATACAACACAATTACCATCATTCTCTCCATATGCAGGGAAAGAGGCTCCACAACCCTTGTGAAGCCTGATTTGACTTGAGAATATATTACAACCAAGTTCCTAAGAAATTAGAGTTACACAAAGAGTTGGAAATTTGACCAGGAAAAGATTAATCCACCCAATTTTAGGGCGAAAAATGACTATATAGAAAAAATAACATAGGCAAAATAGTCCCCAAACATGCAGAAGGGTCCTCAAACTGTAAAGACTTTTCTGATTATGGATTCCAAAGTATTGAATATAAACCCTGGAGGTTTTAGTATAAAGGTGTAGAAGTTATTACACCAACCACTATCAGTTGATAAATCCACTTCATATTTCATCTCTAAATAATTACAACTACAACAAAGTATTCCACCCTTTCTTTAATGGAACATCACAGTTCTATGAAATGGAATTTAAAATTCATCATGTGCCTTTTGGTACAATAGACCTTATAAAATCTCAAATAGGAAAACAATTTATTTATTTTAATTTGCTTTTAATATTTTAAAGTTAATAAATTGACACCTGAAAATACATTCTGCAGTGGCCAGAGAAAATTAACAGTGTGTTAGTAAGTAAAACAAAGGTGATAAACACAACGTCCCATCAGAACTATGTCAGCTCCAAGATACAGGGTCTTGCTCTTTGGGAAACAGGACATGATTGTTAGTGTTTTTAATCCAGGTCAGATTGAAGCGCTTGATTAAAACCAAATAACTGCTAATGTATCATTTTGTTCAACGATTCAAATATCTCTCAAGTAATGCCAGACATAAAGTAATGCGGGTAAGGGGCACCCGGGTGGCTCAGTCAGTTAAGCGTCTGCCTTTGGCTCAGGTCACGATCTCAGGATCTAGCCCTGCATCTGGCTCCCTGCTCCATGGAGCCTACTTCTCCTTCTCCCTCTGCTCCTCCCCACCAGCCCTAGTGCTCCGTCTCTCCTGCTCTCTCTCTTCCCAATTAAACCAATCAATCAATCTTAAAAAAAAATAAATAAATACATTCCTTACTTTTTTTTTTCTTAATCATTTTCCTATAGGTCTGTTCATCAAGTATTTGGTCAGCATCACCCTCATTCTATAACGCTCATTTACCTGGGCACACAATTCTAGAAAGACACTCATTTATCTCATGGATGCCATCTCAGTCTTCTGCTATCCAATTTTACTTCTGAGAGGTTCTCGGTCTAATTGTTGACCTTTGTGTATTGTCTTTTCCCTTACATGCTCTTAAGATCTCATTTTGGGGTTTTTAGACAGTTGCACTGTGATATATCTGGTATGGATTTCTTT
Source organism: Canis lupus baileyi (assembly GCF_048164855.1). Classification (NCBI taxonomy): domain Eukaryota; kingdom Metazoa; phylum Chordata; class Mammalia; order Carnivora; family Canidae; genus Canis; species Canis lupus. The sequence continues at coordinate 53,602,114 of NC_132850.1, read as the reverse complement.
TTGCTTAATCTGAAAGTGATCGAGTCTCCTTGATTCTGCGGATATATATGTTTCATCAACCTTGAAAAATGCTCTTTGGACTTTACTTCTCCCCCATTCTTTATATCCCCTTCTTTTATAGCTCTTACATTAATAGAATGTTAGACCTTATAATTCTATCCACATATTTCTAAGTTCTCTCTGACTTTCCATCCCTTTTCCCTGGGCTACCTTCTAGATGATTTTCTCAGATCCATTTTCCCATTCTTTAATCTTCCCATTAATTGTATCTAATCTGCTGTTTAATCAATCCACTGAGTTTTTTACTTCAATGATTATATGCTTCATTAATAGTTCATTTGATTTTTATTCAAATTCTTTTAGACCTCTGAATGTTTCTTTTCTTTACTCAGATTTTTATCCCATCTTTAACATGTTTATTCCCTTCTGCATCAAATCATTCCAATTTATGATTTCCACAGACATTTATATAGGTTTTTAAATTTGGGGCTCCTTTTAGGTTTGAGGCTTTATCTGTGGAGTAGTCTCTTTTAAGGAAACATCTGGATTTGCATTTGCTTCTGCCAGACGTCCTGATGATACTAGCAATCATCAACTTCTATAAATAAATTACCTAATAAATTACTTGGACTGCAGCTTTCCCAAATCATAGAAGTTGTATACATTTGAACACTAACGTATGTGAAGGCAGGTCTATGATCACAGATTCTCAGAGGAAATACTGTTCCTCCACCATGAACCCCAGGCTGAGCCAGGTTTCCTCGTGATTTCTTCCTTCCTTAAAAAAAATTAATTCCACTTATTTCAGGTGCCATTTTCTTTATCAGCTCATCACTATTGTTCTGAAGGAGCTCCTATATGTAAAATAAAGTTAACCACTGCTCTCAGAAACACCTGCTGGTCTGCTCTCAGCTCAATCATAATCCTGCCTTATTGCATTTCCACAGCCTCTCTTAATGTCATATCTCCATGATCTACCCACCATCTTTCATTATTTTTTTTAAAGATTTTTAAAAGATTTTTATTTATTTATTCATGAGAGACATGCACAGAGAGAAGCAGAGACAGGGAGAAGCAGGCTCCATGCAGAGATGTGGGACTTGATCCTGGGACTCTGGGATCATGCCCTAAGCTGAAGGCAGACACTCAACTGCTGAGCTACCCAGATGTCCACCCATCTTTCATCAGACTCAACATGTACTGTGCACTAATGAGGCACAAGGATGCTATGACCAGGAGCCAGGGACACAGGTAGAGGGAGCGTTTCTGGTCATGTCAGCTAGCTGGGAACCCAGTGCACCAGGACTGAACTAAGTGAGTTCATGAATTCAGAGGAAGTATAAGAGGAAGAAATTCCACTAGACTTTGTAACATCTGTGGTTGCACAGAAAGAGAAAGAGGTAGGGCATTTCTGTTAGTTTAAAATGAGTGGCATTGAAAATCAATTACAGGCTTTCTACAAAACAAGTGTTTGTTACTACAAAATCTACCGTTGGCTTTTTGGTTTAACTCACTTCTGCTAGTTGCTTTGATCAGGATCCACTGATTGCAAGCTTTCTCTGGACAGGCCCTGTAACAGACAGACATGAGGCCTTCACAGATAAAATGTGTAATTCCCAGCTCACAAGGAACTCATGGTGCCGGGAGAGACAGACAGAGGGATCACAGTGCATCTCCCTTTCAGCTACATCATCAGTTCCTCCAGGGCCAGCTCAGATGTTTACCCACCTGTGTGTCCCCAGCCTACAGCACACATCTGTCCCTTGAAGAGCTCAATAAAGCAACTGAAGTATGATATACACGGGAACTTCAAACCTCTTACAACCAATGATCTTTAATCCCCAAAGATTAAAGTTGGATTCCTTTTTCTGTCCTGCTATTGGTTTAGATATACCAAGGGGACACCACTCTAGCAGCTATGGTTGTCTGAGTTCTGCTTCCATTACTCTGGGCCCCATAGATTAAAAACTATGGTGGTTCTTGAGAAAGTCCTTTTGATACTCCTAAGTGTTTCTGCTCTTACTGGGCACTTGGAAGAAAGGCAAAATATCAACACTTTGAAGTCATATGTGTCCAACTACATGTCCAATTACAGGATGGAAGGGAGAAAGGGAGGGAGGGATGAATCAAGAACATAAAAGAAAAGATCTTGCCAAAGGTACACAATTCATGCTTTTAATGGTTTCTGGAAATTTTCTTCCCACTCTCTGTATCTATGATAGCAGAACCTTACAGAGTCTCCTTCTATAAATATTTTGCAAAAAAAAATTTCAAACTTTTATTCATGAAGAGCTTACTTTTTATTAGATATGTTAAAATAATAAAAACATGTAATATATAAGTAGAATCTTATTTCACTATTGGAATAAAGAAGTTAATTTGTGTTGAAAAAGGTGTTCTGTATCAGGTTCTTTTCATACGTGTTTTTTTTTTTTTTTGAGTTGTCCAAACAACCCTATAAAAGCAAGCATTGTAACCCCCATTTTATAGATGAGGAACTTGAACCAAGGAAAGGCTGAGTGAAGCCTCATAGCGAAATGTGTGGGCTTCTGACCCTGGACAAACAAACCACTTGGATTATGACATAAATAGTATCTATCTCCTAGGATTGTTGTAAATACATACGCTCTTCTTGTTCCTGCAAAGTGATTTACCCAATTTGAAAGGTTCTCAAGCAATTTATTTCCAGTAAAGAGTCGTGCTTCCTTTCAAGTCCAAATTAAGAATAAAAGTTACCAGAATATTTTCCCGAAAGACAGGAGTTTGGTTTTGTTTTTCCTCCCCACATGATCATGAAGTTTTGTGTCCAGGGGCTCCCGATGCGGGCATGTTTTCCCCCACCTAAGCACCAAAACACTGGAGAGAACCTGGTTAGGGCTATGTCTATGCCCTCTGGAAAAAAGGAGGTCAGGCTAGAGTCGTGGGAAATAGGACAAAGGACCTGGAACAACCATGGTGTGAAGTACCATGGCATCAGCTGAAGCTTCTTAGATGTGGTTTTTCATCTAAAAGAGCATGTGGTCAGCTCACAAAGGCTCTAAAGTGCCGAGCACGCTTTCTGGTACCTCTAAAGCCTGTCTATGGTGCACAGCGGTGCCAGAGCCAAAAAACCACTTCACCAATGTGAAATCTGGCATTGCATTATGACATATGTAATATGAGACATATATCTAACACATAAGAACAGGTTATAAATTATGACAAGTGTGTTTTGCGTTGTCATCAGTTACCACTATTCCAACAGGGAGCAGACGGGGCTTAGGCCCGAAAGGCCAAACTCTGATATTCCCAGGCAGAGATGTGCTCCTCCAGATATTACTGTTTCCATATTTGCTCTCTTTAAACAAATCAAACGAATTAAAATACCCTGTGAGTATTTTCCTTTCCACAAGAGAAAACCAGGTCGACAGTGGAGTTCTCTTGGATGAGTTAGCCTGTTTGCCACCACCCTGGGATCACTAAAGCTGACATCTGCCCCAATGCTGATGTTACCCAATTATGAAATATATCAACAGATCATTACAGCAGCAAATTCACTCATGGCCATCACTTTTTTTTTTGGTAGTGTAAATAAGAACCTTTTCTTTAGAAGAAAGAACAGACGAATAAAAATGCACTGTGTTCGTTATTTGTTCATAAAATAAAGTTAACCATTGCTCTCAAAGGTTATCCCCTGAAAGATTGTCCCCACGGCAGTCGTCACCAGTCATAACCTTGGGCCTGGGCAGACAGTCAGCTTAGCAGACCCACATGAGGGATGCCAGCAGCTAGGGACATCAAGCTAATTAGCAGATCTGTTCTGTTTACACTTACACAGTCAATTGATTTTCCTGTGTGTTCCTGACAGCCAGTTTCAATAGGAGAACCATCCAGGGACCTGCAAAAGTGTCTGCATTTCAAAAGTAGGATTGTACATCCTTCCCATTTCACGGGGAGCTAAACTCAGATGGTACTAAGGAAGGAAACAGCGCCAATGAAAAGCATGATGCTTGCCTGAAACATGTAGCTTTTCAGACTCAAGGGTTCATGAAAGGATTTATTCACTTCACTTTCCTTCCTGTTGTGACACAGAATATATCACCTGCAGCAGAATCCATCAGCTGGAACCAAAAGGAGGGTAAGAGTAGAAAGGCAGGTAATGACTTGTACTAAATAACTTCATGTTTGTAAGAAGCAGCATTTCAACGTAGACCTCCATGTCCAAAGAAGGGTCCAAAGTCCTTTTAAACACTGCCTTGATTCATGAATCAGTAGATCCTTAATACCACACACATAAAGTAATTTATAAACATCAATAGGTAACCAGTCCAGGCAGCTGACAAAGCAGATTCATTCTGTAACACAGCTCAGAAAGGGATTTCTAGTGCTTAGTCCTAAGAGTCAGAGCAAAATCTAATTATGATATTCTTCGGGGAATCTGATAAAACTATGGATCCCCTCTTTAGAGGGAAAAACAGTTTTTGCTTATAATTTTGGAGGCATCTCAGATTCCCTAAAAGCCACCCTTGGTCACCAGATTAAGAAATCTTGCCCTAATCCAACCACCTCATTTGCAGAAGGAGTAATTAGGGTACACAGAGGCTCAATGACTTGTCCAGGGTCACGCACCTTGTTAACGACAGAGGCAGGATGAAGACCCTGCAGAATCTTCTCACTCCTTGTCTGCTTTCGTCTGTGGTGTCACACTCTACACGGATTTGTGTGTGTGGTTAATGACAAGGGTCATCACACGGAATCTGCAAAGCTAAATGCCCTGCTAAACCACTCCTACTAAGTGGCCAAAGAATGGTTATTAAGTGTATATAATTAAAATTTATACCCACTGGTCCTCTTTCTATCCACGCACAACATTTTCTTCTGTTTTCACTCTCCTCCACCTACTCAGGTACATCTGAACTCAGTCCCACTCTGCTCCCCAACTCCACCCACACTTTCTTAAAAGTCCTCCCTCCCTGGCTTCTGGTGACACTACACTGTCCAGGTCCTTCCCTTTCCCTTCCCCTCATCTCTTGTCCTTTGTCTCCACTACCTCTCTTCTCTCCTTTTTTCCTAACTTAACCCAATTCTATTTCATACCCATTCCCATCACCTCAGTAAAGAAATCCTTTCCAGTCATAGCTTCACCTGTTACTTCTTCTTTTTCTTTTTTTTTTAAATGCTTTTATTTATTTCAGAGAGCGAGAGAGAGCATGAGCAGTGGGGAGGGGCAGAGGGAGAAGCAACCCCCTCCCTCCGCTGAGTAGGGTGCCCCAATGTGGGGCTGGATCTTAACTGAATGCAGCCACTTAACTGACTGAGCCACCCAGGCGCCCCTCAATTGTTACTTTATCGAAGGAAACCTTTCCAAACCTTTCTCTTTCCACCCTCTCATCTAAGAAGCACCAGTGTCTTGCACCTCACTTGTCTGTCCTGTGATGTCTGGCTCTATGTCCGCCACACAGCAAGAGCAAGAGTCAAAACTTTTGTGCAGTAATTGACATTTCATGATTCCAAGTAAAAGATAATGTACAAATACCATACTCACCACCAATACCCGGGGTTCCTAAGAAGTTTGGGTAAATCTGACACCTTGCTTTCTTTATGGCTTTACTTTCTCTGGGTAACTGATTTTTTAAAAGGGGATACAGCTCCTCCTACTGGGAGGACTTAAAATCATATTTAAAATACCGACTTTCTGGGGCGCCTGGGTGGTTCAGTGAGTGAAGTGTCTTGACTCTTGATCTCAGTTCAGGTCTTGATCTTCAGGGTCATGAGGTCAAGCCCGAGTTGGGCTCCACACTGGGTGTGGAGCCTACTTAAAAAGAAGTGCAGACTCCTAACTCTTAACGCATTCTGAAATGCATCAACAATAAAATTAAAGTGTACATAATAACTACGTGCAGACTATTAATCATTCAAAGCTCTTCAGCTTAAAGATGTTAAACAGCACTTCTAAGGGACTTATCCTTTTTCATCGGAGATACATTTTTAATAATTAAGAGATATTCAGTAATGTCACCTTAGGTCACATCAGTATTCAACTGCAAAAGGAAAAAGGATATTCGGTAATGTCATTTCAAATTATCTCAGTCTCCAACTGCAAAAGGCTTTCTTGGTTAGCCCAATAAATCACATCACTATGAAAATGAGGCCAGCATCTTGCGTGGGTTCAAGTATGGTCAGCAGCTTTTATGGTTCCACAGCTATAAATTTCATCCTGAATCTAGGAAAGTATTCTTTTTTTTTTTTTTTTTTTCATGAGAGACACACAGAGATAGGCAGAGACACAGAAAGAGGGAGAAGCAGACTCCCTGAGGGGAGCCTAATTCGGGACTCAATCCCAGTACCCCGGGGATCAGGACCTGAGTTGGAGGCAGATGCTCAACTGCTGAGCCACCCACGCACCCTCCAGAAAGGTATTCTAATAAGACTTGCCCTGTACCACAGAACATCCAGGGTGAGGAGAGCAAACAATCAGAACAATTTTAACTCTCTGACTGGAAATCAACCCAAATATGCTGGTGTGTTTACAGTGGCTATATTTTAAAATGGTCTTTCATCTAATGACAACTGCCTTCTCTCCTCAGAACCATATCAAAGGGGCTAATGAAGCCCTTTTAAACGTTGAGTTATTTAATTATTTAGTTTTAATGACCATATCAAACAGATAGTTATATAGAGATACAGGTGTAGATATATATATGTATATCTATATATTATCTCAATCTTAAAATTTGACATGCCGTGGAATGTAGGAAGTTAAGATGATTTAATGAGGTTTTTCAAATTACTTTTTTAGTGAATGCCCTTTATATATGAAGCCATGGCACCTGCATAAAATCAGGAACATAGCCCAAGTCCTAAAAATATAGCAATAAACATGTGATCCACTCTAAAATACATTTAGTTAACTCAAAGGTAATAAATAATGCAGGCTAATCAATCTTTTAGTTACTTGCAAAGTTACATTAAATATTAATAGCAACATTTATGTTGTCTGGAAAGAACTAATCCCATGTGATTTTGAAAATATAATCAATCAATGGAAAGGTCTACCATAATGTTCCAAAGAAACTGCACTTTCATTATCCCCAAAGTGATAAATGAAGGATCAAACAAAACTTATCACTTATCTTTAGGATCTCTTAGCAGTTTTAAATATAAAGTTCCTAAAATTCCCGACACTATCCATGCCTAGCATTCATCACAAAAAGCCTACTAACTCTCAAGGGAAGCCAATGGTGTCTCCTTCACTTGAGAGATTGTAGAAACAGATGCGGGAAACCAAAAGGGTAGACTGGAGTAAAAGTTATCATAGGTGATGAAGTTATTCCAAAGAACCTCATTTGCAGTCAAGCTATAGTTTAAAGCCAAATTAGATAATTAGTTGTGTTCATATGTTTTTTTTAATTAATTCTAGCAAATAAAAGCAGCTATTTACATAAACTAAATACCACAAAGTAGATGACATAGCTGTAATAAGACTTTCATATATCCTCTAATAAGCTAAATAATTTGAATGGTTTTCTTGTCTAGATGGGATTTTTGTTGGGATATAGTCCATGCTTCAGGCCAATTTCTAGGCCTTAAATATTAAAATAAAAAAATCTAACCCACTGGAACTAACAAACATTTCAAAGTCAGGACTAAGATATTTATCATATGGTATATGTGACAGCATAATGTTAACAAAGCTTTCCATAAGTATAATTTTCGTGCTGCATAAGATTTTGTTGCTTGGATCTCTCATCACTCATTTAACCATTTCATTATTGTTGGGCATTTAGGCCTTCAGATTTTTGTGTATATTGTAAATGAGGCTACACTATCCATCTATGTGAACAAAGCTCTTGCAGAGTTAGCTGTATTTCCTTAAGATATTTCTGCCTTAAGTGATAGTACCTAACCAAGTGACTTACATTTTTTTCAAACAATAAGGAGACCTAATACTATAAAGGTTTATAATAAGTTACTTACATAAACATTGTCTTGTGTAATTATTCTTTAAAGTATGGTTACAGGGATCCCTGGGTGGCGCAGCGGTTTGGCGCCTGCCTTTGGCCCAGGGCGCGATCCTGGAGACCCGGAATCGAATCCCACATCGGGCTCCCGGTGCATGGAGCCTGCTTCTCCCTCTGTCTGTGTCTCTGCCTCTCTCTCTCTCTGTAACTATCATAAATAAATAAAAAAAATAAAAATAAAAAAATAAAGTATGGTTACACGGTTATTAAAATGACTATAGATGATTTTACTTTTGCAGCAGTTAGTAGGCACATAGTTATCTCTGGGAGATAAGCAAAGACCAAATAATCCGGCTTCTCTCCACATAGTAGCTGAGGAACTAGAAGTAAAGCACAAAGTGCAATTTACTTTTTAAAAAATAAATTTAACAATAATTTAATCAAATTTGAAAACCGCATGAGTAAAATCTTATTTCATTTACATTATCCAAATACAGAATCTGCGGATACATACTTATGCATTTTGGGAGTATGTCCCTGGAAACGCTTTCTATCTTACTGAGCTTTTTTTTGCCATTGTACTTTACATTCAAGCACTGCCATATTGGGGTGATAATCCACACACTTCATTGCTAATTGAAGGAAAAGTAAATTATTATAGGGTAAAAGAAAAGACCAGAAAATGGAAAAATATCTATAGCCGTGTAGATGTTCTCATTTCCCAGTGCTTTCCAGAAGTTATTTCCTTCAAATGGGAAGGATTCCTTGCAAAAGAAATTATATATTGCCAGTTCATCAGGTGTCACACCCTCTTTGCTCTTCTGAGCTCATAATCAATGTAGGCAAAAACCAACTCTGTCCCTCACAGCTTTTGGTGTGATGTAAATATGAGAAGCTGATGGGGAAGTCTGTTCTTACCGAGCCTCTAGTTTCCCTCCTTCTTTCATTCGAAAATAATTTATTGCCTTCAAGTTACTTCCTTTTTAAAAACCCCATTCCAAGGCAATTCCCAAAGTACAAAACAAGAGATGTGAAAGTCTAAAGAAAAATCCTGCCATAAAATATTTTGTCCTCCTAGGCAAAAATTATGTTTAAAATTATGGGCTTTATCTTAATGCAGTGTCCCTAGTCTCCAGCACTCTACCTACTGGGCACTTAGCAAAAGTTGGTTGAATTAATGTTGAATAAATAAGAAACGCATTTCAAAACAGTTCTTCTTCTAAAGGCTTCTTCACACCACATCCCTCATTTTTCCTACACAACAGTGATGGAAGCCTCTAATTTCTTATTAACTGACATAGAATCCTTTACTCTGTCATGTTGAAATTCCTACAACCTGCTGTAAAGATTCTATGTAAAAGCTCTTCACAGGCGCAACTTTTTCCACTAGGTCACAGATCTTGGTACAGCAAAGCCTTATGTAAATACATAAAATGAATAGAGTAATTAAAAATTACTTCTTGATTACTGAAATATTCATTTATACTTTCTCCCTCTGTATAATGCAAGAGAGATGGATGGGTTTTCTAACCATTAAAGAGTGAACTCAGACGTGATGTAATATATGTATGGAAAGCCCATTAAAATAAAAGATTGATGAAGGATAAATGGTCCTATAATTAATTCTTTGTGATTTCTCCAGGACAGCTGAGCTCAGAAAAGTCACTAGCAACTGCTTTGAGATGAGTAGCAGTACCATCTGTTGAAACACTGGGTGTCAGACTGTAATTGAGCCATTCTATAGACCACACACAGAACAGAATCTTTTCATCAGTGATTTCAGAGAAGGAAGAAAAATCTCACTTTGTGATTTCATGTCAAGATGTTTAGTAAAAGTGTGAAATTCAAACAGGGCACAAGTGGTTGTATTTGTGATCGTGGGAATATTGTGGTAAGGAAGACAAGAACAAATGGATGCTACAAAAATCAGACAAAGCCTGCTTTGTGGCTGATGGATAACTCAAATGACCACTGTAAGCTTCAGGGACAATGCAAAATCCAAGCAGAGATGTAAACTGCATTGCAAATTAGTGTCATGTATTTTTAAATGTTTCCTTGTTCAGATTCTTTTTTTTTTCTCCTTGTTCAGATTCTTAAATTGTATCTGCAAGTTTTCAATAGTCCGAGAATGGAGAGGTGCATGAAATCTGCTTTCTTGAGAAAAGTCACCTGAACAAGTGTAAGACATAGTGGAAATTTTCCAGAAGGAGCAGAACTGGCTGCCAGTGTGCCTCCCCTTCAGCGATGTGAACTGCAAGCAGCCCAGAGCCCAAAGAGAAGACGCAAGGATGCAGAAGCATCAGAGGCCGAGCTAGATGACCCCATCCCAAAGGCTGTCAGGTGTGCTCATTCAAATCACCTTCTGTGAGATCAGACTTTGAGTCAACTTTGCCTCCTCAAACTGGGAACCTGGAGGCTACCGAAGAATTCAATGAATGAACTTGATTGTACACAACCAAAATTTTTTTAAAAAAGTAAATAGAGGGCAGCCCGGGTGGTTCAGCGGTTTGGCGCCGCCTTCGACCCAGGGTGTGATCCTGGAGACCCGGGATCAAGTCCCACATCCAGCTCCTTGCGTGGAGCCTGCTTCTCCCTCTGCCTGTGTCTCTGCCTCCCTCTCTCTGTGTCTCTCATGAATAAATAAATAAATAAATAAATAAATAAATAAATAATCTTTTAAAAAAGTAAATAGAGATGAGAAGATGGAAATAATCATCTTACATTATTTCTCTATAGTTTATATTTACAAAAAAAAAAAGAAAGAAAGAAAGAAAAAAGGTTCTCATTCCCTGTAAAGAGTCATGGGTTTTAAACAAAGGTAAACAACATGTTGAATGTAGTGTAAGTCTAGAGATAAATAAAGATCAATAGAAATTATTTGGGGTTCAGGAAATAGGTAGTACTCTGTTTTACATTTCCAAGGCCCAGCCCTGTGCTTAACAAATATTTATTGATGAGTAATGTTCAACTAAAATAATGCAAACTATGTTGATATTCTAGAATTTCTGATGGAACACATAGACTAACAGGTATTCCTGCAGAATAAACCTATGTACAATTGATAAATAACTGATATATATGAGAGGAACTGTGCCAGGCAAAGATGAATAAAATCGGTCCTGCGGGTGCTACAAGGCCTTTATACTTCACATTTATTGGCCACGGCCAACTTCAGTGAAGAAGCCTTTTTTTTCCAATGTAATGTTCCATGGTCAAACACTCTGTTCTCTTCTCCAGGTTTAGGACAACTCTACCCTTGTTGGGACCTCACATGTTGGGATCATCTTCTCATCCCACTTGATGCGCTCAGCTCATATACTCAGGAACCCAACCGTGGGGTGGGGGTGGGGTTTCTGGGGATGGGGTTGTCAGGAAGCTGTGCTGCCATATTGGTGGGGGTGTGGACCTAGGAAAAGCTTAGGAGGCTACGTGGGTTCTTTAAGTGTTCTGAGCCTGCATGATTACTGAGGAGGGGGTTGGAAACCAGGGAAAGAGTCCAACACAGCCAAAGCAGGACTGCTTAGCACAACCAAAGCATGAGCTTCCAGGGAGATTCTTAGGCCTCCATTTATCTACCAGTCCCGTAGTCTAGAATTCTTAAATCTCAACAACAAGAATACAGAAGTGGGCCTGGGACTCAGGATCTCCTCACCTCACAACTTTCTGTGCCCTAGAGGCCCCAAAGCTAACTCAGTCTCAAGAATATGGCCTACGCTTTGGAGTTTCAAGGAAAAACTAACAGTTCCAGATGAAAAAAATAATCAATATGCTAATGTGACCGACTTGCTAGTATCTTCTAACTGCAGTAGGAGTTGACTTACTTCTTGTCCTCAGTTTGCATCATATACACTTGTAAAACTGGCCTACACTATAACCCAAGGGACTGAGTGTCCTGAGGATAAGGGCATGTCATATTCCCCTTTGGATCCCTGCGTTGTCACTGTGTACGGCACTAAAACAAATAGGACTCCTAAGGCAGGACCATGCTGAAGGACCATGTTGTTTATAGGCCATCCGGTCTGTGGTGTTTTATTATAGCAGCCCAAAGGGACTAAGACCCATGCCAAGCACTGTTCTAGGCACTGGAGACACAGCACAGTCAAGACTATCGAAATCTCTGCCTTCTTTGGAGTCTACATTCTAGAGAGGGGGTGGGAAGAAAAAAAACAAAAAAACAAAAAAATAAAAAAAGCCCAACAAATATCTGTCATCTGGCAAGTGCTGTAGAGAAAGGTAACGCAAGGTAAGGAGTTAGGAAGCAGCAGGAAGGAGAGGTCGAATGTGGGGGGTGGCTATTGAGTGGTCAAGGGTAGGTCTTTGATAAGACGCTCTTTGAGTGAGCGGAGGCCTAAGCAAGTGAAGGAGGCAGCCCTTGGGTCGTCTGGGGAAGGAATGTCTCAGATGGAGAGATGAGTAAGTGCAAAGTCCCCAAGACAGAGATGTGCTTGGTATAACGGAGAAGTAGCTGGAAGATCAGTGTGTCAGTAGTGCTAGTGAGCAAGTTGCGGGTGTGTGGGAGGGAGGGGGCGGACAGAGCAAGAAAGAGACAAAGCCAGAAAAGAATCTAAGACTAAGTCACACTTTCCCGCCACCATAGGACTTTGGATTTTATTTTGAGCGAGACAAAGAGTTTCCTTCCAACCCAGGACAAGACTGACTTGCAGGATTACTCTTGCAGCTGTGACGAACACACCGCAGAAGGGCAAGGCGACAATCGGGGAGACTAGGGAGGAGGCTCTTATTACAGTCCAGTTAGAGGGAGGGCGGCTTAGACTAGAGTGAAGGTGGAGCACATGTTTGTCTGCAAGGGTCTGGGCCTGAGCACAGACAGGGCTGTCATTGACTGAGGTGGACAGGCCCCGGGGAGCCGCAGATTGGGGGGGAGGGGCTGAAGATCAGGAGGTCAGCTTTAAACATGCTACTTCTGAGACGCCTTTTACAGAAGATGTCAGGAAGGCAACAGGATATGGGAATATGGATCTCAGAGGAGGACAAGTCCATGTTGGCGGCATGAGTGTGGAGTCTGTCAAGGTACTGATGGTAAACGTCACGGATGAGGGTGTCTGAAGAGTAAGAGAGTCCAAGAGGAGGCCCGAGGCACTGAGAACCTTAGCTCTTAGCGATGAAGAGGCACCAGCCAAGGAGACGGAGAAGGAGTGAGCAGGGAGGAAGAAGAACACTTCTAGAGACTTCAAGAGGCAAGTATTTCAAGGACAGAGTGATCCGTTTGGTCCAATACTGCTGATAGGTCAAGCAAGATGAGGGCCAAGCTTGGCCACTGATTTTAGCCCTCATTGGCCAGTAGATGGAGGTTATCGGTTCCAGCTTCCCTGATGGAAGCTTCTAAGAGATGAAATAAGTTGAACAACCAAGGTCACATGGCCAATTAGCAGTAGAGCTGGGCCCAGGCCCAAATACTGAACACAGGCATCGGGATAGCCAAGCCTCCTGAGTCCCAGAGCAGGCTCTTCATACCATGATGTCAATCTTCCCTTGGAAACTGTGATTCATGAGGAGGACTCTTAAAGGACAGCAAGGCTGCAAGCAAAATAAATAAATCCTGGGCGCCCGCATGGCTGTTAGGTAAGTGGCTGCCTTTGGCTCAGGTCATGATCCCAGGGTCCTGGGACTGAGTCCCCGGTTGGGCTCCCTGCCCCACAGGGAGCCTGCTTCTCCCTCTGCTCCTCCCCCCACTTGTTCTCTGTCTCTCTCAAATAAATACACAACTTTTTAAAAGAAAGGAACATCAATAGCAGAACTTGGGGGCATAATGACAGACAACAGTTTGGTATTTCATGCCAGGGACAATGGTCTTCGAATCAAATGATACAGACACTGTCACCAGGGAGTGCCCAAGTGTCAAAACACATTCTGTTGAAAAAAAAAAAAAAAAAAGTTTACATTTCCTCAAAGTGCGGGAATTGTTCATTGTGTTTCGCTAGATGATTTCCATGTAAATAAATAGGTAAATAAATAGCCCCAGGTCTGATGACCTAGGTTAACCTATATGCACAGTCAGGTTTGAATACTGGGGACCTGATCCCCCACCCTCTTTTCTCCCTTATAATGGGGTCCAGAAAGGGGGGGTCATATTTTCAGTTTTAATAAATGAAACACATCTTTGGGAGCGGGGCAAAGGCACAAGGAAGCCCTACGCCACCGAGGTACCAAAGCCACAGTCCTAACAGTCCCCACTCCTAACCCCAAACCCACAGCGGCCAGCACCCGGGCCGCGGCGTGGCCACCGTCTGCGGGGGAGTCTGCGGAAGGTCCTCCGCGGGGAGAGCAGGGGGCGGCAGGCGCTTCCCGGGGCTGACAGGGCGGGGCCTTCCCGGGGAGGGGGGGGCGGTGCGAGCTGGACCCGGCGGACGAGCTCTCAGGGGGCTGTGCCCCGCGCAGTCCCACTGTCACCGCTGGACCGCGGCCCCCACAGGGTCTCCCTCCGGGGTGGCGGCCAACGCCGGCCTGCCTGCCGGCTCTGCGCGAGGTGGCGGGTGCTCAGGGGTGCGGGTGCTGGGGGTGCGGGCGCTCAGGGGTGCGGGCGCTCAGGGTGCGGGCCCTCAGGGGTGCGGGTGCTGGGGGTGCGGGTGCTCAGGGGTGCGGGCGCTGGGGGTGCGGGTGCTCAGGGGTGCGGGTGCTGGGGGTGCGGGTGCTCAGGGGTGCGGGCGCTCAGGGTGCGGGCCCTCAGGGGTGCGGGTGCTGGGGGTGCGGGTGCTCAGGGGTGCGGGCGCTCAGGGTGCGGGCGCTCAGGGGTGCGGGCGCTCAGGGTGCGGGCCCTCAGGGGTGCGGGTGCTGGGGGTGCGGGTGCTCAGGGGTGCGTGTGCTGGGGGGGCGGGTGCTCAGGGGTACGGGTGCTGGGGTGCGTGTGCTGGGGGTGCGGGCGCTCAGGGGTGCGGGCGCTCAGGGTGCGGGCCCTCAGGGGTGCGGGTGCTGGTGGGGGCGGGTGTTCAGGGGGCGGGTGCTCAGGGGGCGGGCGCAGGGGGGGCGGGCGTAGGGGGTGCGGGTGCTCGGGGGTGCGGGTGCTCGGGGGTGCGGGCGCTCAGGGGTGCGGGTGCTGGGGGTGCGGGCGCTCCGGGTGCGGGTGCTCAGGGGGCGGGCGCTCAGGGGTGCGGGTGCTGGGGGTGCGGGTGCTGGGGGTGCGGGTGCTGGGGGTGCGGGCGCTCAGGGTGCGGGTGCTCAGGGGGCCGGTGCAGGGGGGGCGGGCGTAGGGGTGCGGGTGCTCGGGGGTGCGGGTGCCCAAGAGTGCGGGCGCTCAGGGGTGCGGACGCTCAGGGGGCGGGCGCGGGGGGCGGGTGCTCAGGGGGCGGGCGCTGGGTGCGGGTGCTGGGGGGCGGGCTCGGGCGCCGCTGCCGCTGGGCTACCTGAGGCCGCAGAGTCTCCAGGACGCGGAGGCGCCGCCCGGCGTGTCACCCGGAGGCGGGAGCCCGGGCCCCGGAGCGTCGCGGCCGCAGGTGCGGGGCGGGGACGCGGAGAGGCGGAGGCCGAGGCCGAGCGCGCCCCCTGCTGGCCAGGCCGCCCGCGCGCCAGCCTCGGGTCTCGGGTCCACACCGCCTGCCGCCCGCAGCTCCGGGGGTTTCAGCAACCCTGCGGGCAATGCGGTTCAGGGTTCCTGGCGCGGCTCCTCTCCCCTGATTTTGGAGTTTGTGCCGATGATTTAAGGATCCTTCCCGGGACGCCTGGGGCCCAGCGGTTAAAGCGTCTGCCGTCCGCTCCGGTCGTGATCCCGGGCGAGGACCGAGGCCCGCATCGGGCTCCTCCAGGGAGCCTGCGTCTCCCTCTGCCTCGGTCTCTGCCTCTCTCTGTGTCTCTCATGAATAAATGAATAAAACCTTTTTTTATGAATAAAATCTTAAAAAAAAAAAAAAGACCTCTACTCTGCAGCTGCCCTTTGGAGTTCCCTGATCAGAAACTCCCAAAGGGGCTGCTGAGCAGCCCCACCTGGCCCTGTAAGTCCCCTGTGTGCCCTCGCCTTCTTACTGTTCTGGGCAGAAGGCCCTGTGCTGCCGCAGCATCCAAATGGTCCACGGCATCCAAATACTGTGTTGGACTCCCTTCCCCATTCTGCATGCAAACCTGTCAAAGTGTTGCCCAAATAAAAGCTAGCCGCGTGTCACTCTTACCTCATGGTCTTGTCTTCTTCCTTGACCAGCCTCAGATCCCTCCAACTCACTATGTTAGGCAAGACAAGCCTTGTCGCCAAAGGGAGAAAGAAATGAACTTCCAAAATGGAGAGAAATCAAGTTGTTCTATGGTCATGGCATGTACTACTTTACTGTCTTTAATAGCTACAAGATCTCTACTCTGCAGGGAGCCTGATGGGGGACTTGATCCTGGGATCCTAGGATCCCGGGATCATGACCTGAGCCAAAGGCAGACAACCACTGAGCCGCCCAGGCTCCCCCAGAATAGAGATCTTTAACAGCTACAAAGTTTATTTTATGGATGGCTAGCGGATGTTGGATGCAGTTTCATTGCATAAACAAAGAAGGTCAGTTTTAAATAAGTTTTTAAATATGCCTATTTGGGCTGTATTTATTTTTTATTTTTTTGGGGGGCTGTATTTAAAACAACTGATTTTTTTTTTTGAGAGGGAGATAGGATACATGCAAGTGGGAGTGGGGGAAGGGGCAAACCTAGAGGAAGAGAGAGAATCTTAAGCAGGCTCAACATACCTGGTGCACAGTCCAATGCGAGACTCGAACCAGGACCCTGAGATCACAACCTGAGCCAAAATCAAAAGTCAGCCACCCATGTGTCCCACAACTGAATATCTTTTAAACATGAACATTTGGCTTCTATGCCCAGAGGCTTTTGAGTTCCTGAGTTCCGGACTGGTCTAAAGAAATCAGCAATTTAAGGACCAATTTATTGGGCGCCATCCTTGGCTTAATTATGTAAGACGCTAAAACGAGGATCTTAGGAAGTACAGCCAAACACACATCTAGAATCCACAGCTCTGCCAAGGCCGGGATAACAGCAAAGAATCTCCCAGGCATGTTGCTCATCCAAATTCTGAGTTCAGTGTTGTGACCCGAGAGGCCACACTGAATGCTGGTGATGGACGCAGGCTGATGACTGACTCTTACCTTACCACATCCCTTCATAATCAGAAAAGCAGGAAAAAAAATCTAACATTCAGACTATAATGTTCTACACACATACAGAAGGAATGGGTTAGGAGGATATTTTATCTACAAGAATGTATGAGAGAGTATGAGTGATTAGCGATCCATACGAGTGTGCCTACGGTTGGGTTGCCTGGTGGTGAAATAAGTCCACCAGCAGGTGGCTCTGTCGCATTACGTATCGGAGAGGATCTCTTCCAACACAAAATCCTAAAATAAAGCATATTTCCAAGTTCCTTAAATTCTGGCCACTGGCTCTAGGAAGCCTTATGTAATCCGAGATATTCATAATGACATATGCTGTATTAAGTCTTTTCACTACTCAATCCAACAGATTTGCCCAAGCCCCTCGAGAAATTCAGCACAATTAGGAGTCTAATTTCACAGAATATTCTAATGAACAAAAGCAGCTTACTAGACAGTCTATCTGCTTCTGGATCCATAAAACATGAAAAAGTAGAATGGCTACTGTTCATTTGGTAGAAGAAACACTTTAGTCTGAATCAGTCATTCACACCTCACTACACATGGGTTTATCAGATCCTGTTCTGGGGAGAAAGGAAGTAGGTAGGGATTCCTGAAAGGAGAAAGAAGGTACCACAACACACCCAAGTAGGGCGAGGTGCTGGAGCCAGGCTGGGAGGCACGGAGATGACTCCTTAGAGCACACACAGATGTGGCAGTCCGAGGGACAATCGCAAATT
Organism: Canis lupus baileyi; assembly: GCF_048164855.1. NCBI lineage: Eukaryota > Metazoa > Chordata > Mammalia > Carnivora > Canidae > Canis > Canis lupus. The sequence continues at coordinate 53,584,345 of NC_132850.1, read as the reverse complement.
GGGGTTGAGGAGTGGAGTAGGGTGGGGGACCCAAGACCCTGCAAGAGCTTCTGCAATGTTGGCCATGCCCTCTCTTATTGGTGCTAGCTTGGGGCATAGCAGCACGAGCTGGGCTAAAGCTTGGGATCAGGACAGAGAAGACAAAAGTCATTGGCTTTCTTTCCATGCACATTAACCCTGGGTCTGTGTGCAGCAGACATTTTTCTGAAGTCAGTGCAAATGCCTGACAGAGCTCCAACATGCGATGCTTCATAAATTCCCTTATTTTCCCACCTTCTAGTAGTTATTTAATGTCGTTAAGGTTGTACAGCTGCTCAGGACCCACTGAGCAGGTTCTAGGCAAGTAGGAGTAGCTCAGGGGCCTGTGTGGAGCCTTCGCTCCTTATACTTCATAGGTTGGATCAGGAGAAACAGGGATCAGTGGCTCCAAGAATTTTCTTCCTAGTGTTGTGACATGGGATTCATCCTCCTGTTTTAATGACATCATTCCAACTTGGATTTGTTTTAAAGGGTTACATGGTTTTGCTTTTGTTTTCCAAGAATAAAACACACGTGAGATCTCCCTTGGTCAAAAAGTCACAGAGAAGGGTCTCTCTTCTGGCCTGATGTCACTCAGATGGGGTCATAGAAGAATGCCTGTGGTTCTTCTGAGGGAGCTACTGTCCACCAGTGCTATGACTGGTTTACCCTGTGGTATGTGATTGCCTTGCTACATCCATGAACACATTCTGGTCTGGGACAGATGATTTCGAGACTGGGGTAATTTGTCTTTTCTTTTCTTGGCTCAACTCGTAAACCCCTTAATATTCAAATGCTCTTCCTCAAACTGCACTTGAATATTATTCATTAAATATGTACTTATTGAGGAAGTGCATTGTTTTAAGCACTGCAGGTGATAGCAGATAAAAATCCTTACCTTCGGGGATCCTGTGTGGCTCAGCGGTTTAGCACCTGTCTTCGGCCCAGGGCTTGATCCTGGAGTCCTGGGATCGAGTCCCACATAGGGCTCCCTGCATGGAGCCTGCTTTTCCCTCTGCCTGTGTCTCTGCCTCTCTCTCTCTCTCTCTCTCATGAATAAGTAAATAAAATATTTTAAAAAGATCCTTACCTTCATGGGGTTTACCTAAAATTTATTTTAATTAATTTATTATTACATGACCTAATATGGTTTTAAAATGTTATGGGATTGCAATACCTTAATCCAACTTAGAAGATCTGGCTCATAAGCTATATTGGCCATATTTTTGTGAAGAAGCTTAAATAAAAGGCTGAGAAGTTTATGTTTTCTTGGATAGGAGGTCCTGGAGGGTTTTTGATCATGAGAATGACATCATCAGCGTTCCATCACAGGACACCAGACATGATGTAGTGTGGAGATGGACTTCATCATGTTGAGAGGCTCACTTTCACAGGTTCCTTACTTTATTCTCACTCTGTCATTTCCCTGGGCTGGGCAAATCTCTCAAAACCCCAAAACAAAAAATTAGGGATGTTACCTTTGAACCATTCACCCTGCAGATACTTGGGGGCCTGCAGGGGGCAATGGTGAGCCAGCCATCAGCTCTGCCTCCAGCCCCACAGCAAACCCAGCAACCCGGCCTTATCACAGAGGGTTTCCCAGGCCACTAGCCCTGGCTCAGCCTCTCTCACTCCCTTGCCCTTCTTTATTTATCTTCACAGCCTGTGTCACCAATCGATATTATATAATATGTTGTTTATTGCCTTTTTCTCTCCACCACAGTGTAAAACTTCTTGACAGCAGAGACCGTTGGGTTCATTGTATTGATCAAGGATGGCCTGACAAATAGTCCATGATCAAAAACATTTAGTATAAGCAGCCAGTGGAGGAACAGAGCAGGAAAGTGTGCATTACCTCTAACCAAAGTTTGGACAGCATGTTTGATTAAGCATTACTTTGAGAATTTTCCTAGGATAATGCCATACGGTTTCTATGGCAACCAAGAGGCAACTTACCATATCAGGAAGATATGAGCAGTGTGAGGAAGAGACCTTCCATACCCAGATAGCAATGATGCAGTATTCGATATTGATGACGAGCTAGTAGGAAAACTAACCTTACAAAGCATATTGGGTGAGATCCAGAAGTGTTGATACGAGAATATCAGGTAGCTTTCTAACCCAGAGGGATGCATGATTAGGCAATTGGTTTCCTGGATCTTGGTAAACAGAATTTCCTCTGTTTTGTTTATAAAAGATGAAACACAATGTTCTGAATTTTGACTGGTTTTGTTTCTTTATGGACGAGCTTGTCCTAGTTAGCCCTGAAGACAGGTCATTTTTCAGTAACCTACTGGCACAATAATTATCAACCAAGAATGTAGTTTACACTCCGGTTTTCCTTGCAAAACATTTAGTAAATATTTGGGCTCTTGCAAATGGTATCTTTGTTTATCAAGTAGAGGTCATTGTTCTACCACTCAAGGTAAAGCATACACAGCAATCTATGTTTAAAGAAGGGTAATGTATCTCACCTTTCATGGATGAAACCAGGTCCTTCAAAATGTCAATACCCTTTATAGACAGCATATTCTTTAGGGACTTCACTTTGAATTGAAGGACTATAGTGCAATCATATTCAGGTAGTAAACTAACTCGAGTAGTTAGAATTTAAAACAAAGACACAAGTTTAATCAGTATTTTATTTGCTCTCATTCAAGGTTGAAGGTCAGAACAAATGTGAGCATTAAGCAAGATAAGATGAATCATTTTGTTTCTTGGAGAGCATAATCTATCCTCCCTACTTCCCCTCCTTCCTTAGGGACAAATAGTTTTTTTCTACAAAGATAATTTATTTGACAAAATGATCAGAGTTCTCCTGAAACATAGTACTGTCCCTTTCACCATAGGTTGGTATCTCTATTCAGAGGGTTAAAAGGTCCTGTTTCTCTAGAGCATATTTTTGTGGACGTTTCTTGGCCCCTTTGTAATTTTTTAAAACCGTACTCACTTCTCTTGCTATTTTCTGCTGGACACATTTAGTTGTGAGAATCGTTTCATAGGGTGAGAGATCTCAAATTGTAGATTACATGAAGATAGAAAGAACAAGACAGGAACTAAGTAATAAAAACCAATTTGGCATTTAAATCTAATACTGATTTGTCTCAATTCAGGGAAGTCTCAACATTTCTTCATTTCCAGCAGTATTAAAAATGCCTACTTCTTGGCCATATTGGCTCTGAATGCAATTCTGATTGGGATGATCCTTCTTTCTCTAAGCATGCTTCCTAATCCTTCTTTCTCTAAGTTGCTTAATTTTCTGAAATCCCATCTACAGCACTTTTGAACACCCCTGCCCCTAGGCCAGATGTCCCAATTGATCCTTGTTATGTAGCTTTATGAAGTTATGAAGCTCAAAACCCAACCTGTGACTGCTGCCCAGCCCCTAGTGAGAACTCCATATTGCATGCCCCATGTTGTTTTCTGTCTTTAATTTACATAGTGAAACTAAAAGCACATTGTTCAGAGGCTATCAAGAAAACATTTTCATTTTCACTTTCCCTGGGCTATTTTTATAGACAAAGCAAATATCCTAACTGACAAGGTTGTTTCCCTTAATGGGATATTTTTACCATTAGGTTGAACAGATTTCCAACATGGCAACAGGTCAATTTCTTTCTACTTACTTTGAGGAAATCCAATTATGAGGAATTTGGCTATAAATTTAACTTATACCTATAAATAGCTTATTAGAAAAATAGAAATATCCTTGTTAGCATTGATTTGAGCTTCCTTGGATCACCTAATGGATGTATCTTCCTTTAAGCTACAGAGAGAAGTCAATTCATCAAGCTTTACTGAACTCAAATCATGTAGTCAGCATCAAAAAAAAAGGCTTTCATCTAAAATTGGACTGAAAATTCAAGCATCCTAAGACAATAAAAATCCAGGTTTGAGAAAGACTATAAAATATCATCTAGTCAACCATGTCCCTAACTCAGAGAAGATAGACAGATGAGATAGAGGTAAATATATGTTCATACAACCATGCACACATACTTAGCTATATGTACAAACACATTATTTTTTTGAAATCCATAAACTTCTCCAGAACCCGTACCATCAGTGCATAACCAGTCTTATGTCTACCATCTTAACCAGTCATGGTTAAGAGCTCAGGTGTTGGGCTCATGGGTTTGAATTTCTGTTCTGGCACAGCGACTTTGTATAGGTCACCACAACCTCTCAAAGATTCCTTTTGCTCATTTATAAGGTGCAGATAGTAATACCTACTTCCTACACTTGCTAAGAGAATTAAATGAGAGAATACACAAAATGGCAACAGCTAAACCACAACATGACATCAAGCATAAGGACAATGGTCAAAATCTATGGCTCTTTTTTTTATACTCAAGGTCTTTATCATTTGTGATCAGGTCAAAAAGTCTTAAATTAACTCTACATAATTATATTTGAATTCAGCAAACAATTTTGGAGCAGAGATGAACAAAACAGACAAAGGGTTCACAGGATAAACTATCAATATATGAAGACCACTAGTAGTAGATGTTGTATTTTCAAATCAGAACACAAACAGTTGGGTAACTGGCAATTTGGGGAATTATTATTTCAATAAACAGACCCATTGACCTCTGAACTAAATTAAATGATAATTTTGGCTTAAACACTACATAAACTATTTTATCAGAAAATGAACCTAGAAGTAGAGGAAATCTGATTTAACAAATATTCTTCTTTCCTGGAATTCATTAATCATTTATAATTTATCAGAGAAAAATATTGGCCCCAATGTGGAAGAGAGCAACTAGTTAAAATTTAACAAACCTAAGAGATATCAAACTAAATTCAGGGCCATTGTAGGCTACCAAGTCACTGTTGACCATTTTTTTTCCCCCCAAAGAGCATCATATCTAATAAAATTGTGATTGAGAGTGTGGTAAAAAGCAAGTCTTTTCTCTAAAAGTATGATTCTGCATTTTAGATCCAATGCAAGCCAGTAAAAGCCAGAAACACAAACACTATACTTCTAAAATTAGATATACAGGGCACCTGAGTGGCTCAGTCAGTTAAGTATCTGGCTCTTGTTTTCAGCTCAGGTCTTGATCTCAGGGTCCTGAGTTCAAGCCCCACATTAGGCTCCATGCTGGGAGCCTAACGTATATGTATATATGTATGTATATATGGAGGTGATACATATATGCTCGTATAAATATAAAATTTAACACAAAGTTATGAATTGTTACCTTAAATTCAACAAGCAACACTTTATGGTCCTTAGCAATAAAGTGCAATTTAATTCTATAATGCTCACTGAAGAAGAAAGCATCTGGTTGTCTAATTTAGATGGAAATTCTACCTAAATTAATTCCTATTCAAAGATGAAATGCTAATGTATCAAACTGCAATTAGTTACAATAGATCATATTTAATAGATAGATATAAGTAAATAAATATTTAATAAATAGATTTGTTAAATAAAACTTTCTATAGCCTAAACAACAAAGCTTGTTCCCCCATGAACCAAGTCTACCAGTAATGGTCAATCTTATATTTTTATGAAATGAAATACTTTTTTCTACAAGTTCAAATTTTCACTTGAAAACATTTGGTAATTCATGACCCTTATAAGCATTTACTTATATCCTGGTAACAATCTTATGAAGTAGGCATTATATTATAAATATGATTTCTACTTTATCAACATAGATACTGAAATTCAGAGAGGTTAAGGGACTTGTACTGAGTGATATACCTTGAGAGTTGTAGGGATGGGATTTAACAACCCCCAAGATGGACTCCAGAGCTCTTATGCATATTCTCCTCAATTGGGCTATATTCCCCTTAGAAGGCAATGCTTTTATCATCTCTTATACTTAAATTTTTAAGAATCAAAAATCAAAAGTAGTTACTTAAATTTTTAAGAATCAAAAATAGTTCTTAAATTTTTAAGAATCAAAATTAGTTACAACAAATAAATCACTGTGAATGATTGATAATTATGTTTTAATTACATGTACTTTGGGTACTATGTGCCTATATTCAAAATTCTAAAGACACAGGATATGCAGAAAAAATGAAGCCTTTTCCCCAACTTTGTCCTTCATCCTTCTACCCCATACTTCTGTAGACTCTAGTGTGTGATCTTAAAATGATATTCGGTGTATATGCTAACATGTATGTATATATATTCTGCTGTTTTTTGTATTTTGCCTTTCATATGTAGTGTTTTGTTTTGTTTGTCTAGGAAGTTTTTTTATGTAGTCAAAACTCAACAATCTTCTCTGGGGTTGTCTTATATTTAGATAGACCTTCCATACTCTAGTATTATGAATGATTTCTCTCATATTATTTTTCTAGTATTTTTGTGGTTTCCATTTTTATATTTAAGTATTTATTTAATCTGGTATATTTTTGGCATAAGAAGTTGGTATTTATGACACTTAATTTTTTCCCCAGATAGCCTCCCAATTATTCTACTATGAGGCTAATGCCATAATTGAATAATTTTAAATACTTACTTTCAGCCAAGTTCAGTTCAATGTCATCGAATCATTATTGAGTGTTAAATATTGCTATGCCAGGTGCAGTACCCATGAAATTAAGTTTACAATCTAATAAGGTGGACACAGTATGGATATATGCAGCAGAAGACTGCTGTAAGTGCTATGAAAGAGCTAGAGCTGGCCTCCAGAATTTGGGGTTTGATTTTGGAGGGTAGGAATCATAAAACAGGGCCTTAAGGTTGTGAAGAATTTTGACAGCCAGAGATGCAGGAGTGTGTATGAAGTCCATCCAGGCAGAGAGAGTGATACATAGTACGAAGAACACCATGTGAGAAATAGGGCTAGATGGTGCATCCTAAGATGTTATGCAATTCGATCCAGCTAATCTAGAGGGTATAGGAAATAGAATCAAGAGAGAAAACGCAACAAAGTTAGGAAGGACATTTCTTGTGTTTATATTCACTATGATGGAAGATAGGAAGTCACTACAGGTTTTTGAGCAGGTGAATTGTCATGATCAGAATTATAGGAAGAAGAGCAATCTGTTAACAGTATGACAAATGATTTGGAGCAAGAAATGACTGGAATGTTGGAAGGGAAGTCAGTTAACAGGCAGTCTACACAAACAGTATAGACAATAAATAAGAAGGCCTCTTCTAGGATGTTGGCCCAGAAAATAGAAAGTAGGAAGAAAGTAGAAGTGACAGTGTGAAAATAGTTTTATTTATTTATTTTTTTAATTTTTATTTATGTATGATAGTCACAGAGAGAGAGAGAGAGGCAGAAACATAGGCAGAGGGAGAAGCAGGCTCCATGCACCAGGAGCTTGACGTGGGATTCGATCCCGGGTCTCCAGGATCGCGCCCTGGGCCAAAGGCAGGTGCCAAACCGCTGTGCCACCCAGGGGTCCCTGAAAATAGTTTTAATAGCAAGTTTTGACAACAAATGACATGAGTAGATAAGGAGGAGGTGAGGAAGATTGCCTAGGGGTATGGTGATGTGATTGGCAATAACTGGTAAGCCAGAGAGGTAGCTATTAAGGAAAAAAGAAAAGGCAACACATTTGGTTTTGGTGTATTCACTTTGTTATGATAATTATGGATTATTTACTGAGTAGGAACATTTATCTGTTTCAAGTCAAAACAAATAGTCTTTTGTAAGGATTTAGGATTAAACAGAAGTGTTGGTACTTCTTTCAATCTAGATGTGTTTCTCCCATTAATATATTTAATAAAAATTTGCAATAAGCTTGGTTTCAGAGGAGGAAAGGAGAGATAATAAAAAACAGAGGTATGAATAATAGCGGTAATGCACAATTTTAAATTATCAATAGGAGATGATGACAAACATGTTTTCCCAATATACAAGGAAACTCTAGGGGCAGAGTAAAAAGGGAAAGCCCCTCCTTACTATCTCATTTTGCCTCTTTTCCCTCCAGCTGTGCTTCTAATCACATACGTGGGATGTGGATTTTCCTGGTCCCTATCCCCAGGTTTTTCTCTGGGGTAACTAGATGGATCCTCAGTGAAAAAAAAAAAAAAAAAAAAGCTCCCATTTCCCCTCTGGCAGATGTGGTGCTACACTAGCTAATTCTTTCAGTCAAGGGGAAGAAGGGAGCTTCAACATTCACCGCAAATGGAGAGCCTGTGAGAGTGACCAACACTTGGGTGAAAGTGGTCAAAAGGTACAAACTTCCAGCTATAAGTCCTGGGGATATAATGTACAGCATGGTGACTATAGTTAATAACATGGCACTGCATATTTGAAAGTTGCTGAGAGAGTAGATCTGGAAAATTCTCAATACAAGGGGGGGAAGTGTTTTATAACCACGTGTGAATGTTGACTTATTATGGGTGATCATTTTGTACTATATACAGACATCGAATCAGCATGTCGTGCACCTGAAACTAATGTAACACTGTATTTTTTAAAGATTTTATCTATTTATTCTAGTATTTTATTCATTCTAGTATTAGAATAAAGAAAGAGAGAGAGAGCCAGAGTGCACAAGCCAGGGAAGAGGCAGATGAGGGAAGAGGGAGAGGGAGAAGCAAGCCCCCCCGCCTCAGCAGGGAGCCTGATGCAGGACTCGATCCCAGGACCTGGAGATTATGACCTGAGCCGAAGGCAAAACACTTAACCGACTGAGCTACCCAGGTGCCCCTGAAACTAATATAATGTTATATATCAATTATATCTCAACAGGAAGGAAGGAAGGAAGGAAGGAAGGAAGGAAGGAAGGAAGGAAGGAAGGAAGGAAGGAAGGAAGGAAGGAAGAGAAAGAAAGAAGAAAGAGAAAGAAAGAAAGAAAGAAAGAAAGAAAGAAAGAAAAGAAAGAAAAGCAAAGGAAAGCAAAGAAAAAAAGAAAAGAAAAGAAAAAAAGAAAAGAAAAAAGAAAAGAAAAAAGAAAGAAAAGAAAAGAAAGAAAAGAAAAGAAAAGAAAAGAAAAGAAAAGAAAAGAAAAGAAAAGAAAAGAAAAGAAAGAAAAAAATGGTCAACACAGAGGGGCAGGAATATATTTCCAGGTCATTCATTCATTCCTGAGAATACTGACCACTGGGACCTCCTGCTTCCACCAAGCAGGCAAAGTCTCCTGCTGCCATGACCACAGGTTAAAAATAGGTATGTTATCTCATCCCTTGGCTAAGGAAGGACTTGCGCTAAGTTGGATTATGGCACCAGGCTTCATCTTAAGGTTGAGGCGGGTTTGTTCTGGTCGAGGTCAGCCCTCTGTATTTGCTCTCAGCCCCATACTGGAAGGGGTTGCATCACAGAGCTTCCCGGGCCCCCCCCTCCCTCCTCACAGCAAGGGCTAATGCTTCACTAGCCTTTGCAGATGAATGTGCTTCACAGGAGAAAGTTTGAGCTGAGCCAAAAAGGAGGAGCTTCCAACTGTGTGCCAATTCTGAGAAGTTGCCTGAGCACAGGGTGGTAGCCAGGATGAGGAAAAAGACGGGAAAGACCTCCCCGCCTTACTGGAAAGGAGGCCCCGTGACCAGCTCCAGCCACTGGGGGCCCTGGCCATCCTTGGAGCTTCCATAAAGGGACAAGAGGAGCCCCAGAGGCCACAGTGCTGCCATCACAGGGCTCGGAGCACCGGGCACCTAGACACCATGACTTGGTCCTTGAGTTGCCAGGGCCTAATTCTCTGCTTCTATACTCTTTTACTGCTCCCTTCGACATGCCTGGCAGTAAGTGTGCTGTTTAGAGAACATAGTTACACGGAAAGCTGACAAATATATGATCAACTAGTGACATTTCTGTGTTTTTCTCCTCTAGTACACTGCTACCAGAGACAACTGCTGCATCTTAGATGAAAGATTTGTAAGTAGTTTTCATGTTTCTCACTGCATGTGAAGTGGGGAGGGGCAGAGGAATATCATTTGGCATTTTAAACTTTATTTTTTATTTATTTACTTATTTTTCATTTTAAACTTAAAAAAAACATAATCGAGGTTTTACCTGTTTTTATTAATGGATTTTATGCAGGTTTTTTTGTTTGTTTGTTTGTTTGTCTGTTTGTTTGCTTTTGAATCAAGATTTCTAATCACTCTATTCTATTCTCAGGGTAGTTATTGCCCGACTACCTGTGGAATTGCAGACTTCCTGTCTACTTACCAGACCGGAGTAGACAACGATCTGCAGGCTTTGGAAGACCTCCTAAGACGAATTGAAAACAAAACAGCAGAAGCCAAAGAAGTGATCAAATCAATCCAAATCACCTATAATCCCGATGAGCCACCAAAGCCAAGTGAGAAACAAAATACTGCCGGCTGAGACAATGATTCATGACGTTCTTTTGCTGCCATTGCCAGTGGTTCCATTTGCTTATGCCTTTTTATGTCTCTGATCCCATATTACAGACAGGGTCGTGGGTGCTACCAAGGACTCCAAGAAAATGATGGAAGAAATTATAAAATACGAGGCATTGGTTGGATCGCACGAGTCGAATATTCGGTAAGCATTTTTGTTTTAATTCATTCTCCAAGACTTAGTTTTTATTCAGTATTCCAATCTTCAGGGAAAGTAACCTTTTTACCTTTCCCCAATTACAATAAACAATTGATTGGCTTTAGCCTGACCATCTTGAACACAGTGGAGGTAGGAGCTTTTAGTGTGCTATGAATTGCACTGGGTCATAATTACTTTTTAATAATAATATAGGAGGGGGGCGCCTGGTGGCACAGTCAAGTCAATTAAGTGGCTGCCTTTGGCTCAGATCATGATCTCAGAGTCTTGGGATCAAGCCTCATGTCGGGTTCCCCCTCAGTAGAGAATCTGCTAGTCCCTCTCCATATGCCCTTCTCCCTGCTTGTGTGCTCTCTCTCTCTCTCTCTCAAATGAATAAATAAGATCTTTAAAAAATAATTATCATATGGAAGAAAGGTGTTCTAGATGTCTTCAAATACTCTTCTGACCAGAATTATCAAAATGGTCACCCCTTATCCAACTTATACAACAAAAATTCAAACTGATGGGAATTTGGTTGTTGAAAATAAGTCTTGGGCAGCCTGGGTGGCTCAGCGGTTTGGTGCCGCCTTCAATCCAGGACGTGATCCTGGAGACCCAGGATCAAGTTCCACATCGGGCTCCCTGCATGGAGCCTGCTTCTCCCTCTGCCTGTGCCTCTCTCTCTCTCTCTCTCTCTCTCTGTAAATAAATAAAATCTTTTTTTTTTAAGTCTGTTAATAAAAATGCCAACAAATAAGTGATGGGGAATTTGAAAGTAGAGGTATAGGGAGGGTCTTGGCTACAGTAGTATATTATATTGAAGAAAGAGCATAAAAAAACTCATTTTAAGGAACCAAGCATAAAATTATAAAGCAACATGTTGATCACGGCACTATGAACCTACAGTCATGTACTCTCCTCTCTTTACTTGAAAGTAAAATGTCTCTGTTAACAACTTCCTAGGGATTTATAGACTTTCTGAGCATAGGGTTTCAGATATAGTTTAGTTTCTTATTCAATTTTTTCCCCTAAATTTTTCTCAAAGTAGCATAGGAAATTGAGACAAATGGTGGCTGGAGAGAAGTGATCCCGAAGGGATCTATCATCTGTTTGGTATCGGAGGCTATTATTATTTTTGTGCTTATTGTTAGCATTATAAGTTGCATTATTATTGCCCATCATTGAAGTTCAAGGAAACTATTGTGCAGAAATTTTCTAAAGCTCAGGAGATAAAAAAAAAAGGGGGGGGGGTGTCAAATAGTTTGTCTATCCTTCTTTACTTCAAAGAAAGATACAACAGTCTATGCATTATAGTTTTCTGTCATTTCTGAATATGCACAAGCCACCCTGGGAGAAACCCCCCAAAACAGATTTTTACTTCCCTCAGACTCTTTCCAAAGCTATGTAAATGGAAACATTAAGAAGAAGGACAAAGTGTCTGTTGTTTTGCTTTATGTAAAATAATGGCCCAGTTACTTTCCCTATGTGAGTTACAGACTGAAGTAGATCCTCAGTGGATCTACTGTGAAAAGGAATAGCTTTGGACTTGTCAATTACTGAGCAGAACCTCTCCTTCCCTACAAATATTCTGTCCTAAGAAAATCAGGTGGTCTTTCTATTGACCAGGTTCCTCACTCACATAGGTTGTTATTTGCTGCCCTTTATGCAGAAGGTTAAAAACTGGATGATCAGGGCACCTGAGTTGCTCAGTTGGTTAAGCAGCCTACTCTTGATCTCGGTTCAGGTCTTCATCTAGGGGTCAGGAGTTCAAGTCCCATGCTGGGCTCCATGCTGGGCATGGAGCCTTCTTTAACAAAAATCGTCAGAATAACTGCTTAAGATGACATTGTTTATCAACAAGGACTGTTGTTTTCTTTTCCAAGGAGTTTAGAACTTCAATTCACCTCAACTCAGTAACATAATTTTATAATTTTTCCAAGACTGGGGTAATTTATCAGGAAATACTTCTTGAGAACATATTTTGTAAAGAAGATACAGAATTAGTCCCCTGAAAGGAATCCTCTCTTATCTCATTTTTCTGCTTGTAGATTTTTGCTGGAAATATATAATTCAAACAGCCAAAAGATCAATAACCTGAAACAGAAGGTAGCCCAGCTTGAAGCAAAGTGTCAGGAACCTTGCAAAGACACAGTACACATACATGATACAACTGGGAAAGGTAAGTGAAAGGTTTGTATTGGGATGGTTCTTATCACAGCAAATATATAAGGCAAAGGATAATGTATAGAAATAACTTGGAAAGTGTTTAGTCATTAAATCTAAAGTGGCCAATTGCTTAGACTTTTGTTGAGTAGCTGAAAATAGTTTGAAAGGAATGATGATGTGGGAAGTCAGACAATGCTTCTTGGGACATCAATAGTCTGCAACATGTGAAAAGCTCATCGTGAAGGCTGAAACAAAACCTTCTTCTTCTCCTCTTCTCCTCCTTCTCCTCCTCCTTCAGATTGTCAAGACATTGCCAATAAGGGAGCCAAGGAGAGTGGGCTTTACTTTATCAAACCACTGAAAGCGAAGCAGCAGTTCTTAGTCTACTGTGAAATTGATGGGTCTGGAAATGGATGGACTGTGCTGCAGAAGGTATTTCCCCCTCCCCGTGTATATGTGATAAACACCCAGATCAGCATCCGTGTGCCAGATACTTTTGCAAGCCCTTTGTGAACATTAGTCTTCACAATTTCCCAATTGTCCTATGAGATACGATCATTATCTCTAAAGAGGAGGAAACAGATACAAGAGGTTCTGTATGTAACTTGCTGAAGGTCACATAGTGAGTAACAGAGTCAGGCAGTCTGGTCTGTGCTTTGACTCTACAGTGTGTTGGGGCTGATGTTGTAGATTCACGATAGGGTATAATCACGGTATCAGAATGACAAAGAGACCTCTTGCATCAGGCCACTCAAGATCTAAGGCTGCCCAGGACAAAAAGACAAAGTCGCCCGGAGGATACAGTTGGGCTATTCCAAGGCAAGGGCCCTCTGTTACCTCTGCCAGGGCCAGGCACCCAAGGCAGATCCTTTAACCTTCTGTTTATCTAGGATCACTGTTACAACTAATCCTGCAGGGGGCGATAGAGAGAGTGAGTGAGGGAAGCGCGGGCTGCAGAGGCAGGTTGAGCAATGAACAGGTTGACCTTTCCACCAACAGAATAAAAATCAGCAATATCAAGGTGGGGTTCTGAAGTCCTCTAAGTGCCTTTTTAAAACTACCTCTGGAAAAAACAAAACAAAACAAAACAAAAAAACAAAACAACAACAAAAAAAACTACCTCTGATCTAGGATTTGCCGCATACCAGACTCTTTTCAGTATTTCTCTCAATTCTCTGGTGTTATCCTGCAACAACCCTTAGAAGTAGGCATCATCATTCTGATTTTACAGACGAGGAGACTAAGGCAGCTTGCCTAAGTTCACTTAGTAAATGGTGCAATCATACTATCCAGATTTTCAACAAGATATTTATAGCATCTTCTTTATGTGCACTGATAATCCACTCTCTCCTTTTGTCCATGCAATTGTGTAATTAGAGGCTTGATGGCAGTTTGGATTTCAAGAAAAATTGGATTCAGTATAAGGAAGGATTTGGACATCTGTCTCCCACTGGAACCACAGAATTTTGGTTGGGAAATGAGAAGATTCATTTGATAAGCACACAGTCGGCCATACCATACGCATTAAGAATACAGCTGGAGGACTGGAACGGCAGAACCAGGTACTGTTTAGAAAGGACTTCTAGTTTTTGTTGTAGAGACAGTCTGGAATGTGCACTCTCTATCAATAGACCGATAGCAAAGACAGCCTGACAAATGCAAAGAGCGCATCCAACCATTTTCCCCCAGAGTCAGTTTGGTTCTTGGGCAGTTCAAAGAGGTAGGTCTCATCCAGGTTGAAGAGTGTTTTGGTACAATCTCCTTGCCCTGGAACCGTATAGACTAATATCTAATGATTACTGAGCGCTTATTATGTACCAGACATTGAACATGAAATTATAACTTAATCTAATCAAAATAACTGTTTCATGAGGAAGGTACTATTATTAATCTCATTTTACAGATTACCTTTCCCTAGGTCACATTGCTGGTATATGGTAAAGCTTAGATTCGAACTTAGGCAGTTCGACCCTTCAGCCTGTCCTCCTAATGACTACTCTGGTTGAAAAGTGAATCCAGACTTTTTAAACTTCCTGGTGCTTTAATGACAATTCATTCAGTCAATCCATGAGCTACCTTAAAATTAAATCAGCTAGCGCCTTTGGTGAAAGTCCCTTCTCTTGCACAGCTCCCTGGGAGGTTTGAGCACAGCTTTCCTAATTAAAATTCAGAAAAAAAATCTAATCCTTTTGCTATGTCTATGAAATAATGAAATATTTTTATCTACAAACAAGTATTTTTAATTTTTCTTTAAATCAGAGAGTATCATAGTCAGCAGACCTTTTCTTGTGAGAACACTTCCCAATTTCCAAGTATTGGAGATTAGGGAAGAGGCTAAATATTTTCTGAAAATTTCTATTCATGCACCAAAGCCCATTCTTTCCTGCACCCCATAGATTTCTGGCCCATATTCACAATTTTTTTTCCAGGGAAGAATCGCTCTCTGATCCTACAGCTTATATTTTGTGGGCCACACAGGAACCATTTCTTTCATGTGATGCTCTAAGAAACTCTCCTTCTTGTCACTATCATACTGCTTTGGGAAAGAAAAATCCCTTTAGCACCTTATCCTTCATGAATGGCTAATAGGGCTGTAACCCCTTCAAATTTGGTGCATTAATTAATGATCACTCAGTGTGTGCAATGCTAAACACTTAGATAAAAGTGGAAAATACAAAATGCGTCAGATTCATCCACACACCTGGATATGATATTAGGACTTTATAGGAAAAATGCATTAAAATGGCTGATATTTTTAGATGTCACTGGAATGCCCTGAAGGCTTCTAGATTTACGGGTGGTGTTGATGAGCTCTGAATTGGTTCACACATCCATTGCCTCTTGCCAGATTTGCTGACAATTAAACTCAGTGAGCACATTTCAGACTTAAGAAGCAAAGTTAAAAAATCCAAACAATTTTCCTATAAAAAAGGGAACTTCTGAGATCCCTCATGAAGGTCTAGATATGATGTGTCTATTCCCTTCTTTATAGTACTGCAGACTATGCCATGTTCAAGGTGGGACCTGAAGCTGACAAATACCGCATGACGTATGCCTACTATATTGGTGGAGATGCCGGAGATGCCTTTGATGGCTATGATTTTGGCGATGACCCTAGTGATAAATTCTTCACATCCCACAATGGCATGCAGTTCAGTACTTGGGACAATGACAATGATAAGTATGAAGGAAACTGTGCTGAACAGGATGGATCTGGTTGGTGGATGAACAAGTGTCATGCTGGCCACCTCAATGGAGTTTATTACCAAGGTATGGTTTTCTTTCTTACATATATGAATTAGTGTATAGTCTATATTTTTATAAAAGGTTAAACATAGAAAGAAGAAAATGAGAAATAATTAGTGACGAGATTGGGGGCTTATTATATAGTTCTTCACTTTAAGCCAGAATTGGATAATACTAAACTTATACCTCAAATCAGCCCCTCTATTAGAAATCCACCCAGTTGACACTTTGTGTTATGGTATCTCATCTAGATTTACCATATATATGATCTGGATGGACTAACATTATCATTTTTTAAAAGATTTTATTTATTCATGAGACACACAGAGAGAGAGGCAGAGACGCAGGCAGAGGGAGAAGCAGGCTCCATGCTGGGAGCCTGATGTGGGACTCGATCCTGGGACCCCGGAACCATGCCCTGAGCCAAAGACAGATGCTCAACCACTGAGCCACCCAGGCGCCCCAACATTATCATATTTATGCTTGTTAACACATTAGCCTGATGCAGCTTCCAATGAGCTATGTGACAGATATAATCAGCGAGCAGTAAGCAGGTGTCTGAAGGACTAGAGTTAAGAGCAGGGAAGTAATGGTAAGGACATGGTTCCATGGAAGCTTGAGATTCCAACCTACAAAGTGTAGGCACTTATTTTTGAGTGGAAGTAGCAAGCTGTAGTTTGCTCTAAGGCTGGAATACTTCTAAACACTGGATTTAGCTGACAAATTATTATTACTACCCAGAATTATGTGTTGGGGAAGCCCTACTGATTCTGAAAGATCCATTACGGTAGACAATCTCACTTCCTCAGGGTATTGGACTAACCAATAGATGATTCATAACCCTCTTAAAATCTATTTAAATTTACCTTTTGATTTTTGCAACAATCTCCTCCCCCCACCTTTTTAAAAGAAACTTAACATATCTTCGCACCTACAAACCACGTAATTAAAAGACACTCTCAGGGAAAGTCTTTAATCCACATGACACAGAATAGCTATGTTGATAGCCTGTGGTACAACCCAGTATTGGACTCAGATAATCCTTTACAAAATTGTGTAAGATCTGGTGCCCAAGGACAAGGAGAAGGCAAATCGGTAGTCTCCACTGTATAATGGAGATGTAAAATAACTTTCCAGAACTGTTTTTTAAAGTTGTATACTCTCCAGTGAAATTGTGTTCAGATAACCTGAGGTCATCTGATCAGGAATTGTGTTCTGACATTCTAATTGCTTGTAGAAAGATAGCTGATTCCAGGATGGCTAAGCTCAGGAAGAGAGTCTGTTCAGGGAAATGGGGGTTCTAGCCCTGTTAGTAGAGAATACACTTAAGTATGGATGTGATCAAGAAGTACAATGTAGATATAAGAGGTTGACTCATAATAAATGTAGTTCAATTGTAAATCAGGATTTTAGGCATCTTTAGGGATTTTTCAGATAGTATAACACTATAAATTTGATGTATGTGACAGTATATTTTGTAATATACCGTACTTTATGGACTTTCAGAGGTAAGGAAATTCAAGAACAATTATATGTACATCTATGATTTATTTTAGGTGGCGTTTACTCAAAAACATCTACTCCTAATGGTTATGATAATGGCATTATTTGGGCCACTTGGCAATCCCGGTGGTATTCCATGAAGAAAACTACCATGAAGATAATCCCATTCAACAGATTAACCATTGGAGAAGGACAGCAGCACCACCTTGGGGGAGCCAAACAGGTTGGACCAGAACACCATGTTGAAATACACTATGATTAAATCATTTTACCCTGAGAATTAACTTAATTTTTGGTAGTCCACGAAGTTTCAGAAACATTTCTGAAAGTCTCTTACTGTATTTATTAATTTTAAATACTTTATTATGAGTATTTAGCCTTACATGGAAACTAAAACTCACTTTGGATTATATTCTCAAATCACTGAACTTGGAGTTCTTTAAAATTTGTTTATTTAAGGAGATAACATTTTAGCGTATCACTTAAATATATAATAATAAAATTATTGACATATTTTGTTATTTTAATGACATCATTTTTGTCTTAGTGATTCATTTGTTTTTATTACTTCTTAAATATTTTGGTTTATACTAATAAAATCAGAATAAATTCTAACATTTCAAATGCCTAAGTATTTTTTCTGTGGTTTTTACGCCCAAATCATTCATATTAATTCTTCTTTTTAAATGGAGAGGATTATATCTTTTTATTTTTGTTTTGCTCATAGGCTGGCGACATTTAAAAGACCATTTCAAAAGTGATCTGCTTTTTTTAAAGGACTTTACCTGAACAGAAAAATATAATATTTTCCCTTTGGGACAATGGACTTACAAAGCCTCACTTCATTTTAAGAGTAAAAAGAACCCATGTTGAGAACTCCACTATCAGTTTTATGCTGGTGATAATTTATCAACAGGCCATTTCAATAAACATTTTGTTTCCTAAAACTAGACACACGGTGCCTTTTACTGACCATTAAAAACCATCACTTTCCTTCAATTCAATAATTCCATTTGGACAATCATCAGTAGTTGCTGAGTTCTTAGTGTATGCTCAATCTTATGCTTGACTCTGAGGGAGTTATAAAGAAAATGGAAATCATGACTTTTGTCCTCCAGGAGATATAAGACAAATATAGAAGAAAACGGTTTAAGCCTGAGAGACAAAAATTAGTATAAGAACATAAACACAAGTCACAATCACATAACTAAGGTACATAGTACCCAAAGTATAACTGGAAATATAAGGTTGGGAATTCTCTCAGAAAAGCCTTTTAGCTCCAGACCCCTGTAACCAGATGTGGACACCCTGAGAGGACTGCACACAACTCAGAGCAGCGAGCTTTAGGGAACGATCTGCTTTGTCTCTCCCTAGCAACTGATGAGGTGAATGGAATGGAGCCATTACATCATTCTAAATCCAGGGATATTAAGGTTTTAGCAGGCACAAAGGAATTGGCAACTTCTGGTGAGGAATAGCAGAGTCTATGTAAGTCAGCATAAAGTTGACCATGTAAAGAAACTGACAGATTTCATGGGCAGAAGATCTGGTTTTATAGTCCTTGGCTTTGGCTTCGGATTCTCTTCCTTTTCACAGATTGTTTCCCAACTCTCTCCCTTCCTTGTTGTCATGAGTCCTGTTTTTTAAATATCTGAATGAGGAGTTAAAAGCATTATATCAACTTCAAGGTATACAACCAAATACCGGTCAGGCTCTAGGATAAGAATATTGATTCATTGTTTGCAGTACTCATCCATTTACGTATGTGTGAAGCACTCATTAACTGACACTTACTGAGCGCCTTCATTGTACCGGCCACTGCGCTGGACAGTGGGGATATTGCACATAGTAGTATTCTCCTTCCTCCCAAACCTCTTCTATACCATCCAGTTCTCAAGTTGCAAATGACCAAGGGATTCAAGTTGCAAATGACCCAGGGGCTCATCTTCCTGTCTTCCTTATTTTTCCTTCCCCATACCATCAAGACTGCCAAACCCAGCTGCCAAATATTCGTTATATTCTTCTTCTTCTCTATATCCATGGCCATCATTTTTGTTGGGATATACAACATCTCCTGTCAGGATAGTGGCAATCATCGCCTCCCTGTCCTCCATGTTGCCTTCAACCTTGCCTCCTCCCACTTCCTCATGCTTCAAACCACTTTAAAACTCAGTCTACCCTTCATGAATCTATAAAAGTCTCTGGGTGAGCAATTTGGTCATAGATAAGAGGAGTTGTATTAATAGTCACAAGTTTTGTTGTGATAATAACACTTCAGTGATATTTACCCAAGAACATTATTTTTGAAAAAGAAAACAGCTATGTAAAGAAATATAATCTAGCCATATATCTAGTAAGTGAAAAATTTAGAAAATATTTAATAGTGGAAGAATGGATAAACAAGATGATTTATTAGTACAATGGAATTGTATGCAATGATTATGTAATAAGTATAATATCTCTATATGAACATGAAAACATTTACAAAATAATAAGTGAAATTTTAAAATGAAAAACAATTCTATCATGATAATTATGTATAAAGCACTTATGCATATATATTCTGAACAAAATTCAATCTTGGCATGTATACGTTCTTTATACACATTTATTCTCCCCAACCAATCTAATGTAAGATTTAATACTAAAACATAAAATAAATATAAAGAAGTCCAAAATTTTCTGATTTTTCCCATGATTACTTGCCCAGTGCTTCTTCTAAAATATCAATTATAATATTTTTTCAAAAACATTTTGGAGCTCCCTGTTTTTGTGAGTGTCCCCAATATATATTTGATCTGCATGTTGGATAATCCAGCATTGATTGCTAAAGGGGGGCTGACTGGTAGAAAGGAACTTCTAACTTTTTCTTTATATACCTCTGTATTTGATTTGCTATACTGAGTACATACCAAATTTAAAATTAATTTTATTTTATTATTTTTTAAAGATTTTATTTATTTATTCATGAGAGACACAGAGAGAGAGAGAGAGAGAGACAGAGACACAGCAGGGGGAGAAGCAGGATCCTCCCAGGGAGCTAGATGTGGGACTGGATGCTGGGATTCCAGGATCACGCCCTGGGCCAAAGGTGGCTCTAAACCGCTGAGCCACTCGAGCTGCCCTGAAATTAATTTTAAAACCCAATGAGATAGAGAAACACAGATGAACCACAAAATCCTATTTGTTTAGTTACTAACATTCAGTGGTAAATATCAAAGGGCTACAGATTAAGAAATAAAGCATGAGAAATACTTCCAGATTCAGTTAGATCATGTCTCCACAAATAAAACAGAAATAGAAAAGATTATTTTGCTAAACTTAAAAAAAAATTTTACTTTTAAGGGAAACAAAGAGTTTAATCTTCATAGAAATAAATTATTTTTCTTCACAGCTCAAGCTATAGATCACTTACTCAACCCTCTCCCAGACATAAAAGAACTAAGGGCACAAAAAAGGAAGGCTAAGTGCAAAGCACATGTGCACAGTCTGAAAAACCTACAGAAGTAAGCTTCCAGAAAGGAAGGTCCTGTACAGGTGTCCTGGTGCCATGACTGTAGATCATGCAACCCTCAAGTTTGATCCGGTCAGGAGTGGAATGGGATAGAGAGGCCAGACCAAAGTTGGTCCAGGCAGGCTCCCCAGTGGGGTTCAAGGCCGCAGGGGGAGAGAGTGGGGAAGTCGTGCCCAGGGGAGCACTAGCAGGCTTTTCGGGGGTGGGGGTGGGGGGGTAAGGGGTTGGGTCTGTGGGGGGAGTAAGGGTTTGGGTCTGTAGGGGGGGTAAGGGGTTGGGTCTGGGGGGAGGGGTTGGGTTTGTAGGGTGAGTAGGGGGTTGGGTCTGTGGGGGGTAATGGGCTGGGTCTGTAGGGGGGTAAAGGGTTGGGTGGGAGGGGAGTAAGGGGTTGGGTCTCTAGGGGGGCTAAGGGGTTGGGTCTGGGGGGGATAAAGAGTTGGGTCTGGGGGGGTGAAGGGTTGGGTCTGTAGGGGGAGTGAGGGGTTGGGTCTGTAGGGGGGTAGGGGGTTGGGTCTGTGGGGGGGTAACGGGCTGGGTCTGTAGGGGGGATAAGGGGCTGGGTCTGTAGGGGGGTAAGGGGTTGGGTCTGTAGGGGGGTAGGGGGTTGGGTCTGTGGGGGGGTAATGGTCTGGGTCTGTAGGGGGGTAGGGGGTTGGGTCTGTGGGGGGGTAATGGGCTGGGTCTGTAGGGGAGGTAAAGGGCTGGGTCTGTGGGAGAGTAAGGGGTTGGGTCTGTGTGTGGGGGTAAGGGGCTGGGTCTGTGGGGAGGTAAGTGGTTGGGTTTGTGGGGGGTAAGGGGTTGGGTCTGTAGGGGGGTAAGGGGTTGGGTGTGTAGGGGGTAAGGGGTTGGGTGTGTCGGGGGGTAAGGGGCTGAGTCTGTAGGGGGGTAAAGAGTTGGGTTTGTTGGGGGTAAGTGGTTGGGTTTGTGGGGGGTAAGGGGTTGGGTTTGTCGGGGATAAGGGGCTGGGTCTGTAGGGGGGTAAGGGGCTGGGTCTGTGGGGAGGTAAGTGGTTGGGTTTGTGGGGGTTAAGGGGTTGGGTCTCTAGGGGGGGTAAGGGGTTGGGTTTGTCGGGGGGTAAGGGGCTGGGTCTGTAGGGGGGTAAGGGGTTGGGTGTCTGTACGGGGTGGTAGGTGTTAGGGCAGGTCACTGGTGGAATGGGCCTGGGGCGATAGCTGCCCATGCCCGTCTATGGGGTCTGGGCAAGGGGCGGTCCGGTTTCCCCCAGAGGTCCTGCCTCCCCCAGGACGCGTCCTCCGCGGCCGCTGGTGGCGGGGCCGCAAGATGGAGTGTCCGCCGCCATGTTGTCGGTGCCCCCGATGCCCCTGGGTCCCGCGGCCCGACGGCAACGACAGGCCGAGTTCCCTAGTCAACAGGCTGCAGGGATCGTTCACTGAACAGATAGCAAGATTTTAAAATAAACCTCTGAAGTGCTGCAGCTTTTTTTTTTTTTTCCCAATTCTCTTTAAGCTTAGTAGTTATAAAGATTATGTTTCAGATTTGTAGGTGGGTTGAAAATGAGTGCAAAATGAAGAATATGAGGGTAACAACACCTTGAGAGCTTTACAAGAGCTAAAAGTTTTTTGACTCACTCTAACCAGTATAAACTAGCCAAGGTATTTGTGGTTTGTGGTATCTTCTGTTTATTCCGTTGTTAAGAGTGAAAAACAAAGTACACACTTAACCCTGGAGAAAATATAGCTCCCCAATAATTTCTTTTCTTTTCCCTTTTAAATATTTTTTTTAAATTTATATATTCATGATAGACAGAGACAGAGAAGCAGGCTCCCTACAGGGAGCCGGACAGAGGACTCGATCCCAGGACTCCAGCATCAGGCCCTGGGCCAAAGGCAGGCACTAAACCACTGAGCCACCCAGGGATCCCCTCTTTTCTTTTTTTAAAAGGATCTTACTTATTGGAGAGAGAGAGAGAGAGAGCACAAGTAGGTGGAGGGGCAGAGGGAGAGAGAGAGGTAGCCCCCCCCCCACCTGGAGCAGGAACACACACACACACACCCCAACATGGGGCTCCATACCAAGACCCTGGGATCTTGACCTGAGCCAAAGGCAGATGCTTAACCACTGCTGAGCCACCCAAGCAACCCTTCCTGATGATTTCTTATCAGTTAGAGGTAGCTCCAAAAGAGTACAGGAAAGAGAGTTAAAGATAGTAAGAAGAGATAAAGTAGATGGATAATAATAAGCTGTTGATAAAGGGACCAATAACATGGAGCAGACTGGTGTGTGTGTGTGTGTGTGTGTGTGTGTGTGTGTGTGTCTCCCTTAAAGGCAGAGGTTGAATTAATCATAATCCTGGTAACACCATTCTCACTCATCTGTGTTGGATCACTCTCTTGACGATTGATTCTCTTCTATTCAAACTTCCTTTTCTTCTCTCTCTCTCTCTTTTAAGGATTTTATTTATTTATTCATGAGAGACACACACAGAGAGACGCAGAGACACAGGTAGAGGGAGAAGCAGGCTCCATGCAGGGAGCCTGATCTGGGACTCGATCCCAGGACTCCAGGACTCCAGGATCATGATCTGGGCCAAAGGCAGATGGTCAGCTGCTGAGCCGCCCAGGCGTCCCTTTTCTTTCTATCTCCTTAACAAACAATCATTCCAATAGATCTAATGTGCTTATCGGTATGCATTCCTATAAAGCATGAATTGGTCTGTTGTTTATGTATTTTTAAATTATATAAAAGGCATTGTGTCATAAATCAGTGTTATCTGGTTGGTTCCCAAATTCTTTGTTACTGGTCTATGTTAAAATAGGCAGAAAAATTGATTAGCATGTAGAAACTTTTTTCTTATATTATCTTTGCTCAAATTATATTCTCTGAACTGCAATTTTATATCTTTGGGATCTAATAATAAGTGTTAGGGCCTATACTTTATACATCCCTACTTTTTAAAAATGTTACTCTTCTAGTAATTTTTAAATTTCATTTTAGGATCTATAGGTCTGTTAATTGTTTAGAAATTTAACAAAACTGGTCCTTTACTGCAAATACTTTGAGAAACACTGCCAAGGTCTTCATTGTACTTGCTATCTTTTTCATTCAACACTATGTTAAGATCTACCCCTAATCTAAGTACTTTATAACTTCTCTTGATTTTCTTTTGAAGCCAAGGGTTATAAAATAAATACTTTTTTAAAAAAGAAAGTGAATATTACTTGGTTTCAAATCTTGTGATTTTATTTATTTATTCATGAGAGACACAGAGAGACAGGCAGAGACACAGGCAGAGATAGAAGGAGGCTCCCTGTGGGGAGCCTGATGTGGAACTTGATCCCAGGACCCAGGATCATGACCCAAGTCAAATGCAGAAGTTCAACCACTGAGCCACCCACGTGCCCCCTAAATCTGTCTATTTTTAATTAATATCTAAATTCGTTGCATTATAGTCAGAGAACATAATCTTCTAATGGTTTTTCTTTTATTTTAAGATTTTATTTTTAAGTAATCTCCACACTTAACGTGGGGCTCCAACTTACAACCCCAAGATCAAGAGTAGCAAGCTCTTCCAACTGAGTCAGCCAGGTGCCCCTTGATATTTTGGTTCTTGAGAGAGAGATTTCACAAGCTATTCTGGGACAGAGGAATTATCAGAGATTTAATCGATCCCCTGAAAGTGCACATAAATCATAATCACTCTCCAACAATGATCTACATACCAGAAAACTATTAATATTTTTTCCCTCAAGAAAGAAAACAAAATAAAGATAGACAGTGATAAACATAAGCTTTGGTCCAAATGGCCCTGTAGCCATGGCCCCTTACAAGTACTAAAAAGTAGACTTGACCATTGACTTGTAGAACACTTCTCAGTATTGGGTTTGAAAGACTTTTGGGAAGGCCGACTGGCACAATTTCAAGCTTTTGCTTATTTCAGTTTAATTGGGAAATATCTGAAGGAACAAACTGAGATAAATTCTGAATCATGACATTTAATCGGGTTTACAACTGTATCAAAAAGGTGTTTCCCAAATCCAATTCCAGTATTCTTGCCCCACCCTCCCACCTCCACCTTTCCCAGATCCTTACCCAGCTTTTCTTTTACTGGCAACTTCAAAAGGCCAAAACAACCTCTGGTAGAAGGGAAACCTCCTAAATAAATCTGAATGTTGACTCCCCCTAAATAAACATGGATAGATTCCACTCTTGTGATGAAAGTGGACTCTTCCAAATCATCAGGGACAAATAGTTAAAGTGTGACTTTAAAAAAATTGACCTAACTTTAAGAGACCTTGGACTGGCAATGTTTTCCTTCCTAATTTGCTCTCCTTACATCACAAAGCTGTGGTAAGAGTCAAATGAGAGAACATGAAAATTGCTTCAGAAATTAAAAAAAAAAAAATTGGATTTTGCTGTTAAGATTGGCATTGCTGCATGGGATTTGAATCCAATGCCAGTTGAGCTTGGCAATATAATTTTAAAACTTTAATAATTCTTGCTTTTATTTTATAATGATATATATATATCATATATATATATATTTTTTTTTTTTTGCAAGAAAGTTATAAAGATACTGCAGAGAGTTCCATATACTCATCACCCAGTTTTCTCTCCTGCAAACATATTACCCTGATTCATTTGTCAAGTCCGGGAAACTAACTCTAATAGTTACTATTTCCTAACTGCCACACTTTATTCCCTTTCACCAGTTTTTACACCAATGTCTTTTTTCTGTTCTAGGATCCTGTCCAGGATATAACATTACATTTCGTTGCCACATCTTCTTCATCAACTTTCTTAACAGTTTCTAAGCCTGTCCTTGTTTTTCCTGACACTGACAGTTTAGAGGAGTATATTCTGCTATAGTAGTCAGATATTTTGTAAAAAGTCCTCCAACTGGGGCTTCTCTGCTGCTATTCTCAGTATGTTTTTGTTTACCTAAGCAAAACTTTACCCAAAAGCATTCTTTAAAATGTCTTGGTTTTACTATGGAATGACCCATTTAAAGTAGGTTCCTGGGATGCCTGGGTGGCTCAGTGGTTGAGCATCTGCCTTCCGTTCAGGTCCTGATCCTGGGGTTCTGGGACCGAGTCCCGCATCAGCCTCCCCACAGGGAGCCTGCTTCTCCCTCTGCCTATGTCTCAGCCTCTCTCTCTGTGTCTCTCATGAATGAATGAATGAATGAATAAATAAATAAATAAATAAATAAATAAATAAATAAATAAATCTTTAAAAAAAAAAAAAGGTTCCAGGGGCACCTGGGTGGCTCAGTCGTTAAGTGCCCAACTGGGTTTCCGGCTCAAAGTCCTGAGATCGAGCCCTGCTTCCAGTCCCATGTTCAGCAGGGAATCTGCTTGAGGTTCTCTCCCTCTGCCCCTACTCACTTCTATCACCAATCTCTCTCTCAAAAATAAATAAATATATAAATACTTTAAAAAATAGTTCCAATAAGAATCACAAAGAAATTTATTTTGATAATTAAATTATTCATACTTTTAATATAATTTCTTGCTGTGAAAAGTCTGTTACCTAAAAATGCTATTTCCCCAGACCTTAATATATCATTTTAAATCAGTACCAACTGATATATCTTGTTTTATACTCTTTAATAGAACCACAGTGAAACCAGCAAAGTGTGCCAAATTTAGTGGACTTAAGTTGTATGATGCTAGAATGAATCCATGTTGTTGATATTAACACATCAATTAATTATTCATCTGTATAACGGTTTTACCTTTCAAAAATAACACTTATATTTTAATGCATGCTCAAAACAATTTGATAAATTTACTAAAGCACATTGTAAGTATAATTAATTTATCTTGAAAATGAAGTATTTAATGGACAACACAGTTAAAAAATGACAAGAAGTTAAAAAAATTGACAAGAAGTAAAACAATGGGAAAAACATAGGGACCTCACTTTTACCCATCTTTGTTCCTCTCCCTTCTTTTTCCTCCCTCCCTCTCTCTTTTTCTCACACACATACATACATGTCACATACACACATATTCAGAACTACTTGATGGAAACCTGATTAAAAGTGCTTAAGTGGGTCACCTGGCTGGCTCAGTTGGTAGAGCATCCAACTCTTGATCTCAAGGTCGTGAGTTCAAGCCCCATATTGGGCATGAAACCTATATTAAAAAAAGAAAAATTTAGCAGAAGACCATGAAAATAATGCATCAGGACAGAGAGGGAGGGAGGGAGAGAGAGAGAGAGAGAGAGAGAGAGAGAGAGAACTATTAATATATTTTTGGAATGTTTTAGAATTTGATTTCAAAAATACTAAAAAATCATTCCATTAAATGGCTATTAATTTGGAGACCATTTAAATGTAACAAAATAGATTTCTTTTCTGCATAAGTAGATTAAAGAAAAAAAACTGCAGTGTGACAGACACATACGAGATGGAGGAAACCATTTTTTTCTCCCTCCTCAGTTTTGTAAATCCAGTTCAGACTCATTTCTGTATGTTTAAGGAAATTCCCATCTTTTCTCTAGAGCTATAACTTCCAGGGAAACCATCTGGAACCATCAGGGTACTGATGAGTTCTGAAAGTAAAAGTCCCATTA
Source organism: Canis lupus baileyi (assembly GCF_048164855.1). Taxonomy (NCBI): domain Eukaryota; kingdom Metazoa; phylum Chordata; class Mammalia; order Carnivora; family Canidae; genus Canis; species Canis lupus. Next base: position 53,556,946 of record NC_132850.1, on the reverse strand, counting down.
GTTACTCTTACATATATCATCAACCACTCATTCACCTTTCACAGTAAACAGCTTGGTTAAAAAACAACTTTTGCAATACCCTTGAATGCAGGAGACAAATAGAGAAAATCAGATACACAAAACTAAGTAGCCTTCCCATTGTTTCCCAGTGAATCCTTTATAGATTTAGTCTCTGCTGTAAGACCTGAGTCAGAGGCCCTGAAAGAGACTGTACCAGAATTGCCGAAATTTTCATAATTGAGGCATCTCAAATTTTAGAAATTAATTTTAGTACTTTCTAACTGTGCATTTAACATTGTTTTGATAAAACATGTCCTGTCAAAAAAAAAAAAAAAAAAAACATGTCCTGTCAAAGCGCCATTATCTTCTTTTTTATTAGGACAATAATAAAATTACAGATTCATATAGATTTATGCTAGAACATAGAGTGAGGGCAGCCCCGGTGGCTCAGTGATTTAGCGCTGCCTTCTTCCCAGGGCCTGGTCCTGGAGACCTGGGATTGAGTCTCACATCGGGCTCTCCACATGGAGCCTTCTCTCTCTGCCTGTGTCTCTGGCTCTCTCTCTCTCTCTGTGTCTCTCATGAATAAATAAATAAAATCTTAAAAAAAAAAAAAAGAACATAGAGTGAATATTTTTCAGAAACATCTTGCATTTTTTAGACCTGAATTAAGTGTGATATTTTAAGAAATATTTTATATGAAATGTAATAGAAAGTAATACAGAAAAGATTCTCTGCTCTGTGTTTCAACAGTACTTTGAATATACATCACAGAATTTTTTCTAATGTTTTGCATTAGGTTAAACCATATGAAATTGCAGGTATTCATCATTTGGATCTACAAAAATGCAATTTTATGTGGTTTACCTTCTTGGTGGCATACGTATTTGATTTGCTCACCAATTTTTTTTAAAGATTTTTTAAATTTATTTATTCATAGAGACAGAAACAGAGAGAGAGAGGCAGAGGCACAGGCAGAGGGAGAAGCAGGCACCATACAGAGAGCCCGACGTGGGACTCGATCCTGGGTCTCCAGGATCACGCCCTGGGCTGCAGGCGGCGCTAAACCGCTGAGCCACCCGGGCTGCCCTTGCTCACCAATTTTAAGCAACGTGAAGATACAAAACTATACATGCATCATTTGCCTTTCTATTTCAAGAGCATAGCATGCAGGGCTGACAAATAGTAGACATGCAATAAATGGTTGTTACATTTAAACAAATAAATAAGCGAACTCTCTCAGAATTCAATACATTTAAAATAAATGGGTAAAGAAAGGAACGTTTTCCTACTTCCATGGGATGCAGCCCAGAGAAGGACAAATATCCCATTCAAAAGAAAGCCGGAGGGGTTGTTTTGTTTTGTTTTTATTTATAAGTTATGTTGACACAATGGCAAATATTTAGATGACTGGATATGTATTTTACTCTTCATGCATAAGTTTTGATGGGTAGACACAGTTTAAAACTGAAACATAATTATAGCTACAGAATTTCTATTCTTTTTACATACATTATATACCATTTCAGTCCTGCCAAATATTACTGCATCACAAATACATGGATCTCTGCAATTAAATAATTTTAATTTGTGGAATATATTATTAACTTCAAAAGGATAAATAAATGAACCATTTCTCTCATTGGAGCTAAAAAAAATTAGGATATAGTCATCTCTGGGAAAAATACAATACTATTTAGAGATTGTGGTTTAAGAAACTGGAAATTTCTCAGACTTTCCCCCACAATTTTATACTTGTAAAAATAACCTTATTGTCACATGCTTTTATTTTTTTAATATTTTATTTTACTATTTATTCATGAAAGACACACAGAGAGAGAGAGAGAGGCAGAGACACAAGCAGAGGGAGAAGCAGGCTCCCTGCAGGGAGCCCGACGTGGGACTTGATCCTGGGACTCCAGGATCACCCCTGGGCTGAAAGCCAGTGCTAAACTGCTGAGCCACCCAGGATCCCTATGTCACATGCTTTTAAAAAATGATACTCCTTGTATTATTTGTCTCCTGTTCATCTCTTGGATTCCCGGCTAGACAAAACCTACTTCTCCATAGGTTATAATACAGCTTGTTCATGGGAGGGAGGGCCCAGCCTGGTAGGGTTCAGTCCTGCAGGGTCAGGCCAAAAGAACGCCTCACACAAAATTCCTAGTTACAGAATTCTGGCACTGGAGAGAAGACATGGGAACTTTCAATTTTGTGGCACTGGGACATTCTAGGAACAACAAAAATGACCATTTCTGGGTCTTCTAATGTGTATATCCAAGTTATGTGCCATATTATATAATTCTCACAGGAACCCTGCAAGATAAATATTGCCATCCTCATCTCACAGATAAGTAAACTTGCTCAAAAAAGCAAGTTTGGCTAAATCTATGTGACTTAGCTAGAATCCAGATCCCATTCTCTGCAAAGGCCATTCTTCTTCCACTGTACTGTGCTGCCACTGTGACAGCCTTTCATTCCTCCAACAAATACTTATTAGTGTTTACTCTAGGCCTGATCTTTTTTTAAGATCTTATTTATTTATTTGAGAGAGAGAGAGAATGTGTGCAAGAGAGCACGAGTTGGGGGAGGGGCAGAGGGAGAAACAGACTTTGCTGGGCAGGGAGCCCCACATGGGGTGGTGACCTGAGCTGAAGGCAAACACTTAACCGACTGAGCCACCCAGATGCCCCTCTATGCCTAATCTTGTACTAGGCAGTGTGCTTTGGCCTCATGAAGCTTAGTTTAGGGGGACACAAACAAATAACTTCCCAAAATATACATTTTCTTGATAATGTGATAAAATATGAAGGGATAAATACATGATGTGATAAAATATATGATAAAATATGAAGAGAAACAAAACTTTGTTAAGGGTATGGCTGTTCTGTAAGTAAGCTGGTCCAAGAAGGCGTCTCTGAGGAGATACCGTTTGAGAAAAGACTTGGATGTACTGATTCTTTAAAAAAAAAAAAAATTATTTATTCATGAGACATGCAGAGAGATAGGCAGAGACAGGCAGAGGGAGAAGCAGGTTCCTCGCAGGGAGTCCCATGTGGGACTTGATCCCAGGACCCCAAGATCAGGACCTGAGCCAAAGGCAGACACTCAACCACTGAGCCACCCGGGTACCATGGGACAAAACATATTAAAATGTATTTGCCATTTTTCTGAAATTCAAATTTTACTGGGCATCCTGGTTTTTTTATGTACAGATTCTTGAGGGAATCATGGAACAGCAATAAGAAAAGCTAAAGATAGTACCTTGGAAATGCCTTGATGTGGCTCAGAACTGGGGCATTCCACCAAATGAATGCTTTCTGTTCAAACTGTTTTCTGTTAACTTACTTTGAATTCGATTATGTTCAACCGAATCACCTGAAGCCCACCAGGTTACTCCCTAGGAGCATCTTCCATGTACTGTGTTCACTTCCCAAGAGGAACACTTCCTGCGAGCAAAGTCACCTGAAGAGGTCAGGCCTCCCTCAAGTTTCTATCCATGCCTGGCATTTTGCCAGTTTAGTCACTGCCGATTGAGAATAACTCAACTTTCCATGGAATCTCTGTCTTCCAGAACCTGGATGGGCTCTAGGGTTCCCTTTTGCAGCTGCCTCTAGAAATCCAAGAAAGCAACATCAGGAGTGAGCTTGATCAAAACCTTCCATAGAGCAAGCAGTGAAGGAGGGTGCTGCCTTATACCAGGACTTTCATGCACTTACAGCAAGCTTCACATGCCTATAGTGCCTGAGGGCATGGCGGGTCAACTTTGCCCTCATGTTTTCTTGCTCAGTGAGGGCCCATGCTTTTGGGACAACAGAAAGACCAATTAAAATATGTCCATTCTCAACACTGTGATCTAGTGAAGGATAGTACTCCTACAGTGGTAAATGCCATGAGTGGTACATGGTCTAAAGAAGTATGGAAGAGCAAGAGATTGCTTTTAATTGGAGAGATGGAATAAGGTATGATGTAAAGTGTCTAGCAAACTCCGTGGCACTTAGCAAACACTCAATAAGTATTAGGTATTACTATTATCAGAAATGACTTCACATAGGGACCAGAATTTGAGGCAAAGTAGGTTTGCCAGAAAATTACAAGATGCACAGTTAAATATGCATTTCTGATAGCACTTTTTAGTATATGTATGTCCCAAAGATTGCATGGGACAAAACATATTAAAATGTATTTGCCGTTTTTCTGAAATTCAAATTTTACTGGGCATCCTGGTTTTTTGTTTGCTAGATCTGGCCAAGGACAGTTTTCATATGAAGATGAAAAGCAGAGAAAGTAGACTGGCATGTCCAAAGACATAGACACAGGAAAGAAATGGTATTTTTTCATGGCACTTTATGTTCCCTAATAGTTGTTAACACTCACTGAGTACTTCCTACGTGGCAATCACTGCTCTGAGGGCTTTACAAAGATCAACTCATTTGTTCTTCATAAAAACATGTAATTTGCCCCAAAGCACAGAGCTGGGAAACGGTGTAATTGAGATTATGAACATAAGATGTTTGGCTCCAGGGTCTACTGTCTTCATCATATTGGATAGAGGAAAAGAATCCATTCAAGGTAACTTATAGAAGGACTTCAGGGTCAGCCTATCACTACTGTCATTTTTTGAATATTTATTTATTTGTTTGTTTGTTTATTTATTTATTTATTTATTTATTTATTTATTTAAGAAGAGGGGGAGGGACAGCATAAGAGGGAGAAGCAGACTCCCTGCTGAGCAGTGAGCCAGAAGCAGGGCTCCATCCCAGGACCCTGAGATCATGACCTGAGCCGAAAGTAAGAGTCAGATGCTCAGCCACCTGAGCCACCCAGGTGCCCCCACCACAGTCATTTTTAAAAAGTCAGATCATCCAACCATAATTCCTACACAAAGTGAAATATTTGCCAAATCTCTGTTTGCAGTGGGCTACTGCTAGCCTGCCTCAGCCACTCTCCATATTGTCTCAAGTACTCCAAGTACTCGAGCAGGGGTACATCTTCCTATGTTTTCCTCTTGCATTTCTAAAGTCATCCTGTTCCTGGAATGTGAGGTTGTCCTGGAATTGCCCCAAGGTACCTTTGCAACAGCTTATCAAAAGCAAACAAGCATGGGGGAATTGAGCAAGAAATTCTGGGGCACCATCCTTAGAGAAGCAGCAAGGGTTGTAGAGCGCATGTTGACTGTCTAAACAGGACAAAGATAATGATTAATCAAACCTCCTTGCAGATTTAAAAAGGATAGGAACTAAGAGTGGAGGCAGTCTTCCTTTCTTTCAGCTGGAGTGCTCCTCAAGAGCGAGCTCCACCCTTAAAAAAGATGTTTTCTGCGAAGATCTTGTGCCTGGTCCTGAGTGTGGTGGGCACAGTCTGGGTATGGCCGCCTTTACTTTCTCTTCTTGCTTTCTCTCTGGTGTTCATTCTGCAAAACGCTTGCAGGTCTGAGTCAGTCTTAAGTTTGTCCTTGCACACTGTTGACTTTATAAGCTCTAGGCCATGGAGGCAAGTTCCTAGATGAGTCTGACACCTCAGGAGTAAGAGGGAGACTTAACTGGACCAATGAATAGAAATTCACAGGGGAAGCTTTGGTATCTGTAATTCAGCCTTACAACATTGTTTATTTGTTTTGAGGGAAGAAATCTTTGCCATCTTTGTTCCAATAAAGCCTTGGGATAGTTCATGCTAGCTAACAGAAAAAAAAGCATTCTTCTGATGAGAATTTTAAAAATCTAATGATTAATTTATTGCTAGTTGTCCATAATAAGCAGAACAGTGGTTTAATGTAGTTTTCTGAAAGGTTGTTTGTGGGTGTGGGTGTGTGTTTTTAAAGAAAAGCAAATTAGTTGTCTTTGAAAACATCTAAAACAATATTTTATTACATATTACATAGTCGGGAGACATTAATTGAGAAGGCAATATCCTTTTTGTGGGAAGGAATCTTTTAAAATAATTACTAAATATTGCTATAATTTCTAAAGTTTGACTCCAGAGACCTATAGAAGAGAAACTTCATTCAAGATGCTTTCGAAACCCTTAGATCTTATAAAAACATGATAAATATGTTTAAGAAACTCAATTACTTTCAGGATATGAATTATTCCAATTTTTTTCTTTCCCTTCACCACTCATAAATCCTACTATCAGAGCAAAAGAACTAAAGAGGTTTTCTAACCTAATATTCTTCCTTATAGTAAACTAATAAGTAAAAAATTTGGAAGACTAACATCATTTACTAACATGATATGTTGGATATCTCTCCCTTATTGACATAAGTATTGAATTTTGCCTATTTTTATTGTTGTGCCATTTTATTCTGAAGTATGTTTGAATTTATAATTTTATTTCTTAAAGATATTGTACTTGTTCCTTTAAATAAACTGTCCTTAATTGCTGATTTATTTATTATTATTATTTTTATTGTTAGGATACTTTAAAAAAATGAGACAGCAAATATTAGGTAATTATAAGAATAAACTAAAAAAAATTATAAGAATAAACTATTCAAGGGAGTACCTGGTTAGCTCAGTCGGTAGAGGATGTGACTCTTGATCTCTGGGTTGTGAGTTTGAGTCCCTACTGGGCATAGAGAGTACTTAAAAACAAACAAACAAAAAGAATAAACTATCCGAGATTAAAATAGTCATAGCAAAAATCCTTGGTATGTTAGTGATACAAAATAAAAATAGCTAAAACGTAAAACTTATCTTGATTTATTAGGATGTAAAGTCTAATTGGAAGATTTTTATGTCCTATTTCACTTCATAGGTCACAATAGAAATTTTTTTAAAAATCTGTATTTCTGATTAGAGGGTGCTCAAAAAAAGTTGTCAGTCCATTATTTTTCTTTCAGTCTACTCTTTTGCATTGCAAAAGGAAATTATTAAAATTTCCTTTATAATTCCTTTATATTAAAGGAATATTAAAATATTAAAATTCTTTTATAATTAAAATTATAATTATTAAAATTATAAAAGGACATTATTACATGAGCGGGTAACCTCAAAAGCATTTTCCAGTCCTTATTGGCCACATTTGTATCCTTGGTATGTTCTTGCTCAAATTACGGACCCATAAGACCGAAGTAGAAACTTGAAGTAGAGAGAAATTAAACTAAGGTAGTATAGGTTTGGTCCTACTAAAACAGAAATTATAGGAGAAAGAACTCTGAATTTTCCAAATACCCTTCCATCTCCAGACATTACTGAAAATGAAAAGGTAAATTTTAATTACTTTTGTTGATTCAAATATTTTCTCTTCTATAATAAATCCTTTAAGACACCTAGCTTCATTAAATGCTTGTTTCGTGTCCAACACAGTTAAAAAATGTCTATACCCTGTCTCCTTCAATTCATAAAACTCCATGAAGTAGGTATTTGGATTTTCAATCAAAATGTAAGAAAAATGAAGCTTGCAGAGGCCCCAGAGCTGCTGCTCTTAATCTCTGGGAGAACCCTCCCCTCCTTGGGATTTACAGGCTTGACAGTGTCTTCTCCTTATCTGCCTAATGCTGTTCTCTTTCGTGTGTATGAATGAATCCGTAAAGACCACAAATTCCAAAGAAGGTGAATTTATAGCCGAAGGAGGAGGTGTACGTGGCCCAAGAATTGTGGAAAGACAGCAATCTGCCTGCAAGGAGACAGACTGGCCCTTCTGTTCCGATGAAGACTGGGTGAGCAATGGGCATAGGGAGGGGGATAATCCTCCCCTGTGGTGCTAGAATTGTGCACAAACTGACCCAGAAAGTCACAGAAAACTTTTCCAACGGGTAATAATCTAATAACTCATTACATGCCAAATTAAAAAAGACAATTGGAAAGTAGCCTCACCATGAGAGCACTATTTAAATTACCTCCCAAACCCTGGGTCATTAGTGGGATTGATAGCTTGGATTTTAGTTGCATGTTCCAGCAAATGCCAGGAACCTGAGTATTATGGCTTCAAGATTTTGTGGAGCCTAATTTATGGTTAAGTGGACCTTCATTCCAGAATTTCTCTATGACTAGTTCTCTCAAACCACTTTTAAGTCAATAGATGATCAGAGGATGTTGGGGGAGGGCAATGGGAGCCACATGGAAACTTTTAAAATTGTACTGGATTCAAATAGAGGCTTTAATATAATTTTCCCCTTCCCTTCCAGAACTACAAATGCCCTTCTGGCTGCAGGATGAAAGGGTTAATCGATGAAGTCAATCAAGATTTTACAAACAGAATAAATAAGCTCAAAAACTCACTCTTTGACTATCAGAAGAACAATAAGGACTCTAGTTCATTGACAACGAATATAATGGAACTTGTGAGAGGGGATTTTGCCACTGCCAACAGTAAGTAGTAACATCTGGGCTTTGACTTTATAGCGCACAACAGAGAAACAACCAAGGCCCTAAATAAATACACTGTCTCCTTATGGCAACTTCCAATTGTATTCCAAAGTACTTAAGATAGAAACACATGCCTTCACGATACCCTGAATTTTAAGGAGGGGCTTGCTTTTTGTAAAAGGAACATTAAAAAGGTCAGTTTAGAATTAAAAACAGTCAGTTTAGAATTGTTTAAAGTCATGGAACTCCTGGGTGGCTCAGAGGTTGAGCATCTGCCTTTGGTTCAGGGTGTGATCTCAGGGTCCTGAGATCGAGTTCCACATCGGGCTCCCCGCAGGGAGCCTGCTTCTCCCTCTGCCTGTGTCTCTGCCTGTCTCTCTCTCTGTCTCCCAGGAATAAATAATCTTTTTTTAAAAAAAATTGTTTCAAGTCACAAAATTAAGTCTGAACTTTGTATTGAAGACTAGAATTTATGTGTGTTCTTTTTTAAGAGTATATACTGAAAATAAGATGAGCAAAGCCTTTTGAGTAGATCTTGTTTCTGTCTTATAGAGGATGGAGAAAACTGAGAGATCAAGGGACTTATTCGAAGACACAAAGCTATCATGTGATGAGGCTGGGAGTTCAGTTTACAAACTCCATCAGGCTGTTCATGTTTTGTTTTTTTCAATTTAAGATATAGAATCATGCTCTGTATTCCTCACAGAACTATGACTAAGTCTCATTAGGACTAGGAAACACTGGATTTGCTCTTGGAATGGGAAGCAAGTTTAGTGATGGCCTAGCTCCAGAAGCTTTGACTCTTTATACCTTTAGGGGACACTTGACTAATTTAAAATCAACAATGCAACAGCAATGGCAGGAGAGTGATCCTATTGACCTGAAAAAAGAAAATCTCAGGAACAATTTCAGATCTATAGGTAGGAGGGAAAACTCAGAAAATCCAAGACGATGTTTAAGTATGTTATCATATTATTTAGCAATATGTTTAAGGATATGATGGTTAAGGTTAAGGATATGATGAAATAGTTGAAATGCAATCACATTTAATCTCCTAATTATACCTTTAAAATTCCAAAGAAATTTCTTCCGCATTTATTTGGGTTACTAATTGCTAGTAGACAATCTTAACTGACGCTATGGATGACTAAAGAATATAACATTGTCCAAACATCAAATGCCTATTAGATTGGGAACTAACAAATAAAGTGTCCAGAGAACAAATTGTTATTAAAAGGGAAAGGATATTTATGAACAAATTTCCTTCTTTTGCTAGCTATTATAAGCAAATCACTTAGCTGTTCCTTCACTATCCATACTCCTTTTTTTTTTTCCAGATAATGATAATACATATAGCCAAGTGTCAGAAGATCTGAGAAGCAAAATTGAGATCCTGAGGCGCAAAGTCCTAGAACAAGTACAACACATCCACCTTCTACAGAAAAATGTCAGGGATCAGCTGGTAGATATGAAACGACTAGAGGTAAGCAAGTATGTGGCTGTGACATCAGATTTCCTTGTCTTTGAACAGCAGGGTAAAGGAAGGCGATAGTCATTCACTGAAGGCCTACTGTATGTAGAGCAAAGTGTTACATCCATTATGCACCTACAAAGCAGGTATTATTTCCCCCACTCTACAGATGAAGAAAAAAAAGCTCAGTGATATAAGTAAATTTTCCAAGGATACACAGTTAGTACATTTCTAAAGGAAATATTAGGTCCCCGCTTGTCTTGTTCCAAAGCCCTGACAAGGCCATGCCTCTGGACCTCTAGTCGTAGTCTCACTAAGGATCAATTCATCAGTGCTTCCTTTCAGAGGGAATAGCATCTTACTCTTGATCTATTTTAAGGCTAAGATGAATCCAAATAGCTCCTATTGCTTATCTGGCCTAACTTTACAAAACCTAATGTCTCTTCCACTGAGGGCATGACATACATGAAAAATAAGAGTATTGATTGGTAGGTCTCCAAGTCAGAGAAATGAACCCAGTTCAGTTCTGCTAAGAACTTAATAAGCATATATTTTTTAATTTATATCAACCTCTTTTCTATACCTTTCTCCCCTTCTCTCTAGGTGGACATTGATATTAAGATCCGATCTTGCCAAGGGTCATGCAGTAGGGCTTTAGAGCGTAGGACAGATCTAAAGTACTATGAAGATCAACAGAAGCAACTTGAACAAGTCATTGCCAAAGACTTACTTCCACCTAAAGACAGGCAATACTTACCACTGCTAAAAACGAGCCCAGCTCCAAATATGCTTCCTGGGGACTACAAGAGCCAGCTTCAGGAGGCCCCTCTGGAGTGGAAGGCACTCATGGAAATGAAGCAGATGAAAATGACTCTAGAGAGGCTTGATAGAGATGGGAATGCCCGAGGAGACACTCCATCTCATGGAACAGGATCAGTGCCTGAAAGCCCCAGGAACCCTGGGAGCTCCACCCCTGGAAGTGCTGGCACTTGGAACCCTGGCAGCACTGGACCTGGCAGTGCTGGTCCTTGGAGCTCTGGGAGCACCAGGCCTGGCAGCACTGGGCCTGGTAGTGCTGGTACTTGGAGCACCAGGCCTGGCAGCACTGGGCCTGGCAGTGCTGGTACTTGGAGCTCCGGGAGCACCGGGCCTGGCAGCACTGGACCAGGCAGTACCGGTACTTGGAGCTCCGGGAGCACCGGGCCTGGCAACACTGGACCAGGCAGTACCGGTACTTGGAGCTCCGGGAGCACCGGGCCTGGCAACACTGGACCGGGCAGTACTGGCACTTGGAGCTCCGGGAGCACCGGGCCTGGCAACACTGGACCGGGCAGTACTGGCACTTGGAGCTCTGGAAGTTCTGACTCCGAAAGCTTTAGGCCAGGTAGCGTAGGGCATGGGAACACCAGGCCTACCAACCCAGAGTGGGGGACATTTGAAGAGGTGTCAGGAAGTGTGACTCCAGGGTTAAAGAATGAGTTCCACACAGGTAAACTGGTCACTTCTAAAGGAGAGAAAGAGCTTCTTATTGGTAATGAGAAGGTCACCTCTGGTAGCACAACCACCACTCGTCACGCATGCTCTAAAACTGTTACTAAGACCGTTATAGGTCCAGATGGTCGCAAAGAAGTGACAAAAGAAGTGGTAAACTCCGAAGATGGTTCTGATTGTGGTGACTTATCCCATACTTTTGCTGGCAGCCTAGATGATCTCCATGCTAGGCACCCTGATCTAGAGCGTTTCTTTGGCACCTCAATTGTTAAAACACCTCCAGGTATACTTTTACCCTCGCGTAAAGAGTTTGAACATAAGACCCACATTATGGGCTCAGATTCTGACATATTCACAAACATAGGGACACCTGAGTTCCCTTCCAGTGGTAAAACTTCAAGTCACAGCAAACAATTTGTGACCAGTAGTACGACTTACAACAGAGGAGACTCCGCATTTGAAAGCAAGAGCTATAAAGGGGCAGGTGAGGCCGGAACGGAAGCAGAACGTGAAATCTTCAGAGGAGAATATAGCATCAAAAGAGGCCATGCTAAAGCTCGCCCTGCCAGAGGTATCCGCACTTCTCCTTTGGGGAAGCCTTCCCTGACCCCCTAGACTAAGTTCTCTATTCTTGCAATGCCTCCCATGGCACCTTGAACCTCTTTCCTAGCCCTCTATGACACTTTATAGAAATTACACCTTTTGTTTGTTTGTGTTTGGGGACTAGACTGTAAGTTCCATGAGGGCAAGGGTTTTGTCTATCATGTGTATTCCTAAATGCCCAACAGTGCAGAGAGTCATCACTCAATAAATGCATGTCAAATGAATGAATGAATCCCTCCGAAATTCCATTTCAAGTTTGTCTAACCAAATTCTTTCGCTATTCAAAATGTGTGCTCTTGCAACTGTCACCCAATTCATTAATCGTATTTTTAGTGTGTGTCTCAGTTGACATTGAGATCAGGTTAAAAACAAGTTATATTACGACCAAATGATGCCTAGATATCTTTGGTGGTTACTTGCTGTTATCAGTACCGGCAAGTAAAATTTCAAATCCATTGGAGAAAATCCCCTTTGCAATTTATAGGTATAAATGTCACTCACTTGCATGAGTTTCATCCCAGTGTAAGTGTGTCCTTTCCCCATGGAGAGAAGGAAGGAAGGAAGGAAGGAAGGAAGGAAGGAAGGAAGGAAGGAAGGAAGGAAAAGAAAGCCAGTATCTTCCTGTCTTCATTTAATCTGGGCCATGCCTATCTTTGTAAAGTTAAATGAGAATAAGTTCTTCCAACCAGCTTAATTTTTTTTTTAGACTGTGATGATGTCCTCCAAACACATCCTTCAGGTGCCCAAAGTGGTATTTTCAATATCAAGCTACCGGGATCCAGTAAGCTTTTTTCTGTTTATTGTGATCAAGAGACCAGTCTGGGAGGATGGCTTTTGATCCAGCAGAGAATGGATGGATCACTGAATTTTAACCGGACCTGGCAAGACTACAAGAGAGGTTTCGGCAGCCTGGATGACAAGGGGGAAGGCGAGTTCTGGCTAGGCAATGAACACCTCCACTTACTAACCCTGAGGGCCTCTGTCCTTCGGGTTGAATTAGAGGACTGGGCTGGGAACCAGGCTTATGCGGAATATCACCTGAGGGTAGGCTCTGAGGCAGAGGGCTATGCCCTGCAGGTCTCCTCCTACGAGGGCACAGCAGGGGATGCTCTGGTGGAGGGTTCTGCAGAGGAAGGAACAGAGTATACCTCTCACGCGGGCATGCAGTTCAGCACGTACGACAGGGATGCAGACCAGTGGGAAGAGAACTGTGCAGAAGTCTACGGAGGAGGCTGGTGGTACAACAGCTGCCAAGCGGCCAATCTCAATGGCATCTACTACCCTGGGGGCTCCTATGATCCAAGGAACAACAGTCCTTATGAGATTGAAAATGGAGTGGTCTGGGTCCCCTTCAGAGGTGCAGATTATTCCCTCAGGGCTGTTCGCATGAAAATCAGGCCCCTGGAGACCAGGTAGGAGTGGAAGTGAGAGTAATCTTTTTTCTTTGTTTAGGGAGGTGAAGAAAAAAAAATGGGGAAGATAAAGTAGTTAAGATTCTTTACAATCCACTAAAAAAATTCACAGGTGCTATTTTATTATTTCTTGTACTGTATCTAAATGTAACTGAGACATATTACTGCTTTAAAGAATAAAGTTATGTGAGCTTTTTTATCTTGAAAGGAACTCTGGGTTTTCAAGTTTCTCTAAGGATACACCAAGGAACACCAGGAAGAAGAAACTCGATGGATGCTCCTCTCTTTAACCCTTTTTTTTTAAAAAAATTTTTTATTTATGATAGTCACACACACAGAGAGAGAGAGAGAGGCAGAGACACAGGCAGAGGGAGAAGCAGGCTCCATGCACCGGGAGCCTGATATGGGAATCGATCCAGGGTCTCCCAGATCTGGCCCTGGGCCAAAGGCAGGCGCCAAACCGCTGCGCCACCCAGGGATCCCCTAACCCTTAAGGGTGTTCTTTTGAGCCCTCCTCTCCTCACACCACTCGAAGTCATAGGGCCACTGTAAAGAAAAAAGTTATTGCATCCATTTTGTTTAAATGGGTTGAAACCAATATTTTAAGTGACAAATCACTGAATTGAACAATAGCTGGCCTTGGTAGAGGGACTTAGAGACTACGAAATACATCCATCACTTCTGTTAGCAAGCAAGTCCAGGAAGGCAGGAGAAGCATTCTTTCCTAATAGAAACAGAGATCTATTCTTTATGCTTTTCGTGAAGACCATAATGCACATTTAATTTTTTCCCCAGAGGCTAACAAGTCTCTTTCAAAAACACATGGCATGAAAAAAAAATGCATTTAAAATCCCTTAAACGTTTATAAGTATTCAAAAACCACTACTACTGTTAATGAATTCATAAATTCAGTGTATTTACACTGGTCAGTATTTTATTTGATGTATGTTGCATTTTTGACCTTGGCAGCCTTGGCTCCTGCCCCCTCATTTTAAACTTATATTCTTTCTAGAGGACTACTTGCCATTTGCATTTGAAAATGTATTAAAATACTCCAAGCACACTGGGCTCCGGTACATTGCTCTCCTTTGCATAGTCTTTATTCCAGTTTAACTACATCCTTTATCCTAGAAAAGGAAGAAAGAAGGAAAGAAATAAGGAAGCAAGCAGGCAATCTAAGGATAGGGGCCAGAGCCTGGGGAGCAGATGGACGATGGACATAAGGGCTTGCAAATGAGTCACATAGGAAACCCCAGCATTCTTGCAATCCTTATGTGCAATGAAAAATCCTTAAAATAAATACACCTCCAAATCTCTGAATAATTGGATAAGAACTTCTTTAGAATTAAAAAAAGTTTCATTTATTTCAGACCTGGGAATTCCATGTTGATCCTATGCCTGCCTCATTTATTCACACATATGCCTCCACGGAATTTGAGTTGGCAGCAGGAAGTATTTTTTTTATTTTCCGGAGTGTCGCACTATTACGGACAGTCGGGTCCCCAAATGAAAGTGACTCTGAATGTGAAAGGCCATTCGTTTCTCATTTATTTTGAAGACTTTGAGTTTATTGGCAAAGAATGGGTAACCTCTTTTAATCTAATAAACAAAAGCCAATATTCACAGAATTGTGATCATTAGAGATATACTTTAGTTGTGAGAAAAGACACCAGATATCTGTTTTCCATCTTACCTTTAACCTATCGCTCCATTTCCCTTATTCCTGAAATTAAATATTAATGTAGCTTCTCTCTCATTCACAATGGAAGCCAACTTTAACTTGGTTTTCACTTGGTTACCACTCTCTTGAAATTTCTCTTTTTAAAGTCAACGGGAACTTCATAGTTTTGGGGGGTTTGTTTGTTGTTTTAAAGATCTTATTTATTTATTCATGAGACACACAGAGAGAGGCAGAGACATAGGCAGAGGGAGAAGCAGGCTCCCTGTGGGGAGCCCTTTGGGGGACTCAGTTGGAGGATCCTGGGATGATGATCCCAGCCAATGGCAGCTGCTCAACCGCTGAGCCACCCAGGCAACCAGAACTTCATAGTTCTAAAATTAATGCCCTACACTCAAGCTGCCCTGTGTGTGACATCTTTTAAACATCTGCTGCTTTTGTTCCCACCCTACCTCTTCAATCTGCATTTTTCTCTTGGTTTTTGGTGTACCATTCTCATTTGTCTCATGGTCTTTTTGACCAGCAATTCCTTCTTAACCCACTCCTTAAATGTAGGAGTTTCTCCTTACAGTAACATTAGTGCTCATTTTAATCAGTTGGGATTAGGTTTAATGCATGTGGTTTAAATAAGACAGAAACTTCTTTCTTGTTCACAAAAAAGTGTATAGTAATATCTCCCCTTTGTGTCTTCAGGAAGCCATCATCCTAATTAAAGGGTTTCATCTTCAAGTTTACCTCATGTCCTGTCAAACACCATGTTCTGTGGCAATCTGGAAGATAGAGGGAAGACAGAGGGAAATGGAGTATCTTCTCTCTTTTAAGGAACTTTTCAAAATGTTCCATGCAGCACTTTTACTTATGTCGTACCAGCCACGGCTTAGTCACATGGACATACCTAGTTTCAGGAGAGGCTGAGACACCTTAACAATACAAGACTACTACAAGGCTATCCTAATTTTAATTAGGATTCTATTAAAAAGGAGAATACCTGTTGAGGTAGGCAATTAGCAGTCTTAACCAGACCATCCCTTCTTGCTCTGTAAGTGAAATATTTTCTCTTTGGTTGATTTGACAATCACCATAGCTTCCATCAGGAGGTTGGTGGTGACCTAATTTAAAACTTTGGTCCTGGCCCCTGCGTGCTGGGAAAGGGCTAGGCCCGCACCTCATGGACCCCGTGGAGGCCCCAGCCCCCTTCCAAACCCCCTGCTCCCTGATGCCACTGCTGCCTCAATAAATCTGCTCATTTGCAAAAAAAAAAAAAAAAAAAAAAAGTTGGTGCTCAGTGGTTGAGCACCTGCCTTTGACTCTGGTCCTGATCCCAGGGTCATGGGGTCGACTCCTACATTGGGCTCCCCACAGGGGGCTGCTTTTCTCTCTACCTGTGTCTCTGCCTCTCTCTGTGTCTCTCATTAATAAACAAACAAATAAAATCTTAAAAAAAAAAAATGTCTCACCTACCCCAGGATTCTACAGATGAGTCTTTAAACAATTTCTTCAAATATCTTTATTGTTTTATTCTTTTGCCTTTAAATATTTAATTAACCTAGAATTTATTTTAATATGTTATGAAGAACGTGTACTTTTGTTTTCTTCTCGATGGATAGCCAGTTTTGCTGGGACCAGCAAGTAAAGTATTCTTTGCTGGTGGAATAAAAATGCCAATTTTGTCAAATAAAACAAATCTATACATAAACTCTCTCCTGTGCTTACATCACTTTGCTCATCTTTAAAGTACAGCTTTTCAGTGAACTAGTCTCCCTCTTACTCCCACCCCCCACTTTTTTTTTAGGCCAAACATTTTTTTTCCTTTCAGTTTGTACTTCTTTTGTTTGTTCTAGGGGCTTCAGAAAGGTCTTTCTTAATTTTTAATTAGCTGCTTTTTTAGGCGTGAGTCATCTTTCTTTTTCCTACAACTCTGACCTCATGTGGAATAAGTGAGTCATCTTTTAATTATTAATTTTCAAGTATTTAATTACATAATATCCTTTTTTTTTTACTAATTACATGCTTTTATATATATTTTTAAGATTGTATTTATTTATTTGAGAAAGAGAGAGCAAGAGCGAGCCAGCAGGAGTGGGGTGACAAGCAGAGGGAGAAGCAGGCTCCCCTGCTGAGCAAGGACCCCCACATGGGGCTCCATCCCAGGAGCCCGGGATCATGACCTGAGCCAAACAAAGGTAGATGCCCAACACTGAGCCACCCAGGTGCCCCTTCTTATTTCATGCTTTTAGAAACAAATTCTACTTGTTAAATATTAATATTGTCCTCACTCACAGGTTCTTGTTTTTGTGTGTATTTACCTATATATCTTTACCTGTCCTTCTGTTTAGAAGCCTTCCCTAAAATAATAGATGAATTCTGAAATTCAAATTTATTTTAAATTTACTTTTTGTTTTATTGTAGTCTCCCATTTAACTGTTTTTCCTGTTGTTCTTTCACTTCTAAACTGCATTTCTTAATTAATTTAGAAGGTGTTGTTATAAATAATGAACTTTTAAAAAACTGCTTCTATTTTACATTTTCCTTTAACATTTTTTGTTTGTTTGTTTTTTCTTTCCTGAACTTCTGCTGACTTCCTCATGATGCTTTTCTCCTCTGACCCCATGCCTTCTTCCTCTGCGAGCTTTATTTAGGTTATACATTTCAACAGAACCCCTAGGTGAATGAATAAATAGATAAATGAAGGAGTAAAATGGACATGAACCTGAAGGTTTTGCCAGGAAAGCACATGGATTTTAGATATTCCTTCCAGTGAGGAAAATGCTGAATTTGGGATTTTGATCCTGAGTAAGGAATGGAATAAATGTCCAACTGTGTTTTAATTTTACATCTAGATGATGGGTCTCCGGCAGTTAGCCTGTAGCTGTCCTTCATGTTTCCTTCAGCACGCTATGGTACGTGAAGAAGATGGATTAATTAATTGCTCTTTTCTTAATTGCAATTACTGTGTTTTATTTCTACCATTTCACACAAGGTCTGGTACAAAGTAATGACCCAATAAAATGTTTGTGAATTAACGAATCGACGTGTTAAATGGAACTGTAAAGGTCATCCGTTGCAGCTCCCTCCTACTAAATGCACAAATCCCTTCTATTTCTGTTGATGTCATATTTAATCTTTTATTAAAAGAGATTATTCACATTTTGGTTCATGTGTTCTGTTTACGTATTTGCTTTCAGATTCTGGAAACCCTTTAGAATAAAGTGTTACATTTCCAGGAAAATTTTTTAGAATATTTTTGATCAGTGGTTACTAGAGTTTCTTTAAAGGTAAGAACATTTTATAAATTGATTTATCTAGTGAGAAAATAGCAGCTTAGGGTGGTTAAATAATGTGATGATAAGGAGCACACCTGGGGATGAGGCTCACAACAGTATTCTTATAGGCTCAAACCCTATACGTTCCACACATCATTTATTATGAGTTCTCGGATGAAGATACTATAGTTTTAGATAAATGTAAGAATACAGTTGACCCTCGAACAACACAGGTTTGGACTAAGTAGATCCACTTATACACAGATATTTTACAGTACTGTAAATATATTTTCTTTTTGTTATGATTATCTTCATAATACTTTCTTCAGCTTATTTTATGATAATAATAGTGTATAACACACATACCAAATATGTGCTAATTGACTGTTTATGTTATTGTTAAGGCTTTTGGTTAGCAGTAGGCTATTAGTAATTAAGTTTTGGCGGAGTCGAAAGTTAAACTTGGATTTTCTATTGTGTGGGAATCTGAGCTCCTTATCTCTGTATTGTTCAAGAGTCAACTGTATTACACATACCATTTAATTGTAATTATTTTCCCAGTGTTATTGTTGCCCTAATTACACTCTGTCATGGGTTCTCCTTTCATCCAATAAAATACATTTTCAATATAGTTAGTAGACATTAGGGAGGTAGCTGGTGAATCAGAACAAGACCCATCCAGGTAACTTCACTAACCTCAAGTCATATCTAGAAAAGCCTGAAAGAAAATGACACTATATTAATGTAAGTACATGTGGAAGGTGAGAATCATAAGCTAAATATTTTTTATACTTGCGTAAAGTAGTACAACATTTACTATTTGCTATAACAGCTTGAGAAGTAACAAAATTCAGATTTGGGTAGTGATGGATATTATAAAAGTTGCCTGTAGGTAACAAAATTTTCACAGAAACCATTTTGGGGATATATATTTTATCTATTTGCTCATTATTAGTTCATCTATATCCTCTTTTTAATTGAACTTCAAGTACTTTGTAAATCTCATTTATGGAGAAAAACCCTGAATTAATTGTGGGTGGGGATGGCAAGGGCCTTAAACATCACAGAAGGCAGTACTATGGTGAGGGATTTGTACCTGGGGAAGAGAATGTCCTCCATTTCCACATAGTAAAAGCAACACTTCCCAACCATAGAGGCAAGAAAATTTAAGTTAACATTCCAGGTTTAAGCTAAGAAATACTCAGTTACTAGACAATGGTCTCCCTATTCATCACCTCATTGCTGAAGGTGCTACGTGCTTGTTGCAACATAGCATTCTGAAAAATATTTGCTAAATCCACCTTTGATTCTGTCTACAATAGGTCTATGACCTCAAGGTTGCAGGCCTGCATAAGCTCTTACAAAACTACTTAAAAGTATCTCCTTTGGAGAGATAAAGCAAGTGTAGCAAACAATTGGTGAATCTAGGTGAAGGACATAGAGGTATTCATTAAACTATTCTGGCAATTTCTCTGTAAGACCAGAATTTTTCAAAATAAAAAATTGTTGAGAAAATGAATATAATTCAGTCAAAAAAACGAAATAAAAAACTTATCACCTAGTGGTCACAGCTTGGCTGGGAGGAGAGAAAGGGTATAATGGTTAATATTGATTCCAGTCAAGACTATTTGCATAAGCATATGAGTCTTTGAGTCTAACTATTTAGGAAATAAAATATTTGAATAAATGGAGGGTAATATCCTATTCGTGATTGCTATCCTACACATGTAAAAAATGGTTAAGAATTCATATAAAAGATTATTTTAAAAAAGATTATTTATGCTGATAGAAAATTAGCATTAGGGTAAAGATATGAAAAGTAACTCTCAAAAGAAGATAGACAAATGGTCATTAAACATTTTAAAAATCTCTTACTCTCACTGGTAATTAAGATATTAAAATTAAAGCAATTGTTAAGATTTTAATTACAGTATTCAGCATTATTGAAGGAGAAGAAAAATAAAACAAACACCTGTAATTCTATCTGCCAAAGGTAAATTGATACCATTTTTCTTGAGAGTTATTGGGCAATATATCTATTTTAAAACCTTCAGAACACCAATCCCTTTATTTCCTCCAGATATTCTGCTTCTAAAAATTTACTCTGGAAAAAGTAGATAACAATATATATTATATGTAATACCAATTATATACATATAGAAAGTTTATGTAGAAGGATGCTAATTTCCGTATTTTCTTTATTAGAAAAAGTTCAGAAAAATCTAAATTTTAAGTGACAGGGACTTGCTTAAAAATTAGAGTATAGTCACATGATGGAAAATTGTAGAGCCATTAAAAAGAATTTCCAGAAAATAACATTAAAGAAAAACATTAAACATATTGAGTAACATGGAACATTTTCCATGACACAATGTGAAAAATTCAAATGCTAAAACATGTACAGAATCACATGAAAAACATAAACTAGGGCAGTAACTGTCTTCCTGTTAGTTATAAGCGGTTCTACTTTTCCTATATTTCCCAAAATGTCTGCAAATAATGTGTACTACTTCAATAACTTAAAGCCCCAATTAATGTTAAAATAAACAGAAATAATTCTGTTTGCTAGTTTAGCTGTAATTATGCACCAACATATTGTGCCTTAGTGCTGAGTTGAGCAACAGTAAAAGTTCAAGCAGGGAGCATCAAGCCACGTGGCCCAGTTGTGGGGTGGGGGTGGAATTCAGAAATCAATTTCACCTCAACAAACAGTAGGTAGCATTTTTAAGTTGTTTCTACACTGAAAAAAACGAAGAGTTCAACCGTGAGAATCACTTGAGTTGAGAGATCACAGAGCAGAAACAATGGTTCCAGCTTTTGGAGACTGTGCTGTTTAAACCAAAGTCAAGTTTTATTTTTTATTTTTTTATTTTTATTTTTATTTTCCAAGTCAAGTTTTAAACATAGGTGGTGGCCACCTATGAAATCAATCATTTTGAATATGATCACTTGCCCTAAATATTGCCTCGTGGTCACCATTTGAGTGAAAGAAAGGCTCCATGGGAAGGATGGGAGTCTCAGGTAAATGCAGATGTCAGTTATTCTAAAATCTAGTCAGGGATCAGAGTCTCTTGGAGACATTTATTTAAAAATGCAGATTCTGAGCCTTTTTCCATTTTGAGTCTCTGATGTAATAAACCTGGTTTGATACCAGGATATCCATATTGTAAATAAGCTCTGCAGGTTTAGATGGTCAGGGTACATGATGCCTGGTGTGTAATGGTCAAACAACATCAGCTAAGCTACTGCAGTTGGTGGTGTGTCCCATCACCTACATTTTCTGGTCCATGTGGAAAAATCTGTGTTCAGTTTACAAGATTTTAATTACAGCATTCAGCATTATTGAGGGAGAAGAAAAATAAACACCTGTAATTCTGTCTGCCAAAGGTAAATTGTTACCATTTTTCTTGAGAGTTATTTGGCAATATATATATTTTAAAACCTTCAGAACATCAACACTGGTGTTGGTTTTCCAACATTGGTTAGCTGTTTTCTTTTTTTACTTTTGGTTTTTTAAGATTTTATTTATTTATTCATGAGAGACACAGAGAGGGAGGCAGAGACATAGTCAGAGGGAGAAGCAGGCTGTGAGACTTGATCCCAGGACCCCTGGGATCATGACCTGAGCCAAAGGCAGACGCTCAACCTCTGAGACCCAGGCATCCCTACTTTCCTTAGTTCCTAAATGCAGAGGAACTGGAAATTTACATCCCAAGTACATATATCTTCCTAGCTTTTTTACATACTTTGTCTTTTTTTTTTCAAGATTTTATTTATTTATTCATGAGAGACACAGAGACAGAGGCAAAGACTCAGGCAGAGGGAAAAGCAGGCTCCCCTCAGGGACCCCAGTGGGCTACTAGATCTCAGGACCCAGGATGACCCCCTGGGCCGAAGGCAGATGCTCAACCATGGAGCCCCCCAGGCGTCCCATCACTCTTAGTCCTAGAATAAAATATGTTATGGTTCTCCTGCTGCAGTGTGGGATTAATAATTCCCAACTAATCTTTTTATTATCTTCATAAAAGTCACGAGTTAATCTTTTCTGAAACTGTTTTATGTATCCTAATTCTACTTTTATATTGTATTCAAATTTGTGATGCTTGAAAGGACAAAATCAGATACATAGCATTTCTTACCAAATGATAACTTAAGAAGGCTTACTTCTTTCTAGATAGACTTAGATATTACACGTCATCCAGGTATGGTCTCTGTGTTCCTGCTATTTGCACATTAACTAAGAATTGACTATCAGCTTGTCTACTTTAACTGTTTTTTTGTTGTTTTCTGTGGCTTTCCCTGAAGCTTATTAGATCTTCTGTGAGTTCCTAAGGGTTTGAGCAAAGGTCTAAGGGATAATTCCTTCGGATTGGGCTCCTGCCACCTTCCCATCCTTGATCCAGTGGGCTTTTGCTATACTTGGTCTTGCTGTAAAAGTTCTATTTTTAACTATTTTCAGTATTAAGTTTCTGTGACTTCATTGGAAAATGGGTTCTATACAGAAGAAGGAGGGGAGCTATCCCAGACCTTGATAATCATTGGATTTAGTCATCCAATATTTATGAATTTATAAAAATCATGTTTTCTGACAGGCTGATGATTCTGGAATCAAAGGTGTGTAGGAGTTCACCATTAGTAAAGGAGAAAGGTATGTAAAACATAAAAAATGGAGTTAAAGTGAGGCTTAAAAATGAATAATAATTTGTCAGATAGCATTGGGGGAAAGAGGCTATTAAAATGGAAGCATCATATAAAAGGGCCTGACATTCTCTAGGATGGTGGAAAATTCACTGTGACAAGAACATAGATGTGTAGTGAAGGGGGCAGGAGACGGTGCTGGGACCAAGTAGCAAATCATTTTCACTCCTGGTCAAGGAATTTGTATTATAGCATTTAGATTAACAAAAGCTACATTAAGCAGGAGGTAACTTGGTCAGAATGTCCTGTTTTTAGGACCATATATGTGATGGTAGAGTAACAGAGTATAGGTAAAGGTGAGACAGAGTTTATGGGAAGGAAAACAGGTAAAAGTTGAAGTTAGATTTGATGAGGAATGAAGACAGTGACAGCATTTCTATGATAGAAATTAATAGCCTCTGCCTAGATGCAAAGGTAAGTGGACGAGCTTCAAGTAAGTTTCCATGAAAATCAGTGGCAGTGATGCTGCATTGGGGAAGGAGAATCTAGGGGTATGGGGTTGCCCAGGGCAGGTGGAGTCAAATGATGGAAGAATGGAAGATAAAGGAAGTATTGAATTGATATACTTATTTCTTGGGGAGAAGTTGCAAGAAAAGAAAGCCTATTTTTACTTTAGTTCTGATGTTACCACGTGAAAAACAAAGATCTAATTGAGGTCAACAGGCCTAAATTCCAGGGACAATAGGCAACATCTGTTTCCTACCCCACTATTCCTCCCAAAATACAAATGATGAAGACCGGACCCTGGTTGTCCTACTGGGATGTCTGATCCCAAAATCTTGCAAAATGGCAGTGTAGTGGTTTTTCCATGGTACAGAGCGAGATTTTGAATCTTCCTATGTTCAATGACAGTTTGTTATCTATTTAAAGTTGTGATTGTTTCTGTTTTCTTACAAGTTCAAAGCCTAACTCATTGGTCATGTGGATTGCAAAATAAGAATACATTAATTTATTGTAACAGAGACTGGTTTAATTAATAAATCTTTTTGAAAGTTTTTTCATGTGTGACAGATCTTAAGTAATTAGTCTTTAAAGTGGACTTCTGAACAAGGACAGAGAATTCCTCTTCCTAATTTGAAACTTTCTACAATCAACTGAAATTGAAATTACAAACACTCTTCACAATTATCGTTTGAGTTAGTTCTTGATCAGATACTATAAATGAAAATACAAAAGAAACTCATGTGCCATTTTTAATGTCATTTAGCCTAAATACTTTTCCCAAAAAGTCACACTCACAATTCTTTGATAGTTTTAGGGGGATACAATGTGTGAAAGAATATTCCAATGACATAATATATAAAAACGTTGTTACATATAGAAGAATAAAAATAATCTATGTTTTTGGGGGTTATTGCCGTGGGAAGAAGGGTCTGATCTTCATAGACATCTTCTTCATTGAATACCAGGACCCCTTCCAGTTCATCCATACCACTCCATCATCTGTGCCATGTTTTGCCATGTCCCAGCTGTAATGTCCACCCCAGTAGTATCTGCCATTTGGATTGGCTGCATGACATCTATTATACCACCATCCACCACCATCTTCTCTAGCACACTGTTTTTTGGGATCTGTAGTTATCCTGAAAGGAAATGTTTGGGATTATTAGAACTGCAGTGCTATCGAGTTATTCTTTGCAAAGCACCCGCAGAAGAGTGCTGTGTGCAGTACAGGTTCTATAAGTAAAGTCAAACTAACACGCAAAAGGCCTTCTCCGCCCTATAGCAAGAAAGAGATGGGTTCAACTACATTTGTTTCTTTAGACTGACATATCAGTTTTCAGCTCCACTAGTAGAACCCTGGAAAACAAAATGAAGGTTCCAACATCCACGTTGGAATATACAGATAGAGAAATTTATCTAAATGCTCATTACTCAGAAGGCAATTGTGCTGTAGTTTGAGGTCTACCTTTTATCATTCTTTTTTTTTTTTTTTAAGATTTTCTTTATTTATTCATGAGAGACAGAGATAGAGAAGTGGAGACATAAAGGCAGAGGGAGAACCAGGTGCCATGCAGGGAGCCCGAAGTGGGGACTCGATCCTGGGACTCTGGGATCACCCCCTGAGCCAAAGTCAGACACTCAACCACTTAGCCACCCAGGCATCCCCACCTTTGATTATTCTATGACCTTGGGTAAATTACTTTGTCTCTCTAAACTTCATCTGTCAAGTGAGAATAATAATGACAACCTTATAGCAGAAATGGTTTAAAGTGACATATGAAGAGCTCAGTATGGTGGCTAAGGCCCAGGAAGCACCAAAGAAATGATTGTCATTAATAACATGAGCTACCATTAATAGCTCCAATCACAGCATCCATGGTGGCTTTTAAAGCAGGGGGGGAAGACACCATACATACCAGCCATCATTGTCTCTGTCGTACGTGCTGAAATACATGCCGTTGTGGATGGTCATGGTTTGGTTCTCTCCAAACAGTTGAGAAGCTCCTTCTATGAGGGCATTGCCAGCTGTTCCCTTATATTTGCTCACTGAGAGTTGGTATTTGTTGGCCTCATTCTGCATAGTGAATCCTCCATAGAGGGCCTTCACCTTGTCGCCTTTCCAGTCCTCCATTTCAATCAGAAGTTCCGTGGGTCCCATGTTGGTAAGCTGGCTAATTTTATCATTCCCAAGCCAATATTCACCTATAGGAAATATAAAATATAAAATCTCACCAAAAATAACACCTTTGGAAATTAAAAACTGCCTTTCTTCCCTTATCTTTAGTTTTCACATTCTTTTTGTAAACTCCTCCTATCCTCCTAAAACTCCTAAAAATAGATTCCCAACGCTGTGTTTTCTAAGCAGAAATAAAAAAACTTTTCAACAGGATGTTTTATTTTGTACTCCCAGTTTTTACCTGGTAGACCACAGTATTTTTTCCCATCGGCACTGGTTGCAATATTTCCAAATCCTTGTTTATATGGATCCCACGTCCTGCCAAAGTCAACGCTACCATCTTGACGGTTCTGAATCACTGTCCATCCTTTGGGTGAAAGAAACAAACATGCCACATATTAACCAAAAACAAATAATCTCACTTTGAGGAGAATGTCTCAATTCCTCACCTATTTAATTTACTTTATGCTCACCTATGTTTAGTGCTTCAAAATGGATACAATAAAGAAATAAATATATGAAAGGAAAACTTAAAATCTTTGGAGACTACAGGCACTTTTTTATCTTACTCCAAATTGTGAATCATAGATATTTTACAACCTTTAGAATATCAGGTTAAGTTCCAAATCAAATGGCTCATTGTGAGTTATGTTAAAGCTAGGTCTTATTTCTTGGCATTTTATGGTATCAAAATCATTACAGCATAATAGGTCAACCACTACCCAACACTTACCTCCACTGTCTGTGGTCATATCACAGTATACTCTGTATGGTGTGATAGAACTGTGAGGCTGAATGAGATACATTTCAGATGTTTCACCTCCATTTCTGATAATTTCCTCACATTCTGCAAACATAAAATAGCATATTATATTCAGGGAACTACAACATAATTCCTTGGTCTTTAGTCATCAATTTTATGAGATAACTGATTACACAGGTTACTGAGGAATATTTTATTTATGACATTTGAGAATAAATTATAGAAACTGAATTATCTTTTTACAAAACCAAACTCAGTTTTCAGCTCTATTACCCAAGGGGATGAAATAAGCCCTTCTCCAACCTTTATGTCCTAGGATATACATAACTTGCCAGAACACATGGGATGGGGAAACTCCTACACCCACCTATCTAAGCAAGCATGTGCATTAGCCAGGTGGAGCTACCACCATGGTTACACTACATCCTGTTCATCAAAAACTGGCAAATACATTAGGCTAAGTCCGAACACGGCATGCTAGGGATATCTTCATAGTATTGCTCTAATGTCATTAGGATTGGTTGGGGAAGAGCCACTAAGCGTTTTGAAGTTCTTTTTTAGAGAGGATTTATTCTGGAACCCTCTGGAAATATGTTTATTAACTAGTTACCTTTGCCAGACACCACAGGAATATTGCAACTGACTGTGCATGGAGTGCGGCAGTATTCCATCTGAGCTGAGACATCAGATTCTAATTTTTGTATTTTGCTTCTCAAGTTTTCCAGGATTGCCCGGAGCACACGAAGGTTAGTTGGAATATTGCTGGTCACAGTCTCCTCTATATATAATTGGTGCTTTTCCAGCTCTGAGGAATACTCATTTATTGCATTTTCATTATCTGGAAAAAAAGAAATCACATAGGAATGGTAAACATTTTCTCCGAATAAAAAAACTAGGAGTACTCAAACATATAGTTGTGATTTTGATTTGCTGAGAATAATCTAATAGACACAGAACTAGTCAGGCAATCATGATATGTAATTGTACTTAGAGGAAACTATTTGGCCTGTGACATACACAAATTAACATAAAGTCTAACTATTACACTAGTAATTTACTTAGGAGTAAGCTAAAACTTATGCCTAATAAAAAATACAATAGGTTCTTTATTTCTCTGGTGAGGAGGAGAGGAGAAAGCAGTGTTTAGGCCTTCCATCTTTGAAGTTCAACATTGTGTGGATTGGATACACTTGATTTATTTATCCATCTCACATAAGTACTCTAGAGGCTTGAAATTTTCAAGAGGGATGTCATGATACCTTTGAAAAATGTCCTGAACTGGATAAACTACTCACTGGGATGCCTACAACAGGCTTACTCACTAGCTGATTCCTAACCATCCAGCCAACAGCATACAACATTCAGATCTCAGAGTTTAAAGATTTGGTAGTGCTATCTGCAATACAATTGAATGCATCATAGATTACCCTCTTATATTCAAAACCTGAAGTATGAAATTTATAAATACTAAATTTAACTCTGAATATTGTCTTCTGATTCACAAATTTCTTATAGAATGAAAATAAGAACTCATGGTGAATTTGTTCTCATAGAAAATGTGTCTAGCTAAGAAGTGCTGAACGGAGCCTACATGGCAAGCTGTGGGTAAAGGTGGTTAAGTGAGAAGCTTAGAGTAATCAGGCTCATACTAAGAGCAGTGGGAGCTATTTGGACTCATCTAGAAATGTTGGACTTCCCAGAATCATGCATGCCCACAGCAGTCCAAGCAGTTCCAATTTTATAGGAGTATCAAAGATAAAATACAGGATTTCTACCTCTTATTTGCTTCTGCCTGTTTTTCCACATGTCTTTTAGCAGAGTTATATACTGAAAGGTGCTAGAAGAGGACTGGGACACAGACTCCACATTATTATTTAATTCATCTATACTTTTTCTGATTGGCCTTTCCTGTTTTACCAAAGTATCTTGCAACTGACATCCTGTAGGACACAACACTCCCTGCAAACAAAGAAGATAGCAGGCATTAGATAAAGGATTCAGATTATGAGTATTTGTGGAAACAGCACACAGTGAAAATTCAACGATATCATTAGCCATTATAAAAACTTGTAATTTAATTTTCTGTATGTCTGTCCCGAAAATCTAGAGTTCCCGTCATATTCCTATGAAGATTAAAATTAGTCCTTACCATAAAATAAATATAACTGGACTATGAAAATTTTACCATCTGACCAAATGTGGTGGGCAAAATACAAAGCTAAAAACAATATGCATGTGTCCTAATTTACTATCTTGGGATCATACTAAAGAAGACTAAGGAACCTTTAACCCAAGGCCCAATATGTTTTATAATTATTTCCAAAATAAAGGAACAAAATAATGATGATGATGTGGGTCAAGGCAACATTGGGAAGCCATGATGAGACCCATGGGACTCTCTGCATGGGAGACCCATCATGACAAGAAACTTCAGTGCACTCACCAGATCTGGGTCAGCATGAAGACAGCCCCCAGCATCAGGGGCTTTTCTTTCTAATTTCTTTTGGCTGGCTACTGGTTTGACTGGACGAGCTCGATAGCCACCTCCACTGATGGGAGGGGGAGCAGGTCTCAGGCTGGGAGCCTCTTCCCTCTTCTTGTCAAGGGGCCGATGACCACGGGCATCCACAGTGGACTTCAGAGAAAGAAATAAAATGGAAAGTGTTATCATAGATATGACATGTAACTGTTCCAATACACTCAATTTATCATTTAGGTTATTGCATGATTAATGGTTTGCTTCTGGTCTATCAGCTGGCTAGTCTTTGTTGGTAAATAGGCTGCTTATGCATCTTCAGGAACGAGAGAAAGAAAAACTGCGTGAAAAGCTATTGCACCTGAGGGTGTTTTTAAAAACAAGCCTTCAATTAAAGCTGTATCAGATTATGAATAGTAATGACCTCAGATTCCTAATCAGATTCCTGATACATCAAATATATAAAATAGTAAGGCATCCACACTGTCAGAAGGAATATTGTCAAGCTATCTGGATTACTAAATCCCTGTAATCATTGTTCATTCTTTTCCCACGTTCAGTTTTTATGAATTGATTAAATTGCCTAACTCCTATATAATAATATTTAAGAAGCAATACAGATTTATTAAAAGTGAAATTTACTTGGGATTTATTTGTAATAAGACAATCTTTGACTCTAGCACATTTGAAGAGGAACAAGGTATTCTGGAGTCAGATGGCTTGGGTTCAAATCTTAACCCTACCACTTACTAGCTACAAAGTCTTGGGCAAGTTATTCTATCTGTGCTCCAGTTTCCTTATGTAAAATAGGGATAATAATAGTAACTGCTGTATAAGATGATTGTAAGGATTAAATGGCATTTCATATGACACCGTCCAAAGAGCACATGACACATAGGAAGTACTCTTTATTTCTATTGCAATAGCATATGATGGATACTAGAGTTTAAATGGCTTCTCCACTAATTTCAATATTATTTTGTATCCACAAAATTATTTCTTAAGCCATTCTCTTGAAATTTCCTACATGATTTCTTTATCAAACACCATAATTTTCTCATATTTAAAATAATTCTCAAGGTTTATGGTTAAAATTATTTGCTAACTTAAAAATATTACATTCAAAGATAATGATGTGGAAAATATACAATGCAGTGTAAAAGTGTTAGCTGGGATTAACTATATTGTCATGTGGTCTTTGTCAGCAATTACACTTTTAGGGGCTTAATTACAATAACAATGACTAGATTTGAAGCAAAGGCTAAACTCTGCAGCTATTTTGTGAGCCTAGAAGTCATGCAATGACTCTATTTTGAATTTTACTGTAATTTATTCATTAAGCTAAAATAATATTTAACATTTAGTGAGAATATGGTAGGCTTTAAACCCAGACAAGTTGTCTCCAGATCCCACCCTGCTTAATCACTACAGTATCGGGGTAAGTGCGATTGGAATAAAAATAGTAATACGTGAGGAGTTGGGGAAAATGTACATATTTCATGTGGTCCTGGTCTGTCCTACCAGGAATTTTATGAAATGTGATTCACTTGTTTGTTGCAAATCAAATTATAATAGAAGAAAAATATTTCCTTTCTATTTCAGAGTGCCATTAGTGAGGTAGCGTTGACGGTCTAGGTCTAGCATTACTACACATGGGAGATTAAAAATATTTAAAGAAATTATATGGATATTTAGGTTCGTGAAGATCATTTAGTGAAATAATTGAACTAGAAAATCCATTTGGGAGCCTAATCTAGTAAACTATCTCTGAAAGGATTAGCTTGTGAGTAGAAATGTTAAAGTGCTTAGCCAAGTATTTACCAAAGTTTACTCTTAAACACTCTTTACATTTTTCTTACCTAATGCAATTAATCAGACAACTATCTTTTTATCTGTGTGATTTGATAATTAAAACAATTTAGATTTCCCTTCAAATTCACCAAATGATCGGAACAAATCACTTCCTTTAAGTATTATTGTGTACTCTTATTTCCAGTGTGATGGACTATGTTATATATGAGAAATTTGATCATGATTCGTTTAAGAATAAAATAAAAAATTTTAAGTATTTATCTCCCTCAATGCATTTCTGTATTTTTGTTGTCTTCAAACCCACAGAAACAAATCAGCAAAAATAGTAGTTGAGGAAAAACTGTTCTACAAATGAATAAATTATACTGAACTATGTTTCATAACCATTAATAATAACAACAAATATTCCTTATGATTTATATTTTCTCACTTGAAAAAAAAAACAATTATTTCATTTTCTATCACTGCACTTGGTCTACTCTGTTTTTAGATTAGTTTATAATTTTCACTCATAGGTCACCAATATATTTCAGGAGCTATATATTACTTTCCTTCACCAAACAATAATCTACCATAGCTTTTTTCTTTTAAAATACTGCTTTTTCATAACTTTATAGTCTGCA
The DNA here is from genome assembly GCF_048164855.1 of Canis lupus baileyi. Classification (NCBI taxonomy): domain Eukaryota; kingdom Metazoa; phylum Chordata; class Mammalia; order Carnivora; family Canidae; genus Canis; species Canis lupus. The sequence goes on along the minus strand of NC_132850.1, from coordinate 53,525,727 downwards.
AAACTCTCATATTTGTCCTTATAGTTGCAATAACATATTGCTAGAATTAAATCAAAATCACAGTACTCAGGATAACAAGTGAGAAAAACTATCTTACCACAATTCTCTCTTCTTCATCCTGGGAAAATAAAGGTAAAGAAACAAAAAACAAGACATTATTATTTAGTTTTTATGTAAGAAATACTATGTAACATTCTTTAAATAAAATGGGCCCCTGAGATTGACATTCAGCTTCATAACTAAAATCAATGTTAATATCATTAAAATATTCACATGATTACATTATTATTTTTTATATTATAGTATTAGTAATAATATAAAAATTTAAAAATAGTCACCGTATCGTCATAATAGTGAGCTTGTGACTTAACAATAAAAACACACAATAGTAGCAGTAATAGATTCTTCATGCTTTTAAAATTTTTGAAGTTCCAGGAAACCATCCTTTGCTGGTGGACTTTACTGAGATCTTCAATCCTATATATAGCTGAGTCCTTTGTGAGGTATCACTTTAGCAAAGGTTACCTTTCTTAGTTAATATTTAATTTTTTGGTTCACTTGTTGGCTGAACCATTTTATCACTTAAGCAACATCTTCCCAGCAAGACTTATTTACTTGTCATACAGCTATTCTCTGTTGGCTGAATTTAGAAACACCAGAGTTCTTCAATTCATTTAATTGGACAATATGATGGAAAATTAGGACATTTCTCAAAGAGATGTGTATCACCTTTCCTGTAAATTAATGCAGATATTGTACAGGCTCACAAAGAATGTGTGAGGAAATAAATATTTTTCATCTAAACACAAAAATCTGGACCTACTCACAAGAAATCCACTAAAACTGAGTTCACTAAAAGTATAGCAAAACTGTTCATGCCTTGAGGCAATCAGGTAACTAAATTTCAAGAAGCCAATAAATTAAGAATAATATTATATCATCGTGTGTTTATCTTTTCTTTTAGACACTAATAAGAATAGTAAAATTTCAACTCATGCCTTATGCTCTGACAGACAAACCTCAAAAAGAAAATGTCAACTTCTTTTTGCTCTCGCTTCTTTCCACACTTTGTCTTTAGTAATAGACAAAGTTTTAAAATGTTCAAAACACTGCTAAAATAATTAAGAGACCACAGATTCCTAAATCAAAATCATTATTATTGTGATTGGGCACATAATTAACATTTTATTTTTACATTACATTATTTATATTTTACAGAATATTATGTTGTTTATAAAGACAATGTTATTTTACCATTAGTGAAGCCTTCATACATATTTCAAATAGAGGCTCAGACACTAAATGTGGTCCATTTCCTATCATTATTTCTTGTAAGCCATCAAATTCCTGTCTCTCATCTTTTTATTTATTTGTTGCAATCAGGATTAGCAACTCCTACAAGAATCAATGAGGAACTCAAAGTCAACAACACAAATCCCAGCAAGTGTGTTGCTTTGTAGTATTTTCTATGTGTGTATGTGTATTTGGTATGGAAAGTGAAACATTCTCATGGCATTTACAAAATAATTTTTTGAAAGATAGCAGGTTATCTGCTAAATCAGGAGAGTGTGTTTTCAATCGAAGTATGGTTGACATATACTATAATATTAATTTCAAGTATGCAATATATTAATTCTACAATCATATACATGTTAGGAAATGCTCACCACAGTAACCACCTGTCACCATACACAGTTATTATAATATTATCAATTCTATTCCCTATGTTGTACGTTTCATCCCCATGACTTAGTTTATAATGCAAGTTTGTGCCTCTTATTCCCTTCACCTATAAATCATGCTTGGAAGCAGATTCTTGATAATGGTATGAGACCCATGAAATTACTTTCTTCTCTTGCCTGCAGAGATTGCATTCCCAAATTCCTTTAACTCAAATATATAGAAGCAAAGTATTGAGTTTTAATTAAGTAAATTATTTCCCTGGATTTTTCCAAATTTGTGTACCATTAATTAGTACTGAGTAAATATTGTATTTTAAGATCAGCTTAGTTTTAATTTTTCTTAGAAGAATACATATCTGACCATAAAAGCAAATTATGTGTGTATTAATTAAAATAAGATGCGAGAACATTTCTCTTCAAAAAGTAACTGTGTAAAAGCTCATTTTAATGACCTGGATGGGGTCTTATGTTAATGATGTCAGATTCCTGCTGATTTGAAAAGATTGATATGAAAACATACAATTTTTTGAGGTAACATTATCATATTATTACTTCATTTTCAAGCCCTGAAACTAGCAACAGAACCATTATTTAATTTTCAGAAGTTTGTTAATTTTCAAGTTTTTTCTGTCATGTAACAAAATTGTATAACATTAAAATGAAAATTCCTTTAAATTCCCACCTTTTTCTACTCTGGCATTCTTGCTATCATCAATAGGAAGGTGGAGGATGGAAATTACTAGAATGTATGTTCTATAGGAGTAGAGACTTAATGTTCATTTCACATATAGTTCTTGAAAGCCTTTTATGTGACAGGTAGTGTGCTAGAGGTTGGGGACACATTTGTGAGCAGGATCGACATAGCAGGCATTCAATAAAAAAAAAAAAAATCGTAGAATGAATGAGTGAACTAACCTTTACTGAAACATGCCTCAGAAGCCAAGTCCTGATAATCATTTATCTTACTTAATTCTTGAAACCATTAAGTTCTTTGGTGATGAAACGGAGGCTCTGAGAGGTTAAGTAAACTACCCAAGGCATACGGGTAGTAAATACCACCAGTACCAGGACTTGACCAGGACTGTCTGAGCCTACAGTCCATGCCCTCTGCCCATTATGCCATATTGCCCAACAAAATATAAACATTATAAAGAATCTACCAGTAGCATTTTGGTTTGTTTGTTGTTGTTATCTTGGCCAGCCCATTGTCTTGGGGCTATACTGTCTTAGACCGGCACCCTCATTCTTAGCCTTTATTTGCACCCTGATAGGTGGGTGTGGGTGTGGCTATTCATGTTTGTATGAAAAGCATAACCAATGCAGTGATAACAACTGTGAGCTTTTTAAATTCCAGGTCTTATTAGATATTTTTTTCCTACTGAGTTACATACAGCTACACTAACACTCAAAAATGCCTAATATTACAAAGCAAATTATCATATTTTCAAAGAGAAAAATATATTTGCAGATATTCTGCTTATAAAAATACATACTTTAAAAAATGTTGATGCTATTGGTGGAGGAGGAAGGGAGTACTATTTGTTCAGTTATATTTTCGGTCAATAGTGCTGAGTGTTCTTCCTATTAGCTGATATCGTTACATAAATCAAGGATAGTAAATCAGTGACAGAGATTACAGATAATCTGTCCTGCCTGGAAGCTCTGTGGCATGAAGGGCAGACATGTGGGTGCTGATCGTCAATGCACTAGATAAATAAAAACTTTTATTTTATTTTGGAGTATTTTAGTACATGTATTTCACTATTTCCCGAATTAAAAATATTTTCCATAAAAGGTACTCAGGATTGAATTAATGGCATAGCAGACATTTATTTTTGACTTTTCCAATCCAAGAATAACTGTCTATTTTCATTGATTTAGATCTTTTTTGGGGGGGTGTCCCTTAAATATTTTTCTAGGTCTTGCACATTTTTCATGTTTTGCTGTTATAAATAAGATGATTCCTGCCATTATATTTTTTAACTGTGTATATGAGAGCTATTGAATGCTTCATACTCCACTCTCTTAGAGAATTATCTTGTTGTTTCCAATAGTTTTTCCAGTTGATTTCTTCTTTGCTTGTTTGTTTTAGGTATGCAATTGTGTCATTTGTAAATACGCGTAGCTTTACTTCCTTATTTCCCATGTTACACGGGTATTTCTTCTTTTGTCTAACCTCATGACTAATATTTTCAGGAAAAATTAGGTGGGGATAATAATAGTGATAGCAAGAATTCTTGTTTTGTGGCTAAGAGAATGTTCTTAAAGTTTATCTAAAAACATAAAGCTAGCTTTTGATAGGCTTTTTTTTTTTTTAATCTTAAAAGTGCCTAAATTACGGTGTAAAAGTTTCAAATAGGGCAGCCCTGGTGGCGCAGTGGTTTAGCGCCGCCTGCAGCCCAGGGCACGATCCTGGAGACCCTGGATCGAGTCCCAGGTCGGGCTCTCTGCATGGAGCCTGCTTCTCCCTCTGCCTGTGTCTCTGCCTCTCTCTCTCTCTGTCTCTATGAATAAATAAATAAAATCTTTAAAAAAAAATAAATAAAAGTTTCAAATAATCAAAATGTCTTAATCCTCTTAATTATTGATGTCAGGAAGTTTTTCTGCTAACTAAGCTAAGTTTTTAAAAAGATATATTTTTAAAAAAATAAAAAGATATATTTTTACAAATAAATTAGTATCTTTTAATTTAATGTCAGAACTAAACTAGATAAACTAGATAAAATGTGGTACTAACTTATCTAAATATAGCGGAGAATAATTCATTTTCAGAAAATTTATAATGATCAGAAAGACAGACTATCCTCATACAAACAATTCTCTGCCTTACATACAGGAAAGGGTTAAGGTTAAATTAATTATTGTTGAAATAGTAGTATCTGTTCAGGAGTGAGCACACAATATACACACACAATACAATTACGTACAATATTTTTCACGACAGATTTAATACTTGCAACCCCACATCAAAATTAAGGTCTCAGTGCCTTCCATCCCCACGTTTAAGTGCCTACAACTTAACACCTTACTTATTCAATCATTCAATGAATATTAAAAGCATACCAGTTTTGCAAGTTATCCAGATACGGGGTGTGTGATAATTTCACACCACACTCACCCCATATATCAATTGGAGAATATAGATAATTAAACAAATATTACCATCAAACATGGTAGTATATGAACTCAGCTGAGACAACTAGAAATGTCACATTGCTATTTTTTCTGTGTCAGCAAAAACACTGACACAGTTTTGCAAAACAGAAACAAGATAAATTATGAATTGTGATCATGTTCAATACGACACCTGTTTTTGTGACATGGGATGAGACTTCACAAAGTAGGAGCAAAAACTGAGATAAGCAATACAACTGGAAATGCCACACTGCTATTTTTTCTGTGTCAGCAAAAATACTGACACATTTTTGCAAAATAGAAACAAGATAAATTATGAATCCTGATCATGTTCAATACGACATCTGTTCTTGTGACATGGGATGAGACTTCACAAAGTAGGAGCAAAACCTGAGATAAGCAACACTTCCCTCCTCTCTGTCACACATACACACCCTTAACTAAGATATTTATAACTGACAGTGCAGCTTTATTATGTCCCAGGCCTTTCCAGGCATTGATTGGAAAAATAGCTCCCTCACTGTCTCCTTTGGTTCCAGAAGCTGTCCTCTTAACTCTATTACTAAGAATCACTTGCTAACAGTACCTCAGCATTTGGGCTCATTCTTAGCATTGTAATAAAGACCGAATCCTGGAAGAAAGGCCCAAGTATTCTTTTTAACTGGTTCTGACCTTAGAAGTCAAAAAAGAAATGATAACTTCCACCATCCCTCCCTTCTGAATTAGAGAAGAACTACAAATCCATAGTTCATAAGGAAAAGGACAGACTTTGTCAAACAAGTCTACAGAATATTGTATGAAAAGAGTAGTTAGTGTCTGCAGAGATTATATTTAGCCTTCTAAACTGAAAGAAACAAGACGAAATAATATTCATCTTTTTATGAGTATAAAAATGAGAAAACACTTTTAATGAAAAACCTGATAAAAAGATGAAAAGGACACTAAATCTATAATCGTGTGACCCCCCTCTCACTTATTTAAGGACAAACAAAAGACACAAGTATTTGAAACAGAATGAAGGGATCTCATATCCTGGAGAGTTTAAAAACAAACAAGCAAACCTAGATTAACTAATAAAAAGAGGCCCTTCCTTAAAATTTGTACTATTGGTTTTACACAAAGTTCATATTTACATTAATAAATTATTCACCATACTTTAGGTGGTGAACTCCTGTCCTTAGAAAGATAAGGGAAAACCCTCATTAGGAAAATCCTCCTATCATCAGAAAGAGCAGTAGTGACCTCTACTGCTGGAATAAGGCAGCTCTGAGTGTCCACCAGGACAGAGGTTCTTAATCTTTCCAACGTCCTAGATTTTTTTAGGAATCCAAAGAAATCTATAGATTCTTTCACCAGATAATGAAACAAACAAAACTCAGATTCTGGTATAAATATAAAATTTTCATACAACATAGGTAATTCATAGATCCATGAGCTACATAATTGGGGAGCTCTATCTATCTAAAACTTTTGGGTAGATAATATAATTCTACAGATTCAAGAGAACTTTTTAAAAGAAACATAGTCTAGTGCAATTTATCTCAACTATTACAATGTTTGATGAGTCTGGGTTTATACAATTCTTTCCTGGATGATTAACATGTTAACAGGCCCAACTAGACAGTTATTATATTGCCATAGATATATTAGAATCTTGTTTACATTTCTATAATTTCATCACCTTTAAAAATAGTATTCTTTTGTATAGTTATCACTATCTATGAGGAAGTTAAAATATGATGTAGGTTCCCAAGTACATATTGCACCATTATAGAATTTCTTTATGAGGCCCACCACCAGTGGCTACTGCTGCAGAAACTCAGTAGGCCAAACTCACTCAAATTCAAACACGATTGTATTTTCAAGTAGAAACATGACCTTAATGTTTTTGATTAATTAAGAATCAATGTACATCCAATGAGATTAGCAATTCACATTGATATACTTTTGATAGGATTTTATTTATTTATTCATGAGAGACACAGAGAGAGAGGCAGAGAAACAGGCAGAGGGAGAAGCAGGCTCCATCCCTGCAGGGAGCCCGATGATCAGGGACCCCAGGGTCACGTCCTGGGTCCTGGGCCGAAGCAGATGCTCCCCCACTGAGCCCCCCAGGTGTCCCTCAATAAGACTTCTTCCCTCTCCAAGCCCATGCGGTATGCTGAGATCAGTGGAATTGATTAGCTTAAGGAACAAGCAGGGCCAGTGAAATATTTGCCTATCGGATTTACAAATGTTCAACTCCTGTTTGCATAGAAAAGTAATGGGACAGGCTTGATCGAAAACTGCATTTTACCTAAGACAAGACAATATAAAATACTGCTATTTTGGCACTAGGATGTGTATAAATAAAAGTGGCTCGAGTCTTCAGTTGTGTCTTTCTTCCGCCAGCTTTGAAAAGCTGCCCTTTGATACTGTCGACGCCACCACGTTCATTAGCAGACTGGCTGAAAATCGTTCGGTTTTGAGAGATTTTAAAAAAAAAATCTATGCAGCGTAAAAATAAATGTGGGGATTTGCCGTACAGGGCTACAACAAAGATCTTTGCACACTTTCTCAAATGCAAAGTGTTCCGCAACATCCGGCCGCCAAGGGTTAACGGGACAGCATCAGCGCAGGTGCTCTCGGCAGCCGAGGCCGCGGCGCGCGGAGGCTTCCAGGCCGGGCAGCCCCGCGGCGCAGCGGGAGCCGAGACGTCAATCAGGGGAGCTGGACGCGGACCGGGATTCGCTCTCTCCAGACCCTCCCTAGAACGGACTCCTTGGGTTCGCTGGGAAAAAAAATAAAATTAAAGGATTAAGCTTGGGGAGGCACAGCGCAAACAACCACACCCCTGAACCGAACAACTTAAGTCTGAGCCGAAGGCTCTTCCAAGACCTCCTCCGGGACGCCGCTGAGCCCCGCCCACCTCGCCGAGGCCACGCCCCTCTGGAGAAAGCCCCGCCCCTCGATCCCAGAAGGCCGCCGGGCGGCTACCGCGCCTGCGCGGAGGCCCCACTTCCGGCGCCAGGGCGCTCGATTCCGGAAGGGCTGCGCGGCGGCGGCGGCGGCGGCTTCTGTGTTGCGGGCTGGTGTCCCTTGTCTGTTGGAGCGGCGAGTCGCACGGCAGCATCATGGTCGAGGTAAGGTGGCGCTTGGTGCTGAGGGGTCGTTGGCTTCCGCGGTGTTTTTCCTTGGCGGCGGGCGTGGGGGGGTGTTCGCGGTTTGGGGATGGTGAAGGCTGCGGAGGGGGGCTGTCTGGCCGAGGCCGGGTGGTCTCTGAAGGTTTTCAGGGGCAGAGGAAGGCCGGGTGGGAGCCCTGGCTGGACGTTACCCGCGGCCGCGAAGCCCGACTGAGTTTCCACGGTCCGTATTTGGCTCTTGAGCGTCGGGTCTCGGCCGGGCCCCCGGAGGCGCCGCGTCCGGCCCCGCGGGGTCCCCGCCTGCAGAGCAGCGTCAGGGGCTGTGTGTCCTGAGGCGGGCGGTCTTCCTCCAGCTCTGCCCCCAGGAAGACCTGCCATTTTGAAGTTTTGCATCAAACTGTTAGCCAGCCTTGCCCGTCTCATCTCAGAAATACTTCTGGAGCCTTGTCCAGACCCACTGCCTTCGCCTTAATTCAGATCCGGCGTCATCCTTCGTCTGCACGAGTGCCTTAGCTCCCTGCTGGTGTTCTCGCTTCCATTTCTTCGCCCTCTGCAAAATTGATCTGTTTAAGATATACGTTGATCGCGTTTTTTTCTGCTTAAAATCCTTCGCTGGCCAGATGTCACTAGAGCAAAAGTGCAGACTGTTGCAGTGATCCTTTAAAAAAAAAGAATCCTTAACCTAATCTGCACCTTGTCTACCCTTGCAACCTCATCCCAGCCTCACAGTCCACCTTCCAGTGGAACATGCACAGTTCTCTTGCAGCTCCGGCCATCATTGCAGCCACCAAACCCCTGTGTACCTGGCATTTCCTCTCTGCCTGGATTGTTCTCACCTCTGCTCTGCACGAGGCTGAATTTCTGCCTAAGGAATACCTCAGAGAGATCTTTCATAACTATCCTAGGTTCTTTCTTGGCTTGCTTCCTTCATAGCACTTATCAAAGATTTGTTGCTTATTTTTCGTTTTCTCTTGAGCACTGGGACCATGGCTGCCTTGTCATCATTCTTTTGTTAGCTTCTAGCACAGTGCCTGCCAGACACATAGTAGGAACTCAGTAAATACTTGTTCGAATCAATGGCTAAGCTCAGGCATCACTAATTGGTATACCTGGGGCTCTGGCCATTGAGGAGCTTCCTCCTCCTCTCTGACCTTGACTTCTTCTATCGCTTGCTACAAATAGCTGTGGTGAGTGGTACAAAGCTTTTTACATATTTAAATGTGTAAAGTGTATGGCTGCTTTGACTTAATTTAGGTTGTGGTATGTGTCATTTGTAGCTAGATATGTGATTCTGTTCTTTCTTTTTAGGAGGTACAGAAACATTCTGTGCACACACTTGTGTTCAGGTCATTGAAGAGAACCCATGACATGTTTGTAGCTGATAACGGAAAACCTGTGCCTTTGGATGAAGAGAGGTAGGTATTGTTCCTTTTCAGTTACTGGAATATGTAACTTCTAATGTTGGGGGAAGAGAGCAGGGAGAGGGGGACCTTTAAAGCTTAGTGAGTGATACTAACACTCGTAGGATGTCTATTCGGTAATGAATGGTGTTTGGGCATGATTTAAGCTGATTTAACTTTTTTTGGCCTTGTCTTTCACAATAAAAAGCCCCATTAATTAATTGCATTTATAAATACCCAGTAATTAGGAGAGTCCCTTTTAGGTGTTTTATTTTATAATCAATCACTTTGTATGTGCTTTCAGCTTCCCGCTGCTCTCAGAGCCTTGCTGAGCTGAAATTGTACCTGGCCAGTACCTCTACTCCCATCTTTTCTCGTTAGTATGATGAAGATTTTTGAGTGGTGGCATATTTTTGGTTCTACATCTCCAGCTCCAGTCTGGGATTGCATTATGTGCAGTGTTCCTTCTTTGTCCTTTACCCTTCTTTTAAAATCTACTTAATTCCTAAGACAAGCATTTATATTTAATTTATTAAGTGAGCTGTTCTTAAGACTAATATAAGTGCATTTCTTTAAAAAATATTGAACTAATTAACTACTTTGATTAGTTCTAATTGGTCTTTTTAGATACATCCAGTAAAGGTTATGATAGAAGCTTTTACTGTGTTTTTATATTGACACATTTGAAGGAAAGTGTATTGACTGAGGTTTTTAAAAGGATATATTAGTTTCTATATGTTTTTAAATCAGACCCTTGGTAATTTATCATGAAAGGTTATATATTTATTGGTTAACAAATTAAAATGCTACTTAGACTTAATGGATGCTCTGTGGTGGATTGGGAACAAAAAAAGTGTGGAAATGCACTTGGAAATTCCAAGCTTTTTAAAATACTATTTAACTTTAAAAACTTCATAGAATTTTTTCTACATGATTAGGCAAACCTAAGCTATTTAAGTACTTGTGTTCTTGGCTGTCTATATTTCTTTTGGCTAATATATTTAAAGCACTCAAAGATACATTCTTATGTTCATAATTTTTAAATAGTCACAAACGGAAAATGGCAATCAAGCTGCGTAATGAGTATGGTCCTGTGTTGCACATGCCTACTTCGAAAGAAAATTTTAAAGAGAAATGTCCTCAGAATGCATCGGATTCGTATGGTCATAAGCAGTATCCTGCCAATCAAGGTGAGGATGTATTATCAGAAATGTCAGGACTTACATGTGAATTTTCAAAATGAAAAAATGAAATGTTTTAGTGCCCATCCCAGGAAAACTGAATAGAGCCATACCCTATTGAACAACTATACCAGTATTATAACGGAAGTCTTGATTTCCTCATTGAAGTAGTGAGTTGAGATTATTGGTTGGTGGATTTTTTCTTACAGGAAATAAAAATGTGATAGAATAATAATGCAGAAAATCTTAGGATGTACAGGTGGAGACTAAAGGAAAAATTTGTAACATACGGAAAGACCGTCTGTTTTGGCTGTCATTCAGAAAGGTGATTCTAAGCACTAAAATTGTAGTGAATAAAGATGATCTAAGATTCCTTTTTTTTTTTTTAAATCTAAGATTCCACAGAAAAATCATTTGCATGGGAGAAAAACCAGAATGGGGGTTGTTACTTGATAGGATGATCTCTCTCCACACCATTACAATTATACAAGCTTTCTTGACATCATATTAGCAAATATCAAGGAAATAGGTGTGTACATGGTCCTCAGAAGTCAAAACAAAAATCAATATATCTTGGTTCTGAGGTTTTGGTTTAGCTGGGAAAATTTGAGAAATTCAGTTGGTGACTTCGCATTCGTTAAAAGAGATAATGCTTATATGTAAATTTGCCACTGATAATGATGATGATTCTTCTCCCTTTTAAAGGACAAGAAGTTGAATATTTGGTGACAGGTACACATCCATATCCACCAGGACCTGGTAAGCGAGCTATTACGTACTGAAAATATCTTACGGACGTTTCCATGAATGAACCAATACTATGATTCTAATTGCCTATAAAATGCAAGATAAGCTCAGTACCCAGGCATCCAGGCATAGATGAGAGTTATTAACTCATATTCACTTTCATACCTGTTCATTCAGCAAACATTGTTAAGCACCTAGATTTTTCAGGTGCTGTGCTAGGAATTCAAAGACAGTAAGGTCGCTCCAGGCTAATATGGAGATTAAACAAACATGTTATCACTAAACTTACAAAAGTGATAGAAGTGTTAGTATAGAAGCAAGTGTGATGGAAATGTCTATTAGCTGTCTGTGTGTGTAGATGACTAGTACATAGATGGAGTGGCTAGTATAATGGAGTGTAGAACAAAAAGCTTAACATATCTAGGTTCTAGTAATTTTAGAAGACAGGATTTACCGTATTGAAAGTACAGGCAAACTGGTACTTCTTGTTTAGTGATTTACATTTATTCTTGAAAACCTTGTTAGTGTTTGGGAATTGCTTGATTTTTGTATCTGAAGGTAATATCCCAAGATGATAGAAATTTAACTTTACTGTGTTAGGTATGTTAATACCAAACTGCTTGTGATTAAATCAAATTTGAGTTATATGTTTTTAACTTCTATTTATTAGTAAAAAGTTAGAAATAAAAGACACAAAATGAGAAATGTTTGTAATATGACTACCTAGAGTTAATCATTTTTCTTCTTCCAGTATTTTATTTTAAACTGATATAAATGAAATCATAGCAACTAAAGGGAATTGATTCTTTTTTTAAACAGGAGTTGCTTTGACAGCAGATACTAAGATCCAAAGAATGCCAAGTGAATCAGCTGCACAGTCCTTAGCTGTGGCATTACCTTCTTCTCAGACCAGGTATGAAGTATTATGCTTCTAATTACAAAGATTTTGAAAGCATAATTTGTTCTTTACATATTTTTCTCATTTTAAGATTTCTATATATGTGACATTTTCTTTTATCATTGCTTACAAAAATTTAAAGAGTTGGTTCTGCACAAGACATGACTGGAGACAGTCACTTAGAATGTGATATATCTTTTGCCTCAGGGTTGATGCAAATCGTAGTGCACCTGCTGGAGGTGAATACCGACATCCGGGGACTTCTGACCGTTCACAGCCTGCAGGGATGACTTCAGTAAGTTTCTCTGTGTCAGATCACACTGCAGGTTTCTAACTTTTGGAACTTGTCTTATTTCCCTTTATCCCGAGTGTCTTAGGTTAGATATTAAATAAATGAAAACTTTCTTTGCTTGTTGTTAAACAGCAGCTGAGTGAGCTAGTTAATATTTCATAGCCCTAAAATTTAAGTTGCTTGTGATTTTGCATATTTTTTAGAATTTAAAATTCTAAATTGTGTCTGTTGCACATTGTATCTAATAATTATTTTGATGCAGATAGTGTGATGTTGCTCTTTATTACCCACTGTTAATAATACAAAGAATGGTATTCTCTAACTTGTATTAGCATGTGTTAGATACGAAAATCTTTTTTTTATTAAACTCTAAGTTGGTTTACACAATTTGAATTGAGTGCTTTAGTAATGTAATATTCACGGGCTGTACTAGTATCTTAAAAATGTTTAGAAATGTAGAAGTTCATCAATTGGTAAATAAATGCCGGTTAATGTCGTTACTGGTAAGAGTAATTATGAAACGAAAAACGTCAAGTACCTACTTTATTTTATTCTGCCACTTGAGTCACTGCAGGCTAAATGAGTGAATTTGTGGTCTTCCCACTACATTTCTTCTTTTGCCTCTATTCACAAATCTCTGCCCATGGTTTTTGCCTCCTTAGTAGGAGGTGAAATACAAGCTTCTTGAGGGCAGGAACTTTATGGACTTAAGTATTTTTTGGGTGGATGGCTGGTTGCTAACAGTTGATGGTACATCAGCCAGGATATCTCTTAAAATAATACTTAAACTAAAAAAAAAAAAAAAAAAAAAAAAAAATAATACTTAAACTGATCTCCAAAGGCAAGGAAAACAAGGCAAAAATGAATTGTTGGGACTTTATCAAGATAAAAAGCTTTTGCACAGCAAAGGAAATAGTCAACAAAACCAGAAGACAACAGATGGAATGGGAGAAGATATTTGTAAATGTTTTATCAGATAAAGAGCTAGTATTCCAAGATCTAGAAAGAACTTAGCAAACTCAACACCCAGAAAACTATTAATCCAGTCAAGAAATGGGTGGAAGACATCCACAGACATTTCTTCAGGGAAGACATACAAACGGCCAACAGGCACAAAAAAAATGCTCAACATCACTTGGCATCAGGGAAATAGAAATCAAAACTACAATGAGTTACTGCCTCACAGCAGTCAGAATGGCTAGAATTAAAAGTCAGGAAATGACAGATGTTGGCAAGGCTGTGGAGACAGGGATACTGATAGGAATGCAAGCTGGTGCAGCCACTCCAGAAAACTTTAGAGGTTCCTCAAAAAGTTAAAAATTGAGCTATCTTAAGACCCAGCAGTTGCAGTACTAGGTATATACCCCCAAAATACAAATGTAGTGATCCAAAGGGGCACCTGCACCCTTATGTTTATAGCAGCAGCGTCTGCAATAGCCAAACTATGGAAAAAGCCCAGGTGTCCATTGACAGATGAGTGGATAAAGAAGATGTGGTATATGTACAATCGAATATTACTCAGCCACCAAAAAAAAGAAATTTCATTTGCAGTGATGTGGATGGAATGAGAGGGTTTTACATTAAGCAAAATAAGTCAATCAGAGAAAGACAGTTCTATGATCTTGCTCATATGTGGAATTTAAGAAACAAAAGATCATAGGGGAAAGGAGGGAAAATAGAATAAGATGTTACCAGAGAGGGAGATAAACCATAAGGGACTCTGAATCACAAGAAACAAACTGATCGTTGCTGGAAGGGAGGAGGGTAACTGGGTGATGGGCATTAAGGAGGGCACATGATGTAATGTGCACTGGGTGCTGTATACAACTGATAAATCACTGAACTCTGCCTCTGAGTAATATACCGTATGTTAATTAATTGAATTTTAATAATAAATGAAAGTATTAAATATTTTTTTGGAAGCTAATTAGTTTCTCTTTTTGCTATTAAGTTGAGATAATGTTAAAATACAACAATGAAAGGCAGTGACAATCCACTTAAAATCACTCAAATAATAATAGGAGCTTACATAAAGCATTTACAGAGTGTAACAATATTTTTACAGTAATTGTCTGAGGTAGGCAGTGTTATTTCCATTTTACAAAGCAAGCACAGAGGTTATGTAAGTTTTTACCAGTCAGCTAGTAATTAGCAGAGCAGGGTTTATGAACCCATACACAATGTTATGTGCTCTTTTGAACCCATGCACAATGTTATGTTATGTACTGTTTAGCCTCTGAGATTTTTTTTTATTTCTAAAATTAAAGTTAACATACAGAAAATAACAGTTCTGATTAGAAGTCTTAGTTATGCAAACATTTTCTAGTGATTCAAACATTTTAACTGTCTTTTCCTCTTCAATTAAGGAAAAAAAAAACCCTCATAAATCCCCTTTTTTGAGTTTTTCTTTTTAGAATTAACACACAGAGTTAGGTATGATGCCTTTAACAGTAACATAATCTGTTCTATTTGTAGGCAGTTATGGAGGCTGGCAACGCTAAGAACTCTGCACTGATGGCTAAAAAAGCCCCTACCATGCCCAAACCCCAGTGGCACCCACCATGGAAACTCTACAGGGTGAGTGAATCTGTATGTTATTCCACTACAGGAATGATGATTGCTTTCCAGTTACTAAGAGCCAAGGAATAGAATCAGGAGGAAAAGGATTGAATATGAGAACTGATAAAGTGATCTGAGATGGGTTGGGGGGAAGGTATCAGGCAGTCTTAAAAGACGTGAAGACTTCTTTAAGTAAAAGCTATGTGTGTGTTTCCTATATAAAATATTTACAGAAAGCTATTAAACATGGAGAACAGATAAAATAATTTTTCTACGTGTTTGAAGTGTTTAATACGAATCCCAGGAGGAAAAATAACATATAATGCTATTTCTTTAGCCCTACTGATTATCTTTTTAATTATAGTAAATTAAAGTGATTCAAAACATACCAGATCTAAAATGAAATGTATGTAGTAGGAAAACTATAGCTACACATAATTAAATATATGTATTAAATTTTAGTTTTCTAATTATACACTAAAGTAGACTTTCTTTTGGTATACCGACCTAATAAATTTTAATAGATGTATAAATTTGGGTAATTACTTCTTTATACACTCAGTATAAAGAAGTTCCGTCAGCTCAAAAAACACTCCTGTGCTATTATTTTATACTTCTAACTTTCCCTACCCCTGGCAGCTGTTCGTTTGTTTTTCATACTATTTTTGTGGGGTTTTTTTCAATTTTGTTATGTAATGGAATTATACAGTATATACATTTTAATACTGACTTCCTTCCTCAGCTTAATGCCTTTGAGGGCCCTCCAAGTTGTATTAATATATTCCTCTTATTTGCTGAGTAAATATTCCATTGTATAGGTATATCATAGCTTGTATATGTATTTACTGTGATTGAAGGTAATTTATAATTTTAAAATCTAAGTGTCAAATAATTTTATAAATGTATTTGAAGATATGAGGAGGGGCTCTTCAAACTTGACTTATATGTAATGAGTTGAAGTTGAACAAACTAGTGTAATGAGTCCACCCATTCTATGTTTTGTTTTATACAGGTGATCAGTGGACATCTTGGCTGGGTTCGCTGTATTGCTGTGGAACCTGGAAATCAGTGGTTTGTAACTGGATCTGCTGACAGAACTATAAAGGTAATAGGAAGGAGGAAGAAAAAAATACGACTTTGTATTTACTACGTGATTTTAATCTTTTATTTCTGAGGTGGGAATTGCTGTTGTAGTTTCTCTGATTTCTGAGACCTGAGTATGGAGTAAAATTTATTATCTTTATCAATTCAGTGTTCCAATTAAATATGTTTGGAAAGTGGTATTTAAATAACAGGCTTTTCCAAACCAAACATACCGACTACCACTAATTTCTTGATATTTTTTTCTCCTCTGGTTACAAACTTAAAGCTTACTCATATATAAAAAATGAGGAAAATATAGAGAAGTACAAAAGAATACAGACCCATATGTAATTGAACACTGTCAGATAATTTGAACGAATTTCTTTTTAGTACTTACTTCCATGCATATGTGTCACTACATTTCCTTCTGAGCTTTCTTCCTGTGTGTATAAATGTGTATCTTTAAAAAATCATGATGGGGGTGTCTGGATGGTACAGTCAGTTAAGCAACTGATTCTTGGCTTCAGCTCAGGTTGTGATCTCAGGGTTATGAGATCAGGCCCTGCATCGGGCTCTGCACTCAGCGCCGTACCTGCTTAAGGCTCCCTCCTCCTCCTTTTGCTGTCCTCCCCACCACCCCTCATCCCCATGCACATGTGCACTCTCTCAAATCTTAAAAAAAAAATACATAAATAAAAATTCTTGAGTGTTACATAGTTTTGTACTCTGCTTTTTTTCCACTTAACATATAAGAGGCATATTTTTGTGAAGAAATGGACATCTTTTTAAATGGTTTCACAATCTATCAGATATTCTATAATCTATTTTCCTATTGGTAGACATCAGAGTTTTTAGTTTCTTGGTGTTCACTATCACAAGTAATGCTATATAATTTTTGTGCCTAAAGCTTTTTGCCATATTTTAAATGATTTTGTTGGACAGATCCCCAGTAATGGAATTAATGGGTCCAAGATTTTTGTAATTGACACCCAAAGTACAAATATTTTCCAAAATGGGTGACTTGATATTTGCAGTGTATTACAGGATCCTTTTTTAACACACTGATTGTGTATCTTTAAAAATATCTGTGGGGATCCCTGGGTGGCTCAGCATTTAGCGCTGTCTTCAGGCTGGGGTGTAATCCTAGAGATCCGGGATCGAGTCCCACATCAGGCTCCCTGCATGGGGAGCCTGCTTCTCCCTCTGCCTGTGTCTCTGCCTCTCTCTATCTCTCAAGAATAAATAAAATAAATAAATGAATGAATGAATAAATAAATAAATAAAATATCTATCTACTAACGTTAAGCAGAAATGGTTACCTAATCTTGTAAAAACCGCACAAAAAAAATTTATAGTGGGATTCCTAGTAAAGCTGTTAAGTTTTTTCAACATGTATATATTTTTTATTGAGGTATAATTGATATACAATATTATTAGTTTTAATATACAATGTAATGATACAATATATTGGTATATTGTGAAATCACAATAAATCTAGTTAACATCTATGACCATACATAGTTGCAGAATTTTTTCCTTATAGTGAGAATTTTTAGATGTTGAGTACAGTAGTATTAACTGTAGTTGCCAGGCTGAACATTATATCTCCGTGACTTACCTGTTTCATAACTGGAACTTTGCACTTTTGACTCTCTTAACTCATTTCCCCCACTCCCACCCCCCACCTCTGGTAACCACTGATCTGTTCTCTGTATCTGTGAGCCTGGTTTTTATTTTTGTTTATAGAGTTCACATACCAGTAAAATCACCTAGTATTCGTCTTTCTCAGTCTGACTTGTCACTTATTATAAATATTTTCCCAGTTTGAACATGCTTTTTAATTCTGTTTTCCCTGCTTAACAGAGGAGATCATGGGAGATTCTTTTGCAAATTTTAAAATTTGTATATGTTTACAACTTTCACTTTTTGAACACTTAATTTTAACATTAAGATTTTAAAAATTTGCTTTGGAATAATGAAGAAAAATTAAATATTTTTTGATTGCAGATCTGGGACTTGGCTAGTGGCAAATTAAAACTGTCATTAACTGGGCACATCAGTACAGTGCGCGGTGTGATAGTAAGCACGCGGAGCCCTTACCTGTTTTCCTGTGGAGAAGACAAACAAGTCAAATGCTGGGATCTTGAATATAATAAGGTAAGCTTAGAGTTAAGGATTTAAAACATAGTCAATCACTGTTTTTCTTTATAATTATAGAGATTTTAACTTTCCCCTTTATTTTTAGGTTATAAGACACTATCATGGACATCTAAGTGCAGTGTATGGTTTGGATTTGCACCCAACAATTGATGTGCTGGTAACCTGTAGTCGAGATTCAACTGCACGGGTAAGTGGAATAGAGTTTTGTGTTTATTTGTAAATATATCGCATCTTATTTGGTAATGGAGTCATATATTTGTAAATATGTTGCATGCATATTTGGTAATAGAGTCATGCATTGACTTATTAGAGAATTAAAGATAGTTGCCTTGACTAGCAATAGCCTGGTCTCTGTTTCTTGGCTCAGGTGTTTTTCCACCTTCATTTTCAGTTCTGTGGCCTCATGTTTATCACTGGGAGTGCCCTGCTTCTGAAATGGGACACTCACATGTTCCTTTCCATCACTACAACATTTTCCATTAGCTTTTTCCTTCAGTAGTCTTATTGTACCCATTCTTACACTTTTAGTACCCTGATCCGTTAGTTTTTTGGGTCTTTTTTTTCCTTTCAGCTGCCTTCTATCTATATTCCCCAGCCAGCTTACAGATCATTAATCTTTCTTTTAAACAATTTTTCATTACATTCAGACACAGTTGTCTAGTAAATTCCCAGCCTTGAATTGGTTCACTTACCTGTCTGAGATATGAATGCTTATTTTCTCTGACAGTGTGTCCCTTGTGTTTTTATAGATTTGGGATGTGAGAACTAAAGCCAGTGTACACACATTATCTGGACATACAAATGCAGTTGCTACAGTGAGATGTCAAGCTGCAGAACCACAAATTATTACTGGTATGATTGATACTTTTTAAGTTTACAGTATATTTGATTATAAATGCATTATGATTATACATATACTTTTCATATTCACTATGACTCTTCATTTTTGTAGATACATTGTTTCTGTGCATATATGAAACTTACTGTGGTAACATTTCATTTGGTTTTTATCTCATACCCTTTACATATCATAGAATGTATCATACACAGTATCATGTGATGTCTGACTAGAAAATAGTGCTGTTAGATACATTCAGACATTGTTTCATAGTATCAAAATTACTTGTTTAGGAAATTGAAGTCAAAAGACAAAATAGAGACCAATAACTTTTAGAGCTAGTTTGAGTTTGGTTTTGCTTATATAGTAAGATTAATAATACAACTTCACTCTGAGACCAGAAAATAATTTCTTTACTTGATGTAGTTTGTTAATTAAGAATCGTTCAGGTTTTTCCTTCCCCCTCCCCTCCAAGGAGTAACTTCATGTATTTGCTTTATTTGTTACTCACATTTGTTCCAGCTGTTCACTGGACAATGCATCAAGTATTTACTGCATTTTTTTAAGAATTAAATTTAAAACCAACCTAAAAGTTTAGAACTGTAAAGTAATTAGGCAGGAGTTAGTATGACTTTCATTTAATATATATATATGTCTACAGAAGACTGATTCATACATTGTTGTGTTTAATTTTTGCATTATTTTTCCTGATGTGTATTTTGTGGATGTGTATTTTCGTTATAGGAAGTCATGATACTACAATACGATTATGGGATTTGGTGGCTGGAAAAACAAGAGTCACATTAACAAACCACAAAAAATCGGTCAGGGCTGTGGTTTTACATCCAAGACAGTAAGTGTATTTTCCTAATTAGCTTTTCTTTTTTCTTCAATTTTTAGTATAAATATTGAAATACTAGCATTATTACTACTTTGGTAGTCGTTTAGCCACTGTTATTTCCAGGCCTGTGCCACTTGGCACCTGGATTTCTTTCATTTTTCCTGTATACTCGTTTGCTTCATGACCTATATATATGATGAAGAAAATTTTCTACAAGGTGAAAGATGATAGTGTCAGATGAGACAATATGAATAAATCATGGCTAAAAGCCGCACATCAAAGTAGAGGCTTTTGATTTAATGTTTAGTAGAAGATGGATTTAATGTTTTGACAGAAACGTTTATACTGAGATGTACATAGAATAGTTTAATTCATAAGGAGGAAATAGTATACATAGAAAAAAAAATAGTAGGACCCATGAACATACAGGGTGTCCATAGAGGTGGAGCATAATATCACAGCCTGTCTCTTATATCACATCACCCTGACGCTTTTCTCGTCACATTGATATTTCTATCTACCCCCTCCCCCTTATCCATTATTTCTTCCCTTCTTCCTCCCTTTTTCTGTCTTCCTTATTCCCTTTCTTCCTCTCCTCTGTTTCCTTTTTCTCTCTCTTCCTCTTGCCCTCTGTTTCTTTCCTTCTTTTTCATTCTTCCTGTAGTCCCCTCTATCTCCCTCTCTTGCTCTGTCCAAAATAGCTTCATAACCCCTTGCCCTCAATGTGAATTTAGGGGTTTGTACATTTATTGCTGCTTTAGCTCAGTGTAGAGCACTGGGGAAATGAAAAACATTAATCTAGAACATTTAAATAATTTGAAGATCTGATTTGACTTGGAATAAATGTCTTTGTATTTTTACCTCTTGGTATGACAAATAATATTTTGCTACAACTATAGATCCATAAGCACACGTATAGAATACAACCGTAAAAGGCTTTTTTGAATTCTTTATTTTATTTAACTTGATCTCCTTTTCATCTTATTTCAGTTATACGTTTGCATCTGGCTCCCCAGATAATATAAAACAGTGGAAATTCCCTGATGGAAGTTTTATTCAAAACCTTTCTGGTCATAATGCTATTATTAATACATTGACAGTGAATTCTGATGGAGTGCTTGTTTCTGGAGGTAAAATAAGATTTTAATAATAAATATGTTTTAGCCTGTCATTTTTTCCTTTAGTAAGTGAGTAAACATTTTAAAATTTCTATGTCATCCCACCTAAGTATTACAACAGAACTTGCCTGAGTAGTGTGTTTTTGGATGTTGTTCATATATGTGTTTATGCATACATGTAATACATGCAGCATATTTCATAGTTTAGTTTTTTTTGAGTTCCTACATGATAAATCTAACGTATTCATGCTGGGAATTACCTAAATTTTGGTTGTGTATTCTGGAACTAGGTATCATTTTGTGGTGCTTTTTGGGCTCTATAATTACTGAATTAAGCACAAATGAAAGTAGGCACACCAGTATTAAGAGAAGCTTGAGTGCCTGGGTCTTCTTTTTTTTTTTTCTTTTTTTTTTAAGATTTTATTTATTTATTCATGAGAGACAGAGAGGCAGAGACACAGGCAGAGGGAGAAGCAGGCAGGCTCCATGCAGGGAGCCTGACACGGGACTCAATCTCAGGTCTCCAGGATCACGCTCTGGGTTGAAGGCGGTGCTAAACCATTAAGCCACCCGGGCTGCCCACTGCCTGTGTCTTGTATTATAACTTTATTTAATCTTTGTTGTCACGGTGCTTGACTCCTAGATGGTGCTTAAATGTTTGTCAAGCAGAATTGTTAAAGGATACCAAGTTTAATTAGATTTTTTCCTTTAAGCTGACAATGGCACTATGCATCTTTGGGACTGGAGAACTGGCTACAATTTCCAGAGAGTTCATGCAGCTGTGCAGCCCGGATCTTTGGACAGTGAATCAGGAATATTTGCTTGTGCTTTTGATCAGTCTGAAAGTCGGTTACTAACAGCTGAAGCTGATAAAACGATTAAAGTGTATAAAGAGGATGATACTGCGGTAAGTTCTCTATTTCACATGCATTTTGAAGTAAAATAAATCAACCATACCATAATTTTGCGAGTGCTTTTCTCATTTTAAAGATACTGAAATTTTCAGAAGGGAAAATAATCTTTATAGTATTGAATTATTTATCATCTCGAGTAGTGTCTGCTCGTAGATTTCTATATTAGTCCCATTGATACCAGCGAATCCATAAATTGTTTTAATTTTATCCCTACTTACTATAGTTATTGGGAAAATCTTACATTGAGAATAATCACAAATAAATTGCTATACAAATTAATTCTAAAATCATAAGCTTTGGTATTACTAGGTTACCTAAGTAGCAATTTTATTCGAGATGAAAAACCACAAACTGAATTTGTAGTGAACCCATTCATCCTTTATTAGATTCAGATAATGTCACTAGTTTGTCAGCTATTCCTAAAATTGTTAAAGAACTGCTAAATATGTAATGTCAACCAACAGATGCCTTATTTTGTTAGAAAGAGAGTTATTAATATAAAGCAAATTAATAATACTTTGTTTTAACTTATTTAATTTTCTGTTTCCAGACAGAAGAAACTCATCCAGTCAGCTGGAAGCCAGAAATTATCAAGAGAAAGAGATTTTAATATGGCATTTTCTTCATGGTGGCTCCCATTTTTTGTTGTTGTTTTTAAAGAATAAGCTTGGTGTTGATGAGGATATCCAGTCGTTTTGTGCTCTGGCTAGGAATATAAAGCAGAAACTCACATGCTTAAATGATTCCTGCTTCATATTTTACAGTAAACTGCCCCTCCCTCCTGTGTTTTTTTTTTTTTTTCCCAAAATAAAAAATTGAGGTCCTAGGAAGTAAGATGCAGGTATCAAGCATATGTAGGTTTGTTGAACATAACTATTCTAAAGATAGAATACTTTGTCAGTTTTATTAAAAGATACCTTTTTAAAAAATACTTAAAAAACTGCTTACTATAATAAGGACTTGTTTCAAGGGAGCAGTTGCATTTGGGTTTTATTTTTATTTTTTTTACTTTAAAAACTAGTATCTGTGACTAATAATGGGGATTAAGGGATTGAAGTCTTACTTTTGTATGTTTATTCCAGAAACAGTTTTTGAGTGCATGTTCTACAAAGTTCTGCACTATTGAATACAGTTCAGGAAATAGACTAAGATGAATCTGTCCTCCAAGACCCTAGTTAGCGTATTACAGAATGCTGTATTGGAGTCCCACAGAGGAAAAGACCATCGCTCTTTTCCAGAGAGCATTGTGGAAGACTTCATAGAGTCGGGTATTTGAGCTGAGCCTTGAGAGGCCAGAGAGGGAAACTAGTATTCTAAGATGGGGCATACAGTGAACGAAACCAGACTTGTGAAACTAGGATGTGTTCTAGGAGCAAAGAATTGTCTGCTGCAGTTGAGTAATGAGTACAGCTGGTGGAGGAGAAAGCTCATGTTTGAAGTTCGATTTTATCCAACAAGCAGTTGGATACCAACATAGGTATCAAAACCTGAAGAAATTAATAAGATACTACTGGTGGTATTTGAAGCTGTGGCATGGGCTGCAGTCTTTTGAAGACTTTCTGGAAAAGTGTTATTTAAGTTTCTGATACCTATTCCCTGTAAATATGAGTTTTCTAAACCCTGCCCTTAGGATCCTGACTCCCCATCAGTCAAGAAAATTTGTCCACCTTCTCTTTCTGTAGGTAGAAAACACAGTTACAAGAACAATTGATGATAGATTTTTTTTTTCTAATTAAAAATCACACCATAAGTTTGAATAAACCTTTCTAAATTATACATATCCCATCTTGCATGCTGTAGGTGGGAGGATAATTTTATAACCTTTAAAGGGGGGGGTTCAGAGTATATTGAAAATGCTCAAACCATTTGGCAAACTTCATTAAAAAGATTAGGAAAATGCCAATAGGAATAATCTGACAAGTGTACACAAGTTTACTGTACCTTTGCTCTTCAATGAAACTAGCTCAGATGTCCTGTCAATAAGGGACTAATTTAATAGATTATGGTACCTTCATGCAATTTATTTCTATCCATTAAGAGTAAGGAACGTCTCTGGACTAATAAGATGTCCAAACTTTACTCTTAGGTTAAAAAAAGTTGTGGAAGCATTTTTTTTTTTTTTTTTTTTTTTGTAGAATAACTTGTTAATGCTATATATATATACATATATATATATAAATAATGGAATAGTAATTCGACATTGTTACCAGTGGCTTTGTGAGGGAGTAAAATTGTGGGAGAACTTTCATGATTGGCTTTATATATTTCTATAATGTTTTAATTTTCTATAAGCATGTATTTTATAAACTTAAATAAAGAAAAATCCACTACACTTGCATCACTGAGAGATTCTCATATACCTTCTAACAGGAGAAAAATAGAGGTGGATACGGTCCCATCCCTAAAGGCCAACAAGAAGTGACTGCTAGTACAAGGAGGTGAGAAAGCTATCCGGCCTAGGATTAGATGTATGAAATTCTGAATAGCATGTAAGATAAGTCCATTTCCCTGCTTCTGCTATCAGGTGTTCTCAAATCCTCTTGCAGAAATTTGATCTACCACATGGGTTCATGAACCCCATGGAATTTTAGGCAGAATTTCATGCATGTGCTCTTTTGTTTTACCTACTCGACAGAACCCCAGCCCAGGATATACCCGGGTCTCTGGCAGTGCCTGTCTTACGTACAGCTGAGCTGTGGAATGTTACCGAAGGACAGCAGCTGCGCCAACTGAACTCCTATTTCATTTACAACCACATACCTCAAGTGGACCATTAACAGTGGTCATGACACACCTTCATATAGTCCATGCTTTCTGCCTCCTGTTGCAAAGGATGAGCTCTGCCCACCTCAGAACAATTTCAAATGTACAGCATCACGAGACCTAATGTTCCCTTCTAACTATGCACTTACTTACTCTCTTTTATAGCCAAACTCCCTGAGTTTTCATAACTTCCCATGTTCCTCACTTCCCATTCTCTCAACTGACTCCAGTCCCAAAATAATCAAATGTGTTAAACATTCTTAGAGAAATGGAAGAAATCTAAGTAGCATGAAGGAGTTGACAGGAGATAGGTAAAAAAGAGAGTAAGCCTGAATAGTGATTGGGGGGGGGGGGGCATTAAAAGTAGAAACTAGATAAACCAATTAAATAGAAGAATCATACATATCCTAACGAAAGCAAAAGGGGAGATGAGACAGTTCTGTCCAATTCCATGCCATTATATTTAAAAAGTGAAAGAATGGTTAATTTCAAGTAAAAATATATGGCTGATTCCAGAAGATATGGAAAACCTAAGTAAAGTATCCTAGATGAAATAGTTTGTCAAGGAATTAACCCCTCCCACTACCACCCGCACACATCTCTAAGTGCATTAAGTTTTAAAGTGGAATTCTAATTTCAATGCACTATAAATTTTTATAGGATCTAAAGAGCTTTTATGTTCTAAAATGTGACTATATCAAAAATATCCAAGTCCAATGATGCACAAATGAAATGATTTCATCTTGCTTGCGTGAATATTGTTGGGAAAATCACTTCTAAAGGCAAAGAGTCAAGCAGCACTTAAGTGTATTCTAAAAGTGCAAGGAAGTTGGATTATTAGAAAATAATATGATTCACCATATTGGATTATATGGGGAGAAAAAGCATTTTTATAGATGGTAAAGGGACATTTCAATATAATTTGAAATCCATACTTCATTAAACTATTACTATAGACAGATGATATTTTTAAACCTTGGTTAAATACAACTACTCTACCTTAATGATCAGTTGTCGATTGGGAAATACTAAAGATATTCCTATTAATGTCAGTAACAAGACAGGGATGCCCACATCCATGTTCAGCTTTTTAAAGAAGACTTCTGGACTCCTAACTTTTCTGGAAGTCTTTTAGAAGATGTAGAGGTATGGTAACTGGAAAGCATGGATATAAAATGATTGTTCGCAGATAATTTGATTATACACCTGGATAATCTAAGAGAATTAATTGAAAAACTTAAAAACAATAGATACATTCAGTAAGGGCTTGGTACAGAACCGGCACTCAGAAATCAATAAACAGATTTAATGAAAAAAACTCCTTGTATAAAATGGCAACAAGATTAATACAGTTAAAAAGAAATGTGCAAGTCCTGTGTGAAGAAACTTTTAATTCTATCCAATTAACTCAATCCTAATAAAATTACCTATTAAATATATATTTTAGAACAAAAGCTGATTTCTAGTCTTACAGAAAATTTTATTTTATTTTTTTAAAAGAGTATTTATTTATTCGTGAGAGACACAGGGGAGAAGCAGGCTCCGTGCAGGGAGCCCGATGCGAAACTTGATCCCTGGTCTCCAGGATCACGCCCTGGGCTGAAGGCGGCACTAAACCGCTGGGCCACCGGGGCTGCCCCATGGAAAATTTTAAAAGCAAGAACACCTAAGATAATCCTGAAAGCACAAAAAGGGAGGGAGGGAACTAATACAGTATTAGCTACCTGAACAGTGGGGTGGGGTGGGGTCCAGAATTAGACCCAAATACAAATTGATAATTACATATATGATTAAGGTAGCCTAACATAAAATACTCAAATGTACTTAACCCCAAATTTAAAACTACAATAAAACCTATAGTTTTCACCAATAAAAATGTCAAAGTTTAAAAAAGTGGTAATAATAGATGTAGAGGTGGTGTAAGAAATAATTTTCTATTTTGCTTATCCAGAAAATGCAGTGCTGAGAACTTTCACAAGTTTCAACCCAGAAATTCTAATTTTAAGAATTTATGCCATAAATGTGCTTGTTTGTGTGAGAAATGTGTATGCATTTTTTATAACAAAAAGTATTGAAAAACATGATTACCAGACTTCAGGCTAAAGAAGAGAAGTGGAGGGATCCCTGGGTGGCGCAGCGGTTTGGCACCTGCCTTTGGCCCAGGGCGCGATCCTGGAGACCCAGGATCGAATCCCACGTCGGGCTCCCGGTGCATGGAGCCTGCTTCTCCCTCTGCCTGTGTCTCTGCCTCTCTCTCTCTCTGTGACTATCATAAATAAATAAATAAAAAATTTAAAAAAAAAAAAAAAAAAAGAGAAGTGGATCTGATAAAGTCATAGTCTTACGTTAATGACGCCTTGCATGTTTATATTTTACACTGAGCTGTCTTGTTTACGACTGCGTGTGATCCCTCGAGATTTTTGAGAAGTTGGACTAATATTCCCATTTTACAGTTTGCAGGATCAGCCTAGTGGGCTCAAAGCATGACAGGGGAAGCCAGTGTGAGAACCCAAGGGTGGTTTTTTCTTTTTTTTTTTTTTTTTTTTTAATCTCTGTTCCATTTCTTTTACTAGGAAATGACACTATCTTATAATTTCTCATTAATTCCCATAGGAGTTGACTTTCCATTGATTTAAAGGGAACTTTAGGGGAAGAGTAAAGCAGATATTTATGTTT
Organism: Canis lupus baileyi; assembly: GCF_048164855.1. Taxonomy (NCBI): domain Eukaryota; kingdom Metazoa; phylum Chordata; class Mammalia; order Carnivora; family Canidae; genus Canis; species Canis lupus. The sequence goes on along the minus strand of NC_132850.1, from coordinate 53,498,318 downwards.
CTTTTGAAACTGTCAAGTCTTGAACTTGACAGCATTGTTAGTTAGCCAAAAGTAGCATTCGTGTTAGGAATGGCCTCAGTCCATATATCTTTCCACTATTTGATGCTGAATACAAATATTTTTAAATCTATGTATCTACCTATCCATCTACCATCCTTTTTTCTATCCATCATCTGTCTAAATTTACTTTCCAGTTAAGGAAATGCACATTTGTACATTAATTTCTGTTACTTAGATTCTTATCATCTAGTGAAGATTTTAGGAGGAGAGGAAATTACTGACTTGAGGATACTTGCATATTTATTGAATATTTTTTTAAGTTCATACACATTTAATAATATTGTAGAAGATAACGAAATCATGGTGTGTGGTATCTACTCCCCCAGCTGAATTCTAAGCAGGGAACAGAATATGAAATGCTTGTGTAAGGACTGAGTAAGAACATAAGAAATTTCTTTCCACCAGAATCATAAAATGAAATGTTAAATGGATGTTACATCCTGTGAGTGCCCCAGGAGGGGGAGGATAGTGTGTTCTGGAAGGGCAGTTTTTGTGAAGGAACTCAGTCTTGGACTGTAGGTAGAAGGATGGGGACAGTTTAAGCAGAGAGACGAGCGGGGAATGAATAGATGAACCTGGTCTTACGTTGTCACTAGATGAACTAGACCGGAATTACGTCTAGGGTTCTGTTACCTCAGCTGCTTTGGTCTCTGGGAGATGAAAAAGAGCTGGGCCTCTTAATAGGGTTGGACTGACACCTGAAACTGAGAATGTAGCCTAGGGTATCCTGAGAAATTCCTTGAGACTGCAGTTGGCTCAGACCCCAAAGCTGAGCATCTTCATCTGGGCTCACACGATAGGCACACCCTCAATCAGATTTCTAGTAAGTGTGCCTGCACCTGACTGGCCCATCAGAAGACACTGTGACCTTGATCTCGGGATCGTGAGTTTGAGTCCTCTGCTGGATGTAGAGATTCCTTAAATAAAAAAAAACTTTAAAAAAAATGGTTTCTGTTAACTTGCACAAGATAATTTTAATAAGACACTTTATCATGAGCAGGTTTTGAATATTAAACTGCCCACCCAAAATGAGGACCTGAGTTAAAGCAGCATGAGAGGTGCTGGGAGCTTCACTGCGCCTCACTGCAAAGCTAGCCTGTTCCCCCAGGGATAACCGCAGTGGGGCAGCCACTCTCTAGTCTGTGGGGACTCACATCTTGCCCACATACCCACATACCCAGAGTCAAGGGCCAGACTACCACAGGGTCAGGGAAATCTTGGGCTCTGCATGAAAAGGAAGCAAGAGATGTGGAAACTTCACATCATTTGGCTGTAAAGAAATAGGAAAAAATAAGACTTTGACCTAGCATGATTCCATTTTCAGCAAATGCAACAGTGGTTAAATGTTAGGCATCATTTTTGTTGTAAATAGTTTAGATACACAGGATCATCACGCTAATGATATGCAGAAAGATTATTTGACAGGATTCGAGAAAAATGTCACACCAGACTTCTGAAAGAATGGGGGACACATGTCAATAAGTTCCTACAGAATAATTACTAGGAAGGAGCATTAAATCATTCTTCACAGCGGGGCATAGAGGCAGGCACAGGAATAATTAAAGTCCAGAATAATAAAAAGGTTGCCTGCACTCATTTTTAAAAATTCAGCGTGGTTCTGGGAACTAATTGAACTAATGGGATAAGAAAAAATAAGAAACAAGGAAAATCAAATTATAATGATTTGTAGATAGCGCAAATAAAGTAAGCAACAGAAAAACCATTAACATGAATGAAAGTGCCCTGTAGGACGATTCCACACAAGGTAAATATAGTACATGAAAATGAAGAGTTTTCCTTGGTAGCGTACAACAGTGCACTGTTGTATGTTGCCTAAAAAATGCCACTTTCAAGGGACGCCTGGGTGGTTCAGTGGGTTAAGTGTCTCTGCCTTTGACTCAGGTGGTGATCACAGGATCCTGGGGGCAAGTCCTGCATCCAGGTCCCTGCTCAGCAGGGAGTTGGCCTCTCTGCCACTCTCCTGGCTCCTGCACTCCCTCCCTCTTTCTCTCTCTCTCTCTCTCTCTCTCTCTCTCTCTCTCTCTCTCTCTCTCTCTCTCTCTCCCTCTCTCTCTTGCAAATAAAATCTTTAAAAACAAAAACAACTTTTACACCATGAACACAACCTATTGCACAAACAGGAAGAGTGGAAACTCTCTATAAATGAATAAAATACTATAAAACGTCATCCAAAGTGTTTTCAAATGAAAACACAGAGCCACTGTGCCCCTGGAAGAAAAAACCCACAAAATTTTAAATATATCATTTCCATAAAAATTAATATACAAATTTAATGTGATCCCAATCAGGCGTTCAGTAACTTTTGTTGGAATAACTTTACAAATTGGTGCTCAAGTGTATCTGATAAACGATATCAAAATGTTTAAGAAACTTTTGGAGAAATAGATTCATAAGAGGTGGGAATGTCTGTCCTACTAGGTATAAAACACTCAAAATAAAAAGTTAAGTCAGAACAGAAGAGACAGCTCTGAAACAGATATGGTTATATGTGGAGATTTAGTATGGGCTCTGATATGGGAAAATCTCAGAATTGTATTGCAATAAAAAAGCTGTGCAAGGGGATCCCTGGGTGGCGCAGCGGTTTGGCGCCTGCCTTTGGCCCAGGGCGTGATCCTGGAGACCCGGGATCGAATCCCACGTCGGGCTCCCGGTGCATGGAGCCTGCTTCTCCCTCTGCCTGTGTCTCTGCCTCTCTCTCTCTCTCTGTGTGACTATCATAAATAAATAAAAATTTAAAAAAATATATTTAAAAAAAAAAAAAAAGCTGTGCTAATTTAGTCTAAGTGCAACATTTATTTAGACTCATTTAAATGTGTAATTTACCAATAAAATACCAAATGCATAGATATATGTTGAAGGACATATAAGAAATAACATCGATACCTCTTTGAGAGGGGATCGGGTCTTGAGTAGATGATACACCCTTTTATTTTATTTTATTATTTATTTATTTATTTATTTAGCCTATGGCTAACTTTATTAAGGAAAGCATACAAGATTTTACAGAGAACAAGTTTAATCACTTCTTAGAAAAGACTCTTTGATACCTATATGCAATTCTCTAGGTACCTATATGCGATTTAAGGATTTTGGTAAAGAAAGCCCTTACAGAATCTGATTTCTTTCTTCTGGACAACTTACCATAATTCATGTAGCTTCTATCAGATAAATCCTGGGACCAGACTAAGCAATAATATTATTTAGCAGATGAATGAAAGCTATTTGGTATATAATTAGAGTTTATTATTGTTATAAAAAAGTTAGATTGCGATATGATTTTTACTCAGCAAAATTCATCCCCTTGGCATAGGGTAAAATTTTTATATTAGGCTATGATTGCAGAAAACCAACCAACCAACCAACCAACCAGTAGAAACAACTGAAATAAGCTACTGTGAGATTCTAGGTCATACACCAGGACTAAAAATTTCTAGGCTACAGTAGCTGGCTATATGTGTGCTAAACCCACTTCAGAAAATTGTTGGGCTAATAGTTCTTTTTACTCTGCGTAGTTAGTGGCTTCTCTAAGAGAGATAGAAGTGCCTATTGTTCAAGGCACAGTCTGTGTTGCCGGTTACAGTAGCTATACGACTTTGTGTAAATTATTTACCCAATATATAAGGTACTTGGGAGAATTAAAACGCATGATCTTTGTAAAAAGGCTTACTCCAGTGCCCAACGAATATTAAGCACTTCATATGTGTGGACTATCACCATCATCATCATCATCATCGTCATCATCATCAGGCCAGATGATAGACCCCTTTAATATACACCCTTTGGTCTAAAAGCATCTGTTCATGAGTAGAGGACTGGTTAGTACATATTTTTCGGTAAAAATAAATAATATACTTCTCTGCAAAGAATACAGTAGACACTTCACTGATGTAGAAAGATAGCTACAGAATACGGGGGAGGGGATATTCAGAATATATAGCATCACCTTAATAAAAAATCTGTATTAATGTAGATCTGGAAATATATCAATTAAGGTATAAAGGGAGAAGCTAAAGTGTAAATCGTTTACTTTCTATTTCATTAGGAACTAGCAACTGCTTACAGTCAAAACTGAAAATATCATCCAGCTAATCACATCCATTAGTTTTTTCCTCACCCCTACACCGCTGTTCCACATCCAGACACATTCATGGGGAAAAAAAAAAAAAAAAAGCTCATCTTCCTCTTCCAGTTCTCAAACTCTGACAACTCATAATTCATTTAATAGAAATCAGTTTAGTAGTAAGTTTTAGAGCATGAATACTGCGGCAAGGGAATAATATGTTGCCATTAAAAAAAAAAAAAAAGACCCAGTAGGTTTGAACATGCTGGTGTAGAAAAATGGCCAAAATAGAAAAAACAGAAAAAAAAAAAGTTCACAGGAACATATTTAATAAGTATACAGACTTCTTTAAAGAAGTCCACTTAGAATTGCCACAGGAGGGATGCCTGGGAGGCTCAGTGGTTGAGCATCTGTCTTTGGCTCAGGGTGTGATCCTGGATCCCAGGATCCAGTCCCACATGGGGCTCCCCACAGGGAGCCTGCTTCTCCCTCTGCCTCTCTTTGTCTCTCATGAATAAACAAACAAACAAATAAATAATCTTAAAAAAAATAAAAGAAACAAATGCCCAGGAGGGCAGAAGAGGTACTGCTCATTCCACCGGGGTGAGGGGTGGAGAGTGGGACTTTGAAGAAGCTTCACTGAATCATTCGAATGAGATTTGCATGAAAGAAGGGGAGAGGGAAAGACGTTGCCAGATGGACAGTGAGGTCAAAACTAAAGGTGACAAAGTGTGTAGTGTGTTCTGAGAATAGCCGGGCTTGCTGGGGCTGGGTAGAAAAGATGACGTATGGGTGTGGGATGGAGAAAGACTTTGGTCATGTGGGAACAGCACGGTGTTGAAGAGGACCTTGAATACTGAGCTGAGAATTTAGCTTTTGTTCTGCCAAATTATGCATAGGAACTGGTGAGCCACTCAAGGTACTGAAACCAAGGAAGAAGTTAGATCCAGGCCAGGTGTATTGGAGGCCAGGTTAGTGTATGAGATTCCTCAGGAAGGCAGAGCCATGGAAGCCAGGGCCCTGTTGATAAGGACTCACAGATACCTGCCATGGGAAATTTTATTTTAATATTTTTTAAATTATTTATTATTATTTTTTATTTTTTTATAAATTTATTTTTTATTGGTGTTCAATTTGCCAACATACAGAATAACACCCAGTGCTCATCCCGTCAAGTGCCCCCCTCAGTGCCCGTCACCCAGTCACCCCAACCCCCCGCCCACCTCCCTTTCCACCACCCCTAGTTCGTTTCCCAGAGTTAGGAGTCTCTCATGTTCTGTCTCCCTTTCTGATATTTCCCACTCATTTTTTTTCCTTTCCCCTTTATTCCCTTTCACTATTTTTTATATTCTCCAAATGAATGAGACCATATAATGTTTGTCCTTCTCCGATTGATTTACTTCACTCCACGTAATACTCTAATACTCTCCAGTTCCAACCACGTTGAAGCAAATGGTGAGTATTTGTCGTTTCTTTTTTTTTTTTTTCTTTTTTTTTTTCCTTTTATTTTTTTATTTTTTTATTTTTAATTTATTTTTTATTGGTGTTCAATTTACTAACATACAGAATAACACCCAGTGCCCGTCACCCATTCACTCCCACCCCCCGCCCTCCTCCCCTTCTACCACCCCTAGTTCGTTTCCCAGAGTTAGCAGTCTTTACGTTCTGTCTCCCTTTCTGATATTTCCCACACATTTCTTCTCCCTTCCCTTATTTTCCCTTTCACTATTATTTATATTCCCCAAATGAATGAGAACATATAATGTTTGTCCTTCTCCGACTGACTTACTTCACTCAGCATAATACCCTCCAGTTCCATCCACGTTGAAGCAAATGGTGGGTATTTGTCATTTCTAATAGCTGAGTAACCCAGCAATTGCACTGTTGGGGATTTACCCCAAAGATACAAATGCAATGAAACGCCGGGACACCTGCACCCCGATGTTTCTAGCAGCAATGGCCACGATAGCCAAACTGTGGAAGGAGCCTCGGTGTCCAACGAAAGATGAATGGATAAAGAAGATGTGGTTTATGTATTTGTCGTTTCTAATGGCTGAGTAATATTCCATTGCATACATAGACCACAGCTTCTTTATCCATCATCTTTCGATGGACACCGAGGCTCCTTCCACAGCTTGGCTATCGTGGACATTGCTGCTATAAACATCGGGGTGCAGGTGTCCCGGCGTTTCACTGCATCTGTATCTTTGGGGTAAATCCCCAACAGTGCAATTGCTGGGTCATAGGGCAGGTCTATTTTTAACTCTTTGAGGAACCTCCACACAGTTTCCCAGAGTGGCTGCACCAGTTCACATTCCCACCAACAGTGCAAGAGGGTTCCCCTTTCTCCACATCCTCTCCAACATTTGTCGTTTCCTGCCTTGTTAATGTTCCCCATTCTCACTGGTGTGAGGTGGTATCTCATTGTGGTTTTGATTTGTATTTCCCTGATGGCCAGGGATGCGGAGCATGTTCTCATGTGCTTGGCCATGTCTAGGTCTTCCTCTGTGAGATTTCTGTTCATGTCTTTTGCTGCCATGGGAAATTTTTATGGCTCCTATTGTAAATCATTGCTTTATCCTGCTTTCTCCAGGCAAAACTAATTTTCTCAAACTTTCTTTTTCTAGTATTTTGAAAAAAAAAATACATTTTTCTTTCCTAAATACAGAATATATCAACTCCAAAAATGTTTGGTTTAGTCAAATGATATTAATACTACACTCATAAACTACTGGAGGTAAATATAAATTGCTAAAGTTACTTCAAGAACAATTGACAATGTACATTATATCTCATTGCAATTTCATGTGACTATTTTTCCTATTTTATGCTCACACACACACACACACACACACACTATCTAGGCTTTTATTGGTGCACATGTACTTAGGCAGAATGTTATGGACTAAATGTTTCTGTCCTCCACCAAATTCATATGCTGAGTTCCTAACCCCAGTGTGATGGATGGTATTAAGAGATGGGGCCTTTGGGAGGCGGTTAGGTCATGAAGGTGGAACTCTCATGAAATAGATGAGTATCCTTATCAAAAAGACATCTGTCCCCGCTCCCAAAACCTGTCCCAAGGATACGGCTTAAGATAGTGATGTGGTGTTGAGGCTGTCCACCTGTATACGTGACGGAACTTAGTTAATTCAGTTGTCGGGGAACCTGGGTGACTCAGTGGTTGAGCATTGGCCTTTGGCTCAGGTTGTGATCCCAGGGTCCTGAGATCGAGTCTGGCAACAGGCTCCCTGGAGAGGGCCTGCTTCTCCCCCTGCTTATGTCTCTGTGTCTCTCATGAATAAATAAAATAAAATATTTTTTTAAAAAGCACCTCTATATAAGCTTGTAAGATTTGGCGATCTGGCAAAGAGATCTACTCATCTGGTGGTCAACCAAGACAAGCCTCGGGAGTTCCCTGGTTCATTAAACCTGCCACCTACCAATCTGGAAAGGCCTGCCTCTTTCTCCAGTCATTCTCTGCCCTCTGCATATGGTGGGGGTGAGGGTGGGGGATGGGAAGGGGGATGGGGTAGAGTTTCAGGTTACACCTGGGAAGCTCCCCAAAATATTGTGAACCAACATATGAATATATACTTTTCCATCCATCAATCAATGAACATTTGAGTGAATAAACCTTTCTTCATTCAGAAGCTATAGCAAATATTTGCTTGAGCAAAGCCAACATGTTGAGAAGAAAGATCACAAATTATCTTAGGACTTTTAATTTGCTAAGCAAATTAAATTGCCAGTTGTTAGTCATTTGAGCCATTCCAACATTTCTGTGTTACAAATGGTACAGAGCAGGGATGTTTGCCTAACAAAAGTAAGAAATTAAGAAACATAATGGTTGGAGCTCCTGGGTGGTGCAGTCAGTTGAGTGTCTGCATCTTGGTTTGGGCTCAGGTCAGGATCTCAGGGTTGTGAGATCGTGCCCTGATGGGGCTCCATGCTCAGTGCAGCATTTGCTTGAGATTCTCTCTCCCTCTCCCTCTGCCCTTCCCACTCATGCTCATTCTTGTTCTCTAAAATAAATAAATCTTTTTTTTTTTTTTAAAAAGGAAACATAATGGTAAAAGAAATACATGATTTCTAGAAAATGGGCAAATGCTTGAAGTTACATAAAAGAAAAATCCATTCAGGAAATACAAATAACATAGGAAATACGTTTATTTAAACCTTCTTTTAACATTTTGTTGCAGATGATATCTTTATAAATGGCATATGGATGAATTTTTGTCTTATCTAAAAGAAATTGTCTCAACGACTGCATCTTTTAATAATGATAATGATAGTAAAAGCAAACACTCATAGAACATTTGCTCTCTGCTTGGCATTATTCCAAGTAGCTTTATGTGTATTAACTCATAATCCTCAAAGCTAGAGTCAGCTACATAATTTGCAGGGCCAAATGCAAAATAAAAATGCAGAGCTTGCTGTTTAAAGATGAGGAAGAAAGCGCCATTAATGATAGGTACTAAAACATAAAGGTTTTTTTCTTTCTTCCTCTTGTATAGTGTTTCTAAAATTTGCTACTTAATGTCAAGTAAAAAATTTGAAAATTTATTTTTATTTTTATGTTTTTAAAGATTTTATTTATTTTTTCATGAGAGACACACAGAGAGAGGCAGAGACACAGGCAGAGGGAGAAGCAGGCTCCATGCAGGGAGCCCGATGTGGGACTTGATCCGGGGATCTAAGGATCACGCCCCCGGGGCTGAAGGCAGATGCGCAACCCCTGAGCCACCCAGGAGTCCCCAAAATTTGAAAATTTAAATTATTAATATGAATTTTAGCCTTCATCTTTATATTTTACAGTGCCTTTTTAAACAAAAATATGTGAGCATTTAACTCGTATGAAACATTATCAAAATTGCAATTTGTATTTCCTGAGTCACACACATGTGTATATAATCTGTTCTTATCAGAACAATGGAAATGCAGCACAAAACTAACTCAATAGTTTTATTCCATTTCTTAACACATGCAAGTCTTACCAACACTCTGGTTTACTGATGAATAAGGAAGAAGTGAAAGGGAGAGGAAGCATGGATCGCCTCATCTTTCCCTTTCTCGCCGTGAACTGTCATTTTCAGCATAAGTAGTTGGTTAATAGGAGAAGCCACATGGGTAAGAAAGGGTATGACGGGCTCCTGGGTCATCTGTGTCTCTTATAATCTCATTGTCTTCATATTGCATTTAGAGAAGGTTCTGGTTTGGATGACATTTTTGTGTTTTTATCATGTCCCAACCACGTAAGCCTCACCGAGTCACTTGGGGGTTGTGGGCTCTCTTGGCGTGGATAAATTGAAAAGGCTTCCAGAGCTTGCTTCTGGTCACCTGCTTTAGGAGTTACCGCCAATACCAATATCCAGGATCACGGAATTAGCTTAAAGCTCCCAAAACTATTGTGAAAAATGTTAAGATTAGACTTTGGGTATTATTATTTATCAGGAGGAAACATGCTTGTCACCTCGTAAAATTTATATCAATTGTGGCAGAAAATACATTTTAAGAAATCCATGACATGGCACAAAATTAAAAATGCTTTCTCCGGAAGGCCTGGATTTCGAGGTAGACAAATCAGTGATGAAAATGAATGGATGAGAAGGCTGGAGGACAAAAGGCAAATCTGAGCTCTACAATTCTCGACCACCCTTTCCTTTCCAATGGATCGGAATTTTAGCAAATGAACCTCCTGGTTATCTTGGAAGGCCTCAGTGCATATCCGTGTCTTACACACAGCTCTCACTAAGTATATCCTTGCTTTGTGGAATCGATACTCCTCTGGTTATTGCCCATCTCAGAATTGCTCATAGTGAAAGCAGGCTTTTTTATATATTTATTTATTTTTAAAATTATACTCACCAACAAGCATTCTTCGACGGCTTACTCTGTTACAGTCATGGCTGATAGCATGGGGGCTATAATAGTTACCAACATTTTTAAAATCTCTTTTCTCACAAAGACCGATGGATCCTTAGTAAGCCTTCCTAAATTGGACGCATGCCTACCATTTAATGGAATGCCAAGGCTTCTCTCTCAACTTTGCTCTTTCATTTATTTTTTCTGGTCCACTTGCACAAATGTCAAACACTGAGAAATTTTTCTTTGATACATCTAGGCTTCTGCTGTGTGCAATTTGTTGCCAGATGTGAATGGGTTGCTTTCATTTTAGGAACTACAAAAACATTCCCTGCTCACACTTGTGTTCAGGTCCTTGAAAAAGACCTTGGATTATCCTCACACACTTTGATGAAGTAGGGTATGCAAGGTTTTTGTTTGTTTGTTTGTTTGTTTTCAATTCTTTTATATATAAATACAAGTCTATTTCGTAAAAGCATATTGGCACTTGGTTACCTAATTATGTCACCATACCAAATAGAAATATTGATACTTAAGTTTCACACATCATGGTTTAATTTGGTAAAAGCTGAACTTTACTGAATTCCTCTGCCTCATAATGAAAGGAACAGGTGTCCTTTCTACCTGTTTTAAAGTTGTGACTCTCCCATTTAAACCATGTAACATTCCCTATCCCCCCTGTATCTCTGCTTTAGTCTTCTCAGTTTTCATTTTTAATATGACTTATTCATTTTAGTTGTCCATTTTCCCTAATACAGTGTAAGCTTCTAATAGCAGGGATGTGTTTACTCATCACTGTATTGCCAGCACTTGGAACAGCATCTGGAATATAGTAGGTTCTCAGTATGTTTTGTTCAATAATTGAAATCAGATATTCTAAGTAATTGGGAAATTGGGAGAGTCACCTCCCAGTGATCTGATGAGATATTTTTAACCTTTGTAATAAAAAGAAATTATTGAATGAATTATTTTAAAAAATGGGGGATTGGAAGTAATTTTAATGAGGATAATTTAGACTTTTATGAATTTAAAATGTAATTAACAGTTAACTCTTAGCAAACTCAGATTTGGGAGCTACTTTGATGGCAGTGAACTGAATTTGGAAAGTCTGAGTTATGATCCCACAGCATTTGCACTGCTCAGTTTTTCAAGAAGTGGGGGGGCTCTGCAGTTTTCTTCTTTGAGCAAATTGCACCCTCTTCTGCCCTTTTTTGGTACAGCTTGTGGTTTAAAGATCTCTACAAGGATTCAAAATTGCTTGAGGTTTTTCCATCCAATGTCACCTTTCACAGCATGTCCACTTCTGAGGGACCCTGGGGTCTTGAAGCACTGTTATAAATCCAATATGTGTCACAGTCTTGTCTAACTTCTGTCTTGAATTCCAAAATTCAAATAGATGAGGACGGTCCCAAGGCCAGTGGTGAAAACATTTCATTTGGCTACGACCCTGCTTCCTGTAGCTCGACACTGAGTGGAAAGACCCCCTCCCCTGGAGATAAACATCTTCTCCCTGTGGCTTCATCATAAACGGAATTTTTGAAAGGCAAGGACTGACATGCTTTTCAAGCAGCCTTTCTTTACAGCCATCATCTGCGGTGATTAAAAAGTAGCAACTGGAAATTTCTGAAGCTGGAATCAGAATGGCCCACCACTGAGAAGAGCAGCATTTGTTTGGTGTCTCTGACATCATTCTTAAAACGATGCTTGTGAACTTCTTCAGAATTTTCAGACAGTTCAGTTTTTCCACCATCAGCACTATCCTGATGATTCTCTCGTGTCCTATTATCGTTTCTTCTGATCAGCTGGCTGCCCCTGAGGAGGACCAGAGGCTCAGGGTTCAGAGCACAGCCCGCAGACCTGCCCATCTGGCTCGACTGTGCCCTGCCACCGACTCACAGTGCATGTGCCCGTTGGCAAGTTACCAAGCTCTTCTGTTCCCTGATTTCCTAACTCATAAAAATAATACCAGCCCCATAGAGTTGCTGGGCCCGTTAAAGAGTAAAGTGGTGATAACAGGGCCAGCAAATAGGAAACACTCACTAAGTATTAACTACGATTTCCCCAAATACAGAGATTTCTAGCATTCTCAGTTGCTGCAGACTAAGCCTTCTGTAATTGCCTAAATATGTGGCAGCTTCTTTACTCCCACTTCTATCTAGAGCTGCTAAGTTAGTTCTAAACCCAAGGACATGATCTCTCCTAGGCCACTGGCAAAGCAGCTCTTTGGTTTCGGTGGAGATCAAGACATCAAGATCATCCACAGTCCTGAATGGGGCATCTGTGCTGTCTTGCAAACGTGTTTTCAATATCTCCCCCTGCCACACACTTTCCTTTTCCACAGCTTTTCTTCTTATATACATAAGATACATAATATATATAATACACTAGAAATATTTTGCTTTCTTCTTTTTTTTAAGATTTTATTTATTTATTCATGAGAGTCAGAGAGAGAGAGAGAGAAGCAGAGACACAGGCAGAGGGAGAAGCAGGCTCCCTGCAGGGAGCCCAGTGTGGGACTGGATCCCAGGACCCCAGGATCACGACCTGAGCTTAAGGCAGATGCTCAACTGCTGAGCCACTCAGGAGCCCTGAAGCATTTTACTTTCATAATTCAAAATTCCTTAATTTAAAAATATTAATGGAAGCTTATTTACTTGGTTACTTATAATCAAACAAGGATGAATTTTCCCCACTATCCAGCCTCCCACCAGGTATGTACTTGTGTATTCAATCCTACACCAGCTCCCCTTCAAAGTCCCAGATTTTTTTTTTTCCAGAGGAGGGAGGCATATGGCAAAGATCCAATACCCCTCTTTTCTTCATTCTTAGTAAATGAACCCTTATATTTTAGGGGGAGAGGGCAAGGCATCCACTTCAAATGCTACATATCTCAGATGTTTTTTGCAGCTATGAGCGGCCATGTGGCAAAGTCCTAGCCAGTGAGATTTAATCAGAAATGTTGGTGGGACTTCCAGAAAGGTTGATTAAAAAATGTTGCCTCAGTTGGGAGGTGGGGAATTTTCACCCATTCTGTTGTCAATAATCAAGTGTGATAGTTGGAATTCCAGCCTCCATCTTGGACAAGTGTAGACCTTGAAGATGGTAACCAAAGCTGGGATAATGCCCCAGAAGTATGGAGGCCTGAGGTCTTTATGACCACAAGGCTGCTATCCCAGCCCTGGATTGGTCACCTCTAGACTTCTATTATATGATAGAAAAAAATAAACTTCTGTCTTCCTTAAGCTACTGTCACTTTGGCTTTTCTATTACCCATAGCCATATAGAATTTCAATATGTATAGAAGTGGTTCCCCATCTGGGGCAAGTCAGATGGGAAGTTATTAAAGTCTCAGGGCAGGGAGGGGGAGAGGAAAGGGTTTTTTGTTGTTGTTGTTGAATGACCCGATGTTCAGTGTGCAGGCAACAGTGAGGGGAAGTTGTAGCTTCTTTGCCAGGGGCAAGATAATGAGCTCACCGGAATGGCAAGGGATGGGTCTCAGGGGTTAGCTTAACTTCCTGATGGTGCCAGGGGCTAGAGCTGGCATTTGGCTCACTCTTTCCTCTTGTAAACATTCCCCTTGGTGCTTCCCCTTTAAATCTTAAAATTCTAATTTGGGAGTCAAAAATAATAATACTATAAATAGTTTCTTTCTCTTTGAATTCCTGCTCTAACAATCTTAATTCTCCTCTGGGAAATGTGATTGCTTCTGGCTAATGAGTGAAAAGATCAGGAAGTAAAAGGGAGAAAAACACAAGGATTAATATTTATGATACTATCTTACTATTCGTTCCTGCCCCCAGAATGTCTTCAACACTGTGATAAAATGAAAAAAAAAATGCTCAAGGAAATCACAATCAGTGTGATTTCTACTTATTTTTTAAAATTCTATCAAAAGAAAAATATTCATCAAACCTCCTAAGAAGTATTGTCTTGTATTGAGCATGCCTGTTTTAAGAGAAAATTCTCAAAACGAGAACCCATGAATACTGTAGATCTTGCTTAAAGAAAGCAGGAAATTATCAATCTTTAATAAATATTTTATGAATGAAAATTAGCTCTTTGAATAAAACACCTTGCCCATCTACCATCCTCTTGAAAGATATTTGCCATCACATTTCTTCCAATGCCTTTGGTGGCATTAAACGTTAATGAAATTATTGTTTTTCCAGAAGGAATTACTTGTAGAATTTTTCATCTTATTCTTAAAAAGTGTGAACGTGGAGATGTATTATAGCCAACCCCTTACATCGGGAGTGTTGCAAGAGCAAACTGGAGAGTCTCTGTGAGAAGGTGGGGAGACCAGAACAAAATAGGGAAGCAAGATGAACTAAAACAGTTTCAAGTACTAATATGATTGGGATATTGGTGAAGAAAGAAAGAAAGAAAAACAAAACAAAACAAAACAAGAGTCTGTGACTAGGAGAAAGTGCTGGAGTTTGCTTTCACTGGGGTCAGAATGCCACCCCCTCATTGTTCTCCACTGGGGTTTAATAAATTTGACATTCGCCTGCTTTCAACAGAGGGTTCAAAGTACTGGTAGAAATAGCTTGCAGGCATGCACTTCAGGTGTAATGAAAGTAACTCTGTTTTATTTCTGGGTCTTAGCTGTGGCAGGTTCTAATTTTAATAAGATATTGAATCTTTGCGTGATTCATTCATTCACTCATCAAACATTTATGGCCATGTCATCCTTTCTCCCTTTCAGCACAGATGCACATTTTCTCTGTTTTTATCTCTTTATTTTAATTTGAAAACCTCTGGAACTATATGCACAATGTGTGTGTGTGTGTGTGTGTGTGTGTGTGTGTGTGTGTGTTTGTACATATTTATCTAAAATTATTGTTGAGGGGATCCCTGGGTGGCGCAGCGGTTTGGCGCCTGCCTTTGGCCCAGGGCGCGATCCGGGAGACCCTGGATCGAATCCCACGTCGGGCTCCCGGTGCATGGAGCCTGCTTCTCCCTCTGCCTGTGTCTCTGCCTCTCTCTCTCTCTCTCTCTCTGTGTGACTATCATAAATAAATAAAAATTTAAAAAAAATAAATAAAATAAAATTATTGTTGAATTTTTTAAAAATCATTTATGAGAAAATGAGGTTTTGGCAATAGCATAACTAATATGATTATTCTTGCGTATAGGACTTGTAACGTAGGCAATACAAGTTATACTTGATTTCCGAATGTGCCACTGATTCAATTTCAAGTTTTACTACTTTGTGATTGTATTGATTTTGCTAGTCCATTTGATCCATTTTTAATTTATTAAATTACAAAACCAGAGGTGGAACTTTCTTAGCTATCAGTCCATTCTAGCCAGTAAGAATTTATTTTATCAAGTGTAGTAACAGGAGAGTGAGATACATGGGTTAGGATTTCATGTGAATGGGAAAATTCTTCAAGTATTTTGATCATAATGGTATAGTTTTATATTGGATTCCAAACTTAAACGTGGTTGGGTACATTGTCATTTAGTTGTGAAATCCACCAACCTGCCTGAATACAGCCTTTTCACATTTAGACAGTAAATTGTGTGGTACTGAGATTTTAACCAGTGTTTTATAGTGAATTGTATCGATAAATATGTTTACAGGAGAATGAATGCTTTAGTGTTATTCTATTATTTAACTTGAATCAGAGCTGGAAAGTGGTGAGATATTCCTTTAGATACTTTCTGGTAAATACCTTGTAAGAGAGACATGGGTTTGACTTGCAAAATTTACCCTAATTTAACTTCATGGATTCATGGGTGGCTGATTTTAAATCTCTGGCATCTATACTTTTTAAAAATGACACAGAGAAAAGTCAGAGTTCCATTTATAAGGTTTTGGAGAAATAAAGAAAAACATAAACACCACCTGCCACTCCTCCCTCCCTTGCCCCATGCCCCAGCCACAGGATAGAAGTTACTCGTGGACATAAGCAGTCTCAGGATATATAGCATTCTTGATTTATCCTGGTTCTCAAATGTGCTGCAGAGATCCCCATTATTCCAGTTCTGGGGAGAGCTTGAGTAGTCGGGCTGGGTGTCTGGGAATTCTCCCAACAGGGTGGGTGTAAGGCCTTCCGCAGAGCCCCCCTCTGGGGTCAGTGTTTGCACTAGGACACTGCTCACCAGCCACCCCCCAGCTCCAGCCTGCCCCTGCAGGATCTTCATCTGACCTCTCATGGAAGGCCAGGCTGGTGAACGACAGCCCTCTTCTCTTCGCTTAATTAATTTATCTTAAACAAGGAGATAAATTCTATGATCTGCAATATTCTTCTGATTTGGTTGTGCTAACCAATAAATATGTGATCTTTGGTATCTCGTGAAATAAATACATACTAGTTTATTAAGGATGGAAACATAGACACAAGTGAAAATATCCAAATCAAAGGCTGACACCAGCTTTATTTATTTATTTATTTACTTATTTACTTATTTACTTATTTATGATTTTATTTATTTATTCATGAGACACACACACACACACACACACAGAGGCAGAGACACAGGCAGAGGGAGAAGCAGGCTCCATGCAGGGAGCCCGACATGGGACTCGATCCCGGGTCTCCAGGATCACACCCTGGGCTGAAGGCGGCACTGAGCCACCGGGGCTGCCCCAGCTTTATTTATTTATTTTAAAAATATATTTTTTTAATTCTATTAATTGACATATAATGTAGTATTAGTTTCAGAGGTAAAGGTCAGTGATTCATCTGTCTTACCTAACACCCAGTGCGCATTCCATCGCATGCTCTCCTTGGTGCCCATCACCCAGTTACCCCATCGCCCACTCCCTCCCCTCCAGCAATCCTCATTTGTTTCCTAGAGTTAAGAGGCTCTTACGGTTTGATTCCGTCTTGTTTTATTTTTTAAATTTTTCCTTCCCTTCCTCTATGCACTTCTGTTTTGTTTCTTAAATTCCACATATGAGCAAGATCATATGATAATTGTCTCTCTGATTGACTTATTTCACTTAATATAATACCCTCTAGTTCCATCCACATCATTGCAAATGGCAAGGTTTCATTTTTTTGATGGCTGAGTAATCTTCCATTGTGTGTGTGTGTATATATATATATTACATCTTTTTTTATCCATTCATCCCTTGATGGACATCTGGACTCTTTGCATAGTTTGGCTACTGTGGGCATTGCTGCTATAAACATTGAGGTTCAGGTGCCCCTTTGGATCACTACCTTTGTATCTTTGGGATAAATACCCCATAGTGCAATTGCTAGGTCATAGGGTAGCTCTATTTTCAACTTTTTGAGCAACTTCCATACTGTTTTCCAGAGGAGTTACACCAGCTTGTATCCCCACCAACAGGGTAAGAGTGTTCCCTTTTCTCTATATCTTCGTAGGCATTTGTTGTTTCCCAACTAGCAAGTCAGGATTTTAGCCATTCTGACTGGTGTGAGCTGCTATCTCATTATGGTTTTAATTGGTATTTCCCTGATGCCGAGTGATGTTGAGCATTTTTTCATGTGTCTGTTGGCCATTTGTGACACCAGCTTTATCCTTTAAAAACTCCCGGCCTAGCTTTGTATAATCATAAACAGAAATCTCAGAAATATTCTTCTCACAAAGCGAAATGTTATTTTTATGTTTCTAACACTCTAAGGAGATTTCTTCTTTTTAAAGTTTGATCTCTCTCTATGTCCTCCGCTGTACCCTTTCCTTTGCTCTCCATGGCCTAGATCTCCCTAAGATCTGGTGGACCAACTCTCCCTTTACTCCCTTTCCTTCACTCTCCAGCTCTGGTTCTCCTCTTCTTCCTTCCTAGGCTGCTCTTTTTCAAGTGACAAATGTTAAATGTGTTGGTTGGTTTCATCTTTATGTTAGGTCAATGTAATATGTGTGATTTACGTTTGAAAAGTAAGTAAGCTGGGGAAATATTTGACAATCAAAGCTTGCTACTTCTTGTTCTTGGATTATAATCAATTCTAGTTGGTGATACCTGATAACCCTATGCTGCTGTCTATAAAGACTTTTCATCATGTTAGACTTGTTTTAGCTCACATGGATCAGGGTCCTACTGTCAAAGAGGACGTGCTCAAGATTATGTTCCTCTTGGAATTTTTAGAACAATGATTTATTTTTGTTTTCAATGGTTGAGATCTCTTGTCCTAACATCTCATACTTCCAAAAGAATTTTCATTCATTTTAATTTATTTTAGCTGTGGTAAAACATGCATTACATAAAATTCACCATATTAACCATTTTTAAAAAAGATTTTATTTATTTATTCATGAGAGACATGGGGGTTGGGGGAGCAGAGACATAGGCAGAGAGAGAAGCAGGATCCCTGCTGGGAGCCCAATGTGGGACTCGATCCCTGGACTCCAGGATCACGCCCTGGGCTGAAGGCAGACGCTCAACCGCTGAGCCACCCAGGCATCCCCCATATTAACCATTTTTAAGTGTACATGTCAATGGTATTAAGTACATTCACACAGTGCAGCCAATTTCCAGAACTTTTTTCATCTTGGGAAACTCAAACTCTGGACCCAATAAACAATTAAACAGCAACTCTTCGTTCCCCTTTCTCTCCACCTCCTGAAAAACCACCTTTCTCCTTTCTGTCTCTGTGAATTTAACTATGCTGGACACCTTATATAAGAGGAATATTACAGTATTTGCCTGTTTGTAACTGAGTTATTTCACTTAGCATCATGTTCTCAAGGTTCATTCATTATTTGTAGCATATGTCAGAACTTCCTTCCTTTTTAAGGCTCAATAATATTCCATTGTCTTGTCAAAAATCCAGAAATAGCAAAATCAGAACCACCAGATCAAAAAAAAATAGTATTCACTAAGAGTTTAGTATTCACAAAGGAACAGTTCACAAACTAGGAACTCCCAAACCTGCAGTGGCATGAGGTTCGGAGGTATATTGTCATAAGACAGCTCATATGGCAAAAATGTAATGATTCATTCAATGATTTCTTTCTTTATAATGGTTGGTTATAGCACTAGGGGTTTCCTAGTGATGAAGGAAGAAATCACGCCAATTTTTGTGAATAGCTTAAGCTTTGCTTATGATTTTCAGAGGCATTTATAAAAAAGTTGCTGAAATTTTTGCTTGTTATGCAGAATAAGTTAAAATAAGTTCTGCTTGTACGACTTAAATATCTGCTAGGGAATTTTCGAATCTGAGCTTCATTTTGGTTTTTCTTTAACAGTATGTGTATAGCACATTTTGCTTATCCATTCATCCATCAATGGATGCTTAGACACTTGGGTTGCTTCCACTTTTGGCTGTTGTGAATAATGCTTCTATGAACATGAGTGTACAAATAGCTCTTTGAGATCCTGTTTTCAATTCTCTTGGGTGTATATATGCCCAGAAAGTGAATTGCTGGATCTTATGGTGATTGTATTTTTAGCTTTTGGAAGAATTGTCATACTGTTTTCCATAGTCACTGCATCATAGTCATTCTCATCAACAATGAGCAAGCATTGCAATTTCTCCATATCTTTGCCAACACTTATTTTCTGTTTTTTGTTTTGTTTTGTTTTGTTTTGTTTTTAACATAGCAGCCATTATCATGGGCATGAGATGCTATATTATTGCAGTTTTAATTTGCATTTCACTCATTATTAATGATGTTCAGCATCTTTTCCTGTGCTTGTTGGCCATTTGTATATCTTCTTTAGAGAAATGCCTATTCAAGCTCCTTGCCCATTTTTAAATAGCATTGTTGATTTTTTCATTGTTGAATTTTAAAAGTTCTTTACATATTCTGCATATTAACACTTGATCATACATATGATTTGCAAATATTTTCTCCCATTCCATTGGTAGACTTTTCATTCTGTTGATTGTGTCCTTTGACACACAGAAGGTTTTTTTTTTTTTTTACACACAGAAGTTTTAAATTTTTTTTAAATTTTTATTTATTTATGATAGTCACACAGAGAGAGAGAAAGAGAGAGGCAGAGACACAGGCAGAGGGAGAAGCAGGCTCCATGCACCGGGAGCCCGATGTGGGATTTAACCCCGGGTCTCCAGGATCGCGCCCTGGGTCAAAGGCAGGCGCCAAACTGCTGCACCACCCAGGGATCCCAGAAGTTTTAAATTTTGATGTAGTCCAATTAATCTATTTTCACTTTTGTTGCCTGTGCTTTTAGTGTCATATCCAAGAAATCGTTGCCAAATCCAATGTCAGGAAGCTTTCCACTGTCTTTTCTTCTGAGAATTTTATGGTTTTAGCTCTTATGCTCAAGTCTTTAATCTATTTTGAATTGATTTTTGTAAATGGTGTAAGATGAGAGTCCAGTGTCATTCCTTTGCATTTTGATTCCCAGGTTTCCTAATGTCATTTGTAAAAAGCCTATCTTTTCCTATTTAATTGTTTTAACATCCTTGTTGAAAATCACTTGACCATATACATGAAGGTTTGTTTCTGGTACCTCTATACTGTTCCATTAGTGTGTTTCTTATGCCAGTACCACATTGTTTTCATTCCTGTAGTTTTGCAGTAATTTTTGAAATTAGGAATTATGAGACCTCCAACTCTGTTTTTCTTTTTCAAGATCATTTGGTCATTTGGAATCCCTTTAGATTCTATATGAATCTTAGGATTGGTTTTTGTATTTGTGCAAAACAAAAAACAAAGGACACAACTGGGATTTATAATATCTGGATCACTTTGAATAGTATTGACATCAGAGTCTTCATTATTGGTCACACAAAATTAATCTCTACTTCAGAGTTGTTATCCAGTTTATAAAGGAGAAAGGAAAAGAGCCAGGTTTAAGGAATTTCCAGAGATATGCATATTAAAGAACATTCACTCTGTGCCCTTGGGACTAGGAACTAAACATGTTCCTAGTTCTCTTTCTCTGATTGGTTCATCTTTTTTTCCCAGCCTGCCTCTTCCTAACAGAACTAGATATAAACATTCCTGTAGAAGTGCTTCCATTTTTTTTTTTTTTTTACTGGCTAATTGACAGAAATTTAAAAAGTGAAATACTTGAAGCATCTGTGCTACTTTCAGTTCCAGAAAAAACAGGGGGCTTTTATGAAGCTACCTGCCAAATAATAGGTCTATTATAAATGTAAACTCCCTCCTTGCTCCCATCAGTAATAGGCTTTTCACTACCGCCAAGGGATTTTTGCATTTGTCCAGTTGGCCTTTGATTTTTGTTTCTTCTTTTCAGGACTGAGAATGCAAATCTCTTTGACAAGGCTAATGATATTTTAGGACTTTGACAATCATTTTTGTTTATTTGTTTCCTTTAAGGGCCATTCAATCACTTGTTTTGTTCACGTAGATAAAACCTAATAAAACATACATCATGATTTTCAAAGTCATATTGAAATAATGGAAACCCTACCCAACCCTTTAAAGAAAAGACCTTACTTTAATAGATTTTGCTGAGTATCCTAGCAACCACTCCGTACTTTCTCAAAGTGAATTTTCACTAAATCCATGAAAGAGACACTTCAATTTTAGTTTCATTTTTTTCTACACCATTCCAAGAATTGGATCTTTTTAGATGTTTTCACTCTTGAGACTTCATTTAATGATCATTAGAAACATATTTGAAAAAAAAAAAACATATTTGATGTTATCCTGCTCACACTAGCTCCTTCAGTAGAAGTGGATTCTATCAAATGGTAGATAGATGATAGATAGATAGATAGATAGATAGATAGATAGATAGATAGATAGATAGATGATAGATATTTTTTAATCCTATAAGCAGCTTGAAACTTAATGGAACAGTTGAATATGTGTTTGTGCCTTTTGGTTTTACTTCCACATATGCAAAAATACAAGACAAATCTTCTTGATCCTAAGGAAATATTGATAAACACTGAGGCTTGGAAAGCATATTCCTTCTTGCTAATCTTGGTTTTTCTGGGTGATCTGAACAGAAGAAGATTTATTTGGTTGTGTTTCAGATATTAGTTGTTCCCGACTTGATGGCTTTAAAAACACTTCTGAATGCAAATCCAAATTGAAATTTCTCCCAGGTGTGTTCCAGGTGCGTGGACAAGTCAAGCGTGAAATAGCAAAAACTGAGCACACATTCTGCAAGTAGGATTCAAAATTGAACAGGCTATTAAAATTAAACAGCGTTAACAATGCAGCTCTGAATAACCAGGGAATAATGCCTGCATAGAAAATTTATATGTGTGAGCAAGACTTATTTTCGTCTTTTTTGCTATCTTGGAAAGCAATATGAAATTGTTATGTGCGTTGGTCTATAGGGATTTAGAATTCATGCATTGTTTACAAGACAGGCAGTTAGTGTTTGTCTAGATATCTATGAGGATGTGTGTGTAAGGTCATGCATGTATAAAGGCAGGAAATTATTTTAATTAGCATTATGAAAATTCAGTTAGAGGGAGAGAATTTTCATGATCTAGCAGGCTTACTAATAATGCTTCCTTAATGTATTCTGGTGAAGTAAGCATTTAGAATTCAATATTTATAATGATAGCCTTCTTCTGGCAAAATGCCCATTAACAGAGTTGGAACTGAAGGAAAATACTTTTTCTTTTAAAATATTTAGGTATCCAATAGAGAGGTTTGTTGATTTCACCATTCCACGTATTCTTTATGAAATTTTTATTTAAGTGTAATCTAAATTATTTAAAATTGTATTCTTAGAGCCGTCTTAACATTAGTTTGGCTTTTTTAAAAAAGATTTTATTTATTTATTTATGAGAGACACAGAGAGAGGGAGAGATATTGGTAGAGGGAGAAGCTGGCTCCCTGCAGCAAGCCCAATGCGGGACATGCCCTGGGCCCAAGGCAGGCGCTCAACCGCTGAGCCACCCAAGCATCCCTAGTTTGGCTTTTTACACCCTTTGTGTTTATTTTTTTCATCCACTTTTAACTTGTTTAAATAGTATTATTTCTTAAACTTTTGAAATGTACCACATTAAATCCTATCTGTTCTCCTTTACCTTTGGTTCTCTGGAGGGAACGGGGTTATTATTCGTTTTGGGTGCATTATAGGTGGTGGCAATGAGGCAATCTGGGCACAGAGCGACAGTGGCAGGAAGTGCCCACACCTTGGGGGTGGAAGATGGAGAAACCCCTCCACTGCCCTGTCTGGTCCTCCTCCTTGGCTTTTTTCATCCCCAACACCTCAGTGCCAATTCTGCCAATAATCTTAGCCAGGCTGATTTAAGGATCCCAAAGGCTGAGACCACTTTTCAAGAGAAAACACCTATGAACAGCACACTTGAATTCCAACAAAACACACGTGAACAACACACCTGAATTCCTATCACCTGAGGCAAGCCTCAGCTCACAAGTCACAGAACAGCAACTATTCATTAAATAGCTATTGCATGGCATCCACTTGCAGCACATTGGCTATTCGGAACTCAGGAAGCATTTTCCAGAAAAATATTGGCATCTGGGTTGCTGGGTCTGTCAGCCAAAGCCCAAGGAAAGTGGACCAGCTTAACAACTGTTTAATTAAGCCTCCTCATCCCTTCTTTGATTAAAAAAAAAAAGTTCTGGTAACTGAACTTCTGTACACATTTGTATCACTCAAGGACTTAGGTCTCATGTAGGTTAGTTGTAAGCCAGTCCTTCTAGGGTTAGGTGAAGTAACTAAAGGTAGACATGGAGATGGCAAAAACGAGGGCAGACTGTGAACTTCAGCCACAGAAGCCTCCTCTGGGAACAAAACATGAGGGGGACCTGGGAGGAATTCCAGCCTGAGGGACCCAGGGAAGCAGAGGCAGATAGGAGCCCAAACAGCTGATGACCGAGCATTTCAGAAATACATTGTTCATTTTCTTTGGGAAAACAGACACAGAGACCAATGCCTTTTAGTATGCATTTTATTTCTTTTTTTTTTTTTTAAAGATTTTATTTATTTATTTGAGAGAGAGAGAGAGAGAGAAAAAGAGAGAGCCTGAACACCAACAGGTAGAGAAGTTGGCTCCCCCCTGAGCAGGGAGCCCAATGTGGGGCTCGATCCCAGGACCCTGGGATCATGACCCGAGCTGAAGGCAGATGCTTAACCAACTGAGCCACCCAGGTGCCCCTGATTTTATTCTTAATAAAGCGAGTCAAATTTATGAGCAGTTCCCTAAAATGGGCTGACCGAGGGATCTTCCAAAGCGAGCAAAGGATGTCAAGTGGAAATTAATAATATAATTACTAATGGATTTATGCTCCTCTCAATGACCTTAAACCAGTCTTTCCTTAATGTCTTAGGTTTCTCCAGCTCCACAGCCACAGAACAGTTGGCATCCGGCCACAGAAGGGAAGAACTGAACCCTGAAAGCTCTGAAAAATAGCACCGTGATGCTGCAATGCCTTTAAGTAAAAGAGGAGAGCAGTCAACTCTGCCCAAAACAGAGCAGTGTGTTGCTTTGAATGCCGGTGCTTAAGGAGAGGCAAGTCTAATAATTGGGGAAAGATAAAGAAGATTCTGAATGGGACTTGTGCCCACTTTTAAAGGTTTTAACAGTGGGTGGCGTTGATTCTTACTGAAACTGTTTCTTTTCAGTGTTTCTACTTGAGTCTGGACGGTCGCCCCTTTGTCCCCTCCAAGCTGTAGCTTGGCTCACCAATGGATGGAACAAAAATGTAACAGGAAATGTAACAAAAGGAAGGTAGATTCCTGAGATAAACTGGCAGGAAGTGGGAAAAGGAAGAGAAAGAAGGAGTATGGGAGAGGAGGATATTAAGGGAAAGACTTCTCACAGCAAGAACTGAGAGAGAAAGGGGAGCTAGGGACAGAGAACAAGAGAGAGAGGTGTGAGCAAGGGAGACCGAGAAAGGGCACAGTGGGGGACGGGGGAGGGGGGCAGAAGCTTCCATGCAGATCTCCTGGCAACAGTCTCTGGTTAGATGGTGCAGAGGAACTTTGCTCTCGAAGCTCTTTAGCTGGGCTTAGAGTGGGGCTGTGGACCTGGAAGGGCTTATTTTATGTCAGAGAAACCTGAAATCTTCTAGTGGAAGCCCTTGTTCTTAACCCTGGCTGCCCTTAACTGCAGGGACCTGCCTCATCTCCCAGAGATGGGCACTGGCCTGGGAAGAGGCAGTGTATTTTATTTTATTATTTTATTTTATTTTATTTTATTTTATTATTTTATTTTATTTTATGATTTTATTTATTTATTTGACAGAGAGAGAGCATAAGTGGGAAGGAGGGAGAGAGGGAGGGAGAGAATATCTGAAGCAGATTCCATGCTGAGCTCAGAGCCCAGCCCTGGGCTCGATCTCAGGACTGCGAGATCATGACCTGGGTCAAAACCATCAAGAGTGAGACACTTAACTGACTGAGCCACCCAAGCTGGGTATTTTAAAAAGCTCACGTGGAGGCTTCTACGTGTAGCTGGGCTTGAGAGCCTCAGGGTGGCCCTGGAGATGACATCGGCCAGCTGGGAGGTGCTGTGTTTGGGGGGTGCTGGCTGTGGGCGAGCGGTCATCCTTAGGAGCAGGCTTGTATCTAAGTACTTGCTTGTGTGAGTTCCTTTGAGGAAGAGGACTCCCAGGGTACTCTCCACGCTGACATTTTCTAAGGCCTTTGGGCCCCTCAAAAGCCATAGAAAATCTGGAAAAACATGGCATCCGATATAATTCACAAATAGCTTCTTTCAACTATACCATTTCTACATCATAAAATCTTTCTTTGTAAAAACAAAAGCTCCTGGTCACCCTTTGGTGAACTCTTCTACTGCCCAGATACACACAAAAGAGAAGGAAGCCTGTTAGCTTCTGACTGTCGCTTAATGTTGTCAAACTTCTCAAACACTATAGAATTCTGTTGTTGGCTAATAAAAAAGTTCCTGCAATTGGATTTTTAAAGCAGGGGGCAAGAAATTTGAAAGAAAAGATCCTCCTTAGCTGAGGTCTATCATATGATTATGGTTTCATAGCGCTAATGAGTATCTGTTAAGCACCAAACATTGTATGAGGTGAATTATCTAGGTACCTCATTTCATCACACAAGTCTCTTTCCAGGGTTCAAATATTGTTGGGAGTGATTGCAGAAGTCGGCCTGGAGATTACCAACAAGTGTCTGCGTTCCCTGGGAAATGGCAGTGGTATAATGGACTCTTTCCATAGAATTTAGAAGCCTAGGAGAACTCACTTCTCCATGTTGTGGTTTCTTCATTTATCAAATGAGGCGTTGAGACTGGTCGATTTTATACATTTATGAAAATAGCATAACGTATGGAGCCGTTGAATCACTATGTTGTACACCTGAAGCTAACCCAACACTGTAGGTCAGCT
Source organism: Canis lupus baileyi (assembly GCF_048164855.1). NCBI lineage: Eukaryota > Metazoa > Chordata > Mammalia > Carnivora > Canidae > Canis > Canis lupus. Next base: position 53,472,112 of record NC_132850.1, on the reverse strand, counting down.
AAGCTTCAGTAGGAAAAAAAAAAACCATAAAGTGAAGATAAATTATGAAAATCATGGTAAGAAGTAGTCAGATAAAACTATGGGCCGTTGATTATAATACTAACATATTTTTGGTGGATGGTGCTTTAGAATTTCCATTTCCATTATAAATGTTATTATTTTTGATTCTCACTCACAGTTCCCCAGGGGGTGGAGGGGTGGGGCACGGGTAACCAGGGTGTATATCCCCTCACCATCCCTGGGAAAAAGCGGGGGAATAAGCCTGGGAATGTTATTCTTTCTTAAGAAATTCTACAGAAAGAGCAGTCAGTTTTTGTTTTCTTTCTTGCAGCGCGAAGCAGTGGGAAAAGTAAATGAAAGGTTGTATGATTGCTACAATAAATATACAAAGAAATGAAAAAGCTTGACTTTTTCAATATACATTGCAAACATTTCACAAATTTTAATTTTACTAAAGAAGAAAATCATGTGAATTGTTTCTCTCTAAAATACTCCACTTGAAAAGGCAATTCAGTCTCCTAGCAACCAACACTTCTCCAGATGAGAAAAATGTCTGGAGGAAGAGAGAAACTCCAATTACACACAATGAATAGGATAGAATTCTCATGGGCCTGGAAGAGAATCATAAAGGGTCTCTTAGTCCATTTCCATTCTCCCAGTGTCAGCTTCTGGGATCCTCATAGGCTCCAAACAGGGTCACCAGCAAGGTCAAATGTAGTGTCCTACCTTATGCCTACGCCTGGGGCTGGGGCCTCTTCCTCTCCCCCCCCCCCCTCCTGGAGCTTTGCCCTTTCTGTGAGAGAGGGACTTTCATAAGCAGGTCCTGGAGATCCTCTAAAGCAGCCCAGTCCAAAACAGTAACCACTAGCCTCCTATGGTTAGTTAATTTTAAATTATTATTAATTGAAATGAAATGAGATGAAATGAAACAAAACGTCTGTTTCTCATTCACACATGTTCTATTTCAAGTGCTCAATGGCCACATGGGGTAATGGCTACCATATTGGATCGCTTGGACTCAGAATGCTTTCCTCACTGCAGAGTTCAGTGCTGCTCTATGGAGCACCAGCAAGAAGGCTTTGACCCGAGAAAGTGCAGTCGGGAGTGGGTGGCTGTGTGAGTAGACTTGAGATGGCCTCCCTGAACTTTACCGCCATGTTTAGATTTTTTTTCCTCACCATATTTCTACTTAGATACTTGGGGTTTTTCTGTAGTTGGAAAAGTAATTTTGATAACTGCTGAGTTATGTTGTGAATGTAACTAAGGGTTACAGACAGGAAGACTATGAGAGGACACGTACTTTTTTTGCAATCAAGAGATTGACATTTTCTACAGATTTACATCTGAAAGTTTATAGTAGCGGTAGGAACAGCAGGCCACAAATAACACAATTTACCTCAAGATAACTCGATTCAGGATAGTCTGAGAACCTTACAAACTATTTGTTTTGGTTCCTGCGATTTGACTAGCTTGTGAGGTTATGCTGGTATTCGTGCTTGGGGATGAACAAGGATTTCAAGACCAATTGGGATTTTTCTCCTCGATTTCCTTATCTTCTCAGTTTCCTTTTCCTCCTTATATGCAGCCCTCATCCGGTGTTTTGGGGGCCCCACCCAGCGAAACACCTGAAAGTCTTAGGAGAGAAGATGAAGCAGGAAGGGTGAGCTGTGATCTCGTATTCTTATTTTTTGATTTTTTAAAAAAAGATTTTATTTATTTATTTGATAGAGAGAAAGCACAAGTAGGCAGAGCAGCAGGCAGAGAGAGAGGGAGAAGCAGATTCCACGCTGAGCAGGGAGCCTGGTGGGGGGCTCGATCCCAGGACCCCGGGATCACGACCTGAGCTGAAGGCAGATCCTTAGCCGACTGAGCCACCAAGGCGCCCTGTGATCTCATAACCTGATTCCATCTGCACTGACACCTGAGGGTACTGGCTATCAAGACTCATCAGGAAAACATCCAGCACAGGCCACCACTGACACAAATCCCCCAACCTGAGCCTTAACTCTCACCTGGCTGGGGTGGGGGTGAGGGGTCAACACAGCCAATCTGTGCCTGTCCAAAATGGATGGGCTTCCACTCATGCTGTAATGAGTAACTCAGCTGAATCTCTAGTCATTAGTCAAAGAGACTTCTCATGCTCAAGTTTTCATTTTAATTCCAGGGCTTCCATAGTTCAGTCCACATTTATAAAAATTTGCCCTATGCCACCGAAAATCAGTTCTAGGCTGATCTTTCCCTTTCAATACAATTGAAAATTCTTTCAGCAAAAAGTACTCTTTTCCCATATACATTTCTAGATGTCTTTTGATTTGAGAAAGTATATGTCGGACTGAGCAGTGAAGTAGTAGAAGGAAAACCTAAGTAATCTCTGAAACTTTGACCTTATATGTATAAAATGTGGATTATTAAGATATGGCTAACTGTAAGGACTCCGAGCTTATGTGCCCCAAAGACGCTGGCCATGACATGATTGAACAGCATCGCCAACAGGGAGGGTATTTATTGACATGCTCAGCAAATGATACAGCACCCGTATTTCTGGCCACAGAGGATCGATTTTATATTAGAATTCAAGCAAGAATCGATTCATAGCACTAGTGGAGGTTTGAAACTCTCCTCTCTTTCCACGTGGCTGCAACATTCAGGGTGGAGACCATGGCAGAGAACAATCAGATGCACAGACCCGGTCAAGAAGCTGAAAGGTGTCAGCTCATGATTTTGTTTCCTTCATACACGGAGCTGGCAGCCAGAAATCCAGAGCAGAGTAAAGGGAAGGAGAAAGAGCAACCTCCTGGAAATCAGTTGACAAATAGTAATCAAAGGAGAAGAGCGATAGTCTCCAGTAAGACTCAGTTTGGCAACTAATTTTTATGCAAATCAACTTAGTCCTAAAGCTCCCATTTCTCTCTAGTAGTAGGGAAAAATAATCTCGCCCATCCAACGAACTGCAGTCACTTCTGGCTTGAAATATAGTCAGGTCAGGATTTAAACTTCTTCAGGTGGAATTTTTCTGGGCTGGCCCCCTTCGCACACACACACACACACACACACCCCTACACGTACGCACGCTTCCCTCCTGTGTGGTTGCTCTGGGACACAGCTAGTTTTCCCCCTTGTGGCTCCAATTGTCACAGGGTCCCCCTGTGAAGCTATTTTCTCTTAGGGTTCCAAACAGGAATTAGGGAACGGGCCTCCCATGCTTTTGGATACCGAAGCACATTTGGAGTTTCAGGACAGCCTCTTCCTGGGATTAAGATGCTGATGACCAGGTCTGGGTTGGGGTGGGGCATGGAGGGGCCATTTTATTGCTTTCTCTCATCTTCTTCACCCTTCTCTCTCCAGTGCAGGGAGGGGCGCCCTCTCTTTTCTGTGGGGAAGGAAACTGCACACATGGGGCCTGCTGCTTCTCTGTGTGGTGGTTTACAGCACACCTCCAGTGCTCCACTTTCTGGGCCTGTGGAAACACAAGTCCTCTTCTCTCTCAACAAAACCAGACTCCTGCCGATGAATGTGTGGCTTTCTAGTTTGTTATTTCTGTAATAGATGTGCAAAAACTAATTAAGCACTTTAATGATATCTTGTTCTAGGTCTTACCCAGCCCAGCCTTCTCCTGGAAACAATGAATGCCATTGATTCAAGATGCTGAGAGCCCAGGGGCTAATAGAATTTTTGAGGAATCAGTGGGAATGAAGAATGTATGACCCTTACTAGGTCAAATATAATGCTCTAATGATGATGACCGTGATACCTGTCAGTGTTGAGCTTTTGCCATGTGCCAAGCACCGTCCTAATACCTTTCTTTGTCTGTCTCAGGAAATCCTCAGATCTATTCTGTGAAGTAGGCTAGGCACTATTCTCCTCCTACTTCACCGATGAGGAAGCCAAATCTCAGGGGAGCATGAGAAACATGACCAAGCTGTCCATCTGGGAACTAGAAGAGTAGGGATGTGAATCCTTGCAATCTGGCTCCAGGGCCCTTACTCAGAACCACCACGCACTGCTTCCTTCCAGAGTGTCCTGAATGTCCCCCAAACTATGGGGCAACTAAAAATATTATTTAAAGAAACCTTAAAAATTATTAAAGCATTTTTGCCATATGGTGTTAACTATGTACTCTTTCATACTTTGAAAGAAAACTCCTGAGATAAGGCTATTTTAGAGTACTTGAAAAGAAAGAGTTTCCCAATTGATTTTCTGAAGTTACATTACCCTATTACTAAAAAATAAAACCTGATGAAGATAGTCTAAAAAGTGAAACTTTTGGGATCCCTGGGTGGCGCAGTGGTTTGGCGCCTGCCTTTGGCCCAGGGCGCGATCCTGGAGACCCGGGATCGAGTCCCTTATCGGGCTCCTGGTGCATGGAGCCTGCTTCTCCCTCTGCCTGTGTCTCTGCCTCTCTCTCTCTCTGTGTGTGACTATCATAAATAAATAAAGAAAAAAGATATTTAAAAAAATAAAATAAATAAATAAAAAGTGAAACTTTTAATGTGAGATAATATTAGAAATATATTTCTGCCACTGGTTCCTGAGACAGACTTCCAAAAACCGTTGCTATTTCCCAAGTGATAAGAACACTAAGAGCATCTTTCGTGCTGATGATGTGACTCCTAGATCACTCCTGGTTGGGGGCCGGTCACCAGAAAGACCAAGGCATGATTGGAAGCTTGAACGTTCAACCCCCACCCCCACCCCCCACCTCTAGAGAGGACAGAGAGGCTGGCAATGGAGCTAATGATCCATTATGCCTATGTGATGAATGAAGCCTCCATAAAAATCCTAAAATACAGGATTCTGAGAGCTTTCATGGGGAGTGAACCCCACGTCCAATATGCCAAGAGGAGGATGCACCTCAACTCCATGGAGACAGAGGCTCCTGTTCTTGGGACCCTCCCCGACCCCTTTGTATCGCTTCACCTGGCTGTTCATCTGTATCTTTTATCACATACTTTAATAAACTGGTAAGCATAGGTAACTGTTTTCCTGGGTTCTGTGAGCCACTCTGGCAAATTAATGAACCCAAGGAGAGTGTCCCGGGAACCTCTGATTTGTAGCCAATTGGTCAGGAGCACAGATAACAACCTGGATTTGTGATGGCATCCAAAGAAGAGAGGGAACAGTCTTCCTGTGGGACTGAGTCTTTAAACTGTGGGATCTGACCTATCTCCAGGCAGATCATGTCAGAATGGGTTAAACTGTTTGGTGATGGGGGAAACGCCCCACCCATTTGGTGACCAGAAGTGAATGTTTTATGTGAGTAGTAAACGCGACACGCAGGAGAACTATGGGCTTTTCTGGTATAATTCACTACAAGGATCTAGAGGCCGTATTTGACTTGCATGTATGTGTTTGCCTAAGCCGGTAGTATTTCTAAAGATACCTATATTATTAATAGGGCCATGCACTAGGTTTCATCTATTCCCTACTGTCTTACACTTGACTGATTCACACATTTATATTATTTGCCAGTTCTTGAAGATATTTGAGTTGCCACTAAAATCACTCACGATTGTAGATATTTAATGGTATATATAATTTATTAGATCTTTTAAATTTGCAGAAAAATCCCTTGAAGCGTTTGATCTATAGCTCTTTTCAATTTTATTACCTGAAAGTTTTGAATCCTGCTCATGAGAAGATGTCACAGAGGGTCCTCTAGAGAGTCAGTCTGTCAATCACTAACACTCATATCTCCAAGTTTCATTCTCTAGTGATGAAAGAAGACTCTTCTACATATTAGGAGTGAAATCATCAGCTGTCAGGATAGCAGTAAATGTGGAGATTTGTGAATGTTTTGGTACATACTAGCAAGTATAAAATAATCACCTGTCACAGCCAAGTGAGGCTTAATCTAGAATATACCAAGAGCCAGGGCTACTAGGAATAAATTCATTGAAATAAATAAGAAGTGGCCCCAGGAAACAAGAAAACATGTGGAAATTAAAAAAAGAAGGCCTAGAAAATTCAGTCTGGGATGTTTGTCTGTTTGTTTATTGAGGTACAATTGACCTATAACATTATATTAGCTTCAGGTATATGACATCACGATTTACTATTTGTATATTGTACAGAATGACCACCACAGTAATTCTAGTTTCTGTCATCAAACAAAGTCATAAAAACTTCTTTTCTTGTGGTGAGAACTTTTAAGATTTACTGTCTTAAGAATTTTCCAATATGCATAATACAGTATTATTGGCTATATTCCCCATGCTGTACACTACATCCCCATGATTTATTTATTTTATAACTGGAAGTTTGTACCTCTTGACTCCTTTCACCCATTTTGTCTATTCTCCAACCTCCCTCTCCTCTGGTGACTACCAATCTGTTCTTTATACCTATGGATTTTGTTTTGTTTATCCATTTGTTTTGGATTTTGGGGGGATATAAGTGAAATCGTAAGGTATTTGTCATTCTCTGACTTATTTTGCTTAGCATTACACTCTCAAAGTTTATCCATTTTGTTGCAAATGGCAACATTTCATTCTTTTTTTTATGACTGAGTGGTATTGCACTGTATATATAAACTACATCATCTTTATCCAATCACTCATTGATGAACACCTAGGTTGTTTCCACATCTTGCTTTTGTAAATAATGCTGCGTGAACGTAGTGGCGCATATATCTTTTTATTCTTTCCTTCTTTACTATTTTTTTAATTAAGGCAACAGTTATTAGACACCTCATCCAAGTACGAAAGCTACACAAAAAATCACTATTTTAACTCACAGAACTGAAAATTTGTTTTCTGTTGCTAGGTTTGATTGCATACGTCTTTTCAAGTTATTAGTTTCCATTTTCCTTAGATAAATACCGAGAAGTGGAATTACTGGACCATATGGTAGTTCTATTTTTAATTTTTGAGGAACCTCCATATTGTTTTGTACAGTGGCTGCACCAATTTACATTCCCACCAACAGTGACTGAGGGTTCCCTTTTCTCCATATCCATAACAATAGATGTTATTTTTTGTCTTTTTGATAACTGCCATTCCAACAGGTAAGAAGTCATATTTCATTGTGATTATGATTTGTATTCCCCTGATGATTAGTGATATTAGTATCTTTTCATGTCGATGAATATGTCTTATTGGAAAAATGTCTTTTCAGATCCTCTTCCCATTTATTAATCAATGCGTATATTTTTGCTATTGAGTTTTTAAAAATATATTTTGGATATTAGCCCCTTATCACATATATGACTTTCAAATATCTTCTTCCATTTAGTAGTTTGCCTTTCATTTTGCTGATGGTTTCCTTTGCTATGTAGAAGCTTTTTAATTTGATACCATTCCACTTGTTTATTTTTGCTTTTGTTGCCTTTGCTTTTGGAGGCAGATCCAAAAAAATCATTGCCAAGACCAATGTCAAGGAGCTTACTTCTTATGTTTTCCCTTTAGGAGTTTAATGGTTTCAGGTCTTACATTTAAATATTTAATCCATTTTGATTAAAGAAATGGTGTAAGGTAGTAGTCTACTGTCCTTCTTTTGTACATGGCTGTCCAGTTTTCCCAGCACCATTTATTGAAGACACTGTCCTTTCCTCATTGTATTTTCTTGTCTCCTTCATTGTAAATTAATGGACTAGCTTTGTTCCTGATCTTAGAGGGAAAGCTTTCAGCTTTTCACCATCGAGTATGACATTATCTATGGGCTTGTCACATATGGCCTCTATCATGTTGAGGTACATTCCCTCTACAGCCACTTTGTTGTTTTTAGGTTGGATTTAGTCAAGTGCTTTTTTGGGGATCTACTTAGATGATCATATGATTTTTATTCTTCATTTTGTTTAGTGTAGCAAGAAACTGCTCCATATACATAAGCAGATCCTGAGGGCAGTGAGAATTTGAGTCAGTGATATTCCTAATTGCATCACAGATTCATTATGAAAAGTTTAGACTTAACAGACTTTATGTAAAAAGCAGGATGCAAATAATACATTAAAGTATATTATAAATATTTAATTTATTACATAAATACCAAAAATATATTCAAAATAGAAAAGGGTCTTTTTATATGAAATGGGGCCAATGATAATTATCTGAAGAATTTACTCCCATCTTTTGACATTATTTGGCTGGATAAATTATTAATCTGCATATCACAGTTATCAAAAAAAATTTAAAAATAAGACAAAATGTCTTTCTACCCATATGGTCTCTGCAAACTGTCTGCTTGTGGGAGATTTGTAAATGTGAACATGAATGTGCAATAATCTGATGTGTTGGAATGAAATGCCTTTCTTATAGTTGGAGAGAGAGAACTGTATCCCCCACACAGGGATAACCTCTACAAAAACCCCTGGCTTATGCTTTGTGCAGGACTGAAATGTCTGTGCATTTCCCAAGTGATGGTGCTGGATTTTCTACATATAAACTAGAAAAATTTAGCATTCTGGTGAGGTGATGTTATACTATGGTGGCGTGTTTTTGAGAGGCAGGGAAAGTAGCCTTATGTGCATTATTATACTGTGCTGAAGTCAAACAGTTGGAATTGTCAGATCCGTTTTACAGACTACAGAGAGTATCTCTTATATGTTCACATAAAGGGATTCTTTCAGGAAATATTTTCCCAGCAAAAGGCAGAAAATGAAAAGTCTGACATCTGAATAATGTTAATTAGCTGCTGCCAACATGTGAGGTAGAGATCTTTATCCACCATGTCTAGTCTTCTGTTTTTATCGGATCAAGGATGTAGGAAATGGCTGGTTTTCAGTGCAAAACAGAAATATGGAAATCAGAGAAGATAGAGAATGGCAAGTAGATCCAGGGAGCCTCTAGGTCCCATTTAAATTAAAAGGCTGTTTGCCACCCAAGTATGTCATGATCCATTTCAGGGTATAAGAATATCTCTTTCATGCTACTAGATTCAGCTAGGATTTGATACCTACTAAGATGGCAGTTTAACCTCAAAGATTTACTCCTATCTCTACATAATTCATGTTTTCGTTTGTTGTTTTGTAGCAAGGAGGGAGTTTGGAAGTTCTTCAGAAAATTAAATGTGGTATATAGTTTAAAAAAAAAAAGGCTGTTTGGAATTTTTCCAATATCCAATATATATGAGTTTCAATATTTATTAACATATTTGAAAAACTATTTTGTGTATGTAACTGTGTTGTTAGTTACATGGCTTACCACTCAGGGGGTTAAGGTTTTGTCACTTTATCCTGGGGTTGTATGGAAGCTGTGCTGGTGATTTTATCTGTATGAAAAATGGTTGAATGTGGAAAATTAGCATTTCAGATGAACATCTTGTGATCTTAAGACCTGAAACTATAACAATACTGAAGAAAATGTAGGGGGAAAGTTTTTGGTGTTGGTTTGGGCAATGATTTTTGGAATTGACACCAACAGCTCAGGCAACAAAAGCAAAAATAGACAAGTGGAATTGCATTATACTAGAAAGCTTCGGCATAAGCAAGGAAACAATCAACAGAGTGAAAAAAGGCAAACTTTGGAATGAAATAGAAAATATTTGCAAGCATATGTCTGATAAGGGGTTAATATCCAAAATATATCAGGAACTGATATAACTCAATAGCAGAAAAACAAATAACCTGATCAAAAAGTAGGCAAAGGACATTCTTCAAAAGAAGACGTACAATTTTAGTATCTGTGCTGCCAAAGCGAGCACAAAAGAAGACATAGAAATGGCCAACAGGTATATGAAAAGATGCTGAACGTAGGTAGTCATTAAAAAAATGCAGATCAAAACCACAGTGAGGTGAGGTGTCATCTCACACCTGTTAAGTGGCTATTATCAAAAAGATAAAAGGTAGCAAGTGTTGAAAATGTGGAGAAAAGGAAACCCTGGTGCGCCCATTGGTGGGAATGTGAATTGGTGCATCCATTATGGAAAACAGCATGGGGGTTTCGCAAAATATTAAAAATAGAGCTACATGATGATCCAGCAATCCCACTTCTGGATATATTTCCAAAGGAAATATAATCAGCATCTTCAAGATGCACTTCTATGTTCATCGCAGCATTATTCAGTCATAAAGATTTTGAAACAACCTGAATGTTTGTCAATGGATGAATGGATAAAGAAATATGTATATGTTATATCCATTATTCTAAGTGAAATAAGACATAGGAAGGCAAACAATGAATGATCTTATTTATATATGGAATCTAAAATAGAGTCATAAAAGCAGAGGGTAAAATGGTGGTTGCCAGGGGCTCGGGATAGGGAGGAATGGGGAGGTGTCCATCAAAGGGTACACATTTTTCAATTTTACAAGATAAATAAGTTCAGACAATCTAATGTACAATATGATAGCTATAGTTAACAATACTGTGTTGTATACTGAAATTAGTTAAGAGGGAGGATGTTAGGTATTCTTACCACAAACACACAAAAGAAAGAAAATGGTACCTTTGGAAGGTATGGATATGTTAATTGTCTTGATTGTGGTGATTATTTCACAATGTATATCAAAATATCCCATTGTACACCTTGAATATATACAATTTTTATTTATCAAGTATACCTCAATAAGGGTGGAGACAAAATTTTATGATGAGAATGGCAAACCCGTTAGTGAACATGGGCTTCACTAGCTCTACCTGCTGGTCCTCTTGGCCACCAGGCCCCATTATCTGGACAGCACATCACTGAATTCCTGGAGCTAGGACATCTTCATATTTTTGGCTTTGTGATCTCCTACTTGTTTCCTGTGATAGTTTCTTTAGGCCCCCAGTTCTACAGGTAACAAATATTTGCATTTTGTCTAGGGCTCAGCAGTCATGAAGATCTTGGTTTTACTGCACCCAGAATGGAGGTGTTTTAGCAAGAAACAGACCATCCTAGAATCCCTAGCCCAGCCAGAACTTCACTGTGTGTACAAGCAAGCCAAAAACAGCACAGAGAGCTTATCTAAATGGAATGGACACGGGTGGGGCATGGGGATACTGAGAGCAAAGGAGGACTGGATTTCCTCTGGCATTTGCCACTAGCCTGGTCATAGTCCTCACTGTGGCCAAAGCAAGTCCCTTTGTCTTGAAAACTTAATTTAAAAAAAAATGGTAAAGATCCTTGAAGAAGAGTGAGAAGGAAAGTTGAGAATCAGAGACAATGCTTAATTGCCTCAAGCACTTAAACTAGTGGAATTCTTGCAGGATCAGTGACATGATTTCATTCTGCAAATATTTGTCTTTCTTTGACTTATTGCCTTGAGTGTGAATTCTGTTGTGTCATAGAACCTGCTTTGTCTGAATAACTCAAAACACAAAAACATTTACTAGGATCAATGGTTTTTTTTTTTTTTTTTTTTTTAATTTTTATTTATTTATGATAGTCACAGAGAGAGAGAGAGGCGCAGAGACACAGGCAGAGGGAGAAGCAGGCTCCATGCACCGGGAGCCTGATGTGGGATTCGATCCCGGGTCTCCAGGATCACGCCCTGGGCCAAAGGCAGGCGCCAAACCTCTGCGCCACCCAGGGATCCCGATCAATGGTTTTTAAATTCACATCTTTGACCAGCCTTGCCTCACCTTTTCTATTTTTTATATTTTGTCATAATAATGGAGGGAGGAGTGGGTGGTTTACAAAAGAAACATAAAGAAAGCAACTAAGTCAAGTAGTAATCCTGGAGCTTGCTGTCTGGTCAGTCAGCCAATCGTTTCCATGATGAATCCACTTAGACTTACTTTTCAATATTGATTTATTTATAGGGCATGAACTGGTAATTAGTTATTGACTCTGTGAAAAACGAATTATTTATAAAGCATTTATTCTATGATGCCACATGATACAAATGAGCTTTAGAATGACCAATGACTTTTCAGAACAGTTAATTCCTACATACAAAAGTCTCCAATGGCTACCATGCTACACATGAGAAATCCAGTTCTAAGTGATTTGAAAACAATCATTCTGAGAACAGCTTTAAAAAAAAATAACCTAGTATATGAGGTGAAATGACTGAGAAATAGACTTAAAGAAGGAAAGGAAAGAGCTCAACAAAGCTATTTTGTTCAAAGCCATATCATAATATTTGTGAATTTCTAAGGTTTCCATTTGCCCACCTACACGGACTCCCTCTTTGCAATGCCCTTGAACAATTGCTCTGAACCTATTATTGGTATGTTATTGGACAGGTCACTTTACCTCTCTGCACCTCTATAATTTTTTTCTCAGCCTTTCCTTAAAAGTAGCATGCTTCCAGGTGTCCTTGGTTCTTGGGTAATCAAGATGATAGAACATGTCAACATTTCAAGATGGACTTGAAATTTCAAAATGAAACAAGTGCCTTAAAAAATACTAGAAGACATTTGCCTCCACTTTTGAAGTTGTCACCATATCTGTTATCCACTTAGCTATTCATTTATTTTTTTCAATAAGTAGTTCTCCAGGACTTGTACATCCCTTGCTCTGCATTTATATTGGCAAATAGAGTTAATTACATTCCTGTCTTCTGAGAGCTGACAGCTATAGTCTGGAGCTCATATTAGCTTCTCAAAAGACTTTAAAAATTTCTCTGAACCAATAGGAGATTTAACCTGCGAAGGGCACCTAAATAAATGTGTCTTTCAATACCCTTAAATAATCTGGTTAAGGGAAATCAATAGAACCCTCCAAAGGGAGTCACTTAGAATTATGGAAAGCGAAGTTTTTAATTTAGAGTTCCTAGTGGTAATTGAGTGGCTGTTAATTTTAAGGCTTGGAAAAAGAAATACTAGGAGAATTTCTCCAATTCTTAGCTCCTCTTGTATGTGTGTGTGTGTGTATATATATATATATATATATATGTTAAATTATATATAAATTATAAAGGGAGGATCATTTTGCTTTCCACCCTCTCCTATGATCACAAGATGGCAGTGTTTCTGAGCTTTGCTGCTATAGTAATTTGACTTAAAATGGAATTGGACACAATTGCTATAGGAAAATCAGAGTACATAATATGAAAGAACCTTGGCATGTAAAATAAAACCAACTGGCAAAGAAAAACAAATGGATTGTTCAGGAATTTGCATTGCTGGAGGGATGATCCTGTGCCTAGTTCTTGAATATATCTGGATATTTACAATTTAGTGACTTTTTCTAGAACTCTCAAATGACTCCAGCTGGTTGAGGTCTTGAGAGGAAATAAAGGTGATGAAGTTGGGAAATAAGCTACGATTTGATCATGAAAGGCTCTGCATCCCAGACTAAGGAAGTTTGATTCTGGTCCTCACTGGGCAGCCACCGAAGGGTTTTCAAACAAGAGGAGGGGCACGAATCATCAGGCTGTGCTTTGGAAAGGTAACTCTGTTGGTATTTTAGAGGTTGATATGAAAGGAGGGGGAACAATTACATACTACAGGCAGGCTAGCTAGTCAAGAAGCAGTCTCATGGTTTAAATAAGACTTAATTATCTAGATTAAAACAATGTCAGAGAGATGGAGGAGAGATCTGAATCGTATTTACAAGTGTAGTCAGTAGGCCTCAGTGATTATTTTGGGCTTTAAAAGAGAGAGGATTCCCGAATTAGGTACCTCATCAGACAGTCCCATGATTATAACTAAATGAATTGTATAAAAGAGAAAATGGCACATGGGAGTTGAGGTGCCTTGCCTGTAAAATATCATTTGGAGGAGACTAGTCACCAGTTAAGAAAGGAATTAGGGTTTGAGGAAGAAAGGGAGTGTGATTCTTTTTTTCTAAGAGGTGAAGGAGTGAGCCAAGTAGATCTCTGGGGGAGGGCATTCCAAGCCAGGCTGGTGCTTCATGTGTTCAAGAAACAGAAAGAAGGTTAGTTCAATCTCCTCACTGTTGATTCATCAAATACTTATTGAGTACCTATAATATGCTAAGCACCAAGCTAGGCGTTGCAGAGGAAAAAGAATATTCCCTGAACCTCAAGATGCTCTGGAGGAAATACAGCATTAAAAACCATATGTGGCGCTCCTGAGTGACTCAGTCGGTTAAGCGGTTAAGCGTTGCCTTCAGCTCAGGTCATGATCCTGGGGCCCTGGGATCAGAGCCCTGCATAAGGCTCTCTGCTCAGTGGGGAGTCTGCTTCTCCCTCTCCTTCTGCCCACCTCCCCACCACTCCTACTTGCTCTCTCTCTTAAATAAACAAAATCTTTACAGATAATATCATATGATTTGACTATGTCACTGTGCCTTCTTGTCCTAGGACATTTTAAATTCCCTCATGCCAGTCTTCCTTTTCCCGACCTCTTTATTTGAGCTCTCCTTTCTGTCGCCATTTCTCTTCTAGGGCATGACATCTCCCCATTTCTTTTTCTCATCTTTCCTATCATCTCCTCTCCCCATTCTAGCCTCCTATCTCCCCGTTCTCTCTCTAGTTCTTTCAGTCTCTCTTTCTCTCAGGAGTTTTTCCTTATCTTGATTTTCTGTAGCCAGAAAATGATAGGCCTAGATGTAGGTGTTTTTCTTTTTTTTTTTTTGCATTTATCTGGCTGGGTGTCCTCTGAGCTTCCTGTATCTGAGGTTTGGGGTCTGAAATTAATTTGAGGGAAATTCTCAGTCATATTTCTTCTGTTCCTTTCTTTTTTTCTTCTCCTTTGGTCAATTCCATTGTGCATCTGCTACACCTTTAGAAGTTACCCTCAAGTCCTTGGGAGAGTGTGTGATCTTAAAGTTATAGTTTGGGGCACGACAGGGTCTAGGTAGAAAGCTGACACCACAGGAGTGTGCAAGTGCAGGGAATGTCAAGAATGAGGGACAGTTTATCCCCCAAATAATAATCACCATGGTAATAACAGTGTTCTCTACATGGCAACTAATATTTTCTGAATCATAAATACCTGTGTCTTACAGCAATTGCCTTTGTGTAAATTGGGCACAAGGGCATCTGGAGCACAATTTCGCATTTGCAGCATTCTGAAAATGTGTAACGCAAGTAAAAAAGATGTGTTTGCCATACAAAGGTAGGTTGTCTAATCTCCTCCCACTCTTCCATCCTGACAGTCACCTTGATGTCCTCCCTAGTTAAGTTTTAAAACCTTCCCTGGACAAGAAAATGGGATGATGAGAAGAAAGCCAGGGGAAGCGGTTGTCCATCCCACCTGCGCACCAGAATTACCTATCTTCTTTAAAAAAGAATTCACAATGCGGGACGCCTGGGTTCTCAGTGGTTAAACATCTGCCTTTGGCTCAGGGCCTGATCCTGGAGTCCTGGGACTGAGTCCCACATCAGCCTCCCCGCAAGGAGCCTGCTTCTCCCTCTGCCTGTGTCTCTGCCTCTCTCTGTGTCTCTCATGAATAAATAATGATAACAACAGTAACAGAAAAGAATTCACAATGTATGGGTCCTGTGCATGGAGATTGGACTCCGCAGGTTTGGGAAAAGAAAACCACGACACAAAGTTTTTGTGTAAGCTACAGGACACATTTAAAGGAGGGAGCGGTCAACCCTGTCTAATGCAACAGAAAGGCCTAAATGTGGCTGCTGGAAATGCCTTGAAGCCCTCATAGATGCATTGCCCTTGGGGTGTGGGAGGACACCACTTCAGCTAATGGAGGGAGGAGGCTGATCCTCCCGACTCAAAGAATGGGATTTGCTGATGAAAAGGTTGATTGAAGAGCTGGGAGGCCCCAGTGGAGGTTGGAACCCATAGATTTGAAATGATTTCAATCTGTATTAACTCGAACTTTATTCAGTACTGTTGTTGTTGGCAGTGGGGGTAGAAAAGTAAACAAAATGCACAAGAATCTTACTACAGGAAAAGCAGATAGTAAACAGGTAGCCAAATAAACAAATAAATAAAGCTGTTAATTTCACAAAGTGATAAGAAATGATGCGATCCAGAGTGAGGGAAGGATTGCCTGCCTGGCAGGTAACGTCTCAAGGAAGACCAAAACAAAGCAAAAAGGCACTTGGATGAATCCAGAATGGAAGGCTGTGGAAGGAGTTGGAGCCTCAAAAGGGTCAAGGGTCAAGGATGTTAAGGTCATTGCTAGGAGCTGGTTAGAGCAATGGGCTCGCTTAGGGAGACTGGATCTGAGTGAAGGTGAAGCTGTCCTCTGAGTTCCACAACTTCCTGTAGCTGTATCCATCTTGTCATGTAATAAATGTTTTACTTGGCTGCTTCCCTGACTACATTGTGGGTTCTTCTAGGTAAGGGATTTTGTCCTACCAGATTCTTCCCTGGATTCCTGATACCTTCTACTTAATCAGTCTCTATGGCTTCTGGAATGGCAGCCGGAAAAATCTGGCTGTATCCACACCTTGCAGGAGCACCGCATACCCCATATAGTCTGCCTGTGTAGGGCGTAGACGACTGAGTCCCCAAGGCAGGCAACTTGTCTATACAACCAGAGTCAAGTTAGATAAATCCTCAACAACACCAAGACAGAATTCAGTGGTTTAAGCTGTTCATCTTTTTATTTTTTATTTTTTTAAGCTATTCATCTTTATGTTGGTTTAAAGATTACTGGAAGAAACCAGAAGGCAATCAGGAATGGATTTAGGATATGTAGAAGCCTTCTGCAAGACCCGAGGAAAACAATTTTTGTCCAAATCTGAAGAGAAAGAGGTTAAGGTAATTTACTCGGCAGTAATTTATTCATTCAATAATACAGAAGATAATTATGTATTTTTCTACCCTGAGACATTATTCTTATTGTTTTACTCCTCTGTCTGCAAGCTCAGTCCACAAGAGGAAGCTTATATTCATTTGGATGCTTTGCCTAGGGAACAGCTTTGTAGTCTGATAGTCAGGCTTTCTGGAATTAATAAAGAGATTTCAGACTTTCTTTTTTTCAATTATCCTTTTAAATGTCTTTCGATTTCAAAAATCACTCATCATAAATTAAAAAATAAAAAGTTACCTCTAAAGAGAAAGCTATACCACTTAACAAGAATTTAACTACCTTTTGTATTTATCTTTAACTGCTCTGTTCTATCAATCAAATAGTCCAAGGGTTGGGTGTAACACCTCCGTTTTAAAATTGACTAGATAGGGACTTCTAAGATCTTCTGAGTCCATATCACAGCTCTGGAAGGTTCTGAAACTTCAGTCCAAAATAGAGATGAAAGCCCCCCTCTGACAATGTGTCCTTAATGTTCCAGCTGCTCATAATTTCTTTCAGCTTCATAAATCAACACCCTATTTCCCTTCAGGGCTGCTAAATCTAAATATAGATATTAAAATTTCCCTTCAAAATCCTTATTTAGAATTCTGAATGCATTTCTCTCTATAAACCACATTTCTAATGGAACATTTGAACCAGCTTAAATTCTGGTTCTGGACAGAATGGGCAGGTGAGCTTTTTCTGGGCTCATGACTGGTATTTTCCTTTGGTATTGTTGGCTTCAAGGAAATAGGTGACATAGGCCAATGTTTTCTTGGTACCTTCCCAGCTGCCTTCTTATGTCCAGCATTTATTTTCCAGCCTCCTTTCTGTCCTTCTACCTTTCTACCACTTTCCATAAAAGAGACCCTGTCTTTCCCCATAAAACAAAAAACTCTCAGGTTTGATGGGATTTAAAGGCCAAGCCACAAAGTAGTTTTGCTATACCGTATAGTCAAAAGGCTTCCAAAATAGTATGCATTATACTTATCAGGATACTATTTTAAGCCTTGAATTATGAGGATCCTTCTTCAATTCTAAATGAAGCCGTGTAGATTCTGTTTCTACTTTTTTTTTTTATCTTTAATTTAAAAAATCAAAGTAGCTGGAGTCACTCATTTACATCACAGTTTATTGACTTGCTGTATTTTGGAGCAAGTGCAAAGTCATTTTGATATATGGCGATTTAAAATAATTGCTCTTCTCAAAATAGAGGGAAAATTAGCTGGTCTGGTGCATCAGCCTATTTAGGCAATATGTCTCCATATGTCAGCTCGCTGCTCTCTGCACCACCTGCTTGAATCCCCATCAGGGACACAGACCGATGAGATCACTACAGCAAAGCTATAGATCTTGGGCAAGTTAACTGGTCCGATTTTGCCTGGTAATAAGGAGAGTGTCTCTGGAAAATGGGAAATTGGAATCTGTCACCGCTTAGCAAACTGATGAGTGATTGCTATTGTTTTGCATCTCTGTAGGGTTAGCACAGTTTATTAACTATTCCACGGCCCTGAGAGTTCAGTGTTACTGCCATTCTGCAGGCAAGAATCTGAGAAGTGTGTTACGAAGCATAATTGTTGAAAGCAAAGTGAAGGTGAGCAGTTTTCTGAGTCTTAGGATTCAAGTAATACCTGCTTTGAACACTTTTAACCATGGGGAATGGGGGGGTGGGGGGTGGATTTTTGTAGCCAGGATCACAAATCAAAATCCTCTCAGGGAATGACTCACAGCTCTCCAGTCCTTAGCAGTGACTCTGCCTCCCTAATTCCTGAAATCAAAATTCACAAATACCAATGCCCATATGGCCAAAACTGTGACAATATTTTCAACAGTTCTTGATTTCGATTAGGGATTAATCACTGAAGAATAAGAAGTATCAGAACTATTTTAGAAAAAAAAAAACATTTATTAAACAAACTTACTAAAAGGAAGTCTCCAAGCTGTGAATCTTAGCTTCATTTATTGAAAAAGAAACCGTGGATATAATAATGCTCCTTTTGAGGAGAAACTATGAAATCATAAAGTTGGAAGAGACCTTCAAAGTAGTCAGTTTGAAACTAGCGTTTCATTTTAAAGTTACTTGGTGATAATGAGAATAATTCTTAGTACTAATTGGGAAGGAAATACCTATTTTAGTGCTAAATATTACATACCTCAGAATATGTGTTTTTAAACTGCAGATCATAACCACTTAGTGGGTGCTGGCCAGCATTTTAAAAAATAACAATGAAAAATGACAATAAAAAATTAGGAAATATCAGAGTCTGTTTCACATCGTAAGGGTAAGTAGGGTGTCATAAAACTATTGTTTTATTGTAGTGAGTGAGTGTGTGTGTGCGTGTGTGTGTGTCTGTAGTGGCATATGATACTGAAATATATTTTAGTAGAGTGGGTCAGAAAAGTTTGAAAACCACTGCATTTACATCTGAGTATGAGGAGATGAAAAGAAACATTCCTTGCCTTTGCATTAGCAGGTTTCCTACCTCTTGGGCCTCTGACCCCCAACTGAGTAGATTTCATGGCCCATTATACAACATTTACATAGTTTCCGCAGCCAGGATTTATTTCTCTCCCCATTTTCTAGCTTTGGGGCCATGCATTTTGCTTTCAAAGTAACCTTTGTGTTCCCATCTCCTTTCCCAGAGACCCTTACTTTCTTCCCATAAGTTGTGGCTACTTCTCAACTGTACCCCAAATGCACATCAAGTTAAGGTCCTAGTCATCGTGACTGTGTTTTATTTGCAGAGCGTTCCTTTAAGTTCCAGCAGGAGTCCTTTTCTGTTGCAGATGTATATTTTTAAACATTTTATACAAAGATAAAACTTTGGATAATGCATTTAAATCAAAGAAAAAAAATTCATCTGGACATCATAAGAAATGTTCCCTGACATGAATCTGCCCAAATTTCTAGCTGGAACTAATCCCTGGAGGTGCTGTTGGCTGGAAGCAAAACCAATGTTGTGATAACTTCCCCCTTCTTTGCAACTGAGGATCAGGTGTCTGAGAGACAGCAGAAGCTCTGGGGACATAGGTATTCGCTATGGAGAATGCCAGAAGGAAGACACATTGACCTTGGTACTGTCGAAGGAAGTATTAGTTTCTTATTGCTGCTGCAACAAATTTCCACAAAATTAGGGTCCTACAGTAATACAAATGTACTATTTTACAGTTCTGGGGGTGAAAAGCCTGACACAGGTCTTACTGGGCTAAAATCAACATGTTGACAGGGCTGCCTTCCTTCTGGGTGCTCTGAGAAAACATTCCTTGCCTTCTCCACCTTGTAGAAGCTGATTGAATTCTTTCCCCCATGGCCTCGTCGCACTGACCTTTGCTTGCCTTGTCCCATCTCTGTCTCTGACTCTGACTCTCCTCCAATTGCTTATAAGGGCCCATTAGACAGTCTCTCCAACTCAAGATCCATAATTTGATCACATCTGCAAAGTCATTTTTGTCATGTAAGGTAACACCTTCACAAGCTCTGGGGATTCGGATGTGGACATCTTTGAGGGGCAGCATTATTTGACCTCCCACAGGGGCCTGCAAGGATGCCTGTTAAGGAGCAAGGGAAAACGAGGTCACGAATAGTCCTTCAGATATATCTTAATTTGTGAAAATGGCTCCAATGCTGGTGACACGCTTGCAGAAGAAGGGCCTCTATCCTGGAAACATTCACTCTGGCACCTGCAGAGTCCAAGGGTTGGGAGCTGCGGCCATTCTGCAGCCTTGTACAAGCCCACCTTTCCCCTCACGGGCAGCATGACCCACTTGCTTGAAAACGAGCAATTAGGGGGCGCCTGGGTGTCTCAGTCAGTTAAGCATCTGCCTTCGCCTTGGGTCATGATCCCTGATCCATGAGGAGTCTGCTGCTCCCTCTCCCTCTGCTACTCCCCCTGCTTGTGTTCTCTCTCCCTCTCTCTCTGTCACATAAATACATAAAATCTTAAAAAAAAAAAAAGAAAGAAAGAAAAGAAAGAAAGAAAGAAAAGAAAGAAAGAAAGAAAGAAAGAAAGAAAGAAAGAAAGAAAGAAAGAAAGAAAGAAAGAAAGAAAGAAAGAAAGAAAGAAAGAAAGAAAGAAGGAAAGAAAGAAAATGAGCAATTGCCTCCCTGTTTGCTGGTAGTTGCTTGCCGGCCCAATATTCATCTGTGCCTCTAGAAGGTCTTTATCATTTGGGTCCTTAAGGCATCTCCTCTGGTGAATTTTTTATAACTGTTATTTTTAAGCCTTCTTGTTCTGCCTGGATTGGAGAGACCAGGGCTTAAAAGAAAGAAGGAACATTGTATAATGCACACAGGTGAAGCAGGTGAGCTGGGGATAAAAATGCATGAGAAGCTGAGAGCCTTCAAAAGAGATCTTGAATATAAAGCACAGAGCAAAAACTCAAAAGCTGGATTTATAAATAGAGGGTCAGATGAAAGCCCGTGAAGGCAAAGGGAAAAAAATATATATATACATTTGCAGACACAGGAAGCTGTATTGGAGGAGACGCTCCTGCAAATTCAGTAAAGTTGCTCACGGCAGATACCCTGGAGCTCAGTTTGATGGTGAAAACACTCAGTGTGCAGTGGTCAGAAGGCGGATCGCTGACCATGGGATTTAGGCCTGCTTTCCTGCAAGACTGTGGTTTATTCATTGACTGCATCTTGCCAGTCGAAGAACTTCCTTCGGGGATCCCATTCCTCTGTTTTTCTCTTTTCTTATAATGGATACAAATAGTTATGGGAAACAAGAAATTGGCAGTCATTGGAGGACATTCGAAGGGCACTTGAATTCACAAAGCAGTTCCTACCGTTGCCTGTGCAGGTATGGCAACCTTGTTTTCCGGGGGAAATCATCGGGTGGAGACTCTCCCAAGACCTCAGGATTTCAGGGCCCTCAGACTCCAAATCTATGACTTTTCAACGCATAGTTTCTCTCTTCAGGATTAGTTTCAACTATTATAGAAAAACATCTAGGGGATCCCTGGGTGGTGCAGCGGTTTGGCGCCTGCCTTTGGACCAGGGCGCAATCCTGGGGACCCGGGATCGAATCCCACGTCGGGCTCCCGGTGCACGGAGCCTGCTTCTCCCTCTGCCTATGTCTCTGCCTCTCTCTCTCTCTCTGTGTGTGTGACTATCATAAATAAATAAAAATAAAAAAAAAGAAAGAAAAACATCTATAGAAGTATTAAGCACTGTTGGGGCACCTGAGTGGCTCAGTCGGTTAAATATCTGACTCTTGATTTTGGCTCAGGGTTGGTGAGATCGAGCCCCTTGTCCACTCCCAGGGTGGAACCTACTTAAAATTCTCTTTTTTTGCTCCTTTTGTTCCTCTGCTTGCTCTCTCTCTAGAAAAAAAAAAAAAAAAAAGGTATTAAGCACTGCTATAATCCTTATAAATTTAAATAGCTGTAGAAAACCTCTGTATGACTTAAAGTAGGTAAGTACAATAATTATTTAATTGTTGTAAATATCTACCTAATTTTTTGGCTAGTTTCAGAGTCAGTAGTAGTATTTTTACCATGAGTTGCTGAAAAGTTATTTGGAAAGTATAGTGAAAATGTTTCATTGGGCTCAAAGAAGTTTGTATAAAAAAGGGGGGGTATGTAGAAAATGTAAACTGTGTTGATAGAGATATAGGTTTTTTTTGTTTTTTTATTTTCTCAATTTACATGCTTTCGAAAGGCCTGGAACATTCCTATTATGATTATGCTGCTGCTTCGATACTAAGGAAAACCAAAGGGGCTTTGTTCACTTTTGCATTTCTCTTTATGGATACACACTGCTAAATCTAAAGAACCAGGGCAAGATACTCAGATCCTGTGTGACCCAGGCAAACTGGATCAAGGAACAGCACCCCCAGACTCACATATGTTCCCTGAGAAAAATAACCGAGATATTGACGTGGCCAAAAATCTGTGGCATAAGCTCTTACCAAATGTCTGTATATTGCAGGGGTTTCTTGTAGATAGTATCTGTACCCAGTCCATCCCCATCTGTGTGCGCTAATCGTGAACTGTGCTTGAATCCAGCAGGATCTATTTATTTCCAAAATAACTGTGTCTTGATCAAATAGGATTCATGTGTGCCTGTCGTACTGAGGAGACACACTGGGCCGGATGTGGCTCTTTTCCCTGACTGCCTTGATTCAATGGGATCCAGGCATTTTCCAACTGAACAGCTGTGGCTTGGGGAGAATCCAGGTGTTTTTCTCACTGAATATTTGTGGGATTGGCAGGGTCCTGGGTATTTCCTTTGCTTTCTCTTGCTTGGAATTATTATAACATATATTATGTATATGTATTTCAGTGAACTTTGCTTTGTCCCAGGAAACGGATCAGTTTCCTTTACTTCACACAAAGAGCAATTACACCTAGAAAAATATGAGCAGAATTAACCACTATTTATCTTTTTCTGCACTAACTACAGCCTTCATGCTACTCGATACAAATACATGAATATTCTAAAACTCCCTTTCAGTGAAAGCAAGTAAATTACCTTTCCACACCGAATAATTATCTACTCAGAAGGTGTTGCTTTATTGAATGGGGGTGTCACACCTGTTCCAACATCCACTTGTTAAGAACCTGTTGGACTTGGCTTTGATTTCTGATTGAAGAAGTAAGTCAGCCTCCCTAAATTTGGCAATACGTAGGCCTTGTTAGAAAATGGTGTGTGGTTTTGGTTTCCACATCTTATACAATATATAGGGAAATTGGAAGGAGTTCAGAGAAAAGAAAGAAAATGATTAAAGGGTTGGGGAAATAAGGAGCTGGGATTATTTTATCCAAAGAAAAGCGTTCAGGGAAAGCAAGATGGTGTGTGTATGAGTGTATGTGTGTGTGTGTGTGTGTGCCAAAGACAGAGTCAAAGAAGCCAAATCTTAAAAGGCTATGTTTGAGCGGTTTTGATTGGCCTTTGTAGGCCATCTGGAGCCTGGTAGGGGGAGTGGGGAGAAGTTGGTCTGCCCTCCCAGTTATTGGGAAGGAGAATAAGCAATTTAAGAGAGAGAGGAGACTTGGCAAAAATCAAGCAGAAAGTGCTCTAAGCTAGAGGGTCTGTCTTATAAACTTCAAATGTAGGGAGAACTTTGGTGTAGCAGCCCTTGCATTCTAGCTCATACTAGATTTGAAAAATAGGATTTGGTATAGTGGATCTAAATCCCCTTAATGATAAGCCATGTTATACCTCTCTCCAACCATATGATGAAATCTTGAGATAAATTTTTTTCAGCTTCCCAAAGAATCAGACAAAATAACTATATGCTGATACAAAAACCAGAGACAAGTGCCCTATAAAATTTGATCATATTCTGTTGGGCTCAGAAAGTAGAATGGGTGTGTATACAACCTGTGATCAAAATTTAAAAAGAGGGAAAAGACTGTCATCTCTTTTGGATACTTAGGTTCTAAGATAGGGAAGTAGACTTAATTACCTATCATATAATCACCTGTCCAGGTGACATCATGTCCAGAATTCTGGTTTTAAATCTTTAAGGATATGAAATATGTGCATATCAAAGACAGACTATGATAATAGACATTAAATCATCTCCTCTTAGAAAGCTCTGCCTCAGTCAGGGTTCTTTAGAGAAGCAGAACCAATATATACTTTGTAATTGGTTCCCATGATTGTGTGGGCTGGTGAGTCTAAAACTTGGAGGGTAGGCTAGTGGGCTGGAAACTCGGGCAGGATTTCTATATTACGGTCTTGAGGCACAGTTCCTTCTCTGGGAAACAGTTTCGTCTTGAGGCCTTCAACTGATTGTGTGAGGCCCACCACATTATGAAGCGCAACCTCCCCTTAAAGTTGAGTCATTGTGGATGTTAATCACATTTCCAAATTATCTTCACAACGACATTTAGACTAGTGGTCGATTACCTACTATGCTTGGCACCATAGTCTAGCCAAGTATGTAATATGTAAACATCACGAGCTCCATTCTTTAGCTCATCCTTTTAGAAAGATAATAACATGTGAGCCAAAAAGAGCAGGGGTTTCCTGCTGTCAAGGTGTCCCTCCTAGCCTCGGAGGGTCTTCCTTCTGGGGGAAGAGGTGGGAAGAAACCTTTTATTTTCCACAGGATACTTCTCCTCACTTGGCTTTAAGTCTGCCCACTTCTAAATAGTGTCTTCCCGTTGCACTCTCAAGTAATCACTTCCTCGTGGCTATTCTCCTGTGCCATCCCACCATTCACACAAGCATGCTGTCCAGGGTTCTTCCTGCTGCAGTTGAGGAAAAGAGTTTGCCTTAAGCAGAAAATCATAGAGATGATAAATGATGGGTGAAAAGCTCCAAAGACCATGGGCACTGAAACGAAACTGTCTGGGCTCTGGGTCTGGGTTCAGATCGCAATTCCACCACTTTACACTTAAGTGACTTTGGCCAAGTTACTTGCAATGCCTTGAACCTCAGTTTCTTCATCTATAATATGGGGTAGTAATTATAATTCCTTCCCTAAAGGGTTGATGTGAGATGTTTTGGACATTTTGAGCACTTAGTAACCATTTAGACTATTTATGTTAATGATTACAAAGCTAGGGGCTATCTATAGTCTGAGAGAAAATGTTTTTTGATGATGGACTTCCTATACTGCTTAAACCATGTAAGACTGGGTGAAGGTCTGCTCTGGGTGTTTCTGCCCATGATTGCTGCTGTCTGTGATACTGGGAAGTTTTCATCTACCTCTCCACACACTCAGGAGGGCTAAGAAGTCAGAGTTTGATATGACTGAGAATTCCAAAACACTTCACCCCTAAAATACTTCATCGCACAAACAACAGGGGCAAGAGAAGTAACACTCGGTGATGTCTTCACACATTGTTTCCATACAACGTCTCCATACATTGTCTCACTTAAGACTCATAATGTCCTATAAATTAGATAGTATAACCCCCAATTTAGAGAACAGGAAATTGAGGCTTAACAAGACTGTGAAATAATTTTCCTACAATTAAGGTGTCCAGGTGGCTCAGTCGGTTAGGCGTCTGCCTTTGGCTCAGGTCATGATCCTAGGATCCTGGCTGGGGTTGAGGCCAGTGTTGGGCTCCCTGCTCAGCAGGGAATCTACTTCTTCCCCAGATCAGGCTCTCTCTTCTCTCTCTCTCTCTCTCTCTCTCAAATAATTTTTTTAAAAAAATAATTTGCCTATAATTATAGAGCAGAACCAGAGTTGCCCAGCCTCAATGCCCAAACTCTTGCCAGTTACACCATGATACCTCTCCCAAGTGGGTCAGACCTTGACTATTTCTTGTAAGCTGTTGGCTTCTGTGCTAGAATCTAAAATTATTTTTTGCATATTTGAGAAATGTTCTTTTTTTTTTTTTAACCCCACCAAATTGAATTCTCAAACTAAAATGCTGATCAAGGCATTCAGTGAAGGGTATGAAGTAGGCAGGAGACCTTGGATGGAACGTGCTTAAATTATAAAGCCTAAGAACTAATGTGGAAATAGATGTTTGAAGTTTCTGATTTTTCATTTGTTTCTAAACCAAACCACTGTTTACAAAGAACGTCAGTGAAAGATGCAGAATAACTAGCTGCTTTTCCTTTATTTTTAGACTCAAGTAAATATTTGGTAACAATACACTTTGCAAAATAAGCTGAAGTTCAAAAATTAGTTCAAGAAGCCTTGTAGGATGATTAGAATGAATAAATTGTGAAGGTACAGTCCATCACAATAAAGGATTTCATGGTCAATTAATTCTGAATTATGGCTTAAAATCCCTCCTTTAAAAGACTTAATCCTTCCATCTACCCATCAGCTAAACCAACCATCCTTCCAGTCATCCAACATATGTTTAGAGAATGGGGATCCATTTATGCGATAGGAACTGATCTGGGTTCTGGGATAAAGCCATGTTTCAAGAGCACGAAGAGGGTTGAGATCACAACAATCTAATAAACAAATGAATTAAGCAAACTGATATCAGGCATCGATAGGTGTTTTCAATGAAATATAATGGGAGGAGAAGGGTTTATGGTGGAGAAGTTTACTTGAGTAGAGTGGTCAAGAGAGGATTCCAAACAGTTGGCATTTGAATTAATGAGAATGGGCCAAATCTTCACAAAGCAGAGGAAATAACTCCCAGGGACAGAAAGGTTTTAACAATTCAAATGCACTGTGTCTGTTCAGGCTGCTATAACAACGTACCATAGACTAGGTGGTTTATAAACAACAGAAATTTATTTCTTAGAGTTCTGGAGGCTGGAAGTCTGAGATTAGAGCATTGGCATGGTCAAGGAGATGGTCTGGGGAGAGCCCTCTTCCTGGTTGTGGACTGTTCACGTCTTGTGTCCTCACATGGTAGAGAGCAGACAGCAGCAAGCTCTCTCATGACTCTTATGATACTAATCCCATGACCTCACCTAATCCCCAAACCCCACCTCCTAATACCATCCCCTTGGGGAGAGGGGTGTGTAGGACAACAACATGTAGATTTTTTTTTTTTAATTGGAGTTCAATTTGCCAACATATAGCATAACACCCAGTGCTCATCCCATCAAGTGCCCCCCTAAGTGCCCGTCACTCAAGTCACCCCCACCCCCCGCCCACCTCCCTTTCACCATCCCCTGTTCATTTCCCAGAGTTAGGAGTCTCTCATGTTCTGTCTCCCTCTCTGATATTTCCCACTCATTTTTTCTCCTTTCCCCTTTATTCCCTTTCATTATTTTTTATATTCCCCAAATGAATGAGACCATAAAATGTTTGCCCTTCTCCGATTGACTGATTTCACTCAGCATAATACCCTCCAGTGTGGATTTTGCGGGAGACACAAACATTCAGTCCGTAGCAAATACCAAGATCAGAAAAAAGGCACTATAACTGGATCCAGAGCGGTGGTATGAAATGAGGCTGGAAAGGTGGGTAGGGCCATGTTAGTTGTACAACTGGAAGGAGTCTCAATTATAACCCAAGTGTAATGGAAATATATTGGCAGGTTCTAAGCAGGGGGAGACATGATTTGAATTAGCTTTAAAAACAATAATCCAGATGCTTGGCTGAGAATTACTTCTAGGGGGGGCAGGGCTAGAGACCCGGGACTAGTTCAAGTGAGATTAAAGAGGTTAAAGTGAAAGAAGATTCTAAAGACTTACAACTAGTCTCTCCTAAATGGTAAGGAGACCTCACTGGTGAAAGGCGGCTGGCTGTATTTTACCAATGTCTCCATTCACTTGCAACATATCTGCTATCAAACAAATTGTCTCATTATTATTTTGTCAGAGGTAGAGATAATGGTGTAGAGGTGCCGTTATATATATATAAAACCCCCTTCCCCAAATATTAAAAGGCATTTTACTGTTGCTGCCAGAAACCATCATGCAGAGCTGTTGGTCCTCCTTAAAGGACAGCAACAGCATCTAGGAAATTAATGCTTCCCTTTGGCCTAAATGCAAAATTTGCAGAAACCATTGGCTACATAGGACCAGCCATTCTCAAGAAGGCAGAGAGTCCTTCCTCAGGCATTTTTTTTTTATTCGAGGCCACTTATCAGTTTCTACCTATCGTTACAGATAATGGAAGAGGAAACCTGCGACTGGCAATTCATCGGCATTTTTCTTGGACTCCGGCAGAAGCTAGTTTCAGTGTCGTCCACAGCGGCCCTGGCCGCAAACTCCCTTGCTCAGAGGCGGTGGCGAAGTGCTGCAAGGTGGTCTGGCCTGAGCTGCCCCATTTTTCTGCCCATAAATCAGCATCGTAAAACACCCTGGAAGTGTTGGGATGGCGCTGAATGCATTGCAAAAAAAAAAAAAAAAAAAAAGTGTTCATAAGCCAAATCTTTTGTCGTCATCGTCGGTGGCAGGGGGGAGTGACAAGCGGCTCACACGTCGCTGAGTAGTAGCGCGGCATAATAAAGCAGGGTCTGCACCATGTGTGTCACAGATTTCCCGGGGGTTCGCGAAGGTTTTCTTCCAAGTTCCGCCTCCCCCCCCCCCCCCCCCCCCGCCCCTTTGCAGCCATCCCGGCCCCAGCTGCGCGTCGGCCTTTGACTCCATCTGTCCTTCCGCTGGGGACGAGCCTCTCTCGCCAAATGGAGAACACAAGTTTGGCTCCCCAAAGTGATCGTAACCCCCGCCCTGTGCTCAGCCCGAGCCAAGCGTCAGGCCCGCCGAAGGCACCGTCCAGGGGACGGGGAGGCGGCGCCGAGGGGCTGCTGCTGTCGCCCCCCCCCCGCGCCCCACCGCCGCTCCCACTGCGCGCCCCGCCTCCTGCGCTCCCCGCCCCTGGGTCCCCGGCCCGCGCGCAGGTTGGAGTCGTCCCCGCGTGCGCCGCGTCACCCGCGGGGAGGGGAGGGGAGGGCAGGGGAGGGGAGCGGAGGGCGGGGCCGGGTGGGGGCTGGAGCCCGGCGGTCCCCGGCGCCCCGCCACGCGGCGGGGACAGGCCGCCCCCGGAGCCGCAGACCCCGCCGCCGCCCCCCGCCCCCGCCCGGCGCCCGCACTCCCTCCCGCCCTCACTCCACCCCCTTCCCCGGCCCGACCCCCATCCTCTCCCTGTGTGTGCGCTTTAAATAATTTCATCCTTTTTGGCAAAAGAAATAATGCACCTGACTTTACCAGGGGGAAACAACGAGCCGAGCAGAACAAGGAACAGATGTAAAAGGAATAAAAGGAGAGAGAAAAGGAGATGAGAGTCCTTGAGAGGGCGCCAGGGGCCGGAGGGGTGGCTGCAGCGGCCGACGCAGCCGGAGCCTCCGGGGCTGCGTGAGGGCGGCCGGAGCCGTGGTCCCCCCTCGGCCGCGGACCGATCCTCGGCCCCTCGCGCTGTGCTGGGCGCCGGACACAGTCTTCTCCTGCGTGGCCCAGACGCCGAGGAGGCTCCCGGATCCCCCCCGGCCCCCCCCCCCCCCCCGTCCGCGGGCCGGCAGTTACCCGGGAGCCCGCCCGATTTGCCGGCGGAGAGATGAGCCCGCCCGGGCGGAGGATGGGCGACGGGCAGCCGCGGCCGGGGGGCCCCGCCGGGAAGCGCCCCGGGCTCCGCGGGCGGAGAGGGTCGCCCGGAGGGCTGCCGGGCGGCGGCGGCGCCCCCGGGGCCCAGCGCTTCCTGCTCGGGCTCTGCCTGCAAGCGGGGCTGTGGGCGGCCTCGGGGTCACCCGCCCAGGTGTTCAACCTCAGCCTCTCGGTGGACGAGGGGCTCCCTCCGGACACGCTGGTGGGCGACATCCGCGCGGGGCTGCCGGCCGCGCAGCAGCAGGAGGGGGGCGGCTTCTTCCTCTCGGAGGACTCGGACGACTCCCCGCTGCTGGACGACTTCCACGTGCACGCGGACACCGGCATCATCCGCACGGCGCGGCGCCTGGACCGCGAGCGGCGGGACCGCTACGGCTTCGCGGCCGCCACGCTGCTGGGCGCCGTGGTGCAGGTGGAGATCCGCGTCAACGACGTCAACGACCACTCGCCCCGCTTCCCCCGAGACTCGCTGCGGCTCGACGTGTCGGAGCTCAGCCCCCCGGGCACCGCCGTCCGCCTGCCGGGCGCCCACGACCCGGACGCCGGGCTGTTCGGCACGCAGGGCTACACCCTGCTGCAGCCGCCCGCCGCGCCCGGGGACCCCGCGGGGCCGTTCTTCCAGCTGCGCTACGGGACCCCGGGGTCGTCGCCCCCGGAGCCGCTGGACCTGGTGCTGCTGCGGCGCCTGGACCGCGAGGCGGCGGCGGCGCACGAGCTGCACATCGAGGCCTGGGACGGCGGCCGGCCGCCGCGCACGGGCCACCTGCGCGTGGAGCTGCGCGTGCTGGACGAGAACGACAACCCGCCGGTGTTCGAGCGCGGCGAGTACCGCGCGGCCGTGCGGGAGGACGCCCCGCCGGGCGCCGAGGTCTGCCGCGTGCGCGCCACCGACCGCGACCTGGGGCGCAACGGCCTGGTGCGCTACAGCCTCCGCGCGCGCCAGGCGCCCTTCGCGGTGGAGGAGCTGAGCGGCGTGGTGCGGGTGCGCAGGCCGCTGGACCGCGAGGCGCAGGCCTGGCACCAGCTGCTGGTGGAGGCCCGCGACGGCGGCGCCCCGCCCGAGGTGGCCACCATGCGCCTGTCGGTCGCCGTGCTCGACGTGAACGACAACCCGCCGGCCATTCACCTGCTCCTGCTCACCGACGGCGGCGCCGCGCGCGTCTCCGAGGGCGCCGCCCCGGGCGACTACGTGGCCCGCGTCTCGGTGTCGGACGCGGACGGCGACCCCGAGCCGCGCGAGGTGGCCCCCCGGGAGCCGGGCGCGGGCCCCGGAGGCGCGGGCGTCTCGCTGTCCTTGGAGGGCGGGGAGGGAGCCTTCGCGCTGCGCGCCGGGGGCTCCCCCGGGGTCTTCTTCCTCTGCGTCGCGGGGCCCCTGGACAGGGAGGCGCGCGACCTCTATGACTTGCGGCTGGTGGCCACGGACGCGGGCTCCCCGCCGCTGAGCGCAGAGGAGACGCTGCTGCTCCGGGTCGCCGACCTCAACGACCGGCCGCCTGTCTTCGGCAGGGAGCGCTACGTGGGCTCGGTGTCCGAGGCTGCAGCCCCGGGCACCGCCGTCCTGCGGGTCAGCGCCACCGACGCGGACGAGGCTGGCACAGACCACGCCCGGCTGCGCTACGCGCTGGTGCACCTGCCGGGTCGCTGCTCCCCGCGGGGCGCGCGGGCCCCCGGGGAGTGCGCGCCGGCCTTCGCTATTGATCCCGAAAGCGGCGTGATCAGCACCAGCCGGAGTCTGGACCGAGAGGTGCAGGAGGCGGTGGAGTTGAGAGTGGTAGCCCAAGACCTCGGAGCACCCCCGCTCTCTGCCACCTGCCTGGTGAGCATCACCGTGGACGACGTGAACGACAACGAGCCCGTCTTCCGGAGGCAGGTGTACAACGCCACCCTTGCGGAACATGCCCCAGTAGGACACTGCTTTTTGCAGGTGAGTGCGTCAGGGCCTCTGGACCCACCAACCTCTGGGTTCCGGGAAGGCCTGGGAAAGGGCGTGGGGAAAGGGCGTGGGGGCAAGATCAGGCCTGTCCAGGGAAGGAACGTTGTGATGCGGGTGGTCGTGTACCCTGGCTCCAAAAGCAAAGGGGGTTACCCCTCCACAGTGGGGTGAATGGGTGCCCTCTGGGCACCGAGCTGTTCTCCCAGGGCTGGCACTGAGTGCTCTCTAAGGTCCTCTCTACCTCATATGGTGTTGGGCTCCTGATTCTGCTTCAGGACGGACTCCCGGTTTCCTTCATGCTGGATATGTGCACCCACATGGGCTTGGAAGGAACCTCTCACTCGCAAGCAGTGTGCAGAAGGCAGTGCCTCTTATTTTTGGGCATCGTTGTGTGGGGAAATAAGGTGGTCCTCAAAAATTATTTTTTTCCAGATAATAGTAACATACTTTAAGTACAGAAACTGAGTTACCATTTCCAGAGATTTCTTACACATTTTGTACATCCCTTAGATGCTTACAAATGCTAGTTGAGGACATTAGGTCATTTTTTTTTTCTTTTTTTTAAATCAATGGTGGGTTGAGTTCCTCCAATGATGCTTTCAGGACTCTGAGAAGTAGCAGGCTCCATGATAAAATGGAGCTCTTTACCTTGCTTTTTGCAAATTCTGCATTTAAAATTCTGATCTCCTTCACTTTCAGAATGTGATTTGGCCTCTTCTAGCACCAGCCCTTATTGCTCCATCTTTTCTCTTTTCTCTTCTTTTCTTCCTTTCTTTTATCTCAAAGGAAGAGTTGACACACAAGGTCGTATTAGTTTCACGTGTACAATAAGGTGATTTGACAACTCCATACATTATACCACGCTCACAAGTGGAGCTACCATCTGTCACCATACAACACTATTGCAAAGTCATTGACTGCATTTCCCTATGTGATACCTTTTATCCCTGGAACTTCTATATTCAGTAACCGGAAGCCTGTACTTCCACTCCCTTTTACCTATTTTGCCCATCTCTCCACCCACCTCCCCTCTGGGTAGAAATTTAAATTGGTGCAGCCAATGTGGAAAACTGTATAGAGGTTCATTAAAAAACTACAAATAGAAATACCATATGATCCAGTAATTCCACTACTGGTAAAACAAAACAAAACAAAAACAAAAACACTAAATAGAAAAGATGTGTGTACCCTTCTGTTTATTGCAGCATTGTTTATAATAGCCAACATACAGAAGAACCTGAGGATCCATCAATAGGTAAATGGATAAAGAGGATGTGACACACACACACACATGCACACATATACACACGTTGGAATATTATTCAGCCATAAAAAAGAATGAGAGCTTGACTTTTGTGACAGCATGGATGAACCTAGAGGGTATTATGCTAAGTGAAAAAGTCAGACAGAGAAAGACAGATGCCATATGATTTCAATTATGTGTGGAATCTAAAAAAAATAAATGAGCAAACAAAGCAGAAACAGACCCATTTTCAGTTTCTTACCTGAGATAAACCAGATTTTTAAGATTGATTTATTTACTCCAAGATAATTTGAATACATACAGCCTGAGAGACTAACTCGTAAGTGAACCTCTAACGCTTTATTTGGCTCTTAGGCTGGGTTCTTTTAAGACCCCAACTGCTTTTTTACTGGTTCTTGGGGAAGACCTTAACTTTTGTAGGCTATGTCTTCAAATAATAACCTTTAGATGACTAAGATGCTACTATACTATAAAAAATGAGTTTCATGACTGCTTCCATCCTTTTAATCTGTTGGATCTGTGGGCCATAATAATCTCCATCTCTTTCTCTAGCATGACTGGCAGTTCTTTGAGTTGCTAAGTTATTCAGAGAAGTCTTGGGAATCAGTTAATGCTTGCTGCTGAGACAGACAATTCCACAAATGTCAGTGAGCAGCACAATGGAAGGTTATCTGTCTCTCAAGCAAAGTTTGACATGATGCAGATTGATCGGTCTTCCTCCAGCCAAGGTGGGGCCCGGCCTGGGAGTGACTTAGATCATGCCCACCGACGTCTCATTGGCCAGAGTTCAGCCCTGCGGCCTCAGGTGTACCCCAAAGGAGGCTGACGAATGTAAAGGAGCACATGGGATGCCAGTGTGCACCGATAGTTTCTGCCATGGGTTTCTAAAAATGAAGTCATAATAAGTGAGAAGTTAGACTAGATGATTTCTAAGATGTCTTCCATCTGGAAGACCTTGACCATCTTGGTATGAAACAGTGCAGCTTGGCTCCGTCTGAAGGAAAATAAGCAGGGTGGATTAATTGTGATTCCTTTGATTAGAACCTGTCTTTAGAGTTGTTTCTAAAATTATGAGATGATTCTGCTGTGAGGTGTGTTTATCCTGGTTTTGTGACTCAGTAGTAGCGGATCCATTAGGTGAGCTGAACTTGGCTCAAGCGTAGGACTGCATCTCTAACTGCAAAAAAAAAAAAAAAAAAAAAAAATACCTTTTCTGTATGCCAAATATTGCTGTAAATAGCACTAGATCGTGCTAATTAGAATTTCTGGGAATTGCAGTGATCTAGCCCCTCAAGGTTGCAGAGACCTTCTTTATTCACTGGGTTCTCTGGTGGCCTTTCCCCAGCGGCTACGTGAACGTTCTGTGTTCTCTAAGTCCCCTAGCTGGCTCTGTCCCCTAACTTCCAGGGAAGCCTCACCAGGCATCTATTTATATATCTTCATTCCCTATCTTTCTTTATACCACTTTGTAAAAAAGGAAGCTTCCCAGGTAGCCTTTGGGTCTCATGGCCTCCCCTTTCTTCCAGGGTTTTGTTTAATTACATTATATCAGTCCTTACAACCCTACCTTCTTTCCATTGCTCTCCACCAGTTTTCTCCCTCTAGACTGCGTATGTGCTCAGTTCTCCTTTGTCTGAATCAAACAAAATCAAAATGAGAAGCAACAGGAAAAATAAAAAGTTCTTTCCTATATTCCTTGTAAGGGAATACCGTGTCACCTAATGAAACAAATCCTCGAACCTTCGAGATGTCTTGGCGGTCATCTCACATCACTGATCCTTGGGGTTCTCCCACTCTTGACACTGCCTTCTGCTGCCACCGCAGTGCTGTCCCCTAGTGCTGCCCGAACCCCTTTATAGTCTCATCCCCAGATCAGAACTTTACAAAGACTTTAAATGTGGGGCAGAGTGATGTAGGAGAGCCAGTAGCAGCCTGAGATAGGTGACCGACGGGACCAACGGGTTTTCACAACCTCGAAGGCGCTCACCTGGATTCTTAATCTCTTGCTCCCCACTGTCCCCCATGTGGAGAGCCCCTTCCTCACCACCTACCCCTCAGGAGCTCCTTTCAGTATCTCCTTATGGTTAAGGCAGAGAGGGATTTCCACTCTGTAGAGATTCGAGGGTTGCCTCTCCAAATTCAGCATCTGGCCTGGAGGATTCTCTTTTTCCTTGGATTACTGTCAAGAAGACTGACTTCAGCGAAGTACAGTGATGTGAACTGTGCTTACAGGCTTTATCTCCAGCATTTATAGCTGAATCACAGAAGTGCCATAACAAGAATATTATCTCAGGCTTCCTCAAATACCATCACTGTGTTCATTCACTAATTCGCTTATTTAATCAAACAGCGACTCATTGAATAAACACACCATTCCATGAGCAAATGTTTACTGAGTACCTCCTTCATGCCAGGAACTGGTCTCAGTGCTGAGCATGCAGCGGTGCGCAGAGGGGCAAGGTCCCTGTGCTAGCAGAGCATGCGGTGGTGGCGGTGGGGGCAGTGGTGGTGGTGGTGGCAGGGGCTCTCTCTCACTTTCCCTCCCAGGCCAGTCCTCAGGAAGGAAGGACACCCGCCCCGCCTCCAAGAGCTCATCACTCCACAGCCCCCTGTCCTCACTTTCCCTCATCATTGTACTAAATCCTATCTCTCAAAAGGCAGCTGTGTTTTAAAATTTTAATCCAATCAGCTTTTCTGAATCATAAAGCACGTTGGACTGTGGCCCACTGCCTCATTCTTGAATGCTGCTCTTCTTTTGTCTACTGCCTTCTCTCTCCGCCTCTGTCTTGCCGGCCCCTCGTTTTCCTCTTGTGCCACCCCACTCAGTGTGCTGGGGGGGGGGATGGGGGTCTCTCCTCCCCTCGCTTCTCCTTTCCTATACCTTTTTCTATATATTCCTGGAACCGCTTCCCCCCTTCCCCCATCTACAGGGTCAGCCTCTCTTATAAACTCACATTAACATTTCTCTACCTTGCATGCATCTCTACCTGGATATATTTTTTGGCCCCTTAAAACTGACATTTCTCAAAGCAAAGTCATTTCCCTTCCAGGACTAGCTTCTATCTTTCTTATCTTTCAATCATTAGCTCTTTTTTGAAACTTGCCCATTTTTGTTCATGTGTCCTTTCCATGGGCGTTTTTTATGCATGTGGTATGTGTCTGTGTGTGTGGATTTGCTGTTTGTTGGGTGGTTGTGCTTTGTATTGTGGGAAGGTAAAGTACGAGGGTAAAGAGCATGATCATGTCTCAAACCAAACAGTTGGGTCAAAAGCAGGTCTGGAGATTCCAGCCTGGGGAGGTGGGAGGGGGCACCTGGCCGTGCTTGTTTGTTCCCTCTCTCTGTGTCTGACTTTGAGGAACCTGTCTAGGAAGGTGCCCCAGCCGTGGACGTTAAAGGTGGCATCTACCTCTGGGAAGACCCTGAGGAATGGGAGAGCCTGACTGCAACTGGGGTTCCATGGACCAGAAAGGACTAAACTGTATCTTGTTTCTGATCCATTTTATCTTTTAGGATTATTTCATTTTATTAAATATCTCCTGGCTGTTAGTAAAATGTTATTAAATGTGCTGGCTTTGTCTCAGCTGTACTATCGAGGTAAAAATGGAGAACCCCAAATGCCCCCTGGAGGTGGTGTGATTTAATGAAGGGTGATTAATTGGCTTTAGTCAAAGTGTCCTGGGCTAGTGGTCACTTTCCCCGAAGGCAGAAATCCACAAGGGATGCTGAGATAAAGTGGTTCTTACTATGGTGTGAGGCCCTTTCTCTCTGGGGCCTCTTCTAGTGCCTTTGGAAGTAATAGACTTTATTAAGAAAGATGTTTCCTGAATTCTTAGTGTCATCTCTGATTCCCCTGCACATTTGACCACAGGAGTTGCCATGGGCTTCAGTGTTTCTTACATCTGTCCCTTCATTTCTTCTGTCCCACCCAGTGCCATCACCCTAGTTCTGTCCATCATCACTTCAGGTCCCAGATTGCCTATTCTTCAAACTGGAGAGACTTGTAGACATATTCTAAATGCCACTTCCTCCCACTAAATGCCTTGTCATTCATTCTGGTGTTTTTTTCTTTTTCTTTCTTTCTCTTTTTCAAAGATTTGTTTATTTATTTGAGAGAGAATGAGAGAGAGAGTGAGCGCACGTGTATGCAGGGTGAGGAAGGGCAGGGGGAAGGAGAGAGGGAATGTCAAGCAGACTCCCCACTGAGCGAGGAGCCTGATGTGGAGCTGGATCTCATGACCCTGAGATCACAACCTGAGCTGAAATCAAGTGTCAGACATTTAACTGACTGAGCCACCCAGGCGCCCCCACCCGCTCTTTTCTCAATGTTCTTCAGAGTGCTACAGTTGTTTACTTGTATTAGTATAAGGGTGGATTGTAAGTATCTTCTGGGGCTGCAGTTTAATGGATTGTAAGTATCTTCTGGGGCTGCAGTTTAATGGTATTTGAGTCCCCTATAATTCTTGGTGTCCTCCATCTAATGTATTAGAAGATCAATAACCTTGTTGAACTGTATTGAAGAGTTACACAGAGAAAACAAATGCTAAGAGTTACTAGTCAGAGTTACTTTTTAATTTTTCACATTGCATCTGAGTGTGTATTAATTTTATTTTAAAACACATTTCCTCAATATAACTTATCATTGATCCTTTGGAATTTTACAGTCTGAATTGCATCGCTTATCCCTCACCTTACCACTACCATGCCCTTATTGTTGACCTTACACGCCTGCTTACATACTTGCATAGCATAGACCTGCTTTGATGGTATATACTTTGATCATATCACAGTATTACCCTTATGTGCACAATTGTATGATTGTCATCTTCTGGCTATTTTACGTATTTTCTTTTTTCTTTTTTCTTTTTTTCTTTTCCGGTTCTTTTAAATGGACCTGTCCTCTCTGCACACATGCATTGAAGCATGTTAGATTTCAACAGCAGTCATTTGCTCCTGACTCCAGGATATGTCTAGATAACCTGCCAACTGTAATCTTCCCCGATTATCCAACTCTTGCTGGCCTTATACCTTAGCTCCCAGCATGTGCCGTGTATGCCTCTGGCTCTGCTTTGATGACCTGTTTTAAGCACTGGAGATCAACTGTAGAATTCTCTCTTGGACTTCATTTTGATATCCGTCCTCTTCCTTTCCCCACACAGCTGCTACCCAAGACCCATCAGCTGGCTTATTTCCTTTCTCCTTTTCCTGCTTGGGAAAGGTGATCAGATGTAATATGTTTGGATGTGTTACAGGAAGGATATTGCCTAGAACCTGTGGGATGTGTCTCTAGTTATAGTCAACATTTAACTTGCCAGGAATTTGTCTAGTTCTTGGTTCTATAATTAAAGATAACTGATGTTACATGGTAGAGTGTTCATAGCTTTGAAGATTAAAATTAGGTTGCATGCAGTGATGAAAAACATAGGCAGACTATGGAGCTAGAGTGCCTGGATTTGAATCTCAGTTCCACTATCTCCTAGCACTGTGCCTCAGTTTCCTCCCCTGGAAAATACGGATAACACTAGTGTCAGCTTGATAGAGTTTTCATGTGGGTAATGAATTAATACATGTTTGCTTAGAATAATGCTTGACTCCTGGTAAGTACTTAATACGTTTTATATATTATTAAATGTTAGTAAGTAAGACTTCTAGAAAAGTTGCCTGATGTAGTTAGCAATCAGTAATTAAAAATGACATTTCAAATAAAGATTCTCTTGCTCTAAAAGTTGGAAGAGGAGCAGAAAAAAATTTGAATTGTGTATCGGGTTTTAGCTAGATGGATGTTTCTGGCAAGGAAAGTAAAAATCTGTTGTACTTAATTTGAACACTGGTAATGTCTTATGGGCCTGTGGATCCCACCTGTCTTAAGGAAGTTTCAGATGACCTCTTATTTTTTTTTTAATTTTTTTTTAATTTTTATTTATTTATGATAGTCACAGAGAGAGAGAGAGAGAGGCAGAGACACAGGCAGAGGGAGAAGCAGGCTCCATGCACCGGGAGCCCGACGCGGGACTCAATCCCGGGTCTCCAGGATCGCGCCCTGGGCCAAAGGCAGGCGCCAAACCGCTGCGCCACCCAGGGATCCCTCAGATGACTTCTTAATAGCAATCCTCCCCATTCCACCTCCCAGAAAGGCTATGAGGGTCTTTATCAGTTACTACTCTCTAGAGTCTTTTATTGGGAAAGCATGGAATGAGAGAGCACTGGATTTAGAGTCAGAATACCTGGGTTCCAACTCTGACTGTACCTCTATCTCTACTAACTCTTCTGGCCAGTTTCTCATCTGTGAAATGTGTATTAGTCAAAAACAAAAGTGTGTTTATACATTATGAGGAGTTGATTGACACAATTATAGAGACTGAGAAATCTCACAATCCCACAATCTGCCGTCTGCAAACTGAGGACACAGGAAAACCAGTGGTGTCATTCAGTCCAGGTCTGAAGGCCTGAGAACCAGGAGAACTGATGGTGCAAGTGCCAGTTAGAGGGCAGAGGACTCAGGTCCCAGCTAATCCATTCAGGTCGAGAGACAACTCATCCCTCTTCCTCCTTTTCATTCTCTTCAGGCCTGGTTGATGCCCACACACCCTGGGGGGAGCATTCTGTTTTACTCATTCCCTCAATTCAAATATTGATGTCATCTGGAAGCCCCTCACAGACACACCCAGAAATCATGTTTAGCTTGACACCTGGACATCTCGCAGCCCAGTCAAGTTGACACATTAACCATTACATGCGAATTCATTCTAACAGCACATTTTTGTAAGGATTTAAGATAATATATACTATGTGGTAGGAAGTTTTTGGTATAGGAAGAGTTCAGGGATTTTGCAGGTGAAAGGTTCTTTATGCAGTATCTGGATGGAGGTTTCACTAGATATGCACCTTCTAGGGAGTCCTCTGCCCTCCTTAATGACATATGTTTTTATTTGCAGTCCTGTTTTGGAAGCATTCTACTGTAACTCTGCATTTTTTTTTTTTTTTGCATAAAGAAGTGTAATGCATTCCTAGCCATGATCACTTCCAAAAGAGCATCATTTAGGAAGGATTTCTGAAAGTTGTGATCAGTAAGATTTCCTTTCTCTGAGGATTGAAATTGACAATAAATTAATTTTATTAACACCTTGACACCAGACTTACACTAACAAGCCCTTTGCCTTCTAAATTATAAATTAAAAGTGAGCAACTATAGAAGTAATTTATACTTTCATAGCCCATTAGGGAAATTATGCTAGATCATTTTTAGAAATGCAAGGTTACTTCTTGAATCTCACTGAATTAAAATGTCTATTTAAAAGGATTTTGTGCTTTATGACACAGGTAGATCAGATGAATATTATGACCACTATCAATTTTAATTAGAACACTATTTAGGATTGCACAGTCCATGTGAACTGGGATGACCACCGTGTGTCTTGTTCCTGTAGTAAAGACATAGGAAGGGATGGCCCATAAAGGACTTGCAGTGTTTACCTAGAGTTTGGCCTTTGTTATGGAAGCAAACAAGAGAGATGGGAGGTTTTCGAGGAGTGATTGACATGTGTCAAGTGAGGTTTTAGGAAACTTTGTCTTGGGTTAGTAACAAGAAGAAGACAAGGAAACCAGGGAGGAGAGTCCCAACACAGTCTTGTAATAATCTCTATTCAGCCATGAGGGCCTGACCTGGGAGGGCGGGGGGCGGTGGTGGTGGTGGTGGTAGTGTAATATAATGGAAAGGGTGGCCTTAGAGGTGTCATAAAAGAAGAATTGGTACAACCTGAATAAGATATGAGGGGAGACGTGGTGGAGGAAATTAAAGATGGTGCCACCTTTTCAGTCTGGTTAGTGGGAGAAATAGGAAAACCTGGAGGTGAGAGTTTTGGGGGAAGGACGCTCACCCGGTTGAGTGTTGGGCATGTTGAGTATGGATTAAGGCCAGTAGTCCAGGAAGAGATGGCTTGATGGTTATGTAGATATTCAGAACCAAGGGCAGGAGAGAGCCTGAGTTTGGAGAGAGAAACTTGGAAGTCATTCGAGGGGAGGTGATAATCAAAGCTGTGGAAGTGGAAGTGAAGATACTGAGAGGAGTCAATGGCTTAGGACTCTGGCTGGGACAAGGGTCTTGCCACTCATATGTGGTGGGAGGCCAGGTCTCTGTGCTGCTCCTGCTGTTTCATTTGCTTGGTCTCCTCAGCCTAGTGGACCAGACCCCAGAGAGCGCACCTCACCCTTAACCTGTCTTCTGAGCTGCGGCCTCTCGAATACTCAGCCTCTCTCACACTGCCAGGCACTAAGTGAGGCACATGCTCTGGCTGTGCTCTTTTCTCTACCCTGCTGTCTTTCCTTCCCACAGACCTCCCTGTCAGCCCCCCATATGCATTTTAGCCATTTTTGTCTCCATTGTAACTCTTGCCACTCAGCCGAACTGGTCTTATATTTTCCCATTTGGCCTAATATTGAGGTCTTTTGTTGTTACTTCTACTCCAGGAACCCTCTCCCATAGCCAGACTCTATTAGCCTAGAATCATCTAGAACCACTCCTCTCAGCTGTGCGTATTCCAGTCTCTGATCATAGCCTCCTAGCATTTCAGCTCTCTCAGTCTTTGATTTAATTTACATTTATTTTTTGAACCTAGATCTTTTTCTTAGGCCCCTTGTCTTCCTTTCCT
This sequence comes from Canis lupus baileyi, assembly GCF_048164855.1. Taxonomy (NCBI): domain Eukaryota; kingdom Metazoa; phylum Chordata; class Mammalia; order Carnivora; family Canidae; genus Canis; species Canis lupus. The sequence continues at coordinate 53,430,814 of NC_132850.1, read as the reverse complement.
TTCTTTAGATATCAGCCCCCTCCTTGCTTTAGTTCTTTCTCTGTCCAGCTAGGATTCCTGGGTGAGCCCTACTAACCCTTGTTCTTCTATACCTGTGCGCATACTATTGATGGTGGATCAGTAGTATATCCAGTGATATGCTTTCCCCCACACTTGCCCCATGGAGCGCTGCTGGAGTAATTCTTAATGATGGTTGGTTCCATTGTAAGTGTGTGGTATGAGCTGGGTCCTCAGGACTGCTGGGCAATCTTGTCTTCCTCTTGGCATCTCTCCCACAGTTTCACTCTCTGTGAGTATCATATCTTCTCCCTTTTCTCTTACAGGTAATCATACCTCCTACTCAGTAGACTCCAGAAGGTGAAAACTTGCTTGTGTTTTGCCTCCCACAATCAGACTTTCCTGTCACTGTACCATCCAGTCCGCAAGGACTAGGTGGCTCTCCTCTGTCCAAATCAAACCCATTCATGGCTTCTCCATACTTCACCTCTTCCATCTTTTCTGACATTGCTTCTCAATTATGCCTTTTTATCCCTGCCTCTCTACTCTTCCCTTCTCTTTAGCATATACTGTGCCTCTCCTCTTATTGGCAGTGTGTACAAACCAAGTCTGTGGACATGTTGCCCCAGTTTGCTCAACTTCCTACCTCAGCGCCCTATAATGATCAAGTTTGCCACCTGTTGGCACATCTCTTTTTGGACCTAGCCATAAGTTAAGAACCCTTTTCCACTTGGAGAAGTGTTCTGGAAATTTCTGCTGCTGTCTTTAGTATCTCGTGTCCCTTGATGATGGATTGAACACCTCTAGAGCTAAAGTGGTCTTCTTCAGCATCTGCTAGGATAATGAAGTTGTGAAGAAACTGTAGTCCCAAGTGTGTGGAGGCGTTCTAGTTCTCATTATTTCCAGGTGTCCTTGAGTTGAACAGAAGAAGAGTGATCTAGTGGATAAAAGTGTGTACTTGGAGCCAGGCAGAACTGTTTTTTTTTTTAAAGATTTTATTTACTTATTCATGAGAGATACACAGGGAGAGAGGGGGGCAGAGACACAGGCAGAAGGAGAAGCAGGCTCCACACAGGGAGCCCGATGTGGGACTCGATCCCAGGACCCCAGGATCATGCCCTGGGCTGAAGGCAGGTGCTAAACTGCTGAGCCACCCAGGGGTCCCCCAGAACTGGGTTTAAATTTTAGCTCTGTCCCTTAGTAGCTTAACTTGGAGCAAGTTGCCATACCTTTGGAAGCCTCAGTTTCTCATTCATAAAATAGGGATGATAAGAGGATCTACCTCATAAGGTAATTGTGGGGATTGAAGGAGATGATGACTATCCAGTGCATAGAGCAGTGCTTGGCACGTAGTAAACTCCCTAGAAAGTTTATTATTTGTACCTTCACTTTTATTTGATTAAACTGAGAGGCTAAGTGAGAGTGGAAGAAATAAATGTCAGTCTTTTGTTTTAAAGATCTCAATGGCTAGTGTTAAATGGCTAGAGAAATATGATCCTGAACCTCAAATGACATTCTGGGAAAGTGTACTGGCTTATTTATTACATAGCATTTCAGTCCCAAATTTAGTCTGGTTTTTACCATGGAGAATCAGAAGGACCATGTGAGCCATGAGGATACCTTCACCTTCTTGATATAAAGTAAAGATTAGCCTGAGTATCTTGTTCCTGACAGTCTCCCGTGGTTCACGTCTGGTCATACTTGTCAGTTCTCCAGCTTTTACTCTGGACACTTCTCTGGCCTTCCAAGGTCAGGGGCATTTTTAAAGAAAAAGGCACCACTAGGTTTTGTTTGGCTGCACCTGTCTCCGGAGAGGTAAGTTATCCCAGTGAGGGAGAAAAGCATTGACTTCCTGGAACGTGGCTGACTGTAGTCTTCATTTTTTAATTGGTTGAACTTCTCCTTCTCATTCAGGAGTAGAAGTGGGGCAAAGGGAAGAAAGGGATGCCTTGTATTTACTTTCAGTTAAAGAGGAACACTATCATTTTTAATAACTTTTATTTTTTTATTTTTTTTAAAGATTCATACCTTTATTGTATTTTTTTCAAGATTTATTTATTCATGATAGACAGAGAGAGAGAGAGAGAGAGAGAGAGAGAGGCAGAGAGAGAAGCAGGCTCCATGCTGGGATCCTGATGTGGGACTCGATCCCGAGACTCCAGGATCGCGCCCTGGGCCAAAGACAGGCGCCAAACCGCCGAGCCACCCAGGAATCCCCTTTTAGTAACTTTTAACTAGCACACTACTTCAGCATGGACTAAGAGTAAAATAAAGTCACTGGGTGATTTTGAATAATTTTATTTATTGTAGGAAATTTACCAACAGGATAAAAAGACATCAATTAAAATTTATTTGTCTACCTTCTTTAAGAAAGCTGAACAACATAAATCATTCCTTAAAAGTTCTTTTGCACACAAAATAGGAGACTTAGTGTTAAAATATTGTTATAATCAGAATATTCAAGTAAATTTTTCAGTTGTATTTTATTTTATTTTTATTTTTTAAAAAGATTTATTTATTTGAGAGACACAGAGAGAGTGTGCACGAGCAGAGGGAAGGGGCAAAGAGAAAGGGAGAAGCAGACTTCCCCATCATGACCTGAGCCAAAGTCAGACGCTTAACTGACTGAGCCCCTGATTGTATTTTAATATGCTGTGTGTACATTTGATATATCGAGATCAAGGAAGTTATTTTTTATGCTCACTTTTAGAAATTGAAACTTGTGTTTTCCATTTTAAATCATGGTAGTAATTTTTAATTGTTGCATTTTTTCTATGCTATTATTGGCTTACTTCATACTAATTCCTCAGACCAGAAAATACCATCTACTTGGTATGCTTTTGGAAAATGTAGTGTGGCAAAAAACAAGGAGGATCTATAGCATAGCTTTGTGTTCACAAGGATAGCAAAGAGAAGAGAACAAAAGAGAACTTGAGGCAATTTGTGATCAGTTTGGATACTGACGGTTGATCCCAAAATTCTGTTCAAGAGACTGTTCTCCACCTTTAAAAGTTCTTCTGGTCTGATTATCCTGAGGCTCTTTTGTTCTTCATTTCAGTTAGCTCTGTAGGCATAGCCATTGTTCTGATTATATTTTCAAGAGATTAAATATCATTTCCAGCCTCACCATAAATGGACTTAAACACTATTTGATTTTTAACGGTTGTCTCCAAAGAAACTTCCTGGGTTGTATACTCCACTTGATGTCTGCATTTGGAAGCACAGAGGACATTATTGTTTACATAGAGCTTGACTTGTCTAGTTCTTCAGAGTGTCTGCTATAAAAGAAACAAGTCAGGAGGTAAAGAGCAATCTAAGCACATGCCTGTTTACTTTCCTTTGAAGTATAGATTGTTTTAAGTACTGAACTGTTAAAAAAAATACAAAGGCTGTCCTGTTGCATTGCATATAAACAAGAACACAATATTTCAGTGCTGGCAGCTACTCTGTTTCCTGGACTCATCTCACAAGAATTTTTATATGATATTCTTCTTGTGTAGAATCTGATTGGCATGCTTATGTCTACTCCATTTTCATTGCCTTTGTCAGTGACCAGCACAAAGAAGAGAGTGATGGGAAGTGCAATTTATAATGTTTGACAGTACTCTAGGTAAATTTGCTTACTTGCATTAAAAATATAGATTCTGTGTATATGACAGCATACTCCTCATACCACAAGATGCATTTGATAAGCTTATCTTGAGTCTTGAATCTTAGTACATTTTAAAGGAAGGACAACTCTTTTTTGGAACCTGGTAATAGTTTTGCTACATACACAGAGGGGCATGATTGTGCTCTTACTCTGATTCATAATATCTTAAAAATAATGCTATTATTTCTCTAAATGCATTTTAACCTATGAAGTGCAGTTAGTGTTTTCATCTGTAATTTGTGAAGATAGCTGATCTATTTTTTTTTTTAATGAGAAAGTTAAGCTTGTTCCACATATGTAGAAGAATCTTTCTAGAGGTTGCTTTTCCTTTATTTTAAGGTGTTTTTTCCCCTCCTACTTCATTCTTTCTATTCTGTGTTCTTGAGATTTCATATACACATATGTTAAACTTTTTGATCTGAGGCCTTGAGGTGCTGTTCATTCTCCTTTTCAGTAACTCTCCTTCTGTTCTTCAGACCAGGTGGTTTCTGTTGCTTTATTTCATTCTGTTGTTAAGAATTTTTTTTTAACATTTTAGATGTTTTTTTTCATTTGTAGAATTTCATTTTATTGTTTTATAGTTTGTGTTTCCTCTGCTGATATTCGCTATCTTTTTGTTCATTACAAGAGTGTCTTTCCCTAGAATAGCTGCCTTAGAGCCATTGTCTGTGAGTTCCAACATCTGAATAATCCTGGATTGTTTTGTTTTTTCCCCTTGGAAATAGATCACATTTTCCTAACTATTCATATGCTGAATAATTTTGCAGTATTTTCTGGATATTGTGTATGTTATTGTGGATATTCTGGATTCTGTTATGTTTTTCAGAATAGAGTTGATATTTTTGTTTCAGCAGGCAATTAACTCAGTTGGACTCATACTGCAAATGCCTGGTGCCAGTACAGATCTCATTTCAGTTCTGCTTTTTCTTAACTGGGTTATTTGCAATCTGCCCCACTCATGTGTAGTTTAGGGTCAGTGAGAGATTTGGGCAGAGTATATATACAGAATTTGGGGCTTGCCTGGAAGGCTTTCTCTCATCTGGGATTTCCCTTCCACTTTCTTTATAAAGATATATATATCTTTATATATCTTTATATATATATCTTATATATATATATGATATATATCTTTTATATATATTTATACATATTTATATATATAATTTATTTATATATATTTATATATATTTTATTTATTTATTCATGAGAGACACAGAGAGAGAGGGGCAGAGACACAGGGAGAGGGCTCCATGCAGGGAGCCCGACGTGGACTCGATCCCGGGTCTCCAGGATCACGCCCTGGGCTGAAGGCAGTGCTCAACCACTGAGCCACCTGGGCTGCCCTCCCTTCCACTTTCTTAATGGCTATGGTTGCCTGAATTCTGTGTTAAAGTTCTTCAGTTCAGAAATGCATGTCTTTGTTGGTGATTTAGTCACCTTGATTGATGCCTTGACTGATACCTATCATTAGGTAGCAGGCCAAAATGATGATGATGATGATGATGATGATGATTAGATGTAAAAATGAGAAACTCATTTTACATCAGTCCATTCTTCCAGTTCTGACTACCTGTGAAAATCTGACTACTTTTTTCAGTCCTTAGAATGTTCAGGTATTTTTTATTCCATTTTACTCAGTTTACAGTTGTTGCATACAAAAGAATAGGTTTTTTGGAGCATAATGGGTCATACCAGAAGCATAACCCCTGTTCTTTCCCTAAACTCAAATCTCTATTAATTTCAATGAGATTCAGATGATTAAGACTTAATGGTAAAAGCCTTTTGAAAATAAAGCCTGTAGAATTTTGTTCTCAGATTATGAATGAGTGGCAGCTAATGTGTTCAACTACAAAGGTTTACTGATTCAGCGTTTCACAGATTAATGTTAGTGATAGTAAATGTTAACAGTTTAAAATCACTTAAATGTACTTTAGTTTTACCCAGACTCAACAAATAATTTCATGTATTTATAATTCTATAATTATAATTGAACAAATAATAATCCTTCATGAAAATGTGGTGATGGAAATCAACTCCGTGAGTTATCTGATATTTCCCATCATTGAATTTGGCTAAGATCTGTGTGGAATAGAATTTACAGTGACCCATTTGAGGAAAATCAGTTCTTCACAAGCCCTGTCCAAATGCAAACAACTAGGATCATTAAGACCAGGTTTTTACATTTCATGCCAGAGAATTTTTAAAAATCTATTTTATCTATATCCCCTCCCACTACCCCACTTTGGCAAACACCAATTTATTCTTTGTATCTAATAGTCTGTTTTCTCATTGGTCTCTTTTTTCTTTGTTTTGTTTGAGAAACTTTAGTCTAAGTAGAAATTCATTTCCTATGTTTCTCTTTTTTAAATCAAGGCTTTGAGCCCAAATACCTCACAGTCATCTTTTACCAAGTACATTGTCCTCTTATCATGTATCTGATAGAAACACATTTCCTTTGATAAGTGATTTCTTTCAAAATCTGTAACACAGATCTGATTATATTACTCATGCTTTAAAGACTTCAATGACTTTGCACTCGTTGTAAGATCAAGTTCAAAATCCTTGCTTAATCCATTCTGCCTGCCTTTCTATCCTTGTTCCAAGGACCTCTCCTCAATTCATTCATATTTCATGAAGGCACCCTGCTCTATCTCACCTCAGGCCTTTTTACTGTGTTATATACTGAATGCTTGTCTTGTGTTGAAACTCTTATGTTGAAGCCCTAACCCCCACAGTGTGATGGTACTGGAAGGTGGGGCCTTTGGGAAGTAATTTAATTTAGATGTAGTTGTGGGGTAGCCCCACCCAGTGGGATTAATGTCCTTGTGAGAAGAAGGAAGAGCAAAAGAAACCAGCAACAAAATGAAAAGGCAGCCTACTGAATGGGAGAAAATATTTGCAAACCATCTATCTGATAAGGGGATAATATTCAAAATATATAAAAAACCTTATGTCGCTCAATAGCAGAGCAACTTGATTTAAAAAATATGCAGAAGACCTGAACAGACATTTTTCCAAAGAAGATGTGTGGATGGGCAACAGGTACATGAAGAGATGCTCAACATCATTAATTATCAGGGAAATGCCAATCAAAACCACAGTGAGATATCTATCACTTCATACATGTTAGAATGGCTAAAATAAAAAAAGATAAGAAATAACAAGTGTTGGCAGGGATGTGGAGAAAAGGGTGTATCCTTGTGCTCTGTTAGTAGGAATGAAAATTGGTGCAGTCACTATGGAATACATTATGGAGATTACTTAAAAAATTAAAAATAGAACTACCTTATGATCCAACAATTCTCTTTCTGGGTATTTATCTGAAGAAAACAAAAGCATTAATTTGAAAAGATGTCTTCATCCTGTGTTCATTGCCTGTTATTTACAACAGCCAAGATATGCAAAGAGCCTAGGTGTCCATCAACACGTGAATGGTTAAAGAAATTGTAGTGTATATATACCCAATGGAATATTATTCAGCCATTAAAAAAGAATGAAATATTGTCACTTGCAGCAGTAAGGATGGGCCTCAAAGACATTATGCTAAGTGAAATATATTGAAAAAAGAAACACAAATACCACATGATCTCTCTTATATGTGGAATCTAAAAAGCGTACAAAAACAAACAAACAAAAAGCAGACAAAAATAAACTGAGCTCTTATAGAGAATAAATTGATGTCAGAGGCAAGGGGGAGGATAGGAGAAATGAGTGAACTTTTTGTTGTTGTTGTTTAAATAAATTGAATAATTTATAATTAAAAAAGAAAAATAAAAAGATCAGAGCTTGTTCTCCCCATCATGGGAGGAAAGAGTGGGAAGAGGGCTCTCACTGGGACTGGACTATGCTGGCACTCTGATCTCAGGCTCCCACCCCCAGAATTGGAAGAAATGAATTTTTCTTTTTAAAGTCAGCCAGTCCATGGTATTTTATTATAGCAGCCTGAACTAAGACCCTAGTTCTTCTCTTTGCTTGCAATGTTCTATCTTAGTCCCCTCTGCTATGGGTCTCCCTTCTCCCACTACTCTTTTTGGCTCCATGAAAATATCATGTCCTCAGGAAGTCTTCCTTGACCATCTAAGTCCCACCACTGTTAATTAAGTCCTGTCTTGTAAACACCCATAGATTATATGCATTATGCAATAAACCTCTTTCCTAGCACACCTCATATAGGTAACCCATGTGGTAGCTCTCCTGCTCATTATAAGCTTCGTGAGATCACGGTAGAAGCTTAGCTTATCTGTCTTGCTTACTGCTAAGTGTTTACTAAAATGCTCAGCACATAATAACAGTAAGATTTGTCCCATGATAAAATGAAACAACCTGCATGGTACCCACGTAGATGAGTGTTGACTGCTTCAGGAATTGAGCATATCCTACAGCATTCTTATGACTTTCTGAAAAGCATGTCATTGAAACATCTACCATAAACATTGTAATACAGTTAGACAGTTAATATCCTGTTTATGTTGTAATTTAGTACCAGACAATTCTCATTTCATGTAAAAAACATGATCTTTGTCAGTGCCTCTTTTCACTCTTAGAATATGAAGCTATGAATTTTGCATATTTGCAGAAATACTACTAGAGTCTTTTTGATTCTTAAATGTCTCACAGGTTAGTCCTTTAATCTGTCTTTAAAGATACTCATGTATACACACACACACACACACACACACACACACAGTTATCCAAAGAAATAAGGAATTAATTTAGGAATGTAGCAATATTTTAATTTTTTAGTTTATTCTGTCTGTTATCTAACTTGAAAAATAAACCAGTTTGAAATTAAAAAAAAAAAAGAGCGATTACAGAAGATATATTTCCTCTTCTTTTTTTGGAGGAATGCCAATACTGTAAAGCACTTTTCCAAATCCTTTCAAGCAGAATATGAGCTGGTTTATTAATAGTTATATGCTCAGTGGGAGACAGCAAGAGGAAAGAATACAGATAGATTTGGGTCCGTCTGGCTCTGCATATTATAAGGTGTTTTTTGAACCGCATTGTATTCATCTGGTAAATGGGATAATAATATGTACTTTTAAGGGTTATTATTTCAAACACTATCACACACTAAGCACTTAAGAAGTCAAGACTACTTCTTACAAGTGGAAGCATGTTAACTCAATCACCCATTATTCTTAGGACTGTTCTTCACCGACTGGGTGATTTCTGCACAAAGCAATGCAGAAAATATTTACTATATAACAACAAATGGAATACAAGTCCCCCCTCTGCAGGAATAGTTTTTCTTATAACTGTTCATTTTGTGCTAACAAATGATGAGACTGGGCATGGCCACAAATGGTACATCATAATCCTGAGAAAAATGAATTCAAGTCATGGCTGCATTATAAGCAGGAAAGTGTGGCCAATTTACTCCTTTATGATTTCAGCTTATTAACTATATGAACTTACCCTTAATTTTATATTGCTCTCCAAGGGCGACTTTATGGCTTTGATGGGCCGAGTTCTACAGTATGGATATGTAAGATCCAGAGCTACTCTGATAGCAAGGGTTGAGTTTATTATTTTTTATATCTATTTTCATTCCAGTTTGGTTAAAGTACAGTATTCTGTTAGTTTCAGGTGTGCAATAGAGTGATTCAACAATTCTTTACATTACGCAGTGCTCATCATGGTAAGTGTAGTCTTAATCACCATCACCGATTTTATCTATCCCCTCACCCACCTCCCCTGTGGTAACCACCAGTTTGTTGCCTATGGCTGAAGGCTCTGGTTAAAATTGTACATTTTTTTTTCCTTCTTTTTTATTTTGTTGGGTTTGATATACTAAGTGTAGAATAAATATGTGAGTCGATAGAAGGAGTTAAGTACATTCACTCCTTTGATATTTACAAGGAAAGAACCAACTTCATCCCCATGTTGAAAAATAATTATACCTGGAAATTATGATAATGTAATAGTGATTTTTTAAATTATTAGCATATTAATTTCATTATAATTGGAATATCAGAATGTAACATAAACTATGACTTTTTGCTTTTGGTTTCATTGTTCAACTGATTTACAACTTGAGGAAAACTGAAAAAATGCTAATCTAAAAACCGATTCATTTTTTAATATTTTCCCTACAGAAAAAAACAGGCCCATAAAAATAGCTCATAATAAACATATATTGAATGCTTACTCTGTGCCAGGTAGCGCCTTAAGCAATGTGCGTGGGTAACTTGTTCATCCTCACAACACCCCACGTGGGAGGCACTATTATCATCTCCATCCTGCGGATAAGAAAACTCAGGAGCTGAGAACTTACGTATTTTGTCTAAGGTTCTGGAGCTAGTGAGGGGCAGAGTGTCTCAGGTCAAGCTCTCTGGAAACAGATGCTAAGGAGACTTGCATGGAAGGGGTCCCCAGGAACAACACCCCAAGGCAGGAGGGAGCAGAAGGGGGAGGTGGAGCATGAGGTGGAGACAGCAGACCTCAGCCTGTCCTCTAGGGAGCCTTGGGCTGGAGGAGCCCTTCAGCTCTGTCCTGAGTTGGGCCTTGGGAAGGAGCAGAGCCATGAATGAGGCAGCTCTCTCTGGCTGAGGGTGGGTCCTGAGTAGACACTGTGTCACCAGCTCTCCAGCAGCTGGGGAAATGAGTGTCTGGGGCCTGCACGGGACTCTTGGGGGTCCATCCCACCACCCACTCAGCCCTCCTGTGGCTGTGACCTTGTTTGGAAACAGGGACTTTGCAGATAGATGAGAAGGCCTCCAGATGAGATCATACTGGATGGGTGGCTCCTAGATCCAATACCCGGTGTCATAAGAGAAAAGAGAAGGAGGTTTGACAAACCAGGGGGCAAGGCAGTGGGAAGGAGGCAGAGACTGAGTCATGCTGCCGCACACTGAGAAACGCTGGAGCTGCCAGGAGCCAGAAAAGGCAAGGAGGGATGGCTCTTCAGAGGGAGCATGGCCCTGCTGATACCTTGATGTCAGACTCCTGGCACCCTTCCAGAACTGTGGGAGAGTGAGGTCCTGTATGAAGCTCCTCAGTTGGAGGGACTTGATTATGGCAGTTCCAGGAAATATAGAAACCTTTGTGCTCTTGGGCCCATTGGCTTCCTGTAATAAGTTCATCCCATCTGGGAAGGGCTCCTCCAGGCTTCTAGTTGGTTCCTTTCACTGAGGAGACTTAACATAGGAAGACCAGTGGGAGAAGCCCTAACCCTGCTTGTGCTGCCGTTGGTGTTCTAATAATAATCTTTTTTTTTTTTTTTTTTTACATTTTTATTTATTTGTGATAGTCACAGAGAGAGAGAGAGAGAGGCAGAGACACAGGCAGAGGGAGAAGCAGGCTCCATGCACTGGGAGCCCGACGTGGGATTCGATCCCGGGTCTCCAGGATCACGCCCTGGGCCAAAGGCAGGCGCCAAACCGCTGCGCCATCCAGGGATCCCCGTTGGTGTTCTTACTGTAACTGATCCCCAGCACCCGGCCTCTTCTACCGCCCATTCTAGAATCACCTCACACTCACCAACACCTATTGCCTCCCTTGGTCAAGGTGCTGTGACCCCGCCCTCCAACCCTGAAGGGTCTCGCGTCTCTGATTGCCATAACCCTTCTCAGGCTGCATCTGCTGCTTCTGTCCAGCTGGTAGCAGAGTTGGGCAAGGCAGTACCAAAAATTATTTCAGTTTATGTCCCGAGTGGCAAGGGTTTTCCCTCCTATCCTCACTGGGTACTATCAGCTCTGGCCCCGAATGATCCGTGTCAGTTCCTGCTGTCAGGGTAGCAGCTTCTTTCCTTGCTGCTGCTCCCTTGGCACCGGGAGGCTGAAGTGACCCAACATCAACCTAAACTTAGTGCCATGGGGTTATCACCGTATCCTGTGAGGAAGTGCTCCCTCGCCTAGGGGAGCCTGGGTCTCTACACATATGGAGCCCAGGGTCAGGGGCGTGGTTGGTGGTGGTCACTGTTTCTTTTACTTGGAGGTGGACTGGTCAGTAGAACCAGCAGCACTGAAGGACTGCTTTGAAGTAACTACAGACTTAGAATTTCTGGAGCAGTGGCTGAAGAAGTGATGGAGTCCATCTTGTCAACCTTCCTCATGTTGAAGCTTATTTAATTACTTATTTGAGAGAGAGAGAGAGAGAGAGAGAGAGAGAGAGAATGCATGTGTGCACAAGCAGGAGGGGCAGAGGGAGAAGCAGACTCCCCACTGAGCAGGGAGCCCCACTTTGGCCTTGATCCCAGGACCCTGAGGTCATGACCTGAGGAGAAGGCAGACACTTCACCTACTGAGTCCCCCAGGAGTGCCCTCTAGGCTTGGGGAGGTGCCACAGTTTATCCAGGATAACCCAGCAGAGCGGGAGCTGAACTGGGACTAGATAACACCGGTTCTAGTCAGGCATCATGCTGCTTCCCATTACTCTATGTGGATTAGCTTTACTTAATTATCCAGATAAGTTAGCTGGTATTTAAAATATTGAAAGATTTTCACATTTGGTTTCTAACTGAAATGTTATTAGTATAGAGAAGCAGCTTCTATTAGTAGTGAGAGATTCCCATTGTGTGTGTGTGAGAGACGTGGATGTGTGAGATGTGTGTGTGTGTGCTGGTGTGTGTGTGTCTTTCTAACAGAATTGGATCATCTCTGAAACGTGTATTGAATATCACTGTTGAGAGCCAAGGCAGGTGTGCAGCGCCTTCACGTTCCCATCGATATTAGCTGCCCATTTAAAAAATTACACTAGAAAATGCATTACACTTTATATATTTTAAGAAGAGTAAACTCTTTCCTTTGCAGCCAGTCAATAAAAAACTTCTAAAAAAATAAATAAAAAAATAAAAAAATAAATAAATTAAAAAAAACTTCTAAGTGCTACTATGCCAAAATTTAGGGGAAAAAATAGGAACTTTCTCATATGTTGATAAAGAAGGTAATGTTCACAAATATACCAAGAGCATGAGAATATATGTGCACGCTCCCTGTTGTTCCTGTGTGACTTTAGTGTTACCTGCTTGGTTAAGACCACAGTGGGTCCACATCGAATAGTCTGATTCGTCTTTCAGAACACGACAGAGCTCACTTCTGGGATGATTTTATTTTGTGAGGTTTAGAAGAAAGTAATTGGAATCAAGGTTACTTTTCAGACTGTCCTGTGATCGCAAATGTTAGACTTGGAAGAGATCTCAGCACAGAGTGTTAGTGTCAAGGGGATAAAGCAGAGAAGAGAAGAGGAAAGGGCCTTTTAAAGCTGTGGATTATTTACACATGTGTGACACCGTTGACAAGCGGCCAGAGAGCTGCTTTGTGGTTTCACATCCCGAAGGTTTGCTGTCATGTTAATTAATAACTTCGTGCAATCCAAACCACCTTCTTTGCCCAGAGCTGTGCTTTAAATAGCAAGTTGTTTTTGCTAGAGGCTCGCGGAACATTAGGATATACAGTATTTTCCGTGGCATCCTTAACGACATCACTGTTAAAGTAAGACCGTGAAGACGGTTTTCAGTCTGAAATCTCCAGCAGTGTTCACATCACCTACTGAAATGTGCATCAGCTTCAAGACCTGGACTGTGAGCTAATCTATTTTCTGCCTCGGCTAGTATTTTCTCCCCTACACCTTTTGGGAAGATTTAGCATCGATTTGCAATAATAAGGATTACTCTTGCAGGGAAAAGTTCAGTCTCAGACTCTAAAGCATTCTCTAACGTTTAGAGAATGGAAAAGACACAGAACTGATGCTGTGCATGTGACCACGATGAGGCTTCAGTTCTGGCGATGGCAGAGATGTTTGCTCCCGAGGACCGTTGTCCTCTTAGGTTTGTGCATATGTATCTCAGAAAGGTCAGTGCATCTCAGGATTTATTAATTGAAAAGTGAAAATCATCTATGATGGGGACAGCCAGCAAGGTACTAAGATAAATCATTTCTAACTCAATAAGAAACATAGCTCTTTTTACAGCTGACCTTGAAAACAAAGGAAAGCATAGTTTGATCAAAAGTGAGAAGGCTTTCACACCAGTTACCCTCATGCTGTGATATGAAAAGAGCATTATCAGGAACACATTTGTTTTTAACCATAATTTATTTCAGACCTGTGCTGGAATAAATAAAGCACATGAGCCTTAACAGATGCAAATAATAGGGAGTAATCTTTGTATGAGTAATTTAACACATTGTGTAGATTGTGGAATCATTCTGATACAAAACTGGGCTGTCAGAGGTACTGTGGAGTTGAGACATTTTTAGTGTGTAACCTTAAGTAAGTCAGTGTGTCCTGAAGCCACATGGTAATGGTTATAAAATCCAGCCTAAATAAATAGATAAATAAATAAATAAATAAATAAATGTTAAATTCTGGCCAATAAATAGAAACAATTTGTAGGCTTCTTCTGTTCAACCACTGTGAATGGCTGGACTACAGTTAAGGTGTTTTTTTTTTTTTTTTTTTTTTAAGATTTTATTTATTTGACAGAGAGAGAGCACAAGCAGGGGAAGGGGCAGAGAAAGAGGGAGAAGCAGACCTTTGCTGAGCAGAGAGACTGATGTGGGGCTCCATCCCAGAACCCTGGGATCATGACCTGAGTCAAAGGCAGATGCTTAACCAACTGAAACACCCAGCAGCTTGGAAAGTTAAGTTTTGATGGTAGATTCTTCTGTAGCCCAGCTTCAGAAACCCACCAGTCTAAAAGATCCTTTTCCAAGTTACTTCTCTTGATTTTCAGGTGTGGTGGCCCAAATCTACATGTGGATGAAACTCCATTTATCCCAGAGTGATCTTTAGTTAACTTTGACTATTATCAAATTTACAATGGAAAAGTTTCATAAAAATCTCATTTTTGAATCTTTATTAATTGGGGGGGGGAGGAGAGAATGCTTTGAAAAACAAATTCATTATGAATCAAACTGAAATTCAGGTGGTAATGACACTTTTAGAATGTTCCTAGTATGGGTTTTCTTAAGATATATAGCTTGTGAGGTGAGTGGCTATATACAATGGCATCAAAATTTGGGCCCTAACTACTATACAGAGCTGAACACATGGAGTTTAGACACACCAGCCCCGTGCATGTGGAACTCTGTGTAAACTTTTGACTCCATGAAAACTTAACTAATAGCCTACTGTTGAGTGGCTATTAGTAGTTAGTTATCAGAGCCTTACTGATGACATTAATAGTCAATTTGCACAGATTTTGTATGTGTACTGTATACTGCATTCTTACACTAAAGGGATCTAGAGAAAAGAAAATGTTATTAAAATCATAAGGATGAGAAAATGCACTTACAGTGCTGTATTAATTGTAAAATATCTGTGTCTAAGTGGGCTTGTGAAGTTCAAGACCATGTTGCTCAAGGGTCATCTGTATAATACTGTAGGTCAACTGTACTCTAATTAGAAAAATTACAAAACTAGAAATGAAAAAATAAAAGAGTGACTTAGAGAAACAAAAACCCCCCTAAAAACCCACTGCTGCCACCAACAAAAAACTCTGAGCCCATCCTAGCAATGGTTGAAAATTGTGGATAAGCCACTGATGCCTAAAAATATCACATGAGGTAATGTCAGAGTTAGCTGACAGATATTACTTAATATTAGCTGAAGAAGTTTGGTTGGTTATGAGTTTTAAAAAATTCCTTCCTTCCTCTTTCTTCCCTCCCTCCATTCTTTCTCTTACTTGCTCATTCTTTGTCATCTACTCATTCAACTCAGCTAATATTTATTGGCCATCTGCCATGTGCCAAGCCCTGGTCTTGGCACTGGAGATACAAAATACAGAATGAACAACTTTCAGGGGTGTTTTCTTGTGGGAGAAGTAAAAAAATGAAAATAAAAAAAAATAAACTGTATTAAACATTACAGAGACTATAAAACATAGTGAGGGGCTATAGAGTGGTTAGGTACAAGATGGTGTTCCTTTAGCAAGAGCAGAGAGGGTTTCTCTAGGAGGGTGGGATTCCATCTAAGGCCTGAATGATGAGCAGGTGGTACCCGTGCTGCTACCTGAATGAATAGTTCTGATGGCAGAAAAGAGCAGGAAGTGCAAAGGCACTGAGACAGGTAGGTTATTTGTTAGGGTAGGGGTTCAGAAGGTAGACCAGTGTGATTGGAGCTCACGACGCAAAGGAACATGGGAGGAGAGATAGGTAGGGTCATATTATGTAGGGTGTCAGAGATCATGGGGAGAGGTGTGGATTCATTCTGATTCAATAGAAGGGCATTGAAGAGCCTTAAGCAGGGGCAAGATTGGATACCTCATGACTGTGTGTTTAAAAATGTTACTGAGATTGTCATTCACTCAATCACTCAATGTCCAATCAATGAGTATATGGCAGAGAAACTCCTGTCAAATCTCAAATTGGGGAAACAGTTTAGCTTTTTTTCAACCTTGTCCCTGATTCTTGAAACAGTTTCTCCATTTGGTTTGACTTGTAGGAAATTCAGAGCTAATTTGCAGTTTTCCTTGAGCAAATTAAATGCTATTGTATAGTATATGTTCTTCTTTTCAAAATTTTATTAGAATAAGTAATATATTTATGATATCCAAGAGTAAAAACAATATAGAAATTTATATACTGAGGTTTTCTCCCATTCCTATCGCTGCCCAACTCACCAATCACCCACCCAATAGACAACCTCCTACATTAGTTTCTTATGAGTCTCTAGTGTTTCTCTATGCAGATACAAGCAAGTATAAACATATATTCTTATTTCCCTTCCTTTCTTTCTTCAGCAAGGGTTGTGTGTGTGTGTGTGTGTGTGTGTGTGTGTGTTGTTGGTATACATCTTGCTTTCTTTACCCAAAGTTGAGTCTGGAGATTTTTCATTTCGGCACACACAGATTTTTCTATTTGGGAGTAGGAAGGTTTTCCATCAAGTAGAAGTGCTATATGCTATTTAATCAGACTTCATTGATAGACCTGGGTTATTTTTTGTCTTTTGGTATTAAAAACAGTGCTACCGCGAATAACTTTTTCATATGTCACGCTGTATTTATAAGATAAAATTCTCAGAATTGGGATTGCTAGATAACAGTGTACGTTTCATAATATATAATTTTGGTAGATGTGTTTATTTTGCTAAATATTGCCAAATTTTCATCGGTAGAAGTTGTGCTTCCTTATAACTGCATTGGCAGTGTATGGTAAGTTATGCTCTTATGGGTGGCTTTACTGTTTCCTTATCATTTACCCACATTTTTTTCTTAGTTATAGCTCCCTAATTTATGTGTTTCTATTTTTTTAGGTTGTATATATTTTTATAGACCATTTTTAGGCTGATTTAAATTATTGGTTGAAGGAGAAATTGAATAAATACATAAATTTGACATGTTTTAGTTATTGCACTTAACATTTTGTGCTGTTCATTTGCATTTCCACCCCTTTGCCTACTAGACTCCACGTGGCTTCCTAATAACATGGTTCATATTTTATTAGTTTTAGGAGACCAATGCCTGGCAGATTACTATCTGCAATAAATATTTGTTATATAAATGAATGGTTTAAAGTATAGTAGTATTACTCCTAAGCCTACTAGAGCTAGGTAATACCTGGTATTCAGAAAGGGATCAGTGAATAATTCAATAAATGAGTTAATGAATATAAGATTTTTCTCTTAAGAGACTATTGTATCAATAGCAATGAGGAAATATTGCTATGGAATAGACTGATCTTGTTTTATTTAACTGGATGCCATTATAACATAGATTAAAATGATATTGCATCAATACATGACTTTAGAGCAAATGTAATCCTATACTTTATGGCAGATGAGAACATTAATGAACACATTCATATGGAAAATTGTCCACTGAATAAATTGGAAACTCAACATAGAGAATGGGCCAGGCAAAATAATGATTCTGAGGGAGAAAATTCTACATTAGGGAGCTTAAATGACATAAGTGCTCTATGAAAGTTCTGGAAAACTTTTAAAATAAAATGCTTGAACTTTTATAAGTGTAATAATATATGATTATAATTTACACATTCAGCAATCTTGCTGCATATTATAATCTTGGTTGTTTTATGATTTGTATCTAGATGAGCTGAAGAAACATTCTAAAATGTGATATTATTGCTCATGAAACATGTATGTGCAATAAAAATCTCTTGTCATTGGGTAAGAATGTCCGGCTGGAGTACTGTTCACATTTAATAATCCTTTGTATATGAAACAACTAATCATGGAAGACTGTGGACACCAAATAAGATCGCAGGCAGATGAGGTTTTGCTTTTAAGATAATGATGGTCAGGCATTAAAAAGCTCTACCTCGTCAAACTAATTTAAATGTGTACCTGCCAGATATTACACATCACAATGACTAAATGTGCATATATCTTCAAAATATTTTCATGCTTATTCCATAATCTTGGCATGAACACATGACAGAATGATTTCATCAGACTTCAGGGATTATGATATTGAATATCATTCTGTAAGTATTCATAAAACATGTATAAAGACATGACCTTTCTTTAAACAAGTCCAATTTATAAAAGTTCACATATTTTACAAAAAAGATTATTTTCTTTATAAATAATTTCTTCAAAATTACCTTTAAGTATCATTTTCATTAGCATTTGAATTATTATTAAATATCTATTTTCATTAAACATTTTTCCAGAAACCTGTACATATTTTAGGTATTATTCTTGGAAATAGTTATACCTCTTAGCTTATGATAACTTACAAATATTTTTTAAACTTTCAACATTTCTGCTTCTGAAAAGTTGACTAATACTTTTCTTGAATATTTTTATTATTTTAGCAATTTTAAAAGATGGGGCTTCCCTGTACAAATGACTATAATGGCTACCGAGTATATATATATTTAGAATGAAAACCACTTACAATATAATTTTAATAAAAATAAAGTATTGAGATATGCCTTACTTTGTTAGTAAGTACTATCACATAGTATCATTTTATGCCTGGCAATACTTCCTTACTTGTATAAGACTCAAGTTAAATATAGAACTAAGAGTATGAACTCTTTCTGGAGTATCAAACAACCTAACATCCAGCACACTTATGGTATATTAAATTTATAAGTTACTTTTTATTCTGTATTAATATACTTCAAAACATGAATACATTTTATACTCATGAACAACTTTCAATCTTATCTTTTAAAAAAATGTATACCAGATTAGCTAGAATGACCTCTGGATGAAATTAGAACTTTCTCTTGTGTGGATTTTCTTTAAATTTTTTTAAAATCAGCAATATTGAGTAACCTTCATAGATGTTACAGTAACTGCTTGGAAAACAACTTTTCCTTTCGGTATCAGACACTGACAAAGTGTCAGTGTACATTTAATATCTGTGAATATGGGAAAGAAAGGTAGTTAAACTCTCAACAAAGTGAAGAATTTTGTTGATTATTACTTGTATGCTAGCAAAGGAAGCTTTAGTAAAAAAAAGGAATTATGGAAATAGCTAAGTCTTAAATTCCCTTTTGCATAAAAATATGTATCTACTACCTATATTTCTTGAGCTAAAACAGTAAAATGTTGGATCAATTGCATAAGCTCTAGCAGTAAACTCTTATTTGATTAAGAAACATTTTGAATATAAACAGTCTGGCTTCCTAAGTTGGCAAAGAATAATAGTTCAGTTTTTAGAGCTATAATTCTGACCCAGTTGACATGCTTCACTTTGATGAAAGGTACTTAGATGTAGACTAGGTCAGTTTCCCATAGGTCCTACACGTCTTGCTGGGTAAGCCAAAAATGCAGGGTCCTTACTCTTTACTTAGGTTATTTATCAGGCTATGTTTGCAGCAAGCAGCCTTGAAGGATGAGGTAATGTCTCCACTCAGAACAAAGAGCAGGCTTGCTTACTGCTTGCTCTAAAACAATGGGTTCTTCAAGCTCAGTGTCCGTCTCCTGTAAAGAAGCCCACTGCCTCCTGTGCAGGCATCATCTGTCCTTCTGCTCCACCCTTAATCATTGGGCATGGGAAACCGACATGAACTTGTTGACATTATGCTGCTCTTGCTGGAAGTAAAAGAGTCTTTCATTTCTGTCTGAGAGGCTTGGATTTTCTGTCTTCTTTCAACCTCTACACTGGGTGATTGTAAAAATCACATTGTTTCTCTCTGCTTCAGAGTCACAATTTGAGAAGAGTTCCTTCCGGTATTTTGTCCAGTGTTTTAGTTGCTCATGACAAATTGGTTAAGTCCAGTCATGGTTGCATCAGGGAAGTACATCATGCCTGGAAGTAGAAATCTAGGGCTTTATTTTTTGATTTAGAGTTATATGTGAAAATTCATCATCTTTTTTTTTTGTTTTCCATAAACAAAATAGAGAGCTTTTTAATCCTTTGACAACTCACTTCAATATCTGGGACATTGTGGATCTGTTGTTGTCTATTGTTTCTTTTTAATTTCGATCCTGTATTTCTTGGTATCTGTGATTGCATGTGGCTATTGAATTTGCAGAACCCTTCGTAAAAATAATTTGAGTCTTAGGGTGATGAGGCATCCAGGCTTAAGATGGTCCCTCCCTGTGACCCTATCTTTGTGTAGTCTCCTTTGTTGAGTGTGGATTGGGCTTAGTAAGTCAATTCTGACTAATAGAAAATACCAGAAATAATGGTATGTCACTTTTAAGATTAAGTTACAGACTCATTTTATGCTTTGTGATTTCAAACTGTACTACAGAATTATAGCAATCAAAACAATATGGTATTGGCATGAAAACAGACACATAGATCAATGAAATAAAACAGAGAACCCAGAAATTACCTCACGCATATACAGCCAATTAATCTATGACAAAGGAGTCTAGAATATACCATGGGGAATAGATAGTCTTTTCAGTAAATGATGTTGGGAAAACTGCATAGCTACACACAGAAGAATAATATTAGACACTGCTTTGTACCATATAAAAAACTAAATTCAAATGGATCAAAGATTTGAACATGAGACTTGAAACCTAGAATAAAACTCCTAGAAGAAAACATAGACGGTAAACTCTTTGACATTTGTCTTAGCAACATTTTTTTTTTTTTTGGATCAATGTCCTTAGACAAGTGCAACAAAAGGTAAAATATGCAAATAGGACTATATCAAGCTAACGAACTTGCTCAGTGAAGGAAATCATCAACAAAATGAAAAGGCAACCTCGTGAAAATATTTGTTAATCATACATTTGATAGCCAGTTAATAGCCAAAATATATAAAGAACTTACACAATGTAATTCAAAAAGAAAACCAAACAACTTGATTTAAAGATGGGCAGAGGACTTGAACAGATATTTTTCCAAAAAAGGTATGCAGGTGGCCAACAGGCACATGAAAAGGTGCCCAGTATCATTAATCACCAGGGAAGTATGGTTCAAAACCTCAATGAGGTACTGCCTCACACCAGTCAGACTGGCTATTATCGAAAAGACAAAAACATAACAAGTATTGGTGAGGATGTGGACAAAGAGAGCACTTGTAAACTGTTGGTGGGAATGTAAATTGGTACAGCCACTGTGGAAAACAAAATGGAAGTTTTTCAGAAAGTTAAAAATAGAACTACAATATGATCCAGCAATTCCACTTATGGGTATTTATCTAAAGAAAATGAAAATACCAATCAGAAGGGATGTATGCACTCCCATTGCAACTTTATTTACAGTAGCCAAGATATGGAATATCTAACACGAATAGATTAATAGATGACTGGGTAAATAGGTAAAGAAATTGTGATATATATATATATATATATATATATATTCGCACACACAAATATACATATATGTATACTTAAATATACTGGTTATATATATATATAAAATTAGCCATAAAGAAGAATGAACTTTTGCCACTTGTGACAGCATAGATGGATCTTGAGGGTATTATGCTAAGTGAAATAAAATCAGAGAAAGACAAATGCCATATGATTTTTCTTATATGTAAGTGTCTAAAAAGCAAAACAAATGAACAAACAAAACAATATGGAAACAGACTCATAGCTACAGGAAAGGCTGTTGGTTCCCAGAGGGAGCAGGGATTTAAGGAGGTTGAACAAAATAGGTGAACGAGGTTAAGAGGTACAAACTTCCAGTTACAGTATTAATAAATCATGGGGATATATGTATAGCATAGACAATATAGTCAATAATATTGTAATGAATTTGTACAGTGACAGGTGGTAACTAGACTTATCGTGGGGATCATTTTGTATTGTACAAAAATATTGAAACACTGTGATGTACATCTGAAACTGGTAGGATATTTTTAAAAGATTTTATTTATTTATTCATGAGAGATTAACAAAGAGAGGCGGAGACATAGGCAGAGGAAGAAGCAGACTCCCTGCAGGGAGCTCGATGTGGGACTTGATCCCAGGACCCCAGGATCACGTCCTGAGCCAAAGGCAGATGCTCAACCACTGAGCCACCCAGGTGCCCCACTAATAGGATATTATATGTCAATTATAACTCAATTTAAAAGAATGGAGGCAGGACAACAAAAAGACTGGCTCCCATGTTCCTAGAGAGGGTATCCTCTCTTGCTCTTGGATGCCTTGCTTCAGTAGAAGCCATCCTGTAAGCTGCTCTGTGGAGAGCTCTCATGGTGAGGAACCGAAGCCTTCTGCCAACAACCATGTTGTGGACTTGGAAGTGGCTCCTCCACTCCCAGCCAAAGCTTAGCCGACTGCAACTCCATCTGACCCTTTGAATTAAGCCTGTTGGAAAGCCTGAGCCAGAATCACTAAACTAAGATGCTCCTAGATCTCTGATGCCCCATAGAAACTATGAGATGGTACATATTTACTGTCTTAAGCCATTAAGTGTGGAATAATTTTTCATGCAGCAATTGATAACTAATACAGACGATGATCTATTTAAACAGTTATGATTTCTGTTTGTTCTGCTGATCACCTGGGGGTGCTATGCTAGAACTCTAGGACACCTAGGGAGCCTGGTGAGCCCAGAATCACCTGTTAGCAGTCTCAGAAACTGAGATGATTCAAAGCTGAATTGCAGCCTCCTCGAGGGCCTACCTATAGTTCACCCTGGCTCCTAAGAGATAGTCCGGAGGGGTCCCAGCCCATGGTAAGGGAGTTTGGCAGGGCTTCCCCCACCCTTTATAGGCCCTGGATAGCAGTCTCCATGAGCTAAGCTCTAGGAAGCTGTTGCAAATCCTGCTTGGCATCTCAGGCTTCCAGCTCTCTCTCCTGGAGTTGGTAGGGTTTCCAGGGGAAGAAGTTGCTCCAAACTTGAGGTGTATTAAGCTGTATTCCTTTCCCAGCAAATGTTTACTACATTGAGCTCTTTGATGCCATCGCTTGGCTATTTCTTTACATATTTTGTCCAGTTTTTCTAGTTGTCCAATGAGGAGACTGAATGGAACTACCTAGTCCAACATTATTGGAAGACGTCAAACTCCACCCTCATTCCTCTGTCAGAGGAGTTGCAAAGCAATGAAGGAAAAGTTTCTTCTTCCTTATACTTCTTAAGACACAAAACAAATCCAGTGATAAGTTTCAGTATGGTGGTTTAACGAATTCCCTAAAAATTCTGCGTGTATCCTCCATCTGACACTCTGAAGGGTACTCTTCTGGTAACCAGTCTGATATGCTCGGCTCACAAATTTCACATGGTGACTTGGTTACTTTTCCAGTCTATGTGAATGGGATACTCTGACGTTAATTTATTTTCCGAGTTTTACTCTGCTACACAAGTGGTATATTTTGACTTCACTTGGATAATGGGAAGCTAAATAGCATATTTTATAATATACTCTACCTCTTTGAATATTTGTTATTCTATGCATAATCTTTTTTATGCATAGTTAATCTTGATGGGTTTTATTTTTATATGGGATTTCTAGTAAAGAAGTAAATAAGCTTGTGCGGCTTAATTACCAACTCCAAACCACATGGAATACAAATGATTTTGAAAAATATCATGATAGAGGAATTATTAGTTGGGAATCTTAAGACCTTATGTGGGGAATAAACCTGTGTAATTTTTGTTAAATCTATATATGTTAATTTAGAAAAAAGTCAAGATACATTCTTACTGAAAAAAAAAAAGATAGCTGTATATCCAAAGCTCAGGATATGTGTTTGTGTGTGTGTGTGTGTGTGTGTGTACTTGTAAATGTCTACAAAATGTTTAAAAAGCTGAAGAAGACACTGGGGAAGGGATTAAGGATTTGGTAAGGGAGGAACTCTTACTTTTTCTTTTCACATCTTTGAATTATTTGACTTTATGGCATTTCACATGTCATTTTCCCAATTACCTAGTGGCTTTAAACATTATGTGGACACATATTAGTAGTATTATCTTACATTACTTGAAAAAGAATGATATGCAATTATTTCCTTGTATCATCCTCTTTTATAATCTTTCTCTCTCATGGTCTCTACTAGATATCGGATTTACACACTTATTTGTTTTAGGTTCTGGACAGTATGCATACTAAGCCTCTTAGATCTTTTTCTTCATCCAAATGTTTAATGCCTTTTGGTTGTATATATTAGAGTTGCTAAATCTCCCAAAGTCACATTTCAGACCTGAATAGTTGTCATTTGTATGTACAGAATCCAGAGTGAGAAATTCTGGAAGGAATTTAAATTCTATCACTTAGTAGTTGTAAAACCTTGTAACAGAAGTTTAAACAACTATTTCCCTCTTGTGTATCCCTCCATCCATCCAAGAACATAGAGTCAATATTAAAAACTATTTTCCAGACACTTAGTTTTCTGTCTGAGAACATGAATAATAAGATTTTTTTCTCACTTGCCTTATAGGTTTGTGAAGAGGAGCAAGAAATATATAGTATGCATAAGAGCCTTTGTAAGCTGTACAACCTGCAAACATAAAGTACGATTAGGTGCAGTCCTTTCCTCCATTGTAAAGTGTTAAGTAGAGGGCACCGAGTTGAGATGTTCAATTTTCCATATTTTGAAGTAAGAAAAGATGTTGAAGGAATCAGTATTTATGAAGCCAAAAGTCTAAGGAAAAATGTCAGGTATATCATTTGTAACTTGGGGGAGAGGGGAAGCAGCAAAAGATACTGTATGTCAAGGGGATAAATATTCCTCATGATAAAATGTGATTGTTAGACTAATGAGAAGTAGTGGAAACATCTCATTTTTTGAGAGTGGGATTGGGAGGGGTGAAGACAGGGTGGGGTAGGAGTGTTCCTGCCAGATGGCTTCTGTCCTTTTCCTTCCTCTGAATTTTAAAAGTGTGACCTTACCTCTTGTGCTCTTGATTAGTTTAGCATCAAGTGCAGGACTTTGAATATCAGTTCCTGACCTCAGGGAAAACTTTCTGGGAAACTGGAAGTTGAGCAAGTATGGTTAGGTCTTCCTTTGGAAAACTTTGCTTCCTCACCATCCCTTGGACACTTCTAGGTTCTTGGTCTATGTTTCTGTAAATGATATAATACAGTTACTGAAGGATCCATCTGATGCAACCATATGGTAATAATCTTAGGAGCACAAAGAAAAAAGGCAACATTTTTAGACCTTCTTTCTATATATAGATTTAAAGGAGAATATTTATATTTATATCATTTATAATGATTTCTTTTTTTGGAACACTTATTTATTTGAGAGAGAATGTGTGCATGCAAGTGGGAGGAGGTGCAGCAGGAGATACTCTTCAAGCAGACCCCCCACTGAGCTGGGGCTACCCCCCCAACACAGAGCCTGACCCTGAGACCCATGAGATCATGGCCTGAGCCAAAACCAAGAGTCAGATGCTTAACCAGCTGAGCCACTCAGGCGCCCCTATAATGATAATTTGTATTTAATTATCTATATATGTTATTCTGAGTTATAATGTACCATTACACCATGTCACAATCTATTTAGTCATATACATATTTATATATTTTCTCTCTCTCCTGAAAAATGTTTCTAGTAGCATAGAAAAATAAATGTTAACTTTTAAAAGATGGGTAAATATAAATTTCCTGCTGAGATACACTAAATACTGATATATCCTGAGATAGAAGATAGAATTATTTGCTTTCCTGATTCTAGAATGATATTGTTTTCTTAAAACTATATCCATCAGCTTTACTTAGCTAAGCCCTGGGCAGCTATATGTTGGACATATAACAAAATGATGCTGAAAGAGAACAGAAAAGGATATTTCATAGAAGAAAAGGATCAATATGTTTTTAATGAAAAACTCTAGATTCTTAGATAAGACCTAAAATTCTATTTGAATTTTGTTTTCGCTTGGGCTGCCATAACAGGTACCTTACACTGTGTGGCTTAAGCAACAGAAATTTAGTTCTCACAGTGTTGCAGGTTGGAGGTTCAACTCCAGGATGCCAGCATGGCTGAGTTCTGGTTAGAGCTCTCTTCTTGGTCTACAAACAGCTGCCTTCTTACTATGTGCTCACAAGGTGGAGAAAGAGAAAGACGTTGTGTCCCCTTTTCTTTTTATAAGAGCACTAATCCCATCATGAGGTCCCTATTCTCATGATCTAATCTAACCTAATACTTTCCAAGTTCCCCACCTTCACCTCCCATCACGTTGGGGCTTAGGGCTTCAAACAAATGGGTTTGGGTGGGACATAGTTAGACCACAGGAGATTTTAGCGATGCTATTCCTTAGCCGGGGACTGGTATAGGAAAAGCACCCACTTGTATCCCCCTCAGGGCTTAATAGGGCCAGTGGAAATAGTTTTCTGGGGAATCTGATGTTTTTCAGAACATCATGCTTCGTATCTTAATCCTTTGCTCACTGACTTACTTGTCCTTTTCCCCTTTTAACTAATTTTAGTTTTTCTTGGTCTAACATCAATTAGGTAACACTGGCACACAGTAATTCAATTATAGCTTTTAGTTGAAATCCAAGGGTAAAAACAGGGATTGTACATGTTATGTGGATATTTTAGGCTGATGGTTTATTATTGTTGTTATTTTAATCAAATACTATGTAGGTCAGTGGCTTTTTCTCGTTGTATTCCTTCCCTGTTGCTGGCATAAAGTGGTAACTGGCAATAAATAGCTAACATTTATAGCATCCTTACCATGTGCTAGGCAATGCCATACACTTTATATGAAATAATCTGATTTAATCTTAACAACTCCATGAGGTAGGTTCTGTTATTTAGCCATTTTATAAACATGGAAACTGAGTCTTATAGCAGTAAAATAATGTGTGTCAAACAGATCATAAATGGCATTGTTAGTAGGATGCCTTTCTTGGGGATATTACGGAGGTTTACAACTCTCTGGTGACAAAGGGAGTTCCACTGCACACGCATGGAAAATTTTTATATCGGCATTGAGTAAATCACTCAATAAAATATGTGTTTAAGAAGGAAAGTTGCAGGTCATCAGAATAACACTCAGCATTTACATAGCAGCACTTTTTTGTTTTTGTTTTTGTTTTTATTTCCTGCAAGCATCTCTTTAATTAACCATTGGAAACTTTTCAGTATAATTAACTCAGATAAGCTGGGGAAACTGAAGATCAGATTTTGAGATAAGACTTGACTTTTTCTGTGACAGTGGAATGGTCCCAGAGAACTTACTTTTACATCTGGATTGGCTTTTGTAACTTGGAAACAGTGAGAGAGAGAGAAAAAGAGAGAGAGAGAGAGAGAGAGAGAATGGGAGCTTAGACCACAGCAAAGATGCAGCCATTGCTAGAGACACCATTGGAGGCAGTGAAACATTTTGGGGTTTCCAGCCTTGGGCTCTCCAGTCTCCTGTCACATCCCATTATGGGAATCTCTTGAAGCCAGTAGGCAAGGGAGCCTGTGAAAGGCAGCTTGCAGGGTCATTTTGTGAGAACTAGCAGAGCCAGGGAAGAGGAAGCGATGGGTGGCGGTACAGATACAGCATTTGTGGGAAGAGTGGTAGGTGCTCTCTGCCTTTGTTCTCCCTTTGGTGACAAGAGAAGAGAACGAACTTCTGCCTTTGGAATTTTTCATGGTCTTTTGAATGTCATTTGTCTCCTTTTTAACGAAACATGAATTCCTCTTAGGAATGGTGACACCTACGGAGGCAAGAGTTTTATCATTTGGCTGTCTGCTTCAGTCTAACCTTCCTTTTCAGGATTTTTAAAAGAGGATTTCCCAAATGGACCCTTTGCTAGGGAGATTTCTATTTTGGATGACAAAATGCCAGAGGAAGCATAACCTCCCCTGACACAACCAGTTGTGAAATATATCATTGATAGGAGCTACTACTCCTGATCCAACTTCTCTTTACATGTGATGAATGGGAATTCTCCATAATTTTTCAGGGTTCTAGCCTCCATTGGTAACTGCAGAGGTATTTTCTTAGAAATATATATATAAATCTATATTTGTCCTATATACTATATATTTATATATAGTGGGGGGTTGCAGTTTTGGAAGTGGTTTATCACTATAGTATTTTCTGTTGTAACTCAAGATAATGTAATAATGTTTTTTAAAACATTTTATAGGATTGGATTTGCTTTGCACACACATGCAGAGTGTCTGTGCATCTGGAAACTATACCGAGGGCAGTATTTGGAATCAATACAATCAGTCCAATGAACTTTAAAATCAGTGAGCAGTGTAATTTAGGTTTTTTATTTTCCTGAGACTTTCAAGCATATATATACATACGTACATATTTCATGTATTATGTGCATGAATTGCATGCAGATATTTTGATCGTAACACAGATGATCATTTAATAACTATCTAAATTCAAATTCTAGATGTAATATGGTGTGTGCAAGAGATGACATATATCTTAATTGAGCTCACCAACTTCTAGAACTTCATGAGTCCTGACCTGAACAGTTAATCATCACCTTTTGAGCTTCAAAAGAAACAAAAACAAAACAAAAACCAAAGTGAATTTCATAATGAAAAACACCATGCAATGCTTATAATTTGAATAATAAAAATTAGCTTTTCTTGGAGCTCAGTTGGTTAAGTGTCTCCCTTTGGCTCTGGTCATGATAGTAGGGTCCTGGGGTAGAGCCCTGTGTTGGACTCCCTGCTCAGCGGGGACCCTGCTTCTCCCTAATCTCTGTCTCTACAACCCCCACCTCTTCATACTCTCTCAAATACTCTCAAATAAGTAAATAAATAAATATTAAAAAAATTAGCTCTTCTCCGGGAAGGACTTAGAGGGAGGAAGAGATATATGAAGCACTGTTTTCTAGTTTGGCCTTTGGAAGCATGAAGCTTTTACGTACTAAGTTTATGAACCAAGTAACTTGATTCTGTGATGAAAATTCCATTCCTCTGGAAATAGGGTCTGATTTTCTACTTAAATAGGAATTTTTACTTAAAATTTTAGCAAATTATTGTTTAGTTTGACCAAAAGAAACCTGTTCTAATTTGAAATATATAATTTTTGAAAATAATTTGTCTTGCCTTAATTCTCTATAGTTACCCACTCCCTTTTGAGTTGTGTAATTTTTCTTCTTTTAACTCATTTTTATTAGCAAGAAGATGAACGAAACTGTAGTTTTCATAAAATAATTCATCTGAACATGGATTTCTGTATTTGAGGATTGACATAGGGCAAACATGTTTACTAAAGACAGATAAACACGAAAGCACAGATCATACTGGTGTAACTGCCATAAATGGACTGTTGCTGGTGTGATATTTTTGCATCTGGCATCAATAGATTGAGTTTCCAGATCACTGGTTGTCAAAGTGTGGTCCCCGGACCAGCAGCATCAGCATCAATGAACTGTTTGGAAATACAGATTCTCGGGTCCCATCTCAGATGTCCTGAAACAGAAACCCTCAGTAGGAGGTAGGGGTGAGCAATATGTGTTTTAACACACCCTTCCAGGGCTTCTGGGGACCTGGAGTAGTTCCTGTAATGTGGTATCACTTTTTAAATCAGACCTCTCTGTTACAAACCAGGTGCAGCAGATGGCATAGATATTCGAAAGAACAAAATCACTAGGACTAATGATGTCGGTTATTTAATTTGTAAAAGTCCTTTCTTGTGGAGAAGACTTTGCATGACTGTTTTTGGTTTAAGGCAGCGTTCCTAACCCCAGGCAGGGGCGTATACCCTCTTTGTAAGTTTGCCATCACAGCAGTTAGGCCCCAGTGATGGCGTGGGGGAGTGCTTCTGGATTTAAAGTGGGGCTTGCTTTCATTCGTCTTGGGCTAGTGAGATGAAAGAGGACATGAAAGTGATATCCTCTTTGTTGTAGAGTGCTATATAAATGAGACGTGTGCATTTGTTCAATCAACAAACCGAACAAATTGAAGTGCTCTAGGTTCTGAGGAATCAGCAGTGAAGAAAACCCAAGCCCATACCTTCATAGAACTCAATTCTGGGGAGTTGCAGTTGTAGTTAAGTAAGTGGATGTTATCGATGAAGCCACAGATGGGTACCTACAGTAAGCTGAGGTCGCGCAGTAGAAAAAAAATTACAATTCACAATAGGTCCATGCAGCAAAAAGACAGTTTACCTACTCAGGGCTCAGTCATATGACAGTTTCAAACAGATTTTACCAGGGAGTAGGAAAATAGGCCTCTGCAAACCCAAAATACATGCCAGCAGGTCCATTTACTAATCCCCGTGCTTTTTACTTGTAGCTCTGACACAGAGTTTATTTTACAGTGTCTTAGCTGCTTCAGAATTTTTATATTGTCTACATTTTCTGAGCCCATCAGATCTTTTCATTACTTCGTGCTTTTACTCCTGTTCTTTTTCTTTGGTACCCATAATGCCCTTACTTTCTCTTTGGGGATTAACAAAATTGTATGTATTCTTCAGCTCAAAACTCTCTCTGGGGACCCATTCCCAGTCTCCTAGTCTGAGCCAGTTGCCTGGTCTGCATTTGAGTGTGGAGTCCTGTTACTGAATTTCTCCCCCTCTCCACTCCTCTCCTCAGTGAGGCTGTGGAGTCCTGGAGGCCAAGGGTCCCATCTCATGCAACTGTGTCATCGGCGCCTGCCAGCTGTAGGTGACAAATACAGGGAGTTACAGAAATATTTGTTGCATTAATGAATTCAACTGGGTAGACTGATTTCTAATCCTATAGCCTGTTAGAAATAATAGTAAATTACAAGAGAGTTTCTTGGTAGAGACGTAGGCTAACAGTGAGGAGAGACCCTTGACAATTTTACAGCAAAGGACAAAACAGAAAATCTGTTTTTAAAAAAAGATCATAGAAGCACAACAATCTGGAGAACAAAGGTTAATCACTTGATAACATAGGAAATTCTTGCCCATCTTTAAAGAAGAACTAAAATATATTCAAGTATTTGAGCTTTACAGAACTGTTCACCTAAAGATATAAACCATCAATTCTCCAGAACATTTGGCTCTCTGGAGTTTCCAGATATTCAGAGTTTTAGTGTTTTTTGTTGTTGTTGTTGCATTTTCTAATTAGAACACTGTTTTGACTCATTATAGATTTGAAATATATTCTAAGTAATAACATTTATTATACTGGCCCATCTAGTATTATCATTTTCATTAGTTTTAGTTTGATTCTCTTTCAAAAGAAAATATTACACTTTATAGTTTAGCTAGAGAAAATGCTTTCTTAAGTTTTTGAGAGACACAGGTATTTTTTTTTCTCATTTATGTTACATTTAACCTTTTAAATCATGTAATGTGCTCATCTTTCATGGCAAAGAAATGTTTTTTTGAACAGCCATTAAACTGTGGCTTGGGTAATGAAGAGCTGTGTCGTAGAGTTCATATGGGGGGTCTAGTCCCCAGTCTGCCATATAGTAAATTGGGGTCTCATCAAATCACTAAAATTCCAACAACAACCTTTTCCTTATCTGCAAAGCGGAGCCACTACAAACCAATAGCACAGGACTGCTCTGTCAATTAAATAGAATAGCGTGTGTGAAAAATATTCAAAAAACAAGGATCACTTGCAGAAATGGTGGGAACTTGTATCACAAAATATCTTATATGTTAAAAGACAGGATCCTAGTCATTGCCAAGAGTATTTACATTTTCCATTCCCAATCTCTTCCTTCCTATGATATTTCCCATGACAATTTATAAAGTCAGATGATTCTTTGTTTATTTAAAATGGCCCACGTCCAGTTGTTCTCATGAGCTGGCCTGGAGCTTTCTCAAGTAGGTTTGTTCTTGAGCTTAAATGGTTGGTAAATTAATTATAAATTCTAAGAAGGAAACCAGACTTTATTAGATGAGGATCAACAGCAAAATGTAGGTGTAGACCTGGGAAATTGAACAGTGGCTGGGATTTTTAAAAATCGTGGAAGACTGTTTACTGAACTGGGCTTCTAACATACAGACAAATTGAATGTTTATCTGTGTATCTCGCTTATTTGAAATCTTTGTCTTTACCCAATTCTCTAGCATCTGCCTGACATTAACATCTTTGGAGACAAAACCCACAGTAACACATTTTGACAATGAATTGTTAGAAAGCTGTGGTGCAGCCTAAAAGTGGAAGTCAGCTGTGTCTCACCAAATCAATGAGGCTTTGCCTTTAATCCCTTGGGATTCAGGTCCCAGGGGCAGCCTGGGAGGATAGTTTTCTGAGTGGCCCAGATTGTTATCTTCCTGAAAAGCAACTGTATTATGAACTCGTATCCCTTGTCAATACCTTAGAAGACACAAGTTATCCTTGAGTTTATCAAGAAAAAAAATATCAAGAAGAAAATGATACACCTGGATTTGGAAACTGCTGGAAGGTAAAATCCTGAAGCCTGAAAGTGCTTTTTGGGCTGTTAAAGCCTGAAGGGAGCACTGGTGTACCTGAAGGGGGAGAAGGACCTGGTTACAGCCCCAAAGGTGCAGTGAGATGAAGAGAAACACTTGGGAAGAATCCTGAAGGAATAAAAATGGGTGGGATTGTGTTATAGGCCACTTTACCTGCTTTGCAGTTTTGCCTTGTTGTAGTGTCCTGGGTGCAAGCTGAAGAAATAAATTGTCTGATGATAGTTCACATAATTCAGATTAGAGATGTAGTGATTACTCAGTTCCTATGTAGAACGCATACTTTCAAGCCTAGATTTGTGATTAGTAGGTCATCGCTGACTTATTTCTCTGATTACAATCATTTCCTTTGGAAGACCTGCACATGTTGTGCCGACTGCATTGAGATCCCGGAAGCTAGGTGTAAGTATGTGTACCAGGGCCATTCAGACTATGAAGATGGATACAGTCCCTGCACTATGCAAAAACAATTGTAGTTTCCACTTAGCATTTTGTTCTTATCAATTACATTTGTCAAATCACTTAGGAGTCTTAGTGTATGACAGCTAAGAACTATATTAGTATTTGTCAAATGAATACTTTTAAAAATAAGCAATTGCTTAGCATTCATGAAGTTTATTTATTTATTTATTTATTTATTTATTTATTTATTTATTTATTTTTAAAGATTTTATTTATTCATGAGACACACACAGAGAGAGGCAGAGACATAGGCAGAGGGAGAAGCAGGCTCTCGATGTGGGACTTGATCCCATGGCCCTGGGATCACAACCTGAGCCAAAGCAGATGCTCAACCACTGAGCCACCCAGGTGCCCCACATTCATGAAATTTAATGTGCTATGTACCTACACTAACAGTAGTCTTTCCTTCCAAAACCATATAAAAAACCAATACAAAATAGCACTGAGGATTAGTACGTCAATGAAGGTGCTCTGAGAAGCAGGTTCCATGACAGAATGAGGCCTGCAGAAGATTCACTGGGAGACAAACCTGTAAAGAACAAAGGGCAGGGGAGCAGGATTAAGTGGGAAGGGACTCAGGTTGTGGTTGAGGTAAGACCCCTGTGAAAGGAGACGGGGAAAGCAGGGAGGATTGGATGGGAAGATGCTCAAACTGAATACAGCCCTGAAAAACTCTTGGCTCGGCCAGTAAGGTGCTTGAGTAAAGACTGCCCATTAGAAGGGCCCCACATTGGGCTCAGTCATTGGCTGGCAGCAGGTGGGGATGGCTTGGCCTTGGCCCAGGTGCCCTGGCAGCTCCTGAGGGGCGGCAGCTGGAGGCTACCTCGTTCCTCCTAGCAGCTTCTCCCTGGAAGGGAGGGCCGAGCCATCCAGGACCGTGGCTGCCACAACCATGCAGGATGGCAGGCTATTCAACCTATCAGCAAGCTTCAGCGTTGACATTTGAAATATTCCTGCATGTAAACATTATCACTGGTAATTGGGGATTGTTACAAACACACTGGAGTTATGCAAAACATAGAATAGCCAACATAAGATTGTATTTTCTCTGCTAACATAGAGGCTAATCTTATTTTATTTGAAGATTTATAACCATTATTACATTGTAGTATTTATTTCCACCGACATCTAGGATCTAGAAATCAATTCTTGTTTTCTTTAAGAGTAGTATTAATTGCTTTCTCTGATTTTAAATATGGTACCTATTTATTTTAGACATACTGGAACTTTTTAAAAAAAATTTTAAAAAGGTGGGGCACCTGGCTGGCTCGGTCAGTTGGGCATCTCCAGGGCTTGATCCCTGGACTTCAGGATCATGAGCTGAGCTAAACGGAGATGCCTTTAACAATTGTGATCCCGGGGCCATGGGATCAAGTCCCACATTGGGCTCCCGGCAGAGAGCCTGCTTCTCCCTCTGCTTATGTCTCTACCTCTCTGTGTGTCCCTCATGAATAAATAAATAAAATATTTAAAAATAAATAAATTCCATACATGCTAAAGAATTGCTTATTTTTAAAAGTATTATTATTGGTATTATATCAATATAGTTCTTAGCTGTCATACACTAAAACTCCTAAGTGATTTGACAAATATAAATGATTAAGAACAAAACGCTAAGTGGAAACTACAGTTGTTTCTGGCTCTGCTCAGCAGGGAGCCTACTTCTCCCTCTCCCTGTGCCCCTCCCCACTCATGTGCTTGTTCTCTCCTTATCTTTCTCAAATAAATAAAATCTTTAAAAAAACTTTTAAAAAGCATTAAAAAATCACCCTTATTTCCATCACTAGAAATGAGTACACAGTTAACTTTTCATAATGCCTCTTTTGTAATCTTTTAAAATATGTGCATCTAACAGGGATTGTTAGTAGTGTCTGTAAATACCCATTGAATTAGGGGATGCGCTGTTTCCTGTGAGAAAACCCCAGCCCCACCCCATGTGCATCTCTGCTATGAGCTGGTGGCAGTGGCCTGACAAGCCTGCCAGTGCCTGGCTAAGAGGGAGCTCATACTAAGAGAAGAGAGACCCAACCAAGGTATATTTATCCCATTAAAAAAGCCCCAGATTCCCCCAGGAGGGTGGGACTCTGTTGGTGACTGCCAATTATAGGTGTTTTTCAGTCTTCCGGGAGCTATGGAACTCATGTCTGGTGACCACCAAGAGCTTTGGCTCAGAAGTATGGCTTTGGAATCCTATCAAGTGTACCTCAAGAGAGAGAATGGCCAACTTTTGTTGTGTCAGCATAGATCACCTTGAAGATGGCACTTGTGCTGAGCATGTCCGTGGAGCAGGTGTATGCATTTGTTAATGAGACACGATGGTACTTGGAGGGTGTTCAACGGATGCCCGGAAAATCACTGAAAGTGGTTAGCTGGAGCAGGAGTATTAGGAAACACATAGGCAAGCTGATGATGCCCAGAAGTCATGCGAGGTTAGCGCTTCTGCATGGGTAGCTGGGCTGGCCATTGAAGATGGGCTGTTACTAGTCTAACCCCATCTGGAACCTGAGAGGTCTACATATGAAGAAATATACTCTGTGTGTGTGTGTGTTCGTGTGTGTGTGTATGTGTGTGTGTGTGTGAGAGAGAGAGAGAGATTGTGTAGTTAATGGAGATCATTTACAATTCCTCATTGTCCACTTTTTAGCTAACATTACAGTGAATTGGTATTTGCCCAAATCATTAAATTTTCCTTGAAAACATGGTTTTTAAATGGATGCAGGTTGCTTTCATGATTTATGTGTGCTAGCATGTATTTAATTATGATATCAGCATGCTTAGGTGTTTTTGTAATTTTAAAGAATGATGAATATATTTTCACTTACATCTTTTATCATATCATTGATTATTTAAGAGGAATCACTACAATGAGATTACTGAGTCAAAGTTTATTCTCATTGTAAGATATTTAACACATATCACTAATTGCTTTTAAGATATTCGTTGTTTTTTCTCTCATTAGCTATATGAGATTATCTATTTCAATAAATCCATCTCATCATTGTATGTATTTTTAAAAAATGCCTTTCCAATTTGATATGTAAAAATATTAACTTATTTATACTTTTTAAAAGCAGTTAGATTGGACATTTTTCCCTGTGTTTTTCTATTTAGTCTCCTGTGAGTTTCTGTTCTTGTCCTCCACTTACTTTTCTTGTAGGACATGAACAATTGATTGGAAAGAGTTGTTTTTAAGAATATCAACCTTTTTGTATTTGTTCTTTTTTTTTTCTCTTAATATGCCTTTGCCTTTTCATTTTATTTGAGATTTTTTTTAATGTATACAAGTCTCAAGCTTTTTTGTGCAGTCAGATCGTTCCCTCTTTTCCTTTGTGACTTTTGGATTCCCCATCCCTGAATGAAAAAATCATTTAAGTACTTGGAATAAAATCAAGTTGGAGTCTCAAATTAAACCACATGCCAAAATTAATTCCAGCTGGAATAAGAAATTAAATATAAAAGGAGCCATAAAATTCTGTTTGCCATAGCAGGGATTTGTCAGTCCCCCTCACTGTCTGGATTGCTGCTGTTAAAGTAATCCTTACAGCTCAGAGGGAGGACGAGTTGAAGCATGCAGGTTCTTCTTTGACTAGCCTTGAACTCCAGCCCTGAGGCGTGCCAGCCTTTAGAAGAGCATCTACAGCTCCTGTTATGTGATCCTGGGCTAGTGCTGGAGGAAATGGTTTCTGGAAACTTTGAAGCAGTCTCTAACTTTTCTTTTGCTAGACAAGGTGAACAAATCTTTATGATTTCTCAAATATAATCCTCACGAGGTCATCTTTGACCCCACCCACCCCCACCTTTTGCACATCTAGGGTGCAGCGCGGCCCCTGTTCCAGTTGCCTTACTGGGCAGGGCCCTAAAACCTCTAGTCTCAGTCCCCTAGCAAATACACAAGGCAGTTCTTCCAAGAGTTCTTGAATGCAGTCCTGACCCCGACCTCTGTCTGAGGTTTGGTCAGGAGCAGTCTCAGGTTTGGCTGCCTTCAAAGAGCAGTCTCCTGTCTCCTTGCTTTTACTGCCCTCTAGCACCAGGCCTGGACTTCAGCTTACAGCTCGCTGTGAGACCTGCAGTGAATTAGGGCTTGTTGTTCTCAGCCCAGTTTGTTTGAACTATTGCCCAAGGCAGTTTTAGAATACCTAGTCTTCCATACTGCTTGAAGTGGAAGCACTTACCCATGATCCTTCAGATGTTTATAAAGCTAGTATCCTCAAGATGATGCTTTTATAATCAGCAAATAAAAGAACCTCCAGCTGCCTGGATCCATCACATTATTTATTTGTAATAAGTAACAAATATTGCTTTTTTCCTCAAGAAATTTTTTCCTGGCACACTCATGGAGATATTGTGTAGTTTCAGTTATTTAGATTAATTGAGATTTTTCACTTTTGAAAAAAGGGTCACTTTTGAAATATGTGAAATGAAACCCAACTTCTGATTCTTGAAGCTTCTTTTTTTTTTTTTTGAAGCTTCTTTAGTAGAGATCATTTAAGCTCTTGAGAAGCTAATATCTTTAAAGATGTGGTTCTGCTTTTATTAAATATGTAAACAAATGTTAGTATTCTTTTCCTCCTATGTAGTTATTATGCTAAATTATAGTATCAAGTTATATGATATGCAGTATGTATCACTGTGGACACAGAACCTATGATGACAATTGACACTGTGGATTTTGAGTGGTATGTCGCAAGAACCAGATTAAGGCATTAGTACTATGGCCACTTCATTCATGAGCTCTTTGGTGATGACAGGTATATCTTAGAAAGGCACTGGTTGGTATCAACATAACAGGTCATTCTATCTACTTGATTAAAATTCTCCTCTGCTGAAATAACCCTTTGCTGAACATTCACATGGACAAAATATCTTTTAAGTTTGTTTTCTCATTTGGAGAGGTCTGTCTGCATACCTCTTCCCCCCAGGTCTCCCCTTTGTCAGTTTTTTGATCAAATTCCAAGTTCCTGACCATCCAATCAAACCACTGGCCACAGCCCATGAAGCAGGATAGACTACATACCATGCAGAACCACCTGTAAACCAGGCCTGAGCCCTCTCTTCCTCAGTCATATGATTAAATAGAACCCCCCATGAGATCACAGGTATGAATGAGCTGGAAGAAAAGAGGTAACCTAGCAGGAGTGAGGACCATGAACATTTGGCACACTTCTTCATATAACTTGTGCCCTCAGGACATTTTGATCCTGTATAACACTTGTACTTGATAATGGAGTGCCACTGTGCAAACTCAAACTTTAAAGCTTGGAAGGTCCAATAAAACCCAGTTCATGATGGGCAGCTTGGGTCACATGATAACTTGGTGGCCCACGGTTAATTTTCTAATCTCTAATAAGGCCCAGTGGCAATCTAAAAGCCATTTCTCAAAAGGAGGGTATTTATTGGCAGAGCTTTGCTCCAAAAAATCCTAAGGGTCTCTGCCATGAGTCACCTATGGAGACCCATTTTTAGACCTAAAGACCAAAACATAGTTTGAAATTCAGCATGGAAAATCCAGATCTGTTCAAAAGTAGTTCTTCAAAATACCAAAACCCCCTTAATGTACGTAGTTTTAATAATTTGTAGCTGAGGGACGCCTGAATGGCTCAGCGGTTAAGCTCTGCTTTTGGCTCAGGGCATGATACTGGAGTTCAGGAATCAAGTCCCACCCACATCGGGCTCCCTGAGGGGAGCCTGCTTCTCCCTCTGCCTGTGTCTCTGCCTCTCTGCGTGTGTGTGTGTGTGTGTGTGTCTCATGAATAAATAAATTAAAAAATCTTAAAAAACTAATTTGTAGCTGAAATTTTTACTGGGATCATTGTAGATGTACCTAGAATTGTGAGGAGTAGTACACAGAGATCCTGCATACCATTTACTCAGGTTCCCCCAGTGGTAACATTTTGCAAAACTGTAATAACAAAATGAAGATATTGACATTAAATATAACCCATTTATTTAGGTATTCCTCATTTTACTTGTATGTGTATGTATATTAAATTTAATATGATTTTTGTCACATGGGTAGGCTTGCATAACCACCAGCACAGTCAACATTTTTTGCCAAGAAAAAAAGTTAACCATCTATTTTGGAATAGTTCATAACAAATTATACGTGAAGTGGTCAAAGAGGAAATATAACCAATTTTTTTGCCTTCTTTGTACTAGTCAGTGATTTCCTTTTACTTTTGAAATCTGGTCATTTCAGAATGTCTTTGAGAGGCAGCCCTTTGCCTTTTTGTCTGTGTGGTCTCGGGCAGGTTACTTCACCTCTCTCTGACTCGGTTTTCTTATCTGTAAAATGGAGATGGTAACAGGGCCTACCTCTCAACATTGTTCTGAAAATAAGGTAGTACATTGTATAAGCAAGAACTATGCTCCTTATTACTTTAGAGTTAATTCTTTCAAGACTATAATCTATATGTCAGTGAAAATTCCAGAAACAAATTCTGAGACTGAGCTGCTTCACTCTGTGGAAACCATGACATTCTCTTGATGGAAGATCTGTGATAACTTTAGAGTATGTTTATGTTTTTGGTATGAATATAAATGTGTTGCTGTACATTTGCCTCCCAGAGATATATCGACTATGATAAAGTATTTCAATTTCAGAACTATGATGAAACTTTTAAAGATAACCCCTTTAACTTTCACATTTTTAGTGTAAGCTGTTACGGATTACACTTTTAAATCTTTTCTACTTCCTGAGAAATCTTATTGATTTATTAAGAGCTGATACCACATAGGAGACTACTAATATAGGAGAGTGAGACTGGTTACTGGAAGCAAAGACGAAATGTTCTGACAGGAAAATGGTGATGAAATTAGCAATTCTTTAAGGAATTTTCTTAGCCTCTGTAAATTCAGTTTTGAATCTCTTTTCTTTATTGTACCCAGAGAGATTTTGGAATCATTGTTCAGGGATAGATGAAAAAATTCATACATTTAGGATTCTATAATCAGTTTTTGTCCTACTCAGGGGACATGGACAGGTTCAAACAGGAGGGCAGGTGACCTATGCTTTCATAGTAGGGGGAAGTGTACTTATAAGACAACCAGTTATTTGAGGTTATTCTAGGGTGTCCAGGGAGGAAGACGAACATATATATACCTGTTTTCCTTCAGTTACTTGCAAAAGTGAGATGGAAAATTGCCTCCTATCCCAAATACCCTGGAGAAATGGAGTTCCTGTTCACATGAAGTAGTGCACAAAGACAAGAAAGTTTCACACATTTATTCATTCAGAAAATATTTATTTATTGAAGAATTATTAGGTTCCAGATTCTATTCTAGGCCCTGGAGACATAAGTGAGCCAAATCCCCTCATTCAGGGAGCCATTCTAGGAGGGGGGAAAGATAATAAAGTAATAAATAATGAATAACATGTAGTGGCAAATGCTGCAGATAGAATTTAAGCAGAAGGAGAAACGAGAGTGACAGGTAATACTCTCTGAGGAGGGGACATTGATCAGAGACCAGAATGAGTGGGAGCCAGCTACCAAACCCATCTGTGTGGGACTAGTCATCTAGGCAGAAGAGACATCAAGTGCAAGCACTCTGAGAAACGATCCTGCTTGTTGCCTGTGGGACCACAAAGAGACCACTGGGACTGGAGCTGAATGAGGAATGAATGGTAAACGTGGGAGAGATGAGTTTGGAGAGATGGTCAAAGACCAGCTGGTGAAAGGCTTCTTATTTTATTCTATGTGTGATTGGAAGTGAGCAGAGGCTTTCAAGACCAGCAAAGTACTATGATCTGACTTATCAGATATATATACTTATGATATGTATTTTGCACTTTGTGTGCTTTAAAAATGGACTTCACATGTATTAAGTAAACTGGGAAAAACACTGACCATTTATTTAGTTAATTCATGAACTATTGTAATCTCTTTGCTTCCAAGACTGCTGATCCAGTATCTTATCTTTCAGGCTCTCGGGGCATCAATAGATTGCTACAGTCAATGTGGAAATCGTTTGAACATACTATATTATCATATTGAAGAAATTTTGGCCAAAGTTTAAAATATGATCACACCAATTTCCATGTAGCTTTTAAGTCAATGAGGTTTTCCATTCTATTTTAGTACATGATTCCAACAAAGAGTTAGCATCCTTTCTTTTAAAAGTACGCTAATATCAAAGGACTGTCAGAGTTGCAGTGCCTCTTTATTTTTGCCCTTGCCAGCAAAAGTCTGAGTCATTTTTCTAAAATGCTGGCAAAGTTCAAAGAGACTTCATAGTAACTCTCAACTTACTGGTGATATATATGTGTGTGTGTGTGCCGTTTGCACATTATAACTCCAGGCATCCCATGTTTTTTTTTCTAATGATATATGGTAGAATAAACATGTGAAAAACATTATTTGGTGAAACAGAGAAAGCCTCAATTATGTGGCAAGAATGGGGTTCAATTGTGATTTTTAAAACTTTCTTTCTTCATAACCTCTTTATATTGTATTTGGTTTTACACATTCATAGCCTGTAGGGATAAAGAGGGTAAGACCTAATTGTTTCTAGAATGATCTGGATTTATATGTCTTAGAATACAAATACATCCAGTAATTCATAGAATTTGATCTAGTCTATGAATCTTTAATGGAGGCAATAATCGGTTTTGCCCAAGAGGGCAAAATTGTTTGTTTGCTTTTTTGGAGGTGGGGGTGGGGGAGGAGTAAAAAAACAAAATCTGACACCAAAGTTTTTTTGGCCCTCCAAAAAGTCACTGTACATAAGTATATATGTAGTATATCTCTAAATTTCATGGGAAGGGAGGAAGGAAAAATGCCTAAAATGGCTCCTTAGAAGGACAGTAATTTAAAAAAAGGTTGAGAAACACAGATTTAGTCTTTGAAGATGGAAGGCCCAGCACTATAATATAGCGAGGACCACCGGCATGCTGATAGAGATAGATTTAGAAAATAAGTTCCAGTTGCATATTCTTTAAGTACAATTTAATTTGCTTGCTAACCATCAGTCTTACACTGAGTCTTCAGTACATCAGCCTATTTATAGCTGGCTCCTTACATGCCAGGGTTCTGAGGCAGAGTACTGGCCGGCTCAGCTTTGCTTCACCCTGTCCTCTCCTCTAGGAGCTGACTGTCTTTTGGGATAAATGAGATAAGAAAAGTAAAGCACTTGGCATGAAACACTCTGTAAGTGCAAGTGTAGACAGCTGTGGGATCACAAAGGAAGAAATAGTTAACTTTGTTAGAAGGTGATTGGAAAAGATTCAATAGAGAGATGACTTTAGACCAAAGAGTTTACAAACTTGGATGGGAAAACAATTACATCGTTGTTTTCAATTAAATCCATCTGAAATTTACTGTTTCCTTCAATTATGATGTGGCAAACTACAGAATTATAGCAGTATCTGGACTTTGTCACCAATGGAAATCATAAATATTTCATAGCACATGATAGTAGTTGCCGATATCTTAAAATATAGTTTATAGTCATCAGTACTTTGAAACTGCAGTACACTGTTACTAGACCTACCTCTAGATCTTGTTTAATGTGTTAATAAAGCACATTTCTTATAAATCTCACATTTGCCTATATAAATGGCTAAATGTCACATTTGTTGGATAAGAGGCACCACAAAGTTGAAAGGAAAATGACACGTTATGCATATATAAGAGATAAGAGATATATATTTATAATAAAAATAGAGATCCTATGGCAAATTTGTCAAATTAAGGAGAAAACTCATGGCCAATCAAAGAAAGGTTATGACAAAACAGGCTATAGGGGAAGATACTGATATGGCCAATGTGAGTATGAAAATGCCTTTTAGGTCCTCAGGGAATTATGAATTTTAAAAAATTACTTAACATTTTAGCAAATTACCAAAAACTAAGAGTGAAATGTAAAATATAAAGGGTATGGGAAAATGAATCCTTTTATAATGTTGGTACAAAGTGGTAAATCCTTTTTCTAGGGTCATTGGACAGTAGCTTTCAGTTTTTGTAAATGCTTATTACCAGAATCCCAGAATCCTGTCTTCAGAAATGTCTCCTACAAAAATGTGCCCATAGACGTCATGTACAAGAATGTTTGGCAAAGTAATTTTTTCATTGTGAAGAGTCAGAAGTGGTTTAAATGTCCATTAGTGGAGAAATTTATTAAATACATTATTAAATTCTGATAATGGTATAATATGCAGCTATAGGTATAGCTATAGCTATAGCTACAGACACGGGAAGTCTTCTAAGGCATACTGCTCTATGAAAAATCATAGGGAAAATATGCAGCATGATCTTGTTTATGTAAAACATAGCAAAGCCAAAAACTCAACAATATCCAGAGAGCGTGGAAAATTGTCCTTATGGATACAAGCCCAACTTTTCATAGATGTTCCTGCTGGTGAGAGGGCTGGGGGTTGGCAGGATGAGTGACGAGAGATTTTGTTTTTACTTTTCTGTAATGTTTGGACTTTTTATTCATGTATTACTGCATGATTAAGTAAAAGGAAAAGAATTCTAGAAAATGATTGCATTTACAATGAAAACAAAAGTATAAACTACTTGGAAATAAACCCACCAAGAAATGTGCAGGACTTGTAGAAAGAGAGCTATTAAATTTTATTGAGATATATAAAAGAAAGCCCCAATAAATGGAGAAATGCACTGTGTTCTTGAATTGAATGATTCAATAGAACTTTATAGATTTTAGTGCAAATCTAGTCAAAGCCCATGGGAAATTAAACTTGATAAAATGATCTTAAAGTTCTTTTGCAAGATAAAAAAAAAACCACATAGGCAAGGAT
The DNA here is from genome assembly GCF_048164855.1 of Canis lupus baileyi. Classification (NCBI taxonomy): domain Eukaryota; kingdom Metazoa; phylum Chordata; class Mammalia; order Carnivora; family Canidae; genus Canis; species Canis lupus. The sequence continues at coordinate 53,387,351 of NC_132850.1, read as the reverse complement.
AGCTAAGAAAATCTTGAAAAAGAATAATGAGAATGTGCCTGCACAGCCAGATACTAAAGAGTATTCTAAAATTAAAATAATGGAAATAGTGAGCACTTGGCCCATGATTAGGCAAGAAGATCCATTTAACGGAATGGAAAGTCAGAAATTAGTTGGCTATCCACTACAACCTCTTTGGCATTGATTGGCATTTGTCTATTGGAAACTTGCAGTTAGCCCTCCTAGCTCTTTATTATCACTCAAAACAAGCCAAAATCATCCTTGACTCCTTTGTTGCCTTCACAACACCTTGTGCCAACTCAGTGTTTGGTACTCTATTAGGCACGTATGACAGGCAGAGGGCAACCATTTGATGAGGTTTACCTGACAAAGTGAGTTTAGGGACAAAGTCTTGTAACTGTAGTGCCCTTGGAGAGAGGGATGGAGGGGTCTGCCTGAGGTAGCATTTACAGAGGGATTGAGGAGGGTCAATTTGAAATAAAATTTGACCCTAGAAGAAAAAAGGAGTTTTCAAACCATGTGTTTCTAAGTAGGAGACTGAGAGGCACTTTTTGGAAGTCTTCTCATATATGGTGATAACTATTTTAGTGAAGAGTCACTAAAGGTCTATAAATTATCAAGGAAAAACAAAATAAGCCAGGTTCAAAATCTGTGCTACTGAAAATCAAGGTTTATTAACAGGAACAGTAATAAAGTTAGAGGCTATAGCACAAACTGGTTATGTAGATTCTGAAATTTTACCCCTCAAATGAAACCTGTAAATGGTAGGAGAAAAACTCCAATGGTATTTGCATGGCCTGATTATAAACGTAAGGCTGTGTCTTAGTCTGTTCAGGCTGCCCTAACAGAATATCACACACTGGGTGTCTTATAAACAACAAATTTACTTCTCATGGTTCTAGAGGAGGCTGGATGCCTGAGATGGTCAAGTTCTGGTGAGAATCTTCTTTTGGGGGATCCCTGGGTGGTGCAGCGGTTTAGCGCCTGCCTTTAGCCCAGGGCATGATCCTGGAGTCCTGGGATCAAGTCCCACGTCGGGCTCCCTGCATGGAGCCTGCTTCTCCCTCTGCCTATGTCTCTGCCTCTGTGTGTGTGTGTGTGTGTCTCTCATGAATAAATAAATACAATCTTAAAAAAAAAAAGAGAGAATCTTCTTTTGTGTTGCAGACTGTCAACTTTTCTTTGTATTCTTGCATGGTTGAAAGAGCAGAGAGAGGGTTTTAGGAGTTTCTTTTATAAGGACATTAACCCCATTCATAACCACATCCATCTTCATGACCTAATAACCTCTCAGAGGTCTCACTTCTAAATGCCATCATATTGTGGGTTAGGTTTCAATATAAGGATGTTGGAGGGAGACAACTATTCAGTCCATAATGGACTAATAGGCAACATCTTTGTTTTTGTGAATTGATTCTGTACCATTGCTTTAGGGAGTTCCCAAAGATCCACTTGGGTGGAAGTGCCTCCATCTCTACCCAAGGAAAGCCTGAATTAAGCTTGTTTTGTTTTAGGTTTTCAATAGATTGCTATCCCCCTCCCATGTCACTGAATTTATTTTTCCTAGACTTTTTTCCTCATGAGGGTGATCACTGGCAAGATCTACATGGCAAAGTTTTGAATATTAATCTAAAGCAGTCATTCTTACTTTATTGTATGTATAGGCATCTCCTAGAGAAGTCTCTTAAAATGCAGATCCTGATTTAGTAGCTCAGGAAAGGGCCCTAAAACTTACATGTTTAAAAGTTCCTACTAAACTCTCAGATTGGTCTAGGGGCCACACTTTGAGTAGCAGAGACCTCAAGCGATAAAACAGCCGAGGAGAGTTAATTTGGCCTTAGAATCTAGATCAGCATTATCCAGTAGAAATGTAGTGTGAACCACATATATAATTAAAAAATTTCTAGTAGTCACATCAAAAGAAAGAAAAGGGAACAGGTGAAATTTTAACAATTTATTTAAATCAGTAAATCCAGAACTTTATGATTTTAACATACAGTCAATATAAGAAGTTTTTGAGATATTTTACATGCTTTGTTTTGGGATTAAATATTTGAAATCTCCTGTATATTTTACACTTAAACCACAGCTTGATTTCTGCTGTAATATAGATATATTTCAAGGATCAATAGCTACTGGCTACCATATTGGACCATAACAGTATAAAAGGGGCCTTTCTGGCTTATACAAATTTTAGCCTAGATGAAGATTTGGACTTACTAGTTTCTACTTTATGTATAAGAACTGAATGCATGTTTAAAATGTGTATTTAAATATATGTACGTTACCTCACATATTCCAAAATAAATTCCTAATGAACTAAAGACTTTAAATGAGACCATACGATATGTGTATAAAATACAGTTGACAATATTTCCTGATCTTGAGAGTGCCACAGGCTTTTATTAACATGAAAATATATGGGAGAAGTCATGAAAGAAAAAAATAGCTTGATTTGGCTACATGCAAAGCTAAATTTTAACTAATCAGAAACACTGCATCCTTAATTAGAAATCAAGCAACAAAGTTGGGAAAAATATTTATAACATATATTGTAGCATAGATTATTTCTTTAATCTTTTATCAAGGGCTACTTCTTATTTGTTAGAAAAATGAGAAGGGCAATGGTACATAAAGACAAACAAAGAACCAATAAATTATTTTTTTAAGATTTTATTTATTTATTCATGAGAGACACACAGAGAGAGGCAGAGACACAGGCAGAGGGAGAAGCAGGCTCCAAGCAGGAAGCCCGATGTGGGACTCGATCCCGGGACTCCAGGATCACGTCCTGGGCCAAAGGCAGGCGCCAAACCACTGAGCCACCCAGGGATCCCAGAACCAATAAATTAAAAAGAAATTCAACTTCACTATTAGCAAAAAAATTAAAACTAGCAATGAGGTTCAAATTCTTCCCATCAGTTGGGCATGGGAGGGTTTGATAATACAGCGGTAGAGGGAAGATTGTCTCAGTCTTTGAGGAACCCTCTGGAAGAATGTCTATATCAAACACCATGAAGATGGCTACCCCTTGACTCAACATTTGTTCCAGTTTGGGAATTTAGCTGAATGAAGCAGAGAGGTTCACAAAGTTTGGATAAAATGACGTTTATCACAATGTTATGTATGAAATGGGAAGTTACCTAAATGTCTAGTAATAAGGAATTAATAAAATGTATTGTGGTTCACTATTAGTTATATCAATATTTATTGATATAGAAGGATATTGAACTGTCAGGCAAAGTATAAAAGCTAGCTTATAAAACTGTAGGGATAATATGAGATAATTTTTTGCTTATATATAAACATATAAAAATAAAAGATCCATTGAAATGTTAATACTCTGAGTATTTATGGAATTTTTGATGATTTATATTTTTCTCTGCTTAACTGTATTTATAGCCTTTTCTACAATGAATATATATTATGAAATAAAATAAATCTTGGAAAATATTGAAGGCCACAGGAAATGATCATCATATAGTAAATGGAAAATAACATGTTATAAATGCAGTGGCATGATCCTAGTTTGTATTTATAAAGGTATATAATAATAAGAGTCTAAGAGATATGAATCAGTTTATCGGTGGTGCACATGTTGATGTTTTTTTTGTATTTTTTTATTATTACTAAATGTTCTTTTTTTAAATTTATTTATTTATTTTTATTTTTTATTTATTTTATTTTTTTTATTTATTTATGATAGTCACAGAGAGAGAGAGAGGCAGAAACACAGGCAGAGGGAGAAGCAGGCTCCATGCACCGGGAGCCTGACGTGGGACTCGATCCCGGGTTTCCAGGATCGCGCCCTGGGCCAAAGGCAGGCGCTAAACCGCTGCGCCACCCAGGGATCCCTACTAAATGTTCTATAATGAAATTGATTATACCTATAAGCAGGCAAATGGTATTTCATCATTTTCAGGAGAAGTACTCTCTAGAGAACATGTGCTTGTGATTCTGACAAAATAGTTCACATATAAAGAACTTTAGTTATTAATAATTGGTTTATATTTTCTAAAACTAATATTATAATAGACTCTTTGTATGAAGCTTTTACATAGTCATGAAATTTAGATTGACAGGATTTAGCCAATAGTAGTTTGAAAGATAGTTTTGCCAGATGTAGAATTCTTGGTTGACTTTTTTTCTTTCAGCATTTGAGGTATGTCAACTCACTGTCTTCTGGAGTCCTTGGTTTCTAATGAGAAGTCTTCTGTTAATCTAATTGAAGATCCCTTATATGTGACAAGTTGCTTCTCTCTTGCTGCTTTCAAGATTCTCTTGTTAGGTTTCGAAAATTTGATTATAGCTTGTTTCAGTATGAATTTATTTGAATTTATCCTACTTGGATTTTATTGGTCTTCTTGAATATATATATCCATGTATTCCATCAAACTTGGGAGTTGTGCCATTATTTTTTCAAATATTTTTTTCTGCCTCTTTAGCTCTCTTTTCTCCTTCAGGGATTTCCATAATGTGTATATTGGTCCATTTGATGGTACCCCATAGATCCTTTAAGTTCTATTCACTTTTCTTCTCTTTTCTTCTACTTCTTAGAGTGGATAATTTCAGTTTGTCTTATCTCCAATTTTGCTGATTCTTTCTTCTACCTTCACAAATATTTTGTTCAATCCATCTGATAATTTTTTAATTTCAGCTTTTCAGCTCTAAAATTCCTTTTCGATTACTTTTTATAATCTCGAACTCTGTCGATATTGTTACATTGTTCATACATCATTTTCCTGGTTTCCTTTAGCTCTTGGAGCATATTTAAGTCATTGGAAAGTCTAATGTTTGGGCTTCCCCAGGAACTATTTTGGTCTTTTTTTTTTCTTTGTATGGACTGTATTTTCATGTTTCTTTGTATGCTTTGTAATTTTTTGTTGAAACTTTGGCATTTTAAATATTATAGTATGGTGACTATAGAATTCAGATTTCACCTTTCCCTCAGAGTTTACTGGTGTTGATTATTTAAAGCTTCAGGTGGCCATTAGTTCCATGACATTCCAAAAAAACTATTTTTTTTCCCCCAAAGACTGTGTTCCTTCTTCTGCATAGTCACTGAAGTCTCTGATCCTTGAATTTCTGTTCAGCTGTTGTTTTGACCAAGAGTTTCTTAAATTCCAAAAGCCTAATGAAGGTTGGGGCGGGGGGCGGGGGGAGTAGAGACAAAGATAGAAATGGAGGTAAAGATAGAGACAGATAAATAGATAGAGAAAATTCTTTTCTCAGAGTGTACATTTTGGGGTTTTAGAGGTTTCTTATGTCTAGAAGCAAACACTAATGTCACTAACAATAAGAAAAATTTTGGCAGCTCACATTTAACATTTGTATAACAAGCCCCAAATAAAATCTTTGATATTCTAACCTCATTTATCAGTTTTAATTTTTGGTAATTAGTGTTTATGATTTGGGTTATTTTGCTAGGAGGATAACAGGGAGGATGTAAATTCTGTGCTATTTGTCTTTTGTCTTTTATTGGTTTTACTTCGGAAGTAGTATTGTTTTTATGATTCCTGTAATTTTTAAGTGTTACCTGGGATGGTACCTGAAGAATTTGCTGCTTAACTTTAAAAACTTAGTTTTGTTTTTGCTTTTAATAGCTTCCAAATCACTTTTTAAGTTTAGGATAGTTTTAGATTCACAGAAAAGCTGCAAGGATAGTGTATATTTCCCTTATTCAATTTCTCCTATTGTTGGCATCTTGTATTACCATGGTACATTTGTTAAAACCAAGAAACCAACATTGGTACATTATTATTAACTGAACTCCATATTTAATTCCCTGATGTCCTTTTTCCATCCAAGATCCCATTCAGGATACTTCATTACCTTTAGTTGTCATAAGTTGCTTAAGAAGCAAACAACTTGGAAATTTTCTGTTGTCTTCGTTTCTATAACTACAATCCTGGATTTTGTCTAATCATTCTTATAAATCTTACAACTTAAATGTGTATTTCTAAACAATATATTTTATTTTTGTGCCAGTTTTTTGGATTTTACATAAATATGTAATTTTACATGTATTTTTCTATGATTTGAGTTTTTTCACCCAACTTTATGATATTTATCTACTTGATGACTGATACTTGGGTTTACTATCTTATTCTATTATCCTGTTGTGTACCTTCTCTTTATCAAGCTTTTTTTCTATTTCTTTTTCCCCTTCTTCTCTTCCTTTCTGTCTTAGTCAAGGTCCTGGCATGAAACTGGTGAACTCTAAAATTGGGTAATTTGAAGAGAGTTGTTAAAGCTCTTATTTACAAAAGCAAAGTAGGTTTACAGGGTGTAGGAAAACCACAAAAATAGTGTGAGGACCTGGAGCTAGTAAGAGCAGCAAAGTCATTGCATGAATCTAGAGGAACAAGGGGACTGTATTTATTTCCTAGGGTTATTGTAACAAATTACTGGCTTAAAGCATCAGATAGTTATTGTCTTACAGTTTTAGAGACAAGACCAAAATCAAGGTATTGGAAAGCCATTCTCTTTTTGATTTAGAATAGATTCTTTCTCTGCTTCTAGCACAAGGACACTCCTTGGTATTCCTTGGCTTGCAGCTGGCTCACTCAAAATGCTGCCTGCACCTTTATATGGTCTTTCCTGTGTCTCGTTTGTATCTCTGCACCCAAAACTTCTTCTCTTTTCTTTTACAAAGATGCCAGCCATTGGATTTAGGGCCCACCTAATTCAGTCTGACCTTATCTTAACTTGGTTACACCTGCAAAGACCCTACTTCTTATAAGCTCTTATTACAGGTACTAGAGGTTAGGAATTGAACATTCATTGAAGGACATAATTCAAACAACTACGGGGAGGGAGAAGTTACAGGAATCGTGATGGGGGAGGGAGAAAGAGAGACAGGAGAATGAATTTGTAGAGATCCTCCTTCAGAAGCTGTAGCTCCTGTGAGGATAGTGCTAGGGAATAGATACTCTGTTACACTCTTTCTCCCCACTCCCTGACCCCAATCATCTACTCTGCTTCTTATTGGCCAAACTCTCTGGGAACCAAGAGAGTAAGAGAGCTTCAGGGTGTGGTCCAAACAAGTCAGCTTTGAAGGGCACAGACCATGCCAGACAGGGCAGAGACAGGATTGGGGGTACGGCTGTTGTTGGATGGATTGAGGTTTTTTTCTCTATCTCTTCTTTTCTCATTTTATCATTCCCTGAAAACTTTATTCTCCACATCTATTATTTTAGTTGTCACCCTGCCTATTTTAACATGCATATTTGACTTCAAGTCTAAAATCAGTAGCTTTACCCTTCTACTGAGCAATGTAAGAACTTTACCTCCCATCATTCTCTTCCAGCTTATACACAATTATGGTTTCTTTGAAATAGTTGTTATTATAATGCAACTTGATGAGGAAAATGAGGCTCTGGAGGTTATGTGGCCTGCCTTAAGTCAAGCAGTACTCCACTAAAGAGTCTTTAGCATTATTATGTGTTTGACTTTGAGAATTGGAAGGTAAAATATGTTCCATGCTGTAACATCTAGTAGAAAATGTGAGAAGATTATACTCACTATTAAGATTGTCTTTTAGACAAAGTAGCTAAAAGTATCTTGCTTTTTATTTTTTAATTTTAAAAAAGATTTTATTTATTCATGAGAGAGAGAGAGAGAGAGAGGTATAGACATAGGCAGAGAGAGAGAAGCAGGCTCCATGCAGGGAGCCCGATGCGGAACCAGATCCTGGGACTCCAGGATCATGCCCTGGGCTGAAGACAGACGCTCAACTGCTGAGCCACCCAAGTGTCCCTGAGAGTATCTTGCTCTTTAAATATTTGCCAATGATCTCTTAGAATTTCACATTTACTTTTTAGTTTTTATACACTGTGCTTTATCCAAAAATTTTTCCATAGTTAAGACATTATGAAGACGATTGTATTATATTCTGAGAAAGTGTCATGGGTAGTTTATATCTTAATAAATTTCTTTCTTTACAAACATGAATAATGGCAGAAGAAATATTAAAATAGGAAACTAAAATACATATCCAAGCTCTAAAAGAGCACCTTCCTCTCTGTGGAACAGAAATGAAGCAAAAATGAAAAATGGTGAGTGGAGCCAAAGCCTTCAGCTTATTGGGCACTGGTCCCAGGATGGTCTGGCAGCAGGAAGTATGGCTAAGAGTTCAGCTTTTGCAGGTGAAGAGGATTGAGAGTCCATGCAGCCTCGGGACTCAGAGCCAGGTGACCTAGGCTTCTTGTGGGCTTTGAGGCCAGAAATCTGACATCCCAGTGTCCTCATGGAATGGGAGCCCTGAAATGCCATCACAAGTTCTAGAAGAGATTCAGCCAACCAGTGTTATTGTCTACATAGAAAAATCCAAGAAAGTGTATCAACTAATTATGGAATGACTTCTTCGAGGTGTGTAAGATTTAACACAAAAACTCAGAAACGTTTCCATGTAGTAGTAATGCACAATGAGAAAAATAGAAGGGGAGGTAACTAACTTTTTAATAAAATACACCTAAGAAAAGATGTGCAAGACACTTTCTGAGAAAAGCACAATCTGGAATCGAGTGATACCAGTTGAGCAAGCACTGCTTACAATATAATCAAAATGCAAGTTGAGTTTTGTCTCTTATCTTCCCTTTAAAATGTATCCAGCAGAGGAATCTTCCCAGCCCCAGGATTGCAACTTGAGCAGCCGGTCTTTTCTGGTTACTGGTAATAAGTATTAGGTTCTCTTTAAAGAGTTACACACATGGTCTTATTTCAGTAAATCGAATCCTCAGTACCCGGTCATAGCCAAAACTCAGAATTTAACTTAGTGTTAAATCTCTCCCAGCTGAGGTCTGTTTGCTCTTTCTCTCTTTCAATATTGTAAAGATGTTAATGTTCCCCTAGATTGACCTGTAGATTCAGTGTAATCTCAATACAAATCCCGATGGGTTGAAGGTTTTTGTGTGTGTTTTTTTGTTTTGATGGAATTTGATGAGCTGATTCTAAAGTGTGTATAAACTGGGAGAGGGCCAAGAATAACGGAGGCACTTTTGAAGAAGAATGAGGTCAGGGGACCTGAGCTACCAGGAAAGAAGACTTAGAATTAAAGCATAGTAATTAAGATAGTGTATCACTGGCATAGGAATGGGCAGATCAATCAGTGGAAAAGAACACAGAAAGAGGCTCGTGCATGTGGACACTTGATTTATTTTAGAAGTGACACTGCAGAGCCACAGGGCAAGATCGTTTTTTTCAATAAATTGGGCTGGAACAACTGGAAACTTATAAGGAAAAGATGAAATTGAATTTCTAAAGGCAGGTATACTAGATGTTGCTAAAATTGAATCCTGAAAAGTAGTTGTCTTAGGTGATGCAGAGATGTATAAAATTTCAAGACTATTGATAGATGCTACACCACACAACTCATGCTTAGATTTAAAAAGATGCGTGATTCAGGGACACCTGGGTGGCTCAGCAGTTTAGCACCTGCCTTCAGCCCAGGGCGTGATCCTGGGGTTCTGGGATCAAGTCCCACATCAGGCTCCCTGCAGGGAGCCTGCTTCTCCCTCTGCCTACGTCTCTGCCTCTCTCTGTGTCTCTCATGAATAAATAAATAAAATCTTAAAAAAAAAAAAAGATGCGTGATTCAGACTTTGGCAATGAGAACAGGTCCAAGAATTCTACAGCATCTTCTGCTTTGCAGAAGAGACTTTATTTGGATTATGGTTAACTCCTCATCAGGGGGATTTAGTCTCACATTCCGTCAGGAAGGATCTTATGAGGTCATGTCTTAATTTTATTCTGCCTAGGATTCCCATGTGTCTGGCCAGAACCCTTAGGGAACACTGAAATAGACTTTCCTGAAGTACTTTGGAATTTTTGACACCACTCAGGCTTGAAACAAATGTCCTTTGCTCATTCTTCTTTAATCTTTAGCCTGTCATCAATTCTTAGGTGAACCGTGGAAACTTTTCATGGCCTTAAGGCATGGCCTAATTTTTCAGTGGCATAAATGTGGCTAGTTTAAAAATGAACATCCATAAGTTGACATGCTAACAGGGTGTAGACTCATATTTGTGTCCTATGTATTCATGCTATACCATCCTTTCCTGCTTCCAGAATATTGAATAGGGATACCTCTTGCCTCTTCAATTGGATCCCAATGTGCTAAAGACAGCGATCTTATTTGAGGGACACCTACACTATTATTGTCATAGTGTTATCAATAATCACAGCTGACATTTATGTTCACTGTATGCCAAGCCCTCCCATGGGCACTTTATATTATCAAATTTATTCCCAAGTCATCACCATGAGGAGCGTCACTGCTGGGACCCCTATTTTGCCAGATGTAGAAACTGAGGCATAGGGTGTGAAGTGATTCATGAGGATCACACAGCTAGTAAGGAACAGAGCTGGGGACAGACACAGGGGAGTCATATACTAAGGTCCTGGCTACCCACTACTGTATAATACTTTTTTATTATGCAGACAAGAAGTTGATTACTGAAGAGAAGTTTTTAAGTTTTCAAGTTCTGTGGCCATAGTAAGTGACCCTGGCTAACTTAAGTAGAAAAAAACAAGTCTTGTAAGGATATTGGATACTTTTAAAAATTGATCCAAAGTCCAGGAAAGTAGGACTAGAATATGGACGAAACCCAGAGAGGGTGGGGCATGTTGAGAAGTGGCTGATAAGTCTACTGCTGCTAGGTGCCACTGCTAACTCTGAGCTCCAAACTGTCTCCTGGGCCTTGCTTCACTTGCTCAAATATTTAAGTTTTCTTTTTTTTTTTTTTTTTTTTTTTTAGATTTTATTTATTTATTCATGACACACACACACACACAGAGGCAGAGACATAGGCAGAGGGAGAAGCAGGATGCAGGACTTGATCTCAGGCCCCAGGGATCACACCCTAAGCCAAAGGCAGACACTCAACTGCTGAGCCACCCAGGTGCCCCCAAAATTTCAATTTTCTTATAGGAACTTCTGTTTGGCCAAGCCTCGGACACCTGTGCATGCTCCATCTGCCAAGGGTGAAGAGAGGGAGTATGTGGCCTTCTCCCTTTGCTTTTGCAATAAGAAGTAGGACTTGGCTTCCCATCAAAACCCACACATTGAAGGCTTCCCACAGGAGGAAAGGGGGTTAGACGTTGAGCAGCCAAAAAAATGATAGTCATGACAGCGCTCCTATTTGCTGTCTTGTGTCCATCCCATCAGCCAGTTCTGCTCACCAAACGCGGCCTGCTAGGCACTTGCATCCAAGCCAACAAATGGGAGCGTCGTCTGCAAGAGCCAGACTTAGGATATGCAACAATAGCCCTGTGGTCCCACACAGGAAATAAATAATATTTATACTGCTGCCAGATGATGCTCTAATTTTTGAAGGTTTTCCCAAGTGTTTAGAACTGTTATAATCAAATGCCCTGCTAGAACCTCAAACGTAATTAGGTTCATTTTTTATCTTTTTAAGCTTGCTCCTTCTTTTGGGTTCTCTAAATCTATCTGTAGCACTGCCTTTTTACCTAATTGCCTTTCTTCTGTTCCCTTTGACTTCGACATCCATGTAGTTACCAAACCTGAACGGTTATTTTTTTTTAATGTCTAGAATTGACTCTTCTTATTTTCACCCCCTTCTCTCTCTCTCTCTCTCTCTCTCTCTGCATGAATTCCTTTATATCTAATTGGATTGTATATCTCCAGTCTACCCTCTTCCAATCTGCCCTCCCATGTGGCTACCAAATTAAGTTACTCTGAAGCACAGCTCTGTCTGCATGACGCTCTTACTTTATACTGTTCTATGGCTGTAGCTTCCCTGAGTTTGAGCTCAGAGCGCAGCATGATGTGGCCCCGGCCTGCACCCCCAACCTACTTCTTCCCTCACCACCTTCAAATATTCTTCCCTCCAGCCGAGCTATGAGTGAATATTTGTGTGTTGACTACATGCAATGTGTAGGGCAACTGACTGTCTTTGGATATATATGTCTTTGTATATATATATAATATCACAAAAGTCATAGGCGAAGTTATTTTATTCTTTCCATTTTACAGTTGAAGAGGAAGAGAGTTGACATTTGGGGCTTTTTCCCTAGGCCACTGTGATAGGAAATGGTAAGGCTGAACTTCAAATCCCGCCTTTGTAGTTCAGAGGTCTTTGTTCCTTCTAGTACATTCTATCATCTCTTTGCATTTACTTTTTTGTTCTCACTGGAATCCTCTTCCCTTTTTTTCTACATGACCCAAATCTCCCCATCTTTCAAGACAACTCAGATCCCACCTTCTCAGTGAAGTATTCTTGAATCATTGTAGCTCTGAGAAATTTCCACCACCTCTGATTCCCCATGGTATTTTATCTCTTTCATAGAGCAACACTTTGTGTTATGGCCTTTCACATACAGGTCTTATGAAGGGCCACATGGGACTTCCTGCTTATTCTCTTACATCAGGTACTATCACTAAGAGATGGAATACATCCTGATATAAAGAATGCAAAATGGGAAAACAGTGATTTTGAAGGCTCCCTGTGATCATCACTGTTACTAACCAAGGGCAGCTTTTCTCTGTTAGCCAGTCACTTCTTTCACTGTCCGCTACTATGAAATAAAGTCCAGTGAGATATACCATGATACTAAGATGAGATGAAATAAAATGGATTTTTCTCTTGCCTGTTTGTCACATGACAACTTGGATGACAGCAGGACAACCAAGAGGAGCTGGAGTTGAGCAACAGGGCTGAGGCCCCTGGAAGAGTCTGGCATGTAATTCAGGTCTAGGAGGGGGATACTTTCATCGTGAGGAAAAAGAGAGGCCAAGAGGTCGGCCAACCAAGGGAACTGAGAAACAGTGCAGGGGCAGGGGATCAAGGAAAAATGCGACAGTTCCATGCAGGCTGGGCCCCAGGGTGTCTCGGTCCTAGGGAGAAGGCCGGGGAATAGCTACAGAACGTTTTAGTAATAGAACGGAGTGCGACACTGGACCCGTCCTTATTTTTTGCCCAGGGACAGAATGGCTCCCAGAGTGCGGGTGGGCCCAGCAGAGAAGCAATTAGACACACTTGGCTGGGGTGAGGGTCTGTGGTGTGTGGATTGAGAAGCTGATGACAGTATTACTTTTTTAAAAAGCCCTGTTTAAAAATTGGTCATGGTTCATTTAAGCACTGTGGCTTTGAGAGTTACCTCACAGCTATGTGTTTTGCCTTAGTTAAGTGGAGCCTGATGAACCAGAAATGCACTTTCTAATATATAATGCAGAGATCTGATGGAATGGAAATTCAGTTCCTGCTAAGTGTTAAAGTGCTAAATTCTCCAAATTAACTAACCACCACGTCAGTTTGAGAGCTCCAGTCTTAATGATGAAGGGGACCTGCTAATTGGTGTTTGGCTTCTAAATAGAGCAGCGATCTTGTATTCTTACTAGATGTTTTTTGGCAACATTTGGACGTAAAAGTGATCTCGGTCAATTAAATTATTCTATCTGGAAGAAATGTAGCTTTTACTTAGTTTAGGATTGAACAGAGAAGAATCCTCTAAACTCCACTTCAGGGACCAGGGATAACTGGGGTTGCTGTTTCCAAGCATTTGCATGACACAGTCCACAAAGCTGCTTTTTCCTCTGAAGGTGCTAGAGCTTTTGAAAAGTAGTTTGTCCTTTCATTCAGCTGCGACTTTGGGATGACTTTGATGGTAAATCTCTTCACTAAGGGGATAGACCCCACCAGGCCTTGTTGCACAGCCCTGGTGAATAATTTCTGTCACATTACTTGGCTGTGATCCCTCAGCCTGCAGATCCTGTTTATCTGCAGCTGTCAAGGTGTGCTTATCAGGAATCTGCTTTCTGCAGCGCGGACTTCTCACTTGTTTGGAAAAGATGTTAATTAAAAAAGAAATAGAGCTGCCAAAAGTGAATTATTGAGTTTCGTGGTTATCTTTATCTTTGGACTCTGTATCTGTTGTCAATGTCATTATCATGGGGAGAGGAGGAAGTCCTAGAGCTGAGCCCTCCAGCTCCCATTCATTACCTGGTGGAAGAGGAGACAGTATTTGCAGATAATGCAACCCTGAATCTTAAATAAGGCAGACTCAAACGAAGATTACCTTCCAGTTTAGTGTCTGGCGTCTGATTTGTGGTAAAGACTTAGTGAGGTACCTATGCCTAATGCATTTCCTGAGAGCCTATGAGCTTTCTGACAAGTTGTAGTTTTTAAAATTCCTGGTATCGGTGTTCATACACTTCTTCACAGTGTGCTTTTGTGCTGTTTATCCTGAAATCCAAGAGATTGTAGTTTGACTTAGTAACTCAGTTTCATGTCTGCATGATTCATTTTCTCAAAAGAAAATTCATTTTTGTTGTTTAGATCTGTAGCTGGCTTTCATCTTCATTTTCTTGTTCTTGCATGTTTTTTTTTTTCTTCTATCCACTATAAATTTTCATTTTTCCAAGGCTGTAGTTTCTCATTTGCCTAAGCTCCTTATAATCATTGTATAAAGACAACTGAAGCTTTTTATTTTCTTTTTCAGAGAGTGTAAACATTTGGTTGGTATGTTCACAAGTTCTTTCCTGGCTTCACTTTTATTATCATTTATACTCAACTCAGTGACTCACGTCTCCTTATACCCTGAATTATTGTTGTTTAGGATCTGATTTACTTCTTTCTTGGATTCCTTGATTCTTGAGGCTTCTTATTTTTATCTGCTATTTCAGAAACAACCCCAACTACTATCACTTGTAAGGGAGCCTTTTTATATTTGAATGTTGTTTACTCATTTGCTAAGTAGTACTTCAACAAATATTTGATGAGTTCCTACTGTATGAATCTCAAGTACAATAATATATCAAAAACTATTTGAACACATTTTTAAGTGCCAGCAAGCTTGAAGAGCATAAAGTATGATGGCCTAAGACCCTACTTCTCAAAGTGTGGTTCCTGGAGCACCAGCATTGGCATCACCTGGGTGCTTGTTAGAAATGCCAGTTCTGGGATCCCTGGGTGGCGCAGCGGTTTGGCGCCTGCCTTTGGCCCAGGGCGCGATCCTGGAGACCCGGGGTCGAATCCCACGTCGGGCTCCCGGTGCATGGAGCCTGCTTCTCCCTCTGCCTGTGTCTCTGCGCCTCTCTCTCTCTCTCTCTGACTATCATAAATAAATAAAAATTAAAACAAAAATTTAGAAATGCCAGTTCTCAGGCCCCACCCAAGATTTACTGAATCAGATTCTGCATTAAAGCATGCAGAGGTATGTAAAATGTTAAAGACACATTTGTAGATTTTTTATCATTTGCAAACTATTGCTAAAATGTACAAAAATAGATTGCAGAGTGACTTTTATTCCAGTGATAAAAAGATGCTTAATTGGATTCTCCACCTTCAAATTTGGAGTGATATGTTGCAGGGGCTTTGGGGAATCTAGAGACAAAAAGTACTTTAGTGTTAGTTTAGGGCTGGGGCAGAGATGCTGGGGATAGGGCAGTGATAGTAAAGGGTATAGGTTTCTTTTGGAGGTGATTAAAATGTTCAAAAAGTGACCGTGGTGGTGGTTGCACATATCAATGAATATACTAAAAATCATTGAACAATGTACTTTGGGTGAGTTTTATGGTGTGTAAATTGTATCTCAATAAGGCTGTTAAAAATTATTTTGGACAGGATTATGGAGAAGGAGCATTATATCTGCTGTGAGCAGATATAATGGGGACTTCAGGCCCAGGCACAAGAGGCTTCTTTGATTGAGTGTCCCTTCAGCTGAGCTTTGAAGAATGAATGGGAATCACCTGGACAAGGTTCAGTGTTGGACATACTGAGTTTGTGGGACCTGTGGTCACCCATATGGAGACGCTAAAGAGTTAGATTTGAAGGACTAGAACTCAAATGAGCGTTACAGGCAGGTAATAAAATTGAAAGGCTCTCAGCATATGGGTGGCAATTGAGGTCACAGAAATTATGTTCTGTTTAATTATAAATCACTTTATTTTTACTTTTTCTTTATATTGTAGCTAGGAAATGATACTGATTTTATAAAGGATAGAGAAAGTTAGATAATACGGACATTTAGCACACAAAGGGGTACGGATTTGAAAGGGGAGAACAACTGGTATTTAGTGTCAACTTTTTATAGCAAACACATAGCTTGTATTTTGTTACATTGATTTTTAAAAAATAAGTAGGTTTTTAAAAGTTTTAAGTAACTCCCAGTTTGTTAACATAGGGTGTAATATTAGTTTCAGTTGTACACTTAGTGATTCAGTACTTATGTAAAACAGCTGGTGATCATATTTTTAATAAATGCTTATTAAGCCACTTGGATACATTTTCTTGTTTTCTCTGCAGGGGTATGACATTCTCCCTTTTGTAAATGGGGAAAGAGGGAAAGAGAAACTCAGTGACTAGATTAAAGGCACTCATTGGCCAGGGAAGACCTGGTTGGGGGCTTCGACCGATGGAAAAGTGGCGTCCTCTCTTTCATCAGGCCTTGGTCTGGGCCCTGAGACACCAAGTTTAGTCATTGACACATCAGGGCCATCCACCTAACTCTAAGCACGTTCTTAGAGTTTTCTGAGCCTCATTTTCTGCATATGTGAAATAAAAGGAATAGATTTGATTAATTTGATGTTTTTCACATTTGTTCCAATAACTGTCCCTGCAAGAACACAATGAGAGACAGATGTATTTAAAGCCATCCTATTAACTGGGAAGAATTTTACTATCAGAAAATTTGACCATACAATATAAATGGAACAAAATAAGAATACTTGTCCATGAAAAAGGCTAACTTCCAAACCAAGGATGGTTAAGTGCTTTTTCCTATTGACAGCTGTTCCCTTTTTCTGACATAGCTGATATTAGCTGGCAGGTAAGCAGCGCTAAAATGGTTAGGGAAGCTATTGCTAAAGAAAAGATTAAAATTGAGAAAATTCTTTCTATTGTTTTGCTTTCTGAATGTTGGGAGAACAGCATGAGGTTCTGTTTTAGTGGTGGGACATAGGAAGAAAATTGGAAGTCTAGTTGATTATTAAGATAGTTTTTACTATTAAAAGGTATTTTGTATTTTTTATTATTAAGAGGTATTTTGCCCCAAGTCCAGGACATTTTTTTTTTCCCCAGGGCATGGTAGGATTGTTAGATTTAACAAATAAGAATACGGGACACCCGGTTAAGTTTGAATTTTAGGTAAACAATCGATAGTTATTTTAGTAAACTATGTTCCAAATGTTGTGTGAAACAAGCTGACTTCTAGGACAGTTAATGTTATCAGTCTACTAGTGTCTGAGGGCTTGAAGTCCAAAAATATCACAAGATTTTTGCCTTGAAGCGGCTTATAGGGGTCACAGGTGCTTTAAGGGAGTTAATTCAAACACCTATTGAGTAAGAACAAAGTGCTTTGGCTTGAATATAAGTAGCTATTGAATTTGGCCAAGGAATTCTGGTAAGGGTTACCAATCCTGAACATTAAACTGTCAAAAATCTGCTCGCAGTGACACCTGGAAGTCCACAGGATAGACTGGAAAGAGTGACTGAGGCCTCCCGCCCCCCTGACTAGCCTCCCGCTCAGGACTGCCCTAAGGTGGTGAGAGTGATCTCCGTGTGGTTTTCACCCTGCGAACCCCATTTGTACGGCCTCTCACAGAAGATGACCCCATGGCAAGGGTGCTCATGTAAATATTGCAATAAAAAGGTGCTTCTCTGCCTCCGGGATCCTGGCAGCTGGGGTGCCAGTAATGGGGTGGGGAGAAGTGACGGGGACAGATGGTGTCGGCATTTGACAGGGAAGGAGCAGTTGGAGTTTAGCTTTGGTCGTGGAGCATAAAAACATCTGGGAAATAAAATGAGTGAAGCTGACTTGGAAATGTGAACCTTTGCCAAGACTGTGTAAAAAAGGTGTGTGAGGAACTAGAGCAGACACTACTTCCCTCTTCTCGGCCCCCAGCCTTGAGAGTTAGAAAAAGAAAAAAAAGAAAAACAACCACCATGGAGAAATCCTATTGTTACACATGGGAAGACTGGCCATCTTTAGAAACATTAATTTTGGCTTTCCCCAGCTCCCCTTCTGTGGTAATAAGCGGGGTGCTCAGGAGAGGCGGTGGAGCTACCGTGGGACCTGGGAGGATGTGGACCAGCAGAGCCTTAACCCCTTCTGGAATCTTCAGCTGTCTGAGCGGCCCTCTCCCGAGGCAGGAACAAGAGGAATTTCGAGGACCAGATGGCAGAAACAGGGAAACAATAGTGAGAAGAGTCAGAGAGTGTGAAGACTTAGAAACAGAGGAAGACTCATTCCTCAGTGGATGGAGACTAGCCCCGGAGGCCTGGAGGCAAGGAAAGGATGTTGGGTGAACAGAGCGTCCCTGGCGCAGTCAGCTAATGACCAGCTGCTGGGGAGACTGTGAGGTCAGCCATGTCCGTCTGGCTCCTCATAGGCCTCTTCTCCTGGCAGGAAATAGAGACCGGCAGTGTGTGCTTCCTCTTCCTAGTGGCCACAGTCCTCCTGTGCCTTTGATCTGGACCCTCCTTCCAGGCAGTTCTCTGAGTTCATGCTGCTCTTTCTCTCTGGTATCTCATCATTCTGTGCCCTGTGGGTGCTCCCCAAACTCTTAGCTCGCTCTTCCAACTCGCTCTTCTATGTCCATCTCATTTCTACTAGTCTTCAAAAATTCTTGAATTTCCTGTTCATATACCTATTAATAACAATTTTTGAGGAATCATTTCCAGAAATGTTTATTTCCTTATAGACCATATAAAGGAATTATGTATGGATGTGTATAAATGGAAGTATATACAATGTTTGGAGTTTTATAAATAAATATATACAATAATAAAATATACATTGAAGTATAAGATAGAAATATTAAAATACAGAAATAAGAAAATGGAAGAGGTCAGGAAATGATTAAAATAAATTTGTGTTCTTCCCACCTCTCTGTCTGTGCCCTTGACCAAACCTTGGAGTGCTCCTCTTCCTTTTGGAGACCCCTGCTGGGCAGGAGCTTCACCTTGGTCTGAATCCTGTCTCCTAAGACATTGCCCTCGCCAGCGTCCCTCACCTCCTGACTGGCTCCACCTAACTTAAATGCAGGGCCTGGAAAGACCACAGTGCTAGCTCCCACTACTTAAGATCAGACCTATTTGAGAATCTTTAGCTGAGAGTATTGACTTTCTAGCTTTCCCTCAGTATCGGGAGTCAGTGATAAATATCTAAATGATCTCATCGTGTCTCTCTGGTTGCTTCTCTGAGCAAGGAGAAATTCTGTCAAATGGCAGCTCATTCAAGAGTAGATCTGGGGGTCGGTATGCTTCTAGGTGATAATGTAGTAACATCCCCAGAGGTGGCAAATTTCTGGGAACTGGGAGAGGCTGTATCTCTGAGAAACCTGAGAATGCTGAAAATGAGGTGGAAGTTTTAGGAAATTCTATTGCAAATGAGTCATAGGCTCCAATCAAATGTATACACAATTAAATTTATGTAAAAGTCAAAACAAATCATGAAACATTTCATCAGTATTTGAGAAAGAATATTGGAAATGAATCCTACTAGTAAGTAATGGAAAATACCACTCAAATTTCTATTGAATCCCTGAAAATCCTGTTTACTATATTACATTATTATTTTTATGTGGTATTTTATATAGTAAATATTATTTACTATATTACTGTTCAGTATATTTTATATACTATACTATATGCTGAGTTTCCTCATCTGTTGATTTGTAGATAATATCAGCTTCCTTAGGTGCATTGTGGTTCTGACTAGGATAATTTAGTGATAATAGCCAAAGAAAATAGCCATTTGTTAGTAGTTGAACAGCTGTTAGAGCTTCTTGGAGGACATATTATAGGGGACAAGATTTTTGCTACACCCACATGAGCTCATTTTGGAACTGCAGATCCAACTTCATTTTTTAACAGCTGTCAAGAAAGGAAAGTACTTCTACCACTGAAGTGCTGCATTCCCCAGTGGCATGACTGCCATGGAAGATTCAGGTCTTGTAAACAATTTTCTTTTGTGCATCTCACTCTTGGTTTTCCACATAGTCCACAATATCTCATTCAAGAAAGAGGTCGGTAGGGTCTCACTTCCCATCTTTCCTTCACTTCTCTGTCTTGAACACCTAAAGTAATTTTTAGATATTCATGTAAGAAAAAGAGGGGCACCTGGGTGGCTAAGTGGTTGAGTGTCTGCCTTCAGCTCAGGTCATGATCCCCAGGACCTGGGATCAAGTCCCACATTGGGCTCCCCAAAGGGAGCCTGCTTCTCCCACTGCCTCTGTCTCTGTGTCTCTCATAAATAAGTAAATAAAATCTTAAAAAAAAAAACCCTCTAAAACACATGTGAGAAAAAGACCTATGCCTTATCTTGGTAGATATTAATGTACTTTAGAAGCATAATTTTAGGCAGGAAATAAGAAGATTATAGTTGAAGGGCAACTCAACAACAGTGATAAATTTTTGTTTTGAGTTGGGAAACGATTTACAGTGATATCTGAGATGCTTCTTGAATTACAGCCTAATTTCTTGGCAAGTATCAAATTTCCCTTGGGGGAAAAAAAAGGTTGTTTGGAGGTTGTCTTCCTTCTACATTATACCCCAGGATTTTTCTTCTTTGTTTCCCTTTGTTAGAAGCTCAACTTTAGGAAAATAATGTGGAGAGCTAAGCATTTTGTGTTTTGACTGGGCTTAAAGAAATGCTACATTCAGACTCTAAATTAGTGTGTTGTTGTAAACCTTGAAAATATGAGTCAGTAACTGACTTAGTGCTTTGGAGTCATCTTTTAAATCTATAGACTTTAGTGGTATTACTTTGAATTAGAATATACATGTACTCATTGAACAAATTTTTATTTGTTCAATAGACTGTCTCTTCTCTGTCTGGCACTATTCTAGAAGCTGAGGGTAATAGTGGTGAACAAGACAAGATGCCTGCCAAATGGACCTAGAGTTCCTTTATTAAGGGATGAGGAAGGAAAGAGTATAAAACAGTAAATACATAAATTAATAGGATCGTTTCAGATATTAAGTGCAAACAGGAAAATGGAGCAGATGTATTTATCAGGGTCCCAGCAAGAAAGAGAGAGTGTACTTAAATTATGATAATTTGACAAAAGTTTGATAAAAGCTCTATTTGCAAGGATATAAACAGGGACAAGGTAAGGAAACCTCATAAATTAATGTAGTATTTTGAGGCTAGTAATAAGCAAACCCTGAAGAGGAAGACCCACCCAGTTGGATGAGTGGAGATGGGGGGTCTCCATCTCCAAAGAATGGAGAGAGCCAGGTGGAGAGAGCTGCCATAAAGGGCTCTGACCTTCAGTGGGGCCTCAGCCAGTCTTTGGATCTCTGCAGGGAGGGAACTGGGGAAGTTTGTTGCCAGTGTTAGAGGTTCCCCATTGGCCTAGCTCACTGTAAGTCGCAGAGTGAGGAATTTGGATGATGCAGTCTATGCAGGGCAATATTCTAGGGCCCAGAGCAAGAGGGAAAAACATGAACAGTGTAGACTGAGAGGGCCTGGTAGACTATTCAGGACCAGAGAGAAATGGAACATCATATGAAACATACAGTGGGTGGTGATCTAAAACATCATAGAATTTCTACCACAGAAACACGCAGTTTATTGGAAGTGATAAAAATAAGTTGATGAAAAGAAAACTAACGATATAAAATTGGTTATAGGTAATAGAAGTGTTATACGCTATAACTTATGTTTGAGAACAGTAGAGGTCGCTTCTACTTTGGAAGGTGAGGACACATCTCATGGAGCTGGTGTAATTGAAATTGAGCTTAAGAAATGGATAGACTATTAATAGTTGAGAAGGAAGGAAATATTCCAGGACTATAAAATGTCATGTGTCAAAGTGCACAGATGGGACACATTTTAGGAACAATTTGACTAAAGTGGTTGAATGATTCTAGTCCTTTTGGAATCAGAGACCTCTAATTAAAATAAACCTACTCTCTTCTAAACTCCCACTCAGTGTAGAAATCACATCTGTAGGCACTAGCGAGCCTCCTTACTTCCTCCCTCTCTTCTTTTCTCTGTTTCTTTCCCCTCCCTTCTGACCTCTGTGCCTTCCGGCAAGCCTTTATTGAATATCCATAATTTGCATAGTTGCAGTAAGTAAGCAGTAAGACAGTGCATTGAACAAGACCATGTTCCAACTCAACTGGGGAGTTTAGTTTCAATTCCACCACTCCAGAGTGTCTCTCAGTAATTCAACAAGAGTATGATATAATAGCTAACACTTACTGAGCACTTTTTATATATCAGACATTCTTCTTATTCAAGAAGACTTAGTTTTCTTGTGAAGAATGCATTAAAGACTAAGGAGAATGGATTACTGAAATGATTGCACATTTTGGCCCTACAAAGGTGGGTTTGTTGTTGTTTTTTTCAAGAGATAAAGTTTATTTTAACTTGTTCTTTTAATTATTATTATTATTATTATTATTATTATTATTATTTCATCATGATAAGTGCACTCCTTAATCTCCATCCCCTATTTAACCTATCCCCCCACCTACCTCCTTCTGGTACCCATCAGTTTGTTTTCTATGGTTAAGGATCCGTTTCTTGGTTTGCCTCTCTTGTTTTTTTTCCCCTTTGCACATTTGTTTTGTTTCTCAATTTCCACATGAGTGAGATCATATAGTCTTGTCTTTCTCTGACTTATTTCTCTTAGTATTATACTCTTTAGCTCCATCTAGTTGGTTGCAAATGGTAAGATTTCATTCCTTTTTATGGCTGAATAACATTCCATTGCATATATATTTCACATCTTTATCCATTCATCTATCAATGGACATTTGGGCTCTTTCCATAGTTTAGCTATTGTAAATAATTCTGCAATAACCATAGGAGTACATATATCACTTTGAATTAGTGCTTTTGAATTTGGGAGATAAGTACCCAGTAGTGCAATTACTGGATTGTAGGATAGTTTTATTTTTAATTTTTTTCAGGAACCTCCATACTGTTTTCTGCAGTGGCTGCAATACTTTACATTCCTGAAAGTGGGTGAATTCTCAATTCCAAACCATTTTCAGAGAAGCACTCCTTTGCTCAAATATTAATTTGACTGGATAACCTACTGCACATCAAGTGTCCATAAGACTTTAATTTTGCATAAACCATAGAAGAGGAAAACTTTCTCAGTGAGAGACCCATAGTAATTGAGTTTGGGTCCAAAGTGATTTCTTTCCACTCCATGGGAGCATTTCCTTCTCTTCCTTCTTTTGAGGATTCTAGGCCTCAATTCAGCAATAAGCTAGGCAGGTTAAAAGCTCACACAGGAATGGCAGGGAATTGGGAGAGAGTCAGCCAGACTGAGGAGGGGAGAACCAGGGAGCTCACCTCCAGGAGAGGCTGAAGTGAAGTCTGTGATGGTGGAGCATTGGTACATCTCCAGAAGAGGTAAGAAATCTGACTTGGCATTGCCCATTCACAGAGATCTTTCTTTAGGGACTTGATGTGGTTTTTCTTTATTTCTGATGTTGACAAGACAAGATTCATTTAGAAAAAAGAGCTTCATGATTCACAAGTAGATAGTGTGTGTGTGTGTGTGTGTGTGTGTGTGTGTGTGTGTTTTAGTTTTTAGGAACTGAATTTGCCTTATAACTCAAATCTTTTCTTTTTAACTTTCGGCTAGTTTTAAAAAATAAATTATGTACAAAAATAATGATCTATTTTAGGAAAGACCAATATATTTAATTCTCCCCATTCAACATATATGAATTATAGATTGATCTCCTATGGAAGTTCCTCTGGAACTGTTCACCTTCTTGGATAGACTTTCAGTGCTAGTCTTGTTAAATTTGTTCATTAATCGTAACTCAGGCACAATCATAATATGTCAATTGGAGTAATCACTGGATATCAAATGAGATATTATTAATGTGATTTTAAAATGACATAGCAGACTATATTTCACACATGAAAGAAATGTTTTAAATATGCATTTTTACCACTAAATCCTGGAACCTAGGTTTTTAAGAAATTACTCGTAAGATTATACTTGTGTTAACCTTCTCATTTTCTTTTTTTTTTTAACCTTCTCATTTTCTAACTTGCTTTTGAAGATGAATTCCATATCAGACACACATGGAGATGAAAGGTACTGTTGAGAGAACAAACCAGAGGGACCACCAATGAAACGAGTGGTCTGAGGGTAAAAGACAGACTGTGCTTGGGCTGGGTCAGAGCAGAAGCAGGCAAGTCCAGCTTCAGAAATGCTAGGTTTTAGAAGGAAATCAGAGAAGAAGATGGTCAGGAAAGAGGGGAAAATGTGGGATGTCATTTTGGGAATGCATGGAGATAGGCTTTTGCCCTATCCCACCAACAGAAAGTGGTTCTCCTGGCACTGCCGTGGTGCTTGCAGTTAAGCAGGTTGTATAAGCATTGGCACAGCTGGCCTTGTTCCAGACCCTCTAGGTAAGAAGCACTGGACAAAGACCAGGGAAAAGAGACTCAAGGTTGTGTGGAGGAGGATCTCACTGAGCCAGCCAGGGATTGTACATGCGTATGCTCATCGTGTTTGAGGGAAAGTGAACAGGACCTCTTTGCCTTGGTAGACTATGTGAATGCTCTAATGCATGTGGGAGGGGAGAGCGTTCTGGGACAGTTGAAGTCCTAAGTGATTGTTAATAAGCAGGAGAGAAAAGTTTTCTATGCATATTCAGTTTGAATGTCTGCTTGGCCAGGGTCTATGCTAGAATCAATGGTAGTTCAGTTACCACATAATCTCGGCTGCACCACACACTTGGGAAGGCTCTGAAATTTGCTCTTGGGGAAACAGATTGAGGTTGACTTAAAAAAGAGGAAAATAAGTAGCTTTCTTACATGAAGCCAGGTATGAGACATTTGTTGAACGAAAATTAAGGTAGATATGAATCCTCCTCCTACAGTGAGATCTGTAATAAGTGAGAAAGTTCTCATGATGCACAAGGAGGTAAAGAGCTCTCAATTCTGAGCAAAAGGCCCCTTAAGCCAAGAATTTAGACATTTTAGTGTGTATCCTGTCCTCCCCCACATTGTCATAAAGGAAATTTCTGCAGCCACTAATTCTCTAGCTCATTGCACACCTCCAAGATATGTGGAGCAGTCCCAAGACTGCATAGAACTTTGGGAGTGTGGACATCTCCATATTTCTGGCAGTATTTGGTTTCTGGCTACATCCACGAGGGAAAGGACTAGGCGACCTAGCATTTTTCTTCTTCTCTGGTGAGAGGTGTAGACTCCAGAGGAGGAGAGGATTGGAGCCTGATGCTGACTGCTCTTTTTCCAAGACAGACACATATCCTAGTTTCAAAATTTGTTAGAAGAAATTTTGGCGTATATGGTCATATGCAGTAGGGAAATTGGTAATGTTGCCCAACATTATAGCAGCAGAAGAAAGAAAAGTGTGATCTATGCTGCAAGTCAAGAGATTCAGTAGCCAAGAGTCAATATTTTTTTTAAGATTTTATTTATTTATTTATTTATTTATTTATTTATTTATTTATTTATTTATGAGAGCGAGCATGAGTGGGGGAAGGAGCAGAGGGGGAGGGAGAAACAGACTCCCCACTGAGCAGGGAGCCCCGTCATTGCAAAGCCATTCCCAGGACCCTGGGTTCATGACCTGAACCAAAGGCAGACATTTAACAGACTGAGCTACCCAGAAGCCCTCCCTCAAGTGAACTTAACACACCATCCCTCTAAGAGAAAAGTATGTAATCGATTTGTCAGAATTCCAAAAGGTTTTATTGGTGTAAGGTGTAATGAAGTGAAGGAATCTACTCATCAAAATTCTTGGAGGGGGTGGGGTGGTTCTCACAAAGAAACACAGTAAGAGCAATCACTTGCACTCCTGGCCACAACAGAGTAATCCTCCCACCATAAACAGCTATGAAAACAGGATATTCAAGACCACTGTTCTCAGGTGTTCAAGAATAGGCAGAGCAGGACTTTTCTAAAAGAGGAGAAGTAAACAGGAGCCCAAGAGAGGTAGTGGTCTGCTGACTTGAGAGGCAGTGACTGGGAATTGGGGCTGCTCACTGTTGTGGGTAGAGCACTAGAAAAGAGGAAGTTGCCCACGGGGGACCCACAAACCTGATGGATGTTTATCCCAGGTCTGTGGTCTAGGACTGAGCCAAGACTGTTTGAAATACAGCAGAGAGCAGTTGCTGTGAGAAAGAGAGGCAACACAGAGAAACCTCAGCTTACCCAGTGCTATGAGATATTGGGGTTCCATCACAGAGTGGGGAGACCTCACTGAACGACTTGGGCATTCTCTTGAGAACACAGAAAGGCCATGCCCTGAAGTAATGCCATACCCTAAGAACAAAATGCCAAGTCTTTAAAAGAAGACGAATGCTTTAGCTTCTTTACTGTGTGTCACACACAATACCCAGTGAACAATTAAAAAAAACCCAAGCATATGAAGAACTAGGAAAATGTGACCTAGAGAAATAGACCTCAGATTTAACCAGAGGTTAGATTTAGCTGACAAGGACTTTAAAGCAGCTTCTATAAATATGGTTAAGGACTTAAAAGAGAAGACAGTCCTAGTGAGGGAGCCAATGAGGATATCAGAAAAAAAAACTATAAAAATAATCTAAATGGGAACTCTAGAAATGAAAAGGTGAATATCTGAAATAAATGGTCCAATCTGAAGAATAGAAAAAAAAGATTTTTATAAAATGAAGAGAGCCTTAGTGATACTTGGGACAATATAATCTGTTATACACATAATTAGAGTCCCTGAGGGAAAATAGAGTGATTTGGAGCAATATAAAAATATATATATTTGAGAAAGTATGACCAAATTCCCCAGATTCGGAGAAAAGCACAAATGCACACATCTAAGAACACCACAAATTAGCAAAGCAGGGTAAGTAAAAAGAGAAATGTACATAGACATATCATCATTAAAAATTGCCAAAGACTAAAGATAAAGAGACAATTGTGAAAGTGGTTAGGATTAGAGTTGGGGGCACATATTATATACTAAGGGACAACAGGTTAAAAGATAAGCCAAAACAGACAACAAGCATAAGAGAGCTGATGTGGCTTTGTCTTTTCAGATGAGGTAGGCAAAAACTATTACCACAGATAAAGGAGGACATTTCTTTTTTTTTTTTTTTTATAAATTTATTTTAAAATTTGTTTTAATTTTAAAACCTCCCCTTCCACCACCCCTAGTTCGTTTCCCAGAGTTAAGAGTCTCTCATGTTCTGTCTCCCTCCCTGATATTTCCCACTCAATTTTTCTCCTTTCCCCTTTATTCCCTTTCACTATTTTTTATATTCCCCAAATGAATGAGACCATATAATGTTTGTCCTTCTCTGATTGACTTATTTCACTCAGCATAATACCCTCCAGTTCCATCCACGTTGAAGCAAATGGTGGGTATTTGTCATTTCTAATGGCTGAGTAATATAAGGAGGACATTTCTTAATGATAAAAGGGCAATTAATCATGAGGATGTAATCATCTTAATGTGTAAGCATCTAATAATGGAGTTTCACAATACCTGAGGCAAAAATCTGATAGAACTAAAAGGAGAAACAATAAAATACATAAGTTGGAGTTTTTCATAGCCCTACTCAGTAATTGATGCATCAAGTAGACAAAACAAAACAAAAACAAAAAAGGCATATAAATAACTCTTTCCTCCACTTGACATAGTATTTATAGAATCCTCTATCTGACAATTGGAGAACACACATTGTTTCAAATACACATGGAAGGTTCTACATCATAGATCATATTATGGACCATAAAAAACTCTCAATACATTTAAGAGATTGAAATCACAGAGACTATGTCTTCTGACCACAATGAAATTAGGTATCAATAACTATAGAATATCTAGGACAAAAAAAGCCCCACATATTTTAAAAATGAAGAAATAATCTTCTAAATAATCCATGGGTCAATAAATAAATTGAAAAGGAAATCAGAAAATATTTTGAACTGAATAATGAATATCCAACAATAAAATTTGTGGGATGCAGTTAAAGCAGTTAGTAGAGGGAAGCATATTGTTTTACATACTTATAAAAGAAGAAAGATATAAGATAGAGTGAAGTAGTAAATAGAAGGAGGGAATTATAAAGAGAAAGGAGAATTCTATAAACTAGAACATGAATATTAAAGATAATGACCATATGGAAACTTGTTGAAAAGATTAATAAAACTGATTAGTTCTTAGTAAGAATCATAAGAAAAAAAGAAAAAGAATGAATTATCAATAGCAGGAATGAAAGTAAAGATATTATTACAGATCTTACATATGTTAAAAAGATATCATGTAGAGCTCCATGTCAATACATTTGATAACTTATATGAAATAGACAAATAACTGACATTACAAAACGGACACAAAAAGAAAAAAATCTCAGTAGCTCTATATCTACTTAAGAAATAAGAATTTATAGGGGTGCCTGGGTGGCTCAGTGGGCAAGCATCTGACTCTTGATCAGCTCAGGTCATGATCTCAGAGTAGTGAGATTGAGCCCCACGTTGGCTTCTGCACGCAGCCCGAGTCTACTTGAGATTCCCTCTCCCTTTGCTTTCTCCCTCGCACATGCTTGCACATGCTCTCTCTCCCTCTCTCTCAAATAAATAAATAAAATCTTTTTTTTTAAAAAATAGAATTTATAATAACTACCCGCTACCTTCCCTCAAAATAATATATCTTCAGGCTCAAATGGTATTATGGGTGAATTGTGTCAGACATTCAAAGGGATTAATATCAATCTCACATAAACCCAGAAAATATTAAGTGAGAGACTGTTTTCCAAACTGTAGTGTGAGTCCAGGATAATCCTGACATCAGAACCAAGACTTTGGACCAAAATCAAGATAGAAGTAAACGAAATTATAACCAGAATCTTTTAGAACATAGATACAACACTCTTCAACAGAATACTAGAAAATCAAATCCAATGATATATGAAAAGGATAATAAAACCAAGTGGGGCTTATCCTAAGAATGCAAGTTTTTCAGCATTTGAAAACCAGTGTAAATTAACCACATCAGTAGAAAAAAAAGTGAGATATTTGTATGGCTATCTCAATAAGTGCAGAAACATATTGACAAAATTCAACACTTATTGAAGATTTTAGAAAATTGCTATCAACAAACTGCAAATAGGACCTAATAAAGGACATCTACAAAAAATTTACAGCTAACTTTATACTTAATTGTGAAAAACTGAATGCTTTCCTGCTAAGTTCAGCAAAAAGGCAAGAATGTTTATTTTTAGCACTCTTTTCAATGTTGTAGTATGAAAGTGCTTACTAGAAATAATGAAAAAGAAATAAAAGACAAAAATGTAGGAAGAAATGAAGTGGAAAAGTCTTTATTCAGAGGTGATATGATTTTTTTTATGTAGAAAACTCTAATAAATCTTCAACTTACTTAATAAGTGAATTTAGTAAGATCCCAAGATATAAGATGGATATACAAAACCAAATGATTTTCTATATATTTGCAGTAAAAAATAGTAAATGAAATTTTAAAAATTCAATTCTTAAGTAGCATTGAAAATTGTATAAAAGATATATGGGATTTGAACACTGAAAACTACAAATCTTTGCTGAAAGAAAATGAAGATGTAACTAAATAGAGAAACATATACTCTTCATGATTAGTACACTTAATACATTTAGGATGTCACTTCTTTCCAAATTGAATAGCTTTCTCACAGTCTCAATCAACATTCTAAAAAGCTTATTTGATAAAAAGTTTACGTTGAGTCTAACTCTGTATAGTCTGGGCCCTGGGTGGCTCAGTCAGTTAAGCAACCGACTCTGGATTTCAGCTCCGGTCCTGAACTTAGGGTTGTGGGATCAGCCCTGAGTTGAGCGCTGCCTTGGACTCAGAGTTCAGCAGGGAGTCTGCTTGATATCTTCTCCCTCTGCCCCTCCTCCCGCACATGCTCGCTCTCGCTCTCTCTCTCTAAAATAAATAAAATCAATCTTACCAAAAAACCTATGTACAATCATAGAAAGGATCTAAAATAGCCAAACACTTTTGAAAAAAATTTTGAGAGACATCAAAATAATAAATAGATAAATAGATAGATAAATAAATAAATAAATAAATAAATAAATAAATAAAAAGTTGAGAGACTAGTCCTGCTTTAAGACTTTGAATAAAGCTACAGTAATCAAGAGAGTGCACTATTAGCATAAAGACAGACAAATAAATTGGCGGAACAGAATTAGAGTCCAGAAAGAGATCCTCACAATTGATTTTTGACAAAGGTACAAAGGCAGTTCAGTAGTGAAAGAAGTCTTCCCAATAAAGTATTTTGGAATGATGGGATGTCTCTAACGGGGGAAATGCTTGATCCCAATCTCCTACTGTACACAAAAATTAACTTGAAATTTCTCATAGACCTAAATTTAAAAGACAAAACTTTCAAAATTCTACAATAGAACACTCTACACTCTTGAGACAGGAAAAGATTTCTTGGAGGGACACTATCTCAAACCATAAAAGAAAAAATAACCCTGGTAAAACTAAAAATTGGGTAGTTCTACTCATCAACAGGCACCTTTAAGAAAACAAAAAAGTAAGCTACATTTTGGGAGAGCATATTTGCTATATTGCTATAATCAATAATAAAATCTCAAGTCTACAAAAATGGGTAAAATACTTGAAATGGCACTTCACTGAAAAAAAACATATCTAGGAATGTCCAGTAAACCCATGAAAAAAGTGTTCATCATCATCAATCATCAGGAAAACGGGAACTAAAATCATAATATACTACTTACATCCATTAGAAAGATAAAATAACAAGTATGAGAACATCAACGTACTGGAACTCACATCTTGCTTGGGGAGAAGTGTTTGGTAGTTTCTCATGAAGTTAAAGCTCACACCTATCTCATGACCCTTCAGTTCCACGTCTAGATTTTTACCCAGGAAAAATGACAATATATGTCTATGGAAAGACACGTACAAGAATGTTCATAGCGGCTTCATTCATAATAGTCCCAAACTAGGAACAACACAAATGCTCATGGTGAATGGAAAAATCAGTTGGGTTATGTAGATTCAATATAATACTACGCAGCAATAGAAAAGATTGATGATGCATTAACACATAAAACACTATGGATGAATCTCAAAGTCCTAACGTAGAATGAAAGAAGCCAGCCACAAAAAAATAATCACACATGTGATTTCATTTATGTGAAATTAATGAACTAGCAAAATTAATCTATGTCAACAGAAATTACACAGTTGCGTATTGGAGTGGAGAGTGCTTGGGTGAAGGAAAAAGGAAACTCCCAGGGTGATTGAAATGCTCTATATTTTGATTTGTATGTTGGTTACACAGATATATTTATATATTATACATTAGGTTTTATATGTTATGAATATATATACATCCAGACTCATCTCGCTCTACCTTAAGCTCAATGCATATCACTGAATATAAATTCCACGGTAATAAAAAGGTGAGGGGAAGCACTTAAGAGAGTGGACTTCTTCGTTTCATTTTCTGGATCTGCATGCGTGGATGGAGGTGGACAGAGAGCAACATGGAGATAGGGTAAAGGGAGAGGTGACTGTGAGTGTAAGGTGGCCTGGGAGAGAGGGAGGGATTTCCTTGTTCTCATGAGGACAAAGTGTGGGGAGCAGGGAAGGCTATTTAGGGAGCTTTGTTTGTTTGCAAGCAGTGTGAAGTCTCATCATCTCTTCAAGAAAACCTAAACGAACTAGGGGTGGTGGAAGGGGAGGTGGGCGGGGGGTGGGGGTGACTGGGTGACGGGCACTGAGGGGGCACTTGACGGGATGAGCACTGGGTGTTATTCTATATGTTGGCGAATTGAACACCAATAAAAAATAAATTTATTAAAAAAAAAGAAATAAAAAAAAACAAAAACCTAAAGAGTTCCATTAGTCTTGGCTCTCAGGGCAGATTTGTGTTGTTCCGTAACGTCACCACACTGAGACGAGGCATGCGTGTGGCTTTCCGTGAGCAGGCCCACACATTTCCAAGTCTCTCCACATAGGGCAATAGGAGGTGGGTACTGGGGAGCGCAGTGTCCAGTGTCTGGTTTCCTACATGAGAAGGGCCATTCAAGGTAGTTCTTCAGGGGTCCTTATGTCATCACACAATAAGGGCCACACCTGGCAGTCTAGGTAGTTTAAAGGAAAATGTTACTTGTGTTTTTATAAATGAAAAATCCTGGTGATTTCTTCATGGGTTGCTGGTACAGACTGAAACATCCTACGGATTTATGCTCTCTTGCAACCTGTTCACGGCAGTTTGGAACTCCCTCTCTATTCCTTTGTTCTCAGGGGAACCCCTAGGTTTCCCTAACTGTTGTGCAACAGCTTGGAGCTATGGAACCTCAGCAGAACATTCTGGGCACAGCTGGAATTTACTTTGTTTTCTGCTCAGCCTCTAAAGGCCTGCATTAGTTATGGACAGACTTTGGTGTATGAATCCCTTTGCCACCAACTCCCTCTGCTGGCCTGGAGTTTGCATCTTACTACTCAACCCTCTTCCCCATCTAGTATGATTGTTATCTCTTTGCCATATAAAGATACCAGCCCCAAACTAAAACAACATGTTTATGAGGAAGCTTAATAAAATTTAGTTACTATTATCCCCAACTCCCATTTTCCTGCCCACCTCCCTTCTGTTTTCTACTTTGTGACTCAGTTGTCCTTGACCACCTCACCCCACCCCCACCCCCACTCGATATATCATTGTAGAACTCAGCAATAAAGCATGTCTTAAAACCTGTGAGGTTTTTTTTCTAAATGCAGAGTACTTAAAAATGTATTTCTGTAATATATTTCTAACTATTAACAGATTTGTGCTCACTAGTTTTTCATATTTCTTGGCAGATTTTAATAGTAAAATCTTGCATGCCATCTGATTTGAGGGAAGGATTAAGAGCAAAGGGGGAAGGGTGGGTAGGTAAAAGTTGAATTATTCTTAACAGTTCTGGGAATGATACCATATTTTAAAATCAATCCAGAATGGAAAATGGAAGTTGCTTTCAGGCATGGCAGTCTAACATTTTACAACTCAGTTTCTGTTTCCAGTTCTCCCAGAAGACAGATCTAATGAAATCTTCCATGAAACTCCAAATCTCCTCTTAAGATGATGTTTTGGAGGCATGGAAAAAACCCACAAACACTGAGAGCTTATGCCGATAAAGGGGAAAGTAAGTCTGTTTCCTATTCCCCTTGGATCTAGTGGGAAGGAGGAGAGAGTAGAGAAGGGAGTCCTGATTAAGAATTTGATGATGTTAAAGGAAAAAATGTCCTTCTAAAACCATTGCCAATGTTTTGCTTCAAGCAGTACAGATCTGTGATGAATTGCCTCTATTAAATATAGATCTTCCTCGATTTAAGATGGGATTTCATCCCAATAAACTCATTGCAAGTTGAAAATGCATATACACCTAACCTCTGAATGTCCTAGCTTAGCCTCACCTGCCTTAAACATGTACAGGACACTTTCATTAGCATACAGTATACAGTTGGGAAAACCATCCAGCACAAATCCTATTTTATACACAACATGAAAAATCTCATGTAATTGATTGAATACTATACTGAAAGTGACAAACGGAATGATGATTTGGGTACAGAATAGTTGCAAGTGTATTGGCTGTTTACCCTTGTGATGACATGTCTGACGGGGAGCTGCCACTGCCCAGCATCACATGAAAGTGTGGTACCATGTACCACTAGGCCAGGATAAGATTGAAATTCCAAACTCAAAGTATTGTTTCTAATGAGTATGTATCACCTTTGCACCACCACAAAGTTGAAAAATCCTAAATTGAACCATCTGAAGTTGGGGACCTTAATGAGTTTGGGTATATATAACTAGACTCAGGCCTTAGTTTTGAGTAGGAATGGAGAAATAAATGTCTTCATACAATAAATTTATATGGCTTTAATGACCGGGGCTGGCAGTTAGTCTGAGGGTGTCCTATGTGGGAGGTTATAGAATGAGAATAACTGGAAGTAGCATCATCATGGGGATATCCTTGTGAGGTTTGGCATCAAAGATGCCAAGCTCACTTTCCAAATTATTCAAAAATTTTGGAAGTTATTCTATATCAAAAACACAGTATTTGAGACATGCCTTATTGCCGAGCCTTACACCTTAGAGCACGGGGTTGAGAACTGCTGAGTCACACCATGTGACAACAGAAGGGCTGGAGGTGGGGTTGGGTAAAGAAAGACATGAGGGTGAGCAGGAGAATGAAAGCGGGGAATAATAGTAACCAAGCTTTATTCAGGGCTTATTACATGTCAGGCATCGAACACTTTCTGTACATTATTTCATTGAATCTTCACCTTTACCCCTGGAAAGTGCTTGTTACTCCCATTTGACACAATTAGTAAATGGTGGACCAGGATTCAGGCTCTTATGTAGTGCCCCAGTTCTTTAGGGCACAGGGAAAATTTATCATATGTAATCCTTTATTTGAATGACATTAAAATCAAATCAACAGATATTCACTGATCATAGTATATGGCCTTGTGGGGATGTAGATTTTGGACTATTCAGCCTTAAAACAGAAGGACACCCTGCATTTACAGCAACATGGATAAAACTGGAGGACATTATTCTGAGTGAAAAAAAACAGTCACAGAAAGAAAAATACAACATGATATCACTTCTATGTGGAACTAAAGAGAGTTACTACATAGAAATGGAGAGTAGAGCAGTGGGTTACCAAGGGGCAGGGAGTAGGGGAAATGGGGAAGTATTGGTCAAAGGGGACAAAGTTTCATTTATGTGGGATAAATACATTCTGAAGATCCAATGTACAGCATGGTGACAATAGTTGATAATACTGTATTGTATACTGGAAATTGTGTACCATAAGAGTAGCTATCAGGTGCACTCATCACACACACACACACACACACACACACAACTATATGAGGAGATGGGTATGTTAATTAATTGACTGTAGTAATCACTTCACAATGTGTATGTATTTCAAAACATCATGCTGCATACCTTAAATATATACAATTTTATTTTAAAAATTAAGTTAAATTTAAAAAAAGGGGGATCCTTGGGTGGCTCAGCAGTTTGGCGCCTGCCTTTGGCCCAGGAGTCCTGGGATAGAGTCCCGCGTCGGGCTCCTGGGATGGAGCCTGCTTCTTCCTCTGCCTGTGTCTCTGCCTCTCTCTCTCTATCATAAATAAATAAATAAATCTTTAAAAAAATAAAAAAATAAAAAAGATAGAAGGTAAACATGTATCAGGTGGGACTTCTCCCCCTCCCAAAAGCAAAAACAAAAATCAAAGCATACCGACTTCCATTCCTTTCCCTTTCTCCTTTTCCAGTCTGTTCTTAGACCATTCAGTAACCCCTTCTTTTATATTTTCAGATGCTCCTCTTACTAGCTGCATCCCTCCTGCACGGTTTCACTCTATCCAGCCCAGAGATGAGCAGATACACTGAGATGATGGGCCAGATTTTCATTATTTATTATTTTGCAAATGAAAGAGAGGGGGAAATGACTTCTCAGCCTTTTCCTCATATCTTCATTTTGAGAAGCTGTTGCTATGAAAGCAGCATACAGAATTCATTGGCAAAGGTGAGATCTGGGGCTCAGGAAATTTTTTTTCACATTTCTCAGGTTGCTTTAATGTCTGTTTAGAAGAGACCTTTTGTAGACAGTAAATGCTTTGTCTGTCCTTGAGCGAGTTAACCGTGAGATGGGCACAACTGACTGTTAAGCACAGTCAGGCTTAAAGAGAAGGTGAAAGAATGCCCATTAGGAGGGCAGTTGTCTACAAAACCAAAAGGCGCAGTATCTGATTAAAGGATTGCCACAGTTTTGTGAAAAAGCAAGTTGTATTTGGGAAGAAGCTGAGGAAGTAAAAGTGAACTGCTTTTATTTTATATCATGTAAAATAATAATGAAGGCAGCCCAGGTGGCTCAGCGTTTTAGGGCTGCCTTCAGCCCAGGGTGTGATCCTAGAGACCCGGGATCAAGTCCCATGTTGGCTCCTTCTATGGAGCCTGCTTCTCCCTCTGCCTGTGTCTCGGCCTCTCGTTCTCTCTCTCTCTGTCTCTCATGAATGAATAAATAAAATCTTTAAAAACAATAAATAAATAAATAAATAAATAAATAAATAAATGGAGCCCATGTCCTAAATTGAGCCACATTCAGGAATACAAATTGGTTCTCTTCTTGAATGTAGAACAGGTGTTCTAGACCTAAACAACCTTAATTTTAAACTGTTGGCTTAATTTATGAAAGAAGTTGAGAACAGACATAGAGCAAATAACCAGCCATTAAATCCTAGCCCACTGTATATGTGGTGGAATATGATTAGACAAATGTGTTGCTTATTTTTTTGCCCTAATAGATGTTCATTCAGATAACTGTTTATGTCCCTTCCCTATCTCAACTCTCCCGGATTGTTGATGGACTTTCCAGGATTGTTAAAGTACACATTTGACTGCATGCTCTACTTCCTAGGATAATACCCTTGTCTACTCTTGGCTTATACTACCTGCCTCCATGCCTCCTCCACTCACAGCCATGGGATAGCATGATTCTTAACATTTTTGCTCAGGCCATTTATTTCACTAAGGGTATCTTCCTCTTCTCTTGGGCTGTTCAGTTCTTTGAGATCTTGTTTAAAGAAGTGATGGGAGAAGATTTAAGACATACAAATAAATAGGGAATGGTCAGTATTATAAGAATGAAACAGCTAAGTGGTTATGAGAATTCAGTGGAAGGGAAGACTACTTCAGTGGAGCACATCAAGGAAGGTTTCTTGGAAGAGGTAGCAATTGCATTGGGCCCTCACATTCAGATAAATGAATGAATTATGAATAGGATTTGATCATATTAAAGTGGACGGGGAAGGAATTCCATGCAGAAGGTACACCATGAGGCAAATCCTGGAGCAAAGAGTACGTGAAGTGGTACATTGTGCATCTTGATGGAATATAGACATTACAAGAGGTTATAAAGGTGGGTTGGGGAGACCATGGAAACTGATGTAAAGTGTTGGTGTTGGTGGCCCAATAAACTCTTTTCTCTTTTTGAATTCAGAGGCAATTAAGTGATCACAGTAGTCAACAAAATGTGACTACGGTGTCATCATTGTTACTTTTAAGGCTGATTGGAAATGGACTTCTACACCGGTGGCTCACTGATACCTCACCACTGAATTCATCAGAATCACCAAATTGGCATGAGACATAAACTTTGGGCAGTTGAAGACCTATCTTGCATAGTCAGGCCCCTTACCACAGGAGAGATTGTTCCCTCCCCCCCTCCCTTTCTCCCTTCCTTCCAAAATAACTGAGCATCTGTTATCTGTACCTGTTATGCCAAGTAATCTTCTACATACGAAGGATGAAGATTTAACAGACCGACATAGAACCTATATTTGAGAGAGAATTCTAGTATTCCTAAGACCAAAGCTAAAATGCAAATCCCAGAGGCCTCAGCTGATTGCATTCAATTTTTTCTTGTCAACTCAGGATGCTGTGTAACCACAAAAATGACAAATGTTTACCTCACTCAATTTTCTAAACTATAAAATGGTAATAAGAATTCTTCCCTTGAATAACTCCTCGATTTTTTAAGTCAAATGAAAGCACAATGAAATGTTAGCATACTCTTCACACATAAAGAAACGATTAGTTAATAAACCTTAGTGTTTTCAGCTTATGTGCTCTTTCTTCTTTTTTTCATAGCAGCTCTTATTACTATAACTCCTCTTTGTCCTCTGATTCATCCTTTAACTTCCCTTCTTAACTTTTCTGCTTTTCTCCACTAAAGATATTTGAATACTTTCCAAGACAACCCCCCCCCCCCCCAACTGCTTTCTGTAATAGTCCTATTAACTACTCTTCACTGGAAAGAAAGTTTGCTTGTGCTTTGGAAATGCTTTAACTCATCATTTAAATTTGACAAACTTCTGAGTGTACCAATAAAACTTGGTCAATGATAAAATGTTTTTATTAGAACAGGGCCTTCAATGAGGGGTCTGTGCTGGACCAAACAGCACACTGGGCAGTGGGGAATAACAGTGAACAACATAGAAACAAACAGTCCCTCTCCTTGCAGAGTGTTTGATGTGTGAGCGAAGAGAGACCACAACCCAGGAGGCTATGAGGATAGATGGGAAGCATCAGCCAGCTGATGCTTAAGGATTCTCTCTCCCTCTCCCTCTCCCTCTGCCCCCCCACTTGTGCACGCTCTTTCTCTCTTTTAAATAAATACTCTTTATTTTTTTTTAATTTTTATTTATTTATGATAGTCACACAGAGAGAGAGAGAGAGAGGCAGAGACATAGGCAGAGGGAGAAGCAGGCTCCATGCATCGGGAGCCTGACGTGGGATTCGATCCCGGGTCTCCAGGATCACGCCCTGGGCCAAAGGCAGGCGCCAAACCGCTGCGCCACCCAGGGATCCCAATAAATACTCTTTAAAAAAACTTTGTATTTAAATAAACAGATTATGAACACTGTGTAGAAAGAGTATGTGGTACTCATGCTTATGGATGTTATTAAAAATATTCTTAATAATACAAACAGCTCTTTTTTTTCTCCTTACCATTGTGGTTGCTAAGTATTGTGCTAGGAGCTTTACACACATGATCTCATTTACACAATGGTCCCATGAAATAGCACAGCAGAGCCCAGTTGTTGGCTACCCAACAGTCGTCTTAGCACCTTTACCCTTGGTATACAGTCCTTGTTTCCTTTATCCTTCTCCCTAAGGGCATTTCCTTGTTGGCCCTTCCCCAGTCCTTCCCCTAGAAGCAAATTGCAATTAGTCTAAACAAATAATAATGGTCTAAGTTGCCTTGCTAAGTAATTGCTTAAGTCTGTGCAGGTCATGCAGTTCTGAGACTTAAGGGAAAGGCTGGTAGGAACTTTTGAAAAGAGGTGTCTTGCTCTAAAACATAGAGTCAAGGCAAACATGCTCTCCTTTCTATCTCTGCATGTAACCATTGGCAAATGATGTATGGCACCAAATAGCAAACCTGGTCCAAAGTGAGGATCAAGCCCAAGAAAACAAGCTGCACCAAGCAGGGGGTGGAGGAAATGAGGTATAAGGACTGAAAATCTTGATGGGATTGCTTAGCTGCTGAACTAACCTGTCCTGGAATTCCTCTACCCTCAGACTTCTTGACAAGGGGAATGACAAGTGCTCTTATTGTTTAAGATGTCTTGGTTGAGTTTTCTGTTACTTGCAACTGAGCACATGCCTACAGATGGGTTATTTCCTTTTCATAAAACGGAGACATAGAGAAGTTACTGCTCAAGATAAGGTGCTAAGAGGGGAAACCAGATTTCAAAGCTACTCTGGCTCCTGAGAGAAGCCCTGGGCTTAATCACCAGCTGTAACACCACTCTACTTGTCCTGCTCCTTCACTGCTTTACAAGTGAAATAGTGCCGACTTAAGTAAAGAATGAAATTTGTTGTAATATATTAGTCTGGCCTGGAGTAAGATGTTGGTGGCCCTAAGACTGGCCTGGACTCTAGCCGCCTTCATTAATAACAGTTATAGAGCAGGGGGAGAGAACTTTCTGTTCTTCACCTTTACCTGTGCTTTCTGAGAGAATTAATATATGACTATATCATGGATATAAAAGCTATGTGACCAATCTTACATAGATTTTTAAATTCTTGAGTATGGATGTATCTGGGACCAAGGAATTATTCCCTATGCACATCAAGATTATGTATGTATGTGTTGAGTGATTTGTGCCATCCTGGGAATACAAATAAGGCCGTGTGAGGAGACATCATTAACCTCTGATGTAATTAATTCTGAGCGTCCCTGGACGTGCTTGGAGGAGTAGTGAGGAGTTGCTCCTTAGACTTCAGGGTCACAAAAGGAGCATGTCTAATTCAGGGCTGAAATGGTGGAGAAGACTGATAGGACATTTCTGGAAAACTGGAAAATTTAGATTGGTATATGTCATAGTGAAAAAGTCTGTAGCATACGTTGGCAAGAAAGTACTGCTTTTTGGCTTAAAAGTTTCCTTTAGACATAGTCGTCAGCACTGATATGGCACTTGTGGCATTTGGGATACAGAAAACCTCATGATTATGTTGACATGAGATAAAAGAGCTGATTATTATATGAAGATACACAGCTTGTTTTTTTAAAATAACCATTTACTTTCCTCGTCCTGTCTTTGTCTCACTCCCAGCTCAAAGGTTTCAGGCCCAAGTGTTTATTGAAACATTGTGGGATGAGTTGGACAGCCATGTGAGTGGGCCTTCAGTCAACTTATAGAGGCTCTAATTTGCAAGGAAGAGGCTGTGCGCTTAATTCATTTTAGCTACGTATTTAGAGTGGTCTTGGCCTTTTTCTGGCCTCTCTCTCTTTTTTTTTTTTTTTAAGATTTTATTTATTTATTCATGAGAGACACAGACAGAAAAAGAAAGAGGCAGAGACACAGGCAGAGGGAGAAGCAGGCTCCACACAGGGAGCCCGATGTGGGACTCGATCCTGGGTCTCCAGGATCACGCCCTGGGCCGAAGGCAGGCGCTAAACTGCTGAGCCACCCGGGCTGCCCCTGGTCTCTGTCTCTTAAGTTTGCATTCCTCGTTCAGTTATCGTCATGTAACTGTTATGCTTATAGTATCTATTTCTATAAGATAGTCTTCATTAAGTTAATGTACTTTGTACTCCACCTAATTAAAAAAAAATAAGAGGAAGCTACTAACAAAACTACATGAGATTCCGAAAGATAGAATTAAGGAAATCAAGGTGAAAAGAGCACGAAGTTACATAATAAGACAAAACCAGGAAGAATTTAGTACATGGAAGTAGAGTGGGCAAGATCATGCATATGCATTAAAGCTGATGCAATTCCCCATAGGAACAAGGATTCATGTAGTCCCCCAGTTAGAAACATTTCTGCTGCTCCCGAGAAGTGGCATTGACTTTCCTGGAATGAAAGCCTGGGGGAATTTTTTCCCTGTAGGTCTTCATAAAGGGAACACTGATATGTGGTAGGAAATTCCCTGAACAGTATATATACTTATGGTAATTTGCAGCTCTACAGCAGTTGGCTGCGTCAGGGCAGGGAGGTAGAGCCACGCAGCCCAGGCTTTTCTGTTCCATCTACCCACACCGCCTTCTCTTTTCCTCCCAGAAAGCAAAGCTGCTAAATGGAACTGAAGTTTCCAAACCTTAACACTTGTCAACTGTGATTATGGTGCTTTTGCAGGTGTAAAAACAGCCCTTAACTCTGTTGGAGCAACTCAGGGCTCATTCTGGAACTCCTCACAGCTTTAAGTTTAGACTGTGGACTTCCTACCTTTGCCTTCCCACCATTTGTCTTTTCCTGAGGAGTTTCCAACCCATGGGAGCCCCTGGAGTTTAGAGTGTATCTGTTCATGTTTGTGTCTGAGAGTGCTCCCTTCTACTGGGAAGACCCTGTGTGTTCATAAATTTAGCAGACCTCTTTGTTTTCACAAAACATGTGCAGGGAAGGTTACAATTAAAAGATAAAAGTCACATGATTCTAATTTAGGCTATTCATCCTCAAAAGAGAATGAGACACTTTTTTTTTTCTTTTTAAGAAGTTAAGAATTTTGGAAATCATGTTTCTTAGAAGCACGTATGTATTGCACCCACTTGCCTTTAACTACTTCCAGAGTGTTATCATCATGAAACAAGTTCAATCAATTTTTTTAAAAAATGAAGAGTCTTTAGAAGATTCGTTCTTGAATGTAAATAAAAAATAAAGTGCAGAAAAATAGTAACAAAAAAGCATGGCTGCAAAAAATTAAGACACAGGCATATACTCAGAATGTATTCTGAAATGCAGAGATACGGAGGCCCTTCTCTCTTCTACATGTGCACTCTCTCCTTCCCCACCCTCATTTAACGAAGCAGCGACTGGCTGAAAGAACATTTAATGTTTCACAGAAATCCTTTAAAAAATATATATATAGCAACCAGCTCCCCTTTCTAGACTTTGCAGGCCCTGAAGGGTGTCCTTTGTGGGCGGAGTGGGGAGAGGGTGGCCCTTAAAAGTCATACAGCATAGGAGCTTTGTGCCTCAACCAAAGCATGCTCAATAGAAAATGCTGCTTACAAAAACACATCTTTTAAAAAGTGAACATTTGCCATGGATTGCATCCCAAGAGAGAACACCTGTGAGTAGTT
The DNA here is from genome assembly GCF_048164855.1 of Canis lupus baileyi. Lineage (NCBI taxonomy): Eukaryota > Metazoa > Chordata > Mammalia > Carnivora > Canidae > Canis > Canis lupus. The sequence goes on along the minus strand of NC_132850.1, from coordinate 53,345,273 downwards.
TGGGGTATGCTCTTCCGATTTTTATTGTCTCTGGAAATAGTAACATTTATGCAACTCTGCACAGTGGTGTTCTATCTTGAGTTAGGAAGCTGGGCAAGAGGAAGTAGGCCGTACTTTTCAGCAGGTCAGGTGGTACCACGTGGCCCATCGCTTTCACCTGCTGTTCATGTTGAAAGAGTCCGGGTGATGGTGGGGAGAACTGTATCTGCTCTTCTTCCTCCGCTGGTGACCACACCCATGGAACCCCAAAGCATGTAAAGTCCCCTTTGTACTTTAAGTCTTGCAGTGCAGTTGCAACCCTCATGGTAGCGAGAGGGTGTTGAGAAGCCAAGCATGATGCCCCTTGCCCAGCTGCTCCTTCGCCCTGTCCCCTGGCCTGGCCTGTGTTCCCTTGGACATGTGGGCACACTCCTGGAGAAGCATTAGTTTGCCTCCATTTGTCAGTCTTTCTCATTTTAGTCTACTCCTTCAGCACCTAATTCTCCCAAACCTGGCTCTCCTCATTCTCTGATCCATCCTTTTTTGCCTCTGGAGTGGAGGACGGATCATTCTAGTTTTGGGTGGAGGGGAGGCATTATAAAAGCCCTTCTCTTCCCTTGACCTGTGAGATCCTAGAGTCAAAAGCAATAGGATTACTGTACCACATATAGCATGTTTGAAAATTCAAAAGTGGGACCTTACTGCAAATTTTTAAACTTTAATTCTTAAAAATATATTCCAGTTATTTTTCTATGTGTGCACGCATGGATCTATCTGCTTTATTCTTTTTAACAAATTCTTACTAGTCTGCTGTATTGCTCTAAAGTTAACCATCTCCATTTCAGTGGGCTTTTGTATTCCCATTTTTTTACTGAAAGTGAGAATATCTTTAACATTCACTGGACATGATCAACACCTTTCATCTTTTCCAATCTGAAAGGCAAAAATAATATAAAATGTTACCCAAAAAGATCAGATCAGATTTCCTTAATTACTTAATAATTTTTGCAGTATTTTTATAATACGTTACAAGGCCTGTATTTATCTCTCTTCGTATGTCAGCATTGTATCAGTGAATACGTAACAGTGAAAAGCATATGAAATTCAAATTTTGGTATTTACAAATACAATTTTATTAGAAAAAAAGCCATTCATTTACATATTGTCTGTGGCTCTTTTGTGCTAAAATAGCAGAGTCAAATCATTGGAACAGAGGCCTGACGACCTGCAAAGCCTAAAATACTTATTATCTACCCTTTTACAGAACAGTTCGTGGGAATCTGCTTCTGAAGTCCATGATAGTGTAGGCCTTATGCCTCTTCTGTATCTGCTCCTGGTGCGTTTGCAAGAATGAGGTACCAGACGCTGTCCTCACAAATGGCTGAATAAATGGATGGCAGCTGCTTATCAAATACAATTTTTTTTTTTAGGTTTGTAGTTTTGATGCTCTGTTTCTTTTTCATAATATTGTTACCATGAAACTAAATTTATGAGAATGTGCACAAAAAACTGAATGGAGTGAAAATAAAAATCACTTATTCCCCATGTTATATTACTTAATGTTTGGCTTGTTTTCATTTATTCATTATTTGACGTCAGCTTTACTGAGGTATAATTGACATATAAAATTGTAAGATATCTAAAGTGTACCATGGTGATTTGGTGTATGTGTACATCATGAAAAGATTCCCCCCATCTGGCTCATTAACTCACCCACCACCTCACATATTCATTCCCTTCCTCTTTTTTGATGAGAACTTTTAGTTTTAGTCACTTAGCAAATTTCAACTATACAATATAGTGTTATCAACTACAGTTACTATGTTTTACATCAGATTCCCAAACCTTATTCAGTTGATAGCTGAATACCTTTTTACCAGCCTCTCCCTTTTTAGCAGCCACTCCCTATTTCCCTACCCTGCCCCAGCCCCTGGCAAGCAATTTACTGCTGTTTCTACGAGTTTGACTCTTTTTCTAAAGATTCTACGTATATGTGATACCATGCGGTACTTGTTTTTACCTGACTTATCTCACTTAGCATAATGCCTTCAAGGGCCATCCATGTTGTGGCACATGGTGGGATTTCCTTCTTTCTCATGACTGAATAATAATCTGCTGAATATACGCACCATATCTTTTTTTATCCATCCATCTGTTGATAGACTTAGGTTGTTTCCGTGTTTTGGCTATTGTGAAGAATGCCGCAATGAACATGAGAGTGCAGGTATCGCTTCAAGGTACTGATTACATTGCATTCTCTTTGGGTATATGCTCCAAAAGTGGGATTTCTGGATCATACGGTAGTTCTATTTTTAATTTTTGGAGGAAATCTCCATACTGTTTTCCACAGTGGCTGCACCAGTCTGCATTCCCACCAACAATGCATGAGGATTCCTTTTTCTTCATATTCTTGCCATCACTTGTTATTTTTTTTCCTTTCCTTTCCTTTCCTTTCCTTTCCTTTCCTTTCCTTTCCTTTCCTTTCCTTTCCTTTCCTTTCCTTTCCTTTCCTTTCCTTTCCTTTCCTTTCCTTTCCTTTCCTCTTTCCTTTCCTTTCTTTTTTTTTGGGGGGGGGGAGCAATTCTGACAGATATTTCCTGGTGGTGATTTTTGATATCCATTTCTCTGATGATTGGTGATATTAAACACCTTCAAAAAATGGCTATTGGCCATCTCTAAGTCTTTTTTTTTGGGGAAAATATTTATTCAGATCCCCCCTTTTTTGTTATTGAGTCATATGAGGTTGTTGTCTTTTAAAAATATACTTTGGATATTAACCCCTTATCAGATAAGTGATTTTCATATATTTTCTCCCATTATGTGGTTGTCTTTTCATTTTGTTGATGGTTTACTTTCGTTTTGTTTCCTTTCATTTCCTTTCTTTTTCTTTCCTGTTGGTTAATTTTAGAGCAATACAAGTTTCCTTTCCAAAATTAGTTTTATATAGTCCCACTTGTTTAATTTTGCTTTTGTTGCCTTTGCTTTTGGTTTCAGATCCAAAAAATCTTAGCAAGCAAGACCAATGCAAAGGAGCTTACCCATTATGCTTCTTTCTAGGAGTTTTATGGTTTCAAGTCTTATGTTCAAGTATTTAATTCCCTTTGACTTGATTTTTGTGTGTGATGTAAGAGAGTAATCCAGTTTCAGTCTTTTGCATAAATGGCTGTCCAGTTCTTCCAGCACCATTTATTGAAGAAACTCTCCCCATTGTTTATTCTTGGCTCCTTTGACAAATTGTTTGATCGTATACGTGTAGGTTTATTTCTGGGCTCTCTGTCCTTTTTTTTTTTTTTAAGATATTACTTATTTATTTGAGAGAGAGAGTGCGAGCAAGAGAACACAAGCAGGGGAAGTGGCAGAGGGAGAGGGAGAAGCAGGCTCCCCGCTGATCAGGGAACTGGACATGGGACTCGATCTCTGGACCCTGGGATCAAGACCTGAGCCGAAGGCAGGCACTTGACCAACTGAGCCACCCAGACACCCCTCTCTATCCTTTTTTACTTATCTTTCTGCGTGTTTTTAATGCCAGTACCATACTGTTTTGATTACTACAGCTTTATAATATAGTTTGAAATCAGGAAATGTGATGCCCCTAACTTTGTTTTTTCTTTCTTAAGATGGCTTTGGCTATTCAGCACCTATGGTGGTCACACAGAAATTTTGATGGCTTGTTCTATTTCTATGACAAATGCCATTGGGATTGCTTTGTATATGTAGCTTGCTTTGGGTAGTATGGATATTTTAGCAATATTAATTCCTGCAGTGGATGAGCGTGGAATATCTTTCCATTTGTTTATGTCTTCTTCAGTTTAATGCATCAATGCTTTTATAGTTTTCAGTATACAGGTATTTTACCTCCTTGGGTAAATGTTCCTAGGTATTTAATTCTTTTAGATGCCCTTATAAATGGGATTTTTTCTTAATTTCTATTTCTGATATTCATTATTACTGTATAGAAGCACAACAGAGTTTTGTATATGGATTTTTTTATCCTGCAGCTTCACTGAATTCATTTATTAGTTCTAACAGTTTTTTCTTTTGGTAAACTCTAGATTTTTTTTCTGTATAATATCATGTCATCTGCAAATAGAGAGTGTTAATTTTTCCTTTTTGATTTGGTGCTTTTTTTTTTTGCCTAATCTCCCTAAGACTGCCAGTACTCTGTTTAGTAAAAGTGGCAAAAGTGGACATCCTTGTCTTGTTTCTGATCTCAGGGGAAAAGCTCTCAGCTTTCATCATTGAGCATGATGTTAGCTGTGGGCTTGTCATATGTGGCCTTTATTATGTTGAGGTACATTCTCCTATACTCACTTTGTTAAGAGTTTTTATAATGAATGGCTGTTGAGTTGTCCAATGCTTTTTCTGCATCTATTGAGAAGATTGCATGATTTTCATACTTTGTTTTGTTAATGTAGTATATCACATTGATTGATTTTCAGACGTTTAACCATTCTTATATCCCTGGAATAAATCCCACTTGATCATGGTGTATGATCCTTTTAATGTACTATTGGATTTGGTTTGCTAATATTTGGTTGAGGATTTTTGCATCTATGTTCATCAGAGATATTGGCCTGTAATTTTCTTTTCTTGTAGTTTCCTTGCCTGGTTTTGGTATTAAGGTAATGCTGCCCTCATAAAATGGAGTTTGGAAGGGTTCCCTGCTCTGGTTTATTTCCTTTTAATTTTTATTCTGTATGTTGGATACTTTTTGTAGAAATGAGATATCATATATGACTTTTTAGTTGACTTATTTCCTTTTTACTAAACATGTGTCTTTAAATGTACAATTTTCATTATACATTTATATTCTACCGATGGAAGAATTATAATTTATTTAACAACTCTTATTGTTGGACATTTGGGTTCTAGAATAAATAATGCTACATTATATGTCTTTCATACGAATAGCTGTCTGCATATATTTTTAGAAATATACTGAGTCAAAAGAGATGAATATTTTTAAGTTTTGGAGAATATTTACCATATGCATATGGTAAGAACAAAATTACTTCCCAGATAGGCTTAAAAATGACTGCATATTGATTTCATCCTTGTTGTACTTAAAACATTATTTTAATGTTTGCCAATATTTTAAAAATATTATTTTAATTTTCATTTATTTTGTGACTGGTAGAGTTGTATCTCTTAAATACATGTTATTTTTCTGTGACTTTGCTTTTGTCCTTTACCCATTTTTTTTTTTTATAATGAGAAGTCAGTGTTGTTTTTAAATGCCTATTTCCATATTAAGGACATTAGCTTTTGTGTATATGCATGCTCATATTTGTATCTATATTTATATAATAGATATTGCACCTAATTCACCTTTAAATGTTTTTGTGTATGGTATTTTTGACATAATAGAATTTCAAATGGTTATGTAGTCATTGTATTGATTTTCTCCTTTGTGATTTTTATCCATCTGTTTTAGTTTTGTAATCCTTTTTTGCTTTTAAATTTCTTTCCAATACAAGCATCAGCCAAATATTCCCCTATATTTTTTTGGTGCTTTAAACAATTTCATTATTTAAATTTAACATATCTGTGTAGAATTTACTTTCGTGTAAGGTTAATATCAAACTTGATTTTCCCCCCTGTACTTTGCCAATTTTTCTAGCAACTTATGTGGATAAACCTACATTCCTCAGTGGTTTATGATGTTTCCTTTGTAATATAAAAATAATTTAGGTTTACCAGATTCTCGTTCAGGTCTTGCTTTTATGTTCTACTGATCTGCCTGCCAATTCTTTTTTTAGATCACACTGTTTTAATTGTTTATTTGTAATACCTCATAGGACAAGTTACCCCTCCCTCCACCCATCGATCTCCTTTTATAAAATTTTCTTTGGTTGCTTTTTTGGGGGTGGGTGGGTCAAAGAGTAGTAGAATTAGTGGTTTCTTAATCCTATTCTTCAATTAAGGCAATAGAAACATGTTATTAGAACAATAAGGTTTTTTTTTTTTCTGTAACTTGAAAATAGATATACAGTTTATTCCTCTAACAGCTCTATCAACTTTTATGGAAATACATTTTAAAAGGTGAAAATAAAATATAGTTCTGTTTCCAACCTCTGAATAGTTCCACATGTCTTAAAATAGTCTTTTTTTTCCTTTGCCAATTCTAGCATTTTGGATTTTATTCTATGATGATATGGGTTGGTTAATAGATTGTGTCTGAGGTGTTAAAAATTATTCCTCAATGAATATTTGATGGAAGTTCTGAAATATCTTGTTCTTTTGTTGTTGCTATTGTTTGGTTTTTATTCCATAATCATAAACTTAACTCTGCAATCCAGCAAGACTTGGAGTCAGATAAAGAAAATACGGAACCCAAAGAACTGAAGTGTGAATACAAAGATTACAGACGTTAGAAGCAAACAGGGATGAGGGGTGTTCCCCTGAGCAACAGAAGGAATGGCCTGGTAGTTAAAATAAAATGCAAGTCACATTTATCGGTTTTCCACACCGGCAATGGAGATCTTCTTTCTGGTCTTGCCATTCCTAGACCTGACTGTTCCATGGCTTCCACAGTATTCATGCACTTTTTTTTCACTTTGCCAAAGGTCACAGGCTTACCATCTAACCACACAGTCTTGGCATTCTTGGGAACCATTTATGTTTGGCATAGCATTTGATATGGACAAGGTGCTGGGATGTGTATAATTCAGGATGATACTTTCATTGTCATTTTTTTCCATTAGATGGACTGTTGCCAGTGCTATTATAGCATTTGAAGTCATCATCCTGCCACTTAAACCCCACAATAATTTCTTTAAAAACAGGAGCATTTATAACCAAATCCCTTCTCCCCCGTGCTTAGAACATGAAAGTTTTCTGCTATCTTTGAGAGTCTGTCTGAAAACAGCTTTCAGGAGATGTGGCTGAAGGCCTCATTGGCGATGATGATGTCAAAGAATATGGTGGAGTGGGGCATGGCTGTGTGGTGTGGTACAGCCCTAGGAGGTGGTGATGGTGTCTGCACAGCTATCTTATTCTTGTTCTTTCTTTCTTTTTTTTAAAAATTAATTCCAGTATACTTAATATACAGTGCTATATTGGTTTCAGGTGTACAATACAGTGACTCAACAATTCTATACATTATCAGTGCTTATCCATGGTGCATGTACCCTTCATCCTCTTTACCTATGTCACCCATCGCCTGTCCCCCACCCCTCTAGTAACATCAGTTTATTCTCTATAATTAAGAGTCTGTTTCTTGGCTTGCCTCTTTTTTTTTTTCATTGTTTACTTTGTTTCTTAAATCTACATATGAGTGAATTCATATGGTATTTGTCTTTCTCTGACTGACTTATTTCACGTAGCGTTATACTCTGTAGATCCAGCTGTGTTGTTGAAAATGGCAAGATTTCATTCTTTGTTATGGCTGAGTGATATTTCATCTTCTCTATCCATTTATACAATGATGGATATGTGGGCTGCTTCCATAATTTGCTGTTGTAAATACTGTTGCAATAAACTAAGAGTGCTAAAAGTGCATTTTTTTTTTGAACTGGTGTGTTTGTATTCTTTGGGTAAATACCCAGTAGTGGAATTACTAGATTATATGGTAATTCTATTTTTAATTTTTTTGAGGAACCTCCCTACTGTCTTCCACAGTGGCTGCACCAGTTTGCATTCCCACCAACAGCACACAAGGATTCCTTTTTCTCCACATCCTTGCCAACACTGGTTGTTTTTATTTGATTTTAGTCATTTTGATAGGTGTGAAGTGATATCTCATTGTGGTTTTGTTTTATATTTCTCTGATGATGAATGATGTTGAGAATCTTTTCATTCTTGTTTTTCCAAGGTCAAAATAAGGAAAATAATAACAAAAGCTATTTCTAGAACATGCTTGCATTTTATGACAACATGAGATTGATTCATTCGTGCAACAAATATTTACAGCATCCTCACTATGAGCCAGGCATTAGCATTATGGGTGCTGGAGATATACCAAGGAGCAAGATAAGTGTAATACTTGCTCTGAAGATTAAATTCCATGAGGAGAAATAAACAAATAGATAAAAATATATAATGCAGTATAAAATAGAGATAAGTACTCGGAAGATAAGCATAGCAAGGTAAAGAGCAAGAGTATGGCGGAAATGAGGGTGACACTCTTGGGTAGCATGATTCAGAAAGGTCTCTGTGATTAGATGGTCTTTGCAGATACTTGAAAGAGGTGAGGAAGCAAGTTACTCAAACTGATAGCTTCTGGAACCATTGAGGAGCCCAGCATATCCAGAAAGGAGTGAGTCAGAGAGTAGTGGGAGATAAGGTCAGAAAAGTGGTCAGGATCAAATTAAAGGGTCTGATTTTACTGAAGTGATTAGGAGAAGCTGTTGGAACATTCTGAATAGAAGAATGACATGATTTGATGTCATTTGAGTTGTATCTTTCTGGCTGCCTTTACAAAAAGTGGATGGCATCACCATCACCAAGGACACTGGGAGAGTGGCATATTTGCATGGTAGGTATCAAGAGTTCTGTTTAAACATACCTCATTTGAAGTGCCTGTTAGCCACATGAGAGGTGCTGTCTAATTGGTAGCAGGATGCATGAATCTGGAGCACCAGACAAAGATAGCAATATTGGGACACCATATGTTGGTTTAGTACTGTGGGCCTGGGTCAGATCACTCAGGAGTATATTCATTTCCTACGGCTTCTGTAACAAATAACCATAAATCTGCTGGTTTAAAACAACAGAAATTGTTATTACTCATACTTCTGGAGGCTAGAAATCCAAAGTCCTGCAGGGCCTTTCTCCCTCCCTCTCTTTGTCTCTTCTAAGCTCTAATGCTTGTTGGTGTTCTCTGGTATGTAGCCTCTCACTCTGATCTCTGCCTCTGTCTTCTCTGGGCTCTTGTTTTGGATGAAAGGCTCATCTGGATAATCCATGACAAGCTGCTCTTGAAATCCTTAACCTAACCATGTTTTGCAATATAAGGCAATAATCACTCTTTTATCGTGTAAGGCAATATCCACGGGCTCCTGGGATTACAACACGGACCTGTCTTCGGGGTCCACTGTTCACCCACCATAAGCAAGGTAGTGTGGATTGAAAAGAGAAGTGGTCTCAAGACTAAGCTGTGGGGCACTAGAGCACTCAGAGGCCAGGAAGAGAACTCAGAGCCAGTGGAGGAAACTGAAAGGAGGTCAGAGAAGTGTAGGAGGAGCAGGAGAGCCAGAGCATGGTGTCTGGGAAAGAAATACTTCAATAAGAAAACAATTAACTGTCTGGAAAGCTGCTGAGTTGTGTAGAAATAAGGACCGAGCCTTGATTATTAGAATTTATGAAACACAAGTCATTGATGAACTTGCCAAAATTGTGTTCAGAGAGTAGCATGCTTGCATCTCTTGTGGTCTTCGGTGCTGAATCCAGCTTCCACTGGAATATTATAATCCTGTTTTCACTGTGGGATCAGTGGTGGGCCAAGCACATAGAATTTAAAAAGTTATTTTGTAATTTATTTTTTTCTTTCTATTTGAAGTCATGTTTGTAATGTGTGTGGTGTCAATAGCTTGGTTTCTTCAAACAAACTGTTATATGCTGTTGGTAGAAATTTTGGAAATTACCAAAAGAAAAAAATTAAAATGGGTTATTTCATTTTAAATTTCATCTAAACAAGTCATTTTTTGCAACCATTTTTTTTTCTATGACTTTCCTGTTTGATTGCTCTTTTTTTTTTATTGAGCTTTGAGGCTTTTTTAGAAATGTCACTGAATTCAATGATGTGATTTCCCAGGAATACTTAGAGGACAGTGTTGTTCACAGTGTGTCACCCTATGACTTTGGGTTGACTTTTGGGCTTAGGGGTACCGATGTGAATGGTTGGGCAGGTGACTTCCAGCAAAGCTGCCCAGTTGTTAAAAAGGAGACCCTACAAAATAGTGAGGTCTGTGCTGGTGAATGAAGTGTAAATAGATCCATTCCACTTATAGAACATCCAAAAAACATGTATTCAAGAGTCAGTGTTCTCAGTTTATCTCCCCAGTTGTTAATATAAGGAAGCAGTCAAAAAAATTTTTATTTCAGAAAGCTAATAAGGCAACCAGGGGAATCTTAATATTATATCAATATTTTGCATTTTATAATGTCTGCATTAAATTTGTGAGAGATCAGACTAAGGGAGAACAACTCTGACTCAAGGTCAGTTTAGAGTGAAAATCTCTACATTCAGCTCAGTCTAAGACAGGTAGATTGGACATGGCTCTTTGAGTAGATTCAGGAATCAATCCTCCTGAGATCTCTTCTCGATCCAAAATTAGCACCATGAGATGGTGATAATAGACTCTGACCAGATGTTTCTCTCTTTTATATAAGCAGCGATCTCTGAAGCAAAGGCCCAGTGAGCTTTTACTAATCAAATTTCCTCTTGAAGATCTGGCAAAGCTTTCCCCATTTTTCTATAATTTGAATTGCCTAAATTCTATGTGTAAGTCAACAGATACTGGAAAATATAGACCTCATGAAGGTGCCAGATTCATTACTGGTATTCAAGACCAAATAGTAGCAGGAAAAATATGTTGTTCTAAAATACTAGGTCAGTATTTTTAAGGAGTTGAGTAAAACCAGGGAGGAATAAATACATTTTTATTTTATGATTTTGAAGCTCAGAATCTGAGCATCTGACATAAATTGAGATCAGTACTCTTATCCCACTTCTGACTTTTTCTGTTTTGCCTGCCAAAAGTCCAGATGAGAGAAAGGTCTCAAAAGTGGAAATAAGGAAACTCATTTTATGTAAGCCAGATTATTTGTTAATATGTGCTACGAAAGGCTGAGAATGAGTTTTAGAATTTAAAGTTCATTATACTTATCTTCCAATCAAGCCAAAATTATTGAGAATCCCATATGCTTTTAGAAAATATATTTGGTGTCTTTGAGAACTTGAGGCTACTAAATCATTAACAGCTGCCAGAATGGAATAGACCAAATGTACTTGGAATTTAGCTCTTTGTAGTTGGGAAGTTTGTGGATTTCCTGGTTCAGCCCATCTGATGAGAAGAATAACTCACAAACATGTTAGCTGGTTGCACAGAATAAATAATATTGCCAGAGAATATGAGATAGATGGGAGTGAAGAGAAATTTACAAGACTGTGTCATCAGTTGAAAATAAATAAAGGCAGTTAAAGAGGGAAATAACAGTGCCCATTGTTGAGTTTCATCAGATGCAGCGGTTCTCAGCCTAGGCACTGTTGACATTTTGGGCCAGATCATTATGTGTTGTGGGGTTTGCCCTGTGTATGGTAGGATGATGAGCAGCAACTCTGGCTTCCACCCCCAGATGCCACAGCACGCTCTCCCCAGTTGTGACATTGCCAAATGTCCTGTTGGGGGCAGACTTGACCCTGATTGAGAACCACTGTGCCAGACTGCATGAAGAACCCCCAAAGTCACATCCCAGTTATACGCTCCAGATAGAATGGAATGAAGAGGAAGGCATGTTATTGATATGAAGTTTTATTTGGGAAGCATAATAATGAGGGTTGAACTCCTGCATATGTATTGTGCTGATAAAAAATAATTGATCATTTTTGAGATGGCTGGGTGGCTCAGTGGTTGAGCATCTGCGTTTATTTCGAGTCATGATCCCGGGGTCCTGGGATCAAGTCCCACATCAGGCTCATCACAGGGAGTCTGCTTCTCCCTCTGCCTGTCTCTGCCCCTCTCTCTCTGCATCTCTCATGAACAAATAGGAAAGAAAAGAAAAAGAAGAAAAGAAAAGAAAGAAAGTATAGAAACAGGCTAAGGAGACTAAGAAGGAGAACTGTCACAGAAGGTAAAAGGAGAGAGTTGAAACCAAAACCTATGCTTCATGAATGAATGGCTGTGCAAATCGTGATAGTAATTAATGACCAACTGAAAAGTAATGTTAACATTTCCATTTCCTTACTGATTAAAACCTCTTGTCTTGTAGGTTAAGGCTTCTGATGCAGATGCAGGACTCTATGGCTTTGTGGAGTACTCTCTTTATGATGGATTCCAAAGCTATGATGCATCTCCAGCGTTCCAGATCGACCCACATGATGGGCGAATCTGTGTTTCTCAAGATATTGATAGGGAAAGGGATCCAGCAACCTATGACCTCTTGGTGAAAGCTAGGGATGGGGTAAGTGTTCATGCATGAAACTTCAAACATACTCAACAGTGAACCACTATGTACATATCAGAGAGTACCATTGATTACCAATTAGCCAATCTCGTTTCACAAATCACTACCTCTTTCCTTTGCAAATACCAGACATTATTAAATATCATTTCATCCATAAATAGTTCAGTCATATCTATAACAGAAAATTACTTTTTAAAAGCAAGACTGCGATATATTAATAATTCTTTAATAATATCTAATATCCACTCCATTTAACATTTTCTGGATTATCTAAAAATGTCTTTTAAAAGGTGACTTATTTGAATTAAGATCCAAATGAGTTAAAAAATTGTGCAATATCCCTTAAGTTTCAATCTGTAACAGTCAGCTGCCCCTTCTTACCTTTTTCTGATGGTATTTGGTTTTGGAAGAAATCAAATTATTTGACCTATAAATTTTCCACATTCAGAATGTGGCTGATTACATCTTGGGATTCATTTAATGTCCTCTTTTATCATATTTCCTATGAACTGGCATTCCAAGTCAGAAACCTAATTAGTTTTGGATTCATTTAGGTGGTACTGTGTGCTTCTTATTGTATCAGCCGACACAGGCCATTGTTCCATTAGGGAGTGCAATGAGGTGACTTTTGAATTCCGTTACTCCTCTTGCATTTATTATCTAGAATTTTTCAACTAAGAATGTTCTCTCATCAACAATTCGATTATCCTGAAATACGATTCATAGAGAAGAAACAGGGTAATGCTTATTTCTCATTATTTTATCAGTTTTTAGAACAATGAGTTGGGACATTTACTATCTCTGAAGGGTATGGATGATTTCTTTCCTAGTGTGCTATAGAGTCCTAGATTTTTACATATTTGTTGCATTTCATTCATTGCTGACATTATTCTTTCTAATGTTCATATTGACTCATCTTAGGTCAGTAGAGTCATCTTCAATTTGATTTTTATGTCTTTTTTTGGGTAAACTTTTAAATTGACATAAAATGCATGCATAAAGGTGCACAAATTATAGTACAGTTTAGTGGGTTTTTGTAAAATAAACACGTGTATGGAAGCAGATGAAGAAACATTACTAGAACCCTGGAAGCCCGTCTCTAGGCCTTTTGCTTATCCCTTGCCTCCCCAATCATCCCCACCTTCCCAACCACTGCCTTTCAGGTTAATCACTACTGACCTTTTTTTTTTTTTTTTTTTAAAAAAAAAAAAAAAGATTTTACTTATTTATTTGAGAGAGAGCACAAGCGAAAGAGCATGTGAGCCAGTGGAGGAGTGTAGGGAGAGGGAAAAGCCAGTAGCCTGAAACAGGGCTTGATCCCAGGACCCTGAAATCATGACCTGAGCTAAAGGCAGAGGCTTAATGGACTGAGCCACCCAGGCGTTCCCATCACTATTGACTTCTAACAACAAATATCATTTGCCTGTTTTTAAACTTTCAGCAAATAGATTTATACACTACATGTTCTTATTGTTTCTTTTGCCAAACATTACTTCTGAGAATCATACATGCTGTTGTGTGTAGTAATAGTTCATTCATTCTCATTGGTTTATAGTATTCTTTTATGGGAATTTTTTATCATTTTTTATCTATTCTATGATTGATAGCATACATTTTAGGCTATTACAGATAGTGCTTCTATTAACATTGTTATACCTGTAATTTGGTGAAGAAATGCAAGAATTTCTTTTTTTTTTAAAGATTTTATTTAGTTATATAGAGAGTACAAGCAGGGGAGGCGCAGAGGGGGAGAAAGAGAGAATCTCAAGCAGACTCCCCACTGAGCAAGGAGCCCAACGCAAGGCTTGATTCCATGACTCTGAGATCAAAACCTGAGCAGAAATCAAAAGTCGGACTGAGCCATCCAGGCACCCCAAGCATTTCTATTGAGTATATATTTAGGAGTGAATTGCTAGATCATAAGAAAGCCAAACAATTTTTCAAATGACTGTACCAATTTATACTCCCACCAATAGGGTATGAGAATTTCATTTGCTCCACATCCTCCCAATAATTGATATTTAATGTCTTTTTAATTATAACAGTTCTGGTACTCATGCAGTGGTGTATCACATTGGGGTTTTATTTTGCATTTCCTTGATGACTAATGAATTGAGCACTGTTTCATAAATTTATTGGCTGTTTGTAGAACTGATTTTGTGACATGTCTTTTCAGTTCTTTACCTATTTTCTATTGTATTATTGGATTCCTTTCTTGTTCTGTATATGAATTCATTATATTTTGGGGATTCAAGCCCTTTGTTGTATATGTTTATTGTGTATATCTTCTTCCATTCTCTGGCTTGCCTTTTTACTCCCTTAGCAGTGCCTTTTGAGGAACAGAAGTTGTTAATTCTAATAAAGCTTAATTTATCAATTTGCTTATCTTTAAGCTGATGCTTTGTCCTTTTTAGAAGTATATGCCTACCTTAGAGATATGAGGCATTACCTTACATCTTCTTCTGAAAACTTTGTTTAACCTTTCATACTCATTTTTTCAATCTAGTAGGAGGAAGGCTTGTTATTTTTTTTCTAATATGGATACTAAGATGACCATTCTCCATCATTGCACTGGAGTGTCTCTTTGTCCTGAATCATGTGCTTATGTACGTATATGTCTATTTCTGGGCACCCTCCTATTTTTTTTTACCTATTTATCTACCTCTGTACTGGCATCAAACTCTCTTCATTGCTTAAGCTTTGTAATAGGTCATAATATTGTATATCCTTTTAGCTTTGTCCTTCATTTTCAAGATTGCCTTGGCTATTTCTGCCTATTCTATTTGCATTTCTTTTTTTTTAAGATTTTATTAATTTATTCATGAGAGACACACACACACAGAGAGGCAGAGACACAGGCAGAGGGGGAAGCAGGCTCCATGCAGGGAGTCTGGTGGGGGACTCGATCCTGGGACTCCAGGACTATGCCCTGAGCCAAAGGCAGGCGCTAAACCGCTGAGCCACTCAGGGATCCCCTCCATTTGCATTTCCAAGTCCATTTCAGAAACTGCTTTTTCAATTTTCAATATGTTACAGCAAAGATAACCTATTATATGCATACTATTCTGCGTTTTTATTTTTTCAGTTATTCTGCTTTGGAGACTTTCCTTGTTTCTTTTTTATCTGCTTACTACTCCTTTGTTGGGTACTACTAACATGAATCTGGTCTAAACTTTCTCTTTTGAAAGTAATAGTCAGATTTACCTACTTAAGACATAATTTGTTAGGGAAAAAAATGAGTCTAAATATATTTACTACATGGAGTGCCTTGGTGGCTCAGTGGTTTAAGTATCTGCCTTTAGCTCAGGCCATGATCTCGGTGTCCTGGGATCAAGTCCCTCATTGGGCTCTCTACTTAGTGGGAAGTCTGCTTCTCCCTCTCCCTCTGCCCCTTTTCTGCTCTGTCTCTCTCTCAAATAAAGTAAAAAATATATTTACGACAAGTAAACATGTAGAAACTACCATGAAAATGAAGTCATTTATATTTGGTAAAACTAGTATGATTTGACTAGATTTTATCAACCCCTAACGATGTGGTTTTAGGAATTCTTGCTTCTTTGTAAGAAAAGATGTAGGAAACAAAAATAGGGATAAACAGAGGAATTTAGATTAATTCAAATCTATGTGATTATGTAAAGCTCAATATATGCACACACAAATATTAATTCAAGACTTCAGAAATATATTCTTTTGTTGTTGTTGTTGTTTTAGAGAGATATGTGCATGTGCAAGCCAGAGGAAGTGGGAAAGGGGGAGAGAGAGAGACAATCTGAAGCAGGCCCCATACTCCACCTGGAGGCCAACATAGGGCTCAATTGCATGACTCTGAGCACATGACCCGACCCCAAATCAAGAGTTGGACACTTAACCGACTGAGCTATGCAGGTGCCCCCAAGAAATATATTCTTAATAGGTTTTGAGACAATTGTAAAAGCCCATCCTAAAAGTGAGTAACCAGTTTAAATCCAATTCTGCAGTAGTTGAACATCTGTTTCTAATTAGTTGGTTTCAGATGATCTTATAAAAGTGTATAAAGAAATTATCTTAAGAGAAGTAAGATCGGTTAATGCCGGAAATTTTTTATCCCCCCAAAGCAGTGCAATTAATTACGATTATTGGCAGTGGAATAAAAAAAATCAACCCAGATATTTAATTTAAACCTCCTTGCTTTTGTCTGTTTTCCTATTGAGCCGAGTCTACACACATTATGAAGAATGCTTCCCTTTTCTCTCAGCTTACCAGACTCTCTTGCAATGTTCATGTGCATCTTTAGCCACAGCATCTCTCCACAGAGCTTTACCAGACTGAACAAATGGGATGCACTTTTAATTTCCTAGCCAAAAGGTATTTTATTTTTAAAATAACCAATAAAATGTTTACAGGCTCTGCACAGCTTTTTGATAATTTTTAGAAATCAGAGAAGAGACCATCTCCAGGCTGATGATTGCTATGGTCTGAATATTTGTACACACCCTCTTCCCCATTCATATATTGAAAACCTAACGCCCAAAGTAATGATATTAGGAGGTGGGGCCTTTGGAAGGTGATTAGGTCATGAGGGTGGAACCCTCATGAATGGGATTGGTGCTCTTATAAAAAAGAGACCCCAGAGAGCCTCTTAGCCTTTTCTACCAGTTGAGGACACCAGGAAAAGTTGGCAGTCTCCCAGCCTTGCCCCAAACTTGGCTGTGCTGCCAACTGAACTTGGACTTCTAGTCTCCAGAACTGTGAGAAATCAGTCTCTGTTGTTTGTCAGCTCCCCAGTCTATGGTACTTTGTGAGAGCAGCTGGAATGGACTAAGACAATGATGTGTGTGAGTCATAACATTCTTCTACTTGAAAATTCCTTGCTTTGTATAAGGAAAGCGCTCCAACAAAGCACAACATATTTTAGTTTGGTTTGAAGAGAAACAACCTCCCTATGGGTACTTCGTATTCAAAATCTCACCCTACTCTTTAGGTGATTTCATACTAAACCAGGCCCTGGCACAGATTGGAGCTGCTGTGTCCCCTGAGTGGCTTACTATTGGTTTCATTATTATTAGGAATGGGCAAGGAGATGGCTGCCATTGAAAAAAACAGTTTGTTGTGCTCATAAATTCCAAGATGGGGCAGGGGGTGGAGGAGGTGTCATACACCACCCCATGGGGTGGGGCTGGGTATGTGCACAATGGAAAGCACTGAGGTAGGTGAGGGGACGGGAGAGGGGGGGAACTGTGGGCAAGGGAAGGAATGAGAAAAGCAGAATAGGGTGATTTGGGATTGGCTAGTTTGAGTACTTTCAATGAACCCTGGGGCCTAGAGGCCATCTCTAGCTCCCTTGGAGTAATTAGGGCAGGTAAGTAGTGGCCTGGAGTGGTGAAAGCCCAATAAAGGATCTGGTTGGGGTTGGGGCTCCAGATTGATGGATTTGCATTGGAAAAGCATGCTCACCTGATCCTGGGCAATCTTCCAGGATTGGCAAGGCCCAGTGTCAAAGCATCGGAGCACCAAGGACAGGGCTCATACACCACCCTGGTGCAGAGTCCCCTCCTAGAGGAAGGCGTAGGGCTCACCAGAGCTTTTGGTATACTTAAGGCTCTGGAAAAGACAACCTTTGCAGCTCCCTTGTTTTACTCAGTGTATTGGAAATAGCACCCAGTGATACTGAGAGAATTCACTATCCACTTTCACTTTTGTTCCAGCGTAGCATCTTAAGTAATCAAAGACAGTTTTTGTCATGGCCTGGGCTCCTTTCAGCATTTTGTTGTCAGTTGTGTTAGGCTCCATGTGGTGCCTTGCAAGCCTCACCCACTACTGCTAGGTCCTGGGCAGGTGGCCCACATACTTTTCATCAGACGCCAAATGTGAGTGCTCTTCCATTTCATCTTCCTCCCCACTTTCCTCTCTGATGTCATCGTCCTCCTCATCTTCATCTGCATTTTTTACCTCATCTGTGCCCTCTTCCAAATTTATCTCCTTTGGGTGCTCTTGAGTTTGTGAATCCATCTGTATTAATGTCTTCCATTTTTCCATCCTGTGGGGTTCAAAGTAGTACAAATCATTCAGGATAAACTGGCAGTCACCTGTTTCAGACATGCCCCCGTAAACAATAGAGCAGCTCATGCTTCTTGGTCAGCATGGCGTTGGTGTAAGGACTCAGCTCTGTCAAGGCTACTGGCTTCATCAGAACCATCTTCCTTCTTCCTGCCACCTGGGGCAGAGAGCATTTGTTCAATGCTAATCATTGCCCCATCCTCTGTGATGACCTTTCTGACCACCTAGGGACTCCTGGGTGCGGCTTCCCCACATTCCTGCTCATTATCACTTTCACTGCTCTACTTTTTCACTTTTTTTTTTTTTTGCCTTGTTTATGTTTTTTTCTTCTCTGACCCAGTCCCTTTAGCTGTTCTTGCAAACCAGAGGCTCTTTGTGGTGTTATAGAAGTATGACTCATCAAAGAAGTATACTTCCAGACTCTTCTTCTTTCTTACTATGGACATCCCCCAAAAGCAGTGTTTGAGGCATTCAGACCACGGCTATCAAAATGCTAGATTTAGGAGTAAACTATATTCCCCAGGGGATAATCTGAATCCATACCCATTTGCCTTTTTTCCTTCCTCAGACTTTAGTGGAGCGTATCTGAATGCAGGGTGTGTTTGTCCACCTTTGTAGACTGTTTCCAATAGCCTCCATTCATGGTTATGCTCCCCTATGGAGTGACAGAAATTTGGCAGCCCAATTTGGGTGTGGACCCTGTTCCTCATGGGACAGCTTGCTCCACGTTAATGCATCCAGATTAAAGTCATGCATGTCATAGTGATAGATGTAATCCCATGTACCCTCCTGGAAAACACCAAAAAAAGAATTAACAATGTCTTCCAGGTTACCATCTGATAACCACTTTGACTTAAAGGACCCCTCATTGGTTTGACTTGGTCTCAGACCTTAGTTGCCAAATGAAAGACCCAAAGATCTATGTAGGGAATATGGTCAATTCATCTTTCTCAGGATGATCAGAGAAAAACACTTTCAATGTTGGTGAAGGTGGGGAATGTGCATTTCTACAATTTGAGTGTTTAGTATCTCATGTCTGGAGGTGGCCTATCAGAGCTTCAAGGTCTCCTCCTTCCCCAGCTCTTGGACATTTTCTTCCCCTTATAGTGGCCTTTTCTCCTTTTTGACCATAATGTGGGTCTGAAGCCGCACAGGAACACCCAAGGAGGGAGCTGCATGTGCAGCCCACCAAGAAGTGGATCCTCACCGGGGCAGGCCTGGTGATGCATTTTTAAAGACAAACCACAAAATTTGTCCCACCTCCATCCCAATCATAAGCATTTAACAGCTTACTATGCAGTTTGTTTGTACTTAATATTGTCTCCAACGTTCCTCTGATTGCCTCAGAAAATACAAGGGCAAGCAACATAGTGCTTATGTGAGCGTGTGTGTACATCTGTGTATATATGTATTATCCAGTGTGCAGTATTTATACTGTTGCCTGCATAATCTTTATAAATTTCCTCTGTGATGAACTGTGCATTTCTACAGGGTGAAGCCTGCATCTGTCATAATTATTCTGTGCAATATCTACTAGTAGCATATGTCCCTAATCAAAAAGACTGGTAATAATGATGATAACAATCTAGCTTGGATTTGAAGAATAAATGAACTCAGACAAGATATTTTAGGTTCAGAATGTTGGATTCTAGGTCATAATGAATTTATTCAAAACAATGAACTGCATCTTAACAGAAGACCTTTAACTTTACATAATTACCCTCATAATCTATGGTCTTTCCTCTGATACTTTTTCCTTTCTACTATATATCCTGAAAGCTCTTTGGAAGAAAACTGCTAGGAACCCATTTGCTGGTGGTCACTAGGAGATTGTTATCTATCGATAGAAAATTTTTTTCTTATGAAATACCTAGATGTTCTGGGCTTCTTTGCTGCTGCTCTATTTATCCTTGTGATGACTGTCAATATTTTTTAACTTAATCACTTCTCCTATTCTACTGGTATTACTTCTGAAATAATCTATTTTTTTGCTGCTACTGCTGCTGCTGTTTATCTCATAGATGGAAGCCATGAGAATACTATAAAATTGCATAATGGAAACAATTGGATTACATTGGAAAGCAAGTGGTTTTTCACAATAAAGTGCTATAGTTTAATTATTCCGTGCTTATCTCTAATTCCTTGTTTCCTTTTCCCATTCATTTTTACCAAATGAATCTCTCTTTTTGGTATGTATTTATTAACATTCTATCTCTATTTTTTGTGACATCTGAATTCAGGAGTTGAAATGTGTGTCTGAGATAAGCTATTTCAATTCTATCTTGCCTTTGCAGGCTTAGGGGAGGGTAGCATCAGACTAGCAATATAGAAAGTAAATTGAGTTAGCCCTTCACCATTATATATACATGATAAAACTTGGCTATGGAAGTTGTACTGCACAGTTACGTCTAATGCAGATAGATCTCTAGAAGCAAACTTGCAGAGTGAAAGCACACACTCATCTTTTCATTGGCTTTATTGAAGTATAATTGATAAATAAAAATCATATACATCCAGGTGTATAATATCATGTTTTCTTAAAAAAAAAAAAAAAGATTTAGAGGATCCCTGGGTGGCTCGGCGGTTTAGCGCCTGCCTTCAGCCCAGGGCATGATCCTGGAGACCTGGAATCGAGTCCCACGTCAGGCTCCCTGCATGGAGCCTGCTTTTCCCTCTGCCTGTGTCTCTGCCTCTCTCTCTCTCTATCATAAATAAATAAAATCTTTAAAAAAAATAAAATAAAGTAGAGGAAGCTTTCTGGTTTGAAATTCAAAGCCATATTGATTCTAAAAGAAAAAATTAAAAAAAAGATCTATTATTTACTTGAGAGAGAGAAAGAGAGCAGAGAGAGCGCACACAGTCATGCAAGCTGGGGGGGCGGGGCGGGGAAGGGGCAGAGAGAAAAGAGAGATAAACTTAAGTAGACTCCCCACTGAGTGTGGAGCCCAATGCTGGGCTTGATCTCATGACCCTGAGATTATGGCCTGAGCTGAAATGAAGAGTCTGAGGCTCAACCTACTGGACTGCCCAGGTGCCCCAAAGCCATAATTTGATATATGCATACACTATGAAAGGATTACCATAGTCAAGATAATTAGCATGTCCATCACCTCACATAGTGAGTGGTGAGAACACCTAAGATCTATCTAATCTCAGCAAATTTCATGTATACATATAGTAATATTAGTTATAATCACCATGCTGTACATGAGACCTCCAGAGCTTACTCATCCTGCATAACTGAAACTTAGGGTGCATCCATTTAATTTTACTAGATTATGTTATCTCACTTTCCAATATTCAGCTGCTTTTGTTCTATCTTATGTTTCACTGATTACCCCCCACCCCAATTTCAGGAATAAGCTGCCACCCAGTTGCTCCTGTTTTCTAGCTAGATTGTCTGAACTATATCTCAAACTGATTGCCTACCAGTTTTAAAAATATACTACCATGGGGGAACCTGGGTGGCTCAGTCTAACAACCCTGAGATCCTGACCTGAGCAGAAACCAAGAGTCAGATGCTTAATTGATTGAGCTACCCAGATGCCGCAAGGCAAGATACTTTTGAAGAAGAACAAAATTAGAGATTTAGGGATGCCTGGGGGGCTCAGTGGTTGAGCTTCAGCCTTTGGCTCGGGTCATGATCCTGGGGTCCTGGATCAAATCCAGCATCAGGCTCCCTATAGGGAGCCTGCTTCTCCCTCTGCCTAAGTCTCTACCTCTCTGTGTCTCTCATGAATAAATAAAAATAAAATAAATAAAATAAATAAAATAAATAAAATAAAATAAAATACTACCATATAATTGCTTGAGGGACAAATCCTGACCTTCCTGCCTAGTATCAGCTCACATTCCTTGCTTTCTTTCCTATTACCTTGTTAAAGATGTCTGTTTTCATCAAAAACAAATCTAATGTTTGGTGTCCCACCCAGTATAGCCTTCCTAAGGGCATCACTTTTGTAAATATTTTCTCTTTTTCCTGCATCACCGATACCTGAAAAAATTTTTTAAAGATTTTATTTATTTATTCATGAGAGACAGACAGAGAGAGAGAGAGAGAGAGAGAGGCAGAGACACAGGCAGAGGGAGAAGCAGGCTCCATGCAAGGGAGCCTGATGTGGGACTTGATCCCAGGACTCTAGGATCATGCCCTGGGCCAAAGGCAGGCACTGCCTACTAAGCCACCCAGGGATCCCAATACCTGAAAATCTATTGAATGTCACCCAGAAGCATTCAAAGAATAATAATGGTTTTTATCTTTAAAAAATAATCTCTTTTTAAATTTCATGTACCTTTTTAGAAAACCATTTTGTTCCTCTTTTTTGACAGCAAATCAACTTAAAATAGTTGTCTCTCCTTTCCTCACTTTGCAGTCTTTCTTTGATCCATTCTTCCCAACCAACCTCTCTAGTAAAACTCTCTCTAATAAAACATGATTTCTCGTGTGCCACATCCTGAAATTCTTTCTTTATTTTCATTTATTCGAATTCTCAGTGAACTTGAAATGATTCTTTGGATGCTGCTTCTCTTGACTTTGGTGACCCCGCAGCTTACTGTTTTGTTCTGTTTGTTTTCCTTAACAAATTGGACTTTCATTTCCCTTCACTTCTGCTCACTGAATTATGAACTCTTACAAAAATGTATTAACAAAGAAAACTGCAGCCCACAAGAACTATGAGATATTAATATTCTACTGTTAAGAGCCTGAGAAGGCCTAGAAGGCAAGAACAGAGACAATGAATGGCAGACAATGGCTAAAATAGAAATAAAAATAATGGCAGAAACTTTTTCAGATCTGCTGATTTCCCTAGACAACCAGCTTCCAATATGTTTTCAAGCTTGGTGCTTTCCCAAACTACTCCCAACTTGAGGGGATTGGAATTCAGGTAGATTGATTAAGAGTCTCTTACTATATATTTTTCAAAAGTTTCTATTTAAATTTCAGTTAGTTAACCTTGTAATATTAGTTTCAGGTGTACGATATAGTGATTCAACACTTCCATACAACAACCAGTGCTCATCACAACAAGTGCACTCCTCAATTCCCATCACCTATTTCACCCACCCCCCCCACCTCCGATCTGAGGTAATTCCCATTCCCATTTTAGTTTTAATCACCTAATCTTTAAAGATTTATTTATTTATTTTAGAGAGCACAAGTGAAAGGGGCAGAGGGAGAAGAGAGAATTTCAAGCAGACTCCCCACTGAGCACAGAGCCCCACACAGGTCTCCATCCCAGGACCTGTGAGATAAGGACTTGAGTCAAAGGAAGAGTCAGATGCTTAACCAACTAAACCACCTAGATATCCTTAATCACTTAATCTTTAAAACTATAGTGACAGACTCTTCTTTCTTACTATAATTTAAAAAATTAAGTGATTAAAATTGTGTCAAAACAAACCACGACTTGTTGATAGAATGAGAAAGAATAAGACAAAGTTAAGAAATACTCAGGGATAGACTTTATGGGGTATATTACCTGTTCCAAACGTAGCAGCTTAAAATAACAAACATTTACTATCACACAGTTTCTAAGGGCCAGGTCTGTAAGTAGCTTACCTGGTTAGTTCTGACTCAGCATGACTTAGAGGCTGCATTATCAGGATAGTCTTGACAGAAGATTAGCTACAGAGACTTGGGAGGTGAACACTATGAGAGAAATGAAGAAAAATCAGTTCAGATTAGCTTTCTGCACACTGTGTTGTGTGAGATACTTGTCTCCAGATGTGCTCCTTCCATAGAAGGTTCGGTGGTCAAATAAGAATGTGAAACACCTTAAAACTTACCCCTCTAGAAATGGGCATAAGGAAGCCTCTGGGAGAAATCCTGAGGCACAGGACCTATTTGACTTGGTTAATTCAGTATTTCATCAACTTTTGGACTAAGGAACCCCTTTATTCATTTTTAAGGCACATTTTTTAAAGGATTTATTTATTTATGTTGAGAGGGAGAGAGAGAGAGAGAACGTGGATGGGAGGGGCAAAGGGAGAGAGAGAGAATCCCAAGCAAACTCCCTGCTGAGCCCAGAACCTACACAGGGCTTGATACCACAACCCTGAGTTCACAACCTAAGCTGAAATCAGGAGTCAGATGCTCAACCGACTGTGTCACCCAGGCGCCCCAAGACACAACTTTTGACTACTACCTCAGATATCGATGACACCTAGATTTGATCATGCCCCTTCATTAAGGACAACAATAGTGTCCTTAATTTAAGGATTTGGGAAGAAAACAGAACTTTGAATTTTATCATTTGAAACTCCATTTTTGTGATGTTTTAATATGGATAATACATTAATATAGTAAAAGTAAAATAAATTAGTATGGAGGTGTACCTGCCACATTTTTTACTGATTGAATCCACTGATGTACAGAACAAAGAGACAGAGAGAGAGAGAGGCAGAGACACAGGCAGAGGGAGAAGCAGGCCCCATGCACTGGGAGCCCGACGTGGGATTCGATCCCGGGTCTCCAGGATCGCGCCCTGGGCCAAAGGCAGGCGCCAAACCGCTGCGCCACCCAGGGATCCCCTGAATCTCCAGGCATTTCTGTAGACCCTGCCGGACCTCTCCCTGGACTCACCCATCCCCCTCTCCATCCACACTAGTGTGCTGACTCTTCTTACAACTTCTCAGAGGATTTGTTTAAATGCTATTACATTTTCCAGGGTATTATTTTCACCTGTTTCTGTTTGTCAATTTCTTTAAAGAGTTTAAAATTTCTTTAAAGAGTTTTAAAAATCAATTTGAATCTGGTAGCACCTAATTCGAAGTGGTTAGCAGCACTTCACCCTCAGGAGCTGGGGGAAGATTTTTATAGAGAAGAAGCAGAAGTAAAGCAAGAGAAGGATTTGACTGGCTATAGCTTCACTGGCCAGATTCTGTTTCTGTTCATTTCTCTTTAAGGTTTTGTTATCCATCTCTAAAGTGGACTGGATCCTGAACTCCTCTAGTTTGCTCAAAAATCTGTCTATAACTCTTTGAACTAACTTTTCCAGTATTTTCCCAGCTTTCTGAATTGGAATCACTAACAACAAAGACTTCCCTTGAACCTTATTGGAAGGGACCATACCAGGCCCTCCTTGATACCCAGATGGCAGCCAGACTTTAGCATCTCGAATGTTGGGTCCATATCTCCCAATTTCAGAAGGCTCCTCCAGACTCTTGGAATTGCACACCAGCTGGAGATCCAAAGTCCGGATTGTTTCTTGAGGACCCATCTCAAGGATTCCTTCAGCACTGAGGTTTCTCTCCACTTAGTGTTCCTACTCTGTGCCTATATATCTGAATCATGAAGATCCACGATTCCCTATCTGTAGTTCTGAAGCCCCCAAAGCTCTCAGATGGCAAGTTTGTTTTATTTTATTGAGCTACTTATTTCCATCTATACAAATATTATATTAGCAATCAAAAGTAATGACTTAAACCATTTTGGTATAAACTAAAGATGGCAGAGAGATTGATGATAGCCCTGCATGAAGAGAGAATTATACAACACAATTTTATAAGATTCCAATTGTAAAAGAAATAATAAGAAGGGGCAGATAGTACCATCGTAGTTGATTAAAACAGAAACCTGGAACGGGCATTAGAATTGACCTAATTCAACATCCTCTCAAGATGGAAAGTTTTAAAGCCTCATTTGGAGAGAAACCTGATTTGGACTGACAAAAAGCTATCCATGTTTTTTGAAATCCCTCTAAATGTGTCTATTCATACATTTTGCTGCAGGATATCAAGTGTTTGGTTATGCAGTACTGCCCCAGACCTGACTAAGTAGACACACTATCTTGCCTTTCTAAAACTTGAAACATTCCAAGACAAATCTATCTGGCCCCAA
The DNA here is from genome assembly GCF_048164855.1 of Canis lupus baileyi. Lineage (NCBI taxonomy): Eukaryota > Metazoa > Chordata > Mammalia > Carnivora > Canidae > Canis > Canis lupus. Next base: position 53,319,292 of record NC_132850.1, on the reverse strand, counting down.
GTGTTTAGAAAAATGAGTCTATGAAATCTTATTATTGATAGTGATTAACCATTATGAGTACTTTCATACATATTATATCCCTCCTTCCAGTAACAGGCCTGCAAGGTGACAGGTCTCCTGCTTTGCAGAAGAGGTGGCCCAGACTATCTGATTTTCTCCAGTCTATCATCCCAGATGCAGGCAGGGCAGGCATTAGACCCAGATCATTTGGCTCCAGATTGTTCCGCTGTGCTGTAAACCCAGTTGTACAGTGTTTGTCGCATAGATTTTAAGTCCATGGACTCTGCCTTCCTTTTTTCCTCGAAGACTGAGTCCGTGGTTGACATCGCCCTTACCATTGTGTTTAAACAAGCCTTTCATGAAAGGTAGAATTTATCTCATCACAATACTTTAAAAAGTCTAATTTAAAAGAAGTCACAAGGAATTTTGGGGACGGAGAGCTCTCTGGTCCATTTCCAGATCTGCAATGAACAGTCTCATTTACCTTGGGCAAGTCACTTAGTTTCTCTGTGCTTTGGTTTTCTTATCTGTAAAAATGATAGAAAACATAAAAGTCTTTAAAAGGGGGAATTAGAACAATAGAAGGAGAAGATACACAAAATACACTTAATACACATTCACAAATGGTTGTTATGAGAGAAAAGCACCACCACTGGTGAATTCAACAGATGACATGAAAATTGAATTCCTACAACAGGAAACCTGAGATCTATGATAATTTTCCTGCAGAAAGATTCACTGTTTCATGAGGATACGTTTTTCATGTTGTCCATCTAACATTTTACGTGTTTTTGGCAGCGTTGCCTGATTGAGGATTTTCATGGACAGCCTAGAAATTAACATCTTTGTTCTTAAAGATCCTAAGTGGAGCAATACCCATTTCTTCACATCTTCCCCACTTTCTCATCACTTCTCCCACCTGCTTTCTCACCCCCTCCTCAAACTGAGCTTACTTCTGGAACCCGAGGAGAAGTATTAAAGCAAGGGGAAAGGAAAGGCCAGAGGAAAACAAGGGAGAAGGAAGGCAGGTTGGAGAACCAGCGGGGCCTCTGTCAGGTGCCATGTGGGACTCCATCTGTTGACCATCAGCCGGCAGCCCCTCTTGCTGCCCTCCACCGTGGACCTGCAGGTCATGCAGGGCTGCGACAGACACAGCCCCAGGTTGTTTTATAAGCACAAGGCAGGGAGGGGAGAAGGGGAGGGTAGTGGGGCACTTGCCTTATTTTCATCGCAGTCGTAGCCAGCCTCCATTTCTCCTGTTCTATTTGCTAATTGACATGGCCCTGGCGTGTTATCCAACTCAGAACATGGAAAACCACTCTATTTTTGAAGGTGTATTTCCCAATGGTTTTTTAGTCCCCAGTACCTAGGGTACTTGGGACCTCAGAGCCTGAGAGCCATCTGCAGGTTTGTTGTTAACCTCATCCCAGAGGATACTCTCTTTCTGCCCGCCCTCCCTGTGAGCATGAGCTTCCCCCTTGATCTCCTGCCAAAGCTTTCTTCTGCAGAATCCTTCTTCCTCTTTGCTCAGTGCATCCCTGAACAGTAATGGAGAGTGGGAGGGAGGGAAGGAGGGAGGAAGAGAAAAAGAGAGAGTGGGAGAGAGAGGCAAGTGAGTGAGTAAGCCCAGGCTGTTGTGACTTACCAAGGATTTTTGTCAAAGATGAAAGTATCCAAATGCACCAGACAGAAATGGAAAATGGTGCTGTAAAGTAGGAACACATGTTTTACTTTAGAAAAGTAAAAATTGCAGAGGATTATTTTCTTCTATTGTATTCTCTCCCCTTCCTCTGATTTTTAGTTGGAGGCAACACAAAATAAACAGTATGGGATCTACTTCTCACCACTACTACTGCTACTACTGCTACCACCACCACTACTCCTTTATGCCCTCTATTATCTTTCTAAAACTTAAAAAATTCAGAATTCCAAAACAAATCTGATACCAGATATTTAGGATAATTACCTTCATTGCCACCATCTGCTCCAGACTTGATGATTCTAATAAGGTCCTAACTGGTTGCCCTCCTTCCACCCTTTGCTGCCCGTCAGTTTATTCTGAATGGTGCAGCTAGAGTAACAGTGAAAATTTAAGTCAATTCAAGCCACTCCTTTGTTCAAAACCCTCCAATAGGTCCTTTTTTGAGAGACCCATAGAGCCCTCCATGACCTGCCCTTGCCATCCTAACATCACCCCATTGGCTTCCTTGCTGTTTCCCGAAGAGGCCTGGGACGTACAATGTGCTCTTGTCTCAGGGCCTTTGCACTTGCTCTTTCCTCTATCTGTTATGCTTTTCCTCCAGATTACTGAAGTCTAGCTCCCTCATATACGTCAATCTTTACTATTCCTAAGTGAGACTTTCACTGACAACCTTTTCTGAATTACATCTTGCTCTGAAATTTCCTTACCTTTCTTCTTTAGCAGTTAAAAATTATCCCAGGGATAAAAGTGTTGTTTTTTTTTTCTCTTTGGACAAAATAAAAACGCCTTGAATATCGTTGGCCTGTAGTCTGAAATTATTTATTGCCTCATAGGAGTTTTAAGTGATAACCTCATTCATGTTTAAGAATCAGTGCTGAAGCACGGACGGATACACGTGAACGCATATCTCAAGGTTAAAAGTAAAATGAATATATATCTTTGTTGTTCTTTTAAAATTCTGTTCTAGGATCTTTGAATTATTCTACATTTTAGTGTTCAGGAGAAATCCATTTGTAATCATTTCTCATTTATCCAACAGGGTGGACTAAGTGCCCAAGCTTTTGTTCGTGTGGAAATGGAGGATGTGAATGATAATGAACCTGTCTTTAATCCGTCAACCTACGTGACGAGCATTAGTGGCCAGACCCAGCCAGGCACCGAGATCATCAATGTTCTTGCCACTGACAGGGATTCTGGGATATATGGAACAGTGGCTTATGAGCTCATTCCTGGACACCTGTCATCCCTTTTTACCATCGACTCTACTACAGGTGTGTGCTCTTGGAACAGCTTTCCTCTGAAATCAACAGATTCTGTGTAACAGCCAGAAAACTGGCAAAAATTGTTTTGTTGTTTTGTTTTATTTTGTTTTTAGCAGGGATGTTGCAGGACTCACTTCACCTTCCAGAAGGCAGCAAGGTGTATTGTAAAGAACCAAGGCTTTGTGGTTACATGAGACATGGATCTGAGTTCAAGCCTTGTTTCCTACTGGTCTTATAATCTTTATTGGCTTCAGTCTCTTCACCTTAAAAGCAGTGCTATCAATCCCTATGTTGCAAGATTTTGTGAGGATTAAAGGCAGTAAATTATGAGAAGCAGCTGGCCAGTAATATTTATTTTGCAAATGTCCATTCACTCGGTTCATATGATCTTGCCATCCGAGGATGATGGCCATGATTTCAGTGTATGAATAGATAAGATATCTAAAGCTCCTTTTACTTCTCTAATATGGTAATTGCATATCTGCCAAAGAAGTCCAGTGGATAAACTGAGTCTTTTGGAAATAATAAAAATTTAGGAGGTTATCACCCCCTTCTTACTGGTTAACAAAGTAATGTTTGAAATACTTGATCACAAGAAAATCTAAAATCTCAAGTATATAGTATTATCTTGTAGTACTTTTGAGATATTGGAGCTATCTGGTCCCAAAACGATGCTTAAAAAAACAAAACAAAACAAATTTTTTTCTTTTGCATTTCTCCTTTTACAAATTTTTAATTTAATTTTACTTTATTGTAGTAAGAACACGTAACAAATGTTTAAGCATACAGTGCATTATTGTTGTTACAGTACAACGTACAATCTCTAGAGCTTACTCTTCTTGCTTAATTGAAACTTCATGCCCATTGGTTAGCAATTTCCCCATCTCTCTCTCCCTCCTTGCCAGCCTGTTGCAACCACCATTCAACTCTCTGATTTTATGATTTTGACTATTTCAGAGACCTCATGTAAGTGGAATAATGTAGTATTTGTGCTTCTGTTACTGGCTTCTTTCACTCAACATAATATCTTCCAGATTCATCCATACTGTTGCATTTTGCAGGATTTCCTTCAGTTTTAAGGCCAAATACTATTCTGATGTAGGTATGTACCATATTTTCTTTATCTGTTCATCTGTTGTTGGACATTTAAGTTGTTTCCGCAACTTGGCTGCTGTGAACATGGGAGTGCAGATATCTCTTTGACATTTTATTTCTTCTTAAAGCACCTGACTTGAGCATGGGTAAAATGCACTTCTACGGTGATGAAGATAATGTCAGGTGCTACAATAGACATTTTCTGTACATTGTCTTTATTGGATCTTCACAATACCCTTTGCAACAACCATATTCACTAGCAACAAACAATAATTTACATAGCAAATCTAATCTGCCAACTTAGTTTGGCTTCCCATCCATCCCTGGTAGATGGAGAGTCTTTGCTTCTTGCTTGGAAAATATACTTACATGTGGTGTGTGTGACTGGCTGGGGGATTAGTTGTTTACAATGGCAGTCTTAATAAGGCAGACCTTCCCTTGCTCAAAATAATCCACTGACATGGCTCCTTTAGCATTTCAAAGATCAGAAGAAAATACTTTTTTTTAGGAAATTAGTCTGCTTATCTTGGCTTTTTCAAAATCCATCTAAACTGCTTGTCAAATTGTCAGGCCCTCTAGGACGCTAGCATTGCCAAAAATATATAGGTCAGCCAGTGATCAGGGCACAGGATCTAAAAACATTTAGTAGATTGTTTTTAAAAGACATCAACATGCTCATCGTCTAGTTTTTCCTGGAAGGTCTTGAAGAATGAGCAGTACTGTGTTCTGTTTTTAGAAGAGATCTCTTGCTGCTGCACTGGCTTCAATAAAGCCACAGGCTTCCATTCCTGGCACAGGCTATAAGACAAATGCCATTGTTAATCAAGGAGAACGCTTTACGTGGGTCATTATCTAGGGAAGTATCACAGTATTTTTTTTTTTTAAAGCAAAGACCAAATTCGTAATGGAAGTAGCCTTGGGGTATTATTGTTGGCAGTTTTGATGCCGGTTCATTTAGGTTGAAGACATTTTTCTAACAGTGCTTAGAATTTGGTTGCGCTTAATCACAACTCATGAGAAATTCATGAGGCCTGGTAATGCTTTACTTTAACCTTTAGAAGAGAATTGAACAGCATCACGACTAGCTGTGGGAAAAAGTTGCCTAGTGAACAGGCAGTCTTCAACTTGAACAGTTGAATTCAAGTTTATCTGTTGGCTGACCACAACTCCGAATGCATTTTTTTAATATTGTACATAATAGGCTTCTAGGCCATGCCATAAAAACTAATTTAACTATTGATGTCTTGAAGAGTAGAACAAGGAATATGGGATTGGAATACAGTTTTCCTCTTCTGAATCTGTGTGTGTTGCTGTTGTTATTGCTGTAACCTATATTAAGCTGGACTTTCATGCTTTTGCCATAAGGTCTGTTTTCACTGAGGCTGCCAGTATAAATGCAGTATCTAGAAATTGCTTCTATCAATATATATTTGTAGAATGAATGAATAAATGACATCTAGAAATAATTAAAAAGTGATTTAAAGCCTTACTACATATTCTAAAGAAACTGCAAGGGAGTGTCATTGATAACACAGAGCAAAATTTCATTTAAAATCTTCTTTCTCCATCACAGTGTGGTAGGTAATGCTATGGCCTACCCCCGCTTTTTGTCAAAATTCTCCCAAGACTCTTCCCACCTGGCTAGCACTTTTCTAGATACATATACTAAGTATACTAAATACACCTGTACTTATATATAGGTGTATATCTGTGTAGTTTTATATTATATGAGAAGACTTGAGAATTCATGAGCTAATTTGTACATTGTCACTTCTTCCTGAATTACTCTAAAAATCTCTCTTAGAGACATTTACTCATTTCCTCACTGGTTCATCCATCCTTTCATTTTGTTGCTTCTTATATCAGACATGCTCTTTTATAAGCTAACACACTTTGTGTTTAGCCTCATGTTTTACTGAAGGCAAAAGATTGCCCATTGATGTCTTTGTGTCACAACCAAGACTAAAACTTTAAAAATAGAGCTCTTTGACTTTCTGTGTTCATCTGGTAAGAAAAATGTTTTGGAGAAAACTGGAAGGGGGTGTGGTGATGTCATGGTTGTTTTCTCTTGTGGGTTTATCTTCCTGTTCTGTTTCTGGTTTTCTAAGTTTGTTGTTGGTTCAAAGAACATTTTTGTAAAATGTGCTTGGGCACCAGGAGAGAGATATTGAACTGAGCCTTCATTTCTCCTATTCTCAGTTAGTTGGGTTCCTTTGATGTGGGCACGAGGCAGACCACACTGTTTTGAGTTTTAAAAAAAAGGAAACACAAAAGTCCTACTTATTAATAGCTCTTTTTATGTCTTTAATCCTATTTTATGAATTGTATGTAGATTTTTTTCTTCCATTGTTTGAAGTGTTCTCTTCAGTAGCATGAAAAGTGTAGTCCTTTAGCTTTTGTGTTTGTCCTATTTGCTTAGTAATTTTACACTGAAGCAAACGTTACTGCTAAGCCAGATTACTTTAGGGTGTCAGATTTCAAACATTTGTGTTGGTCATTTACAGTAGCCCAACTACTTCTTTTGCTAAAACTGCCTTTGGTTAAGTTCTTCTGGTTTACCTCTTTTTATAGAAGCAAGTTAATGATATAAAGAGAAGTCCATTAAAGTTTCAAAGAGTGTAGTTTATCTATCAAAAGAAGAAAATGGAAGCAAACTCATCTTTTCAAGACATATTTATTTGATACCTATTATGTACCAGGCACTGTTTTAAGTATTTGGGATACATCAGCCAGTAAGACAGATAAAAATTCCCATTCTCATACAACTTACAACAAAAGCTTATGTTGCCTTGCCTATTGTCTGATCTATGTTTAGTTGTGGTGTACACAAAATCCAACTTTAGCATTACAGAAGAACAAGTAATTAAAAGGGTAACCGAGTGAGTTAAAGGCAGCTATGCCTCTGTGTTTGGTTGTAATCTTTTGTTTGTACAGGGTGCGTGGATTTTAACATAGGCTGTGAGTAATGTAGCACAGACTTTGTTTTTCTTCATTTCAAGGGCAGATCTTTTTCTAATGTTAGTTTTAAGCTCACATTTCATATCATGTAATGATTCTCATAATTCTCCATGATTGCCACTTTCCTACATTTAGAACATTCAGATATGTAGCTAATAAATTAAAACCACATCTCATTTCATAAGGGATGTGAGCCTACTCATGCCAAAAAAATAATGACTTCCTTTTATTTGTACGACAGAGACTAAAATTAATCACGAACACCTAATCAGTATGCGCTGATTTATAGGAAACAAAAGCATTTTAGAGAGTTTTCTTACTGATTTTTTCAGTATAAGATCACAGATTCTCGGGGACCTTATAATTCAGCTCCCTGATATAGTGGAGGAAGGAATCAAGGCTGAAAGGGATTTACTGACTTGCCTGAGGATACACGGTGAGTAAACGGCAGAATTGAACTTAAACCCTCTCCTAGACCCGTCATCTGTCCCTGTATTGCTCTGTCTCAGATGACACCTTTCAATATCTTTTCCATATATTGCCTGTGTGGGCCTTACATCAATTTATGGCATAAATGAAGCCGATGCTTTTGTGCCCATCTCCAAATTAAGAGAATAAAGGCCCTAAGAGTCTTAGTGACTTGCCGAGTCACAGTAACAAACCTGACACTTGAATTGACTTCTTAGAGTTCTATTTCAAGGCTCTTTCCATTATTATGCCTTTTTTCCTTTTAAACTAAACACAAAGCTAAGATAAATATAGGTTTCATTGTCTCAATTGAGTAAGATAGAAAAGTGATCTCTCATTGTGACTTCTTGTGTAAGCCTTTTTGAAATACCAAATTATCTCCTGGTTTATATGCTCTTTTTAACTGACTACATAGAATTTGGTGGAATCTTCCAAAATGGGTATGTTTTTCTTATGAATCCTTTTCATTACCAATATGAGACAAAATTTTCAAATTTTCAAATTCCATTCCTTTCAGCCACTCCAACTTAGCAACCCAGATTTGTGTGTGATATAAATAGCATAATGTCACCTATTTACTGAATAAGTTCCTATATTCTCACAAACTGAATATAAGAAAGACATCATAAATGCCAATGACCAACAAGAAATTGGTATAGATATCCCATAGTTGTTTTTTTTTTTTCTTAATCCATCTCTATTTTTGAGAAAGCCACGCTTATAGACTTCATGTTTGGTGATGGTCAAGATTTTATGGTTGGTTGTTTGTTCGAAGTAGGCTCCATACCCAGCACAGAGCCCAGTGTAGAGCTTGGACTCAGGACCCTGAGATCAAGACCTGAGCTGAGATCAAGAGCTGGATGCTTAACCAACTGAGCCATCCAGGCACCCCTTGTGCTTATGCTTGTTCTTAACTATATCATAGCTTATAATTCTAGTAATGACCCACAGGCTGCTTTCTGACTATGAATAATCACCTTAGCTAAGAGCATCTCAGCTTTTTCAGGAGATTGGATTCTGAAAGTCAGTATTGTTTAATTAGTACAATCACATGTATATTAGGTTTTAATTAAGAGAGGACCTTTTCTTTAAGTTCTTTTATTAGTCTGTCAATTAAAAAATATTTCATTCTAATACTTTCCTCCATTTAAATGAGAAGTGACAAGATTAAGAACTTAGGCAAAACATTATTGCACATTATAATTGGATGTACAAATCCAAACACTCAGTAATCAAGCATAAAATAACCAAGCTCATGAATAGCCAGTAAGTGAATCAATGTCTATTTTTCTAAAGTTAAAGTTTGTCCCTGCACTGGTGGTTAATGATAATTTGCAAATATCATGAAAAATGAGAGCCAAATAATCACTGTACTTTAAAATATGAAAATATAATGCCATAAATCCTAAGCTGATAAATACATAGGCAAACAGAGCTATTCATTTTATTGACCATCTTATTATTATATATAAGCATGCATATGTATAAGAAATATATATTATAGAGCTATATATAATATTTTCTGGTTCCTCCAACTTTTTTTAAGATTTATTTATTTGAAAGAGTAAGAAAGAGCATCCAAGTGGTGGGGAAGGTCAGAGGGAGAGAGAGAGAGAGAGTTTCAAGCAGACTCTGAGCAAAGCCTGGCATGAGACTTGATCCACAACTCTGAGACACAACCTGAGCCAAAACCAAGAGTCAGATGTTTAACCAACTGCACCACCCAGGCACCCCTAATCCCTCAACTTTTAATAGATGCCTCAGTTTATTTAAAAATGTTAGATTGAGGGCAGCCCTGATGGCTCAGCAGTTTAGCGCCACCTTCAGCCCAGGGTGTGATCCTGAAGACTCAGGATCGCGTCCTGTGTCCAGCTCCCTGCATGGAGACTGCCTCTCCTTCTGCCTGTGTCTCTGCCTCTCTCTCTGTGTCTCTCATGAATAAATAAATAAATATATATTTTTTAAGTCAAAAAAGTAGTCACTGCTCAAAAGAGGCCTAAAGAATTCATATATAGAGACATAAAATGGACCTTGTTCAAATATAAAGACAGATTTGGTCATTTCACTCCCCTACCTAAAATGTTTCAGTGACTTCCCACAGCTCTTTGGCTGAAGACCAAATCTTTGTTAAGGGCCACCAGACCTTTTCATGACCTGCCCTGCTTCCCACCATGGTTGTAGACCCAAGAATTCTTCTTTTTCATGTGTTCACTTGTTCCTTATACCAGCTACCACTTCTCTCCCTCCTCTTCTTTTTTTTAAAAAAAGATTTTATTTATTTATTCATGAGAAACATGAGAGAGAGAGGCAGAGACACAGGCAGAGGGAGAAGCAGGCTCCATGCAGGGAGCCTGATGTGGGACTCGATCCCGGGTCTCCAGGATCATGCCCTGGGCTGAAGGTGGCACTAAACCGCTGAGCCACCTGGGCTGCCCCTTCCTCTTCTTTTTATACTCTTTCTTCCTCCTCCCCCTTCTCCTTGTTCTCCTTCCTCCTCTTCCTCTTCCTCCTATCATCACACTTACATTAAGCAAACTCATTTTAGTAATGAGTTTTAGTTTGATGTAGCAAACTGAATGCCAATTATCAGGTTATAGTGGAAAGCATAATTACCACAAGACTTGAATACTTGAGGCTTTATGTCCAGCCTACCTTTCCATTCTAGGCACACTATAGAGAAAGCAAAATCATATCTGGAAGAATTTATAAATGAGCATTGATTTTTAAAGAAGGAAATGAGATCATTTTAATGTTTAGTGGTATCAAATTAAAATAGCCTGATGGACCTTTCCCATCATAAGGATGTTCTTGTCAGTAGAACAAAGATATGAAAGCCTATTGACTTATAGCACTCTGCATTACTCTACTTTTCATTGAGAGTGAAATAAACAGTCTGAAAAAATAATAATAGGAAAGTCTGTTTGCTAACAATCTCTCTTCTTTTCTGAGGACTGTTCCTGAATCTGTGCACCTAACATTTGCCTCTCTTTTTTTTTTAATTTTTATTTTTATTTATGATAGTCACAGAGAGAGAGAGAGAGGGGCGCAGAGACACAGGCAGAGGGAGAAGCAGGCTCCATCCACTGGGAGCCCGACGTGGGATTCGATCCCGGGTCTCCAGGATCACGCCCTGGGCCAAAGGCAGGCGCAAAACCGCTGCGCCACCCAGGGATCCCCTGCCTCTCTTTTTTTTTTCTACTTTTCCTAGACTCATCAGCTACCCTTTGGTTTATCTTATTTTTAAGAGACTACTTTCACATTTCAAGTACAATCAAGGTTATAGGTCACAAAGTCACACTGTCCTATTAAGATAATTTTGTGTTAGCCTTCCATGAAATCAAAATGTTAAGGGCAAACTCCATCTATTGATCACAGTAATGACTATAGAGAGTGTAGGCCTTCAGAAGAGAGATCTGGAAAATACTCTAGAGTATTCAGGGAAGGAATTAAGGACCATAGAACTTGAGCTGAACCTCACAGGGTAGTTCACATTTGAATGAGCAGGAGTTCTGGCAGTTATTTTTCAAGACACACATTTTCATGTCCAGTCTAAATCTTCAGTATAGTATCCATTTCCTATACAAGAAGGTAGTAGTTATATTTTTATGACAAATGTATCTTCTTTTCCTGAATATTTTAATATTTTAACATATGTAATTCTTTTTTTTTAAAGGTTTTGTCTATTTATTCATGAGAAACACAGAGAGAGAAAGAGGCAGAGACACAGGCAGAGGGAGAAGCAGGCTCCCCTCAGGGAGCCCGATGTGGGACTCAATTCCGGGTCTCCAGGACCACGCCCTGGGCTGCCCATATATGCCCATATATGCCCATAATTTCAAAGTTAACATATTAGTCCATTCAGGCTGCTCTCACAAAACATGACAAAGTGGCTTAAATAACAGAAATTTATTTCTCACAGTTCTGAAAGCTGCAAGTGTGTGATCAAAGTGCTGGCCAATGTGATTCCTGGTGAGAGATCTTCCTGGCATGTGGACAGTTGCCTCCTCTCTACTTTCACATGGTGGAAAGAGAGTGAGCTCTCTAATGTCTCCTTGTATGAGGATACTGATCCTATAAGATCAGGGCTCTGCACTTATGTCCTCATTTAACCTTAATTACTTACTTCCAAATGCAGCCCTACCGGGGGTTAGAACTTCAACATATGAATATTTAAGGGACACAATTCAGTCCATAGCACGTATGTTCATTAAAACTATAGGAATATGAGGCAGAAAATGAACTGTCCCATAATCTCAACCCATTGACCTCTTTTTATCATTGTTCAGATCCTTCCATGTTGCCTCCTATATATTTTTCTGTTTGTGTGTGTTGGGAGGGATACAAATAAAGTATATGTTAGTGTCTATGATTATACTTTACATATTGTTCTGTATTTTTCCCATGTAAAATGTAGCGTGTAAATTTTTTAAGTGAAAACGTGCATATTCATTCTTTTTAGATGCCACATTAATAATCTATTGTATTAATATACCACAATGGATTGAACCATTCAATTTTTTCTTGTACTGACTCTTTAAGGGTGGGGACTCAGTTTCCTCTCACCCTCCCACCTCTCCCAGACCCAATCTTGCTGATTTTTTAAAATTCCAGGTTTTAGGTCCCACTAGTTATAAGAAGTCATGAAATTCAGCTCCTCTGGTTTTCAAAGCCAAATATCATGGGGGTTCACCCTCCTCATTCAGGCTCCTGGATTTGGGGGTCTATTTCTCTGCCTTCCTCTTCCTGGCACTGTCCCTCCCTCTTGCAGACAGCCCATGAGTCTGTTTAGTTCTACCTCAACCCTTCCTGCCACGTCTCTTATTATTAGGATACCAAATTGTTGTTTATATATTTTCAAAATGTTGTCTTTTGATTTTAATTATAAATCATCAATTAAAGAACACGTAAATGAATAAGAAAGATCAAAACTGTTCATTAAAATACGTGTTAAATTTATGATAAGCATGTGTATGTAAGCCACTGTGGGATTGTAGAAGGTGGATCTAAAACAAAGTGGGGGTGGCCCCGGTGGCGCAGCGGTTTAGCGCGGCCTGCAGCCCAGGGTGTGATCCTGGAGAGTGGGGATCGAGTCTCCACATCGGGCTCCTTGCATGGCTCCTGCTTCTCCCTCTGCCTGTGTCTCTGCCTCTCTCTCTCTGTGTCTCTCATGAATAAATAAATGAAATTAAAAAATAATAAATTTTAAAAAAATAAAATAAAATAAAAGTGGAGGGTCTATGAATCCCACCTGTACCAGACAAAATGTAAACGGTGCTTCAAAATGTGACTAGAGGTCAGAGAAGATCAAGAAGTTGTTCTAGGAAGAGGATGAAGCAATCCAAATGAAAAAGAGCAAAGTCTATCCTGGAAATTATAAATAGTTTATATTTATAAACTTTATATTTATAAATAGTTTATATTTATAAACTATTTGTGCCTGAGACAAAAAGGACTGCCCAGAGATGGGTTACAGAGTTGGAAAGGGCTCATTTACCAACAACTTGGTCAATAGAGATAAGACATTTGAACTTCATCCTGAAAACCTGGGGAGGCACCAACATATCTAGATGTGGATTTAGGAAGCCTATTCTAATACACGCCTGAAAAATGGTTCAGAAGGAGTCTTCTGGATTCAGGAAGACCAAGTTGTGGTCCAGTTGAGGCAGACATTAATCTCTTCATTGTCATAATCATCAAGGGTGCAAAATGAAACTCTTAAAAAATTTCTCTGTAATTGGAACTGAGTTAACTCTGGAAGACTATATGCCCAGGAAGTAGGGATGATTGGGGGTGGAGGGACTTTTCATTTTCTTTTGTAGTCAGACACTTTTGTATTATTTGGGTTCTTATTTTTTTTAACCAAGCATAGACTTTAACAATAAAGAATTTTTAAAGCTCATCGGTAACAGATAGGAAAAATCTGACTTAGAAATTTATGTGATAATTATGGAGTGCTATGGTGGATCACCAAATCAGTATAAACCCAAATTTTAATATGGCTGCTATAGCTGGTGTAATAATCCTTGGTTACATTAATATTTTAAAAATATTCCAATGAAAAGTGTTTATACTCTTTTTTGTGATAGATTGTAGCTGGAACCATGTGTTCACCAGTCAACTTGGTGCATGCTCAGGAGAAATGAGTCATGAGTGAAAGGGCCTAAAATCATGTTAGATAAGGAACTGCTACAGAAAATGGGTTATGTAGATCATAGACCATGTAGACCAGAGCAGGTCAGACAAGATATTTGACTTCAGTTATTGATGATGTGTTATCAATAGAGAAACATTAATAATTATAATTTAATTATGTTTCATTAAATTTCTAATAGAAATAGAAAACCAGGAGTTGGAGTTGTGAGAGGACAGATTTGACTTAAAAGAAAGAAAAAAAAATCTGAATGGATATCATCTTTTTTTACGTCTAGAAAGCTGACAATTCAGATGTTTTGGCCAGCTTCTCATAGAATGGCAAAAACTGTACTATTCCTTCATTTGACTATCCTGGCCAATTATATTGTGATAGGCTCCACAAAGTTCAACTACATTTATTTGTATGTAAATTCATGTGATAAGTTTGTAGTTTTTTTTTTCTTTCTCTTTAAAAAAAAAACTAACATGTTCATTTCTGAAATATCTGTTATATCTGTTTTCAAACTGGCATATGAAAGGGTGGTTTTAATAATATTAAATAACTGGTTTCCTCAGCATTACTGGATCCCTCCCCAACTCAACCATTCACACCTTCTCTTCTCACCCACACTATGTACACCAGCCTAACTTGCCATTCTTGTTCCCATGGTTTTAGCATTTATTTTAAAAATATTTTTATTTATTAGAGAGAGAGAGCATGATGAGTAGGAGGAGGGTCAGAGGGAGAAAGAGAAGCAGACTCCCCGCTGAGCAGGGATCCCAGCGAGGCTCAACCCCAGGACCCCAGGATCATGACCTGAACTGAAGTCAGGTGCTTAACCAACTAAGCCAACCAGGCACCCCCCACAAATCCCCCCCTACTGTCACAGTTTTAACACTTATTCAAGTTTTCTTACCCCAAACTGTTGACATTATACCTTCTCACCAACAAAGATAGAGCCAGTTGAAAAAGAGAGCTGCCCTAAACCATCTAGTTCAGGTCAGGTGTCAAATCCTCAGAAGATGACATTGTAGTTTCATTCCATAGGTTTAGGATCCTGATGCCTGGGCAGATCATGACCACCCTACAGTCCTCCATTAGCTGAGGAGTCAGGTTTATCCAATTTGAGGCCATTCAAATCAATTAGTGCTTGGAACTTTGGAGAGAGAAACATTCAGGGACAAGTGTAAAAGCACCAGAACTGTTCATGCCTGTGCCAGATTGTTAAGTTAAAAAATTTAGAAGCTAGTGTCTAGAATGAGCTGTTTAGAATTCAGGAAGGGGTATGTTTTAACTTTATCATATAATAGCAAGAATTGGTCTACTGTGATGTTTGGGGGACAGGAGAAGGAAGAGAGCAGTCTTTCACTTATGTACTTGTATATGAAGACAGTTTATATAACACAATACAGAACTTTTAAACAACAACAACAAAAATTACATTGGATTATGGGGTCGTGCTCTGCTATTCCATCATCCTGGGCTGGTGATATGATTGTAAGGCCTAACAGAGGCAACACAATTTGTCTTTACTGCTGAACTGATATACTTCCAAGATGGCTAATGTTTAAGCTCTAGGAAAATATCGATTACCTAACAGAATTTGGACCATAATTTTGCAAATAGGCTCAAGTTCTTGGATTGGAAAGTAGATGTATTAGGGTTCTCCAGGAAACTGGAACTGATAAAAGAGAGAGATAATAAATAGGCAGATAGATGATAGAGATAGATAGATGATATATGTAGATATAAAGAGATTTATTATAAGGAATTAGCTCATGTGATTATGGAGGCAAACAGATCCCAGATCTGCAAGTGAGGTGGTCACCTGGAGACCCAGGAGAACCAGTGGTGTAGTTTCAGTCTGATGCTGGCAGTCTCAAGTCTTAGGAAGAGCTGATGTTTCAGTATAATACTGAAAGCAGGAAAAAAACTAATGTCTCATTTCAAAGGCAGTCAGGCATGAGGAATCGCCATTACTCAGGGAAGGGTCAGTCTTTGCATTGTATTTAGACCTTCAATTGATTTAGTGAGGCCCAGCCACATGAAGGAGGACAATCTGCTTGAATTAGTCTGCCCACTTAAATGTTAATCTCATCCAAAACATCATCACAGAAACATACAACATAACATTTGACCAGATGTTTGGACACCCCATGCCCCAGTCAAGTTGACATAAAATTAATCATCACAATAGAATTCGCAGATCCAGTGTTACTGTTGCTTATCAGTGTGTATTGCATGCTCTGTGCTTTTTAATTCTCTCTCTCTCCTAACCAGGAATTCTTTACTTAACGTCAACTCTTAGTCATTTGGAATCTACTACACTTTTGTTGATGGTCTGTGCTCGAGATGGCGGCGGGCTCACATCTCTCATTAATGCTGACATCACTATACACATTCTTCAGACAACACTGGCACCTGCTGAATTTGAAAGTCCTAAGTATACTTTCTCAGTTTATGAAGATGTACCTGAAGACAGTCCTGTGGGAACAGTGAAAGCAAAAGAGTCCTTGAGTAAGTACTTCTTATACTCTGTTAAAATCCATTATTGGAACATTTCCTGTGTTTTCTTAGGCTGTGTAATCTTGAATAAATCTTTTCCTTTCTCCATGCAAGAAGAATGAAGACCACAGGATCTGTGGCTTGCTTTGTTGTTTCAACATTATTCCTATCCTACATTTTTTCCTAATCAAAAAAAGTAATAGATACTTTTAAAAGTCTAAAACAATACAGAATGATTATAATGTAGAAAATATGCATCTATAACCCATTCCTCCAAACATACACGTGTGCACGCACACACACACACTTTTCAATTTTTTAATGAAAATACATCCTACTATATTTGTGGTTTGACAACTACCCTCCCCCCACACTTTTATATATTAAGGATAGTTTTTCAAGTAACTGGATATCATTCTGTCTCATTAAAAAAAGATTACATAGTATTTTGACTTAGATATAAACATGTTTTCTTTAAACATTTTCCTTTTTCTATTAATTTGAATGATTTATAGTCAGTTTTTGCTAGTTCAAATAAGACTCAAGCAAATATCCACATACAACTTATAAAGGTTTCTGTGCAGGGTAAATTCCTAGAAGTGAATTATTTGTCCAAAGATCTTGTTAGGCTCACAGGCTACTTCCCTGTCCTCTTTCCCTTCCCTTAATCTTGATGGGGATATTTGCCATTCACAGGTAGTAATCATAGAGAAGCATCAAGCATAAGCTTAACTTGGCTTCCCCAAATATGTAAAACAGGGATCCATATTATTTTCTGAATATCTTTCCCTTTTACTTAATGCAAAATGATTGAAAGGAAGGTAGTGAAACCTGTGGCTTGCTCCTTGTCCATTGGATACTACCTTTGTCTGCTAATATATCTTAACTACTTGTCCATTTTTCAGTATATTTTGAAGGAAGATTTAAGATATCACATAGTGTTTTCCATGGATATAGTATGTGTGTGTGTGTATATATATATATATATATATATATATATATATATATATATATACTTTTTCAGTGTTTCCAGTAAGTGCATATGGGGATTGCTTTTTTTTGTTTCTCTCTTTTTATTCTTTTTATTTCCCCCACCCCCAACCTTTCTTTTCCAGATTCTTCAGAGCCAATTTTCTATAGAATCTCCTCTGGTGATGTGGACAGAAAGTTCTCTATTCACCCATGGCTGGGCATCATTCGAACCCAGAAGCCTCTGGATCATGAAACACAGCCCGTGGCTGTGCTCACAGTACAGGCCCAGCTTGGCAGCTCCCCAGCCTACGGCAGTACAGAGGTCAACATAACTGTAATCGATGTTAATGACAACCATCCAGTATTTCCCAAAGCCTCCGATGAGGTTAAAATATCCAAGACCACACTGCCTGGCACAGCATTGTACCTTGCCCGAGCACAAGACGAAGATAGTGGGCAGAATGGATTCATCAGATATACGATTGCAAGCCAGATCCCAAGCATCTTTGCCATTGACTCGGGCCGTGGTGTCGTGTACCTCAATCAGAGTCTGGGGAGTGACATGCCCCAGAAGTGCACACTAACACTCATGGCCCAGGATCTGGGCATTCCTCCTCGGGCATCCCTGCTAGTGCTGACAGTAGGAATTGAAGAACGAGAGCAAAGCCCATCTTTGACTTTTGAAAACTTGGTCTATCAAGTGGAAGTTAGTGAGTCTCTCTCACTGATGACCCAAATCCTGCAAATCCGGGCCTACCCACTTGGCCCACAGCACACAACCTCGCAGCTCCTGTACTCACTGGAACCCAACACAGACTCTGCTGTGTTTGGCATCCATCCTTACACAGGTTGGATTTATTTGCGACGACAGCTTGACTATGAATCCACACAGACATATAATTTTAGAGTGTTTGCCTGGATCCCGGAGGACAGATTGTCGCAAAATGTGAGCACTTCAGTAATTGTTCATGTCCTGGATGAGAATGACAATTCCCCTACCTTCTTGCATGATGTGTTGTTTTTGAAAGTCGAGGAGAGCCCTGTTCCCCAAGGGGTAATAGGCAAAATTACAGCAATTGACAGAGACTCGGGAAAGAATGGACAGCTGTCATATTTCCTTTTGTCTGATGGAAAATTCTTCAAGATGAATCCTAATACAGGTAGCATTTTGTAGCTTCCACTTACTCCTTTAAAATCGAAATTAACAAAACTCAAGTCTTTTAGTTATAACATTAGTGCAAACATGTAGTTGAAATTAGTTTTTAGTAGATACCTTATTCAGTTAGAGAATTGTGATTTTAAAATGAAGTCAAAATTGAATAGAATTTTACCTGTATTGATTCATACTTCTCTTGCCTCACACCCACATATTGCCAGTATATGGCTCTTATTCTGAATTAGAGGTACAGTCAGGATTGGACCAAATAAGTCCCTATGCAAAGTCTAATTATCCCCCCAACCATTCTATTTCACTTGTAGATTTTTTTAAAAATATGCCAAATAATATTTCATAAACTATAAATGTTATTGAACTAAAGCTAGAAAAAAATCCAATTAGGTAAGATTGCAAAATCACTCTATTGATGCATTTCCCTATTCTCATTCTGATAAGGGAACCGTGATGAAAGAGGCAAATATTTCCACTGAGTATTTTTTCAAGTCTTCATTATGAAGCTAAATATTAAAATGCTATTATATTTTAAAATTTATATTGCAGAAATTTACAAAGATTTTATTTCACTCTGCAACCACCTACAAATAAAATACGTTCATATGGCAACCATGCAGCCTGTAGAAACTGAGACTCCGCTCAAAAAACATGCCCTAGATTATGAAGCTAGAAGGAAGTAAGAGGAGGCCATCACTTGTACAACTCCGGGAGGCACCATTTATGTTGTAATTGGTACCCTCTGCCCCGTGGTGGGACAGGATTTGAATTCAGTTCTGATGAACTTCAAGCCTTTACTCCCTTAAAGTGCCCGTTGTGTGAATTAAGAACAGGTGCTCCTTCGTCCAGCAGATGGAGCTTTACACCAGGGCACATGACTTGCCCAGAAGGCTGCTAAGTGGATTTCAGTTCCCATTCACGCCCAAGCTGGGACGCCCTCTGCAGGGCACAAACTGCACAGCAGTACAGGATGATCTGCTGGCTCTTGACTTCCACATGCCTACATACCTACCATATACCTACCTACATACCTACCACATACCTACCACATAGGTAGTTTTCCAAGGTCTTCTATTTCACTTGATTTTTTTTTAAATAAAGTATACAGTTGGTTTCCCCATGGTTTTCTCTATCCTACAATTAGCCCTGTGTCCAGATTCAGAAGACCAGGTGTCCTTTCCTAGAATTGCTGTATGGCTTTAAGCAAGAAGCTTAACCTCAGAGCTCAGTTTCCTTACCATGAATAGAAGAGATAATTCCTGCTCTGAGAGGGAAAGAGTTAAAGCCTATGAAGGGGATTACAAGACTACCTTCTTGCAAATGATTCCAGTTCACCAGGGCTGGGTACAGTGTGCCAATACAGGGGTCAAGGGCCCCCTTCTGAGTATGGCAGGTGTGCCGGTCTTCCACATCTCCACATCCTGGTGCTCTGAGCCTAGCTCAGAGGGTGCTCTGGGACTAGCTCCCATGGAGGCCTGTGTTGGCGTCCCCATGCCCAGTTCCAGACTGAGCTTCAAAGCCTTTAACACCACTGACCTCCATACTGCTACTTGTCAATCAGAGTTGGCTCATTGGATAAAAAGCTGCTTGCCATTCAGGATTTAGTGTTTTCAGAGGAGAATTAGTTTGGCACTTTTAAAATGCAGTTGTTGGGTAGATGACTTTTGTTAAAAATCACACTTCTTGCAAATACTATATAAATGTAACTTATATACTAGATGTATATGTAAACACTGCATTTAAGCTCAGCAATTCAGCAACTTACCCACTGTGAATATTCCTTTCTGTTCTTGATTTCATTCTTTGTTTTTACTGTCCTTTCATTTGGATGAAGGGGGTAAAACCAATCTTAGAAAGGGTAATGTTAGCTAGAAGTTCCTTCATATTGACTTTCTCACTAATAGATATTTCCATAAATGGTGAGGGAAACCATGACCAGTGGAACTCTACAGCTGGGCTGTCGGGGGAGACTATGTGGCTTCCAATGGTCCTTTGCAACAGGTAGAGGCAGCTATGATTTTATACCTGAGTCTCTGGCTGAACCATGAGGAAGGTTGCTAGAAAGCAGTTCTGAGAAAGAACATGGACAATAAGGCTTGCAAAGCATTGAGTCGTCTGGGAAGTCACTATCCATTGCTTCACATATGTTTTGTGACATAATAATGAAAAACAACTATTTACAAAGACAAACCATTGCCTACAGAATGTATTTGATTTTCAGGAAGGTATTTTGGCATGATTTTAAAGTAATGATAACAACTGTCACGTTTGTAATAATTTACAGCTTACAAAATATTTTTAAATGTAAGATTGTATTTGTTTCTGGTAGCCCTCAGAGGTAGGTTAAGGAGAGATCCTTCCATGTCTGAGGTGGAGAAACTGGGGTCCAAACCCAGAACTTGTAATGTCAGAGCTGGGATGCTTTTCGTTATTCTGTGTAGGAGTATGAAGAAGGATATATCGTAATTTTAAATCTCCTAAATTACTACTCAATTCCCACAGAATATTTTATCATTTATTTTTATGACTTCATTTTTTTTAGTTCAAATAGTGGATGGTAGTTTGACAAATTTAAAGTGGCATTTTCAGGAGAAACTTCAGAAAATTAGCAGTCGAGCCAAACTACTAATGTACATCAACTTAGAACTGTGCATTTACTCTGAGTTTTGTATCTGGTTTTCCTTCCTGTGAATTAGCTTGGATGTGGTAATTTTAGTACATAGTGATGGCCTCTTTTGTTCTACTCTGTATTCCTTAGGTGAATTTATCAGTTGGGTGGCATTGGATCACGAGCATCAGGTACACCATCAGGTGACTGTCCTAGTGACTGATCATGGCTCCCCACCACGAAATGCCACCATGGTGGTTTATGTCTCAGTTACTGACATCAATGATAACAGGCCGTATTTCCCACAGTGTCTCCCTGGGAAGGAATTACACATCAAGGTTTGTGGAGTGAAGTAGCCTTGCAATGATTTTGTAATATTCTTAGTTGTTTGTTTTGAGCACCATCTTGTGGTAAAAAGTGTGAATTTAGCAAATCAGTGTTGGTGTGGCAATGCATACATTTCCAGAAGATCTAGAAATTGTGCACGAGTCAAAAACAAAAACAAAAATGCACAAAGCTCCACAAATTAAGAAAAAATAAAATGGTCATATGTGTTATTTGGGATCACACATCTAGTTTTATGATAATGTAGTTTTGACTGTTGTTTGCAAACATAATGGTGCCTCATTACCAGTAATGCTCAGATAATGGATTGTTTTTCCAGTAATTTGCATGCATATCTTTATGAAGATCTCCTTATGGGCAACTGGTACACATCTCTAAGCTGGTTAGTTAAATATAAGGGAGCAATCTTTACCTCTAAAGTAGAAAGACACACAACCAGAGATTACAAAATTCAATCTTTGGTAGCACATGTGGAAATTTCTATTTACATTTATATTATTTCATCTTTTTCATTTCCATATTTTCTATGTCTTATCGTATACATAATAAATTAGAATGTTTGTTCATGTACATAATTAATAAATAGATCTTGGAGGTATTTATACTTGTTTAATTAATAGGTTATTTGAATAAAGGGTTTGGAAGCTGTTGCTCCAAAACAACTGAATTGGACATTCAAATTGTATTCAGATATGTATATTGAACAACTCAAAAAAGGCTCTGAGACAGTTAATAACTTTAAAGTCATCTTCCAAAGCTGTATTTAAAGAAAATTCTATCAAAGCAAATCATTTTGATTGGAGTATTATTTTGATTTTAATTATATCATTAAAATAGCACATGGTAGCAGGACTCTACACTTGGATTTCAGTTCCATATGTAAATTTCAGTATTCCATGAAAGTTCCTGTTGACTAATAAGTTATGTTACCTGAAGGGATGGGTCTCCTGAAATAAAAGGTTTACATTTGTCTTTAGCATATTTTGGACCTTTTAAAAAACGAGAAGATGCTAGAAATCTTAAAATATATACAAAATCTAAGATTATTTAGTCAATTTGATTTTTTTCTCAAAATTAATTCAAATGCTGCAGATAAGTTGCCCAAACTGAATTTGAACAAATTTATTCAAATTTGTAGTGTTGTTTCTTTTCATGGATTTGCACATATAAAGCTTTTATACTGTAGATATTTGAGTTGTGGGTGGATTTTAACATAGTTTTTAAGAAGCTTAATAGCAACATGTTCTTTCACTTAAAGGTTCATATTTCTTTCTAAAATTTCACTAATTTTTAAACCATTTGTTTTAATGATAGGTTCTGGAAGGCCAACCAGTAAATATGTTGGTTACAACTGTGTTTGCAAAGGATTTTGATGAAGGAAACAATGCAGAAGTTGTATATTCAGTATCTTCAGGTAAAAGTCACCCCTCATAAAGGATTAGGAGCTTTTAGAATTTCCTCTTTGTCTTCCAACTATCTATCCTCTTCTGGGAAAATGGTTAATGTTGCAAACAATACCAGGTACCAAAAAAAAAAAAAAATGCATTTGTGATTATTCAGAATCACCTTCACTTTTAAATAACTTAAAAGTTTAATATAAAATTATAGTAGTTTTTCTGTCTTAAATAGAAACCAACCAAACATCCATCTTAAATGGATCATTTTCAATAATCTGAAATACAAATATACTTTTATTAAAATTAAAGTAGTAGTGAATTAAAATTGATATTAAGTATAAAGAAATATGATTGTGAATGCTAAATATCCATGAATCTCTATGAAGACTAAATATCCTTAAGGTCAAAGTAAATCATACTTAGAAAATGTCACAGTACCTATATAGGAGTGTATGTTGGAGCTTCATTGAAAAAGTCTCATGTTTATGTTTTCCTTTTAGAATGCACAGATCTCAGATTTATTCTGATGATTACCTTTAGTTGGCATTGCATTTTAAAATATTTTTAAAGATTTTTGTTGCTTTGTCATGTTTGTCACAAAATGTGACATAATGCTATCTCTTGCTCCCAACGTTATCTCTTTATCTCAATAAATAAATAAATAAAATCTTTTAAAAAATCACTATCATTTTATTTATATTTTCAAAGTTTTTTTTTAACTTTTTTCTTAAAGATTTTATTATTTATTCATGAGAGACACAGAGAGAGAGAGAGAGACAGATACATATGCAGGGGGAGAAGCAGCCTCCCTGTGAGAAGCCTTATTCAGAACTTGATCCCAGGACACGGGGATCACGAGCCAAAGGCAGATGCTCAACCACTAAGCCACCCAGGTGCCCCAAAGATTTATGTATTTTAGAGAGAAAGAGAGAAGAGGGGGAGGGGCAGGGAGAGAGATTCCCAAGCAGATACTCTGCCGAGTGCCAAACCCAACAGAGGGCTCAATCTCACGACCCTGAGATCATGAACTGAGCTGAAACCAAGAGTCCATTACTCAACCAACTAAACCACCCAGGCACCCCCCAAAAAATTGCTAGCATTTTACAAACTAAAGCATATTTTCAAAGATCTTGCTCACCATTAACAGGGTATTGAGGCAGATTTACTATGAAGTAATAAAGTTTAAGTTTCAGGTCCCTTTACTTGAAGAGCTAACTCTGGATGACAGTAAGGGTGAGCAGACAATTTATATTTGTAATATTGTCCCATTTTTCTTAAAGGGAGCCCCTCACATTATATGTTTTAAAGCCCCCCAAAACAGGAACATCCTAAAAGGAGTATACGGAGGAAAATTTCAATAATAGACATTCAAGACCTCTATATAGAAAATTATGAAATATTAGCAAAGGATTTTAAACAAAAAAGTGAAAAGCATATTACGTTCATGCTTGGGAAAGTTCAAGATCCTAAAGGCAACATATTCAATGGTAATGAGCCTGTTGCATACACACACACACACAAAGAGAGAAATTAGTATATTAAAATATAATCCTGCTATAATACCATTATTTAGAAAGAAACAAAACCAGGTTATATGTTATTCATGAATATATGGACTAGAAAAATAAACCACCACTTTAGAAAAGAGGCTAGATACAGGGAAGAAGGAGGGGAATGAGACTTGGGGGTATACCCAGATCATCTGAGGTAGTGATACTATGTTATTTATTTAAAATTTTTGAAGAATTTGGGGAATTCACTAATTTGGAAATGTTTTCATGGTTCATCATATATTTTCAAATGTTGAAAATTTTTTAAAATTAGCTTTTAAATGATACTTGGGGTGTAGCAATATAAAAAATATGATGGTATATATTATGTTATTTATACCATTGCTTTTACTTCATCCAGTTGCTAAATAGAGCCAACTATAAAATGTAAGAAAAACATAATGAGTTAAAAATAAATATAATACAGAGTGGTTGGTGGCTTAGTCAGTTAAGTGTCCAACTCTTGATTTTGGCCCAGGTCATGATCCCAGGGTTGGGAGATCAAGCCCTATGTCAGACTCCACGCTTAGCATGGAGTCTGTTTTGGATTCTCTATATCCTCTCTCTGACCCTCCCCCCAGCTCATGTGCTCTCTTTCTCTAAAAAGAAATAAAAGAAAGAAAAGAAATTAAATAAAATAATGTAAACAAATACAGATATAACATTTATCAAAATTTCATTATTGATGTCAAAATGAATAAATGGATCAAAGCATATAAATCACAACTAAGAGATGTTACATAATTTCCTGCTCTACCCTCTTTCTTAAGGGCAAGAGTTCTTTCTTATTTGTCTTTATATTTCTTATAACTGGTAAATTATCTATTCTGTGATAATGATTCATCAAACTGGAACAAAGTGATGAAAGAGAGACACTAGCTGAGGCTTTGTCTTGAGTTTTTTTGGGGTTGTTTGAAGTGTTTAGATTTTATTAAAGAATATAAGCCTGTTATTTAACAACAACAGCATAAAACCCTGTATAATCAATTTGATTAGAAGTACCAGTATGAATTTATGATATAAGTTAGTGTGTGCATGTGTGTATTCTCTGTCCACTGAAAAAGGCCTAGAAACAATGACTGGCCGGAAGCAATAAGCACCCTCTCATGTTCAGAGTATGGCCTCCTAACAACGTGTTCCATCAAAAGGAACCAGGAGTCCTTGAAGAAAATGGCTGACTCCAGGTCTTGGACAAGAAATTTACAAGATGCGTCTGTACCATTTTGTCACACCAGATGTAAGGAGGCTACTAAAGACTACTAGGATCATATAGGAAAAGTTTGGGAATTAACTTCAAGAGGATTCCAATGTTCAAAGATGGGACAATTTGAGCATTGATAAGAATAATTATGGCAATAGATTGAAACTCTGCTAATGTGTTTATTTTTTTTTAATTTAAATTCAATTAGCCAACATATAGTACATAGTCTCAGATTTAGTGTTCAACACTGCTAATGTGTTTAAATTCATGCTTATGATTCTTAAAATAGAAACTAAACAAACTTTTAATGATCATAGTTAGAATGCAGGAGGATGTTAGTGAACCAATCCATTATTTTGAACACTATTAAATAAAAGCTTAACATCAAGTATTTATCCTGATTTTCCATAATGAACTGTTCCAATGATAGGATATCTGGGATTTGCTTCAAAAGAGAATGGTAAAGAGGAATGAGTAGGGAAGAAGGATTGGTCATGAGTTGATAATTATTGAAGCGAGGTGACAGGCACATAAGGGTTCACTATGTCATTCCATCTACTTTTATATATGTTGGAGTTTTTCCATAATAAAACATTTAAAATCTGTCATGTTTCCTGTCTCTATGTTCAATATTATTTTATGTTCATACACTCACAGAGCTTAAAAGAAGCAAATCTTCCAAATTATCACAGGTATATGTAGATTCTCTGTTTTCTGCATCGTCGGTTAACATCAATTTCTTAATTTGTGTGTGTATGTGTATAGAAGACAGTTCTGATCACTTCAAGATTGATGCCAACAGTGGTGAAATAAGAACTACCACAATCCTTTCATATGATTATAGACCTTCCTACAGGATGACTGTAATTGCCAGTGACCAGGGAGTGCCTCCTCTTCAAGGCCAGGCAGTCATTAATATCCAGGTAATGTTCCATCGTCACCATAAAGTGTGGAAAAAATGTTCAGAAGCTTTTTGTTTTATTTTTATACAAATGTGTACTGTGAAGGTACCTTAAACATCTTAATGCTATTCGTAGAGAGCATTGCAGATTTTGTGTCTTTTTATCATCACTTGAAAAATGATTAGACCCCAATAACTTTTCATTTTAACTATACAGTTCCTGACAAGATATTCACCTTTATCACTACCTAGGCATTTATGTTGCTTTGCTTATAAAGAACAAAAAAGTGTCTTGTCTTTTACTTGTTCCTAATTGCAAGGACCTGGTAAGTTTGCAGGAGAAACTTGTATATAAACAAGTCGTCCATAATAAATCACATAGTTTTTTTGTAATTATTTTTAAATTTAGAAAAGTCACTTGAGAACCATATTTTAAGGCTTTGCTTTAATCATAATGAGCAAACAGCTTGTGGGAAGTCTTCACTGTAGGAAAAATTCACACTAACCAGTGAAAAATGAGATGACTGGTGCATAGCTAGATTTCTTTACTCATGCACATAATGACCAGTAATATTAGTGAAGGTATGTATAATAACCAAGAATATATATATCTCTAAGAGTTTTGTTTCCAAATTATATTCTTTATTGATTGAGGATATGTGGGTTAGGAGAAAATTCTGTATCGTAATATTTCCAAGGCTCTGGTTTCAGATAAACAAAGACACATGATACATAAATGTGCACAGATGTTGTCATTATGGATATATTGGTCTCTAGGATTTAGAGTAATTTGGAGAACCATTTATCCCACATTCTCATTGGAGAATCACAAAGCTACAATTCAACTTAACTATAGTATGGTCTCACCAAACCTTATTTCACACATTAGAACAAACAGGGAAGTGGAAAATTTTGTACTTTCTTATCTCCTAGATGTTATGCAGTTTTCAATCTTCAGAGACATAATGTGATTCTATCATTGAAAAAGACATTTTCTCACCAATTAACATACACGTATTATACAAATGGAAGGAACTAGCTTCCAAAATAGTATCATCGCATCTATTGATTCAACTGTTTAAAAGGACCCTGAATTAACAGCTCCTTTCCACTCTGATTTCAGGTGATACCATTATCTAAAGGGAGAGCTATCATTTCTCAGCATATTAGACACTTAGTCTTACCCGAAAACTTGAAGCCTGCAAAAATAATGAGTTTGGTAAAGTCACCTGATCACCTTCAACAACATCAGAACAGAAAGTTACATTTTAGTATTGCTGCAGATGACAAGGATGGCCACTTCGAAATTGACAGCTCAACAGGGGACTTGTTCCTTTCTAAGGAACTTGATTATGAAATGACATCTCATTACCTTTTCAGGGTGGTTACCAAAGACCATAGCAAAACCCCTCCCCTTAATAGCACAGTCTTCCTTAGTATTGATGTGGAGGATCAGAATGACCATTCCCCATCTTTCCAAGAAGAGCTCATTGTGATAAGCGTAGAAGAGAATGTCCCTATAGGGACCCTGGTGCATGTCTTCAATGCCAAAGATGGGGATGGCAGTTTTTTGAACAGTAGAATTCAGTACTTCATTGAATCCCACCACCCTGGAGTGAGTCCATTTCTCATTCACCCCTCATTTGGCACATTAGTCACTGCATCCCCCCTTGACAGGGAGAGAGTTCCAACTGTCATCCTGACAATAACTGCATCGGATCAGGCTGTGAATGTGACAGACCGGCGACTGAGATCACTGATGGCAAAGGTCATGATTTTGGATGTCAATGACCACAGCCCCACTTTTCTGTCTTTCCCCATTGCCCACATCAAAGAGAATGCCACGGTAGGCTCTTTGGTGCACCACATCATGGCTCAAGATCCAGATGAAGGAAGGAATGGAAGAATAACGTACAGTATCCTCTCAGGAAATGAAAACATGGCCTTTATGCTAGATGAGTCATCAGGTACTGTCTGCCATTATCAGTTAAAGTTCTGATCGCTTGCTCACATTTGTCCTCTTCATTTTCCTCTGTTAAAATGGCAGTTCTCAAGATGTGTAAGCTTTAAAGACACTTGACTTGATTTACTGGTTAACTCATGTATAGGAAAGGCACAGAGGTTGTACTCAAATAGCCACCTGTAATCGGCCTGCTTGCTAATATTGACGATGCTTTGTGGCTAGCTCATATTTCATGGGGTGAGTAAACTTGTTTGCTACTTGTTTGTTGCTTGTAGTAAACTTGTTTGCTACTTTGCACTGTGGTCCTCTCAGGGTAGAAGATGGGACCAAAATGAATCAAGGCAGAATGTGACTAACCATCAGCATTATTCAAAGACTTTAGAATGGAAACTTATCTTTAAGATCGTACGAATATACATTTGTAAATAGTTGGAAATACTGTATCTCTAAATGGTTGGGTTGATTTGGGCATTAGGAGCTTTACTTCTCACATCAGCTGTAACATTTTATTTTTTTGCAGAGGCATTTATTCACTGTCCACACTGTAGAAATGTCACTTCACTTGTCTTGCTGTCACCATGTTGCCAGATAACATCTACTAAAAGTTCTGATGCAGTTTGATGGAAAGCTACATGTATAAAGTATCATTCTTGTGAAATTGGAAATGAACATCCCTCAACCTGATTTTTAGGAGATATGGAAGAGATGGACTACCATCTCATTCTCTCAAAACTAGAGAGTCTTAGACAAAAACATCTCAGATGCATACCATTTGGCCCAACTGTTAGTTAAGAACGTTATTTGGAATGGGACTGAATGTGTAGGATTTGGAAGTCATGATGATAGGTTAGTTATATACTGTTGGAAAATTTCATCAAAATATTTATTAAATCCTGTACATATGGTTCCATTCTGAGGCATGCATGACCACCAGCTAAAAATCTAACTGACAGAGAGATAGTCCAGACCCGGTTGCTGAGTTCTGTTAGAGCTGGGGTCTCCATGGACCTGTTTCAATGATACTTAAACTGTTTTCCAACATGGCTAAGGAAAGTCTATTTCAGATTGTTAAAGAGGATGGATAAAATTAAAGTCGTGCCTCAGTAATATAGGTATTATGATTCTTGAACAATTGTACTAGCTCTTTCAGTTTGAGGTATTTTTCAAAGACATAAATGATCATTGCTGAATGCATTCAGAGGAGACGGGCTATTTTTCTTTGCAAAGCTCACATTTCTTATGAAGAAGATACAGTGAGTTTTGCAATGGCTTTGGCTCTGAAATAAGAAATTATTGAAAACCTATATTATAAAATCTGAATTGGTAAGCTTCTTTAATTATTTGAAGGCAATCCTATGAATGCTCATAGGATGAGTATGTGTTAAAGAAGCAAACAGCAATCCTCAAAGAAAAAAAATGGGATTATTGGAATCATGGGACAGCTGTACATGTGCCAGACTTTATAACACTTTGCTTAGATGAGTTATTTGCTTAAATGGCAGTAGGATGGAGACACGTTTTATCTGTGAAGTTTATTTCCTGAGTTAAAGAGTCTTTGTATCTTTTTGTTAGTAAAACAAGATAGTTAACTGAGATAGTATAAAGAGACTATACCTCTTTATCCTAAGGAATGTAGACATACTCACCTTTTTGTAGCTTAGTCATTTTTAAACATGAAGTGTTATTTGACATGGGGGAGTTTACTGTTTCAACCTAGATTTTTTGGTTTGTTTTTTTAAGCAAGCTCCATGCCCAGTATGGGGCTTGAGCTCACTACCCTGAGATCAAGAGTCACATGCTCTACTGATTGAGCCAGACAGGCACCCTTCATCTAGACTTTTTTTAATGAAAGTAGAAAAATAATTTTGATGTAATCATCTCCGTAGATAATGATACATGATAGATTATTTCTGAATTCTCATTCATCTTTACAATTTAAACCAGAATGACTCTTTTGACTAAAAAGTTATCTTTTTATTCTTGATAATATAGAAACTTAACATTGGTTTAATAAGATTTATTCTTTAACGAAGAAAGTTTCTGAATCTTTAGCAAATTAGGTGTGTTAGACAAAGGTAGAGTAAGCACAACTTCTCTAGAAAATGTTTTATATTGCTTTTCTCTTCTTTCAAATCAGGCTTACTAACAACCACTTGTCCTTTGGACTATGAAGTAAAAGCTCAGCACATTCTGACCCTCCTGGCCCTGGATGATGGCATACCGGCACTATCTTCATCTCAAACTCTGACAATTACTGTTCTTGATATAAATGATGAGGCACCAGTGTTTCAGCAGAACCTGTATGAAGCTTCAGTTAAAGAGAACCAAAATCCAGGGCAGTTTGTCACAAGGGTTGAAGCTATGGACAAAGATTCAGGTAATTTAAAAACATAGAAACTTGGTGATTAATACTAAAAACAAAAATTCACATACTTTAAACTAGTTATGGCCTGGGAAAATGAAGACAGTTGCTAGGTATCTCAAACTTCTAATACCTCTTTGATTACCATACACATAAAGACCATTCCCATGTAAAGATATGTGTGCTTTTTTTTTTTAAAAAAAAGATTATTTATTATGCATTATTATTATTATTTAGTATGCAATGAGGGAGGAGAGGCAGACAGAGAGGGAGAAAGAATCTCAGGCAGACTCCCCCACGGAGCATGAGCCCAATGCCTCAGCCAACTGACTGAGCCACCCAGGCACCCTTCAGTTATGTGTGCTTTTTTTTTTTTTTTTTTTTTTTTAGGTATTTATTTATTTATTTATGATAGTCACAGAGAGAGAGAGAGGCAGAGACACAGGCAGAGGGAGAAGCAGGCCCCATGCACCGGGAGCCTGACGTGGGATTCGATCCCGGGTCTCCAGGATCGCGCCCTGGGCCAAAGGCAGGCGCCAAACCCCTGCGCCATCCAGGGATCCCTGGTTATGTGTGCTTTTTATATGACATTTGTATCTATTTATTTACATTATTATTTATGGTAGAGTCATATATAACTAACATATAATTTTTTTTATCTTGATAATAAACTGCATCTATAGTAATCTAAGGGGTAATAGATAAAGTATCACATATTATTCAGAGTATAGTGGTTAGATACATTGCGTACAAAAAGGTAAATGGATCTGTATTTCCTCTCTGTATATATAGCACAATGGAAGAGAGAGGATGCCAGCATCAGATTGCCTGGATTTGAATCCTAGAGCTACCCTTTACTTCAGCTGTATAACTTTGAATAAGTAGCTAATTCTCTCTGTTGCTCTGTTAGCTTTTCTGGAAAATGGGGATAATGATAGGGCCTAAATTCTAGTTCTGTTATGAATAGAAATGAGTTATTACATGTAAAGAGCTAAGACCAGTGACTGGCACAATAAATAGTCAATAAAGGTCAACTTCTGTCATTACTATTATTATTCTTATTAATATCAGCCACTATGTCCAGATAAATAACTTTGAAGTGAATAGCTACTATAGCTAGGAATTTGTAAATGTCTTAGAGTTGCTTTTCAATATCACTGTGACTTTTTTGGTATTTAAGGTTCAATAACTTTACTAATATTGTTTATATTTTAATTTAAAAAGTTTGTAAAGACCTTTTTTTATTTATTTGAGAGACACAGGAAGAGTGTGTGAGAGAGAGAGGGAGAGAGAGAGAGCATGAGCAGGGTGAGGGACAGAGGGAGAAGCCGACTCCCTGTTCTATTGAGGGAATTTAATGCAGGACTCGATCCTGGAATTCTGTGATCATAACCTGAGCCAAAGGCAGATGCTTAACCAACTGAGCCACCCAGGTGTCCTATATTTTAAACAAAATAGTTCTGAAAATTATGGTGAAATATTTGTCATTGAAAGCATATGCCAATTTTCCCCATCTGATTTAATAGAAATAGTTTAATAAGCCAGCCTTTGTATCTCATGTATATATATATTCTTTTTGTTGTATGAGTTTCAGGTGTACATTTGTCCATTTATGTGTGGGTTTATTTCTGGGCATTCAATTCTGTTCCATTGATCTGTGTGTCTGTTTTTATCCTAGTACCATACTGTTTTGATTATTATAACTTTAGTATAGTTTGAAATAAGGGGGCATGACACCTCCAGCTTTGTTCTTTCTCAAGATTGCTTTAGCTATTTGGGAGCTTTTGTGATTTCATACAAATTTTAGAATTATTTGTTCTAGTTCTATGAAATATGCCACTGGAGTTTTGTTAGGGGTTGCATTGAATCTGTGGATTGCTTCGGATAGTACAAACATATTAACAATATTAATTCCTCTAATCTATGAATAAGCCAATCTTTTTAAATTCACATTCATATATAGCAAGTGGCATTATGTAATCAGTATAATTTTTATTACAAGAATTATAATAGAGGTGTCCATGGAAAGAATAGCATTAACAGTAGCATTTTCTTCCTAAATTGTTCATCTAAAGGGTAATAGATAGATATCCTTGAGCTTTTAAATTATATACCATTTTAGATGCTTTGCCCTTGTAGAAAACATCATCTTCTCATGAAATGCATTTTTCATGAATTTGTATATGATGCTACAAAAATTTTCTTTTCAAAGACTAACCTAATTTTCTCTTTTGACCAGAATGGGGCAGTATGATCATAAAATTTTTCTTACTATTCTCAAAGACACTTGACTGGAGAGTGGTAACAATTGCCCCTCCCAGCTTGTACTTACAGAATTCATTTAGCACATTTCTGGCAGTATGGTTTTTAGGCTGATAGAAACAATGGAAAATATACATCAGCTTTGTGTTTCACAGTAGTTCAATAAAGTTCTCTTAGAGTACTCTGGTGTAAATTGAGCACTATAGGGCTCTGGGCAGCACAGAAACTATTTCACAAGGTTCACAGACCTATGCTGAACCAACCACTGATGTGGATCAGTGCAATAGTTACTCATCAGCAATTATTAAAATATGTAAAATGCTTCTTGTCTTTGATGTTACTTTATCTTATTAATTTTATTTTTGGTAATGGACACTACCAGGGAATCCTTCCTTTTAATGTCTGAAGAGAGAGAAAAGCATTTCTCTCAAATTTTTGCATATATCAACTAAAAATGATTACTGTAAATATGCATTCTGATTTTTACTGTCAAGGTGAAATGTGAAGTGTTACTGTTCATTGAAGAGTTCATTATTCTAGAGATTACGGTTTGCTTGATGGAGGGTTTAGATGCAAAATTATTGTTTTGCTGGCTTTGCATTTATGGATGTGTGAAATACACATCAGCATCTTCAAGAGTCTCATGCACCTCCACATGTTGTGGAGACAACTTAGGTTTACTGTTAATCTCAGTGTTTTTAATGAGGTCAGATCTGTTAAGCAAGTGCTTTTGAATACATTTTCCCTTAATCTTTTGTTATTGTTTTTTGTTTTTTATGTCTGCTTGTTGGGTTAAAACTGAAAGCCTGAGTGTCTGTCCTGGTCCAGCCATTCCCCCAAAATGAAAACGAATTATGCATAAGAATTAAATATCATCATCAAGATTTTGACATAACTGGCATCACACTGGAATTTATGAATGGTTTACTTTACAGTATATATATTTAAAAATACGATAGTATTACTTAATACTAGAAAGCTGAACATGTGTTTTCTAGCACTCTGCAATGCAGTTTTTAACATCGTAAGCCTAGAGTGTTGTTTGGCATTCAAACCCCATGGGACTTCGAGCGCTGCATGTTTATGATGTATGACTCACACTACTTCTAACATGAGTTTTTTCATGTATTAAAAGGGAAAAACAACTACCAGGTTTTAACTAAGATATTAAAACTGCTACAGCTTTTGGTACCACCAACAAGAGTTCTATTGTTAGTGAGAAAACATTTACTCACAGGGCGCCCCTCCCCCAGTCCCCAGAGAAAGGGAGCCTTACCAGGGAAGATGACTCACCCCCTGCTGATGTATTTACTCAATAGTGGTGAATACAAAATAATTTAACAGCACACTGCCATGCAAAAATGCCAAATTCCATAATGAGATCTTATTCTCCATTCCATAAAAGAATGTATAGTTGACCCTTGAACAATTTGGGGTTTAAGGGTGCTGACTGCCCCTCCCATAAGTCAAAAATCCAAGTTTAACTTTTGAATCCCCCCAAATTTAACCACTGATAGCTACAATTGGCCAGAAGCCTTATGGATAACATCAACGGTCAATGAACACATATTTTGTATGTTATATGTATTTTATATGGTATTTTTTCTTTTTGGATACGGGGTGGGAGAGGGAGAGGACAAAGAAGGAGAGAGAGAGAGAGAAAAACTCAAGGAGACTCCCCATGAGCGATGAGCTCCAGAGCCTGACACAGGGCTCGATCTCACCACCCCAAGATCATGACCTGAGCTGAAATCAAGAGTCAAACACTTAACCAACTGAGCCACCCAGGTGCCCATCTATACTGTATTCTTACACTAAAGTAAGCTAGAGAAAAGAAAAATGGTTTTAAGAAAATCAGAAGAAAAAGACATTTACAGTACTGTACCGTATTTATTGAAAAAAATCTGCATGTAGGTGGACTCGTGCAGTTCAAATCCTGTTGTTCAAGGGCCAACTGTATTCTCTGTCTGGGTTTATTTTGAATTCACTCCAGAACTAATGTTCTAGAAAATGTCCTGTGCTGGCTTACAACTGTGCACAACAGCCTGCATTTGAATGAAAGGGAGAAACGCTGCCATGACACTATTTCATGTTTTACCGACTCTAAAACATCATTAATTATAAAATTCATCTAACTTCAGAAATGTTAAAATGTGGAGGGAAATGCGTCTTAGAGTTAATGAAATAGTAAGCGTGAAAAAGAAAGAAAGAAAGAAGAACCACTTATAACTTCACTCACCCAGAGATAGTCACTATTAAAACTTTGATTGAGTCTTACTTCATTTAATACAGGGTATTGTAATTGCTTCCTTGTTCACTCATCTGCCTGCCCTTTACGCTGTGAACTTCTCATGGATTCAGGACACCTTTTATTCACTGTTATCCCAGGTCCCTAAGACAGTGCAAGCTAAGACGTAAGAGCTCAGTAAATATTTTTGATTCTGTGTTCTGAGAAACTGGAGCTGCTTCAAGTTGCCTTCATCCTTCAGAATTCATTCATTTATTTATTCCTTCATTCACTCAGTCAGGCATGATCCTGTTTTTGCCTTAGAACTTTGAGTTGTGTGAGCATTGTACAGTTGAGGGATTCATGAAAAATGATCTTCCTCAAAAGTAATCTGAAAATAACACTTCATGGTCAGCATTTTTTATTAATTCCTCATGGTTTTGAGGATGAAGTTTTATTTTCTTTTGCTTAACAGCCAGGCACTTTATGAAGTGACTCTAGCTTTCCTCTCTATCCTCAACTGCTATCACTCTCTCACCCTTGACTCCAGGACCCAGCCCTGCAAATATTTCTCTGTAAAGGGCAAGATAGTAAATATTTTAGGCTTTGCAGTCCACAAAATTTCTGTTACTCAACTCTGACTTTGTACCAAGAAAGCATCAATAGATAATACATAATGAAATGAGTATGGGTGTGTTTCAGTAAAACTTTACCCAAGTGGGGATGTGCTGGATTAGGCCAGTGGGCTGTAATTTGCCAACAGCTGGGCTAATAGATATATCTAATTAAGACATCTAAGTTACTTGCTACTTTCTGCACATTAGATCCAATTATAATGTCATCAACATAGTAGATCAATATGATGTTCTGTTGGATGCCAAGATGAGCAATATCTCTGCCAAATAGATTATGGCCAATAGCGGAAGAGTTTACGTAAAGATGTCCTCTATCATTTCTGATGAGTAAAAACAAATCATTTTTGATTATTTTTTCAAGCTGGTTTAGAGTGTTTGATCTCAAAAGATGGTCTTAAGACCGGTGGTACCATCATTCACAGCCTCCAGAGGCCAGCCAGCAGAGGGCTTTTACAGAATGTTGGGATCCCTCCAACCAATGTCTTCCCCAGGATCTTTATAAAGGAGAGTCCTCTGAACTTTTGGGAAGTGTTATAGGGGTAAGGTGGTAGGCATGTCATACATGGTAAACGTGCCCTAACATTTCTGGTTCTTCAAGATTTTGGATTCTTACTATACAGTATGCAAGAGATCTGGCATCTCCACCTTAGTGAGGATAGGCCATTATTGAATCAGTCCATCAAAGAAACTTGATGGGACACCTGGGTGGCTCAGCGGTTGAGCATCTGCCTCCAGCCCAGGGTGTGATCCTGGAGTCCCGGGATCAAGTCCCACATTGAGCTTCCCACAGGGAGCCTGCTTC
Source organism: Canis lupus baileyi (assembly GCF_048164855.1). Classification (NCBI taxonomy): domain Eukaryota; kingdom Metazoa; phylum Chordata; class Mammalia; order Carnivora; family Canidae; genus Canis; species Canis lupus. The sequence goes on along the minus strand of NC_132850.1, from coordinate 53,282,776 downwards.
TCCCTCTGCCTGTGTTTCTGCCTCTCTCTGTCTCTCATGAATAAGTAAATGAAATCTTTTTTGAAAAAAAAGAAAAAAAAAGAAACTTTCGAGATAAGAAACTATATGAACTAACACATTCAATTCAGAATCTCTGCTAAGCACATGACACCAATAATTGCAGCCTAAACCAAAGTTCTATTTTTATTTTCCTGAGTCTCACAACCTTAGAAATGACTTGCACACAGATTCCCTAGGTTTATTCCAATAAAATTAGAAAACTCCTGCCATTCTTTAGAAGAGAGTCAGATTTGCATATAACTGCCTGCAAAAGACATGACTCTAGTCATGGGTCTTTATGTGAATAAACATCTCCTTGCTGGAAGTTACCTGTTGTATTTGTCACTTGGTTTGGGTCTGATCTTCAGGAGATTTAGGGCTCATATAGAAGCATTCTGGTTTTGGAAGTACCTGGGTGGCTCAGTTGGTTAAGCAACTGCCCTCAGCTCAGATCATGATCCTGGGGTCTTGGGATCAAGCCCCACTTTGGGCTCCCTGTCAGTGGGGAGTCTGCTTCCCCTCTTTCTCTGCAGCTCCTCATGCTTGTCCTCTCTCTCTCTCTCTCTGTCTCTCTCTGTGTCAAATAAATAAAATCCTAAAAAAAGAAAAAAAGAAGCATTCTGGTTTTTAACTATGACTAAGCTGCAAGTTGAAAGCTTGAGTTTGTTTTCTCTGTGCAAGTTCCTAGCACATGCAGAGATTAGCTATCTCCCATCACACTCCCTTGTACTCCCCTGCAGCCAGAGTCATTTGGTCCCCTGGGGAACTGGGGTCCTTCAATTGTGATTTCTTCACCAACGACAAAGGTGATAATTTCATTGATTATGATATCACCTCAAGACTGGTATTCCATTTCCTCTGGTCAAAGAACTCAGCATTGCATGCAAAGCCAAGGCATAACCAAACCCAGAATCCCTCATACCTGAGACCCACTCCTGCTGCCAAGTAGTCCAGCAGTCAGGTGCTCTCAGGACCACCAGAGATTCTAATACAGGTGTTGAAGGCTGGGTAAAGCAAAAAGGGAATCCAGAAGTAACCCAGGAGAAATCACCATAGGAACATCTAGCACCCCTAACACTTGGGGAACAGAAGAGGTCAAGGTTATCTGACTGTAAAAAAAAAAAAAAGAGAGAGAGAGAGCGAGAACCTAAAGAGAAAATGGGAGGCCAGGTCTTGCAGAGCCTGGTTCTGGGACTTCTCAAAGACTCAGAGCCATGAGCGTGCTGCCGCAGGTGCAGCGACAGTGCCAGCAAGGATAGTGAGCAAACAGGAGTCCCACCTCCTTTCCTGCTGACTCTCACTCTCCCCTCGGAGTCCCCTGGCAGCAGACCCAGGGAGAGGGGAGATTGGCAAGAGAAAAATGTGGCTTGCGGGTCCCTGGACCCAGCATCACAGGGCAGAGCAGGGCAAAATACATACACACCTGACACACAATGGCTTCATGACTAGTATGCCATGGAAAGAACTGAGGGAGAAGCAGGCAGAGGAAACAGCCATGACTCAGACTCAGACAGAAAGAAATGTAGCACATTCAGAGAGGAAAAAGGAAGCCAGAGGACCAAGAGCATAGCGAGCAAGCACGTGAGAAGAGGTGGGGAAATAAGCAGAGCCCATATCATATGGGACTTCCTAGACTGTGCTAAGGTGTTTGGATTTTACTTTGAATATATTCAAAAATTCTTTCTTCTTTCTTAACTTGTTAAATCCTATTTATCTTTAGAGGTTCAGCTTATGTAGAAGGCAACCATCCTTTCCTAGTGATGTCTATTTTTTTTTTAAAGATTGTATTTGAGAGAGGAAGAGTGAACATGAGCAGTGGGGAGAAGGGGCAGAGAGAGAGAGGGAGAAGCAGATACCCCACTGAGCAAGGAGCCCAACGTGGGACTCAATCCCAGGATCCCGGGATCATGATCTGAGCCGAAGGCAGACACTTAACTGATTGAGCCACCCACGTGCCCCTCCCAGGGATGTCTTATATGGAATCATAATGGCCTGCTTACTTATCCGTGTGCACTGCTCTCCTGCCAGCACTGTTAGGGTAGAGAATTTGTCTGCCTGCTGGCAGTTGTAGTCTTAGAACTTGGCATAGTACCTTGGCACCTGCTATCACTCTCTATACATGTTTATTTAATGAAGTAATCAATGAACAAACTGTCTACCTGGGGCAAGTCTTCCCTGGTCCACTTCCTTAGTGATTTCAAGTATCCTACCACATTGTCCATAATTCATTGATTTAATTGTCCCCCCTCTAAAGGGGAACTTTGAGGACCAAAATAATTACTTATTACTCAAGGGTATCTTTTCAGTGCTTGGCACTCAGTAGATATGCATTACATGAATGAACAAGTGAATGAATGAACACATGAATGAATGAATGAATGAATGAATGAATGAATGAACAAGCAAAACAACCACATAACTGGAGCTCAGTGTAGATACATGGGTGTTATCTGCAAATGGATAGAATCCAAAGACAGTGAATTGGGCAGGAGGGAGAATGAATTCCTCTCCCTTCTCCTTCTCTCTTCTCTTTTCTCTCTCCCTCCCACCCCTCTCCCTTTGCTCCTTCCTTTCACATCAGACAGTGGGCACCTGGGTGGCTCAGTGGTTGAGCATCTGTCGTTGGATCAGGTTGTGATCCTGGGGTCCTGGGATCGAGTCTCACATCAGGCTCCCTGTGGGGAGCCTGCTTCTCCCTCTGCCTATGTCTCTACCTCTCTCTCTGTGTCTTTCATGAATAAATAAATAAAATCTTAAAAAATACACTTAAAAGAAAAAAGTAACGTATTGGGTAGGATGGTAAAACACATTACAGAATGATGAGAACAATGAGAGGGAGGGAAGACATAAAGATTTGAGTTTATGTTAAACATTCTCTGGGTTTGTTCACTCTCCTTCTCTCAAATACAATCTTTAAAAAAAAAATAGACATCACTAGGAAAGGATGGTTACCTTCTACATAAGCTGAGCCTCTAAAGATGAATAGGATTTAACAAGTAAGAAAGAAGAAAGAATTTTTGTTAAAGTATGAAAGCATATTTCATACTGGGTACTACGTCTATTCGTGTCTATTTGTATTGGGAATTAAAATATCAAATATTTTAAATACGTCTTAAAATAACATATAATGTAATGTATAAAATATAACATAATGCATAATGTATGATAAAATCATATAACAAATGAGTGAATTGATTTCAAAAGTAAAGGGTCCCAAATTAAAAGGTGCTGTTCTCCATGTAAGTACCCTGAAGGCAGAGGCCACATCTGTTTGATTCACTGCCATCTTTTGGGCAAATAGCACTGTGCTTGACATCTATTTTTGTTCACCAAGTATTTGAGGAACAGGAAAGTAGGTGTAAGATGGTATTGTTTCCATTTTCCTAATGTACAAAGAGACAGACAGGAATAACAAATTTTACTTGGGATTTTTAGAATTTTTGTCTTGGCTGTAGAAGAGATTATGTGACCATTATGTGACCAAAGTAATCACTATGTTTATTAAATAATCATTAATGGAATAATGTGCCTAATGTCTACTGACTGAATGGTATTTTTTGGTGACCTCTGACCATACCAAATCGAATATATTGATTATATTTTATTAGGCTTTTTTTTCCTCTTAAGGTCATTAATATGCCTGAAGACTATGTCAAATATCCTTTCTTTCAAGTGACAGAGTAAGAAGACACGCATATTCGTTCTTACATAAAACTAGACTTATATTCTGCTCCCTCCGGCACTCAATCCTGTATTATATCCAGTAAATAGTGGAATGAAAATTTTTAAGACTGGAAAGATGGGATTTGTAGTTGAAATTTGTTGTTTTTTTGTTAATGCCAAAAAATGTATTTTATCTTCTGTTGAAGTATGAAATCATATGTTTTGAGTACTACGTCTATTCATGTCTATTTGTAGATTATTGTAAGTTAAGAAAAAAGATAGGAAAATAATTAAAAGAAACTTGTATAAGATGCAAATAAGCTATAATAGTGTGGGATGAACTCATTAAATTAATGGCATGAATGATTTTCATAATCAATGTTGGAAATGACATGATATTTTTCTCAGAGAAGACATGAGACCACAAAAAATAGGAAGTGTTGTTTTCAAAATGCATGCTAATGTGGCACCACACCTCTCACTCCAGATAGGAGACTAAATACTAAGTAGAAAATAAAACAAAAATATGCATATAAGCAAGCCTATGTGCTTGCCTCTTGTGCTGGAGAATAAATAGAACATAACCAAGTACAAGCTTTTAAGTAGAGGTCGATCTACAGAAATTGTCATTTGCCCCCTAAGCTTACAATTATGTCATTAAATCACAATCAGGGGTGTTAGAAGGAGTAATTAGGAATATATTGTAGGAAAAAAAAAAAAAAAAAAAAAGGAATATATTGTAGGGTTGCGCACTCATAAGAAATTTTTTATGGGAGGGAAAAAATCTTAAGCATTCACTGTTGGGAAGTCTCCTAAGACTTTTGAAAATCAAGCATTTCAGCCCATGAGGCTTTTATTTAGCAAGAACAGCAAAGGTGTGTGTGTGTGTGTGTGTGTGTGTGTGTGTGTGTGTGTGTGTGTTTTACTTTTATTTGAAGGTTGTTTAGTATCTTGCCTTTTTCATCTATGGCCTAACATGGTTTCCAGAGAGCTAATTAGTAAGTTTTTCTTTATATTTTTCTCAAGGAATCAATTCCAAGTTTCAGTTTGAAATCATGCCAGGTGCTTCATCTGGGTTGTTCAAGATAAATCCTGACACCGGAGAGGTAGTAACGACAGCCACACTTGACAGAGAGGTTCAGGAAGTTTTCACACTTCGAGGTAAGGGGTCCCCGACTATGCTACTTTTGTAGCATAGTAGGCAGCAGGAGGTTAGTGGTGAAATTTTACATTTCTGTAGAGCGTCTTTAAGCACAATGTCATTGACCCAGTGCTACCAGTTAGTTTGGTCTGATGCGGTCTCCTTGGGGCAATATATTCTAGGCATGAATTAATGGCCACAATCTGTGCCACCTTTTATTTCATATCAGTACTCGTACGAGATGGAGGGGTGCCTTCATTATCCAGCACCACAACAATTCTCTGTACTGTAGAAGATGAAAACGACCACGCACCGGATATTACTGTCTCTGGTCACAACGTCGAGGTTCTGGAAAACCAAGAGCCAGGGGTTCTCTACACTGTTTTGGCTTCTGATATGGATGCTGGCAATAATGGAGCTGTCAGATATCACATAATTGGTAAGTATTTGCTCCGCAAAAATTCCCCTCAGAACATACCCCAAGGAGCACCCCGGTGGTTATTCTCTATGTGGTGTGTGTTGCAGTGTCTAAAGAATACACACTCAGTAAGGGCTGTTTGGTGCCACGTGTGTCCTTTCCACAGACACCCTGAGCCACTGGCTTTCAAATTCCTAAATCTCCCCTCAACAACTCTGGTGAATTTTTCTAGGGTAACATTACTGGATGTGCAGATGGAACACATAACTTTTTTTTCTATTTTTGTGTCTTTCATATGATCACTAATATTTTTATTATTTTGAGCCATCAAGACTTCTGTTAGTTCTTTCTTAAATGGAACCCAGAAGACACAGAAATAGACAGTTCCTAGATCTGAATACCAGCGTAACACTTAAGATCTACAACCACATCCCACCCTTGATCAGAGTCTGTAGGAAATTCTACCCAGAAGATCATTTTGTGATATTGCTCCCTTTGAATCAGAGGCACAAAACTTTCTGGCAAAATCAAGTTAGCATTTGTATGGAGAGAGCCACATCTTCTTATTCATCTAAAAGAAAAAGTGATCGAAGAATCTGATTTTTGGCATATGTCGGCATGCACGTAGAATGATAAAAGTTGAGGAGAAAGTAATGCTTCAGAGACTGCATCTGATGGGGAGAAGCTGCTTTCAGCTCTTGTAAAAACAGTTGTGGGACTAGCTTCTGAAAGCTATCACTTTCTATTTGCTAAAAATCCATAACCAGTGGCTTTTTCTATATACCATCCATTTTACTCCAAAATGAGAATGGCTTTATTGCCTTTTTGACTAATTATAAAGATGATACATAATTGCTATAGCATAGAATATATATACAGATTTATGGAAAACAAAAATTTGTATCTTGCAGAGGTAACTCATTTATTTTGAAAAACACTTCTCCATGAACCTTAGTGAATGGAGACATCAATTTTACATATATTGGACAATTTATATATGCTATCTTGTTACCTCATTTTTTAAGTCCTTTTTAAATATACTATGTGATCTTTTCATATCAGTAAATATACATATATGTTAGCATTTCTAATGATGTCTCTTATTGTTGCATGTGTAAAATATCACTTATTTCATCCATTCCCTTTTATGGTTTTTTAAATATTGACCATAATAGCAGTCGTATTATTATAAAAATGCTGCAGTTGAACACTTACCCAATTATTTCCTTATGATAAATGTAAGTGGAGTTATTACATCCAAGGGCATATGTATTTAAAATGTCTATGTGTATTGTCATCTAGAAGAACAATGCCCTTTCAAGCTAATTTGTATAAGCAAGCCCAATTTTGCTTCTTTTGCATTGGGTACTTTCTTTCCTTTGTAAACTCTGCTTGTTTTCTAGAACTTCCCAAACAATCTGTGGTTAAGGACCAGGGTTTGGATCTATTTTTTTTTTTTTAATTTTCGATCTGTTGTGCCCTGAAACTTTGGTAAAATGCGATAAATATGAATTACTCTGAGGAGAAAAAACACAAGGCATACAAAGTGCAAGCCCCAGAGTTATAAATCTGTGATGGTATTATGCAGACATAAAATAACTCCATCAAGTCTCTGTAAGATTTTCTAAATGCTTACTCTGAAATTCTGTGTCTATCTTGTCAGGCACTGATTACAAACAATCCCCAGAGTGCCACCCATCACTGCATTAGTATTTGTTCATTTTCTTCTTTTCCCCATACTGTCAGTTTCCCCTTCTATTGGTTTTATCCATCAATATTTATCAATCCTTCCCATCTTGAAATAAGTCTTCCCTCAGGTGTATCCCTTCACTGTCTCTTTTCCTTCACAATCTGTAGCTTCTTAAAAATTGTTGTGTACACTCTGGTTTCTGTATCTTTACCTTACTTTCATTTCTTAGCCTGCTATAATGTATATTCCAATGAAACTACCCCTGCAAAAAGACACTTGGGATCTTGCTGTTGCTAAATCCAGTGGATCCTTATCATTTCTTTTTTTTTTTTAAGAAAAAAAAAGATTTTATTTATTTGAGATAGAGACAGAGACAGAGAGAGCATGCACGTGAGCCAGGGGAAGGGCAGAGGAAGCAGCAGACTCTCCGCTGAGCAGGGAGCCTGACTCAGGGCTGGATTTCAGGACCCTGAGATCATGATCTGAACCTAAGGCAGATGTTTAACAGACTGAGCCACCCAGATGTCCCTCCTTGTCACTTCTTAATTTAATCGTACTGCTTTATGCCTTTATGCACCATGATCTGGACCCTTGATTCCACCTTGACTTCAGAAAGTCACTTTCTCCTGATCCTTCATCTGCCTTCCTAGACAAGCCTTCCCAATGTACTTGTTCTGTGGATGGTTCTCTGACTTATTGGAGTTTCCTGGGTGTTTTGTGCTTATTCTTTTACTTTTCTCATAGACACACTCTTACTGCGTCATTTCATCCCATCCTCATCTTCAGCCACCACTGGCACCCCTATATCTCCTTATCTTTATCTGCATCTGAAATCTAAGCCCCATTAAAGGACATTTTTATAGTATATGTTGGCAAATTGAATTTAAATAAAATATTAAAATAAAAAGGGGCATTTTTAAAAAAGTAAAATAATGACTTTCATACAAAAATGAAATAACAGTTGCCAAAGATTTTTTTTATTTAAGTCATTGATTAATGAGCAAACAAAAAGATGTTAAAATTGGTCCAAGAGAATCCCAAGATAGACACACACACAACTCGCACACCCAGGAAATAAGGAGTTCTGAAATGTAGAGGAGGTTTACCTGCAGGACAATAACCAAAGACATTCCACTACATAATTAATTTGCATTTGTGGACAAGAATCTTTGCATTATTATCAGGTTTCAACAGTTTAGAGAGTGATAAAATAGATAGAGCAGAGTGAAGGGAGAAGCCAACTGAAATGGCAAAGCCAGACCAGACATTCACCAATCTTTTTTTTTCACCCTAGCACACTCACTTCTTTCCCTCTCATTTCAAATGGTTTCATCTCAAGAACCCAGTTGTTATGCCCAACAACATCGCATTGCCAGTGTGTCCCCAACTGTACTCCGCACTCAGGATCTCCTTCTAGAGTCTCTGCCAGACACCTTGCTCAACTTATCCTTAGTGGAATCTTGAAAAACCATGTATTCCCAGCACATGTTTTTTTCAAGTAATTGACTAAAAATTTTTATTAGAAGTTTAACTAGTATTGCTCAGAATATGATAAATATTGGCATGTTAAAACAAACAGCTGTCACCTTTTAAAAGTATCAACTAGAATAAAAAATACTTTAAAAAATATACGTGAACTTCTAAAAAAAACCATACATATACTTCCCAGGCAGGGGAAGGCTTCTGTTCAAGGCTAGGCCATGCCCCTTACCTTCCCTCATTCCCACCAGCCCTGCCCAAGCCAAAGGTCAGGCCCAGACTCTTAGGTCAGGCCCACAGCTGAGAGTCCTGCACCCTGAGACACTGAGAGACTTAGACATCTTTCTAGAAGCACCCCGCACCAGCCAAGTCACCTGCCAAGGCACCATGCTCAAGAGATAGACTAGAGAAGATATACTAAAGGTAACAACATTACAGAATGTGGAAAGGACAGACTCAAGTGATTTTAGGTGATTTCTCAGACAGAACAATTTTCGGAGTAAGAATATGTAAACTAGGCTTCTGGGAATTACCTTAAAACTACTAGTTTCCAGATACTTCTTAGAAAACTTCATATGACCCCAAGGGTACTCTGATCTCATTTTAAACACAACTTCACTCTTTCACTCAAGCCCCATCATGAATCCTTCATCCCTTACTCCTTACTTTTGTCCTTAATATCTTTGGGATGTGTCCACTTCCTCTATGCACGTATTCATTTAGAACCTCCCGGCTGCTCAAGCAGAGTACGGCAATAGCCCCCTAACTTTCCTATGTTCTAACCCAGCTTTGTCATTGCTGTCCAGCTCCCTTCCAAAAGCAGAAATGTGACTCATGACCCTTTCCCTTCTCAAATCCTTCAGGAGCTCCCTATGGATGTCGAGGTAGACTCTTCAGCAGTGTACACAGGGTGCTTCATGACTTAGCCCCCTGCTTATCTACTAAATCTGAGTCTTTCCGCCTGACCGTCTCCCTATCCTCTGCACACAAATCCCCAGGAGACCCTGTGTTCTAGCTACATGAAAACATTTGCAGCCTTTAGTTCCCATAGTCCTAAGACTTCCCTCAGGCTCTCCCCTCTGCATAGAACACACTTTCCAAAACTCTTAGCCAGGCTTCCTCTGCTTTAGAAACCAGTTCTGATGTCACTTTTTGTAATAAACATTCCTGCCCATCCTCACACAGGACTGTGCACCCTTCCTCTGTGCTGCTGGGTGCCCTGTGCATATGATTTTCACTTTAATGTCCCAGTACTGACTCAATACTGACCCAGGTTCTTTCTGGACTGTAAATTCTTGCACACTGGGATCATGCCTTACTGCCCTCGCATTCCCAGCACCCAGCACATACTTGGCATGTGACAAGTTCTCCTTAAATGTTTGCTGAGTGAATGCATCATTTTATCAACTACAAATGCCACAGAAATGTAGATTTAACTGATCACCCCTATATTTGGTACAAATTAGTTGTGTTTTATGAACAAAATACAAATGCAAGTGCTTCTCCTCAGCCTCCAACCCTACTTCTGGCTGTTGTTTTCCTGAATGCTGTTCTTCTTCTTTCCCCTTATGCCCCTGGCAGACGCACCATTCCCACTCTGTTTGGAATGGTGCATCTCATCCAAGAATATGCCCCTCATCCAAGACGTTGCCAGCAAGTCACTGAACTGTATTTCTCCTAATTTTTAGGATGACTTTAAAATGCCTTTGAATGTTTTGTTTGTTTGTTTGTTTGTTTTGTCTCTGTGTTCAGGCTTAAATTTAATTCTGCTTGGTACATGGGCAATAGGAAAGGGAAGATTTTTTTGGAGAATACAGAGAAGAATAAACATATCATCCTTCCTTATGTTGGAGAAGAAATAGACAAAAATTCTCCTATCTCTTACAGAAGTGTCATGATTCATGCACAAGGTTCATGGGAATGTAGAAGAGAATCAATGTGTCCACATTACTACTATGAATCTGTTCATTTGTTATTGATATCTAAAAACGGACATGATATCCTGTTTCTTATCCCATCTGGTATTGTTTTATTTCAAATAAAACAAACATTTTAGTCATTCAAGAGGAAAATATATGAAAATAAAAAGTTGTGAATACATTCACAAAAATCCATACTGCTGCAAATCAGTCTAAGCAAGTGTTCTAATTATTTGAATTAAGATAGATATTGAATTATATTATTTTGTGTATCCCCTGATAATAGAAGCTTCATGAGGGCAAGGCCTTTATCATGTCCACTGTTATATCCTCAATAGTTATAAAAATGCTGGATGTAATAATCATGAAACAGATTATTTGTTGATGAATGAATCCTATATATATATATAGGATTATATATATATGCTTATATATATGTTTCATCATATGTATGACTGATATATATCATATATACGCATATATATGAATCATATGTATAAGTATATATACCTAGCAGAGGGTTACTACTTCTTCAATTCAAATGAAATTTGAGTTTGAATTTATTTTCTTTAACAGATGGAAATACCGATGAATACTTTGCTATTAATGAAACATCAGGAGAACTCTCAACCACTCGAGCTTTGGACCGGGAGCAAGTCAGCAATTTTACCCTAGTCATCTTGTGCTCTGACCTGGGGGATCCACCAAGGAGCTCTCTAGTGCAGTTGCAGGTTAGAGTTTTGGATGACAATGACCATGGCCCTTCCTTCCCCACTCTGCTTTACCAGGCCTCCGTGAGAGAAGATGCCCAGGTGGGAACAGTGGTTCTTATGCTGTCTGCTGTGGACAGGGATGAAGGTCTGAATGGACAAACTGAGTATTTTCTAGTGGATGAGGCTTCTGGTGCATTCACCATTGATCCTGTGACAGGTGCTTTGAGAACCCGCCACACCCTGGACAGAGAAGCCAGATCTCAGCACACATTTAGGGCTGTGGCCAGAGACTGTAGTGTCCAAGGCTCTAGAAGCACCACAGTAATTATAAAAGTACATGTCACGGATGTTAATGACAATGATCCAGTTTGGGAGCAGAACCCCTTTGAAATTTTTCTTGCCCCCCAGGCACCTACTAACCAGACAACTGCTGTCCTGACAGCCAGTGACCCAGACTTGGGACCCAATGGAACTGTTGTTTTTAGTTTTGCAGAGACCCAGTCAATGTTTTCTATTGATAAGTATACAGGAGAAGTTCAACTTCAGCACCACACATCTTCAGAATATTTTCCGATCTGGCTGCAGTTAAAAGTTAGGGACCAGGGGGTCCCAGCTAGGACAGCCACTGGCCTCTTGGTCGTTCACATGGAAGGAGAAGATGTCAAGATTTCCTTCAATCACCCTCTATATACAGGGACTGTGACCGAAAATTGTGATGCAGGTGAGTGTCCCCTCAAGTCTTTGTGTGTTGTACCTGATTTGGCAAAATGCTTAAAACTAACAATTATACAACAGGAGTGCTGTTGGAGATTAAGTTGCCAGTTTCTGAGTTCAGCCAATTTTTGATATGCTGATGTTCATCCATAGTACAGTATTAGCACGGTACCTTCAAATACAGTGAAACACACACACACACACACACACACACACCTTTATAGATAACAAAGAGTAAAAATACTGAAAAATAAATCATTTAGGGCTTTTGAAGTTTCAGTTAATTTAGGCTTACAATTAAAAAAAATTCTTTTTATTTAAATGTATCTGAATTCCTTAACAAGTGTATATTTCCTAAAGTACTTTCTTAGCAATACAATAAAAGAGGAGGTAGGTTGTGGTTAAATGCTTGGGCTCTGCCAGAGTTTATTTATTATCTTTTTTATTTTTTATTTTTTTAAAGAGATTTTATTTATTTATTCATGAGAGACACAGAAAGAGAGAGGCAGAGACACAGGCAGAGGGAGAAGCAGCCTCCATGCAGGGAGCCTGATGTGGGACTTGATCCCGGGACTCCAAGATCACGCCCTGGGCCAGAGGCAGGCGCCAAACCACTGAGCCACCCAGGGATCCCCTCTGCCCGAGTTTAAATCTAAATTCAGCCACTGTTCCTCCTTGGGCAGCTGCATCCTCTGAGCCTCAGTTTCCTAATCCATAAATTAGGAATAAGAATCATGCCTACCTCACTAGGTTCTGAAGCCTGAATAAGCTGGTTCATGTAAAGCACTTAAAACAGTATCTGACACATAGTGAACATGTAGTAAATAGAAACTACTAGTACTATTATCATTCATTTTGATACAGTCAGCAGTGGCTTTCAAACAGTGCAGTAATATCTGATCCCCAAAGAATTCAGCACAGCTCAGACCAGACTTCTGTGAACAGTAACTGTTTTTCCTAGTAACACTAAATTATTTTCCAGTTATTTCCTTACATTTATGCCATAATAGGAAACGTAAATAAAAACTAATTTTAATTATCTTTCCAACGCAATGTGGAAAAAAAAAAAAAAACCCTCCCGTGTAGATACTTGTAAATTGAAAGACATTTGACCAGGGTAATTATATCTAAATAGAGAGTGGAGACAGGAATCTACTGATTCTTTCCACCAAGTAGGCAAAGCACAAAGAGGAGGAGTTTGGTTGCTAAAGGTGTGCTGTGTGCTGTGCACCTGCTCGTGGCATTTTTTTGTTTGCATTTTGTCTTTCATCAGGATTCAATCTCACTTTATCCATACCTACACAAGTTGTTACTTAAAAGACAACCTGCATTTTCTGAAATCGACTTACTAATTTCATAGTGAAAATACCTGTTACACATTTCATACTGCTTTCTCTATGAAAAAAGAATATTCAGTTTAATATTGAATATTAAATTAGGGTTGTTTTCAGTTACATTTTTTTTTAAGATTTTATTTATTCATGAGGGACAGAGAGAGGGAGAGAGAGGCAGAGACGCATAGGCAGAGGGAGAAGCAGGCTCCCTGCAGGGATCCCAACGCAGGACTCGATCCTGGGACTCCAGGGTCACACCCAGAGTCAAAGGCAGACGCTCAACCACCGAGCCACCCAGGCGTCCCTCAGTTACACATTATTAACTTGACTTTTGACCCTTTTCAGAATTATGGTTATCCCATAGGTCGCTTCCTCAGAAGGCCTCTTATTGATTCTAAACATAATTAAGAGTAAATTGCAGTTATCTGCATCAAATGAAATAATAGTGACTTCCAACTTCTTATGTGTAACGAGACTTCCACATAAGCAGTGAATGTTTAACAATAAAATATACTCCTCGGGGTGTATTTCTATTACTCTTAAGATGCACACATTCCAACACCAGAGCAGAACCTGATGGAAAGTAAACAGTTTCTAAATAATATAACACAAAATACAATATATTAATCAATCTTGAAATTGATCTGATAAAATTACAGAACCTTTGAGCCCAGCCTTCCTCTGCAGTACAAATATGAAGATTTCTCTAAACATCCTTGACATGTGGTCTTATCGTCTCTACTTGAATATTTTGGTGACTGAGCACTTAGAAGGGTGGTTCTTGAAATTGGGTGTGAAACTAATGATCTGTAACCCACCCGGGGAAGTTTCTGCCTGCCTCATTAGGTCTGGGGCCAGGGACTGTTTTTAACAAGCTCCACTGAGGATTTGACTGCAGGGCAAAGTTGGAAAATCTTACTTGGAAAGTCATTCATATGTTGGAGGCCCAGCTCTGCTTCTTTTCTGTCTATCCATGAATCTAGTTCTGCCTTCTGGAGCACTCCACTGCTCTACACAGTTGCTTTTCAGATATTTTATTTGCTCCTTGCACATATATATATTTTTTAATTAGTATTAAGTGCCAGGTACTGTCTCCTGGGCTATATTCACGAATTTGTCCTTGTGAAGCTTACATTCTTTTCTTTTCCCTCAAAGATTTTATTTATGTATTTGAGAGAGAGAGAGAGAGAGAGAGAGAGAGAAGGCACAAGCAGGGGGAGCAGGAGAGGGAGAGGAAGCAGCAGCTCCCCACTGAGCAGGGCACAGACCTGGGTTTGATCCCAGGACCCCAAGATCATGACCTGATCCGAAGGCAGATGCTTAAGATGCTTAAGCCACCAAGCCACCCAGGCACCCGTGAGGCTTACAGTCTAGCAGGAATAGAGGGACACTGTCAATGAACATAATAAATAACTATATTTAGATGGTGATAAGAGCTATCAAATAAAAAAAAATGCAGAGCAAAGTTAAGAGGGACTTGGGAGCTCTGGAGTAGGGGACAGATTTCAGTTTTAAATAGTAGGTAAGGGTGGGCATCGTGGAGCAGGCACATTTGAGCAAAGACCTAGAGAGAGGAGACAGTATTTTGGGGGGTAGAGGATTTCAGAAAAAAAAAAGGAAAAAGTGGTGGGAGCCTGCCTGGTTTGTTCAAACAACAGCAAAGAGGATGTGTGGCTGGGACAGAGCAAGCAAAGGCAAGAATAATAGGAAAGGAAGTAAAAGGACTCACAGACCATGTGGGGCCTCGCCAACCACTGGGGGCACTTTAGGTTTTACTCAAGTAGTTTTCTCTTTAATTCATTTGGTTGTCCTTCACATAATAGGGTTTCTGACCACTACTAGTACACATTCACATCCAATATAAATTCTCCAGAGTAATAGGGATTACATATATTATTCCTCAAAAAAATCAGCATGGGAAGTCATCACTGTTATCACACTTTTTGACATTAGTGAATGAAATTTCTAAATACTAAGTAATGTGCCTGGGCTTTCCCTAATTGTTAGAATATTCTTTCTCAACTCACCCGGGATCAGTTTGTTTGCAGAATTAAACCTAAATATAAGTCAATATCTAAGGCACCCCACAGAAAACATTTCAATACGAAATCAAGTTATGGATTAGTAAAAAAAAAAGTTATGGATTAGTAAGTCTATTTGTGGTTGAATTCAGGACTGAATTAAAATAACACTAATAACAACTGCCATGGGAGTACAAGATTTGCACCTGTTTTTGTTTTTACTACGTGCCATTCATTTGTAGGTCACAGGTTCACCCTGTTGATAGGAGGCAGCCGTTTGGCAGAGGACTACCTTGACTCTAGCCTATTGCCCACCACTTGGGCAGCATCACCTCAAATCTGTACACCTTCAGTCCACTCGCAGCCATCACAATCGGGATTAGTCAGTAAGGTTAAGAGTAACGAGTCCGAGATAAAAGTTAGGGCTGGAGACAGTGAGGACCAAATTACTTTCTTACCTCTGATGACGGGCCTCCTATTTGAGATTAAATCAGAAAAGCTAATGAATAAATGGATGGGAAGCCTTCATCCAGCTGTCCACACCATTGTGTTTTCTTTGACCTCTGATCAGAATTGTTCTTCTTAGTCCTCTTGTATTTAGAATTATTGAATTAAATTTGACTGTTATCTTAATAGACCTTAACACTCCAAAAAATCAATTTATTAAATCTTGCTCATAAAGATGACTAGAAATACTGCTGGCAGTACCACAAGCATATGGAATCCATAAACATTCAGGTAGGTATACATATCAAGACGACTGAAACAACGGTTGGGACCTACACTGTGACATGTGTAAAGGACATAAAGTCTAAATTGAGAAAGGAGCTAAACATTACCCATAGAATAGGAAGGAGAAAGAGAAAAGGAAAAGATGACAGTTAAGAAACCATTGAATTGGGGATCCCTGGGTGGCTCAGCAGTTTGGTGCCTGCCTTTGGCCCAGGGCACGATCCTGGAGTCCCGGGATCGAGTCCTGCATCGGGCTCCCGGCATGGAGCCTGCTTCTCCCTCTGCCTGTGTTTCTGCCTCTCTCTCTCTCTCTATCATAAATAAATAAATAAATAAATAAATAAATAAATAAATAAATAAATAAATCTTTAAAAAAAAGGGAACTATTGAATTTGATTAGATACAACTAACCTACACTTGGATTTCCTAAGCTGCTGTGAATAACAGTGACAAGGTGCACAACATATTGATTGACATTTCAAGCTGACCAGAGCTTTGCCTGGACCTAAATTCAGTTCAGACTGTTGGATCATATCATAGGCACCAGAAGGTGTTTTTTTTCTTTTTGCTTTTGAATTCCAGTGGTTTTAAAAGACTGTAAATCCGTTGATTAGTGCTAGTGTGGCCTTGATATAAATTAATTAATAAATAATGTTTTATAGCTTCCAGCATTATTTCCTCCCAAATATGTGTTCAATTTTTAATTTTATTTTCAAATTTAAAAATATGTGCCTATTGGAAGTTTAAATTTTCTGTGGGTTATTCAGATCCTATCAGTGGGTATCACTTGACATCCTGAATGAATTATTTTTTATCATAAATTTTCATCATCCTAAACTAATTTTTACATTTAAATATTCTTTTAAGAAAATAAAAAGCTAAGGGACACCTGGGTGGCTCAGTCAGTTAAGCATCTGCCTTCGGCTCAGGTCATGATCCTGGGGTCCTGAGATTGAGCTCCATGTAGGGCTCTCTGCTTCTCCTTCTCCCTCTCTCTATCTCTAATACTAACAAATAAATAAAATCTTAAAAAAAAAAATAAAATCTTTCAAAAAGTTGAAACAAATGACTCTAATGTATTTATATTTATTTAACGTTTCTTTCTTGGAAAGCCCACAGGTTTGAATTTTGGTTAACATTGCCTTCATCTACTAACAACATTAAATTTAACATCAACTGCTTAAAATAATATATAGTTCAGTACATAGTTTCCATTTGAAAAGCAGATCCTTCATAGGTAAAGTTTCTTTAAGAGTTGGTCATGATATGTGCACTTAAAGAAAGAGTCACTCTCCAGGATACCATTTGCCTGTAAGAGAGAGGCTGCCCGTATAGCAACATGAAAGAAAGAGTTGAAATCCAAGTGATTCCCCTCTTTTTACTCTTGCCATTGTTCCTCTTCAACCCAGATGAGGAGAAATCTAACTGTCCTGAATTTTTTGAAGTGAAAAATCAACCACTTGCTTGTTTCAATCCATTAAGTAATTTAAATGAACCTTCCAGAAGCCAGCATTTATTTCTTGTTTCACTCCCAGTGCTTTGGGTATCCTGAGGTCACGATTCCCAGTGTGGACAATTCACAACTTCGTGCATTTCCTGTAGTGGCTAAGAGGGGAAGAAAATGAAATTATGAATTGTATTGATACTGTGATTAAAAGTAAAAACTCAGACCTTAAAGAGCTTGAGATAAAATTAAAACATGATGATCCATAGGGGCATTCTAAGTAGTCAATTATCTATATTTAATTTTGTATCATAAACAAACCTGATTCTGATGGTTCAGAGGACAGCCCCTTCTTCTAGCCTTTTGGCAATTGATCCATTAAATTTTAGCTCTTACTCTTGGTAAGCTGGGCACATATATGTAGAGTATGGTGTGATGGAAGTTAGTGTAGCTACATGGGTCACACTCACAGTATAGGAGCTCTCTTTCTCCTCCTAAAAGTGGAGGGGATAAGGATTTCCTCGCAGGGCTCCTGTAAGGATTAAATGAAGTCATAGAATATGCTAGTCATTTTTTTTATTCTTTTTATGGCTATCCTCCTTCTGTCTCAAATCCTTTATAGAATTCTCTAAATTTCACCAAGTGTAAATTCTTACCAGAGCAACCAGTTATTACACAACAATTCTGTAACAATGGTAAAATACTTAGAATTTTTTAAAGCCCTACCATTCCATTCTGCTCCATTCTCTCTCCAAACAAGATAACAATTAGACTTTCCAAGGTGACAAAATTCTCATAATTTTAGAAGAGTTCCCATAATCTATGTTATCAATGACTTTGGGACAGGCCCCAACATATACATTTTTATGATCATGAAAAAAAAAAAAAAAGAGAGAAGCAATTATTCCCTGTCATCCCTTTTTCATTATTTTATTTAAGGCCAGTCTTCTATGTGGAATGAAACTCATTGGAATGAATGCTATCTAACCGTTTCCAAACAGTATGGAATTTCATCACCTTACCTAAGACTAAGATAGCTTTGGAGGAGATAGAGAAGACTGCCTTAGGCAGGGTCAGCCGGCTCAGAAGAAGATAAACATCTCAGAGCACTTGGGTGTCCCAGTTGGTTAAGCCTCAGCTCTTGTTTTTGGCTCAGGTCATAATCTCAGGGTCATGAGATTGAGCCGCCAAGTCAGGCCCAGTCTTGAGGTCCATGCTCAGGGGGGAGTCTGCTTGAGATTCTCTCCCTCCCCCTACTTCCCTCTGTCTGTCTCTCTCAAATAAATAAAAATAAATCTTTTTAAAAAAGAAGGAGTGCTGATGGCTCAGTTAAGTGTCTGCCTCTGGCTCACGTTGTGATCTCAGGGTCCTGGGATCAAGGCCATGTTGGGCTCCCTGCTCAGTTGGGGGGAGGGCGCTGCTTTCCCCTTTCCCTCTGCTGCTCCCCCTGCTTGTGCTTGCTCTCTCTCTTTCCCTATCAAATAAATAAATAAATAAATAAATAAAATCTTTAAATTTTTTTTAATTAAAAAAAAGATAAACACCTCATAAGCCAGCTTTCATCTTTGCATATTAACCCCAGTCTCATATCTGGGCCTCAGCCATTATAGGCTCAAGGCCTTATCTTATTAACAAACTGAGGAGTTCTTCTCCCAGGATTTGGACTTACTAACCAATATAAAGGAGACTGATGTGTAGATCAGAATGTCAGTTTTTGATTGCCATGTGGATGACGATGATCATGCCAGGATAACTTGGTCTCTCTTTCTAGGAGAAAGGACACAGGAAGCCAAGCTCATAATCAGAAAATTGTTTTTTAATCCTAAACAGTTGAAGAGGCTCTCATGAGCTTTTTAGTGCAATGTTAATGGCCTCTAAATTACCAAAAAAGTGATAAAACAGCTGACTTTGGATGTCTTGTGAAAGCTGGGGAGAGATCTGAGTTAGGAGGGTACTATGGTAATCCACATGTAGAGATACCTGGGGAGCTTTTAAAAATTACTGCTACCCAGACATCCCTAGCCCCAAGCAATTAAATGAGATTCTTGAAGATACATCAGACATTGTGAATTGGTAAAAACTCCCATGTAATTATGCATGCAAGCCAAGGGTAGGGGTGGAGAGAGGGCCTGGAAGAAATCCAAAGTAATGATAATATCTTACAGAGGTTGAAGTAATGCATCTGCCAAGGAGACTGAGGTGGATGGGCTAGCATGTGCACCCGTGACAATTCCTTGGAGGGTTGTGGTAGGGGAACAGGAAAGTGACACATTTAAGAAGCAGGAAGTGGCCAACAACTTCTGATTTGCAGCAGAGATTAGGTAAGATAAGGTCTAAAAGGTGACAACTAGCTCAGTTGGAGGTCTGTTCCCAAAGCAGAAGTGCATGAGGTGGTGGGCTGTCACCCAGCGCTCAAAGAACCTCTCATCCATGGAACTGAGGAGTATTGCCTGAGATGATCTGAGGATGCCACCTCGGTATAAGGAGGTGAGAACACAGTAAAAAGGAAGGCCTGTCTGAAAAGATAAGTCCATGCATCAAATATAAAAGACAAGACAGTAAGAGAAAATGACACAATTGGCAACATAAGAAGGTGGGAGAGTCCAGAAAGGAAGCTCTGAAAAATAAGTTTGCTTTGGTGAAACCGTTCAGGATTTGGCCAAGAAGAGAGACCAAGAGCTGAGACCACCTAAATGCACTCCAGAGTCATCTGTGGCTGCTTACAGAAACTGTGTGCAGCCAAATAGAATTTAGCAACTTTGGAGAGGATGGTAAACAGTAGGGAGAATGAAGTGTCTAGAACTTTATTTTAGAAGCCAAAATACAGTGAAATGTAGAGCAAAGTGGGGGTGGCGAGTTCAGTCTGTTTTCACAAGGCTTGGCCATGAAGGGTGACAAAGGAACGTGCCAATAGCTTGAGGAGCCCTGAGGATCAGAGGGGCATTTTGTTTTGTTTTTGAAAGCTGGAAGAGATTTGGATATTTGTGATTATAGCACTGTGAGGTTTACCAAGATACGTCATTTATATTTGAGTACAAACCAGAATAAAACACTTAGAAATATCAGAATTTCCTTTCTTTCCTTTTTGTTTTCAATTAGCATCTATCATTTCTGGATGTTGAACCCTGGTTTCGGATTCATGTATTTTAAGGTCAGCAATACATCTCCCTAAAGCTATGACAATCAAATGGAATCATTAAAATAGTTTATTAGAGTAATCATTATGTGGCAGCTAAAAACATCTTAAAAGGCATTTCTTTAATCTAAGTAAAGCATATTTTTAAGATTTTTTTTTTGAGGCATTTGCGTTGTTTCTTGAAGTAATTGGAAATATGCTGGGTATCTAACAACCAAAGTCGAGAATCATTTGTTTGGAAAAATTGTGCAACCTTTCTTTCTGGACATGTGCAGGCTCTGGATTCAGGCTGGCTTGGGAGCTGCAAAGGAGAAAAAGGATAGCCCTTGAAAATGATGGGAATTTGAAGTCTGGTCAGCAACCTAGGGATGCAGACTAGACAGGGAATCACTGGCAAATTAGGGGAGATTTAGCAGCATCGGGTCCACAGACAAGATTTGGAGTCTGATCCAATATTGAAGCAACACTGAAAACTCTCAAGCTCATGCTTTAAATAAATAAAATCTTCTGTAAAGCACAGAATTAGAGAGGTTGTAGGAACGTCAAGGGATCACTTCAGCACCCACCTATCCCTGAGTTGCTATGAGTGAATTTCAAACGATTGAATCCATTTATAGATAATCCTTCTTTTAAAATATTTGGCCACTAAAATCTGTAATCCCATTAATTTTTTTTTTTAAATTTTTATTTATGATAGTCATAGAGAGAGAGAGAGAATGAGACAGAGACACAGGCAGAGGGAGAAGCAGGCTCCATGCACCGGGAGCCCGACGTGGGATTCGATCCCGGGTCTCCAGGATCGCGCCCTGGGCCAAAGGCAGGCGCCAAACCGCTGCGCCACCCAGGGATCCCTGTAATCCCATTAAAAATACTTTCAGACTTAATTTTGTTTACTTCTCATTTCATGTATTAATTCTCTGCTGGCTTTCTTCCACATCTCTCTTTTCCTAAAGCTCACGAAAGGTCAATAAGCACTTTGTGTAGCTTCCTCTATTATTTCCTCAGGTGTTCGCAAAAGCAAATGTGTTCAAGATTGCAAACCATTTATGTTTTAAAACATGGTTTTCATCTGTTCACAGATTATGGAAAATTATTTATTTTGAGATTTTCCATGCTTTGTCTCATCTCAGGGGTGAATTGTTTGGAAAGCTTTAGTAACATATGTTCCGTCATTTTTTGATGATGGGAAGGTGGGACGGAAAAAAATCAACTTTTCTTCCTTTTATTCATTGTGGTAAGAAATTCATAACAAGATTTACCATCATAAGTAGCCATTTTTAAGTGCACTGTACAGAAGTGATAACTTCATCGTTGTGCAATGGATTTCTAGAGCATTTTCATCTTTCAAAACTAAAACTCTATACTCACTGAACGACAGATCTTTCCTCTTCCTCCAGCCCCCTCAATCGCCATTCTACTTTCTGCTTCTAAGTGTAGGGCTACTTTAGATACCTCATATAAGTGGAGTAATGAAGTATTGTCTTTTTGTAACTGAGTTATTGATGAAATCAAGGTTCATCAGTGCCTATAACAGGATTTCCTTATTTTAAAAAAATATTTATTTATTTGAGAAAAAGAGGGTGCATGACCTGGATTGGAGGAGGTGGGGGAGGGATAGAGGGAGAGAGAGAGAGAGAATCTCAAGCAGACTCCTGGCTGAGGGCAAAGCCCAAGACTCTGAGATCATGACCTGAGCCAAAATCAAAAGTAGGATGCTTTACCAACTGAGCCACTCAGGCACCCCAGGATTTCCTTCTTTTTAAAGACTGAATAATACTTTACTATATGTGTATACCACATTTCTTTATCCACTCATCCATCCATCAAAGGACATTTAGGTTATTGCTATCTCTTGGCTATTATAAGAAATATTGCAGTGAACATGGATGTGCTGACATCTCTTTGAGAGCCTATTTTCAGTTCTCTGGATATATACCCAGTGGGATTTCTGGATCATATGACAGCTCTAATTTTAATTTTTAGAGGAACTTTTATATTGTGTTCCATACTGGGTACATCATTTTGTAACACCTACCAACAGTGTCCAAAGATTCCAATTTCTTCATATCTTTACCAATACTTGTTATTTTCTTGTTTTTATTTTTCTTTTATAGTGGCCATCCTAACTGATGTGAAGTGATACCTCATTGTGGTTTTGATTTGCATTTCCCTGATGATGAGTGATGTTAAGCATCTTTTTAAAAACCCGTTGGTCATTTTTTTTGTTTTCTTTGGGGGAATGTCTATTCAAGTCCTTTGTTCATTAAAAAAAATTTTTTTTGCTCTTGAGTTGTAGGAGTACCTTGTGTATTTTGTAGATTAATTCATTATCACATGCACAGTTTGCAAATATTTTTCATAGGTTTTCTTTTCATAGGTTGAAAACCCCCTTTTCATAGGTTGACTTTTCACTCTGTTGATGGTTTGTTTTATTGTGTGGAAACTTTTCATTTTGATGTAGTCCCATTCATCTGTTTTTTTGCTTTTGCTACCTGTATTTTTACTGTGATATCCAATAAATTATTGCCAAATCCAAGGTCATGAAGCTTTCCCCCTGAAACTTCTCTTCTAGGATATTTACAGTTTCATGTCTTACATTTAGGTCTTTAATCCATTTTGACTTAATTTTTGAATATGTGGTAAAGTAAAAGTCCAAATACATTCTTTTGAATGTGGATATACAATACAATTTGTTAAAGAGACTAACCTATCCCCACTGTGTAGCATTGGCACCTTTGCCAAGATCATTTGAAAATATGCATGATGGTTTTTTTCTGGAATCTCTATTCTGTTCCATTGGTCTCTAAATATCTTAATACCAAGATTGTTTTGATTACTGTAAGTCTGTACTGTTGAAGTTAGTAAGTGTGAAGCCTCCAGCTTTCTTTTCCTTAGGATTGTTTTGGCTGTTAGAGTCATTTAAGATTCCATATGAGTTTTAAAAGTTTTTTTTCTATTTCTGTAAAAAATGCCTTGGAAAAAAAAATGCCTTGGGATTTTGATATGGATTGCACTGATTCTATAGATTGTTTTGGGTGGTGTGAACATTTCAATAATAGTGAGTCTTCTACTCCATGAACACAATATTTTTCCATTTCACTTCCTTGATTAAGTTTATCTTAATTTTTTTCCATGCTACTGTAAATGGGATTGTTTTCCTAATTTCTTTTCTAGATCATGCACTGTTAGTGCATAGAAACACAACTGATTTTTTTTTTCACAACTGATTTTTGTGTGGTGATTTTGTATTCTACAACTTTGCTGGATTCATTTATCAGTTCTAGCAGTGTGAGTGTGTGAGTGTGTGTGTGTCCATGTGTATGTGTGTGTGAGTAATCTATAGCATTTTCTATGTATATAAGATCATGTCACTAAATACAAGAATCATTTTATCCTTTTCTTTTTTTTTTTTTTTCCAATTTTGGTGCTTTTAATTTCAAAGCCTGATTTCTCTGGCTAGGACTTTCAGTACTATGCTGCATAGAAGTGGTGAAAGTGGGCATCCTTGCCTTATTCTTGGATGAAAAGCCTTTTGCTCTCACTGTTGAGTAGGTTGTTAGAGCTATGGGCTCTTCTTCTATGGCCTTTATTTATGATGTATGCTAATTGCCTTATGTTCCTAGTTTACTGAGTGTGTTTATCATGAGTGTGTTGAATTTTGCCAAATTCTTTTTCTGCATGTATTGAGATGTATTGAGGTGATTTTTATACTTTATTCTGTTAAGGTGCATTGATTGATTGAATTTCATACATTAAACATTGAACCATCATTGCATCCCAGGAATAAATCCTATACTGTTATGACTTACGATCCTTTTAATGTACGGTTTACTAGTATTGAATTGAGGATCTTTGCATCTAGATTATAGGTTCCTTGTGGTGTCTCTCGTTTTGGTATCAGAGTAATGCTGGCCTTATAAAATAAATTTGCAAGTGTTGTCTTCAATTTTTGGAAGAGTTTGAGAAAGATTGGTGTTAATCTTTAATGAA
Source organism: Canis lupus baileyi (assembly GCF_048164855.1). Lineage (NCBI taxonomy): Eukaryota > Metazoa > Chordata > Mammalia > Carnivora > Canidae > Canis > Canis lupus. The sequence continues at coordinate 53,258,343 of NC_132850.1, read as the reverse complement.
AGATTGGTTTTCACCAGTGAAACCATCTGGTTCTCTTTATGGGAAGGTTTTTGATTATTGATTCAATCTCCTTACCATTTATATATTTATTCAGATTTTTCTCTTTCTTCAGATTTAATAGAATGTGTGTGTCCAGAAATGTATTCTTTTCTCCTAGGTTGTCTTATTTGTTGGTGTGTCATTGTTTGTAGTAGTCTCATGATATTTTTTATTTCTGTGGCATCATTTGTAGTATCTCCTTTTTCATTTCTGATATTTGTAATTTGAGGCTTCTTACCTTTTTTATCGAGGCTAAGAATTTGTCAATTTTGCTGATTTAAAAAAATTCTTAGTTTTACTGATTTTTTTCCTCTTGTTTTTTTCCTCTCTATTCCACTTATCTCTGTTCTAATATTTATTATTTTTTTCTTTCTGCTAACTTTGGTTTTAGTTTGTTCCTTTTTTTAGTTTCTTGAGGTGTAAAGTTAAGTTATTGATTTGCAGTCTTTCTTTTTCTTCCTTTTTTTTCAAAGATCTATTTAACAGAGAGAGAGAGAGAAGGAGGGAAGAAGAGAGGGAGGGAGATCTAGAGGGAGAGAGAGAGAGAGAGAATCCTCAAGTAGACTCCCCGTTGAACACAGAGCCAGATGTGGGGCTCGATCCCAGGACCTTGAGATCATGACCTGAGCTAAAATCAAGAGTTGGTTCCTTAACCAACTGAGCCACCCAGGTGCCTCTCTTTCTTCTTTTTTTAATGTAGACATTTATGGCTATAAAAGTCCCTCTTAGTATTGCTTTTGCTATAGCCCACGTTTGGTATGTTGTGCTTTTGTTTCATTTGTCTCAAGATAATATCTAATTACCTTATAGATTTCTTCCTTGGCCTACTAATTGTTTAAGAGTGTGTTATTTAATTTCCATGTGTTATGAGTATTCCAGTTTTCCATTGCTATTGATCTCTACTTTCATTCCATCGTAGAAAAGATACTTGGTATGATTTTAATATTATTAAATTTGTTAACAGTAGTGTGGTGCCCTAATATGTAATCTATCCTGTAGAGTGTTCCATGTGCACTTCAGGATATATATGGGAATGTGTAATATACTTGGGAATGTGTATTCTACTTTTGTTGGGCGGAGGGTTCTGTGTATGTCTGTTAGGTCCAATTAATCTATAATATTATTCAAGTTCTCTGTTATCTTATTGATCTTTTGTCTGGTTGACCTATCCATTATTGAAAGTGAGGTATTGAAATCTTCTACTATTACTGTGTTACTATCTATTTCTCCCTTCAATTCTGTCAGCGTTTTCTTTATATATTTTGATGCTCTGCTGTTAGTTGCACATATATTTATAATTTCTTGATTTTCCTGGTGAAAAAAAAAAAACCTTTTATATAACTCTGTCTTTATCTCATGACAGTTTTTGACTTAAACTCTATTTTGTCTGATGTAAGTATAACCACCTTTGTTGTCTCTTGGATACTATTTGCATGGAATATCTCTTTCCATCTTTCCTCCTGCAACCTATGTCTGTCTGTATATCTAACATGAGTTTCTTGGTGGCAGTTTGTACTTGGATCTTGGTTTTTTTAATCCATTCAGCCATTCCATGATTCTTTTTTTTATATTTTATTTATTCAAGAGAGACAGAGACAGAGATAGAGAGAGAGAGAGAGAGAGATTGGCAGAGACACAGGCAGAGGGAGAAGCAGGCTCCATGCAGGGAGCCTGATGTGGGACTCAATCCTGGGTCTCCAGGATCAGGCCCTGGGCTGAAGGCGGCGCTAAATCGCTGAGCCATCCAAGCTGCCCCATTCCATGATTCTTGATTGGAGAATTTCATTGATTTACATGTTTAAAAATTACTGACAAGAAAGGACTTATTACTGCCATTTTTAAATTGTTTTCTGTATGTTTCTGATCTTATTCTTCTTTTCTTCTCTTGCTGCCTTCCCTTGTGTTTCATTGGTTTTTCATAGTGACATGTTTTGAGACACTTCTTATTTCCTTTTGCATTTCTTCCATAGGTATTTTCTTTGTGGTTACCATGGGGATTACATAACACATCTTATAGTTTTAACAATCTATTTTAAACTAGTAACAACTTAGCTTCAATTACATTTAAAAAATCTGTTCCTTTCCCACTTCATGTTACTGATTTCATAAATTACATCTTTTTATATTTTTATCTATTCACATAGTTTTATAGTTATATTATGCTTTTATCTCTTAAATTTTATACCAGAATTAAAAGTGATTTATATACCATCATTACAGTGTTGTGAGATTTGTTTGCTATTTGTCTATATATTTACCTTTACCAGAAAGCTTCATATTTCCATATGCTTTCACATTGTTAATAGTCTCCTTTCTCAACTGGAAACATTTAGCATTTCTTGTCAGACAGGTTTCGTGGTGATGAACTCTCTCAGCTTTTTTTTTTTTTTTTTTTTTTTAATCTGAGAAGATCTTTATTTCTTTCCCATCTCTGAAGGGCAGTTTTTCTGGATATAGTATTCTTGGTGGCAGGTTTTTTTCTTTCAGCCCTTTGAATATATCATACCACTCCCTTCTAGTCTGGAGTTTTCATAAAGGCTTTTTGAGCCATATACTATCGTTTTTCATTCAGTGTCTATAGAGGATGAGGATGAGGACTTTATTCAGCCATCTTGCTATGTCACTCCCAACTTTCTTTCTTAAATGACTGAAATATGTTCAGCATTTCAGTGGCAGGATGATTCAAAACCATCCGAATGCTTTAAAAAATATGAAGTCAATAATCAATAAGAAAATACTTTTGTTGCTTAGATATGACAGAAGTAAAACTCTAGAAGTACTTACTCATGAACAGCTCTGAATAGAATGTTTTTATTATTATTTTACCTAAATACTTCCATGAATATTGATTTTTATAACATTAATCTTTGCATAATTCTGCTATTAAATAGTTCACTGCTGCTGTAGATATTATTAATTTTTCAACTGCATTTTTGTAAAGAAGAAAAAAACAAGAACATTGAATGTATTATACTTTTTCATGCAATGTTAGGCTTAAATTCATAAAAGCTGAAAATGTAAATGTTTTTATGTTTCACTTGGTTCAAGGGAATTAGAGGTACAGTGTTGGTTTTCATTTTATCATTTCTACCTTGGTATGAAATGAGCAGTAATTGCAAATCTTCTCTAGATGCCCAGAGATGACTTTTATTTAAAATGTGCACATGGCACCTGGGTGGCTCAGTCAGTTGGGTATCTAACTCTTGATTTCAACTTACGTCATGATCTCAGGGTTGTGAGATCAAGGTCCTCATCAGGCTCCATGCTCAGTGGGAGTCTGCTTGAGATTCTCTCTCTCCTTCTCCCTCTTCCCCTCCCCTAGCTTGTGTGCTTTCTCTGTCTCTCAAATACAGACAGACAGACAGACAGACATAAAATGTGCACAATAAGCTGTGGTGTCTGGCTGGCTCAGTTTGTGGAGTGTGCAACTCTTGATCTCAGGGTTGTGCTTTTTAAGCCCCATGTTGGATGTTGATATTACTTAAAAATAAAATCTTTAATAAATAAAGTAAAATGTGCATGATAAGCCAAGACCTAGAAGGATTCAAGGCCCTTCAGTTATTTCCTCTTTCGGGGGACAGTCTCAAATTTAAACTTCATCTGAGTAAGAACATATATAAACATTTGCAGTTCTTTGCTGACTTTAGCATCTAGTATGAAGTATTTTGAATGAAATTCTGTGTGTGCTACAATTTTACTTGATATTATGAACATTTTATTTGCAATAAAGATAAGATTGTTCCTTTTATGAGGGAGTCCATATGTGATTCTTCTTTACAATTCTGTGCTCATCTTTGTCTTTTACTTGCAAGCAATCTCCATGTTTTCTTTTGTAATCAGGCATATAATTAAAGCATCCTAAGTGTGGAGAAAAGACCATCAGCAAGATTGTACCTCTTGCCTGCATAGCTATTTCTCTTTTCTTACCGCCATTCTTAAGAATATATGACAAGCCAGTTGAAATAAAATTTCCTGTGTTTAAAAACTAAATTGTATCAGGAAGCACAGAATTGTGATTGAGCACTAAAGATAAAACACACTGCACTACTGTGAAGGCATATTCCTAGGAACATGTAAGGCATTTTTGTATTAACAATATGTCTCCTAAAATGTAACAAAATAAACGTTGGATTATAATGCAACTTGAAAGATCCTCAACATGTGCAGCAACTTGATTCCACCATGATTAATTAAAATTCTTTACATTGTCACTAAATGATTTCATATCTGGCTTGAAAAGAACCACCATTTGGAAGCCTCAATAAATGATTTTAAAACTGTCACAGTTTATGTTAAACATAACGTTTTTAAAGAGAGTAATATATCCAGCTTTGGTTTTCCCGTTCTTTTTACATATTGAATTCTTTTTTATGCCTTTTCTCAGTAAATTTTCAGTTTTGTGAGCAGTACCACATACGTGTTTCCTTTAATGCGTATGGTGATCATGGCATTTGTCTTTGAATGTTGAATGTTGCAAAGGCTCCTGGGGAAAATATTATGTGTGCTAGGGCCTTTTCTTTCTTCTCTTCTTTTTAGTGAAACCCTTGTAAGTATCCAGAAAAAAAAAATGTATCTATTGATTTGTTCTAGTTTAGGGATTGTTTTTACTGTAACCTATAGCAGGATGGCTTTTGAGTTTGTTCCCTGGAGCTTGCACAGTAGGAATCAGTGTGGAAGCCCAGCAGAGGTCTTGAATAGATGTTATTTATTTTTTTTAACAACTGCAAATCCCACTATCAGGTAGTGTATTATAGCAGGGAGCTATTTTTAAAATTAATTTAATTTATTTTTTAAAGATCTATTTATTTATTTCAGTGAGAGAGCACAGTGTGGAGGGGCAGAGGAGAGGAAGAGAGATATTTAAGCAGATTCCATGCTGAGCACGGAACCCAACATGGGGCTTGATCTCACACCCTGAGATCAGACCTAAGCCAAAACTAAGAGTCAGACCGACTACACCACTCAAGTGCCTCTGATTTTTAAAAAATAATTGCTGCTGCTTTATAAGGGCCCTGTAGGCAGAGTGGCATTCTCAACCCTCTCAGGCTAGAACACTTAAGTGAGCATCTCCACCCCTTACTTCCTCTGTCTCCTCTATTACCTCCTTTCTTCTCAACCTTATTGAGCACCTATTATATACAAAGGAACAAACTTTTGATACACAGAACAATATGATTGATTCTCAAAAAAGCATGCTAAGCATAAGAAGGCAGGCACTCTGTGATTTTCAAGTATATGAAATTTTAGAAGCAAAACTAATCTAAAGTTGCAGAAATATACAAAACACAAATATATAGAGAATCTCCTGTGCTTTCATGGAATTTAGTCCAACTTAGTAGGAAGATAAGATCGGTCTTCAAGTATGTCCAGTAAAGTCCATGGATGATAAATATGTACCACAGTCTAAGTGCTGGAGGCTGATAACAAAAGAGAGATTCGTCTTCTCTATCAGAGATGGTTAAATGAGCAGACTCAGGTCAGGCCACAGCTGTGTTTTGTTCAACCCATATGATGGCTTATGTTTGTCCTCTGAATGAAATTATTTTCTGACACTTATGAACTGGGAGATTTCACATGAAAATAAATATGAATGTTTTAGCATCCCTTGAAAAGACCTGAATTTCAAGCATCTTAAAGCCGGTTTCCTTCCCTACTGGCAGTGATGAGTTGAAGCTAAGTGTCTCAAGCACATCAGACAGTCTCTGGCTCCTTCATTTGTCTGTACTTCTCACTTTTACCCAAAGGCATCTGAATTAGTGATCCCTGCTCTGTACTCATGTCTGACACCATGTCAACACTTGTGTTCCTATCTAATGTTTCCTTTTACTTTTCCTCTTGTGCCTTTCTGACACCATCCTAAATCAGGCTCCCACTGCTGCACACTCAGCAGCCAGAGAGCCTCCTACAGAGCCTACCTCTTTCCCATCTCCCACTTAGGACAACGTGCATACCTTTGCCAATAGGTGGCATTTCACCAGGCAGCATGACAGTAAGAGGAGAGGCAGGGGCCACTATCTGAATAGGCGTCCAAGTAGATGCTGTAAGTTACAGGCCAAAGATAAAAGGATTAGGACTAGTAAAGAACTATGAGAAAGTTTCTCAGAAGTGGTAGGTAAATAGTGAACGAAAGCCAAGAACAAAGATCTGAAAAAAGAGTGAAAATGACCAATAAGCACATGAAAAGATTCACATCATTAGACATCAGTGAAATTAAAATTAAAACCACACATCCACTGGAATGACTAAAATTTAAAAGACTGACAATACCAGTGGATGTGGAGCAGCTAGAATCCTCATATATTGCTAACAGGATGTAAAACAGTATAGCACCATTTTGGAAAGCAGTTTGACAGTTTTTTGTAAAGTTAAACATGAGTAAACATTCACTACAGGTGTTAACCCATGAAGAATGAAAAGATGTGTCCACACAAACATTGATACATGGATGTTCATAGCAGCTTTGTTCATAATAGCCCCAAACTGAAAACAATCCAAATGTCCATATGTGGAAAAATGGATCAACACATGATGGTATGTCCATTCAGTAGAACACACTCTACAATAGAAATGGAATGAGCTCTTAATACACAGAATAACATGCTTAATTCCTAAAAAAAATAATGCTTTTCAAAAGAGGAACTATATAATTTTTATGTGTATAAAATTTTAGAGGCAAAACAAAGTAATAGAAAGTAAATCAGTGATTGCTTAGGAGGTGAATAGCAAAAGGCATGAGATATTACACACGAAGACCACAAAGTGCTAACCTAGAGCCCGAATAGATTCTTGAGAACCTTCCAGTGAAATCTCAGTTCTCATCGCACCAATTGTCTTGTTGCTTCTATTAGTGCTTGCTAATTCTTCTATCATGCTGGTCATCAGTCTGTTCTCTGTACCTTGAAATGATATATGTCTGCCTCTTACACATTAAAAAAAAAAAAAAAAGTGTTTCCTATCACGTGACCTTGTTTTTTTTCTTCCCGGGTACTTGGCACATCTGAAATCTACTCTGAATATGTATTTGTCTAATGGTTTCTTGTCTGTCTCCTTCTTTTAGTTAATAATCACCATCAGGTAGAGATCTTTCCCAACTTGTTTGTCACTCTCTCTGTAGCACCTAGCATGGGATCTGGCTTACTGAAGACACTCAATGACTACTCACTGAATGAACAAATGAAAATGTAGTAAGCAAATAATAAATACCCAGTGTTTGCTCTTGTTTTTGCCTGTAATTTTCTTTTCCTAAAGTTATTTCTCTTTTTACCTAATTTTTTACAGGTACTTCTGTTGTGACTGTAAAAGCTGTCGCTCCTGACCCAATACAAGACAACATTAAATATTCCATTTTTAGTGGAAATGAAGATGGGGTTTTTTCCCTGTGCTCCAACTCAGGTGATCCTTCTCTCTCCTGTAATAGCTTCATTTTCTGCTACATTTAATGTTACTAGTAAGAAATACTTCTGCAAAAGAAACTCAAAATTTGAAAGGTAGAAAACTGAGAAGTACATCATTTGAAAGGCAAATAAGAAACAATTTTTTGTAGTAGCTGATGAGAAATCATGGGAAATCAAGACTACTTTTTGTTTGCAAGTACTAAGAATCCTGTTCTTCACATTTCCAAATTAGGCAGTACCTAGCCTACCCTTTGAATTTTTGAAGATAAATTGGTTTCCACTTATAATTTATTCATCTATTTGGGAAAATGAGAGATATAGTAGGAAGACCATCAATATTGAGCTTGAATTGAAAATAACCACACACGTCTAGCTGGAGGGCATTTTCATCATGAGATTCTTCTAATTCGCCACTGAATGTCAACAATGCAACAAAAAAAGGACAGCTGGAAAGGTTTCTGTGTGGTGGTAAAGAAATTACTTCCAAATACAGCATGTATTAAATTTAACTTTAATAAGACCATTATTGTGTTTTAAATGAATACCAATTGATTATTTGAAACATACTTTTTTGACTAACAACTATGTAGTAGATACATATCTACTGCTCCATTGTCAAACCTCAAGAAGAATGTTTTTAATAATCTCTATATTACCATACAACTGCCTTATTTAATCTGTACTACAGGCACATGGGAAGAATTGAGAGGGGATAATTTCTCAAGCAAATGCCTTCTCATCCTGGTAGTGTTACGACTTTTTGGTCCGCACCGTCTTTGGTCAGCAACATTTCTGAGGTAGCCAGGTAGCTCTTCATCTTTTCACCCCATCATTTGGTTATGGCGGGACAAGCGGGACATTTGTGAACACCCTCAAGCCTTAGGCCCCTAGCAGTCCAGGTGTCTGAAGGTCCTGGGAAAGGAGCTGAGATTAGAACATTTAGGAAGAAGGAGAGTAGCAGAGTTTGTGCAATTTCCCAGACTACCCATACCCCTCTGCCACCTCACCCTTGAACACAGCCCAGACTTGGCCTTATTTCTTCTGGAATCTCTCATTAAAATTCAGGTAAAATAGTTAGTCCAAAAGGATCTTCCACAGAAAACTCTTTACTTTTCAATTAAGTATTTATTTATGTTGAGATTTATTTCACAAGTTTATTGTGAAACGGCTACAAGATGATATGCTAACACAGAGAAAACTGTTTCGAGGACATGTACTTGCCATCCATCTCCAGAGATGAGACATTACTAGAACCTCAGGAAGTCCTGCGTGTGTCCCTCCCCTGTCACATCTCTCTTCTTTTACCCAAGGCAATCCATAACCAGTAATCTGAATTTGGTATTGATCATTGCCTTGTGTTCATGATAGTTTTCAGACTGTGTTTGTTTTTGCTTGCTATAAACATTATGATAGAATCATGCTAATGTCCTCTTGTCTGTGACTCAATTCTTTTGCTCAACATTTTGACTGTAGTTTGTAGTACATAAGCACACTTTAAAGTACACACTTTTAAAGAGGAGTAGCAAAGAATGATATGTACCTGGTGCCTAGGACACAACCATTATCATCAGTGCTCCCTTTGAGTCCTTTTCCAATTGCTTCCTTTCTGTCCACTGCTCCAGGCTGACTCATGTCCCCTTTTCAGGGATAATCATTCCCTTGTGACTTAAATGCATTTCAGTATAATAAAAGTGTTTAATTTTGTTTATTTTTGAATTTCATTTAAATGGATTCATGATCTGTATATTTTATTGGGATTCAATTTTTTGTATTCAAAATGAGAATTCTTCATGTTAATGTGTGCAGATGGGTCTCCTGCATTTTCATTTCTTTATGGCCTTCTGTTTTAAGTCTATGTCACAACTGATTTATCCATTCCACTGTTGATGGACAGTGAGGATTTCCTGTCTGGGATATAATAGCAAGGGCTGTTAGGAACAACCTCATACGTGTCTTCTGGTGCATATGTGAGGAGTTCTGTAGGCCCCAGAGTCTAGGCTGGGCATATACATCAGAGGATGCATATGTTCAGCATTACAGATAGTGCCAAATTGTTTTATGAAGTGGTTTGTCCCACTTTACATTCCATCAGCACTGAATGAGAGCTATCACGGTTGTTTGCGTCCTACTTTCTATTGCCAATCTGGTGGGTGTGAAATGGTATCTCACTGTGGTTGAAATTCATAGTTCTTTATTACTAATGAATGTGAGCATTTTTTTCATAGCGTTTTGGCCATTCTTGTTTTCTCCCATATGAAATGCATGCTGATACACTTTGTCTATTTTTCTACTGGGTTGTTTGTGTTTCTCTTTCTGAGGTGTATGGATGTTTCATATATGTTATTAGAACTTATCCTTTCTGTTTTTTCATTGCAAATATTTTTTATAGTTTGTGACTTGTCTTTCACTCTCTCACTGGTACATTTTTATTTTGATGAGTTAGAATTAATCAGTCTTTTACTTTATAATTTTCCCGTTTTGTAAGTGAAGAAGCTCTTCACTACCCTGAGATCATGGAAATATTGTTACATTGTCTTTTAAAATTTTTAATAGTTTTCCTGTTTCACGTGTACATCTGTAGTGCACCTAGAATTTATTTTCCTGTTTTGCATGAGGTAGGAATAACTTTCCTTTGCTTTTTTTTCTCTTTCTCCTCCTCCTCCTCCTCCTCCTCCTCCTCCTCCTCCTCCTCCTTCTTCTTCTTCTTCTTCTCATCCAAGAGGATTATCAGTGATTCCGGTGGCAATAACCTTCCCCTGTGACCTGAAATACCCCCATTATATATTGTTTCCTTCCTGTTTACAGGATCTTTAATTCCTTTGCACTCATCTGTCTATCCACACACCAACACCTTACTTCCTTAATCACATAGACTTTAGAAACAGCCTTTATACCAAGAAAGCAGCCCCCTTCTCATGACTTCATGAGTATATTCTGTTATTGACCCTTTGCTCTATTATGAGTCATTGTATCCACTTGCCAAGTTTTCACAGGCACATGTGCACATACATACATACCCTACATGCGTGCGTGCGTGCGCGCGCACACACACACACACACACACACACAATCCTATTGGGATTTTTTTCTCCCCAAAGAAAGGAGATTTATTCATAAGTCTTTGGGGTGATGTAAGAGCTATCTGCACCTTTCATGCATGAAACCTAGGTACTCATGGCATGCACATTCGATTTCAGATGAAACCTCACTCAAACTAACAAAGAAAGTGTCCCAAACAATTCCATTGCCTCAACCTAGAATTAAGTGTTATCAGGCCAAAAGTATCCTCCTCCCAAAGCCTGTAGAGCTGTGCATTGCAACTAATAATCATCTACCAAAACTTTTCTTTTTAACTGTGGTAAGAACATTTAACATGAGATCTCCTCTCTTAGCAAAATTTTAAGTGTGTACAATACAGTATTGCTAATTCTAGACATAGTGTTGTCCAGCACAGTTCTAGCACTTATACATCTTGCATAACTGAAATTTCACATCCACTGAACAGCACCTCCCATTACCCCTCCGCCATGGTCCTGGCAACCACCATTCTACTCCCTGTCTCTAGGAGTTTGACTATTTTAGATACATCATATAGGCTGAATCATGCATTATTTATTTTTCTGTGACTGCCTTATTCCACTCAACATAATGTTGCCAGGGTTCATCCATATTATCATGTATGGTGGGATTCTCTTTGTTGAGACTAATATGCTGTTTTATGTATACACTACACTTTCTTTGTCCATTTATCCATCAACAGACATTTAGGTTGCTAGAAGTCTTTGCTGGAATTATGTTAATTCTAAATATCAGTTTGGAGAAAACCTATATCTTTGTAGTATTGTTTTCTAATTCAGGATGATATGGAAAATCATCCATTTTTTCCTTAAATATATTTTAATGAAGTTTTAATTTTTTATAGTAGGCTTGCATGGTTTTCATTAAATTTAGTCTATATCCTTTATAGTTTTTCATGCTAAAGTAAATGAAAAAAATGCTTTTTCTGACAGTGCTATTAGGTATACTTGAAATTGGCTTTCATATTTTGTTTCTGTATCTAGCAAAGCTATAAACTCCTATTGATTCTAATATTTTCCTGAGCATTTAACATAAACAATCATTACCTGAAAATGACCATTTTCTCCTGTGTTTGTTGGAATCATATAGCTATTTATCTTCCTTTAATGGTAAGCCTAGCTACTTTAACATACATAATTAAAGACTAACATTAATCAATATCTTGCTCCTGAGGGACGCCTGGGTGGCCCAGCGGTTAAGCACCTGCCTTCCACCCAGGGCATGATCCTGCAGTCCCGGGATCAAGTCCCACATCGGGCTCCCTGCGTGGAGCCTGCTGCTTCTCCTTCTGCCTGTGTCTCTGCCTCTCTCTCTCTCTGTCTTTCATGAATAAATAAATAAAATCTTTAAAAAATATATCCTGCTCCTGAATAATACAAGAGATTTAGAATCTTTATCTCCACATATCTCTTTTTCAACATACAAGCTTTTGTGGGCCACAATTATAGTTCTTTCAAATGAGACATTATTAATATTTTTAAATAGATTTCTGTGCTTCTTTGCTAGCTGTTCTTTCTTACATCAAAGAATTCTTTTTTTTCTTTTTTTTAAAGATTTTATTTATTTATTCATGAGAGACATAGAGAGAGGAGGGACAGAGACACAGGCAGAGGGAGAAGCAGGCCCCATGCAGGGAGCCTGACGTGGGACTCGATCCCGGGTCTCCAGGATCACACCCTGGGCAGAAGGCGGTGCTAAACCGCGGAGCCACCCGGGCTGCCCATACATCAAAGAATTCTTCTGGTGTCATTTTATTTCTGGCTAAAGTAAATCCTGTAGTGAGGGTCTATCATAGTAAATTTTTTCAGGTTTTGATTGTCTATAAATGTCTTTATTTAGTTATTTTTAAAAGGTATATTTGCTGGTCTTAGAATTCTAAGTTAACAATTTTTTTTTTCTCTCATCGCATTTAAGATATTATCCCACTGCTTTCTGGTTTCAATTATTGCATTAAGAAGTCAGCTGTTGATCTAAATACCATTTGTTTGTATCTTTTTTTTGGAACTCTAGTTAGACAAGTATCGAGCCAATCTCTCCTATATCTCTTTTGCATACTTTTCTTTTCCTTGTCCCTTTCTCTTCAGTCTAAGGAGCTATATTTTTTATTTCCAGAGATTCTCTTGGGTTCTTGATCAACAATTCCTGGTCTTGTAAAAAAAAAAAAAAAATCTTTTTCTTTTAAATTGAAGCATAGTTGACATACAATGTTATATTAATTTCAGGTACAACATAGTAATTTGACAACTCTATACCTTATACTATGCTCATCACAAGTGTACCATCTATTGCCGTACAACACAATTATTGTATCATTAACTATAATCCCTATGCTGTACCTTTTATCTCCATGGTTTATTCATTCCATAACAAGAAGTCTGTAAAAAAAGTAATCTCTTATTCCTTGCTCATGTTTCTAAGCTTCTTTTATATATAAACATATGCAATAATCACACATCCTGTGTCCAATAATCCAGCATTTTATGTCTTTGAAGATTTATTCAACTTTCTCTAGATTTGCTAGCTCTCATTCATGGTGCCTTGTTTCTCTCTGATTTTCGAGCTTGTTAACTATGGGCTGCTCATTGTCCTTAAAACTTTCTCTCTGAGGGTTCTTTGAAGACTGGAGTGAATTCATGCCCTTTAGAGAAGAGTTGCTTTCCTTCAGCAAATCAAATCTCCTGGGTAGATCATCAAGCAAAGCCTAGTTTAAATGTAATTTTTGAGGGTTTTAAAGACATATAGCTGTGATAGTGTGGCTTCCATAAATTCAGGCTTAAGTTAATGAATTCACAGCGGAGACTTTCTCTCCCTTCCAACCAACAGCAAGACCAAAAAAAGGAAGATTCTGTGCATCCATTTTGAATTTGTTTTTTTTTTTTTTTTAAATATTGATCACTCACTTGGAGCCTTTGGGCTTATACTTTATTCTGGTTTTCCGATTGGACTTTTCACCTTTTGTCAGTTCAAGCTTCTTCTCTTGTTTCTTATACTCTGTGCAGCTGTCAGAGATGAATTTCAAGGAAGATGGTTGTGTTAGGGGCCCTTGGAACAAAAATGGTCTCTTAGTGTTTGCTTACCATCCTGGATTATTGTTTTCATTGTTTTTTAGTAACTGGAATCCGAAGATTCCTTACTCATATACCAACTCAATAACCCATTTTATCATACACAAACTCACACACAATTTATCAAGCATTTTGGTTGTATTTGTTATGAGGTATTCCATACTGCTGTCAAGAAACTTTATTAAAAACCTTTAATTATGGTATTAATCTTTCATGTCACCTTTGTCACATAATCTTCAAACTTATGTGTAAAGGTACCTAACATAGGTTTTATGAATATATGTATTTTTTAGCCATCTACCAGTTAAAATAGAAAACTGGTGTGTATGATAAACCAGTAAATATCTCTAAGGTTATGGTTACTCTTCTTAAGGGTAAAAATGTGAGAAAACCATTTTATTAGTTACTGATTTAATAAGTTATGATAAGGATCTCTGATGAGTTCCGTGTTGTCTGTCCATTTGTGCCAGCATTTGCCCCATCCCATACTCACAAACCACATGTTCACTTTTGTATTCACACTCCTTGTCACATTAACTTAAAAACATCTACTATTCACTGTCTAAACCAGCAAGAATTTGGGGGTTTTACTAACATCGTACATATAAATAACAGATAGTAGTATTCATTCCATGATTTGCTAGGTTGACAACAAAAATGATCAAACTTTGCAATGTTTCAAGGATGTAGTTTTAGCAGGAGATAGTTTAAAAGCTTTTGGATATCATACATATTTATCACATTCTGCTTTGGATATATTCGTATGCATGTGCACAGTTCGTAATGGATTGACGTAACCTGATTATGCTACCAAACGTTTATCATTTGAAGGATCTTAATCACATTTTTATGTGTATTTTATAACTTGGGCAAAAGCTACATGTGTACATATATCAGAAAGAAAATATTACTGCAATTTCGTTCTCAAGTTATTATAGAGCTGGCATATGAACACATACGAATGAACACGCAGTTGGTATCTATGAGACTTATACTGGAAGGAAAACATGGACTTCTGCCCACACTGAGAGCCCAGTAGTTCTAGCATCTCACTAGTGACAGTAAATCTTTGCTATCTCTGAGAAAAATATGCATAGAGCATCCAAGGCAAATGTGGGTCTAGTAGGTGTGCCAGCCTTGAGTCATCTCACAGACGGGTTATTGTCTTTCCTACTTACACAACTTTCTCAGCATATGCCAATTATTATGCCAAAAATAAAAACCAAGCAAGGAAAGCATTAGAACTGCAGATCCATTCCAAGCACAAAATTCCAATTATCAAAGCCGAAACACAAGCCTTTTATTAAAAAATCTACTTTGATCTGTGCTATAATTGGCACACTTTCTACTAAGTGACACTGGCAATTTAGTGTTGCGTTTCTATTTTATTTTTCTTTTGCTAATAGTAACAGAACATGATAGCCAAGCTGAATGCTCTGTTCAGTGGAGATGGAATGCTGGATGAGAGCTTTGGAACTACCCTAAACTGGGATTCCTCTGTCATTTGGGGGTGCCAGCTTATCCCTGTTTCCCAGAGGTTTCAGAAGACCAGTTTGTACCAGCTCATCAAAATGCACCTTAGTGATTTTTCCAGCTGCCAATAGTCATATCTACAGTAACTTTTTTGCCAGGGATGTTGGTAACATCAGACGGCACGGCTCATAAGTAATTTGGTTTTCTGAATTGATAAATGATGACAATAAGTGAAAGTGAGTTTATGGAATTTTACATTTTGTTGTATAATGAGTTCCTCACTATACAATATACTTAGTTTTTCTTAATAACAGAATAGAAGCTATAAAAAAAATCCCCAGAAAACACTCAAATACTGAAGTTAGAACACTAGGGCAGGGCATGATTCCCATTAACATCCCGGTAAGTATGTAAGAGCCTGACATTTTCTTGGATTAGGTTGGTTGTCTAAGGAAACTGGTTCAGATAGAACAGTAAGAACTGGGGGCACCTGGGTGGCTCAGTGGTTGAGCATCTGCCTTCAACTCAGGCAGTGATTCTGGGGTCCTGGGATTGAGTCCTGCATCAGGCTCCTCACAGGGAGCCTGCTTCTCCCTCTGCCTGTGTCTGACTTTGTGTGTCTCTCGTGAATAAATAAATAAAATCTTAAAAAGAACAATAGAAAAAAAAAAAAAAGAACAATAGAAACTGTGACTTCCAGGCCATATTTTCAGAAACAGTACAGGTTCTTTCATCTGAATATTAAACTTTGATTAGTCCATAGCTATTAAATGTTATCTTTCTAAATTCAGAGTTTTTACAGATATTAAAGCTATCCCTGATGATGGACAGGATGAGAAACATGAACAGGACACTGGAATCTCTATCATGTTCCTGCACCAGAACATGATATAGCACATACTAAATATGCACTATATTACTTCTCCCACAACTCTACAAAGTTGTTATTAATATCCCATTTTTACAGGAGAGGATGCTCAGCTCCATAGAACTTGAATAACTTATCCCGAGTCACAAACATAATGGTGGGGAAGCCAGGTAATTAACCTATGCTAAGCAGCTAGGGCCAGGATTTATACTTGGTTTCAGGTATCTCAAATTCCCAATCAATGTTCATTCAATGAATTTCTATTCAATGGAATTTCTGACAGTGAGAGTTAAATAAATTATGATAACAAAATAATAGTAATAAATTCAGTAAGAAATTTGACAGTAAAAGGGAGGAAAAAAACAACAGGAAGTAGAGAAGAAAATTATATCAGGGGAGGAATTTTATTAATTTGGAGGAGAAACTTGTACAAGACATAAACCCCAAGAATCAGTTTCCCTAACCCATTTATACCTTGTATATGAGGTTATAACATGTATTAATGGATGCCTTCTATAGGCCAGACCCTGAGCTAGGCACTGGGAATATGACAGTTGGTGTAAGAGATAGGCACCCATCCTCACCTTGTAAGCTTCTAAACCAAGAGGAATAACCAATCTGAAATAGGTGAGCACAGTACATGCAAGTGGTCCATGAGAGTCTGTTATGGAATGACTATAGTGACAGGATGGGGCTGGCTAGTCTGAAAAGATCCCTGAGGAACCACAGCAGTAGGGACCATGGAAGGCAGATGAAAAAGCATGCATGGTGACTCTGAAATGAGCATTTGAAGAACAGAAGAACAGAAGAACATCTATGAGTGTTCTAAGCATTATGCACAGCAGAGAGAGCAAAGTGGGGAATGGCAGGAATGAGACTCCTGAGGCAGGAGAGGCCCAGGCATGTCCATCTTATGGAGGTTAAAAATGCTGAACTTTGTCATCATCACCAGGGAAAGCCATGGAACGGGTTTATGTGGGACAATGACACTTCTGTTTTTATTATTCAGTTCAGAATGGTAACTGAATTAGTAGGGGGACCCGATGAGTGATGCCATGGGACCCTTCATGCGGGGAAGAAGGTGGGAAATGCCAGTGGCTCGGAGGAGGGCAGCAGCAGTGGTAGTGGAGGATGGATTCAAGAGATGCTTGAAGGCTAGGCTTAGCAGACATGGCAATGGATTAGCTATGGAAAGAGAAGGGAGATTTAAGATACAGCTCCCACATTTCAGCTATTTCATAGTTTCTTACCCTCCTATGTGTTTGAACCTTGCAAAAAAACCACATTCTCAACTTTTTTCATAATGACCCCAGTTGGGAGGGAAGGGCAGCCATCCAGTGGGAGACTTTTAGGAACAGGTGAGCATGTGAGTCAGAGGCGATTTGGAACTTTTTAAATAATGAGTACAACATCATTTTCTTTTATTTTTTCTCCCTTGAAATAAAAATAGGAGAACTCACTGTGAAAGAACCCAAGTTTCTTGATTTTGAAGTCAGAAATGAAGTACAACTCATCGTTTTAGCGGAAAGTAGGGGGCAGAAAGCCTACAGCAAAGTAGCAGTCGTGATACAAGATGTGAATGATAACTTACCATGCTTTGAGCAAAGCATTTACCAAGTGTCAGTGTCTGAAGGCCAGGTCTACAATGCTCACATCATACAGGTAACAGAAATGGTTTGTGTGTGTGTCTGTGTGTGTGTGTGTGTGAATTATCATGAGTGTACATCAAAATATCCAAAGCCTTTTTCTAGGACATAAATTAAATGCTTCCAAGGGCACGTGAAATGTTAGATGGACTGGACAAAACCTTAGGCTACAGGAAGTTTGCAATTTCTGAGTTCAGTCTTCCTCTCTCCATCCCATGGCCAGTGCTCACCCACTTTCTCTTGGGACTTTGTCCACCACTTTGTCCAGCATGGAATCTACAGGGGCATAAAAATTGGCTCTTCATACCATGTGTAGACTTTAGTGGGGGAAGTCAACAGAGCAAACAGATAATTTAAATGCATATTATTTTTTTAAGATTTTATTTATTCATGAGAGACACACAGAGAGAGGCAGAGACATAGACAGAGGGAGAAGCAGGCTCCCCATAGGCAGCCCGATGCGGGACTCAATCCCAGGACCCTGGGATCATGCCCTGAGCCGAAGGCAGACACTCAACCACTGAGCCACTCAGGTGCCCCTAAATGCATATTATTAATGTTAAGTAGAAGTGTCTATTTAATGTCATGAGAGAAAATAGGAGATACAGACTCTTCCTGGAGGAAAAGCATACGACTTCACAGAAGAATGATATTTGCACTAGGCCTTCAAGGGTGAGCCGGCATTTGCCAGGTGGAGCTGCAGCCAGACGAGCATGGACGGAGGCGCGAACACATGGGAGAGCTCCCTGGGTTCGAAATTTGCAGACATTTCATGTGAAAGACACAGATCTGCTGTTTCCAGGCCTAACCCTGTCTCAGAAAAAAGGCTTAAGCTATGAAAAAGAGAGCCTGTCCCTAAGGCTGTCTTGTGCAGGCTCTAAGACCCACTGACCCTTCATGGCCTCTCTCTCAGCTTCTGGACTAGTACCCAGTTCAACCTTTCCCTTCACAGTGGAATTGCCATTTTGTGTTCAAGAACCTGGGCCTCAGGAAATGCACAACCTCTTGGGAATCCGCACAGGAAATCAGTATAAGACCCCTTCCTGGCAAGGTCGGCACCACACCCAGGCATTCCCTCTGGCCTCTGTAACCCACCCCCCTGCTGTGATCCAAAACCTAGTGATGATTACTTCCCTCTCTCTGGGTAGATGGGGTCCAGTAGCTAGATGACATGTTAGGACACTTTCTGGACAAGATCTACCCCAATGCTTTACTGTGTGGCTACCTCTACTTGCATATGGAGAGACACTTTCGTTTGCCTTCCAGTCCAGTTCCAGATGCGCAAGTTCCCCTTCTGTTGGGGCTGAAAAGACCAGCGGAGTCTCGACAGTGTCGGAGTCTTGGCTCTGTGCCCCCCGACAGTCCCGGATACCCAGGGTGTCCTCCACTATTTTTGCAGACTTATTTTGTATGACAGCACCCTAATCGCTTCAGTCACCAGCATGTTCCAGAAGCCCCTGAGATCTGACAACAGCATGAAGGACAGATTGAGAGTGGAGGAAGTTTGAAGCCACGATGGGAGCATGAGGTCAGGCCAAGGCTGAGGGACACAGAGGATAAAAAGAAATAGAAAAGAATTGTAATTAGTCCATCAGCTTATTCCAAAACAAGGTCTTGAAATCACTAATAGAATTAGTTTTTGATTAAAATGTAATGCAGACTAACAGATCTCCATGGAGAATGATGCAAAACTTCTATCTCATCCTCAACACTACTTTGATAATATACTGATCAGGATCTAAATTTGTTAGCATGAAATCTAGGTTGTTTCATTAATTAAAAATTCTTCTAAAATGAGACTTTCAATAAGATATAAAAAAAAAAATCCACATGTGGCCCGTTTTACAGGCAAAACTTGAAGCACGAAAAGCAACAAATTAAAGACCCCCATTCACTATGCAGAGATTTCTTTCCTTTTCTGGTACTGGCATGAATCTAAATGTAGTTGGAAATCTTCTATTCAAGCAAATTAGAATTTTTTTCAAGTACAGTACCTCACTTAATTGCTCTTCACATATATCACTTTTTTTTTTCTTTTTCTTTCTTTCTTTTTTTTTTTTTTTTACAAACTGAAGGTCTGTGGCAACCCAGCACCAAGGAAGTCAATAGGCACCATTTTTTTCCAACAGCATTTGCCCCCTTTGTGTCTGTGTCACAGTTTGGTAATTCCTGCGGTATTCACACTTTTTCATTATTATTATATTTGTTATGGTGATGGTGATCAGTGGTTTCTTGAGATAGAATCTATACCTGGTGAAATTTGTTGAAATAACAGCAAAGGATTTAAAATATTCCATAAACTAAAAAAAAAAAAAAAAAAAAAATAAAATATTCCATAAACTTAGTTGATAAAGCAGCAACAGCAGGGTGTGAGAGGACTGGCTCCAATTTTGCAAGAAGTTCTACTGTGGGTAAAATGATTCCAAACACATCACATGCTACAGAGAAATCACTCATGAAAGGAACAGTTAATCAATCTGGCAAACTTCATTGTTGTCTTACCTTAAAAAATTGCCACAGCCACCCCAACCTTCAGCAGCCACCACCCTGGTCAGTCAGCAGCCATCAACATCAAGACAAAATCCTCCACCAGCAAAAAGATTACTACTCACTGAAAGCTCAGATGATGGTTAGCATTTTTTAGTAATCAAGTATTTTTAAATTAAGGTATGTACATTGCTTTTTTAGATAGAATGTTAGGCCAGGGCAGCCCTGGTGTCTCAGTGGTTTAGCGCCTACCTTCCTCCCGGGGCGTCATCCTGGAGTCCTGGGATCGAGTCCCATGTCAGGCTCCATGCATGGGGCCTGCTTCTCCCTTTGTCTGTGTCTGTGTCTCTGTCTCTCTCTCTCTCTCTCTGTCTCTCAAAAATAAATAAATAAATAAATAAATAAATAAATAAATAAACAAACAAACAAATAAATAAATAAAATATTTTTTAAAAAAGAATGCTAGGCCGTTGCACACTTAATAGACTACAGTATAGTGTAAACACAACTTTTATATGCACTGGGAAACAAAAAAATTCATTTGACTTGCTTTATTACAATATTTTTGGATTTGGGTGGTCTGGAACTGAACCCTCAATATCTCTGAGGTATCCCTGTGTTTTTGCGTCTTGCTTAAATCTGTAGTTCAAAACATGTGCTACTCCTTCTGAAAGTTGTTTGAAAGTCCTTTGAATGGGCCTGCAGAGTACTTTTCCCACCCGTTACCTACTATGTTATAAAGGTAAGCTTCAGCCATTTGTTGCCATTCCTTTGATCATTGTTTTTGAAGTGTTTGACAATTTGTGATTGTTTCATCATGCATTTGTCTGAAAAACAGACAGTTAAAAATTTTTTAACTCATCTTGTAGATTGAACCCTTATCTAATAGAAGAGCTGCTTCCTCACAGGTTTTTGCTGTGGACCTGGACAGTGGGATGAATGGCCTCACCGAATATTCCATTCTCTCTGGCAACCAAGGGGAAGCATTCCACATTGACGCACTGAGTGGTGTGATCACAGCAAATGTGATTCTAGATTACGAGCTCACCAGCTCCTACAGGTCGGTCCCAGATTCAGATCCGTTTGCTTGTTTATTCGGCTTGTTTCTGACAAATGTGTTGCTTCGGCCATGACTTCCTCTCATGTAAGCTTAGTTATAAAATGTGTTTTCCTTTGATCCGACCTATGATCACCCTTTCAATATACTAAAGGAATCTTACAAAGTATTTGCTCTTTGGAAAAGGTGATTAGATGAGAAGTACCTTAGGGTCCCTTGTAGTTCTTAGCTTTTATGAATTTTTTTATGCTACTAAGTACTAAATGAGAGACATTAGAAAAGACAGTATTTGTGAAATGCCTACTAAATGATAGAACACTCTGCTACTTTTTGTTGTTATTGTTTTAAAAAATAGTGAAGACAAAAAAAAAGTGAAGACTCGGTGACATTTCTTTTTTTAATTCTTTAATTAATTCTTCTTAATTAATTCTTTTTAAAATTCTTTTGTCCACAACTGTGTGTGGACAAAAGTACAACCCTGTCGTCAGGTCCTTGTTGCAGTACTGGGTTCTGATGGAAATGATCGGATTAAGCACACATTCAACATTAAATATATTTTTTTGTCTACAGTTCAAGGTGTACAGAATTATGCAAATTCTATAAAAGAGAGAATAATGGTCTCATAGTTCATCTAGTTATTTTAAAAAGTCAGTGCTACAAAAATCTAGCGATATATACAGATATATTTATGGCATCACAGTCTATAAAAGAAAAAGGAGGACTCTAAGGAACCAAAAATGTTCAGGAACGGGGATTGCCGCAAACACGGCAGCCCAGCCTCCCATGGAATACCACCATTTGACAAGAGAAGGTGGTTTCTCTGTGAGTGCCACTGAGGAGAGAGCTCTAGGTTATATGGGGATGTGGGGGAAATAACCAGCTGCACTCCAGAACTTACTCTGCAGGCCAATTTGAGTCAAGGCGCACCCATAGACTTGGATGACTTCAGGAAGAAAATATAAGAAACTTAACCTTGTCTGTCTCTGGAGAAGTGGTCACAGGGGAAACATGTGAAACAAAAGCTTGGCTTTCTCATTGTGCATTTTAATATATTCATATCATATTTTTGTATGGTCTTCCAAAAGGCCTTGCACATAGTGTTTCCTTTCATCCTTACAGTCGCCCCCAAAGAAGCCAAGTTAGTCATTTTTTCATTCACTGATAAGACAGCTGATATGGGGTGGCTTGCTCAGGGCCACAGAACCATCTAGTGATCACACAGAGGCTTGAGTCCAAGTGTTCTGATTTTGACTCCCACTGTTTCCACTGTACAAGCTACGGAGCAGACCTTCTACACAGAGGAAAACCAGGCATGTGAAAGCCCGGAGTGCCAGTGTTCTCCTAGGCCAGACTGCTTTCATGTTTAATGAAGAAAGTGCAGTAGATGCATGTGGCTGAGCTGATTACAGTGGGATCTGTTACAGGACGGGTTGAATTCATTAACCTCTGAAAACCTTCCTGGCTCTAAAAATTTGATTGTTTAGTTCTTTTTGTTTAATATATTTCAAAATATGACTTCAAAAGCATTTGCAAAGTTTAAGGCCTTATCCTGTATTAACTAGTAGGATTCTGTTCGGTAATATTTTAATGTAATCAATTGTTATGATGCTTATTGTATAAATATATTAAAACCGGCTGTATGACTATGTTACAACCAGTCTCTGCTACCTTGTCTCTACAGTCGTTTTACGCATACAGCTGATTTTCTTGCTCTGTAGATGATTGTAGGTTAAGTCTCAGCCCCATGCCACCTGAGTGATGACAAATTCAGAGCTTATTGAAGATCTGCTGTGTTCCAGAAACTAAGCACTTCTGGATTGTAATGACCTTCTGTCCTTATGTTCTTCTTACTCAATGGAGCCTAATTAGCAATTAAATCAGACTCCTTTAAGCTTTTTCCTATTTGCGTCATTGTTTCAATGTTCCCAACGTCTAAATTGGTCCCAATATTTAAAAGTGCCCCTCTCCAATTCACCATGAAGAATTTAACTCAAGGCCTGGAGAACTGAGAGAATTTGAACTATACACACAGGGCCACAGAGAGATACAGAGACAACCACACACAGACACACAGACACACACACATACACAGTCTCAACTATCACCAGAGCAAGGAAGTATTTTATTTTATTTTTTTTTATTTTTTTTTTTTAAGGAAGTATTTTAAACCTTCTGCCTGTTCATGCTTTCCCCTGTATCCACCCCCATGTGGCTTCTCTTCCTCCTTAGTGCTTTCCCTGATACTTAAAGTAACAGGAAATATAGGATCACTTTTCCCTTGTCTACTGCATAGTTAGTGGATGCTTTGGAAATGGTAACATTCAGCTTTTAACTTTACTTTTGAAGTACCGCTATTTGTCCAATTGAAGAAAATATTCCCAATTCTAAAATGAAGGAGAAAAAGATATTTTCAGTTCTGATTATACTCAATATACTGAGGCATTAAAGAAAAATTAAATAATTTTTAGGCCTCTTATTAAGCCATATATAAGAAAGCTCAGTGGAGAGGTGATGACAAACTATAAAATAGACCTTAAGTTCTATCTGACTGATATTTCTGAATTTTTAAAAACTATTTACGAAGCATGAGGCTGGGGATGTAAAGACACATGCCACACTTCTTGTTTTTGGGGAACTCAAAAATCAAGCACCATTATAACCCATGGCAAGAGGCATATTAATAATCACAATAGTTGCCATTTATGGAGCTGCTTTAAATGTCGATTTCTCATAACCGATTAAGATTTACAGAAAGAGGAAATTAAAGTTCAGAGAATAAAGTTGTTTGCCAAGAATACACAGCTAGTAAATGGTAGAACTGAGGGGATTCTTGCCCGTGTGAGTGGTCTTAGTAGGGCTTCCTGTTGTAGCATGTGAATGAATCTGCAGAGTACATACCTGTGTATTTATGAAACAGAATGGGAAAAAAAAAACTTTAGGCAAATAAGAGTTAATTTAAAGGTTTAAATATTCAGTTTCTGTAGCAAAAATATTCAAGTTCAAAAAGCTTGAACTCTTTATTGGCAGGAGCAACGCCAAACTCATACTCTCCACTGAGGGCTTGTTATGACCGTGAGAAAAATACTGAAAATCAATTGTGTGTAGAAGGTAGGAAGTCAGCTGAGATGTTCATTATCTTTTCCAAAATACATGACTCATAAACAGCAGAGTTGGGACTGCAGCCGCATCCTGCTGACTCCCTGTGAAAAAAAAAAAAAAAAGAATAAAAGACATTTCAGGCAAAAAGCAGGAAAGTCATGCATATGCAAAAGTGTTTAAACAGTATGTTTGGAAGTAACAAGTGGTACAGTGTACCTGAGAAGCAACTGAGTGTGGGGTAATGAACAAAAGGCTGGGAATGTGGAGGAATAGGAGGAAGGTGGCCAAAGGTACAGAGTTTCAGTCACAAGATAAAGAACTACTGGGGACATGATATACAACATGATGACATCGTTTACACCGCTGTGTGGTATAGTTGAGAGTTGTTGAGAGTAGGTTTAAGAGCTCTCAATACAAGGAAAAATAATTTCTCTCTTTTTTTGTATCTGTGTGAAATGATGTCAACTAAATTATTGTGACAATAATTTCACCATATATGTAAGTCAAATTCTTATGTTATACACTTTAAACTTACACAGTGGTGTATGCCAATTATACCCTGGTAAAATTGTAAACAAATTTATGATGGTCTGAAAAACAAAACAAAACAAAACCAACAACAAAAAAGAGACTGGTAGGTAGCAGGCAAGTTTTAAGGGTCTCTATATCCCATGTAATGGAAATTGTACTTGATTCGATAGGCCATATAGAAGTATAAGCAGTTGGGTGCATGCTCAGATCTTTATTTTTAAAAGACATCTGGTAACAGATGAATTGCAAGATAGGGAACCAGCATCAGACAGATTAGTTAAACTAGACAATGACTGTGAAGAGTCTACTAATGAGGATGAAGCAATGGGCATGGTAGAAGAGAACATACTTACTAATTAACTCAGGTACAGAAGTCATAGGAACATGGCCAATAGTTGGATTTATTCAACAAGGAAAGAGATAGAAAATGATTCTGAAGTTTCCTCATAGGAAAGGCAGGAATTGGAATTGGGGTTGGAATGGGGATTGGGATTGGGATTTTTCTGGGCATTTTGAATTTGAAGGGCTAGTGCAAAACAAAAGTTAAGACATTCCTTAGGCAATTAAAATACTGATCTGGAACCTGGGAAAGGGGTTTCCATCTAAGATTTAGATTTAAGATTCATTTAGGAAAAATATGTAAAATGGAATTACCTAGGGAAAGTCTGCAAAATGAGAATTTGGAAGATTATCACTACTTGAGGATCAAGCATACAAACAGAAGTCAGCAGAATAGATTCAGGGAATAAGAGGAACAGAACCTGGAAAAGATGGTCATGGAAACCACAGGGAGAGGTTAGACTACATTTAAAAAAAAGTTTCAAAATGTGTTTGGGTTAGAATCAGCTAAAAAGAAATATTCCTCATTTTAAGGAGTTTAAGGAGATGTTATATATATATATATAGGTATATATTTATTTCCACAAGCTTTCTTGATCTTTCTGCTTTTCCATAGCATCTTGTTCTTGTTTCATGCCTGTATTATCTTCTGATAGCTCTCCAAGAACATTAATTAGAATTTTTTTTTTTATATTTTCTTTTGTTCTTTCAAGATCTCTGGTTCTTTGGGGTTTATTTTTTTTCCTTGTCTGTTCTACACTCTTTTTTTCATGTTGGAGAATTTCTGTAACTAATGATCCGTGGTTCTGAGTGAGGCCACAGCAAAGTCATTAGAGTCTCTGAGTAGGCTGGCACAGCTTATGACCAGCACACTTCACTTTCAGATGAACCAGAGAGGAAGTTGACTACTTTGCAGAATGACATACAAATAGAGAGGCTTCCTTTTTTCCTTTGGGAAGGACTTTTATTGCTCCAAGGATAGTCCTTTTATGTTCAAATTAAATAATACTGAGTATAAAAATTAGGCATTCTTTTGCCTGGGAGTAAAGAGCAATGGGCAAAGGATTAATTGTTCTGTATTTTGAGTTTAAAGTAATCTTCAAGTTATTTTTAACTCAATATCTCACCCTACCCCTTGTCATGTCTTGTGTCTCTCATTGTTTATGTGGGGACAAATCTGTTCCCCACTCATCCTTATCTCCCTTCAATATATTTCAATCTGTGGTTTCCTCTTACCCACTTGTCTATAACCACTCCCAAATCTGCTTGCATTTTCCAGAAATTTTTTGAGACTTTTTACCACCTCTACCCACCAATATCTTCTTCCATTTTGTTTTAGCCTTATGGACAAATACCTTATTTTCAATTCTTCTGCTACCATTACCATAGAATCTTAGGAGGAAGAAAAGATAAAACCTGTGTAGATATAACTGAAGTCACAGCTCTTCTTTTCATAGATGTTTCTGATGTTGGCTGATATTTTTGTTTTTCTGAGAATTTCAGAAGAAACCTGCAATTCTTGGTAGACATTTAAGATACTGTTGAGACAATATTTTGAAAAATCACCTACCACCTTCAGTATTTGTTAAGGCAATAGGGAAGGATACTTCTTGCTCAAGGTCCCATCTAAAGTTTAACACGATAAAAGAAGCTTCCTGTGGTTGGTTGAATAGGAGAAATATGCTCTGAATTAGAATGGGCTGGTTCTAAATCTGCTCAGTTTCATTTTTAATCTCTGCTGATGTACTAATCAGAGCAGCATTCTGAAAGCCAGAGCCAGTTGGACTGGTTACAACCAATAATTTTACAAAGACTGCCAAGGAGCCATCAGAGAAAACTTGAGGTCTCCCAGAAGTTACATGTAGAATCTTGGTGGGTCTGCCTTCATAGTTTTTCATCTGTTCTCCAAGCTACTGAGGAACTGTTTACTCATTTTTATATTTTGAAACTGAATTGTATATTTTCCTCCATATCAAAGATTCTAGTTTTTTTTTAAGTTGACATAGGCATTATATAAAACCCCTGATATTGTAACATTGTAAAAATAACGGTGGATGCAACTCTAGTAGAACTGACAGAGCCATAACTTTGATATCTTGGCTGAGCTTTTAATATGACACTAAGGACGGGCAGGCAGCAAAGGCAGAGAACATTATGATTTGTTTATTTTTAGTAAATATTTTCCATATGTACCTGACTTAGGTTCATGCTAACAAAACAAACTTTCCAGATGGAATGATTCCTAAGCTCCAGAAGTGTGAAATTCAAGTAGTCGTTTTACTAATGTAGCAGCTCTGGTAGTGTAGAAGGCAGCCTGTGTGCGTCATGAACAGTAGATAGACAGTGATTATTTGCTATTAAGTGGAATTTATTTTTTTAATATTTATTTATTTGAGAAAGAGAGAGAGAGAGGAAGAGAGGACAAGCAGGAAGCAGGGGGAGGGGCAGAAGGAGAGGGAAAAGTAGGCTCCCCCTGAGCAGGGAGCCTGGTTGTGGGCCTTGATCCCAGGACCTTGGGATCATGACCTGAGCCAAAGGCAGATGCTTCACTGAATGAGCCACTCAGACACCCCTATGTGGGATTTAAACCAAGGAAGAGTTAATGCTTATTTTACATGTAAGATTGGAAAGACAGAACACTTACTCAGGTAAGCTAAGGGAAAAGAAAGTAGAATGTGTCGACTTCCAAGACTCAGTTTCTTAAAAGCTAGTATCAATCACGGACTAAGACTAGCATCACTTCTGAGATAAAGATTGTCTTCTGATTGATAACTCACATCACTACTCAGCTACCCTCCTGGAATTCATAGTGTTTAGAGGGGAGTGAAAAACTAATGATTATACATTAGGGCATAATATATGCACAGTAAGAGAGGCATGTTGAAAATGTATAGTGGACCTCAGTTAGTAGAGCACAGGCTTTCCAGTCAACCAAGACCTGGGCCTGAATCCTGGCTCTGTCATATAATACACTCATAATCTTAGACAAGTCTTGAGAAAACAGCCCTCAACATATGTTTTAAAAAAATCAAGTAGAATAGCTCACATGCCCTCAAGAAACTTATAGGAGAGGCAGATAATCAATGCGTAAAAACAAAGGGTGATGACTGCTCTGTTAGAAGAAAGTACAGGGTGCTGTGGGATAGAGAAAGAGGCATCCAAATCAGACCAGTGGTCAGGGAAAGCTTCCCAGAGATGTGAGCTTTGGAAGATCAAGAGGGTGGGTAGTACAGGGACAGGAATTCCAGGCAGAAGCCAAGTCAGAAGAGGTCATGTGTATGTATGTGTTCAAGGCCCAGACTACCTCTGGCAGACATGGAGAGCCAAGGAAAAGTTTTCAATAGAGAAGTCAGATTTTCAGTTTAGGATGTTAGATGGAACTGTTGAATTGCAGTGTGTGGGATTGACAGGGGCAGTAGGAAGATTGGTGAACAAACAAGTACTACAGGTGGGAAAGGATATAATGAATATAGAACATTCCAGGTAAAGATGATGCAGGGATGAGGCTACAGAGACCAACTTGCCTTGGTTTGCTCAGGGCTGTCCTGGTTTTACTTATTAAAAAAAAAAAAAAAAAACCTGAAAGTCCCATGTCCCAGGAAACCTTCAGTCCTGGGCAAAGCATGATGGTTGATCAGCCTGCCTGAGGCTCTGAAGGCAGGACTGAAGTGGTTGGGAAAACTGATCCAAGTGATATTCAGGAGGTAAAATCTATAAGGCTCATAATTAGTTGGATATTGGAAGGTTGGTGACAGAAATGGAAAAGTTGAAGACACTAAGAAGGTTTCTAATTTAGTTACTGAAGATAGGTGTACCATCTTCCAAGAGAGAGGAAATCATTGCATGTAAATTATTTCAGATCATGGACTTTCCCTCCTACTCTATAGTTGTAGCCAATCATGCATTTTTGTGTGTGTATTAATCATGCAGCATCCTCTCTTAATTCTATAATTGCTATCAATTTTGAATTTGGATCTAAAATAATATCAACACAAAGCAATCTCTTAATGGCTCTAT
Source organism: Canis lupus baileyi (assembly GCF_048164855.1). Classification (NCBI taxonomy): domain Eukaryota; kingdom Metazoa; phylum Chordata; class Mammalia; order Carnivora; family Canidae; genus Canis; species Canis lupus. Next base: position 53,229,250 of record NC_132850.1, on the reverse strand, counting down.
CTTGTGTTGTTACAGTAAAACGTAAATATGTAGCAATATCCAGGCCATGCATGGTAAGGTGGAGGTAATCTTCTTATCCAAAGACTGGATATTGGGGGATCCCTGGGTGGCGCAGCGGTTTGGCGCCTGCCTTTGGCCCAGGGCGCGATCCTGGAGACCCGGGATCGAATCCCATGTCAGGCTCCCGGTGAGGAGCCTGCTTCTCCCTCTGCCTATGTCTCTGCCTCTCTCTCTCTCTCTCTCTCTCTCTGCGACTATCATAAAAAAAAAAAAAAGACTGGATATTGCTGTTTGTATTTTTTAGGTTGTTCTTGGTAGGAATGGATTAAATTCTACAGTCTGTCTTCAGAAATGGCTCATTGGTTTTAAATGCCACATGACTTCTGGTGGCTTGCTGGATTTGATGCTCTAAATGCATCAAAAATAAATAAATTTCAGGCTCCCGTTCTGATGAAATAAATTTTCAAATGATGCTGTTTAGAAAAAGCCAGGGGGAGAAATAAAAGTAGCTAGTTAGCTCACTTTTAAGTTTTCAACTAGATATTTAGTATTTATGTTGTTTTTGTAATTCTCTGGAAAATGGATTACATGCCTTGATTCTTTTCCCAAACCAGCTTGATTGTGCAAGCCACAGATAAAGGGATACCCAGGCTTTCTGGTACAAGTGTGATCAAGATACAGGTGACTGATATAAATGACAATGCCCCGGCTTTTCTCCCCTCCGAAGCAGTGGAAATTGCAGAAAGTAAGTGTGCCAATATGGAATCGTGGGTGTAACTTGTGTAATATCAGCTACCAGCCAGGCGTTTTAAGAAACACAAGTACTAATCCTCAAGAACCTCGCAACATGGACAGCTTCTGTCTTCATTTTACAGAATGGAGAATGGATGGCCAAAGTTAAATATCAAATGTCAAAGACATTAAATGTTGAAGCTGGGATTTGCCTTTAAGTCATCAGGAGGCCAGCCAGTTCCCCAGGCTCGAACTGCCATTGCACACATTGTTCTTTGTGTGCAGATAGTTCCCAAAAAACAAATCTACTCCATGAAGAAGCATACTTTGTTAGCTCTGATGATCATTCCAAAGCTCCTCTGAGAAGAAGCAATGTCCATAGACTGGTAATTTTGTCAGTCTTGGCAGTATACGAATCACAGGTCATAAATGAAGGGCTGCTCATTGCACAAAGTCATCACTTTCCTCTAGTGTAAACTAAAGTTCAGCATTTACAGAAAAATTTTACCACATTAATGGTAGAAGTAGAAAATACAAAATTTTACATGATATGCTAATTAATCCTAACACTTTGGGTCCCTGGCTTCTACGACTCCATAGTCTGCAATCCCACAGTTATCCATGGTCAGTGGCCATACTGGTAAATCCAAGCCAACTCTTTATCACTGAAATTGCAAAAAGTGCTGGCCTCCCTCTTGCCTCCCTCCTTTCACTATTAATATCCAACTTATTCCTAAGATGTCTCTATTTTAGGATTGTTTTAGGATGTTTAGCTTCCAAACAAATTACCACTCACAGAGGGATATATTTGTAGATGCATAGGGATACCCACAAATACTCTGAAATATTCTACAAAGAAAAGATTCTCCAGTTCTTGCTTCTCACCCATTTGATATACTTCCATTTGCTTTGCTTTTACCAAAGGTAGTATTCTTAAGGATGTGTATTAGCATCAAAATGCAGCAATGTGCCCATTATCAGCACATCACAAGAACAAACGGCAAAAAATCAAAACATATACTGAATAGGGTAAGGAGTGGTTGATGCACATCCAGAATGTTCAAACCTGAAATATGAAAATTACCTATGTCTCATATAGAGGGGAACTATTCTGAGTATCTTTCTACCTGTACCATACTTGTCAGCTTAAAAATCAGGTCCCTTTTATGACAGTTTGGACTAAAGAACACATGTAGCATGTTTGATAGACATTTAGCATGCTATCTATTTTGTGGATTTTTTTTTTTTTTGGTAATATGAGAGATTTGCTCTTATCACTGCCACGATACATACTTTGTCTTTCCATAGTCTGGATAATTTTGAGAGTCAGATTTTTAAGTGAAGGAAGCATTATATATGCCTCTCCATAAGCAATAATTTTACAAAAATAAGTACAAGGAACCAAGTATTTCTAAGTTGGTATACCAATATTGTCATTTAAATCTTGTTTACGTTTCAAAACTGTATGCTTTGTATTATTGTTTTGAGTAATAACCTTCTTCCCACCCATATTCCCCATGAATATGTGATTTTAATACAGAAACTATGTAGGATAAATAAGTGGCTGAGACTGTTCCTTCATCCTGGAATGGTGTTGCACGCATATGATAAAAAAAATGCAATATAAAAATCGAATATACTTTACCTCCTCAATTCCCTACTCACTGGTAAATTTTCACTTTATTGGGCTCATAAATTCTTCAGAGTTTTTGTTCAGCTCGTAATGAGCTTTGTATGAGAAATCATGCCAAGAAACAGAAAATCATGTTGGACTTAAAGTTAAAATGTTTGGATTGAACTATTAAAGAAAAGTATTTCAAAGGATGGATTTTAATGGAGGCTGACATTGGTCATGACTATTGCAGATTCTTTGCCTGGTGTAGTTGTGACTCAGATATCAGTTCATGATGTGGATTTGAATCCAACTTTCATCTTCAATTTCGCCAAAGAGAGTAATCTTGGGACCAAGTTTGCTATCGATCGGAACACTGGAGCGGTGGTGCTAGTGGAAACATTGGATTTTGAAGAAGCTACCGAATATGAGCTGTTCATCCAAATTTCTGATACTGTGCATGACACAGAGGGAACGCTCATTGTCTGTGTGGTGGACGTCAATGATAACCCACCAGTATTTTCTCAAGATTCTTACCAGGTAAAGAGCTTAATAAGGAGATACTGAAACCATAGGCAAAGTCGAAAAGAATAGGGAATAATGTAAGCCTACCACTGTTGACAGACTGATTCAGACAGGCAGTATTCACAGGTTTCAATGACTTAGTTGAGGCTGAAGGTTGTATATTCAATATCATGGAAGCTCTGGTAAGTACCTATGGAGCTAAATAGCTCATTCAAGTCAATTTCTTAGCTGCATATAGCATCTTTTTTTTTTTTTAATTTGTAGGGATTGGAATCCAGTTATTCATAACAATCAGAACTGGCCTAATATTTGCAAAGGTACCAGATAATACAGTGGTTTGGATTATCACCGATTAATTTGGGAAAACTCTTTTTTTCTTAGCCATATCTTTGGAATATACTGATGAACCTTTTGCAGAAACCAATCATGAACAAAACTGTGAAGTGGAAATTTTATTTTTTTACACCTTAGTATATGTTTATAGAAGTAAAGACAATAACAGCATTCAGCTAAGTACTTGGAAATGGGCTTCAGGACTTCTGAATGTAGCAAATGCATGGTTTAAGCAGAAACACAGTAGGGAAACTAACCTAAATAACGATTTCTGTCTGAAATACTGCGTTAGTGGATTTATTAACTATCCTCTACCAGGCAGAAATAATTTAGATGGATTTTTTATAATAAAAATCAAAACTCAATGAAATGTTTTTAATCTTGTTTTTCTGAATTCTGAGACTTCGAAACAATGTTCTTAATATATCAACTCTATAAATTAACATGTGTATTTTCCATAAGCAAAATGAATATAATGATTTTGCTTTCTGGTCCTGTTCATGAAAATATCTCTAGCCTGTAAGCACAAGACTCATTTCTTTCTGTTTCCTTCAGGTCACTGTTCCCGAATGGGCGCCTGCGGGGTACTCAGTGCTGACCGTGGCAGCCACAGACATAGAAAGCAATGAGAACATTTCTTACAGAATCCTTTCCTCTTCTAAAGAATTTTCAATTGATCCAATGAATGGTGAGTTATTTAATGTGGTTGTAGTGTTCATAGGTTTGAGTTACAGGGTAGAAGCTTGAAATAATCTTTTCCAAATGCTCCTCAAATGTTTCCACCTCACTCCCTGATATTATAGATGCCACCCTTCTTATTTCTCTTCACATCAAATGCCGTGGTAGCAAATCCTGGTGTTCCTTCTCTACTACTACATCTCAGTGGCTGGAAAGCAAAAGGAATTGATTATATGCTGGCAAATGCACAGAACTTCAGAGACCCCAATGTAGTAAACACCCAGTTCATCAGTCCAACCCAGGACAGTTTAGGTATTTGTCTCAGCCCTCAACAAGCATCAAAATAAAGTTGAAGGGATTCATTTACTACTGAGGATTTCAGGTTACAAGAGTGTGGGAACTTTTCTTCCAAGCCGAGTACATTGAGTTTAATAATAGCATAATACATTCAATAAGGACAAAAAAATGAAAAAGGAAAATTATTTGAGCATCTGTACCCAGAAAAATTGTTGTAGTATTCCAGTTTATTTGATGCCTTCCAAGGCTCTTTATATTTTTATCAGAAATCAAGTCATTTGTGGTCATGAAATGCATTCAAGCAAGTGATTTCAGATTAGAACAGTTAAGAATTGTATAGAGAAAGCATGGGTAAATGGGAAAACAATGGGTAAATAGGAAAAAATAAATTTGATACGATATTATGATTAGCAAAACATTGTCCCTAACAGAGCACACTCTAGAATAAAGAACAGGGCCTGGGACATGTTACTCTGTGTGTTCCCCATCTCCACACACCCATTATTTCATAAGTGAGAAGTGATTTAAAAATTGACCTCAGGATGATGGATGGTAAGTAGACTTACTGTGGGGACCACTTTGTACTATATACAGATATTGAATCATTAGGTTGTACACCTGAAACTAGCAGAATGTTACACGTTAGTTATATCTCATTAAAAAACATTAACCTCAGGATTGCCCCCAAGAAGAATTTAATCACAAAATACCAGTGTGAGGCCCATGGAGTGGTTCACCAGGGAGAAGTAGGTCATAGGTCATGCTGTCACACAACCTGCGGGTGGATGCTACTATATGGATATAAACATGTTAGAAATTTGGCTTTTCTTTTCTCCTCTCTTTTTTAGGGGGTGGGTGGTAGGGGATGCACAGTGCTGAGATGACATCAACTGCTATCCTGGCCACAGCACATCACAGTGTAAGGTCGTCCCTCTGAGCACTTAATCCTAGCAACACTTTTGCTTGACATGTGTTATCAACAAGCTTTGCAATGAGATATTGATTAGAATGTATTAAAACATTAAGTGGGGGCGCTTTGGTGGCTCAGTTACTACAGAGTCAAACTCTTAATTTCAGCTCAGGTCATGTTCTCAGGGTCGTGAGATTGAGCCCAACATTGGGCTCCGTGCTCAGTGTGGAGTCTGCTTGAGATTCTCACCTTCCTTCCCTGCCCCCACTTGCTCTGTCTCTCCCCCACCTCAAAATAAATAAATCTTTAAAAAAACATTTAAATGCTATCAGATCAATTTAGTTCACGGTGAGACTCTACTTACATATTTCTATCTTAAAAATAATAAAATGTGTGAAATGTATCTCATCACTAAGAAAGAAATCTACTTGCTGAATTAGCGAAGAGCTTTAGGAAAGACACCTCCATAATTAAGCAATAGTTGCAACTCAACATTATCATATATACTACCCTCATTTGACTAGAATGAATGTCAGTCTGTGTTTCCAGAATCAATATCTTTATACCAGAATGTCTTTGTACAAACATGTGTCTATGGGTAGCAGAATGAGATATACATTTTTTAAATAACAATGCATTTTAAAAAAAAATGGTAATAGGACAGCTTATTATACAAAAAAAAAATTAAGAGACATGTGTGGCAAAGTCATCTTCAAGTGGCACGTGTATTTAATAGAGTGAATGCCGGGAATATTACTTCTGGATCTTAAGTGTTACCAAAGTATAATTATGGTAATTTAAAATTTCTAATTGTAGTTACTCTTGGTTGTAACTTAAATAACAAATCTAGCAAATAACTAAATACATTAGTACATATTTGATGAATATTTGCTGACAACTGGGTCCTGAAATTTTAATTTCACAGGGTTGAAATGCTATGTCTTGTTTTTCAGGCACAATATTTGCTATCAATCCTATATTACTTCTGGATAAAAAGTCAACAGTTCAGTTTCTTGTTGAAGCCAGTGATGGTGGAATTCCTGACCTGAGGGCTCTTGCCTTAGTAGAGATAGAAATACAGGATGTGAACAACTATGCCCCTGAGTTTACGGTAGAATATTATAATCTCAGTTTAAGGGAAGATGCTCAAGTTGGAGGCACGCTTGTCACATTTTCAACCATTGACCATGACTGGACCCGTGAAAACACACATGTTGATTATTCCATCATCAGTGGTAATCCGCAGAACAATTTCCATGTGGAAACTAGTTTTCTTCCTTCAGAATATCCTTCTAAGCAAGTTGGTTACCTGGTGTTGCTCCACAGTCTGGATAGAGAAGCAGCTTCCTGTCATAAGCTCGTCATTCTGGCATCTGACCACGGCTTCCCTCCATTGAGCTCCACAGCCACTGTGGCAATAGAAGTCCTTGATGTCAATGATAACCCTCCGAAATTCAGCAGTCTGAAATACCATGCCCACGTCAAGGAAAGTACCCCTCTAGGGAGTCACATCACTGCGGTCTCTGCAGATGACCATGATGTGGGTTCACACGCAGAAATCATCTACCACATAATCTCTGGAAATGAGAAGGGGCATTTTCACTTGGAAGAAAACACTGGAGTTCTTTATCTGATTGCACCTCTGGATTATGAAGAAACGACAAAATTCACTTTAACGGTGCAAGCCTCAGATGAAGAAAAGAAGCATTTTTCCTTTGCAGTTGTGTTTATCAATGTCCTGGATGATAATGACCATGCACCTCAGTTTATGTTCTCAAGTTTAAATTGTGTTGTTCCTGAAAATGTGCCTGTTTTCTCCACCGTATGTTCCGTGAATGCTTTGGATTTTGATGCAGGTCCTTATGGAGAACTGACCTATTCTGTGTTATCACCCTGTTCCATCACTCAGGGGATACCTCGTGATCATGATCCCTTCCTCATTGACCCCTTAACAGGGGAGATTCACACGCAGCAAATCCTTGACTATGAAAGTGACAATAAATACTGCCTGACAATTCAGGCAAAAGACAAGGGTGACTCAACAGCCTCTCTAACGGTTTGGCTGGATATTGAAGGAGTAGATGAGTTTGAACCCATCTTTACTCAAGATCAATATTTTTTCAACCTTCCAGAGAAGAATAAAGTGAGACAGCTGATTGGCAGGGTGGAAGCATCAGATGCAGACGCTGGTCTGGATGGAGTTGTTCTGTACTCTTTGGAAACCCCATCTCCTTTCTTTTTGGTAAACAGAACTAATGGACATATCTATTTGACTGGGGCACCTCCCCTAGTCAGAAGTCAGTTCCGTGAACAAGACATCATTGAAATGAAGATAATCGCTCATAGCCCCAAACCGGACTCCAGGTTTACCTTGTGTACTGTGTTTGTGAACGTGTCCTCTTTCTCGGAAGGACGAGCCTCAGTGGTATCAGGCCACAGCTTTTCAATCAGCCTCACGGTCTCCTTTGTAGTGTTTCTGATGCTCATCTTCATTCTAATTGTGTTGATTGTAAGACACAAACAAAAGGACACACCAAATAATTATGAAGAAAAGAAAACATCGTCATCCTTAGATATCAGTTTGAGACTGACCACAGATGGCAGCATGCTCAAGCCCTTCCAGAAGACTAATGAGGGCGGTAATGAGGCAGTGCCCACAGACTCCCTGCCAGAGTGGCTGAGCCTAATGAGTATCATGGAGAAAGACATGGTGAATCTGTACAGGCACTCAAACTCTAGTGGCCACTGTTCTGTGGAAGGAGAAACTGCAGAAGATAAGGAAATCCAGAGGATAAATGAGCATCCTTACAGAAAGGAGGCTGGCTCAGCTCTGAGCGACCGGGAGTCCAGGGTCCCAGACTCTGGAATCCCTAGGGACTCAGACCAGCTCTCCTGCTTGTCTGGAGAAACCGATGTGATGGTCACTGCTGAAATAGTAGGAACCAGCCATGCATTTGAGGAAGAAGAAAGAGAAAGCTGTGACACAACCTATGTCCAAAATAATGTGTTACCCCAGACTCTAAAGAAGAGAGAGAGAAAAGAGAGCATCCAGGCCGATGTCAGGAGAGAGTCCGTCTTTATTTCAGATGATCAGGAGGCAAGATGCACGGCTCTTTCCACCCAGAGAACCTCTAATCACAATTCGAGAGGCAACTACCACTGGAATTATCTCCTCAGCTGGGAACCCAAGTTCCAACCTCTCGCCTCGGTATTTAACGACATTGCAAAACTAAAGGACGAACATGTACATACACCTGGCATTCCTAAAGAGAAGTCTTTGGTTTTCCCACCACCTTTGATTACAGCAGTAGCCCAGCCTGGGATTAAAGCAGTTCCACCAAGAATGCCAGCCAGAACCCCGGGCCAAGTGCTTCACAAATACCCACATTCCCCACTTCCCTACCATCTCAGTTCTCTGCCCGAAGCCGTGGCTCCCAGCTTCTCTCCACCGCTCTTCCTGTTGACCCCACAGACCCCTGCCTTGACCCCACTGTCGTCACGTGGGGAATCCCCAGGAGCCCGTCTGAGTGGTACGTGCCATGGACTTAAAGCAGAAGATGAAGTTCAAATCTAATATGATTGTGATGCCAAGCACCCCCTCACCATTGGTCGTGAATGGTTGAGCAAGACCTCCTTAAGCTCACTCCTCAAGATCGGTTAAGGAGCAGTGGGGGTTTTCACAATCTGCTCATTTAAGCCTCTCAAATTTCTTTCAGCCTTAATGAGAAGTTACCCCCTCTTTTAGCCTTTATGTTTTGCTCTCAGGACTCAGATTTGTATATAGAAGTAGTGTATATTCTCTCATATCTGGTTTTCTGTAGAACTCAACCTCCAAAGGAAAACAATGAGCTAGACCGGCTGCCAAAATGCTTATGTGGAAATAAATGAAAAATAAGTATTGTGCAGTCCGGCCATAGTACTGCTGATTATGCCACCATATCTAAAATAAGTGAGTAAAGACTGAATAAGGAATGAGTGTAGGACAGAAAATAATGGAGAGGGAAAGTGGGGAAGGATAAACGTAAATGTTAAAATGAAGTGATTTTCTGTAGATCTGATATGTTTAGAGATATATTTCTCTCCTTTCCCCATATGCCACAGTTAGGGAGTTTTGCCATAATTTGAATTTTAATATGATGTCTTTCAGAAATCTAATGAGAAATTAAGAATGAAATTTGTCATAACTGTGCCAAATAAGAAAATTATTCCTGATTAAATGAACCAGAGATGCATGTCCTTGATAGAGGGCCAGGAATGTTAGAAGCAATAAGTATATGGTTGACTGCCACCCGAGACATATTTGCGTGGCCTTCTTTACAAACAGAATGATGATTTTTTTTTTCCAGTGCTCTGTCTTATAACATGATTCAGGTACAGACATTAAATTTTAAAGATTAATTTGTAAATAGTTCCTCATTTTATTTTCTTCTAGATACAGTAACTTTGGGTGTGAAATAATTTATCCTTTCAATGTCACTTTCAAAAGTTGGCCTAGATAAAATTATGTTATTAGCTAATAAAAGATTCATAGAGTAATTTACCAATATATTTTTAAATGAAGATTTTTTTATATAAATATTTGTACTATAAAAGTTAAGAATGGATGTTGGAAGTCTCTTCCATTTGTTCATACTCACCTTTAGCTTTAACTGTCATGAGATGGAGCAACCTGGCAACATGGCTAAAATAATTGTTCTGTACAGCTACTGTTTCAGATGTATAGTGGTATCGTATGGTGCTTGCATATAATGTTATATAGCCTTCTCTCTGGTGAGCCTGAGAATCCAACAAAGATTCTTATCCCTTCCAGGAAAGCAGAGCACATGCTGCTGCTGATGGCCCGGAAGTCATCAATGGTAGGCAACATGGCCAGGCTTTGGGATAAGAATTTAGGATTCTAATGTCAAGTCTAGAAGGCATCTGATATGGTTTTCTTAATACTTAGTGTGAGCTTCTGCTGTAGAAATCTTTCCTTTGGGTTGTTTGTTTGTTTGTTTGTTTCCAATAGGCTTCATCTGTAAACTTATGTGAGATACCTAATTTCTCTTACTAGAAAACATGGAAGATGCCATGTTTGACATCTGGTTTTGTAGATAAATAATCCTAAGGCTTCCTATACTGATTTTATTAATTATATATCTGCTGGTTCTTAGATTGGAAACAAGTATATAAAACCACATCAGAAATTATATGAAATATAAAGGCTTTTGGACGAGCCTAGAATCCTAGGGAAAGTCATTTAGTTATGGAACACTTAAATATTAAAGGATGGATGCATGTCTCTCTTTTTCTTCATGGCATGCAGAGAAGAAGATTTCATGGTTTTCCTTAAAAAATGAATCATTTCAGTGTTCCAATATTTATTCTCTCTTTGACTTCCTTCAAAAAGTTACTTTGAGCATACAAAAAAAAAACTATACTCTTTTTTTTCCTAATTATATATGGAAATTCTGTTTTGCAACAGATTTATTTCTAGGAACCAAAAACATTTTGTTGTTTTTAATTAAACAGGTTCTTCACTGACTTATGTTTTAAAGAGAGTCATCCATCTAATTCCTCCCTGAGTTATTGGCCTGAGATTTATTACCCATTCTGGACATATTTCTACCTTTTTCTAGACATGTAATAAAAACAGAAGACATGAAGTATTTAGAGCTATTCCTTACCAATACCTGGTGGATTTTTAATTGACGACTTTATTATACTGTATCCAGTGCCACACCACCACCAAATAAGTGCTGCTAGTTTAACAAACTGAAACTATGAGCACACTGGCTAAATGTTTGCAATAAATCATATGTCGGCCCTTTCAACTAGAGTGCTTTTTTCCTAAGTAAACAATATAATTTGTATAGTTTTCCTTCAAGTTTAATATTAACTTGCCTCATATGTTCTGTGTTACTTTGCTGATCGACACACCGGCTTTAGCACTCTGGAGGGGGTACAGGACTTGTTAGTGGAAAATCATATTAAGCCCCAAATTCATAAGCTATAAAATAAAAGACAGTTGTCTCTTGCGGAATTTTGGCTGCCTGAAATTCTGGACTTTCTTGTTGGCAGCCTTAAAAATACTGGTGTAAATCAGTACCAAATGGATATCAAAATTCCATGTCCTAGTAGTAATCATTGAATTGGCTTCCAAAACAGATTCCTGGGCAAAGAAAGGGAAAAAAAATGCTGTATCTTTAGGGATTTGGTCCTTTAACTATTCTTTATGAATACTAAAATGTCCTATAAACTACTGGCTGCCTGCATATACAAATACCTAGTCTGTGATAGCTGTCCACTTGAGACAGGAGCTGTGCTTCTCAGCACCTCCACCCTCAGGTTCAGAGCCCTCCTTGCTGTGTTTTCCAGAAGTTATAGGGATGAAAATTTATCATTGATTTTCAAACTATTTCCATCAAACATACGTTTCGTTATTCTTTTGCCGTTTTACACATACCTTAACTTAAAAAAAAAAACCCACAAAACATAATTAAAAGGATCTAAGACAATGATCCACTTCAAAGCAACAAGGTACATGGAGTGGTTACAGTTAGTGGATTTTCACATGATATTACAGATAAATGCTTTGGGTTTGTCTTCAACAGTATGTTTCAGTTGAACTTCAAAGACTATAATACCATCTGTTTGGTCATAGCTGAAGAGAGGAAGGAAAATCATTCTTTCCAAGAGTATACCAAGATCAGTGAAACTGTAGAAACTTTGCTTATGACCAAAATGGTGCATCCAGCATGAGTCACTGAGGTAGGTTTCACCCTTTATAAAGATGGAGGGAAGGCTGGAAGAGGAAATAGAAGAGTAAATCTGAAAAGGAATAATTTAGGGCACAGGTAGAGAAATGTAAGAAGGCCAAAGGTTAGGACTTGTAAAAACTATTTTGAAGTGTAAAGATTTTGCTGAGTCATTTGTCTTTCATAGGTTCATCTTGTGAAGGAATCTTTTTTTAAAATGTCTTTTCTCCTTCTTTCTGTTCCTTTCACGGATCTCCCTTCATTGTCTGAAAATTTAGGCTTTTTGAATTGTGAACCTAAAGCTATGTGACAATGACCTAGAATACATTCTACCATGAAACAGTGAATTTGTTGTGGTTTTTGTTTTTGAGTTTTAGGATGTGTGTGTGTGTGTATGTGTGTGTGTGAATTACAGACTAAAAAATTCAGAATGATTCACTCCACATAACTTTGGCATTGAGAGTGACACATTTTTAGTAGGTGATTTTACACATATACCAAGTAATGGATCATTTAAAAAACAGTTGGGACAGAATATAGAGTTTTAGTACCTAGTCTTTTTTTTCTGGTAGCTCATCCCTTTTAAAAATTAGGGCTTGCCTAAAAAACAATGAGTTGTGATTTATATTAAAATATCACATTTCATATAACTTTTAAGCCACAGTATAACACAGAGGCATGGTTGATAGTTTTCCAATATTGTGAATTTTACTTGAATTCTGGTGGTATAAATTATTTTGATTCCACATAGATCAAAGAAATGTGTCTATTAGAAACAAAATTACAGCATTCTTAGAATGATCTAACCCAGAGTGACTGGAGTATCAGACTCTACCTTTCACTTATAAACTCAGAACTTGGCTATTTGATGACAATTTAGCACTTCCTACTGTTTTGGTCTACATAATTTTCCTCATTTCACCCAATATATTTGCTAAACCCAAACTGTGAAGTGAGTAATAGAGAGGGAGAAAGCATACCAAATAAATAACAGATGGACAAGTGCATCTCTTGAATGAGAAAGCATTATTTTGGTTAGAAAGCTAAATACATGGATTTCGTTGTTAGATAGTAAACCCTCAGGACAAAGGCCTGGTCTCCACTTTCATTATGAAATACAGATGTTTTTTAGAATGAATGAGTACATATGTGTAAGGGCACAGAGGGTGCTGTAAGGTGTGGGTGTGAGACATAGGTCTTGAACCCATTAGGTGTGAATTCTAACAGTTCTGTGATTTAGCCAATCAAAAGGCAGAAAGAAAGTGTAAGATCTTGTCAAAATATTATACAGTATTTTAGATAAAAATCAAGTGACTAGACATTTTTTTCTGTAATATGGTATGTTTTCTCTTTCTCACAATATTCACCATTTCTTGTGAGTTTTTGACTTAATAGAAACAAGTTATTGATGGCATTAAAATATTATTTGAGTGTCTCTCATGAGTAAATAAATAAATAAATAATCTTTAAAAATCGTTTGAGACAGCAATGTTACATGGATTCATTTAATTTAATTTCAGATCCTGTAATAACCATGGCAGCCCTATGGCTGGCAGATTAAAGTTCTATCAGTATGAAAAGAGAATGCAGATCTGTAAATATGCCTAGAATATTTAAATCAAAATTTATTAATATTTTTAATTTATTAATATTTAAAGCAAAAATGATAGGAATTTATGAAGGGTGTTCTAAATGTGCATATACTTAGTATGTGCTAAAAGTGATATTTTAAAAAAAGTACAGAGTATTTAATAAATGTATACTAGGGAGGAGATAAATGTGAAGTTATTTATCCTCATACCATAAACAAAAATTAATTTTAGTTAGATTAATGAGTAAAAACTAAAATGAGGGATCCCCGGGTGGCGCAGCGGTTTGGCGCTTGCCGTTGGCCCAGGGCGCGATCCTGGAGACCTGGGATCGAATCCCACGTCGGGCTCCCGGTGCATGGAGCCTGCTTCTCTCTCTGCCTAGGTCTCTGCCCCTCTCTCTCTCTCTCTCTGTGTGTGTGTGACTATCATAAATAAAAAATTAAAAAAATATATCAAAAAAAAAACTAAAATGAAATCACAAAAACTGGAAGAAAAGCATAGAATAAAAGCGAGAAAGATCTTTTTTAAATATGAAAACAAAAGCAGAGTACTAAGTTTGAACTTACAACAATAGAAAGCACTATAAGAAGTTATAAGAAATAAGAACTGAGAAATGCTTCATAAATTTAATCAACATATATTTACTTAGCACCTCTTGTGGGCAAGGTATGGATCTGGGCTCTGAGAATACAGGAATCAACAAAACAGGAAAAATCAGTGTATTTGCTTTCATTTTACTGAGGGAGATAATAAAAATATGGTTTCAGGTAATGTTGAGTGTTATGATATGAAAAAAACTAAAGGATATAAGGAAAAACAAAGAAGAGATTGACAAGGTGGTATGGGAATACAGCAGTATTGTTTTGATTGAATGTTCTGGGGAGATGTCTCTGATGTTATTTGAGTTGAATGAAGTAAATGAGCAACGTAATGATCTGAGGGGAAAGCAGTGAAGGTACATGTATCAGCAAGTATGGAAGCCCTGAGGTCAGAGTCATATGGAATGTTTGAGAATAAAGCCAAGGTGCCTAGAACTAGTGAAAGAAAGAGTAGTAGGAAGTAAGATCATGGAGGAATCTAGAGTTCAGACCCTATAGGACCCTTTAGACTGTGATAAAAGGGTTCAGAATTTTTTTCCAAGTGTTAAGGGAAATCACTGGTAATATTATATGATTTATATTTTTAAAGAGTAAGTAGCTACTTTGTGGAAGATAAACCAAGGTGGGGGTAGGAGAAGCATGGTGTAATAATAGTACCCCAGCTAATTGGTTATTGCAGTAATCTCAGCTAGTGAGGATCGTGGCTCAGCATGGGTGTCGTAATGGAGGTGAACAGAGTCAAAAAATATATTGAAAGTAGTGTTGCTAGCTCTTGATAATGAATTGAATGTGAGGTTTGGAGAAAGTTAGACATCAGTCTAATGTAAAAGAATTTAGGCCTATAGAAAAAAATTTTGGAGTCATCAGATTATGGATTATAAAGTCATGGGATTTGATGAGATCACTGAGGAATAAGTGTAAATAGAGAAAAGATCTCAGAACTGATTCCTGAAGCACTAAACAAAAAGTAAAAAAAAAAAAAAAAAAAGGAAAGAAGAGGAGTACCTGGATGGTACAGTCAGTTTTGTCTAGGTTGTGATCTCAGGGTAATGGTTCCAGTCCCTAAGGAGGCTCCATGTCTCAGGGAGAAGTCTACTTGAATTCTCTGTCTCTCTCTCTCTGCCCCTCCCCACTCTCTAATTTAAAAATGGCAGTAATAAGTCCTTCCTTGTCAGTAATTTTTAAACATGTAAATAAATGAAATTCTCCAATCAAGAATCATGGAATGGGGCGGCTTGGATGGCTCAGCGATTTAGCGCCACCTTCAGCCCAGGGCATCATCCTGGAGACGCAGGATCGAGTCCCACGGCAGGCCCCCTGCATGGAGCCTGCTTCTCCCTCCGCCTGTGTCTATGTCTCTCTTTCTCTCTGTTGCTCGCTCTCTCTCTCTGTCACTCATGAATAAATAAAGTAAAAAAAATGTATTAAAAAAAACTGAACTTGACAAGATGAGCACTGGGTGTTATTCTGTATGTTGGCAAATTGAGCACCAATAAAAAATAAATTTATTATTAAAAAAATAAAATAATAAAATAAATAAAATAAAAACTGAGGAAGGGATATAGAGCTCCCACTTAACTACAGATGAGTGTAGAAAGACTAAAGTGTAAATTATATTATGCTGGTATGTCCACATTCCCAGGGGTTCCAGAAATACACAATCAAAACTTCTAGAAGAACAGAATTCCACACTAATAAAGTCTACTGAAAGTATAATTTAAATTTATATGATTAGTTAAGAAGAAGAAGTCCTAGATACAAAGCAGGAAAGGGAAACAGAGAAAGTAGAAGGCAAATTGAGGTCCTATTTATAAATATTTTCCATAAACAAGAGAAAAGGAAGCTCTGGAGCCATGAATCTAGAAAAGCTATCTTTTCTGCCACTACCCCATATGGGAATTTCCTAAAATAGGAAGTCCCATCTCAGTAAAACATGAGTAGCAGAAAATAACTGCAATATAAAATATATTGTAAGCAAAGACACTAATTCTCTGAATGAGTTGCCAATGTACAGTGAAGATACATAAGAAAAAATGGCCCAAAAAAAGCCAAAGAAAATTGTGACTAAATATTTCAAAACTAGCCAAAGGAAGTTAAGAAAACAGTAAAAACTATAAAGGTTGTATAATCAATCAGAAACGTTCAGAGATAAGAAAAGACTAGTTAAGGGGAGGGCATTAAACGAAAAACAGCTCAATGAATAAATAAAAATAAAAGAAAAAATTCAGAAGACTAAACTGGAAAGAACAAAAAGTTAATAGACACTAATGAAACCATAGTAAAGTAAAATGAAAAATGGAAAAGAAAATGAAAAAAAAATCAAATGGAACTGAAAACATGGTAAGAGTTTTAGAGTTGATAGATTTAGCACAAAGGAAAATATGATTTAACACATGTCTAAATATAATTCCTAAAAAAGGAAACTAAAGAAATGAAACAGAACAAGTATAAAAGCTGCAATTCAATAAAGTTTTCCAGACAAAATCCAAAATTTGAATCTACATATTAAAAAGTATACCATATAAAAATCAACAGAAAGCAGTTAATACTAAGATATATTTTTAGAATCTATTGATCTTCAAAGAGAAAGAATATATCCTTTGGACTTCCAGATTAAAAAAAAAAAAAACAAGTTACAGGGAAAGAATGTAAGATTGACTTTCTTTTCAGTAGCAGTATTGAAAGCCAGAAAACTGTGGGGTACTATTTTTAAGATACTTGAAGATAATATAAGCCAAAAACATACCTACCTAAACTTACCTTTGGGTATATATGTCATAAATGAGGCTATCAATATGCAAAACCTCAAGGAATATTCATGAAGAATTAACTAGAGGATGAATTCAGACAACAAAAATACTGGGAAAGGTTCACCATAAGGACATTAAATATATTTAACTGTAGAGTTGATGGTAGATGTAAAGATGATAGAATAGTATATATTTAATATATGCCCTCATAATAGAAATAAATTACAACTACAAAAAAATGAAGGCAGAAAAAAAGAGTAAATGGAAATAGAATACTTGCTAATTCCCTTATAGGTACAAAATGGTGGTAAAAGTCATTAAAATTAAAAAGATGAACTTTAAAAGAAGAAAAAAATTAAAAACAAATTAGTGAGTTAGAAAAACAAACAAAAAGAAATCCACAGATCTTATGAATAAAAATTGATTCTTTAAAAATCAATTAAAGTAAATCAGTTACATCAATGTGAGAAAATACAAAACAATAAAATAATATATGAAATAAAATAATATACAAAATAAGAAATAGCAGGAGAATAATGATAGCTGTCAAAAGAAAGGAAGTTAAATCAAAAGACTTTTATCCACAACTCTATACAAATTCTTTTGAAACCCTAAAAGAAATAGCTAATTTTCTAGGAAAATATAACCTACCAAAATTGACTCCAGGCAGCATTGAGAATCTAAGCAGAACAAATCTAAAAGATGAAATAAAGATGTAAAGAATCTTCCTACAGATAATTTTATAGTGAAATTTTACCAAACCTTTAAAGATTAGATCATACAAATGCTACTTAAACTATTCCAAAGCATGGAAAATTAAGGAAATAATGAATATAAAATGGATATCAAAACCTTAAAATATTGTACAAAACAGAAAACTATAGCCTACTCCCATTTATAAACAAGTATGCAAAATTCTTAAATGAAACATTAGCCAAACGTTAACAAAATATTAAAAAATAATGCATCAAAATGTTGAGAATTTATTTCAGAAAGACAAAGATAATTAAATTTTAAGAAATTTTCATGTTCTAATTCCTTTCTTGTTTAATTGTACAGACTAATTTCTCCAATATTGGATTGTGGTGGAGATATGAGGCATATTGTCTTTTTCTTGTTTTTTTCAGCAAAGAATAAATATAATTCTTCAAATTAATAGAGCTACGAAGAAAAAATAATACGAAAATGTTCTTTAAAGGCACAAAAGGCACTTAACAAAATTTATACAAAGAGTACTCAGTAGTCATTAATGGATTTATCCTTATAATAGAT
Organism: Canis lupus baileyi; assembly: GCF_048164855.1. NCBI lineage: Eukaryota > Metazoa > Chordata > Mammalia > Carnivora > Canidae > Canis > Canis lupus. Next base: position 53,211,213 of record NC_132850.1, on the reverse strand, counting down.
AGTTCCTTAAAATGATATAATGATATGCAACCCAACAGCCAGTATCTTCTTCAGTGGAGGTACACTAGACCCTTTGCTGCAAAAACCAGGAACAAGACAATATGCCTAGTATCTCCACCAAAATTTAATACTGCAGGAATTAGGAATTAGTCTGGACGACTAAACAAGAAAACAGAAACATAAAAATTTGAAACAACAAGGTTAATACTATTTTATTTGTATATACTACATTAGCTTATTTCTGAAAAACTGTAAATAATTGATGGAAAAATATATATACAGGAAAGAATTCAGTAAAGCTGGAAGTTATAACATAAATATGCAAAAATCAAAACAATATTCTTCACATATATGAACAGTAATGAATTAGGAGATGAATGGAAAAGAAGAATTTACTTATATCAGAAAAAAAATCTAAGTAAAACCTTAACAATACCTAATATCCATGTGAAGCAAGTTGTAATATCTCCTGAAGGACACAGGGGAGACTTAAATAGATATTTTTGAATAGACTCAATGCTAAAAAGCTGTTCCTAAGTAAATTTACAAATTTAGCATGATCCTAACACAAATATCAAATTTTTCTGAATTTAGTAACTTGATTATATAGTTTATTTTAAAGAGTAAACAAGAAAGCAAACAAAAATAGCTAGGAAACACTGAAATGAATATAAGCTTTGTGTGTGTGTGTGTGTGTGTGTGTGTGTGTGTGTGTGTGTGTCCATCTGTGTCTGGGCATCCAAGTGTGCATTCATGCACTAACCCTATCAGATATAAAATTACATCACAAGTTTATAATTAAAATGGGTTGGTATTAGTGCATGACTAGATAAATAGAATAGAATAGAAAATCCAAAATGAATCCACGTGCATGCAAAGCCTTCTTGTAACAAAGGATTAGCTTGTTATATAGCAACTGTCCTGCTGCATAAGTAAAAACCTGAGTAATAATAAGAAGGAAAAGAAAAAGAAACAGTTTCGTGTGTGTAGAAGCATCAGACAACTGCCAAAGTAGTGAAGACCTGAGAAACCATGACTCTGGAGAGAACAGAAACAACAGAGAGGTATACCTGATATACTGTGTCTCAGACCCCTTGAGCCTGAGTGGAAAATGTCAACTGCATGGTTGAAAGACTAACAAGAGCTCCTGACAACTTTATGGAGACAGAAATTAGAGTTAAAATCCTATCATGGAGGACGGGCTCTCATAAATACACCAGCCTAATACAAATCGGAACTCCCAGAAGCCTACCCCAGAAGTAAGAGTAAACCAGAAAAGGAAGCCCTCATGAAGCCTGTAGCCAAGCTTTGGATAAAATCCATTACATATTTGCATATGGTGATCTGTCCCCACTCTAACCGCTTCTCAAAAGTAGTATTTAGTCCTCTATAGGGAATAAAATAATTCTGAACCTTTGTCATTATTCATAACAGTATCCATCATTGAATCCAAAATGGCTAGGTGTACTGAGGAAAAGAAAACATGATTAAAGCTAAAACAAAAAAATATAATAGAAAGAGATGCACAGGAGATTCACATATTGGCATTATCCTATGTGGACTTTAAAATAAGTGTTCAAAACATTTGATGCCGTATGGAGAATTTTAGGAGAGAACTGAACTATAAAAAACTATAAAGCAGAAAAAAGCTAAAAAAAATATTTTAAACTATAAAAAAGAGGAAAAAGACATTCTAAAGTATGAAATACTACTGCCTTTTCATGCCCTCTGGGATGACTATAAAAAGGGTGACTTATACAGATAATAATAAGTGTTGGTGAGTATGTGGACAAATTGAAATTCTTATATCATATTACTAATAGGGATATAAAATAGGGCAGTCTCTATGAAAAACAATCCAGAAGGTCTAAAAGTTAAATATACATAGAGTTACCATAATGACCCAGCAATCTCACTCCTAGGTATATACCTAAGAGAAATGAAAGTTATGCACATAGAGACTTGTCTGTGAATGTTCATAGCAATATTATTCATAATATCTGAAATGCAGAACTAACCCATGTCAATTAACTGATACATAGATAAGCCAAATATATAGCCTCACAATGGAATATTCTTTAGCAATTAAAAGGAACAAAGTACACTATAGCACAGATGAATTTGAAAACATTATGCAAAGTGAAAGGAATCAGTCACAGAAGACCACAATATTTTGTGATTCCATTCATAGGAAATGTCCAGAATAGGCAAAAACGTACAGACAGGAAGCAAAATAGCAGAATCTAGGACTAGGACCATTTGGAGAAAATGGGGAGAAACTGCAATGGGTAGGGGGTTTCTTTTTGGATTCAAAGATGTCCTAAACTTGATTGTGGTAATAGTTGTACAACTCTGTGAATGTACTAAAAACCATTGTATTGTACATTTTAAATAGGTGAATTATACAGTATATCAATTATATCAATAAAGATTGATAACAATAATTATTAAATTGAAAAATTTATTGTTAATTGTTAAAAAATCACTAAAAATACAATAATCAAAATAAAGGACTCAGCAAATATGTTTAACAGATTAGACACAAATGAAGAGAGGATTAGTAAATTAGAAGATAAATCAAAAGAAAATATGCAGACTAAAACCTAGAGAAATGTTTGGAAAATATTGAAAAGAGATTAAAATATGTGTGAAACATGGTTTAAAAGGTCTAACGTGTGTAATTGGAATAGCAAAGGGAGAATGGAAGGAAGAGGCAATATTTAAAAAGATGGTGGCTGAGAATCTTCCAAAACTGATACTAAATCACAACTCAGAATGTGCTACACACCCCAAACATGATAAGAAAAAAAAAAAACTATGACAAGACACATCACAGTAAAATTTCTATAAAACAAAAGGAAACATATTAAAAAGATTTAAAGAGAAATGACACATCATCTCGAAAGAACTAAGTGCATATGGAAATATAACATGATCAAGGCTGCACATCAAATTAGTGAAGAAAGGTAAGAATTTCTTGATAAGTGAGGTGGGGATAACTGGACAGCTGTGTGAAAAAAAAAAGATCAAATTGATCTATTCTTCGTACTACACACCAGGATAAGCCATACAAATAAATACAAGTAAATACAAGAAGGAAACCTGAATGTATACTTTTAAAAACTAAAAATGGAAAAATCTCTAGCAAGAGTCAAAATCTAGAAGCAATAAGGGAAATGAGTAATGAATTTCACTAAACTTGAATGGAGAAAAATCTCTAAACTAATCACAGTGTTCAGGGGGATGGATTCTCTGTCTCCATGTTCAATGTTGTGGTAAGAGAGGTGGGGCCATGTGATTGGTAAGCACTTGATGAAGAAAGGCCAGTTCCTGAAATGAACAAATGTCAATCACCATAACACCATGAATTAGATGCGGCTTTTCACATTGATGTTCACTTTGCAAATATACTTTTTTGGCTAAACTATGAATTGGCCAGTTTTAAGTGGCATTTCACAGGGTAGAGTTTGCTTGTACTAAGGGAAAGGTAAAAAAAAAAAACTTATAATGTTGGTTATTGAATATTTGGTCCTTAAAACTGGATTTTTATTCTTCATTTTTAATTACCTTATTTCCTTTTCCATCATTTCTAATCTGTTATTTATTTTTTCTCTTCAGATAATGTAATAGATATATTTTTCCTATTGTTAGAATATTAAAGTAGTTTTCAACAATGAAACAGACTCATTGGACTTTATTTTATAAAGTCTTACTTTTCTAATTTAATTTATTTAAAAATAGAGATTCCACTTTCTATCTAAAAACTCTGAGAAATTCCTGTACTACACGCTAATTACCAAAAGCATATGTGGTTAATTTTATGAAATGGACAAATTGAAAGTAATGAAATTAAAAGGCTTCAGATTATTGTCATACTATATGTCATATAAAAGGGAAATATATTAACCACTGTGAACTTAAATAAATAATAGCGAAATTTTATTGAGTGTTCATTATGTGCCAAAAATTTGGTAAATGTTTTATGTGCACCCTATTTTGTTTAATCTTCAAAATAACCCTTTAGGGTAGATACTAATATGGTCCCTTTTTACCAATAAGGAAACAATGGCTTAAAGAGTTAGTAATTGGTGAAGTTTGGAATCCAACTCACTGGTGTTACTAGAAGCTCTTCTCTTAGCCCCTTCACTACAAGACCTCATACTCTAAAGTTCCTTAAGAATATCTAAATTTGTTTCAATTTTTCATTTGAATTCAATTTAGGCAACATATACTGTATTATTACTTTCAGGGGTAGAATTTAGTGATTGCATTTTTTTTAATCATATACTTCTATTGGCTCCATTTTAAAAATCCCTTAATATGTGCAGATCATGTTCAACAAACAACAAATCAGCCATATGGCAACTGGACAGGTAGTTTTCCTGAATTATGCAATTCATAATTTGGGAATTATTTTACTAAATACATTATTAGTATAATTTTTCTGATTCTTACCTTTTGTTACATACAAAGAAAATTATTTTTAAAATAGAGCCAATAATATTTCTGAACAAATGGCTGTGAACGTTTGCACATTGTTTCAGTCTCCACTGCAAGCAAATAGCAACAAGAGATAAAATGTTTTAAGCAAAACTAAAAGGAAAAATGACATAAAAACAAGATAGTCGTCTCCATGGTAATGTCTAGTAAAGTTGGGTATATTTCATCCTATAAGTTGGCTAATTCCTTTTCTAGGTATATATGCTAGAGAAAAATCTTCCAAGATACTGAATAAGACTGAAACATAAACTCAACAGAATGGGCATGACTGAAGTTTGGGCTTGCTCTACTCCAGGAAGTAGGCATTGCTACATCTGGACATTCAGCAAAGTGCTGAGAAGGGTCTATGTGAGTTGAGAATCATTACTAGACTAAGCACTTACTGCCAGGGGCTGAGTCCTGCTACTGAGCTCCTTTACCCCATAAAAAGATGGACAAAGATATGTTGCTGATCACCTGGTATTTTGGCTCTTAGTGTAAGCTGGGGAACTTGAGAACCTGAAGGTAAGAACCCAGTCTCATGAATAAGAATGAAGCCAATCTGCACAATTCAGGGATAATTCTACAAAATCCCAGTATTACTGATAGTAATCCTACTTTGAGAGCCATAGAAGATATGGTTCTGGAATTAGCATTCCCATTAGTGTCAAGAATAATAGAAAGATCTCTTATATGACTATTTTAAAGTGTGCTTGTAGTTGTATATAATGCGATAGGACTACAAAGAGAAATAAGAGGTACACATTTGGAAAGAAAGAGACAAAGGAACCTTTACCTACAGAAAATACTACTCTCCAAACAGGGGTTCTATATGTAAATTATTAGAACTACCAGAGAATTCAGCAGATTTGTGAATACAAGACCAGCATCAAATACCACTGACATCCTTATATGCCATCAATAATTGACTGAAATATGTAATAGAAGAAAATCTCATTCATAATAGCAATGAGAACGATAGGGTACCCAAGAATAAATCTCACAACCTCTTGAAGATATTTTGAAAAGTTTTAACAATATTGTTACAGGAAATAAAAGACTTAATTAAATGAAGGCATGAAAGGAAGGGGAGACTCAATAATTTGAAGATTCAATAATATGAATTCATCTACAAACTCAATGCAATTCAATCCAAAGGCCAATATGCATCTCTCTGGAATTAGACAATGCAATTTAAAAATTCAGACAGAAAAGACTCAAGAATAATGGAAGTAACACTGAAGAAAAAGAGATGAGAAGGAAGGAGTCACTTTTCCTACCAGATATAAATAGATGGAATAGAACAGAGAGGCCTAGAAATAAAAATATGTATGGAAATCTCACATGAAGATGCCTTACTAAATTAGGAAAGGTTGGATAACTTAATAAATGGTACTAAGTTAATAAGTTATTTGTATAAAAATGAAATTGGATCTTTTCTTCTTACATACAAAATTAAAGTAAAATACAAAACTTTTAAATTTCGAAAAGAAAATATAGGAGAATATGAATAGAGTAGGGAAGACTTCATTAAACAAGAAATAAAACAAACAGAAGAAAAGGCTGATAAATATAATTACTTCAAAATTAGGAATGAGAGATGTCTGGGTGGCTCAGGAGTTGAGCTTTTGCCTTTGGTTCAGGGCGTGATCCCAGATTCCTGGGATCGTGTCCCACATCGGGCTCCCTGCATGGAGCCTGCTTCTCCTCCCTCTACTGGTATCTCTGCCTCTCTCTGTGTGTCTCCCATGAATAAATAAATAAAATCTAGAAAAAAAACAAAATTAGGAATGAGTATTGAAAAGTCATAAAAGGATCCATAAGCCAGAAGGCATTTACCATCTATAATATGAAAAAAGCTTAATATCATAACTTATAATGTTAATAAAAAAGTGATAGCTTAATAGAAAAATGGGCAAGGAAAGGAAGTTTTATGGTCAATAAACACATATATGCTTGATGAGAAACTATTATACACCTATCAGATTGGCAAAAACATAAAAGTCTGACAGTACTCAATGTTGGCAAGATTGTAGAGAATCGGGAACTTTCAAACGATGCTTGTGGGAATTTTATAGTTTTCATATCCTGTTAGTTGTCATAACCATTGTGGAGAGCAATTTGGCAATATTTAGTAAAGTTGGAGATATCCTCTCTGACAACCTAGTTAATTCCATTTCTAGGTATACTCTAGAGACGATGCCTCTTATGCAAATAAGGAAACATATAATAATGTTTATCACAGGACGGTTTCTAAAACCAAAAATTGGGGACGCCTGGGTGGCTCAGTGGTTGAGCGTCCGCCTTTGGCTCAGGGCGTGATCCCAGATCCCAGGATCGAGCCCTGCATGGGGCTCCCTGCATGGAGCCTGCTTCTCCTCCCTCTGCCTGTGTCTCTGCCTCTTTTTCTGTGTCTCTCATGAATAAATAAATAAAATCTTTTCAAAAATGAAAAAAAATAAAAGCAAACATTGGAAACAGCATAATTGTCCTTCAAAAAGAATATTGACAAATATCTGTGGTGCATTCATAATGCTATTCACTAGTTACACTGAGGGAGCTGGAATTATTTGTTTCAATATGAATAAGTCTCTAAGACGTCATATTGCAGAGAAACAAATACCAGATGATATATCTACATAAAGTTTAAAACATGAAAAAACAAGGCTGTACAACTTCTCTATCGATGTATACATATGTAGTATATGTGTAGCATTAGTATAAATACATGCTTAGGAAAATAAACAAATTCATGACACTTACCACTGGAAGAGAGGGGCATTGGGTCTTCAAATGTGTTTGTAATATTTTACCACTTTGAAAAGTCTGAAGCGGATCTAGCAAAATATTAAAACCTCCATAGAGCTGGGTTCTTAGTAAGATTTTTAAATTAAAAACATATAGCCCTGATCCCAGATATCAACATCGCATCAAAGGATTTTCCTCTAAAAGCCTGGCTTTATCGAAGTTCACACTTCTACTTCAAACTTGGAAAAAACGGATTTGTCTTCTAAAGGACAGTGCTTTCTCCATGCGAACGGCAACAATGAATCCAAGCATTCAAAAGCGCTGTGGAAAATTTTTTAGGCAGTGTGCTTTAATCAGCATCTTCTGCCAATGATTTTTCTTTTCTTTCACATCACAAAGGATGCCAGTAGAGTGAGCGCAATCATGTAGCTGCACAACATTACCAGGGGTGAACCACAGAACCTGAGGCCTGCCGGGGGGGTTAAATCCACATTTTAATTTTGAGCAAAAGAGTCCCTTGTTTCTGTGATGAATGTGATGTGGCATTTTCTGATTGGCAAGTGACCCATAGAAAGCACCCAGGGAATAATCATGTCACAGTCCAATTTCGTAATTAAGTGTAGTTTTGTTTGTGGCCTTAATTGCATTTGTTGGAAGCTCAGTCCTTGATTTCCCAATCATGGCTGTGTTTTTTACTTGCCCGATGTAAAAAATGAATAGGAGGAGGTACGTCTCCAAAGCAATACAAATCTGGGAGATTTGTTTGGTATGGATAGCGGTAGAATGTTTATCTCATGCTGGAGCTGCCGTAGTCCCCCCAAGGAAAAGACTGAGGCTTCATATCATGTGGGCATTTTAACTATCACCGCGAGTGTGTCCTGTCAGCTAAATGCTGCTCACCTGATACTTCTCTGTAACCTGTGTCACCTCGATTAATAAGTGGGCCTAAGGGTCCGGCTCCTTGGTCCAGCTTTCTAAGGGAAGTTTCACCCTGGCATGACCATCACTTTCACCTTCCCTCCAGAATGGCAGAAGGAAGTTTAAAAATAGGAGAATGCACATCAAAGTGCTTTGTGTGCTGGAAACTGTTTTTACAAGTGTAATAGAACCACCCTGGTTGTAGGGGAGCATCATATTTATGGAACTCCATGTCCATTTCTTTTAAAGGAAAAAGGAAAAAAAAAAAGGAAAAAGGATGCCTGGTGGCTACTGGCTCTTTGGAGCATGAGGTTTCCTTCAAGGAGAGGTGGGTGGAAAGAAAGGGTATGGTATTCACTACGACCAAGCAAACCCCAATCTTCTCACGAGGATGAACTGTCTCAAGCCCACAATCAGTATCTGGCAAGCAGCAGGTTCCCAGTGTACCCGAGCTGATTCCAAAAGCATTACACCCCACTAACGAATGCATTGGGACAGGGAGAGGAAGAGCCCATTCGCAGTTGAGCACGCACGGCAGACTGTGTGCAGAGACAACTTGGCTCCACCTGCAGACCGCTTTGGGTCCACTTGCACAAGCAGTGCTGCTGATTGATGTCCTCCCCACCCCTGAACCTCACCATTTCCACATCAGCCTTTTCGAATCTCTTTTCTAAGAATGAAGCAGACTGTTTTGAGAAGGAAAAGGACAACAAATGATGAACGGCAGACCCTTCTGCAATACCAGGAAGAGAGTGCATCTGGAGGAAGATAGGTAATACTGGTTAGACATTAAGTTGCCTGGGGCAGAGGAAGAATGGGGTGTGAGTTCACCTCTGTACCCGGTGAACTGTGTTGTGTTGTGATGCCATTTGACAAGCCAGTTCAATCATGTAAGTTCATTTACTTAATTAACTCCTCAAGAGTACTCATTCTCTAAAAGGATGTCATTTTTCCTTAATTGAGACATAAATTAATGCATCAGGATTCAGAGAAGGTAGCCCTTCTGAAATGCTGGTACCCAAGAGAACACAGGAAAGGCTCCCTCTAAGTGAAGGCGAAGACCACAGAATGTCGCCGGAGTGACGACGGGTTATTGTCAGTGCATTCATTCTGAATTTCTTCCAGAACAATACCTTTGGACAATGGTAGGTAGTAATAAATATTCATTTCAATTTCTTCAAGAATTACATGGTCAAGCAGAGCCATAAAATGTCTTATCTCCCTGCCCTTCCTTGGCCAATCCTCTCTCTAGAGCAACACTCACATCGCCTCCCACCAGCCTCTAGTCTTTCCTCCACCAGGACCACCCTTCCTCACACATTCAGTTTTCAATACGAAAATTGGGGCCTGGGGGAGGGGGCGGTAGAGGCAGCGCCCAAATAGTCAAACCACAGCAACGATGTTGACAATTTATGTTCACCGGAAATAAAAGATCATCCTAAAAGTCCATAATGATCATAATGGTTGTCATTGCTATCATTGTTCATTGCAAAGAGACAATTAGAGGTAATAATTTGATCTGAGATCATTTAAGGGTTCCCATTCTCTTCATTTAGTAGAATATTAATAATATAAAATTATTATCTCTTAGGAACAATGATAGTAATGTATGGAATTTTTCTGATAAAAGGAAGTATTATATAAAAGCAAACGCTGGACCCAGACTTCCTTATGAGCTGCGTCACTCGAGCAAGTTCTTAAGTTGCTGTGCCTTAATTCCCTCAGTAGTATGATCAGGACAATAATACGTCCTTCCTCATAAGGTTGCTAATCCATATAAAACACTTAAGATGATGTCTTGCACGTAATTGCTCCATCAACATTAGTGCTATCCTCTTTAAAGGAGCATTAACTTCAAGTTTATTTACTTTTAAAGATTTTATTTATTCGGGGAACCTGGGTGGCTCAGTGGTTGAGCATCTGTCTTCAGCTCAGGCTGAGATCCTGGGGTCCTGGGATCAAGTCCCACATCAGGCTCCCCGTAGGGAGCCTGCTTCTCCCTCTGCCTATGTCTCTGCCTCTGTCTCTGTGTCTCTCATGAATAAATAAATAAAATCTAAAAAAAAAATTATTTATTCCAGAGAGAGAGTGCACATGGGGGAGAGGAGCAGAGGGAGAAGGATAAGCAGGCTCCCCACTGAGCCCCAGCTTTAAGTTTAGAAGTAAAAATAGCTCAAAATCAATAAGGACACTGGCACCATATATCTTTCCCTCATGGGAGTCAAGTCACTTTAGAAGCTAACGATTTCTGTGGGGTCTGAAGTTCAACATTTAATAATGTCAAGTGGCCTCCTATCAAGACTCTCCATGGTAATTGTCAATTAGTTATTCACAGGCCTGTCACTAGAAGTTGCTCACATCTGGTAACACATGAGCACTCCACTAGCAAATATATTTACAGAGGAAGCACGATACATTGAATCTTTTCTTTCATCTAGGAAGACCACTTCCCTAGATTTAATTAGTTTTAACTAGAAACTATAGACATCCTGTAGAGATATAAGGAAAAATTTTATGGAGCTGCAAATTCCTCCAGGAACAGAAATGGGCATTATTTGAAATATAATCAAAAGCTAATTTTGCTACAATTTTAACCCCATCAATATATTTTAATACTGCCTAAAAGGGTTTTAAATATTCATCCCAGGCTTGACTCTATAGAAAAAAGTCATGAAATAAAGAAAGAAACACAATCTTTAAAACAATTGTTTTCACATTTTTCTGTTTCTGATCTATCAGCTTTTTCCATTCCTCAAAAATATTACTATCAAGAACTTTCCTTTTCTTTAGAAAAAGGAACTCCATACTCTCCTATGGGAGAGTTCCTATGGGAACTCCATCCTCTCCTATGGGAGTAAATAAATAAATAAAGTTGTCATGAGAAACAGCTAGAAATTCTAGAAAAGAAACCTGATTCGTGATGCCAATTTTTATTGGGTGTAAAATATATATTTTTTTCCTACAGTTTCCCCATAGTAAAAGATTACTTCTTCTATTTGGTGAACCTTCTGAAAAAACAATCTATGCATCTCTCCTGCCGTCCCCTTATCTATCTCCTTTCCCCGGCCAGGGAGACTGCTGGAAGGAGCACAGTTTGGGAGGACAGCTAGGAACTTAGGTACCAGTCCCATCCTCTAACTTCATGGCCTTAAGCAATCACTCAACCTGTAAACCTGGTTCCTTGACTTAAAATTAGGGGTTGGAGAGTAATGATCTTCAGGGGACCCTTCCGAATGCTAACACTCTATAAACATAGATTTCAGATGTCTTAATTAGCTGCTTTATGTCTGTTAACATAGGAATATTTGCCTTTGAAAGGTGTTTTTGTTCTTGTAACTCAATCTGTAGGAGATGGAGGCCAGACTACCAAATGATGAGGCCCCTCTTGTGGGCCTTCCTTTTCAACTACCCCCTAGCTTCTTAGAATAAGGGAGCCTAATACCCCTGTGAGAGCAGCAATGTTTGAGGGCAGATACCACATGGAAGAGCAAAGAAGGGTAAACAACATTTTGATATCAACAATTTGTTGTTTTTACAGTTATTTTTATTTACAGAGTTTAATTTTTCCAGCACAAAATGCCCAGCATAAGATAGAAGCACTTGAAACTAAAAAGCTTGGGGGATCCCTGGGTGGCTCAGCGGTTTAGCCCCTGCCTTAGGCCCAGGGCGTGATCCTGGAGACCCGGGATCGAGTCCTGCCTCGGGCTCCTGGCATAGAAACTGCTTATCCCTCTGCCTGTGCCTCTGCCTCTCTCTCTCTCTTTCTCTCTGTCTATCATAAATAAATTAAAAAAAAAAGAAACTAAAAAGCTGATATTTACAAACCTCTAAAAAGTGTGCCTAAGAATGCTTTGGAAAGTCACAAGCTCCCTGGACAGCCTCACTGAGTGACCCACTCAAGTCTCAGGCACAATGAAGGAGAGAGCCTTCTGCAGTGACTCCTCTGTCCCCACTCCTTGCATTCCTTTAGTGTGGGGGGCTGGGAACACCAAGGTTCTGTGATTTTGTACTCATTTTCTGTAACTGGACTCTCATTGGCTTCCCCTTGGTCATACTTGTCTTATACTCCAGCTTTAATGACATCATACAGATCTTGCCCTCAGGTGTTCCTCCTGAATTCTAGCTGGCTGTTAAGTGTGACCCTGTCCACCACCTTTTCATAGCTTCCTGAAAAAAAATGGTGTCAACTCTCAGAGGTTTGGGTAACCGTGCTTTTGCCTTGGCTGTCAAACCATTCAGCTATTGTAATCCTCTCTACGAGGCTTTGGTCCAAACCTGTCTGGTTCTTGATGTCTATGCTACTCTGTTAAAAGAGCATGAATCATAATCAGTGTAACCCCCAAAATTGTAGTGTGTCTGTGAGATGCCTGGCTCCATGTGAAGACTAGGGGTACAGTAACAAGTAAGAAACTGTTCTTATCTGAAGTTGCTAACAGCCTAGAGGCAGCGTTCTCTGTGGCCTCAAGGTCAGCAGAGTCTCCTGAAAAGCCACACGTACTCCTTGGCCTTTCCAACCATCACTTCTGGGATTTGAGGGGGTTTGTTTGTTTATTTTTGTTTGTTGCCTGTGTCTGTTCAGCATCTTTTGTGAGAACATAGCACACATTGTCTGCTTACCAAACATAATTCAATGATAAATTGAGATTGGAGTTTTGTCTGACTTCTTTGGAGAAGATTCCACTGTTAAATGAAGGCATGGTCATTTTCATTTCTTTTTAATCTGTCACCCTTTAAAGAAAATACCCTTAACAATAAACTTGCCTTACGTGATTAAAATGTTCTAAGTCGTTTGATACATTGTGCCCAGATGAGAGATGCAAAATAGGATGTTTGCCTGAAACTCCTCTTCCAAAACTTAGCCGACGAGTTGGGTAGGAAAGAGCAAGAGTCTTCCAATTCTCTGGATGTATTTATTTAATTCATCTGCTTGGAAAATATTTCTGTATCTCATTTTTAAAAATATTATCCCAGGAAGAGAGTGACAAAGAGCGTTACAAAGTTACCACTTTATACATGAAGAAACTAAGGTTAGTTGAGTCAGAGGGTCTTCTGGGAGCAAATGGGTTTGTCAGAAGTGGTGTAGAGCCCAGGGATGGGATCTCAGGCATGGGTAAGAGCAATGTGACAGGTGTCTTTCCAGTTCTACTTCTTGATCCTGCCCATTTTCTCCTCGTCCTTTCCCATGGGCTTAGTGATCTGAGTGGCCCTTGGGTCCATCATCTGGAGGTCCAAGCAGTAAGGCTCTTATTCCTTTTTTCATCACATTTGCCAACCTCTATGTGCAGCCCCAAGGGTACCTTGATCATTAGGCCCTCCCCATTCCCTGAGAAGGTGGTCAGATCCAGGGGAGAACTCCCGGAGATACTCTGAAACTCAATTCCTAACATTATTCTCAGGGATTCTGAAGGATGGAGGAGTCCTTCAGAACTTGGAGTTTCTGTGCCTCTATGTGCAGACATACTCAGTAAAGCTCATCTACCTCAAAGCCAGACAAAATTCTTACCTTTGGGAGAGAGCCCAGCAAGGCTCTGGGGCAGGGCAGTCCTAGATGGGCTCAGTTATGTCCCTCTCCCTTGGGCCTACCTTTGATGCCAGCCATGAGCTTACCAGCTACTGCCCTCTTGAATGCACAGCCTCTACCTATTGCCCCTTCATCCCTGGATTCCACAGAGGAGGAGTAGGTGAAGAAGATAAGCATAGCAACAGGTCTGGTACTGACCACAGGACACAGCTTCCAGAAAAAAAAAAAGAATTTGGATTGTGTGTAGGAAATAGCAAAGCAAAAGAAGGATTAATTGATCTATTATCTAAAATATGAGAGAATCTCACCACAAAAAAACTTTTTGTTCATTTCTCACTTGGGTTCAGGGACCCAAGAATAAATGATAAATATATCACAGTCTGACATGGTCCAACCCACCATCTGATGAAAGTGAGTGTCTTTGCTCACAATGGTTGTACCGCTTAACATAGAAATGAATGTATTTTGCTGTTAACATAAATCATTTTCTTCATCATCTTACTCTGCCTTTTGTCATTGTGGGGGTGGAAAGTAGAAGTGGGCAAAGGATTTAGGACAATTAAAGGGAACAGAGGACAAGGAAACCATGCAGAGTCTAGGCTGGCATCCTTCAGCTTCTAGGTCTATTCCTAACAGAGGTCACCCTGTATTTCCTTTGCCTGCTTCCCAGGGCCAGGATAGGGACAGAATCCCATGTGGAAGCCAGCTAGGGGGTCCCTGCCACCCTGTGCAAGAAAATAAACCACAAATCAACAGCAGGAGATTTGCATTCAAGAAAGGAGATTCTTAGAATAGTTCCCAGTCCCATTATGGAACCGAGTATGTCAAAACCAGATGATTTCGTTTGTGCTGATCTCTGGAGGAGAGGGAGGAGAGAACATGTGATTTACCACATTCTGAGGGATTTGCCAAAGCTTCTTTATCAACTAAGCACATATACATAACTCTTTTTCAAAAAGTCTGCAAACCCTTTAAACAGTATGACAAGATTAACATCAACACCGACCAGTAACTTCATCCTTTTAACCCACTGGACACTATACAATGCAACTTCCAAACATTTCTACCAAAGGAATTGCTTAAACAATGGGCAAAGCTCCCAAAGAGCAAGAGTTGCTAGTTTTAGTAAGGCACAAGTGTCCAGGATCTGGCTAGCTGTGTGTGAGCTCGGGTCCATATATTTCTTCTCTCCATTCCAACTATCTATCACTCCTGGGCACACAGCCCACTGCATCTGGGAAGTACTTCAAGGGATCATGTTCTGTGATCATCCTCACCCTCACACCAATCTTTCCAAGGACTGGTAGCCAAGGACATTTTAAAAGCACCTCAGTGGAGAGGCCACATAAACTCAACTCTCAAGGCAGATGGCCACCAGAGTGAGAATTAGCTCTGCAATGGCAGAAAATGCAAGACAGTCGCATGGTACCACAATACCATAGACTGGCTCCTACAAAGCCTTTAGGCCATGCCAGAATTACACAGAGGAAGGGCTAGGTTTCACTGCAGTTCTCACTGGGAGTGCGCTATCAAAAGGGAGCAGAGTCTTCCTGGGTTTAAATGAATACTTAATTGAAAGACTGCATGGTAAGAAAGCCTCAAAGTGGAAAGGAAGCTACCACTTGGTGATGATGCTACTAAGGTCAAGGTATCTCGAAAGTGTGGTGGTGTGACAGGATTATGTTTCTTAACTGATTGCTGCCTGGTGGGTTGTGTGTAGGCCTCACATTTATTTTCCTGTAGTCGTAGCTTGGTAAGAGTGGAGAGGAAATGAATGGCAAAATGTCCTATAATTGTAGTGGGTCCCAGAGGGCTCTCTGATCTAAACTATCCTTAAAAAAGATGAAACACAGTGGTGATGTTTGGACAACTGTGAGTGCTGAATGTCACTGAATTGTACACTTAAAAATGGCTAAAATGGTAAATGCTAAGTTACATACATCTTACCATAATAAAATTTTTAAAAATGCAAGTATGTAGGAATGAGACCATCTCAGGAAAAGCATGAGATGTTTTAGAGACCAAATGAGAGAACCAGAGGGTTCCATTCAGTTTGACTTTGGGAGCTGGACCAGAAGCACAAAAGAACTCATCCTGAAGTCACAACAATTGAAAAAGATGAATACATTTTTTTTTTTTACTGCTATAAATCATTCCCATTGACTTTTGTTATGATAGAGATGGAAGGTAGAGGTAGGGCCTAGGATTCAGAGCCATCACTCGGGGCAGATAGGGCTGCCAAGAAGGTGTTTTCAAAAGAGTTCCCCTGCTCTTTACTAAATTATAAAACAAAGGTAAATCCAAAGCTATTTCCTCTGCTTAGTGGGAGTTCCTTGGGTAGCCTTTATACTTGATTTTCTACTATTTGTATTATTCTATTATTCAAGGATACCTGCTATCTGGTAGACTGGGCTGGCTCAGGGGCCAAGAAACTTGATTCTGGCAGTAGGAGTACCAGGAGCCTGGACCCAGGCACAGCAAGTGAGTCTAGATAGACACATCACATGGGAGTCATCGGGCCAGAAAGCATTATGATCTTTATCTTGATAATAGTTTTCTAGTTGAAGATGTCTGCTTTGCTAGATATTACATAGCCACTACAGTTTGCTATAATTAGGTTTGCATTTTATAGCTTTTCTCCATCTCTTTACTTTTAAACTATGTATGCCTTTATATTTTAAGTGGATTTCTTACAGACAACATATGATTGGGTCATGCTTTTTTAAAAATCAAAACTGACAATCCGTGCCTTTTAATTAGAGTGTTGGGGACATTGACATTTAATGTAACTATGAATATAGTTGGTTTTAAATCTACCATCTTGCTATCCTTTTCTGCTACTGCCACCATCTTTCTCATTTCTGGTTTGTTTCTAATTTGTCAGGTTTTCTCCTGCTTATGGGTCATATTTTCCTTTTTTCAACCTTGCTAATTTTTTTTCTGAGCGTATTAGTACTCTTCTTTTCCTTTTTTTAAAAATTTAAATTCAATTTGCCAATATATAGCATAACACTAAGTGGTCATTCCATCAAGTGCCCGCCTTAGTGTATCTTTGCTAATTTTTGATTGGCTTCAGGACACTGAATCTGAAGGATTTTACATCGTAGGAAGCTATACTATGTCATATTCCTTTAAATAGTATTAAACTTTGTTCTGGTGTGCAGATAAGTTACTTGTGATAAGTTTGATCATTTTGAGACTTACTTTTAGATTATCTTAGAGTAGAGAGAGAACAGTCTTTACTTTGGGCCTAATTTATCTTCACTGTTTTGGTAATGTCTTCCTGAGGACTCTACACAATGTCTTGTGCATTATAATGTCTTTTCACTCTGGCTGTTGGGAATATTCTTGGCCCTCTCTGAGCTGCAGAATTGTTTAGTTTACTGCTTCAAATGTTCTTTCCCGCATTTGAGTAATTTCCTCTCACTCATGTGCAGATCAGAGTTTTGCCAAAGATTCAAAAAGATTCCTGTGCAGAGTTTGTTCTCTGTGTTGGAGGAGGTTGGAGG
This sequence comes from Canis lupus baileyi, assembly GCF_048164855.1. Taxonomy (NCBI): domain Eukaryota; kingdom Metazoa; phylum Chordata; class Mammalia; order Carnivora; family Canidae; genus Canis; species Canis lupus. The sequence goes on along the minus strand of NC_132850.1, from coordinate 53,194,038 downwards.
CTGGGTGGGTAATATGTGTCTGGCAACTTCCACTATGATACTCCTCCTCCCAAAATTCTAGCTGACTTGTCCTCCCTGAAATTCAATCTCCAATCTCTCTCTCTTGAACTCAGTGAAACTAAGAGGTTCTTTTTGGTTACCCTGCCTGCCATGGTACCTGGCCTTCACAACCCCCTCTAGCCATGACCTGGGGCAGTTATAGGGCCCACCTTTTTGTGTTTCCCTTCTTTCAGAGATCACAATTCTTCACTGCCCGATTTACAAACGTTTGAAAATTGTTATTTCATGTATTTAGACCAGTTTTCTAGTTGTTTAAAGCAAGAAGGTAAATCCAGGGACTGTTACTGTATTATGACTGAATGTGTAAATCTGGCACCTTGATTTTTATGGTTTATATTTCATTAAATATACAGTTCTGGTGGGGTTTTTTTTTTTCTGATTTTAAAGATGCCCTTTTTACTGTCTTCTAGATTCTGTTGTTACAGATGAGAAGGGTGCACATTTCCATCATTTTTCCCTTGTACATAGTATGAAAATTTTCTTGGGCTGCTTTCAAAATGTCTACCACCTTTGATTTCAGGCAGTTTGACTATGATATTTGCAGCAAACTTTTCTTTGCATTTATCTTGTTTATTGTTTGCTGAGCATCTTGAGTTATAAATTTATGTTGTTCCCTAAATTGGAAGAGGCTTTAGTTATTATTTCTTCTAATATTTTTATTGCCTCAATCTTTCTCCTTTACTTCTGGGATTCTAATTTGAAGTATGTAGACCTTTTGATATTGTCCAATAGGTCACTGAGGCTTTGCACATTTTTCTGCATTTTTTTTTCCTTTATGTTCCTTCCCTTCCCTTCCCTTCCCTTCCCTTCCCTTCCCTTCCCTTCCCTTCCCTTCCCTTCCCTTCCCTTCCTTTCCTTTCCTTTCCTTTCCTTTCCTTTCCTTTCCGTGGTCTACTTTATATGAAACTTTCTTCAAGTTCACTAGCACTTTTTTCTATCATCTCCAATCTCCTGTTAAGCCTATCCAGTAGATATTTCATTTCAGATATTAATGTTTCCGTTCTATGATTTTAATGTTACTTTTAACATTTTTTATTTATCCTCTGACATTCTCTATTTATTTGCTTACTTGAACATATTTTCCTTTACAGGATTAAGCACACTTAGAAAGCTTCTTTAAAGTCTTTGTTAATTTCAACATCTAGGTCACCTTTGGGTTTGTCTTCGTTGGTTCCCTTTATTTGAGCACTAGTCACATGTTCTTATTTTTTCACATATCTACTAATTTTGGCTTATATCCCAGCCATTTCAAATGAATATTGTAGAGGTTTCAGACTCTCATAGGCTTTTTTTTAGAATTCTGAATTTTGCTTTATCAGGCAATTTTCTTGACTGCACTCAAAGTATATATTCTGTTATTTCCTGTTGTGTGAAGCAGCACAACTCTAGTTTACATCTGCTTGGAGCCTGTCCTATGCTTGTGTAGCTCAGGGATTAGTCAGGGATTTGAGCAAAACCTTAATATACAAAATAAAAGGCTCCTCCTCCAGGTTTCCCCTTTCTGAGATTTCCTCTTCAATTTCTAGCTGCTATATTGCCCTCTGAAATTTGTCCTCTGCTTCTTCATGCCAGTAGGACTATGGATTTTCTGGCCAAATTTTAGCCCACCCCATGTAGGTTGGATTTGGGTCTGTTTTTAGGGGAAAAGTAAATAAAAAAATGAGAACCTATCCTATGATAGTTCTTTCTTCTGCTATCAAGTTTATGTCTCTTTTTATTTGCTCTCCAGTGCCTTCAGGTAGTTGTTATATTGTCTCCACAGTTCATAGTTACTTGAAAGACACTTGGTCCAATAGGAGTTATTCTTTCATTACCAGAAACTAGAATCCCATTGCTCTGGCTTGGATTCTTTTTTAATTCTTTTGATATACAAATACAATTCCTTTTTTATTTTTAAAGATTTTATTTATTTATTTATTTATTTATTTATTTATTTATTCATGAGAGACACACAGAGAGAGGCAGAGACGTACAGGCAGCGGGAGGAGCAGGCTTCGTGCAGGGAGCCCGATGCAAGACTCGATCCCAGAACCCTGGGATCATGGCCTGAGCCAAAGACAGACACTCAACCACTGAGCCACCCAGGCACCCCTAAATATACTTTCTTATACTTGTCCATCATACACAATTTTTCTGTTCATTCTCACAGGTAAACCCAATCTTTCATAACTCCATCTATTCTTACCTCAACTACCCAAAGTGATGTTATCATCCTGAAATATTTGTATTTGGCTCTTTAAGGATGTCAGTAAATTAACAAAATTTTTAAATGTTCCTTTGGAGAGCTCATGTTGCCTTGTAGGTTATTTTATTTTAAGAGTTTGATAGTCCAATCCTTTATTAATTGTAATCTAACATCAGTTTATCTGGATTGGAAATAAATGCAATAATTTAAAGCCCTTGGGTTCTTACTGAAATTTTTTTAATGAAGATTACATTTGCAATCTTCTAGTCTTCTGACATAGTGGTCATAACATGTCAAACTTAACATTTTGGCCACACATCCTTGCTGTGATACCTTAGTTACTCTAAAAGTATGATCTGATTTTGGTAATGTAAATTAAATTTATTTTGCTAATAATAACAACTAATATTTATTATACATGTACTATATGCCAGACAATGTTCTAAGGATATGATCTTTCTCCTCCAACAACCCTATAAATTGACTATATTCCCATTTAGAGATATAAATCTATTTTAGCACATCTTAGGTATTGACCATCATTTGGTCTAATGCTTCCAATTTTTTTTCACTTGGAGGAAATTTTGGAACTGCACATCTTCTTTTCCAGTATACTTTCAAAACACAAGCTTTCATGACACATTGTTTAAACTTGCTCTAAAAGAATAATATAAGCTTCCCCTAGGCAGGGAGTACTTAAATAGTAGGAGAAATGGCAAACATAAGAGGTTGTCAATAAAAAAAGTACAAGTACTGAAGCTGCCAATAGAGATACACTAGCATCCTGCAAGATAATAAATCACATTTTATTACTTTTGGAGCTCTGTTCTTTCATTAATGGTTGAATAAAACAGTCATGTTTTGTAATGTGTGTTTTTGTGTGTCTTTCTTACTCAATTAACCTGCCTAAAAATTTTGTCTCTTTCTTTACTCATTTGGGGGTATAGTTTTTCTTTTTCTGTCATTTAGTGTGGGGCACTCCTTTGGGCTCCTTCTCATTCTTGAGATATCTTCTCATTTTTCTAAACCTCGCTTTTTGTTGGAAGAGTCTTTTCCTCTTTCATTGTCTCTTTAAAAAAAATGTTTTCTTTTTCCATTCTTCACTTTTCATCTGCTCAGCCAACTGAGACTCATTTTTATTCTTTGTGTTCTTAATTGCAAGCTTCCACCCACAGTGCTCTTTCTCTGTTCCCCTCATAATTTTCCTTTATCTTTCCACAATTCATTTTTTATTTCCACAATTAACTGGCTTGTTTAATTGCCCCATAGCAGCATCCTTTTCCTTTCTTCTTTCCTGAAACTTTTCTTCCAGCACTCAATCTGGTAATGTGCTGAGTTGAAACAGGAATTCATTGCTTTCCACTGCTTCAGTCATTGTCCTGCTTTTCAAAAGCAGGTCCTTCAAATTAGCTACTCTATCTTCAGATTACAATCCTCCCTTCAGCATAGGTAAAAATGTGACAGGCATAGCTAGAAGACATAGTTGGAAGTTGCCTGCGTTCATCATATAGAATATTATATGTTAGGACACAGCAGAACGTGGTTCACTTAATCAAGGATATGAAAAATGAGAGGACTTATCTTTGTTTTTGGTGTCCTGAAGTTATAATCCATCGAAAACCAAAGCAATATTGAAAAACATTGCTTTAAAAAGTGTTTTTTTTTTTTTTGAGAAAAAAATTGTTTTTTAGAGTCTTCCTGCCTTCCTTTGGAAGTGGCATTTTACACTACCTTGTATTTGTACAAATAAATTTCTTATTCCCAACATGTTTTCAATACCATCTCCATTAATTCTGGTAATTACTCTGCGAGAAAAGGGAGTAATTCAGGGAAAGGTATGGAATTTCACTTGTCTGACCTGTAACTATTTAATAACAAACAAAGATTGAAATGTATGTCTGCTGAGTTGTATACTTTCTCAATTTTCATTTCCCTGCCACTGTCCCCACCTACCTCAGTACTTCCTGGTTCTATTATACTCCTGTTTTTCCTCTTCTTTCATAACTCCTAAGATATTTCACATATGTTGCTAGGAGAGCTAGGACAACTTGTAACAGAGGAAGAAGAAAGTGGTTCTCATCTTCCTCCATTCAAATGAAGCTGACCATATATACTCTACATAGTTAAACCTCATCTCGTAATTATTCAAGTTCAAAGTTAATTCCTATCCCTGAGGGGTTCCTTAAAAAAAATCAGCAGAGAGAAAGGACTGAAGAATCAAGGACGGAAATGATAGGGAAGTTGTTTTCAGAAGGGAGGAAGGTTAAGAGCCCCTACACGGGTCGGAGGCAGAGGGGAAGAAAACATTTTTGTCATCTTTCTTGTTTCTACCTCCATGGCCTCTGTGGGAACAACAACTGAATGTTCCCCGAAAGACTTCTTTTCTTTATCACAAGCATTTGAAAATTCTTTCCAAGGGCTTTCAAGCTATGCTGGTTTTTGTCAGCTGCCTTATTTCCTTTCCATGAAGCCTCAAGGGACTGAGCCCCTGTGTTTTCATGAAAATATTCACTGTCCAGGTTTCCCTACCATTCTCAAGTTTGTGCTCTAGGTCACCCATTTCACTGCTCCTGTTTAGCTTCCACTGGCCCTGATGTAGTGCTGAGGAGGTATGAGGAAGCTCTGGGCTTGCCTCCAGGTAAAGTGGGCAAAATTCTGTTGCACAGCATGCCTTTGCTTAGCTTCCTCTAGGTCTTTTGTCATCTGCTAGGCTTCCTCACCAACAACTTCAAAGGTAGGCATCTGCTTGATCAGCCTCTGGTGGGGAGTGGGTAGGAATAGAGGCACAGCTGAGCATATACACTCTCTGTCTACCTCATCCTGCAAAACATTTGATAGCCTCCTTGCACTAATTAATAGGAGATGCCAGCTGGATAGCCGAGTGTCTGTGGTCTGTGGTCACAATTCTTGGTCCAATCTAAGTCGATGAAAACTTCTCTTAAAAATATTTCATTCTAAAACTAACTTGAATAACAAATCTGGTGTGAAATAAATCTTACCCTGTTTCACTGCCATCAGTCACTTTTCAGATTTCATCCTGGAATACAAATGTGTTGGATACGTTTAGTCTGAGGAGAAGCACTATATGTTTTCAATGGCCAGTAGCACTTTATCAGGAGCAGTCTGTTTTCCACTTCTGTAGCCCAGTAAATGGCTTCGCCTTTTCCATAGCCAGCAAGTCCTGCTGATGCTTTTCCAAAGAGCCACATACAACAAGAAAAGTATACTGTGAATGTTACTGAAAATAAACTGGTTTTTGAGACAATGAAAACATTTTATTTATTTAGATTAAAGCAGTTTGGCAGTAGCCTGCTTTTCAATCATGTTGTCTCTGAAATTGAAACAATGCATTCATCTTGATTTCTCATGTTCATTGTCCCTGTTTTAAGATGGTCGGCTTCAACTGTCTGTTATGGGCTTGTTTAACTTTGAGTCTGTTTGGGCCCAAAATTAACCAAGTGCATTGAAATGCCATCACTTACACATAACCAGCAGCCTCCTTTGGCCAAGCTGCTTGACCTTGCAGAGTCTTCAAGAGCTCTGAAGATGGGATTCTCTTGGATAATGAAGCCATAGAGTGCTCCGGGATTTGGGAAGGGGAAGAGAGTATGTGCTAGGATCGGAAAAGCTAAAATTGGGAAACTTCTCATGAAACAGTTTGAAGTCAGCCTGTGTGGTCCCTTTGAGTCCAGCATGTCTGTATGTCTCATAATCTCCAGAATCAGTCTGACAACGAACAAGGAAGAAATGATGAATTGGCACAGGTCCAATCAGTATCAGGTGGCTTCGTAACCTGATACTGATCATTTCCAAAATCATTCTTTGCCCCCCCAAGTGTAAGATACAGTGTGAAAAGGCATACAGAAATATCTTCAAGATAAACACTAAGCGCTAGTTTTTTACACTAAACTGGTGAGGGGCATCTGGGTGGTGTAGTTAGTTAAGCATCCGACTCGTGGTTTCAGCTCAGGTCATGATTTTGCAGGGTCCTAGGATTGAGCCCAGAATTGGGCTCTACACTCAGCACCGAGTCTGCTTAAGGCCCTTTCTCCCTTTCCCTTGTCACCCACCTACCCTCCTTGCTCTCTCTCTCTCTAAAAGAAATACATAAGTCTTTATAAACTCGTGAAATTAAATGGACAGCTTATGTTAAAATGTCAGCTTTTACAACTGGCACAAAATTTAAAAGTGTTCTAAATGTCTATCTCGATATCCAAATATCTAGGAGTGTTTTAAAGATAATCCAAAGTAAGCGACTATGTAAGAAACATTGCACCTCAGAAATGAAGATGGAAACATTTATTTGGGCCTCATAATCAGCGATGTGCAGATACATTCTCTAAATGTCCCTTGGGTTGTACATATCAGCACCTTTATTCATTTATAATTATTTCTAATTAAGTAACTATAAATAGCACACCCATTTTTCTTTTGTTTTCAAAAAAGATTATCAAATTACATAATTAGATGATGAAGAATTTAATTTACATACTATTTCTTTTTTTAAAAGATTTTATTTATTCATAAGAGACACACAGAGAGAGGCAGAGACACAGGCAGAGGGAAAAGCAGGCTCCATGCAGGGAGCTTGATGAGGGATCCCAGGTCTCTGGGATCACCACCTAAGCCAAAGGTAGACGCTCAACCACTGAGCCACCCAGGTGTTCCTACATAGTATTTCTTAAAGAAATCTGATCTTTTTCTTTTACAAAGTGCAATTAAATCATATTGAATATTGATAAGTGGAATGTGGTAGAGAAGTTTTCTTAACAGGCTTACATGAAAAATACAGAAGACCTTTATAAGAAAGAAATTGTTAGACCTGGAAATGAAAGGAAAAGAAAAGAATCTGTAATCTTTCAGTTCTTATTTTGAAAGACTAAAAAACTGCTTTGAAAATCAAATATTTTATTCTTAAGAGCCCAAAATATTTTCAATAAGGAAATAATTTTCAATTTTCTATTAAATAAGAATCCTAAGAGTGGTGTTTAAATTATGTAAAATGCTGGATTAGTAGAGTACAAATTAAAGAGGAATTATAGTAAAATAGAAACAGATTGTACAAGTTTAGTTTTAGAGGTACTTCAAAAATTCAGCCACAAAGTAGGATTTTGGAACACGCTGTGATTATTGACTGTGGGTAGCGGCTGTCTCCTGAGTTTGGAAGGGGCTAAACGTCTGAGTTGCCAGGGCTTCATTTCTCATAGTTTGCCATATTGAAATGGCTTAGCAATCTTTCCCCAGAATTTAGTCTGAGAGGAAGATAAATTGGAACTTCAGAGCAAAAGTGAGCAGCTGAGCTTTCGTCATGGGAGAAAGGGAAGATTTATAACTGGACACAGATGATAGTCATTTACTTTGTTATTAATGCTTTTGAACCTAAGTGCATCTAGCATTACAGATATCACACAAGGAAGAGGCCATTCTTTGGGTTGAAATGAGCTCAGAGAAAGAATCCAGGGATTTCTCTGGTGGACCTGAATACTCTGGGCAAGTTTTTCCTATCACTCCTTATTTATTGCCACTTTGGCCTCCTTTATTATTCCATTACAGGCTACATTTATTCACTGATTCACATAAGCTCATATTGTGGATTTAGAAGGAAAATGACACCTCAGATCCTAGTCTGAGTTCTGACTTAACTGAAAAATAGAGTAGGACTCCTGAGGTTAGAGATCAAAAGATCTGATTTAGTAATAATAAAGTTATTTGTTCAATAACTAATAAGTGTAGCCAAAAATGAGCTTAATTACACTTTCTGAATAAAACATTCACCCCAGAATATAAACATTCTGTAGGCAGGCATTTCCTCAAAAAGAAAGTAGAAGCACAATTTTGCCTCCTAAACTCATCCATCTGTAAACTTAACCATTTATGGTAAAGGAGACCTTAGGAGTATTACTTTACTGTGACAGTTATCAAATATGTTCCAAGGCCTGGGGATTCCACATACTTTTTCAGGAATCTACAAGGTTCCTTTTACTTATTAAAATATATTATAGTTTTCCATGAATCACTAGTTTGTTGTTTTGTTTTTGTTTTTTAATAGTTCTTTGTTTTTAATGAAGTATTTTTCATTGTACGGAGGTACCATAGTTTCTTTATCTACTCATTCATTGAGAGATATCTGGATTGATTCCAGGTTTGGGCAATTACGAAGAAATTTCCTATGCACATTCACATATGGGTTTTCATGTAAGCCTAGTTTATCATTTTTCTTCCTCATTGGACTGTGCTTTGGTAATGTATTTAAAACTCTCAGTCAAGCCCAATTGTCACACAGATTCTTTTCCTATGTTTTCTTCTAAAGGTTCTAGAATTTTGAATTTTACTATCATCTAGTTTGAGTTCCTTTTTACATAAGGTATCAATTAGAAGTCCTTTTCATGATAAGAATGGGAATATGTTCCTTGCAGTTCCTAGTGCGAAAACAGAAGTCTAGGGATCCCTGGGTGGCGCAGTTGTTTTGGCGCCTGCCTTTGGCCCAGGGTGCGATCCTGGAGACCCGGAATCAAATCCCATGTCGGGCTCCCTGTGCATGGAGTCTGCTTCTCCCTCTGCCTGTGTCTCTGCCTCTCTCTCTCTCTATGTCTATCATAAATAAATAAATCTTTAAAAAAAAAAAAAGAAAAGAAAACAGAAGTCTACTAAATTGAGGTTCTTTTGTCCAGAAAAATACATTTTTTTCCTTTTTTACCACTTAGTTGAGTTTTTCTAAAAAATGTTATTGAGATAACCTAGGCATATTAAATTATATATATTTAAGGTGTACAAGCTGTTTTGATACATCTATACATTGTGAAAAGATCACCACAATTAAGCTAAATAACTTCTCCATCATCTCTAGTTATCATTATGTGTGTGTGTTTAGAAGATTTATCTTAAGAGTCATAAGTTTATAGTATTTATATTAGTAAGCAACTAGGTATAATATTGTTTTAGCTAAATAAATAAACATTTTAAAAATCATTCATTTTTAATTTCTAATGTGGAATGACTTCATTTCCTTCCAGGTTGAAGTAATAGGGATATATACATTTACATATATATACCCTTCTACATTAAACAATTTAAAAAGAAAGACAAAAAACATGAAACAATGGTGTTACTGGACAGCAGGTAACACATGACTGTGACCTGAAGAGAGGGGAAACAAAGAGTCCAATAGTTGCCCCAACTCACTTTTTTGAGCATTTCCAGGCTTCCAGGCAGAGCAGGAGAAATCTACACAAAGTATAGCCATCTTTTGGAGTTGAGGAAATGCAGCCAGGCATGTAGGAAGGCTGGGCAGCTAGAGCTCACAGGGAGGAGTAATGGAGAGAGAGCTGCACAGAGACAGAGCATCAGAAATGCGCAGAGAAGAAACCCCCTCGTGTCTTCAGCTGGGTGCTGATGAGTGCATGATTAAAAGGAAAGAACTACCTGAAAGGAACACTCAGAACAATCACCTCACACGTGGCCAGGACAGTTTGGGATTCCCATGTGTCACAGTGAGAAAAAAGTCCTATAATATGTAAGGCCCTGGGTGGAGTACTCAGAAGTGCCCGGTCTCAGCAGTGAGGTGGTAAAATTAGATGTAGACTAGAAGCTATTTTAGTCTCACTAAACAAAGCTGAAAAGTATACCTTAAAAGGGTCAAACTATTTATAATCAACTTTAGTAGGTCTCAAAATAAGGCTCAAAACCATTTTAAGATGTATCAGAATATCCAGCACCCAAAAAGGTAAAATTCATAATTTTTGCATCTAATAATAAGTGACTGGGCATGCAATGAATCAGGATAATTTGACCCATTGAGGGATGATGGTGTATTTCTCATCAGAAATAATGCAACTTAGGGTTCTATACTGAGAGAAAATATCTTTTAAAAATAAGGGCAGAATAAAGACTTTCTCAGACATACCAAACCTGAAAATATTCATCATCAGCACACCTGCATTGGAGGAATCAATTAAGTCCTTCAGGCAGAGGGAAAATAATACCAGAGGGAAATCTAGATCTACATGGAAGAGTGAATAGCACTGGAAGTAGCAAATACATGAATATATATATATATATATAAAATACAGTTTCAAAATCATGTTTAAGTAAAAATAATGAGAGTGCATGGTGGTATTTGCCACAAATGGAAAATTAAAATGCATGAGGTAGGGGGATGGGTGATACAGATAAAGGGGCTCAAGAGTCCACTTATCCTGATGAGCACTGAGTAATGTACAGAGTTGTTGAGTGATTCTACTGCACACCTGAAACTAATATAACACTATGTTAATTATAATTCAATAAAAAAATCTTTTTAACTTCTTAAGCTAACCTATCATCAAGGGTAGCTTGTTCATGAAAAAATGAACTAAATGAACTTGAGATATTCAAGTAAGGGCTACATGAAAAATGTATGAAATAGTTACTTAGCACATGGAGTATGTAGCATGTAGTGCTAATAGAAGTGAGTCTGGGATTAGATGAAAATTGGATTGGATATAGTATGTATTTGTCACTTCAAATTACGTGTAATGGTCTGAATATTTCATTCTTAAAGTCAGCAAAATATTTTAGGTATGTGTCAGAGGATTTAACGCTGACCTTACTACCACTTAAAGTTATTAAAAGCTTTCCGAGGAAAGAAAAAGCATGACGACACTAGGACACAGACTGGAGCAGGGAAATGGAAGTATACAGGTTAAGGGTCTTATAATATACAAGAATTTATATAATATTACTTAAAAGTAGATGATAATGAGTTAAAAACATATATTATCAAACCTAAAGCAACCATTGGAAAAACAGAGAATGTATAGCTAGTGTATTCATTTCCTATTACAGCTATTACAAGTTACCACAAACTTAGTGGCTTAACAAAACAAATGTGTTCTCTGACAGTTCTGAAGGTCAGAATTATAAAATGGGTCTGCAGGGTTGAGTTTCCTCTGGAGGCTTTATGGGAGAATCTCTTCCCTTCCATTTTCTGGTTTCTAGAATCAGCCTACATTCCCCAACCCACGTCCCCTCCTCCATTTTCAAAACCAGCAGCATAGGGTTACCTTGTCTCTGACCTGCCTCCCTCTTAATAAGAAGTCTTGTAATTACCTCAGGCTCACCCAATAATGCAGGATAAACTCTTCATCTCAAAATCCTCAACTCAATCCCATCTGCAAAGTCTCTTTTGCTACATGGAGTAACCTATCCACAGGTTTTCAGGATTAAGACAGGGATTTCTTCATTATTCAGGGTCACTATTAGCCTACCACAGCTAATAAGCCAACAAATAGATCAAATAGAAGAATAAAAAAAAAATTCTACTAATCCAAAAAAGCAGGGAAAAGGGAAGAAAAGTGAACAAAGGCCAGTTGGGGGGAATATAAAACTATTAAAATTGTAGACTTAAACCCAAACGAAACAATGGGATTAAATCTCAACACTCCAGTTGAAAGGCAGAGATTTTCAGATTAGATAGAAAAGCAAGATACAACTATTTTCTGCTTGTAAGAATCCCACTTAGGGTTAAGACACAAGTACACTCAATGTAACAAAACCAGAAAAGGTCTGTTGTGTTAGTGCAAATCATAAGAAAGCATTATCATTTCATAGTGAGAGAGATCACTTCCTCAAAAAGATACAGTAATTCTAAATGTTTATATATCTCATAGAGTTTCAAAACCTATGAAGTAAACAAACTGATAGGAAGGAAAAAAGTAGACTAATCTACAATTATAGACAGAAATATCAATATCCCTCTCTCAATATTCAATGAAATAAGGGGAAGAAAATCAGAAAGGATAGAAAAGCCTTGAAAAAACACTATGAACTAACTTGACCTAAACATTTACGGAATACAATACTGAAGAGCAGCCAAATGCACATTCTTGATGGTCCACAAAAACATAACTAAGACACAATGTGTTCTGGGGCATAAAATAAGTCTCAATAAATATTAAAAGATTAAAATCATACAAAATATATTCTTTGACAACAATGGAATTAAATTAGGAAACAACAATAGAGAAAGATCTGGTAAAAATACAAACAATGAGAAACAAAGCAACACCAGGTTGCTTTGTTTAAAAATAATTTATAGGTCAAAAAAGACAAAATATTAAAAACCCACTTTAAATTGAATGAAATTAAAAACACATCATATCAAAATATGTTTGATGCAGTGATAAAAAAGAGCACTAAAATGCTTACATTAGGAAAACCAATGAATGACTTAAGCTTCCAACTTCACAAATTAAAAAGCTAATGGTAAATAAAAGTTGAATGAAGTAAAGGTATAGAAATAACAAATGTAAGGAAGCACAAATCAGTGAAATTGAAAACAGGAAAAACATACAGTAAGTCAATAAAAACAAAAGCTGGTTCTCTGGCAGGGTAAATAAAGTGGATAAATCTCTAACCAGACTGATGATGATATAAAGAAAAGAGATCTAAGTTTCCAATATCAGGAATCAAAAAAAAAATCTATATTCTAATTCTATAGACATTCAAAGTAAAAGAAGCTAGGATGAATAATGTTAACCCAATATATTCAACAATGTAGATGAAATGGACAGATGCCCTGAAGGACACCGTGTGAGTTTACCAGGCTGCTGTAACAAGTACCACCAACAGGGTGGCTGAAACAACAGAAATAGAGTCTATCATAAGTGTGGAGCCTGGATGTCTGAGATCCAGGTACGGGGACTGGTCCCTTCTGAGGCCTATGAGAGTCTGTTTCATGTCTTGCGTCTGGTGGTTTTCTGGCAATCTTTTGTAGTCCTTGGCATGTAGAACCACCCTGATCTCTGCCTTCATCTTCACATGGGTTTTCTCCCTCCCCGCACACAGTCCTCCATCCCTCTCTCCTCGGCCTTCTTATGTATATCGCATGATACATGAAATTGCAATTAACTCAACCTGCAGAAGCAGACATGAGAACCGAGCTGTCTTCTATTAAGCCAAACACCGAAGAGATGTAAAAAATGTAAAACAATGTTACTCCTCTCACTAAATTTATTTTTGCTGGGGAAAATAGAGTTAATTTGCATAAACACATATATGTTAATGTGAAATATGCTTGTTGCTGTTATTTTTTAAGTGAATTAATAAATACTTTAAAGAAAGATGTGCTCATTTTAATTCTTCATACAGTAATTTTGGATAAGCAGAAGCTGTGTCAACAAAGGCTCTTCCACAATAGCCAAACTGTGGAAGGAGCCTCAGTGTCCATCGAAAGATGAATGGATAAAGAAGATGTGGTTTTTGTATACAATGGAATATTACTCAGCCATTAGAAAGACAAATACCCACCATTTGCTTCAAAGTGGATGGAACTTGAGGGTATTATGCTGAGTGAAGTAAGTCAATCAGAGAAGGACAAACATTATATGTTCTCATTCATTTGGGGAATATAAATAATAGTGAAAGGGAATAGAAGGGAAGGGAGAAGAAATGTGTGGGAAATATCAGAAAGAGAGACAGAACATAAAGACTCCTAACTCTGGGAAACGAACTAGGGGTGGTGGAAGGGGAGGAGGGCAGGGGTGGGGGTGAATGGGTGACAGGCACTGAGGGGGGCACTTGACGGGATGAGCACTGGGTGTTATTCTGTACGTTGGCAAATTGAACACCAATAAGAAAATAAATTTATTATTAAAAAAAAGGCTCTTCGGGGTCCTCAAAGTTTTTAAGGGTGTCGAAGCTCCTTAAATCGGAAAGTCTGTGATCTGGTCTAACAGAACCGTTTTAAAGATGACTAAGCTGAGGCCCACTGAATGGAAAACAAATTATTTGCCCAAAGCAGGTACTATTTGGCAGAGCTTAGACGCAAAGCCAGGATTTCCCACTCCAAATGCTTCTATCACACCACTCTGATCCTCTCTTGCCCTGAGTCTAGATGAAGCTTTTCTCTATTTCTCTATGTTGTCTGCCCAACTGCAGCCACTGCCCTCAAAGGCACAAACATAACAGATTTGAGTTAAAAACAGTGGCCACGACATGTCACTAGCCATACTGACCTGCCCCCTCTCAACACAGGTGACTTCTTCATCCTCACCTGGTCTGGAATTACTTTAAACAACTCATTCCCTTCCCAGAGGTCAATTACAGTAAACAGATTTTGAATCTCTACAGCATCCCAGGGTGGTCCTCATGGAGATTTTTTTCCCTGAAGCTCTATTTCTAAATTCCGTTTCTCTTCTTTAACTCATTGGCACAATAAGGCATTTGCATGAATTTAGGATTTCTATAAATGAATTCTGGAAAGCTTAGCCTGTGTCAGGGTTATTTAGAGAGCCGAAGGAATGTGTCTTAACATGAGGAGTGGCAGGAAGGATGCCATCTCCCTGTCTGCTCACTCACCAGCGAAGAATGTGTGTGCTTTGGAAATGAAAGATGTCATTTCTACAGATGCTAGTGGACAGACTCTAGATTCATTGGGGGAATTTCTTCTCTCTTCAGTTGGTGGTGCCCAGGAAAAGAAATGTAACAGAACTAAAAAACAATTCCTCGGGCATAGTTTTTTCAGCTACCAACAAGATCACCTTCCTCTATGAGAAATACCAGTTCATTTGGATGTTAAGACTACTTACTTAACCTGCAAATATCAAAGGAAAACTATTCTGTTCACAATATCACTGTTGAATTAGGACAGATAGGTAGTCCTTTTAACAGAGGCCTTTTTTTGCATTCCACTGCCACCCTGTACGATGCAGTGTACCTTCCCAACTGAAGTCACTGCACACCTGAGCAATCTGGCATTTCCGGCCTCGAGTGTCATCACACAGTTCACTGGGGTGGAACCTCGGTGTTTTGAGCTGTCATAGCTATTGCCCAAATGGAACTGTCCCGTGGGTTCTCTCCAGTGGGTCCTGCTCCTCACTCAGGTCATGCGTTTGTCTCACAAATAATGCATCAAATATCAAGAGATAACTCTTTGTTGTAACAGTCTGCATTTTTCACTTCTTTAAACTTTTTTTATTCGGTACATCTAATATGGACATTTGATGGAAGGGAAATCTCTTGACGGGTTTGTGGGAGATAATGCCAAATAGAACAGAAATACGTACATTGAAATGTGGATAATTGGAATCTGATCCCTTGCTCATTCAGAGTCTCAGCATAGCTCAGTGACTGATTTCAGTAACTAAATACCAACCTAGGAAAACTTCCTATCTGCTCTTAATTATTTGTTTTCCCCAATGCTTAGATTATTCCTGGAGAATAAAGCCCTAGCCAAGTGGTGACGAAGGGCTCATTCTTCCCCTCAGGACATTAAAGATTCAGCGAACGTTTGATGAGCCTCCAAACTGCAGCACAGGCATGCTTAGGGCAACTTTTTCCCCCCGAGGCCACTTCTGCAGAGCACTGACTAGTTGTACAGTAAAGGGGAAGACAGAGGGACTTGAGCTCCCACCCCAATCCCTTGGCAGGAAGGGTCGATTTGCCCCTTCATACTTCTTGTTTTCCACCAAACTTTCCAAAGATGTTTCACCTAACAGAAAGCATTCATTACCGCGAACCTTGAACCAATGAAACAAAAAAGGGAAGTCAGTATCTAGAAGTTGTTTTAACCATTTCCATACTTGAAAGTCAACAATGCAGCAAAAAATAGTTTAGCAGATGTACTGAGCAGCACTCAAGTTGTTAACATAAGATGTTTCTGGATAAATAATAAAGTGTTGAGTATGTCATATCCCAATGAGTGCAAAATGGGGGCTAGAGGAGCCTTGTATGGGAACTGAATTACAAACGCAGAGCTGTCTGCAGAAAAGGGCCCAATAGAAACGACTGGTACTTACTTTCCAAATCCATTTCGTTTATCCATCCTTGTAACACAATTGTTGCACTGTCCTGAAACCCAAAGTGATGCAAGACCCGGTTCTGAAGCAGAAGGCACCGATTTGACACATAAAGGTAACTCGTGTCTTTATTTTCAACATTTAATAAGTAACTGCCTCTGAGAATCACAGTTTCCCAGGCGGTCTGTGAGGAACGCATGAGCCATACTACAGGCAAGTCCCAAGGCAGCCGGCACAATTGCTTGAGGATTTTGCCAAATAGCTAAATGCTTATGGTGGAAAATGTGACCCTCAGCACATTGGCATGTGGCTTCTGTGACTGCCATTGGAGAAGAGAAAGTAGGGAGGATGGAGCTAGTTGGGTTTGGGCGGCTCTGCCAGCCCCAAACCACTGGGGTCGACAATGGAGATCCCCCCAAAAAACATTAACAGCTTATCCCACCCCCAAAAAAGGTTCACATAAGTTGAATGAATTCACTTCAATTTCTCTTCATCTTACACTGGGGGAGAAAAGGTAAAGACAAAAAACTTTGATAATAATCCTGACAATGGAAGAAAAGTTTGTGGGTTTTTTCCTCCCTTCAAACAAATCTCTTTTTCTTTGTGCATTTTCCTTCAAAATAATCCTATGCTTTATTCACAAAAAATTATACATAACTTGAGATTCCAATGTATTATTTGGGGTGGGAAAGCTGGCAACTGAAGCGTAAAACCCCACGTTGTTGCAATTATCTTTCCTTTGCATCCCCCGCCCCTCGTGTGTTCCCCAGCAAAGGAGCAGAGCTGAAACGTGGGGTAGAGCGTCCAAGGAGAGAACTTAGCAACTCTCACGGTGAAAATGTGCTGACTTTAAAAGGTAGTAAAGAGCATCAGTGAAAAAGTTCTGTAGACTCATTTCTTATTTCTCACAAAAATACAGCTGTTTACTGTTGATTTTTATGCCTCTTAAGCCTATAAAAATATTTTATTTAGATGACAAATAGTTTTGTTCCAATTAGCTTTGAGGCTAAATCATATTATGTTTGTGCCCTCATGAGGCAATTTGGAAATAAAGGTGAAGATGTTATCTCCTGGGAAAGACTGTATGTATAGTATGAGTAGCCTTTCTCTCTCTCCCTTTGCATTTCAACAGATGGAAAAACAGGAGGTTTCAAAAATACAAAATGTATCCTCTATCTTTGCAAAGCTTGAATAGAATTGGTTAAGAATTAAAGAATTTATCAACAAATGGAAAAAGCACAGAACGCGTGTTTTTTTCCCTAATTAAAATCTCTTAAAAATTAATAAACACCAAATGTGGAGGCCTAGATGGATTAATGCACCAGTATGCACACGGTATTATATGTAGAGGCACAGAAGTATTTCCTTGCTGTTTTTTGCTTGTTGACTCATCACTACTGCCTCAGAAATGGGAGGAAGCTGTAACGGGTAATGATATGGTAGTGCTGTGTGCAGACGCCTACATTCAAAATACAAGTCAGATCCTTAGGTTGTTAAAACATGGAAAGGAAATATAATTGCCTTGTACCCAAATGGACATTGACTTTTTCCATGGTGTTTTTGGGGATAGGGATGAGCTTCACAGAAGTAGCTAGTGAGTCTCAGCCTTGTACAAGACGTTGAATGGGGCGAGGTGTTTCCAGAAATGACTGAGAGAAAGAGACAAATAGGAACCATGGACAAGAAGGAAGGCCAGGAACTAGTCCCTGGGGTGAGAGTGAGGAATCAAGTTTGAGAAATTGACACAAATTACAGATAGAAGTGAGGCGAAGGATCAGGAGCCAAGGAGGTAATGTGCAGTAAAAACTGAAGCATAATGTGTATTTTAAAAACAGAATATGACAAAAAAAGATTTCAGGATATAGACTATAAATGAGACAAGGAAGCAATGGAAAGGAAACAGCTATGGAAAAGCTGTGTTCTTGGATGAGCATTAGTCTAGGAATGCTTCATGTTAAGTGAAGATTTAGGGGCGCCTGGGTGGCTCAGTTGGTTAAACATCAGACTTTTGGTTTTGGCTCAGGTCATGATCTCCCAAGTCGTGAGATGGAGCCCTGAGCCGGCTTCATACTCAGTGGGGAGTCTGCTTGAAGATTCTCTCCCTTTGCCCCTGGCCCCACTCAGACATTCTCTCTCTCTCAAATAAATAAATATTAGGGGAAATAAAAGAAGTAAATATTTAGCTGCTGCTAAAAGAATTGCAAGATGCCGTTTTCTCAGGGATCCAGCCTGGGGAGGAAACTCCTGACACCGAGACAAGGCCTGCCCCATTTAACAAACTCTCACAATTCATGGATTTTTGTTTATTTAGGTTTTGATGGTGGTTTATTTTGCTTCTGTAATTTTTTTAAACCCCAAAGAGAAAAGTGGTGATAAAATATTTACCCCCCCAAAAAAAATATTTACCCAAGTAGGTGCAATCATCTTAAAATTTTCTACTTTCTTCATGTCAGACTCAATAAACCAACATATTCTAAAAAAACAAGTATGCAAACAAAGCCAATTGACTCTAAATCCATTTAAAAACGATGTAGATCTTTCCTGAAGGGGACTTAGAGAAAAGAGAAACCAATTTCACTGTATACCTTTGGAAAGCTAAATCTCCTAACAATCTTCCTTGAATATTTCTTTTCCTCTGGGAATTCCACTCCTAAAGCAATTTCTGCCCCCTTACCTCCTTCTTTATCTACTTTTCCTCTCTTCTCACTCTCCTTGCTCTCTTCAATTTTGCCTCTCATGTCTTGGCTTCTGCCGGAGGCATCTGCTGTGATATATAGGAGATATATCACAATTTCTGCACCCAATCAAAAATGACTAGATATACGGTGAAGCATGATTGGCCTTCTCAGCTGTTCCTATTCTCTCCACTTATCACCTCTCTCTTTAGCAGAACAAATTTCAGGTACCTAATATGAGAAAGTGTTCTTTTTCTTCAGAAGGCAGGAGAAGGTAAGGGTTTTAAATACTTAAAATTTATGTTTCCCTTTTGCATAAGGAATTCAAATCATTGCTTTGAGTTCCTTGCTCAGCATGATACAAATTTGAGTCAAGCATCTCAATTTAGATGCTGGCATGGAATAGAAAGAGGACTAGGTCCAGTTGGGATTGTTGGGCTCGAATCCCAGCTCAGCCACTAAACTGATTGATGTGTACCTGGCAAGACTAGACAATTATGAGCTTTGTGCAACATGAAGATGTTGGCCTGGATGAGAGGAGCTCTAGCGATGGCCAGCACTTGAGTAATTTATCACAGATTACAAAGCACTGGTCACAGTTATTAATTCATTAAATTTTCACATGGTCTCTGAGGCATCAGGGTCCCCATTTGACAGATGATGATCACCACAGGGATTAAGTAATTTGTCCAAGGTCACACAGTTAGAAAATGGTCAGAACTGTATCAAAACTATGGGTTTTTTGGTACAAAAGCATGAAATTTTAGTGCTTGGGATTTGATGATGCAAATCCCCTCCAAGGATGTTTTATTTATCTATCGAGAAAGGCACAAATACATGTGATGTTGATGAGATCCCATAGCTTTAGGGATACCTAGGTATTTCCATTATATTTTAACTTTTTATAAAAATTTCTTTCTACCTCTTAATTATATTACTTAGCATAGGAATCAGTGTTTCTTCAAATTCAACTCTCTAATCTTTTGAATAAACTGACATTATACAGATGGCACTGCTATCAGAGAGTCAATGTGTTGGTTCAGTAATTTCCAAAATGTTCAAATCGCTGGAGAGAGTGTTAGAATTCAAATGACCAAGCCCTCAAGTGGTCTGGAGCTTGGTTCCTGGTGACTTGGTCAAATGGCCCGGGGGACACATATTAAGAAACAATGCTCTTATTTACAGCCTCTGTATATCCATAGCTACTGAGTTTTCTTGAAATAGTCAGAACAAGCTATTTCTTTCATGAAGTACTTTGAGTTTGAGTAGAAATACAAAATCCACCCCATAACCTCTCTGATATTGGCCTGCCATAGTGTTGAGAATCAGGTCTTCCACTTAAAACATTTTTTTTCTCCAAGGAGGCCAATTTGACTTTAGGGATGACATTAAGCTTTTATGTTGGGGGCGCCTGGACGGCTCTGTGGTTGGGCATTTGTCTTCCACTGAAGTCGTGATCCCGGGTTCCTGGGATCTAGCCTGCTTTTCCACTAGCCTATATCTCTGTCTCTCTCTGTGTGTCCCTCATGAATAAACAAATAAAATCTTTTTTTTTTTTAAAAAAAAAGCTTTCATTTTATTGTGAAATAGTTTTATGCAGAGGAAAAAATCATTTGGAGAATGGGGAATTTAGGAAGGAAGAAAGGAGAAAATGTGATGAAGAACAAAGAAAGGAAGCACAGAACAGGAAATGAGGAAAAGTAACAAGGGCACGTGTTACACACAGCCAGCTCCTCGGCCTGGGCACACATCTACCTGGGAAGACTTACACTGCCTGTGTCCCACCTCCAGCGAGTCTGATACAATTGTTCTGGGTGAATCCAGATGATTCAAATGTGCAGCCCAAGTTGACACTCTCCTGCTTCAGTTTCACCCCTGCTAGCTCTGCTTAGCGAAAAAGATGTGAGGTTTTCGCACAAAGGAAAACCATAGCTGTGAAAAAAGAACATCCAGGGAGCTCAAATGGGAGCAGAAAACTTTATTTTCCATGTTGCTGCACTCCTGGGGACACGGATGTATTGATTGGATCAAAATGTAAGGTTTTTTTTTTTAAAGGAACAGCCTTTGTCTTGCACTTTGGTCTCTAATGGCATTGATGCACATTCAATGGATCTAGACAATAGTGAAATGATTGCAGGCCCTCTGGTGTTTAGTGTGCGTGTAAAAGTTTATGGTTTATTGAAATGTGAACTAGCAAGGGTCTCCTCGCCCGCAAATGGAGTCGTTAACAGCATGCAGACTGGCCGCTCACAGTAGAGAAGGCAATTCTCTTCTCTCTCTGTGTTGAGGGATTTGGGTTCATGAGTTTTCATGATTTCCACATATGTAAAATCCCAGCCATAATGTTGCACTTCCATTAACTTAGTGGATTACAGTTGTGTGTTCTGGCATGACATCCAGCAATAGTCCCCATCCTGGTGAAGTCTTGCTGTTTGACACTGACCTATAAAACGTGTTATAATGATCTAAAATAAGGGGAAAGAAATGAAAAATAAAACCAGCCACAAAGGCATTTTGAAATGAGGTAAGATTTGGAAAGGCTTTGGCACGTGCAGTGTTCTATAAAGTCAAGTCCAAGACTCAAGCTTTCTTTCATTTTGAAAAGATTCTTGCAAATAAAAGAGTAATATTTATACGACAGAAGACTAGAGATCGTGACTTCATAACAAAAGCAGGCTTACAGACAGAATCCAGAATCGAGGGCCTGTATGCTTATAGTTTACCTTGCACACCTTACAGCCAGCCACAGGCAGTCACGGAAACCTCAAGACCGCGTCTTCGCCAAGCTCAGGGAGTCATATAAAAATGTCTAAGATAGTAATCAGAAACCACCCCCCCAAACACCTAATTTCCACATGTTTGACTACCATGTCATGGCCAAAAATAATATCATCAACATTCTTCTAAAGAAGAAGCTTACACATGCCAAACTCAAAAATAAGATGAAATACTCCAACCACCACCCCCTACCAAACCAGACCCCAGGGCCACCTGCAGAGAAGACGTCTATTTCAAGTCTGAGAACCATCTCCCATAGATGTAGATCTCTTAAACTCTCTTTTCCACTTTTTAAGTGAAAAAGCTGTGTAAAGTCATGATTAAAAATCAGCTTTGAAGACACGAAAAGCTGAGTGTGACTTCTAGCTCTATTATTCACTAGCTGTGTGACCTGGTAGGCTACTTGTCTTCTCTGAGAATCAGTTTGCTAACTTATGAAGTGGGGATAATGTTACCTAGCTACATCATGGGATCATTGGTGAGACCAAGTAAAACAATGAACATGAAATGCCTAGTAGAGTGTGTGATACAAAATAACTTCTCCATAATCCCCACAGCTGCAGTGGTCATATTCATATGGAATTATCTTAGACCTGGCATGTAGGGGATGTTGCACATAAAGGACAAAGAAAATTAAAGGTGACATCCAAATATTTTGCTTGAAGATTTTGTCTCCTCCTCATTCATATCATTATCTTCACTACCAGGATGCTCTTTTAGGTTAATTTAGAGATTTTTACCCACATTTTTAATAGTGAATTTTCTGACACTGGGTCACTTTCTGCATTTTACTATTAACCAAGCCTCCTCTTCTTAGTCCTCACCAAGAGAAACACTAAGTAACGAAAGAAGGAGAAGGTGGGAAGAGGGAAAGAAGAGAGAGAGAGAGAGAGAGAAAACTGGGTTACACTTCAGCAAAGTGAGATCCTTATAAATGCAGAGCCCCCAAGCAGGCTAAAGCTGACGTTTGAATGGTAGGTGGCAGGGCAGCCATGTTTTTTCTACCTCCACCACCTTGTACTTAACATGTGGCCAGTAAATATTTATGAAAATGAATGAATGAATCAACTCTGCTCTGTTCTGTCCTTAACAAATATTTGAGTGAATTAACGATGACACATTCTGCCCTGAATAGTTCAATTCCTGTGGAAGTCATTAATATTTATCCTGAAAACACTGGCTTCATGGTATCTGAAATATTCAGCACTTCCTAAGTAGTTTACCCGTGCATAATACCATCGCCAGTGTGTTGGCTATAAACTTCGTTATGAATAGAGTAGACAATTAGGAGCATTTTTTAGCCTTCCAGCATGTAGGCCTCCTTCCCAAGATTTGGGAAATCTTCCATTGTATGGGTCTTAATTGGAAGTGGAGTGCCACTTCCCAGAAGCCCTGAATACCCTTATTGTTCCATACCCCCTCGCAATTGGAAGGGACCTAAACTCAGCTCCACAGATGATCACCATGGGGCCCCAGGGTCTGGGAGTGAGTATGACACAAGGAGCAGAGACAGTTGACAATGCCTTCCAGAGGCAGGGAAAGTGCTTGCCTCTAATCTCCAGCCTCTAAAGAGATATCAGGGTCAAGAGTCCAGTGATGCAGCCAGGCATCCATCATTTGTACTGTGACAACACTATGTTCCGCACATGTGTTCTCGCCTAAATTGTCACCTGCTCCCAGTAACCTCCTTAGGTGTCCACCCATTTTCTAAACCTGATTCTCCAGACTTTCAGTTCAGCCTGTAATCTACAAGGTATGGCTCCAATAAATTCCTTTTCTGCTTAACTTAAGTTGGTTTGTATTGTTTTCAACCAAACTGACAGTCTCAGTAATACCAGTCAGCATTTTCTGTGCATTTTTATAACCCATCCAATGCCTAGCGTGGGAGGCACACAATAAATAACCTTGTTGAATGAATGAAGAGATGGCAATAATTGGAATTAAAAACTCAACAGATGAGCTTGACACCAGATCGGATATGCAAAAGACAGGTGAACAGGAAGAGAGCTGAGTAGAAAATGCCCAGGCTGGAGCAGCAAAGAAATCTAAGTTTGTGGTTTATGTCTCCCATGAAACTTACAATCTAGTCAAGAATTGGAGACTGGAGACTGACATCCAAGAAACATTTGCAAACAACAGACATAATTGTATATAAATAAGGGGTAAATGGGGAAAAATGATGGAAGAATGTACGTATTGTGTATGTTTGACATTCCGCCTTTGGTGTTTGTCTGTCAAATTATCCCTCATTTGCCAAGCATAAAGATGTGGGTAGGAAGCAATCCAGAACAGAATATCCATGTTCTCATTGTATTAGTTTTAAATGATGTCAGCTGAAGCACTCATTCTCTGGGATCTGTATATGGACAGAGCCATAATACCAGGTTTGTCTGTTGGGTTTGGTTCAGAAATAGCTATTGTGGCCTCTAATTAGAGAAGACAAGGAACAAAAAGCACTGTTCAATGACATCGCTCATCCCAATCAACCTTCTGTTGAAGTTCCTGAGTCATCCAGATGGCTTCTCTGCCCCTCTATGCATCAGCAAAACACACTCAAGTTAAGATAATTTAAGGATTTAATGGAGGGACTATTTTCAAATAGTGTAGGGAAGTCACAAGGGAGAGCAAAGTACCCCAAGACTGTTACCTCTTCTAGCCCCAAGGGGACAGAACGAAAGAGGACCGGTCAAAAACTGGAAGGAGAAAGTCATAAAGAAGTGGCCACCTAAGAGAAACCAAGACCTTGATTCAAGGGAGTCAGCCTTCCCTAGAAAACCCTGCTGAGAGAGAACCCAGAAAATAAACATCCTGGTCTCACTCTCTTCCCTTACTCACTGAATAAACTTAACCAGAAGCCACAGGACAAGAAAGGCTGATCATATTCTGTGTTTAGATCAGCTTCCAGAAGCAGAGAACAAGGTGGAGAAGAGTAGAGAATTAATTTGGAGGGAAAAAGGAACATTACCTAGCATACAACACAACAGTGGTTTTCAGAGTGGCACATCCTCACCCAATTGGAGAAGTCGTAAAGATGTTCCAAGGGGCATGTGGCAAGGAGAAAGGAGAGCTTTAAGACAAGCAAGTTCTGGATCCATAAGTCGCATTTGTATCCTTTCCTAACACTGATCTGCCTGCCAATGTGCCTTTGGTTGAGGCTACTTCTTTCCCACCTCCCCTTACAAATGCTACTAATCATTAACAAAAAACCTAGAAAGAAAAGCATACATCTTACCCATTTTGATGTGTCCAGTGAAGTATGAAAAACCTTTGAAGTGACAAAGGTACAATTTGAAACATCAATATCTATAAACTCTCTTTCATCAAAATGTATCATGTATTTAATTTATTGCAATCAGTTGTATACCAGTAAATTTGCAATGGTTACTCAAACTAGAAGAAAATTTTTTTAACATTGAGAGCAGTGATTACCAACAGTGGCTGCACATTATAACTACTTGGAGAGATCGAAGATATTGTGATGCCTAAATTGCACCAAAGTCCAATTAAATAAGAATCCCTAGGGGTAGGACCTACACATGAGCAATTTTTAAAGCCCCCTAGGTAACTCAAAATGCAGACAAATGTGAGAACCTATTCAATTACAGATTTACAGAACTAGAAACTATTGGTCATAGGAAATTAAATTTTAAAGATATTATGTGCCTATTTTGTTTAAGAAAAATATTGCACCATGATCAACAGACATCTTGGTCTAAAATTATATTACATAGGGATCCTCTGTATTACATAGGAAAGAATTATAATTACATTGCAAAGAAAGGTGAGCTGACATTCTTTGAAACAAATTGCAAATTCAGGCATTTGCTGAGTTTTACTCTGGATAAGAGGCTGAAACTCAAGGAGAGCATTGAGGCAAAGAGGCCCCAAAGCCCGCAGAGCTGTAGGCAATTCTACGGACTTGAAAGACAAAAATTATAGTTTGGGATGCCAAGGCATGGCATTGAGGACTTGGAGGCCAAGAACTTAAAGGAAGAAAATATAAAGAAATAAAAGTCCAACACTTAGTGTTGTTTTCTGTAAGGAGTTGGCCAAGTGTTAATCTGCTTTGGGCAAAAATGCTATGTAACTAAGCAAAAAGCCCCAGAAACACAGAATGGTGCTTTCAGCGGTTCCCAGAGGGTTAAGAAGATCAAGAATTTGTCTTTCTCCACAGAAGCCTCTCCTCCTCAAGACTACCTTTCCTTTGAAACTGTGGAACCTGACTGACCTGGCCCCTCTCTCACCTCCTTAGCTGTCATTACTCCCTCTTGCCATCTAGCCCTGTAAGAGGGGAGCTCCTTCAGGTACTGGGCTGGGAATGCCTTTCATTGCACCCCTATGCCATTTCTCCTGTCTCCTCATTCATTCCCGCCATGTTGGCTTTACCCGTGTGAACTCCAAATACGAGATCTGAGGCCCAATGAGGGTCCTGGGGCAGAATCTGTTGATCCCTAAGACATTTATTTGGTTATGTCCCTCCACTGGATAATGTTTGCATGGTGTTTTATGTGGGTACAGGTCTGGAATGAAGCTGGAAGTCTTTTCAATGTGAGGGTACCCAAGGGCAGAGGCATGCGCATTTAACAAACTCCCCACTCTCTAGGGCTGATGATATTGGGGATTTGAAAGCCTCATCTTTCTTACCACCTTGAGTGTCACAATGAGATCTCCAGTGGCCATTTTTGCCCCTGCCTATCCCAGCTTTTCACCCCCGACTCAGCCTCCAGATGTAATGGCAATCCATGCGAAACCAGTCAGAAAGGAACAGTGCTTCTCAGGCAGTGTGTGAATCAGCAGCCACAAGTTTGCATTCTGGAAATAGTTCTGGCAGTTGGGGAAATTATCCTGAGCTTGTGGGGACTGTTATCTCTGAGTGGAAAGAAGGAGTCATCTGAGGGTGAGGTGGGGCAGAGTGAAATCAGTGGAGGAGAGGTAGCAATTAGGATAACTCAGCAGCAGCTTGGGAAAGGTTAGAAACGAATATTCTGCTGAAACTGAATGTGATGGAGAGCCAGCGAATTCCTGGCAAACCACATCAGCCAACCCCCTCATTTCACAGATAAGCGGCCCAGAGAGGTCGTTAGTCCGTTTCATGAGGAAGTCTACCCCGAACCACACCAGGACTCTGCAGTTCCATTTCCAAGTCCAGGCCGCCTCAGATGCTTCTAGGACACACTCTGCCCAGTGTTCAACAGGATGGGCTTCTCCATTTGGGCTTTGAGGCCTGGGATTCTCTAAAAGCACAATCAACTGACAATTTAGTGACACTTCTCACAGAAAGTCAAAGAGGCCAACAACTTTTCAAGAGCTAGGCTGCCCACGTTGTATCCACTATTTTTTTCTTCTCAGCCAGAGCCTTCCCATCATCCTGGAAGAGATGGAAGATGTGTTGACTCAGCCATCTTCCCAGCCTGCGGTTCCTTGGCTTCATCCTCTGTTCCTACCCATCAGGCCACTCCAAGGCCCATGGTCCAGATATCACCACTACCAGGACCTGTGGTCTCAGAATTCCACTCTCTGATTTCTGTCTCCAATTCTTCCATTTCTCACTCTAGTTATGTCTGTTCTGTGAAATTTCCAGCCCAACCAGACCTCCCTCCCTTCCCCTCAGTTTCAATTTTCTCCCCTAGCTTGGACCCCACAGTCAGTAATTCCAACCACAACCTCGCCGGCATCTTCGGGTCCCTCACCCTCCATGATCTCCGTGCATTGGCTCCAACAATCCATTACCCTCACTCAACCCCATCGCATCTACTCCCTCTGCTCCTGACCTGCTGAGTTCAGTGGAAGGAAACTACAGAGTTGTAAAATTTAGCCACCGGTGGATATTTATCCTTTCAACCCTCACCTGGGCCCTCATTACAGCCCATCAATCCTTTTATTCTCAGCCTTTCTTATTTCACATGTGGCAGTGACACCAGAGTTCTCAAACCAGCTCCTTTGTTTGACTTGCATGACTCACAGAGGGGACCTCAGCTCCTACGACACCAAAAGAGGACCCACTGATGTAAACTCCTTCAACTTCCACTTCCCCACTCCCAAATAAACATATCTCACTCTTAACTTTCTTTAACCTCCTCTCAAAGTATCCAGAGCTCATTGGATACAAATGCCAGTCCTTTCTCCACATTGTCCGCACCTTCTGTCCCAACTTACTGCACAGAGACATTAAAAATAACTGTTTCACTAAATCTTCCTCTTTCTTTCTTTTAGTAAAAAGCTAATTGAATGTCTCAGCCTATTTTCCTTTAAGTTTTACACACACACACACACAGAGACGCACACAGAAATGCACATACACAGACATGAATTTAAGAAGTCTGTATAAGCCAGTAAAATTAATGTCTTTATTATGGATCAATGTTATAGAGCTCAGGGAAAAATTAATGTTGGTACATGTTAGGGGTTTATGCATTGGGTTTCTACACAGTCTCTTACTGGGCAACTCATACTAGTTCCACTCATAATAAAATACTGATTCTCGGCACTTTACAGCACATAGTTCACCTACTGACATCATATGAAGGGGAGTGTTCCAAAATCCCAATCTTTTTATTTCCAAAACTTCTAAGTCAACAAGCCAGCTTTGAGGTCACTTTATAAGGCACTCCTGCTACCTAGGAGCTCCAGGTATGTTTCCCAGAATTCTTTTTTAACTAAGTAGCAACTGCACACATGAAATTCTCCTCCAAACACCATTTCCACTGAGAGAAATTACCTAGCCATCTGCACATCAGAAAAATAGACACTGCGATGGCCCAGGATCCCAGCAGAAAACACATTCCTTATTTTACTTAGGAAGGTTAAGAGAAAATACAAAGGATGACATTCACTAAAATCAAAATACTTGTCCCTCTTTATCAAATAAACCTAAGTGATCATTTGAATGTGTCTTGACTTGTATCTAGGCTCCATCTGTAGTGCCATTAAGCAAAAACCCCATAATTTAGGTGAAGGAGATTCTATGTTCTTTGGCTAAATTTCAGTATTTTCAGTTTAGATGTTTTCAAACCCCAGGCTGACGGCCATTGCAATGTTCTGTCTTTCATAAATGTAGGGAAGACTTACATTCATACTTCCTAAGGCATCCCCAGGTAGTTGATCCTGACCCTGGAGGCCTTTAATGCACAGAGGGATGAAATGGAGAGAATAAAGGCATCTGTTGTTATGTTTTATTGTGACTTGCTCAGAACCTACTTATTACACTTGGCACATGACATGGTGTCCACAGCTGTACCTCTCTCCTGAACTTATTTGGAGCTAATAGATGATGGTCCCTGAGCCAGGCTGGGCTGGCCCCCATGAATAGTGCCTTTTTGCACAGCTATTTTGCCCTGTGTCTGAAATAACCTCGCATAACTCATTATTTTTCTTTATGGAGTCTAAATAAGGATGCATGTCATCTGATAGTTTATGAAGTAATGCACACATGCTCCTAATATGGTGAGCAACACACGGGGCTTGGGAGAACTGAAATATTCAAAATCTCCTGCCTTTTCTCCCTCCCTTCCCCCCCACCCAAGGAAAGAAAGAATGGGGTAAGTTATCTTATATAGGACTTAACAGGAAACTCCAAGAGTTTGGGGTCGGGGTTAAGGAATTGTTGTGTGTGTTTATATGTTTCATCTTTTAAAACAGCCACAAGGTGAAGACCTGGGACAAGTTCAATGCAGTGTAAGGATTTATGAATATTTAATATCTAGGGCATTTTGAAGACTCCAAGAACAGGAACCTCTCCCCTTGCACTGACTGTCCAGGTTCCTGCTGATGTTGCCGTGGCCCTGAGCACCTCTGTATACCAGACCCCCAAACAATAAACGCAGTGAATTAAATGTGGCTCCAGTGGGTTTGGACCTGAACCAATAAGTTATCTTTATTAATGCATTTGGGGAAAAGGTCTCAATTTTATTACGTTGTTTCCTTAATGATAAAGGCAGTAACAGCCCTGAACAAAAACACACCAAAGAAATCTGTGGCTTTTGGCAGCCAGGTTAATTCCCCCGTGTGCTTGGTATAGTTGGGGTTTGGCATCACACAGCTCACCCACCCCTGGGTTCCAAAAGCAGCCCCTCCCCGTTTTCTCATGCTGCCTCTCTTTGCTTACTCTGACATTTTCTTGGCTTTAGCCGAAATTTTGACACATAAATCCCACTTGTCAAATGATATTGTAAAACAAGCATCCAAGTGTCAGCACATGGCGGTACAGTCTGGGGACTAGAGAAGAGAATGAGGAACACCTCTACGGAGGCTTTCATCTGCCTCCAGCCATCTGCAAGTAATTTGAAACCAGTTTCCAACCCAGCTAGGTTATTTGGCCCGGTAACCCAGGCACAGCAAAAAGAAAGGGCCAGAGTCATCAGAACCTGTTAACTCTGTAAGGAGTAGATAAAACCGTATATTTTTAAAACCTGTCTCAGACCAATCCATTAGCATTTAGTCAGATGGTCTGAAATCTCTTTTTAGTTACAAATCCCACCAAATGGCCCTGGCCCGTTCCGATCTCACATTTGCCAAACACCCCCTTGCCTCTTGGCCTCACACTCTGGACTTGAAAATTGCTGAGACCCTGCTGAAACTTCTGTGATCCTTCTGGAGTCTGAATCTGGGACTCTTCCCCAGCACTTCGGGATAAAACAGAGACTCAAAGTCAAGATGTGGAAAGTCTCTTATAAAGAAGCAGGTACTTTCTTTGTCTGGCCAAATCCATTAAATGTCTGTGGTTGCTCTTTGTTCTTAGCAGCCTTAAGGGGATTTCTGTGGAGATTTTGGTTTGGTCTGTGGGAATGGTAGAAAGTTCATGCAGAACCATAAAGTGAAAATCGAGGAAGACAGATCAGGGGAGGGGGACGGATTGTCCACTAGTAAATCTGAGTCAATTCCATGTTCCTGCTTAGACAAAGTCAATCTCACTGGATGTCAGCTTCCTCATCTGTAAATGGGAACACAAATTAATAGGTATCTCACAAAATGGTTCAATCTATATATTATTTTAAGATTCTATTTATTTATTCATGAGACAGAGAGAGAGAGAGAGAGGCAGAGACATAGGCAGAAGGAGAAGCAGGCTTCCTGCAGGAAGCCTGATGCCAGACTCAATCCCAGGACCCCGGGATCACCACCTGAGCCAAAGGCAGATGCTCGACCACTGAGTCACCCAGGTGCCCCCAAAGTGGTTCAATTTAATCTGGAGATTTAGCTCAACCAGGTAGCAAATATTAGTATGACTTTCTTCTCCCTTCACCCCTGCAATAAGGATCAAGTATATGAGTCCATCAGAGATGGTCTTACTGGGAGGCGAAAGAAGGTTTAGTTTCCCGATCCTTCACTTGCACCTTCTTTTACCTAAAATGGGCCCCTGGTAGTGCAGCAAGATTTACTTATAATAGTAAAATACAGCTACGGTAACAAACTGGTTTTTGAAGGACGGTGGTTCAGGTTAGCTCTTGCGCAATAAAGCTTGAAAGAACCTGAAACCTACAGTTCTTATGTAAAAGAGACTTGATAGAGCTTTTTCCAAATCTGACAAGCATCTTCACTATTTATACAACAGCAGCATTAACAAGAATGTTATTCAACAATGATAAAAAAATGAATTCTGAGCATCCATGCTCAAAGGGAATATGCTGAAGGAAATACTGTTTTTCATTTCTCTCAGGAAAAAAATATCACAAAAGCACTGTCTTTCGAAGAGGTGAACAAAGAATACGCAGACAAAAAAAGTAGGAAAAAAAGTATTTTAGAAGTGTGTTATGAAATCGATTAAAATACATCTAAATTTTGGAGTCGGTCATATGGTAATTGTGGGGTTTTCAAAGTTTGTAATTTGCTGTGATCGCCCATCTCATTATAAAATGATATTCACTTTCATATGAAATCCTCTCATAATTTTTATGATTTTTCTCAGAAAGGACCCATCAAATTACATAGCTGCAGGCCCCAGGAAATCTGGATTTACCTGTGCAGCCAAGGAACAGACTACATACTCCTAGGACTGAACGCAGGCTGGGTTGTGCCAGTTTGTCTGT
Source organism: Canis lupus baileyi (assembly GCF_048164855.1). Classification (NCBI taxonomy): domain Eukaryota; kingdom Metazoa; phylum Chordata; class Mammalia; order Carnivora; family Canidae; genus Canis; species Canis lupus. The sequence goes on along the minus strand of NC_132850.1, from coordinate 53,162,540 downwards.
GGACGCCTTGTCCTTCCTGCCTTGCTCTCGGGTCATGGCTTCCATTTCCTGCCTGTAGATCATTCCTCCTCAATGCCAATGTCACTCCGGTAGGCCCAGAAACCAGCACCATTGCCTGCACCCTGCCTTCACTCTTCTCTGGTTCTACCCCCGTCAGTATTCACCTGTGCCAACTGATACTCTAGGTCAGGACTAAAAGACCATTCATAGTATAGGATGTGACAAGAAATTGCCTGAATAAATACTAGACTATATACATTAACCAAATATATAGTCACATCATTAGTGAGTTTCCCAAAGCCCTGGAGAAGTATATCTAAAAGCAAGAATAGCAATATGACATACTGGGGCAGGAGATACTTTCTGCCTCTCTCAGCGATGGAGGTTGCTTTTCTAGCTTGCTGGTGGTTAGCTGGACAATGTCCCAGGGTAACCTCTCCTACCGCAGCCAGTATGGAAGAGCATCTAAAGACAACCACTGCCTACTTTGTTTCTATCAATCAGACCTTTGCACAAATTATTTCCAAGATGTTTGGATAACGTAGTAATCCTAGAGGACAAACTTAAGGGCTTTTGTTTATGAAGTTGTGTAGACTTCCCACTCTACTCTGAACCATAGCATAGAACAACCTCTGCCCTCCTTTCCTAATGCCAAAACCCTTCCCTTAGCAGCCAGCCCAAGTCGGTGGTGTCCCCATCACTCACTGCCCAGTTTGGTCATCAGTCACCTTTCCAACCTCATCCTTGTGCACACTGAAGTCCATGCACCTCAGTGGTCCCCAACGTGGCTGATTGGCCAAGTCACGTGAGAGCATGTGATTAGTATAGTTCCTAGCCTTCAGACACACAGAGTTAGAATTTTGGGGACATGGGGCCGAGAATATTTGACACATCCCTGGGTAATGACAAGGACTTGTTCCTCATTCTCAGATATAGTTTCCACTCCAGTTGCTGGCTAGTCTCCCTGATGCTAGGTTACTAGCTTTACTATTCAATTGCCTTTCTTCCATAAAGCCTCGATCTACCTGATTGAGGTAGATTGAAAGATCCTACTGAAAGAGAATTGACCTGAAAGAGAGTCTAATCCTCCATGTTTAAGGACCAGAACATTCTTCAAGTCACCATCATTTTTGTTTTGTTTTGCTTTGTTTTGTTTTGTTTTGTTTTGGGGGGGGGGTGTTTTGTTTTGTTTTGACAGTAACAACCTTCAGACCAGCATTCATTCTGGGCCCACTTAAACCATTTTCCACACAGCAGCTAAGCTGATCTTTACAAAATCCAAATCCACCATCTACCACTTAGAGTCTGTCCTGGGTTTTGCACTATGTAGGCTCCCTCTGTGTTTCAGTGCTCTTTGGCATATCTTCCAACTCAGTCACACTGCGCTCCTCCAGCCTGTCCCTCCTCAGTTCTTGGAATGTTCTATGTTATTTCCCCTGCCCCAAGACCTTTGCACATACTGTTCCCCCAATGCTTATTGTCCAGAGACTAAGCATATTCTGAAAGCCACGAAAGCCCAGGCAACCAAAAATTGAGCAAAAAAACCTTCAGAGTACATTTGGAAATTGAAAAGAAAACACAAAAATTATTATCATAGGAAAAGATCACCATGTTGTTGGTCTTCCTAAATTATTTGAAATTTCAGTTTAGTTAAATATTTATTTTTAAACACATGCAGCAGGGAGGGCAGCATCATTTTGTTCTGGGCTCCAATACCAGAGTCTCTCATTCAATAGGTCTGAGATGCACCTGAGAATCCATGGTAACAATTTTCAAAGTGCTGTTGGCACTCCTGGGATTGATCATCCAGCAGGTACCATTCTGAGTACACAACAGAGTCTATACAATTTGCTGAGCATTTAAAAGTACAGTTGCCTGGGCTTACCCATGACAAATAGGAATCTCTGGGGATAGAAGCAGGAAGCTTTATCTTAAGCTTCCCATGGGATTTTACTATGCAGCCAGTGTGAAAAACCACTTGTTTAGGATTTACAGTCTGAAGCCACAATCTCTACCCTTCCCATCCCAAAACATTCCCCACCCTCAGCTGCTTGACTTTTACCTATCCTTTATTTTTTTAAGATTTATTTATTTGAGAGAGAAAAAGATAGTGCACAAATGTGGTGGGGGTGGGGGTGGGCAGTGAGGGGGTTGAGAAGAGCAGAGGGAAAGAGAGAATCTCAAGCAGACTCTGCACTCAAGAGAGGAGCCTGACACGGGGCTCCAGCAGATCATTGATCTGATGATTTCTGCACTATTTCTTTGCAAGCCTCTAAGTTCTAGGGCTTATCATTGAAACCCTAGAATCTAACAAAGTGCATAGAACACCATAGTGTTCTCAATACATAGCTCAATAAATATTTGTGAAATGAATGAACTGTAAACTACATAGTTGCTAGTTACCTCTTTTGCATATTGTGAGACCCACTCCAAGAAACATTAGAAAGAGATTCATGACTTTGCTGGCATCTCAGTAGTTAGGAGATAGCTCAAGTCACAGTGTCACAAGCAAACAGAAACATAAGGCTCAGAGCCCTGAACCAGGGCACATGTCCTGGAAAGGAGAAGAGGAAATTCTATCCACAGGCTCCAGAAATGGCAAGGAAGAGCTCCTTTTTTTCTGTGAGTTGGTGACAAAAAAAAAAAACAAAAACAGTGTCATCCATGAGAAATCAAAAGACTAGATTTGCCCATGGGTGAGTAAGGAGCCCGAAATGAAATGATTTGGATAGTCCTATAACGCCAAGCTGAAAAGGTCCATTGACAGGGGCAAGATGGGAGGTGCAGGGGGAGACAATCTATTGGAGATGCACTAACAATAAAACAATTTGGAGGGAGCCTGGGTGGCTCAGTCGTTTAAGTGCTGCCTTTGGCTCAGCCCACATTGGGCTCCCTGCTCAGGAGGGGAACCTGCTTCTCCCTCTTCCTCTGCCCCACTTATGCTCTCTCTCTCTCTCTCTCTCTCAAATAAATAAATAAATAAAATCTTTTTAAAATTTTTTTAATTTTTTAATTTTAAAAAAAATTTCACAAACCTCATGAAAACTCAAACCTCTAGGTTGAGAGACTTAGTGCAAAAAGACCAGCAATACCAAAGGCTAGGAGAACAATCAAATAAGTATATTTAAAATAAATGTGCTTAAGAATGTTTAAAGATACAAATGAAAAAAATAAATGACATGTGCCTCAAAAAAAAAAAAAAAAAAAAGCAACAAGTTGTGAATAAAGGGATATTAAAGAGGCTTCAATGTTGAGTACATCACGGGCCCAAGAGGTGCATTGGTAAACCAGGAAGACCTCAAAGTATCACAAGTATGCCTCCATACTCTCAAAGGGGCAGAGGATGGAGCAGAGAAAGGGACAGTCTTAAAAGGAGATGTAGGAGCAAAGAAAGAAGAAATGGAGCCTCTTTACATGGGCAGAAGTGCCTGGCCAGTGAAGGTCTGCTATCTCCCTAGTGGATGTGCAGGTGCAGAGGCTGATGCAGAGATCAGAGAGGCCAGGCCAAGTGGTCCGACCACAAGCTGTCCCAAGGAAAAGAAGGAAGTCATCCTGGGTGGGAAGGAAATAAAGGAGCATAGGAAGAATTGAAGTCAGCTAAATATTTACTCGAAAGGCTGACTCTAAATTAGAAGCAACTAACTACCTGGAATGGACAGTTTGTCATCTGCCATCAAGGGGAACGGGGGCTGCATAAACAGAAATAAAGGCACTAAGAAAAAAGAAAGAAAGAAAGAAAGAAAGAAAGAAAGAAAGAAAGAAAGAAAGAAAGGTACTAAGCTGTCATGACTCATTTTGCTTTTTGCACCTCTGAAATCCTTACCCTTCACACAACATAAGTGAGCCTTTGCTGTTTTGTAGTGAGAGGAATCTTCCTATTACATAAATAACTCCACTCTTGGATTTGTCTGTTTGCAAGTAAGATACTGGTACTCATTTTAAACAGTGTGTTCATGATGTAAAGGGCAGTCATCTGCTAAGGAAAGAGGCACACATCTCTACAAAAAGATTTTCTCATTCCTAGCCCACATTTCCCCATCCATTGGATGTGGAGCATATGTATGACCCTCAATTCTGTTATGGACACAGCAGCTCAGACTCCAGCAGGAGCACTTGCACTATGAATGAACACACTGGTGTTCTGCCCATATAGTCAGTCTTATAATCCAGTGAATGGAAGGCTGCCTTTAACAGATGGAGTTCTTCTCTCTCTCCCTCTCCCCCCGCCCCCCCTAAGCAGTCAAGGCTGTCAGAGCCTTTAAAGCTGAAGGTCAAATTTTGGACATAGAAAAATCACACTAAAGAGCCCAGGGGATGGGGCACCTGGGTGGCTCAGTGGTTGAACGTCTGCCTTTGTGAGCCAAAGCCTGAGTGGTTGTGATCCCGGGGTCCTGGGATCGAGTCCCACATTGGGATCCCCACAGGGAGCCTGCTTCTCCCTCTGCCTGTGTCCCTGCCTCTCTCTGTGTGTCTCTCATGAATAAATAAATAAACTCTTAAAAAAAAAAAAAAAGACTCCAGGGACATGTTATTCATGTTCCATCCATTGGGGTCCAGCATCACATATATAGATTTTAGCACTGCCATCCCCACTCTGCCATCATTAGGATTCTGAACCAGACAGAAGTGATCTCCGCTCACTTTCATCCTGCCTGGTGACCCATTTCCGTTCATACTTGGACATGTAAAAGGAGCCAACTAAGAAGAGTAAGATTAGCTCTAGTTTCTATTAGTTCTAGTTTCTATTAGTAACAATTTCCTAAGTAAGAACTTTTAAAAATATTATCATTGAAGCCTCAAAAGAGAGAGATTTCAGCCCTTTTTTGATATGGATTTCATCAGAAAAATCCCACCACCTAGAAGGGCCAAAGGAGACACAAAAAGTATAAAGTACTTTAAAGTAAACCTAGCAAGAATGTGCAAAACATTTATGAGAATATCTTTAAAATATGCCCGAATGAGATAAAAGTAGATTTGAACAAATAAAGAGATATATACCTTCTTCTTGAATAGGATGTGTTAACATCATAAAAATGTCACTTCTTCCTGCAGGGGTTGGGGAGGCCAGCCTTTCTTCCTCTGGAGATAATGGCCTGAGCTGTGCTATGGGGCAGGCCAACTGATGTGTACAGTAGCAGGGCATCACTTTTAAACTTTTGTTGTTTTTATTAAACTTGAACTGAGAAAAAAAAAATGTCACTTCTGTCTGAGTCAATGTATAAAGATACAGTGACAAAAATACCCCTGAAGACTGACAAGTTGATTCTCAAGTCCTTATGGGAAATAAACATACAAGAATTGGTCAGGGTAGTCCTGAAGTGGTTCAACAACTACTGTAAAAACCTCCCAAAGCCCTCTTCCCTGCTTGCATTCTTCTCTCAAAAGCCTTAGAACCTCTAGGGAGAAGCAGCAAGCTGTCCTGCCCCAGGGCATAAGTAAGGACACATTGTTATTGAGGAAAAGAAAAGGAGGGGAAATCCTCTAATCCTGTCAGTGTGGCAAGGAACAGTCCTGGGCCTCCAGATCCTATACCAACAGTATGGTAGTCCTCTCTCTGGGGCCTCTCCCAGACAAGGCCTGATATAGGTAAAAGGTGGCATTTGCCTGACTGCCAAGGGGAGAAAGGGTAGAAAACTCATCACCAAAAGCCCAAGCACACAAGGTTTACCAAAGACTGAGGCTGGACCAAGATGACAGAGAACTCCTCCTGGCGCCCTAGCCTAGCAAGGAATGATGAGCAAGAAAGAACAGTTTCTCAGTGATTGGAGGCATGAGGGTGGGGGAAGCGAGACCATGGAAAGATTTCCCCTTTGTGGTACACGTGGACAGAGATGTCTGAAAACTAAGGGTTAAGCGAAATACTGAGACAAAGACTCCTTCACTCCAATCTGCACCCTAAGTACAAGGCATCACTATTGGAAACTGAAAGCAAGGAAAACAAGAGAAAACTCAAACCTAGCTCAGGTCCTAACTAAATTGACTCAATTTTCTGATTTAATTGTCTGAGAGGAGGTCTACCTATTTCCAGACATATGTTCTGTTTATTTTAGTATCTTGGTATCCTGTAAAAAATTGTGAGGCACATGAACAAGCAAGGGAGAAAAAAACAAAAACAAAAAACAACCAAAACACATCTTCAAGAGACAAAGCAATCAACATAAGCCCACTCAGAGAAGACCTGGCTTTTGGAACTATCAAAAAGACTTTAAATAACTATGACATATGTAAAAAGATCTAGTGGAAAAGATGTACCACATGCACAAACAGATGGTAAATTTCAGCAGACAAATAAAAAAAAAAAAGACTCAAGTAGAAATGTTATAAATAAATACATGGCACCAGAGGTAAATATATATAACAGATGAAGAATTCCATTAATGGGGACATCACTAGACTTGACACAGATGAGGAAACAACCTCCAACTGTGAAGTTGGAGATACTTTAATAGAAATTACCCAAAATGAAATACAGGCTATGATATTATATGAAAAAAAACCACTATCCTTCATAAATATATACACAAAAGTCCTCACCAAATTATCACTAAGTCAAATTCAGCAATATATAAAAATGATAAGATATTATGTAGTCATGTGAGGATTTATCATAGAAATTCAAGGTTGGTTTGACATTTCAAAATCAATTAATGTATTTCATATTATTAACAAATTTTTAAGAAGACAATAGGATTATCTCAATAGATGTATTTGACAAAATTCAAAATCCATTCATAATAAAAATTCCAAGAAAACTAGAAATTAAAGGTAATTCCAGTCTATGGCCATACCATGCTGAACATGCCTGATCTTGTCTAAAGGTAATTTCCCCAACCTGATAAAGAGCATCTATGAAAAATTTATAGCTAATATCATATATTTCATAATGAAAGACTTAATGTTTTCCACCTTAAGATAAATAGCAAGGCAAAAATATGACTTACTCAACATCATACTGTTAGGCCTAGCCAGTCATATAAGAAAAGAAAAAGAAATAAAGAACATACAGATTTAAATGTAATAAATTAAAATGTCCTTTTTCATGGGTGACATAACTGTCTACATAGAAAAAATAAGATACTAGAACCATAGGCTAGTTTAGAAATATTAATACTCAAAAATCATTTGTATTTCTCTATATAGCTTATTTTTAGAATTGGAAATTGAAATTAGTAATAGTAATTCCTATTTACTATAGCACTAAAACTATGAAATGTTTAAGTATATATCTAACAAAATATGTGGAATATTTTTATTGAAAACTAATATACATTGATGAGAGAAATCAAAGAAGATCTAATAATTGCAGACATTTATGAAATGGAAGACTAATTTGTAAAGATGTCAATTCTTTTTTGAATTGATATATAGATTCAAGTCATGCCAACAAAATTCAAAGTATGTTTTTTTGTAGAAATTGACAAACTGTCAAATTATGGCAAAGAAAAAAATAACCAGAAAAGCAGATGTAGGGTACAAGTATTCTTATAGTAATAAGAAAATCTGGGAGGAAATCTTTGCCACCACAGGTTAGGCAAAGACTTACATAAAGCAAAAAAGCACAATTCATTAAAAAATTGATTAATTGGACTTAATAAAATTTAACATTGTTGTTCTCAAAAAAGACTATTTAAAACATAAGACACTCAGAGAAAATATTTGTAAAACACATAATTGATTTAGAGCAGATATCCAGAACATATAAATAATTCTCAAATCTCAATAGTAAATCAAACAATCCAATTTTTATTTATTATTTTTTAAGATTTATTTATTTATTTATTTATTTGAGAGAGAAGGAGAGTGCATGCACATGCCAGTGGGGCAGAGGGGCAGAGGGAAAGAATCTTCAAGCAGATTCTGTGTTGAATGTGGAGCTCAACATGGGGCTCAATCCCACAACCCATGAGACCATGACCTGAGCCAAAACCAAGAGTTAGACACTTTGACTGAGCCACCCAGATGCACCAAACAAAAAAATCCAATTTTTAAATAGTGGGCAAAATATTTGAACAGATTCTTTACCAAAAAAGATATACAGCTGGCAAATAAAAACATTAAAAGATGCTTAATATCATTAGTCTTTAGAGAAATGCAGGTTACAAACCACAATGAGATACTACTATATAGCTATTATAATGGCAGAAGAAAGCATGGAAGGAAGGAAGGAAGGAAGGAAGGAAGGAAGGAAGGAAGGAAGGAAGGAAGGGAAATTTTCACACTAGTAAGTGCAGCTAAGGACTTAGAACAAGAACTCTAATTCAGCGCTAGTATGAATGCAAATTGATACAGACACTCTGGAAAATAGTTTGTCAATCTCTTATAAAGGTAAAAATACACTTAAAATAAAAAATCAGCCATTCCACTTTCAGCTATTTACCTAAGAGAAATGAAAAATCTATATCCACAAAAATGCTTACAGGGACTTCTTTCAAAATTATGTGAAGCGTCCAAATGTTGAACTAATTTTAAAAATTTGTGGTACATAAATATAAGGGACTACTACATATCAATAAATCTGCTGACGTGCACAACATGGATTAAACTGCATTATACTAATACCTATACTAAGTGAAAGAAGACAGACTTAAGGTTCCACAATGTATGATTCCCTTTACAGGACATTTTGGAAAAAATTAAACCATAGAGACAATACAGATTAGTGCCAGCCAAGGGCTGGGTGTTAGAGGAAGGACTGAGCAGAAAGGAGAACAAGAAAATTAGTGGGGTGATGGAAATGCTCCATAGCTTGACTGTAGCATAGCTACATGACTTATATACTTGTAAAAACCTCATAGAACTCTAGCAGGGTGAACTTTACTGTGTATAAAATAAAATCTACCTACAAATTGTAAACATAATTAAACATAGAAAATAATTAATTAAATTAACTTTTAAATACAATTCCTCTAATTGCACATCCTCTATGGGATATTTTGGGCTTTTTCTCCCTACGGGATATAATTCTAAGAACAAAAAAACTGGAAGAAAATTTTAAACTTAGAATTCATAGTGTTTGTAGTAAAATTAGCATTGCAATTATGAAACTACTTTATATATAGTATAGGATAAAGCAAGCAAGTAAACATTAATATTATTAGGAACAAATATTTGAACTGTAAAAGAAGTATTAATATAAAATTAAGGTAAGTAAAAATCTTATACTTCTTTATTTTTCATTGGAGTTAATATGAACTCATAATTTATATGCATTCTATCATTGTCTACCTGAAGCAGTTAGAAATAATAATATCTCAATAGGAATGAGCAGAGTTAATATTTAACTATTGATTTCTAAACTATGATTTCTCAACATTCCACAGTATAAGATACCATGGCTTGTTACAGAAAGAATTCCAGGTTTGAGGCAAGGAAAACACAGCAGCAGTGTAGTGAGAGAAAACAGCAAAGCGCTCAGACACCAATGGCACCATATCAAAGAAACACAGGAGCTTTCTTAGAGTAGCTTTCACTAACCAAATTGGGAACATTTGAGTGTCAAATAGAACAAGGACGGCAATGAATCATAACACATTGAATTTTTTTTAATGAGTCCATAATGATTATAGAGAAGGCGCAAGATTGAGAAATTAAAATCTATTCTTTGTAGAGGAATAACAGTTAATATATTAAGAACTACTATTTGTTAAGAACAAATAAGAACAAATAATAATATTGGAAAAATTACCATTTTGCAATCCTCAAGTAATAATTGTAGCAAGCAAGAGTCATTGATGGATCATGAAAATATAAGATGAGAAGTTTATAGGGAACAGAAAGTCACACAAACATTTCCTTGGATTCCACGGATTATTTATTAAAACCAAAGGAAGAAACGTACCTCACTGTAGAGAGACCACTCTGGTTACTACTTTAACCAAGTGACCAAACTTAGGATCACCAGTGGTGGGGGCAATCTGACACCAAGCACTCCTATTGTAAAGTATTAAGAAATATACAGAACCAACATAATACTCTTGCCAAAGCACCTGAATCTAACAATGAAAAATCAATCAGGCAAATCCACAATATAGAAAATACCATAAGACGAGTAGCCTGGATTCTTAAGAAAAGCCACTGTCATGAGAACAAAACCAAACAAACAGAAATATGGGAGACCTTCTCTAGATTAAAGGAGAATGAAAGGGAAACAAAGGCAAAAATGAACTATTGGGACTTTATCAAGGTAAAAAGCTTTGGCACAGCAAAGGAAACAGTCAACAAAACCAAAAGACAACCTACAGAATAGGAGAAAATATTTGCAAATGTCTTATCAGATGAAGGTCTAGTATCCAAAATCGATAAAGAACTTATCAAAGTCAATACCCAAAGAACAAATAATCCAATAAAGAAATGAACAGAAGACATGAACAGACATTTCTCCAAAGAAGACATACAAATGGCCAACAGACACATGAAAAAATATTCAACATCACTTGACATCAGGGAAATACAAATAAAAACCATAATGAGATACCACTTCATGCTGGTCAGAATGGCTAAAATTAGCAAGTCAGGAAACAACAGATGTTGGTGAGGATGCAGATAAAGGGGAAGAACCCTCTTATACTGTTGGTGGGAATGCAAGCTGATACAGCCATCTGGAAAACAGTATGGAGATTCCTCAAAAAGTTAATAAAGCTACCCTATGAACGAGCAATTGCACTACTAGGGATTTACCCCAAAGATACAAAAGTAATGATCCAAAGGGGCATTGCACCCCAGTGTTTATAGCAGCAATGTCCACAATAGCCAAATTACAGAAAGAGTCCCGAATGTCTATCAATAGATGAATAGGTAAAGAAGATGTGGTATATATATTTATAATGAGATATTACTCAGCCATCAAAAAAACTGAAATCTTCCATTTGCAATGACAGAGATGGAACTAGAGGGTATTATGCTAAGTAAAATAAGTCAATCAGTGAAAGACAATGATCACATGATTTTACCCATATATGAAATTTAAGAAACAAAATAGAGGATCATAAGGGAAGGGAAGAAAAAAATAAAACAAGATGAAATCAGAGAGGGAGACAAACCATAAGAGACTCTTAATCATAGGAAACAAACGAAGGGCTGCTGGTGGGGGAGGTTAGTGGGGGGCGGAGAGGTAACTGGGTGATGGGCACTGAAGAGGGCATGGGATGCAATGAGCACTGGGTATTATATACAACTGATGAATCACTGAACTCTACCTCTGAAACTAGTAATACATCATATGTTAATTAATTGAATTTAAATTTAAAAAAAGATTAAAGGAGAATGAAAAGACAATCAGATGTAATGCATCAACCATGACTGAATCTTACATCAATCAATCAACCAATGCAAGAAAAGACATTTGGAAATTGGAGAAATTTTAATATGAGCTTCATGTTAAATGATATAATGGACTTGCTATTAATTTGGGGGCATATGATAATGGTTCTGTGGTTACGTCCTTATGCTTAGGAGAGACATGACAAGGTCCACAGAGGTGAAGTGTCACAGTGTCTGCAACCTACTTGCAAATAGTTCAGTAAAAATACATAAACAGATAAATGAGAGAAAAATGTGAATAACCAATAAATCTAGGTATGAGGTCTATGGATTTTTTATTATACTAGTCTTTTATGTAATTTGGAAATTTTTATAATAAAAAGTTTTGAGAAAACCTAACTGCTTTGATCAGTGAAACCCAGGCCCCAGAGATGTATCTGCACCATACTGAACAATGCATTTTTAATGTGGTTGGGAGGAAAGGGTTAGCTTCTGAGGGGCTACCTGGAGAGGGCTCTGATGAGGCCAGGAAAACTTGGGGCACTGATTTCTACACCGAGGGTTCCACTGCCCAAGGTCGGGTACAGACTACATTTTCCTCAACTGAGAATCTGGAAGACGCATACAATACTGAACAACAGAAGTCTGTGCTTCCCAGCGGTTTGAGAAAAGGCACTGGGCCAAAAGGTTATTAGTTTTAATTTTAGCTAAACCACTGGCAAAAATGTATGGCTGCCCTCAAATTCCTTGGGAACGGATGGAAAACACAGGCTCCACTGGAAACCTGCAGCAGAATTTCAGTGAGATTGCTTCAAGAAGTCATTTTCATCCATTAATCAGCTTCACAACCAACCATTTATCATTACTTATTTCTCCTTAATCATTAGCATCACATCTCATCGAATTTAGATGTAAAGAGAAGACAAAGACTTAGTATGAAATTCCATTGCACTTTTAAAATCTCATCAAGCATTAGTGAAACTATGGGGTGTTCTTTTCTTCCTCTTCTTTACTAAGATGTTTTATAGAGGACTAGATGTTCCTCAAAGAATATTCTGGGAAGAGAGGATCGTCGCTGGGTAGAGAGATGAAAACATCAACTTTTCCAATGAAACAAATGGAGAAAGTTCTCCAAGCCTCGTGTATACTCAGGGCCCATCCCAATCAAAGGACTCCATCCGCTCCACTCCAATTAGAAGAGTATGCTTTGAATACTCAATTTTAATAAAATTCAAGCCAGGCCTTTGGTTGCTCAATCTTTTTAACCAGGTGCCAAAAATCTGGCCAAATGTATGGAAGCAGATTCCTCTTCTATGAACCACCACAAGAACTTTGATGTTTATGCCTAGCAGAAGGAATCTAGGTTGATTACCCTCTCTTCCAAATGTCCATCCCTTTCTCGGTAGAGTGCATTCTTCCTGACTTATCCAGCTTGGAAGGACATCATGAACTTGGTGTTCCAAACCTACTTATTAAAGATGCCTTCCTTTTTTTGGATCCATCTTAAAAATCAAAGCCTGCCACACAACAAAGTAATTAACTTTGCAATCTTTTCTCCAAAAAAAAAAAAAAATTATTTTTAAGATAACCCAAATGTACTCTATATTTGCATTTTCAGTTCATTATTCTTCTTTGCTTTCTAAAAAGCAACAAAATGAAAACGCTACCCCTTTGATACCAGCGTTCGTAATTCAAAAAATGAGTTTCTTTTGTGTTTCTCAACCGACCTGAGAACTCAGGTTCTCCTCCTTACAAACTCTTGCACAATGTACTTACACCCTGTTGTTCTTAAGATTTCATTGTACAACTTAAAAAATATAACTAACTGGATATTCCAATGAAAATTCATGTAAATACCTCAGTACATAACATTTTTTAACGAGTTGCTACATATAGCACCTCATTCCTGTTAGCACTCAGTGCAAACATCTTGTCTTAATTCAACAGCTCGAATTTTCTTCAGACTTTGAGCGCTCGGTTGATTTCTGAATCTCAGCTGACACTGCCCAAAAGAAGAGTGAAAGAATTCATCACTCTGATGTCATTCTAGATAAGACAAGCACAGGTTTTGAAATGCTTGTTTTGTATGTGGGATTGGAATTTAAGACATCCTATGTATAAAATTCTTGCACAGGAATTGGGAAGTTAGCTGTGGACCTAGGCACTAGGAAAACATGTTTGTTTTTTGATACCTCTGTGTAAGGTAAATTTCATTATTCCCTCATTAAGGGTTATATTGGGTAATTATACAGCACCCATCATCATCACTTGTAAAGAAAATGCTAGACGCATTGTTTATTTTATGCATAGGTACAGCCAACCAAACATGCTAAACCACTTAACACAGTTTATTGACACTGGCAAGGAACAACAATTTAGAAAAGCAAATGACGCAGATTGTATATTGTGTAGTTTTCAAGGTTTCTCTCCCCCCTTCCCCACCCTGCCCTACTTTTCTTTAGAACAGCTTTCCTACGTTGAAAACATGTCAGAAATTTGGAAAGCAACAAGCAATCAGGTAATTTTCTTCCCCCCTAAAACTATGATTTGATATTGTGCCAATCTCAAGCTGTGGACCTTTCAGATGTAACCAGTTTTACTCATCCAAAATATGAAGATCTATCCAACAATGAATACCTGTATTTGTCAAGTCTTCAAGCCTGAACTAGTGAGCAAAACTCAAGCTAAAGCTTTATGAAGAGCAACTTCATAACCACCAAATTTCAAGGCAAACAAATAAGGAACACTAATACTATTCACAAATTTGGTTTTAGTTTTGACCAAATACTATAATTAGCTTTATGTTCTACGTGAAAAAATACTAGCCTCAGTGTACAATCACCCATACGAATAGATTTCCTTTAAAAGATAATATATGAAATTTAGAGTATGTATTATAGCACAGTCTAGAACCACGTGATGCAATGATTATTTCATCACTGATCATTACTGTGTCATCAGGCCTCATCAGTTAACATTTTGGCATGGAGGTAATGTCACACAGTAGATGAGAACACAACCAAACTGGATTTTGTCTGGTCATTCAGTTCTGTGATCTTGGATAAGTTAACTAGACTTCCTCTGCCTCAGTTTCCTTATCTGCAAAATGGAGATGATAATACCTTCTCCTAAGTAGACTATATTAAGATTTAAATGAGAAAATACGGGGATCCCTGGGTGGCGCAGCGGTTTAGCTCCTGCCTTTGGCCAATGGCGTGATCCTGGAGACCCGGGATCGAATCCCACATCGGGCTCCCGGTGCATGGAGCCTGCTTCTCCCTCTGCCTGTGTCTCTGCCTCTCTCTCTCTCTCTCTGTGTGACTATCATAAATAAATTTTAAAAAAATTAAAAAAAATAAAAAATAAAAAATAAATGAGAAAATATCTGCAAAATCCTTACACAGCTCCCAGAACACAACAGTTATTGACAGCTATTTCTTTTAAACTCTTGGAGTCGGGAGTGGCTCAGGGGTTTAGTGCCTGCCTTCAGCCCAAGGCACAATCCTGGAGTCCTGGGATCGAGTCCCACGTCAGGCTCCCTGCATGGCACCTGCTTCTCCCTCTGCCTGTCTCTGTGTGTTTCTCATGAATAAATAAATAAAGTCTTAAAAAAAAAAAAAACTCTTGAAGTCATCTCTCTAAAATAGTATTTAGTTTAGTTCACAGAACAAATACATCATTCTAACTCACCAGCAGACATTTCCTTGAAGAACTCTGATTTTTTTTTTTTTTTTCTGACCTCATCTGATACGTGGCCAGCCTGCTGAGGCTTCTGTATTCCTATAGATAAGGAAGGTGGTACTTGCTTGTTAAGTGCATTACACCTGGTATCTCATTAATCTTCACAATAATCATATGAAGCAGAGATCAGGACTTTTTTCATTTTACAGATTAAGAAACCAAGGTGTAAAACCCTAAGGTTACATAAGCCAGTAAGTGGTGGAGGCAACATTCAAATCTGTGAAATCTGATGTTAGATAATAATCACCAACTTAGTATGTCAGGCCCTTTATAAGTTATTTAACTTACGCCCTAGAGGGGAAAACAATATTCAGAAGGTGGAGAAAAGGAACCACGTGCTTGAGACTCATCTTATGGAGAGAGAGGAAAGTGAGCTCAGTGAAGCTTGTAGCTTGTGTTTTAGCAGCTGCAGGACAACAGAAATATCTCTTGATTCACCAGCGTCCAGTCTCCCGGCTAACGACCACATCTGTGTACCCCACATGCATTTAAATCACATTCCAAGTCGGCTATTGATTCTGTCTTCTGATCCTGGCGCATGAAAACAAAATCCAAATACACACAGCTAATGTAGTGCCCCCCAATTCAGAGATGGTTGGATCGTAACAGGGAGAGAACAATGGGGTTAAATGTCCATTGCTACCTGGACAAGCTGAGATCTGGGCCAATTACCAGTGGCTGCCTTGGTTCTCATCCTTGGACCCCATGGAGTGTGGGGCAGACCTAGCACTTTGTATTTATTAACTTACTTAATCTGCACAGGAATCCTATCTAGATAGCTCTGTGATCAACCATATTTTATAGATGAGAAAACGTAGGTAGGGAAACTTCCAATAATGACCTTCATCGTGTTCTATGGTAGACACAGCTCTCTCTCTCTCTCTCTCTCTCTCTCTCTCTCTCTCACAGACACACACACACACACACACTCCTGCACCTTCACTTTTACCTCAAGTCTCAGATGCATTTAGATTAATAAAAGGGGGTATTGCCAGAGACTGTGGGAAGAGGGGACTGTTGAGGTTGGTGTTTAACGCGAAGAGGAACAAGTTATCCATCAGTTGTACAAGCTGAATGAACTCAGTGCCACTGGACTGTACACTTCAAAATGGTTAAAATGGTCAATTTCGTGTTATATGTAAATTGGGCCCCTAGAATAAAAAACAGCAGAAGCCAAAGAAGAAAACTTGCAATTAGGATTATCTGGCCCAAAGTGCCAATTTTGCTGAGAAAGCCCTGGGCGACAGATAAGGGACATCCTGTATTGATTTGACTGGTTTAACTTTTACAACTTGAGTAATTGCTGTCTGTTCTTTCCCAGAGAGAATAAAGGACGGCGTTGGTTAGGTTCCTAAGAAATTCAGCCGTTTCTAAGGGAAAGATGCTTAGTTCAGTAGGCACTCTGGATTTCCATGGCCTCGGATGAAGGTTTTATTGAATGATGATTGTCATGGTCCAAAGCAGCTTCCAGGCTGTGATGGCCCTGTCATCTCTCACTGTGTTTTGGAGAGAAAGTGATATATTTACAATGTTATCTCTCTGCTGGTTCATTCAAAATTACAGGAAAACCTTCAAGTGAGAACAGATTTTCAGATTTAGAAGATAATTTTTGCCCATTAATCAGCAGCTGGAAAATAAGAGCAAAAGCCTTGGAAAGAGCTGAAACCCAAAGCTGTCACAACCAGGCCTTCTGTCCGTAAGGATCCTATCTCTCAGTGAATCAAAACCTTACCCTTGAAGGTCGGGGTTTTCATACCAACCAAGATAAATAAAACTATTAATTTCTTTTCATAATGTCTGTTAGAAATATAATTCCACATACCTGCTGGTTTTTAAAAAAATCCGGTCTTAAAAATGGAAAATAAAATTTAATACCATGTTATTACTTACAGTTGTCATTGGCAGAGCTTCTAGCTGCCTTCTGAATTTTCAAGCACCACCCAGTTATTTTTCTTTCAAAAAGGATTTTTCCCTTAAGATTTTATGAAGATCTTTAAGTAGAATTGCATGCAATCCTATGCAGGGTATATTTTATTCATTTTACTTCCAGTTTGATTCTTACAATGTGAACTTTGTAATTTTCCTGAAAGAAAAAGCTGTATGTAGTGTGATATTGGCATTATGCTAAGTAGATCTATAGAATTTACACTGTACAAAGCTGCATGGGCCTGTGCCTGGAAAGCTTACCTAAACTCTTCATCCCTAGAGACCCCTATGGGAACTTTATCATTTGAACCAAGATGCTGGAAAATTGTTTGTAATATTTAAACTTCTACTTTGTGAAGCTATTGATGGTGATAATAATAGAGATATGTGAGACAAAGTAAAACAGTTTGTGTAACATTTTTTGAAAGACCTAAATTATTTCTAGAAGTCTTAGCAAAATTTCCTTTCATTCAGCCATTTAACAAATGCACCCTGCATGTGCTAGACACCATCTTAGGCAATGGAAATACAAAGGTGAACAAAAACAGACTTGGCTCCCTGTTTGCAAAACTGACTCTTTAGAAGGGGGTGGTGGTTAGACCTTATACTGCCAATTAAACATAACTCATTAAACTGTGAATCATCCAATGATCACTGCAAGTGCTACAAAAAGTGCAACTAGAGAATCTGGCCTCATCTGATGGTCAGGGTCAACTTCTTCAGAAAGGGATGTCTGAGCTCAGCATCACCCACCGACCAAGCCAAGAGTCCCCAGACCTATGCTTTAAAGAAGACCATACCTCCCATTGTGGAACATGCTCAGGGTGCCCTGAACCTCTAAATCCCTGTCTAAAGGACCTCATCTGGGTCTAATATCCCAAAGGGGCAAAGTATGAATAATGAATACCCTAGGTTTCAGAGGTGGTCCGGAGGGGCTGCTTGGATGGTGTGAGCATGAAAGGACTTTAATGTGCACACTGGGATACTCACAGTTCTTTCACAATGTGAAAAGGAACCAAGGATGGGGAAAGAAGGGAGACAGGGCTTTGGCCACTAGCAAGGAACCATGAGTTGTCCTTATATCACAACATTCTCATGTGGAACTCCATGGGTCTGAGAAATCTGAATTCTGTCTGTAGTGTGTGAACCTTCATTTGCACCTTTGCTTTGAGCCCTAAAAATGTTATGGATGGTCTCATTTGATCTGGACTTTGCAAGATGAGTTGGCATTGACTGGGCAAGGAGAGAAGGAACATTCTGGGCAGAGATGGCTCTGAGGTGGAGAGGTAAAATGACATGTTTAAGAACTGAGAGGAAGGGGGATCCCTGGGTGGCGCAGCGGTTTGGCGCCTGCCTTTGGCCCAGGGCGCGATCCTGGAGACCTGGGATCGAATCCCACGTCGGGCTCCCGGTGCATGGGGCCTGCTTCTCCCTCTGCCTATGTCTCTGTCTCTCTCTCTCTCTCTGCGACTATCATAAATAAATAAAAATTAAAAAAAAAAAAAAAAAGAACTGAGAGGAAGGGACGTCTGGATGGCTCAGTGGTTGAGTGTCTGCCTTCAGCTCAGGGCGTGATCCCAGGGTCCAGGGATCGAGTCCTACAGTGAGCTCCCCGCAGGGAGCCTGCTTCTCCCTCTGCCTATGTCTCTGCCTCTCTCTCTGTGTCTCTCATGAATAAATAAATAAAATCTTAAAAAAGAAAAAAGAATTGAGAGGAAGCCACTGCCTCTGGGATACAGAGAGAGACTCACTATACCCTGGCTGAAGACCTTCCCAGAACAACAGAAGAACATCTTTGAAGGACATACTATGTGACCATAAATGAAAGCTCTCCACAGCGTATTTTTGAATAGCTATTTTAAAAATTATGAAATGTTTTATATCACTAAACTAGAATTTCTATATAATGTATATAAAAATATTAAAACAGATGTTTGTAAGTAATTTTCTTTCAAATACTGAATTATCAGAGTTGCATTATCTTCATAATCTTATGATGTATAGACGATTATTTCCCATGTCCCTCAAGTCTCAAGCCTAGGAAGTGGGTTCTGTTTTTACTGCTACTCTATCTCAATTTTAAGTATTCATAATATTCATTCCTTGATTTAGTAATTTAACCCACCTGTAGTTTCCTCAGCTGCAATATAGGAATAATATTATAATTGAGATGTTTGGAGAATGAAATAAGCGGGCATATAAAAAGTACTCAGAATAGCACCAGGAAACCACCAGGCTCATAACAGGATGATATGATCCCTGGACCCATAGGAGCTTCCAGTCAGCAGAAAAGTGAACATGTAAGTAATTCTGTAATAAGTATAGGAGAGCAGGAGGATTTTAAAACCACAGAGAAGGAACTGATTCATTCTACCTGTACAACCAGGTGAGGTTTCACAGAAGAGATGTTTTGTCATACACCCAGAGGGAAAAGGACAGCTGCCCCACTTGGCAAAAGGGACTACATGATGGCATGGGGTAGAAGGGTGTGTTGGGAGAGACTGGCTCATCAGAGTGTCAGAGAATGGATGGGTCTAGTGTTGGGAGTTGAGCATGCTGGGACTCAGAGTTGAGAGGAAGAAGGGACTTGTAGGAGTTGGACCTTTATTTGGTAGGGCAGTGTTTCTCAAAGGATAGCCCTTGGGTCCGCCCTAGACCTAATGAATTGGAAAACGGCCTGGGGACACTTTAACTAGCTTTCCAGGTGGTTGTTGTTTATCCTCATGGTTGCAATACCATGAAGTGTTAAAGGGAGTTTTTCAAGCATGTAATTTATACAATGAACTTTGTCTTACAAAGTGGTTAGCTAGGGTACCTGGGTGGTTCATTCGGTTGAGCAGTTGACTCTTGGTTTCCGCTCAGGTTATGATCTCAGGGTCCTGGGGTGGAGCCCTGCTTCAGGCTCCCTGCTCAGTGTGGAGTCTGCTTCAGGATTATCAATCTCTCTCTCTCTCCCTTTGCCCCTCCCACCACGCTTGTTCTTTCTCTCTCTCTACCTCTTTTCCTCTTTCCCTCTCTCTCTCAAATAAATGAATCTTAAAAAAAAAAAAAAGTGGCTAATATATCCATACTGTTGAGAAAACCAAGAAGCTCCCCTTTCAGAAGAAAAATACCTATTCAGAAATGTGCATTTCCTTCTCAAAATAAACTGGTGTCAGATGCTTATGGGATAGATATGGGAGGGAAAATAATCTCAAAGCAAATATATTTTGCTTGTAGTATACTTACTGTTTCTAGGACCTTGACATGCAATGGGGAAAAGATACAAATTCTCCTAAATGTTTCTCCCTATTATGGAATACCTCCTAAAGACCCCTTACCTAAAATAACCTTGGAGTTGGTGAAACGCTACAGTGAAGACAACACAAATCACCAAGCATGGCTAGTGTGAAAATCAGTAGCGTTTCAAATTTCTAGGAATTAGTGTCAATGAAATGCAATACTCTCAAGCCTTCTTCCTTGAGATGCATTATCCGAAAATACTATATATCACTCAGTGAAAGACCCTTAACTCTTAAGATTTTTAGTTTCACAGTTCTCTTTCCAACAAGCCTGTTTAATAAAGAGGATCAGAGTTTGTGAAAACCTAAACACAACACAAAGCTCTATTTTTTTTATTATTACCCTTTATTCTATGGAATATAACATTTTCAAAGCATGTTTAAAATGGGACAATTCTTACAATATGATAAAAGTGAAGGAAAATATACAAAATAAAAAATGTACGTATATATACATTATATATACATATACGTGCATATATGTATATAAGTATGTGTGTGTAGTCATTATTAAAACCAGATCCCTAAGTATAGATTAAAGATTAGAAGAACATAAAATATTGGTTAACTTTTTGATTCTAGGGATGCTGACATTATCAGTCATTTCTGGTTCCTTCTGTGTGCTTTTCCATAATTTTGGAAATTCCTAAAATGAACTCACCTGAGTTTTATGATTTGAGCAAGCGCCCAGGCTTGTGCCTGGTGATGGAGAGGAAGGGGGTGGTGCAAGAAGTGGGAATGAGGCACTGGCAGTGGTGGGGAGTACCTGGGGCAGGCCAGGCAAGAGAAGGATGAAAGCTCCCCGCTACCCCAAGCAGAACCAACTCCTTCCTCTGTGTTCCCCTCTCTGTCGGGAACCCCCTGATCCCTAAAGACTGAGTTCTCTGGGGTTGGGACTGCACAGAACTCCTACCTGCCAGTTCAGCCCCTAAGGCGGAGTCTGGCCCAGAGATGTTCCAAGGTGGCTGCAAGGAGCGACTGCTCTTCAGGTCCTCGGAAGCCAGAGCTGACATCTCATCCCCTGGAACCAGGCTCTGGATTCTGCTGTGCAGAGATGCCCGCATCACCTGGGGAGCTGATCTGCAGCCCAGGCAGGTGAACAGAAAGGACGATTTCGTGTTCCACTCCAGAAGGCGTTGCAAGGCAGGCCTAGTTTTCTGGCGTTAGGATCTGAGGGGAGAGCTCTCTGCTCTAACAGACCCACGCTGGCTCCCAGCATTTTACCATCATAGCTTCAGTCCTTCGGGATCTGAGGTCTTGTAACAGTTCCCTATTAAAATGCAAATGCCTCCGGGAGGTGTTAAGCCCTTGTCAGCAAACACCTTGCTTATTAACTAACACCTGAGCTGACAGCCATCTGAAAGCAAGTGCCTGTTGGGAAGTCAGTTCTTGGAGAGGTGGGGAAGTGGAAGTGGCCGGGGGCTGGGACAGCTGGAGGACACCTGGGACCTTAGGGTGACCGGGCTCAGAATATCACACGATGTCAAGGTGAAGCCCCAGGTGAGACACATGGCAGGTAGGAGTGCTCTGGGCCTCAGTTTCACTTTCTTGCCAAGTGCACAAGACCAGGAATAGAAAACTAATTGGTAAAGGGTTGTGGTTTTGGGTTTTTGTGGTTTTTGTGGTTTTTTTTTTTTTTTTTTTTTTTTTTTTTTTTTTTTTTTTTTTGGCGGGGGGAGGTTGGTTTGTTTGTTTGCTTGGTTGGTCAGTTTTAGGTTTATGTTTTGGTTTGGGGTTTTTATTTTTTTGTATTTTTTGTAAACAAGATTGGCTGTGATTGAGTTACAAGTGTTCACATTCAGTGTTTGAGCCCCAACTATACATCTTAGCATTTAAATTAATAATTCTTTATTTTACATTAATTAAATCAAAACATATTTAACTCCTCTCATTTCTCTAAATTCAAAGCCTTCGTTTCTTAAGTATTTTTTTTAAGATTTTATTTATTTTCTTGAGAGAGTGCAAGAGTGAGAGAGAGAGATCAAGAAGGAGAGGGAGAAGCAGGCTCCCCACTGAGCAGGAGAGCCTGATATGGGGCTCGATCCCAGGACCCTGAGATCATGATCTGAGCCCAAGGTAGATGCTTAAGTGACTGAGCCACCCAGAGACCCCTCTTAAGTAGTTGTTGTTTTTTTTCCTTAAGTAGTTTTTTAAATGTTCTCTGAAAGTCTTTCTGTTGGTCTGTGTCTTTCTGGAAATGCCAGGACTAGAGAATTTTCCCACTTTTGTATGTATTATTAGTCATCATGGGAGAGCTAAACAGCACTCTGGATTGAGTAAGATCGCCTGAACAGCTTTCAAATATTTGGGGTTCAAAAAAACCCAAAATGTGTTTTGCCAAAGCATTTGCTTTTCTCTTCATTTTTTCAAACCCATGTTTATTTCAAGGAGCATTGATTCCATGTGTTTTTAATGCATTTACACTCAGTTCATTAAAATGCTACTCTATAATAGTTCCTTGGCGTCCAAGAGGCCCGTGGAGTCCTTCTGCTTTGAAGGGGTAGGTGTGCTGTGCCCACCCCACCCCGCAGTCTGGAATGGCTCGGCTCCTTCCTGGAGCCCAGGGAGTCGAGGACATTGAGGGCCTGGCACCAGAGCACTTGGGCCCGAGGGCTTGGCACCATGGTGCCCTGCCTACCTCTGCTGTGCACATGGGCCAGTTAGTAGTCAGGAAGGTCCCTCACACTTTAGGGCTTGGTCAGAACCTAAGTGTTTTGGAATTCCATCGCTGCCTACGTGAATCCTGAAGGCTGAGGATTTAAGGGCCAGGCTGCACGCCACACAGCCTCCTTAAATATGCCAAGACTGAGGGGACAATTAGGAGCTGAGAATGTCCCCACTGTCTCCATTTCTGTAGTGATAGGGAGTGACTTCCACCCTCTAGGAGAGTTAATAGAAACCCAGCAGATAGAAATTGCCCAGTAGGTAGCAAAGCACACCCTTGATGGGCCATCTCCCCATTTCGTTCTAGATGCACTGCCCCACCCTGAATGCAACCGCACAGAAAGGAGTGAGATGCAGTTGCAAGGGTCAGAAGAAGGATACTTGCTGCCTGATGTTTATGTATCAGTGGATGAGCTCCAGGAGCTCTGTTTCCAAAATCGAATGTCTCCCTGCATGCTCCTTGACACGGTTGCACCACATGTCAAGAGCTGGGCTAAATTCCCTGCAAATGGTACCCCACTTAATCGTCACCACAGTCCCCTGGGGTGGATTTTATCATCCGCGCATTGCAGATGAGCAAAACGAGGTGCAGGAGAAAGCAATCTGCCTCCAGGCCTGTTGCGAAGCAGCAGTCAGTGGTGGGCAGGGTTTTCTTTGATTCAGATGTGCCAGGCTGGCGTTGCTTAGGCCAGTCCAGACCTGCAGCTGGGCCCTCTGTCACCAGAAAGCCCCAGGTCTCACCTCTTTACTGGAGACCAGCCCTGGAGGAAAAGTATTTTGATAGATCTTAGTGATATGGGAAAACTGAAAGACTCCCTAAAAATCTGCGTTTTTGCTCCTCTTCCTGCTTCTATTCTTGCTAGGACCTGCACCCCCATCCCACTTTGCACATGCATCTTAGTGCAAATACTGCATGTCCTCCTTGTAAGGGGCAAGGAGTAGTTTCTTAAGAACAGATAACATCTAGGAAGGTGGGAATGACCAGAGGAAGCTGTCCGATGCATATTCCAGACCAGCAGTGCTAGACCTCCCAATGCCAAGACCCATTAGCTCCAAAGAACACCTGGACTCTGTTCTAACCGGTTCCTAGAAGCCTGAGGGGACACGGACACCTGACCACTGTCCTCAATAAAAAAAACCCAGGCCCCAACAAAGACAAGACTCAGGCTCCTCTCCTTTCTGAGTCTCCCAGGTGCTCTATCTGCACTCTCTCTCCACCTTCAGGAAACTCCACTCTCACTCCCTGCTGGCTCACATTTGACTTCCATCCTTCAGGAAGTCAAGGACCCTCTTGGCTGGTCCTGCGGGGTCCCCTCTGGGTCCTAGGACCCAGCCTGCCAGCATCATTTAAAAAAGAGCAGTGCTAGGGAAGACAGCAAGGAGCTGGGGAATTTCCAAAGGGCCAATGTCACCATTAGAAGTGACTCAGATTATTTTGTCCACCTTCCCCAAACTCTTTATCAAGAAAAGTAAAGAAAACAACTATATGCTCTACTTACTCACTGACCCTCTTAAAGTGTAGGTCACAGCACAGAAGACAGTACCCCAGATGTGGTCTGGCCAGCACAAAAGGGGGGCTGCTTGTCCCCGCTTTCAACACTCCAAGTCCCCTCACAGCACCCCAATGCTTCTGCTTCCCAAGCCCACCCATTGCGTGGCTACCTCATGTCCCTGCTGTCTCACGTTCAGCTACCAGTTCACAGACACTTCAACGTGTCATTCACGTACTTGCTTCTTTCTTATTTCCTCATTTCCCACAAGCACCCAGCCCCGTTAGGTTCCAGGTAGTCTAAACACTTCTCCCTGTCCCTGAGCTGCGTCTTTGGGGTTTCTAGTGGTCTCAGGGCCACTGGATCTGGCTGCCCATTTCATTTAAAGTCCTTGCTCATTTGCAACAAGTAGGGGCGTGGGCAGGGGAGGAGAAGTGCTGTTTTCTGCACCTGTCTGTTTACTTCTCTATAGTCCTTGTTAAAAGCCCCAAACCCCCTTGTTCTTTTCACTCCATGAATACCTTAAAAATATATCCTTTTTCAATGTTTCCTGTATTTTTAGAGAACCTCAGCTCATCCTGAAACTGTGTCTCCTTGGGATTTTTGTCATAGGCCAGGCCATGGTTTTGTATCCTCCTTGATTTGAGGAGCCTGCCTCCACCTTGAGGATGAGTCCCTTCGTGGCTGCTAGAGCACCTTGGGAAGGCATGATGATTTCTTGAACCTTTCCTTCCTCTTCACTCACATTTTAGGGTCAGAGTTTTGTCTGTTTGGAGCCTTCTATATCTCTTGTGTATCTTTCCTTTAGAATCTCTGGCTATAGGGGCACCTGGATGCCTTAGTGGTTGAGTGTCTGCCTTAGGCTCAGGTCATGATCCCAGGGCCCTGGGGTCAAGTCCTGCATCAGGCTCTGAAGAGCCTGCTCCTCCTTCTGCCTATGTCTCTGCCTCTTTCTCTGTGTCTCTCATGAATAGATAAAATCTAAAAAAAAAAGAAAAGAAAAAAGAATCTCCGGCTATAGAATAATCAAATTTTTCCTGAATTTTTTGAAACCTGCTTTTCCAAATCCCAAGTTATGTCTAATGCCTGACACATTCATTTCTTGACAGAATCATTCAATGGTAACATGGTCACATTTTTTATAGTTCCTATTATTTCCAGATTCCACCTTAATCTGCATTACCATCCAGGATTAAGACCAAGGAGCAATCCCATTTATTGCTTCCTCTGTGTGCTGAGGCAGACAACAAATCAAATGAAGGCACTACCTTTAGTGAAATGAGCCACTAAGCGGATATCCGAAGAGATGAAATCCTCTGTCTCTACCATGAGGTGCTTTAGTGATGGCTTTGTAGTCTACAAAAGGAAAAAGTTACCCATCTCTTGAAGGTAGTGGGGTTGCTTGACTTTATTAACTCAGTAGGGTTTTTCTGACCCTCTTTATTTTTGTTGTTTTTCAAGGTCTCTCCAAAATTCTTCCATGTATAGTCTCATAGACTCATGGACTTTTGTGTACTTGTGAAAATGGCCCAGAGTATGAAGTAGAAGAAGTTGGTATATAACTACCCTCACCTCTATATTGCGGGTGGAAATACTTTCCTTGGGGGGATGTTGGGAGAGTTAATCAAGGCAGTGTTTGGGCAAGGGGCCAGGCAAACTGGAAAGAACAGTACAAATGTTTATAATTATTTGTACTGAGTTATTATCACTCTGCCTCTTCAGGGGTACACATCTGTGGAATGAGATATACCTCTCCTTTACAGCACTCCACACTTGAGTCTTAACTCCACAACTCGTAAAACTCTCTACAAACTTCCTTTCCCATATTAGATTATCCAGGTCCCATTGCTGATTAGATCTAATCAGTGTACTAGGAGCAATGTACTAGGTAATAAATAAAGAAAAAAAAAATGTCTTGAAGGCAGGGAGCCTCTTTTATTTTGGAACACCAGGCACTAAACACATACTAGGATCAGGCTTTAGGTATCTGAAGAATAGAGCCTCTTCTGCTTTCCCCTGTTAGTCTGGATTTTGCCTCACACAAGTCAAACTGCATGAGAAAGGGAAGTAACCATATGAAGTTGACAACCTATAGGTAGAAAAAAATAACACAGGGGCGCCTGGGTGACTCAGTCAGTTAAGCATCTGCCTGCCTTCAGCTCGGGTCATGATCCCAGGATCCTGGGATCAAGCCTTATATCAGGCTCCCTGCTCAGCAAAGAGTCTGCCTCTCACTCTCGCTTTGTGTGTTCTCTCTCTCTCTCTCTCTCAAATAAATAAATGGATAAATCTTTTTTTAAAATATTTTTGTTTTACTATCAAACAGAGAAAACAGGAAAACAAGAAAATAAATTATTACATGGTGTACAACTTAAATTTCTAAACTTAGAGACATAGTATTTATTTTTAAATATCTTCTATTAAGATAATTCATATACCATAGAAATTGCCCATTTAAAGCATACACTTTGACAGTTTTTATATATTCACAGAAATGTGCACCATCATCACAATCTAAGTTTAGAATATTCTTATCACCCCCAAAGAAAGCCTGTACCCATTGGCATTAGCAATCATGCCCAATTTTTCCCCAACTCCACACCTGCACAGCTCCTGGCAGCCACTAATCTTTCTCTAGATACACATTTGTATATTCTAGACATTTCATATTAATGCAATCATTATGATTTTTTATGACTGTCTTCTTTCTGTTACCACAATGTCTTCAAGTTTCATTCATATCATTAGCATGTGTCAGTATTTCATTCCTTTTTATTTTAAAATAATATCCCATTTTATTCCCATTTTATTTATCCTTTTGTCAGTTTAGGGTGGTCTCCAGTTTGGAGCTGTTATGGATAATGCTGCTATGAATACTCATGTGCCAGGTTTTTTGGAAATGGGATTTTTTCATTTCCAGGTGTATGTTTAACACTTTGAGGAAAACATTGCCAAAGTGTTTTCCAGAATTACTGTACCATGTTACATCCCACCAGCAAATTTATGAGGGTTCTTATTTCTCTATGTCCTTGCCAAGTCTTGTTATTGTCTGTCTTTTTTATCACAGCCATCTTAGTGAGTGTGAGTGTATCTCACTATGGTTTTGATTGTACTTACCTAATGACTAATGACATTGAACATTTTTTCATGCACCTGTTGTTCACTTCTACATTCTCCTTGGAGAAAGGTCTACTCGAATCTTTTGCCCACTTGTTGAATTGTCTTTTTATTATTGATTTTTAGAATTCTTTGTATGTTTTGGATACCAGTCCCTTATCAGATATATGATTTGTAATTTTTTTCCTCATTCTGTTGGTTGTGTTTTCACTTTCTTGATTGTACCATTTTCAGCACAATTTTCTTTCATGCATTCATTTGTTCATTCAACAAACATTAAACAGACTCCTCTAATTGCACCTTCATCTCTCTAGCAGGGGATAAATGGGATAGGGATGGACTAGAATAGCATAGTATTGGCACTGAATTGGAAGTTTCCCCAAGTCTCTGGGCTCTGATTTGATCTTGTTCACATCCCAAACTCTATGGTGTTGACTCTCTTGACCAATAACACATCATCATTTAGATTACATAAAGAATATGCATACACGGTATGAGTAAATACTATTAAAACCATTTCACGGGACTCCTGGGTGGCTTGGTTGGTTGGGTGTCTGCCTTTGGCTCAGGTCATGATCCCAGGATCCTGAGATTAAGCCCTGCATGGGGATCCCTGCTCAGAGGACAGCCTGCTTCTCCCTCTCTCTCTGCCCCTCCCTTCAGCTCATGTGCATGCCCTCTATCTCAAATAAATAAAAATAAACAAGTAAAATCCTTTCACATCTGAAAGAACTCAAGTTCCAAATGAGCCACAGTGATGCATGTCCAGGTCTACATGTGAGAGAGGCATAAAATCACAGAGACTTTCCTCAGCAGCTCACTAAGATCATTAAGGGATCATAGAGCGATGGTAGGCAGCCAAAAGTATCTACCGCAGATGTTTATCATGAATTCCCTTCGCCCATTGACTTTGGTCACGGTGCAGGACCTGAGAGAGAGGAAGACCCTCTTTGGAAGACTGGCTCCAGGGATCACCTCAGGCATCTGGTCACCCAGTGGAAAAATAGCTACTGAGCAAATCTGTCTTCAGAGAACTGACCCAGAATTGATTATAGGTTGATTATAAAAGACTATAACTTATGAACAGCCAGTTGAAAGTGACATAAAGAGCAAGATATGTGGGAAAGGGTGTGGATCTTCTCTACCCTCTCCAAACTCCATTCTCCCCAAAGCTCCACATATTCATCAACCAGAAGCTCTTAGGACAACTTTTTTTAAATGAGAAAGTTCAATTTACCTGTTTCTTCTTTAACTGCTTATGCTTTTTGTGTGATATTCAATAAACCATTGCCCAATCCTAGGTCATAAAGATTTACTTTATGTTTTCTTCTAAGAGTTTTATAGTTTCACCTCTTAAATAGTGATCTGTGCTTCATTTTGCACTTATTTCTTTGTGTGGCATAAAGAAATATTTGAAGTTTATTCTTTTGCATGGGGATATACAGTTGTCCCAGCAGCATTTGTTGAAAAACTATTTTTGCCACATTGACTTGTCCTGGCACTCTTATTGAAATTAATTGACCAAAAATATAATGGTTTATTTCTAGACTCTCAATTCCATTCCATTGGTTGTAGGTCTATCCTATGTTAGCACCACACTGTCTTGAATATTGTAGCTTTGTAGTGAGTTTTGAAATGGAGAGGGGAGTCTTTTAATTTTATTCTTTCCTGAGATTATTTTGATTATTCTGGATCCCTTGCATTTCCATATGAATTTTATGACCAGCTTTTCCACTTCTGCAAAAAAAAAAAAAAAAGACTTTTTTGGATTTTGATAGAGATCACATTGAATTTCTATGCCAATGTGGAAAGTATTGTTTTCTTTATAATATTAAGTCTTCTGATCCATGTACATGGGATATCCTTTCATATGCTTATATCTTTAATTTCTTTCAACAATGTCTCATAGTTTTCAATAGATGAGTCTTATACCTTTCTGTTGAATTTATTCCTAAATATATGATTCTTCTTGATACTATTTTAAGTGGAATTGTGTTCTTAATTTCATTTACAAACTGCTCATTGCTAGTGTATAGAAAGACAGATGATTATTATATGTTAGCCTTGTATCCTGAATCCTTGCTGATCTTGTCTTTTAGTTCAAATAATTATTTAGTAGATTTCTTAGGATTTATCATATATGAAATCATGTTATCTATAAGGAGAGGTAGTTTATTTTGTTTATCCAGTCTGGATGCCTTTTATTTATTTTTCTTGACCCAATGCCCTAGCTAAAAATTCCAATGTAGAGGATCCCTGGGTGGCTCAGCAGTTCAGCGCCCAACATTGGCTCCGGGTGTGATCCTGGAGTCCCAGGATCAAGTCCCGCATCAGGGCTCCCTGCATGGAGCCTGCTTTTCCCTCTGCCTGTGTCTCTGCCTCTCTCTCTCTCTCTCTCTCTCTCTGTCTCTCATGAATGAATGAATGAAATCTTTAAAAAAAATAAAATAAAATAAAAATTCCAATGTAATGTGAATGGAAATGGCAAGAGCAGACATTCTTGTCTTGTTCCTGACCTTAGAGAGAAAGGTGGTAACTGAGGGTTTTTCATAAATGGCCTCAAATTGAGGGAGTTCCCTTCTGTTCCTAATTTGATGAGTATGTATTGGATTATCTCAAATGCTTCTTCTGCATCTATTGAGATGATCATGTAGGGATTTTTCTCCGTTATTCTAGCAATAATAGTTTACTACATTGATTGCATTCTTGGAGTAAATTCCACTTGGTTGTGGTATATAATCTTTTTTATATGTTGCTGGATTTGGTTTATTAGTACTTGTTGAGGATTTTTATTTCTGTATTCATAAGAAGTACCAGTCTATAGTTTCTTTTTTTATGTGTGTGCTATCTTTGCTTGGCTTTGGTTTCAGGGTAATCATAAAATTAGTTGAGAAGTATTCCTTCGTTCCTCTTCAATTTTTTTGCAAGAGTTTATAAAGGATTATGTTAGCTCTTCCTTTAATAGAATTTGTCAATGAAGCCATCTGAACCTGAGCTTTTCTTTGTGGTGAAGATTTTAAATTATAATCTCTTTACTTGCTATAGGTCTATTCAGATTTTCTATTTCTTTTTGAGTCAGTTTCAATAATTTGTATTTTTCTAGGACTTTTTCTATTTCTTTTAAGTTATCTAATTTGTTGCCATTTAATATTTGTTTAATTCATTACTATTTTTCTTATTTTTTTCTGTTATTTTGGATCCTTTCAACATAAATTTTTACTTCAGACCTGCATAAATTTTTTACCGTATGCAACAAAACACACATGTTTTTGTGTACATGTGTCATTACAACTTTACTGTTTAATCAGTTCTGTTTATGCCCATTAGAAGGCTGGGGTGACTTAGCTATGTAGCTCAATGTGAAGCACATGGTCCAAATTATTATAATTTTTGTCTTATGGTGATATTAGTACAGCCAATGCTTATTTAGACAGAACTGCTTTTTAAAGCTGTGAGCTAGTCTGTCTTTTAAAATTCATTTCCATGTTCATTCTTTGCTACCTTTTGTGGAATGTGGAAATTTACATAAACAGTGTAGACTGCAAAAAGGAAAACCACAAATTCAAGAAGTCATTTTCTTTCTTTTTACTTATTTTTATTTTTACTATTTTGGAGACACCCAGAAGCAATGAGAAAGGAAGATAATTTGGTTTCTGGGATTGTAGCTCTCCACTTGGATGTTTCGAGAGCTCTCCTATCTGAAGTCAGACCTCTCAGTATAGTTTTTATTTAACAATAATCAAAGTGCTTTAAAGGCTAAACACACACAACATTGGCAAACGGCATAAATTTAAACGAGTCATATTGATTTGTATTAGGTTAGCTCAAAGAAGAATCTATGTTCCTTCTAGATTTGTCTAATAGAATAGTCAGAACTTTCTTCCAGAAAAGTTATAAAAAATGAGGGTAAAAGAATGACGTTCTTGTCTTTACTTCTCATTGAAAGAACAAAGTGCATACTTACCATTTATCAGAACAGAAAAAGCAAAGAAGCTTCCTTGTTTTTAAACATAGCACTAAGAACTGAATGTACATTCTCTCCATTCTATGACCATAAATCCAACTTCAGTACATAGCAATTCTGTTCCCACAGTTGCTCAGAGATCCTCAACACCTTTCCTTCAGTCATTCACTGAGATGCAATGAGTCTCTTAACTGTCTCCACTAGGGTTCCATTAGGGTTAATTCTGAACTATCTCATGTAATTTATTTTCCTATTCAACTGAAAAGAAATCTCCTGGCCAAGAGAAAATATAATGCAGATTTGGGTTTTGCCTAGTAGTCTTTCCAGTTTGTTTTACTCTTATTCATTTTCAGTATAGCATTAATAAGCAACTAATTGATCAGAAATTGAAGTAAAAGGGTCTGACTCTGGCTACCGGTTTCTACCTTCGACCCTTTCCTGTCTAATTACGTCTACTAGGTAAACATGTTTTGTGGAATTCTCAAGCTGATTTTCCTCTAACATTATTTTTTCTGGGAAAGAAACACAGCTCAAAGAACAAGAATGAAGTGTCCATGGAAAGCCCCAGAAGGAATTCAAGTGGAGATACCCTGAGGTCTGTACCCACAAGACCTGACCGAGCAAATATTTGCCAAAGGTGATTGCTCTCAACTCTAGTACGCACCAACTCAACCTCTCTTCTAACTGTGCAGTAAGTACCCTGCCCTCAGAGGAAAACAGTGGTCTGACCTGCAGCCCTGCCCTTGTCATGAGGGCAGTGCCCATGAGGCACTCCCAGAGGAGATTACACTTAGCTTTTCTGCCTTCCTCTTATGTCATAGAAAAGCATCCCACAATGCCCCTGGACATAATCCATGGTGCCCTGCCTTGCCCTGATCACAGGCCCTCAGTACATATGTTCTGGTCCAACAACAGCGCATCTCCTAGAGGCTTGTTAGAAATACAGACTCTCAGCTTCAACCTGGACCCGCTAAATCCAAATGTATATTTTTATTTAATGAGATTACCTGGTCATTCCCATGCACCTTAAATCTAAAAAGGAGTGCTCTAGAGCCATGTTTTCCAAACTTCAGTGTGTACTAAAATCCTCTGGTGGGCTTGTGGAAATAGATTATGGGCTCCAGTCCCAGGGTTTCTTATTCAGTAGATCTAGAGTAGAGCTTGAGAATTTGTCTTTAAAAGTTCCTAAGTGAGGGGCACCTGGGTGGTTCAATGGGTTAAGCATATGACTTCGGCTCAGGTCATGAGATTGAGCCCTGTGTTGGGCTCCCCACTCAGCATACAAGTCTGCTTGTCCCTCTCCCTCTCCCCACTAGCACACACACTTTCAAATAAATAAATAAAATCTTTAAAAAGAAAAAGTTCCTAAGTGGTGTTAATTAGGCTGATCTGGAGACTATACTTTGAGAAACACTTCACTAGAGGTACCCCATCCCCCGAAGACTAGGAATGTTGAGAAGTCTTCAGAATCTAAAATGATCTCTGATCTGCAATTTATTATAAATAACTCATCATGTGATTGGAGCTACCTCCTTGTTTTCTGCTTTGCGACATCCTCCTACTACCTGCTAGAGTCTGTTGGTCTGGTTTCCCTGGAACATCTCCTGATTCATAGCACTCCACCCTCCCAACATGCCCTCCCCTGCCCCCAAGCTGGAACACACCAGGAGTTGGCCAAGTTCCATCTGACATTGCTGAGAGATGTCTCCCCTGCCCTGCTGTGGGCTCCCTCCTGGTGAGTGAGCCCCAGGACTGTCCACTGCTGCCCTCCTGTCCCAGGCCCTCCTGTTCGCCACTCCTCTCTGCACACAGCCATTGGACTGTTCTCCCGAGGACAAGGCCAGCTCAGTCTCTGCCAAGCCGTACCTCCCAACTTCGTGTGCCTCTCTCCCCCTTTTCTTCCTTAGCATGGTCGGTTGTACTATTTTCAAGAGATTTCTATCTCTGCCCCTGGATGAGAGTTCCAGCACGGTTTCGGCAACTTAACAGATGTGCCAGGAAGGACCTGGAGCCAGAGCTGGACATTACTGGAAATGCTGAGTGGCAGGGCTCCAGCCCCGGGGCAGAGCAGGCTTGGGGAGTCAGCAGGGTCTGCTCCCTGCAGGCAACCAGCCTCTGAAAGTGTGCCCATTTCCCTGAAGAAGCATCTCACACCCTCAGGCCCTTTGGAAGGTCTTGTCATGTGCCTGTCTTGAAGCCTGTTTTTCAAGCCACAGTTTAAATCCATCAAAAATGTTGAGCTAAGAAAAAGTTCAAAGTGTGGTTTTCTAGGAGTCCTACTTGAACGTGAATCAGTGATGGGCTAGGGCTGCGGAGAGACTACAGAGCACTTCCAAGTCTCCCTTCTAGAGCGATGTCTACTTTCAAGGCAAGGGAGGCTATTTCCTTTACATAAAAGCACTCCTCCCCTCACCCTTGCCCCCCAAAGCAGCTTCATGTAAAACTCTCCCATGTGCCTGGATGAGAAAAACATCTTTAATACAGTTGTACAAATGTGATTTCCTCACTGGTGAATATCACATTTTTGTGGGTTCACAAAAAATAAAACTCCTTTTCCTTTTGGCTGGAAATTGCTTCTGAAAAGGAAAGGCGGTTTGGGGCTTTGGTGCTTTCTTTCCCAAGCAGGACATGGTTTGTTGTTTTTTTGTTGGTTTTTTTTTTTTTTTTTTTTTTTTTACAGTGGTGAGAAACTGCCTCTGTGATAGACACAGCCAATTTTCACCTGCAACTAAATTGGTTTCACACTAAATTTCCCACTTGGATGAGGAAAGCCATGCTTTACCTGGTGAACTGGTAAAATGTTATTCTGACCACATTCGCCAGAGCCTATAAAACTGTCAGTCATGGAAGAATTTTCCCCATGAGCCAGGAACCACAAGGATATTAACCCTTTTGCAGTGAAATTAGGTTAAAACAAAAACAAAAACAAAAACAACCCAAAGCCTTCAAGTTCTCAAACTGAAGGCAAACCATGTCCCCTTGGGGCCCAACTATATCCGGTGGCCAGGTGGGATCTCAGAGATTTGTCTCTCAGCTGAGTGACCAAGACACTTTGGAGACACCTTTCTCCCCACAAGATAACAGTCAGCCTCTTGCACCCCAACACTTAAGAAACCCCAGGTTAGATATAGGGCAAGGAGGTAAATTCCTATTCAGGACAAACCATGCTTGCCAGATCATGGATTTACCAGCCATTTTGTTTTTCTCACACCAAATTTTTATTTTCTGGATTCTGGTAAATTCCTTTCTTCTGGGTTCCTTCACTCACTGGGGTGTTGTGGAGGAAGAGGGACCAGGACATCAGTGAGATGGTATGGTTCATGACCTTCTGGGCCCCCTCCGCTGAGAATGGGGAGTCTTTGTGCATTGTGCCAATTGGCAGTGAAGCGGAACTGGGAGCCAGTGAGGTGGCCCTGAGTGCT
This sequence comes from Canis lupus baileyi, assembly GCF_048164855.1. Classification (NCBI taxonomy): domain Eukaryota; kingdom Metazoa; phylum Chordata; class Mammalia; order Carnivora; family Canidae; genus Canis; species Canis lupus. The sequence continues at coordinate 53,127,676 of NC_132850.1, read as the reverse complement.
GCCTCAGGTGACTCGCAGTCTCTCATGAGTCCATTTTCTGCTATAAAGTGAATATAACAAGTAGAGTTGCTTCTTAAAAAGGTAGCGAGGAAGTCAGGTTCCAAAGTCATAAGGCAAAGCACATGTATAATCAAAACCCTCGAACACCTCCAGCGTGGAACAGATCGGTTTCCTTCATTGAGCTTGTATTCAGGGGCCACATTAGGGGGCTGTGTATCTCTCTTTCCTCTGGAGGAAGCCGTCAGCCTGTGAGGAGCACTGAGGGAATGAGATCCCAAGGAAACAGCTGATTCACAACTCAGACTGAGGCAGGGACTCACTCAGGGGGACAGGGCTAATCCTCCTACCCCTCCTCCTCCCTACCTGCCTACTGCCTTTTAGAGATTATTTATGGTCTTCAACTAAGTAAATTATTACCCATAGTTGGATTCAGCTTATTTACAAGGTTTGTTGTTGTTGTTTTTGTAATTATAAATAACACCAAAGTTGAAAACACTTAAAAATGCTCAGTTCAGGCTAGAGAGTGAAGTGGTATGAACTACTATCATATTGTTTATGAATATAAGGATAGCAATTATAGCAGTGAGGACATATTTGCCTAAACGTTCCAGGGTTAAGACACTTTTATCTATCTGCCTTCCATCTTATTTTCATAACCCTATGAGGTGATTCTTGTTCATATGATTTTACAGGTCGGTAGCGAATTTCAGAGAGGCAGAGCTAAGACAGGGACCCATGCACCCTCAATAGTTCGGGAAGCTTCCATAGGAGCACACCCAGTGTCGGGCTTGGCACAGAGAAAATGATGGGATTCCAAATCACCCAACATGGAACAGCCAAACTGCCACATATAGAGCAAGGCTCTCATGCATATATTCTATGTAAAGGTTTTGATTTTTGATTGAAAAACATTGGGTTCATCATTTGTAACCATTGTAACCACCATTGTAGTCTCTGGTGTGATTACAAAATGTAATCATAAGAAAACGTTCCTAACTTTTTGGTTTATTTGTTAATGTATCTTATCAATATAGGATTCTTTTCCATGCCTACTCTGTGGAAAATCAATAACCCCTACAATGGCTCGGCAGTTACGCACTTTAATACTACTTCACTCTCTAGCCTGAACTGAGCATTTTTAAGTGTTTTCAACTTCGGTGTTATTTATAATTACAAAAACAACAACAACAAGCCTTGTAAATAAGCTAAATCCAACTATGGAAGATCCTACTAGGATCAGTTTTTACTCCAACACCACTTCTGACACCAGAGGAGGGGGTCTTGATTTTTTCAATTCTCTGACACAAGCTTGGTGTCCTTCAATTCAATTCAATTCAATTCTGGCACTTAGTAGAGTGGTAGTGTGTGGCAGATCCCACAAGTTAAGGACTCAGTCCCATAAGTCTGCTTCCACTTCAGAAACCAGTCATAAGTCCAGGCTACCAACTTCTTACCTACTGGCTATAAATTGGGGGTTCCCACATCCCACTCATTGAGTTTGACAGTTTTCTAGAACAGCTCACAGAAATCAAGAAAATTATTTACTTACTATTACCAGTTTGTTGTAAAGGATACAACCCAGAAACAGCCAGATGGAAGACAGACACTGGGCAAAGTATGGGGGAGGGAAGCAGAAAGGGGCACGTGAAGTTTCCATGTGTCTATCGCCTCTCCAGGTGCACTACCTACTGAGGATCTCCATGTGTTCACCAACCCAGAAGCTCACTGACCCCCATAGTTTAGGGAGGTTTATGGAGGTCTCATCATGTAAGCAAGATGGATTAAGTCACTGGCCATTGGCAATTAATCTCAGCCCTTCTTTTCTCCCCAAAGTTTAGAGGGGAGGTGGTGAGGCTGAAAGTTCCAATCCTGCTAATCCTGACATAGTCTTTTTGGTGACTATCTTCCATCCCAAAGGTAACTAGGAGCTGCCAGGTCCCAGTCATCTCACAGTGTGCAAAAGACTCTCATCACCCCAGAGATACCAGGCATCTTAGAAGCTCTCCTGTCAGGAACTGGGGATGAAGACCAAATATACATCACAATATCAGAGGATATTTACGCACTAATTAGGATGGGTACATACGATGGAATACAAGTACTGATATCAAGGATTCATATTGTAGAAGACTACCTGCTGGTGTGGGAAATGGTCATGACTACTAAACACACAGTATGCCAGCAGGTTTATAAAATTTTTAAAAGTAGGGATCTCTGGGTGGCGCAGCAGTTTGGTGCCTGCCTTTGGCCCAGGGCACGATCCTGGAGACCCCGGATCGAATCCCACGTCGGGCTCCCGGTGCATGGAGCCTGCTTCCCCCTCTGCCTATGTCTCTGCCTCTCTCTCTCTCTCTCTGTGACTATCATAAATAAATTTTAAAAAAAATTAAAAAAAAATTTGTAAAAGTATATGTGGTATGTGCCCATGCCAGAAAAAAAGGTCCAGAAGTTACCACAAATAGAAATGTTTGTTTGCTTTTAAAATATTTGTCTTGGGGCACCTGGGTGGCTTAGTGACTGAGCATCTGGCTTCCGCTCAGGTCATGATCCCGGAGTCCTGGGATGGAGTCCCACATCGGGCTCCCTGCATGGAGCCTGAGTCTCCCTCTGCCTGTGTCTCTACCGCTCTCTGTGTGTCTCTCATGAATAAATAAAATCTTTTAAAAAATAAATAAATAAAATATTTGTCTTTCTCTGCGTTTCTCAAGTTTTCTACCTTGAAGATGTCTGAGTTTTTTAATCAGGGGGAGACACATTTTTTAAAATATTTTATTTATTTTTTTAGGCCTGGGTTGGCTCAGTAGTTGAGCCTGGGCCTTCAGCCTGAGATGTGATCCTGGAGTTCCTAGATCGAGTCCCACGTCAGGCTCCCTACATGGAGCCTGCTTCTCCCTCTGCCTGTGTCTCTGCCTCTCTCTCTCTCTCTCTCATGAATAAATAAATAAAATCTTTAAAAAAAAAAAAAAGAAAGAAATTACCACCATCCTTATCTCTAGGGAAGAAAATCTATGGTACAGACTTCTGAGGTTGTTTGTTTGATGAGGCTGAGTTCCAGAATTTTCACACTAAATTCCTATTTTAATTTGTCCAGGTCCTTAGATAATAGAAATGTTTCTGTTGTGGCAATTCTGTCTCTATCAAGACTTTAGGATGTTTATTGCTCAAGTGATTAAAAAAAAATACACTGTCCCTTTCAAGGAAACATTTTGATCTTTTAAGTCTATACCCAGGGTCTTTTTGGTTAGCCTCCAAGGAATAGCAATTGCACTCTGGTAGAATATTTTAAAGGTCTTTCACAAAGCTTATTGCAAAGATTCTCATCCGTTTTTGCCATTCAAGGCTCCACAGGAGTCCAAGGTGGCCCATTCTGGAGAGTGCGGTGATGGACCCAGAGATGGGCCGAGAACCAACCAGCACCCCCAAGGCAGCGGGAGCCTACAGTTCTCCCACCAGCACAAGGTTACCTTTCCAAGTAAAACACATCTGTCTTTCCCATTGTTCAGACTGATCCCACCTCGAGAAGACCACGTTCAGTGGAAGCGTGATTGAAACTCCCGTCTGTGAAAGCAATGAACGCAACCTGGGTTTACGTTCTTGGGCTAAAACCACAGCAAGTCCCCATCCCACCAGTGAGCTTCTCAGTTCCCTACCTTGTCCCTAAGATGCCAAACAAGGATTGTTGAGGGACGGAAAGAGAGAGAGCAGAGCTCTCAGGTGTGGCTCTTTGGGTGCGAGTTACAGGGAGTTCTACACCTTCCCAAACCAGAAACACCTTCTGAGCTGGGGGGCTTCATCTGGGTTAGATGCAGTCAGAATCCAGTGTTACATCAGCCCCCTATTTGGGAAGGTGGGTGCAGAGAGAGAGAGAGAAGAAAATGTTTTGGGGGGAGAACACTGGAGTTTTTCTTTTCTTTTTTTATAGAAAATATAGAATTTTTTTAAATTTTTATATATTTTACATTTTAAAAATACTAAATGCTAATTGAATATTTAAGCAAAAAGAATTACTGAGAAGCACAAATTATGCAACATCTTACCACCCAGAGAGAAGCAAAATGAATATTTTAGTGTATTTCCTTCACATTGTTCTATAACGATCTATGTGTCTACTGGTTGGATTCAGTTTGCTTCACCAACTTCCGATGTGAATACAGTTGTGTCCGTTTTGATTTTTTTAATTATTCTTAGATAGGAAAAAAAATAACTAACCTTGAACTAACAACACCGTCATTCCTTCAGTCCAAAGAGCTTAGTCTTTCCCTGAAATCCAATCCATGGAGGAGGACTTAGTGGGTGTCAATCACCAGCACAAAGAATCACAACTGAACACTATCACCTCCTCCTCCAATGCAACGGACCCATGACAAGCCATGCTGCTCCCTTGCCCTTACTGACTTAGATCTCCACATCCTCCATGGAGGATGGCCACAGTTTCAATCCTTTTTGGTCTTACCCGTGTGGCCTCTGTTCCCTGTTCCAGGATGACAGGATCTGGCATTTTCTGGGCCAGCTTCAGCTTTCATTCTGAACCCTTTGGGGCTCTGATTTGAGCCTTATATATTTAGTAACTGCTGAATATTCTATTAGGCACACGTGATGATTTATTTAGCCTTTCTTCTCTACTTGGATATTTAGGGCTTTTATTTCTATTTCCCTAATAGCGTAAATAATCATAATGAGCATTTTTGTTCATGTCTTCGAACACATCTCTGATTACTGTCCAAAAGCAGAATTATGAGGTCAAAGTGTGCGAACATTTTAAAGCTCTTATAAAATTGCATAGTAGACTCTTCCAATCAAAATCATAATGAGGGATCACCTCACATCTGTTAGATGGCTATCTTCACCAAGACAAGAGATGACAAGTGTTGGCAAGGAGGTGGCAAAAAGGGAACCCTCCTGCACTGTTGGTGGGATTGTAAATTGGTGCAGCCACTGTGGAAAACAATATGGAAGTTCCTCAAAAAACCGAAAATAGAACTTCCACATGATCCAGAAATTCTACTTTGGGTATTTATCCAAAGGAAACAGAATCACTATCTTTAAAAGATATCTGCACTCCCATGTTCACCACAGTATTATTCATAAGAGCCAAGACATGGAAACAACCTTTGTGTCTTACTGAAAACATATACATATACACATATTATATATATATATATAATATATATTATATATTCTTAAAAAGAATATATATTCTTAAAAAAGAAAAAACTGAACTCATAGATACAGAGAACAGATCAGTGGTTGCCAGAGGCATGGGGGCAGAGGGAATACATGAAATGGATAAAGGTGGTCAAAAGGTGCAAACTTGTAGTTATAAAATGAATAAATAAATCCTAGGGATATAATGGACTGTGTGGTGATATAGTTAACAATATGGTATTGTGTATTTGAAAGTGGCTAACAGAGTAGATCTTAAACGTTATCATCATAAGAAAAAAAATCTATAACTCTGTGTGGTGATGGATGTTAACTAAACTTACTGTTGTGATCATCTCACAATATATACACATATCAAATCATCATGCTGTACACCTAAAACTAACACAATGTTATATGCTAATTATAACTCAATTAAGTAGCATAATATGATATGAACAATCAGAATAGGGTCACCTGGGTGGCTCAGTGGTTGAGCATCTGCATTTTGCTCAGGTCATGATCGTGGGGTCTTGGCATCAAGTGCCACATCAGGCTCCCTGCAGGAGGAGCAGGGATAAATAAAATAAATAAATAAAATCTTAAAAAAAACAATATCAGAATAATGGTATCATTAGCAACAATGGAAAGTAAACTGAAGTTTTTCAAAAAGAATAAATGAATGAGGGATCCCTGGGTGGTGCAGCGGTTTGGCGCCTGCCTTTGGCCCAGGGCGCGATCCTGAAGACCCGGGATCGAATCCCACGTCGGGCTCCCGGTGCATGGAGCCTGCTTCTCCCTCTGCCTATGTCTCTGCCTCTGTGTGTGTGTGTGTGTGACTATCATAAATAAACAAAAATTTTAAAAAATGTTTAAAAAAATACAGTACATACGGTGGAATACAAGTACTGATATCAAGGATTCATATTGTAGAAGACTACCTGCTGGTGTGGGAAATGGTCATGACTACTAAACACACAGTATGCCAGCAGGTTTATAAAATTTTTAAAAGTAGGGATCTCTGGGTGGCGCAGCAGTTTGGTGCCTGCCTTTGGCCCAGGGCACGATCCTGGAGACCCCGGATCGAATCCCACGTCGGGCTCCCGGTGCATGGAGCCTGCTTCTCCCTCTGCCTATGTCTCTGCCTCTCTCTCTCTCTCTCTCTGTGACTATCATAAATAAATAAAAATTTATTTAAAAAAAAAAGAATAAATGAATGGGGAAAAAGAGCATGCTCATGGAAACACAAAATCAAACACAAAAGCAATGGTGTCTACTTCCCCTTGTGCAAGGTTGATGTGACCAAAACGAGTTGAAAGAAATGCTATCACAGTTATGTTTACATTGCTTTATATTTGGTATAGGTACTCATCTAATTTCCAAAGGCAATTTAACAGATTTGACTAAAGTAATTGCAGAAACAAACAAAAAAAAACCAAAAACAAAACTTCCAGACAATGATGCGTAAGAGTTTCCATCTCACTCAACCTCTTATTAGTTAGTGTCCAGTGTTGTCGTAAAAAACAAACCTTATCAATTGAATATTTGAAAATTGGTGTCTTAGTATTTCGATTTGCATTCTTTAAGGTCAAACTAAAAAAAATTGTCAGTATTTTTAGTATGTCTTTTTTTCTGTCACTTCTGTGTCCCTGCACAAAGGTACCGTTCTCACATGCTCTATATGATCAGAGATAGACAGGTGATTTCAGCACCCAGTCAGCACTCCAAAACATGAAGATACCAAATGCCTTGCAGAAGAAGTGACACATATTTTACATTTCCCTCTATTTGCTGACTGAGCTATTTGTTTTGGGTTGCAAAAGGAAAGTATTTTTGACATTTTTAGCTGGGAATTCTGGTTTTTCGATTTTTTTTAAACCTGTTATTGTATTTTCTTCCTAGTTTTGACTTCTGATAGAAAGAAACATATGGCTAAGAGTTACTACCAGGAAAAGATAATAAAGTTATATCAATTCACACAGGGAATCAGGAAATTCAACCTTTTAAATTGGTTGCAATTTATGCCATTTCATGAAGTGCTATGACCTAAGAAACTAAACTTTTCCTGGCACCATTAAGATAATCTCAGTAAACCTGTGAATATTCTGATCCTGGCCTTTCTATAAATGGTCATGTAAAACTGTTCGGAGACATAAACTCTTCTGGGGTCTAAATCTGGTGTGACTCATTGACCATTTTTCTGATTTTTTTTATTAGAAAAAAATGACAGCGGCCACTGAAGAGAATTTTAAAAGTAATGAAGATCCTCATTTTGTAATAAAAGAAGATTCCCAAACTCTGGGGAATTTTCCTAGATATTGCCAGGTCCAACTAAAAAGTCAATATTCCAGAAGAAAAATAGTTCCACCTTTAGAAGAGTGTTTGAAATCTTGAGCCTAAGTTTCAGTTGTTTTGCTTTTTTTGATGTTTCAACTTTCTGAAATATAAAATGAAGAGAGTTGTCTTCAGAACCCTGAGAAGTTCACACGCCCAAAGATGATCCCTTTTTTTATTGGGGAGATTCATTACTTGGATTTTTCATTTTTGGTTCAGCTAGACTTTCCATTTATAAACTTCAGACTTCCAATAGTTTGTTGTTATTTATTGTCACTGTCTCTTCATCTGCCACAAACATTATCCATGACCCTAATCCAAGCAGCCTCTTGTAAAAGGGACTTAATTAAACCAACAAACAAACCAAAGGATTAAGAATTATGGGGAATCTCTCTAAGAAACATAGGGTCTCAGCATTAGAAACAACATGGAAATAGATCATAGAATCCTGTCAAGTATTCCAAATCTAATTTATGTGGTCAATAATATAATTCTTTCCATCTCTGAAAGAAACTTATCCACCACACTCTTGTGACTATATAGTTTGAATACAATTTCTCCTCTAACCAAGTCCCCATTAAAATGTAACACATGTCTATAGCAAGCATTAAATCAAAAGACAAAGTACAGGAAATCGTTTTCATGTGTGCCTGTGCTTGAAAGGATGGAGAAGAGGAACCTTTACAATTAATGCTATCTTAATACTTTGTGGCTCAGTATGAAGGAGCATGTCTCTTCTTGACCTACTCTACTCTTCTTGAGAAATGACACAATCGCAATTCCGTTCCTACTCTTAGGTAAACCATGAGGTTTGTGTTTGGCGAATGGTATCTAGACTTTCTCATAGGGAAGTGAAAATGAAGAATATTTATGTATGTGTTCTTCCCATAAATGTAATTATAACCAGATACAAAATCTAAAGTGCTACTACAAGTTTTAACTGCCTTTACCAATTTCTCAAAAAAAACGGGAATCTCCTAGAAGAGGAAATATATTCTGGAAGCGCTGAATGTGCTCTAAGAGGTGAAGAAAAGCACAATTGCTTGTAAAACTAGTGTGAGTGTCCACTTCCTCCTCTCAAGCATGGTGTGTCAGAGCCACTGCCGTGGACAAGGGCTAGGAGGTTGGTAGGAGAGGGCAGCTCCTCAGCATGGCTTTGTCATGAAACATAACCTGTCACTGACACATCAGGGTCAAATTCTTGGTCTCAGGAGGTTGGGACAACCTAAGATACTTAGCATCATCTCAATTTAGTAGGTCAGCATCCAATTTACCTAAATGGAAGCTCAGAGGCATTGAGTCTGGAGTAATCTTCTTAAGAAGAGGTATACAGGCTAGTTTGGGGGGTTCAAATGTTCATTTATGAGGAAAGCAAAACCTCCTCTTACTGAGACTGTCCATGAATTGAAAAAAAGGTTGACTTTTGTTCCTTCCATGCATGTAATGCAGTTAGATACTCCTCTCATAAGATAAATATGTATGAATAATTTAAATGACCTAGAAGCTCCTTTACTTACAAACTGGCTAGTTCCTGGAAGGTATTCTCAAATTCAGTTGTTTATAAGACCAAAGTGATTTTTTGAATGGCAACTGTTATCCCATTTGTTGGCAGTGAACACAATCACGATTCTTATGCTCTGGCTCATACCTTTTTTTATAAGCATGAAAATGTGCAAGTTGAAAGTTTATAAGAGGTAGACATCAATACAATAAATAAATGCATAATCCATGTGCTAGCTTCCTAGGACTGCTGTTACAAATTACTACAAACTGGGTGGCTTAAAACAACAGAAATGTGATTTTTTCTCTCATAGCTCTGGAGGCTAGAAGTCTAAAATTCAGGTATTGGCAGGGTTGGTTACTTCTGGAGGTTCTGAGAATCTATTCCACACCTCTCTCCTAGCTTCTGGAGGTTGCTGGCAACCCTCGGTGTTCCTTGGCCTATAAATATGACTCCAGTGTCCTCCCTATGTGCTGGTGTCACACTGTAGCCAAATAATCCTCTACTTATAAGAGCATTAGTCAGTGGGTTAGGGTCCACCCTAATTCAGTATGACTTTATCTTAACTTGATTACATCTGCAAAGACCATATTTTCAAATAAGGTCACAGTCACAGATACAGGGGTTAAGACTTCAATATATTTTTGGTGGTGATTCAATTCAATTCATAACATTTCCCAAATAGGTATTTTCATTCAACATCTTACATTCAACAAATTACCTTTGTGCAGATGAATGAATAAATTTTTAAAATGTATTACTTGGGGCATGTGGGTGGCTCAGTTGGTTGGCCAGCCAAATCTTGCTTTTGGCCCAGGTCAGGATCTCAGGGTCATGTCACTGAGCTCCATGTCAGGCTCCATGCGTAGTGCAGCATCTGCTTAAGACTCTCTCTCCCTCTCCCTCTGCCCCTGTTCCACCATCCCGCCCACTGCTCTCTCATTCTCTCTCTCACTCCCAAATAAATAAATAAATCTTTAAAAAATAATGAAAAATGTTTTATTTATATCTTACATTCCACTGGGAACTTTAAAATATATATCCACTTAATTTGAGAAACATGCTTATTCTACTATTGGCTTAACAGCAACGGCTATGTACATGGGTATTATTAATGGAGATACATATGCACCCATTCATCAGATACACACACACACACACACACACACACACACAATCTTCTTGTATTATAATACTTCTGTCTGAGAATGTAATGAAACAATGAAACTTTACTGTGATGCTTCTCTTGCTAAGCATATTTATCCATAGACAAGCTTCAGTGCCATGAAGCCTATGCAGTTGGTCACTCACTGACACAACTTCAATCAAATTGCTGAATTCTGTATATCTGATACACTGCCATACATATTTCTCTCTTATTTCAGGTCATAATCCTGTCTCCTTAACTAAACAGTAAACTTCTTAGAGACTTTTGCTTTGTCTCTTACAGCTCTTAGTTCAGAGTCCAGAACTATTGAAATGCTCAATATTTACCAGCTAAATAAGTTTTAATGTACTCAATGACTTTTAAAATCTAGCTCAAGAACATAAATAAATTAAAAATGTAAAGCATAAGAATATTAATAAATATACTTAAAATATAAACATTAAAAGGCATACATACCATTAAAATCCATTGAAATGCATGTTGCTTTCTCCATTCAAGGAGATGAAAGAGGTTTTATTGGATTTTTCTCTTTTTTTAAAGATTTTATTTATTTATTCATGAGAGACACAGAGAGAGAGAAAGAGAGAGGCAGAGACACAGTCACAGGCAGAGGGAGAAGCAGGTTCCATGCAGGGAGCCTGATGTGGGACTCGATCCTGGGACTCCAGGATCATGCTTTAAGCCAAAGGCAGATGCTCACCCGCTGAGCCACCCAGGCGTCCCTTATTGGATTTTTCTTATGGCATTTTGGGAGAAAGCAAGACCTTCTTAGAAACAAATTTACTTTGAACTGAGAATTTCAATGTGCATGCTGCTGCACCTCTTCTAATTCATCAAATCAGTAAAAATTAAATTAAAGAGGAGAACCCACATTATTTCTAGGTTTAATCACAGTAAATAGGTTCACACAACTAAACACAGGTCATCTGTAAATTATATCCTATTTCTGCATAAAATGTTTTATAATTGGGTACTATACTAATGAAAATAGGATTCAAGTCCAGGTTAGATTAGCCCCAGTTAATATAAATGAACTAGATGACCCATAAGCAACATGTAATACTAGGAGATGAATGGAAAGGCAAGAAGTAATAGATGATGAGATTTGTCTCTACAGTGGCTATTTTCTCTTTCTGACCAGCCTTTCTCCATTTTCCAATTACATAACATACCTCTTTGGTCTGATGAGAAGTCCAGACAGCCACATGAGACCAGGTACGGTATCCTTCTGTCCTCAGACACCATGGAAGCCAGGATGACAAATGATGATCAGGTGATCCAAACTGAGCTCTCTCCTGAAATTATTCCATCTAAGGTTGATGGGACAGATTTTCTTTTCTTTTCAGGTAGCAGAATTGCTGACCTAAAGCGAGGAATGCCTTTGCCCATCACACGGAGATAGAACACCTGGAAAATTGGAGAGGATGAGGTCAGCACATAAAAAGCAGAGATACCAAGCAGAAATAGAGAAAGGGATAGTCTTGATAACATTTGAGAATGATACTGTCATTCCTGAGACCAATACTGTCCTGTCTTGAGTTTGAATTTATGAGTCTATAAACTCCTATTATTGAGTTAAATCTGGTTTGTGTTAGATTCTCACTGCTTGAAACTAGAAGATGGTCCCTATATCAGCAATCCTTAAGGCTGATGTTTCCCTCTCACTCTGGTGTCGGACCATACTTGGTGTCTGCTAGTTTGAGTTTTCTTCTGCCCTCAGTAATTTCACTTTGCTATTGCTCTGGTTTTATGTTTTCAAACAGTTTTCCAACAAGATCTTAAATTGTGTACCTTATACTACATATGCATGATAAATGTTCTGGAAGATTAAGAATAATAAATGTACTGTAAATATCACATAAATTTTTGTATGATCTACCTAAAACTCTGGACTTTGTACTTCATGGCACCTCATCTCACAACCCACTCCATTTAACAAGCTAGGAAATGGCTTGCAAAGTATACTTGGTAGAGTAGTAGACTACTCCAGGAGACAGCTTCATTGTTTTAGTGAAAGAGTGTTTGGTTGGCATATAAAATAATTCCTAGTCTTCTTTCAAGCATCCTGTAAAGACTGGGATTCTGGGAAAGTAATATAATTAACAAAAATAGCAGTTTCCAAGATTCATGAATAACTGAAAACCTATTTTAAATCCTGCAAACAATGTGGAGCTTTACAAAAGTGAGGGAAGTTTTTTGGAGAAATACTGGTATCACATGGAAAGTTATTAAAAATGTGAAGCTAGCAGGTTTAAATATGTTAGCAATTGAAGACAAAAAACAAATATAGGGATGCAAGAATAAAATGATTTGGATATCAAAATTAAATGACATTGATCTTTGGAAAAACTGATGAAACTCTTGAATATTTTTGAAAAATAATCTCTGTACTATAGTATCTTTCTGTCATAATGGCATCTGTCATCAAAAATGGAGTCTTTTAAAATCCCATCTACGTATGTTCTAAGAGCTGTAACATAGATAAAATGAAATAATAATCCAAGTTTTGATTAATAAATGAAAATTATTTTCATCATTTTAATGTTAAAGACTAAATCTCAAACAAGTCTTAGTTTTTCTGATTTACTTGGAAAAGTTGGTACCCATTGAATTTTTTTTTTTTTTGAGAGAGAGAGAGAGCATGTGTGCATGTATGAGGGGGGTGGGAGGTGGGAGAGAGAGAAGAAGAGAGAGAATTTTAAACAGGCTCCATGCTCAGCACAGATCCCACATGGGGCTTGATCTCACTACGCTGAGATCATGACCCTGAAATTATGACCTGAGCTGAAATCAAGAGCTGGATGCTTAACTCACTGAGCCACCCAGGTGCCTCATTTTAAATGTATTCATTTTAAGTAGACTTTTCTTGGTTCCAATTTTCTTTTGATAATAAAAACCTCTGTGCCTCTCTGACAGCCCTCAGTAGACCATTGGTATTTATGTTTCTTTTACCAAAATGGGAATTCTTTAAAGATATGAAACTTCTTTAATTAAGTTTGATTCCTCTAATGCATAGCTGAACACTTCCTCATTATTTTTGGGGAATGGATAAATATAATAGGCATTCAGCACCTGCCTTGTCAAAGATCCTGCAACTTCCACTTAAGATAGTTGTCCTGGGTCCTGGATCCAGGTTTAAGTAGTCTATTTCTAGAGGCAGGGACCTGGACCAGATAATCTGTTGAAGTCCTTAAAATGTAGCAATTCCTAAACTATTTTGCATTTGCCTTCCTTTGAAAATAGAATCTTGATATGTATTTTCAATATAGATATTCATCAGCTCATAAAAAATAGGTTCCCAAGATATCCAAAGTAATTGATCACTCACAAAACTATATCTCATCACCAATAAGGACAAACTTTAAGATGAGAAATCAACCATCTAAAACAACTTCCAAGAAGTACAATATATGCTTGAGAATGGTCTAGTGTAGATTCTAGGAGCCAGAGGCATGGTAAACTTCTGCCAAAGAGGTCTTGGGACAGTCCAGAAAGTGGCTAGGAAGCTGGCTGGACTTGAAATGAGGTTGGCACCAGAAGAGTTTGCACACTCAGCCCATAGTTGCCGACATGCCTCTTTGATTCACTTAATGGAAAGTAACCCTAAATGGGGCCCTCTCTGGCTGGCCTGGAACTATATGGCTCAGACTAAACATATTAAATTCATTACAGCAAATTGGTCTTTGGCCCCTGGTGGCTGCAGGGCTACAGGGAGGACAAAAAGCCCTGCTGCTGTCAGGATGTTGGAAATCTGCCGCTGGAGATACAGATGGAGGTGGGGAGGATTTTCCACAGATTCAAAAATGGGAGTCATTATCCAATTAAAATAGATTGATTTAATGGCTTAGAGGATGATATAATGTGCCTGAGGAGGGACCCACAAAGAGCTTTTGTGAGCTTGAACAAACACTCTGAAAAAGCATCCCTGGAGGTCTGTACAGGGGTATACAGTTCTGCATTTGGAGCTCTACATTTGTAGGCCTTTAAATGCCACATCAGGCCAATATTAAAAGAATACTTTTATATCACATCTCTGCCCTAAAGAGAGGACAATGAAAAATGACATAATACAATTCAATTTACTGATCACCTACTATGTGTCAGGTGCCCTGCTAGGCATGTCTTAAAAGTACTCTCATACTTGACTCAAGCTTCTGAAAAGAGTCAAGAGAGGATGATAAATATCTGGATATCTCTGGTTCAGGCAACTCTTACCCCATTGATCCAATGCAATGTTTCTTTGGAGAAAGATAGGCAATGAACAGAGAAGCTAAGTAACAGACACAGACACAGCAGAAAAAGCAGAGTATATTCACAAAGTTGTGCAACCACCATTGTGATCAATTTCAGATAATTTTCATTGCTTCCAAAGGAAATTCCATGTCGGAGACATGATGTCATCCCGTTAGCAATATTGCATTGTTCCTGACTTCAGTGCCCTTCACAAGACCAACTAACCACAGTCTGTGTCTGTATACACAGACAATACACAATTGTGAAAATCTCAGAACCTGGGGATGAGGCTGAAGCAGCTGCCTGGACCACAGAGACCAAGAAGGACCACACTGGAAAGGTAAGAAGAGCAGTTTCACTTTTGCTCCTCCCCTAGACTGGCACAGTACCAGACTAAGAGGGCCCCCGTGGCCTATAGTTTCTCCAGTGGGGAAAGAGAACCCAAGACGGACATCCGGCTCTCCCAGTGCTGTGGGATGCTTCCCAGGCAGCCCATTCAGGATCTTGCTTTGCAGGAATCACGAGGGGACTCTGCAGGGCTTGACCACTGGAGATAAAAAAGACATAGAAGACAAAAGCCAGGCTTACAGCAACCAGTGCTCAGATCTTGGCAGACCACATTACTGCTGGCAGAAGTGCCTAAGCAGAGATCCCATCCAGTGGCTCTGCCCATCTATAGAGCTGAATCAGTGGCTCCATCTGTCTAGAGAGCTTAGTTGGCAGTTGTGCCAGACTTGGGTTCACAGTCAATGGGTAATATCAGCCATGAAGTTAGTGCTATGGTTTCGCCCGGGGAGCAAAGCAAGTTGGAAGCATGATCCAACTGCTGAGTCTAACCTCCAGTCCTGCCCCATAAGAAAGCTGGCCAGAGAACCCAGGTGGCTGTGGAGCCCATCCTACAGCACCCCCCCCTTTGGGCAGTGAGCCAAGCCAGCAGCCTTGCCAACTGTTGAGTATAGCCTCTGGCTCCACATAACCAAGGAGCCGTAATGGTGACTCCCGGCAGCCTCAGAGACCAGCCTATGGTACTGCTCAGCCATGGAACATAGCCTACAACCCAATTCAGCAGCAGATCCCATACAGCCCTGCCTAATTATTAAAACAGCCTATGGCCCCTCACTGGCAAGGAGCCCAGTCAGTGACCTCACTCAATCTGGATGCATTGCCTGCAGCCCCACCCTACTAGAGCTCAGACAGGGACTGTGCCCAACTGTGGAGCACAGTCCCCAGTCCCACCCAACTATGGGATATAGCTGGGAGCACTGTCTGACCAGAAAGCCCAGCCAGTGACCTTGTCCAACAACAGAGCACAGCCAGTGGCCAACCTGATCAGGAAGTACAGCCTCTACTCAATTGCAGAGCACAGTTTAAGGCCCCACCCAGAAGCCATTGCAGAACTCAGCCTATAGCCTGCCTGGCCATTCATGGAGTCCAACCAGTGGCATGATCCTGCCAGGGAACAAAGACTGAAAATTCACACAACCAGAGGTGATTACAGAGCCTGGCTAGTGGTCCCTCCTAACCACAGAGCATAGTCTGCAGCCTTGCCCAACCAAGGAGCAGAGCCAGTAGCCCCCTTGAAAGCCCAGCCAGCAGGCCCACCCAACTTTTGGAAGGAAGCCAGACAGACAGCAGCAACTCCCCATAACCTCAGAGCTTTGGCAGTGACTTTGTCCAACTAGAGACCCCAATTGTAAGTCTTGCTTTCCTGAAGACACTCTCAGCTGACCCATCCAGTACCCCCAAGTCAGCTTGACTAGTGATGGTCTTTCCCTGCCAAGACAAACCTAGAGAGTATGGAAAAGGAGACCACTTATCAACACAAGGACATAAAAATCATGAAGAAGCAAGTGAACATGACACAACCAAAAGAAACCAATAAAGCCCCAATAACTGATTCTAAAGAAATAGATCTATGAATTGCCTGCAGAGAATTTAGAATAATTATCTTAAAGAAGAAATGCGGAAAAAGTTCCTCCTTTTGAAATAGACACTAAGTAATAACAAGAAAATACATGAAAATATAAAACACACTGGTGAAAATGAGTCAAATTCAGAGTATTCTAATATTGTAATATGGTGATGTGTTCAGGTTTAAAGGACAGAAGTGTTAAGACTAATGATACCTTAATGTGTTAGCAGTTACACAATATAAAAGAAGGTAAGTTATGACATCAAAACACAAATGATGGGGGTTGAGGCGTAAAGGGTAGAGCTTTTTATGCAAGTGAAGTTGTTATCAATGTAAAATAGACTCTCCTATCTATAAGATATTTATGTAAGACTTATGGTAATGACAAAGAAAAACCTACAGTAAAAACATAAAAGATAAGAGAAGGGAATCAAAGCATTCCACCATGGAAGATCATCAGCTCACAAAGAAAAACAGCAGAGAGCAAAAACTACAAAACAGCTAGAAAACAGTACCATGGCAATAATAAGCCCTTACCTATCAATAATTACTTTAAATGGTAATGGATTGACTATTCCAATCAAAAGACATAGAATGGCTAAATAGTTTTTTTTTTTTTTCTTTTTGGCTAAATAGACTTTCAAAAATCCAACAGTATGCTACCTATTAGAGAGTCACTTTAGCTTTAAGGGCACACACAGGCTGAAAATGAAAGAATGGAAAAAGATATTTTAAGTAAATGGTAACCAAAAGAAAGCAAGATAGCTATACTTATATAAAGCAAAGGAGATTTTAAGCTAGGTCAAAGGTAACACAGAAAGTCGTTATGTAATGACAAGTGGTCGAATCACCAAGAAAATATAATAATTATAAATATTTATGTACCCAATATTGTATCACCTAAATATATAAAGTGTGTATTAGCAGAATTTAGTAATAGCAATAAAATAGTAGTTGGATACTTTAATACCCTACTCTCAACAATCGATAGATGATCCAGATAATCAATAAGGAAATAGCATATTTGAACAAGACTGTCAATCAAACAACCTAACATTATATCCCAAGAAACTAGAATAAGAATAAACTAAGCCAACAAAAGGTTGCAGAAGGGGAGGTAGATGGGGGGGACGGGGCAACTGGGTGACAGGCATTAAGGAGGGCATGTGATATGATGAGCACTGGGTGCACATATACTTCTTCAAAAGCATAAGCTAATAATTTTTCTATAAAATTCCTTGCAGCCAAGGCAAAAAGAGCAACACAATTGTTTACATCATTCTCACATTGGAAAGGAAGAGTCAAATCAGTTTTTAAGGAGAAAAAGAATCTTCACATCGGAAGAACTTTCTCACATGCAACTTTGTGCAGAAGGCATTAAGTGATGTAATGAAAAATACTCCTATCTTTTTTGTATGGTAAATTAAAAACTGAATGCTATTTCTTTCTTTTTTTCTTTAAGATTTTATCTATTTATTCATGAGAGACACACAGACAGAGAGAGGCAGAGACACAGGCAGGCTCCAAGCAGGCAGCCCTATGCAGGACTGGATCCGGGACTCCAGGATGACACCCTGGGCTGAAGGCAGGCACCAAACTACTGAGCCACCCAGGGATCCCCTATTTGTTTGTTCCTTATAACACCTTTTGCTACAGGCTGAAAAAACTGTTAAAGCAAAGCTTCAGGTAGATAAAGTATTTTGCACTCCAATAGTTAATTTGAGCCAAGGTTAGAAGTAAGTAGATCCTTAGAAAAGTAATGGACAGCTTAACTCTTCATTTTAGAGATCTCATGTTTTTTTCCTCTCTTCCCATACTATTTATGATTTCATAGATAACACCTATAACACGGAGTGATTTTTCAAATAAATACAGCAAAGGCCATGGAAAGTCATTATCACATATTCTCAAAGACTGCTCTTCAAGGGGTAGATCTGCCCCTGTCACTTGAGAATTTCTGGTAGATAACTTCCTTATATATGGTTTCTCTCATCTTGGTTTTTGATGTGAGCATAATAGAAGATGTTTTTCAAGCTGTTTTCTTACATGAGAATCTGAGTACCAACTGTAGGCACATCCCAAAGAGAAGATCTCATTGCCAGGAGAACACTGAAAGTTTCACCAGGATTCTCCTCAAGAGATGGGTTGCAGGAGTGGCTGTGAGCAAAGTCAGCAGTTCTCTAATGAATACAGTCATATATTTACTCTGGTATCTTTTTTTTTTTTTAAATCTGAATCAGTCTCCAAAATCTCTTATCCTAGAAGAGCAGAAATTATATTGGCCTTGATATTCCTTGAATTGTGGAACTGCTACAGTCACAGAAAAATCCCAAGAATTCTCCTTCAGTGCCTTCCAGGGAAATGCCATTCCTATAAAGGAGCAGACTTCATTCTTCACCATTGTGTCAGGAACCTGAGCTGCATTAGAGCAGAATTACTTAGATGAGTTTACCAGACAAAATTTAACCAAGAAGAAAGACTTGAGCCTAAATGGTCCTCTCTACCTACTGAACTACCACCTGTTCCAACCTTAAACCCCACCTCTTCTCTAATTCAGCAAAAATGTGACTGAAAAAGGAGGAACAAAGGCCTTCAGAACATTCTATAGAAGAAGCAGGGTGACGTGAAGTCACACACCAAGAAAACATCTCCCTTTCCCCACTTGGAGCCTCTGAATCAGGTAAATGCCAGGTGTGTATAAATTACTGTTTAATAAACATAGTGTCCTTGACAGTGAATGGGTATAATTAAAGAAATGACAACTTCGCTTGAGCCCAGAATATTAAACAAACCAACTGATTAAATGAAAGTATAGTAAGGGTATGTCCTTTGTCATCCACTAGGAAGGTGTATATGGGACAATTTTTAATGATCTTTTTTATGAGTTCAATCCATTAAATTTATGATGTGAAGGAGTGGAGGGAAAGGAACAGTAACTTTAGTCATGGGCAGTTGTTACTTAACCATAATTTATGAAAAAGTTTAGGCCATAAAACTTCTATTTGTCCCAGGAGATCTGCCATCTTCCTACTAATTGGTTTCCTCTTCTATTTCTCCTTATGTCCATGAAGCTAAGAATAGAAGTTTCCTACTGCAGAGGATGTAAGACTAAGCAGCCACAAGCACTGAGATGCTCAGGACACCTGATGGAGATGGATGCATGGCAGGGGGATTTCACTTGCAATCTTTCCCTCAACTCCTGCTTCCACTGAACATCAAGTTCAGTTGACTTGGCCTTTCAAATCTTTCTATTTAATACACTGGCTCTGGCCTCAGCCACTGTCATCTCTTCCCTGGCTACTATAAAGACCTCCCAACTGATCCTCCAGCTTCCTTTCCAAGGTCTTCTTTTCACTTCATCAACCCAGATTGGACTCAGAATTATGAAAATGACATTCACTTGGTTAAAAATCTTCAATGGTTCTCTGTTATGTTTAGGGTTAATACACACACACACACACACCTCGGGGTTTGGGGAGGAGGCTCATCTCACCCCTTTCCCCTCATGCTCTCTCCTACAGACACACTGGGCTTCTTTCAGGTCTTCATACACTCAACTTCCTCATACACTCGACTTCTTCCTACTCCAGAAGATTCATACATGTTGTCTCTTCTTCTTCCTTTTTTTTTTTTTTAACTTTTATCTATTCATTCATGAGAGACACAGAGAAAGAGGCAGAGCCACAGGCAGAGGTTGAAGCAGTCTCCCTGCAGGGAGCCCGATGTAGGACTCGATCTCAGGACCCCAGGATCATGCCCTGAGCCAAAGGCAGACACTCAACCACTGAGCCACTCAGTTGCCCCCATGTTGTTTCTTGTCCCTATAAACTCCTTTAGCCTAAATAACCCCAGCCTCCAGGGCTTAGTTGCAATCCTATTTCCTCCATGACTCTAGCCTGCACAAGTTAGATTGTGCTTATCTTGAGACCTGTAGCATGTCTCCATCATACCTCAGAGTACTCTGAGTTACTTGCTTAATACCTGTCTTTTCTACTAACTGAAAGCTTCATGAGAGAAGCAACAAGATCCTTTTGTTCAAATTTGTAATTACAGATTGTAATATAGTAACAAATATTATTATTTAATTTTAGAGATAAAAATTTTAAAGTTTTGAGATGCCTGAATAGGTCAGTGGTTGAGCATCTGCCTTCAGCTCAGGTTGTGACCCCGGGGTCCTGGGATCAAGTCCTGCATCAGGCTCCCCGCAGGGAGCCTGCTTCTCCCTCTACCTATATCTCTGCCTCTCTCTGTGTGTCTATCATGAATAAATAAAATCTGTTTTTAAAAAATTGTTGAGGCTTTGAGAGTTGGAACTATTTTTTTCATGGTCCTTAAATGAATAGGCAAAGCTGAGCCAATCTTTGTCCATTTGACTCAAAAGTCTAAGATTTTTTTATTACTTGCTTGCCTCCTTATCTAGGATTCATGGACAAAGTAGAATGTGAGAAATAAATACTGAATACTGAATACTTATTATACTCTAGGAGATTTGTTGCTTCAATTAATCCTCACTACTGACTGCACTATTCTAACTTATCTCTGACAAGATGTAAATCTCTTGAGGTTGAGGATGGTCTTTTATGTTTTAGCATATTTGGGATGTAGCATTTGTTTCTGAACAAAAATAAAGAAAGGTACACTAAGTAATAATGACTATTCACTAACTGCTTGGAGAGTAACAGCTTTTTAAGAGAGAGGTTAGGAGAGTCTGTGGGAGAGGAGTCTGGTCAGGATGACACAATAAATTCAGGTCCAATCACACATACACACACACACAGACACCCTCTAGATCAGAAAACATAGCAAAACAGATAGATAAAGTATATAAACAAAAAAGCCATAAAAACATACTTGGGCTAAAAAATAAGACCTCTCCACTGACCAAAAATTGATCATAAATGCAAACTGGTGAGTGGGGTGAAAAATGGGCCTACTAGGCCTGGGGCTAGAAGGTGGGAAGCAAGGGTTTGTGGCTAACAGAAAAGTGGCTCCTACAGAATGACTACAACTTAGAATATTTGCTGTAAGATGAAGCTAAGGAAAAGAAATCAATGACTAGGATGTGAATTTACCTAAGATGAAGCTAATTTCATAGAATAGTCTGATAAAATATTAACAGAAAGATGTTTAAAACCTCAAAGAGAAAAGAAATAAAAAACAAATCAACAACAAACATAAATAAGTGAAGACATCTTAAAAATAAAAAGTCATATAGATGAAATAAAAATGTAATAGACTGCATATATGCTAGAAAAGCAATGGTTGAAGAACGCTTTAGAGAATTGCAAGATAGAATTAAGGAATTCACCCAGAACACAGAGGCACTGAAATCAGTAATATAAAAGAAAAATCCATAAACATAGCAGGAGATTTTGAGATATCTCAGTAAGATAATAAATAGATTAAGCAGAGAAAAAATTATCAAGGATATAAAATCTGAAGAAAAATAATAAGCTTGAGCTAATAGATATATTGGTAGCATTGACCATATCACAAAAGATATCTTAAAAAATTTCAAAGATTCAGTATCATACAGGCCATATTTTCTAACCAAAAACTGATTGAATTACAAACCAAATAAAAATATAATTTAAAAAATTTTATGTTAGGAAATTTAGAATTCAAATCTTAATATACTCATGAGACAAAGAGGAATCACAGCAATCACAAGATGCTAATGAAATTAGTTCACATAAAAATTTATAAGAAGCAGCTAATGTGGTACCTGTACAAATTTTTTAAATAAGGGACGCCTGGGTGGCTCAGTGGTTGAGCATCTGCCTTTGGCTCAGGTTGTGATCCTGGGGTCTTTGGATCGAGTCCCATATCAGGCTCCCCGCAAGGAGCCTGCTTCATCCCTCTACCTATGCCTCTGTCTCTCTCATGAATAAATAAATAAAATCTTTAAAAACAAGTTTTTTTACATAAGAAAAACTGAAAATGAATGCATGAAACTCGGGATCCCTGGGTGGCGCAGCGGTTTAGCGCCTGTCTTTGGCCCAGGGCACGATCCTGGAGACCCGGGATCAAATCCTACATCGGGCTCCCGGTGCATGGAGCCTGCTTCTCCTTCTGCCTGTGTCTCTGCCTCTCTCTCTCTCTCTCTCTGTGTGTGTGACTATCATATATAAATAAAAATTTTAAAAAAAATTATTAAAAAAAAAGAATGCATGAAACTCAAGCACCTGGAAAATGAAAATAAAAATAAACCTATAGAAAGCAGATGAAAGAAAAAAAATAAAGATGAGAGCAAATATTAATAAATGAAAGAAAAAAGAATTAACATATAAAGCTGACTTTTGGAAAAATCTAGTAAAACACACAAATCTCTAGAAGGGCCAATAAGAAAAGCAATATGAATATGCACAAATAAACATTATCAGGAAAAAGAGAGAAGAAATATAACTATGGAAACAGTAAAAAATTTTAATAAGAAAATATCAAATGCAATATATATTCTAATTCATTTTTTTAAATTTAGATGACATCTCATAAAAATATCTATTACCAAAATTGTCTCAAGAAGAAATAGAAAAGCTGATAAAATCAGTAACCACGAAAGAAATTGACTAAGTAATCATTTCTTCCATTAATGGGAGTGACAGTGGGGTGGGAAAGCAGGAGGAAATTGTTCTAAAAGTAAGTTCTAACAAATCTGCAGGAAGAGATAAATCTGCATTTTATAAAACTGTTTCAAAGAAATGAAAATGGGGGTACCTGGGTGGCTCAGTGGTTGAGCCTCTGCCTTCAGCTCAGGTTGTAATCCTGGGGTCCCAGGATAGAGTCCTACACTGGGCTCCCCTGCTTCTCCCTCTGTGTCTCTCATGAATAAATAAATAAAATCTTAAAAAAAAATGAAAGAAAGCTGTCCATCTTTCTTTTTTTAAAGATTTATTTATTTATTTTTATTCATGATAGGCAGAGAGAGAGAGAGAGGCAGAGATACAGGCAGAGGGAGAAGCAGGCTCCCTGCAGGGAGCCCAAGACAGGACTGGATCCCAGGCCTCCAGGATCGCGCCCTGGGCCAAAGGCAGGCGCCAAACCACTGAACCACCCAGGGATCCCCTGTCCATCTTTCTAAAAGGCTAGTTGATCCCAAAATGAGAAAAGGCAAGACCATTGTAGTCTTAAGTTTATTTACAAACACAGATGCAGAAATTAGTCAGCTGAATTTAGTAGAGTTTCATCAGGACCAAGCAGAGTTCAAGGACAGACGTAAGAATGGTTGAATATCAGATAACCTCCTGATTTCTCACATGACATTAACAGATGAATGGGAAAAGGGCTGATGCAAAAAAAATCAATAAATTTCAACATCTGCTCATTCATGATGGACTTTCTTGGTAAGTTGGGCATAAAAAGAAATGTCTTTAACCTAGAAAAAGCATTTCTATCAAACACTTGCATCAGACAGCATGCTTAGCTGCAAAACAGTGAATCCAGTTCCATTAAATAAGGAACAAGATGCTTTTAATTGCCATTTACTGTTCAGTTTTGTACTGAAGATACTATCCAATACAACTCACCAACAGAAAGTAGACACAGGAAATCAAGAGGAAAACTCAAAGCTCCCCCCTCCCCTTCAGTTTCTACTCTTCATCCAACCTCATCTAACATGCATGCACCCTTATACTCCTGATGAGTCAAGTCCCCCATTCCACTCTACTTTGAATCAAAGACACCCTCTCCCCTGTCACATAGACAGACAAGGCGTTACCTTGCCACTCCATGGGTAGGGGAAGACGACACACCAGGGTGTTTCTATCCTGATTTGTATGTCTGGTTTCTCGATAAGCAGCTACACTTTGCAGTTACCTTTCACATGGAAAAAATTATCTTTCTCCTAAAGTCCCTCATTAGGTCATAAACGAGATTTCCTCTAATTATATAACTTTGTCTTTTTTGTCACTTGTCCTTTTCTGAACTCTGAATTAAAAGACAAAAAATTGGCCAAAACGACCTCCATGATAAACACCTTACCCCAGCTTTTAGGATTTTTCTCCCGATTGGCAAAGTCTACTATCCTAAAACCTGATTATACCAACATTATCAGTCCTTGACATTTTAGCTGTTCTTTGACCCACTAATCATACTTTTAGAAATTTATTCCAAGGAAATTATCAGATGCCATAAAGGATATCTGTCACAACATTATTTATAACAGTAAAAATTTTCAAGTAATGCCAATGTTTAACAATATGGAATTATGTAAATTATGGGCCATTAATCTCATGGAACATTTTGCAGCCAATAAGAAATCATGCTATAGGACAATATTTGTCGATATGAGAAAAATGTTCTTGATATCTAAGTGAAAACTGAAGCTATAAAACCTTGTTTGACAAATGTTCCTATTATTTTGATGATATAGTCATCTGCCTGGGAAAAATCCTGAAAAAAATCTACAACAAAAATTTTTTATTTGGTTATCTCAGAACAGTGTGATTATAGATACCTCTAGTTTATTTGTTTGTTTTTCTTTGTGTGTGTGTGTGTGTGTGTGTGTTTCATATGTTCTACGTGAGAAAGAAAAAAAGTAGCCCCTGACAGCTATCAGCTGGGAGCTGTATTGGCTTTACTAAACTGAACCACAGCGTCCTCCCGAGGAGCATAAACAATTTCACACCTTCATCTGGGACTGTGATACAGTAAGACAAACATTAAGCTATTCTGTAAACACATCTGAGCACAGACATAAACAAAAACACTCTGCAAACCACAAACAGCCAGACGTGAGCGACAGCAGCTTCTTTACCAATTACAGCATTAGCCCACTCTCCTTCCTCCTAGATTTAAAAAAAAAAAAAAAAAAAAAACTATTAAGACATCCATTCTCCACTTCCTCACAGCACCCAATACAGAACAAAAGCACTTGCCATCAAATCATCTGATACAAGCTAAATCCTATAACAACCCTTCAAAACACAGCCTTACTGCTATGATTCCCAGCTGCCTCCCTTGCTGCAGTAAAAACAGTAAATCTAACTTTGTTGTACTGTAAGTTTGATCCTGGTGGTCTCTGGGCCAAAGACAGTAACATAAGATGAATACATGGAGCATGCATTATTTTGTAACTAAAAGAAAAAATTTAAAAACTGAAATTAAATAATCTTCATACATTAATATTTCGAGTGACTTTCAACCTCCAGGAAAGAGGCGGATCCTCAGCTGCCACGGGGTTCTGGCATTTCCAACCAGCCTGCCCTCCAACTGAGCACAACTGAGCTTAGCTCCTCAGATATCATTACCTTTGGGAGCCACTGGAGATATTTCAGCCACATGTGAAGCACAGTTTCTCAACAGCAACACTATTGACATTTGGGCCAGATCATTCTTTATTAAAGGGGGTTATCTTGTGCATTGTAGGGTATTTAACAGCATTCCTGGCCTCTGTTCCCTAGATGCAGCTAGTACCCTCTCTATAATGACAACCAGAAATGTCTCCAGACAATTTCCTCTGAGAAGCAAAGGGAAGGGCGAGATTGCCCAATGATATAGAAGGAGGACAATGGAAACCAGAAAGACCCTGGGCGAGTTACTAGAAGGCCTGGGGTTGATTCTCAGCATCTATGGGGCGTGAATTCCTCATGCTTGAGAATGGAGACTGTCGTTCTTGTGCTACTCATCTCATGAGAAGAGTGTGAAGAAGTGAAAGCAAAGAAATAAACAGGCTTGAAAGTAGCAAAAGAGGTAACAAAGATTCATCAAGTGCCTTCTGAATGATGGTATATATACATGTATATTATGTGTATGTATATTGTATATATGTATCTTGTATATCTGTCTCTTGTATATATGTCTCTTTTGTATATATATGTGTTGTTCTAGCACTATCAAAGAGTTTCAACCAAAAAGGTACCGAATCCTAAGTCTGACTGTATGAACACAGGGAAATGACAAAATGGCATTATTAAGGATAATCTAAAATAATACAAAACAGCAACAACGATGCCCTCAGAAATAATCATATAATTAAAGACAATTTATTTAATTTGGATTTGCCTAATGTTGCTTTGTAGGGAAAACCAATTTGCACCTAAGAAATTAAATCATATTATTTGTCCTAAAAGCAGTCTTTCATAGAGTTCTCTAAATATTGGCATTAAGTTTAATGCAGAACTATGAGCTGCAGTCAGCTAGCACTGACTCATTCTTGACAGATTTACTGAGTCAGGAGAAGAAGAGAAGAAAATGAGAACACAGTATGTTAATGTGTACTTAGATGCTAGGAAGTCATTTCAGGAGCTTCTAAATGGAAAAGAATTATAGGGCAATGATCAAAAATGAAGAAATGTGGGGTCACCGAAGAGTAATTTGAAAAGCTTTTAAGTAAGAGCAGCATAAGCCAAAAGTTACAGACCTTAATGATGCAGGCAGACTGAGCCCAAGGACCCACAATGGGTCCCACAGGGCCAGCCAAGAGGGTCCTTGGCTTTGTGCAGAATAGAAATCAAACTTGAGTGGAGAAAGCAAAAGTAGAATTTATTAAATAGTGTGAATAACAGAGTGTAGCAAACAAAGTGTCTGGGAGCCTTGGAAAGGAAAGGAGAATGAGTCTCGTCATCACTTGGGGTTACAGGGTTATATTGGAAAGAGGTCCAGGATACCTGTTCTTTCAGGAATCTAGGGTAGGTTTCAATCAAAGGTGAGTGACAGGTGGATAATCGGTATCACTTTTACAAATCATTGAAGATGGGGGGGGTATTTATGGCAGCATCAGTGGAGGGTTTTTCTGAAGCTAATGTCTTCTTACATGCTATCAGGGGTTTGGAGCCAAAGACAAAACTCAGAGAAAGACTAACTTTCTTACTATCCCCTTGGAGTGGGACCATAGCTTCTTTGGGTTTTACTCGGATCTAGCAGAAAAACAACAGAAACAGAGCCTTTCTAAATCAGAGTCCCTTTAGATTCCCTTTCTCATCAAGGTGACTCTTAAGGAAGTAGTAGAGTTTACTTTGTGAGCCCCTTATAATGTTTTTTAAAGATAATCCATATAATGAGATGAGCTTTGGAGTCTAAATGGAACTGAGAGTTTCTCATGTCTTCCTTTCTTTTTTTTTTTTTTTTTTTTTTGAAGACTTATTTATTTGAGAGAGAGAGAGCACATGCACGAGCTGGGGGAAGGGCAGACAGAAGAGGAGAGAGAGACTGTGCTGAGCACAGAGCCCGATGTGGGGCTTGATCCCACAACCCTGTGATCATGACCTGAGTCGAAACCAAGAGTTGTTTGGTTAATCCACTGAGCCATCCAGGCGCCCCTCATAATGTTTTCTTTCTAAACATAGTGGTTTTTATTTTTCTTTCCTGTTTTCTGAAAGATAGAAATCAGCTGTTTTCATTTAGAAATATTTTATTGAAAATGCGTTATGAGGGACCTTTTAAACCAGCTTTTAAACAACCAAATGGAATACTTAACCTTCTTTGCAAAAGATCAGATGTTTCTTATCTCACTTCTTAAAATGTAAAAAATGGGAACTGGTCTGGGGAACAGGTCTTACAGAACTGAGATGCCAAGATTATAATCTTTCTCCTACTTGGTTATTTAATGCAGTAATCACTAAGGGGAAAATAAGACCATTCAAAAAATGGATTCCAAGGTGTTACATTTAAACTGTGTAAGAGCCTCCAAGGATCACACGGTCCCAGCCCGTCATCATCGGAGCTTTCCATTCTTGTGGACGTTGCCATCAGTTGGCAAAACAAGTTGTGGTGAGAAGCCACCCAGCCAGGTGCCCACATGGTCCAGCTCTGCTCACAGAGACTTGCTTTTCCCAGCCAGGCCCCCCACCTGCTCCAGTCACTGCCCCCGCAGACTCCCCAGCTTCCAGAAACTGCTCCCCGGTATGGGAACTTCTTATCGCTTTCCTTCTTTTACACATCCTGGTGAAGTTTCACATTTTCCCATATATGGGTATCTGGCAAAGGTTACAAAATAAATGAAATAAAGAGAATTCCAAGACACAGAACAATATCTAGGGGGGAAATATCTCAACATTTGCTATTTGTATATTTTTTTAAATTTAATTTATTTATGGGAGACACAGAGAGAGAGGCAGAGACACAGGCAGAGGGAGAAGCAGGCTCCATGCAGGGAGCCCGACATGGGACTCAATCCCAGGTCTCGAGGATCAGGCCCTGGGCTGAAGGTGGCGCTAAACCACTGAGCCACCGGGGCTGCCCTGCTATTTGTATCTAATAGAAAACTTGACACAATAATGTGACCATCTTCCCTGTGCTGTTTTGGGGGAAGAGAGGCTTTTTTTTTTTTCTTTCCTAAGAAGATACTGCTGTCTGCAAACTAGTCTTTTTGGTCAGTATCATAGGCAATAGGCTGTGCCTATCTTCCTGCATTAAGTTTGCACTTGACACTTTGGACTCCAGGAGACTCGAATTTAGAATGGTTTTCAGAGCTGACACACTTCACTGTTTACCTCTACTGCAAATCAAGGATACGAAAAGGTAAGGCAATGTGCTGTGACAGTTGCATCCTTGGGTTAACATCGCCCTTAGGTTTATCTTCAGGTCTAGACGCTCCTGCAGCACGGGCATGGCCTGTTGCTCGTGTCATTACACTGAGGCATGAGGGATTAGGGTGCCTCTAAGGGGTGAACCCCTCATGGAGGGGATGATTAATTACTGGAGAGTGGGAGACAATGCTTTCTCCTTTGGAAGTTGGCAAAAAGAGGAGAGATTCTTCTCTCTCTGGAAAGGTTAACAGGTATCTCCCTGGCCATGGGGCATGCCACTTCTCACTACCTGAGCGCTTGCTCTAGGTGAAGGGAGGGGGTCCTGTGCCTCTGACGGTTCAGAGGAAGGTGGTGGAGACTTTTTAGCAGCTTGTAATTTTAATCACCCACAGTGGCATGGACTTTACTGTTGATTATCCACCTGTCTATACATTAGAATACCCAGGAGAGCTTTTTAAAAAATACCTCATGCCTCTGCCCCAGAAATTCTGATTTAATTAGTCTGGAAGGAGCCTGTGGTATCTGCATTTTTCAGAAGCTTCCCACATGACTCTCATGTTCAACCAGGACTGAGAACCGCTGAATTCGGCTCTCGTCCACTTCTCATCTACTGAATCAGAAGTTCTTGAGGGAAGTCCCTCGTGATCTGTACTTGCCAAGCACTGCCAGGGCTCTGATGAAAGCAAAGAATTCACAGACTCAGTATTTATAGGTTCTCACTATGACCCTGCTTCATGGCAGTGGGCCATGTAGGTGTTTTCTCCCTTCCACAGGTGATGAATCTGGGGGTTAGAGAAGTTAAATGAGTCACCCAAATTCATCCACCAGAAGTGAGAGCTTGGGCCAGGCCTTTGGCCTCAGAGCGCTATATCCTACCGTTGCTTAGTGCACAGAATGTCGACTCTGCAGATGGATGGTAGGTCTAGTTCTTGACTAGGTTCTTCATAAATACTTCATTCTTTCATTATATTTCCATATTCTCTTTGTAGATGGATGGCAGAGACTTCCCTGAAATTCTGCACCCCCTCAGGGTCCCCAGTCCCCTTCTGAATGCTGAACCCTTCTGGAAGGAGTCCACTTGGTGCTGTACAGCATCCCAAGCCTGGCAAGCGGGGCTGCCCTTGTACAGCAGCCACAGGCACAATGAGTGCGCTCCTGGTGTATACAGAATTGTATGAGATTTAGGAATAGAAATACGACAGAGTCTCTGTCCTCAGACATTGTGAAGGCACTATCCAGAGTCCATGGAACAGGTAGAAAGAGCATCACATCAACTCAAAAGGATGAATTAGAAAGTCCCACTGAAATAATAGCAGCCAAGCAAAGCGCAGGGTGCAGATGGGAACAGTCATGCAGGATGACTCAGAAGGACCAGCTAGGCTTTGAGCCAGATTTGTGGTGAGAACATTCAACCAGGTAGCTTGGAAAATATTTTAAAAAGCAATCCATCAATGTCAAGCATTGTCCTTAGAAATGTGGGTCTCCGGGTCCTGTGAGGATGCTTTATTGCTGGTGGAATAAAAATGATTATGTAAGGGTGTGTTCAAAGTTCAGTGGGGAAGCTTTGTATTTTCTTTCTCTTAGCTTGGCAACCTCCACAAATAATGGTGTGCAATAGAATTAAAGGGATTGGAAATTCTCTTCCTGGAACTCAGATCATACATACTGTTTGGGTATTTGCATCAGATTCCTATTTATTCATTTGCCGTTTCTGCTGGTAAGCCCATGGTGTGTCCAGCACGTTGGAGGAATCTTTGATCCCATCTCAAATAAAATAGACTAATGCACATTTATTTTTGCCATTTTCATTATCACTAAATGACGTGCCAAAAAACATTTCAGTATAACCTCTGGAGAAAATAAACCAATTTCCTAACTAACATCAGTCTGTCTCTTCATAAAATGGAACCACACATTTGGAATGCTCCAGCTCCACTAGGGCCAAAGGCACATCTACTCTCCTCAAGCTGCTTCAGAGTTATGGTACATGAAGTGCCTGTCCTGGGTCTCCTTCTGGAAAAAGCTGATCTCCAGAGGCCCACAAACGATAGGAAAAATGAAGCACAGCATAAATATGTATTGAGGAAGGCCTTATGGTTTCGCATTTTTTTCTTTGGGCATAGTCTTGGTGCTCTTTCGTTGTAAACAACAAAAGACTGTGCCCTGTTGTTTCTGTATTAATCATGAAACTGAAACGCTAACTCAATAGCAGAAGATAAATGTGTTTCACAAATCGTAATGAAGGCAAAGCAGGGCTAGAAACTGGGCCAGATTGGCCATTGGGTAGCTTAGGAAATGTCTTGGGGCTGGCACATTGAAGAAGCAAGAAACCTCAATAGAGCCTGCTCTCTGGAGATGATGGAATGTCCAGCATTGCAGCCATTTATTTTTTCAAAAGCTATTTGCTGAGGACCTCCTGCAGGTGCTGGGAATAGAGTGGGAAACAATGCATAAAAGTCTCTAGTGCTTGGGGCACCTGGGTGGCTCAGTTGGTTAAGCCTCTGCCTTTGGCCCAGGTCACAAACCCAGGGTTCTAGGATCAAGTCCTGCACCAGGATCCCCATGGGGAGCCTGCTTCTCCCTCTCCCTCTGCCTGCCACCCCACCTGCTTGTGCTCTTGCTGTCTCCCTCTGTCAAGTAAATAAATAAAATCTTAAAAAAAAAAAAAAAAACCCTAGTGCCAAAGACAGAAGATAAATAAGGCAAATAAGGGAAGGACTGGCCTGTCTTCCTATCCCTAAGTCTCCTAATATTCTGCATACAGTGGGAG